>NC_139018.1:4424853-7224707 GCF_964374135.1 Grampus griseus | reverse complement strand
CTACATATATTAACACATTTAATCCTCATAGCAACCCTAAGAAGTTGGTACTATTCCTATGCCCATTTTATGAAGGAGGAAACTGAGACACAGAGAGGTTAAGCCACTGGCCACTGTCACACAGTACTGGAGCAGGAAGCAGGGTATGCTCTGGCTCCAGGGACCATGCTCCTAATCGTTACAAAAGAGGATGATCTTGGGTAAACCAGACACCTCACTTGTAAAATGGAGCTTACGATACCAAATTCACAGGCTATGTAGCCCAAATGTATATATTCATTCAATCAATAAATATTTAGAGAATAAATGTCATGTGCTGGAGAGCATATAGATTACCTAGAACTTGGTGAATTTAGTTAAATATGAAAACTTTGAGCAGACAGAGTCGCATAGGAGCATGATTTGGCTAGCTGGATTTTAGTCCCTTTTGATTCCTTGACCGGGCACCTTTGTGTGGTGTACAACCTGCCCAGCTGCACATGGTCAGCCTGGAAGAGAGTAGACTAGGACCCCCTAGAAGGGAACTAGATAAATGCATTTTCTACTTTTGTGGGACTTAGGTATGTTACACATGCATTTTAAAAGTTTTGCAAACTCTAAAGCATGGCATAAATGTAAAACACACTCATTATTATTGCCATTTTTATCACTGATCAACCTCATTATTAGCCATGATGGCATTAACAAGCCACACAGCTAGCAGGCAGTGCTGGCAATATTTAACAATTAGCTTCCAGACAAAAAAAAAAAAGAAACAGAGCCCTGATTTGTGTCTTTTTCCAATTTCTGTGGTATAAATACTCCTACCATGGCCCATTTCAAGCTCTCTACTTGATGTCACTGAGCCCGGATTCCAGAAGAAATGAGAACCACCATCTCTTGTGAGTGGGAAGGAGCAACTCCAGCCTGTCCTAGAGGATAGGGATGGATGAGGGAACCATTACAGCCTGCTTTGGTGGCGAGGGGTGGGCGGGACAGGAAGAAGGAGGTGACAGAGAGTATCACATAGTTTGTATTTCAGCTCAGTTCTGTTGGACTCAAAAGTCATAATTTTTCCCACCCACTGGGGCCCTGAAAAACTTCCTTGTGGATGCTGTGTCTCTATCAGAGGGCTTTGGGCTTTTGGGCCATAGATGCTACTGCCAACTTGGGAATCAGTGATTCAGTGCAGCAGCTGCTTCTTGTGCATTGTGTATACTCACAGCTCTGTGCTGGGCCCCATGGGTGACCCCCAGGGAAGAAGATTCAGGATGTCACAGCCCGTGAGGAACTGAGGATACAGTGAGAGGCAGACATGCCCATGGTCTGCAGCGTTACCTTCTGCAGATGACAGCACAAGGCACGCGGTTGCACTGGGCAGAGGCTGGTGTGTGTGTGTGTGTGTGTGTGTGTGTGTGTGTGTGTGTGTGTGTGTGTGTGTGAGAGAGAGAGAGAGATGGCATAATGAGCGCCAAACTGGGGCATCAGGGAAGGCTTCCTGGAGGAGGCATTGGGGGGGCTGGGCCTGGAGGAAGAGAAAGACCAGACGCTCTCCCTGGAGGCTGGAGAAACTGCCCTTGTCTGCTTGAACAGAGTTAAGAGTAGGCTCAAATGTGCCTTCAGCACAGTCAGAATTACAGACCCTGCTCTGAGTTCTCTAAACCCTGTCATCCTCTGACTATGTGATCCTCCCCTTGCAAAACCCCCTGGCCTTCTCCTCCTCTGCCAGGTGCCCCGGGCCTGCTTTTGCACATTCTGTTTCCTACTCCTACAACGAGTTTTCCCCACATCGTCATGCAAGATACTGTTCACCCTTCCAAATGCAGGTAAGTCAGGTCAGCGCTTTGGAAACAACTTGTAAGCCTCTCAACCGGGGTCGTACATCCATTCTCTGTTTTCTCCTAATAAGCTGTGGGTTCCTCTGCTTTAGCATTTCATCTGTTTATTCATTTAACACATGTTTAGGGCACCCTCGGTATAGTATTCATAACAGTAAATTTTTTGAGCGTTTACTCTGTTCCGAGCACTGCCTCCACCGACGTTTAATCTCTGCAATAACTATGAGATGCATTATTATTCTGTAAGTTTCCTGGATGAAGAAATGAAAACATAAACAACATCACTAGCTGTTTGGTGAGATGCGACTAAGGTTTGAATCCAGATGCAGGGTGGGAGGTGTAAATGATACTGCCCTTTGTGACTTGTCATGTCATTGGCAGAGGCTCCAAGGAGCACACAAGACAGATGCAGCCAAAGCCTTCTAGGGTATCAGTCTAGGAGGGGAGACAGGTGCGAAGCAGAAGACACAAAATAAACACGTCACTCTATGGTGACAAGTAAGGAAGTAAACCTCTCTGTGTCTCATTTTTCTCATCTGGAAAAGGGGTATAACATGAGTAGAGTCTTCATATTCTTGTGTAAGGATAAAACAAGATAATCTGTGTAATGCACCTGGCATAGAACCTGCAACTAACAAGCCCTCTATCAATACACGTCAGCTATGCTTATTACATTTTATCTTTGCTACCCTCATAGAGGAGCAATGCCCACAGGAAATACGTGGATGGATTGATTAGAAGCTAGAAGAATGCAGTGCATTCATCCAAAGGGACCTTGGTATATTATATGAGAATGGGTTTTAATATTCCTACCCTTGCAAAGCCCCCAGAGGATGAAATGTTTTTTGGAGAGCAGACCCCTAAGCCTTACACTCTCCCTCAGCCTCTGAGATAGTTAATGGTGGCAGTTTGGCAGGGTTCATCCCCATGCCACAAACATTTGTCACACAGCCACTTGTGGCTGGAAATGTGCAAACACAATAATGCACATGATCCGACAGAGTGGTGGAAATCTCTATCTAAAGCAGCTGTTTGGGTACCAGCTGCTTGGTAACAAATACATCTTTAATGAAATCAAACAATCCTGCAGGATTTATTGATTGAGAACAATTGCTTTTAAATACAGTCTGGTAGCCGGGACTGTTAAGTCTTTTTCCTTCAATTAGTTCAGTTGGTTTGAATTAGAGACACTTGGCTATTAGCTAAGAAAATAAATCCTATTACCATTCAGCATTAAATCCCTCCTCCCCCTACACTGAGGCATGGCAGAGCCACCTGGCAAAAGAGATGTTTGAGGGTAGTCCAACTGTTTGCAGGGAAGGAAGTCTTACAGGAAACCAAAGTCCAACAAACTACCAAATGGGAGCCCATCTCAACCCACAATCTGCAATGAGGGGTGGGGAATGGGGGGAACTCTTCCAAGTTTCTCACACAGAATCTGACAACTTATACAGTGTCTAGCCTGACACTAGATGTCACTTCCAAAACCGGATTTCACAGCAGGGCCATAGGAAGGCCCTACAAACACCTTTGTAGGAAGGCGTTCCATTTGCCATAGAACGTGTCTCGATGAAAGGAACCACCATCCATCCTGTCACTCAAATGAGAAACCTGGGAATTATCCATGAACTCTCTCCTTTCCTACCCCTCATATCAAATGGGTCCCCAAACTCTGAATCCTATAGCCGGCATCTCTTTTCAATCTGCATTTTCTGTCCATTTTTACATCCTTAGGGAGGGACCTTGTCATGATTTCTTACCTAGATTAATGCTTTCATGTCCTTAATAGACTTCCTTACCTTAATCTCCCTCCTACCCACCAGTCCTGGAAAGCGGGAGGTATCAGTTTGCTGAGCTGCCATGACAAATAGCACAGACTAGGAGGCTAGAACAACGGACATTTATTATCTCACAGTCCTGGAGGTCCAAGATCAAGGTGTCAGTAGGGGTGGTTTATTCCGAGGTCTCTCTCCTTGGCTTACATATGACTACCTTCTCCCTGTTTCCCCAAGTCTGCGTGTTGTCTGTGTGCTAATTGTCTTTTCTTGAAAGAACAGCAGTCAGGTTGGGTTAGGGCCCACCCTAGTGATCTCTTTTCACATTCATCACCTCTGTAAAGGATCTAGCTCCGAATACAGTCATATTTTGAGGTTAGGACTCAAGATATGAACTCGGAAGGGACACCTTTCAGACTAAAGCAGGGAGATTCTTAAGTCAAAAACATAAGCGATCCACTCTACTGCATAAACCCTCTGATAGTTCCCTGTGGCCTTCAGGGTAAAGTCAAGTTCCTGAGCTTCACCGAGGAGGTCTTCCAAATTCTGAGACCCTTATCATCCTTCAGCCCATCTCTTCTCCCTACCTTAAAACTGGATTTCTATTTCTGTGCCAGGTGCCATTCTAAAAGCTTATGGATACTAACTCATTTCCTCCTTTCAGAACTGAGATGCAGAAATAGAGCCAGTGGCCAACACTCCAATGAGAAATCCACTGGGCAACCCCCATGTGTTAATTACCTCTCAATCCGCCATACCTAGCACAGGGTGTAGCACCAAGTAGTTGCTCAATGAGAGATTGTTCAATGAAATAGTTTCAAACCAGTGTTTGGCTTTCTACGCAGCTGTGTGTACCAAAACCTATGTGGGACCAGTGAAAGCTGGTCCCTTTGCTATTCCACAGCAGGTGCCTGCAAATGACCACCATGTCCCAAGGCCGAACATGCCTGTTTACATCAGAGGGAGACACTGTCCAGTAGACAGAGTTCATACTCAGCTTGGCACCAAGAGGCAAGAACACCAGGCTGGGAGGGAAAGTGGGAATGTGGAGGCTTTAAATGCCCCGATGGGAAGGAAAGGCAGCTTTCCTTTATGGAGAAGCAAAACAGGATGTCTGGGTAGGTCTTCAAAGTGGTGAGTGCGCGGCACAGATTAAATTACTGACGGAAGATTTTCTGCATTTGAGTTTACTTTCCCACCTTTTAGGATCCAGACAATGGCATTTTGGGACTGGAAGGGTTCCTCCTTCACAGAGCTGTTGTAAGAGTCTTTGGCATCCCTGACAGCTGGGCTGGGGATTGTAATGAGAATGTTTTCAGCATTTGGTGGTTTGGGGAATAATGCTGATCTTATCAGTCCTCTTTTTCTTATTAATTCTTTCGACTCTTAAATTGTAAGAGGTTCATAAGAGAATTGATTTTAAACTAAGACACTATTTGGAGAAACCATACTTATCTTAATGGGAGATGAACCAGGCTTGTAGCTGCGTAAGGAACCCCAAGTCCCCCAAGAATCAAGGACTCCTCTGATCCAGCCTGAAAAGCATAAGAAATCAGGGAAGAGATTTCTGACAATTTAACCTAAGCATATTGAACTTTAGAATTTTAACTCAGAAAGATCAAAGATCCCATGATCTTTTTAATTAAAGAAATCTTTCTTTTCTCTTTTTCCTTTTTTTTTTTCTTTTTTGGCCTCACCGTGTGCGGCATGTAGTATCTTAGGTCCTCAACCAGGGATTGAACCTGTGCCCCCTGCGGTGGAAGTGCAGAGTCCTAACCACTGGATGGCCAGGACTTCTCAAAAAATCTTTCATTTCTTTGAGATTCAACTTGCTGGGAGATTTCATTTTCAAACTATACCTTCCCAGCAAGACCTTGATATCGGGAGGGGCTTATATTGGAGTTTGGGCAGCTGAACACTGGTGTTTGATAAGTAGAGTGTCCTCTTCATGTTTCCTTCTGTCTCACCTCAGAATCTCTGATGGAGGTGCAGCCTGGCTGGAGATCACTCAGGACAGGGAGAGAGAAACTAGTTAAGTTCAGACACAGTGGAAGAAGTCTGTTGTTGACCCTTCAGAGCCTTCTGGTGGCAACATCTGAACTGTTCCCCAGGGGTCCTGGGAGCCACGCAGAAGAGCAGGGGTTAATATCAGGCCATGCATGTGCGCATGGCCAATAAGATACACTTTCCTTCTGTTGACCTCCTTCCAGGGGCAGCCGCATCACAAGGTTCTTTTTCAAGCCCACTATGTTGGGAACATGCTCATCTAGGGTAAATCACGGTGATTTCTCTTCCCCTCCTGTTTCGCCTTCCAAGTGGATGAAGCCTGTTAACGTCTCTCTCCTGGCTTCCTGCTTCCTCTTTCCTGATGGGTAAATGTGAGAATGATTAGCATGAAGCAGACTTTTTCCCAGCTCCCCAGAAGCAGGTCCTCCAAAGCTTCTCATCATGGATGTGTGAGCCCCAGCCCAGCAGGGCATGTGGATGGTGGTGAAAGTGGGCCCCTTTCTGAGCTTCTCTTAGGAGACCCGTCTGCCTTTTACTCTGAACTCTGTCCTCTGTCTGAGCTTGATCATAATAAAAGAGGTATGTCATCCTTGATCTGTGTTACCCCTTGTCGTGTTTCTCCACTTGTTCTGAATCTAAGGAGGACAAAGTGGTTGCTTTTTACTGAGCAGAGACCTCAGAGACCTCAGCCCAGTGCCTGTTCCAGTGCAGTTTTCATGGACTCCTAGCACACTCGTGGAGGGGAGGCATTGGGAGGCCCATGTGGCAAAGGAAGGAAGATCCCTCGAGGTTCCCCCTACCCAGAGCAGCTCTCTTTGTTGGGAACCACCCACTCTGTTGTCTGTGTCCTCTTACCAGTCCATAAAAATAGCTACCACCATCATTAGTTGTTGGATACCGCTCTACATGTGTGTTATATCCTTTAATCTTCAAAATAATGCTGGTTGGGTCCTTCAGAAGATGGAGCATCACAGCTGATAGACAACTTGGTTCCCAAACAGGTGAAGTTGGGACTCAATCCAGGTTGGATTTCAAAGCTCATAGCTTGTTCCATCAGAGGCCAGGGCCGCCTCTCCTTCCTGGGACCAGAAGCAGCAGACTCAGGCTCCATCTCTGCCTTTGCCACTTAGATCGTGAAGGCTGGCGCGGTCCCCGAACTTCCGAGGCTCAGAAGTTCATGAAAGGAGGCAGCCTGACCCTCACTCATGGATCTTCCAGAGGTCCAAATGTGATCATGGATATCACACAACATTTTAATCACAAAATCAGAACTGAGGGATATCTTATGGCTCTCGAGGCAAGCAAAGACACAAATTGGAGAAAACTCCTTTTTCCCCTTTCAGTTCTTCATTTCAATGCTCATAAAAGCTTTGGTGTCACAGATGCCTCCTCCAAGCCTTTAGAAGTTCAACTTGAATTAGGGTTTGACAAGGAAGTCCTTTGCTACTGTTTTTCTTCTCCTTTAAGATTAAAAGGAAAGTCTAAATAGATGGCTTTCTGCTTAGCATAGTGCCTTTTCCATATAAGCAGACTGACTGCTCCGTCAGACTGAACACAGGCCCAAGCTCCTGGGCTGCTGGCAGCTGAGCTGCTCCCCAGACTGTGCCCCTCAGAGCCCACCTGCTGTTCCCACCGCTCAAGCCAGGGAGGCCCAACACAGCCATGGGGGCTTTGTCTCCTATCAGCTGCTCTATATTTGCTTAGCTTCAGACCACTTTCACTTTGTTCTCCATCTTCCCTGCGCCTCTTACTTGAAGTCTTTTATTCTGGACCCCACCCTGTGCCCCTCAACTTCCCTCACCAGCTCTCACGGCCCATAGGCAGTGTTTCACGTGGGGTCCCAAAGAGGCCGTTGGAGGCCAGCTGTGCAGGACCTCATCCACCCCAGATCTTGCCAAGAGAACCTAGCTGTCAAAGAGCCCGTCCCATGTCCCTCTTGCCTCCAAACCTTTGCTCAGGCTGTTGCCTTTCCTAGAATTGACTCCCCTTCAGGCTGCCTTGCCACTTGTCCAAACCTCACCCTCAAAAGCTTAGGAGACTCCCAAAGCAGGCTTTTCCTTGAAGACCTCTAGGGTTCCCCAAGACAGAAAGAATCTTTCCTCCTCTGTGTTCCCACCTCATTTGATCCACGATTCTACAACCACATCCTTCTCGGCCACCGCTCATCCTCATTTGTGTGATAGCCCATCTCCCAGTAGAGTATGAATTTCCCAAAGGCAGGGACCACTTGGTATTGGAATATATGCCTCCAGCCCCTTCACTTCAGGTTCCAGCATGGTGCCTGGAACATGGCAGGACACAATGAACCACTGGAAATGATCTACATTAAATCCCTGACTGGGGCCAACCCACGTCTGGAGAAATACCACCTGGTGGCTCTTTGGGCTCTGCCACTGGGATGCAGGGTGATCTTGGAAAATTTTAAATTTACTGAAACTCTCAAAGTTGATCTCCACATCTGTAAAGGAGGTTAGTAACTTCTGTGGATTCTTGCAAAGAAAATGTGATAATAAATGAGGAATTGTTCAGTACACGATTCAGTCTCAGAGAATGCTGTCCATCACAGGACCTACTTGTAAGGCATTGTCTGATTAGTTTCTTTTTTTTTTTCTATTTATTGAAGGATAGTTGATTTACAATATTGCATTAGTTTCAGGTGCACAGCATAGTGATTCATTTTTTTTTCAGATTATATTCCATTATATGTTATTAAAAGACATTGGGTATATTTCCTTGTGCCATACAGTAAATCCTTGTTGCCTATTTATTTTATGTATATTTTATGTTTAGTTTGTATTTGCTAATCCCATACTCATTTGTCCCTTCCCCTCCCTCAATTCATTTTTAGATTCTAAACTTTTGAAAACAGGATTTTTTGGTCCTCTATTTTTATTTGTCTTTCCTGTTCTATGTCATCTATGCAAGAACTTGAAACTTTTCTCTGGGAAAATATATTAGGAGGAAAAAATGTACAATGATCTGAAATGACTTAAATTATTCTTAGTTACAGTAATATATGCATAATATAAAAGTTACCATCTTAACTATTTTTAAGTGGTATTAAATACATTCACATTATTGTGTAACCATCACCACTGTTCATCTCCAGACTTTTTTCATTTTGCAAAACATTAAACATTAACTCCATGAAAACAATATCTCTCCGTAAGCCCTGCCAAGACCCTGGCACCCACCATTCTACTTTCTGATTCTATGAATTCGCCTATTCTAGTTTCTTCATGTAAGTGGAATTAGGTAGTATTTGTCCTTTTGTGACAGGCTTATTTCATTTGGCATAGTGTCCTCAAGGTTCATGCATGTTGTAGCCTGTGTCAGAATTTCACTTGTTTTTTTGGCTGACTAGTATTCCACCATATGTATAGACCACATTTTGTTTATCCATTCATCTGTTACTAAATATTTGGGTTGCTTCCACTGAAATTATTTTTGGATTGATATAGGTTCATAGAAGTAGTTTTCAGGAATCCTCTCCCCTTCTCCTCAATAAGAGAGGAATAAGATTGACCTTGGTTTGCATTTCAGCTCGGTTTTTACTATATCGGTATCTTTGGGTCATAATATCTTACCCACACTGAACTTCCCTCATTTAATTTCTACTTGGGGATAAGGATGCCTACCTGACCAGGTGACTACAAGAGACTGAGGGCAGCTGTTGTGTTCATCCTGGGCCCCGATGCGCCAGGTAAGTGGTATCTGCTATTTTTAGCTTTCTGGGCAATTGTAACATGAGCGGGCTCTGGGCCCTTCCCCTTCTGGGGAACTCCATCACTCAGGAAGGACTTTCTTGACTCTTGAGGAGCAACATTCACTCTTCACCTTCATTGCTGGGGTCTGCAAACACTTTAGATAATGTGCCCAGGAAGGCATGTGGGTTATGGATTCACTTCTTTGGTGCCACGTTTAATATTGTTTTCTGTGCATCAAAAGGAAAACTGAAAGTGCTTTGACACATGCATTGCAAAGCTGTCTTGTTACCACTTTAAGTTTCTGAAATGTCTCCTTGTCCGCCCATGTCTTTGAATTTAGCAAATACTTCCTGAGAGTGTACACCCTGGGTTGAGTGTCTTGTCATGATACGGTGCAGAGTGATGAATTGGGCCGAGTCTCTGTCCTCCAAGAACTCACTATGTAAGAGGGGGGCATGCCCAACAGCAGTATTACCTCTACAATACACGACAGAATGTGTTACAAAACCCCGTCCTTCGTTTGCTGTATATGTGGTATTAAATTGCAGGATGTGAAATGAGAAGACCTATGCTTCACTATGGCTGCATGACTTTTGGGAAGGGACTCAATGTCCTTGAGCCTTGGTTTCTTCATCTGTCAAGTGGAGATGTACCTACCTTAAAAGGCTGTAGTGCCAAGAATAAAAAGGAATGGATTACTGGTGCATGCAACATGAAACTTCCCATGTGTATGAGGCTAAGTGAAAGAAACCAGACTCGAAAGGCAACATACTATATGGTTCCACATATATGATACTTTTGAAGAAGCAAAACTTTAGGGAATGAAATCAGATCAGTGAATGCCAGGGGCTTGGGCTGGGGGTTGAGGAAACACTGGCAGGTGGAAATATTCTCCATCCTGATGGTGTTGGCGGTTAATGGCCGGATATTTTTGCCAAATTCTTAGGACAGTGTAACTTAAAAGGGTGAATTTTACTGAATGCAAATTTTACCTTAATAAATAAGCAAACAAGTAAACAAAAAGATTGCAAAAGACTAAATGAGATGATCTCTGTGAAAGAGCCTGTCGTAATGCCCAGCACCCAGTGGGTGCCCTGGAGGAAGTTTTTTTCATCTATTCAAAGCAAAGAAAAGAGGATTTTCTCTGAAGTAGAAAGACCCAAGTTCAATGCCAGCTCTTCCATGTATTAGCTTTGCAACTTTGGACAATTTGCTTAAGCTATCTGAAGTTCTTTATTCAGAAAATGAAAATAAAATGGTAATGTTGCAAGGTGGGAGCTTGTGAGAATCCACTTGTATAATGTAAAGACCTAAACTTCAGTGTGTGTTACATGAAAAGTTTTACTTTATTTCTTTAAACACACTAGTACTGTGCTTATTGTGTACTAGCCACACTGCTGAAGACTGCATAGGTACTAACTGATTTAATCCTTATCATGGACCCATTTTACAGATGAGGAAACTGATCATAGGAAGGCTAAGTACTGGGTTCTGGGCAACATCTGAGGTGGAGTCCAGAGCTCTCTCTCTCATCACTAGTCAATTCTGCCTGTTTGATTGACTACTCATTTACCATCAGCCATCTTGATGCAGGAAACCGCTTCTGAACCATCCTACGTGTTAAAAGTCTTACCCGGAGAAGCAAGTCTTTTATTCTTTTCCATGAAGTTCCTTTTATAATTGTTTCCAGATGATGCAACTGGCTCTCAGATGTGCTGAGTGGCTTATGGAGGCAACCGAGCTAGGACTTGATCCCAGACCTTCTGTCTCCAGAGCTGGGATTTTCCTTCTCAGCATCAGTGTCTATATAAATCCTGCCTTCCTCGTCCACTTTGCAGTTAGAAATAAGCTCCCAGGCAAAGGTTTCTACGTGAGAACCTAAATAAGCCCTTTCAAATACTGCTGTCAGGAGTGTGAATTGCTAAGGCTTTTCCTGAGGACAATTTGGTGATGTGTGTCAAAAATGCCTTAAAAATGGACTTTCCCTTTGACTTACAGTTTTAATTCTAAGGATTTTTCTTAAAGAAATAATCACAGATAGGCAAAGGTCTATACACAAGCAGTTCCATTACATTTTTTACACTGCTGAAATTCTGGGAGCACATTAGGTACCCGCCAGTAATGGAGTAGTTAACTCATTTATGAAGCAGCCATAAAATGGAATACTAAGCAGCCATTAAAAATCATGTTTTAGAAGGTTACTTAATGGCATGGAACACGTTCATGGTGTTTTTGCAGAGAAAAAGCAGGATTAAAATAAAATTTGCATATATGGCCGTAGGAAAGAAGACTGGAATAAGCTACATGAATAAAATAAAATACGTGAAAAAGTTTATAGACCTATCAAGGTGAGAAGATTATGGAAGAATTTATTTCTGACTCTTGGCTTTCCTATATTTCCTAAATTATATATCTATTGGTGTTTGGGAACACAACAAATGTCATTACAACTTTTTTTTAACTTTATTTAACTTATTAATTTTTGGCTGCATTGGGTCTTCGTTGCTCCGCGTGGGCTTTCTCTAGTAGTGGTGAGTGGGGGCCATTCTTCGTTGAGGTGCGTGGGCTTCTCATTGCGGTGGTTTCTCTTGTTGTGGCACGTGGACTCTAGGCATGTGGGCTTCAGTAGTTGTGGCATACAGGCTTAGTTACTCCGCATCATGTGGGATTTTCCCGGACCAGGGCTCGAACCCGTGTCCCCTGCATTGGCAGGTGGATTCTTAACCACTGAGTCACCAGGGAAGCCCCATTACAACTTTCAAAAGTGTGAAAGTGTCTCTTCATCCCTTGAGGATGAAAATATAAGTAGGTCATGTTGGGTTCACTATGGTAGGTCAACACAAATAGTGACTTTGTTCCCCAAACACAGTGTACCCTTTGGGAACTTGACCTCTCTCCATGTAGACTACACACAAAGGTAATATTGGATAGCACCTCAGTGCTCTGTAAACCCTCGATAGCACAGAAGAATAGAAGTTTAAGGTGGTTGGAAGGGAGCTCTGGGTATCACCTGCCCACTGGTCCCTAGTACAGAAATCTCCAAGTTTTCAGCCTTGACAAGAGGCCCCCTAGCCTTCTCCTGAGCTCTCTCAGGGCCGGGGAGCGCCCGTGAGTCAGTGAGGGCTTTCTCACTGCTGTACCGCTCAGGTTGACTGGCCCTTCCACTGAGACCAAATCCAGGACTGCTGCCCCTTGGGGTCATATAGCATGAGTCAGTTCCTTTGCGTAAGTGACAGCCCTCCCAGTGTGGGAGGACCGGTCATGTGTCCTCTGAACAATTCCTTTTTCAGACAGGTGTGTGTGAAAAAGAGTAGGGGGCTTTAGTCACTATGAGCCAGCAGCATTGGTCAACAGACCCAGCTCAACTGTGAAGAGCTTCTTCCCTCAGGAAACCCTCCTAACACCTCAGCAGACAAAAGATTCCCCCATCTGACTCCTACAGCAGCCTGTCTTTCAACATGGGGTGATGATGGAGTCACTTTCCTCAGCACTCTGTGACCTTCTCAAGTTGAGGGACCTTCTTCTCTGCATACCCAGTGGTTTAACAGGGGCATGGGTATCCATACATTCATTGGACCACACAGCACATATTGATCTAGTGCCTGCACTGAGCCAGGCACTGCAGTAACTCTGAGTCTACAGCTGTAAACAAAACAGATAGGAGCCTTCCCTGGAGGGAGTTCATAGTTCTGGAGGAAGTCAGAATATAAATAGATGATAAATAGGTACATGATAGATAGATAAAAAGGGATTGGATGGATGACTTGGATGGATGGATGGATGGATTGGATGGATGGATTAGATTGCATGAATAGATGGATTGGATGGATGTATTGAATATATGGATGGATTGGATGGATAGATAGATAAATCAATAAATGGCAGGTACCAGCTAGTTTACACTATAATACATACTATGAAGAGACAGAAGATGGGGACTCTAAGAGGAGATATAGTGAGTGTAAGAATAATGTAGCAGTTAGGAGCAAGGATCCAGCTCCACCTCTTACTAGTGTGAAAACAGGCAAGTTTTTATTTTTATTTTTATCACTGTGCCTCAGTTTCTTCATAAGTCAAGTTAGGATTAGTTTATTTCTCTGGTGATGCTTAAAGAATGCAGGCACAAGCAAGTGTTGGTTGTTATTTTTATTGTTAAGATATTTGGGTATTGAGGACATATGGAGGGGGAAGGGTAAGCTGGGACAAAGTGAGAGAGTGGCATGGACACATATACACTACCAGAAGTAAAACTGATAGCTAGTGGGAAGCATCCGCATAGCACAGGGAGATCAGCTCGGTGCTTTGTGACCACCTAGAGGGGTGGGATAGGGAGGGTGGGAGGGAGGGAGACGCAAGAGGGAAGGGATATGGGGACATATGTATATGTATAACTGATTCACTTTGTTATAAAGCAGAAACTAACACACCATTGTAAAGCAATTATAGTCCAAAAAAGGTGTTAAAAAAAAAAAAGATATGTGGGTATGGGTGGGTGTGGTGTCAGGGAAGATCTTTCTGGGGGAATGACTCCTGAGATTTTAAGCATGGGTAAGAAATGGCCAGAAAAGCATGGGGAGTGGGGAAGGGGGAAGAGCTTGAATGAAGACTCCAAGGTGATAAATGGCCTGGAACCAAAGGCCAGGAGACCTAGTGTGTGAGAACAGAGGAGAGATAACCCAGAACACCTGGGGAGTCAGCCGGTCTGCTCCTGCAGGGCCTTGCAGGTCACCTCCATTGGTTTAAGTGTGCTGGGAAGTAAGGGAGTGACACGTTTTACTTTTTGGTTTCTCTGGCTGCTCAGTGGGAAGGAGGCAGGCTGAGCAGGCCTCAGGAAGTGATGGAGAGGTGGTATGGAGGCAGAGCTGATGCTATTGCCTGTGAAGCCTTGTAAGAATGAGGAAACTACAGTGCACACATGTACAAACACACACACAACTACTTGTCCATGGGAAGACACAGATTGGGTACCAGTGAATAATACGTGGTGACTGGACACACATTGGATTTAGTCTGTTCCAGGACTCCTTTTCAGGAACCTTTATTAAAGAAACAATTATTTATGATACTTGTTAAAGATGGTAAAGCAGACCATTCAGGACCATCCTGATTGGTATAGGGATGACAGTGATAGTTTTGTAGTGGAAGAAAGAGAATGGGCTCAATTCTAGATACAGCATGGCCAGGTGGGAATTTATAGCCAAGGAACAAGGTAAGGGTCAGTAGATGGAAAATTACAGGGGAAACATCAGGGGCAGGAGAGGATTCTGGCCAAACCTATCTAGAAGGAAACTTGCTGAAGACAGGTTGAAGTGATCAGACATCACCTGGAGGATGATGGAGGAACCTGATCAGATTTTGAGGGGGATCAGATATCAAGAGTAGGGGTTTCTTGCTAAATTGACTTAGCAGAGTTCTAGCTAAAATTGGATTTTACAAGGAAGGGCCCAGATGGGCCTAAGAGAAGTTTCAGGATCCTGAATCAAGTTTGGTCAAGCAAAAGAACTTTGTCACCTTGTACACACATATATGTATACAATATTCCCGTTCAAATAAGTGTGTGGCAGAGATGCTGAATGACATTTCCTTCATAGGACAGATGAATGAATGAGTCTGAGGCTGGGTTTGCAGGAAGATGGTGTCCAGGAGGGAAAGGGTGATTCTTCTGTTCTCACTGGAGTTGAACAGAATGGAATATGCATTCTTAGGCTTCAAAGCATAGGAGAATGTTGACTCTGAAGCTTTTTTAGGAACACGAGCAGAGAGATGAGAGAATGGAAGACAGCAGTGGAGGAGGTAGAGCCTTGAGAAAGTAGTTCAGATACCAGGGTCACTCTTCTCAAACATTTGAAGGCCTGCTACTGGGAAACCAAGGTCAGCTGGTGTAGCAAGGCTTTGATGAGGAGATGAAGGGCCGATGGACAAAGCCAACAAACACGTGAAAATATACTCAACATCCTTAGTCATTAAGGAAGCTATTACTTCACACCCATTAAGATGGCTAGAATTAAAAAGATGAACAACAGCTAGTGTAGGAGATGATGTGGAGTAATTGGAACCCTTATGCCTTGATGGTGGGAATATGGAGCGGAGTGATGAAAATGTTCTGGAATTAGATACTGGTGATGGTTGCACTACTTTGACTTTGTCAATGTACTAAAAATTAATGAATGATACACTTTAAAAGGGTAAGTTTTATGGTGTGTAAATTATGTCAATAAAGCTGTCATTAATTAATTTAAAGAAATATTTTATATTGGAGTATAGTTGATTTACAGTGCTGTGTTAGTTTCAGTTGCACAGCAAAGTGATTCAGTTATACATATACATATATCTTTTCTTTTTCAGATTCTTTTCCCATATAAGTTATTATGGAGTATTGAGTAGAAAAAAATACAAAAATTTATGGGAAAAAGACTAGTTTGCCCTTAGAAGAGAGAGCCAAAAGCACTTTAAACATATTACCTAAACTAGAGGATATTCTGGGTAGAAGGCTACGTGGAGCCACTTATTTTCCAGGCCATGCCATTTGCTGTCCCACCAGTAGAACAGGGAATTGACTCCCACTGGGTTTACACACCGTTGGTATGTGTTTTGCTGGGTTAAACAGGTCCTGGTGAGGCTTGGGGACAGGACAACTAGAATGAAGACTCCATTGGACAAGTCATGTTCTCAGTTCTTGAGGGTCTAAGCTTGACCTCCAGCACAAATCTGTCTCTGTACCATGACCATTGGGCTCTCAGCTAAAGAATGAGGAAGAAAAAGGACACTTGAGTTGGAGCTAACTGATGTTGAGCCTTTAAGGCATTTGGGGGTGCTGAGGATGTCAGCCCTCAGTCATCATGGCCTCTGAGTCAGGCAAATGACATGATCAAAATAACCCTTAACCTCTCCATAATTAATTGAGGATCTATAAAAATAGCATAATTGGCAAAGTGCCGTAAATTAGCATACTAATACGGTGACCCTCACTAGGTAAGCAGCATGGATTTACACGTGGGTGTTGTGCTGGGACCCATGGCTGAAAGGCAGATCTGGTGCAGGAGGTATCCGAGCTGCATTATCCCATCGTCGGACTGCTTTCTTCCAAGACAAGGATTAGTGCTAATAATTTCTCCCCAGGGAATCACTATCTAAATCCAGGTTTTTTGCAGAGTCTGTAAATACAGCTAGGGTCCTATTGGGGAGCAGAGAGGAGAGGCACAAGTAAGTAGGTCAATCCAAGTCTTTTGTGCACTAACAATGATGGAGAACATCGAAGTTTCCATGTCGCTTAAGCAGTTGTTCTGTTTGTATTGACCAAGTAAGCTAGAAATCCAGGAGGGAGGTGATTTAAAGTATTAGAAGCCAGCGAGACTTCTGGAGCCAAAAAAAAAAAAAAAAAAATGTGTTTTCACATAGAGTTGGGTGATTCTGAGTAATGGAAGGAATCTTCTGCACCTCTCTCAGCTTGCCTTGTTGGAACTGAACCTGAGCGCTCTCTCCAACCTTTGTGGCACGTTTGGCCATCACCTACTTTGAGAAACGGAGATTCACAAATGGTCATGTTTTAAACACATCCTCTGATCCAGCTTATTACAAGGACATGTTATTTATTGAAGGGGTCCTGTCTGTAAAACTGCATGGTAGAAAGGAAACATCGTAGGCTGTGGCAAGTGGACTTGGACTCTAGACCCAGGCTGGCAACCGACTTTCTGTGCAGATTGAGGCCAGTGACTTCACCTCCTTTACACATGGCACCATATTTAAACTGAGGAAGAGGCTTCTAGGACCCCTTCTACATTAATAATATAAAGTATCTCAAAAGTCATGTCTGAATACCTTGGGGAGGGATGATGTAAAGACGATTTGCAAATCTACTAATAAATAAAGGCTTACTGATGAAAAGGAATGGACACTTAGTCTGTGCCTAAAGTGCCAGATTCTCTGTCATGTGCTTTTTCATGGAATCCTCAAAACTACCGTGATTTTGGCTGTCATTTCCATCTTTGCAGCTAAGTCAGTTGGAGCTCACAGAGTTTGCAACTTATCTAAGTTTTTTGGCATCTAGCAAGTAGCAGATGTGGGTCCTTATTCTAAAAAGTTATTAGTAGTAGGTAACATGTGTCAAAACTTCTTTTATGTGTTTGTTATTGTTATTATTAATTCATTGAATTTTCAACAACAACATGAGTTAGGAAGTTTGGTAATTTTACAGATGAGCAAAGTATTGCTCAGAGTAGGTCAACGGCTTTTTCAAGGTCAATGGGTTAATAAAAAGTTATGAAGAATTATTGCTTTCTGATTGCATGAGTGGATGAATGGATGCATGGATGGATAGATGGATGGGTGGATGGATGGAACAATGAGGAAATTAACTAGACAAGTCTCTGATGAGGCTCGGACAGATAAACCACCCAAAACCCATGGTGGCCAACAACCACTGAGGGGTGATATGGTCATGTGCCTCTTCTGTTTCAAAGTCTTAAATGATTCCACGTTGTCTGGAAATAAAAAAAAACTAATAAAAAACGATTCTTCTAAATGGTATATAATAATGCAACTACCATTTATTGTTCATGTAGTATATGTTACAAAGAATTAAGTATTTTCTGCACAAATTGTCTCATTTAATTCTCACAGCTGCACTGTAGAGTAGTAGTATTTATTTTTTGATTTCATGGTAAAGACACTAAAGGTCATAGAAGCTAACTAATTTAGTCATACACCTGGGAATGGGTGGCCACATAATTTGTCATCCTAACTGGGATCATTCTGATAGTGAGAGGGAGGTATGCTGATAATTTGAGGGGTACAACAGGCATAAACAGGGCTCTTGCACACCGACTGGAGGTATTGTCTTTGTAACTTGGCTGTGGAAAACCTGGGGTGTAAAAACTTTCTCATCCCAGAGTCCATGTTTCCAACTTCTACCCTCCCAGCCTTGCTAAGTCTTTTTCCACTATGCTCTCCAGGTTGGGCAGCTCTCACCAGTTCCCACAGGGCTGCTTCCATGCCGCCATGTTTGATGTGAGCCATTGCATTCTACGCTGACTTGAACTGCTCATGAAATTCTCCTCCTTTGCATATTCCTCTGCCTGGTATACCCTCCTCCTCTTCTTTGACAAATTCCCTTTCAGTCTTCAAAACTCCTTCTGTCTGCACTTACCCTGGGAAGACTTCTGTCAATATTGACTTCCCTCTCTCCAATCCCATAATCTTTCTTTGCTGTTCATATCCCTTTTTCCTTCTTTCCCACTCAGTTATGATGTTTCAAGGGCAGACACTCATTGTTGTAACTCCAGGGTCCAGCATGGGACTTACCGCTGAATGGGACTAATAATTTTTAAGAAAGGAGGGAAAATCGGAGGAAAAGAAGAAACATGAATATTTGTGGTTCTGATGGAAATTGAAGATGGATCATTCATTCATTCATTCATTCAACTATTCAATCAACGTTTATTGAGCACTTATCATATTCTAGGTGCTGGAATTTCACTGGTGGATAAAACAGACAGCTAGTTGTTCTGGAGGTACGTGTTTCCTAAAAGGCGACAGACAATACATAAATAACCAAATATCAGTCATGAGATTTATGTCCCGTAAAGGTGTGTCTAAGCATCCTGCAGAAATAGAGAAATCAAGAGAATACATTTCAGATGCAGGAACACTTGCCCTTTACCTGATAGCCTGAATTTTATAGATGACAACGTGTCACATCCTCAAGGAGAACTTCCCAGTGGAGTTCAACCCTCTTTTTGTAAGATCATTTTGAGGAAGGTAAGATGGGTATTATTGTACCCAATTTGCAGATTCAAAGACAGGAAATGAGAGCAATAAAGAGATGGTTCCTAGGTGGCAGAGATTGTGCAAAGGGAGGTGAGATGTGAATCCAGATCTTCTGCTACCACAATTTTCCTAGAAACTCTGATTAATTGGAAGACTCTACCTGAAAAGTGATTAATGATATCATTTAAAAAATCTCATTTATAGTATTAGAATATACTGATATATAAATGTACTGGTTTTCTGTGGCTGCTGTAACAAATGACCACAGACTTGTTGACTCAAAACAACAGAAAGTGATTCTCTCACAGTTTTAGAAGTCAGAGGTCTGAAATCAGTACCACTGAGCTGAAATGCTCCTTCTGGAAGTTCTGGGAACAATCCCTTCCTTACCTCTTCCAGCTTCTCGTGGCTGCCAGTGTTACTTGGCTTGTGGTCACATCACTCCAACCTTCAAGACCAGCATCTTCAAATCTCCTTCTGTTCTGTCTTCACACTGCCTTCTCCTCTCTGTGTGTAGTTAAATCTCCTTCTGCCTCCTTCTTATAAGGACACTTTGGTTGCATTTAAGTCCTTTTCAGGTAATCCAGAATAATCTTCCCATCTCAAGATCCTTAGTTGAATCACATCTGCAAAGACCCCCCTCTTTTTTGTCATATAAAGTAACATATTTACTGGTTCCAGAGGTTAGGACATGGACTTATTCTGAGAGACCATAAATCTTTCAGCCCACCACAAAAACTAACCCCTAATTACACTGTACTAAGCCTTGGTAGGTGATAAAGATATTAAGCCATATTTTACCCAATGCTTATACCACCTGGGAGACGCCACCTACGATGGCTACAGGCTCTGAAATGGAAGGGAGAGTTTTCAAATCTAGCCTTCTTAAGCTCTGGACTCAGACTTTTCCCACCCCTTTCCATTGAAGCAGTTTTATTAAAACAGTAGTTTTATTTTTTTATTTTTTCCCCTTTTTTCCTGGACCAAAGTCTCTCATGAGTAAAGCATCCCCGTTTGCAAAATAAGAAACTTTCCCTCTGGCTACGTGTTCCTGGGATGGAAAGCTGTATTTTTCATTTTGCCCAAGTTTGGGCTCTGTAATAGCAAACTCTGTGTTCTGCTTGTGCAAATTATCCCTGCTGACAGTGATGGGGAAACACTCTTCTTCCAAGAGAGTTAATAGATCCCAGTACCAAGGACGGCATCTCTTTGCCACTTTCCCCAGGAGCAATAGGACTGATTTTTTCATGAGCCCAATGAAATGCTGGCATAGGAGGGATCCTTCTCAATTCTCTTCACCTGGAATTTTCTGGTTCCTGGATCCTATGTGTGTCTAGTCTTCAGTCAATTAACATAAAGTTCAACTGAAGGGGTGTGGGGACACAATCTCTCAGTTCCAGGGTGTTCCAACCTGCTTCAGGCTAATTCCATTGCTATCCTCATTCCAATCAATGCATTTTGTCAAACATAAAGTCAAAGTCAGGTTGCCTTGTTCTGTGAATGATGATTGCTAAATAACATTAATAGTTAAAAGATGCTAATGTTCTCCCAAACGGTCAGGTTTCTGTCTCTTTCTCTTTTTGTTGTCATTTTCATCTTACTGATAGTGTGTGAAAGGCGAAGTCTTTCCCCACCCCAGCTCAAACTTAATACAGTGCCAGCGAGCTATTTGTCCCAGCTCCCCAGAGACATCTGAAATTGATTTCAGAGGCTGAACACTCAAATTAGATATTTAAAGCAACAAAGATGAATTTGAAGATAAATCTACCCTGTTGAGAGTCAGAGGACAACTGATGAAATATTTTTTTTTATTCTTAGCCCATAACGTGATTCTTATTCAGCTTGTCATTTTCTGGAATCAATATGCAAATTAAAGAAATGTAGCTTTGAGTACCTACCTGTAAGGAGTGTGTATCGTCCAGTGTCTATCTAGGTTTGCCTTGAAGCCAAAGTATGTATTTGGCAAGTTGAGTTTGGAACACTGAGGTCTGATGGATTCATGTTGCTTCTAGAACTCCAGTTTCACCTAACTTGTACTGAATTTAATTTCATACCAGCAATGTTATTTCACTTGCTTATGAGTCACAAACAATTGATTTTGTGCAAGTTTGGGAATCTTACAGGGTGTGATACAGCAAGATGCCCTCTTTTAAACTATTTTTTTAAAATTAAAAGCTATGTTTACAGAGTTGTTCATTAGAGACAAAAAAATTCGGAAATAAATGTCCACAAGAATACATCATGGACCAGAGGCAGAGTCTGGATGTGAGATACAATGCAGTCAAGGAAAATAAAACATGGGACTCTCTTCATGTATTCTCAGAATTTCCTTTGAATTTATTTCATTTTATTCTAGTCTATATATTAAACATGTGCACAGTCATAGCTTCTTTCTGGAGAGCTGCCTTGTCCTAGATATTTTACTCTTTTTGATGTGAAAATAATTGTAAATTGCAATATTGGTCTGAGAGGTTGGAAAGAAAGGCTTTAGTTTTCCAGTAGAACAAGGCAGTCCTTAAAGATGTAACACCAACTTTCTGCTGAGAGAAAGACTTTTATTTTTCAAGGCAGAGATATGGGATTATGGGGAGAGAGGATTAGAATTTTGCCTTGACCTTTCTACTCCTGAATGAGACCAGTAGAATTAACGTAACCTCCTGAGATGTATGATTTGTTTACTGCTCCTTAAAGCCTACCTGCTTAAATTCTGCAATTAATTATGGAGAGACTGAAAGTTTAGGTGGGAGATGAGAACATGAGATACTCCCAATCAGATTCAGGTTAACTCAACTGTGAATGTCAACTAGAGGAAGTGGATACAGAATGCCATTGTAAATTGTGCTACATAAAGGTAATTTCTGAAGTTTTTAGAGTGGAATTGCAGAGGATTTTGGAGGCAAACAGTCAATGGTTTGATTCTAGGTTCTTTCACATCCTGAGTGGCTTTAGGCTGACAAATTAATGTCTACTTTATTAGTAAAGATAAGCTAGGCTATGCTTCAGTAACAAAGAAGTCCCAAATCAGGAGGCTTAATAGATTTGTTGCTTGCCATACAATATGTCTATTGGGGGTATGCCCCACATCATCACTGAGAAAACAGGCTCACAAGGGGCTCTCCCGTTTGGAGCCACACTGTCAGAAGGCATGGCTTCCCTAGCTGCCATAAAAGAGGAAAGAAATGAAAAATTGTGTGCCATTTCCTCCCTGCCTGGGCCTGGATATGATGCAAGTCACTTTTGCTCACAGTCCACAGGTCTAACTACAAAGGGGTTGGAAGATGTAGCAGAACTGATGGAATGCTTGATGCATGTCACTGTCTCTATGCCTCAGTCTCCCAATTATGCAAAAAGAAGATAACAATATCTACCACAGAAGGTTTCTCTGAAAATTAGTACTAAAAATGTTAAAGCATCTACTAGGTGCATAGTAAAATTGAGTTATTAATATTACAACAAAAGACAACTCCAGTGTGGTTCTACTTGTAGAAGTACCTCAATGAATTTGGTTCTTACAGAAACATTAGATGATGAAGACAAGTCTTATTTCATCAAATTCTTTCGAAGTTATCAAGAACTTTCTAGGTGTCAGGCACTGTGCTTAGAGCTGCAGACTATACAAAGGGAATTAAGATTCAGCTGCCAAAAAACAGGAACTATTGTTAGTCCAGGAAGTGTAAAAATAAGACAAGTGCCCACATAACAGATTATGAAAACAATTAAAGTATATGGAATGTTGCTCAACATCATTAACTATTAGGGAAATCCAAAGCGAAACTATGAGATAACACTTCACACTCACTAGGATGGCTATAATAAATAACTAAATTACATATATATGTATGTGTGTATATATATATATACACACACACATACACAGAAAATAACAAATGTTGATAAGGATAAGGAGAGATTGAATCCTGTACTCACTACTGGTGAGAATTTAACATAGAGTTACCGTATGACCAAGTAATTCCATTATAAGGCATACCTAAGAGAATAGAAAATATATGTCCACACAAAAACTTGTTCATGAATGTTCATAATAGCATTATGCATAATAGTCAAAACATGGAAACAACCCAAATGTTCATCAGCTGATGACTGGATAAACACAATGTGGATAAATGCAATATCTGTATCATGGGATATAATTTGGCTAGAAAAAGATGAAGTTCTAGTACATGCTACAGCAAGGGTGAAACTTAAAAACATCATGCTAAGTGAAAGAAAGAAAGTAGATTTGTGGTTGCCAGGGACTGAGAGGATAGGAGCGACTGTCAGTGGGTATGGCGTTAATTTCTGGGGTGATGAAAATGTTCTGGAATCAGATGGTGGTGATGGTTGCATAACTCTTATGAATATATTAAAACTATTGACTTGTATAATTTAAAAGGGTGAATTTTATGGTATGTGAATTATATCTCAATAAAAATTATATGAGAAAAAATAAAAATTTAAAGGAGGGGGGGTTGTCTGGTTTGGAGAACCTGGTAAGTCTTCTTCTGAGGTCAGCCTAAAAGGATAGCAATAATTTTGCAGAGGAACATGAAAGGTATGCAGGGGAAAGGTAAAGTATATGAACACAACTGAGAAAACACCTTTTAGGGGTTGTTTGCTTGTTTGATCCTCCCAATTATCTGCCCCAGATGCATAGGGACAGGACCTTAGGAACCATATTTGAATTTCATGATTTCTTATCCATGGTCATAGATGACTGGACCAAAGTAGCCCCATGACTCAAGCTGGGCCAGTTAGATTCTCTCTGTCAAGTTTCTGTTCATAAGACCTGAGATTTCCAGATACTGAGAGGTAGAACCTGAGTCCCGGTGATGGCAGAGAGCTAGACGGAAGGTGGTCTTCAACACACGCTCAGGTTGGCTGTCCTGAGTCTCCTCTTTTGAGTCCTGGGTGCTCAGCATTTCTATGGATCCCATAGAGTCCTCTCCAATAAATTCCTATGTTTTGCTTGGGCAAGTTTAAGCTTGCTTCTGTTACTTCAACCAGAAAACAAACAAACAGCGTGTTCAGCAAACAGTAAAAAAAATCAGTCTGACCACAGCTTACAAGGAGATGAATGTGGAAAAGTCAGCTGGGACCTTCTTCTACAACCTTCTTGGAAACCAGGCTGAAGAGTAAACATTTAATCAGGGGAGTCCTTTAAGGCTTTATGACAATGAGATGTCTTATAGACACCATTGAGGAAAATTGATCTGGCACCAATGAGTTAGAATATACAGATTCTCCTCAGTATTGTTTCCCCCTTTCAGTGACCATGTATAGACAGAAGAAGTTCAGTTATGTATGTTGAATTATAAATCAGAAAACAGCAATTGATTTCCATATTAGAACATTTCTGGTTTAACTCATTGTGGAGTTTTAAGTCCAACCTCATCAGTATGTATTCCATGTATCCCTTCCTATGTTCAAAGCACCATGCTGACTATTTACAATAGTAAGGCATGAAAATGACATTGACAGATGAATTGACAGATGTCCATCGACAGATGAACAGACAAAGAAGATAGGATAAATATATATGTGTGTATATATATATATACACACACATACACACACACACACACAATGGAATATTACTCAACCATAAAAAAGAATGAAATATTGCCTTTTGAAGCAACATGGATGGACCTAGAGATTATCATACTAAGTGAAGTAAGTCAGACGGAGAAAGACAAATATTATATGATATCACTTACACGTGGCATCTAAAAAATAATACAAATGAATCTATTTACAAAACAGAAACACACTCACAGACATAGAAAACAAACTTATGGTTACCAAAAGGGAAAGGGGGGGATACATTAGGAGTCTAGAATTAACAGATACACACTACTTTATATAAAATAAATAAGAAACCAGGATCTACTGTATAACACAGGAATAATATTCAATATCTTGTAATAACCTATAATGGACAATAATCTGAGATATATATATATACATATATACACACATTCAGTTATATACATATATAACTGGATATAAATATCACTTTGTTGTACACCTGAAACTAACACAACATTGTAGATCAACTATACTTCAATTAAAAAAAAAAACAGTGCTGAAATACAACAGTGATTGTGATTGGGTCTGTGCCTCCAAGGAGCTCTCAAATGAGAGTTTACACATGCCCTAGACCATCACTTACATTGTGGAGCATCTGTTACAGGAATGTCTCCATGGTAGAAGACATGGGATCATACAGTGTTCAGTTATTATACTTGTGATCTCAATTCACTGAGTTCTTATCCTTAAGCAGCATGGTTGGCCTATGTGAAGAGGAGGGGACTCTTCCTTGGATCCTCAGCTTTCTGGAGTTTGCACAACTCTTGTTGGAGACACAAAGGCCTGAGTACCCTGTGATTTGATATTTTAATGGAAATTAAGAAAGGAACTCAATTTGTTAAACAGCGTAGTTATAGAAGAGAACTTAGCATTTAGTCTAAATATCCATTCAAAGTAAATATGTGTGACCTCCAAGATTTAAATTCAGACTTTTTTTTTCTTATTTTCTTCCTTCTGTCTTTCTTCTTTTTTTGCTTTTCTTCTAAATAAAGTAAGATGAGTTCCTCCTGCTTTTATCATGTGAGTAGAGTTGAGATACTCTTGGCCTTTAAGCCATGGCAGACATTTTTCATCAGAAATATCTCTTTGTCTAATGTGTTTCTTCACTCTGTATGGAGTAAATTCAAAATGAAATGTTGTGTTAATACCATGACTTCTTTCTGTGGGCTATGGGAAATGCATGTTTCAACTCCTGAAGCAAAATAAATGGTATGTAAAACTCCACCCCAAGTCTCTCCACATTTACTCATTAAGAAGTTTTCCAGATAAACTCTTGGAAGGTTCTCACATGTATCGGCTCAGAAGCCACACAAGCAGAGAGAGCGGAGTACGAAGGGCAGTGGTGCGACAACCACCAGAAGACTTCCGCATGTCTGGAGTTTGTGCTAGGCTGTGCACACACTACACTGGGCCTGGGTGTGTTAGCTGTCAAAGTTTGGTGCTTATCAAAGCACTCTTTGAGACATGGATTGGGTACAAGTATTTACTTGGGAAATGACCCAGGTAATACCCTGTGGGTGTGAAAACAGGAGGCAAGAAAAGAAGAGCTCCAGTAAAAAGTATGTTAGTGATCAGATTATCACTGCAGGCAACTGGGATGCACAGCTCTCAGGAGCCTCTGAGAGGCACATTGCAGGTGCTCCAGAAATGTTTTTTGGAATTTTGAAGGCAGATTTGATGATTATGGAAAATGATAGAACTTGTAGAACATAAAATATCTGTGGTAGTATAAAAAGAAACAGTACTATGTGCTTTTTAGTTTTAGTCCGTGGCTTCTACCCGTGAGTAATTTTTAACCCATTCACTGATCACTGAAGGCAGTGGTTCTCAATAGTAAATTTAAGTAAGTTGGTTTTTCAAAGAATATACAAAGGGACTGTTTATTTTAAGATAGCTGTATCCCAGATATAGAAAACAAATTTATGATTACCAAAGGGGATAAGGGGAGGAGGATAAATTAGGAGTTTGGGATTAAAAGATACACGCAGCTATATATAAAATAAGGTAACCAACAAGGACCTATTGTATAGCACAGGGAAGTATACTCAATATTTCATAATAACCTATAAGGGAAAAGAACCTGAAAAAGGATACACACACACACACACATATAACTGAATCACTTTGCTGTACACCTGAAATTAACAAAATATTGTAAATCAACTATATTTCCATTAAAAAAAAGATAAGTGTATCCAAGACATTGGGAATCAGTTATTAATTGAAATACTCAAAGAAGAGATCAGAGAAAGCATATAACAGAGCACATCTCACACCGAGAGAATGGAACATCTAACGTGAATATTCAGCTGTTTGTTATTTCTGCTTTCCGTCACTACCCTGGAGAACGATCTTTTCGCAGCACATGTCTGATCTTGCCATCTCTCACTTAACCATCTGCAGCAACTCCATCTCACCCATGAGAAGAGACTCAGACACCTTGTCCAGGACATCAGGGCTCAGGCTCTGGCTCATGATTCTGGTTCCACCTCCTCTCTCCTCTACACACCCACAACTCCACTTACACCACGCCTAATTACCTAAGCTTATCCTAGTGTTTTACCCTGAGTTTATACTTGCTGTTCCCTCTCCAGGAAATATTTCTTCCCCTTACCTGTGCTTATTCTCGCTACAGGTCTTCCTCAGCTTACGATGGGGTTACTTCCTGATACCCATTGTAAGTTGGAAAGATCACAGGTGAAAATGCATTTAATACATCTAATTTACCGAACATCCTCATAATTTAGACTAATCCTCCTTCAACGTACTTGGAACATATTGAATATCTTATGTAATTTGTTGAATATTGTACTAAAAATGAAAAACAATGATTGTATGGGTACAGAATGGGTGTAAGAGTAGGGGTTGTTTACCTTTGTGATTGTGTGGCTGACTGGGAGCTGTGACATGCTGTTACTGACAAGCACCGGGAGAGAGTCATCCTACCACATACTGCTAGCCCAGGAAAGTATCAAAATTCAAAAAAGTACAATTCCTACTGAATGCATATCACTTTCATTCCACTGTTAAGTCAAAAAATGGTAAGCTGAACCACCATCCATATATACTTTGTTTACACTTGTGTTATAGTATTGCCCCAATTGCAAAACCTAGTTTATTTAGATTGTTATACCTACTGGACTACACAGACTATGTTTTTTTAATTCATCTTTGCCCCTTGAGCCTACCACCATGTATAGTATATATTAGTAGGCAGGTGCTCAGAGAACTTCTCTAGGAAGAAAAAATGAATGAATGGATGGATAGATGGATGGATGGATGGACAGATAGATGGGTTGATAATATTATCCCTCAGATCTATAGTCATAGATTAAAAGTGCAGGCACAAATTAAAAGTTCATTAAGTGTGTCTTTGTGGTTTTCATTCAGGAAATTGTGTTTGCATTTAGTCCCAAAAGACAAGGAGGAAGATATCTTGCCCCAACTGAAGAGTTTCTGAAATATGTGTATCTCAACCTGTCCTAACTATATCTTCTAGACCTGTACTCACCAATATGGCAGCCATTATCAACAGGTGGCTATTGAGAATTTGAAATGCAGCTACTTGGATTGAGGACATGTATTTTTAATTTTATTTGATTGTAATTAATTTTAATTTTTATTTAAAAACATACTTTATTTAATTAATGGAAAACCTTATGCTTGAAACAACTTGGATATGGAAATCAACTTTCCCAACTGTAAATTTTATTAAATCTAAATATAGATGAGGTATTTTTGATAAAAATGTAGCACCTGAAAGTATAAAATACATGCTGAATTTCAAAGACTCAGAGCTAAAAAAATTAAAAAATATCTTGTTGATAACTTGTATGTTATTTACAAGTTGAAAAGCTCACATTTTGGATGTACTGACTTGAGTAAAAAATATATATCACTAAAATTAATTTCACAGGTTTTATTTTATTCACTTTAATGTGGATACTAGGCAATTTTGAATTGCTTATGTGGTTTGCATTCTATTTCTACTGCACAGGGCAGCTCTAGGTCAGCACATGGCAGAGGCTGGATCTTATCTATTCCCACCTGGATAATATTGATCAGCCTCAGTTTGAACTTCCCCCATGAAAATTCTTTTCAGTGAACCAAGATAAACAAAAAAAGCACTAGTGTTATGGATATCTAAGATATCCATAACTAAAATACTTAAAAAACATATTTTGTTGGCTAATTATTTATTGACTTTCAGCTCAAAAAACAGCTACTAAGCTCTGCTCTGAAATGCTGGGGCTGGGACCTTACAAACCCCATATCCTGAACTCTCTGGTCACTTGGCTGCTGGTAAGTTTTGGCCAATAGAAGGAGGTTGGAAGGTGGGAGGGAGGAAGATGGAACTTCCTCTCTGTTTTCCTGTTCCTGTCAACCTCATCCCCAAAGTAGTTTTTCCCAGCCTCAAGATATTTTCAGCACTCCCAGAAGCAATCCCCAGTGCCTGCTCTAGGACACCAGCACAACAGAACACCAGTCAATCCACAGAAATCTGATCACCAGCTCTTTCTATTTTTATTCTGAGTCTTGAGGTGGCAACTACTTCTATAGTTTTTATTGCAGAGTTATCTCAGCTTTTGCTTTGTGCTCTTTCATTTTTCAATACTTGTGTAATTACTCAAATCCCCTCTTGAATTTTATAATGTTGTTCTGTTTTCCTGATGAGAACCTGAATAGTACACATGCATTTGTAAATGCAAAGCACATTTAAAAATAACTTAAACATCAAAGGATAAATCATAGTAATAACCTGAAAATAATTAGGATGAAATTATAATGAACATACTATAATCAAAATTTGTGAGGTGCAGCTAAATCTAGATTTAA
The DNA here is from genome assembly GCF_964374135.1 of Grampus griseus. Taxonomy (NCBI): domain Eukaryota; kingdom Metazoa; phylum Chordata; class Mammalia; order Artiodactyla; family Delphinidae; genus Grampus; species Grampus griseus. The sequence goes on along the minus strand of NC_139018.1, from coordinate 7,195,214 downwards.
AGGGAAAATTAATAGCCTAATCACCTTTATTAGATAAAAGAAAAACAAAATGAGTGACCTAAGGGTAAAAATGAAGAAGTTTTTTAAAAAACATAAAAGCAAACCTTGAAAAAAAGAAAAATGGTAACAAAAAGTAGAAGAAATAAATTAATAAAATTAAACAAACAATAGAGAAAAATGAACACAATCAAAACCAAACTCTTTACAAATAATATAGTTATATCTGGTGACATAGATCAAACAAAGAGAGAAAAGCTAAAAAAAAAAACACAAAAAAAGAATTTGTAATATAAAGGAACACAACCACAGGTAGAGAAGAGATAGACATTATAAGAGGAAACTATGAATAAATTAATGCAATAAATTTGAAAAACATATAAATGGGAAAATAGTTGGAAATATTAAATTTGTAAAACATGCTTTATGAACATAGACAATCCAAATAGAAATAAAGTAATTGAATGACCAATTAATGATTACCTAAAAGAAGAAAAGGAACTGTATTTTACATGGAAGTTCATGTCAGGGAAGATTTAATTTTTTCTTTCTCCTATTTGATCAACAGAAGAGAAAAAGTGAGAGAATGTTCCAAACTTTACTTTGTGAGTCTGGAATAACCTTGTCACCAAAACTAGAGACAGACACTATGAGAAAAGGAAACTATAGCAATTTCACTTGTGAATAAATATAATTTCTGAGTATAAGTGAAATAATCCGAAATAAAATACTACAAAATGAATTAAGCAATGTGTAAAATAATCAATTTGTGATTAACCCAGAAACATAAGGGTAATTTTAAATTAAAAGACAAATCAATATAGTTTACCATATTAACAGAATAAAGGAGTAAAACTATGTTGACAATGATGCAGAGCTACTGATGAAATTCAAAAAATATAATTTAAAAAAACTCTTAGCAAAGTGAATCAGCTATACATATACTTATATTCCCATATATCCTCCCTCTTGCATCTCCCTCCCACCCTCCCATAAAGCAGAAACTAACACACCATTGTAAAGAAATTATACTCCAATAAAGATGTTAAAAATAAATTAATTAATTAAAAAATAAAATTAAATTAAAAAAACCCTTAGCAAAATAGAAATTAATTCTGTTAACTTTTAAAGACCAAGAGCATACTCACTAGTAACACTTTTGTATTCCATTAGGAGTTAAATAAAAGACTAGTGGCTCCCATGTCACTGCTCAGTCCAGCACTGTGTTGGACTAACTAGAACAGAAAGTAAGACAAATCAATGAAAGCACAAGGATTGTAAGGGAAGAGACTAAACCAGCATTATAAACAAAATTAATAAGAGGATTTTAGCAAGTCGGCTGGATACATGTCTGATTTATTCAATGAATTATATTTCTATAAAGAGGCATGATTACAAAAGTTTCTAATACCATTTATAATAGCAACACAAAATGCAAAGCATCATATAATAAATCTAACTAAAATTTTGCAGTTCTATAGGAACTATTATTTTCACAATCTTAACTATGACTACATGTGTGTGCATGTATGTGTGCATACCATGTTCATGTTGCAATGAGGCAATGATGTTAAGATGTCAAGTCTACCCAATTCAACCTATGAATTCAATTCTATTTTGATCAAAATCTCAATGGGAATTTTACAGAGCTTGACAACTCATTCTAAAATTTCCTAAGTCAAGTTCATTTTCTACCGTACCCAAGACATAATCATCTTACTTTTCCTACTCTTACCTTCCTTCATCTCTTCAGAGCTATATGCTCCTTGAACAGTGCTCGCTCTTAACCAAATAGGTCTCTCTTTGGCAGATTTCCCCTCCAGTGAGGCTCGATGAAGATCTTCTTGGTCATCCACGTTAATGACAATATTCTGAGTGTATAAGTCCTCATAAGAGGGACGCTTGGTGGCCCATGCTTCCTGGTGGTGCCCACCTGCCAGGCCAGCCGCTGCAGCAGCAGTTGCTGCATGATAGCGCAAAGGGCAAGATCTATGTGGTGGGACTTAACCTCTCAGATGTGAATATTTACTATAAAGTTATCCTAACAATGAGAGGGTGTTAACAGGCACAGGGAGTAAATAAAGACCAATGGAACAGAACAGAAAATCCGGAACCTGACCCATGTATATACGGAAACTTGATATATGGTATAGGTGGCAATAAAGATTAGCAAGTGTTTTATTTCAGAAAATGCCAGCTGCCCTACCAGATAAATCTTACAATATTTTCATACAATGGAAATTCATTTCTAACTTCATGAGAAGCCCTGATTGGCAGGTGCCTCTTCTAAAAGCTATAATTCAAGGACCTGTATTTTTAATCTTGTGATGCCAGCATCTTCCACTTATGGTGTCCCTCAATCAAGCAACACAAGCTAGCGAAGAAATAAACATGGAATACCACGTGCAGGAGTCTTTTTGTGAGTCTGGCTTGGAAGTGTGCACGTCATGCCCATCCATAGTCTATTGGCTAGAACTCAGTCCTACTGAGCCATCAAACTTCAAGGGTGGTGACTGGGGGAAAGAAGTCCAGCTTGCTAGAAGGAGGAAGAGAAACCAAGTCTGATGAATAGCATATTAGTCCCTGCCACAGATTGGAAATAATGGCCTATTTGATGAGTGGCCCAAGATAATAGGTTTTGCTTTGAGAATAAGAGAAAATGAGAGTTCTACTTAAGACCATTCACAAAAGTGCATTCTAAATATGTGAAAGACCTAACTGTAAAAGCAAAACCTCAGAAGACAATGAAAGACAACATCTTTATGGTCTTAAGCAAGGGGTTTTCATTTTGTTTTCTTTTAAATACAGGACACATAAATCTCAAATCAAAATGTAAAGACATAACTAAATTTTACTAAATTTACTAATGACACCATAAAAAATTGAAAATGAAGAGCCATAAATATAACCAAGAAGGCATCAATATTCAGAACAAGAATACCTCTAAAAAATAAGAAAAATAGAAGTAATCATAGAGAAAAACTTGGCAAAGATATGAATAAGCAAGGAGGAAATCTGGGGTGTTGAAGACGTCAAAAGATGTACATCATCAGTATAAATCGGGGGGACAAAATATGGCGAGAATGTCAATTTTAAAAAACAGATTGATAATACTCAGAATTGACAAGAATCTATAAGTGGGACCTCTTAGACACAGCTGGGGGAATATAAATTGGTACACATACTTTGAAAAAGAAATGTCAATATTTAGTTAGGTTGAAGATATTTATGTTCTATAACTCAGCAATTCCATTTCTAGCTACATACTCTATAGCAACTCTCACCATATGAGGGAAACATGTGCAAGAATTTTCAATGGCTTTATTTTTAACAAAATAAAAGAGAAACAATCTAAATATCTATCAACAGGAGAGTCAATTAAAATTCTGTTCACACACCATACAGCAGTTACAATAAATGAACTGGAGATAGATGTAACAACAGGATAAACATCTCAAAATTGCTGTGTTTAGGGGTAAAAAAGAGAGGATTTTCTGGATGTTGTGTATTATATGAGGCAAACGATATAAAATTGAATATGAAGCAAAATAGTATATACTGTGATTATGAATGAAAGGAAAAATGTACAATTCATATGAGAAGGGTAAGGAATGAATGTAATATGGTAACTGGTTGACTTTAAGAAGAGAAGGGGAAGATATGTTTGGGAAAGGAGTGAACAAGAGGCCTTAACTGCATTGATAACGATGAATTTATTTACAAGTCGAGAAATAGAGACTACTATGAATCAATAGATGAATGTACAGATGGTTGGGGACAGTGCTGTTCTTTATATTATTTGCCATCCTTTGCTATATGCTAAATACACTTTATAATTAAAAAAGATTCAGAAATAAATCTTTGATCTTATCTCTCTCCAGACATCACCACTTCTCTATAAAAAGCCTATGAAAAACCCTTTCCCTAATTCTAATTTCCATTTCCTCTGCCTCAAATAATGACTCTTGACCATCCCATATTAGGCATCCTATAACTATGTTACTACTAGCCCACCTGGGCAAGTGGAATCAGCTTTTTTTTTTTTTTTTTTTGCGGTACGCGGGCCTCTCACTGTTGTGGCCTCTCCCGTTGCAGAGCACAGTCTCCGGACACACAGGCTCAGCGGCCATGGCTCACGGGCCCAGCCGCTCCGCGGCATGTGGGATCTTCCCAGACCGGGGCACGAACCGTGTCCCCTGCATCGGCAGGCGGACTCTCAACCAGTGCGCCACCAGGGAAGCCCTAGAATCGGCTTTTGAGAGCAAATTCTTCAAGGGGTAAAACGTCAACTCTTTTCTGTTACCAAATCTGGTCAAAAGGAAGAGTTTTCTAAATTCTTAGCTTAAATATGATGGACACGAATGCCTCAAAACCTAACCTGTCCATCGCCAGTGGTCATAAAGATTGCTAAAGAAGAGGAGATTGTGATTGTGGAGCTGTAATCTATATTATTGTAAGGAGCCCCCCCCCCGTAGGTATCCTGGGCCGGTAGCTTACTAGAAGAGAGGAAAATGCAGCTGATTAGCATGACTGTGACATTTTCTATGTCTCCTATGCCTGAGATGCTTTCAGAAATCATTCCTTTGATGAACTAGTGATGATAAAAATAAATAAAATTGTAAAGTCAGGATAAGCAATAGAAAGGCAGAATATTATTAGTCACAAAATTATTACGTATACATTCTTATCATTCTAACTATATATTCATTGTAATGGCCATAATAATGTACACGTGTACAACATGTTATGACTTTAAGTCAAATGCACACCCTCTGGTATGCCCAGAACAGCCCTGTTTTATCCTGTTGTCAATTAAGTTGGGCTTAAATGTTAGTAGTGACCTGGTTTGGAGACTGCATTTTAAGGCAGATTGATTTAAAAAAATTAGTCTGAGTCCTGTTTTGACATTAATTGAGAGAGCTTTGGGGTATCACTTTGTCTCTCTGAACTGGTTTCTGGCCTGCAACACTGGGGGTAAAAATGCACCTTCCCATCCTTAACTCCTGAGTCCATCTGCCACCAGGTCACACTAATACTCATCTTAATTCTCCCTCTTCTTGAATCTCCACCCCTGGTCGAAGTGGCCATCCTTTCTTATCCTGACTAACTACATAATTAGTAGATCCTAGCGCAAAATGAACACATGGGGCCCCTCATTCAAAAATTAAGAATTTCAAGATGGTGTCAGTAGATCATTAAACCAAACTCAGGGGCTTCCTAAGTGCAAGGCCCTATGTGTCTGCCACCATCCTAATGCCCACCATCATAGGTGCACAGAAAGACGCTGGGCTGCTCCCCTTACTCAGAGCCGTCCCATGAGTTGAGGATGGTACTTAGTGGCCTCCTGAGGTTCTTTTTTTCCTGGCCACTCACTCACATCCCTGCTTTCTCACCTGTGGCCTTGGCAAAATGACCACATTTTGTAGGTCTCCATGTGAAGGGGGAGGGCAATACTTGCCAGTCAGGATAATGCCAGGGCTCAGTGAGATAATCTGTGCAGAAGTGTGGAGGAGTTGACCAGCCCGCCCCCTCTGTGATGACCAGCCCTGGCCTCCTTGCTCTCCCTCACTAGCCTTCCAAAGCGCGTGATGTGCTGGGCTCACGGCTGGATCTGGGACCCCATGGTGCACACAGCAGAATTGAACCCTGTCCTCTGGGCTTACAGAGAGGAGGACAGTCAGTAGTCAACTGAGCCACCTCAGGATGAGTCCTGGGATTCCCACTATTGTAAGAAGGAGAGAAACACAGCGTCTGTAACAAGGGAACTGACCCAGCCTGGGGAACACGGACAGCTTTCTTGGGCCTGTGACAATTGAGCTAAGATCTGAAGACTAAGGAGAGGCTAAGGAGGAAAAATGGGTGCGGACAATATTCCTAGCAGAGAGTTCAGTGCTAGTAAGGCCCTGAGGCCACATGATGCTTTGAGAAAAGACCAGCAGTGGGAGGGAAGTCACAGCATCTGCTGAAAGCAGAGGAGGGGGTGGCCGGGGTAGTGCTGTTATCCTCGAGGTTGGGGAGCCCACTGAAGACTCTGAAGCAAGGGTTACCATTGGCATATCACAGGGGACATGTGGGGACTGGATGACATGACCAGAAGCCACTGCCCTATTAGGAGAGAAGCGTGATCTGAGAATTTCTCTCTAAGTAACCAAGGATTAAGAAATCAAAATATCTGTTTCCTCTGACTTGATTTGGGTCTAGCTTCCAAGACAGTGCAGGGATAAAACATCCCTGGGAACAAACTTGGCCACACTTGGCTCAGGTAGGAGCCATGCATCTCTCTCCATGCATCCCCAGGACGGGTCAGGGACAGAGGACCAAAAGGAAGAACCCAGAAGGAGTATGCCTTCCTGCCTCCAGACCAAGCTTCCGTGGAGACTGGGGTGTTCCTCTGTAGGGCCAGCCCACAGATGGAAGAGCCCAACCCTCTCCCTCTTTGGTAAGTAGACTCTCCCCCTGGAAGCTGGTATTAAATAGACCAGCACAGCATGGAGTGAAGGGCCACCATTGTAAGAGCTTCTCTACTTAGGGGTCTCCTAACCCTGCTTGTGATTTGATCTGCTCTGGGAATGACAAGCAGAGCACACGGTGGGCGCCTGGACAATCAATGCATGTTCTGAGCGTCTTTCTCCCTGCTCCCAATTCATAGAATGCCATGCCTTCTTGCAAGGCATCTTGGTAATTTACTGTAAGCAATGGAATGCAAACCCTCCATCTTTTCCCCCCAAATAATAGTGTGTAGAAAATCTTAGTATATGAACCAGACACCATGAGGCTGATCTTGTAGAAAGGAGAGCAGGGGACCTAGCTTGTCCCTAGCTTGTCCCACATCCCAATAGCTGGGACAGGGTACATCAGCAAGACCCTAAGATGCCAGTGACGAAGCCCTTGATCTCATGAGGAGAGGAGGGGACATCGTCTCTTCACCATCAAGGCTGGCCTTCATTATCAAGGTCCCGAGCTAAGAAAAGTTGTTTGTGGCATTCAGCCAGGGAATTAGAGCCTCTGTCTTGATCTCGCCCTCTTATTTTCATGGGAGACGTGATGTGCTCTGGTGGAATGGCCTCCAGACCTGGAGTCTCAGAGCCACACTCAGGATGAAGTTTTCCTTCTGCTTCTTCATCCTCCTGGGCAAGTCCCTCCAGGCCCCTGAGCTGTGCCCCCCGACTCCATCATTGGAAGGATGGGGACAGTGAGACTGGAGCTGGCAGAATTGCACTGGGCATTGATTCTTCAATCAAGGGCTTTGCGGATGTCCTCTTGGGGACCACCCTGTTAGGTGCTGCAGGATGGCATTCATTTTCTAGGGCTGCCATAGCCAGTCACCACAATTGGGCCACTTCAAACAACAGAAACGTATTTCCTCACCCTTCTGGAGACCAGACAACCAAAATCAGGGTGCTGACAGGAAATATCTCATTCTGGAGGCTCTGAGGGAAAATCTCTCCCATGTCTCTCTCCCAGCTTCTGGTGGCTGCTGGCAATCCTTGGCTTCTAGACACATCACTCTAATCTCTTTCTCCATCCATCTTCGTGTGGTCTTTCCCTCTGTGTGTTTCTGTGTCTGCTTCCTCTTTTTTTTTTTTCTAACAAGGACTTGTCATTGGATTTAGGGCCCCTCTAGCCCAGGGCGAACTCATCTCGAGATCCTTACTTTAATTATATCTGCCAAGATCTTCCATGTAAGGACACATTCTGAGGTTCTGTGTAGACATAGCTTTTGGAGGTCACAGTTCAAACCAGTACAGAGATAAAAAGAAATTTAAAACACCATCCCTGCTCATAGGTATCACATGGTCTAGAGAGGGGCACACTCATGAATAGACAATGGCCATCTCACTCCACCTCTCTGAGCCTCAGTTTCCTCATTGCAAATGGGGAACCGCCTGTGTGAACGTGTGGTTGAGGAGAAGGGACGAAATTTACAGAGAGCTCTGGCCTCAATCCACAGCACCAGCTATGATGATCGTTTATATTTTTCTGAGTATAGATGGGACTCTGCCAGGGACCCACAGAGAAGCTTGGTCTGGCCCATAGAGAGAGGGTCAGCCCTAGTCCAGTGTCTCCATCTGAAACACCTGGGAAGCACGGTGGGAAGACCATGCCCAGACCCCACGCTGGGCCAACTGAATTGAGACCATCCAGGGTACAGCCTGTGCACTAGGAGTTTTGAACATCTTCAGGTGAGCCTAAGGCAGTTGAGGCTGAGAATATTGGCTGCCTTTAAAGCAAGAGTAAGAGCTGCTGTCTCAAAGAAGATGGACATTCCAGGCAGAGGTCCCAGCTTGAGGGAAGGCCTGACAGTGAGAAACCTCCTGCTTTGTTGGGTGCTGCCGAGTATCCAACAGGAGGGGACAACTCTCTGGGCCAGAGAAGAGCAGGGGCCCTAGTTGCAGAGGGTGAGGGGGGCTTCTCCTGAGGGCAGGGGTACCCAGCGGTGATTGCCTAGCTCGTGGGGTGCCCCATGGACATTTAGTGTCTAATTAAGAGATAGCGAATCTGACACGGCCAAGCAGCAGACGGATCGAAGACGGAGACCTAAGTGGTGTTTACAGGCAAGGAAGGTGCAGCTCCGGCAGCCCCATTTGGCCCGCTTTGATCCTTAATCCCAGCCTCAGGTGGGTGCCCCCTGAGCCAGACAGCACTAATCAGGGCGACAGGAGTAATACAATGAACACAAGTGGAGCAGGGTCAGGAAGACAGAGAGAACAAGAGAGAAGAGAAAAAAAAAAGTCTTCACGGGATAAAATTACCAGCCAAGACAGAAGGCTAAGGGGCAGTGGGGCGGGCAACCCCGCCCAGGAGTCTGCCCTGGCCACCCCCAGTCTCCGCCCGGGCTGGGCCAGCAGATGCTCCCTGTCTGTGACGGGAGCCTGGGGAGAGGGGCCGCCCCGCTCCCTACAGTGAGGCGAAGGATAAGGTCGCGGAGACAGGGGCTTTCTGAATGCAAAGGAAGAATCTGGAATCAATGAACAGGGCAAGGGAAAGAGACCCCTGGCCACTTTGGGTCACTGAAAACTCCATCCCTTCTTTCCTGTGGGGTGCCAAAAGAAAACCAAACAAGACACAGCCAAAGGTTGGCACTGGCGTTCAAAGTTTAATGCGTGCTTCAAAAATGTATCTCAGCAATAATTAAATGAATAAATTATTTTTTCAAAAAAAAAGAGAGAGAGAGAAAGGAAAAGAAAAAAAAAAATGATGGCCCTGAGATTTATGCTGCCACTCATGCTTGGATACCGATCACTTATCTGGATAATTAAGCAGTATCAGCAAGCAACCAGATCCCCGAAACTTGATATTAATCCTTCCCTCTTAATAGTAACACAGAGCTGCCGCAGTAGAACTCAGCCGAGACCTGCTAATCCCCCTTTCCCTGCGTTCCGGCATCAGCACACAGCATTGCTTTTCCAGAGAGGTTCGAAGCGTGCTATCAGCGGCTTAAACCTCATTTCGGCTTTGAATCAAAGTATATTAGGGAAGTCTGAGAGAGTCAAGATGACTTCAGATTTCATAGGGAGGGGATAATTCATAACTGCTTTGCCAGTGGGCAAGGGGCAAGGCGACTGGCTTTCACAGTCATCTCTCTCTGAGGTTTGTGTTCAAACCAAAGGCAGCCAACAACTGCCTCTCTCCAAAATGAAGGCATCTGGGATTTTGCAGTCTGGGTGCCCTCCTGGGCCTCCCCCCCCCACCACCTCTGGTATCAGACCTACTGACACACTGTGGGCGTCTTAAGGGTGAATCTCCACTGGTGTCCATGACAAGTCTCGGGGTCTGTGTCTGCCCACTTGCTGCCTTCTTTCTGACTATTTGCTCTGAATTTCATCTCTCTCCTTCCTTTTTGGATGACACCTTCACTTCTGGTTCCTTGGCTCCTAACTCTGGGGTCTTCCTGTAGGATTCTGGCAAGGCTCTTTTTTTTTTTTTAACTTTTTCTTTTATATTGGAGTATAGTTGATTAATAATGCTGTGCTAGCCTCAGGTGTACAGCGAAGTGATGCAGCCACACACATGCATGCATCCATTCTTTCTCAAACTCCCCTCCCATCTAGGTTGCCACATAATACTGAGCAGAGTTTCCCGTGCTGAGGCTCTTTGGAATTTCAAGAAACACAGACCCTCTCAGGTTGATTTAGTCAATAAAGCTCTTCTTATAGCACATGGGGTTTCAAGGAAAAGAGAAAGCGGAAGGAACCCGCACACAGGCAGATCCACGAGGCTTTGGAGTGCTTTGTGCAGCTCCTTCTTAGCACCAGCCTCGCAGATGCCCTGGTGACTGGGCATCCTAGGGCATTATTGCTCCTTTCACTTGAGGCTCCACCATCCTCTTACCTTGGTCACCCTCTGTTGCTATCTCTGTTGCTCCCACCTCCAGCAACTGATTTTCTCTTGAAATACATAACAGGGCTTCCCTGGTGGCACAGTGGTTGACAGTCCGCCTGCCGATGCAGGGGACACGGGTTCGTGCCCCGGTCCGGGAAGATCCCACATGCCGCGGAGCGGCTGGGCCCGTGAGCCATGGCCGCTGAGCCTGCGCGTCCGGAGCCTGTGCTCCGCAATGGGAGGGGCCACAACAGTGAGAGGCCCGCGTACAGCAAAAAAAAAAAAAAAAAGAAAAGAAAAAAGAAATACGTAACAAATCCTCCTCAAAAGGGGCTCTTATTGGTTAAGTCAGACTCTACCTGAGGTGAGGGGCACTCAGTCTTCAGGCATCTCATGGGCTCACCTTATAGCTGGCCAGCCCATGGGTGGAAGCCTCCAGGACAGATTCATTTCCATGGGCCACTCGGTTTGGCCATGGGGTTTGAGACCACAGCGGACTGGGCAAGGAAGCTCAAGCCAGCGGAATGACTCAGAACAGGGCTGTAGGACTCAGAGCACCTGGAACTCATTTCCAAGTGCATTTGGAATCAGCCTCCAGCTCCCCTTGCTTCAGATTATTGCAGCAACTACACCAGTATCAGGGACTGCTTCCTGGGATGTGTCCTTGTATGCAGGCTGGCGCTCCAGGTCACTCTTTCAGAGAGGACAGTGCCGACATTGGGAGGAATGGAATAGGCCACCTACAGAGTCCAGAGCAAGGGTGCATAAGACCAGTGCAAACCAGACGTGAACTCTAGTCCATGTGGAAAGTCCCTGTAGAAGAGCCTTCAGGAGGCTAGGGAGTCACAAAAGAGGCTAGAAGTGAGCCACAAGCTCTTTATACCCAGGAGGACATGGTTGGAACATGAGGGATGATGCCAAAGTCAGAATTCCAGGACCAACTCCAGAAGCAGAGGGCAGGGGGTACCACGGAGCTGGTTTTGGTGCAAACTGTGAATGCTGCTGAGATTTCTCTGGCACCGGTGCTGGTCGTGCATCCAATAAGGGGTCAGCTGGTCTAAGGCTCACTCAGTCTGGCTCCATCAGAGGAGAATGATGAATTAGGAGGTTCCATTGGGCCAAAACATCAGGGCAATGGGATCAGTGACAAATGAGAAGGAAATTCAGTGGCTGTGAGTAGAGAGGACACACCTGTTCAGTAGATGTGTTAGCAGGGCAGCAGTAAGTGGGCCCCTGGGAGGGGGTCCCTGACAGGCAGGTGTCCCACAGATGAGTGCCCCCCAGTGCCCCGGTGCTGGGTGCTCTGTGTCCCACATCTCTCCTCCACAGACCCCTTCTCTCTATGTGCCTCAGGCCTTTTAAAAACGATCTTCCCTAGAAAATGCAGTTTTGAAATTTGAGCCAAAATTCACATAACATCAAGTTGACCATTTCAAAGGGAAGGAGTTAGTGGCATGATAGTTGCACAATCTTGTGAATGACGTCTTGCTGGTTGGCCTGTCATTCACTTCCAGAATCTGGAGCCCTCCTTATCTCTTGCCTGTCCCCCTTCTTCTTCTTCTTTTTTTTTTTTTTTGCGGTACGCGGGCCTCTCACTGTTGTGGCCTCTCCTGTTGCGGAGCACAGGCTCTGGACGCGCAGGCTCAGCGGCCATGGCTCACGGGCCCAGCCGCTCCATGGCATGTGGGATCTTCCCGGACCGGGGCACGAACCCACGTCCCCTGCATCGGCAGGCGGACTCTCAACCACTGCGCCACCAGGGAAGCCCGCCTGTCCCCCTTCTTAACTTTGTAAGTATCACTTTCCCCAAGGGACCTTCCTTGACACCATGCCTAGCACCCTGGTGGGAGCAAGAACTATCACACATTGGGGGGATTTCCAGTACCTCACGTAGGTGTTCAGTAAGCCCTCAGGGGATGTCTGGATGGCAGAGAGGCAGTCTGTTCTCTCCATAAGTGGCAGAACTAGACAACTCCCTTGTACCGAGGTGTGGTCCCTCCCTGGAAATGCCTGTATAGTTCAATTACTTGGGACTTTGCCGGGTGCCTCCAGCTGGATAGGTCTGTTCTCCATGTAGCAGATGGTACACAGTGGACAAACCAGGGGGTGCTGGATCCCCTGTCCAGAAGTAGTGTCCACGAGCTGGTCTCTGAGAGGGAGGAGGGGAGAGGGCCTCTCGGGGTACAACTGCGGGAAGGGTGATCCAGGCTTGAAGAAAAAGGAAAGCCAGGGATGAGAGGCAGGGATGGTCACGTGCACTTTTTTTGCCCATGTGAGTCTTTGCACGGGGAATTCCCACCCTCTTATCCTAATTATGTTCCTGACAACCTGGCATTGGAAAGGTCAACCAAAGAAATGGAGCCTCATCCTTCAACCAGGTGACACTGTGAGCCTGGGGTCACCCAGAGATTCGGAGCCACACAAAGAAACTGGCTTGTGCAGGGAGCACAAAGACGCTTTAGAGTTACAGCCATCCAGACTAGCAAGGTCCTCAGGCAGAGGCTTTAACCTGAACTCCAAGGCCTATGGTGGCTTCTGGAAGTTTGACAAGCCTGCTGGAACTGTGTACAATATCACCTGTGTGATCCCAGTTGGTTTAGGAATCACTCGCTGTTTACCTTCTCAAACTCTTAGCTAGGGCTTGAAATCCCCCACAAGAAAAGACAGGTTCTTCACTTGTCTATCTTTTACCATCATCTTGGCAAAGATAAGTAAGTGAAATAAAAGAAGGAAGGAAGGGAGGAAGGAAGGAAGGAAGGAAGAGAGAAAGTTAAAAAAGAGAGAAAAATATGTAGCCACATCTGGGTTTTTATGCTAGGAAAATATGAAGTCTAAAACAAGATGGTCAGCATACAGTGGGCCTTGAATGCCTAGATTACAAACAAATTCCAGCTTTGATTTAAGACTTCTCAACATTTTTACTGTGAGCAAATCTCTTAAGCAGAAATGCAGAACACAAGATCTGAAAAAATTCAAATATATATAGATACTCACCAAGAAATGTAATAAATTGCTGGAACTGATGACTTAAAATGATGCCTATTCTGTAGACGAGATTTTGAATGGCAGCCAGAATGACCTTTGTGAAGAACCTGTTTGACCGTGTCCGACCCACTTGAAGCACCCAAGTACCTTTGGACTCATTGCTCTTTGGGAAAGACTGGCATCTTTGAGGGGCCCGCAGAGCGTTTTCCTTCTCATACACATCCCGCCCTCCTCTCCCCCTTGTGACTCTCAGCTTTCATCCAACCTGTTGGCGATGTCTACTCCTCCCCAACTCAAACCGTCTACACCTCTGCCTGAACTCACTTCTTTACACTCAGTAGGTCCTCCTTGTCCCTCAGCTCCCAGTTTAGATCTTTCTTCTCCAGGATGCCTTCCACAGCCCCTCTTCACCAGGACCAGGTCACAGTGGTACCATGCTGGGAACTCACCGGATTGCTCCTTCAAGGTACCTATGAGTAGAGTAGGACCCTGCATGGTTTGGAGTTTAGAGATACAGGATGCAAAAAGGTTTGGGACCATTCCGGAATGCAAAACAGATCTAGCAGCCTGGGTCAGCCCCATCGGCCTGTTCTTCAGATCGTCCCTATAAGACTTCTGGCCCTTTTGTCTTCTTTACTTCCCACTACACCCGCAGGATGGACCATCAGCCACCTCCAAGATGAGGCAGCTTTGGGAGGTCAATTTCCTTAGCACGGCCAATCCATGCAGTGTGGAAGCTGGGGCCCGGCTCCATCCCTTTGTTTATAAAATAACGATGAGCTCAATTCTCAGTGACAAAGAGAAGGGTGATGGGGGAGGGGCACATGTATTGACAACCAAGAGCGTTGCTACATTTACCTTTTCACTTTTTATTTGTACAAAAACGGTAAAATGTTTTTACAGGCTCAGCCAATGGTGCTACAGAAACTGAATTAGAGCAACCTTAATTAATATGTCAGAATAAAAGAAATGATGAAAATATGTATAATTAAATGCTTGCACTAAATCAGGATTCGAAAATGCGACAGAAATAGCAGCATGGCATTTTTCTTTTTCTCTTTCTCCCCCTCCCTCCTTGACCCCCTCCCTCCCCCTTTCCTCCAGAAAAAAAAAATAATAATAAAAAAGATGTGTTGATGCTGTGGCTGCTGCCACTTGTGTCAACCTCGAAGACGATTGGGTTGCTGGTGGGAACAGCCCGATCACCCCCAAAGTTAGACACAAATTGTGGAGATTAAACATTCTCCCCCAAAGAAGTGAGAGAGTGGCATGGACATATATACACTACCAAATGCAAAACGGATGGCTAGTGGGAAGCAGCCGCTTAGCACAGGGAGATCAGCTTGGTGCTTTGTGACCACCTAGACGGGTGAGATAGGGAGGGTGGGAGGGAGCCGCAAGAGGGAGGGGATATATGTATACATAGAGCTGATTCACTTTGTTACACAGCAGAAACTAACACACCATTGCAAAGCAAGTATACTCCAATAAAGATGTTAACAAAAAATTATTTCCCAATCAGGTGCTAGCTTCCTTATTTTCATACGAAGATGCCTCAGGCTGTGTGCATGATGGCTGAACAGGGTGGCTCTCACACAGCAGTAAGGCTGCTAGACACAGGTGCTTGGAAAAGCCAACATTGGGAGTAAACGTACAATTCTACTCGGGAACAATACTGAGAGTTGTTCTTTTCTTTATTTACTTTGGCTCCCAGCATGGCACAGAGGTGTCCCCAGGCACAACCCTGGAGGTTGACAAGGCCATGAACCCAGATTTGACCAAAACGCATGGGGCCCCATTCATCCAATCCAAAGTGTGGCTGCATCCCTCAGGCCCCGATCTCCCTGCATTCAGAAAGTCCTGAGGACAGAACTGCCTGTTTGTCCTCATGAGGGAGAAACTTGGGGCTTCCGCAGACCAACAAGGGACTCAGACACTGAGGCGCAGGCATCTTGTCCTTTGGGGAAAGAAAGGGAAAAATCCCTTTCTGGTCCCTGGAGATGGCACATAAAGAAGCTGATTATTTTGGTTTGTCTGAGGAGGGAGTTGGGCCATTTGGGAGATTTCTTTCTGGGGTTTTCTGCCTGCTTTACCCCCACGAATGGCAATCCCCCCACACTGCCCTCCAAGGATGCAAAAGGGAGGCCTTTCTCAAAGGGGTGACACTTCTTATTGGGAACAAGATGCCCCTTTTTTGGGGAAATGAGATAGGTTATTCATAAGCACCAGGTGAACAAGACCAGTGTCTTTGTGAGCCGAGATCTACTCAGTAAATGTGAAACTAGGATGTTCTGGGGCATCTGGTCCATTACAGGATTTGGAGATGGATCAAGAGTCAAACCTTGGTTTAGTCACCCACTCTGTGTGACCCTAGGCAAGTTACTCACCTTAGGACTCAATTCTCTTACCTGTAAATTGAGGATTATATTACTTGCCTCCAAGCGTTGTAGTGGAAATTAAATAAAATAATGGATGTAAAGACCTGTGGTAGATATGGAGATGGGCTGTCCAGATGGTCCTGCCAGGAAGGGGTCAGCAAGCAGCCCCCAGCTCTCAGACCCTCAAGCCTTTCCAGAGACAGCCCACAGCTGGTGACTGAGTTTGTTGGTGGTGGAGAGGTACCTGGGCCATGTCAGTAAACAAAGGGTGTTGCGGCCATCGAGACAGCAGCCACTACAGCCTCCCCGACTATGCTCCCTGAGGGGATTTAGGATGATAAAAATCGGCATACTGGCCCTAGATAGTTAAGGTACACATCAAAGGAATGATTTCAATGAGCCCGGACTCTTGCATCTTCCCATATACAGAAAAGTGCTACATTGATTAACTTGAGATGTCTATAATTTCTTTAATTAACAGTAATCTTTTAATGTTCCAATTACCTGGTTTTTGTTGCACAACCCCCTATATATACTCCTCCCCCCTAACTTCAGAACAATCCCTTAGAGCCATCTGAGGGCTGACTCCCGGGCTTAAGTCCTCAGAAAGTTCACCAAATAAAACATAATTCTCAACTTTTAGGTTGTGCATTTTTTTTCAGTTGACGATACTTATATGCTTATATGTGGTAGAAAAGAAGGATAGGAGGATAGAAGGAAGGAAGGAAGGAAGAGAGAAAGGGGGGAAGTTAATAATTTTATTATACAGAGAATTTTCTCCTTATTGTCTCAAATCAATCCTTTAAAACTAGGCTTTCAGCCGTCATAACCAACAAGCCTATTAAAGTAATTTCTCAAACATAAAAGCAGCCCTTTTCTGAAGACTGATTTTGCCTATTCCCACCCATCCCCCCCCCGCAATTGGGATAGAGACAGGTCTAAAGATATCTTTCAAAATAGCCTTTTATTTGCCCTCACGACCCAAACACATGCACACAGATATGGATATAAGCACACTGAGAACTCGCAATATATTCCAAGCTTTTCTAAGAGCTCTCCATGTAACAATTCATTGAAACACATGACAGCACAAGGGAGTTTCCATTACCCCAATGTGACAGATGACAAGACTCACCTAAGAGACTTAAGTGATTTACCTAAGCTGGTAAGTGGCTATCTGGGACCTGAGAACAGGTAAACTGGCTCTAGGATCTCTGCCTGAGAACCAGTCCTCACGTGACATGCGTGCAAAAAGATACAGTCCTGCCGTTTGCTCTTGGACTTCCCCAGTGCTAAAGAAAAGGTCCTTTCTGAGCTTCCATCACACAGACCCTGCTGACACCACTGACACTTGATGCGAGTAAAACCACAAACTCAGACTGGGACTTGAACCCACTGCCTTTTAATTGAGATCACACACCTGGTCTCAGGACTTAATGACGCTCATGTTCTTTATGTCTCATCGCAGAAAGAATTCAGTGAGAGACAAAGTGAAAGGTAAGAAATGCATTTATTTAGAGGGATTTACATTCCATAGACAGAATGCCCCGAAATTTGGGGTGGTTAGAGTTTATGGGCTGAATAATTTCATAGGCTGATGAGTGGGAGGATTATTCCAACTATTTTGGAGAAAGGGCGGGGATTTCTAGGAATTGGCCCACTGCCCACTTTTTGGCCTTTTATGGTCAGCCTCGGAATTATGTGGCCCCTGTGGGTCTGTCATTTAGCTAATGTATTACAGTGAGCATACAATGGCTCAACGTCTACTGGAACTCGAATCTTCCATACTCTTGGACCTAGCTGGTTCTAACCAGTTTATGTCCTATCCTCAAAGGCTATGTCATTCTTTTAGAGGTTGTGTCCTGCCCCCTTCCCTCCTGTTTCAGAAGCAGACCAGGAAGTACTTTTGCTCATGACTTTGAAGAGCTGCCCAGCATTTGTCAGGAATGCACCCTCCATCTCTCTGCCCCTGATTCCCACCCATGACGGAGCTGGGAGCATCTGCAGGACGCTCTGGAACTCATTCCTGTCCTAGGTCAGCCCATCCAAGAGTCACGTCTCTGCACAAATTTGCTTTGAATGGGTTTGACTGTCACTCCTCTGTACTGACACTGCCGCCAAGCACCAGCCCTCTCTCAGGGGCCATGTGGTAAACCACACCCTAAAGACGAGGCTGTAGTCACTACAGGCAGATTTTGGAGGACATTGTTGAAGAGCCTCAGAAACACTTTCTAGATCCTCTTTTCGGAAAGAACAAGACTTCTCTGGAGGAAATGATTTGTTTCGTTTTATGGATGCATGTAAATAATCCTGTTTCTCCAATTTTGGGTAAACCCAAGACCATGTGTGACTTCCAAGAAGGACTCAGGGCCTCATTTTGGGCACTCAATTCATCCCAGAGGAAGATCTTTCTCCCTCAATATTTCCCAATGTTCCCAAATTCTTTACTTATATCTATTTGGCTGTGTCAGGTATATTTTTGCCAGCTTTCTCAAGTGCTTTGGGGGTGAGGTGGTATACATATAAATAATAAAATTAAATTGCAGATACTTGTTGATGGCTTTTGAAGTTTCAAGGATGAGATTTGATGGTTCAGCTGCGTTGGGCTGGCCTGCTCTTGTCCAAGGCCAAGAAGCAAGGTTTTTTGTTTGTTTTGTTCTGTTTTGTTTTGCTGTGAGCAGGAAAGGAGGTAGGAGAATTTGCAATGGACTAAAGAACACATCCTATTAAGCTTCCCTCCAAGTGGCTGGAAGACTCCCCTAGTTTTCAAAGTAGCCAAAGGGCTGCCCCAGAAGGCTGGTTGATCAAACCTTGTTAATAGGCTTGGGAAGCGCTGGGCCCCAGGCTGTCCTCAGGCAGGGAAGTCGCCTGTCTGGGCTCAGAGGTGGGAATCTGGCCCAGCTGCTGGTGGACAGGTGTTCATGCCTCAGCCCTGTACCCTGGCTCCCAGGGGAGCTGCTGAGGGAAAAGGGATCAGATGTTCTCATGGGTGTCCCCTTGGACCCATGAAACCTAAGCTTTGTGGCGAGGGAATAGGGCTCAGGCTTCATCAGCAGCTACCCTTACAGCTGGGTCCTGTGTAATGTCCACGGTGTGTGTGTGTTGGGGAAGGGGACGGGGTTACAGTACAAAGCAAACTGCACAGCAATGGTGGCATCTTATTTTATTGTATTTGTTTATCATCTGTATCCCCTGCCAGACAGTATAACAGTATAGAGTCCATATGCTCTATGAGGGGATAACATTTGTCTGTCCAGTTCACCAGTATATCCCAAGTGCCGAAAATAGTATTTGGCTTATAATCGTTGCTCAATAAATATTTGTGAAAGGAAGGAAGAATGGAAAGAGGGAGGAAGGGAGGGAAGGAAGGAAGGAAGGAAGGAAAGGAAGGGAAGATTTTGAAGTTCCCAGTATGCAGCTGGTCTGAATTCACCTGAGTGAATATAGGAATGTATACAAATAACAGCAGTATACATTAGGATGTAAAACATGACTGATAGAGGTGAAAAGAATATTCTAGGTGAGCTAAAGGAGATAGAGCTGGGATTAAGTCCAAACAGAGCCAGAGAAGTTTTCTCAGATGTGGTAACTTTTTTATTGTGAATTGAAAGATGGAAGATGATCATTTATGTTTTTCTTGAAATATTTTCCTAATTATAAGCAAAATACTTTCTCATTAGAGAAAAATTGGAAAATGCAGATAAGTATAAAAATATTAAGATCTCCCATAAATGCAACACCTAGTTGAAACCACTATCAGCATTATAGTGTATGTTTTAGTCCAGTCTTGTTTATTTTTTCTGTATCTTTTTCATATCTGAAGCCATCATCTATGTATTGTGTATATTTTAATTAATACCATATAATATGAATTTTCAATATTTAAAACTCTTGGAAAGTATCTTTAATAGTTATATCTAGACCATCACAAGGATATTTCATAATTTACTTGACCATTTAAAAATCACTTTCTATTTATATCAGCAAAATTGTTATTATTATGCTTAATGAGTTGGGAGATATCTTTCTAAAGAATTATTCAATGAATGACAAATGAAAATGGAATTAGTCAATGGAATATACATTTTTAGGCTTGGCTATAAATGAAGGCAAGGAAGGGCAGGAAGAATTTCATACACGTGGAAAGGATCTCCAGAGCCACGCTCCTTTCTGAATCTTGAGTTGAAAGGTGAGATGTGGTACTGGCCACGGTGGCAATGATTATGGAGAGGGGGGTGATGGTTTGAAAATGATGATGGTGGTTGTCATGGTGAGGATGGGGTAATGGTGGTAGAGGTTGCAGGGATAATGGTGGAGGTGATGATGGGGAGTAAGGAAACAGTGGTGGTGGATGAGGTAGTGATGATGGTGCATGTGATGACTTGATAAAGGTGGTGAAAATGGTAGTGATGATTTTGGCATTGGTGGAGGCTGACAGTGGTGATGTACATTTTCTCATTGGAAATGTGACAGCAAATAGGGCTAAGGGAAAGCTTTCTCTCTTTGACTTCTCACCAACCTGCCAAATTCAGTTGAGTTAAGAACATTCTGTCAGTAATAGCCAGTGTCGAAATGGAAGGAGCCCCCTGTTTGTCTGGGATTACAAAAATAATTAGGAAAAACAAGGTTTCTGGACAATGCCACAAATGGTAGTCTGTGTGTAGACCCATACTCTACCTTAATACATGGGGTTGGCCTCAGTCTTGCTTGTGACAATGTGCTTGTAAAATCACGTTTTATGGAGAAAATATTTTGATTAACATAATTCTGGTGAGTTCAACAATTATGTATTAATCATGTTTTGTAGTCCACACACACACACACACACACACACACACACACATAATCTCCAAGGACACATAATCTCCAAAATTATGGATCCCCCTCTTTCCTATTCCACATATTTCTCTATATCAGGGATCAGCAAACTATGGCCTGTGAACCAAATCCATCCCACTGCCTATTATTTGTGTGGCCCACAAGCAAAGAATGATTTTTATATATTTTAAGGGATAATTTTAAAAAATAATCAAAAGAACTGTAATATTTTGTGACACATGAAAATGATATGAAATTGAAATGTTAGTGTCCATAAATAACGTTTTTTGGAACACAGCCACGTTCATTCAAGGAAGCATTGTCTCTGGGTGCTTTTACGCTACAGTGAAAGAGTTGAGTATTTGTGACAGAGACCATATGGCCTGAAAAGCCTGAAATGTTTACTACCTGGCCCTTTACATAGAAAGTTTGTCAACCTCTGCACTAGAACATGCCCAGGTAAACAGGATGCCTCCGGGGACCCAGGCATGGATTTATGTTGTTAAACAACAAGAGCCTGGGCCCTGGAGTTTGCTATGACACATACTGCTTATGTCACTTCAACCTCTGAGCTGGGGAAATAGTATTTGCATCATAAATGGGACCAGCAGCATTTTAAAATTATTATTACTGAAACAGAGCAGGACCCTATTGTTCTTCACCCCATGGCCTCAGCCTGCCTTTTGTCTGTGGAAAAACTTTAGCCAAAGAATAAGTTTAATCAGAGAAACGAGAAAATGCAGAAGCAAAGGAAAGCAGTCAAACAAGACCAAATAATCGTAGTTTAGTCATTAAACAAAGTCAAGGATCTTTAGTTCCTCCTCAAGGGCTGCAGATCATATTCTGAGCCATATCCTGTGAGCTGTCTTGTAGATACTGAAGCCCCCACCAGGTGGAAGAAGTTAACTACTTGATGACCAGATTGTAGCCATGACATTAGATGCTAAAATTCTGAGAACTGGCCTCCAAGAAATGAGAACAAACTGTCCTTGGAACTGAAGATTAACTGTACTGAAAACAGTCAAGATGCTGCTGCTCAAACCACCACACGACCAATTTCAAGATGAATGTCGGAGCTGACAGGGCTGTTTCTGCATGTAGCCCCCTCCGTCCGCCTATACACCCCTGAAACTCTCTTTTAAAAGTGCTTGCCCACTGATTGGCAGTGGGAGACTTGGCCTTTGGACATGAGTCTGCCCTCCCCTCCTTCCCCACCTCTCCCACCTCCTTCCTGTCCCATTGCTGGTCTCCGGAAAGCAAACTTTCCTTTCCACCAATCTTACTTCTCAACCATTGGCTTTAGAGCAGTAAGCAGCCAGACCCGGCTTTTGGTGTGTTACTGTGAAAATGTAAGGCATAAGATCCTATCTAATCGAGTTGAATTGAAACTTTTGCTTTGAACTTCTTGGTAGCTTGATCAAAAAAGGACAAGATGGAGGGAAGGGCTGGGTGTTTGGGATTAGCAGATGGAAACTATTATATATAGGATGGATAAACAACAAGGTCATACTGTAGAGCACGGAGAACTATATTCAGTATCCTGTGATAAACCAGAATGGAAAAGAATATAAAAAAAAGAATGTCTCTATGTGTATAACTGAGTCACTTTGCTGCACAGCAGAGATGGACACAACATTGTAAATCAGCTACACTTCAATAATTTTTTTTTTAAAGGACAAGATATTTATGATTCTCGTGGTCCAAAAATAGTAAAGTTTATATGCGAAACAGACTATTGCCTGGCCTAAACAGCCTAAAGGGAACAATTTTCCCATGAGATTTTGTGAAGGGGCATGTACGGGGTCCTCAACAATACCTCATGCTTTTTGCAGCAATGCCTGTGCTCAGGAAAAGCTGAGGTCAAAAAGCCAAAGGCTATTTGATAAAAGCAATTCTGAGTTGGGCAAAAATGGTGAGGACCAAGTACCAGCTGCTCAAAGGATAAACCCCTCAAGAGATAGATTGTCTATGAGTCTTCTGAAAACTCCTTTATTACTATGAACTCTCTTTGATGCTTTTTTTTTAAAAAAGAGTTCTCCCTCCTCTTTTACATCATCAGGCCCAAGAAGCTTCATTGTTTTCCTGTGGGACTGAAGGGTAGGCTGCAAAGAGGAGAAACCCAACATGCCCATCCTTGAGCATTTAACCCAACACACAGGCTGATCCTCACTAAAGCAAATAAATCATAATGTACTTTCAATTAGTTTGCACTCCTACTAGCTGCTGTCCTGAATAATTAGGAAAACAATTCACATTCTGCCAGGAGCTGATCTGAAGTGTTATCCCTGGCATAATTATCTGTCTGCAGTTCAGTTTCCTTGCTCCTTGCAGGTCAGCCCGGCTGCAGGAGGACACCCAGAGAGCATTAATGAGCTCTCATTGAAGATGTTAAAAAGCTTGTATTGATCTGTTTGTCCAAGAAGGAGATATTTAAGCCTCTCTGCTGAGGGCAAGAGAGACAGCGAACCCTATCGCAGAGCCTTTTAGCAAGCCTCAGGGCTCCTGTCTTCCCCATCGTCCTCCCAGCAGGACTCCATCCGGAGGTCAGATTTTCAAACTCACCATGTTGTTTTATTCTCTGCTCTCCATGCCCCTCTCCCAGTATCTGTGGGGTGTGTGTGTGTGAGAGAGAGAGAAAGAAAGAGAGAGCTGAAGAAAGAAGGAAGGTAGCTCACTGAATGAGTACAAATCCATAAAACTATAATAATATGAACGAATGAACAAATGAATGAGTACATTGGCAAGAAGAGAAAGCTCTTTCTTACCACAGGGTACCAACTAATAAACACAGAAGGAAATAAGGAATTAGCCAATGACCATTTGGCAAGTATCATAGTAAAACTAATCTAGGCACCAAAGTATGATGAGAAAGAGGATACTTAACTTCCATGTATCTTATCAGAGGATCCTTCTCAATTAAAAGGAAAAAAGAGCACCTTTACAGTGCAGAAACCTGGCGGATGCACCTCAACCAAGTGGTCAAAGGTAACATCAACAGTAATGGGACTGATTTCCATCACTAACCTCCCAGTATGATGCATCCAGGAGGACATGGCATTGCTTCTGTGGCATTCCTGCCCAAAATGTATTACTTGAATCTAATCACCAGGAAACAGCAGACAAACTCAAATTAAAGGACATTCTGCACAATATCTGGCCCGTGCTCTTCACCAATGGCAAGTTCATGAAAGGTAAAGGAAGACTGTGAGATGGTTCAGATAAGGAAGACCAAAGAGGCAGTACAACAAAATCAAGTGTGGATCCTGGATTTGATCCTGGACCAGAAAATCAATTTTGCTATAAAGAACAGTATTGAAATAATTGGCAAAATTTGAATAAGATCTGTGGATTAGATCATAGTGCTATGTTGGTGTTAGTTTCGTGATTTTGATCACTGTATTATGGTGATATGAGAGTGTCTTTATTTTTAGCAAACACACACTGAAGTATTTATGGGTAAAGGAGATCATGTCTGCAATTCACTCTCAAATGACTCAGGGAAACAAATAATAATGAGTGTGTGTGTATATACAAATCTATGCCTACAGATCTATCATCTATCTATCTATCTATCTATCTATCTATCTATCTATCTATCTATCATCTCTCTGTCCATCTATCCACCTATCCATCAATCTATAGAGATTGTAATAAATATTAGCTTAGGGAATCTGAGTAAAGAGAATATAGAAATTCTTTTCTTTCAACTTTTATCAAATCCAAATGTATTTTTTAATATTAAAAAATGGAAATGATAAAAGGACGAAGGGAAAGAGGAAGGAAGAAAGGAGAGAGGAAGAAAGGAAGGAGTAAAGAAGGGAGCAACAACCTGGTTTCCTCTCCAACAATTCCCCATAAAGGGCACTGGGCTTGGTGAGAAGCACTTCAGCAGAAACCAGACCAGTAAGGACCCCGTGGCCTTAGCTACACTGTACCTGGGAATAGCCTTGAGCTGGGAGTTAGGAGACTAGGAATCTGGCCCCAACCCTGCTATCGAGAAACAGGGTGGCCCAGAGTGAGCCCCTAACCTTCTCTGGGTTAGGGTTACAATGTCCTATCTACAGTAGGGCTGGACTGTCGCAATGAAATCTCCATGGAGTCACAGGCTTTCTTTTGCATCAGAATAAGTCAAGGGGCAGGGTAGACCCTTCCTGCACCAGCTCATCATGCTAGCTGGAAGAAAAAAGAGGAAGGCAGCACTGGGGTGGGGAGGGCATTATAAACCCAAAGGCAAAACACCTGGACTTTGCTTCCTGACTCCAGCAAGTATCAGTTGTACAACTTTGGAAAACTGTCACTTCTCCAAGCCTCAGTGTCTGCATCTCTGGAAGGAAGGTACCAATGCTGGGCTGCACACATACACTGCATGGTCATTCACTGAATGACACCTGAACTGGAAGACCCTGAGCAGGGCGATGGGAGAGGGGTCTCCAGGGAGATAAGACAAATGAAAACAGGTTAGAGTTGGTGCATGTTTTGGAGTCAGACAGGTATGGGTTTGGATCCCTAGATCTGTTGTTTGTTAGTTACTTCACTCACTGAGCCTCGGTTTTCTTACCTGGAAAGTGGAAACCCTATGACCTGTCTGGATAGTTGGGGTTTTCAAGAGAGTGACAGATGCAAATGCTCTGGAATAAACAAGCACTTGGGCAAGGTTGGCTTCCTCATCTCCCACTCCCACCCCACTCTCCTCCTACCCCCTCAAAACAAGAGGTTATCACATTACTGTATTGGCTGGTCGATGTTGGAACAATACCATCTTTGTCCCCTGGTCTTACCTAAGCATCGGATCAGATTCTATTGATGTGACAACCCGCCCCCTTCCATCTGCCAGCTGAGAATATTTCATGTTAAACTGCTGATTTTTCTCTCTCAGAATAAAGGCAGCCTCCCCGCCCCAATCTCTGCATGCTCAGGGTAGATTCTGAGAGGCACCCAGCTAATGGGTGAAGGGTGTAGGAGCAGGTGAGCCCGGAGGCTCTGAGAACACACCTTTTGTCTCCTGAGAGGTCAACCAGCCGTGGCCCTAATTAAGAGCTTATATCAGAGATCCATCTGCCCAACTTCACGATGGCTCTTCATCGGAAAATGTATTCCTTTGTCTCTCCCTGCCTGAGTACACAGACCTGTCAAAAGGTCACTGTTAAGGAGCGTGGGACCTGGGGAACCTCAGGAGGGGTGGGAGGGATGCGGTCAGCTTCACTGGTAGGAATGGGCAGCTTCACTGGTAGCACCAAGGGCTAACAAATTAACAATAATAATAATAATAAATACAGAAAACCTACCACCAAGAGCATGTACATTTGGACTACACGATAGTTTGGAACCTTTTGAGGGGCAGTTCCTACCAAATAATGATGCGTTATTGATACGGAAATTTTTATATTAACAAATGTGTGCTGGAAATGCTGTGATTTATTTTTTTTTTTTCCTTGGAGGGAAAAAAGTAGCTTGCGTGTGGCATCAATAATGATATGCTAATGACCTGCTTCCAAATTTAGATTTTAAAAAATTTTAATTGGCAAATCTCAGATGGCGCTGAGAAGATGGCATTCTTGGTGGTGACCCAGTTTTAAGGTCCAAATGTAAGGTTTAGTATATTTAAATTCTGGGCCCCAATATAGGATCTTTATTACTAGGATACAGACTTGTTTAAGGGGTGGTGGATTAATTATGCTATTGGATCTGGGTATATCTCAGATTTAGAGCATCCTAGTTAGATAACATCCAGCAAATGTTAACTGGGACCTCCACTTCCCCTTTTCAGCACACGCGCGCATGCACACACAGAAAGCATAAAAGAGTCCAGGTAAACAGTCAAAAATAGTTTTTAAATAAAGGGTCAACTTCCCTTATTTAAAAAAAAGGTGAATTGCTTTTGTTATAATTTCTAACATAACTTCTGAACCCGTATTTGTTTTCTTTATAACCTGGAATAAAAGATATTTTCTCATACGAGAGAGGGGATGTTATTGATCCGA
The DNA here is from genome assembly GCF_964374135.1 of Grampus griseus. Lineage (NCBI taxonomy): Eukaryota > Metazoa > Chordata > Mammalia > Artiodactyla > Delphinidae > Grampus > Grampus griseus. The sequence goes on along the minus strand of NC_139018.1, from coordinate 7,168,732 downwards.
TAAATTACCAGCAAGGCAAAACTATCCTGAGAAGACTGATTGGGATTTTAAAATAACAAAAAAAGAAAAGAAAAAAAAATTGGATAGTAATGAATAACCTCACAGTCTTCCTCAGATTCATTCCTGTTTCCTTTTTGATCTTTCTCATCCCTTCTTTTGCTCATTCTTTCTTTTATTCTCTCTCCCTGCATTCTTTCCACTTCTATTACATTCTCCCATAATCAATCTCTCATTCTCTCCATATTTTCTTTCTCCCTCCCTCTCCCTCCCCCTCCCCATCTCCTTTCCCCTCTTAAATTATTTCTTTGCACTTTCCACCAAAGCATCAGTATAGTGATACCCTGCGTAACCAGAATACAGCAGAGGCCAGGTGGGGCTAAATCTCAGCACTTTTGATTAATCCATGCAAACCATTCATCAAAGGGAAACCTCTTCTTTGGTTCTAGATGGTATTTTGACCACGCCAAGGGTCAGAGATTTTTTTTACTGGGAAGAAGAGTCCAGTGAAGAAGCCTAGACTTTCTGATGTGTCTCTTGGGGATACTGGCTTTGGACTCCTATCCCAGGGTGCAGACCCAAGTGTCAGGGAATAGAGTCCAAAGGCAGCTTCAGGGAGCCTCCTCTGGCCAAGGCTACTTTAACAGGGATGTTAGCTAACATCAGAAAAATTCTGGTGATTTTCTCATTCCCATAAATTTTGGAGTTGGGAAAAAAAGTCAGTGCTCAAAAGTTCCAGTACTTAGAATTACACTAAATGAGACAGTGGCAATGTGTCTAAGGTACCATATAATAAACAACAGCTAATGTTCAAGAGCTTTGTTAAGCATTTTAATCTAAACCCTGAATAGCCTTCTGTTTTCTAGATTCTGGGGTAGATAATTGTCTAAAGGCACCTTACAAGCCAGTGGCCTTGCAGGAAATTGGTCTTGTTCAAAATGTCCACTGAGACGTGTGGTTCACCCCAAAAAGTCCTTGATATTTGCTCCCGTCCAAAATTTCCATAGAGACATTTGGTCCATGCCAAAAAGGTCCTTTAAAATTTAGTCCTTCCTGTCTGAGACATTTGGTCCATTCCAAAATGTCCTTGAAATTTGGTCCTGTCCAAAACATCTATTGAGATATTTGGCCAATGCCAAAAAGGTCCTTAAAATTTGGTCATCTCTGAGACTTTTGGTCCACGCCAAAAAAGTCCTTGCAATTTGGTCCTGTCTGAAACATCCATTTGAGCCATGATTCCTTAAATAAAACAAGCATTTAACTTTGTTTATGTTTTATTTACATTATTTTTTTGTAATTCATGAAAAATTTTGAATTTCACATTTATTCTTGTCCTTCTTTGTCCTGAAGTTTGGCAGGGTTACTCTTAAATCAATGAACAATTGCTCTCAAGTATATATTGATCTGATTATTAGCTTTATACAAAGTTGATTTTATTGGTATCCTTGTGAAGTTGGTGTCTGTATTTGAGTGTAACCACAAAGAGCCTGAACACAAAGCCTGTTCATTGCTTTGCTTTTTCTCTTTTAATACTTTAATAAATCACAAAATTAAAAGATGATGTACATCAGCTCTTGTAATTTACTATGCCAGCTTTCACCATGGTGTCCATCCCGTGATCGCTATTTAATACTGATGTATAAACATTTCAAGTTTCCGGTGGAATCCTGAAGCTTTTGGTCTTTTTCTGCCCCGACACACATTCCACGGACATATGTTCTTTCAACATAATCCATAAGGTCATCTACATTTTATTCTGCATACTCTACAAAGTACTCAAAAATTTCATTTATATCTTCCAAACACACAGATCAAAGTCCAAACAACATGGATGCACACCTATGAGTGTTACTGTCTGTTGTCATATATTTGATGTTAGACCCAAAGATAACAATGATTGTGAAAAGTGAAACAAGCATCCTTTCACTTGTATATTTGGTAGGAGTAGTTGGATCACATTCATATGTGCAATCTGGAAATCCATTATGCACAATGAAGGGTTAATGTCAAGATCTTTTTCCAGTGCAAATGCAAGTACTTTCTCATATGCATACACACACACACATATATATATATATGTGTGTGTAGACATACATACATACATATCTATGTATATGTCTTCTTGCCTTTTCATTGTTAGGACATAAATCTGGCATAGCACAATCCAGTACTACACCAGGCACAATAAAACTGAGTGAACTATCAGTGACGTAGGTGTCATCACTGTGTCATGGAATACTGTCACTTAAATATCGAATATTGTCATAAGTCGTGTAAATAAGAATTCTTTTATCACCTTGAGCACCAGAATCATGTATAAGGAATGGGTCTCCACATCTGGTCATACTCCTCTGGAATTTCAATTCCATGAAATGAAGTTGGGCCTGGAGGTCGATGTCTGTTTTGAATTCTATTTACTTGTCTCTTTAATGAGTTTCTCTCTGGGAGTATTAACGGGACCTCTTCATGCTGAATATCATAGGGAGCTTTTGGAAGTCCCTGCAATGGTGTTGCACTCGGTTCTTCTGCATGACCTTCACACCTGAGGTTTTCCTTCCTTCCCCTTCTAAACCAACATTGGGCTCACGTTTTCTGTTCCATCTGGAATGATTTTAATGTTTCCCAAATCCTGACTAGTTATACATCAGGCATTGCAGATTCTCCTTTCTTCACAGAACAAGTACCTTTTATTCCTGTTTCAGTTAAAGAAATGGAAATGGTAACAAAAATATTCTAAAGTAGCCTTGACTTTCCTTTGTGTGAGTATACTATTTCTGCCGTATTACACTGAGTATTTTCAGATAAAGATATCATATTGTCAAGGGACAGAAGAAGAGTGTTTTTACTGGCGTTTTTTTTTTTTTTTTTTTTTTTTTTTTTTTTTTTTTTGTAGCTATCTGGCCAATTGTAGGGGAAACTTTACTAATGCCTTATGGATTTGACATTCAGTTTGGTCAGGCTGGATCAGCCAGTAGGTAGGCACCAGACAAGGGCTTGGTGGTCCACACTGATTGGCAAGTATGTGTGGGAATCATGAGCACTAAACCCTCTCCAAATAGCAGCAGATGCTTCTTGCAGTCTACCACAGTTGTGCCTCTACAGGGCGTTGATACAAGGGAAACATCACTCATTAACCCTGGGCAATGGGGTAGTTGTAGTGGCTTAATTAGATGCCCAGTGTCTCCCTCATGGTGGCTATTAAACCTGTCCACTCTGCGGTAGGAGAGCCACACCTGTTCTCACTCCTTTGAATAATTAAGATGGTCTATAAGGTGTTTACATCAACATGTGCACCAGGCATTTTACATAGCAGCTTGACCAAGCTCCCCCTTTCAAACTCCACCCTTATTGAATGACCCAGCCACATCCAACTAAATGACTAGTGATGTATTAACGCACCAGGCATCATGAGATCCCATCCTCAACTCGTCACCTTCTGTGCATTTCTCTAACTGCAGGCATTTCCTCAGTTGGCATAGTTAATATAAATCCTGTTCCTCTGCAAGCTCCAAACCCCAACCTGTCTATCTAACCCCATGTGACATTACAACCTAGGCTACCAAGGCAAGAAGTGTTCCTATTAACAATACAGCCACAACACAATAATTGGACTAATAAAATGTGCTAGTATTTTTACATATATTCACTCTGTAAACCAAAAGTATAAATAAATGTTATGGGTCATATGAACCCAGGAATGTGTTCTATGTATAGAAATTTTTAATAGGACCAAATATGAAGGACCATGTGGCATGGTCCAGATATGCTCATGGGAAATTTTGATAGGACAGAATTTCAAGGACTTTTTGGTGTGAACCAAATGTCTGATGATTGGTGAGTGGTGCATTTGGGACACGGCACTTATTTGGCTAATTCCTCAGACAGAACTGGAAAGCTAAACTATACAATTTTATCTCATCTGAGCCTCAAAAATACCTTCCACTTGCATGGATTGCTGGTCCCATTTTATAGAGGAAAAACTGAGGCTCAGAGAAGTGGCAGTGACTTTCCCAAGGTCATATGGCTAAAGCTGGTAGAGGAAGGGCAAAAACACAGTCTGTGTATGCCCAAAACTATCCTTTCTCTATTATCTTCCAGCTGTCTGTCCTGAAGCATTGGGTCCGAACCTTGTCTCTCTCCAGCCCCAGCACTTCTGAGGCAGCTGACCAATTCTTCAGGTTTGTACCTTTCCTGGAAGCTTGCCATCATCCTTATGAGGCTAGCTACATCCCCTTCTCACCTCTTTTACTCCTATCTACCCTTCTAACCTCAGCTTAGAAAATTCCTCCTCCAGGAAGCCTGCCTTGACACTCAAAAGCCACATTTAGTGCCCTTGCTCTGCCTCCCATGGTATCTGACATCTGGCATCTCTCCACCACCAAACGTGAGAATGTAATAACACTCTAGTTCTGAGTCATCTTTTGACCTGCCTGTCTTCCTCATTTGGAATGTGAGCAATTTGAAGTCAGGGATCTTGTTCTCTTAATAAGTTTTGATCAACAAAAGTCAGACACTACTGTTCTAGTGGAACATGGAAGAAGACACTGGACTCAGTTTCTGCTTGTATAGAGTTCACGTTCTCAGGGCTGAGAGGATAAATAGATTGAGATCCCACGTTATTGAATCTCCAGGCACAATTCCACATTATAGGGGTTCAATAGATGCTTTTTGAATGGGTGGATCAATACATAAAATAACATGAATAAACTGATTAGCTTCTATAAAACAAAGTAATGTATTACCTCTGTATATAAACTACATGGGGACTCTTAGCCCTACTTACTGATGGGGAAACGCAGCCAGGGGTGAGAATGTGCAGGGAGGAAGCAGGCAGAGAAACCAAGACCAGAAGCCGAGCCCTGAGCCAGAGGCTCTGCATTGATACCTACCCCTCACCTCTCTTCCAAGCAGCCTCTCCAGTTTGGCTTCTGGAGCTCTATCAGTGACCAAAGGGTCTTATTGTTTACATTACAAGCTTGTGTCCATTAAGTGCTTTCTGGTGATTTACTGGCGTGTTGATGAAGCAAAGAAGGAAAATGACAAGGTACTTTTTTTCTTAATTCATTTTAATGTCTGGGTCTTGGTTTTCTGGTGGCTGTTCCAAGAATCCATTTGTCATCATGCACCAAACGTTGGAGAGATGATGTACCCCCTGTCCAGGGGGCTGAGGATTGAGAGGAGAGGAGGGTGGGGCACTGGATACGTAGATCAGTGGTTCCTGGAGCAGGGGAACCAGGGAAAGGAAGGAGGGAGGAGGTGACGGCATCAGCTGGCTAAGTGGCAACAACACAGGAGGAGTAGCCCCCCTGCCACTATGCAAGACAAGAAGTAATTGCAGAGACAGGGCAAACATCGTGAGCTGAGAGTCACGTAGGGTGTACGCTTCCCTCTCACACAGCTTAATATTCAGGGGGGGCATCAGGTGCACAGTAAAGAACTCGACTTTCAGCATCCCAGACTCTAGTTCACATGTCACTGCTTCCTGACCCTGCAATTGTGGGCATGTCATTGAATTTGTCTGTGCCTGGCATTCCCCATGCTTACAAATGGGAAAAAAAATACCTACCTGAAAAGGTCACTGTGGTATTAATTGACTAACTCAGTGTCAATGCCCAGTGATCCTCCTTACCAACAAATGAAAAAATGCATTCTTCATCTCCACTCCCCATATTTTACTCCCATTAGCCCTAATATTGCCTCCAAATTTGAGACCTGTGATATCCAGTTAATAACTACTGGCATCAAGTAGCTATTGGGAACTTGAATGTGGTTAGTCCGAATTGAAATGTGCCATATGCATAAAATTCACACTGGCTTTTGAAGATTTAGTTCAAGGAAAATAATATAAACAATCTCATCAATGTATTTTATATTGATTACATGTTGAAATGATAATACTGTGGATATAGTAGGTTAAAGAAAAAAATATTATGCCTTAGGATATGAAACTCTAACTTCTGCTGCTTACTTCCAAGCTTAAACTCTGGCAGCCTGTGGCATTAACTTCATTTAGGTACTGGATTTCTGTTCCATGTGAGTATTGATCTTGTTTTTGATGAATGCCATGTACTCTTTACTTTTCTCTTTTATTAATCTATCTATCGCTTTCTGTTTTGAGGTGGTATGGGTAAACTCAGCTACAAAGTGTGAATTCACCCTAACATTTTCCTCTGAAGTCACCATACCCTTTACTGTGGCACCAAAGCTCTTGGACCCAGGGAGAAACTATGCCTTTTGTGAATAATATATGGAGACAGTCTGGATGAATATTAACTGTGAAAGGTGTGCATTATTCATTTATGGTTCAAGGTGACAGGGTTAAGCCTGATAGCATGCTTTTAGTAGTATTAGGCTGTGATAAGGCACCTGGAACTGCTGCCCTGTTATCTGACATCCCAGAAGCTCAATGCAGGCACTCAGGGTCCAAGCAGAGGCTCCAGCAAGAACATGAGTACTTAAATAAAATGCATTTAAACATTTACAATCAGGGACAGCCTGAGCAATTTTTGCTCTGACTGTCTCACTCACACCCCCTTTGTTTTTCTTAGTGCTGAAGGATAATGAAGGGTTTAATGAATATCTGTTATGTGAATGGATATTTGAACAAATAAGTAAATAAATAAAATGGATAGATGAATAAATGAATTGGTGAATAAATGAATGAGCAAATAAACCAACTAACTTGTGGATAATTTGATGGATCGATGGATGAATGGGTCAATGAATGGGTGAGTAAAATATTGAATGCATACATTTTTCTATAATTGGATGGATAACTTAAAGAATAACTGGCTGGTTAGTAGGATAGAAGGATGATGGATGAAGGAATATATGAATGAATAAATGAGTGAATGGATGAATGGATGGATGGGCAGACGGATGGATGGATGGATGGATGGTTGGGTGGATGGATGGATGGATGGACGGACAGATGGACTGACAGATTGTTGGATGGATGGACGGATGAATGACTGATGGATGAATTAATGGATGGATGGATGGATGAATGATGGTTGGATGGATGGTTGTGTGGATAAATGGATGATGGATGGATGGATGGATGAATGGTTGGGTGGATGGATGCATGGATGGATGAATGATGGATGGATAAATGGATAGATGGATAGATGAGTTCAGTATAATGTTTTAAGTGAGGCTTTTTCTGGTATTTTTACCTAATATATCTACTCTTCCCACTCCACATTCCTTTCACCCTCTGCTTTACTTTTTCCTCTTAGTAATTACTACTATCAAATATGTAATATAATTTACTTATTTATTTTGTTAATTGTCTTCTCCAGTACAACATGAACTTCAGGATGACAGAGAATGTTCTCTATTTTATATACTACTACACCCCACGAGCTTTCAATAGTGACACTGCAAGGGGTAATAGAGGTCCAAAGGGAAACTCACACTACTGAGTAGATTGTCCTGAAAGCCACTAGAGCACAGGGTGATGTGTGTCATAAGAGAGTGCCAGGGGTTATGAGACACCTGTCCCCATCTGTCTGGGATGTTGAGTAGGATTTCTAAAGGAAAGGGCATCTCAGTCAACATTTCAAGGACTGATAAGAAGGCTAGATGTGTATTGAAGGCAGAAGCTCTGATGTGTACAGAAATCCAGGGATTGAAATGGAGGCCAAGTTTAAAGAGGAGACTGGAAAGATGGCAGAAATCAAATAAAAGAGTCCTGTGTTTGGACAGAAATCACATCATAAAAGGTCCTACACTTCTTGTTAGAGTTTGGATTCTATCTTATTTGCAAGGTTTCTAGGCAGTAGAGTGATGGACCCAGGTATTATATATCCAAGTCCAAAGAGAGTCCAACTCATGGCCTTTGTAGCCTGTAGTGTAATGTCCACAAAGTCACATCAAATGGATTCAGGCCACTACATTTTTCAATGGAGAGTAGATCTTGATGTCTGTTCTCAGTATGTCTTCAGTTAACTACTCACATGTTAAGATATAATAAAAAAATAAATATTTGGTCTTAGTCCTCAGTTCCTGGCACAGAGTTCCTAAAACAATTGGAATTTCCTAAGTGATAGGAGTATCTTCTGTTATTGTTAAGATCCCCTCACTATCATACCCGAGTTTATCCTAATGAGGTGACTTAGAGTGGGGGTCCCTAGATGGCCTTAGGATGGGACTGGTCATCAGGAAGACCAAGTGACTAGATGATTGTAACTTGCAGCCCTAATGACTTCCAACCTCTGGGAATAGAATGGGAGAGAGCTGGAGACTGAGCTCTGTAAACCCTTGAATAATGAGATGCAGAGAGCTTCCAGGTTGGTGAACACATGGAGGTGCTGGGAGGAGGTACAACTGGAGAGGGCATGGAAACTTCCATGTTGCACCTCACCTCCCATACCTTGCTCTATGTATCTCTTACCTCAGGTTGTTCATAAGTTTTATCCTTTGTAATAAACTGGTAAACATAAGTAAAGTGCCTTCCTGAGTTCTATGAGCCATTCTAGCTGAGAATGGGAGTCGTGGGAACTATAATTTACAGCCAGTCAGTCAGAAGTACAAAAGCACGGGTGTCTGTAGTGGGGAGAGTCTTGTGGGACTGAACACTTAAACCTGTGGGGTCTGAGGTTAACTCTGGGTAGTTAGTGTCAAAACTGAATTGAATTGTTTGACACCCAGTTGGTATCTAGAGAATTGGAAAACTGATTATTGGTTTTCAGAAAATATTGTAGACATGCATACATAACTGTTGCCTGTACAGTGCCCTAAAGATGTGATAAGACAAGCAAGTATATGTGTTTTTGACACTTCATTTTATACACTTGTTAATTTCTTACCCAAGGAATGACATATATCTAGGTTGATGATAATTATTAAAATAATATTTCCTAGCCTGGCTTTGTGGTTTCTCAAAGAGTACCTATTTATCTCAAGAGGCACTGTCTGAACTGCTTCCTAAATAAGTTTGAAAAATATTTTAAATGTATTTTTAATGTTAAAGATTACCTGACCTGACTAGCTGAATAAGGAATAGGAAGCACATGAGAACAAATTTTCTTACTAAGGTTTAAATTACTCTCCTTAACTTGCTCTATGATAAGGTATCTATCAGCCAACTGAAGTTGCCTCATTTCCTCACCTGTACTATTTAGTGTCTTTTATTTAACAGTCATGTTTCTCTTACTGTGCATGAGGAAATTTCCAGGATTGTGGTAGTACTGTATCAATGGTCTGAATTAGTCACCTCTACCTGTATCTGTACATTTGCCATGTGACTCACCAATGCCTGCTTACTGCGGGTAGGAGGACTTTCCCAACCCTTAACTTTGGATTTGGCCATTTGGTTTTCTTGTCCAATGGGTTGTTAGCAGATGTGATATAAGCAGAAAAACTTGCTTTCTTGCATCTCTACCACTGTCTTGAGAAGACATGCCTGAGCTTGTTTGGTGGTTCCAGAAGGAGGATGAGAGAGCCATGGAAGAGTCACCACATGCTGAACTTAGCCTAGATCAATAAACACATAGCTGACCACAGACACAAGGACGCATCCTGTCCAAACCAGCCAAATCCAGGTTAGATCAGCCTACCCCCAGATGATGGACAGGCTCATGAGTTAAATAAATGCTTCTTGTTGCATCCTGCTGAGATTTTTGTGGCTGTTTGTTACACAACATTTTTTCAACATCAGCTAACTGATGCAAAGATAAGTCATAAAATCCTACAAGTGCCAAAATTCCACAGTTTATGCCTGATGGCCTAGTGTGACAATATTCTGAGACTATTTTTATTTAAAATGGATCTGCTTGTTGTTTTACAGAAGTAGATTGCTATTGATAAATTTTCATCACTAGAAGAAATTCAGTGATGTAATTGTGTGAAGGGGGTTGGAAAATGGTGAAATTACCAATATCTCAAATCCCTCTCAGCCTTGAATGTCCACTTCAACAAATGAGCTGTGTCACTGTGTTTCTGTTTCAATGACTATGAGTTGACCCACCCCACCCCACTCCACTCCCCAACACACACACTCTGAATTGACCCTGGAGTTTTCAGACAAAGAGTCATTTCTTATTTCACTTTTCCCCTTCAAATAGAGAAAGACATTTCCAGGTAGGGCCTAAGAGGTTAGATTGTCAAGATCTTGACCCAGTCTTCTACGAAGGGCTCCCAACCACATAGTCTAAGTTGATGTCTTCAGAGATGTGTCAGGCTTAATATAATACAGTAAATTTACACTATATTTATATGAGATAAACATCATTAAGAGCTTATTGAAAGGCATCTCTGTGTTGATGATGTTCAATGGTCCATCATTTATCATGTGGATCAAGAGACAAGACAGATGCTTCTCATTGGTTGACCCCAAAATCTTTCCCAACCTCCTTTTTAACACATTCCACTGTAAAAGTTTACAAAGGTAAACTTTCACTTTTATGGATTTCCTTGAAGCCAAGCAGGGTGTTATGGGTTTAACTCTATCCTCAAAAAGATTTGTTGAAATAATTATAATTATTTGTTGAAATTATAAGGTCATAACAGAATATGACCTTATTTGGAAATAAAATTGTTAAAGATGTAATTAATTAAGATGAGGTCATACTTGACTAGGGTGTGCCCTAATCCAATAAGATCCATGTCCTTATCAGAAGAGAGAGATTTGGACACATAGGAATACACGGAGAAGACAATGTGAAGACACAGAAGGAAGATGGCCGAGTTAGGATGCTGGCAGAGATTGGAGTGATGCTATCACAAGTCAAGGAATGCCTGGAGCTACCAAAGGCTAGAAGAAGGAAGGAAGGAAGCCTCTCTTCTCCTCTAGAGCTTCAGAGGGAATGCAGTCCTGTTGATACCTGGATTTTGGCCTCCAGAACTGTGAAACCATAAATTTCTGTTGTTTTAAGCCACCTAATTTGCAGTAGTTTGTTACAGTAGCTGTAGAAAACCAACATAGATTGGCACACAAAGGTTCGGGTCAATGACAAGAAGTAGAAGCCTACTAGGAACTTCTGAGAAAGGTTCTGGTTTTCTGATAAAAGGGACAAATGTGGCCGCTCCAAACCAGTTCCCCCTCTTTCCACTTTGAATACAGACATGATGATTTGGTCTAAGAGAGCAATCTTATAACCAAGAAGCAGCAGTTGATATACTTGAAATGGAATAGCAGAAAGGAACAAAGAGGCTGATTTTTAAATGGTATTGTTAAGCTGTTAATATTCTAGCCCTTCACTTCCTACATGTAGAATTTTAAGGTGAAAACAACTTCCTAATTGTTTAATTGAATAATTATTGGATTTTCTGTTATTGTAATCCATGGAATCCTTTACAGTAGAATTCAGCTTGCTCTCTCTTTTTGGTATATGCCAGAGGGATATGAATATCTCCTAGATTACTAACCCCTAAAACTTTTAAAAAGTTGTTTAAATAGACAGTGGGTTAACTGATTTATTCATTCAACAGATACTTATTGTGCTAGTCCAATGTTCTAAATGTTTGGGGCTTATCAGGAAATGAAATGGACAAAGATTCCTCTCCCTGTAAGACTTAGGGTCCACCTACTCCTTACCCTTTGTGTACTTCATAGATCTTTCATTGGAGTGAATCTGGCATGTTGAGTGTTCTCCCTCATGTGTTTCTCTGTCCATACCAAGACCACCATCAATTTCCTCCAACAGAGCCTGCCCCAGGGAATATCGTCGACACCTTCATCAATCACAAGTTAAAAATCAGACAAGAAGTAGAAAACACAAAATCTTTGCATTTTCAACCACAGAGGTGGCTATCCTGATATCAGCCTGAAAAAAGAAAATATGTGGAATCACATGACCAGCTTTCCCTTCTCCATCCCCTTCTGCTCTGGGCAAAAGAAGGCAAAGGACTGTTACTGCAGAGGAAGGCTTAGAAAACATCAAGATCATCTTCACTATCATAGCATTTCAACAAATTTTTTGGCCTTTAAATATGACTTTGGAAGTCCTTCTAAATCTTGCCTCCTTGTCTTTCTTGGGCGACAATGTCTCCTTATCCCACTGTATTATTTTTTCTTCTTTTTCTCACAGCCTGCTGTGGATCTTAAAATATTTTTAGGATTGCTGGCAGGTGTTCAAAGTTTGGATGTGTGTTAGGCAGACAGTCGTATTTATTGGTGCCTTTTCTGACTTGGAAAATAAAAAAGGTCTACATCTAAATTTAGTGAGGAGAAAATATCCTAAGTTGGGTCCTTTCCTGAAAGAGAGAGAGAGGGGGAAAAAAATTCTCATCTTTTAATATTATAAATATGTCTTCTCAGATGAGAATTGTTAGTGTCATTTAAAAGAAGCAAGATTCAAGTTGCAGTAAAGGCAAAACTTTTGAAATAAGGAAGAAAAAAGAGTAGAATCTATAAATGGTTTCATTCAAAGGGCTGTTTTTAATGTTGCTGTGGTGACAGATTAAGAAGGAGAAACTTGAACCAGACCTTTGACCAGTTGTGGGGTCAGGGGTTGCCTCTGTCTGTGTTCGGACTCCTTTGACAACTTCCTGTCTAATTTGACTATTATTTGCGTGTCTGGGCACTGTCTGACCCCAGAGTCTGGAAAAATGAGAAAGGCAGCCTGCATTCTGATGCCATATGGACTGCAGTGAGGGAGGGCACGTTTAATCAAATTTGGGTGAGAAACACTGTTTGATCCCAGGTTAGAGGAAGAAGCTTGCATGGGCTTTCCAACAGACTGCAGGAGGAAGGGTCAGATGACATGCATGGCCATGATTTAGGACACATGGCCCCTGCCAGACGCTGGTATGGCTGCAACTAAATTTTAAATTTGGAAGCAGATCAATTATGAAAGAAGGAAAGAGAGGTGCTGGTGGCATTTCAAATTGCAAGTGGACTTCTGCCATGAAAGTCCAGAAAGACTAAATTTTCAAAATCCAAATAAATGCATTCTAACATAGACTAAGATCATAACAAAATGGGCCATTTGGGCAGAGATAAAGGATTTTTTAAAAAAATCGTAGGTCTAGGAGAAGATTGTGTCATAGAGAGTAATAATAATACAGCAGTTTCATAATTTTCCATGGGGGTTTTCATTGCAGAAGATTTATATATATAAATCATATATATATAATCATATGTATATATAATTTACTTACTAAAAATATAATACATGTATTTCTCAATTTGGGGGACTCAAAAAATTTATATAATAGTAAACCTGAGTTTCTGAACAGCATGAAATAATTTACGTGGCCATACAAAGTTCTTATAGCAATGGTAAACCCTTGACTGTATAATCTGTAGGGTCTTCTCATGTTAAATGAATATACTCCCAGATCTGAGGGGCACTGGGTTTTGGTAAGAAAGTTCCTGGGACCAGTGACCTCACTTGTTACGAAGGATCAAGCGCCATCATCTTGTTGACACCCAACACAGCCTCCTGAAATGGCTGGTAATGGAGGAGAGTCAAAAGTGGATCTCAGAAGACACTCATTCATCTTTGGATCCACAGAGAGGGAGTCTGACCAGGGGTCAGTAACCATGGCTGAGGGTTGGAGACAAGAACCAAGGCATCAGTTCAACAAACATAGTGCAAGGCAAGATGAGCAAAATACAATCGGACCTATGGGTCTGTAAGGGATTAGGGAGCAAAACAGGACCAGCTCAGGGCATGGTTGAGAGGCGGGGGTCTTTTTGGAGAGTACATTGTAAGGGCCTGAGATGGGCCTGGAAGGATGGGTAGACTCAGGGAAGAGAGAAGAAGGGAAGATGAAGAACAGAGGGACCACTCTGAGTTCAGAGCTAGATCACAGCTTTTCAGGTATCACAGCATTTGACCCTTTCTATTTTATAGACAAGGAAACTGAGTGAGGACAAAGTTCAGTAAGTGTGCTCTAAGTTACCTAGTTAGGTAAAAGCACACCTGCGTTCAGTCCCAAGTGATGTGATACCCCAAGTGTCAGACCCTAAGCTCACACCAAAAGCAAGGACCCCAAGTCCTATGCTTTCTCTGGTTCAAGTTCAGAAAGAGAAATAATCTAACATCTAAAATGTTTTAATATCCTCAGGTTTTAGATATACAACCATGTTTTAGGTTTTAGTGAGTTCATAGGAAGATTAAGTGTCATAATCAGGGAGGTTTGGGTCTTAAATTCCCTCTGACAAAAGTTAGGCTCTTGGCAAAAAAGACTTCTTTTCCTCTTCTAAGAACCATATTAGAAAACACTTTGGTTAATACATTGGAGTTACCCTATTAAAATATATCTTCTGGCTACTGATTTTTTTTTTCTTTTAGGCAGCAGGGACATTTATGATGAAATATATCTCATAGAAAGGGACTCCATTTGTTGAGCATCTACTATATATTAGAGACTGTTCCATTGTTCATAAATGCATTTGATCTCATGACCAAAACTGAAGATGCATATCAGTCATCCTGCTTTAGATCAGAAGAACCTGAGGCTCCCAGAATGGTGAGCCAGGTGGCTGCAAGCTGCAGTCCCCACCCAAACCTCTCTCCTTCGTGCTCCTCCCACTGTACCCTGCTGGGCCCCAAATGGCACCCACTCCTGGAAAGGCCTTTAAAGAAAGCAGTCTTATTTCCTGCGTGAGCTTGCCTGCATTTTAAATAATTTTTGCTGGAGTTTTAAAAATTTAATATTCTGGCATCATAGATGAGAATTAAAGAGAGGTAGCCACAAAAAGAGAGTTGGAGTCCTGAGATCCATGTTGCAGACCATGTCTGGACCTGAACCATGTCGGTTCTTCCTTCTGGGACTCAATTACTTCATCCAAAAGGGATGCAAAGTGTACTGGGGACCAAATCCTCTCTAAGGATTCTTCCACTGCAGGGAGATCATGTCTTGCCCTTTCTTTCTTTCTTGGCATCCTCAAGAGCATTAGACCACTGCAGGGTGGTGTGGCAGGGGACATCACTGCTCACTTTTCCAAACACTTGAGCCACTTTCTCCTTTCTTATGCTTAGGGACACTGAACCCAGGGTTCATGCCCTGGTTTGTTTTATCCATGGGGGAGGTACTGGGGTCTGGCTTGGTTTTAAGACTCACCTTGCCCCTTGGGCCCTGTGTCCCATTTTAAGGCATGCCGTGGGGAATGTCAAGCCCTTATTAAATATCAGGAGCCCTCCATCTGCCTCTGTCTTTCCTCTGAGATGACTGCCAGACAGCCAAGGTCAAGGCCACACAGGAGGAGGGGAGAGGGAGGGCTGGAGGCTGCCTGTCTACAGGAAGCAGGACACAAAAGCACTGCTATTCAGAATATTTCTCTGCACCCTGTGAGGATCAAGCTTTGTGCACTCACCACACACACTCCCACACTTTTTTATGTGTTGTTTTTTTCCCATTCATTTCATCATGTGGTCACGTTCACCTGAGAAGTGAGGACCCACTCTGGAGTCAGAGGAGGCAGATGAAGGGGACAGCTTTTCCCCGCATCCCATGGAGCCAGGGATGGTCGGCTCAGCTCTAAACCTTACCCTGGACTTGAGATCAGGCTTTCACATTATTTGAACCAAATGCTGATTGATCCAAAGACAGAGGTGTGTGCATAACTTCAGAGAAAATGATTACTCTAAAGGAGAATGATAGTGAAGCATTAGGGCAGAAGGAAAGGCTTCCCACGCCCCTGGCTTTTCAACTCCTAGCTGGTGGCCCTGGAAAAGTTACGTCACCTCTCTCTGCTGTGGACAATAATAAAAACTACTGCTGTGGGTTTTGGTGAGGACTGAATGAATGAATACCCAAGAACAGGGCGTGGTCCATGGTAAATGCACAGCAATTGTCTTGCAGGTCAGGGCTCCTAGTTTTGGGTTCACAAAGAGGTTCTGCAACAGCAGCCCATAATCAGAGGAAAAAAAGAGCAGAAATTAGAAGGTGACAAATAAGAAGGCACACCTTGCTTTTTGTCACTTGAAAGTCCTCATTTCAAGACTGTTCCCTTGGCTTCAGGAGCTCTTGTGTCATTATCTCCTGTTAAAAGGATTCAAATGACATTATTTGCATGGAAACTCGCATACCAAGGATGCCGCCTATGCCACAAAGTTGCATTACAATGAAGGGGATGATGACTGTGTCACATGGACTTGACATTCTTTATGCCTTCAAACTGAAAGTCAATACTGGCAGTTCTTAACTGCTCAAGTCCCCTGAAAATACGTCACTTCTAATATGGAAGGCCTATTTTAGGGTGCCAACTCTAGGCTCATCAAATGGTGCTGACCTGTAGTGTCACTGTAAGCCAGGCAAAGATTGCTAAACCAAAGTGGATGTAGGGAGCCTGCTCTGAGACAGCAAGGCAAGATAGGTTAATCAACTACAACCTTTCCCCAACCAACATCATCATGACTTGATGACAGTCTCTTCAACATCTTTTAAAAGCGGTTTCACTTGGAAATGTCTGCAAAAAAAAAATAGGGATGGCTCCGTTGATTGAAAGAGGGTGGCAAAGATGGAGGTGAGCTACAGACCCCAAATTACCTCCTATTGGATGGAACCAGATCTGAAGGCTGGTCCAGAAGACTGGATGCTCCTCTGCTGTGTAAAGCAAAATTCAGGGTGGTCCAGGATAAGAGCATTTTGGGAGTATGGAATAGGACAGAAGAAGGGACATGGGAGGTATGATTGCATGTCCTAGGCAGAGAGTAGGGGAGACAACACATATATCCAGAGACCCAGAAGTACGGTTATGATGAGAGATTTCAAAGACAGGAAGAGGGAACAAACAAGAAAGGTGTTTTACCATTGTGAGACAGGACAGGAGAGCTGGGGCCACGGACTTGTCAGATCTTCTCATGTGGGCTAATGCTGGAGACGAGTCACTCTAAATCCTCAAGTCTACCAGGCAGGTTAGGCACATGCAGAGCCAAGTCGCAAAGAAAAGAGGGAGTTCCATATTGATGAAATTATTCAGAATTTTACAGTAAGAAAATTAAGAAAGAGCTGGCAGTAACTCATAGCAATAACAACTGCAGCAACACCGACAAGAATGATAGTGATCGTGATGAAATAAGTACCGTTGATGTTATGGATACTCACCTCTTTCACGTCACACTTTGCTTTCTGGCCTGAGCTGCTGCCTTTGGACATTCACCTCTGGGGTCTCTCTCGCCTCTGCCTCCTGGGCCTTGTGAACTGAATGTATTAAACCCGGAGTCTCTGGCAGAGGCTAGGAGTGGCAGCCATCTCTCTGACTGGGGCAGCCTTAACCTGCCTGAGCTGACCCCAGGAAACAGCCCTGAGACCATAGCTCTTATCTTTGGCTGATGTGACAAGAGTGTCCACCAGATTTTGCCCATCCTGACTAGGGGATTGGAGAATGTGTGCTCCCACCATGCTTAGCTTGTGCTTCTGAGATAGCAGCTACCACCCACTGTTCTAGATAAGGGGATATCTGTCCACGCCTCAGGACCCAGAGCATCTTCAGTGAACAAGTCCCACCTCATGCCCACTGTGCTAGCACTGGGATCGTACATCCTCGTAAGGACCAGAGCAGCCACCTATGTGGTGCTTCACTGTGAACCTGGCCCTGAGGTTGGTGCTATTTTTATTCCCATTTTACAGTCAGGGAAATGGAAGCATCAAAAGAGACCCAGCAAAGTGCCTCAAATCACTGTGAAGAAGAGATAAGGCTGGGATTGGAAGTGTCTAGCCCTGAGCCATGCTCTAACCATTGCAGTTACTGCCTCTCTTGGAAGGCGATCAGCAACTGGCCTTTTAATTGAATGAGGCATGAATGATCATGTCTTTCAGAGAAGAGTGACAAAAAAACCCTTTAGCAGGACATGTTTACCTGGTTCCCAGTGAATTTAAGAATTCTCATTTTCTTGCAAACCAACTCCCTTTCCTTTTGCAAACCACACACTCTGTGACACTATGTCATACGAGGGTGCAAAAATCAAATGTTATAATTAAAATTTTCTCTGGGGGGTTTCCTGCCAAAGATAAGTCCCCTTGATAATCAAGAGACAAAGCATAAAAGTAGGGGGTTGGTGAAAGCTCCCTTAGCTCTTCTTATTTAATATTATTGATACCATTGAAATATAATTGAAACATCCTTCAAAGCAAGCTACACCATCCACCCTTCAGCTTTGATATGGCTTTTTAATCAGGAGACATTGTTGCCTCACAATGAATATGGAAAGCATTTAAACTATTTTGTAGACGGAGTGCATTGCTTCTGACCTCAGTTGAAAGACCACATTAAAAGAAACTAAAAAGAATTCACTCTGGGTCCTCTGGGATCCAAAGCACTGAGGGTATGTGGAACATGGTAAGGGCTGGATTCATCTGGAGGAAAGGATTAAGCACCACGTTAGTTGGAACATGAGAGATCAGCTTTGCCTCGGGGGGTAGAGAGTGGTTTCTCAGGGCACCAGGGATGTTAAGGAGATCTTGGCCTTGGCCTTTGAGTAGTTGGCCTAATTGCTTTCTTCTGGGCACGTCTTAGCTCAGTGTCTTCCAAGTTGCAGTCAGTGGACCGCTGGTCCAGGGGATGCTTCTCCTTCACCTAATACCCCTCTGTCACCTGGGTTTGGGAGACATTCCACACTGTGAGTCACCAAGAAGGAATGTGAGTCACATTCCCACTTGGTGACTCACAATGAACACAAATGTATCAAAGGCTCTGGAGAGTCACCCAGAAAAGAAATCTCTGTAAGATTTTAAAAACTTAAAAAAATTTTTTCTGCAAGGCCTTTGCAGTCTGCAGCGCATAATTTGGGATGAGCTGCCTGACTCAGAAAGGGAAAGAGTGTAAGGGGTCAGAGGTGGTCTGGAGGGATGTCCCGGTTAGCCCTTGAACCTGTCTGCCCCAGGGAGGGCTGCCCCCTCCAAATCCCATTTCTTCCAAGCTCATCCAATTACACAAGTGACCAGGAATAAATCAAATGTAATTAGTTGAGATTTTTTTTTTTTAATAACAAGACATAGATGATCTGATCTTATTAAAACGGGAGATGGGAGGGTTTAAGACATAGAAATAAATAAGTATAATACAAAGGAGGATGAAGTCAATACCAGAGGGGGTGAAAGTTTCTCTAGATGGAGAAACTAGTGAAAGCAGGAGGGGATCCATCAGGGAGGTTCCTGGAGGGAGAGGCAGGATGTAAAGTCCACCTTGAAGGAGGAATACAATGTTTGTGTGCTTCCTATCAATAATATCAATAAAAAGTTAATAATACTCTTCTCCAATTAAAAAAAAATAAGAGCACCTCATTGTAAAAACATTAGAAATTGTAAAGGAGAAAAGTATCACCCATCACTCTAGCACTGAAAGATAATTGTGAAAACATTATTTCATATTTTTATGCATTCTTTATACAAAACACAACTGTCTTTGCAGCACAGCTTATATGTATTTATATATATGTGTATTATATATAATAGAAAGTCTGTGACTTTGTAACATCATTTTCTTTTTTTCAAATTATTGACTTATAATGGCAAAAGAAGCATATATTCCTTCCAGTCATTGTTTCCAATCATTTTCTAATATTTTTCAAGTTGATAGATCATGATTTGACTAAGCAATAATCTCTTATTGGATAATTCTTTTTTCTAATTTTTATGTTTTTAATATTTTCTATAACTCTGCTAAAACATTTTTGTGCACGCAAATTTTTTGATATATCAAGCTATACTCAGGGTAAATGGAGATCCTCGATGTCTTCATCAGCTTATTAGGGTATAGAGATAAACATCAAGTATGGCATTAATTTGGCGTCTTGATATGCAAAGTGTTTATCACCCCCATGGACATACTCGTTGAATTTCCATCTTTGTACCACAAAGATCTTCATTCAAATCCAGACAGACAGACATAAGTCACCACTGTTTGGGGGGAAGAGGGTCAGATTTAACTCCAAAACCAGAATCATAAGTATGAAATTTTAATCTCTTAGTTGAAAAATCATACTTCAGATATGAGACTGGAAAGTTTGGAAGAGGGATACAGGTGGAAGAAAGTGTACTCCCTTGCTTGCCAAACTACTGAAGTCCTTCGAACTGAAGGGCAAGAAAGAGAGAGAGAGAGAGAGAGCATGTTTGTTGGAGGGAGGACTCTGCACCTTGTCTTCTGGGTCCCTAGCCCTGGTTCCAGACGAAGGTCACACAAACCCTACATTGAATCTGGGAGATCCAAGAGTTAGGAGGAACTGTGCATCACCCATCTCTTCTGGAATTCTCTTTAACAGCAGACCTGTTTTATTGCTATCCCAGCACATCAAGGGGTGAGGACAGTAGGGAAAAGGTGGACAAGGCAGCATTCCCCCTCCCCACAATTCACCTGTGAAAGTCCCCGGAGAATAGAGGAGTCATCCGGAACCCATAACAATGGCGCAGAGAGTTGAGGAAGGGCCCAAGGTCTGAGCTGATCTGGTGATTGAGTGTGGATGGTGCAGAGTGAAACGTGGGTGGGGAGGTTGGGGGCTGAAGACTCCTCTGTGCAAGCAATGGGGGAAGGTGTGAACAGGGTGACCAGACCTGAGAGCCACGGCAAGGTGGGAGATCGGAGCGGGACCAAGAGGCAGACACCCCTGCCCACAGCTGCTCTGACCATATAATAAGCCCCTGAGAATTTCAGACCTACACCAAGAAGGTAAAATCCTCAAAAAACAAAGTAATTACATGTAGATTGTACTTTCACAAAGTTAGTTCTAAAGGGACTTCAGATTTGAGATTTGTCTGAACCCTCTCATCTCTTTTTTTTTTTTTACGATTTTTTTTGATGTGGACCATTTTTAAAGTCTTTATTAAATTTGTTACAATATTGCTTCTGTTTTATGTTTTGGTTTTGTGGCTGCGAGGCATGTGGGATCTTAGCTCCCCCACCAAGGATCAAATCTGCACCCTCTGCATTAGAAGGGGAAGTCTTAACCACTGTACTGCCAGGGAAGTTCCTGAACCTCTCTTCTTGTTCCTGAGGAGCCTGAGGCTCAGTTATTTGCCAACACTCACATGACAAGTAAGAGGAAGGACAGGAAATCAGATCTTTGAAGAACCCCTGCCCTCTTGGTGGGGAAATCCACAGCAATTGGTTGACCACATTGGAGTCCAATTTTAGCAGTGTCTTAAGTGACTTATGACCACCAACAGGAGAATCAGGCTGGAAGGCAAGGGAGGTAATGATAACACATGTGTTCAGGTAATGATGACACAGTGTGGTCCACAGGAAGGGGCTGAGGCTCCCAGCTCATCCCAGTCAGTCACAAGGGACCAGACAGAGAAGGACACTTTAAAGCTCCCAGAGGCAGTAAAGCAGTGGACATAAGAATTCCCAGTTTCTCTGGGCTTGTTTTTACTTAACATAAACCAGTTGCATTCACTTCTTTTGCTCAGCGTGTTCAGTCATTGAATTTCAGGATGGCGTAGAGACATACTAAGGATTTGTCATGCATCAGACCTTGGTTTCATTCCTGCCGTTTCCACTCTGTAGAGACATAAATCACTCAAGTCACTATAAAAGGGTGGGGTAATGGTTACCACTCCAAACTGGGTATCCTGTGTGAAAGAGCAAGCACAGTAGGAGCTCAATTCATGCTCAGTGGCTGACACTTGTCACACCATGTCTCATTGACTCCTCATGAGTCTTCCTATAAATGTTGTTATTCATTTTATAGACGAGGGAGGAAGGTTCACGAAGTTGGATAATTTGGAACAGGCCATGGAATGAATGTCCTGGCTGTTATGTATGTATTTCCCCTGTGGGGACTATCGAAAATCAAAATTCCTCAGCCCTTAGGCCACAGTGATGGGTTCAAAGCATGGTCATGGAACCCAAGTCTAACCCATCACTGGTCCTTTTGATCTGGAGCAGAAAGAAGAGCTCTTCACTTTTCTGATTGCCTACCTGGCATTGTCTATGGCTGGGTCTGGGCGACACAGAGTGGCTGGTTTGAGAGATTCTTTTGTGGTACGCGGGCCTCTCACTGTTGTGGCCTCTCCCGTTGCGGGGCACAGGCTCCGGAAGCTCAGGCTCAGCAGCCATGGCTCACGGGCCCAGCCACTCTGCAGCATGTGGGATCTTCCCGTACCGGGGCAGGAACCCGTGTCCCCTGCATTGGCAGGCGGACTCTCAACCACTGCGCCACCAGGGAAGCCCTGGTCTGAGAGTTTGAAGGTGACATACAATGGAGTCAAGACACAGCAAGAAGGAAAGTCCAGATCACATGTTTGTTTATCCCTGGGGTAAGCTCCACCCCTGTCCCTCTTGTGATTTGATTCATGACTAATAACTTCTCTCTTTCTGCTTTGGCTAATTCCAGTGGAATTTCTATCACCTTAAATCAAAAGAATCTTGGTGAATATACGATTTGGACCCAGGTCCATCTAAATCCAGAGGACCCCTATGTTCACTCCACTCCTCCAGAAGGAAGAAAAGAAGGAGGGAGGCAAACAAGGAAGAAACACTTTCTCCTTAACTTACCAATCATCAAACCAGAGCTCCCCGGGGTCTCTAAAGAGATGGCCTAGGTAAGTTTGAAATGTATGCTTGCATTTTCAAAAGAGCGCCCTTTCTAAATCACCTTATTTTGATGTAACTGCAAAAGGCAGTACTATTTTGGGTTCTTGCTATGATAAAACTGAAGCTGTAAGCTAGGGACTTTCATGAGAGATTGCACCGAAATGTCAACAGATGGCTTGCTAATCATGTTAAAAAATACTCATTTCTTTTCAAAAATGGCATTTCTCCCCCACCCAGTAAGTAGATCAGAAAGCAGTGTTTATGATATAAAACATATTAGTCACAATGCCGTTTAATTACCCTACTTAATCATCAAGGTCATAATGATAATTATTTCTAAAAATTAACACCTCTTCCCTCAGCAAGGAAGCTTATCCAGAATTCATAGTCAGAAACACAGAACTGATGCATTTAAAAGGATGTGAGCATTAAAGAGAGACAAGAGTAACAACTATAGAGATTGTGTGTGATCATTCACAAAGCATCTTGCAATCACAGTCTAAGGAATACCAAACTATGTGTTGGTCCAAGTTTGCTCAAACTTCCTATTTTTCCCCAGCAAAGAGGAGGGAATGGAGTCTTAAAATCATTCAATCATGATTCATCATGGGAGCTACTGTATTTTCTTATAAAAACAAATGGGTATCTTTGTGAAACTGCTGGACCCACTCAAACATCTCAAGGAGATGGATTCTTTGGTCTTGCTTCTGACTTGCACTAATCTCTCTCCGTCTGATCTCAGACTCTCCTGCTTTATTTTATTGTTGATCCTTTTCTAGCTTGTTTTACATGGCTTCTGTTACCCCAATTCTATTCTTTTTTAAAAATTTAAACTTAATTTTTATTTTATATTAGAGTATAGTTGATTTACAATGTTGTGTTAGTTTCAGGTGTACAACAAAGTGATTCAGTTATACATATGCATATATCCATTCTTTTTCAAATTCTTTTCCCACATAGGTCATGACAGAATACTGAGCAGAGTTCCCTGTGCTATACTGTAGGTCCTTGTTGAGTATCTATTTTATATATAATAGTGTGTATATGTTAACCCAATTCTATTCTTTTATTTTTAACTTTATTTATTTATTTTTGGCTGTGTCGGGTCTTCGCTTGCTGTGGGCAGGCTTTCTCTAGTTGCAGTGAGCGGGGTCTACTCTTGGTTGTGGTGAGTGGGCTTCTCACTGCGGTAGCTTCTCTTGTTGTGGAGTGCGGGCTTCAGTAGCTGTGGCACGCAGGCTCAGTAGTTGTGGCTCGTGGGCTCTAGAGCGCAGCTCTGCGGCATGTGGGATCTTCCTGGACCACAGATTGAACCCATGTCCCCGGCATTGGCAGGCAGATTCTTAACCACTGTGCCACCAGGGAAGTCCCCCAAAGTCTATTCTTAAGTGTCACACGTTCCTGGCTGTCTCACTATTCCTTTCCGAGAGTAGAATCTCCCCGTCCTGTTTCATCCTTTCAGGACCCAAATCCTGGAAGTAGTCTTCTCAGTCAGCATCCTTTAGCAGGATGCTGACCCCTCCCCACTTCCAGTACTCTTTTGAAGGATGCTTCAAATAACTGTATCATCCCAGCCACTTGGAGTTTTACCCATTAAGCTAGTTCACATATCATATGACTGAAGCTTATCTTTTTAAGCATCTCAAACAACTTTTACCTCTCTAGCCATGAAGTCCTTCTAAAATGAATTACGTAGGCAGGAGAGGAAATGAGCTTCATGTTAATTCTTCTTGACGACTGTACTATCTGGATGACTTCATCAGAGCCACCGAGAGGGAATAGGATCATTTGACCCTACATAAAAGGACTTTGGGTTTTCTGTGCTTTTCAATTCTTGTGTCATGCCATTAATTGCACTCTTGAGTGTCTCTGCCCCTTGATCTCAGGCTGCCATATGTCACTTCTGACCACAGCTCTTCCCTCCCAGTATTGGACTTCTCATCTACAATAGCCTCAGATATGCAATGCTCACCTCCATTGACTTGGTGTCTGAAAGAAACCCGAGGGGTTTTGTTGTAGAGCCGCCACCTCCAGGAAGCCTCCTCTGTTCTCCTTTCTTCCCCTCTGAATGGTATAAGGGTTGGGAACATTAAGAATGGCTGAGTTCAAATTCCTGCCTTGTGACCAGCCGGGTGACCTTGGGTAACTTATTGTTCTTATGCCTCAGTTTTCTCTTGTGTAAAGTAGGAATGATTATTGTATCTACTGCATGAGGGTGTTCTGGAGATTAAATCAATTAATATTTGTAAGGCACTGAAAGCACTTTCTGGCACTACTATATAGTTACTAAATAACCAGGGTTAATTCTTTTTTAGTCCCTCACTGTATCATCTGTACTTATGAAACATACAGATGTGAAAATAACAATAATGTTCTTAGGTTTATTTCATGAGTAGAGGAAGGAAAAGGCGTGATGTGTGATTTATCTCTTTGAATGTTTTGGGTGCATGGTTACCCATTTTCCTTTTTCTAAATTTTTCACCATTCTTTGAGCTAAATGGCAGCACCCACATCCTCTGCCATGTCCTGTAACATGGGCTGTGTACCCCTGCCCACTCTGTCACAGATGATGAAACCAACTGTGATCATCTGAGTCAAGGCTAGCCCACATCCAGCTATCCCTCTGACCAGAGGCAGAGCTGGGTCATGAGGCCTAAGTCCATGCTATTTGGGGAGCCTCTTTATGAAAAATAATAAAAAGTTTATGTATGACAGTAAATATATATTTAGAATGAGAAAATACATTTCAACAAATTACAGATTTTTAAGAAATTGACAAATATTCAGAAGAACAAAATAATTTGTACTCATTTACTGCCTTAAACATCTCAAAAATTCTTTACCCCTGCATTTTTGGCCACTTGTACATATAAGTAAACTTTTAAAATATTATTTTTTTCCAGAGGGAAAAAAAAAAGATAATTCATGGGTGATTTTTTAAAATTATTGTTTGAAAAAGTTTCTTTCAACTTCACAACTCATTGGTAATATGTAGATTTTTTAATTTTTAAAAAATTTTTATATAATTTTTAAAGGTTACTTTCCATTTACAGTTATCATAAAATATTGCTATTCATGTAGAGTTTTAAGATGTGGCCAAGCATAAAAAAACATTGTTAGATATCTTATATGGATGAGTGGTTAAGAATATATGTCTTGTTTTGAAATAGAGGCATGGATGAAGAGAACGAATGTATGGATTCCGGGGGCCATGGGGGAGAGAGGGCCATGGGATGAATTGGGAGATTGGGACTGACATATATATATATATACTACTATGTATAAAATCGGTAACTAATGAGAACCTACTGTATAGCACAGGGAACTCTACTCAGTGCTCTGTGGTGAGCTAAATGGGAAGGAAATCCAAAAAAGAGGGGATATATGTATACGTATAGCTGATTCACTTTGCTGTGCAGCAGAAACTAACACAACATGGTAAAGCAACTCTACTCCAATAAAAATGAAAAAAAAAAAAGAGAGACCTGATACCTTGCAAAAAAAAAAAAAAAAAAGAATTTAACTGCTGTTTGTAGCTCTACCAGGGACTTTTGCTTTACAAACCCAATTTTACTTAAAAGAAGGATTATGTTTTTATACCTGAATACACTGCATAGTCCAGTATATCCGTGACAGGATAGGACTTCCATTTCTACCGGTATTGCTGAGAACTCAGTGCTCTCTTATAGAATTACACATCTGATACATGGAAGAAATGTCCACAAGGAACTTCTGTCCCTGCTGTATCTCCTCCCTTATTCATCTACGTCCAGGGCTGAGCGCTGAGGACACATTCATATCCCCACAGGACCTCAAGCCTCACTGCCTCCTGTTACCATGGCAGGTAGGTTAGCACCACAGGTAGTCAGTGGTTTCCTGAAGCCAGACCATTTACATCAGGAGAACAAGGAGACTTTAGCTTTTCTTGGAAGTAACTGTGAATGTACAAAATCCAAACTAAATGTATACTCAACTTTCCCTTCTCTAGGTCCCCCAAATGTTCTGGCTGCCCCAAGATTTCCTGGGATGAGGGCCAGTGTGAAGGAGCGAAAGTCAGAGCAGAAAGAGACAGCTGTCTTAACCAATGTGGATAAACTATCTTACTAGGGCAGATTTCTGAAGACACATGACCACAGGAACACATTCCTAGGGTTCCTCCTCAGCCGAGGAGGGGGCCCAAGCAAGTGAAGATATACATCTTAAGCTTCATTAGCTTAAGATGCACATGTGCTTTGGCCAGAGACCTCAAGTCTCTGCAGATTGGCTGGAAAAGATGAGCTGAGTTAAGGAGATCTCTTGCCAAGTGTTTTGGAAGTGGAATTCTGAGCCTGTTGCCAAAATGCTATAGGGATCTGAGCTAAGTCCTGGGTACTCAGACTAGGGAAATGATCAGGGCATTGTATACATTGAAAGAGAAAGATGCTGATCAAGAAGGAGCAGGGGGGAGGGGGGGAATTGGATGTGCTGCTAAGATAGCCACTGTGGCCTTGAGCGAGAGGCCCAGGAAATGCATAGATTTCCCAGAACTGCTGTGATTACAGCCTTCTCAGAGGTGTGTTTCGGGGGCTTTTTCTGAATCCCCAGGCCAGCACTCTGTATCCCCATGATAAGCCCCATTTCTGGAGCCAGTCTGAGTAAGTGCTTCATCCCTTCAACTGAAGAGCTTGCTAAGGTGTTTCTCTCTCCTGCCTTAGTGCAGTATCTGCTACCTACATTGACTTTTGCTTGAAAAAAAGGAGATGGTTAGGAAGGACCCACGGCCACGAGGGCCTCCAGTATCAATTCAAGTTTCTCAGTAATCATGTTTGTCCCTTTGTTGTCATATGGTAGTTCTGAATAGTCGAACCAATAAGAGTTATTCTTATATGAAGCAAGGGTGTGGACAATGGGGTGTAATTTTAGGGAAAAATTGAAAGTTGATTCATGTCTACCCCAAGTCTGGGGTGGCTCCAAAAAGAAGTTTGTTCTTGGAAACCACATAGGGACACATCTCCAGAAAGAAAAGAAAACTCTTCTCTCTCAAATGCCATGTCCTTTCTGATGTCTTCCTATTTCTTTCTGTTAGTGAGTATTTATCTTAAGCTTAGGATGTAGCTGGGACTGTTCTAGTCACTTTAGAAGATACAAAAAAGAATATGACATGGAGTCTTGTTTTAATTTGTTGATAGCCTAGTAATTACCTTATATCCTTCCAAAACCATTGCCTGTTAAAGGCCCACCATCATTATGATGTTCACAAAGACATTTTCAGAAATTAACCACACTTAACAAAACCACAAAGCCTCTCTCTTAGAAAGTACCATCATCTTATCATTTTGTTCTTTTAAATTAAGACTCTTTGAAATAGACTTATTTGTATAACCCTACAAAAACTTCTCATGAATAAACATGCACATCAAAATGTATATATTCTTGGGACCATATATATTTCAACTTGGATTCAGAAAATATGATCACTTATTTGACAACTAATTAGGTACTCCTTAGCACTGTTAGTTTTCATTCTTTGTATTTTTGCCCCAGTTTCCCAGTTGGACCAGAGTCTCCAAGGACAAGCATTATGTTTAAAATATTAGAGTGTTTCACACTTGTTTTTTCTGCATGTCCTATAAATGGTTGTGAATTCATTTTGCAGTGTTTGGATTATGGGATCCCTCTCTTTATGGGATTATAGCCTTTGTAAAGATTTAATTATTACTTCTTGATTTTCTAATCCAGTCCATAACCTATGTTTGATTATTGCAAAATCTCTCTGGAGAACAAGGAAATATTATTATTACTAAGACACATGAGGGGGCTGCATCTTAGAGAAGTTGCAGAATCTACTAGCCGCAAAAGAGGATGATGTAATGGAGAATTTTCCTGCCACTGGCTTTGTCCTCTTTCAGCCAGATCACAGTGTCTCTCAGAAATTCAATCTCCTGATGATCACCAGGGCATAGAGATGGAAGCAATGGATTGAATGGGCAAATAAAAGAAAAATGGAGATGAGCAATCTCGTGGTAACCATTGCTGGCCCACTTTCTTCACCAGATCCTTGTAGATATTAACAAGTTCATATGTGGATGTCTGACTCTTCTCCAAACCACCCCTACTTTTATCTTTTTGTTAGATGTGCCCATAAGGATTGAGTGGTTAAATTTCAAATGCCTAGACAGGGGAGGAAACATACCATGTTAATTCTGCAGATGCAGAGTCCCTACCTAATGTGGATTCAATCCCATTCTTTTATTAATTCTCCTATGTGTTTATTTATTTGGCTTGGTAGAACAATTTCCTAAGGATGTAAAATCCATCCTCATGTCCCATCACCTCCAGGGAAGAGCCCCCACTTCTTCCCATGGAGTTCAAGGCCACTATACTGTCGTTTTACTAGCCTCTCCATTGCTGCTGGACAACACTCTTGGTTTCAGTTGTGTGACACAAAACCCAGGTTCAAGGTCAGCCTGACCCTAATGAGATGGCTCTGACACTGATGATGACCACATTGGCTTATTGAAGATCACTCTCTTGGTCGTACCTGGCAGAGCTGGGCTCCCCATTGCCCACCTGATCCCGAGCTGAGATTCTTTCTCTTTCATGGTGAACTTGAGAGTGATACCATACATGTTGGAAAGTGCTGTGGGATCTGATGCCAGAGGTTTTGGACTGATTTGGGAAATAAATGAACTGTATCCTTTCAGTAATAAACTCCTAGTTTTTCCAACAAAGCCCAACAGATACTTCTGGGGTCAAGGGAAGTCCATGCTTCCTCATGCTCTGCCTGGATTTACTTCTCAGGCTGAACTGTCCTGTAGTGGAGTAGCTGGGCTCCTCTGTGTCAGCCATAAAAGTTTGGTCACTGACAATAGCCAAAAAGCCTATAGAGAAGGGAAAAGATTCTTGCTCTCAGGACCGCCAAATGGTGGCCATAAATTAAAACCCCTCCATTGTTGAGTTTTTATGTTGGTGTTCTGTTAGCATGCAGGTATATCTACTAGACCTTCTGTCTTCTGTTATTTGTTTCTGGAATATTCTGAGGATTGCCAGAATCCCCAAGTCCATCAGCTACAACTTGGCTGCCCAAACAGTTTGTTGTCCATGTGTGACTGTCACATTGCCAAACTAACATGGGCCTAGTGAGGCTGTAGGTGGGTTTGGGAGTTTTCCCCATGCCTCAGAAAACTAACAGCCAAGTAACGATAGAGACAATGAATTCATCTCTCTCTTTTTTTTTGCTGATATTGCTTTGATTTTAAATTAATGAAATAAACATACTTAAAAAAAAAATAAAACAAACTAGGCATTGCATGCGAGAGCCTCAGACTGTCAGCTTAAACCAATCTGAAAGTTATGCCTTTGAATGCAGACATTGGACATGAAAAAGACCTTGCGGGTCATAAAGCTCACCCCCTGCCAATATCAGAGGAGCCCTGGGCTGGTTTGGGGGGTGCGAGCGTCTCAAATTCCCTTCCATCCAAATCAAGGGAGGATTGGGCTGAGTTCTGCCTCTGGTTAGTCACGCCCTGTGGGGTGAGTCGCAGCTATTGCTGGAGCTCACAGCCGCCCTCCCCGGCACAGCCTTGATTCTCAACCTTCTCTGATCAAAGGAAATGGGACCATTACCCCCATCACTACCTGACCCCAGACTCTGGCCAAAACCTTGGGCATAGTCTTTGAGTCTTAAGGATGTGCCATGGGATGTGTAAACAACTCCAAGAGGTTCTAATCCAGGTCCCCCACCTAGCCATGGGTTAGAGAGAATTGCCCCATCTCTGTTGTTAATTACATTTAGCCCCGTGAGGGTCTGGTTGGGGCACAGCCATCCAAGTGTTTATCTCAGCTTCGACTCTACCTCCCTCCTGCCACCTCTTTGTGTCCAGGGTGAGACAAAGCCAGTATCTCCCTTCAAGATCACATGCCTGCATTCTGGCCAGTTCTCATTCTTTGCTTGTGTTGAGAAAACTGTGGGGAATTTCATCCTGATTTTCAAACAGCCTCGTCTCCCTGGAAGACACAGCTTGGTGTCTTTGTCCAGTGAATTACTGCAGCTTGACACACTTGGAGAAATATTTTTGTCATAACCCACTGCTTGCTGCACTGTCGATCCAATTATTTGGAACAAGCAATCTGTCATTCTATTGTTCCTTTCCAATAGTTTGACTTTGGTGGCAGTTGTAGAAAAGAAACAAGTACTTTCAATTTTAAAAAAAGAGGTGAGGAGAGCAACCTAAAAGAATATCTTAAATATGTATCTCTGAGGTTACTAGCGGCCAGGGGTCTGCAGACCTGATCACATCAAAGGGCAAAGAGTGCTCCCCCAGATAACAAATATCCTGGAATAAGGAAACTCAATCACATGTTTTGGCCACTTTAGAAATAACACTCTACCTCCCAAACTCTCTGCCAATGCACATATCTCCCTGCTACCAAAAACCACCAGCTTTCTGGAGCTGTTTATATGGGATGATCTGATTAGTTCTATTAATTAAAAGGGTTTTTGCTTTCTCTAGCCTTACTTGAAATCAGTAGCTGCCATACTGCAAGCACTGTAAAGTATGAAATGCATTGTGGGTATAGACACCTTCTTTTTCAGAACCACAACAGAGGACTCCTGCTTCAGGAACAGATCTTTCCTTTCTTATTTGAGAATTTAATGATTGTAAAAAATATACAAAAGTATAAGAATTAAATATAATCTAATGACAACATTATCCTTATAATATTGAAGGAGAAACCAACATTCGGAACAAAACAGATATGAAACAAACAGTTATTTAAATTAGAACTAATATATAAAAACATTGACCTATCAATTTTTCAGAATTTGGAGTTGACCACAAAGATGAATCCAGCAAGTGTTTTCCAACTTGAGCCTTGTGTTAATTGGCCAGGGCTGCCATGACAAAGTACCACAGACCAGGTAGCTCAAACAACTGAAATGCATTGGCTTAGCTCTGGAGGCTGGAAGTTCAAGATCAAGGTGCTGAGTTGGTTTCCTCTGAAGCCTCTCTCCTTGACTTGTAGATGGCTGCCTTCTCCCTGTGTCTTCACATCACCTTCCCTTTGTGTGTATATGTGTTTAAATCTCCTCTTCTTATAAGGATACCAGTCATATTGGATTAGGGTCAACCCTAATAACTTCTTTTTAACTTAATTATCTCTTAAAAAACCCTGTCTCCAAATAGAGTCACATTCTGAGGTTAGAACTTCAACATATGTATTTGGGCAGGGACATGATTCAGCCTCTATCAGGCCCTTCAAGCTACCACAGCCAACTCTGCATCCTTAACAGTTGGCTTCCAGTTAGCACTGTTCTGCAGGAGGTTGCATGGGCCTCATCCTGAAACCCATGGTCTTTTCTAATCCATAATTACATCCAGACCTGCTCACATGGGCCCACTGGATTCTCCCTATTTTTGCATCTTTACATGTGGCTTCTCCTTGCCTTACAGATCCCATAATCATTTGCCCTCCAGCTTTTCTGTCTTTGCTCACCCCGTGTAACACCCTTCTTCCAAATTCCTTCCCATCCCACAGGCCATTCCTTTGTTCAGAGCCTGTAGCACTTGATTTTCAGGCTTCGTTGAAGCTGAGGGATCTGAACTCATGTTACGGAGGAACTTTGTGTGCTCAATCAAAGGCAATTAGAATACTCCGCAAAATCATCCACTTTGCAGGTTTATTTTAATTTTGAATAGCTAAACTAAATTCCAAGTGTTAACATTTACACTGGCCTGGTGGATTTTGAATCTCCCGAAGTGAATATATATTTGAATGTGTATTATGGAAGTTATATGCATCAAAGCAATTACTCTAATGTAAAACTAAATAACCAACACATATTAAAACTTCAGAGAAACGTTTCACCATGCTTTTTATTCTGAGGCAAATGAGGACCAAAAGCCACAGAGATAAATCATTAGACATCTGGGAACAGGCCCCAATGCCTTCCAAAACTCTATGTCTTTTGGACACATGTCTTTCAGAATGGATGCATAGGGTTCAAGTTATTTGAGGGAAATGCACCAAGTCCAACAAACATGGAATCTTCAGAATGTGGTTAGCAGAAGGAACAGTTCATACAGATACACTGTCATTCAGAAAGATCTCTGAACGATCCTTGTGATAAATGCCATGGTATGGCTAGTGAGAGCATCGATTGCAGGCTGCAGTGATTCAGAGAAAGAGAAGAACATCACTGCCGGGGAGACTAAAAGGAACAATTGCAGGGATCAACAAACACATGAATACCCAAATATTTGTGGAGTCACAGGGAAAAGTGGATGCCACATTCAACTTCAAATAAACTTGGGTTCAAATTCCAGTTCTTAACCTGCTTTGGAAAGATCGTTAACTTGGTTGTGCCTCAATCATCTTGTTTGTACAATGGGGCTAATAAATCTGCTTCTCAGATAGTATGAAACTTAGAGATGATGCCTGCAATGTACCAGGCCCAGTTTTAAGCCCACAGTGGCCACTTTTTAAAAAAGGGTTCTTGTTAAGGTTTTAGTCCAGTGGAAATTTTACAAAATGAATAGGAGGAGATAAGATTGAGGAGATACTGAAAAAATGTAGAGGCAGACACACAAAAGAAAAAGATCCTAGTGACTGACAATTATCTAGAACTCAGAGTATAAATCATGCATCTCTGTTACATATATGATGAGCATGAATCCATTCAGTGGCAAATCTCCAGGATTCTTCAGCCAAGGACTATAATCGTCAATGGATGTTTTGCATGGGAGGGAATTTTCCTGTTACACTTAATCTAAGACTGTTATTTCGAATGCTTATAAAAAAGATTATATGACATATCTCATCTCCCTAACATACTAAGGCACAGGGGGAAAGGCAAGGCTTTTGCAGAGTGTTACTGGAAAAGCAAACTTTCCTAAATTTCAGGATTATGCAAACTCTTGTGCAAGAAGGATTGGAAGCAGGAGTTTAGATTGTGGTGAATACTGTCTATTTTTAAAGTCTTAACTGTGAAATGCTGTCAAAGATAGTGAAGGAGGACTGTAATCACTTCAGGGACCTGATCAAAGCAGGAGAACCCCCAGTGGAGAATGGTCCTGGATGCAGGCCAAGGTGGGATGCAGAAGAAAATGAGTGAATGACACAGCATCGGATCAAAGACAGCTCTGTCCTGTACCCAGGACGCAGTGGAGAGCAGTCCTCAGTTCATAGTGAGAAAAGATTTGCATTATCAGGCCATGATTTCATGTGGTTTGCACATATAGATGGCTTAAATCTGTAAATGGAAACTGACTTCTTCTACTGTGTAGATTTAGACTTTTTCAGCTAAGCCTCTCTCTTGTCATTATGAATCCTGAATTCAAGATTCCTGATACTTTTCACTAATGAAATGGAAAGAGATGTTAGGAAGAGTGTTAGCTATTTTATATACATGATTTCTTTATATTGTCATAATAATACTGAACTACGTTATTCCACCCATTTCGTGGAAACAGCAGGACAGAGACTAGAGAGAGGCAAAAGAAGGGCCCACCTGCACAACTTAAGGTGGCTTTCACTGTCAGGTGCCAATCCTACACTTGTATAAACTTTAGGGCAAGTGCTTCCTTAAATATGACACCCTAGATGTCTTGCTTGCCTAGCTTTTAGGAAACAGATACAAGGAAGAGAGACCTGGCCACCATTACCAAGTTGGTTCTCCTTAGGCCTTAAACTTCTCCCTGTTGAAACCAGCTGATATTTGTCGAGACCCTGGTGGCCCATGGTGCACTATCCTGGTG
The DNA here is from genome assembly GCF_964374135.1 of Grampus griseus. Lineage (NCBI taxonomy): Eukaryota > Metazoa > Chordata > Mammalia > Artiodactyla > Delphinidae > Grampus > Grampus griseus. The sequence goes on along the minus strand of NC_139018.1, from coordinate 7,134,571 downwards.
AAATGTTCCCCTAGGGACATTTGTCCCCTAAACCACCTGAACAAGATCTATTTCTAATCATAAAATCAAAGAAGAGCTATAGCAGCGTTCTGCACAAGTTCACATATAATAAAAGGCATCGGGTCTGGTCTCCAGGGATACCTGGGAACATAGCCAAATGGAGGGAGATGTTTGGTGCCAGGTGATTGACTTGCCCCAATAAAGAAGGCAAATGGACAAACAGAAAGAAACCACACAGTGGAATCCAGCAAGGCCGGGATAATGGAGGTGGCAGAGGGTGGAAAGTGTGGAACTGGACTCCAAACAATCTTCACCTGGAGCAAAACTGTCCTTACACCCTGGCGTGTGGAGCACACAGTATGCAGGGTTGGGTGGCTTCCCAGCCTGTTCCGAACCGGGGGCCAGCAACCTCCTCCTGAGAGGAGAGGCATGTGCTGTAACTGTTATCTGGGAGGGACATCTGTGATCTCAGCGCTCCAGGCACAGGCTCTGGCAGGGCACCGAAGCCACCCAGACATTCAGCTCGTCCCTTCGTCTGCTGGGGGTGGTCTATAGCCCACAGGTCCAGTCATGGCCACCTGTGAGGCTGCATGTCAGGTGCAAGACAGCATTCCTAGAATAAGATGTCATCTGTCTGTTTATGTTGGAGCCAGATAACAGAAGGTAAAAATACAAAAGCTAGGGGTATTCCAAATGGAGGTCTCCTTGGTGTTCATGTAGCCTGGTGCTGCCTCTTCATCGCACAGAAGAATCCAAAGCCCAGGTAAACTAAATGAGTTTTGCAAGTCCTGGAACAAGAGCAGGATGCTCAGAAGCCAACAGGACCACCATACATGGTCACAGAACCCAAAGATCATGTCCTTTTAAACCCTGAGTTAAGTTTCAATCTTTTTTCATTCATTTAGAAAACCTGGATCAAGGACAATACACATATAGGAAGCCCAAAGATAAATAAATCTTGCTACAACATACATTCACTTTGTTTATTATTTGTTTGTTTCATTTTGCTTAGCCCGCCCACTTATGTGTCTAGAACCTGACCCTGACTTAGGGTTCAACTGGGTCTACCTCTTCCACATATGTATGTATGCATTTAATTTTATTGGAGTATAGTTGATTTACAATGTTGTGTTAGTTTCAGTTATACAGCAAAGTGATTCAGTTATACATATACATATATTCATTCTTTTCATGTATGTATTTATATCATAGCTAAACAGTTCCTCTGCAGAGGAATGATCTCAATGATCTGTTCAGAATGCAAGATGACCAGGTGGTAAGCAATCTGAGTTGCCCAGAGAAGAGAGGACACCTGTTTTGCAATAAGGTGACTGTAGGAAAGATGGAGCAATAAGATGATTCAGCATCTATTTAGGAGATAGAGTTTATAGTATTTGCTGATGAGCTGAATTTGTGGCAGATGGTGGAATATTTGAAAACGTTGGTAAAGTTTTCAAATTGTGAGGTTTTCAAAACATATAGCAGTCAAAGAAGAAACAAGTCAATGATATTACTTCTTGGGCTCAGCAAATCTCCCTGACTTTACTTAGACTTAACTTGTTGCTTGGATGACTTCAGTCTGTGTTTTTTGTGGCACTAACTAAACTCTAGGCAAAATTTGAGAGGTTTTAAGGGCTCCCCTTATTTTCCACATCAATATTCTGAAGACCAAAATGAACTTTCTGGATACCTGGATATAAAGTCCCACATTCAGGAGGCATTTAATGGACCCGAGATGAAAAAAAAAAAAAAAAAGGATAAGAAGACATGTTCTCATTTCAGCAAGTCAGACAGATGGGTCCGCACTGGACCATGTCCTGCGATCTGGCTGTGTGGAGGTGTGACCATGAGCCAGGAGGGACAGGGGCAGGAAAAGTGTCTTGAGTTCTCAAAATAGCCTCATTTCCAAGAGGTCAAGGGAAAAAAGGTCATTTCTATTGGAGGTGTCATGGACTGATTGTATCTTCCCAAAACTACTATGTTGACCAAGGATGGGAGGTGATTAGGTCATGAGGGTGGGCCCCTCATGGATGGATTAGTGCCTTTATACATGGAACCACAGAAAGCTTCCCTTGCCTTCTTTCTACTATGTGAGGATATAAGGAGAAGATAGCATTGTTCAACCTGGAAGAGCTACCACCTGAACCCAGCCATGCTGGCACCCTGACCTTGGACTTCCAGGCTGTGAGAAATAAATTTCTGTTGTTTACAAAGTGCTCAATCTGTGGTACTTTGCTATAGCAGCCAGACTGGACTAAGATAACAGGGAACAACACCTACAAAGGCAGAGAGGCAGGAGGGAAGAGGGGGGAGTATGGAGGGCAGCATCTGTGGATAGAGAAGAGTTTGTAGGATTACAAGCAGGGGAGTAACATAATTAGGTTTCTGTTTATCAAAGAGACCTTTAGTTGGGGTGAACAGAAAAGATCTGAGCATTCAAGAGAAGATATGGTTAGGACTTATTATATTATTCCAGTAGAGAGTAGACAACAATTTGGTTAATGCAGTAGTGGTACCAATTCTTTTGAGTAGAAGTAACAGATTCCCAGATTTGGTTGTCAATCCATATTCATATAACCAAAACAATGTCTGATAGGTATATAATAAGAGTCACATATAATTTTAAGTGTTCTAGTAGCCACATTGAGATTGTCATACTGAGTGAAGTAAGTTAGACAGAGAAAGACAAATATCATATGATATCGCTTATATGTGGAATCTGAAAAAATGGTACAAATGAACCTATTTACAAAACAGAAATAGAGTCACAGATGTAGAAAAAAAACATGGTTACCAAGAGGGAAAGGTGGGGGAGGGATAAATTAGGAGATTAGGATTGACATATACACACTATTATATATAAAATAGATAACAAATAAGGACCTACTGTATAGCACAGGGAACTCTACTCAATACTCTGTAATGACCTATATGGGAAAATAATCTAAAAAAAGAGTGGATATATATATATATGTATAACTGACTCGCTTTGCTGTACAGCAGAAACTAACACTACATTGTAAATCAACTATACTCCAATAAAAATTAATTTTAAAAAAAAGAATAAAGGGCATGAAGAAAGTTCACAATTTCCCTTTCAAATAAATCTGTCACTATTTAAAAAACAAAACAAAAAAGAAAACAAAAGAAACAAAAATGCTCTGGTAGCCACATTCAAAAAGAGTAAAAAACAAACAAAACAAAAGAACTGATTTTAATATTTTATTTATCTCTATCTATCCAAAATATCATTTTAACACATAAATCAACATAAAATATCCATGAGATATTTTACATACCTTTCTTCCCCACGAAATCTGGTGGTATTACATGCTCATAGCACATCTCAATTTGATCTACCTGCATTTCAAGTGAAGCACTTAACAGTGATATCCACTACTGGCTACTCTCATACACAGCTTTGATCTAGAATCTTCTAGAATTCCCACTTGAAAACTGAGCCAGTGACCTCCTGTACAGATTCATCCCTGGTGTCCCACCACAAATACTGAACCTGGAGCCTGGAGACTCCAATTCCAGCCTCAGCACCTCTACAAAGTTGCAATAAGGTCTGGGGGTAAAATAATCAATGGCCTGGACTTGAGTTGTCCTTTGTCTACTTGAAAGGGCTGGAAGTAATGATCCCTTTTAGCTCTGAGGTCCAGTGATTGAATAATTTTTCAGTGGTGGTGGTGGGGGAAATTCCAGGAGATGCTTCTGAAGGACTGTAACAGCCTACAGTTTCCGTGTGTGGACATCTTTCTTCTGTGGAGCAGTTTCACCCCAAGCCCTATTCATGTCTGAAACGGGGAAGATGGGTTGGCTGGGTCAATCATTGGACAGAAACCCTGAGAGTGCATCTCCAGGTCCGTGGGACGCGGACATGTGGTTCGGCTGCCAGGCTTGTCCCATTAGTCAGAACTAAGCAGGATGAAGCCAGTAGGCACTGACAGGTAAGAGACGGCTCGGAGAAAATCTCTGGATTCATCACTTGCTGTCCCAAGTCCCTTCTTGCAAGAGGTGAGGTGTTAACCTATCTGGCTGTATTTCAGCCTAGAAAAAATCATCTCCTCACCTGAATTCCCCTAAAAACTTCAGCTGGCCAAACTTTCTTCCTTTCACCTCCTCCTCTGCAATGGACTCAGCCCAAGAAATACCAAGTTGCAGGAGAAGCTGGGGAGAGATGGGTGTGTAAAAGCATTTCCTGTCGGGCTTCCCTGGTGGCGCAGTGGTTGAGAGTCCGCTTGCTGATGCAGGGGACACGGGTTCGTGCCCTGGTCCGGGAAGATCCCACATGCCGTGGAGCAGCTGGGCCCATGATCCATGGCCGCTGAGCCTGCACATCCAGAGCCTGTGCTCCGCAACGGGAGAGGCCACAACAGTGAGAGGCCCGCATACAGCAAAAAAAAAAAAAAAAAAAAAAAAAAATTCCTGTCAACCCGACTAAGAGTTCTGGGTGGTATCCTTTCATTCTGAGTTAAGAAAAGAGATGGAAAACTTATATTCACAAACAGATTGGCAAGTAGATGCATGACTAAGAGAAAGAGACAGAGAGACAGAGAGGGAGACAGGAACAGAGAGGTTTGTTGTGATGTAAACTTACACTGACATCTTCAAAATTAACAATTGCTCTGAAGTCTCAAATCTCTAGGATGGTGCATAGACCTGATAGGTGAGCAAAATATTACTCTGGGAAGCCAAAATCAGTTTCACATATACAAAACTCCTGTACTTTTCTCATTGCAAAAAAAAAAAAAAAATCATTGGACCCTAATCAAAGATTATGGGGTATTTCTTTGCGTGTAATTCTCACAGATCTGGTTAACAAAATAATTAGTATGGGTGTGAGTGCTGACTTATAGTGGAAATCTTTCTTTTCTTTCCCCATTTGATTGAGACTGGATTGAGCTTCACTACTCTGTCATCAGCCAGCTAGATTCATCCAAGTCACTGTGAATTCTGTAGCCGTCTGTAGGCATCTCCTGTGAAGTGCTTCTATGAAGTGCTCAGCCTGAGCTCCGCCCTCCCATGTACCACTCTCCCTACCCTGTCATTCCCCCTGTCTCTGTATTATTCACTTTTTCAACTGAAAATGATCTATGGGAGAGTTTCTCAAAGCAGAGGTCAAGGACCATTTTTATTATAGTTGTGTAGGGTGTAGTTGAAAACAATATTTCTAGATCCCGCCCTAGGACTTCTGAATTAGAATTGGCCTTTGTAACAAGTATCCAGGTAATTCTAATGCTCCTTTAATGTTGGGAATGTTCTAGAAGGGCAGTGGTTTTGTTGCACATTGGAATCGTCTGGAGAGTTTTCAAAAGTATTGATACTTCCTGGGCTCCACCTTCAGATATTCTGATTTAATTGACATGTGGCGTGGCTTTAAAAATACAGGATTTTTAAGAGCTCCTTAGCAATTCTAATGTGTGGCCAAGGTTAAGAACCACTATTTGGGTTTAGGTTAAATACTCTGTACTGTTTGGTAATTTGTTAAAAGGTACTAAGTGCCCTCAAAACACCACACACAAACACACACACATGGACATACACACACATTCATACTACCTGCACTGGTGTGACTTCCCAGCCTTGCCACTTGTTCACACTTCTTAACAGCCCCAGGCAGAATCTTGAAAGTCAATCATACCCTAAGCTTTGACACCTTGAAGTTGAAACTTAATATTATGAAACAGTCAGGAGACTATTCTTTGCATTTTTTTTCAGTTTATTCACTTTGCTGCAACCTTCACTCATTAGCAGAAGAACATTCTGATACACAATTCTCCATGCGAAGAGTAAACATCCAGACATATCCCCCATTGCCCTTCTAATGGCTCACCCAACTTCCAGGCCCTGGCATACTGATGCCCCCTTAGTCCCCATTCCATATCCCAACAGTTATTTATATGATGATCATTTTAAACATCTGATTCCACTCCGTGGTTCCACAGGAACAAAATAGACTGGACCCTGGAGTGGAGGTGACCTGAGTCTTGCTTAATGTTTATACTTGAGAAAAGAAATGCATTTTTTTTTCTTTCCTAGTAAATATCTTCTCCATTGATAGTCTAATTTATTTTCAGCTAGAAAGCCTGAGGCTGTAGTTTCCTCAGAGGCTAAGAAATGAGTTTGTGGATGACCAAGGCCAAGTGGAGGGTATACCTGCAGAACAGCACAGTTGCTGATATCCAGACCCAAGTGGCTAGGACCCCAGGCTCCTTGTCACTGTCATGGGCACCTGAATCAAAACACGACAGGTGACCTGTCCCTCTGTGATAGTCGCTGCTAGGTGCCCTCCTGGCTGCCCACATTAGCATGGCGGCTGTAAATTTCCTAGGCTATTTTGCCAGGAATCTACATTTAGATAGAATATTTTACAAAGTAGAAAACCTGACAATTTTGGTGCTTTCTTTCTTCTCTTTCTCTTTTTTTTTTTTTTTTGTGGATAGGTAAAACAGTAATTTTGTAACATCTTCGATAAGGGAAGATTACAGCACATATTCTAGCCTATTATAAATATTGAAAAATATATTAATCCTATATTCTGCAAGCCCCCTAAATAAGCTGACAAAGCCCCTGGGATCTGTTAAGTAGACAGATGGCAAGCTCTCAGTTGCACATATCTTCCTTTTAATTTAAAGGCAGTTAACCTCTTCTTTCTTCTGTTGAAAAGTAGGTAAAGAATTGGTGAGTTAATAACTTAGACCCTTTTTCTTTTTACAAAATTCCCTTTCCCCCCTCTGTGTCTGGGTGCTATTCTTCTTTCTTTATTTATGAACTATGAACTTTCTCACTTTTTATATGTTAATATTAACATCTATACATGTATATGTATATATATAAATGAACTTTAAGTAGAACTGAATTGTGACTCAAGACTTAATTAATTCCTTAAGGCTTAAATCACCATTTTTGTGTCTAAAAATAAAATTAAGCTTTTGCTTTGACTAGTCATACTGTGTATACAAATTATTACAATGAACTGATCTTTTTAATTTTTTCTACTCTCAATATTTTCATTTGTGTTTGATTAAGGATAAACCTTAATCACAATGCTTCTCATCTATTTTCCCAAACCTCCTTGTTTCAATGTTTAAGACCTATGCCGGGTGAGTCTCCCATGGAAATCGTGGTAGGTAGCCTCCAATGGGCTCCTAGTGAATCACCTCTCCTTATATTCACAATCTTGTATATGCACGTTTTCTCCATTGAATCAGGGCTGGACTTCACAGTGAGCAGAATATAGCAGATGACTTCCCAGACTAGATTATAAAAGGCTCTGTAGCTCTGTTCCTCAGTCTCTTGGTCTCCTGGATGGTTAATTCTGGAGTTAAGCCAGTTGTACATCATAATGACTAGAATGGCTGGATATATCAAATAAAAATACAGGACTCCCAACTAAATTTGAGTTTTAGATACATGATGGATTTTTTTAAAGTATAAGTATGTCCCATGTAATATTTGAGACATATTTATACTAAAACATTTTTCATTATTTATCTAGAAATTAAATTTAACAAGGTATTCTGTATTTTATCTTGGAAGCAGCCCCTCCAGCCCTGATCAAACCTTCAGATAAATGCAACCTCATGAGATATGCTAGCCAGAATTGACCAGCCAAACTCCTCCCAAATTCCTGACCCACAGACACTATGAGAGCTAATCAATAATTATTGTTATTTTAAACTACTTTGGGTAGTTTATGCAAATGCAGTTATAGATAATAGATAATGAATAATTTTTTTCTAACTAGTAGAGAAGCTGTTGATAGCTTGTTTTTACTTCTGTTTTTGTAAAAATTATGCATATTGCTATCAAAGGGGAGTTTTAAGACTATCCCCACTTCCACTGCTCCTGGCAAAGGAAAAGTCAGAGTTGTATGTCTTGATTAAGATGCCTTCAAGGAGAATAGTCAAGGGTTTGTCAGCTAAGGGGCTTGTATTTGAACTAAGAATGATCCCTGAAGGACCAGAAGGATTAAATCTGATCCAGCTTCCTCTGAGTTCTCTTAAGAGTTGAACTGGGGAAAATAAGACCAGTTGACAAACCTGGAAGTCAGGGGTTATCCTGAAAATAAGAGACAAAACTCAGATTAGGAGCCAGGAAGAAGCTGAATAAAATTAATTCCATGGGGACAAATGAGTAAGAAGGGTCTTGGCCAATCTTCTAAGGTGAACCTGAGACTTGGCTTGCCATCATTGACCTTTGGTTTTCCTGAGTTCTTAATACTTTTCGCTACGTGACAATGGTAGCTGAGTCATTTTTTGCACAGGGGCTTAGAAGCATCCTAATAAAAGAGTAATCCAAACTCCATCTCTCTCTTTTACAAGTTCAGTATTACTGTAATGTGCTTGATGGGTGGTATGGTCCTTTCCAAAGTCAGCCATTAGGAAAGGGCTTCAAATGTAAGCTCATCTTTAAGGAAGCTGGGCTGGGACATGGTCTTGTCACCAGGGTCCTTGGATTGTGAGAAGAGCTGGGTTGTGCGGAAGTCTCTTTAGACCTGCCCACCCCCTAATCCTCAGCCATATGGCCATCATATGGCTTCAGTGGCTGAGACTTGAGTATAGGCTGATTTGAAAGGTCTGGACCAGCAAGTTAATCTCTACAGAAGAGGATAATTATCCACTGGACCATGAAGGACCATGTCCAGTGGTGATTCCCAGTGACACCTAAAGTCCCTCATGGCTTTGCATTAGTTATGAGAACTAACCACTTTAGACTGAGTCTCTGGATTAGTTAGGGAAACTGATGTGTCTTAAAGAGGGAGATACTGACAAGCATGCTAAGTTGGGCAGGTAGAAGATTCAGTAAATAATTAGACATACATATATATATATTTATTTATATTTATGGAATAGGAGGATATTTGTATCTCAGGTGAAGTCATCCCTGTCAGTTTCATGTTCCATGAAAGGTAAGCCTAGAAGGTTGTTTGGACCTGTATTATGTTTAAAAAGGCATATTGAGAAATTTGAGCTTAATGTCATAAGCCAGGGATTCTCCAGCTTTAATGGACATCAGAATGACCTGGAGAGCTTATTAAAACACAGTTGCTGGACCCCATGTCCTAGAGTTTCTGATTCAGTAGGTCTGGGGTGGGACACGAGTGTCTGCATTTCTAACATGCTCCCAGGTGATGCTTATTTTTCTGGTCCCGGGACCACCCTTTGGGAAACATTGCTGTACGCAGCAAGGTGTCAGTGCTGATGTTGAGCAGAGAAACGATACAAACTGGTAGAAGGCTCTGGTTTAGAATTATGGAGCTGAAACAAGGTAGAAAAATCAACTGAAGGAGCAGAGATTCTAGCCTAAGTGCAATTGTGTTCTCCTTGTGCAGTAATTTAAATCCTTGGGAAAATCCTACAGAACAACCAGAATCCTCCTCCAGTGCCTACAACTTGCTATTTGATGATAGCTTTGCCATTCTGATAGATATCTGCCTTTTAGTTTTTGTTTTTGGTGTACCATTTTATTCTAAGAAACTATACAACTCATATGAAAGTATAAGGTTGAAGTATCATTACATATTATTTCTGAAGCTCCTTTTATTAGTATATTTGGTAGTCTTTAAGAGTTTTATTTATGTTATCATTTACACAGCCTATCTCAAAAGTTTCTATTCATTATTTTCTGATAGAGAAAAATATTTTATTTATTTATAAATATATTTCTTTTTTTAAGTATAGTTGATTTACAATATTATATTGGTTTCAGGTATATAGCATAGTGATTCAGTATTTTTACAGATTATACTCCATTGAAAGTTACTACAAGATAATGGCTATAATACCCTGTGCTGTAAAATATATCCTTGTCACCTATCTATTTTATACATAGCATTTTGTATCTCTTAATCCCATACTCCCAATTTGCCCCCTGCCACTTTCCTATACAGTTCCCTTATTTTCCATACCTTTGAGTCACATTCTGTTTGCATATACATTCATTTGTATTATTTTTTAGATCCCATATGATATCATACAGAATTTGTCTTTCTCTGTCTTATTTCACTAAGCATAATATTCTCTAGGTCCATCCATGTTGCTGCAAAAGGCAGCATTTTATTCTTTTTTATGGCTGAGTAATATTCCATTGTATATATATACCACATCTTCCTTAACCATTCAACTGTTGATGGAAACTTAGGTTGCTTCCGTGTCTTGGCTATTGTAAATGGTGCCGCTATGAACATTGGGGCGCATGTATCTTTTCAAATTAGTCAGAGTGGCTATCATCAAAGTCTACAAATAACAAACGTTGGCAAGGATGTAGAGAAAAGAGAACCCTTGTACAATGTTGGTGGGAATGCAAACTGGTGCAGCTACTGTGGAAACAGTATGGAGGTTCCTTAAGAAACTAAAAATAGAACTACTATATGACTCATCAATGCTACTCCTGGATAAATCCGGAAAAAACAAAAACACAAATTAAGTGGTCTCTTAGTTAAGGAACAGTGAAGATATTTAAGGTTGTTAAGACTGTAGGCTTTTCAGTGCAAATGTGCCTAATGTCCCACTTTGCTGGGATAGGTGATACCCCTGATTTTGGTATATGTGAAGCTGAGGTCGGAGACCAAGGAGGTCAGGTGTTCTGACTCCAGAAAATTACATGCAGTTTGCTTCCAAACTGACCACTGAAATCCTCCCCTGCTCTACTGAGGAAATGTTCTACTTGAGGAAAGAAACATGTATTTCATGTGTGTGGCAGCGTGTGGTTGGCGGGATGGAACCTGAGATTTTTCTACCTCCACGACCAGACTTCCAGCTCTGTGCTTGCCAGACGCAGTCAGCAGCTGGCACCAAAGACAGAAAGCAATGTTGAGTGGCTTTCTCCTTTTTTTTCCCCTTTGATTTTCTCAAAAGATTTAGACAGATGAAATAATACTCCTTCTGCTTGCTCCTTGCCCCTGCCATAATGCAGTCCACTTGTCTAAATTACAGACAAGCAATTATTTGTGGTTTTTTTCAGATTGAAGGCAAATTATCTGCATTCTGAGTGAAGGTGGCAAAAGCAACAATAGACTCATATGTCACATCCTTCAGCAGAGAGAAGGAGAAATTTATTTAGCCCCCACAATGTAGTACACATTTTGTATATGTTATGTTCTTGGGTCCTCACTTCAGCCTTATGAGTTAGATAGCTCCTTGGTCCCATTATTTTAATTCTAAAATTTTATTTTAAATAATTTTAGGCTTACAGAAGAGTTGCAAAGATAGTACAGGGTTTCTATATACTCTTCACGCAGCTTCTTCTAATGTTAACATTTCACATAACCACAGTATAGTTTTTAAAATTAAGAAATTAACATGGATAGACCACTATTCTTTCAATTACAAACTTTATCCAGATTTCACCAGTTTTCCCACGGATACCTTCTTCCTGTTCCAGGATCCCATCCAAGATACTGCATTATATTTAGTAGTCCTGTCTCCTCAATCTCCTCTGATCTGTGACCGTTTTTCAACACTTACTTGTTTTTCATGACTTGGACAATTTTAAAGAGTATTTTGTTAAAAAAAGCCTCCTCAGTTTTGATTGGTCTGATGTTTTTTCATGATTAGACTGAGTTTATGTATGTGGGGAAAGAAAACCACAGATGTGAAGTGATTGGCTCCACTCTGCAGATGAGAAAACCAAAGTTCAAGGTGATTTAATAAATCAGTCAAGTCCATTCAGTTCAAAAACATTGTCTTCTCAACTTTCTGAGTGAATTCTTCAAAATACTTCCATAGGAAGCATGAAATAAAGGGTTTATCACAGAGACAATGAGAGGAGTTTGACTTTACAGAGAAAGGCCACTTGAGGTGGGGTGATGGCTCTCTCGGAATTATCTTTATTCTTGGGTGTCACCTGGGTCCAGGAAGGGGAGCATTTCCAGGTGCTTTACTTTGAAGTTGAAAACAATACCTAGGAGGACATCAGTTCGGTCATGTGTAGATTTTAGATTTTATCAATTTCTCTGGGCTGTTTTGTTTTGGTTTTGGTTTTGGTTATCAATGCAAACAACATTCACTCAAGCTGTCGATCATCTACTTCACAGTTTATTTGGATGTCTTTCCCGTTGATTACCAGGTTAGGGGAAACAATAATACTTCTTAAATGATTTGTGTGTTTTTACAACATTTTTACAGCATAAGTCTCATTTAGCCCTAAAACAAATCATCAGATTTTTTGAGCTAGTCCAATTCCCTCAATTAACAATTGGGAAACAGAGTCTCAGGATGGCATAGAGGAGTCCATCAGTATATCCTGAGGCACTCATCTAAGGAACATTACTGAACCTAATCTTTAAAGAAATACTTTAAAGCAAGCATTAAAATCTCCATTTGAAATGTGAGGCAGTGATGAGACTCTTGGACCAATTTCATGGTTTTAAATGGTGGAAGCAGTGTTTGAATGCAGCCAGATCTTCTACGCTGCAGCCTAGAGCTTTCTCATTTCTACCATTCTGCTAGTTCAAGTCATACAGCATTTGCCAAACCATGTGATGACCTCACAGTCTGAAACAGTGATGACTCAACATCCAGTGTATGGCCTCATACTAAGGAGGCACCTAAACGTTACCAAGCCTTGGACACATTTGCCTCTATTCTATATTTGAAGACCAACGGGACTTGACATGGGAGCTTAAGCAGGATACTGAAAAGGTTGCCTTGATTTTTTTTTCCCCCAGGTGGGTAGACAGATCTCTAAATTTTTTTATTCCCCCATTGATTAAGTGACGTTTTTATTCATTCAACAAGTATAAAGAATTATCTATGTCCAGCACATTGTCTTAGATACTTTGAGAAATGAAACAGGTGAATTGGGTGTGTTCAGTCATCAAAGAGTTGGTTTCCATGCTTGTGGTCCTCAGGTTTATTATGGACAAATTCACACCCTGATGTATAGAACTCTGTGCTAGTGTGCCTCCGCTGTGTTGCTCTAGCAAAGAAGAAAAGATGTGCACCAACGATGTGATAATTCACATATGTAATGTGATCACCAAAACATTTATGGTTAATAACAACCATAAACGGGGTTGTTCAGGAGATTTTTTTTTTCCTTGAACCCAGAAAACTCATCAAAGATTTGTGGAGAAGTGCATATTGGATGGGGTCTCTATAAAGAATATTTTTGTTTTGTTAGTGCAGGGCCAATATACCACCCCCATTCTCTCCTCTCTCTTGAGTCCATGTGGTTCTTAATGGAACAGACCCAACCTCAGCTCCAGGGATGGGACCAGGACACAAGCCTGGTTGCTCATATTTAAGGATAATCGTGTGACCTAAAGCACACTGATGAGAATTGGCCATGGGGATTTTCCTGAAAAGAGGTTCTCTTCCTTTGCTGTTATCTTTGCCACAATGATGTAAAGCCTGACTAAGACAGAGACCAGCATAGGGGAAATCAGAGCCAGAGAGGGAGAAAGATAGATTCTTACAGATATCATTTTTGTGACTAGATCCAGCTATGCCTGAAGTCTGCCAGCACTGGATTTCTTAGTTACTGGAAGCAATAATTAAATTTATCTCACTTGCAACCCAGAGATCCAGGTTAATATATTCTTGTAAGAGGGAAAGAAAAAATTGGCAGTTAATGGTATAGTTGAAGAGAAAGGAGAACAGAAGAATTGAAAGAAATGACAACTAGTTTCCACTGGCTGAAGAGCCTGGCCTTTGAAGGGTTGCTTGGAAAGGCATTCTGAGTTTAAAAGGTGTCTCCCTAAAAGCCAGACATTACATGTTCCTGAGAAATCCAGAGAACAGACTCAGAATCTTATTACAAATTCAGTATTTTGAATGGGTTTTCAATTTAGGAAAATCAATTTTGTTCTTCTTAATTCCATTCTGGATGATTTTTAGAACTAACAGAAAAAAATTAATAGTCACTTCAACCCTTTTAAAGCAAGAACTGCCCTCTTGTCTTCATACCAACTATTCAGTTCCCAGTTTTCCCTGAAGGCAAAAGAGACAGGGAGAAAAAAATTATATAAAAATACATTTTCCTTTATCATCAAAATGTATCACAGCTCCTAAACCATATGTGTTTTGGCTGCTGGGTATAAATGTGTGTGGTTTTATAAAAGACACAGGGAGCTCAGCGATGCAATTCCACACACAGCACAGCTCCGGTGATTTTTTGAATTTCAAGTTGCACCATGGAGGTTAGCTATACTGGAACTGTTCCTGGCAGTGGCCAAATTAATGCTTGCTATCAGACAAATGCTCCTTAATATCTGACAACAATAATAAAGCTTCTATCTCTGAGCACCTACTCTGAGCCAGCCTGCTCAGGCACTCAGTTAGTGAGTATTTATTAAACATCTCTCATGTGTCTTCAGGAATCCCACTTAATCCTCATGGCAGTCAAACAGGGTGGTTTCAAGGATGAACGAAGACAATGCAAGCACCACACCTGGAAAAGGATGGGGCCAAGCTATAGAGGAAACTCCAGGCAAGACCACCTAATATCTAGAGAGATCTGCTAACTCTTACTGACATTCCTTTGGAGATGTGTATAACAGAGGTGAACTGCCTCTGTCCCACAAACATACAAATAGGCTTGTTTCTCTTGTTTTGCACCTGATGTGGCTGCTTAGATGGGCTGGACTTCACCAGTGGAAGATTCAGGCTAATAAAACCTGTTATAATTGGTGTTGCTTTCTCTTTAAGACTTTCAAAGCCCGGGAGTGGCCACAAATCTGGGTGCAAACTGGAATAGAGTTTTGTTTAGTGGAGGTCTAATGACAGAGGATCCCATTTTACTTATATTATACCAACGATGTTTGTGATAATTTGGGGGCAGCCCCAGGGACTGGCAGGAACTTCAGATTCTATTTGGTCTTCTCTGTCCATCCTCTCTGCCTCTCTCCCACTTGCTTAATACATTTCCCAAAACTTCTCCAAGCTCCCTTTCTTAAGACTGTATGTTTTTCAAATGTTCTCCTTGCTTTTTCCTTTTACTAATTAATTACAGTTAAAACTTTCTGCTAAATCTGGAGAATGTGGCCTTGTCTGTGGCAAGGTTTTTCATACACTGGCTCCCAAGTCCCAGATAACTTCATCAGGCTACAGTTTTTTCTTCAAGTGATTTCAGGACAAAGCCGATTTTGGACGGCAACTCAGCAGAAGGCTACAAAACTGTGCATATTTTTTCTTTCTTATGAGTTGTTTTTATTATACGCCCCCCCAAAAGATAATACCAGGACAAAAAAGAACGTCTGGGGAAGGGCGAGGCTTAGTTCTGTCAAGCCTAAAAACCTTTAATCCTCTCCTTCCCTATAATGAGTTTGAGATGCCAATGATTTGGTTTCCCCCAAGCCTTTCTGGGTACAAGCCAATCGATGTTTAATTTCCCAAACTGGCTCTGTGAGAAGATTTATTTCCTTGTGTTTGTCTTGCAAACAATATTTGTTCTAAACTTTGCACAAAACAAGGAGGAAATGCTGATTTTTCTATTTATTTATTTTTTTTAAGAAAGAGGTTTTTACAAAGCGAAAAATATACTGCTGAGGGAGGGCGGGGGGGTGTACGCTGGAAGGCCAGTTTGGCTTTGGCAAAGCAAGCAAGGTGGAAAACCACTTGACCTGGCACTCTGGGTTCCTTCTGCCACCTTTCTATGACAGCTTACCTTAGATAGAAAGTTCCTGTTGAACTGTTTCTACTCAGTCCTGTCCTGTATTGTATCAAGCTGTTCTTGTTTTGCTGTTTGCCCCTCTATATCCATCCTTCAAATGTCACTGAGCACATCCTTGGGGTCTTTTTGTTCTCCAGTCTAAGATTCCATATTCAAGGCCTATTGCCTTCACGGAAATGTCTTCCTATACCTAAACTCAAGTGTTATCACTTTGTCTATGTTTTGCTGCATCATTAGTCTTCATCTTGTTCGTGCTTCCTTTCTACTTAATTATCTGGAGGAATGGGTCTTCTCATTAGGGCCAGCCCAGAGTGTCTAATATGATGGAGATGATTCATACTCAATAACAAATTATTCAGTTGATAACATTACCCATTCTTGAATTTTGAAAGTCATTTCATTATTTAATAAAAGATATATAGTCTCATAATATGAAAATTTGAGCAACACAAAAAATGTAAAGATAGCATAATTAAATTACTAAAATGCTTTCATCTAAAAAATGACTTTTAATAGTTAATATATTTTTAAACCTCTCTCTAATACATACACATATATAAAAAGCTACATAGTTCGATGGATACATAGATGGAAATCATTTTGGTAAAATGTCACATTTACTAGACATACTACTTTTTAGGGTTTTAAAAATAAATGTATTTGCATATAAAAGAAAAAAAGAGCTGTGAAACTGCAATCATTGTTGAACTCGAGTTAAATGTCTTTTAACAACGAGGATTACTACATACTATTATATATAAAATAGATAAACAACTCAGATTAGCCCTCAATACCCAGGTTCAGTTGCAAAAAAATTGTGAAAAACAATTAGAAGTTAGGAATCATTGGCATTTTATTGTTTGATTCTTAAAAGAATTGCTGTAAATATAACTTTTAGACAGTATTCATTGATTCTTTGCCATGAAAGATGAAGACATTTGCAAAATTACGTTTACTTGTACTTTTCTCCCCTCCCTTTGGGTTTTTTCAGTTATATTATTGTTTTTATATTGCCAAGGTTTATAACATGTATTTTTTTTTTCTGTAACCATCAATCCAACAGTTGCCTATTCCTAGCTCAACAATATGATTCTAAGTTCCAGCCTTCTAATTTTTTTTTCTATTTCTAAATTCTTTATTTTGATCCTCCCACCCCCAGGAAAGGCTCATTTCTCAAGTTCTTCACTGTTTGAGAATTTCTTTGCATGACTGTTATACATGAATGACATTAGATAATATTGCTAAGCAGGAAGATACATTCTACTGAAGGGGGTAAATCAATTTATAAAATTAGAATTTTTACAAAAAAATTTAATTTTTTAATTTTTTTACACTTTTTTTATTGAAGTACAGTTGATTTACAATGTTGTGCTAATTTCTGCTGTACAGCAAAGTGACTCAGTTATACACATATATACATTTTTTTAATATTCTTTTCCATTACGGTTTATCCCAGGAGATTGGATATAGTTCCCTGTGCTATACAGTAGGACCTTGTTGTTTATCCATTCTAAATGTAATGGTTTGCATTTACTAACCCCTAACTGCCAGCATCTTAATTAATATCATAATTTTAATTTCAAATAAAAAATTATCACACTGGCCTCACACAACAAGTTTTCCCAATATCCTTTATGGGTGTGATTTTTAAAACTATGTAAATCACAAGATTAATAGTAAATGTAAACAGAAGAAATTATAAAGATATAGATAAAATGTTTGAATATTCTAAACAGATAATATCTTAGATTAATATCCCATGGAAATGATAATGTTTTGAACATAAAACCACTTTTGGAGTTAGAAGTGTTTTTAGAGTTAATGTCTCTTCTTTTTTTCACTTTTTTTTTTCTAGAAAATTAGAAATTTAGAAATAGAATGTATTGAAACAATAAATGCAAGGAGGGACCTTGAGAGAGGCAGAGAAAATGAGGGAGAAATGCCCACAAAGCCTTATATTCTAATGATCCCATTGATGAGTTCATCCCAAGCACAGCTGGGAATTCAGCTGAGTGGATTAACCTTCCTGGTGAAGGCTGTATTTTGCAGACACCTGTTGCCTATTTTGCTGACCTTCCCTCATTTAAATTTCTTTACAATGAAATGTTACAAGAAAATGGAATGAATTGTATTATGGGCTGGGGTGACAGCATTTTTGGTTTTGTTTTGTTCACCTGGTGAATACTTAAAGATAACAATGATTTGATATAATATTGATGTGATTGGTTGAGCCAGCTCCATTGTGGAAGATAGCATGGGAAGGAATTTTGGATTGGATAGAGGTTGAGATCCTGAAGGGATGGAATTGGACCACATTGGCCTGTGAATTAGGAATTACCAACATGCTTTCTAATTGAGGATATTGCTAAAGCAAAGGGAATCCCAGGGCTAAGAGATGACAGAGCCTTTACAAATGTGTTTGGCACACTGGTGGTGGTGGTGGTTCCTGACTTGATGTAACTCCCTGGAAGACTCTATATATCCAAGGCATTAGGTGATCAAGGATTCTTAAGACATGCATCATTTCCCTCAGAAGTTGGAAAACACTGCATTCCAGTCTTCTGACATTGGCTTTTGTTAAAGAGAAACTTGCGGCTAACTTGCTTACTTTCTTCTTTGTAGGTAACTAGCTTATTATTATTTTTTTCTACATTGATGCCCATAGTTTTCAGCCTTCATCCTTATTCAATAACCTTTATATATTTTGATGCTGCTCACCCCTGACAAATTCTTCCCTGGGGACCAGGAAGACCCTTCGCAGGCGGAGACTGTCTGTGGCGGAGGGGGGAAGCCTCGGAGCTGCGGAGGGGGGCACAGCAACAGGGGTGCGGAGGGCAAAGCAGAGAGATTCCCACACAGAGGATCGGTGCCGACCGGCACTCACCAGCCCGAGAGGCTTGTCTGCTCACCTGCTGGGGCGGGTGGGCCTGGGAGCTGAGGTTTGGGGAGGTCAGATCCCAGGGACAGGACTGGGGTTGGCTGCGTGAACACAGCCTGAAGGGGGCTAGTGCACCACAGCTAGCCGGGAGGGGGTCCGGTAAAAAGTCTGGACCTGCCGAAGAGGCAAGAGACTTTTTCTTACCTCTTTGTTTCCTGGTGCGCTAGGAGAGGGGATTAAGAGTGCCGCTTAAAGGAGCTCCAGATACGGGCATGAGCTGTGGCTATCAGTGTGGACCCCAGAGATGGGTATGAGACGCTAAGGCTGCTACTGCTGCAGCCACCAAGAAGCCTGTGTGCAAGCACAGGTCACTATCCACACCTCCCCTCCTGGGAGCCTGTATAGCCCGCCACTGCCAGGGTCCCGTGATCCAGGGACAACTTCCCTGGGAGAACAGGGCGTGCCTCAGGCTGGTGCAACGTCACACTGGCCTCTGCTGCCACAGGCTCGCCCCACATTCCGTACACCTCCCACCCCCCAGCCTGAGTGAGCCAGAGCTCCCGAATCAGCTGCTCCTTTAACCCCGTCCTGTCTGAGTGAAGAACAGATGCCCTCAGGTGACCTACACGCAGAGGTGAGGCCAAATCCAAAGCTGAGACCCGGGAGCTGTGCAAAAAAGGAAGAGAAAGGGAAATCCCTCCCAGCAGCTTTAGGAGCAGCAGATTAAATCTCCACAATCAACTTTATGTACCCTGAATCTGTGGAATACCTGAATAGACAACGAATCATCCCAAATGAAGGAGGTGGGTATTGGGAGCAATGATATATATATATTTTTTCCCTTTTTCTCTTTTT
Organism: Grampus griseus; assembly: GCF_964374135.1. Classification (NCBI taxonomy): domain Eukaryota; kingdom Metazoa; phylum Chordata; class Mammalia; order Artiodactyla; family Delphinidae; genus Grampus; species Grampus griseus. The sequence goes on along the minus strand of NC_139018.1, from coordinate 7,115,217 downwards.
CTGAGTGTGAATGTGCATGTTTCTGTGTGTGATTTTGTCTGTATAGCTTTGCTTTTACCATTTGTCCTAGGGTTCTGTCTGTCTGGGTTTTTTTGTTTTGTTTTGTTTTGTTTTGTTGAGTATAGTTTTTAGCACTTGTTATCATTGGTGGATTTGTTTTTTGGTTTGGTTGCTCTCTTCTTTCTTTTCTTTTTTTTAAATTACTTAAAAATTGTTTCTTTATAATTATTTTTTATTTTAATAACTTTATTTTGTCTTCTTTCTTTCTTTCTTTCTTTCTTTCTTTCTCTTTCTTTCTTTCTTTCTTTCTTTCTTTCTTTCTTTCTTTCTTTCTTTCTTTCTTTCTTTCTTTCTTTCTTTCTTTCTTTCTTTCTTTCTTTCTTTCTTTCTTTCTTTCTATTTTTTCTCCCTTTTATTCTGAGCCATGTGGATGACAGGCTCTTGGTGCTCCAGCTAGGCATCAGGACTGTGCCTCTGAGATGGGAGAGCAAAGTTCAGGACATTGGTCCACAAGAGACCTCCCAGCTCCACGTGATATCAAACGGTGAAAATCTCCCAGAGATCTCCATCTCAATGCCAAGACCCAGTTCCACTCAACAACAAGCAAGCTATGGTGCTGGACAACCTATGCCAAACAACTAGCAAGACAGGAACACAACTCCTCCCACTAGCAGAGCGGCTGCCTAAAATCATAATAAGGGCATAGACACCCCAAAACACACCACCAGACATGGACATGCTCACCAGAAAGACAAGATCCAGCCTCATCCACCAGAACACAGGCACTAATCCCCTCCACCAGGAAGCCTACACAACCCATTGAACCAACCTTAGCCATTGAGGGCAGACACCAAAAACAATAGGAACTAACAACCTGCAGCCTGTGAAAAGGAGACCCCAAACACAGTAAGTTAAGCAAAATGAGAAGACAGAGAAACACATAGCAGTTGAAGGAGCAAGGTAAAAACCCACCAGACCTAACAAATGAAGAGGAAATAGGCAGTCTACCTGAAAAAGAATTCAGAATAATGATAGTAAAGATGATCCAAAATCTTAGAAATAGAATGGAGAAAATACAAGAAATGTTTAACAAGGATCTAGAAGAACTAAACGGCAAACAAACAGTGATGAACAACACAATAAATGAAATAAAAAATTCTCTAGAAGGGATCAATAGCAGAATAACAGAGGCAGAAAAACGGATAAGTGACCTGGAAGATAAAATAGTGGAAATAACTATTGCAGAACAGAATAAAGAAAAAAGAATGAAAAGAATTGAGGACAGTCTCAGAGACCTATCGGACAACATTAAACACACCAACATTTGAATTATAAGTGTCCCAGAAAAAGAAAGGGACTGAGAAAGAATTTGAAGAGATTATAGTTGAAAACTTCTCTAATATGGGAAAGGAAATAGTTAATCAAGTTCAGGGAGCACAGAGAGTCCAATACAGGATAAATCCAAGGAGAAACACACAAAGACACATATTAATCAAACTATCAAATATTAAATACAAAGAAAAAATATTAAAAGTAGCAAGGGAAAAACAACAAATAACACACAATGGAATCCCCATAAGGTTAACAGCTGATCTTTCAGCAGGAACTTTTCAAGCCAGAAGGGAGTGGCAGGACATATTTAAAGTGATGAAGGGGAAAAAACTACAACCAAGGTTACTTTACCCAGCAAGGATCTCATTCAGATTTGACGCAGAAATTAAAATCTTTACAGACAAGCAAAAGCTAAGAGAATTCAGCACCACTGAACTAGCTTTACAACAAATGCTAAAGGAACTTCTCTAGGCAGGAAACCAAGAGAAGGAAAAGATCTACAATAACAAACCCAAAACAATTAAGAAAATGAGAATAGGAACATACATATTGATAACTACCTTAAATGTAAATGGATTAAATTCTCCAACCAAAAGACATAGACTGGCTGAATGGATACGAAAACAAGAACCATATATATGCTGTCTACAAAAGACCCACTTCAGACCTGGGGACACATACAGACTGAAAGTGAGGGGATGGAAAAAGATATTTCATGCAAATGGAAATCAAAAGAAAGCTGGAGTAGCAATTCTCATATCAGACAAAATAGACTTTAAGATAAAGACTATTACAAGAGACAAAAAAGGACACTACATAATGATCAAGGGCTCCATCCAAGAAGATATACCAATTGTAAATATTTATGCACCCAACATAGGAGCACCTCAATACATAAGGCAAATACTAACAGCCATAAAAGAGGGAATTGACAGTAACACAATCATAGTAGGGGACTTTAACACCCCACCTTCACTAATGGACAGATCATCCAAAACGAAAATAAATAAGGAAACACAAGCTTTAAATGATACATTAAACAAGATGGACTTAATTGATATTTATAGGACATTCCATCCAGAAACAACAGAATACACTTTCTTCTCAAGTGCTCATGGAACATTCTCCAGGATAGATCATATCTTGGGTCACAAATCAAGCCTTGGTAAATTTAAGAAAATTGAAATTGTATCAAGTATCTTTTCCGACCACAATACTATGAGACTGGATATCAAGTACAGGAAATGATCTGTAAAAAATACAAACACATGGAGGCTAAACAATACACTACTTAGTAACCAAGAGATCACTGAAGAAATCAAAGAGGAAATCAAAAAATACCTACAAACAAATGACAATGAAAACACGATGACCCAAAACCTATGGGATGCAGCAAAATCAGTCCTAATAGGGAAGTTTATAGCAATATAATCCTACCTTAAGAAACAAGAAACATCTCAAATAAACAACCTAAACTTACACCTAAAGCAATTAGAGAAAGAAGAACAAAAAACCGCCAAAGTTAGTAGAAGAAAAGAAATCATAAAGATCAGATCAGAAATAAATGAAAAAGAAATGAAGGAAACGATAGCAAAGATCAATAAAACTAAAAGCTGATTCTTTGAGAAGATAAACAAAATTGATAAACCATTAGCTAGACTCATCAAGAAAAAAGGGAGAAGACTCAAATCAATAGAACTAGAAATGAAAAAGGAAAAGTAACAACTGATACTGCAGAAATACAAAGGATCATGAGAGATTACTACAAGCAACTATAAGCCAGTAAAATGGACAAACTGGAAGAAATGGACAAATTCTTAGAAATGCACAACTTTCCAAGACTGAACCAGGAAGAAATAGAATATATGAACAGACCAATCACAAGCACTGAAATTGAAACTGTGATTTAAAATCTTCCAACAAACAAAAGCCCAGGACCAGACGGCTTCACAGGCGAATTCTATCAAGCATTCAGAGAAGAGCTAACACCTATCTTTCTCAAACACTTCCAAAATATAAGTGAGGGAGGAACACTCCCAAACTCAAACTATGAGGCCAACATCACCCTGATACCAAAAACAGACAAAGATGTCACAAAGAAAGAAAACTACAGGCCAATATCACTGATGAACATAGATGCAAAAATCCTCAGCAAAATCCTAGCAAACAGAATCCAATGGCATATTAAAAGGATCATACACTGTGATCAAGTGGGGTTTATCCAAGGAATGCAAGGATTCTTCAATATACGCAAATCAATCAATATGATACACCATATTAACAAATTGAAGGAGAAAAACCATATGATTATCTCAAAAGATGAAGAGAAAGCTTTTGACAGAATTCAACACCCATATATGAAAAAAAACCCTCCAGAAAGTAGGCATAGAGGGAACTTACCTCAACATAATAAAGGCTATATATGATAAACCCACAGCCAACATCATTCTCAATAGTGAAAAACTGAAGCCATTTCCACTAAGATCAGGAACAAGATAAGGTTTTTCACTCTCACAACTATTATTCAACATAGTTGTGGAAGTTTCAGCCACAGCAATCAGAGAAGAAAAAGAAGGAAAAGGAATCCAAATCGGAAAAGAAGAAGTAAAGCTCTCACTGTTTGTAGATGACATGACATTATACATAGAGAATCCGAAAGATGCTACCAGAAAACTATTAGAGCTAATCAATGAATTTGGTAAAGTAGCAGGATAAAAAATTAATGCACAGAATCTCTTACATTCCTAAACACTAATAATGAAAAATCTGAAAGTGAAATTTAGAAAACACTCCCAGTTACCATTGCAGCAAAAAGAATAAAATATCTAGGAATAAACCAACTTAAGGAGACAAAAGACCTGTATGCAGAAAATTATAAGACACTGATGAAAAAATTGAACATGATACAAACAGATGGAAAGATATACCATGTTCTTGGATTGGAAGAATCAACATTGTGAAAATGACTATACTACCGAAAGCAATCTACAGATTCAATGCAATTCTTATCATACTACCACTGGCATTTTTCACAGAAGTAGAACAAAAAAATTCACAATTTGTATGGAGACACAAAAGACCCTGAATATCCAAAGCAATCTTGAGAAAGAAAAATGGAGCTGGAGGAATCAGGCTCCCTGACTTCAGACTATACTACAAAGCTACAGTAATCAAGACAGTATGGTACTGGTACAAAAACAGAAATATAGATAAATGGAATGGGATAGAAAGCCCAGAGATAAACCCATGCACGTACGGTCACCTTATCTTTGATAGAGTAGGCAAAAATATACAGTGGAGAAAATACAGCGTCTTCAATAAGTGGTGCTGGGAAAACTGGACAGCTACATGTAAAAGAAATAAATTAGAACTCCCTAACACCATACACAAAAATAAACTCAAAATGGATTAAAGACCTAAATGTAAGGCCAGGCACTATCAAACTCTTAGAGGAAAACGTAGGCAGAACACTTTATGACATAAATCACAGCAAGATCCTTTTTGACCCATCTCCCAGAGAAATGGAAATAACAACAAAAATAAATAAATGGGACCTAATGAAATTTAAAAGCTTTTGCACATCAAAGGTGAAAAGACAACGCTCAGAATGGGAGAAATATTTGCAAATGAAGCAACTGACAAGGATTAATCTCCAAAACGTACAAGCAACTCATGAAGCTCAATATCAAAAAAACAAACAACCCAGTCCAAAAATGGGCAGAAGCACTCAATAGACATTTCTCCAAAGAAAATATACAGATTGCCAACAAACACATGAAAGAATGCTCATCATTAATCACTGGAGAAGTGCAAATCAAAACTACAATGAGATAACATCTCACACTGGTCAGAATGGCCATCATCAAAAAAATCTACAAACAATAAATGCTGGAGAGGGTGTGGAGAAAAGGGAACCCTCTTGCACTGTTGGTGGGAATGTAAATTGATACAGCCACTATGCAGAACAGTATGGATGTTCCTTAAAAAACTAAAAATAGAACTACCATACGACCCAGCAATCTCACTACTGGGCATATACCCTGGGAAAACCATAATTCAAAAAGAGTCATGTACTACAGTGTTCATTGCAGCTCTATTTACAATAGCTAGGACATGGAATTAACCTAAGTGTCCAGTAACAGATAAATGGATAAAGAAGATGTGGCACATATATATAATGGAATATTACTTACTCAGTGAAGTAAGTCAGAAAGAGAAAAACAAATACCATATGCTAACACATATATATGGAATCTAAAAAAGAAACAAAAACAAATGGTCATGAAAAACCTAAGGGAAAGGCAGGAATAAAGACACAGACCTACTAGAGAATGGACTTGACCATACGGGGAGGGGGAAGGGTAAGCTGGGACAAAGTGAGTGAGTGGCATGGACATGTATACACTACCAAATGTAAAATAGATAACTAGTGGGAAGCAGGCTCATAGCACAGGGAGATCAGCTTGGTGCTTTTTGACCACCTAGAGGGGTGGGATAGGGAGGGTGGGAGGGAGGGTGATGCAAGACGGAAGAGATGTGGGGATATATGTATAAGTATAACTGATTCACTTTGTTGTAAAGCAGAAACCAACACACCATTGTAAAGCAATTATACTCCAATATAGATGTTAAAAAAAAAATCTACCAAATGAAAATTTTGCTTAAGTGATTTAAAGAAGAAAAAAATTCTTCCCTGGGACCTTGGGACCTACTATGTATTTTTAATACCCAGATTCAAGTCTTTATACAAACATTAAGCTTTCTTATAGCATTGGGTATGTTCCTGTGGCCACTTAATTGACCTCTTGATTAGCTGTGCTTAATACCATCATGCTGATTCTCCTTCCTCATATGAAGTAACTTCTCTGTGGTCATTTAAAATGTTTTTTTGTTGTTGTTGTTTCATTTAAGGTACTGTCATTTTCCCAAGAGAATTTCCTATGCCCTTATCTCTGTTTTAGTTTGTTTATTCTTCCATTATTTTTTTCTGGTTGTTTCTAATGTACCTTTTATTTCTTTTCATTTTTCTTTTGTATGCCTTTTCCTGACCTTGATTCCTTTCTATTTAATCCTACCATCTATTCTTTAATTTGTTGCATCTCTTTCTTGAACTGTTTTCCCAAAACACCAGTTGTCTCTAATTTCTCCCTACTCTTCCTGTGTTTTCAGGTTTCGTTCTTTCTTAGATTTATGTTTCTTACCTGACTTGTTCTCATTTCCCTCCCTCTGTTCTTTCCTTTTCTCAACACGTTTTGAACACTCTGATACTTGATTTCTGTTATTCACTCATCTTCAGATAAGAGCCGTCCTTTCTGGGCTAGTATCTTGTCAAAAGATAGAGGGAAGCTGGGTTCGGCTGAGGCTGTTTGTGTTGGGGTAGATATCTACATCGATTTCTGGCATTCCGGTGGCTTGTAAGCATCCCATGGAATCCCACGACACACAGCTTCTTGTGCTATGATGTGTCCACCATGGATTCCTCTCCCTTAGACACCTTACTTCGTCTCCATCAATACTCCTTGGTGAGGAGACAGAATCTCAAAAAGTGAAGATGGCACGTCTGTGCTCCACCTTCACCTCTACCAACCTTGATGTTATGTGGCACAAAACTAGATCTAGAGAGGCACTCTTCACCTGTTCCCTTTATTTCTTTTCTCCATTTTCCCTCTGTGTATAACCCACAACTCTGGGTCTAAGGATCTCTGGATGGCACTTGTAGGGATGTGAGAGCAACTTTTAGGGAAAACTGTATTCTGTCTGAGGAGATCTGTGTGGGCTCTTTCCTACTTTCCACGTTTGGATTCACATTTTATTATATTTGGCAGAAAATCTTCATATTTTGTGGTTTGGGGTTGTGGCCATTTCCTTATTGCATTGAAAATGTTCTCTTCTTTAATTTTACTTTTAGTGTGTGTGTGTGTGTGTGTGTTTCTCAGAAGAGAGAAAGACATTCTAGCTGGAATTATATCCTCTGACCATGCTTACTGCATTGTTCCAAAATGTACACATGCTTTTTTGAGATGCAAGAGAGAAAAAAAATTTATAATGGTCATGTTGAATTGTCTGATACTCTTTCTTTGTTCACTAATGATTTTCATGAAGAGAAAACTCTAATGGGGCAGAAGGTTGTAGTGATAGCTTGTCTATCCAGAAGTTAGTGAATTTCATGACAGTCAAGGCAATTCTGAGAAAGCTGTCTTTAACAGGCTTTGGCTACTGGATTTCCAGGTTGCTTTGCCAAAAACAGTTCTACTTTTGGTCCCCGGCCTTGGAAGCTCATACAGGGAATAATAGCTAAGAATGGAAGCAACAATATCTCAGATTTCTAAACCTGGCTTTGTCCTTACTAGCTGTACAATTTTGGTGACATTATGTAACTTTTTTAAAGGCTCAGTTTTGTCACCTGTGGAATGGGTATTTGTGTTAATCAAATGAAAATGCATGTAAGAAAGAACTTTTTAAACTGTAGGGCCATTTGCCTGAGACAGGATTATAATAATGGCAGGAGAACAGGTAAAAGTCTGAGAGACATGGCTTTAAATAAGAATTTCTCTCCTGAGCTGTGAGATGTTTATTTTCACTGACCCTCAATTTCTTCATCAGTAAAAGAGATAGCAAGTCTATGCAAATTACTGAAAAGATTTATTGAGATGATCACATAAGTGGAGAGTAGGGAGGCAGTGATAGGGAAATTGTTGAAACTCAGTTAATAACTGGTCCCTCTTTACATTCTTGCTAATATACTTTATCAGGAAATTTCAAGATATCTATGGATGTCAGAAATTCAGAGGAACTTTTGCAGACCCCTCCCCTACCCCCTGTCCAATCAAGGTCAATAATATTCTTGTTTTCTGAATACTTTCTATCTACAATGACCAATGGAGCCACCAACACTGAGAAAAAAAAATAACATGGGGAGAAGGCAGACTTTGCACCAGGACTTGGACTCGCTGCAAACGTGGCTGCCTACTCTCTGGGACCACCCTGGTCTTTCTTCCTCACCTGGGTGGCCGTTTCTGGGATTGACCCCACTTCTCTGAAGTTGCAGGACTCCCATTCACGAATGGTTCCACTTTGACTGTTCCATCTCTTACCAGCTCTCTCTGGCAGCAGAATCTAGAGCCATTCTTGCCCTGGCTAACTCTTGCTATCACAGTCTCCACTCGTCCAAAAAGCATCACCAGTTATGCACCTCATTTCCATGAGTATAAAGTGATAGAGTTAGGCTAGATCATTTCTAGGATTGCTCTAGAATCCAAGAGGACAAATGCATGGTGAAGATTCTCTATCTCCTGGGCCAATGAGGGACAACTCTAACTAATAACAGTACCCTTTTCTATCTAGCCTGGAAGGCCTCTGAATCCTGCCATACTACGGTCCGGCTTGTCAGCATCAGTTGTAGGTGAGTTCCAGTCTCTTCGCTGTGCATAGACCAAGAAACAATGGAGAGCAGGGATGATTTCTCCTACTTCCCTAAAAACCCAGTGCCGAGCATGGTGCCTAGTACAGGTGGCTGTTGAATGGGTGCAGAATGAATGAGTTACTCTCAGCAATCAAAGCTCTGACTCCTACATCTTTGAAGCTAGAACTGAAAAGTGATGTCATCTCTCTCGGAAGGAGCATTGAACACTCCTTTATTTATTTGAGAGAGAAGCGGCTGCCTCTCCACGTCTTGGAGATGATGTAAGTTGGGCAGAGGACAGACCATTCTCCAAAGGGAAGAAACATCATTAAGAGCAACGGCAGTTCCTGCCTAGTTGGCTTCTTCTCAGAAAGCAAAGAACAGTTACTGTAAGGAAGCTGCCTGTCTGGGCCAGCAGCTTTATCAATGAATAATTTCCTGAAAGGAAGAGAATCTGTAGAGACCGTACAATATATTTGATCTCTGTGTGCACAAGGCACACAGGACTATCTTTGACTCAAAGGAAGCGAGATAATTGTTTCCCAAACAGACTCTCGCTGGAGAGGCGCGCTACCTCCCATTCTGGTGACCCACGCACCAAAAGCCTCAGGTCTGCCCCAGACAATTATCCTGTTTTGCTAGGGAACAAATTGCTCTTTTGGGGTAATTCTGAGCAAGTTTGCCAAGTTCACAGTGATCCTGGGGGAGCCTCTGGGGGAAAAGCACTCTCCAAATCCCCTCTCCAGCCCTTTGACAGGAAAGCAGGTCATTTTTTAAAGAATTCCAAAGAAAGCAGCTAATTCTGAATGATCCATTCCACCTTGCAAGAGGCCTTGGGAGCAATCTGTTGAGTTCCTAGTGCTGGTCTGATGCTAGGGAACCAATTTCTTATGCAAGCAATTAGGCATGCAATTAAGTAATTGTAGATGGAAAGGAAAAAGAAAAAAAAAAAGAAAGAAAAAAGAGGACAATGCCAAAAAAGAAGTTGTGTGCATTTAACTTTCAAAAGACAGCCTGTAGGACATGGGAGTTGAACCCAACTTGGATTTGATTCTTGCAAAAGACTGAATAAAATCAGGAACTTGGAAAGAGTAAAATGTCAATCTGGTGTAATGTAGTAGCTAAGAATATGGACCCTGAGGCCACCCTATGTGTGTGCAAAGCTTGGGTCTGTCATTTGCCTGCTGTGGGATTTTGGGCAGGTTACTTAAGCTTTCGGCACCCCCCCGCCCCATCTCTATAAAATCAGATTAATAATTGCACCAGCATCACATGGTTGTCAAAGCTGAAATAAATAAACATATGTGTATATATATATATATATGGGTTATATAAGGGTGTGTGTGTGTGTAGTTTAAAACAGTGCCAGGCCCTGTACAATTGTTAACTATTATTACAGTTTAACAGATGACATTTCATATAAGTTCTGAGCAATCATTTTATAAGACAGCTGAGATACTCAACATTGTTGATGATTCTTTTCTTTTGACCCTCACCCTTTAGTATTAGAAAATCAACCCAACAGATAAAGGGTAAAGAAGTACAAAGTGCTTGGTTTGGAAATGACAAAAAAATAAGTGGCTTCTGATTCCGGCAGGCAAAGGGTCAAGGCCACAGCACCCCAGAGAATGAGTGTTGTTTACAGTATATGTTTAAAATAATATTCTTGCTTAGTTGGGCCTCCCCTCCGGACAGTGCAATTTCAACAGTAACTGAGGATTAATTAAAGTCCGTCCTGCTGGTGAGGGTGGCGACTGGGAAAGCAGCAGAGGGGTGCACCCCGCACCCCGCTACGGCTCCCACTCTACACCGGGAAAGGGCCAGGCCTGCTGGAAGTAATTAGTGCAGCCCCGGGGCCACCTGACACTTCTGCGCCATTTGTATGATTTTGATTAATACTTTCACTTCACCTCCTTTGAATGCAGGAGAGGCGAGAAATAAATAAGGAAGATGGAAACTCCCCAAACCAAACTCAATAAAGGCTGAATCCCTTCTCAGGCCACCTTGAACAGGGTTACCTATGTTTTAGACCTTCTAGGGAGCAGCCTCTGGATGGATCATACCTGTGCTATGAGTGGTGGACCCCAGCAGTTCATTTTTGAAAACAGACACAAAAGCACACCCTGGGGGCAGGGGGTCAGCTGGCTTGGAGGTTCGGTGGCTGCAGGAGGGAAAGGAGACAGGCCCCTTTATGCTCCAGGAAACATCCACGCGTCATCCGCTGTCTGCTGGACCAGCTCGCCCCATGCCAGCGCTCTGAGACTTAGGCTGCCGCCTCTTGGACTAACCAGCCCTGCCTCACTCCAGGCAACCTTCCCTGGCTCAGAGAGCGGACTTCCAAATCAGATATGTGACTGCTTCACCGTCCTGGTTCAAATCATCCAAGAATGGACTTCCTGGGGTCCACGATCCTGTCTGGCAATTGTATGCGAGGTATGGATGGGAGAAAGAGTTCATAGCTCCCAGGCCCCTAAAAGGTTGAGAACCACTGCTCTAGGGCATCCCTATTCCCTTTAGGACAAAGCCCAAGCTCCTCAGTATGACATGCCAGACTCTCCAGGATCTAGGATCACACCTCTCTTGGCAGTTCCCTCCCCTTAGCCCCATCATTGGAGTTTACCCCCCAAGACTAGAGCCTCTTTGGAACCTAACTCTGTCCCTCTCAGCCCTGTTCAGATGCAGATCAAGCTTTCTTGGATAACCCCCAGCCCTGCCAAGCCCTCTCACCCTGTGCCTGCTTCCAGGTACCCCCGGAACCAGAAGGTGAGTTTCAAAACAGGGACCCTGTGCGCTTATGCCTGCATTTAGTTGGGAGGAGAGTCTGACAAGGTATTGGACTGAACTAAGTAATTAGTAAGAGGTTGTTGGGTATGGCAAGCCGTTCATGGCTCTGTGCTTTGAATACAAAAATGGTGACAATCAAGTGAAATCTGTTAAAAAGGAAGATTCTCTGGAACTCTGGTTTGATAGTCACTAACCATGCGTGGCCATTTAAATTTAAATTAAATAAAACTAAACATTCCATTCCTTAGTCATAGTAACACTTCTAGGGTGCTCAGTGACCCTGCATGGCTCATGGCTTCTGTATTATTCTGTGTTATGTAGTGCATTGTACAGTGTATATACTTGTGTGGAACATTGCATAGGATATTTCCATCTTTGTGGACGTTTCTGATGGACAGCTAGGCTCTAGGTAACTCAATTGCTCAAGGCTGGCCCTCTGGAATTATAGAAATCTGTAAATTCCATAGCTGTTTGTTCTCTCTCCTGCTGACCCCAGGTCTTCCTCTCAAAGTGACTGGGGTCACAGGGAAACTGGCTCCCCATTCATCCAGCGTGCATTCCCCACACTTGAATTTGTTGGATCAGAGGGGAGAGAGCAGGAAATGGAAGAGCTCTTACCCTCCTCCATTGGGAAATCCAAACCCTTCCCTATGCTGCGGGTTACCAGCTGGGAGAGATGGGGCTCCTGGGGTCCTTGTGGAGTAGACACATCTCAGGGTGGGGCTGGAGATGGGGGTATGGCCCGTGAAGTAGACATACCTTCCAGCTTCTCCAAACCTGGGCTTTTGGGGTTGGGCTCAGGGACAGAAAATTTCACATGTTAGGGGATGGGGGTGGGAACTTTAAAAACTGAAAGAAATGTTGGTGGATTTTTGGAACAAGACTAAAGTACAGAGTTTTGGCAAACTGTGTTCCCAAGCATAGGAGGCGGAGGCAAGCTCTGGCCAAGGAGCAGGAGAGATTCATTACTGTGCCCCTTTGCCACCAACTCGCAGGTGACCTCTGGCAAGTCATGCCCTTCTTTCTGGGCCAGCAGGTTCCCCATCTGTTTATTAGGGGTACAGACAAGAGCTCTCAAGATCCCTGATTCTAAAGTCGGGTGCCCAGCTGTTAGAGCAGTGCAACTGGGAATTCCATTGAGGGCCATTTTGGTCCTTGGATGCAGTCTGCTCTCTTGAGGGTCCTCATGAAGAAAAGACTCAACATCAGACTCACATTCACCACTCCAGCCCTTTCTGGCTCTCTAAACTGGTGGAGGAAATGAGCTACCTGGATGTGTGGAAATGTGTTTTCCACGTCTCCCCAGTGCTTGGGTGATGTAGTCCCCATCCAGTTAGAAATGGATGAATAACAGCCCCCAGACTCATGGTCTGCACAGGCTTCACGCTGTCACATTCCTTCCCAGACAACTTCTCCTTTAATATTCTCATCAACTCCTCCAGGAGATGAGGTGGAAATTGTTGTTGTGGTCACATTACAGAGGCAGACATTAGAACCCTTCAGCATAGCTCAGCAGAAGTGGCAGAGCTGGGTCTCAACTCAGGGCCTTTAGCTGAGGCTGGTCTCACTGGTCAGCTTGGCTTTGGAGCCTCCTCCTTTTGGAGGGTAGCAGGTGAGTCCATGAGCCTGTGAAGCTACATGCCATTCTGGCCAATGACTGGTCTGGAACACAACTTGCCATTGTACACGTACAGTCATGGACCACATGGAGGTGCTGAAAGAATCAGCAGCTGATACCAGGTTCATCCTTCCTTTTTCATGTAAAGCCAGAACTTGGGCAAATTCACCTCCTGCAGGCTCAGTTCCTCCTTTGCAAAAGAGAAACGATTCTCTGCGCCCACAGGCTTGTTTTGAGCATGGTCTTGAAGCACTTAACACAACATAGATTCCCAAACTGTCTTTTTTCCTTTCCTTATGCAAGCTTGCAAGAGTGGTTAGAAACAGACAGAGAGATGGACAAAGCTACTTGTTCCTGGCCCTGGAATGAACATGGAGGCTAGTAAGTGGATGCTTTAAAGAGGTGTGAGACTGGTTCTCTCCAGACTGTTTTGGCTGGTGAAACCTTCTGCAGGAAGTAGGGAGGCATCTTGGCTGAGGCTGTGAAAACCTGCATGGAGGCCCCAGAGCCCGAGCGCTGAGTCTTTCTCATGCACCCCATCCACCAGGCCCTCTCCAACTCCTCTGTTCACCCGTGGCATCCTACCATCCCTCCAGCCAAGTAGGCAGTGGGGAGGTGGTGGGTTCTTGCTACTGAAGGAAAGGGGCCGGGCCTTGTCCCCCTGAATGGTGGGGTGGGTGACTCAGGGTTTTTGCGTAATTTAGCAAGAACTACGTGAAGCCACTCGTCTTCCCAGCTGGCAGTCCCACTCACTCTACATGAGTTTCCCAAAGGTGGTGATGAATTTCAGAGTTGGGATGAGGACAAAGCCGCCAAGTACCCGGGACGGGGCAGAGCCCGCAGCGAGCATGGCCTGGCCTCTCCCGGTCAGAGTAAACAAGAACAGCTGTCAGGGGACTCTGCCCTCAACTGACCTCTTGTCCCCTGGCTCTTTTATCTTCTAGAAAAAGGAGAGGCAGACAAGGAACCCACCGGGACCTGGGAGCCGTGGGTTCTCACCCCACTCCTCCCTAACTCTCTGTGTGACCTGAGGTTAGGGAACTCAACTATAAATTAGGAATTATGACCTAGTGTCAGGCATTGGTGACTCATCAAATCTAAAGCAACATTGGCTCGTGCTCTTTTAAAGAAATTAGCCCCATTTTCCCAAGTACTTTTGAAGGGGCAGATTCACACAGCGCTACGGGAGCAAAGTCTCTGATCCACCCATTGAAATAGAAATGTCCTTCTTAGGGTTGGTGTATTTCCTTTTTCTCCTTGATAGTCACATGCCTTTCCTGCCACTAAGAATAACAACAAGTCAAGCCCTGTCTGAGCACTTTACCTGCCGTTTTACTTAATCCTAAGCAGGTCCACCAGGCCGCTGTGATGTTGGTGACCGTTTACAAAGGAGGTGACCGTGGTTCAGAGGAGGGAAGTGCCTGCCCAAGCCCAGACTCTCAGTCACTTTAGAGCCCAATTCTGTGGTGAGCTGCTCTGCCCCCTGGGGCTCGCTCTTCTCTCTAGAGCACCCAAGCCTGGGGTCAGCCTGAGATCTCTCTCTCCGGTCATCTGGGCTCACTGTGGAACTCCCAATCTCACCACATCCCTGCTGGACTCCAGACTCTCACCATGTGGGGGACCATGGAAGTTCTTCTGACCTCTGGGGCCAGGATCCTTCCCAGCAGGGGCTGCTTCCAGGAGCTGCTTTGGTGGGGGGGCGGACCTGTGACAATCTCCCCCAGGGTCCTGGAAGAAGGCACCGAAGAAAGTGGGTGGGAAGGAGGGAAAAGGGGAGGGAGAAGGAAAGGGGTTTTACACTGTATCCAAACACAAACATGAGTACCCAAATTTTAAGTTGAGACTAAAATGCATCCGGGAAGAAACATTTGTCCTGGCTTCCAAAATGCAATGTCACCAGAGAAGCAAAGTGAGAGCAGACACTTGAGGATATCCCTATTTTGAACATCAATTAAGTCAATATGCTCAATGAAGAAGAAAAAAAAAAAGCTTGGTACCTGAGATTATTACTGAAAAAACTGTGTTAACTCCTATATCCATCTACAAGCAGATGCCAGAGGACTCACAGTATTCCTTAAAAGATGAGGCAAATGGAGGATCTAAATGTAAATGATTCAGATTATAATAATTGTCCTCTTTCCTTAGATTGTTAAACTTTGCAATGTTTTCATTCTTCCAAGAGGATGGGATGCATCTGGAGACTGAATAGAAAGGCAGCCCTTCTTTCCAAGCGGGTCACTCGTGATGAAAGGTCCAGGGTGGGTGGGAGGATGCATTAGATGTTGGCCAAACCTGATCTGAAAATTTGGCACTTCTGCTTCCTAACTCTGAGCCTCCTGAAAAGCTGCTTAAACTTGTCTGAGTTTCCTTATTTATAATACAAATTACTTTAAGAAGTTCTTGACTTTTCTGAGGACTCAATATTTCTAAAGAGTCCAACTCAGAGTCTGAAACACAAGGATCACTTAATACAAGTGCTTTTCTATTCTTCCCTCTCTGCCTTCTGCTCACTCTCCTTCTTTCCTACCATCTGAGGGTCAAGGCTGTGGCGTCTAGAAAGGGATCTAGCATCTGCTGTGACCTGTGGCAGAGGGGACACCAGCATCTGTCACGGGCATCCTCCAGTCTGTGCAGAAGAGGCAGCACCCCATGGGAGGAGTGCTGTAGAAACTTCCAAGAGAGGTTTCATTGCAGTGGGGTGTTGGGTGGCAAAGTCACCAGAAGTCAGATGCCTTCGGTAAAGAAGTTCATTTGTATCATTTTTTAAATTAGATGAAACAAATGAACTTCTTTACAGAAGGCATCTGTCTTCCGGTGACTTTGCCATCCAAACCCCAATGAACTTATTTAAAAAACAGAAACAGACTCACAGATCTTGAAATCAAATTTATGGTTACCAAAGGGGAAAGGTGTGTGTGTGTTGTGGGGAGTAATAAATTAGGCGATTGGGATTGACATATACACACTACTATATATAAAATAGATAACTGACAAATACCTACTGTATAGTACAGGGAACTCTACTCAATATTCTGTAATAACCTAAATGGGAAAATAATCTGAAAAAGAATGGATATATATATATATATATATATATATATATATATATATATATATATATATATATATATAAAACTGATTCACTTTGCTGTACACCTGAAACTAACACAACATTGCAAATCATCAATACTCCAATAAAAATAAAAAATAAAAAAAGTAGCCAGATGCCTTACCCAGTCTGTCTGTAGCTTCTCCACAGCTGTTTCTCATTTTACCATATTCTCCAAGCTGCAGCTCCAAAGGGACAGTCCTGTGACACCTTCTCTGAGGGAGGAGCAATCTTCCTTGACTTCAGACCCCTTAGATGGCCCCCATAAGGGCTACAATCCAATAGCCTCCATCCTGCGACTTATTATTTCTGTGTCTGTGTTTTAGGAAAGCCTGTGAGCTGGCAGAGAGGGGACTGTCCCTGTCCTCACTCAATGGGGGCACCAGACACAGTGCTGGGCATGATGCAGCCACGCTGGATGGAGAAACAAACCAACTGGGCAACAGGACATATTTCAGTCACTTGTCTGCTTATAGGAGGTCCAAAATCATATCCCATGTCTTCACCGGAGACAGATGAGCCCTTGAAGACCTAACATTGGACTCTTATCAGGCACAGGAGTTGCCTACCTCATTCATTCCGTCAGTCATTCAACCAGCTCTTAGCCAGTGCCTCCCATGCTCTATGCCCTGCTCAGCACTGGGTAAGCAGTCATTGGACGGGGCCATCTCAGCTTTCATGGAACATATGGGGCAGAGTGGGGGGAGTGGCATTAAATAATAAACACACATTCAGAATATAAATTACAATCTGAGATCAGTGCAGTTCTTCTAAGAGTGGCAATAATGGTGGAGAGTAGGCAATTTTAGATGGAGAGGTGAAAAATTGTAGTTCAGCCATACTCTAGTGATGGGCTTAGAGGAAGAGTTTCTGGAATACTACAGAATCTGAAGGTTCGTATAATTCAGCATCGGTGTTTTCTTAGAAGGAAGCTTTTGATCCCATGTGAACCCAGCCCTGTATGGAAGGAGGGTTAGGGGGTCAGGAGAGGTGATCCTACCTATCAGCCCACCAGGGGCCATAATACTTCACTGGCTTTCACTAGATTCTTGAACTACTGAGATGTCAGTCAAAGGAAAGTGTTGGGCGTCCAGAATGACACACAGACTTGCTAAACCTTGTCTCACACACGGTTCTCCATCTATCTCTTTATCCAGATTGTCTTTATCTCAGGCTGAGTCAGAAATTCAAACACCAAGGCTGTGCTAAGAGGATGGGGTCCATCAAGTGAGCAAAGACCGGACCAGTCAGCTAAGGACTCTGGATCCATCCTTACTACCTTGGAGCACTAGGGAAAAGTCACTTTATCTCCCCATCCCCAGTTTCCTCATCTGTAAAATGGAGTTGATAAAGCTGATCTCCTAGGGCCATCATGAGGTTAAATGTGATGAAATGTTCAAAAGCCCCTATCTAACTAAGGTACAAAAAATATCCTGGCAATTTGTGTATATTTGTAAACAGACCTAAACTTTGTGTTTTTCATAGATGAACTTCCAACGTGAGGTCTGTGGGAACCAGTCTATGTTATGTATCTCCCTTTCTCAGTTGAGCTTTTAAGACCAGGATTCCATCATTCATGCTCCACTGTGCAGATGGAGAAGCAAGTCAGAGGGTAACAACTTGCCTCGGGGACATGAAGAACCATTCTGAGAGCTGAGGCGAACATCCATGGCTCCCAGATATGCCCCCGAGACTCCTCTATAAAGACAGCCTCTTGCTGACATAGAAACTCATAAGCAAAACTTCGAGTCAGCCAGGATTTATCCTCAAGGTGGGCTCAAGTTCAACAAACATAAAAAAGAAATACCTTTAGTTATCCTCCTGAAATCTCTCTCATCTTAGGCAATTCCTCCATCTTGGAAGGCGGCAAGAAAATAAAAGTGACATCACCCAGACTCGGCTTCCCATTGAGCCCTTGGGCACCAGAAATTACTTTCCTGCACCTCAGTTTCTCACCTCTGAAATGGGAATAATGAAAAATCTTCCTTTAGGGGCCAAGTGGGCTGAAGTGTGTAGAGCACCTAATGAATGCCCCGGCTGTACCTATTTTCTGAGATAGTCACATTTTCCCCAGGCTGTTTGACTTGAGCTCAGAGAACTTACCCTGAAGATACAGAAGTTCTCTAACTTGAATGTGCCTAGGAAGCAGCAGAGGAGGTTTGCTGAAATGCAGATTTGGACTCTGTGGTCTTGGGCAGGACCTGAGATTGAGATTCTGCATTTCTCACAAACTCTCAGGATTCTACTGGTTCATGAATCCCACTTCGAGCTTTGGTGGACTCCTGAATGAAGGACGGTAGAACAAGGGAACAAACAGCCATGGGTTTGACTTGTCTTCAGCCCACATGGGCCCTCCTCCATGCATGCACACAAGCACAGACACACTCCTGCAGACACATACACACATATCCACAGAAGTGTGCCCTGGGGCACACTCAACCATGCACAGACTCCCATCACCCACTCTGGCTCTCAGTGGAGGACCATGCTGCATCACAGTTTACAAATGTGGGTTCTGCAAGAAAATCGTTAGTTTCACACTAAATGGTCTTGCATTGACTCCATCCTAAAACCCGTATCTCCCCTATGCCTTACTCCACCTTAAGTGACAATGCTGAATCTGTGACTTCCATGGCCAGTGCCTGTGCTCTGAATGTTGACCAGCTGAGGAAGGGCACCCACTCCTGGGTGTGAAGACCTCACTCTTCCTTACCACTCTGCCTCTGGCTGAAGAAGAGAAGGGGGACCCCCACGGCCTGAAGCCTGAGGTTGTGGTTCACTATGCAGCCCCATGTGCTGGGACAGGCCCTGCCCTTCCTGCCCCTTTATTTTTATTCTGCAATGATAAGTATTATTGTAAAAGAAGCTACATCTTATTGAGCACTTCCTGAAGGCAACATGCTAAACATTTTACATATTAATTTATTTGACCCTGACCCCATCCCTGTAGATAGGTCTTATTACTGCACCCATTTTCATATTTGGAAATCCTAACCCACCCCGCCCCTCACCGTGAG
The DNA here is from genome assembly GCF_964374135.1 of Grampus griseus. NCBI lineage: Eukaryota > Metazoa > Chordata > Mammalia > Artiodactyla > Delphinidae > Grampus > Grampus griseus. The sequence continues at coordinate 7,095,955 of NC_139018.1, read as the reverse complement.
ACAGTATTAGGAGGTGGGGCATTTGGGAGATGATTGGATCATGACGGGGGAGCCCTCATGAATGAGGTTAGTGTTCTTATAAAAGAGACCGCATAGGGCTCCTTCCCCACTTCTGTCATGGGTGGTCACAGAGAGAAGACAGATATCCATGAACCAACAAAAGGGTCCTCCCCAGACACTGGATCTTGATGTCAGACTTCCTTGATCTTGGACTTCCCAGCTTCCAGAACTATAAGAGATATAAATTTCTATTGCTTATAAGCCACCAGTCTGTGGTATTTTGCTATAGCAGTATGAACAGATTAAAGTACCAAGTCTCAGGGCCATGAAGAGAGGACCCAAGGCCGTCCAGGGGTAAGTGGTGCGTCAGGAGTCGTCCTGCCCTGGTTGATACTTTTTACTATGTTACTTTGTCTTCTAATTTATACAGGAGCCAAAAAGAGGAAACTAAAAATAAATTTTTAAAAACATTCCAATGTGAGAAGTATAGATGGTCATAGTGAAGAAGAATTTGTTTCAGAGATGAGAACTTGGGCCCTGGGGGGAGAAAAAGCTTGACTGATACTTGAAGGCCACACCAGGGGGCTTGCCACCCACCCTGACATCACTACACCAATCCATGGAATCTTCTCTAGGCCGGTGCCCTCGTGGAAACTGGGCTGCAAGGCCCTGCTCTCAGCTCACAATCTTTTATCATGTAGCACACGTACAAGCACACACACACACAATCGCACACACAGTTGAGTAGTGGGAAGTATTGGGTTGATTCTACTGCATTTAACTTCTATAAGCCTGTTATTTCAGTCTGTAGTCCTCTGGTTGTCCAAATTCAACCCCGAATTTCACTATTTGCAAAGAACCAGGGTTTGTTTTCATGCAGGTCTCACTATGTTACTCACGTAGGAAAGTTCATGGAACTCAGTATTTTGGGTGCCCTGGTGTGATCTGGCTTCACACTCATACCCCCTGTTTCATTATTCCTTTCTTAGCCAGGACTGATTTCTCAACAATACAGTCAGGTGTGGACTTTGAGCAAAGCGATTGCTGTGAGGAGGCAGACGGCCCTCTGATGACATATTTATACAGTGATATCTCTACACACGGTCCCCCAAATTCATCTGTGTCATGATGAAAAGCACCGTGATCCACCCCTATTTGTCCTGTTGTCTTATCTCTTTTCCGCTCCTTGGCATCTCTTCTTACAGCAGTATGGCTTTCTTTACTATTCCTCAATTGAGTCCTGATGTTTTTAGGCTTCTGCTCCACCCCTTATCTATTTGTTCTGCTTGGGACATCATCCTCTCATTTTTTAGACAACTCAAGGACCCCCCTGAGAAGGCCACCTGCCCCAGCACAGCTCACCTTTCACCCAAAAGAACTTACCTGCTCGCCTTTCCACCACTTTCATAGGCTTCTACCTCAGCCCTTTTCTCCATCTATTAGAATGATTTTCCTTGAGCTGCATCTCCTCCATGTGCTCATGAGTTCCTGAAGATGATGAAGGTGCTTGTTCTTCCCTGTAGCTCTAACACAGAGCATAGGGCCTGGCATGGGGAGGCTTCCCTGAGGCTGGTTGGATGAATGGGTGAATGAAAGGATGGATGGATGAGAAGGTCAAGGAGGGACAGCTAGGTAGATGTTGAGAGATATGCTCCACCATAGCTCTGGGTGTATCCTCAATCTGAAAAGATGCACAGATCTTTATCTGCCCTGGCTCCTGAGCTCTGGCCCTCAGGGGTGCTTGTAATGGAGAGGGCATTACTGTCATCACTTCTCTCTCCTCTTCTGCTTCAAATGGACCCAGAGATGGATCAGGTCAGAGAAACCCCCAAGACACCCCCGATCCACACCCAGGGTGCCATTGCTGAAAAGTGTTTTGTCTACAGAGCCCTTATCCATTCCAGTGTGTGCTTGCCTTGAATCCATGCTGAGTGCACTGCATTTTCTTCAATGCAACAGCATAACACAGCGGGTAATTGTTCAAATTCAGCTTGGACCGCTTCTCAGCTGCATGCCACTGAATATGTTACTTACCCTCTCAAAGTCTCAGTTTCCTTGTCTGTAGAACAAGGAACTGTAATCCAACCTCATAGGTATTTAGAAAAATCAAGTGAAATAGTTGATGGAACATGCCTGGTATATAGTACATACTCAATATTTACGGTGTGTGTTTGATTGAATAATGATCAGTGTTGGGTCTAAAGGCCTCAACCCATCGACATTCAGCCTCGTGAGACCCTGAGCAGAGGACCCAGTAATTGTGTCAGACTTCTGACCCACAGGTCTGTGGGCTGATACATGGGGGTGGTTTTGTGTTGCTAAGCTGGTGATGATTGTCATGCATCAATAGAAAACTGATAAAAGAGCCTGAGGGAGGCTTTCACAGACTGGAGTTGGAGGCAGTCTCAGCTTTGGCTGGGGGAGGCATAGATGGGTCCAGGGAGGTACGCACTCTATGCTTTGCTCCTGGTGACAATGTTTCAGAGAGTCCTAGAGCCAGAGGTAGTCATGAAGATCCCTGAAGGAGGTCAACTCTTAGGGAAAACCATTGGGTTAGAGGTGTGATGACAGTCCCCATAGGGGGATTTTCCAATCAAGGCCAGCTCTGAGACATCCAGGACCGACTTTATTAATTAGGCTGCCTTCATGGTCTGTGACAGAGCCTTTGAGAAGGAACAGAACTGATGTGTATTGTGTTCATATTATTTGACAGAGGGTATGCTTGTGTGTATTTGTTCACTTGTGTGCATGTGTGTGCACATGTTGGGGGTGGTGGATTAAGGGGAGAGATGCACTAATTTGCACTTTTCAGAAAATAAGTGAGAGATAACAATTCGAATCTCACAATTGTATTGGTTTCTAGCATGGTCTTGTGTAAGTTATTTTACCTTGGACATCATTTTCCCAACTGCAACATGGAAATCATAAATGCTACTTTCCAAGTGATAGGCCAAACTTAACTGCAATTTTTTTTTGTTTGTTTTTTTTGTTTTTTTGTGGTACGCGGGCCTCTTACTGTTGTGGCCTCTCCCATTGCAGAGCACAGGCTCCGGACGCGCAGGCTCAGTGGCCATGGCTCAGTGGCCATGGCTCATGGGCCCAGCCACTCCGCGGCATGTGGGATCTTCCCGGACCGGGGCATGAACCCGCGCCCCCTGCATCGGCAGGCGGACTCTCAACCACTGCACCACCAGGGAAGCCCTTAACTGCAATTTTTAAAAAGAATATAATATGAAGAAAACCTCCACCAGGCCAGAGACACAGAGGGAGGAGAGATGCAAAGGTTTCAGTTGCATTGATCCAAACCTCCCCAGTTTCCCCAGAGGAGGGGCCAAGACTGACTCCATTTCAGTCTTGTGAATTCCATTCAAGACCCTGTTATCTGCCTGCCTATGCTGTTGGTGGCAATGTAATTTGGTGCAGCCACTATGGAAAATGGTATGGAGGTTCCTCAAAAAACTAAAAATAGAGTTGCCATATGATCCAGCAATCCCACTCCTGGGCATATATTCAGACAAAACTGTAATTCAAAAAGATACATGCACCCCTATGTTCATAACAGCACTATTCACAACAGCCAAGACATGGAAACAACATAAATGTCCATTGACAGATGAATGGATAAAGAAGATGTGGTACATATATACAATGGAATATTAGCCATAAAAAAAGAATGAAATATCATTTTCAGGAACATGGATGGAACTAGAGATGATCATGCTAAGTGAAGTAAGGCAGAAAGAGAAAGACAAACACCGTATGATATCACTTATATGTGGAAACTAAAGTATGACACAAATCAACTTATCTATGAAACAGAAACAGACTCACAGGCATAGAGAACAGACTTGTGGTTGCCAAGGGCAAGGGAGGGTGGGGGAGGGAAGGACTGGGGGTTTGGAGTTGGCAGATGCAAACTAGTATATATAGGATGGATAAACAACACAGTCCTACAGTATAGCACAGGGAACTGTATTCAATATCCTGTGATAAACCATATTGGAAAAGAATATACAAAAGATTGCATATATATGCATAACTGAATCACTTTGCTGTACAGCAGAAATGAACACAACATTGTAAATTAACTATACTTCAATTAAAAAAATAAAGTTAAATTGTAAGAAAAAATGACCCAGTTATCTGAATATACTGAGTTTACAGCATCAAAAACCACTCCCATCTGGCCAGCTGCATTCCCTAATGCAGGATGAATACGCTGTTAAAATGTGACTCCATGAGAGTATCTCTACTTGTTGACTTATATGTTCCCATCACTAATGAGGAATGGGGAGATGGGTTTGATAAAAGTTAGGAGTGTGGGAAAAAATCAGGGGGAGGAAGTACTACAGCAAAGCTTGGAGCTAGAGATTTCTTCCTGCAACTGGAGAAGATGAGGAATAAAAGCACCTGTGATATTGGGGGCAGAATGGTGAGCAAGCCCACATAGGAGAAGCTCTGAGAACCTGAGCAAAATTAGCAGTGAGGAGTTAATATACACCACTTGTGCAGGAAAGATCAGAGCAGAGCGGTCCACAGGAGGAATTACAACTACTCTACCTCTCTGCTCTCTTCTCCTGCCCATGCTCCCCATTGCTCACCACACTCCAGCTCAAGGGACATGACCCTGCTGCATGCCCCTTGAGCACACCAAACCTGAACTCCTCTTCTATTAAACTGCTCCCCAGAAGATATTCTGAATCTGGCACTTCTACATTGGGCTCCTTCTTATCACTCAGGTCTGAGCCCAGATGCCACCTCCTTGGAGACGTCTCCCCATGAGCCCTCACATAAGTAGCCCCCTCCCTTGCACACCACCAGTCCACCACTCTCTACTATATCACCCTGGTTTATTTCATTCACAGTACTTGTCACTGCCTGAAAATACCATGTTCTTTTTTCTGCTTATTTATCACTTAACTCCTCCAGTAAGAGTGTGGCTTTTCACTGGCTTCAATCGGTTTTATCTTGTCTTCAGTACCATGATTACTGGGCATAAAACAGAACTTCAATCAACATTTCTTGAATGAGTGGATGAGTGAATGAATAAAAAATGGTTAAGAAGACAGGACATCAATTAGGAGGCTGTGCCAGCCAATAGCCTTAGGCAGAGGTGACAAGAGAGGAGTACAGTGGTCATTGAATTGACTGGATGTGGTACTGTGTTTCAGTCCCAAAGGCAAAGAAGGATCTGATAACAGCCCCAAGATCCATGCTTGAAGCAGAGAGAGGACAGAACCTCCGTGGCAGAGAGAGAACTCCAGGGAATCAGCTTTGTGAATGAGAAAAAGGGGATTGCAGGAGGAGACCAGTTCTCTTTATTTGAAGAATGGATGCATTTCTGGGTGTGATCAAATTGGCAGCTGGAAATATGGGACGGGAGTTAAGGAAAGAGGTTTGGGGCTAAAAGTAATCATTGGGCTGCTATTCGTTCATTCATTCATTCATTCACTTACGATCTGACACTTGATATGATCCAACTATGAGCTGAAAATTTACTGAGAGAGGTATTGAAGAAGCAAAAACAAAAACAGCGACCCTGCACCCGAGGAACTAACAGTTTCCTTGGTCCTTCTGCCTACAGATGACCTTGCATATCTTCAGACGAGATTTCCCAGGGTTTGGGTAAAGCTAATAAAGGGGAGAGAGTTTGCCGTCTGCTCTGGGCAATTCACTTAACCAGGGGCAGGAGGAAAAGAAAGCATTAGAAAAAAGATGGTGGAAAAAAGAAGACAGGAGAGCTTACTGTAACAGAAGATAAGGAAGACCCACCAAAAAGATTAAATTCTTTCTGTTTGTGAATGGTTTCACTGTATTTGATGATACAGCGCATTGGAGGTTCACAGAATTGATGCTCCTCAAGTAAGGCAGCCCTACACTGGTGTCCCAGTGCATCAGTGATCACTCCTGCTTCTAGAATGATATTAACACTTTTATAATCTTCCTTTGGCCCATCCCTGAGCCAGAACAGGAGATAGAAAAGGGAAGAGGACCAGGTCTTTGCCTTCACAACGGCCACTTTTGGCAGATCAGAAGCTGTGCCCATTTGCTGTCCCTGCTGAAGTCTTGAGTCTCATAACCTGAGAGCATCCTGGCACACTTAGCCCCATGTGATCTTGCATCCTTTCTACTGAAATTATGTGAATGAATTCATGAAAAGCTCTTGAACCAATGCCTGGTATACAGTAAGTTCTTAAAGATCGTATTACTCTTACCCTTATTATTATTCCTTATCAATGAAATCTATGTCTATCTCTGAGATTTTTGTTAAGTCCCCTAGGATGCTCAACCAGCATGTCTAGTGGTCAAGTCACACTGAGGAACTCGCTTGCTTGAAGGACCTCGTTGTGATCCCAGTGCAAGTCTCTGATAAGTTCTGACGCACAGAAAACTGTTTCAACCAGTGTGATCCACACCTATTTAATTTTTTTTAAATGCATATAATGACTGTTGACCTCTATCAGATAGAGGGTTTTACATGTCTGGCAATTGTATTTCTCCTTTTAATCCAATAAGTTTTTTCCCTGAACTCTGCATAGATGGGACATCTCTCGTTTGTCCTTTAATGCCAGAGGAGGGAAAGGGATCATTTTATTAGCAAGAGTGACAATAACACGTGCTCTCTGTACAGCTTTCTAGATCTCCTAAACGCTTTCAAACACACTTGCAGTAATCACGTGAGGTTAGTATTAAATGTTCCACTTTACTGTTAATGGAATTGTGACTCAGAGAGGTTGTGTGATTTGCCCAAAGCCACAGAGCTAGAAAGTGATTGAATGGGGCATATGCCTTAGTTGTTTCAATTCATAAACTATGTTCTTTCAAATATTTCCCGGTGCTTCTAAAACTAAGAATTCCAGGTAATTTATAAATTATGAGTCATGTTCTCTGCATACTTAGACATGAAAATAAATCCCTACAGGTGTTCTATGTAATGGAAATAAACCATGGTGTGGCCCACAGAGGGGTCCGTGTAGGTGGTGATCTGAGGGTGGGGACTGTGTTCATGAGTCCTGGGCTTAGGTGCTGGAAGATTCTCCCTTGGAAAGAGGAGAAGACGCCCAGAGCTTCAACAGATGGGTTGTTTCCCTCTCACTGAAAAGAACAGTATTATATCAGAGTCTGCTGGGGTTTTACAAAGGCCAGATAGAGGCAGAGGTTGTGGCATAACCCACAGGAGAAAAATTAAGCGAACTAAAACCTGTGTTTGAGAGTGCGGCTTCCATAGGAAGATTGCCACGTGGTTGTTTGTTGGTACCTCTCCTGCCCTCGATGGCAGGATTTCACCCGACACCCCCAGCACCTTGTCCCCGTGCTGCCGTGGTGGGGAAACTCCAAAGCACACAGAGCGAGCAGCCCTGTGCTCTCGGCCCACAGCTCCCTAAAAATAACTTCTTGCTCTCTGAGCCTCGGGAAGAAAACAACTTGGTTCGCTCGAGGCATTTGGGTTGCGATGCTCCTTGTGGTTGTGCTGTTGTTGTTTTTTGCTCACTGAAAAGAGAAAGTTAACATTTGTTCCTCCCCACAAGTCTCTTCTCCATCTGGAATCAATGGGGGGGCCCTCAGCAGATCACCCCTGAGGACTGGCTGATGTTTATAAGATCTTAATCCTGGGGGGACAGGCTGGCTGAGGAGGCTGGTAATGGGATAAGAAACCTCTCTTCTCCAGGGCACCAGCTGGAGCTCAGCCCAGGCTCCTAATGACAGGAAGTTTCCAGCTATCAGGAGACTCACTCTGTGAAAGGCGGTGGCGGGCTGAGTCCAAGGTGGCTTCTGCCCCATCCCCCACCCCATTCCTGTTTCAGGTTCAATGTCAGGGATTTCCACTCAATATCAAGGAGGCATAGGCACACAAGCATAAGGTAACCATTGTAAGTTTGGCACAGATGAGAGGCAGGGGATATGGGAACACGTTTCTCCACCAAAGAGAACCTACTGTGTGCCAAGTGCTGTCCTAGGACAGAGAACACATTGTTCCATTTAACTCTCAGAGCCATCCTCTGCAGATGGCAGTGGTATCCTGCTGGTGCGGAGAGGTGGAGTAATTTGCCCAAAGTTGCACAGGTAAAATGCCTTTCCGATGCCAGAATCTGTAGTCTTTTCACTATTTACAATGATACTGAGTCTTCTCAAATGTTGAAAGGTCTAGCCTGGAAGCATCCTGCCCATGGACAGATAGGATACACACACACCTACACACATGCTCACACACACACATACACACACACGCACACTGCTATCAGCAGCAGCAGCAGCAGCATTCAAACCATGCCACAAAAATATACTCACAAAATGATTTGGTGTTCATGGCTTATAGCAGTGGTTAGAAACTGTTTTTTTCTGAAAAAGGCCAGAAAATGGTAAGGAGTTTCTGCTTTGCTGGTCATACCATCTCTGTCATAACTACTTAACTTTGCCATCACAGCATGAGAGCAGCTACAGACAACATGTAAAAGAAGGGAACTCTCTGCTCTCTAATAAATTTGATTTATAAAAACAGGTGTTGGGGTAGACTTGGTCTATGGGCCATAGTTTGTCAATGCTTGATTTAGAGAAATCCTTCTCCCATTAGGATAGCTGAGGGAGGACTACCTGGAGGAGGTGTCATTTAAGGTAGGTCTCAATGAACAAGCAGAATTTGGAATATGGAATTAGGGAAAGGGGTGGGTGTTGCGAAAAAGATATTGGAGTGGGTGAAAGTCTGGGGTACTGAGTGACTCTGGAGATGGAAAATGCTCCAGCATGGGGGAAGATCCCTGAATGCACAACAATGGCAGTGGAAATATGACCCAGAGGAAAGGCAAGACCAGCTTAGCAAGAAAAGGAATGCCTGCCAGAGGGGCTCTTCACATGGTCTACAATCTCCACCACTTTATAAATATCCCAAATCCAAGTGGAAAAGAGATTAGAAATCGCATCTCCAATAATTTAAAATTGAGTTACAGTAGGGGAGAATAAAAACACATATATGGAGCCACATGAGAACATGGGCTTCTGGAATCAGGTGAGCCTAGAGGGCCTGGTTGTAGAGATGGGAGATGAAGGTCCAGGGCAGAGAGACATGGAGCGCAGAAGCCTGAAACATATGCAAAATCTAAGACCATCCCGACCTTGGCAAAAACGTACGGCTCTAGCTGTGGGACCTCAGTCCGGTTACCTAACCTCTCTGTATTTGAGCTTCATCCTGTTCTCTGACACTGGGTGAATAATGTGTACCATTCAAGGATGTGGTAAAGGTGACAGGAGGTGGTACGAATGACACGTGTAACCCCTGTCGGAGGCATATTAGGACTTTAACAAAGCACAGGGAGACTTTCTCTTGCCCAAGATCGAGGCATGTGCTTCATTCAGCACCCTGCTGTGGAACTTCTCCCTTGACTGCAAGGTCAGAACATTCTACCTTCAATTAGCGTAGGTGGGGATTATGCAGGTTGGCATGAGGGCATTTCCGTTTTACTTGGGAAGCCAGGAGGAGAAATGGCTCCATATCTACACCACATTTTCTCTCTGCACGTCAGCTCTTAACTCTTTCTTGAACACCCTAGGTTCTCCTGACCCTCTCAGCAGGTGCATGGCCTTTCCTCATTTCCAGAAACATCTTTCCTTTCTTCTCTCCTCTGCAATCTTCCAAGGCCTGGGCCCAAGGCTACCTTCTTGGTGAAAAGTTACCTGGGCTTCACCTCTGTCAGTCACAATGGTCACACTCCAATGTCATTGTTGGTTTACAATGGTCACACTCCAATGTCGTTGTTGGTTTATGTCCCTGCAACCACCCGTAAAGCCCACATTTCTCAATAGCAGGTTTTAGTTACCTTTGTGAAAATAGCCACTAACCTCTCAGTGTTTTGTGCAGATTAGGTGTAAATGATGGCACAGACTGGAGAATGAACAGAATTAAAGATATAATAACCACTGCATCTTGGTTGCTATATATGACCCCGGCATCATGCTAGGAGTTTTGTGTTATCTAATATTTACAGCACTCCATCAGCAGGTGTCATTTTCCTCATTGACAAGAGAGGAAACTGAGGTTCAAGGTGACGGAGCATCACAAAACCTGCACTCAGATCTGCCTGCCTTTAGAAGCCTAAGTCTTCTGCCTCCATTCCCAGGACCTGGAAATAAAGCACACACACAAACAACTTTCTTGGCACTGCTCTCTCGCACAGACCATTCTGAGCAGTGTCCTTGGGGTGCATTGTGGCCACCCTGCCCCATCAGGCAGCCTTAAATGTACATAGAGGCTAAAAGCCCTGGCAGAGTTGAATTTCTCCTGCACTTGAAGGCTTCTGTTCCCTGACAATGATGAATCTGAAAATAGAGACATCGTCCAAAGGCACACATTTGAATGGGTTGGAAACAATAGTGTCATCCTTGAACCAAGGGGCAGACAGAGCAACTGCTTCAAGTGTCTGGTTTTTATCCTGTGTTTCACTCCTCTCAACGCCACTTGTGTACAAAGGCGCAAGAAGCTGCTCTCTGTGTGTGCTGTCCAGCTGCACGGTGCAGAGGACACCAGGGAGGCCCCACCCTGGGAGACAGCAGCTGTTCGGAGAAAGCCACTGCGTCTACGTGATGAAATCCTGTGATGGGCAGGATCAGGGCTCCCCAGAGATGCCCCCATCCTACTCCCTAGAACTCAAGAATCTGTTACCTTTGGCGGGAAGGGGACTTTGCAGTTATAATTCAGACTTTGAGCTGGGGGGATTATTTTGGATTATCTGGTTGGGCCCTAACTGTAATCACAAGGATTCTTAACATCAGTGAACCTTTCCTGGCTGAATTCAGATCGGGGGGGAGAAGTAAGTACAGAAGGCTCAGAGCGACGCAATGTTTCTTGCTTTGAAGAAAGGGGAAGGGGCCCGTGATCTGAGGAATAGGGGAGACCTTTATAAACAGAAAAAGGCAAGGAAACATTTTCCCCTAGGGGCTTCAGAAAGGAACAGCCCAGTTGACACTGTGAGTGTAGCTCACCGAGACTAGGTTGGATTTCTGTCCCATAGAACTGTGAGATCGTACCTTTTTGTTGCTGTAAGTCACTCAGCTAATGCTAACTGGCTAAGGTAATAATAGAAGGGTCATACGAATATCCACTCTTTGGTTTCCCCAACAGCAAACCAGCAGCCCATGAAAGGGCAGCCAGCCCACCTTAGCCGTGGCTTTCTAGTACCATAGTGCTTACAGCCCAGGACACCTTTGACGTCTATGGAAACTCTCCAGAAGGAAGTAAGGTAGAGAGGCTGTATAGGGGTGGAGACATGAGCTCATGTGATTTAGCCCAGGGGACATTTTTCCCCTTTATGATACACAATTTAAATAACCAGCATTGGATCCCAAAAGGCAGCTTGGGATACGGGAACATTCCTGAGTCTTTCAGTCAAACCTGGTTCAGATTCTGCTCTACTCATTCACTGACTGGCTACCTAATCTTCAGTGACCTTGATCAGCTTAGTTTGAAAATCACAGCATATAACTTCCGCTTATTTTGGGGATCATGCAACGTGATGAATCTATTATCTAACTGTTGCCACTGGAACCTAGGAAGTTCTCAATAAATTGTATTATATTTATTATTTTGCTATTTTCCTTTAGATTATGCCTTTATTTTTTCCCAAATATTGGAACTAAGTCATTCACATACCTCATATGAGTGTCAAGTGATAACTATCAATGCTATCAAACCACAATATTTCCTTTGATGAATTTCTGAAATTTTTATTAATGTAATTGGTGAATATAGTTTTAAAAGTCAAATGATAACACAAGAATTACCACACAAACAAGGAGAGTTCTCTACTTAATCCAAACTCCAGACTCTTGCTTTCCAGGGGCTAACACTTTTCATTTTGATAGCCTTTCTTTTATGATATTTACTTTTAATTTTATAAATAATATCCTTATAATACTGCTACATGTTGATTTTCTCTTTTAAATATTATTAACTTCCTAATACAGAATATGATTTAGCTCTCTGAAAATACACACACATACACACACACTTCTTTCCATGTAGTTTTAATAGAATTTTTTGATAAATCAGAAGTGTTTGAATAAGTCAAATACTGAGCCACATAGTGACTATAATTACATATTGTTGGTGGTGAAGATACTTTCCCTGGAGTAAATATTTATTATTATTATTTAGTTTGTTTAATTTTCTATATAGCTACTATTTATCTATTTTTTAATTAATTAATTTATTTATTTATTTTTGGCTGTGTTGGGTCTTTGTTGCTGTATGCAGGCTTTCTCTAGTTGTGGTGAGCGGAGGCTACTCTTCATTGCGGTGCACGGGCTTCTCATTGCAGTGGCTTCCCTTGTTGCACAGCACGGGCTCTAGGCAGGCAGGCTCAGTAGCTGTGGCTTGCGGGCTCTAGAGCGCAGGCTCAGTAGTTGTGATGCACGGGCTCAGTTGCTCCACAGTATGCTGGATCTTCCTGGACCAGGGCGCGAACCTGTGTCCCCTGCATTGGCAGGCGGATTCTTAACCACTGCACCACCAGGGAAGTCCCTTATCTAATTTTTATCTTTAAAAAAATTGTAAGTGGCTCACAATATGGCCAAACACTAGTAATTTACTGGAATCCTCTTTTCTTCAGAGATATCTATTCTCCATTTCTCTGTCCTGCTTCAATGAGATGGGCTGTTTCCGAGGCTGACTTCTCAGCTTTGACCTGGGAACTTTTCTTCACTCTCAGCTCGAAATTTCTCTGTCCCTTTTTTTATCACTTTGTCCTGAATGTTATCTCTGTTATTATTGGCTTCATATCTTATTGCCTTGGAGAATATAATTTAGTAACTTCTTAAGTCAGGTCATGGAAGTTTAAACTTCAATCTATTAAGTGTCTGAAAATATCTGTATTTTATCTTCACACTTGATTAGGAGTTTGCATGGAAGCCATTTTCTCTCATAACAAGAAAGGCATTGCTCCTCTCTCTTCTAGTTTCCAGTATAACCACTGGAAACACAATTTTCTTATCATTCATTATCTTTATTTTGGTTCTGTGAATGCACAGGATGCTATATTTATTCCATGTGTGGTGAAATGCCATGCTGATGTGCCTTGATATGGGTGTTGTTTTTATTAACTGTGCCGACCACTTTGGAGAGACGGAATAGCTTTCAAACGGAAATCTATGTTTTTCATTTCTAAGAAATTTTCTTGTATTATATCTTGAAAAATGTTCTCCTGTTTTCTATTCCTGGAGATCATATGGGCCAAATATTGAGTTTCTTAGGTTTATCTACTTATCTTTATTACATTTTTATATACTTGACTTTTTGTTATTTTTCCTGAAGATTTTCCCAAACTCATTTCCTAATCCTTCTATTGGATTTTTTTCTGCCATTATACTTTCTAAACTCAAAGAGATTTTTCTTATTCTCTGAATATTATTTCATTGTATTCTAATGTCTCTTGGATACAATATTCTTTTATTTCTCTCAGGATAGTAATTATAATTGTTTGCAGCTTTCTTCTGGTCAGTGCAGCCTTTATTTCCTTTGATTTCGTCTGGCATTTGTTTGTTTGTTTTGGTGAATGTGAATCATGCTAAGAGTTTTCATCAAACATCTGGAGATACTTGGTTGTCAATTCTGATTTGAGAGCCTGTGACTAAATATCTAAGAGGAAACGTATGCTTGGATGGACCCTGTCCAACACTGGACCTCACTATTGCTTAAATGGAAAGCCCCCAGCACCTGTAGTCTGTTCTCTTGAGTCAGTCAGTTTCTCCTGAGAGGTTGCCCAAGGATGATGGCTGATTGCCAGTGCTGGGAGTCAAGCATGACAACATGACGTTATTTTTCAAAAACCTCTGGTTGAGATTCCTAAACCTTCTGAGACTTGTTACGTTTATACTGAGACACACAACCCAGTGTTTTCCTTGTTTGTTTGTTTCTTTTCTGTGAGAAACTTCTAGTCCCAACACCTTCCTTTAGGGTACCTGTATTATATTCAACAGGCGTGGCTTCAAACCTTCTCAAGAGTCCAAAAAGATAAGTGGCTTTTCCTTCACACCAATCTCCTGTGTCAAGGAGGAGGAGATTGAGGTATCAAGGCCATAGATGGGTACCAGAATTTACACTGGGCAATGTGCCTGCATTCTCCCTCATTTGGTTCTTTCAGTTACCTATGGGAATTCTCATTACCCCAATCAGACAGAGGAAGAAGCAGAGGCTATATGACCATATGGTGAGGTCACCTGTCCAGGGTTGCATGGCTATTCAATGTCCAAACCAGGTTCCAAAGGAAGGTCTGGCTAATTTTCTCTGCTCATGACCTACCCACTACTCCATGTTCTATCCTTGTTACCACAGCAGATTTACTGAAGATACTTGCCCACATCAGCAGTTGGAATTAGGAACCATACTTATCATCATTTTAGAGCTGCAAAAACATCTATTCACATGGAGACATGATATAACTTGATTAAGACCATGTCACTCATCATGATAGAATTGGAATTCAAATCCAGACATCCGGTTCCACAAGCTGCAATCTTCATGCTTTACCCCTGGGCCATAAGCCATCGTATCTCTTTTCTTTACTTAAAAGTCTGAAATGCTCATTGTTTAAAGAATAAAGTTCAAACTCCTTAGCAAAGCATGCAGAGTTCTTTATCTCTGGTCCCTACACAACTCTTGTCCCCCTTTCCTATGCATTATAAATGCATCAAATTCCTTTTAGATCTGGGAACCCAGCACACTTTCTCTTTTTATAGATTTTGCTTATGTTGGAGCCTTTAGAGCACCCAGTTCACCCATACCTCTCAAGCTGCCTGGGTATTATTGACTTATCTTTCAAGATTTAGTAAGAATGTCAGCTTTCCTTGGAAGACTGCTATGACCCTTACTTGTTCCAACTGTGGACTCAACCCGAGATGAATTGGAGGCTCACAGTAGGCTCCTAGGGAATCCAGCATGTGCTTTGTCCTACACACATGTATCTTTCCTAATTCTCTTTTATCGACTGGCTATCTATCACCCCATGCTATAAGGTTGAGAACTGTCTGGTCACCTCTACTTTCACCACTCTAAACACAGACTTTGGCACTTAAAAAGTGCTTTAAAATATCTGTGAGAAAAAAAAAGAAGAGAGAGAGCAAAGGAAAAGACAAGAAAAACAAAAAAAATAAAACATAAATGTGAGCTGCAGTTGCCTGGCTAGTCTGAGTCCTTTTTATATTCATGTTAACACGCATATATAAATACTGGGAATTCCCCTTGCTAAATTCAAGTTTGCAAAGCTTTGGTCTTTCATAAGATTACGTCATTGAAGAGGAAATCACTACATTTTTTAAAGAGGAGCCAGACCACTGAGAAGTGTATAATGGGAGAAAAAATAATAAAATCCAGAAAGCCATTGCCACAAATGTAATATTCACCTCCCCACAACACACACACATGCCAAAAATGCTCTGCTTTTGCTGAATCTGCAGTAGCTCAAGTCATTAATTAAAACCATTTCCAAATCTATGTTGATCAGGATAATAATGCTGATGAGATTAACCATGTTAATTGATCTTTTATAAAAACTCTAAATACAAAAATATAATAACAATAATAAATCAAATGGAAGAAGAAAACATAGGCAGACATATCCATCTAACCACTAGGAGATTTTAGACTGATTAACTGAAAAAAAAAAATAAAGAAAGAAAAAGGAAAACTTCCAAAGTGGTTGAACCAGTTCATCGTGGTCTGTTAAGGAAAACAAGCTTCTTTTGTGTCAATAGGAAGGCATTTCTCATGGTATGGTCTAGGCATTCTCTCCAAAGCATGCTGTGTGAAACATTCTCAGGCTTTATTTAACATCAGGCCATTCTCCTCCTTCCAAGGTTGACCATTTGCTATAAGAACTGAGAGTCCCCGAGCAGTTTGTTCTGAGATGGGTCCATCCCTTAAAAGCCAGGATGGAGGATGTTAAGTCAAGACCAGCCAAAAACATGGAGGGATGAGTAGAATTAAGGACTCTTTTCTGCAAATTAAAAAACAAAACAGTCTAGAGATGGTTGTCCTGCTACGATTGGTGTTTTTGCTGCAGCTCCCAAGCCAAGGTCTAGGACAAATCTTAGACCTGTAACTCTCTTGAAGTCTTGGAATCCTCATCATTGGGCACTTCCTGTATTTAACTTGCCTCCATAACATGATGTGCCCTTTTACAAACCCTTTCCAGGAGGGGAAATGGAAAACAGGGCAAGGTTTCAGGTTTGTGTAAAGTCCTGCTGAGAAAACCTAGCATCTGATGCTTCCGGTTCCATGAAAGAATGTTTGAAGTAGATTCCATGTACTGCAAATTAAAAAAAAAAAAATCTGATTTTTCCTTTGCATGGAGGAGTGAGGTAGGGTGGTTACAGGAGTCTGACTTTGTGTCTGCGTGTCTAGTACTATAAGTATTCTTGAAGTTTTGATAGACTTAATCCCTACCACAGGAGGGTATAAAATAGCAGAGTTAAACTGCCAACAAAAACCAGGACCACACCAGGAAAGCCATGGGTTTTCAAGTGGTTTCCCGCCAGGTCCTGCCTGGCAAGACCCCAGCTAATCAGTGAATGCATAATATCCCAATCTATCAAGCTGGACGTGGCTTTGCCCCGGTCTGGGTGAGGTCTGAGGTGACCATCACTGCTCAACACACTGCCTTTCGTGGGTGAGAATCTCTACCCTTCAGAAGATATACATGTGCATTTCCAAATGCCCCGTATGCTTTATCGGTTCTTCTCTGTGTATGCGTGTGAGTATGTGTGTCAGTATTTTTCTCCTACCAAAATTTCTTTACGAATTGTGACAACTCACAGATCTTTCTTTGTCTTTTCCTAGTTGCGGCCGTTCAGACCGATTTTCGTCTTGCATATGATTTTAATACAAGCTAGTGTAATATGATTACATTAACTGTTGAGCAATATCGCCTCAGGAGAACCAAACCACAGAGCTTTTTTTAACTGCACTGGGAATGCTGGGACTCTATCTATACTTTTAATTCTCCATTAAAGTACATTGGGCAGATAGGCTGGGTTTTAAGCCATGTGTAACTATGTATTTGGATGGCTGGGTGTAATGGCTTAGGAGAAGGACATGGTGTGGAGGTAAATGGTGCTCATTTTTTTTTGGAGTCAATTTTCCTTCCTCCCTTCAAAGATTCTAGTGACTTCCTGGAAATGTGCCTTCTTTCAAGTTTGGCCTTTGGAAGTATGGCTAAAAGTGGCTTCTTTCTTTTTACCAGTTTTCCAGAAGGGAATTCTAGGAGATCTGTAGTTGTGGCTAATGAAGAGAGGAAAGGAAAATCTTCTACTGTGGTTTATAGGAAGAAATACCTCTGAATAAGATTTTGAAGGTAAAATTATGATGATTATAATGACAATGATGATGATAAAGAAAAGAGGAAGAGAAGGAGGAGGGGAGGAGGATGGCTGGATTCCATTCACACACATATATATATATATACACATTATATTATATATATATATATATATATATATATATATATATATATATATATATATTAGAACTGTGTGTGTGATTAGTATACAAAATATATGTCCCAATTGTCTTGTTTGGTTATTTCTGGAACAGTGTGATGTCAGAATTTCCATGCCATCGCCTTTAAGAAAACAAAAATGATTCTACAATTCCACTAATGACAGAATAAAAAGTGTAGCCTATACACTGCCTCTTGACATGGAAATATTCCAAGAATTGATTTTGTCAGACTATGTACCTAGAATTTTTCTTTTGGCTCAGAAAATATCACTGTCCTGTCATTGAGGGAAAATGTGTGTGTGTAGAGGGGTTCTATACTGGAGGTGACAGACATAACCTAATTTATCTTCTGGTTAAGAGAACAACACAAGCCACTCAAAGCTGCTGGTCCATTCTCAAACCCTAAAACCCAAATGGATGAGACTTTTTTGTTTATGTTTTTTTGTTTCCATTGTTATTTCTTCTCAACATATTATGAGCATACAAGATATGAATGTATTTTTTCTGTGTATTTTTGTTCCAGGTTCACATCTGATGTTCTTTGCTTAACTTAGAGATGATAGATCTGATAAGGGTGGCAAAGGTATCCCATCCTTATAACTCAAGAGCAGATGTTAATGATTTTGATGATTAAAAAAAGAGTTGTTCATGGATCTGCCGTTAACAGTGATTTCCTTCTTTCCCATCCTCCCAACTTCTTGTCCTTTGATATCAGGGCAGAAGGCTCTTCTGCTCTGAGCTGATGTCATCTGGAAATACTCTCCTTCCTTGCTCTGGAAGATGTGGCCTGATTCCAGAAAATAACACATTTCTGAAAACTCTTACAGGACTTCTGTTGGCAGTGACCCTGGTCTGCCCAGTTGAAGGGGACTCTGGTTTCCAGAATTTTAAGAACAGCCTGTGCCAATGACAAACCAGGTATTGCTGTCCAGGGGCCCATAGTCAAGACCTGTTGGAGAGGCCCATGGTTTTAAAATGCCCTTGGGGGATGATTTATGTTAAAATTTCCTTGAACCTGCTTTCTTAACAATGCCTGCTTAGACTTCCCAAAAAGGTCAAGACTACCTCCTTTTAGAGTAACCTATAATAAGGTTACTCTATAATATTTTCATTTGCTAACATATGAAGACGAGAAGCAGAGGAGCAGTGATGTGCCAGTAAAGCTTAACAACCGGCTCTCTGGGGGAAACAGCCTTGAGTTGTAGCAGTTGCTTATTTCCGTGGTGTAAATACTCGCATCACAGCCAATTTCAAGCTGTCTCCCTGAATGTGGAATTGGGAAGAGGTGCCTGTAATTGGCTCTCACAATCCAGGACCAGCTCCAGCCCAGCCACTGCTTTAGACTAAGGAATAGCAGATGAAGAGAGCACAGAACTTGGAGAACAAAGACCTGGTTTGGATTCCAGATGTGCTCTTTCGTAATTTAGGTAAGTTACTTTTGGATTCTCTGTGAGTGCCTCTAAAATTTAAGAGAATGAGTGCTTTTCTAGCTGAGTGTGAACCAAATGAGGAAACACGTGGGGACATTTGCTCTGGCAAGAGCAGCATTATCTTCATCCCCAACTCACCTGAAAGGTGTGTGGACTGTACCATGGGCACCACCGGATTCCTCTCATTTCATCCTACTGCACTTTCTCATGTGTAAAATATCCTTATTTTACAGAATAAAAATAGTCTTGGAGAAGTGGAGAAATAACCTCATAAAAGATACCAGTCCCTGTCTGCGTATCTATACAGCCCATTCATTGCACCCTCTGCGAGATGCTTAATGATTTCCCCCTTTTTTTTTTTCTTTTGCAGTACTCAGGCCTCTTACTGTTGTGGCCTCTCCCGTTGCGGAGAACAGGCTCCGGACGCGCAGGCTCAGCGGCCATTGCTCACGGGCCCAGCCGCTCCGCGGCATGTGGGATCTTCTCGGACCGGGGCACGAACCTGTGTACCCTGCAACGGCAGGCGGACTCTCAACCACGGCGCCACCAGGGAAACCCAATGATTTCCCTTTTAAACTGGGAAAATATTCCTTGTAGACTGATGAATAGCCCCTAGGAATCTCAAAATCGGGACAGATCTCCTTCAGAGAGGGAGGTAGTAAGACCCCTGCGCTATACCAATTCAAGTATCAACCTTTTATGTCTTCCCACCCATTAAAGAATGATGCACTGTGTACAAAAGATATTCCTGTGTTCTCTGAACACATGGTCGATTGCTCTTCAGGAGCTGTGGAGACCAGCTAAGCCATATCATTGACTTATTTACATTTCACTCCTTAAGGAGGTAACACAAAAAGATCACAAATTTGGGACTGCAGCGTCCTGGCTTCTCTCCCATTTCTTCCATTTACTAGATGGCTGACTTAGGTTGAGTTCCTCCCTTCTCAGTGTATCAGAAGAACCTCATCTAGAGAGCAAGGATATGCATAAATTTCTCATTAACTCTGTGTGTGTGTGTGTGTGTGTGTGTGTGTGTGTGTGTGTGTGAGAGAGAGAGAGAGAGAGAGAGAGAGAGAGAGAGAACTCAGATAATTTAAGTGTAAGCTCCTTGAAGGCAGAGCCTGCCTCTCCCAGCTTTTCACCTTCAGAATGTATTCAGTGGCAATATTGTCCCTATTTGAAGAATAAGTGGGTCATGTGTCTGGAACAAAAATCACCACCAGAAGTCACTTTATAGATGCCAGTGATATTGAATCCAGTCCCAAAGAGCCTATAAAAACCTCTTCAGACTTTTGGAAAATGACAGCTCTATGGTTGTACAATTTCCAAATCAAGACAAGACACATATTTCTGCATTGTGAGCTTACTTTCAATGTGAAACGACCTCTCCAAAGCAACCGCCACAAACAGCTAATAAATTGGGAATAAATAACGTATAATGTTGCAAGTTGCATCCACAATAATCTGTTATACATACATCTGCTAAGGATCGTGCAAGACAACCATACCCCTTGATTTAATTGGACCAAAGAGAGGTGACATATGCAGTATGATGGTCCCACTGACATTCTTTTGCACCCAAGGAATCAAATCAATGCCTACTTGCATATTAAGCACTATGAGGTCCTTTCTCCCCTGGAAGTGAACATGTGTTGCTATTAGCCTGGCCTTGGAGGGGTGGGAAGAGAACCCCAGGGTGCAGTGGGGAGGCCAGGCAATATCCTACTGATTTCAGTGGGACCATGTGTTCTTTGAAATGCCCTGCAATGGTCCTGGCCGATCTCTTTCTAGGTCCGGCTGCAATGTTAATAGAAGTTTAAATCTAGCTGCTTCAGTCCTGGTTCTCTGAGAGCAGCGTATTAAAGCAGTGCTGAGACAACAATCAGATCGAATACATTTTGCACCATCCTTCCCCAGGAGAGATTAGAGTGCTGGTCTCTCCAATTGGAGGGCAGGGCAGGGAACGGAATCACCATGTGGCACAGGGGTCCTCAGGAAAGGGAAGCACAGAAGGAAGCTCTTCCTCCTTCTCCAAGGGCGGGTTGACTGTGTCCAGCAAGCCCATCTCCTGATGGTCATGCCCGCCCCCACCTGCATTATGCAAATCAACTTCTCCTACAAGCTTCTATTCACTGGCGGGCTGGAAACCCAGCCTTCCCGAGCCCTGGAGCCTGGAAGCTGAGCAGCTCTAGGCAATTATCTGTTTTGAAGGAATACACTGATTTGACATTCTTAAGAAGTCACAGACGTCTGATTTCATAATATAATTTGTAGAAGTAAAAAAGGCAAGTTAAACATTTGCTTACACATATCATGTTTACATGTGTTCAAAGAACTTTCCAAAACTTTGCAGTCTCATCCAACTGCATCTTTTTTAAGCTCGCTTCGCTCTTGTAGGTTTGCAAACAAATTCCACAGCACATTCAACCGCAAATTGATTTACTTTTGGGGAAACTCCTTGAGTTTCGCAACTTTCTTCTTGCTGTTTAACATACACACAGATGCAAAAAAGAAAAAACAATCTCCTAACACAGGAACACAAATCTGGCATTCGGAGGAGTCGATTTTTTCATTTATTCTCAAAGTGAAGGGAAAGCAGCAATGGATGCGATCCAGATTACCAAGGAGTGTGCAAATGACTTCTTGGGCCCCGCTGGCAGTGTGAGTGACAGCGCATCTCAGGGCAGGGAGGCTGAGGGAGAGAGGAGCGTCCCCTTGAGAGGGAAGACCATTCATTTAGCACGTAACCTGGATGTCCGGCTTTCCATCATTCAGTGAAGGGCATCACCACCCTCTCAAGCCTTCAAGACTGTGGGCCATCTTTACTTACGTTGTCTACCATACCTCCTATTGGATAATCAATCCCTGAGGTTGAGTCCCACTGACTGGAACCCTCTCATGTATCCTGAATGTCCTTATCTTGCTTATCCATTCCTACTGACCTATCACTTAGCACTTGGACTCTGGCAATAGCTTCCCCGACATTTTGCAGATCCAACCTCCTTCTGTCCCATACATGCTCCTCATTGCTGCCAGAGGGAGAAATACAGACTGTCCATCTGATCCCTTGTTAAACTTACAAGCACTCTCCTTCCTTCAGGATAAAGGGTCAACTCCTTAACTTTGGAAGTCTTTTATGATCAAGACCCTGCTTTCTTAAGAACCTGGTCTCCATGAGCAACTCTCAGGTTCCAACCAAATTCTGCTTATGTGCCACTCTGGCCATCCCACAGGGCCTTTGCACATGCTGTTCCACTGACCATGAGCAGCCTCTTAACCATTTTCACCTGGAAGACTCCTACTCGTGCTTCAATATCAGCTCAGATGCTATGTCTGGAAATCATCCTTGAGCCCCCAGGACAGGGTTAAGACTTTCTTCCCCTTGTTCCTAGCATCCTACACTTCTCTGCCGTAGCATCTGTTGCTCTCAATGATTGCTTGCCTCTTTCTTGATGCATACCTCACTAAAATTTAATTTTCACAAGAGTTGGGCTGTATTTATTATGAGCTTTGCAAAACGCTATCTCCTTTAGAACCACGTTCTAATCACCTCTGTACCTACAACAACAAACACAGTTCCTGGAATGTGGTAGATGCTGCAGAAAGGTTTCACATGAATGAATGCATAAATGAATTAATTAGATAATGAAAATGTACAGGTGTGTAGTAACTCAGAAGGCTAAAGCTCAGACCCTTCTACCTGGCAAAGGTCCCTCACAAAGGAACCAAAATTTATTACGTAAGAGTCAGGCCGCTGAAAGTAGTAGACTCCGTGGACAGTGGGTAGGAAAACCGCTACCTCAGGGGTCTGAAAAAAAAGCTACATCATTGCATCGGCCCCTCATCTTTAGACCTTACCCTCGTTCCTTCCCATTTATTGCTGCATCTGATGGTTTGACTTTCTGGAGATGCTGGAGAAAGTGTCAGAGAAGGTGAGGGTGTAAGGAGAGTGTTAACACCTGGAGGGGGTCACACAAGAGAGCCAGAGATGGAGAGAGGGACGGCAGGGGGCCTCTTCCTGCAGCTGAGCTGGCCCAAGGCTTATCTGGCCAAGGATCTCAAATGCACCAGGCCAGCTTCTCCTTGGCTGGAGTTTCAGAATATCCCATGCCCTACAGCCTGTGTCCTGAGAGGGGATGGAGACGGCAACCTTTGATGAACGGGCTCCGTGGAAAGCAACAGCCATGGCACACAATGAAGGAGGCAGAAGTTTACCAACAGATAGGACTTTCAATCTGCCTGATTTCTATCCCGGAATAAAGGAGCATCTGTCCAGCCTCCCGCATTCCAAGGTTTTCCGTTTTGCTTTTGTTTGTTTGCTTTCAAGAAGTTTGTACGTAACCCAGTGTCCAGGCCATAAAGGGTGACTCCGGAAAGATCTCTTTGGATTGTGACCTGGTTGGCAGCTCGCTGCCCCAGGGCAGTCCTCATTCCCAGCCAGAGCTCTGCCATTAAGGCCTGGAAACCCACAGACATAATAGGAACCAGGCAGGGAAAGTGAAGCTGAAACCAGGAATGTGTGGCCGAGGCTTCCAGCTCTGCTCAGCTGTGTGAGGCCCGCTTCAGTCACGCATTGCTGCAGCTGGGATGCTCCAAACGAGTGTGTTGGCAACGGGGCGCCTGGGCTCGGGCTTCGGGGCTTTCTGGGTGCCTTTGTCCAAGCTGACAGCCGCCAGGGACCCCTCCCTGGTTCCTAGGAGCCAGCCTGGTGTTGAAACCCTGGCCCCGTGGGACTCAGCCAGAATGTGAGCAATGGATTGGAGACTCCCAGTCTATTCTTCAGCTTGGTCCTCCCAGGCTTTTGGAGCAAAGGGGGAGGGAGAGGCCTGGATACAGTAGAATAATTTTGGCAAAGGGCTCCCTCCTATAGACCTGCAGAACTCGAGGTGTGACTCATGGACCAGAAGGAAGCAGGCGTGGACACTGTCTTCCAGGGTGGTCACCTGAAGGAACCATGGACAGAAAATTAATTGGAGGCTATCAATCTAACTTCAAAGGTCCCCACGCAACTGTACTTGGAAGAGAAAATGAACAGCGAAGATGGTGTTCAGCAAGACGGTGGCCTGATTGTCCCTCATCTGTTCCAATATTTGCCAAGAGGCATGAGCTACTAACCTGGCTCCTCTCTGCCACCACACGCACGCCATCTCGGAACTTTCAGGTTGCCGAGGGGCTCAGTGTTAATGCCATTCAGGAGCACCATCTTCTAACCTTCAGTCTCCCTGCAGATCAGACAGCTCTTGCTGCAGGCTGCACTGCCCATCATGGAAGCTCCATGCATCCAAGGCCAACACAACTGCTCTGGGCAAGGTGTGTCAAGGTGGGAGGTGGGGGACTGGGGCAAGAGCTTTGGAAAATGCTAATGTGGTTCAGATCATGACTAGCCCTCAGGACCTGAGGGGAGCAGAGGCTGAGGATGGAGACGGGGGTGTCTTCAGGGCCTGGCAACATACGTGACACTAAGTTACGTGAATGGTCTACCCGTAGCTGGATTTTCTCCTTTTTGCTTCGTGTCTTTTACTTTGAGTTTGTTCTTCCATGGAAAAGCTGGTGTGATTCATAAAACAGAGTCGTCAAGTGAATTGACAACATGCATAAAGGTGCTGTTTTATTACCTGCATGCTTGTGTATATGTGTATGTGTGTGTGTGTGTGTAGAATGGATATAGATTTGATAGGTAGATAGATAGATGATAGATTTCTAATCATTATATAAAAGAATTGATTCTCATTGTAGAAAATTTGGAAAATATCGATAGGTAAGAAAATGCAAATCATTCATGATTGCATCACTCAGAGATTAAAAACGATTCACATCTTAATGTACTTCATTCTTTTAGCAAATATTATTTTACAAATTTGAGATCACACTGAATAAACGATGGTACCTGGCTTTTTTCAATTAATGTTGTAAGTAAGTTTTATTTTCCCCCTTCCTTGAGACCTAATTTTGTTTCAGGTTAATTTTCATTTTGTTTAATAAAGACAAATAAAGAAAGAAAGATTTTTCATTATATTTGAGAGAGTAAGACAACAGAATTCCTGAATTACTTTTAGATGCTTCAGCTGTTGCTATTTGCCCACTCTCTGGGTTTCTACAGCCTATTGGTAGGTGGAGCAAAAAACAAATCACATGCTATCCACGCCCAAGCTATAGGTCAGTTGTGTGAAAGTAAATTAGCCATACTGAGCTGAAAGGTAGTCTGATCTCCTTACAGAAGAGTCATGTGATTCCTCTGTCAATGGAAACTTAGGTTGCTTCCATGTCCTGGCTATTGTAAATAGTGCTGCAGTGAACATTGGGGTGCATGTGTCTTTTTGAATTATGGTTTTCTCAGAGTATACGCCCAGTAGTGGGATTGCTGGGTCATGTGGTAGTTCTATTTGTAGTTTTTTAAGGAACCTCCATACTGTTCTCCACAGTGATGGTATCAATTTACATTGCCACCAACAGTGCAGTTGGGTTCCCTTTTCTCCACACCTCTGCAGCATTTGTTGTTTGTAGATTTTTTGACAATGCCCATTCTGACTGGTGTGAGGTGATACCTCATGGTATGTTTGATTTTCATTTCTCTAATAATTAGTGGCACTGGGCATCTTTTCATATGTTTGTTGGCCATCTGTATGTCTTCCTTAGAGAAATGTCTATTTAGGTCTTCTGCCCACATATACACAATGGAATATTACTCAGCCATAAAAAGGAGTGAAATTGGGTCATTTGCAGAGACGTGGATGGACCTAGGGTATGTCATACAGAATGAAGTAAATTGGAAAGAGAAAAACAAATATCACATATTAATGCATATACGTGGAATCTAGAAAAATGGTATAGATGATCAAGTTTGCAAAGGAGAAATAGAGACACAGATGTAGAGAACAAATGTATGGATACCAAGGGGGACAGGGGAGGTGGGATGAATTGGGAGATTGGGATGGACATATATACACAATTGATACCATGTATAAAATAGATAACTAATGAGAACCTACTGTATAGCACAGGGAACTCTACTCAGTGCTCTGTGGTGACCTAAATGGGGAGGACATCCAAAAAAGAGGGCTTATATGCATATGTATAGCTGATTCACTTTGCTGTACAGCAGAAACTAACACAACGTTGTAAAGCAACTATGCTCCAACAAAAATTAATAATAAAAAGAAAAGTCATGCCAGGTCCATGGAGGCAGAGGAGTCTGACGCCACAAACATCCAGGGGACAGAAGAAGCCATGGGGCGTGGGAGCCCCTGCTTCTGACAACTCTGGGGGGAGGTTGCCGACATGTTTAACTTCTCATTAGCTGTTTTATCGCTGTGTTTATTTGTTTACTATAGTATGGAAATCCGCAGGTAAGTGATAAACTTGCATTCCAACTGTCAGTAAACGCCGGTGTTTCTTAACCAAATTGAAAACATTCAGACCACGCCCAGATTGAAGTTTGGTGAGGTGTTTTCAGTTGGTCATGCCAAAATGAGACAGGAACATTTTTTTTTCTTCCTTGTTGTATGTGTGTGAAGTTTGGGAGAAGGATATACAGGGGGTGTGGGGTAGTCGAGCAAAAGGAAAACTTAATCCTACTGTGACATCAAACCTTTATTTCATTTTGCCAGAATTGGTTTGAAAAACAAAACACAACAAAACAAAAAAGCCCTCTGCTTGGTTGAGCACCCAACTTGCCAATTTGTAGATCTGCCCATAGATGTGCAGATACATAATGGCTCATTTTATCCAAAACACTTGGGAAAATTTCCAGTGATATTCTTTCAGGAGATGCTCAGTGTTGTACACCACGCCAGACAGGTGCTTCCAAAGACGAGTTACATCCTAGACCTGCACCCAGGAACTTTGTAACCATGGAACAGTGAAAAAATGGGATAAATGGTGGTCAGCTAAGGCAGACATATAAGGAGGAAATGATTTCCATTTGGGGACATCAGGATAATTTCCTATATATCTTAAGATAATTTCTTAATTATCCTTGTATATTCTAAAGGATAATTATTAGACCAAGAGATGTTAGTGAAACAGATGTGGATTTTGGTGTTACTTAGCTGGGTGACCTTAGACAAAGGCCCTCCTCCCTCCATACCTCAGTGTCCCCATCTTTAAAGTGAGGCCAGTGCTAGTTTCTGCCTGTGAGGCTATTGTGAGAGGTCAATGCGACCATAAGTATCCTACCTGCATATATCAGGTACTCACTAAAGAGCCATCAGAAAAAAAGCCATAGTTGTCATTAAACCAGTGAAGGACTTCATGTGACCATAGCATGTCTCATTCTAATTCACAATTGTCCTGGTGACATCTCCCATATGTGGCTGCCACAGCCCAGGCATCATACCTGAAAGGGAGAAAATCATCACAACACCAGCACATTGAGCATCTTCCAGGTGTCACTCTCAATGTATTTTCTCTCACTAACAGTTAGAGGTGGCAGAGGTTTGAGAGGAGGACCTACCTGCCCACACGCACACACAGAGCAGGAAATGAGTCCAAACTGACACCAAAGCCGGCGGAAGTCTGGTCCTATGTTCTGGGTGCCACACCGCACTGATTCTCATCCGGTCTCTCGCTGGATTGGTAGTGGATTCCATGAGACAAGGCATGCAAGGCAGCCAGTGGAGGACCAGCTGCTGCTTATACCTACCAGGCATTCTTCCTTTCAAAGTTACTGGGCACACACTATGGGCCAGGATAGCTACTGGGCACTGGGGGGTCAGAATCAAATAAATCCCCATCATATTTTAAAGGATTCCGTAATCCAGAGGAGTGAAGTCTGTGTAGACAGTAAATGAAGCACAATATAATGCGGATTGGGGGAAGGATGCTTTATACATCTCCCAACCACTTCGTCTTTTGTCCTGGTTTAGGTCACTCTTCTGCGTCTCACACCTCTTGTGTGTGAGATCCTTGTTTGGATAGAGAGATCCTTGTTTGGACAGAGCTTTGAGCTTTCAAGTCCCCTTCGGCCTTTTCCCACAGCATTCTCTGCTTACTTCTGTCCACAGGACATACTGAAGTCCTTCCTCCAGAAAGATTTTCTCTTTCCTGAAATTCTAGTGAGAAGCTATACAGCCCACTTTTGAACATACAAGTGCCACTTTGCTCCAACAGTTGTTTTGCACCTCAGTCTTGTCTTATTCTTATGGTTCTGTTGACGATGTAAGGTTATAAAACTCACGAGTTTCTGTTTCTCCCAGCAGAGTCATCAGTGCACAGTAGGCAGTTAGCAGGTGTGTTTTGATTTATCAACTCTGAAGCCTCCTGAGAGTGAATCAAGGAGGTAAAGGCACCTCTGGAGATCCAGGAGCTGGCATTGTAGAGCCCAGCCAATCGAAGTCCACAGATCTCGAACAGCTTGCATGCCAAAAGGGGCCACTGAGATGCACTCAATCAATGAGTCAGATCCAATAGAGTCTTCAGGACTCCGGATGAGCCCTGTTCAGTGTGGCGTAAGATGAGGGACAAGGGTAAGCCTGCGGTGTGTTGGAAAGAGAATTCATCAGTGCAACCTCTCCAGATGAGCAGATCAGCCCTGTGTTGGGATAGAATGTTGCCGAAACAGTCTCCTCTGTCTAGGTGGCCAAAATGATAGGGTTTTATCTGCTGATACGGATCAGATTTGAAAGCAGATCCTTTTTCGCCCTTATTGACTGATGCATGTGTTTTGCAGACTCATAACGTTTCTTGTACTGTCAGGTTGGCTTGGTGAATCTTTGACTGCCAGTCTCCATCAAGGGAACAAAGGGTACTCCCATGCTAGTGGCACTGACCCTTAAGCAAACGGTTGCTTCCTCTATCAGCTATGACTCTGGTCTTTTCATATCCAGACTCAATATTTTTACCATTTGGGCACTGACTCATTTGAAAGGGTGAGATTTGCAGACTTTGCCGTTAGCCCAGGCTCTAGGAAGCACAGAGGTGCAGTGCCAGTTCAGAGTCTTGGTGGTTCTGCTTATAACCCAACCAAAAGAAAGAACTAGATTATTTTTTTAATTGAAGTATAGTAGATTTAGTTTCTGGTGTACAAAAAAGTGATTCAGTTATACATATACATACATATTCTTTTCCATTATGGCTTATTACAGGGTATTGAATCTAGTTCCCTGTGCTATACAGTAGGTCCTTGTTGTTTATCTATTTTATAAATAGTACTTTGCATCTGCTAATCCCAAACTCCTAATTTATCCCTCCCTTACCCTCTTTCCCCTTTGGTAAACATAAGTTTGTTTTCTATGTCTATGAGTCTGTTTCTGTTTTGTAAATAAGTTCATTTGTGTCATATTTTAAATTCCACATATAAGTGATATCATATGGTATTTGTCTTTCTATAAGAAAGATCTAGATTAATGTTGGTGCCTAGAGATCATGGTGGTCCCTTTGGAGTGAAAGCAGTGAATATGTGTACAGATCTGGTTGGAGGGCATATATATTCCCTTTGAAAGGGAAATCTTTCCCTTTGAAAGGTTTCTCTTGGCAAAAATAAAACCATAGGAGGGAGTAATCTTGTGCCCATTCGTTTAGCACAATCTGCTTGCATGGCAGATGTGTCAGGAACCATGTGGAGAGTTAATTAGGAATAAATTTATAGGGCAAAGACTCTGTCCTTAAGATGCTCAGGGCTGGACATTAATCCCAAACTCCTAAATTATCCCTGCCCCGCCCACCTTTCCCCTTTGGTAATCATAAATTTGTTTTGTTTTCAAAGTCTGTGAGTATGTTTCTGTTTTGTAAATAAGTTAGTTTGTGTCATTTTTTTTAGATTCCTCCTGTAAGTGATATCATATGATATTTGTGTTTCTCTGTCCGACTTACTTCACTTAGTAGGATAATCTCTAGGTCAGTCTATGCTGCTGCAAATGACATTATTTCCTTCTTTTTTATGGCTGAGTAATATTCCATTATACACATGTGCCACATCTTCTTTATCTGTTTTTTGTCAATGGACATTTAGGTTGCTTCAATGTCTTGGCTATTGTAAATCGTGCTAGTGAACTAGCACGATTTACAATAGTGAACATTGAAGCAACCTAACTAGTAGTGAACTAGTAGTGAACATTGGGGCGCATGTATCTTTTTGAATTATGGTTTTCTCCAGATTTATGCCCAGGAGTGGGATTGCAGGATCATATGGTACTTCTATTTTTAATTTTTTAAGGAACCTCCATACTACTCTCCTTAGTGGCTAACAGTGTTACTATGTATAAAATAATCAACAAGGACCTGCTGTATAGCACAGGGAACTCTACTCAGTATTCTGTAATAACCTATATAGGAAAAGAATCTGAAAAAGACTGGATATATGTATACTTATAACTGAATCACTTTGCTGTACACCTGAAACTAACACAACATTGTAAATTAGTTATACTCCAATATAAAATAAAAAAATTTAAAAAAAAAAGATATTGAGGGCTGCCCACCAAGCTTGGGATGACCATACTACATACAATAAAGGAGGGTTTTATAGAGCCCCATGAGGTATGGAGTGGTCCAGGCTTTGAGGTCAGGCAGAAAATGGGTCCCAAGTCCCCATCTACCCTAATTTAGCTATTTGTCCTTGGGCTCAGTTTTGCTCCCCAAATCTTTCTGAATTTGAGGGTTTTTTTTTTCTTCTGTAAAATATAATACTATGTAAGGTATGCCAAGCACTTAGCACCTAACCCAATACCCAATACCTGCTAAACATATGTGAGCTTTATTTTTACCATCATTATTTTATTACTTTCATTATCATCATCATCATCATCATCATCTTCTCTAATTAGTGGATGAGAGATGGCTTCACAGTAAAGAGATAATCAAGTAAGATTTTGAAAGACATGCAGGGATTGCTAAGGTGCCTGAAGGCAGAAGCGCATCCCAGAGAGAAGAGTTTGTGCAAAGACTCAAAGGTATGGGGGGTGGGGGGACTGGGCTACTTTCAGAGATAAGCACCAGTTGAAATACGGAAGCAAAGGATGGATTTCTGGATCACCTGGGGCAAAAGGTGTTGGCATATAGATCTTTGAAGAGGTGAGGTGTAGGCTGATAGATGGTGATCAAACCATGAGAAGTCTTGAATGGGATACTAAGCAACTAAGTAGAAGTTACTGATGACATTGGACCAAATCTGAGCATGGTGGTCAGAGTAGAAACTGGGTTGGAGGAAACTTGGAGATAAGCTCATCTAGACAGATCAGGAAGAAATGGTACCCAAGGAATGCAGTTAGTACTAAAGGCAGCCAGCCATCAGAAATGCAAGACAGGTGGCTAAGGTTTATTTTCAAAGGTCATGAGATGGATCTCTTACCCCCTTGCACTCTGAAAAGGCCTTTTCCTTCTTTAGTTCATGAAACAATTAAAAAGCTTCAATTTGGATTTTTATTTGCAAAGCAATCTATGACTGCAAAACTGACAACATTCTTGTCAGATTTGAATTGTGATTCTTTCTCCTGATCTCTCAGTTTGGTGGCCACGGGTGAGTTGAATCCCATATAGCTAAGAGAATCTGCTTCCAAGATAATCTGCTTTCTAGCAAATGGCATCTGTCAGTCCATATCTTTTAGAAAGCCTGAAATAATTATTTTGGGGTAAGAAAAAAAAAGAAAAAAGAAATAGTATAGAATTTCTTCTTTAAGTAATGGAATCTCTGGTTCTATTTAAAAGAGATTTTAATTTAAAAATGCATGATCCCAACTTTTCAGGAAGATTTCTACTGTGTAATGTAACAAACCCCTGAAATATCGCTTCTAGTTTATTCATAACTGGTGCTAGGAATATAGAGATGAAAAGAAAAAAACGTTGTCCCTGCCCTTAGAGGGCCAATGTCCAACACAGGACACAGACATGAAAGTGCTCGAAGGTGATACAGCAGCCAGAGTGGGAGCCCAGAGAAGCAGCCTCATCTGCCTGGGAGAAGAAGGCAGAGCTTTTGTAGGTAGATGAAGAAAACCTTCTATGCCATGGTGGTGGAGATACATTTGCCATATGGACACCATATTTTCTGAGTCAAAATCGGGATAGATGATCTGACACAATGTCTGTCGATGGGACAGAGTATTTGAAATCAAGGCTGTCCAAGGAAACTCAGGACATATGGCCACCATAACCAATCATTACTGTGCATACGGGAGGGCATGGTTTGATCCACAGAATAACCAAAGCCAAGATTCAGGCAGACAATTTACATTAATGTTTAACTGCAGATGTGTAAGAACTATATTTCCTGACCTTATCTATCAGAGTAGGCAAAGGGTAGGATGCTAATGAATTCATAGCAACCCTAAACAAAGCCAGGCATGCCAGAATGTTAGAATGACAGGGCTGGAAATACCCTTAATGACCACCTGGTCTAAACTTCACCCTGCTGCTCAACTAGAGAAACTGAGGCTCATCCCTCAAAAGCATGTACCTGCTATGGGCCAGAGCTGGCATTGGGTGTTGTCCAAAGCTCACCTAGGTGCTGCAGTTCTTTAGGGCTGAATTTGGGGATATTCCAGAAAATCCCGTGAATTATTAGAAACCCCCAAATGCTGGCCTTGACCCCACCAAGTTGATATTCAGTAGCATACCACCTTGGCAAACAATCAGGGCGCCATATTTGATGACCTTGAACTCACATCTCACCAGGATATAGATGAGGATCCCAAGTTGAATATCAACACCAGAACATTTAAGATGCAGAGGAGGTGGTTGTGACAAAAGTTGGCAATGCCACAGAGTCCCAAGGACACTAATTATCTTACATTTTGCTGACAATTCTCCATTGGTGATGAAGTAGTAACAAAAAGAAGGTTCATAGCAAAAGAGTGGAGTATTTACTTATGAGGGTTCAGGAGTCAGGAGTTCAGTCTCAGCTGAGCAAGTAGAAAATCAAAAGTCCACATGTGTCTCTCCAAGATGGCTCCAGGAAGTATAGGTACCCACTCAATAACTAAACCCATTGATCTCTAATCCCCTATCTTTCTGACTTGGGAAGGGGCTGAGCTCTAGAATTGCATGACTTTGTACCTTCACAGTCCCTGCAAAATGTAAGATGCCTGCCCAGCATGTGAGAAGTGTAGACAAAGAAATGGCTTTTTACCTGGGGCTGGCGAATATCAGCCCGGAGCTCTGAGATTAAAATGCATGGCAGACATTCTCCTCCTAGTGTGAGTTTGGGCTGGAGGAATGGTGATTAAAAAGGACCAATGGCATGGACTGTGCTTGGGCTACATGCATCTTCTTCTGGAATTCCAGAACAATCTCACCTTGGGGATCCAGATCTATTTGTGGGCATGTGGTACAGGCTGGAGACCACCAGTACATTTTTTTCCTTTTCCCTTCTTTTATCTTCTCTGCTTTCCTTTCCTTTGCTTCACTTCACATCCCTTTGCTTTTCATTGCTCCCTATCTGGACTGACATATACTACTGACTCAAATTAAGTATACATTGTTCCTTGGCCTAGGTGCTGTTAGGATCTAAGATACTCTCTAGATATGTTGATCATTCTCAGCCATCCATCTATGGGTCCACCATCTACTCATCTACCCATCCATCTCTTACCATCCACCCAGCCAGGCATGTATTCACCCTTACCTTCAGTTCAGATCAGCAGGCATTTCCTGAATCACAGTTAAGTGTTAAGGACCCATGCAATCCCCTCTGGCAACAAAGATAAATATGATCTAGACCTTGATTTAGAGATGTCACTCATAATCTAGAAGGCCGACTTGTAGTTATGTCTTGATAAGTGCTATAAGGGCTTGATAAGGGCAGTGACTGAGGTGTATACTGTGCAGCCTTTCAGTGAACAGAAGTTGACCATTTGAAGGGAGAGGGTGGGCAGGAAACACTAAGTTGAGAGTTGGTGAAACAAAAGAACAGAGATAGGTAAAACTACAAGTTGCTGGACATTTCTAGAGGGAAGTAGAGGCTGACAGTGCCAAGCTGGAGAGCTAACAAGGGTCCATGCCAGAGCAAAAACTATAAGCTACCAACCATTCCAACAAGTGTGGCTTTTTAACCTCATCCTCTCATACACTTAGGGTGACCAAATGTCCTGGTACCCTTGGGACTAAAGAGATTCCCAGGATGCAGGCCTTTCAGTTTCAAAGCTACTGCACTCTCAGGCAAACCAGAATGATGTGTATGGTGGGAAGATTAATGACCCCCAAAGATGAGCAAACCCTAATTTTCCAAACCTGTGAATCTGTTACTTTCATGGCAAATAAGACTTTGCAGATGCAATTACATTAAGAATTTTGAGATGGGGAGATTATTATTCTGAGCTACCCTGGTGGGCTCAGTGTAATCACAAGCATCCTTAGAAGGGAAAGAGGGAGGAGGGTCAGAATCAGAGGAGACGTAATGATGAAATCAGAGGTCAGAATTATGCCATTGCTGGAAGGGGCCACAAACCAAGGAATGTGGGCTGTCTCTAGAAGCTGGAAAATGCAAGGAACACATTCTCCTCCAGAAGGTACACAACCCTTCTGACACCTAGATTGTTGCCCTATAACACCCATTTTGGACTCCTGACCTCCAAAACTATAAGAGAATAAATATGTGTTGTTTTAAGCCACTGAGTTTATGGTGATTTGTCATGGTAGCAATGGGAAACTAATACACTCTACTTCTCAAAATATATGTCTAAAAGGTGGGTGCAAGTGGTGACTTGCTGATTTTCCATTGCCACTGGCAGACCCTGGTTTCTCCCAATGTACTATTATTTTATTAAGTACAGGGAGATATTGCAGGAAAAAACCCAGAGCACTTTGAAATGCCAACCATTTACTGATCACCCCGGCATGGTGGGAACACTAGAGTGGGATTCAGGATGCTTTAGTATCTCTCTGGTTCTGCCTTTCCTGCCTCTGTGAGCTTGGCCCACTTCCCTGGATCTTCTGGTTCTTATTTATCTCTAAG
This sequence comes from Grampus griseus, assembly GCF_964374135.1. Classification (NCBI taxonomy): domain Eukaryota; kingdom Metazoa; phylum Chordata; class Mammalia; order Artiodactyla; family Delphinidae; genus Grampus; species Grampus griseus. The sequence goes on along the minus strand of NC_139018.1, from coordinate 7,061,160 downwards.
ACAAAATAAATGATATAGGTCTATCATTTCAAATTTATAAAGTTTTTACATATTATTAAGTGACCATGAATTCATAATGTAGTATTTGTGGTTGAGCATGTATTTTCAAGGGAAAGGTAACATTACTCCCAAATGGGCTAAAACTGGTTCTTGGGGGAATAGGGAAATTTTACTCTACATTTAAAGTACAAGTATACAGACAGTACATAACCAGGTATATAGTATATCTGTGGTATTAATATTTCATGCAGGGTGATTAGGAAAAAATGTCAAAAAAGTCTCTTTCTGAGTATTCTAATGAAAAGAAATAATATCAAGAACCTCCTATCTAGTGAATGTACATCACATATTGCTATTCATTGACATGTACACACGGCTATATTTAAAATAGATAACCAACAATGAGCTACTGTATAACACAGGGAACACTGCTCAATATTCTGTAGTAATCTAAAGGGGAAAAGCATTTGAAAAAGAATAGATACATGTATATGTATAATTGAATCACTTTGCTGTACACCTGAAACTTATACAACGTTGTTAATCAACTATGCTCCAATATAAAATTAAAAATAATTTTTTAAAAGTATTTTAAATGGCACAGGGAAGATGATGGATCAGATAAGTTATGGAACTTTATTGAGTCAGACTGATATAAGTTTAATTTCATCTTTTCACATAGCTATGTGGTCCCCACGAACTCTGAGCTTGGTATCTTTATCTCGGAGAGAAAGAATCTGCCTAGGATTGTTGTTGGTGGTCTTTAATTCTATAACATAGATACAGAGATAGATAGACTGATGGCTATAGAGTGGATTGATAGATACAGATATAGATGATATAGACAGACATAAACACACAACTGCACAGAGTACAGCCCACAGTAATGACCCTCTCCTTTTCCTTCTAATATTTTTTCTCCTTAGAAAAATGTCCTCTTGGGACCCTTCCCTTGCTGTCCCTCACTGATGTCCACTGCCACATATGTTTGCCCATAAAGTGAATCAACAAATGGAAACCACCAACTTCATTTGAGCCCAAAACATTTGTGTTAGATTATTCCAGAGCCCAGGAAGCAGACAGCACTGGGATAGGTTGACCCCCTTGACCAATGATGAAAAATAAAGCCCACAGGGTGCCTTGCCCAAGCTCCCCCTGTTGGTCAGTCCCAGTGCTGCAACATGGTCCCAGGGTTTTTGACAATGACCTAATCCAATTGCAGCTGAGGGTTCAGCACAGAGGGTCTGTTTTGCCTCATATCCTTGTTGCTTATGCTTCCAAAGACAGACTTTGTGTGGAATCTTCACATCTGCCTGCACCAAGAAGTGATAGAAGAATGGACACCCTGAGGCTTGTTGCTGTTAAAATGACGCCGTGTCATGACACAGTGTTCCCTTTATGAATATCCACTGGAGAAAAATACATATCCAAACCCAGTATGGAAGGGATAGAAAGGCATCTTAGAGACATATTTTTCTCCTTTAATCTGATGACCATAATGGATCGCAATTCATCCTGTTTCCCTCTTTGCTCAGGCTTCAGGAAACTCAGAGACAAATTTGTGTTACATCCCTAACATTTGTGCAGGGTTATCCTGTCTTTTATCTTATTTTGTTTTTCTTTTCTTTTTTTTTTTTTTTTCTTTATCTGTTCTGCTGTTCCTCTATCCTTCTGAGAACCTGATAGGCTAACTTGCTCTCTGGACAACTAACTCCAGCATTCATTCCTGGTAGAAGACTACACTATTCTCTCCATTCGACTTCATTTCTGACTACATCAAGGGTTGTAGACCTGCCTTTCCACACCAAGGATCGATGTTACACTTAGATGGTGACCCAGAAGACATGGCCCAGAAGATCCCACTTGGACCTTGCTTTTTACTTGCACCTACCTTCAAGGATTAACTGTTCAAAGCTACTTGAAAGAGAATGCTGGATTGAACTCAGAGAATTAAAGCCTGGTTTCAAGTTCAGACCAACAAATATATCTTGACCACTTAATGTAGGTGCTTTTGAAATGGAGCTGAATGGACCCTCTAGTTTTGGAGCCCATAGGGTCGTTGGTGGGCAAACAGTTCAGTGCAGTCTTACAAGTGTCATGGCAGGAGAGGTGCCATGGAGCTCTGGGGACACAGTGGAGGGGCATGTTTGCAGCCTGAGAGAATCAGGCGACACCTCCTGGAGCTTCCCCCAGGCATTTGAGCTGGATTTTAAAACACAGGAAGTTGAAAACATGCATCCACATGAAAACCTGCACACCAATGTTTATAGCAGCTTTACTGATCACTGCTAAAACTTAGAAGCAGCCAAGCAGTCCTTCAATAGGTGAATGGATATATAAAACTGTGGTACATCCCTACCCTGGAATACTATTTGGCAATTAAAAGAAATGAGCTGTCAAGCCTTGAAAAGACATGGAGAAACCTTAAATGAATATTACTTAGTGAAGGAAGCCAAGCTGAAAAGGCTAAATACTGGATGATTCCAACTATCTGACGCAGAAAAGGCAAAACTATGGAGAAAATAGAAAGATCAGGGGTTGCCAAGGTTTGGTGGCAGGGAGTGTGAGATCAAAACAAACCAAAACAAAACACAGGCAGGAGTAAAAAGGTAGTCAGGTAAAAAAACATTCCAGTTGTTGGCGACAGTGGGAACCAAGATACAATACTGGAAAAATGCAGAGCCTACTTCCATCAGGATAGGAAGTGTTGTGTTGTAGAAACTAAAATATCAGGGAGGGATATGGATGGTGGGGTAAGGACAGTGAGAAAGTGAACCAGACCCTAGGAACCTGGATTTTATCCTTTAAGACAATGGGAATGTTTAAAAGAATTTAAGCACAGATGTGAATGGACACACTTACTGTCACCTGCCCACCAAGAAGAGGTGGATTTAGTATAAACCCTCAACTTTGACTTCCTGCTCTGCTCTTCCTCTCAGCATTGTCAGTATGAGAGACCTTAAACAAATACATGTTTTCACATCTATTCTCTGAATTATATGTCACCAGAAATGCCAGTGGTTGGTGGGGCAGCCTAGAGCCAGGCAGTATAGGAGTCAATAAGACCAAACATATAGCTTATGGAAATCAAAAGTGTTTATTGTGAAACTACTATGTGCTGGGAAATTGCACATCCTCTCCCCCGACTCCTGACCTCAAATCAAATGCTCTCTCCACTTCTACTTGAACCTCTTTCAAACTTGGTATTCCACCTCTATCCATCATATTTAAAATCTGCCAGCCTCTGCCCATGAAGCTGTTTTTTGGTGCATGTAATACCACTGCAGGAAGGGCTAAGTACAGGCAGGACACTGATTATTAGGTCACTACGTTTATTTAGACTTCTGCAACCATAGTCTCTCAACACTATAGCTCATTATTAACCATTTGGATTAGTTTCCTAGGGCTGCCATAGAAAATACCACCAACTGGGTGTCTTAAAACAAGAGAACTTCATTATCTCATAGTCCAGGAGACCAGAAGTCTTGAAATTATGGTGTTGGCAGGGTTGCTTCCTTCTGGAGGCTCTGGGAGAATCCCTTGCATGCCTATCTCTTAGCTTCATGTAGCTGATGACCATCCTGGGCACTTCTTGTCTTGTGGCTGCATCACCCAGATCTCTGCCTCCATCTTCACATGGCCTTCTCCTCTTTGGGTCTCTTCTGTGTCTTTGTGTCTCAAAGCTCCATTTCCATCTCTTTTCTCTTACAAGGGCCCCAGTCACTGGATTTAGGGCCCTCTCTAAATCCAGGATGATCTCATCTCAATATCCTTCACTTAATTATCTCTGCAAAGACCCTATTTCCAAATAAATTCACAGGCACCAGGGGTTAGGAGCTGGTCATATCTCTTCAGTGAACACAATTCAACTTGCTTCACCATTTCATAGATGACCAAGACAAGGTTCAGAGTGGTTAAGTGACTGGCCCAAGCACACAGCTAGTCAGCAGAACAAAGTAAGACTGGAGGACAGCTCCTTTGATTACAAATCCCATCTCAGAAATGATTATCTCTGGATGTGGCAACTGGCTCTGAGATGTATGCATAGCATTCAGAGCCAGTGAGAATCAAGGTTGCATCAGCTGGAACTTCTGGGAAAGAAAAGCATCCTTTCTCTTCTCTGTGAGTGTACTGGTTATCTATCGCTGCATAACAATTTCTCTCAAACTTATTGGCTTAAAACAACAAACATTTTTTATCTCACAGGTCCCACGGGTCAGGAATCAGCTGTGGCTTCACTGGGGCTTCTGTTTCAGGTTTGCCCACAGGCTGCCACAAAGGCGTTGGATGGGCCTGCAGTCATGTCGAGGCTTGGCTGGAGAATGGTCTGTTTCCATGTGCACTCGTGGGCTTGTTGGAAAACTCAGATCCTTGCAGGCTGGTAGACTGAGGGCTTTGGTTTCTCGATGGAAGTTGTCCAGAGACCATCCTCAATTCCTTGTCACAGAGGTTTCTCCATGGGGAAGCTCACATCGTGACAGCTTGCTTATTCAACAGCAAGTAAGTGGAAAGAGCCAGAAAAGATGTGTAAGGACAAGGGAGAAGTCACCATCTAGTATAACCTAACCTTGGACATGAAGTCTCAATCCTTAAGTCACTAAGTCCAGCCCGTATTCAAGAGGAGGGAATTGCACAAGGGCATTAATACCGAGAGGTAGGATCCTTGTGACCCATCTTGGATGCTGTCTGTTAGAGAGACTCACTGAAGCAGACCTTCGATGTTCTGTGGATGGTGCTATGAGGGGGAGGACTAGGCAACCATTTTGCTCTGTTGAGGGGAGAGCTACGGGGTTTCCAGGAACCATGGCATAGGGCCTGGCAATGCACCAACATCAGAGGACACAGAAAGAAGAGACCCAGAAGAACCAGGTCCTTGGCAATATGATCAAGCCTCTTTTTTTGTTTGTTTGTTTTTTTTTTGCCGCATGCGGGCCTCTCACTGTTGTGGCCTCTCCCATTGCGGAGCACAAGGCTCCGGACGCGCAGGCTCAGCGGTCATGGCTCACGGGCCCAGCCGCTCCGCGGCATGTGGGATCTTCCCGAACTGGGGCACGAACCCGCGTCCCCTGCATTGGCAGGCGGACTCTCAACCACTGCTCCACCAGGGAAGCCCGGTCAAGCCTCTTGATCAAGCCTCACCTGAAGTCAGAAGCTCTGAACTTTTCAGAAGACACTGAGTCCATAAATTGAATTTACAGAAAGTTTTAACAGATGCATGACCCTGCATATATATACAGTCAAGGTGCAGAAGAGAACTCCCTGAGTTTATTTGCCTCTTTAGATAGGTTACCAAACACAACCCTGTTTCATCATTTGTTATCATTTGCTTTCTAATTACCCACATCGGTTTTGTGAGCTGAAACTGGGTGGCCATCAGCAGCCTCGTGCTTGGGTTTTTATCTGCATCTGTATTCACTTTCCATGGAAGGACTCCTTAGAGTATATCGGGAGCCCCGAAGTCAGGCAGCTGATTAGGTTAAGGGCTGTCTACACCCGAGCACAGAGTCAACATCCCCCCCGCCCAGGTCCCAGGGACTATTTCTTTTGCTGTGTTCACAGGTGGGTGTTTAACAAAATTAGTAATGAGATCTCGCCTCCAAATCCCTTCTCCCTGGTGAGTTCACTGGGGGGAATCAGCTGGTCTGAGGAGTGCTCATGTGGTTTTCAACTGATGTTGCAATTCTACCATCTCCCTGTTTTGCACCTCTACCCACCCCCCCCACACACAGCTAACCATTAACCTGTCTCTTCCTGTTTCACTGAAGAATTTGTCAACAGTGGCTTTGCCCCCCATCCTCTCTCTCTCCCTCAGACTCCAAGCGGCACCGGCTTGTAGCAAGTCACAGGGCCATTATGGAGATGTATTTGTGATGTGGTCCTTTTTACTTCTAAAGAATCTTACATGGTTCTTTAATCTTAATATGAGTTCCCCCTTCCTTCCTCTTACCCAATAAACAGTGTCAAATCTAGAGGCTTCAAGTTAGTTTTCTGATGAAAATTACAGATGATGGAACCACACTGTGCGCTTTGGGGACCGTGACCCTCTCCCAGGTGGACACTTGGCTCGCCCACAACCTGCTCCGCCTTGATCAGAGAGGTAACAAATAACTGTTCCCCAGACATGTAGCGTGTGACTCACGAGAAGATAAAGTACGGGGGGAATAACAGGAAGGGTGTGGATTTTATTTTGTCTTTCATTTTTTTCTTTTCCCATTTTATTTGTAGAATTTTAATGACTAGCTAGTAGTCCCTTTTATTTATCTACTTTCAAATTTTAATGAATTCTTCTGGCTATAATCACCTAATTTCTGTATTTTAAATGACTAGACTCGTACAGTTTGGAGCAAATTTTATCTTAACGTGATGGTATCATATAGTATCAAATACTGTGTAGGTATGGATCAATCAGTAAGCAAATTCAGTTCTTGTGAGCTGAAGTTAGTTGTTAATTAAGAGGCATTGACAAAAGGAGGACTAGGGTTTATTGCTACTCTCCCAGGATAAAAATCTACTGTGAATTGGCTCAATTCTCCGGTTGTTTCTTTATTAAGTAGGGAAATGGCTTAATACTGTTAGGAGTGACCGTTACAAACAGGCTCGCCCCCTGTTTCAATGGATTTCCGCTTCTCTACACATCATATATTTAACACGGAAAAGGGGGTCTTAGTGTCCACTCAAGCCATTTAATTCTGGAAAGTTCACAGAAGATAAGTATCAGGGACACCACTTCTGACAATAGTGAAAAATAAGATCCTTCCCTTATGTGGATGTGGGTAATAGGATTGGGCATTTCAACTTCTAAAGTTACTTGGCTGTTTAGGATGACAGCAACATCCCTCTACTAGGTACCACTTTTTGGTTCTTTGCCTGGTGCTTCACTCCCATCAATCTGGATCCTCACAGCATTGCTGCAAGGTGTGGGCTAGGATGCCCACTCCACACCAACTTGAGAAAACTCAAGTCCTTTTTTTTTTTTTTTGGTTGCACTACCCAGCATGTGGGGTCTTAGTTCCCCAACCAGGAATCGAGCCGTGCTCCCTGCAGCAGAGTCCTAACCACTGGACCACCAGGGGAGTCCCGAGGAAACTTAAGTTCCGACAGATCATATCACCTGTTACAGTCACATATTTAGTCAAGATCTTAAGCCAAAAATATCCAATATTTATGCGTTTTTGTCCCCACTGCCTCTCTATTACACTATTGTTTATTAATTTTCCCTTTTGTAATACTCACACCAAATCTTTCTCACGTTCTGTTAGGCAAGGCTCACTGGATTAAGAAAGACAGTTGCTTGAATCTCCTCATCTTTTCCTGAGGTTTAGGCAGAAGCAGGCATGGACTTCTTGAGACTGGGACGCCCAGGTACAGGTCACAAGGGTCCAGGTGAGACCAGAAAGGGCAGGAGGTGAGGTGACTAATGGACTCCCACCATCCGCCCACCGGGAACCCAGGGGGCCCAGGGGCTTGGAGTTGTTAGCCAGCCTAAAAGAGCATTTTCAACTATCCCAGGGGAGAGTCATTTAGCCAGGATAAATAGGCTGTTTAAACTGACCATATTTTGTGTTAAAACCAAGGGAATTCCTGGTTCAGCCTACCCCATCTTTCTTAAGCTCACTGGGTAAAGAAGATGAAGAGGAAACACAGGAGTCTCCAAGTGGCCTTTGTGACCAGAGAAGCTGCCAGAAAGGGGTTCCCGGAGAGCCCAGTGGAAGGCTTACACTCAGGAGGAGGGGGGAAGGGAGAAGGGTGTACAGGGCAGGTAATGGTCACTGAACCCAAAATGATGAGGTTATAAAAAAGGTGAAGAAGGAAAGAGGAGGGCCACAGGGTGGGATGTAACCATCAACCACAGGACAGTGTGAAGGCTGCTTCGATAAGGCAAGTTCAGGCCACTCTGAGTGACCACCTGGCTGGGGAGGAGAGGGGTTGGGGTAAGGGTGGTGGACAAGATGGCCCGTAGCTGAGGCTAGAAGGCTGTCAAGTGCCAAGGAGTTAACAGGGCCAAGACGCAGGGGAGAGATTTTTAGGAAGGGGGGGGCAAATGTGCAGTGATCTCTTTAAATCTTCATTTAAATTTAATTTAAAATTAAAATGTAAATGTAAAATAATTTAAAATTAAGTTGAAATTGAAAGAAAAATGCCTTTATGAATTTTCAGGGTGACATTTTTAGACTCTCCATGACCCAGATGGAATTACACCTCCTCCAGGAAGTCTTCCATGATGCTCCACATCTCATTCTCCATCTCTCAGCATTCTCTGGAAACTCACAAATTGTATTCTGATTGCTATCTAGACCCTCTTGTTTGATGTGGGGGTGATAGTCCCAGCTCTATAGTGAGGTCTTGGGGAGCCATATTCTTACTGGTTTCTCCCAACAGATTTTGCTCATAAGAGCAGCTGAACTTATGGTTCTCAATGACTAACTCTTTAAAAATACTAGCTTTCCTGTTATAAGAAAAACACAACACAAAATCTCACTATGACATATTTGAAATTTCATTTTCTTTTAACCAAATTTCCTCTTCATTTTTAGTTTAACAATTTAAACTCTTTAGAAATTGCCTCTATATCAATGTATAAAAAATCCTAAACCTCAGGTTTCCAAGATTTCTGAAGTTCATCTGATTTATTTATATAGCACGTTCAAGTTTATAGGAAACTTATGGAATCATTTTCAGTTTTTCCTTCACAACAGACTGGATTTGTATTTTCTACCTATTTCATAGATGAAGATGCTGAGGCATAGAGAACGACCAACGGTGAGCTCAATAAACCACAGGAGAGGAAATGGACCCAAGCTACCTAACATCAAAATCATGCTCATTTTGCTGTAATACACTGGCTCTTATTTCGTCAAATTTTACTATAAAAGCAGATACAACCACATTTATTTTAAAACATTAACTGGAAACCCAGTGCAATGTGGAAAGACAGGCACCCACTGGGACTGAGTGATGCATGAAAAAGCTGTGTTGTCTTGGTGGAGGGATGCAGATGCATTTCTCATCCTTTCTTCTCCCTTTTATATTTTATTACTATTATTTTGGGGAGGTTAGGTTTTTTCCTTTTGCTTTTCTTTTTTATTGAAGTATAGATGATTTACAATGTTGTGTTAGTTTCAGGTGTACAGAAAATTTATATATATATATATATATATTTCAGATTCTTTCCCATTATAGGTTATTACAAGATAGTGAATATAGTTCCCTGTACTATACAATAGGTCCTTCTTTCTCCTCTTTTAAGAAGAAAAATTGTGTAGCGAGGTATTGTGCTTTCCTTACACTAAGTTCAAGGTGTTGCAAAGAACTATTTGGAAAGGAACAAGGATGGTAGAACCACCTGTAATTTTTATTTATTTATTTTAACATCTTTATTGGAGTATACTTGCTTTACAATGGTGTGTTAGTTTTTGTTGTATAACAAAGTGAATCAGCTATACATACACATACGTCCCCATATCTCTCCCCTCTTGTGTCTCCCTCCCTCCCACACTCCCTATGCCACCCCTCTAGATGGTCACAGAGCACCGAGCTGATCTCCCTGTGCTATGTGGCTGCTTCCCACTAGCTATCTATTTTACGTTTGGAGTGTATATATGTCCATGCCACTCTCTCACTTTGTCACAGCTTCCCCTTCCCCCTCCCCCACCTGTAATTTTTAAATCAAAAGGTGTTAGCTATAAAATGTTCAAACCTGCAGACCAAAATCACTGTTGAGACCATGATGCTTTCAAGTAAAGAGGAAACATGGAAAGAAAACTCACGAGGAGAGTGACCAACAGTTGGCACTCAAGTTTCAAAGTAACTTACCAGCTGGGAAGGACAATGGGATTTGAGGTGAACAGGCTGAGCTGGAGGTGACAGCACTGTCCTGAGTCATGCTGCCTTCTGGGAGAGGGACAAGGGCTGTGAGCTCCTGAGCCAAAGGGGATCTTTCCCGGCTTTGTAGTTCTATTGAGATGGCACCTGGACTAAGTCGTGCCGCTTTGGGGTGCATGGCAAGAGAAGGATGCATGCAGATTAGAAGGCATTCAGCTAAGGGATCCAAGAACAATTAAAAGAAGCGTGAGATTATCTTTCACGGACAGATACAGAGACTGACTGTACTTACTCTAAATGACAATAGCAGGAGACCAGAAAGATAACTGAAAGATCCTGAAGATCGAAGGGCTAGAGAATTTGCTCTCTCTGTCATGAGGGTCTAGAATTGCAAAAACCAGGACAAATGTAGGATGCTAAAATGCAGGTTGCTTGGCAGAAGCAGGGAAGTTTTAACAAAACGGGGAAGTTATTTTCCTAGGAAGAGCTCAGAGTTAGGGAACCATTCAAAATCTATTCTTAGAAACTCAGAAACTGTATTTGTAAGGGAGGAACCATGTGTGGATCTGCTAGCATAGATCATCATCGATTACTATGACAATGCGACATAAAATAAAAAAGCTCTGTGTTGATCAATCATGTGTGTATTCTACAACCAGAGCTTTGAGAATAGAAAAAGGGCACCTAAGATTCTTACAGCCATGACAGAATAGAGAGTATCTCTTTGGAAGAAATTCTGGCATAAGCTTCAACGTGAATACAGGTACATTTCTGGAAGTGTGAACTCAGGGATATTCAAAGAGAGAAGACGAGAGAACAGATTGGTGGGGAAGAAGACCATGTTTTGAGGCAAAGTCCTGCCAAATTAATTCTGTAGCCAATCTCAAGAAAAACTGAGACCTTTAATAATTTGTTCAAAATACATATTTCCATTCATGTTGCACATCCCTTCATGGGACTGGGAGTTTAGTGGTGGACAAGGGAGAAGGAACTTTCTAAGAAGTAAACTGTATACTGATGTCTGAAGTTTGGCTAGGAGTTAAAGAAGGTTGGGAAGAGAACAGCATATGGGAAGGCTGAGACACAGAGAACAGAGCCCAGTGCAGAATTAAGAGGAGTCCAATATAGCTGCAGGCCCAGAGGTGCAAGACACACAAACCCAGAGTTTATAACTCAGGTCAAGATATTTGTGAACCATGCAGAGGCTTTTGAACATTACCCCCAAACCAGCAGGGGAAACACTGAAAACTCTCAAATAGAAAAATGACATGATAAACTTGGTATTTTAGAGCAAGCATCCTGGCTAGTAAATGGAGAATGGATGGGAAGGGTAAAATACTAGAGGCAAGGAGGTAAAATAGGAGTTTGTTGCAGAAGTCCAGAAAAGAAACAATGGTGGCCTAGACGAAGAGATGGAGGATGGTGATGGATTGAAGAGACTGAACAAATTTGAAAACTATTGTAAAGGAAGCACCCAGAGGCCTTGCTGCTTAATCAGATGGGCAGGCTTATGTCCAAGGAGGCCTCAGTAAAGATGTCTAGGTTTCTCATTCGGATATTGAGCATGTGGTGATTCCATTCATGAGAAAACATTGAAACGGAATAAGGATTTAGCGGTGTGTAGAGAAAGAAAAGTAAAATCAGTTTGAAGCTATTGAGTCTGAGGGCTCTGGGAAATGGCCAAGCCTCAGGACAGGCATCGCATCTGTGAATGGAAAGGTCTGGGGTGTAAAGAGAGGCAAGACTAGAGATGCAGCTCTGGGAGGCTTCAGCACATGACTGGTCACTACTGCCTGGAGAGCAGAGGGATGACCAAGACACAATGTAAAGAATTACGATCATGACAGTTTAAAATGATATACAGCCAAGCTTGAGGAACATCAACACCTAATGGCTGGTAGAGGAAGACAGTCCTGGGAAGGAAGGAGAATGAAAAGCATTTGGAGATACCAGAAGGAGCCCAAGATCCAGTGGCATAGGTACAAAGACTCTATGATGAGTCATGCTTGCTTGACACAGAGATGAATCAGACAAACGTAGATTCTTTCACTGCCCAGAGAAGTTGGGAAGTCTTCTGAGAGAAAGTGACAACTGGTCTGTGTCTTGAAGGCCGAACAGAAATTGCTGGAAAAGAAGTCGTGTCCTTCCCAAGGGACTGAGCGTGCAAAGTCAGAGAGTAATGTGTGGCCCAGCGTGACATGACTGAAGCACGAGAAGCAATTGCATGTTGCACGTGCAAAGAGTTTGTGGTGAAGAGATGTCTGAGGGGACACGGATGTACAGGGGTTTAGAGCAGGAGCCTGTGCTAAGGAGCTTGTTAAATGTAGGGGCCCTCAGAGCTTTAATAGATGGTAAGGAGTGCGTCCTCCTGGTTTAGAATCATATGGTTGGAACTGCCTAGAGACTACAGAACTATACAGAGAGGACGTTTATTTAGGAAAGAGAATCAGTAGCTTTTGCTCTGAATGCAGGAGTGGAGGATTCTGCTTTTCTGGGAAGACAAGAGGGGGCCAGTTTTAGAGGTTGACAGGGAATCATTTAATTAGAGTGAACCTAATTGTGACCTTTTCCACGCATTTGTGTATTTCCATAAAAGAGAAAAATTAAAAAATAAATAAAAACTAGTAGGCAGTACTATTGGCTGGCTGAATGCCAGGAATTAAGAGGCAATAAAAAAAGATCCTCAAATCCTGGTGATGAATTTTTATTTGACTTCCCTAAAGTTAAGCCAGAGATCCCAGACCATGGCTCAACCTCCATCAGCATCGTCAGTGTTACAGGGTCTTTGGAAGGGAGGGCAACTGCCATGAGATCAATCCATGTTCATGCTGACACTGAATTTGCCCTCAGACAGGTTAAGTAACTTGCCCGTGGTCAGAGTTTAAACATGGCTGAGTTGAATTTCTAGCCCAACTCATTCCCGTTCCCAAGGGGCTTTTTCCTTCTTTACATCAGCACTCTCTTTGCTCATTGATCACACTTAGAATTGAGCAGTATCCTGCAAAACAGTTGGCTGACCCTACTGCTTTCTGACTTTTTAGCTGCTGAATTGCCATGGACCAAGAGGCTAAAAGTTAGTGGCGTGGGGCAGAGGGAATCAGTATGCTCATTACCACGGCGGTGGTTCCCGCTGACATTAATGAAAACCTCATCTATGTGGGTGGTGAGGTTATGCTCTAATTACCTTTGATTTTTATCAGTGAATAAGCACCACTCCTTCTAGAAGCCCCCATAAAACTCCAGAGCAGAGGTAGTAATTGGGATGGGACCACAGGCATTCCTCATTTCCCACCCCTCCATATTTATTGAGCACCTCCTGGGTGAAGATGGCATGGGGCATCCTTCTCTTTCTTCTCGAGATGATTAGGCAGTTATATCCCTACACCACAGATAATGAAAATGAACCTTAAAGACTACATTTTTCTAAGGTCGCATCTCAACCTGGGTTTCCATAGAAATAATTGTATCCTTCTGAATAATAATTTACACATCTGTCTCCTCCATGATACAGTGAAAAATTGACCGGAGAAAGAGAAGTCTTCCATCTGAGAGTCCCCAGTGCTCAGCAGTTTTGGTGCATGTAGTTTGGGCTCCATGCTCATAGCTGCACAGGCAGCAATGAGAAGCTACGATTTGTCAGGCCCTGGGGTTCCAGTAATGATGTTAGTCACTCTTGTAGAGTTTCCTCCCCCTGATTTTGTGTTCCATCCATTGTTTAATTTTAATGGTCTCTTCCTTGTAAAGAAGGTCGTATTATCATCCTTGCTTTTGCGAATGTAGAAACTAGGAACCTAAGAGTTTAAAAGACCCACCTCCGTTCACAGGGCTTGCTATGTGGTAGACGGGGAATTGAAGCCACAACTTCTGATCCTGAATGATGTACACATCTGTCATGCAGCCACCAAGATGAATAGGACCCCATCTGCACCCTCAGGAAGATGCTCATCTCAGAAAGGTGCTCTCAGGAGATAAAGTAGGGATCTGTGTTTCCCCTTCTCTGTTGCTTGGGGTGTATCTGTGGGCTCCAGTCAAGCATCCACATGTTTGAAAGGGATTAATTCTCTGCTTGGAGAGAAAAAGCAAATAGGTCTCAGACCTGTCTTGAAAAATGGTTAAGTCATAATTAGAAGACTGCTTCTTTGGTGGTCAGTGGTTTCCAACTTATCTCTTTTCACCACAGCAGTTAAAAAGAGGCTGCCAGCCAACCCCAACCAGAGATGATCCAGGAGATCCTTGCTCCACGTGATGTCCTAGCCATGGCACCCCTGGGGAGAGGATAGGAATTCAGCGGTGAAAAATGCCAGTATGCGTTATTGCCATAATTGCTTTCTGGAAAACAACAAATCTAATTCCCAGTAAAATATTAGACTTTGCCAGGTCCTCTGATGGGGAAAATAAAGTGCCCTTTCTAGAAATTTCTCATGCTCTGTGGTTTCTAGAGAGATTCCAAAGACGGCAGAGAAAGAGAATGTGGTGATACGATTTTGGAAACTATGTTTCCCTGCTCTGTCAAATGTCTGTGGACTCTTCATAGACAATGAATTATAAAGCCCAATGTGATTTTTTTAAAATTTCTATGGGAATAATGGTTCTAGAGACACTCAGCCTGGGTTCAGTCCTGCCATTTAATGAAGGTCATAAAGCCCTAATTTTGTTGTCTCTAAAATGGGGCTAATACTAGAATTTTCCTCATAGGTTTGACAGGAGCTTTATATGTTAGTCCCGGTTAAGCACTCAGCCTTGTGCCTGGCACAACAAATGTTAGCAAAGATCATGATTATAGCACTTGTACTGTTTCCTCTTCTTTCTCTTTAAGCTAGGGTGTTGCAACTGAGCTGTTTTACTTAATGACTCTTCTTTCTTCTGTGTCATCACTTCCTTACTGAATTGATTGACTTACTGTGAGTGGAGAACTCTCCAAAGGTAGTTTTGTGTGCTCAAAACACCCAACAATGCTCGGGGATAATTTCTAGCACTGGTTAAATGTCCATGGCCCTGAACTTTGTGGGGAGAGGATGGGTGAGTTGGGTGCTGAAGTACACAGAAAGAATACTCAATTCGTTTCTTGTGATAATTGAAATCGTTTCAATTCATTTCCTTCTTGGTTGGCCAGAAACATGTTTTCAATAGTGAGCAAATCTGGAGGGAATCCACTGACCTGAGCAGTCTTATAATACATGAAGTTAATGGACAAAAAATGATATTCATCTCCAGTTTATAATAGCATTTTTTCCCACAACACCTAAACTTAGGGGCAGCCAGGGATGCTATTGGAGCAACAACGGCACCACTGGTGGATGGATGACCTTTGTTGTATCTAAAAATGATTGGATCTATGGTAAAATAAAATAAAAAGCAACCCAAGTTTTGACACTAAGATAATAAATTATAAATTATGGAAGTCTACGCCACTGAGGATCTTGTAAACAACAGGCTGGTATCTTAGCAACAGACCAAGGAGATCAGACTGTTGATAGGAACACAGCAGGCAGGATTGTTTGGCAGGGATTACTAGGAGGACCAGAAACAACATTTTAACACCGGCCCAAGGCCCCTTCTCTGCCCAGAACTTCTTTCTCCAGTGACCAGTCTGGGCCACAAGCAAAAGTTGTCCTAGGATTTCAGAGTCTCTTCACCACCAAGCCAGGTGCCAGACCCCATAGAGAGGACAAAAGAGGCACAGACTTACGAGTCATGGGGTGTGGTGAGGATGCCCTACACGCAAGTGAGGGAATCAGAAAGGGAGAAGAAGGAGAAATAAATACATTCTCATTTGATGTTGTCTGCAGTTAGAACTCTATAAACAGGAAATCCTTTTCTTCCCCTTGTGCCCAGCTCTTTTGGTTTTTAAAATCTCACTTAAGGTGGTTGTCATGAAGAAATTTAGACAGGACTTTGACAATGTTCCAAAATGGTTTATTTTTAAATGTTGTTCCTGAAAGCACCAGAACATTAAGTTAGAGCAAATGTTGCTTGGAAGAGTGGTGGGGTGGTGGTCACACAGACATTGGAGGGAGGGAGGGGGGTTTAAGGTCTGTAGACTTTAATTATCAGAGGTGGTTGGGCTAGACAATTCAGTTGCCTGGAAGCATTTTTGAAAAGTGTGTGTGTGTGTGTGTGTGCATGTGTGTGTGTGTGTGTGTGTGTGTGTCTTTCTAAATTGCAGGACCTTTTCAGGGTTGGGGTGGAGAGAGAGGTTTTCTTTAATTAATTAGATGTTTACCTGGAACATCTTCCCTCAGTGGTTTAGACAATCACCTGCCTACATGTTAGGAATGAGATTTGATAAAGTTTCTTGGAGTGTACTTTTCCTAAAAAAGAAAAAATCTTAGGATGCTTAGTAAAAAACGGGTTCTCTCTCTGTGATAGAAACAGCGAGTTCTATATTATCCATCCATGAACAGAGTGACGTGGGTGCCAACTCAGGATATTAAGAAAATATCAGCACCTAATTGTACAGGTACCACATGACCTGCATCTCCCTCTATAGTACTCACTTCATGCATTTTATTGTTTCAGAATAAATGTGACTGGCTAAAGTATGATGACTTTGGGTGTATTTGGCATGTCATTTTAAACTTTCCATACATATACATTTACCATTTAGAAGAAAGAGAAAATTCTCTGTGGTTCCCTGGGGCCTCCTTTTATTCTCAAGCTCCCTCTGATACCATGAAAAGTGGCTTGGTGACACCCAAAGTGATTAGCTCCCGTCCTGAGGTTTTAGAATATATTTGTGCTTAGAAGCCATCTTCTGGGATGAAATTCTATCCTGGGTAGTGCCCTGGCCCCAGTGGAGAGGGGTCCTGGGTCTGTAAGATGCCTGTCATGGCCCCTGGGTCTGAGGTCCTTCGCATCTGTATCCTTAGCACCCAGGGAAGCTCCTGCAATGAAGGTACCATGACCTCACTCTGCAGGTGGGGCCTCAGACACCAACAATGTCAGCTAACTTTCCCAAGCTTCGTTCCAGAGTCCACATTCCAGTCCAGGACTGAGTGACCTCGAACTTTTCCATGCTGTCTCCACCACTGGCCTGATGGCCTGCCCTGGAGACAGGTCATTACCAGGTTCCCTACCTGGTTCAGTCTTGCTCTTTCTTCCTCTTTTTTTTAATTAAAAAAGAAATGCGTCAACACATATTATCATTAAAAATCAACAATACACAAGACATAAAGTTAAAAGGCAAAATCTCCCCCATCCCCTATCCTAGCCCTCCAAAATATCACACCCCCAAAAATATCTTAGCAGATCTTTTTAGAACTGAAGTTTCACTGTTTGCAGGGGAGTCTTCCTGTACAGAAAGAATATGATCCCTTTTCTTCTGTACACATTTTGAGGAAATAAGAAGTAACCTCTATCTTTGATGTGTTTTAGTTTCACTTATCTTGTCAACATACCATGGAGAAGGTCGAGCTCTTTGAATCACCCCCCTTCCACCACACGTTGTCTCCAACTCTGTATCACCAAGGTGGACCTCTCCAGAACCCACCAACCTTGAATCCGTGAAACTTGGAGTCAGAATTCACAGCTGAGCACATCAGCGGTTCCGGTAAGTTCGATCTTGCCAAAATGAGTTCTCCCCTTTCCCCACTGAATCAGAAACCTGCCTGTTCACCAGATTCCCCAAGTGATGTGTATGCACAGTCAGGTGAGAAAAACCCAGCTCTGGGCTCCGCTTCTTTGGAGGGAAGACACAGAACAATTAAGAAGCCACCGAGAGAAGCTCAGACTTACAGTGGAAACTCCTGGAACGCGATAGAAATGCACCACGAGACGGCTGTCAGCTCAGACCCTAGCTGCTCAGAGAAAGTTGAGACTTGTTTCTCCTCCGAAGAGGCCGGATTTCAACTAAATTGTAGCAAAAGCTGTCAGGACACTTTCCCACTTAGTGCCTTGCAGCCCTGCCTAGTCTCCGAGATGGCCTTACTTGTCCTGCCTCACTTTGGGAAGAGCTGGGGCTCGGGCCCAGGCAGAGAGCAAGACCTTCCTTTGCAGCGGGTTTTCTCGGGGGTGGCTGGGTTCCGGGTCCTGCTCTCTGCCTGGTGCCCTGCAAGCTCGTTTTAATGCAGCCCCTCCAGGCTCCCTGGCTCCACAATGCAGCGCACCGGCTGGCAGCAGTTCAGCTCCACGCTAAACACTTGGCCCCGTTTCAACACGGCTGCCAAGATTTGGCAACCAGAGAGGTGCAGGGAAGCAGCAGGCTGCTAAACCCTTTCACATTTTTAATTAGATCCACACACCCATGTCTTTGAGCTATCATAAATATACAGATGACATAGAGAGTATTATTCCAACTCTTTACCGTTGTCTATCTTACCTTATTAAAAGAATTGACCTATCGCTAGTTGCGGGGATGAAGAGGAAAAGAGAGGGTAGTGCTATTTGCTTGAGTAAAACTCTGCTTGAGAGCATCTACCCAGGTTTCGGAAAACACAGGTCTCCGGCCGCCTGCCTTGCTGTCATGCCGGGCTTTGAAAGCATCACCAGAAGGGGGCGTTCTTGGCAGCCGCTCAGCCTCCCGCAGCCTGGAACTCGCTGGGGCGGGGGCGGGGCGGGGGGGGAGTGTCGTAGGAGTTGTCAAGGCCACCCCGTCCTCCCTTTCTGGGTGAAAGCCTCCCCACCCTGCAGAGCGATGCGGTTGGCACTTCTGTCCTAAAAAGCAGTCAATTTTACCTTCAACGTGGCTGTACTATTTCTACCACTTTACCTCTTCTGCTGTTTCGTCTTTGGGTATCGTTCACTGTGGAATATTATAACCGCTGCTTCTTATTTTTTCTAAATTTCTTGCCACAGTAAGCATACCCAGCTTCTTTCCCTCGGATGCATGCTTCCCCCTCCACTCAGTTCGCGGCTGATTCTGCAGTGGTGGGAGTGATGGGACAGTAACATCCTGAGTCCCGTCATCCTCAGCTCCAACGCCGGCTCTGCCATATGGCTTTGGACACACGATTTCAAAGCCCTTCGCTTTGGTTCCTTCATCTGAAAGATCTGCAAGAAGTCTGACCTCAGAGATTGTGTCTGGTGGTTAAATGACGTCATACACGTGAGACTCCTAACGCTGTCGACCCCCAGCACCTGATCTTTGTTACCGTTGGCAAAACGCACAGCAACACACGTGGCTTTCAGAGGCTCAGCGGACCAACGGCAAAAGGACAGCCAGGGTTGGCTCTTCTTAGAATTTTCCACTCCTACCCGGTGTCCCCTCTCTTTGGTGACAAGGACCACCTGTGATTCTCAGACAACCAACTGTAGTTGGGCTAATTGCTGCGATCTGAAGGCGAACATGTTTTGACTGGGCCTTGGCAGGGGTATGCATGTCCTTAATTTTAAAACACGTGAAGAAGGGGCTTCCCTGGTGGCGCAGTGGTTGAGGGTCCGCCTGCCGATGCAGGGGACACGGGTTCGTGCCCCGGTCCGGGAGGATCCCACATGCCGCGGAGCGGCTGGGCCCGTGGGCCATGGCCGCTGAGCCTGCGCATCCGGAGCCTGTGCTCCGCAACGGGAGAGTTCGCAACAGTGAGAGGCCCGCGTACCGCAAAAAAAAAAAAAAAAAAAAAAAAAAAAACATGTGAAGAAGGAAATGAAACACTTGAAATGCCAGGAAAGAAGTCTCTCTGGTCGTCCTGTCTGAGAGCACAAAGCGTATAGAACTGTGGAGGCATCCACCACATGGCTGCAGGGAGATATCCAACCCAGAGGCAGGTTGCTGTCGCCCTTTTATCCCCAACCCTTTGCCGGATGTCATGGACATTTGGCAGGATTTGGTCTTTCCTCTTGTCTTTCTTTGATTTAGTTTTTTTGTGCCAACATTTCCTTTGTATTTTTCCTGCACACAGGACAGTCAGACAAACTGGAATGACCAGGTCCAGTGAAATGGGCTGGAGATATTTCCAGGCCCAACATGTGCCTTCCAGCAGACTCAAAGGCTGAGGACAGACCATGAGCAGGGGTCTGGGCGTCTCATTTTTCCCTGCAACCCTGCATGGAAAGAAGTTACCATTTTCCCTGCAACTCTGCATGTCCCCAAATCCTTACCTCCTTGTCCCCAAAACCCACCAGCTACAGGGAATTCCCTTTAGTTAGGAGAGAAAGGTTAGAAGACACGCACACAGGTAATGAAAATGGAACGCCTGCGTGAGGCACGTTTCACCAGGAAATGCAGAAGGCGGTGATCTCTGCCGTGGCTACAGGCCAGCCCAGGTTGAGTACCAGGTATCTCCAAGGTCCTAATCAGGTTCTGATGGGGAGACTATTGCTGCTCATTATTAGTTATGTATACAAGAAGTAGCAGCTAATTTCCACGAGGGGAAAACAGTGCATAATCTGGATAATGCCCTTCCCGGAGCCAAAAGTGTCAGGCTGAAGTCCGTTCTGTTGCTGCTGCCACCGGCATGTCATTCCCACCTGTGTACAAAGGCAGTGGGCACAGAGACACCCTGACCCTTCCTGTGCCCTGGGTGGGGTGGAGTGGGGGGCACATGAATGAATGCACGCGTTGAAGGTTTTTAAGGCTGTATTCGGTGGCTTGGGCTGCTATAACAGAGCATCATGGCCTGGGGGTGCTTAAACAACAGAAACATATTTTCTAACATTTCTCAAGTCTAGAAGTCCAAGATCAAGGTTCTGGTCAATTTGGTTTCTGGTGAGAGCTCTCTTCCTGGCTTGTAGATGGCCATCATCTCCCTATGGCCTTTCCTTAGGTCCATGAAGGAGGTGGAGAGGTAGTGGGAAGAGAGAAAGTGGGAAGGCTCACAAGCTCTCTGGAATCTCTTCTTAAAGGATACTAATTCTATAAGACCAGGGCTCCACCCTTTCGGCCTTATTTAACCTTAATCACTACCTTGGAGGCCCCATCTCAAGTCACAACCACACTGAGGGCTACGGCTTCAACATGTGCATTTTGGAAAGACACAAACTTTCAGTCCATCACAAAGGCGTCTCATGTGCTATGAGGAAGGAGATGGAGTCAGGCAGGGATGCTACACTCACTTTACCACCTATTAGCTGTGTGACCTTATGCAGATCAATTAGCCTCTCTGAGCCTTGATTTCCGTGTTTGAAAAATGGAAGGAGATGGAGTCAGGCAGGGATGCTACACTCACTTTACCACCTATTAGCTGTGTGACCTTATGCAAATCAATTAGCCTCTCTGAGCCTTGATTTCCGTGTTTGAAAAATGGAGATAAAAATGCTTCCCCCAGAGTCTGATTGTGAAAAGAACGGGTGAGGTAATGCACACACGAGGCCTAACCCAGGGAGGTACTCAAAAAAGGAAGCAGTTGTGGTGGTGGTGATGTTGTTAGTTATCATTTGATATCATTATTAACACCACCCAGGCATCCTTGTCCAAAATGCTGGCTTAGAGTTTTGCATCCTCTGTACTGCTGCTTATGTATCTTACCCTTTATCACCGATGCTCACTGGTGTCAGTGAGACAAATAGGAAGTATAATAATGTGTAACAGTGTTTACCATGGAATCCAGAGGAAATAGAGAGCTCAGTTCCAGGGGAGGGGCTATATAATATATAATTACTTAACTATTAGAGAATTATGCATTTATCATTGCTACCATTATGCATGAACACAAGCATGGCCCCCTCATTTGAAACTTTTTTTTTTTTGATTTTTGAAGCAAACAACTTTTTACTGAAGCGTGGTTGATTTTTAATGTTGTATTAGTTTCAGGTGTACACATATGTATATATATACATATATATATGTATATATATAATTTTTCAGATGCTTTTCCATTATAGGTTACTACATGGTATTGGATATAGTTTCCTGCACTATACAGTAGTTCCTTGATGTTTATCTATTTTGTGTATAGTAGCGTGTATCCGTTGCTTAAAGCAAAAGTCCTGCAGGAAAAAGAAACATAAATATTTTCTACATTGGGCATCTAAAGCTAAGGAATCCAAGCTCACACTGCCAAGAAGAGGCAGAACCCACGTTCAAACAAAGGACTATGCAATTCCAAATGCCACGCTCTAAGCTTCACAATTCTGCCTTAGTCAGCAGTTGCAACAACAATGCTGCAGAACAAATCATCTCAGCCCAGTGCCAGCAGCAGTAAATATTTATTCTCATGCTCCCTGGCCTCAGGTTCACCACGGTTCTGTTGAGCGAGGCTTGGTTCACTGCAAGGCTCTGTTCCAGGCTGCGTGTTGGCTGGATGTGGTCTTAGGCTGTAGATTGGATTCGTGTCCACTCAGTGTGTATTCGTTCTGGGTCCCAGGCTGGAGGGGCGGTGGCCACACCAGGCACATTAGGACACAATTCCAGAGAAGGGCAAGTACATCTAAGGATGTACAGTGGATGTATTGCCAGTACATCCACTGGCAATCCAGTGGCTAAGCCCAGTCATGGCCAGGCCCAACATCAGGGAGTGAAGAAGCAAAGTATGGGCACACCCATGCTGGGAGGGCGGGAAGAGAGTAAAGTTTAGCTGCACCACAGTCCAAACTAAGAGTGCCCTGCAAACAATGACAAACAGAAAACCAGAATAGTGACAACTGCCACCCCTCTGTTTTCAGCAGGGTTGCACATCCCCAGAAGGCATTTCTAGTGGTTTACAGCCAGCATCCATTCTGATTTGGAGTGTCAGCTCTGACTGACCAGTGCCCAAGCCTTATTGACTTCAAGATATTTTGACTCTCACCCTTGATTATGAGTATCCAGTGATACCAGAAAACACTAACTTCTAGGGCCTGCGACCACCAGCCCCAATGAACCTCCACTCAGAACCCTGATCATTCTAAAGGCAGAGCCCAGCCCTGCTGCAACTGGCGAGTGGACATGGATTTCAGAGTCAAGGAAATGGGGATGAGAATCACGGCTCTGACGCTTCCAGAAAGTGGGACCTTGGGCAAACAAAGTGACCTCTCTGGATCTCAGGTCCTTAGGGATGCAGTGTTGTAAAAGGTAAACGACTTGATGAGTCTAAACCGGCTAACACAGGCATACATTAGTGCACGTACTTGCTAAATGATGGCTCTCCTCCTGTGGTTTTACTGTTAGGTTGAACCTATGGAATTGTCAAAAATAATCGCACCCTGGCAATATCATATTGCTCAGCCTAACAGATTACAAAAACCTGATGGGCAAATCTGATGTTTTCTTTAACTCTATCCCCTGCCCTCTGAGTAGAGTAGTGAGTCAATGTCAAGCTTTGTGGCAGAAGCCACCCTCTCAGTCTTACTTTCATTGCAGTGGTCAGGATGGAATGGTGGGGTTGTAGGGAGGTGCAGATGGAGGGAAGAACAGACAAAAGTTTGCCTTCTGCCCAATGGAAAGGGCTACATAGGAGCAGTAGTGTAAGGATGGGATGGGGTTCTGCAGAGGAGGAGGGGATTGGGCCCATGGGGGAAAATCTGTGCCCATGTCAGGGTGTGGGAAGAAGATTGTGTGCTTTGGAATCAAGAAGATAAGAAGGTTTGAATCCCAGCTCTTCCAAAAGCAACTATGAAATCTTGGGCAAGGCATTAATTTCTCTGAGCTTCTTGTGTATAAAAATGGGACAGTTGTCCCAGGAGTATCGCAGACCTTATCAAGATGCTCTAGACACCACCTAACACAGAGCGTACTTCCCAGGAAGGGCTCAGCCATCTCAGGGATCCATCACACTCCATCGTCCTATTTTTGTTCCAGGACAGTCCTGATGTTGGAACAGAGAGGAGGGAATACTGAATGAATGCAGAGCAACAGAATTCCAGGGCCTCTAGACCCTCCAGGAAGGTCTTTAAGATCCCTCTCACCAGAGGGATTTACCAGGAAACTAACTGGCATTCCCAGAGCAAGGTTTTTAATTCACCACGCTGGTGCTAGAGCAGCCAGAAAGTTCACTGCAGTCCTGCCCCCTGGGCCCAGCGTAAATAACACAAGCAAGATGTAAGCATGGGCGGTATCTGGGAAGATCCAGGGGAAAAGTCAGCTCTACAATGATGACTATTATTATACCTGAAAATTAATTTGCATTATTCTTTTTAATTAAAAGATGAAAAGCCCAGAACAAACTTCAGGATCAAAAATAGATCCCCTCTAACATAGGTAGAAGGTGGTGGGATTAGCATTACCTTTGCTTTTAGACAGAACAAAGCATTCAGCAGTCATACTCTGTGCCAAGCACTAAGCCAGGGCACAAGGGCCAATAAGGTGAAACAGGAAAGGTCTCTGCCTCCCAAGACCCTCATTCATCCTCTGTGCCTGAACAGAGAGGAAGGAAGGATGGATTGTATCAGGGTGCTGTCTCCACCTGTGGAATGAGGCCAAAGGAGGCATAGTGTGATAAAACAGTAACGCTGATGCCCAGTGAAAGTATGGCCAAAGCATGACACCCATCAGACGTCTGCTAAGTGTTCAGCAATTAATAACAGGCATTAAACATCTTCTGTGAGCCCATCAACGTTCTAGAAATTGCAGGCAGTAAAAAATCTTTCCCCTTCTCTCCAGAGTTTAGAGTCTAGCTTAAAAGATTATTATTAATTATAATAATCATTATACACATATGAAAAAAAATCACAAAGACAAGACAATATTGTCTTTAATTCCATAGCCCACCTCTTTGGACTGGGGAAAATGTGTGAAGGATTCTCATATAGGTTAATCAATGAATGAGCGAAAATGGAAATTGAATATGGTGAAAAGGAGGACGGGAATGTAGCATCAGCTCACCACCAGGGCTTTTATAATGACTCCAGCTGTTGGCCAATTTGCCCCTGAGTTTCCTGGCAGCCAAGGTGAAGGGAAAATATAGTCAATGGTAAACGTGTGTTTTTATTTTTGTTTTGTTTTTAAGAAAAGAGGGCACACACCAAATCCTCTGGGGAGAGCTAGTTAGCATCGTGGACAAAGTCCAAAACACTAGCTTCTAGAATAAATGCATACCCAATTTCACATGACTGTTTTCCATAATGACTCTCAGTAAACAGCAAAGATGTAACAAAATACAACTCAACGGAGGTGATTTGGCAAGGGACTAGATAAAGTGGTCCAAGTCGGTAGCTTTCCAGGGATTTGGCTTGATAAAAGACCTTAACTCAACATAGCAACTTCCATGAGTGGATAAATAACATGTGCTTCACATAGTTTTCTTTATCATTTCTCCAAGTACGGGTTTTGGTAAGAGTAGGAGGGTAAGAGTAGTAGCTGTGTTGCTAATTGTTGGAAAATCAACACAATTTGGAAAAGCAGATAAGTGAGCGATAGTGTAAAGGTTTATTATAAACAAATTTATTTGGCAACCAATCAATGGATTAACCCCATAGCTATATATGGACCATCATCTTAGTCTCTCCAATATCTGGGGTGTGGCCCTTGGTGTTTAGTAGGTGCTCAATGACGCCTTTTGAAAGGGATTCCTGTGAAAAGAGAGAAGCTTAGTAGACAAACCCCTAAAGAGTTTGCCTGCCTTTAAGGGTCACTGGTGGCTGCCAGCATCCCACCTTCACCTTCTTCAGGGCTGTCCCCACAATTCTATCTAGACCACAGCACCCGGTTAGGATGCTCAGGCTGAGAGTGAGGATTTGGCAGATAAAGAAGCTCATGTTGGACATGGAAGTTTCTTACCAAAGGGCCTAGTGGTGGAAGTCAGTTAAATCCTAGAAGTTACTGCGCTGTTTGTAGCTCTAGTTGTGGAAGAAAGGAAACGACCAAGGCCTTCATTTTTCCAGTGACATCATCAGGGGCTGCTTTACATACCTACACCCTCTTTGTGAAGGGGCTCTTTTCCCTCACTCTCCTCACTTACCGTATCTCAGGCACTTTTGACCTTTGTGAGCCAGAGCAGGCAATGGTCAGATGATTCCTCAAAGCTAAGCTGGACCCCAAAGGATTCTGTTTAAACACCTTCCTCATCCTGTCAAGAAAAGCAAACGCCCATGCCCTAGGGGTAACTCTGCTTTTGCTCTATCTAACATAAGCTCTTTGGGGGTCTGAGCCCCTCAGTCTCTCCTTCGCACCCCCTGGGGTCTCCAACTTACTTCACCCCAGGGAGCTGGCTCACCCCATGTCTGACCTGTTGCCCACCCTGGATCAGAGCTCAGCCTGGCCTTCCTGGGCCCTGGAAAAGCATCCCCTTGGACTTCCTTCTCCATCTTCTTCACAGATACTCTGGTGATGCTTCTAACTTTGAAAACTGACCATGTTACTGCATTGGTACCCATTGATGGTCATCCAATCACTCCAGGCTTAAGACCCTCTGTAATCTGCCCCTCAGACCACTCCTGACCTCTCCCTGCATACCTCAGCAACTGTTATTTGTTTTGAATGGTTATTATGAATTTTTAATTGTTATACAATCTCACCTCCCCAGACAGGGCTTTCCTGACCACTTATCTAAAACAGCAAATCACACTCCACCCCCAACATTCATTTTATTTTTCTCTGTAACTGTTATCTTTCTTTTAAATTACACTACCTCTTTCTTTATTGCCCGTTTTCTCTACTAGAATGTAAACTCCCAGGGGTCAAAGACTTTGTTTTGTCCTACACAGTGTCCCCAGAGCCTAGGACTGGGCCTGGCACACTGTGAAATGTGTCAAATGTGTGAATGAATGAACACTTCCCTACATATAGTATGCTATAGTTTTTCTCTTTAATTTTGTCATTTGTTGTTGTTGCTGTCTCCCTGTTTTTGTTCAAGTCATTACCCTCTGCAAAGAAAATCTCCTTCCCCTACATCATCCAGGTCATCTCATTTTATTTATTTATTTGTTTTAAAAGTTATGCCATAGAAGTTTTGTTGATTTACAATGTTGTGTTAGTCTCTGGTGTCCAGCCAAGTGATTCAGTTATACATATATGCATACATTATTTTTTATATTCTTTACCATTATGGTTTATCACAGGATGTTGAATATAGTTCCCTGTGCTCCGGAGTAGGGTCTTGTTGTTTATCCATTCTATGTATACGAGTTTGCACTTGCTAATCCCAAACTCCCAATCCATCCCTCCCCCATCCCCCCTCCCCCTTGACGACCACAAGTCTGTTCTCTGTGTCTGTGAGTCTGTTTCTGTTTCATAGATAGGTTCACTTGTGTCATATTTTAGATTCCACATATAAGTGATATCATATGATAATTGTCTTTCTCTTTCTGACTTACTTCACTTAATATGATAATCTATAGGTCGATCCATGTTGCTGCAAATACCATTATTTTGTTATTTTTTATGGCTGAGTAATATTCCATTGTATATATACACCACATCTTCTTTATCCATCCATCTGTAGATGGACATATAGGTTGTTTCTATCTCTTGGCTATTGTAAATAGTGCATCTGTGAACATAGGGGCGCATGTATCTTTTTGAATTAGAGTTTTCTCCAGATATACACCCAGGGGTGGGATTGCTGATCATCAGGCCATCTCATTTTAAACTTTTATTTAGATTGCAGGCACAGTCTCATTCAGAAAGGTCTCCGAGACCCCTGTCCAGCTGTCCCTTTTCTGGGAGTCCACAGTCCCCTGAGCTTAACTCTGCCAGTGCATTTGCTCCACAGGGCTATAATTATCCCTTGGAACCATTATTTCCCTTATGAGACATTCATTCACTGAGGGCTGGACTCTGCAGTCCTGGTGTAGAGCACAGCACCCAATACGTTGTTTTATTGGACTTTCCGTAGATTATGTAACCGATTCCTCCTGTCCTGCTCTTTACAATGCATTAGACATCATCTATTCACACTACTGTCATCACCTTATGAGGCCCAGAGACAGGGAATGGCTTGCTTTTAATCATGGGGCTGTGTGTATGTTGATGACTTATGCACTGCAATCCAGATTACTCGCATCCCGGTCAAATATTCTCTCTCTGGTACCATAGGACCTTTTGGTTGACTCTTAGTTGTTTTCCATTTAAATCCTATCATTCCATCTGGACAGTAAGCTCCTTAAGGACAGAGATTGTCTTCTGCCTTTCTTATATGCATATAGGACACAGAGCAGTGCTTTACACACATTAAGTACTTAATGAATATGTGCAGGCTGAATTTTTAGCTCCATAACAGACTGCCAGAGAGTTTCTTACTTGAATGCATGAACGTACACACACACACTAGAATATATTGATATTTAGCCACTTTCTTGCCACCTTAATTTTATCTGTATTGCATATATATTGGCCTTCTCTTGGAAGGAGTAAAGGTACAAATCAATTCATCTATCAATTGAATCAATTAATTTATAATGAATTACTATATTTTATAATGGAAACTCTTTTCTGTTTTTGTTTTGTTTTTTCCAGTCCAGCTAAATGGTTCCTCCTTCTTTGTTTTTTTTTTTTTTACAAATAAGAAAAGGAGACCCCTAAAGTGCTATCTGAAGACCATGGTCAGCTGGGGAGGTGGAGGGGTACTGGGTCGCCATCGTTGGCCCCAACAAATGACTTTGGATTATCATATTTCTAAAGCTGAAATAAGACTCAGGAGGATCTTGGTCAGAGGTCAGCAATTTCTTATAATGGGGCAGACGGTAAGTATTTTAGGCTTTGTGGGCCATATAGTCTTCATTGCACCTACTCAGTCCTACTGTTGTGTAGAGTATAAGTAGCCACAGACAATACACAAATGAATGACCATGCCTATGTTCCAAAGAAACTTTATTGACGGACACTGGAAACTGAATTTCATATACTCTTCACCATGTGTCATAAAATAGTATTCTCCCTTTGACTTTTAAAACATTCATGTAAAAAACATTTTTAACTCATGGGCATCATGCAAAAATAGGATTTGACTCACAGGCAGTAGTTTGCTGACTGCTGACCCAGGATTACCCTCCCTCACCTTTAAACCCCTGAGAAAATGGAGGAAGAAAGTTATGCAGGGAAATCATGGCAGTGCTCCACAAATAACCCACGTCTTCTGATTCCATCTCTAGGTTTCTGCCCAGTGCATGGGATCTCTGTCTGTTGACTGTTCTCCCGCCACACACTGATATTCTTCTAGGAAGTAGAAGATACATTTTTCTGGATTAATGTGTGACAAAGCCAGAGCACATTGCCAGATTGTTCTCCGAGACAAGCAAGATCCCCAAAGGATCTGGGCACACACCTGGCACATCTTGTCAAGAAACCAAATGAGAAATCCTCCATCTTACACCAAGGTAGGAGAGGGCCATGAAACTCAGGCCAGAGCCCCAAGAACTGGAGTGTCAGAAAGCTCTGATCCGTGCAGTTCTTGTAATGTGATGCAGCAAACTTTGAGGAGAAAGAGGATACATGTCTTCAATTATATCACAACATACCTCCCTGAGTAGGGTAACCTTAAAAGGCATGCATAGCAGAGTGGGGACTGGTAAGGGAGTCACTCCACAATATAAAGGGGTGACAAAAAACTTGGTAGACAAAATAGGGATATTAATGCAATACATAAAACATCAAAGTTAATGCCCCAAGTCAACAATGAACAAAATATCAGAAATTTAAGTGAAGTCAGGATGTAATCCTGTCCATGCAGGACTCACCTCTCTCACCTCACCCTGATTTACCCTGTGGATCCTGCCTCTGTTGAAATCTTTTAATATTTTGTTCATCATGCATACTTTTTACAATAATTTCTAATTTTGAAAATATTGGATTGTCCAGGATATATGGTACAGAATTGAATTTAGGGTTGACAAAAGGGAACTTCCACTGTTCTCATCTTTTAAGAAGACACAAAAAGTACATTTACTTGACAAAACATGAGAGAATCCAGTTATGATCCATGGATATTGGGATCTGTTTTGGTGTCATTCCACTAGAATTGTTCAGCATCTTATAGGGAAAATACACTAAATGGGTCTATTTGGATTTAATGTCAGGCTAGTTGCTTCTGTAAGTTATAAAATGTTTGATTGTAATATCTCTTTCATGATGAATTGGCACGTTTATCTGTCCACTGCCTTGAAATAACCCACGCTGAGGGAAAGCCAATGCTATAATAAGTGTAGTGATTACAGACCTTGTCATAAGCTCCAACCCCTCTCTGCTAAAAGTCTGCATGCTCCTCAGAATACCAACTGAGGCTAGAATGCAGGTGTTGATGTATTTCAGTAGCAGTAATGCTTAGTACCTATTCTGCAAAAATAGAGCTTTTAAAAATAGCATAAACCCATTTTTTTCCTTAGAATCTCCAAATATACATTCAAAAATGGCACTGACACTTCCTCCCCTCCTTGCCAATAGAAAGCTCACTTATCAGAGTGTCCCACACAAGAGGCTGAAAGTAAGTTGAGAAATTTCTAAAGAATCTTAATTCTGACCTTGTTTCTGAAGAGTCATCAAATGTGAATCCTTGAGGCTGCCTACATACATCCTCTTCCCCTCTGTCGCTTGCTCTGGGCCAACTATCTCTACCATTAATGACCCCTTTGCCTGAACCAAAGAAGACATCTGAAAAAGCAAGCCAGGCTTCTTCCCAGATCAACTGTTGACAGCCAAAAACCTCTCTTTGATGTCCCCAGATGAAGAAGAAAGGAGAAGGCATAATTAGTTGGTGTTCTAATGTGTGTGGTATTTTTCACTTTCTCTAATTCTTTTTTGAGCTAAGGTTTGAATTGTTGAGTCAAAGAACCCTTTGGCAGGAGGAGTGATTATATGTTTCAGAGGTCAGAAGCCTGGCCTTTTGCTGTGAAAGTGCCTGAAGGTGAAATTGAGCCAAGTTCAAAGGGAAGTCTAATTGACTGCCCTTGGTCTAACTTCCTTGAGAACTGTTGCCCTTGAATGATCAAGCTGCTGCCTCAGGGTGTCCAGGGTGGTCCTCAAGGGATGGTCTTTAAAATGTCACAGGATGATACCACACTTTAGATACAAGATAGCTTTTAGAGTCCTCCTTGAGCCCAGCTCATTTATTCATTTAACAACAAATATTTATTTGGCACCTACTTACTGGGTGCCAGGCACTGTTCTTCCACTGAAGTTATGCTCAAATTCTTTATTTAGGGGACCAATGCTGCCTAACATCAGAAGAAAACATGCATTCTTTCCACTGTGTTAATGCCATCTAAAGAATTTGCCTTTGCAGGAACAACGACAGATCATTTATATAAATCATGATTAGGGGCCCCGCCAACCCACAGCATCCTCCTGTTGATTTTTACTAAGTACTCCCCCCGCACAAGTGCTAAAATTCCCTATTTTCCTTTCTCCTCTCCCCTTGCTTATTTTTCTGTATTGAACATTCTGTCCTGTTTGGTCCCTTCTGAGGCTTGGTCTCTGCCCATTGCTTCACAGAACAAATGCCCAGGAGAGGGGATAAAGTGTTCATCTCTTCTTCCCTTGGAAAAGTCCTAAAAGCAGACCAAAGAAAACCACCAAGTGCTAACACCCATGGTTTTACTTTTAATTTCAACATTTTTCTTCCATCAGGTAGATAAATGATCAGAGATCTGGACAAAGCAAATTCGATTAGGTTTTTCCAACTGAATAATAAAGACGTGGGGGTTATCATAATTGCAAGATGGGAAGTCCCTTGGGAGTCCATAGGATCCAACCCTCCTGTTTCAAGTGTACATGCATGCAAACTACCCTAAATAGGAAGAGGAGATGGCTCATGACACTGGCTATTACTGTTGTTGTTCATTAAATAACTCTAAGAAATTAATCTATTGGGACATAGTGCCTGTGGATCTTCTGCGTAGACATTTGCAAGGCCTATTGGAGTCAAATTCACCCATATGATAACTAAATGGACTACTTGGCTACCAATGTATGGAATTGTCACCATTGGACTCTACTTGTTCTTTGCTCCTGGTCAGCACATTAAAGCTGTCCTTTACATGACTGATGACATTATCTTCCTGAAACCACGGGCCAGATCAGCATTGCCCTCCTCCTCATTTCAGAAGCCTTCAGTAGCTTTCCACTGCAAACCCAGTGAAGTTCACAGTCATTAGCACAGCA
Source organism: Grampus griseus (assembly GCF_964374135.1). NCBI lineage: Eukaryota > Metazoa > Chordata > Mammalia > Artiodactyla > Delphinidae > Grampus > Grampus griseus. Next base: position 7,029,455 of record NC_139018.1, on the reverse strand, counting down.
TGCAAGACCTTCCACTATCTCTCTGTACACCTGGAGAACATGGCAAAAGGAGAGATGGGCTTTGGAACGCATAAGAATCAGGTCTTAGTTCTGCCATTTACTACCCATTCCTCTTTGGGATTAAGCCTCAGTTTCTTCATCTGGGTAAAATGGGCATTAGAAGCTCCATCTCCCGGTGCTGTCGTGAGGACTGAATGAGACAAGACATGTACAATACTGAGAAGAATGCCTAGCACACAGCAGGTACTCAACAAACACTGTACGTAAAGTTGCAAAGGCTCTAAGAATCTCTCCCTGAGTTTCTCTCTGATTTCCAAATTTATTTCTTATCACAGTCTTCCGCCCAGTCAGAGCTCCATTGTGACATTGTCTCTCCACTTCCTGAACACACTCTACTAAATTCAGCCTTCCATGTGACCTCCTATTTTGTCTCCTCTACTCCGACCTCACTCATTCTCTCAGTATCCACTCCTGGATGAAGTGGCACTTATAGCCTTTAGCCAATTTTTAATCATCTACTTTGAGCTTGCCCACTACATTGCAGGTTCCCAGAGGATAGGGATTCTATTTTTGTAACTCTGTGTTCTCCAGAGGCACCAATAAAGCAGTATAAGTCAGCTTTTACTAGGTCAGGCTGAAGTAACAAATAGCCCCCAAGTCTCAGGAGCTTACTACAATGGCTTATTTATTTATTTGCGGTACGCAGGCCTCTCACTGTTGTGGCCTCTCCCCGTTGCGGAGCACAGGCTCCGGACGTGCAGGCTCATCGGCCACGGCTCACGGGCCCAGCCGCTCCGCGGCATGTGGGATCTTCCCGGACCGGGGCACGAACCCGTGTCCCCTGCATCGGCAGGCGGACTCTCAACCACTGCGCCACCAGGGAAGCCCTACAAGGGTTCATTTTTTGCTCATATTGATGTTAATGGTAGGTCAACAGCAGCACCCCTCCTTCTACCTTTGTACTGAGATCCAGACTGAATATGCAGTCCCTCTCTGGCGCTTGACCTTCTCGAGACAGAGGAAAAAGAGTGATGACAAAACCCTGTAGTGGTTCTCAGGATCACTTTCATTTTATTGGTCAAAGCACATCATGTGGCAAAACTTGGTGTCAGTGGGATCGGGGAGCATATGTTCTTATGGGATGAGACCCTGCACACTCCATGGCAGCAGGCAGGGACAAGGAAGGACAGTAAATATTTGAGCCCATTATTGCAGTTTACCACACTTATACATCAGAGATGCTCAAGGGATAGTGTTTAAATAGAAGAAAGTTATATTATTTAAAATAATCCTCTGAAACCTATAATCCGATTGTGATCAGGATATTACTAAAGACAGTGTTAAGTACAAAATGTGTGCTTTGTGAAGAACTAGCAATGCGATTTCTCTCAGCTCTAAGTACAAGAGTAAGTGTTCTTACACCCACCTTCTCCCTATCAAACGCTGTCACTTATTTCATTGGCTGCTAGGAAGCTCAAGCTCAAGCCTCCCCCCTCTCTTGGTGAATTATTCAGAAATGTACGGCAAACTTTTCCAGAATTGACCTCCAGCCTGACATCATTTTATTTCACTTTCATCCTTATTTATCCAGCCATGCTGTATTTTCCATAAGCTACTTTAAAAAATGTGGATTATAAACAAGCGAGCTTATCTTAGATAAACCCTTTGAGACTGTTTGAAGCTTGTCTGCCCACTGGACTTCATTGTATTCTCGCTTAATGTTTTAGCTCTGCTTTTGAGGAATAAATGAAAACATATGTGCAAGACAAATCACTCCTTGTCCTTCCAAATATGCCATGAACTGCCTGATCAAAGGGAAATGAGAAAAGTCACTTCATAGACAGGGCCCCAGGGGTCCCTGAACCAAGCCAGTCTCTCTGGGGCTGGGAAGGACAGATCCCCCAAGTCTGCTCTGGTTCCCCAAGGCGCCTGTCTGACCCAGCACCTTTGCCCTCATCATCAAGGAGAGAAAACATACATGTAATCCTTTATGCCTGGTGGGACTGTGGGAAATAATATTATGGACAGCCCCTGGACTTCCAGGAGGTGTCTCCTTCAGATAACAGGGAAGTAGATGAATTGCAAATACCTGGTAGGTGAGTCTCTAAGACAAGTCAGTCTGACCCTGTGGACATGTGGCTGTTCTGCTTTCTGTACATAGGGTTGGAGCAATTTCACTCCTCATTCTTGGCTCCCAAAGTAATCAGTCCATAATGCTAGGCTGACTGCTACACACACTTTTATGAGTGCCATGTGTGGCTTCGTAATAGGTTTAGGGTTAAGGATGAATTACTAAGCTTGGTTTATGCGCCTCCAGAAGCTGGCTCACACCTGCTCCTCTTCCCCACTCCCTCCCATTCTCCCCAAGCTCATGGTCAACCAACGTCATCAGAGTGTCTTTGGTTCCTAAAATTGTTCATCCTCTTGCTCGAGCTCATGCCTTTTCAGTTACTGTTTCCTTGGACAGAGATGCCTTTCCTCTGCCTTTAAAATGATGATAATGGTGTTGACGGTAATACTAATAATCATAACAATAAGCCAGCTAAGTCCTCATCATCCTTCCTACTCTGCCCAACACATCATTAGGGAGCTTTCTCTTTTACCCCTTAGGATAGGTTAGGTTCCCCTGCTTTGTGAACTCAAATGATGCCTTGACCTACTATAATATTGTGTTTGTAAGTCTGCTTTCTCAACTTGTCTATGATTCCTTGAGGCCAAGGGTCAAATCAAGCTCATCTCTGCATCCTCTGCCACTAGTTCAGTAGCTGGTATTTATGAGATGTAGAGTAAGTCTTTGCCAAACAAATGAGTGGATGAGTTAATCAGGTTGCAGCCAGTTACAATGGTTAAGTGAGTCACAAAGAACAAAACCGCGTGGAGACAGTCAGAGGAAACAGGAAGAGGAAACCACTCTTTGAACTCAGGGTGTTTGCACCATCTCAGGTCCAAGGTGATGGAGACTTACTTCATTTAGCAAAATGTCCTCCAGGTTCATCCACGTTGTTGCAAATGGCAGGATGTCCTTCTTTTTAAGGCTGAGTAATACCCCATTGTGTGTATACACCACATTGTCTTTATCCATTCATCTCTGGGTGGACTTTTAGGTTGCTTCCATGTCTTGGAATTGTGAATAATGCTGCAATAAATGTGGGAATGCAGGTATCTCGTTGAGATCCTGATTTTAATTCCTTTGTATATTTACCCAGAAGTGGGATTGCTGGATCACATGGTAGTTCTAAGTTATATTGCTGGATCGTATGGTAGTTTTTTAAGGAAACTCCACACCGTTTTCCATAAGGACAAGTACTGCATGATATTGTTTATAGGATGAATCTAAAATAGAACTCATAGAAGCAGAAAGTGGAATGTTGGTTTCCTGGGGCTGGGGGGAGAAGGGAACAGGAAGGTATTAGTCAGAGGGTACATGATTTCAATTATGTAAGAAGAATAAGTCCTAGAGATCTATTGTAAAACATCATGTCCAAAATATGCTAAGAGGACAGATCTTATGTTGCATTCTTATTATAAGTAATAATAATAATTGTTATACACAAAAGGTCAAGGAAATGCTTTTGGAGGTGATGGGTAGATTTATGGCACAGATTGTGGTGATGGTTTCACAGGTGTCTACTTATCTCCAGACTCATCAAGATGTATGCATTCATTATGCACAGTTTTTTATATATTCAAAAAAACAACAATGAGGGAGAGATACAGGGCACTTCTTCAGAAGAGTTGGAGGAAGTAGAATGAGGCTGGCTTGAGAGTGTGACCTTTCCCTCCTCTGAATTTGATCTTGGGATGGCTACTCACTGAAGACAATCTCCAGAGAATTCTCCATGACTGTTCATGGGTGCAGAAACAGCCTGACACGGCAAGCAAAAGTACGTTGGACAAGAAATCTTATGGGTGCATTTTGTAAGGAAGAGAACCAATGAGAACATAGAGTTTCACAAATTACCCTAATCATTACACAAACTATTATTACTGTCACTACAGAAAACTCTGTGGGGAGTAAAACTGAGACAGAGAGGACGGTGGCAGGAAAACAAAACAAACAAACAAACAAGAAACAGAGATGGAGTATTTTTCCTGAAAATAGAACAAAGAGAGAGAGAAAAAAAGATGGGCTACAGCTGTGCTATTCAATATAAATATAATGAGAAGCCCATATGTAATTTTATATTTTCTATTCACCACATAGTCAAAGAACATAAAATGCAACAAGTGAGATTATCTAATAATATATTTTATTAAACGCCATTTATCCAAAATATTATTTCAATCTGTAAACCATCTAAAATCACGAATGAGAGATTTTCCATTCTTATCTGTGTGCTAAGTATTCAAACCCCAGTGTGCATGTGTGATACTTCCGGTGCATCTCAATTCAGACCAGTCACATTTCAAGTGCTCCAGAGCCACACGTGGCTCGTGACCACAGTACTGGAGAGGACAGGATTCAGAGGAACTGTTTTTGTGTTGTCCCATATCTAGTGGGTCACTAACCTGGAGTAAATGTGAAGAAGCACCCTTGAGGGCAAGAAAATGCCATTTGCAGCACCATGGATGGACCTAGAGATAATCATACTAAGTGAAGTAAGTCAGACAAAGACAAGTATCATATGATATTACTTATATGTGAAGTCTAAAATATGATACAAATGAACTTATTTGCAAAACAGAAACAGACTCATAGACTTCAAAAACAAGCTTTTGATTACCAAAGGGGAAAGAGGGGAAGGGATAAATTAGGAGGTTGCGATGAACATATACACACTACTATATGTAAAATAAATAACAAAGACCTACTGTATAGCACAGGGAACTCTACTCAATATCTTGCAATAACCTATAATGGAAAAGAATCTGAAAAATAATAGATACATGTATATGTATAACTCACTTTGCTGTACACCCAAAACTAACACATTGCAAATCAACTATACTCCAATATAAAATAAAAATTAAAAAATAGAAAAAGACACAGACCTTGAGTTGGGTCACCAGTGAGAGGGGTGTGACTTCTGTTCTGGTGGTCCTGGGGCTGACATGAGATTGCCATGAGATCTCAGATGAGCTCCTTCCCCTCTCAATGAGTGGAAGGAATCAGCACCTGCAAAACAAAAGGGTTAGACCAAACATGGTGGTCTCTTAAAAGCACCTCCACCAATGTCTCATAACCCTAATAACCACTCAGAGTTGGAACTAGAGCCCTCATGGAGAGATGGAGACCCTGAGACTCAGGAATATCAGCTACGGTATCAAGGGCAGGCCTCAGAGTCAAGGGGGGAGGCCAGTGCTATGACCAAACCCACTGGCTTGTGAGCAATGTTTATTCTATAAAAAGTTACTGTAACTCTGAAGGGTGTCTGTACATAGAAGATTTTATTTGCTGAATTGCTGCAAGTGGCTACATTACTGCGTAGATAACTTCTGTTCTGGGCTACTTCCTGCCTTCTCGATGACAAACTTTGCAGGCTTCCTTTCATCCTATTTAGGTTAGAACAAAAACACATTTCAAACAAGGCTTCTTCCCTCTACCTCTCTCTTATTCAGGCTGATTTGGGCTCTTGGGCATTGACAGAGAAAGTTCCCTGTCATTTTCTCTACCTTTTTTGAAAAGACAAAACTAGAAAAAATATCAAAACACTAGGAAGGTTATTGCAGCCTCAGAAATCTCAATGGTGGTTTGGTTAAGTCTCTGGTTTCATGAGAAGCAGGAGCATACCTGTAATGCATCCTGAAGCTACACACCTCCCAGCAGGTCTTCCTCCCCGCTTGGCCCCAGACAGCCCATAATCACTTCTCTTGCCATCCTCGGACTACTGAGGTCGAGAAAGCCCATGCACCAGGGCCCTGTCCCAAGGTGGGACCTAGGAGAACAGTTACCAACATAGATTTTTCTTTCACATTGACTTGGGTTCAAGTCCCAGTTTCCCACTTAGTATGTGACCTTGGGAACATCTTTTATTCTGTCTTCCTTTCAATTATATCACCATAAGAGTTATATTAATAATAATACTTATTCCCAAGGCAGCTCTGAGTATTGAATGAAACTGTGCAAGGATAGTGCCTAGCAGGTACTGGCACATGAGGAAGGATCACTAAAGCTATTATTTACAGTTATTGAGGTAAGAGCAATGCGGATGTGATGGATGTCCCAAGATAGACCTTAAAATCATGAAAGCACTTGTCACATACTCTCCAGAAGAGCTGACTTACCATAGATTAACAAGAAATAGTTATTTTGCTGAAAATGTCATGGGAAGATAGAGTAATGTTTTTCATTGGACAACATGTGGCAAAACCCCATAAAATCCTCCTTGGAGGATACTGTCCTCACCCCAGATTTTCTCTCCTAATATCGGCTTCTCTTTACCATCCTCTTGTTTTCAATGGCCTCTGTGGGCTCCACTTTTGTTCTGGATCTCAGCTTGGTCCACATCTGGGATAACAGAATGCCAGACAGTGTCACTCCATCTTAGAAAGCTGCTGGGCACCATTCAGAGTTATTCAAACACATACCAGGCTGCTTATCATGATTAGTAATACACTCTTCCTGACCCCAAGGAGTTGGGAGTCTAGAAAGGAAGACAGACATGCAAAGAGGTGAGCACCCAGGATAAATGTAAGGTCTTTATGAAGCGTACAGCAGGACCCCAAGTAAGCCTTTTGAAGCCTGAAGATGTCAAGAAGAGCTTGACTGAGAAGGTGATGTCTGAGCCCTCAAATGATGGAAGTGAAGGAATATTCCCAACTGAAAAGGAAGGGCATTCTAAACAAAATAGAGTACACTAGGGCACAGACTGCTGGAAGAGGGTGGAATGTTTAGGAAAATGTAAATTGTTCCATACTATTTATGAGCACCCTGCCCTTCCTGGAAGAGAGGACTAGAGAGGGTGGGAGTGGGAGATGAAACTTAAAGGAAGACTTGGCTGGGCATGTTAATGAATTTGAACTTGGTGTTGAAGGTAATGGGAGGGTACTGAAGGATTTCAGGCTGAGAGATGACATCATGATTTCTATTTTAAAAAGATAAGTCTGGCTGCTATGTTGGAGAAGAAATGGTGAGACTAGAGGAAGAGACATGATTTTGTAAGCTATTTTGGTGACAAGATAAGAGAATGATAGAATGCCATTCATCTCGAAAGCCCAGCAAGTAAGATAAGTGAGCTTGAGCAACTAGAAGGCAATGCACATGCTTCACTTGTAAGCAGAGAGATGAGGCTTGGCCTCCGGTAGTTTCCATTCCATGTTGTAGCTCTGAGCAAGTCAATTCCCGAATACTATGACAGGATGTCACCCAACAGACAAAAGTTTATTTGATGGCTTGGATGTGGCCATCCCACACTGGCATCCTTGGGGGATGACCAAGTGACATCCCGGGTTCATTTTAGACACCAGTGTCATCACACTCTCCCATGTCATCCTGACTTAGGCTTGGAATTCTCAACTTCACCCTTTGATGTTGCCAATCATCATTTCTCTGGGTTTGTTATTATTCCCTTTCTCCTGTTCTCTCTCATCACTCCACTAAAGAGGAGAGGGACAAAATGCGAAACTTGACTTATTTTGTGATTAGCAGCACTGGGTTCAGATTTATTAGTCCCAGGAGCAGAAGGCTAATGAGTTAAATGCCCTGATTAATTAAGCCACCTAATCATTCCAGCTTACATAAATTCTCACCTGATCAGTCCAGCATATCTTAAATACATTATACCTGCCACTCTGCAAGAAGGCCGAGAGCTAGATCCTCAAAATATCAAGCAGATCCTGGTCCCCAAGCACTGAGCTCAGAGGTGTAGAAGAGAACCAATCTGCCCTGTCCCAATACCTGAATCTTTCATGGCCTCAAATGTGATGGTCTGCCAAAGATAATCAATGTTCAGAGCAGCTGGCTGCCTCCTGGGGTTGGTAGAGTTACACCTCCATGATCCATTACTCCACTCTCTGCAAACCTGTCTTATTCCCAGAGAGGAAGTCCATTGCAGTGAAATAATTCGTGATTTGGGTGTCAGGAACATAGGATTGAGTCACTTACTAGCTATGTGATCCCAACAAGCTATTTAACCTCCCGAGCTGCTATGCTCTTATCTGCAAAATAAGCACTGCAGCGCCAGCATCACCACCTTGCTATGAGGGTTAGAGAAGGTAATGGACCTAAAATGTATGGCTTCCGTAACTCACCCCTTTTATTATTATTAGCCAAGGTACAGAAAGCAGAGATGCACCTGGACATTTAAGACGTATGCTGCAACATATTCAGGGGAGGAAGGATTCCGTGTACTCCAACAATGGCAGCACTTTGGCCACTGAGCTAGAGCTTGGTAAGCAGCATGGCTAATATCTTCAACAATGTTGCAAGACGGGGTTGAAAAATTTCCCAATTTAAAGTGAGGACAATAAAGATCAGAGATTTAAAGTTATTTGCTCAGCAGCATAACTAGTATGTGTCAGATAAGAATTGCAACTCTAGTCCATTGATATTTTTGACGACACACGTTACTCTTCCCTTCCTGGTTTTCTCACTCCCAAGCCCAGGTAAATAAAAAAAAATTTAAAAATAGAAAATGTATTACAAGTAGGTAGACAAGAAGGTGGGGACACTGGTGATCATAGGGCATAATCAGGAAGTGGAGAAGGCATAAAACTACGTAAAACAGATTTTAAAAGAATGCAATGTGGTGCCATTTGATAAATAAGACAAACGGAAGTTCTCACTACAATCCCTTTTACAAGGGATTTTTACTGTGTGCATAAGGATAGCCCTGAATCATGATAAAAATGGGATGGTGTTCAGGGACCTCACTTTCAAATGACAGAAGACAGCATGGATATAGCTTTTTTAGAAAGTTATTGTTTTGGTTGATTTTATCAAACCTGTTGACATAAAATATTTGGGGCTTCAAGGGAGAAACCTCTGTGGCACAGCGTGTGGCAAACAGCAAGCACTGAAAAGGAGAGTGTTGATTGAAACCATGAAGAAAGAAAGAACGAGCAACTTAATAGTCATAACTCAAGAATTCCAGAGAAAGAAGTTTTGGATAACTATGACCCCTGAGGCTCTTTATTTATCATTGCCATGTGGGTGACTAGCAGGCTAGGTCTTTCTAAATTTGTTCTGAGATCCACATATTTGCTTTTCTTGAAGACACAAGATCCAAGAGCATGCTTGCTATGCATGATGGAGTGGAAGAGAAAGCACTGCCAAGGAGGAATTCTCTTACTCACTGAATATCTAAGAACATGTTCTGGAGATTACACTGCATTTGGAAGCACTTTAACTACCTTTTAGAGGTCTCTCCAGGAAGACTCTGAGTTGTATCAATGAGGAATGGAGACCCTCAGCCCAAGCACAAACACTTGGCACATCAGATGTCAGTAGATGGTGCCTTTCTGGAAGACTGTGAAGAATGAAAGGCAGAATTCTCTTCAAGTGGTGCTCACCAAGCACACACTAAGCTCTTACTATGTGCCTGGCACAGAGCTTGGGGAACCAGAAGCAGGGTCATTGTATTCAAGATGCTCCAAGTAAGCTGGTCAAGTACAGAGTGGCTCCAAGAGTGAGGTGTCACATTAATATTTATAACATCTCTGCAAGTGTAGGTCATCGTGCCAATTTTCTAGAAAAATAAACTGAGGCTAGAAGTTATACAACTTTCTGTTGTGTTCAAAGAGCTAGGAAGTGACTGACAATGATACAAATAATATTGATGGATACATATTTCTTCCATCATAATATAACAATATAATATAATATATACTGTACATAATGTAATATATAACTTTACATAATGATGGAGGAAATATATATCCATCATTATTATTTCTCTCTGTTTCTATATATATCTATAATCAATACCATTTGCAAAAAGTCTCTGATTCCTTATCTCCCTGAAAGAAAAGCCAAGAACATTATGAACATTTATATTCAGTTAGGATATTCTTGTCTCTGCTATTGCATATTCTACAATCCTCCCTTTCTGAAAATGTGATTGTTTTATTTAAATAATCTGCCAATGACAAAAAAAATGTACGTTACCTTAAGTTTGAAGCCACTCCCCAAGCCAGTTCATTTTGGAAGGCTGAGGAACCACCCCTGCTTCCCATAAGGTCAAGACATGTTTCCCTGTCCAGGTTCCTAGACACCCCACAGGCAAATTCTCTATCAAACTCTGACACTTAAAAGATTTTTCCCCTCCGGATACCATTTGTTCATTAAAGTCAACATTACATCTTCTTGTCCCAGAGACCCCCAGGCAGTCCTCAAATTTTCCTGGACTGGAGAATAAACAGCCATAAATTTAAAGACCAAAGAGTGATCATCCTCTAGAAAGGATGGAGGGAGGGATGGAAGAAGGAAAAGAGGGAAGGAAGGAAGGAAGGAAGGAGGGAAGGAAGGAAGGAAGGAAGGAAAGAAAGGAGGAAGGAAGGAAAAGAAGGGAGGAAGGAAAGGAGGGAGGGAGGGAGGGAGGAGGGAAAGAAAGAAGAAGCCAAAGCAGGCATTCTCCAGCTTCACCTGTACTGTGAATTCAGATTCAGAATTGAGCTTACAGAAACTCCACCCTCTGCTTGTTACCTTATGTGTGTGCATACTGGGGACAGGTTATTAATTTCTGTTCCCAATAGGGCATCCTCCATTATGGAGCTATAGAGAGGAGTATGATGCTGTTTGGTATGATTCTCGTATTTTCTTCTTTTTATCACTTTTTGGTGTGAACATTCAGAAATAGAGTCTTGGCTTCTTTCGGTATTTCAACATGTATTTTTCTTAGAGCAGCTTTATTTAGTTGGAAGAGTGAGTAATGCATTTTTTATCCATTGTAGAGGAAAGCTAGGCTAGGGGAATCACAGATCAACACATATATTTAATTACTGCTGAAATCTGTGGGCCTCATAAAGTTTCCTCTCATTCCCCCCCATCTCCTCATTGAAATATACAAACTCCTACCCTGCAACAGAAAACATAACTACAAAGATGTAGAGAACAAACGTATGGACTCCAAGGGGGGAGAGTGGCAGGGTGGGGTGGTGGGATGAATTGGGAGATTGGGATTGACATATATACACTAATATGTATAAAATAGATAAATAATTAGAACCTGATGTATAAAAAATAAATAAATAAAATAAAATTCAAAAAAGAAAAGAAAACATAATTAATGCTCTCATTGATCCCAGAGACCATTTTCTTACTGGGGAGATTGACATATCTAAGGGACCCAAGGCATGGGAACACAGGTATATGAAGAAAGGGAAGATGATTATATTTCAGGTATTAATCATTATTGAGTCAAATTGTCATCCAATTGCTATGATTATTGTTTTTCACATTCACCACATGCTTTCCTAGGAAGAGATAAGAACAAAACTGAAATAGCAAGGTAAGAAAATGGCAAGAGCAGAATTTCTTTTTTTCTTAATCTAGGTGACATTTCAATAATGGCAGAGTGTACAACGCTCAGGATATTAAAGTCTTATTTCCCAGGCAAATCAGAGAAATGTGACTCATCTACAGAAATACAAGGTGAGGGGCTAATAGAGATGGCTGTTTATCTAACTATATCTATCTGTTTAGGCCAGGGCATATTAGCAGTTTAAGGAAAGACATCCAGAACTCTCTATGATAGTGGGTAGAAATCTAATATCCTTTAGGTTAGGAAGGTAACACAGATGAAGACTTGGGTCAGCTAGGACTTGGGGCAAAGCAATGAATCCATTCCATGTCAAAGGAGGGAGCCACTAGACAGATACGCAGCCCCTGTCAGTGATGATATGGGAACCTATGGGACTGCAGGCTTTATAGCTCTTCCAATTTTTAAAGAAACTTTACATATAGTCTCCTATAAAATCCAAAAACACCATTCTGAAGGTCAACCAAAATCTTTGCGTGGACCTGGCGGTACTCATGGCCAGCCTTTTGGAGATCTCTGCTCAGATAATAATAACCATTATTAACAAGCAATACATAGAGCTAGATGCTTTATAACAAGTTGTGTCACTTATTCTTCTTGGGAAGCAGCCCAGAGTGGTGGGTGGAAGTTCAGACTTGAGATTAAGGCTTTTACAACTCACTGAGTGACCTTTTCTTAATTTCCTTGTGCCTCTCTGCTGAGGAAAATCAGAATGAAGATACCACCTGCTTCCTTGGATTGCGTTGAGGACTACAGGTGTTGATGTGACCAAGTGCTTGGTGGAGGATGTAAGACAGAATGTAAACTTAATGGGTGTTAGCTATTATCATTATTATTGTGTTGGTGGCCATTTAGATAAGAAGAAGGAATTACCCATTTTACCTTCTAGGAAACTGAGACTTGGCTGTAAGCTCTGTAGGCTACTCTAATAATTAAAATCAATAATATGATCTAACTTCTCAGTTAGCCAGGATTGCACAACACACACACACTCACACACCCCTACACTAGCACACATTTTAGAAAATGGTTCAAATTCGTTCAGAACTCTATTGAGTGTAGTTTCTGTATTGCCTTGTGACTATTTCCTCTGTTAAATAATTAGTCCAAATAAATCAAGATCATAGTATTTTGGAAATAAGAATTGTCCCTTAGTTACCACTCTTTTATTTAGCGCTTGCAACAAAGTGGTCATAGACTCCAGCATTTTTTAATGGAAAGGATTTTATAGATTGCTTTGCTTAAACATCTCCTAGCCTTGCAATTAGGGAAACTGAGATCCATAGAGGCCAAAATTCCTAAGGCAAATAGTCAAATCAAATGCCTTCCAATATTAACAGATATTTCCATGCTACCTTCCTAAATACTGTATGAAAACTTTTTAATCATCTCTAATGGAATTATTGAGATTGCAAGATTCTTATCACATCAGCCTGACCTGTTTGCTGTGTGACCATGAGAAAGTCTATTCATCTTTCTGAGTTTCTCATCCAGAAGTGAGGGATATGATCACAACCTCCCCCAGCTCCAGAACAACTTAGGTTGCACCACAATCATTTGTATTTTTGTAGTAACATGTGGACTACAATCCCTTTAACCACAGTGAACCAAAAAACTTGTCAGAGTGTCCTGTCCATCCAACCATTGTCAAGGTCCCTTGCCCAGATAAGCAGCAGAGAAATATTTTCATCTTGTGAGGTCATCTGCTTTTCCTTCCAACCTTTCTCATCTTTGCAGCTATTTTTTCTAAATAATGTACTATCTCTCAAAGAAGATGAAGGGCATCTAGAACATCAGGAAAAGCTCCAGGAAGGCAATGTGTGGTGCGATTAAAAGCCTAAAAGCCAAGAATGATATTTTCTATGGAAAGAAACACATATTGGTCCAGTTTTTTGTAACAAATGGCTCAGTAATACATGTATATATACAGCACACACTTGCATTGGCAGAGCCGTGCATGTGTGCCCACGTGCCTGTCCCAACTCACCATCTTTCAAGGCCAACGTCATCTCCTCCATGTTGCCTTCCTTACTTATTCATCTAGACTGTCTCTCTTTCCCATCCCTTTGTCCCCAAATCCCAAAAGCTTTCCCAGTTCTTTGCTTTTGTCTTCAACATTGATCAATTTTGCAACTTGGTCTGTATTTCATTAGAAAGTAATACGGTATAATTAAAAGATTGTGGATATTGCATCACACTGACCTGGTTTAAATCATGGTTTTGTCACATAATGTCAACCTAAGTACACTTGGGGTTCTCATCAGAAAAATGGGAATGATAATATGTCTCTTAGAGATCTTGTAAAGATTAAATGCTAAAAATGCCTAATGCATTATGGGCTTCAAATAAAGCTACTTTACATCCATATTCACCTTTTATACATGTTTCATCAACCCTACCAAGTTATAGACTCTTTGATGAAGTTTGTGTCATATTCATTTCTACTTCCTACAGTACCGTGCTGTAGAGAACAGGAGACATTTTCCATAAATGTTTGTTAAATGAACGTGTAACTATTTTGCTATACATTTCTAATTTCATGTTCACTACCTTTAGAGTCAAATTGAGTTTTCAAGGTTCTATCCTCCACTATCTATGATGTGGATAGTAAAATAAATTGAATGTAAAAATATGGGAAAATTAGGCAGAAGGCCTTATGTTACTTGGGAATGAAATGAATCATATCAAATTTTCAAGATTCTATCCATGAATTATCTGTGATATGGGTAGTAAAATAAATTGAATGTTAAATTATGGGAAAATTAGGAAAAGGGCTTGGTATAGCTTAGTAATGAAAACGATCCTTTAGTACATGAACATAGAAGTGATGGCTGTATCTGAATAATGTGTGTTGTTTGCTTTTTTAGTTGTGCTATCCTTAACCCCTCTCCCAACATTTTATTGGATTCTTGAAAGCCATTCTCTGTGCATTTACACTATTTCAAAACATCTGCTGCTTTGGGGTTCAAGCTGTGCATTAGGGTTCTGAGAATTTGCAGAGAAATTTCAAAGCAGGTCTCTTGTCTGAATAACTCGGTAGGAAATGCAGTAGAAGCCTGCTCTTTTATGAGAGTGCTTATAACTGCCTTGAAATGTTTGAAACCCAATTCCTTCACAATTGCCGTGTCTTGTTATTTCCTACCAAACTATATTTTTGCTATTTACATCTCTTTATGGGACACTATGGTCCAGCTGAGCCAAGGGACCCAATGTACACAATTCAGGTCTCCTAATTGCAAGCTTAGATGCTTTCTTTCTAACTGTGGACCACCTACTGTAGTGGCTGAAATTGTCTGATCATCTACGAAGCCACCATGTCCAACCCCATCTCATATCCCATCACACTAGGAGATAGGAATTGATGAACTCTCATGACTTATGACACTGAGCCCCTGGCCCCAGTCCACACCACACATTTTCTTTGTGATGTATGCCCATTTGGCTTTGATCTTTATGTACTTCCTGATTATAAGCCTCAATACTACTTCAGTTCCCCTACCTGTCTTCAGTGCAAATCCACTATCAATTTATATCTGCCTCAGTCTGACCTAGAAAACCTCATTACCTGCTCCCTGGGCAAACTTTCCATGTCACCAGAGGCTCTCAACCTTGTCCTCTTGAATCATCCAGAGTCCTGACAGCATGAACCAGAGAGAAATTAAAAGCTTCCTTTAAATAATATTACTAATGGTGAATGTAAAATAACATAATTTGAATTAATCTCAGGATTGATTTGGAATATTTTATGTGGCACTAGTAAGTGTTAAAAATCTGGGAAATTTCCTTCCTTCTATATAATGGTTATACTACTCAATCAAACATAGACAGCAGTGCAGTATAATGGGGCTTCACGGAGAAAAGCACACACACATGCACATGCACACAAAAACAAATACCACTGACTAAATGAAGGATGTTGGTCTTTCATTCTTTTTTTCATTATATATATATAATTTTTATTTAAAAAAGCTAAAAAGGTTTTTTGAATGACAGCAAAGAAAATAAACAATGTAATTCTCTTTGCCCTCATTAAAATTGCAAAAATGAAAATGTTTATTAAGACTATGTATGAGATAGAGTATGGAAGAGTAGAATTATTTATATGTGAATTTTAATTTTTTGTAATGGGTGGAAGATCTAAATAGACATTTCTCCAAAGAAGATATACAGTTGGCTAAAACCACATGAAAAGATGCTCAACATCACCAAGTATTAGAGAAAAGCAAATCAAAACTGCAATGAAGGGGCTTCCCTGGTGGTGTAGTGGTTGAGAGTCTGCCTGCCGATGCAGGGGACACGGCTTCGTGCCCCGGTCCAGGAAGATCCCGCGTGCCGCGGAGCGGCTGGGCCCGTGAGCCATGGCTGTGGAGCCTGCGCATTCGGAGCCTGCGCTCCGCAGCGGGAGAGGCCGCAACTGTGAGAGGCCCGCGTACAGCAAAAAAAACCAAAAACAAACAAACAAAAAAAAACTGCAATGAGGTAAGGGGGCATGCAGAGGACCCTGCTTTTCTCCAGACACCCTGCTTTTGCTCCCAGCTCTTCAGAAGTGGCACTTGAGGGTTTTTTTTCAGTCTTTTTATATCTTGTCTATAATTTGCCCCAACTGTGCATGCACACAGTTATTTTTAGTCCCTTCTAGGTTCTTTGTATTTTGTTGATGGAGGAGCCGTTTGTCCAGGTGCAAGCACTGCAGCAAAGGGTCCCAGTCTGTCTCAGACCGGATGTGCTCAACATTCTCTCCGAGCTGTGAAATGACTCACTTGTACGATACTGTGATGCCATGTAGTTTCGATTCCCCCATCCACTGAAGTTAACTTTTCCTAGCTAGCAGAAAGCTGTCCAAGTACAATGAACAAGGAAGATGTTTTATTGTTGTTGTTTTTGTTTTTCTTTTCCAAGAAGCAAACACTTTTAAAAGCCTTCTTTTGCACACACCTCTGGAAGGTGCTGCCTGTTCCACTGAGCGCCTCAAAACCAGGAGGAAAAGTCTCTCTATTGAACTGCTAATGGGGGAGCAAACTGTATAATAAGATTGCATCCCCTTTGGGTCTACATATAATTTACACATAAAATAAAATTGCACATGGCCTTGTTTCATAGCATATTTGTTTAATTATCTACTTTTTATGATGCTTTTTCTTCAATTAATTTTCAATATTTAAAGGAGGAATAAAAATGTCAGTTTATCTGCACACCTGATAATTAAACAGAGTGTGGGGAATAATTACATTATCTAATAGTGGAAATTTGTCCAGCTCTAATAACTAACGTTTAGCAAGGGCTTTTCTCTTTTCCTTCCCTTCTAAGGATGGTTGTTGAATTTCTCTCTCCCTTTCTCTCTAAGGAAAGAGGATCAGGTTCAGAGAATGGAAAATGCCACCCCCTTTTTTCCCAACATTTATGGACCTTATTTTACCATGAAAAGGTGCTACAGGAAACTCTTCTAGAAGAAACTCCAATTTCTGCTTGATTTGCTTTTTTTCCCCAAACTGAGCAGTTGACTAACATAAGAACCAATGAAAAAACCCAGCAATTCACTGTTCCACCATAATTCACACCTATGTCACCTTTGAGTTAATAATAATAATAACAACAATAAACCATTTATTAAAAATAATAATAATATTTGCTGATAATAAATAAAAATAAGTAAACTGAGTGCTTACTCTCTACTAGACATTGAAATGCCCTCTTCCATGGGTTTTGTCATTTTAAAAGCCTGGGCTCACAACCGCTTCTCATACTAAAAATATTGGGCATCTCCTTCTAATATTTTCATACTGGGAACTTAAGTAAAGCCGGTATGTTTCTGCACTGGTCTCAGGTACAGAGAAAAAATCTTTTTTAATAAAAATAACTAAAAATATTAAGACTAGAAGGAGAAAAGAGGAACATTTGTTAAATGCACTCCTCCCTTTCTTAATTGAAGTATAGTTGGTGTACAATTTTATATGTCACAGGTATACAATATAGTGATTCATAATTTTATAGTCCATTTATAGCTATTATAAAATATTGATTATATTCCCTGTGTTGTACAATACGTCCTTGTTGCTTATCTTATACATAATAGTTTGTACCTCTTACTCCCCTACTCCTGTATTGCCCCTCCCCACTTCCCTTTCCCTACTAGTTTGTTCTCTGTATCTATGAATCTGCTTCTTTTTTGTATATTCACTAGTTTGTTGCATTTTTAAATTTCACATATAAGTGATATCACACAGTGTTTGTCTTCCTCTATCCGACTTATCTCATTTAGCATAATTCCTTCCAAGTCCATCTATGTTGCTGCAAATAGCAAAAATTTTTATTCTTTTTTATGGCTGAGTAATATTCCATCACACACACACACACACACACACACACACACACACACACACACACATCACATCTTCTTTATCCATTCATCTGTTGAGGGATGCTTAAGTTGTTTCCATACCTTGGCAAAAGTAAATAATAATGCTATAAACATTGAGGTACATGTATCTTCTCAAATTAGTGTTTTTGGTTTTTTTGGATACATAACCAGGATTGCTGGGTCATATAGTAGTTCTATTTTTAGTTTTTTGAGAAACCTCCACACTTTTCCACAGTGGCTGCACCAATTTACATTCACACCAACAGAGTATGAGGGTTCCCTTTTCTCCACATCCTCACTAACATTTGTTATTTGAGTTTTTTAAGTGATAACCGTTCTGACATGTGTGAGGTGGTATCTCATTGTGGTTTTGATTTGAATGTCCCTGACGATAAGTGATGCTGAGCATCGTTTTACTACACTCTCCTTTTTTTAGATACTAGAGTTTTCCTTTCAACTTTAACACACACACGCACACAAACACACACACCACTGAAATTTTTTTCCCCTTCATTCTCTGGACATTGATGAGCTAAATCTGCACTGTTATCTGCCATTCATTATTATTTTATATTCTAAAATATTAATAGCTCCTTGTATTTATTTATTTATTATTTTTAACATCTTTTTTAGAGTATAATTGCTTTACAATGGTGTGTCTGTTTCTGCTTTATAACAAAGTGAATCAATTATACACATACATATGTCCCCATATCTCTTCCCTCTTGCATCTCCCTCCCTCCCACCCTCACTATCCCACCCCTCTAGGTGGTCACAAAGGACCGAGCTGATCTCCCTGTGCTATGTGGCTGCTTTCCACTAGCTATCTATTTTATGTTTGGTAGTGTATATATGTCCATGCCACTCTCTCACTTTGCCCCAGCTTACCCTTCCCCCTACCCATATCCTCAAGTCCATTCTCTAGTAGGTCTATGTCTTTATTCCTGTCTTGCCCCTAGGTTCTTCTGACCATTTTCTTTTTTTTTTTTAGATTCCATATATATGTGTTAGCATACGACATTTGTTTTTCTCTTCCTGACTTACTTCACTTGGTATGACAGACCCTAGGTCCATCCACCTCACTACAAATAACTCAGTTTCGTTCCTTTTAATGGCTGAGTAATATTCCATTGTATATATGTGCCACACCTTCTTTATCCATTCATCTGTTGATGGACACTTAGGTTGCTTCCATGTCCTGGCTATTGCAAATAGTGTTGTAATGAACATTGTGGTACATAACTGTTTTTGAATTATGGTTTTCTCCAGGTACATGCCCAGTAGTGGGATTGCTGGGTCATGTGGTAGTTCTATTTTTAGTTTTTTAAGGAACCTCTATACTGTTCTCCATAGTGGCTGTATCAATTTACACTCCCACCAACAGTGCAAGAAGGTTCCCTTTTCTCCACAACCTCTCCAGCATTTATTGTTTCTAGATTTCTTGATGGTGGCCATTCTGACCAGTGTGAGATGATATCTGATTGTAGTTTTGATTTGCATTTCTCTAATGATTAATGATGTTGAGCATTCTTTCATGTGTTTGTTGGCAATCTGTATATCTTCTTTGGAGAAATGTCTATTTAGGTATTCTGCCCATTTTTGGATTGGGTTGTTTGTTTTTTTTGCTATTGAGCTATATGAGTTGCTTGCATGTTTTGGAGATTAATCCTTTGTCAGTTGCTTCATTTGCAAATATATTCTCCCATTCTGAGGGTTGTCTTTTCGTCTTGTTTATGGTTTCCTTTGTGGGGCAAAAGATTTTAAGTTTCATTAGCTCCCATTTGTTTATTTTTATTTATTTATTTATTTATTTATTTATTTATTTATTTATTTATTTATTTATTTATTTGTGGTACGTGGGCCTCTCACTGTTGTGGCCTCTCCCCTTGCGGAGCACAGGCTCTGGATGTGCAGGCTCAGTGGCCATGGCTCATGGGCCTAGCTGCTCCGTGGCATGTGGGATCTTCCCAGACCGGGGCACGAACCTGTGTCCTCTGCATCGGCAGGCAGACTCTCTACCACTGCACCACCAGGGAAGTCCCCATTTGTTTATTTTTGTTTTTATTTCCATTTCTCTAGGAGGTGGGTCAAAAAGGATCTTTCTGTGATTTATGTCATAGAGTGTTCTGCCTATGTTATCCTCTAAGAGTTTGGTGGTGTCTGACCTTACATGTAGGTCTTTAATCCTTTTGAGTTTATTTTTGTGTATGGTGTTAGGGAGTGTTCTAATTTCATTGTTTTCCATGTAGCTGTCCAGTTTTCCCAGCACCACTTATTGAAGAGGTTGTCTTTTCTCCACTGTATATTCTTGCCTCCTTTATCAAAGATAAGGTGACCATATGTATGTGGGTTTGTCTCTGGGCTTTCTATCCTGTTCCATTGATCTATATTTCTATTTTTGTGCCATTACCATACTGTCTTGATTACTGTAGCTTTGTAGTATAGTCTGAAGTCAGGGAGCCTCATTCCTCCAGCTCCGTTTTTCTTTCTCAAGATTGCTTTGGCTATTCAGGGTCTTTTGTGTTTCCATACAAATTGTAAAATTTTTTGTTCTAGTTCTGTGAAAAATGCCAGTGGTAGTTTGATAGGGATTCCATTGAATCTGTAGTTTGCTTTGAGTAGTAGAGTCATTTTCGCAATGTTGATTCTTCCAATCTAAGAACATGATATATCTCTCCCTCTATTTGTATCATCCTTAATTTCTTTCATCAGTGTCTTATAATTTTCTGCATACAGGTCTTTTGTCTCCTTAGGTAGGTTTATTCCTAGATATTTTATTATTTTTGTTGCAGTGGTAAATGGGAGTGTTTTCTTAATTTCATTTTCAGATTTTTTATCATTAGTGTATAGGAATGCAAGAGATTACTGTGCATTAATTTTGTATCCTGCTACTTTACCAAATTCATTGATTAGCTCTAGTAGTTTTCTGGTAGCATCTTTAGGATTCTCTGCATATAGTATCATGTCATCTGCAAACAGTGACAACTTTACTTCTTCTTTTCTGATTTGTATTCCTTTTATTTCTTTTTCTTCTCTGATTGTTGTGGCTAAAACTTCCCCAACTATATTGAATAATAGTGGTGAGAGTGGGCAAACTTGTCTTGTTCCTGATCTTAGTGGAAATGGTTTCAGTTTTTCACCATTGAGGACGATGTTGGCTGTGGGTTTGTCATATATGCCCTTTATTATGTTGAGGAAAGTTCTCTCTATGCCTACTTTCTGGAGGGTTTTTTATCATAAATGGGTGTTGAATTTTGTCGAGTGCATCTTTTTGAGATGATCATATGGTTTTTCTCCTTCAATTTGTTAATATGATGTATCACGTTGATTGATTTGCATATATTGAAGAATCCTTGCATTCCTTGCATTCCCACTTGATCATAATGTATGTTCCTTTTAATGTGCTGTCGGATTCTGTTTACTAGTATTTTGTTGAGGATTTTTGCATCTATGTTCATCAGTGATATAGCTCTTTGTATTTAAGCAGTGATTTTGCAGTTCTCATGGTTCAATTACACAGAAATCACAGGCAAATACAATAGACATTACAATATTTTTCTAGGAAGCAGGTAGGTTCTTTAAAACTTTCATAAGTCGGTCCCTTCATATAGATAAGGAAATCCAGCCAGGAACCACAAAGTTTAGACAGATTATAACAGGTCTCCCATCTATTTTTTTGTTTTGTTTTGTTTTGGTCACAGCAACTTATGAGCATTAACATTTATAGGTTAGGTTTACAAGGATTTTCCCCCTGCATAACAAATTTAGTTCTTAGGTAAATTCTGTGAAGTAAGTACTGTTTTCCTTATTTTAAAGATAATGAATTTATGGTGTTCAGAATTAAGCTAATTTTAAATATGGCCAAACTAGTACTCCTGTGTTTTCCATTTCATAGATGGCAAAACACGACTCAGAGAGGACGGTACCAATCTCCCTCGTTCCCACCCTCAGCCTGTTTCTATCACTCCACATCCCCTCTCTCCTAGGGTCACTGGTTTTGGTGTATCTTGATTTCCCCATTTTGTCTTTGGGGTAGGTAAATTCAGAGAGGGCTTGTCACCCTGAATGAACTGGAACATCAGCTATGTCTATTTTCTTGGAAGTAGGGGACATTCAGAGGGTATGTTCAAGCATCAAATGAAAAACCAACAATGTCCATCTCTGGAGTCACCCCAGACCAGCTCTACTGGACAAGGCCATGGCCACAATGCTGTACTTCCCTAACAGGTAATTCACAGCTCTGCCACCACTAGCAGCACAACTGTCCTTCTCTGCCTTGTTTCATAGCCTGCAAAGACAGGGGTGCAGTGTCCAGCTGTCCAGTCTGTCCAGTCCACACTATGGCTTAGGCTCCACAGGGGACTGGTCCCTGTAGTACCACCTCAATGGCAGGGGCAGAAAGGGGTCAAGAAATTAGTGTAATAGAAGGAGAAAGCCTGAGCTAATAGAAGCTTACACATCAGGGATTTATTTTTCTCTTGTAAAAGAATTTTCTCATCTAACAAGAAATCTGGATTTGGTTAGCTCCGGGGATGATTCAGCTGTTCATCAAGGACCCTGGCTGTTCCCACCTTTCTGCTACACTATACACAACATATAGATGGATGTCTCCTCATGCTCTCAAGGTGTCTACAGCAGCTCCAAATATCACATCCTCTTACAGCAATGTACAAAAGCAGCAAGAAACAGCAAGAAACAGTTTCTCTCTCCCTCTCTCTCCATTCCCTTTCTTTCTTTCTCTTTCTTTCTTTCTTTCTTTCTTTCTTTCTTTCTTTCTTTCTTTCTTTCTTTCTTTCTTTCTCTCTTTCTTAATATATGACAACTGTTAATCTAGGGGCATTATCCACAACATTTTATCAGTTCTCTTGACAACCCACCATTTTTCTATAGAAGAGATGAATCAATCAATCCATCCTCCCATTCATCTATCCATCCATTTACCCATACACCCATTTATCCATCCATCCATCCATCCATCCAACCATCCATCCACCCTCTCAAGAACATACTTCTACTATACTCAGTGTTAGACCTTGAGGATTCACAGATGACTCAGTCAGGTTTCCTTTTGCTCCCCTGGTCCTTATACTCTTCCAGGGCAAGGTGATGAATGGAGACAGATCAGCTAATGCAGCATGATATGTGCTATATGTGTATGTCCACTGAGCAGCTGGAAGCCAGAAGGGACAGTGCTGGTTCTCTGAGATCCAAGAACTTAATGAAGATAGTGACCTTTCCTGGAGTAGGACAGTTTACTGCTCCCGTATTGCACGTGACTTATTTTTCAAATCCAATCTTAAGGGAGCATGGCTCTGAGCAAGCTTTGAACTCCCTTATAGATGTCTAAAGCTGACATTCAAGTCATTATCCCAAACTATCATCACACACCAAATAAGGAGCTTGCCACTGTCAACCCACCTTAATTTCAGAGATATGCAATTTTTTTTGTTGAGTCATAAGCTTTCTTTCTTTCTTTCTTTCTTTTTTTTTTTTTTTTTTGCGGTACATGGGCCTCTCACTGTTGTGGCCTCTCCCGTTGCGGAGCACAGGCTCCGGATGTGTAGGCTCAGCGGCCATGGTCACGGGCCCAGCCGCTCCACAGCATGTGGGATCTTCCCGGACCGGGGCACGAACTCGAGTCCCCTGCATCGGCAGGCGGACTCTCAACCACTGTGCTACCAGGGAAGCCCCCATAAGCTTTCTTTTTGATGACACATTATAAAAAGAAAGGTGATGCTTTGGGCCCGAGGAATTAAGTGTTCTCTTTATACCTTTGGGAAGAAGAGGGCAGAGTATACCCATCAACAACCTGAGGATGTTGCTTGTCTAGAAACAAAGAGAAGCTCTGGGGACTCTCTGTTTGAAGTTGGTGGAGACTCAGTTTTGGAGGAGAGAGGCATTTAGAGAAAGTCTTCAGAGTAACCGTATTCATGCTCTTCACTGTGTGACTAACTGGGTTCACCAATTCCACTCTCCAGTATGTAACTACCTCTACTACACTGTCTCCAACAAATTAAAATTAAAAAGGGAGGCTTTGAATGCCTACTTCCAGTCAATTTGGTCTTAGCAATATATCAGTGAAAATTGTTTTAATTCTGGCTTTTCTTAAGAATAAATAGTCAGGAATGTTTTACTTCCTCAGCTCCCCCATTAAAAGTCCATCTAAATTCAATCAGATTTATTAGCTCACATGAACATTAAATTTCTTCCAAAGGTGAGTTATCATTATATAATTCCATGGTCTAGCATTTGCTTTAGGTTCAAAATGCCTGAAATGTTTAGTTTAGTAATCCTTTCTCAACAGTTCTAAGGCTGGTTCTGTGTTATAATCTTTTTTTATTTTTTATTTTTTTTCTGATCAAGCATCTTCTAGCATAGAGCTTCATTCATTCTTATGTTAATTCCTTTACTTATTCACTAATTCATTTTTCCATTCATTTATTCTTCAGACATTTGCTTAATCTGAATCTTACATCCCACCCACACAAAGGCACACATTTAAATAAAAATTCTCTCAACATGGATGGACCTAGAGATTGTCATACTGAGTGAAGTAAGTCAGACAGAGAAAGACAAATATCATATGATATCACTTATATGTGGAATCTAAAAGAAATGGTACAAATGAACCTATTTACAAACAGAACTAGAGTCACAGGGGTAGAAAACAAACTTACAGTTACCAGGGGTGAAGGGGTGGAGGGATAAATTGGGAGATCGGGATTGACATATACACACTACTATATATAAAATAGATAACCAACATGTACCTATTATATAGCACAGGAAAATCTACTCAATATTCTGTAATGACATATATAGGAATAGAATCTAAAAAGGAGTGGATATATATATATATATATGTACAACTGATTCACTTTGCTGTACAGCAGAAACTAACACAACATTGTAAGTCAACTATACTCCAATAAAAGTTAATTAAAAAAAATGTCCCAGTCCACCTGTATCTCACAGGTTGAAAGCAGGCAGAGAGCAGACTGGCCATTATCATACAGTGGAAGGAGTGATATATTGGAAAATACTCCCTCGTGGGGAAGGGATTCCTTCTTGGAGGGACTTGACCTGTATTTTGAATAAACAGAGCAGATATTTGTAAACAGGGCCTTCTTGACAGAGGGACAGTTTATGAAAAGAGGAGTTTTATAGTTTACTAATCAAATTGTGCAATTACTCTCTACATTTTATCATCTAAAGGAGCCTTATGTATTTATCAAAACCCAAACTTTGAGGAACATTAGAGAATGAACACAAGGTGAAATGGAATTATCTGAGATTGGAGGAAGGCTCCAATATTCTATGACTTCAGGTAATTTATTTGTTCTGGTCCTGAAACATCAAGACCAGCCAAAACTGGGTGAACTTCTCCTCCCCTAAAGGCTGATGCCTTTAGACACAGTCATGACCACAGTTGTCAGAACTGTCAAGGCCAAGAAAGGAATGGGACCTCCCTGTCTGAACTGGGGCCACACTGTACCATCAAGACCGTATCCATTGTTTTTAATCTCCAGCTCATTTTTTTTACCTGCTTGTTTATTTAAGTCTTTCCTCTCCTAACTCAGCTATACTGTGGACCCCTGAGCTATTTGAATTCTCTACTCTTGACCCCAAGAGAGATAAAAGACAGGATGGAAAAGAGAGTTCTGGATCCTGAGTAGTCTGAGAGAGCAGAGGATATGGACGTGCCCTCCATGCTTCCAAAGCATCCTGTGTTTACAGTTGGCCTGTTGTGTAGCGCCCTCAGTAGATTGTGAACAGCTTATAGAAAAAGATCATGTTTTGGAGTTGTGTGAGCCTAGTGACTGACTCACGCTGGTGATTCCTATGTGTTAACTGAATCAGCTGATTTAAAAATTGACACAATTAAAATAAGACCTTGGTCCTGAATCCTATGTAGGTTTCCGAAGCCCATGGGTGGGATGTGCCTGTTTTGTTTGTTTGTTTGCTTGTTTGGGGTTTTTTTGTGTGTGTGTGTAAGAATAATTGGAAGGGGAGAATAAAGGGAGAGAAGAAGGAAGAAAAATACTTACTGGAGAATGAAGAGAAGGCAATGAGGAAAGAGGGGAGATATAATCAGTGATAGAAAAACAGGAAGCTGCAGAAAGTACAATAGAGAGAGGAAAACTTGCATGTTACATTGTTTACATTGATTGTGATCATTGTGATTGGGGATGTTCACAGTGGCCCTTGGAGGAGAGAAATGAGTGCACAATGAAAGGAAAACAGGAAAGTGACAAAGCATTAGAGGAAATAGCAGTCAAGATGGATCAGTCAATGGGATTTCTCTGGTGGTCCAGGGGTTAGAACTCTGCTTTTTCACTGCCAAGGGCATGGGTTTGATCCCTGGTTGGGGAGCTAAGATCCCGCAAGCCACAAGCCATTCGGCCAAAAAAGAAAGGATGCATCAGTCAAGACATTTGCTGACTCATCCACTCACATGCTTTGGGATAAAGAGGAGAAATATTAAATAATAAGCTGTTCTAATTTAAAGGTGATCATTGTATCTTAGAGGAAAAATCAAGATGGGATGACCCTTAAAAAAGAGTTGTCAACTGAAAATGGTTGTGTTTAAGTAATAGCTATAATTAGCATTAAATGAGCCATTACTATGTGCCAAGTGTAAAGAGAGTCCTTAAACTGATTTTGTCTTTAGGTAAAACTCTGTAATAAAGTTTCTTATTGTTTTTTAGACTACAGAAAACTTCATAACAGACTGGCATTTTTTCTCAGACGTGAGTTTGTAACCACTGAAGTAGGGGGAAATATCTAATATTGGTGTGGAATTCCATAAAGCTCTTGAATACAATGATATTATTGACTCTTCACAATAGTTCTCTGCTAATTCATTCCTATTCTCTAGATAAAGTCAAGAAGGCTGAAAGAAGTACAATCAGTGAAGTCTCTTTCGATTTGCAAGGAGTGGAGCCATTTCTGGAACACAAAATTTGATGCTATATCTTCAGCTCTTTCCATTCTACCACAAGTACCGTTGCTTCTCACCACGGCTTACATTGGAATCACCTGGGAAGCTGTAAAAATATGTGTTGGTCACACTCTCAGATTTTGTTTTGATCGATCCAGACTGAGGCTAGGGAGATGCATATTTAACAAATTCCCCTGTGCTTGATATGCAATTTAAATTGTGAAAACTCATTTGCCCTGTGGGTGACCACCTGCTTGCACAAACTAATGCTTACAGAGCTGTTACCCTGTGTGGACACTCTGCTCTGCCACCCTGATTGCCCATGTAGAACTGAAGGACTTAATACCCCAATGTCTGCAAAGATGGGCAGCTGATAGCCCTTTGTGGACAGCTCTCCTGGGGAATTGCCTCCTTCTGAGGGCAGCCCCAAACATTAACTGATCAATGCATGGGGTGCAAATGGCCACTCCCATGCCCCATCTTGGGTAATTTGGAAGGGTCTACCCAACTTCAGAAATATCCATGGGTCCTTGCTGCAAATGCTCCAAAGCCCAAACTCTCCTTCTGTTCAGTTCTGTGCCCCTTCCTCTGCCAGTGTTGATTCCGGGAGCACTCCTGATAAACTCTGCAGGTAAGTCCCAGCCTCAGAGACTGCTCCCTGCGGCCTCCACGTACAGTTTTCATTCCCTTTGTACAAGCTCCTCTCCACCAACCACAGGGTCTTGAGTTTCAACGTTAAGAGTCATTTCTTTGATTCAAACAGACTCCTCTTGAGTTCCCTATGAATCTGCATCTCTGTAGTGCAACTGACAGGAGAAGGTAAACCACACCTTGAGGCCGTTCATACACCCCGGACACATCTGAAATATAGAACTTGCTTAGAGAGGGCCTGGTTCTACTGTTGTCATCTCTGAGCCAGAGGTCTTTATCAAGCATCTCCTGTGCATGAATTCCAAAAACCAATAGATGGATTCACAACCAATTAGAACTTTAAGGCATCTTACAGCATCTCAGACAATGCTTTCCTTCTGCAGTTGAGGAAACTGACACCCATAGCAGGAAAGGAAATTAATTGCATAAGGTCAAGGCCAGAGCCAAGTTCAGAACCAGAGTTCCTAACTCTCAGTCCTGTATCGTCTTTCCCCCCTTGTGGAACTCACCCGGGCTCCTGTTAGGGCCTTTCCTTGTACAATTCAATTAGCCTTCATTTTTCTCCTGCCTCCAATTTTCTGTCCATCCAGCTTCAAGGTGTCTAAGAAAATTTCATCCAGTTTCATATGGATTCAGTGAGAAATATCTGTATAACCTTTATCCTGTCTTGGAATCCCAACAATTGTTGTGTTACAGCAAAGAAAGGTAAGCCCATTGGACTCAGGAGCCCAAGATTCTTTCCCAATAGGCTGCCTAGGGATGTGGGAAAGCAGTGTGCACGCAGATGGTCCCAGTCTGGCTTGCTTCACTCCAGACCTCCTTAAGAAACAACAACAATGAAAACACACCCAAGAACGTGGAAGTCATGTTGGAACAGGATCCGTGATAGATCACCCAGACCTGCCATTTACCCAGGAAGCCAAGCTCTACTGGGAGCTGAAAATGTATAGGCGGAAGGGTAACCTTGGCCCTCAGCCATACCGTGCTGATGCTAAGAGTCCTGGGAACAGCCTGTGATCTAATTTTGAGAGCAGCGTGTCTCTTCTGGATGCCCCCTCCACCTCCCCAAGTCCAGAAGGAGACTTGGAGAGTACCCAGGCTGTGATCTCCTTGCTTTCAATTGCTGGATTCCTGTCTAGGGCTCAGCATTAGGGCATTTCTCCAAAGCCTTACGTGCTTACAAGTCTTTCTTCCCCCTCTTAATTTGCCTGGAGCCAGGCTTTCATCTCGACTTTTAGCCAAGAGGCACCTGCTGAAATATTCATCAGCAGAAATTGTGCCATGGGTGCTTTTACCTATTGGTCCATTTGTATGTCATTAGAACAAGGGTGAGGTGAGTGGAAATGGAGTTTGACACCAGAGACTGGAATTCACTCAGAACTCCAGGTAAGAGGCAAGTAACCCTTTGAAGCATAGGAAGCTAAGTACTCAAAACAGACCTTTGCCGACATTATCTACTCATCCACGGATCAGTTATTCCTGGCATCTGTTTATTCTTTCAAGACGCTTTATCGAGCATCTCCTGTGCATGAATTCCAATGCTGGACGCTGGCTGTACCCAGATGAATATGATTTAGTCCCTGCTCACCAAGTCTCACAGTCTAATGAGGGAAAGCAGACAAGGATACAGATAAAAGGGCAAGTGTCGTTATGAAGTTAGGTACAAAGGAGCATAGAGCAGAACTCAGATTTAGAAAAGATGAGCACCCGTTCCTGGAAGCAAAGAGCTCCAAGCTGATTCTTGAAAGCTAACGTGAGTTCTTCAGTTGATGAGAAAGTGGGTGGCAGGGTGGAAGTTTGGAGGATGCCAAGAGGAAAAAATGGACCTCCAGATAGAATCAACCACAGACGCAAAGCAAGATGCAATGAGACATGACATTACGGATGCAGCTATGAGCAGTCAAGGGATGATGAAGAATAAGGTGGGGGGGGTGCAGAGAGAGATCTGGCAAAAGAAGTGGTCAGTGGCAGGTCAGGGGCCTTGTCTGCATGCTCAGGAGCTTGAACTCTGTTCTTTATTTGTTGATGGGAGAAGAGGTCAGAGTTGAAGAGTTCTAAACAGAGAAATAGGATGGTGAGATTTATGCTTTGGAAATGTTATTCAGACTTCAATGGGAGCATAAATTGGCAACAGAAGATAAGTGGGGAGACCATTAAAATAAGCAGGAGATAACATGGTTGTGAATTATGGTAGAGGTAGTAGGGGTGGAATGCAAGACAGAATTTCGATACCAATAAACAGAGCTTTCTCAATTGAGTGCAATGGCCATTTCCTGAGCATCTATTATTGGCGACAAACTAGTCCATGTACGAATGGGAGAATTCCAAATCAGTGTCAGAGACCATTTTATTTTGCACAATCTAACATGTCAAGTGAATTCAGGGATCTTAACCTAGCTTTGCAGAAGAACCAGATGATTACCACTGGATTTAAAAAAAAAAAATTAAGGAACAATATTGACCATTCACCAAAGACAAGAAGGTTAGGGAGCAGAGAATTGATCCTCTTCAGTTTCCTAGAGTGGGCTCCGTGTTTCTGAAAGAGGATTCAGTCTGCACCCAGACCTCTAATCTCATGTCTGCTTTGGCTTGGGCTGGTGAAAATTGCACAGGCTTTTTCAAATCTCCAGTGATGAAGGCATGACTGATGAACTCAGACCACAGCAAAGGCTCAGTGGATCCAAGGCAGAGCTGATTGTCTTTTTTCATCTCCATGGCACCATTGAAAAACACCAGCTAACATTTCAGGCAACATTCTAACAAAGCACATCACTGGTTGCTATCAGCTCCACGATGTTGGTATTTATAGAGGAGTCATGATTTTTTTTTTTAACATTTTGTCTCTAACATGGAATGATATAGGGCCCTGTTGCCAGTGTGCCCCATAGGCAGTCTCAATTTTTGTGCTTGTGCCACATAGATATAAAAGCACATCTGAATTTCACTTGGAGTTAAATCACTGTGAATGTTCCTGGCTGGATGCAGTGGGATAGAAATATTGTACTGGGGAAAACCTGGCATGGTAAACAAGAGTTTGGAAGTTACTTCTGCAAAATGGAACTATATGGATATGCCTATGTGTATGTGTATGTACGCATGCATGGGATCCGTACATGCACGTAATGATAACTGAAAAGGGAGACTAAGTCACTTGCATTTTGAGGCAAGTCTTGCTTCTGTTGCTGTTATTAATTCACATTGTTCACATTTCTGTGACCCAGTTTCCTCATCTGTAAAATGAGGATAATTATATTTATGAATAAAACACTAGGAGCTCGTTGGGTGAAACAGAATACATGATTGAGAGGAAGCAATTTTATGACAAGCTACAAACACTGTGCATCCACAGGGCACCCAAGCACGTGCTCTTGCTGGAGCCACAAAATCTCATTGGTAGCTGATGGGTGAAAAGTACTGATGTACTTTTTTTTTTTAACATCTTTATTGGAGTATACTTGCTTTACAATGGTGTGTTAGTTTCTGCTGTATAACAAAGTGAATCAGCTCTATGTATAAATATATCCCCATATTCCCCACCGTCTTGCATCTCCCACCCACCCTCCCTATCTAGGTGGTTACTCAGCCATAAAAAGAAATGAAATTGAGTTATTTGTAGTGAGGTGGATGGACCTAGGGTCTGTCATACAGAGTGAAGTAAGTCAGAAAGAGAAAAACAAATACTGTATGCTAACATATATATATGGAATCTAAAAAAAATATATAGTTCTGATGAACCTAGGGGCAGGACAGGATTGATGTACACTTTAAAGGGCTATGGACATGCAAGTTGAAGTTGCCATTTGTGTGAAAAGATAGATATGAAGGTACATTGACATGGCTGGTTGCTTGTGGAATTCTTCCCATCCCAAACCTAATCAAAAATCTCATTATATGATACAGATGATTGAAAAATTGTTGTTGAACTGTGCCACTCACGTTGCATCCTATAATCTCTGACTGTCTGTTGTGTTCAGTAGGGTATGAACTATATTGGTGTCCTACCAACCACTTCTCCCCCAGGTAGAGGTGACACGTTTTCCTTTTTTTTTTTTTTTCAGCTGTGATGAAGTTTATTTTATCAATGTTTTTTTTTCTTTTTTAACGTCTTTATTGGAGTATAATTGCTTTACAATGGTGTGTTAGTTTCTGCTTTATAACAAAGTGAATCAGATATACATATACATATATCCCCATATCTCTTCCCTCTTGCGTCTCCCTGCCTCCCACCCTCCCTATCCCAGCCCTCTAGGTGGTCACAAAGCACCGAGCTGATATCCCTGTGCTATGCGACTGCTTCCCACTATCTATTTGACATTTGGTAGTGTATATATGTCCATGCCACTCTCTCACTTTGTCCCAGCTTACCCTTCCCCCTCCCCATATCCTCAAGTCCATTCTCTAGTAGGTCTATGTCGTTATTCCTGTCTTGCCCCTAGGTTCTTCATGACCATTTTTGTGTTTGTTTTTAGATTCCATATATATGTGTTAGCATACAGTATTTGTTTTTATCTTTCTGATTTACTTCACGCTGTATGACAGACTCTAGATACATCCACCTCACTACAAATGACTCAATTTCATTTCTTTTTATGGCTGAGTAATATTCCATTGTATATATGTGCCACACCTTCTTTATCCATTCATCTGTTGATGGGCACTTAGGTTGCTTCCATGTCCTGGCTATTGTAAATAGAGCTGCAATGCACACTGTGGTACATGACTCTTTTTGAATTATGGTTTTCTCAGGGTATGCCAAGTAGTGGGATTGCTGGGTTGTATGGTAGCTCTAGTTTTAGTTTTTTAAGGAACCTCCATACTGTTCTCCATAATGGCTGAATCTATCTACATTTCCACCAACAGTGCAAGAGGGTTCCCTTTTCTCCACACCCTCTCCAGCATTTATTGTTTGTAGATTTTTGGATGATGGCCATTCTGACTGGTGTGAGATGATATCTGATTGTAGTTTTGATTTGCATTTCTCTAATGATTAATGATGTTGAGCATTCTTTCATGTGTTTGTTGGCAATCTGTATTTCTTCTTTGGAGAAATGTCTATTTAGGTCTTCTGCTCATTTTTGCATTGGGTTGTTTGTTTTTTTGATATTGAGCTGCATGAGTTGCTTGTATGTTTTGGAGATTAATCCTTTGTCAGTTGCTTCATTTGCAAATATTTTCTCCCATCCTAAGGGTTATCATTTCACCTTGTTTATGGTTTCCTTTGCTGTGCAAAAGCTTTTAAATTTCATTAGCTCCCATTTGTTTATTCTTGTTTTTATTTACATTTTCTAGGAGGTGGGTCAAAAATGATATTGCTGTGATTTATGTCATAGAGTGTTCTGCCTATGTTATCCTCTAAGAGTTTGATGGTGTCTGGCCTTACATTTAGGTCTTTAATCCAGTTTGAGTTTATTTTTGTGTATGGCGTTAAGGAGTGTTCTAATTTCATTCTTTTCCTTGTAGATGTCCAATTTTCCTAGCACCACTTATTGAAGAGGCTGTCTTTTCTCCACTGTATATTCTTGCCTCCTTTATCAAAGATAAGGTGATCATATGTGCATGGGTTTATCTATGGGCTTTCTATCCTGTTCCATTGATCTATATTTCTGTTTTTGTGCCAGTACCATACTGTCTTGTTTACTGTAGTTTTGTAGTATGGTCTGAAGTCAGGGAGCCCCATTCCTCCAGCTCTGTTTTTCTTTCTCAAGATTGC
The DNA here is from genome assembly GCF_964374135.1 of Grampus griseus. Lineage (NCBI taxonomy): Eukaryota > Metazoa > Chordata > Mammalia > Artiodactyla > Delphinidae > Grampus > Grampus griseus. The sequence goes on along the minus strand of NC_139018.1, from coordinate 6,996,378 downwards.
TTTGGCTATTCGGGGTCTTTTGTGTTTCTATACAAATTGTGAAATTTTTTGTTCTAGTTCTGTGAAAAATGCCAGTGGTAGTTTGATAGGAATTCCATTGAATCTGTAGATTGCTTTGTGTAGTATAGTCATTTTCACAATGTTGATTCTTCCAATCCAAGAACATGATATATCTCTGCCTATTTGTATCATCTTTAATTTCTTTCATCAGTGTCTTAAAATTTTCTGCATATGGGTCTTTTGTCTCCTTAGGTAGGTTTATTCCTAAATATTTTATTCTTTATGTTGCAATGGTAAATGGGAGTGTTTTCTTAATTTCACTTTCAGACTTTTCATCACTAGTGTATAGGAATGCAAGAGATTTCTGTGCATTAATTTTGTTTCCTGCTACTTTACCAAAATCATTGATTAGCTCTAGTCATTTTCTGGTAGCATCTTTAGGATTCCCTATGTAGAGTATCATATCATCTGCAAACAGTGACATCTTTACCTCTTCTTTTCTGATTTGGATTCCTTTTCTTTCTTTTTCTTCTCTGATTGCTGTGGCTAAAAATTCCACAACTATGTTGAATAATAGTGGTGAGAGTGGGCAAACTTTTCTTTTCTTTTTTTTTTCCAGGAGGCAGCCAGATGATTGAGGTTTATTTATTATTATTAACATCTTTATTGGAGTATAATTGCTTTACACTGGTTGTTAGTTTCTGCTTTATAACAAAGTGAATCAGTTATACATATACATATGTCCCCAAATCTCTTCCCTCTTGCATCTCCCTCCCTCCCACCATCCCTATCCCACCCTTCTAGGTGGTCACAAAGCACCAAGCTGATCTCCCTGCACTATGCAGCTGCCTCACACTAGCTATCTATTTTACATTTGGTAGTGTGTATATGTCCATGCCACTGGCAACCTTGTCTTGTTCCTGATCTTAGTGGAAATGGTTTCAGTTTTTCACCATTGAGAACGATGTTGACTGTGGGTTTGTCATATATGGCCTTTATTATGTTGAGGTAAGTTCCCTCTACGCTTACTTTCTGGAAGGTTTTTATCATAAATGGGTGTTGAATTTTGTCAAAAGCTTTCTCTGCATCTATTGAGATGATCATATGGTTTTTCTCCTGCAATTTGTTAATATGGTGTATCACATTGATTGATTTGCATATATTGAAGAATCCTTGCATTCCTGGGTTAAACCCCACTTGATCATGGTGTATGATCCTTTTAATGTGCTGTTGGATTCTGTTTGCTAGTATTTTTTTGAGGATTTTTGCATCTATGTTCATCAGTGATATTGGCCTGTAGTTTTCTTTCTTTGTGACATCTTTTTCTGGTTTTGGTATCAGGGTGATGGTGGTCTCGTAGAATGAGTTTTGGAGTGTTCCTCTCCCTGCTATGTTTTGGAAGAGCTTGAGAAGGATAGGTGTTAGCTCTTCTCTAAATGTTTGATAGAATTCGCCTGTGAAGCCATCTGGTCTTGGGCTTTTGTTTGTTGGAAGATTTTTAATCACACTTTCAATTTCAGTGCTTGTGATTGGTCTGTTCATATTTTCTATTACTTCCTTGTTCAGTCTTGGAAAGTTGTGCATTTCTAAGCATTTGTCCATTTCTTCTTGGTTGTCCAGTTTATTGGCATATAGTTGCTTGTAGTAATCTCTCATGATCCTTTGTATTTCTGCAGTGTCAGTTGTTATTTCTCCTTTTTCATTTCTAATTCTATTTATTTGAGTTCTCCCTTTTTTTCTTGATGAGTCTAGCTAATGGTTTATCAATTTTGTTTATCTTCTCAAAGAACCACCTTTTAGTTTTATTGATCTTTTCTATTGCTTCCTTCATTTCTTTTTCATTTATTTCTGATCTGATCTTATGATTTCTTTCCTTCTGCTAACCTTGGGTTTTTTTTGTTCTTCCTTCTCTAATTGCTTTAGGTGTAAGTTTAGGTTGTTTATTTGAGATGTTTCTTGTTTCTTAAGGTAGGATTGTATTGCTATAAACTTCCCTCTTAGAACTGCTTTTGCTGCATCCCATAGATTTTGGGTTGTCGTGTTTTCACTGTCATTTGTTTCTAGGTATTTTTTGATTTCCTCTTTGATTTCTTCAGTCATCTCTTGGTTATTAAGTAGTGTATTGTTTAGCCTCCATGTGTTGTATTTTTTACAGGTTTTTTCCTGTAATTGATATCTAGTCTCATAGCATGGTGACACATTTTCCATAAAAAGGTTTCATGACCAGGGCTCTGGATTTCAGAAATCTCTGAAGTCTCTCCTCTGTATCTTCAGTATTTTTCCCCCTTGTTGTGTTGTTGCATAGCCAATTATCACAAATTTATTGGCTTAAAAGAACTCAAATATACAATCTCACAGTTTCTGTGGGTGAGGATTTTGGACACAGCTTTGCTGGGTCCACTGCTCAGACAATCAGCAGGTGGAAATGAAGATGTAATCCAGCAGTAGAATCTATCTCTTTCGTCATATAATGTCACCTAATCAAGGGGCCATCAATCATCTGCACTGACCCCACCCACACTCACAGGGAGGGGATTTCAGCCGGCAGGATACTTGGGGGCCATATGGGAATTTTTCCCACCACCTTTGTTTTTCCCAGTGTCTACTCTGGGCACATTCGGAGACAACAGTTGTCATCTGTCAGGTCAGGGGTCTGAACACATTTTAGAGCAGAGATTATTTTAACTCCAGTTTTGAAGGATGAACAGAAGTTAGATTTAATACAGAAAGCCCATCCTAGACACAGTGAGGGATAGGAAATAATTTAGGTTTAATAATCCTAACTCCTGCTGTTCTGTTATTGGATCCACTACTTCTGTTGTGGACACATAAAGTGGTTATGATATTATTTACTTTTTCATATTCATGTATATGGGGCTAATTGCTCTAAAATACCTGAATTTTACAATGTAGATAGGAAGAGTTAATTGAAAGAAAAAGTAAATCACCTTCTTCCACTACTCTGACACAATAAGAATAAACACATATTTAGAGCTACATTTCCTGTGCTTTAATGTATATGAAAATTACCTAATATTATTGGGAAAAAAAAAGAGGATTCCTGTGTCCTATCTCCAGAAATTCTTATTTAGTGGAACAGATGTGATGTCCAGGAATCTGAATTTTAACAACCTACAGGGAAATTTTCAAAGCAGGTGGTCCAAGGGCAATGCTTTGAGAAATTTGTTTAGTGCTTTACCAAGATCTTTCACAGATAGTTTCACTTTCCCCCCTCAATGGTATACTCAGTGCAACATGATGTTCATTTTATGAGTCAACCTAAGCTTAGAAAGTCATTTGCCAAAATCATTACACCAGTATATAAGAAGAACTGGGGACAAATTCAGATGTTCCTTTTCAAAGCTCCAGATCATTTTTGCCTCATAGTCTCGTAAGGCATAGTTTATAGGTGAGGGTGTTAATTGGATCTATGTCCAACTGGTGTTTGGGATTTTTCTTTTTTGTTACTCCATCTCCATAATATCTATGCATCTTGGACCAAAAGGTCTGCCTTTGCTTCAATTCCTATAAGAAACCCTGCGGAATTCACATTAGCACTTCCATAAAAGTCATCAATGCTCGGCAAACTACTCAGAATTTAAATATGGAAGTTGAAACCCTAATCACAATTTAATATAACTAAATATGTACATACTTTATGGTCAATCATCCAGACCATTTACAGGGTCTCTTGGCTTTGAAATTACTAAAACTCAATCGGTGCCGTAGAAGAGACTTGCTTGACATGACATATATTGAAACAGACTGTAGAGCAATCACGTAGGGATGAAAACCTCGCTTCAGCCTTAGTGAACCAAAGCTAAGAGGCAAATTATTCAATTACAGTAAATTTACAGTAGCTTAATATTTGATAAAAGTGGTTCTTCCATCATCAGAGCATCTTAGTGAAAACACTTGAGTGGCAAAATAGTGCCGGAAACTTAAGATGTTTTAACCACTTATTAAGAATATTCATCTAGCTTGATCTTCTATGAGGAGCTAGTTTGAATATCTGTTTTTTGGGTTTTTTTTCTGGTAATTGCCAGGCACTTTGTGCATGCGCCAGTGACCTCAAAATTAACCTGCTAATTGTCCTACTGCAAGCAGTAGTAGGGCTGTTAGGGGCACACAGAGACATCCACTGGAGAAAAGCTGCTTGGGGTTGAGAGCCTGGCCTTGCGAGAGGGATACTGTGTCTGTCCTTGGGATTTTGAGTTGCAGATAGATTCCCAAGTGCTAGCCCTACAGAGGTGTGAGATGTGCCTGGCAAGGGGTCAGACTGCTCTCTGAGAAGATTAGTTGTGAGTCATATGACAAGTTCAAGGAGAAGCCAGTTGTCTGCCCAAGAAAGTTCTAAAGCAGGGCTTCTCAAATTTTAATAGAGATGAATCATGAGGGATCAAGTTAAAATGCAGCTTCTAATTCAGCCTGAGATTCTGCATTTTTAACAAGCTCTGGAGTGATGGCTGCCCCTGCCCCTAGCCTATGGACCACTCTGCGAGTCCAGGAGATGGAGGATACTCCTGGCCCCGCCTGGATCAGGCATATTTATAATGCCGCAGTCTCTGGTGTGACGTCTGAGTTGCAAGACCACAGATGATAGTGGACACAGCCCTGTTGGGGTTTGAATCTACACTCTAACAACTTCTAGCTGTGGGGTTTGGGATAAGCTGTTTATCCCATTTGAGAAAATTCCATGGCACTGGATTTGAGGCAGGATAAGGAGGGGTGCTACCTTTGGCATGCTAGACTGAGGGACACGGGGAAATTCAACTTGGCTTTTAGCTTCCTCCAGTGGGTGCCCTTACATGCAAATGTCTGTGCTGTAGCTAGCTTTGGAGTTACCGCCATAGAAATAAATATTCGTTCTGCCCAAACCCCTTCCTTGTCAAGCAGCACCTGCTGGGAATGTTGATTTTTCTAACTTCCAGAACCAGAGTACGACTTCTTAATCTGGGTTTAGTTAAACTTCCCCTACTGCTCAGGCACTGTCGTCAAATATAAAAGAGGTGAAGAGAGGGGGTGGAAATGCTAATTAGACCCTGTCACAATTCCAGCTACTGTTGTGAGAATTCACAGTATGCAAATCAGATTAAACCTACCCTCAGCTTCTCAGGGATGTGAGGGCATGGGTGGGGGATTGGATTGACAATCCCAGGGTGAAAAGGTAAGAACTGATTCCCATTTGTTCATCTCTCTGTGGTGTCTCCAAAGCACCCAAGCTGAGAGACACCCATGGGGAGAAGTAGAGTCAGATGACTCTACTTCTGTGTGTGTGTGTTTAAATAAAACATTTTCTGCGCCCCAATATTGCAGCTGTATTCAGAGTAAAAGTGAGCTAAATGGCTTTAAACACACACACACACACACACACACACACAGCCACCATTCAGCTCAGTATAAATGTCACAGCGTCAAATACTAAATACAGAGAATTATTAACGTAAGTGGCCTCCTATAATAAAGCTCATTATTAATAGGCCTATTAGCTCAGCATTCATTTGAACTGACAGCAACTTCTTTCTATGGCAGCTGTTTGCTCCCTTTTTACTTCCAAGACCCCTTCTGACATCTCAATGTATATTAAGAGGCAGAGAATGGGGTGGAGGGTGGCAGGGAGGCTGTGATGGAAGTAATGCAGATTCTTCTAAAACGGGAAAGAGAGACTGGGAGTTACTATTTATTGAGCACACGGTATAAAATAACAGTGAACATTATTGAGCCTATATCACACGCAAGCATATTACACATATTATTTTATCTACTTGGCAGAAAACTTAGGACACCAGTTAAGTATGAATTTCAGATAAATAACACATATTTTTAGTAGTAGTATGCTCTGAATATCGCATGGGACATAGTTTTATTAAAAATGATTTGTTGTGTATCTCAGATTCAGATTTAACTGGGAGTCCTGTGTCTTTATTTGGTAAATGTAGAGCAAGTTCTGTTATTATCCACATTTTACAAGTCAGGGCACTGAAGCTTAAAGGGGTAAAGTCTGAGGGCAAACCCCAAATTGGGTTAGAATCTCTGACTTTGAAATCGATTTATTCTAGAGCTCTTTCTCCTACCACTATTCACAGGAGGCTTTCTACCAGCGCATCAGTCATGACACACACAGTCCCGCCCACAGCTTCTCTGGTTCATTTCCCCAGAGTTTCCTGAAGTTGCTTTTATTGTACCCATTTTGCAGATGAAACTCCGAGCTGTTCAGTTACAGCCGAGCATTATTTTGATACTTTCTTGAGCACTTCTTAAGCATCTACTCTCTGTTAGATATTCTGCTGAACACAGGGGGTAAAATTCAGACCCGTGTTCAGTCTCCAAACCCTAAGCGTATAGTAAATGGAATAAGGCATGCACACATATCAGCTAAGTGAAATGCACGATGGGACCGGTGTTATAATTACTCCCCCAAACAGTTAAACCGGCATGTCCGTTTCCCTTTTGAAAAAAGTTTCACCCAGTGAAGACCTTTTAGGGGGCCTCTATTGCAGCCTGATTATTAAATACAATCTTAAAGGAAACCCTGGATTGCCATATGAGAAAACAATGTCATATTTTCAGCTTAAAAATATTGTAAAAGTCCTGAGGGAATGAATCATAAGTGAAAAATATGAGAAATTTAATAAATGGGAATTTGCAGAAACCAGTTTAATATCACACAGAAAATGACATGAAAGGATGGTTGCTCCTTCCTTCTTCAATTGCAGCTCAGGATCAAGTGATGGAGATCAAATTATGTGACATTTGTTTAATCAGTATTTATAAACACCTACTATGTGCCAAGCACTATAGAGAAAAATCATATATCTGCTCTCAGGGAGCTCACAGTGGTTACACACTCTCTCTGATTCTCATTTTTCTCACCTGCGAAATGGGAATAATATTTGTATCATAGGCTGTTGTGAATATTAAATAAGTTAATAAACCTAAGCTCCTAAAACTGGCACATACTAGATACTCATTAAATATTAGCTCTCACGGTTATTTGCTGAGAACCAAGAAAATTGTAGGGGGGCATAATTACTTTGTAGTGTGATAAGGAAGAATTGGGGCAGAGGCATGGGAATGTGATGCCACAGAAATCACCCCCGCAAAAGACCTTAGAGACTTAAAGAAGGCTTCACATTCAGCAAAATGAGCCTTTCCCCAAAAGGCAGGAGGAAAGGGTATTCCACCTTAAAATGAGTTAACATTTATTGAGGTAGGTACTGTTTCCACACACAAAGAAACAGACTGCAGATGGCAGGTCTGGGCTATGGACCAGATAGTATGGTCTTTACTCCTGATCAGTTTCTTGTGACTAGAATGGCAGGTGGTCTGGGGCAGCTGGTGTCCAGTGAGAGCGGAAGAGAGATGGAGGTTGGGTGGACCAAGGGGCCAGCCCAGGAATTGCCTCAAAACTCACATCAGCTGATGACTGTCCTACAGGGGCTGAGGGACCACTAAAGCGTAGATAAAAGAGAACGAGAATGTTCCGATCAGAGTTAAGTTGTAAAAAGGTGACTCTAGTAAAAATGGTAAAAAAAAAATGGTGTGGAGAGGGACAGATTGAGATGGAGATTGAGAAAGAGACACAGAGAGAGATGGAGAGAGATGGAGAGAGATGGAGAGAGAGAGAGAGAGAGAGAGAGAGAGGGGTGTATTTTTCAAGTAAAGTCCTTTTGTGCAGTGTTGGTCTCCAATATTTTGCCAAATATATCTGAATTTTGTTAATAGAATATTTGTGGGCTTATGGTTCAAAGGGAGACAGATTTCCAAACAATTTCTCTATCTTCTAAAAGTGGTTGAAGTTCTGTAAGCCCTCTCTTTTTGGTTAATTGCTGAGTTATCTGCTTTCTACCACTAAATTAAATATGTAGTAGCTTTGCTTTTTCACCAACGAGATACTCTGTGGAGATGAAGAGTCCAGGAGTGATAAGCTGAAAATCCTAAGCTCATGCATTTATTAATCATTTATTTTATTATTTATCCATTAAACCAACATCTCAGCCATTGAACTTTCCATCTTTCTGTCTGTCCAATCATTCACTTTTATGTCTATGCACGTTTCCATTTATTCATCCGTCCATCCATTCATTTCCTTTCCTTTCATTTCATTTACCAAATGCTCACTGAGCATCAGTTATATGCAAGCACATTAATAAGATTAACTAAGCACAGTTCGTTTGCTATAGGGATCCCGCAGCTCATTAAAGGAAATATGCAAGTAGACAGCCATATCACAGTATCTTTTTTAAAAAAAAAATATTTTATTTTTTAATATTTTATTTTATTTATTTTTTAAAGTTTTTTGGCTGTGCCAGGTCTTTGTTGTTGCGCACGGGCTTTCCAAGCAGGGGCTACTGTTTGTTGCTGTGTGCAGGCTTCTCATTGTGGTGGCTTCTAGGTGCACGAGCTTTAGTAGTTGTAATACGTGGGCTCAGTAGTTGTGGCTCACGGACTTAGTTGCTCTGTGGCATGTGGGATCTTCCCGGACCAGGGATCGAACCCGTGTCTCCTGCATTGACAGGAGGATTCTTAACCACTGCACCACCAGGGAAGTCCCATGTTACAGTTTCTTAAAAGGATTCATCCACAAAGATATTTCCAAAGTCCAGAGATAGAACAAGGCAAGGGGTGATAAACTAGAAGACTTTAGCCTGCTTTAGGAAGTGACTTGGTTGCCTGACAAGTTCTAGAACTCTATCAGCAAATGAAAAATGGCTGAAGGTATGTTTGTTTTACTTGACATCTATCTCTACTTTTCAGATTTCAGGTGTTTTCAGAGGGCAAATGTCTTTACTCCACAAAACTACTACAAAGAGTTACCAATAACAGCATGTTCTTATTAAAAAGAAGTCATTTCCCCCACTCTTCTTGCTTTACCAGTTTAGAAAATAACGTATTCCCCCAGGGCTCTATTCACCACCACTCTGCCTATTCAGCAGTGATGTGTTAAAGAAACAGTTGACTTGAGACTTTTCTTTAGACTTGGAAGAGAAGAGAGTTGCAGAAAGGACCTAGAGAACTGGGCTTTTCCTAGCCCAGTTTCTGTGCCTTCATAGATGATTTATTGTTCAGTCAGCACATTCTAACTGGCAGTAAGGGGGCCATTTCATTTAGCTTTTTGGTGAAAAATGCAGCTAGGACTGCAAACTTTGAAACTTTGAGCTGGAGCCAAAATAACTAGAAATTATTGCTGGTGAGAATTTAAAAAAAACTTAAAATTATCAATAATAAAAATTAACCCTATTTGTATCTGGCTATTTTTCTTTTAATAAGTTTAATAAATTAACACTCCAGGCAAATGGCAGAACCCAGGTAGTCTGTCTCAGCAAAAGTCCCAGATCCCTGGATCCTTCTCGTGCTTAAAAAGACATCAAGACTCCCTCTCTACTTGTTTTCTCCTGTAGACTTGGAGAACGTCTCAGATTTCCTGGACAGTGAGAGAAACATTCCTGCGACTTGAGGTCATCTCCATAATATATGTGTACAGTGATTTGTACACTGTGTTGGTTTCCACTGATTAAAGAGCTAGTTTTTTAAGTGGGAGGTGGGCATGATGCACTTGCTAATAAATGTGGATGCTTTGGATTTATTTGGGAGCCTGGAGGATATCCACCCCAGACTCTAGGGTGGATATATGCAGAGCACTTCAAATCAAGTCTGAAGATGAAGTCAAAGGACAAGAGAAGGAGAGGATGAGGAAAGAAGCAAGAAGGGAAACAACAGAAACTTTAGAAACCCTCCTTAAGTGGCCCTCCCTCTGGCATGATACCCAAACTGTTGCCAGGCTACACTGCTGCCCCTGTGCCCTGATCCATATCCCCCAATCTCCTTCCGTCCATTTGACCATGAACTCCTTGAGGATAATGATAGTATTTTAACTGTATTTGAAATCCTGGCACCTAACAGTGCCTGGCACGGAGTAGGCAGTCCATAAACATTTGTTACGTAAAATAAATGAGAAGATTCTAAGTGACTGATAATCAAAGATTGTCATAAAGATCAAAATTATATAAACAGAAAAGAAAAAAGAAGTGAAGGTGAGAATATGTGATTCAGTAAAGTTTAAGAGTTATCATAAAAGGAATCAGTAAACCCATGTATCACCTACTCAAAGTGGGCTCGGGACCAGCGAGAGTAGCGTCTGGATCCTGAGAACCTGTTGGAAATGTAAATTCTCAATGCCCATCCTAGGTCTACAGAGCAAGAATCTGTGGAAATGGGGCTCAGAAGTCTTTGTTCTAACAACCCCTCCAGCAGGTTTTTATGAACTCTCAAGTTTGAGAAGCAAGTGAGTAAAATATATTGCCTTTCACCAGTGAAGTATTGAGTTAAGTGAAACACATGGAAAATACCTTTCCTTCTCGTCTTCCAGAATTGGCGCTGTCCCGTTTCTCTGATAAACATTTGGCAGTTTTCACAAAGAAAAGAAGGAAGGGGAGGAAGGGAAAGCCTAGAAGGAGGGGTCTTATTATGTGAATCAACTATGCCATTTGCTGTGATGGTCACTTTTCATATGTGAGAGTTGAAATGTCCATGGAAGCATCTCTGTTCTGGATCCTACAGACAAGGGCTTCTCTGAACCAGGGGAGCCTGGAGGATTTTGCCTTAGATCACGCAGATGAATGTATTCAAGGTGGGGTTTGCTTTGATGGCCTAGCTGAGGCACAGAATAGATGGCCTCTCACGGTGGTGCAATCTGATTACCTTAATGGCCTTATATATAGTGCCTGAGCCCTCTGCATCCTAGCTATGAGACATGGGTAACTTAATATTTCTCAAGTTCGGTCTCCTCACCTTTAAAAATGGAATAAGACCCATTTGATAAAGTTGTTGTTAGGATCAAATGAGTCAAGGATTATGAAAGCCCCTAGAATTATGCCCAACATTTAATAGAAACTTAATGATGACTGAATATGAACAAATTGTGGACTGAATCTATAATATCTAGCACATTCACCAGGGTAATTAATGTCAGTTGCCACAACAGACCAGCCCTGAAATCTCAGTGGCTTAACACCAAGGTTTTTATTCCCATTCACACTACAAGTTCAACAGCAATTGAGGGAGATTGGGGATGGAGGAGATTGTTGCACAGTCATTCAGTTGTCCAGGCTGGTGAATTCATCATCACATGGTTGATCCATCTGAAACATGTGGCTGGGTGGGCACCATGGTAAAGGGAGAGAAGAGGTGGTGAAAGCAGGCCATGCCACTTCTCTCATGGTCATTTGGGCAGAACGTGGCACATCGTTCCCCGTATTGGTGTCTTCCCCCTCTCTCTCCTTGGCATTCATCTCTACTCTCTCAGTGCAGCTTGCTGTACCAACCTCTGCTCTGCCATGAAAGCAAACCTTTGAGAACAGCCCCAGCCACTGATAGAAATAGAAGTGGTAGATAAATACCCCAGCTTCCTCACTCCTCTGTCTGGGACATTCTGAGGCTCCTTCTACACTGATTTCCAGAGTTCTTCAGTAGCATTAAGCTCCAGGTGACCACCATGGAAGCTGGCTCAATACCACACTCTATGTTGTCTTCACTTCCTTCCACTTATCTGAAGATAGTCTATTAATCCTTGTCTTGGTGTCTACTTCTGGGGGAATCCACATCACAAAACCCTCCAACTACAAAGGAGACAGGAAATACAGAGGGGCACATGGGATATTTGAGATCCACTGTCTCTGTAACAACCTGCCTGTGCAACAAAGTGTTCCTAGTCGAAAGCATAGGAAGAGTACTCCTTCCTCAACGATTTTTTGGAACAGTTTCAGAAAGATCGGTGTTAATTCTTCTGAAATGTTTGATAGAATTCACCTGTGAACATCGCTAATTATTAGAGAAGTGCAAATCAAAACTACAATGAGATATCACCTCATACTAGTCAGACTGACCATCAACAAAAAATCTACAACAATAAATGATAGAGAGGGTATGGAGAAAAGGGAACCCTCCTACACTGTTTGTGGGAATGTAAATTGGTACGGCTACTATGGAGAACAGTATGGAAGTTCCTTAAAAAACTAAAAATAGAGCTTCCATATGATCTAGCAATGCCACTCCTGGGCATATATCCAGAGAGAAACATGGTTCAAAAGGATATATCCACCCCAATGTTCATTGCAGCACTATTTACAATAGCCAAGACACAGAAGCCACCTAAATGACCAATGACAGATGAATGGATAAACAAGATGTGGTATATTTACACAATGGAATATTACTCAGCCATAAAAAAGAATGAAATAATGCCACTTGCAGCAACATGGATGGACCTAGAGATTATCATACTCAGTGAAGTAAGTCAGACAAAGAAAGACAAATACCATATGATATTGCTTACATGAGGTATCTAAAAAAATGATACAAATGAACTCTTTGCAAAACAGGAACAGACTCACAGACTTAGAGAACAAACATGGTTACCAGGGGGGAAGGCAGGGGGATAGATTGAGAGTTTGGGATTGACATGTATACTCTGCTATATTTAAAATAGACAACCAACAAGGACCTACTATATAGCACAGGGAACTCTGCTCAGTATTCTGTAATAAGCTGAATGGGAAAATAATTTGAAAAAGAATAGATACATGTATGTGTATATACATATATACATATATATATATGTAAAACAATCACTTTTCTGTACACCTGAATTTAACACAACATTGTTAATCAACTATACTCCAATATAAAATAAAAATTATTTTTAAAGCATAGGAAGAGATGCCTGCCTATTATTTGTAATCTATTTCTAAGTTTCCAGAGTTTAAAAGCCTGTGGTTTTCAATGAATTGCTTCTTAGCATTGTGTGTCTGAACCGACCACATAATGAGGCTTTGTGATCACACCCATCCTCTTTACACTAATGCTGAGCTTTGATTAATGAAGTGCTACCCATTGTACGGATAGGAAAAATGATTCAGGGCTAGTCACTTCCCCTAAATTAAATACAGTTAGTGTGATACTTGATATAACATTCCAACCATCTCCTGTTCAGAGTCCAGTCCCCCACTTTTTTTTTTCTTGTCTCTTCACATTACACCTATGTCCAAAGTTATTCATCCTGGTTTTAGGCTCTTAATTCCTGTGTCCGCATAAAAGAGAAGGAAGAGTTACACTGCTCAAGGATTTAAGCTGTTACTTAACCTTGAATCTTCTTGGCTCTTGATTTAAAGCCTTTCAAACCTTTTTTAAGAGAGAGAGACGTTTCTCATTCTAATATTAATATCCTCACATTCCATTACCACCTGAAGGAAGTAACATGAGGCTCAGAGAATGTGTATGGGTCAGAATCTCCAAGAAAGAACTCAGCTCCCTTCATCCATCTATTTATTTATTTATCTCCCATTCATTGAGCACCTACCATGTGCTAGAGACTGATGCTGATGGTGATTCTCTTATCCATGAGAATTGTGCAGCCTAAGAAAGGCGATACCAAATGCATACATGTAGCTCATGATAAATACGAGTGCTAAGTTACCCCAAAAACGTACACTTATGAGAGCTCAGAGGAAGAAAAGACCCCAGCTCATTGGTTATGCAAGTGCATACATAATCCACTGGGTATTTATTTATTCATTCATTCATTCATTTAAAACAATGTTGGTCATTTACCATGTGTTAGGAAATGTGCTAGCTCTATGGATAGAATGCGTGAATAAAAACGACCCAGCCCCTGCTTCCTGTGGTGTCCAGAGTTTAGTGGGTCAGAAGCATGGGTTATCTCTGGATATGATGAAATGGGTCGGATGGCTGGGATCTGGGGAGATGAGTGTTTTCCAGGCAGAGGGATCACTGTGAACACAAGACACAAAGTGGCTACAGGCAGAATACTGAAAAGAAGGCAGTCCATTCGGTGGAGAAGAAAGCTCTGGGATCGTGCAGGAAAGGATGTCAGACTGAATCTGGGCTTTCGGTCAGGCTTTGGAGGAACTTGACTGCCTCTCCCAAAGTCCTGGCAAATGTGTGATAGACACATAGGAGACTCTGAAGTTGTTCCAGAAAAAAAGGCATGAGATGACAGATTTGACCTAGCAGGAAAAAGAGAGATGGAGACTGGAGGTGTGAATGCAGAGAGAATGCAGTTCAAAAAACAGAAGTGAAACACACACAGACCTGAACCTGGGTAGTGGCAACATAGTGAGTGGTATGGGAAGGGGCTGGGAGGTACTACGGTGATAGAAACTATGGGAGTCCTGATCCCTAGATATAGATGTTGAAATCAAGAGAGACAAGGGAGCAGAAACTGTGGGTGCTCACAGATAGTGATTCTCCTTCTATCTGGACACAAAGATAATACCCTTTTCTAGCATCCCTGAGAGATCAGCGTGGCCGCGTGACTGAGTTTTGGCCAATAGAATATGAGTGGAAGCCCTGTACAGGACCTCTATGCCTAACCTGTTAAAAAAAATCTCCTACAGGTGACCTCCACTCTCTCTTACCACCTGCCTGCAAAATGGAGAGACTTCCAGAACTCAGAGAAGGGAGACACAAGACAGAAGGAGATGGCATCCCTGAATACCTGCCTAGAACAAGGGTCAGCTGGTTTTCAGACACCATACCAATGAATGGGCATGGCTGCGTTCCAATAAAACTTTATTTCTGAAAAGAGGTGTCAGGCTGACTGTAGTTTACCAACCCCTGGCCCAGAGTAAAGCACTCCCGCCCACAGACCTCACTGGACAAGAGATGCAAGATGTTAATTTTTACTTGTTAAGCTTCTGAGACCTGGGATTTGTTTGTTATGCTAGTTAATTTTGGCATATGGGAGAGGAAGGAAAAAAGCCTGTAAAATCTCCCCATGTTCCTCTGAAAATGTGAGAATCTATGGGATGTAAGATATGAAATCCCACCACAGGTTTTAAACAATTCCTTAAAAATGAGTGTGACTGGGGAAAAAAGCCCCCAAATTGCTAGAAACTTCTGGGGAGACGCAACCTATGAATATCCCAAGGATTCAGTATTTCACTGCTTAGAAATGGAGTGAAATGACGGCTAAGGGCCCCTTCTCCTGACACGGCATGATAATTGGGGTTTAGACACATTCGTTTACTGATGGAAAATTCTGCTGTCTGCATTCCAGAATTCAAAAGAAAGAAGGGAGAAAAGAAGCCTTGGATTTGCGCCAGGTGGAGGAGAAACTGAAGAAGTCTGTCAGCAAGCCCTCAGGTAACAATATCATAATTTAATTTTTTTTCTAACAATGGGGGAGTAATTAATGATACAGTGTTCCCTTTTCCTGTTTCCATTTCAGCCTAGCAGAATTCACAGAGTGTAGGTGTGGTGTGGGGTGTGTGTGGTAAGTACGGTGTGTGTGTGTATATGTGTAGTATGTATGTAATGTGATGTTTGCATGTGTGTGGTGTGATGTGGTTTGTGTGTGTGTGTGTGTGTGCGTGCACCCACTCAGAGCAATCAGAGACAGGAACAGCAGGAGCTTGTCTCTGTAGGGTTAACCGTGGATTTATTTACTTGGGAGCCCCATCAAACAAGGGCCACATTTTTGCCTCTGTAGCAACTTGCAGGTTCCTCAAGGTGTTTTAATTGGCCTGTTAGCTGTGAGACAGGTTGATAGACCACCCCGAACCATTCAGTGCGGCATTCTTAAAAGGCAGATGTGAAGGCCTTCCTGATTTATTTGCATTTGAAAGGAGAGAGGACAAAATATCATTCTGGCTGGCTACCCCATTGCCTTCTCTTAGAGAGACTTCTTGTGCCTAAGTGACAGAGGAATTTCAAGTCACCCCAAATGACCAGTGGTGAACATTCCAGGGCAAGGTCACCTGAAATGGCTTACTTTCTCTCTAAGGCACTCTAAGTTTCTCTCCGAGGCACTTGAAGATCTGTAATTTATGCACTGGGTCATTTATGCTGTGGATCTAAAATGATTTCAAAATTGGAAATTATTTTCCAAATTATAGAAAATATGCCTAAGAAATGTGAGAGCAAGGGGTCCATTTTCAGGTTACTTGGGCCAAAGTTCAGATCTACAACTAAACAGCTGTGACCACTGACAAATCACCTCCCTTCCCTGGGATTTGGTTTTCTTCGGCAGTTATAGGTATTGAAGATTGAGTCAAATCCATGCTTTCCAAAATGTGTTCTAAAAGATATCAATAGTAAGTTATGTGCAAAATTGTTCCAATGATTAATTTAACAAGAAGTTGTGTTCCAGTGCCATTAAAAAAAGACATGTACACGCTGCTATATTTAAAATGAATGACCAACAAGGACCTATGTATAACACAGGGAAACTGCTCGATACTATGTAACAACCTAAATGGGAAAGTAATTTATAAGGAATAGATACATGTATATGTATAACTGAATCACTTTGTTGTATACCTGAAACTAACACAACATTGTTATCACTTTGTTGTATACCTGAAACTAACACAACATTGTTAATCAACTATACTCCAATATAAAATAAAAAGTTACAATGAAAACGAGATGGACATTTATTTTTCTTGCAAGTGAAATAAGTCCAGAGGTAAGCAGTCCTGGCAGATCCTTGTATCTTCCTTCTCCACAGTCCTCAGCAATGACTTCCATCTTCAGTCACCATGTAGTTCAAGATGGTTGCCAGAGCTCGCCATTGCATCTGCATTCCAAGTAACAGAAATGAAGAAGTATAAAGCATGGCAGACAGAATGGTCTTCTCCTAGCTAAATCAATTTCCTCTAAATAGATTTTCCTGAAGTCCCTTGTGACACTCTGTTTTTACCTCATGGGCCAGAATATGTAGTCACATGACCATACCCCGTTGCAAGAGATACTGTGAAATGTAGTATTTTAAGTCCAGGGTATTGCCAATGTGAATAAAATCAGAGTTCCATTACCAAGGAAATTGAAGAGAATGGACATTCAATGGAAATAAACTGTCTCTGCCATAATGGCTAAGTAAGTGTGCAATATACTGGATTACAGCTGAATAGATTTCTTTTCTGTACATTTCAGAGATTTTTGTATGCAAATGTACATTGTGACACTTCCTGTATGATATGTGTCCCATAATTATTTGATTATAGATTCCTTTCATTTCAGAACATCACATGCAAATTAGTATTTAAGAAATAACTTTGAGGAAAACTGCATGTGATGATCTCAAGTGTCCTTGGTTATTGATGAGGTGTCAGATGATCTAGATCACGGGTTCCCCTCTCCCTCACCAGATCTCTGGCAGTCAACCCTGATTCTCATTAACTTTTTCCTCCTGCCGACCTTCTGGGCTCTTCTGACAAGCTCGGGATGACTCTGGAGCCCTCTGTGGGCACTGAAGGGGACACCTGACAATCTCTTTTTCTTCTTGGTCAGATTTAGTCACCCATTGATGGGTTTTTACTGAAGTAGCATCATGGGGGTGTTGGGCACCAAAGTCAAGTGAGGGTGTAATTGGAACCAATCAGAATGAAGTGTTGCGCTTTAGGAAATGCTTTTTACACAGCAAAACTTAGAAACAGCACAGTTATAATTTAAAGGGCCAGTTGTGAATTTAAAAAAACAGACAAAAGTAAAGAAAATAAGAAAATGGCTCTGCCATGTGTACCCTTCATGCAAGGCTCTGTATTTGTTCCATGATACATGATGATGCCAACATACAATTCTAAGTCAAAGTTTTCAAGGGCATAATTGTCCCTTTAATAGAGAAAAAATGATTTCCTACTGTGTGTGAAGCCCTCTGTCTTTGTCCTTCAGAAGTTCAGTCAAGCAGAGAGAAAAATGTTAAACAAAAGTCAGAGGAGTTCCGGAGGCCTTCATAGAGTAGCGGATGGCTGATAGAGAAAAATATCTGCTGGAAGAACAGCTGAGCTCTAGAATATGAAGTGCATGTGACTGAGCCTTGGCTACCTCACTTTTTAGACTTTGGGAAAGTTATTTAACTCCTCTGTGCCTCAATTTCCTAATCTGTAAGATAGAATAGAGAAGATTTCCATTCTTGAAAGTAATTTTGGCTATTAAATGAAATAGCACACTTATTACTTTCCCTGTCATGTATGCATTCAACAATGGCTTTACTGCTGTTATTGCTATTATTATGAATATTAATATATTTACTCTTCTTCATGTTTTCATGGCAATATACCAATGGGGATACACAAAGGATAAAAAGATAGTTCTATCTTGGGGAAAGGGGTGGGGTGAAGAATAATTTTATATGATAGCAACTTGGGACTGAGTTACAGAAGAAAGAATGTTCTAGGAGATGAAGGTGTCTCAATGGTCATCTAGACCAGCCTGTCAATCAAGACATATGACCTCATTTGTGGTCCATGTTGATTTTCAAATGAGCTTCATGCAGCCAGTTCCAACCAGCAGACCTGTTGTTTTAGCCAGAATGGTCTATATATTTGAATTTGAATGATTCTCTCCTATTTTATGACTGTCCAGTCCTTATAGGATTTTTACCTGGCATATTAATGTGTTTATGTAGGGGTCCTCTTCTAGGGGAAGATGTTGCTAAAAAGAGGGACAGTGGCCAAACCCTATAGAAGAAGTGAGGTCTGGGCTGTAATAAGACTCGCAGTGAGGTCAGAAGTCAGGAAAGTAGAGAATAGAATAGAATGTGGATAAGGTGGTCAGACCAGGCAAGACATGTGGAGCGAGGGTGTGCGAGCTCACAGGACCATTCAGAGCTGATCACAACTGTTCTTAACCATGGGATGACCTGGGGAAAGTGACCCCCCACTTCCAGCAGCCTTCAATTTCCTCATTTTTAAAACAGTGTGGGTTAATGGAGTCAAGATGATCACATCCAGATTTCTGATTCCAATTACACAGTTCTCTAGAGGCAGAGTAGAAGGACTTCATCAGAAGGGTATTTCTTCATCCATATGCTATCCAGAAGTTTCTGGGTTTTTTTGAAATTTCTTGTAAGAAGTCCCACTATCTAAAGAATAATTCCCAACACCACAGTTTCTTTTAATAAGCAGTTACATCATCCTTCTAGACACTACCAACTACAGCCTCGAAACAAATGGGTCGTTGGTTAAAATGGAGTCTTTGGATGTCAAGGTCACCCAGAGTAATAAGGTATATTTACATTAGGTTGGAGCCTTCTGTCTCTCAGTCCCCTTCCTTCTGCTCATGGGGCAGAGCAGCAGGGCAAGATGTGCTTTCAGTTTCTACAGGAGATGTTCCATACCTCTCATCTTCAGCCCTGTGTTCACTGAAGTGTACTTAGCCATGTTTCACAACATTCCTGTTCATACAGCATATAAAAGCAAAGCTAACATAGAGCTTTTGTGATGAACATATTTTGTTTTTAACTTTTAAGGCTTCTTGAGGATACGGAACCTTTTTCCTTATGTCTTAAGCCTTCTTTCTTCCCACGTATACAATAGGAGTATTAGATGGTAACATATTTCCGTGAGGCTTGGCAACCATCGAAAGAGGAGGCATCCAGAATGTACATAAGCTATCAAGTTCCCCTCTTACCAGTGGCACACAAGACATAAAGTTACACATTGAAGAGCGTCCTTCTCAAAGCAGCTTATTCAAAGGTCTTGAAAGCAAATGTCATCTGTGTTTTGTCTTCATGTGTGGAAGCCACCACTGTGGCTGGGAAGGGTTTCTCTGCATTGGCTAGACTCCTAGCACCACCCTCAGTAGCCACACAACTTTGCCAGTCTGGACTGAAGTCTCAAATCTGTAACTTGAGTATTATCATGTTTTTTATAGGATTGCTATGTGGATTAAATGAAACAGCAGTTGCCTGTCATATAGTAAAGATCAAAAAACTGTTGATGTCTTCCTTCTCTCCTATTTGCAGAATGGTTTCATTTATTCAAGGCTTTTTCCAAAATGTACTTAGTTCATTTGTTTGGGGCCTGAAAAACTTAATACCAGTGATAAACTGAATTTTTTAATTAACAAATCATCGAACATCTATTAAGTTTATAAAATTGTGCTATGTACCATGGGAAATATAGAGTCAGTCCCTTATTTTAAAGGAGCTGAGTTGGAATGAAATTGCAGAAACGCTTTCATAATTGAATGGCTGTGAAAGTCTGAAATGCAATATTAGGAGGGTTGCTCTATGGTTGTTTGGGATTCAGGAATCAGTAGGAGAATCATTGGCATGTCTGTGAGCTCCTCACGGTAGGCCCCCTGCACATGCCTGTAGTCTATGGCACACAGTGGACATCAGTGAACGTGACTTAGGTGATGGATGAAGAAGTGGATGAATGGATAAATGGTGCGCTATTTTTAATTGCTATGACCAGCATTAGGCTTACAGATTTTGGAGATCAGCTGTATGAACTAGGCAAAGTGAGTACAGTAAGTCCCCTACATACGAATGGGTTCTGATCCAAGAGCGCGTTCGTAAGTCCAATTTGTTCATACGTCCAACAAAGTTAGCCTAGGTACCCAACTAACACAATTGGCTATATAGTACTGTATTATAATAGTTTTATAATACTTTTCACACAAATAATACATAAAAAACAAACACAAAAATTAAAGAAAACATTTTTAATCTTACAGTACAGTACAGTAGTCCAGTACAACAGCTGGCATACAAGGGCTGGCATCTAGTGAACAGGCAAGAAGAGTTACTGACTGGTGGAGGGAGAGGAGGTGGGAGATGGTAGAGCTGAAGGGTCATCAGCAATAGGAGACAGAGGGCAAACTGCAATTTCACTCACGCCTGACGTTGATGGAATACACGTTCACATCTTTGAAAGTTCACAACTTGAGGGTTTGTATGTAGAGGACTTACTGTAGTTGTCTCTGCTCCAGCATGTCTGAGACCTCAGCTGGAATACTTAAGTGAGGAGTGACTCAGTGGCTAGAAGCTACTGAAGGCTCATTCATTCATGTGCCTTGCACTTGGTATTGACTATAGGCTGTCAGTGATGGGAACACCTACATGCTGCCTCTTCACGTGGCCTGGGCTTCTTAAAAACATGGAGGTTTTAAGGGTGACACCTCAAGAAAGAGATCCAGGTGAGGACAGTACCCCCTTTACTCACCATCATCAGACGTCATTCACTGTCACCTCCACTCTCCATTACTCAAGGCAGCAGCTGCAGATGCCACCCAGGTTCAAGGAGAGGGGACAAAGGCTCCACCTCTTGTTGAGGAGGGAAAAGGTTTTGGAAGAGCAATCAGAACTAGAAATACTGTAACCATTTTTAGAAAATCCTCCACAGATATAACAAATATGAATAAATGAATGAATGAAAGAATGCTCCTGAGATCAGACTCACTCAAGTTTGTGCAGAGGCGGGGATATTGAAACACAGTTGTTTTTGGAGAGTTGGGGCAGGGAGACCTAGGGAATAGAATTTGATTGGTATGTTGAAGACTTAGTAGAATTTTATAAGTCAGGGGTGAAGGGTCTCTTGGAAACTTATGGTCTAAAGGAATGATTCAGGGCAGCACAAGTGCAAACAAGTTAAGCTGATTTGACAGGAGAGCTGAAATCATGTGTAAAAAAATATGGGAGGGAGAAAATCCTGAAAAACTCTCACTGCTGATGATTGTGGCCTTGGAAACTCCATGCAAAGCTCACCTTACCATCAACATGCCTTGGAGATGGTGGAGGGACACATGGGCCATATTTCAGGTCAATCATCAGTGAATCAGAAAAATGCACTTGAGAGAAGACAGGAGAAAAGGAACAGGCATAGAGGGCTGGTTCTTATGACTCTGGGGGATGTAAGAGAATCTACAAAACAGACAATTACTCAACTGCTTTCATTTAAAACAACACTTAAACCTTTTCTTTCCTGAAGGAAACTGAAAAGGAAAAGAATGAACTATCCATTTTCTGTAACATCGGAGGCCAACACAGAGATGGAGAGTGCTCTCTGAGGAGAGCAATGGAAGGTCACTGCATTTACACAACTTTGTCCCCGAGCTTGGAAAGCAGGCTGACATGTGAGGAACTTTTATTTTTCCCTCCGATGCTAATTGAATGTGCAGATAGAGGGGTACCAAAGTGACTATATTAAAATGAAATATGTCTCCCGAGTACCTGTTTCCATCCATCCTCTTGCCAACTGACCTCCATCCCAGCAGGATGATAACTTTTTCCGGCCAATAAAGCCCATTTTCAGTTATTATTTCTTTTTGTCTCTTTTCATATCTCCATGGAAACATTCCAGTAGCTGCTGGCTAGAAAATTAGCCATCTGAACTCTGTTTCTCCCTCTCTCTCATTTTCTTTCTTTCCATGCCTCTCTCTTCTCATCAGATTAGTGAGAAAATTCAGCATTGAATCTCTTTCAAGCTCTTGGCTCTGCACAGCCTGGTTAACACATGGAAGGGGCTAAGATTAAACCTTAATTTAACTCTGTCTCTCACCCAAACGTCACCAGACTCCTGGCCCAGTTTAACTTTCAATCATTTTCTAAAAAGTCTGGAGGAGTGCGGTTCCTCACTGCCCGTGTCTCCAATGTGACCATCTTCGCCTGGTCAAATGCCTTGTGGTGAAATCCAAGATGGCATTAGGGAGGAGAAGGAGAGTGAGAAGAAATGAATATTTATTGAGTTCCTGGCATATGTCAGGCACTTTAAATGCATTATATCTTTCAATAGAACAGCCCTAAAGAATAAGTATGTGTTTCTCTAATTCTTTTCAGAGAGAGAAACTGAGGCTTATGGGGGGTGGGTAATTTTCATGTCTCAGTTCACATTGATTTTAATGATTTCCTTGCACTGACTGTTGACATATCAATTGTCCCTGAGGCTGGATTAGCCACCAGATTGCCTAGTGACCAGCACAAACCCAGTGATCAGAAGTGCTCATGGCAACTCTTTCAATAGCTGTTGGCATCCTTCATTTGCAGACAGGTAATTAAAGCTCAAACAGGTTCAATAACTTTATTGGAATTGTTGAGACTGGAACTCATTTCTGCTGTAGATCAAAACTCATGCTTGTGTGAACTAGATTTGTAATTTTGAACATCTGCTCCATGGTCAATCCACCTACAAATCATACTTTCTCCATTTCGTTCTACATCTCTTGGAGGACTTGATATTGCCCATTCAAAATCAAAACAAAGAAAATATGAGGAGTACAATGTCTTCAAAAGGCATCCTGATAGAATGGAAAGGGTTAGTTGTGGGGTTTATTTGTTTCTGTTTTTGACAAATTAAGACTAGTAATATTAACTCTAATAAGTCAGGCAAGCAGAGATGGGACAGGAGCCCAGACCAGACCTGCCTCTAGAGTGAGAGACCCAATCTTTGGGAAGAAGAGCATGGTACCCAAAGAGGTAAAGAACTAAGTAGTAGGCCAAACAAGATGCTGCTATTCAGCAATGATGAACTTCAGAAAGACCAAAGGAGTGAAACACAGGGATGGAGCAAATGAGATTCAGAAACCCAGAAGAGAGATAAAAATTCAACATTAGACAAGTCCCTCAGAAAGTCCAGGTTATATGCATGAAGATCCGTTTATCACATTGTTGTTCATTCATATTGGAAAAATTTGTATAAATACATTTTCATATAAGAATCACTGAATACATACATATACCCCTCCCACAAAGAACTATTACTCAGCCATTATAAATCGTTAAAAATATTTATGACAAAGAAAAATAATTTTAAGCCCCATTACCCTCCTCCCCAACAAATGATAAGATACAAAACTGTTCTCTCTCTGAATAAACTCACTTGTGTAAAAATATGTAAAATGAACCTAGAAGAAATCATGCCAAAATATGCATGATGCATGACCCCAGACATAAAATTTGAGGGTAAATCTTTTCTCTTTTTTTACTTTTTCTGTAATTAATATCTATTTTTAAAAATTAGAATATATTACAAGAGGAGAGATGTGGGCCAGGACCCTGGGACAGGGCAGGCTATCTGTTGGGGTCAGCCATGTACCGTTGGTAGATGGGGCACAGAGGAGTTGGCCAGCATGGAAGAGAGTCAAGAGGCAGGAAAAAGAGACACTAGTAGGTATCAATGTCTACTCTGTCCCAGACCTATGACATACGTTATCTCACCCAGTCTTCTCATGGCCTAGCTAAATACCTATGATTATTCCCATTTTATCAACATTAAATAATGTGTCCAGAGTCAGTCAGCTCAAATGGTACCAATAGGTAAAATACTACTGAACACTCATGTGCCACAACAAACGCTGAGAACCATCCACACATGGGTCAGGTTAGTCCTTGCTACAGACCTACGCAGTAGGTACCATAAGTTCCTGGATCCTACAGATGGGGAGCATGAAATACACTTGACCCCCAGTCCCATTCCAATGCAGGTTGACTCAGAGTTGGGCAGTTGACTCCAGTGTGCCTTAAACTACTTCAGGTCACACCCAGAAAGGTCTGCAGTGGTCAAGATGAGGATAAAACACAGAGTTGTCTGTCTTAAGAGACAGTACACTCTTTCAAATACATTTCAGAATCTATGACTAAATAAATGCAAAAACTGTAACAGCCAGGCAATCATTGAACAAGACTGTCATGTCATTCCAGCTCCATCACTAATGTATTGTGTGATCCTGTTAGTTCTGTCTGGAATTCTATTTCATTTCCTGCATAAAGAAGAAGGGGTGTGTTTTGAAAATCTTTGAAGTTCCTTCCAAGTCTAACCTCGTTAGGAAAGACATCTCTGCACTGAAGTCTGTGCTGCCCCCCCCCCCTTACCTTCATGGCTTAGTATCCTTTTTACAATGCATGTACTTTAAAAAATTTTTTAAAGACTTTTACTTTGAAATAATATTAAAATCACAAGAAATTGCAAAAATAGCACAGAGAGTTCCTGTGTACCTGCCACTGAGCTTCCCCCGTCGATTACCAGGAAATTGGCATTGGTACTATTAACTAAACTACAGAGTTTTTTCAGATTTTACTCATTTACATGCATTCATCTGCTTAGCGTCCTTTGGACATCAGGATGTGGAGACCAACAGCCATTCGTCCTTCTTCGCATCAACGACTTCTTCCTCGCATTTTACCCTCCAGCAACCTTGATCTTCTTATGGGTCCTAAGTATAGCATATTATTTGTGTGGATGTGCCCTGGATCCCAAAGTGTCTTTCTCACGTCATTATGACCCACCAGTGTCTCAGGTTAAAAGACATGCCTGCTCTGCCGTTTCTCATAACCTCTTTGTGATTGCATGCTCCAAGGCCAGCTCCCTTTGGGAATCTGTCCTCCTTGGGCAGTGGTCCATCCTTACTTCCTGGTGAATTCTGTGTCTAACACCATGCCTGAGGCTGTCTGGACTCATAACACATACTTGTGGGAGGAATGAACCAATGCAACCTGAGATCTTAACATCTATTTTCTTGTATCTTGAAATGTGTCTTTAAAGAGCACCTCTTTCACCTTACAAAGCTTTTCACAGAAGGATCATTAATTTGGAAATGAAAAGTACAATATATATAGGATGCGTTGCAAAAAAATAAGGAAGGAAATGCATACACCAACTATCACCACACTGAAGGCTCTACAGTACCATTTTACCATTTAAGAGAGAGGCAAAACTGCTGTGCATATAATTGAATTTTAATGGTGAAAATAATATTCATTCTCACTATGCGTTAGAGATACTATTTTAAAATTATTTCTAATATAAACACTTTCTCTTCAGCCCTCATTTTCCCCCTTTCTCTCCTGCTTGCAGGCACAAATTACTGTTAAGTTGGGCTAAATAATGAATGAAACAGTCAGTGTCATTAATGACAAAGTGTAATATTGAGTTGATGAGACTTCTTGTTTGCAAAGCTTTTCTCTCTCTCTCTGTCTTTTTTTTTTTTTTTTGCGGTACGCGGGCCTCTCACTGTTGTGGCCTCTCCCGTTGCGGAGCACAGGCTCCGGACATGCAGGCTCAGCGGCCATGGCTCACGGGCCCAGCCGCTCTGCGGCATGTGGGATCTTCCTGGACCAGGACATGAACCCGTGTCCCCTGCATCAGCAGGCAGACTCTCAACCACTGCGCCACCAGGGAAGGCCTCTCTCTCTCTTTTTTTCCCAAACATTCCTCTGCAAGGATCGCTGGCAAAATAATTCACATTCAAGTGAGTATCTAATTGAAAGATTATGGACCCATAGAAATGTAGACTAGTGGTCTGATATCCTAAGGAAAAATAAATGAACAAAACAACCTTCCCTTGGGATAATCACACTTACTGGTGTATAACAGTCTTGTATTCAGAAGAAGAGCTCCCATTTTAGAGCTTATGCAAGTCTCACAAAAATAAGCTCTCAACTTATGAGTGTCCATCACTGCATTGGGGAAGGGTTTACTTGGGCAGAAGTTAATTGTGTGCTATTACAGTTGCTGAAGTGCAGCATGCCCTGACATCAATTTCCTGTCAGACACGTTTTTTGAGATGTGAAGTTCATATATATGAACATCGCCTTGGAGAGGACCATCCTTTTCCCCAGATCAAGATGATCTTGAATCAGTAGGCAGGGTGGGATGGGGCCAGAGTCTGAAAAACTAAGTGAGGGCTGGAATGCTCCAGAAGCTCTAGGCTTGATTCTCATCTGTAATGTTTTCTAGTTTTACTTCACTACCTGGCAAGGCAGGTATCCTTACTTCCCCCAACCTTGGACTTTTATAGATAATAAAATTAAGACTCATAATGGTTATACAGTCTCTAAATAGCCCCTGGAACAGTGAACTCAGAAGATATGTATAGAGGGAATGAATGAATATTCATTCTGGAGGTGGGATGACTTCTATCACGGGTTTGTAAGACTAAAGACCATGTGAAGAACTTTAAGTATCTGCCATAACAATGACAATCAAAATTCTAACTAGGTAATGTCTATTGAATTTATTCTAAATCATGCCCTGAGTTAAGCCCTTTAGATATAACTACTCCATTTAATACATCACAACTACTCAATAAAGAAGATACAACACATCTTCCCAATTTTTGGATAAGGAAATGGAGGCTCAGAGACATTAAGTATCTCACCCAGGTTCAGAGTGGTATCTAGAAACTGGCAGAGCTGGGACTGGCACTCAGTCCAGTGTGACTCACATCCATTGTTTTGGAGAACACACACCAATGTCCCTTTTTATGAGTCACGGCATAATCAAGTATTTCCAAGAAACATTTCTCTGACCTAATAAACGTGTATTTACTCCCACTACATAATAGGGTTTGTGGTCGTTGTTGAAATAATAAATGCATCTCAACATCTTTCTCTTTTTGCCTTTGCTGCTGCAGAGCTGCAGGCTAAATTCATCGCTCAATCACAATAATTTTATTAGTCCTCAAAATAAATGTGTTCTCCTATTCTTCTAAATAGATTTTAAATTTCTGGTTCTGTTTTCACTGCCTTAAAGCACATTTTATTGTAAGCCCTTCTGAATCATTTTTGAGGAGATCTGGAAAATTAGGAAGAACTTTCAAATCAATTAACCTTATCTTGCTGTAAGGTAAGATCACTTTGCAGATCATGAGACAAAGGAAGTTAAGGGACTTGACCAAAATAAATAGCTGGCAAATTCTGGAACAAAGACACTTTCCAATTTTCCCTATTGTGTGTACAATGATTATTCCATCTTATTATGTCACATTTTGGATATGGGGAATATATATTATTTTAAAAAATTAAATGTTTGGAAAGATGATCTCAGTTAAAAGCAGAAACTTACTGAGTATGCTGTGTGCTTTGCCCTTCACTCCAAGTTTTATTTAGACTATTTTAATGTTGTCCCTTCAACATCAATTAATTTGTCCTAGTTTTCTATTTCTGTGTGTGATAGTCTATATGTCGACTTGACTAAGCTCTAGTACACAGTTATTTAATCAAACACTCATCTAGGTGTTGCTGTGAAGGTGTTTATAGACTTGGTTAACATCTAGAATCAGTTGACTTGAAGTTAAAGAGATTATTCTCAATAATGTGGGTGGGCCTCATCTAAGCAGTTGAAAAGTCTTAAAAGTTAAAACTAAGGTTTCCTGGGGGAGAAGAAATTCAACCTCAAGGCAGCTTTAACTCCTGTCTGAGTTTCCATTCTGGCCTGCTCTATGGATTTCGGACTTGCTAGGTCAAAAGAATCACATGAGACCATTCCTTTAAATAAATAGATAGATAGGTATATCAAGATAGCTATAGATATGTATCTATATCTATATATCTTATTTTAAATAAATTAATTAATAATTGGTTCTGTTTCTGTGGAGAACCCTGATTCATAAACTGTGTAACAAGTTGTCACACACTGAGGGGCTTAAACAATACACATTTATTACCTTAATGTTTCTGTGGGCCAGGAGTCCAGCACATTTCGGCTAGGTCCTCCACTCAGGGAGGCCATCAGCATTACCTGGGAACCTGCTGGAAATGCAAATCTTCAGGCTCTACCTCTACCTATTGAATCAGAAATTCTTAGGGGTGGGGCCCAACAACCTGTATTTTAAGAAGCCCTCCTGCACACTAATTATGAGAATGACATCTGTAAAGAAGTTAACTTTCTCCCCATCTCAGGTAGCTCTGCACATGGTCCTGTCTTTAAATTGTCATCTGTTAGCTTCACCATTTCTGAAACTTAACTTCAGTCTTTCAACACACTCTGACTATAGCCTCCAAGCTTCCAGATCAATCCAGTCTTCCCAATCCAGAAATTCTGCAGCATAATTGAGACCCGTAGTTCATCGATCCTACTGCTTTTTTGTATTATCTGGCATCCCTGGTAGTTATTAAAGCTATTTCACAAATTTCTGATTATTCTCCTTTCCAGAACGTGGTAGAACTGCTCCTTGACCACCTTTTGAAGTTAGATGAAGCTTTGTGATTTGCTTTCACAAATGAAATCTGAGAAGAAGTGACATATGAATTTTAATTGCCAGTGAGATTCCCTGACCTTCTTTTCTTCCCATTGCAACAATTGTGGAAGCCAATGTTGAGATGGAGCCTTCATCAACACACCCTGAGCGACCACAATGAACAAAGGCTGGATCCATCCTGCTTGAGAAATAAATGTTTGCTGTGATAGGCCATTGAGATTTGGGGCTTATTTCTTATTCCAGGGTAACCTAGACTTTTCTGATGGCTATAACCTCTCACGATGTACATTTTTTCCCCCTACTATGACCATAGCCATCCCTTGCAAACAGCCTTCATTCCCTTGCCCATTCTCTGCTCATCAGACTACCCTAGTAACCCCACTTCCCACCCTGAAACCTGTTGGATTAGTCAGCATTCTCCAGAGAAACAGAACCAATAGGATGTGTGTACAGAGAGAATCATTTTAGGGAATTGACTCATGTGATTTTGGAAGCTGTCAAGTTCAAAAATCTTCAGGGTAGACCAGAAGGCTGAAGACCTAGGGACGAGTGGCATTTTGAGTCCAAAGACAGTCTTCTGGCAAAATTCCATCTTCTTCCAGGGAAGTCACTCTTTTTTCTCTAAAGGTCTTCAGCTGATTGCATGAGGTCCACCCACATTATGGAGGGAAATCTGCTTTACTCAAAGTCTTCTGATTTAAATGTTAATCTTATCTAAAAATACTTTCACAGAAACATCAAGGATAATGTTTGATCCAATATCTGGGTACTGTGGTATAGCCAAGTTGACACATAAAATTATTCATCACACCTAGCTATACTGACTGTCTTCTCTCTCTGCATGTGTTGCTGAGGAGCTGATTGTGGCTGAAGAATGTTGCAAAATGGGCTGAATGGATGCATTTCAGTAAGTGACCACACATCTGAAATAGATGTTCAATCCAACTAGACAGTACTACGGTTTCCAGGTAGATCTACCTTTCCAGCTCTGGAGATGCTGGTTTCACAGCCATCCTTCCTCTACTATCACCCCCACTGCCACCACATTCTACTGGTGACCTCACCTTACATCTCAAAGAAGAAGGATACAATTAGACATAAATTTTCCATCTTTATTTCTCCAGGGAGACTGGTTGCCTGTGTCTGTATTCGCAATCTCTGGCTTCCCCCCATGTGATGGAATTAGCACCCATCTCATCCCTAAGACAACTCCTTTGCTTATGCTCCCTGTCCCATGCCCCCTTGCTTTCTCAAGGGCTGTGTTACTCCAGGTTTTTTTTGTTCTGTTCAGCATCATCAATTTCTCCCTCTCTACTACATCATTCTCATAAGCCTCCAAATCTGCCATCAGATAGCCATCCAAAATAAAATCTCCCATGCCTCCAAATGCCCTGGCCTTTTTGTATAAGTGTTCACAGCAACGCCTCCCCCTAAGAGTTTTCTCTAGTGTGACGGCCATTATATCCCTCTTCCTTCATTCACTCCTTACCGCCTCATCAGGGCCCTCAGAGACCTTCCCAATACTTCCTATTGTTATAGTAGTTTCCTCTACATAGGACTTATTTTTATTACGTATTCCTGTATCTGTTTACTTACTCATGTGCGTGTTTATTACCTGTCTCAGCCCATTAGAATATAAGCGAATTGAAAGCAGGTCCTCAGGCCTAGGTATGCGGCTCCAGTCTGCCTACCACTATCTGAATACTGCATGGCTGAATGCCCTCCGCCCCACTTTCTAGGCAAAATGCAACCAGCTTGAAACCTTATCTAGTAAAGAAACTGGGCTATATATAAAGGAGCACACATGTCTGCAGAAATGCAGTTCTGGGTAAAAACAGCACTTCACGATTTACAGAAAGAGGTAGGGCACTTAACTTTTGAGTCTAACACACCTGCATTCTCAGATTTGCCTGGGGATACTGGGAAGAGTATTTGCTTAATATTCTTCCCCATGTAAGGGGATTGCTTCCAAGCAATAGAGCAGCCTCCACCAAAGGCCAGCCCCAGGCTCCAGGTCTCTGGGAGAGAAAACTACCCGTGGCTTTGAAAAGAGATAACTGTTTTTTGCTTTGTCTCTGTATTGCTGTTGTGGTTGGTTGGTTTTTTGTTGCTTTTTTTCGTTTTGTTTTCAGCTTTCCCTACCCATCAAGATTACCCAAAAAAAAAAAAAAAATCTTGCATCCCAGTTCCAAGCATGGAACCCTAAAGCTAAAATACTCCACACATTTATGTTGTTTCCTTGCTATAATTTTTCCGATGTAGGTCTGTGGGGTCTAAGGGTATGCACAGTTTTAAAGGTTTTGAAAAGGAATGCCAAATTGCCCTCCAGAGAAACAGAAACACTTTATCCTCTCCCAAGCCAGGGATGAGAGGGTTAACCCCCCATGGCCTGGTCTGCACTACACATTATTCTTTCCTGACTTTGCAATTTGAACACCAGGGTGCTCTTTCCTCTGCAGGGGAGGGGCAGAGTTGCCTGGTGCTGGCTCCCGCATTTCCACAGGTGCTAAAACCCTTCTTAACACCCTGATCACCTCACCCACATGCATTTGGTAGAAGGCAACCCAAATCCCGTCTTACCCTGCCTCACCAGGCCTTTGAGTACTTTGTAAAAACCAACTCAGGCTCTCCTTGTGCAACAAACAAGGTCAGGAAGCAGGCTTCGCACCCCAGGGTCCATGATCCACCACCCTCTACGCTTCTAATACTGTCTCCTCCCAGCAGCCCTCACAATAATGGACACATTTTCAGCTTTCTCGGGTCGGGCAACTTATCAAAGAGAACTCAGGGGTCTCACGCAGAGCTGCAAGTGAATCTTAGCAGCTTACTGCAAAGTACATCATGCAAGGACTTGTGTTCCATTTTCATGGATTATGGCCTCCGCCAGACCCTGGGAAATGAAGTTACCATCCAATACGTGCAGGGCTCTGCTGAGCTGCAGAAACTTTCTAAGGCAAACAGATTTTCTCCTTTTATTTATTTCCCAATGTCCTTATTATTTTGAGGAAGATGGCGGCATGCGCAATGCATTGCAGTCAGAATTTACAGGGCTAAGTAAATCTGTAACATTGCCATTAGCTGTAGGATGAAGGAGGTGATGGAACCACATGCATCTCATTGCATCTCATCTCATTGATGTTACCTTGTTCCCTTCAGGTGGTTAATGTCTGCACTGGTTCCGTGAGCAAGTTATTTATAATAGTTGCAACCACATCCACCGATGGAACACGCTGCACACCAGACTCGGCTGAGGCTCCTATAAGCGTTGTTTGGTATAATCCTCACTGCAGTGTTAAATATGAGCATCTACATTTTGCAGATGAAGAAATTGAGATTCAAAGTCAAGTCCAAGGATCACCATCCTGAGCACAGGTACAAGTGTGTGAGAAATGCAGAGCCTCAGGCACCCTCCCCTCTAGACCTAGAGAAACAGAACCTGAATTTTAACAGGATCCCTGGGTGATTCATGAGCACATCATAGTTT
Source organism: Grampus griseus (assembly GCF_964374135.1). Taxonomy (NCBI): domain Eukaryota; kingdom Metazoa; phylum Chordata; class Mammalia; order Artiodactyla; family Delphinidae; genus Grampus; species Grampus griseus. The sequence goes on along the minus strand of NC_139018.1, from coordinate 6,964,175 downwards.
GCAAAACAATGTTCCAGGTCACACAGCTAGTCAGGAGAGCACCTGAGATTTGAACCCTGGTCTCAAGAATTCTTTCTAGCATGCAGAGCTGTTTCTTTTATATTAGAAAAATGAGAAGGAAATTCTCTAGCTTCCAGCAGGGAGCTATTATTGTATGACTATACCACCATTATCTTGCTGGTCTGTGTGTGTGTGTGTGTGTGTGTGTGTGTGTGTGTGTGTGAATTGTTTATTCTATCAGTGTAGGAATATAGCTACCAAAGTAGCAATATCTCTGCTGTAATGGGGTACAAATATAAAGGTGTTTTCATAAGTAGAGAATGCCTGCTAGTTGCATGTTCATCGGTGACACTAAAGGATTATTTACCTATCATTAAGATATGAATGCTTTATCTGGTACTATTTTACCTGTAGCAGACATCGTATTAAACATGCAAACTATTATGCTGTCCATCCATTGAGCTGCATTCCAATCCTATGTAATATAATATAAATGATGATAAATAAATCCAAGGCAATTTGTCAGGAAAACTCTCCATCCTCACTCCCCTGTCCTAACTCGATTTTGATGGAAGACACTAAATCCAGGAAGCCGTGTACCACTTTGATCTTTTTCAATGTTTGTGCCCAGCTCATGTGGATCCTGTAGCACTAAGTTAGAGAGAGTACTTGGAAAATCTTTACTGTTTATAAAACTAGTTTCTCTGTAATGGCACACTTGCACAGATGCCCTGGGAGTGCACAGATGTCCTGCACACTCTGAGTCATCTTGCATTTCCCAGTGTAATTGATTCCCCAACTCCCAAACAGTTCCCTGTTCCTTACTTCCCTCATGGCCACCCTCCAGTTGTGCAAAGTTTAATAGAGCTATGTCTACTATGAATTCTGCCTTGTCTTTTTGTCTGCCTGTTTTATTTATTTCAACATTTAATGCATTAGCGTTCGCTTACAGAGACACCAGAAAACAATCTCTCTTCTTTAATAATGAATGCATTCAGCAAGGCAATGTGGGTGCCTTTTTCTCCATAGACTCTAATAACTAAAAAGGAAGGAGGAAATAGATTCGCTTTTATCAAACACTTACCAGGTGCCTTAGTACTATGCACACATCACACACACAGACACACATATAGACACACATGACACACACAGAATGCACACACATACCATATATGCACACATATGCAAACACACATAGGAAACACATCACACACACAAACACACACACGTAATGTTACTGAGCCCACAAACAGAACTCTGATAATGGTATAAAACTTAGTCTGCAGTTAAGAAAACTGATGCCCACATTTTGCAAATAAAACACAAGTTAAAATCCTCTGGTATAATTTTTTGTTTGCATTTATATCAGCACCTCTGAGGACACTTTTCTTCCTCTCCCCATGTCTAGAGGGAATGTTCTTTATTGAAAGCAATCCATGTGTGCATTTATTTATTTATTTATTTAGGCCAATCTCACTCCTTTGGCTGTTGATTCTTTTCATCTCACACCAAGATGTAACTAAATCATGGATTTCTGGGAATTTTTGTTCATTATGAATACAAATGGTCTCTTCCAATGTTTTGAGATGTGCTTGGCCGAACGGAAAAAAAACGGGGTGGGGGGGTTACACCCAGAGCATATAATTTTGAGTTTGACTTATTGTTATTGTCTTCTTGCCAGTACAATTTCTTACTGATTACAAAATTATCAAGTGTTGTTGGGCTACTAGAGAATTTTGAGCTTGTAGTGATGACAAGAAGCGCTTGAACAGAGAAACTCTACCAGCAAGCAGGTGGAGACAAGTGTTTACATTATGAACTCTTGGGATGTGAAGCCACAGGGGTTTTATCAGGAGAAAAGTCAATGGGAGGTTAGTAACAGGAGGACAGGCTGTTGCTGTATGCATGGCTACCCCCTGGAAGCAGGGAAATATCATATGTGGACCAGAATGTCTAAGAATCCTAGCTGCTGTGACATTGGGGACAGTCATGTGCTAGGAAACCTTGAACAACAGAGGCTCCTGGAGGAAAAAAACATAGTCTTGATCTGCAGCCTTTGCTGATTTCTGTAGTGTAAACATTTCTACCATGGTCAGTTTCAAGCTGTCAGTGGGGTGTCACTGAACACAGATTTGGTAAGAGTTGCACTCAACTGTTGCCATTTGAGGTGTGTGTTGCTTCCAGCCCACCACTGGTTTGGTGCTTCTTTCTTGCACTTTCCTGGGAGCACTGTGTGTTAGTCCGAGAGTCCTCCAGGAAGTGCACAAAATGGAATCTAAACTGTGAGAGACAAATCAGGAGAAATGCCCGTGAATGATGAAGGTGAGAAGAAGCCAGAGCTAGAGTGGGAGGGGGGAGCTTTCCGGCCGAGATGCGGGTCAGACTTCTGCAAAAGGAGAGAGGGCAGGAAGGAGGGTGGGCTGAGAAAACTCCTCAGAATGCAGTACAGCACTAAGAAAGTCTTGCCCAGGCTGATGCGGGGCCCTGAGCAAAGATTCCTCATTAGTGGTGATCTGTTAGAAGCTGAAATGCCCCAGTTCTAAAGTCCTCAGTGGAACTTCTGGTCTTTGGCTGAAAGAGACTGAGAGAGAGAGATTGCTTTGGTGCGAGCACCACACAGGATCCTAGACCCAGAAGCTGTGGCAACTGGAGTATGTCAGCTCATTACAACCCTTGTGGGAGGTTCTATCTTGAAAGGAGATTTGAGAAACTCCTTCCATGGCGACCACACATCTGAAAGCAGAGGAATGTAAGGAGAGGCAACCTGGTGAAGGAGGCCCACAGAGCTTCTGTATCAGAGTTCCTGAGTTATGTATTTTAAAATACAGATTCCTAGGACTTTGGGGCTGTGGAATCAGAATCTTTGGTGCATTCTACATTTTTAACAACCTTCCCAAGAATTTTTTTTTTTTTTCAGATCAAAGAAGAGTAAAACAACTCCTGGTTTGGGAGCCAGATCCTACCATATCAACTTGGAGAAAAAAAGAAGTTACTTTAATTTCTTAACTGCAATTTTTTCATCTATAAACTAGATATAATAATAAAGTGATGAACTGGATTTTCGTTTTTATTCTTATCTTTTTCTTTCTGATGATAACTAGATTATGGATATAGTTGTCTGCTAGTCAATCACTGTCTGTGATGACAAAACCATGTCATAATCTTCCATATCTCTCTGAATGCATGCAGTCCTACCAGATTGTAAAAGTCATTAAGATACAGATTCCTTACCCATGTGTTTCTTCTGGAGGCTATTGGCCTGAGAAGCCCAGAGTTGCACCAGGAATAAAACAGATATAAAATTTTAGAAGGATTGTCTAGTAAGTCAACACAGAGATGGTGGAAAGGGCAGGTTCTTTGGAGCTGGATAGAGCCAACGACTTAAACTTTCTGAGGCTTAGTTTGTCCATTTGTTAAATGGTTATACCCCCTACTAATTGTGTGGTTCCTTGTGAGGAATGAGAAGGAATAGTGATATATGAAGACAGGTGCATCTTTGGGTGCACTAATCCCGTTGCTCAGATGCAATGCTGAGGAAATAGTGCAGAATGCTGACACCTTAACACCAAGATGTTCATTACAGGATTATTTATCATTAAAAAAAATTGGGAAAATTCAATTGTCAAGTAAAGAAAAAACAATTTATTCATGGTTTCTTAGTACCGGTTGCACATCAGTCTCAAAAGAACTAAAAATTACTGAGAATTGTATTCCATCCAAGAGACTCTGAATAAACTGGTTGGGCTGGGGGGGGGTGTACCCAGGCACTTGAGTTTTGCCAATGTCCCTCCCCCTCATCTCAATATGCAGCAGCCCAAATATGATAGAATGTTTTAAAACCATAAATATAATGTTACTGAGCCACTAATATAACACATACAAGGCTTATACTAAGCCCAAATAACAAGAAACACCAACAATGTCCAAATATATGTATAAATAAGAGATCAGAAAGAACTACAAGATGATCTATTGTTTCTGAGTGGTAAGGGTGTTTTTGTTTTTCTTCTCACTTTTCTGAACTTTGAAAACTTGCTTTCATAAGCTTGTATGACCCTAATAATAATTATAAGTAGAAAGTGTGCATAGAACTTCTGACAAGCTGATTATCCCCCTCCAAACTAAAAATATCAAGTCAGGGAGCCCTTCTGTCTGTTCTTCTGCCATCCTGGTCACTCCTTGTTCTCCCACATTCTACAGCTCCTCCAGAATGGGGACCATGCCTTTTACATCATTATATATCCACCCCCTAGTACAAAGCTTGGCATATAAGTGGCACTTAATAATTATTTGTCAAATGAATAAATAAATGTCTACCTGACATTTACATAGTATTTAAATTGACTTGACATACCATGACTCCATAAATGAGAGAGAGAGCGCAAACACTCCAGATCTTAGTTTCCAGGGATATGTGTTCATAGCTGCGGGATCGTGATACAGTGAGGCTGCTTATTCATTCTATTGGTTTGAGCATGACTTTTAATGTGTCTATAAAGAGAGGTTTTCAAGTTTAATTGCAGCATCACCTTCTTCACGCTCACCCTTATCTCTGACCGCACTTTACTCCTGGTGGCTCAGCCTGGATTTTACGACACTTCCACACATAATAAACCATCCAAACAAATTTTTCACGTCATCTTCAATGAATTCAGGGAATGCAACAGTTTGCACCCTTCTCTCTGCACAGTTTATGGCTCCTGCTTTCATTCTACAAGGCTGCAGTGTATCAGTTAATAAATATCTGTCCTACGACGCTGAGTGTGACAAACTGTTTCCTTCCAAGATCCACTCATCCTTCATAACTTATGAAGCCAAAGAAAAAGCATTCAAAGGTGTCTTGGGTTTTTTTTTTCTCCTTAATTCTACCAAATTTCTCAACATTGAGATTTCTGCCTATCACCCCACCTCAACTCCTATGTGATTAAATTCAAATTAGAACACACACACACCTCTTACTGTAGAGTGATTGTTGAATATGGCCATATATCCATATATTGTGATTGATATTTGTTTGAAGGAAAGCAAGTTAATTAAAACTGAATATAGAATTAATGCAAAAGGAAAGGCATCCTTAAAGAAGACAGGAGACCTGGTTTCTAAAGCTAACAGTGCCACTTAAAATGGGGCATGTGGCAATTAGCAAATCCCAGAGCATCTCCAAACAGTTTTCTTAACTCCAGAATAAGCATAGAGACACTTACAGACGTTTTCACCTTTAGTTTTTAAGTCATTCTTAAAACCATGAAGACCACCTGGTGATCCACTTTATCCCTTCATTTATTTAGCCAAAGTTTATTGGGTGTCTCTCAGGCAGGGACCATAGTAGACACCAGGATAGGGTCACCCCCAGATAGTGTCAGGCCCCAGCTTTTGACCCTGTGCTTTAGAGGGTCCTCCTGAGCCCTCCTCCAGCATTCCCTCAAGGTGAGGATTTCCTGGGGTCAATGGGATCAGCCCATCCAGAGTCCATCTACCTAATTCCCAGAATTCCTTGCCTAAAACCCCAAGCCTGCTTCTCGTCTGTGCAGGTCTCTTCCATGGCTTCATGTTACTGGGAGGATGGTGCCTCCAGTGGGTAAGGATCAGCTGTCTCCTATGGGTTGTGTGGTCTACAGACATGCTATCTAGTGATAAATATTAAGACTTAATATGGATAAAATAAAGTAGTTGGAAGGATTGTACCATCCCTAAATTTTCCTTTATACACATATACACATATGTACATACATGCACAGGCACACACACAAAGACATGCACACGTAATGTGCACAGACATGAGCACAATGCATACATACATGCATGCATATACACATATTCACACATACACACAGAGAGGCACAAAGACATGCACACATAATACACACATACACACACGTACACCTGCACACAAACTTACACACTTCTCGTCTTAAGGCATTTGTTCCTGGGGAGAGAAAAGCATGTTCATTGGGACAAAATGACCTGTAAAAAATAAACTTAAAATGAGACATAATCCCATGACTCAGATACATCCACTGTTGGTATCTAATGCTGATTATGCTGCCTTCTCAGTTTTACCATTTACAAAGTCTTTTAACGTACATGCTACATTGGATACAACGTCCCCGTTAGACAGGATTGTTTAGATTCATTCTTCAGATAAGCTGACTGAGGCTAAGGGAGAGTTCCTATGTTGCCTGAGGTCAGTCAGCTGGCCCGTGGCAGAGCTGGCACTCAAACCAGCATCTTCTGAGTCCAGTTCACGGGGCTCATGATTTTATCCACCAGGCTCATTTTCAGGATTTACCTAATTGTCACATTATATAGATAGACACGGGTAGATGTACAGGTATATGTAGGAATATGGTTCAGATATAGATACAAGTGGTTTCTCAAAACACCAAGAAATTAGAGGAAAATATTAAAAAAAAACAGATCATATGATATTTCTTCAAATCCAGATTTATCCAGAACATGTTGTGTTATAGTCGTATCCAGATGGATGTAAATCCAGGTAAATCCATAGATGCTGATATAGACAGGGAAAAACAGCTTCCTACACCCGTCCTTTCCTCCTGGGAGTGGGCTTCCTACGGACGGGGAGGGGTCTTTAATTCACACTCAAGAGCATTAGGACAGCATGGGGTAGGAAAGAGTTGTTCAGACAGAGACCTTGTCATCACTATGCGTGCAGAGCTCTTGAGGCTGGATGGGCCTCCCAGGCCTGCCTCCGCTCCGGACGTCTCCTCTGGTGGACTTTATCTCCGTCCTTTGCTGACATTCATAATTTAGAATTCTGTTTCTCATGCTTTCCTAAAGGGGCTATGATCGAAACTCATAGAAGAATATCTTATTCTTTGTATCGAAAGGAGGAAAGAGTTTAATACAACTTGCAAACAAGAAGAATGTAGAGTGTAAAAAGGCAAGAGCTGCAAAGCAGGAGAAGGCAAGGTTGTGTGTTCCCTGCTGTGTTGTTATTGGGATGGACAGGAACACAATGCTTCAGTTGTGTTGGGGGAAGGAGGAAAGCTTTTCCAAGTATGAACACGAAGGGGATCATTTCTACCAGGGCTTTGCCTTCCCAGCTCTGGCAGCCTCCTTACAAGTAACCGGCCTGTTAACCTGCTATGTTATTAACATGCTCCATTAGCCCTCATCCACAATCTAGCATTCATCCCACGGATTACTTCCCCGAGAGAGAATAGCACCTTTCCACGTGTCTTCAGCATTTCAATGGAATAAAATGAAGTCACTAAGTACTAGCTGCATTTATAATTCTGAACACTCAATAGCCACCTGCCTGGAAGGTGGCTCAAAGGGGGAAAGACAACTGAATAAAATATTGATCAATGTGTATTTATATCTCTACTTATATAACACTTTAGTAGATCAGAAATCAACTGGAGTTTTTCAAAAAGCACTCAAATTAAAGTTTTATTTTGCATATACTGTTAAAGACGGGAGGAAAAAAAAACAGCTCTCTGCAACCCTCCTTTCCTCATGGGGGTGGGCTCCCTGTGGATGGGGACGGGTCTTTAATTCACATTCTGGAGTTCAAGAACAAGGCAGGTGCTCCTTTTAAAACTATGTAGCCATATGGGAAAAGGAAATAGTATCCTATTTCAAGAAGCCAAGTTTCTCCTCTGTCCCCTGATGCTTGATTTTGGAAAACATGTAACCACACACAGGTGGATCAGACCGCTGAGGTCTGGAGCTCTCTCTCTTGACCAAATTTACAGTCCACACTAGTTCTTTTACTCTTCCATGGGCTTGGTTAGCATGATTTTGCTATTCCAGCAGAGTCTTCTCCAGGAAAATGGCTTGATTCTTTGATTGTTCACTGCAGTGGCTTCTTGGAAGAGCCACCAACTCTTCTTCAAGATAAAACAGCAGCAGATAATTTACCTTCAAACATCATTTTAATCTCTTGCTTCAAAAATCCTTACTTTGCTTTTTCCATCTAGTCTGGACAGTTGTATCAGATCCTTACCAAATACCATTCAAGCCTCTGCATAGGAAGACCTGCTTAACCAGGATTTATAACCCTAAATCAATTCCAACCTTGCCTTCCCACCTTACCAGCACTGCCTAAACTCTTTCCAGGTTCTCCATTACTTCAGTAAGCAGTAGACTTAGAATTTTCTTGTAAAGGTTGTGTAACAGGTTGTGGAGCCAACATGCAACAGGATAAAGGTCCCCAACTGTAGGACTGATGTGAGCATTGCATGTGACAGTGGATACACAGACTTTTCCATCCTTAAGCACAGAAAAACCTTGTCATTCTTCTGGAACATAGTCTACAGAGGGGTAATGGGGGGTGGAGGGGTAGTCCTCTTTTTGTAGCTTCTTTATGTAAATATTGGTCTAAAATATATACATTTTAATATGGATATAAAATATCAATAAATTACACTAATGGTTCACATTTTTCTTACTTTAATTAATTTACTTCGTTGCAAAATCAAAATGAATGTGACTTCATTCCCAAGAAATATTTCAATTTAGTAAATTTGCTTCATCGAGCCCTAGGTCCTTGAACCATTGTCTGTAATAAATTCTTAATTTTAGAATTTGATTTTACAAATTACATGTGCTATAGAACTTTATGCTTTACAGTTTAACATGAATTTTTTAAAAAATAAGAAAGCCATGAAGTAAACCACAGGAGATTTAAACTCTTTAGTGGCAACCATCATTTATAAATAGAAAAACTGTAGAATCATAGCTTTAAAAAGTAATCATTTATTTACTCATGTTCATTCAAATACTATTTTTCAGCATCTACTGTGTGTTAAGTACTTTTCTCAGAGACTCGGAACATGGTTTTAAACTAGATATAAATCCTGCTCTCAAATAGTGGGTAAGAAATGTGAACAAAAGTGGACACAGGGCTTCCCTGGTGGTGCAGTGGTTGAGAGTCCGCCTGCCGATGCAGGGGACATGGGTTCGTGCCCCGGTCCAGGAAGATCCCACATGCCGTGGGGCGGCTGGGCCCGTGAGCCATGGCCGCTGAGTCTGCGCATCCAGAGCCTCTGCTCCGCAACGGGAGAGGCCACAAGAGTGAGAGGCCCGCGTACCGCAAAAAAAAAAAAAAAAAAAAAAAAAGTGGACACAAGCAGGCATGGACAAGGCAACAGATGAGAAGTTTCCTGAGAGTCACAGAGTTTAAAAAACAAGAAAATTCAAAGCTGAAGGAGGTCATTTCTAATTTCTTTTGGGGGGAAGAAGGTGAGGAAACATGAGGGAGGCATTAGATTCGGAAGTCTTCCCAGAGAAGACTTGAAGTCTGGGTCAGATTTAACCATGCAGGCATGGATATAGGAGGAAGTCCCGGGGCCTGAGACCCTAAATGAGCAAAGACAAAGAAGAGAGAAGCAAGACCTCGCTAGATCCATGTGACCAGAGCAGGGGTGTCAACAGAGCATCAGTGGGAGAAGGATACAGCTGCAGAGATGGGAGGTGGTGTCCTTGAAGAACTATGACAATCTAACGGATTCATACCACCAAGTGGAAGATCAATGTATACAAAGACTTGAAAGTCAAGTCAATGGGATATAGTCGCTCAACCTTCTAGGCATTCATTTCAATAATATGTTTTCAGTGCCTCCTGTGTGCCAGTCCTGTTCTAAGTGTCGGGATTGAAGTGGTGAAAGAAGTAAACATAATCCTTACTCCTAAGGAGCTACCAGTCTATCTGGGGGGAACCATGATTAAACAAATAAGCGTACAAATAATTGGTTAGGTTTTTTAAAGGGAATGGACAGAGGGAAAGGGAATAACAGAGGTTCAAGGGGGACAGAGGATCTTGAGAACTGATGCCCAGTGGAATATTCTGATATTCTGCAAAGATAGACATGTGTTGTCTGTACCTTGTGATACAATAACCAATAGCCATGTGTGGCCATTGAGCACTTAAAATGTGACCAGTGAGACTGAACATCTGTATTTTTAATCTTATTTCATTTTAACTAATTTGAATTTAAGTAGCCACAGGTGGCTAGTGACTATTATATTTTGCTTCTAATTACACATGCATAGAATAAATTTCAAGCCCGTTGACAGCAGAAATCTTTTCTGTCTGGCAATGTTTCTTTAGCCAGGCCCCCACTATATACTAGCCATGCAGAATTGAATGCCTCAAGAAAACGTCCTTGTAAGGTTGTGTGACAAGTCTATGAGAAGGTCGAAAGGCAAACCACCGTCCTGTTTGGGGAATCGAGAGACTGCCAGTGAGGAGACAGTGAACAAGAAATGTTTGGCAAATGACTGAGCAGAGGGCAAGAGTCACTGGAGACAAGCCTTGCTGGATCCATAGGGTTTCAATGGGTGGAGCCTGCTGGTTGGGCTTTCAGTTGGGGGGCATTGTGTGTGACCGAGGATGCTGAGGTGTGAGAGTGGTGAGGGTGTGTGGAGAGCTGCCCACAGGCTTACATGCTGCGGCTGCTTGCCCCTCCTGGAATCTTGCAGCAGAAAATCCCTTCAGCAGACACCCACCCTACCTTCCCAGGATCTGTACATTTAGCCTGGGCAATCCAGGAAATGGACAAGAGGATGTGTCTTGATTTTTGAGTGTCAAATCAAGGCTGTGTGGTCATTTCCCTGCCATCCCCAGTGTAAATTGTCCTAGTTCCAGAAGGAGAGCAGGGCCACTCTCATAAACAAATCCCCATGTCCTGGGATCAACCAAGTGCTTCTCAAGCTTTGTCACAGTCAGCCTCCCACTAACACCAAGAGGCAGGGGCGAATATCCTCTTTATACAGATTAGGAAAGTCTCACACAGTTTATGAGACTTCCCTGAGGGTTCCCAACTGCTGAATTGGAACTTGAAACTCACATGCAACAGTGTCTGACCCCAGACCCTCTTGCACACACCTAAGACATGCTCACATCTGTTTTGATGCTTGTTATGTCCCAGGGGTATGCCGACTGTGGGAACGTGAGTCATCACCGCTTTTACTGAAATATTTGAAGGATCATCATGGATAGATGAGGAAACTGAGGCTTTAGGAGGGGCCTGGCCCAGAGCTAAGTGACAGAGCTGATTCCAATTCGGATTTGCATGATCCCAGAGCTTACAGTATCTTGGATGTTTTTCTCCTACCTCATACAGCTGCAGATATGGACGTACGTCTTGTTTTAAGCCCCTTTATTCACAGAAGCTGGGATTGCTTGGGATTGGTGCTCACATATTCTGGAGTTGGAGAAACACGAATGGGAAAGCCAGCTCTAAGACAAACTGAGTACATGGCAATCATAGTATTAATAAGGACGATAACAATAATAATATAATACAATGACATATACTATAGATCACATATATCATTATATAGATTATATTAACTATATAATTATTCAGTACTATATTATAATACATCATTATCACATATATCATGTACAATGTAGGTATTCATATTTAAAATACATAATGTATATGATATAGTATAGCTATATTATATGAATATATTTATAATTTACCATAACACAGCAAAATATATATGTGTATTATATTCCTTTGAGATATTATGGTATAAGATGATATAGTTGTATTTATTATATAAAAGTATTATATATTATTATATTAACAGATAAGATGTGTACATACGGCACACATGTGATATATGTTGCATCACATTGTACTAATGATATACTATATTTCTATATTAACATGATAGCATGTAATGTGATATAATAAATAATGTAAAATAATACAATATAATATACAAATTACCAACATTGGTAAATGAGCCCCCTGAAGGCCAGGTACATCGTCTAGCATCACAGAGCTCACGAGGGTCAGAGTTTGTACCAGAACCAGACTCTTGGCCCTCAGTTCGAGCCCCTCCACTTGGCTCTGGCGCTGTGAGTGCCGCCCTCTCTCATCCACTGGGCTCCCATGTAATTACGTGAGGATCTCTGTCCAATTCACAAGGTTGCCTGTGCCCCACATGTTTTCGGCACTCACCAGTGTCCCCAGGAGCTGTCACCCTTGAGTGTTCTGGCTGTGGGTGGTCCCTCAGGCTCAAGCTCTATATGAAGACAAGGGGCTTTTACCTGCGAGGAGACCTCCCATTCCCCTTCCAAGGCTGGGCAGGCTTGGAAGTCACCTGTAAAACTGATGGGATTTCAAAAAATAAAAATAGATTCAATCACAGTGAAGCGACCTGAGGGTTTGGATCAGGTTTCTGCACAAAGGGTGATTAACCAAATGCCTTTGCTGGAATGTGGGTGGGCTTGGCAGGAGGTGAGAGGGACATGAATGAATCTGTCTGCATACTTGGGAAGTGTTTTTAACTCTCATTTTTGCTTAAAAAATATTTCTTTTTTTTTTTGCGGCATGCGGGCCTCTCACTGCTGTGACCTCTCCCATTGCGGAGCACAGGCTCCAGACGCGCAGGCTCAGCAGCCATGGCTCACGGGCCCATGCTCCGCAGCATGTGGGATCTTCCCGGACCAGGGCACGAACCCGTGTCCCATGCATCGGCAGGCAGACTCTCAACCACTGCGTCACCAGGGAAGCCCTAAAAAATATTTCTAATCAATTCCACTTACCTGTTTCTCCTCTCTCTGTTCTTCCTGGTTGACAGGGAAATATGGTGAAAGGAAAGAGGCCTTGGAGTAAGACCATCCCTTAACGCTCTGTGTGCTTAGGTGACTTACTTTCACTACCTGAGGTTTGGTTTCTGATTCAGTAGGTCTGGGTGGGGCATGAGAGTCTGCATGTCTAAAAGATTCCAAGGTGAGGGTGCTGCTGTTGATCTGGGACTGACTCTGGTCGCCACTGGACTGGGAGAGAGAAATGATTTCCTCAAATATTCACAGAAGGTTAAGACCAAGGGCAGAGATCAAACCCAGGAGAAGTCAAGAAAATGATTACCTGCAATTCTTCATGATCTTCCTGTATTTAAATTATATATTCATGCCTTTGATCATGTGACTTTTCAAAACCACCTACCAAAGAGGTATTTCCCTGCCCCACTGAAATCCCACTCAACCATGTGACTTGCTTGGGCCAATGGAATATGGCAGGAGGAGAGTGAGCCTGTTCCAAACCAAGACCTCAAGAGACAGTGACTGTTTTTGTTGACACTCTGGGATTCCTACCATTCGCCATGAGCAGAGCATGCCTCAAACAGCTCCAGTCCAAAGAGAAGAAGGAAACACATGGTGCAGATTTGACTCTGATGGTCAGTCTGGGTGCAAGTCCAGCTGACCAGCATCTGGAATCAGAGCTGCTCAGCTGAGGCCAGCCTAGTTCAGCCAAACTGCAGATGACCTGTGGACCCATAAGTGAGAGAGTGTAGTTGTAAGCCACTGGATTTGGGGGTAGTTTGTTATACAGCATGAATGCAGCAATTGCTGACTAATACACACTGTGTCTTAGCATTACATGAAGATCATCTTTCAGTTCAGAAAGGCAAAGAAATGTATCACGTATTAAGCAGCTACCGTGAGCCAGGACTGTGCTTGTAAAACTATATCTAGGAATTTCTTGTTTCAATTATTTCACTAGGTGTCTCTCTAAGCTCAGTACCTTAAAAAAGTGGTTCCAATAGTTGCAGATTTTATTTGTATAAGCTCCACTCTTTATCAATATCCCTCAAACTTCATCTTGACCTGTCTTGGATCGCTCCCTCAAGCCTGCCTGGTATGTGTCTGTGCTGTTTATTTTTAATTATTCTGGCATCAGAGGTCACCCAACTCTGCTTATAGTCTCTCTGACTACTTGGTATCCACCATGGCATGGCTTCATCCCAACACACACTTGAAAAAAAAAAGAAAACAAAAATAAAACATGAAGTCTCAACTTTAAGATGTGGGAGATAGGCCAATTGTTTTGTTGCTGCTCATTTTAAGGGGGAGGAAAGATGAGTGTCTTTTCTTCTTATGAATAGGCAGGATTGACATTAAAAAAAAGAAGTACTTCAAGAGCTGAACTCTTCCCACTGGACACAAATGCAGAGAAATTCTGTATATCTTTAAATATATTATATGTCACCGTCATATATAATTTATTATGTTGTGAAACTGAGTCCTTTGAATGAAAATTTTACTATCAGAGCCTGGGGTACTTTAGTTTGATGATTTAAAACTCTCAATGCACTCGTAGCAAATAGCACGTTTTTATGACAGTGTGTTTGTCCAAGAGGTCAGCTTTCAGCACAGTCAGAAATTTCCCCCAGTAAAATTATTTCAAAGAGAAATATGTCTCCCAACCCAATTCTTCTTGTAGAAAATGCAGGTGCAATTCCAGATAGCATTGGGTGTCCATCTTTCAAGAAGACACTAGGCAGCAAGGCTGCTCATTCATCTTGTGGTTTTGAACTGATGCTACAGAGAGATGCACTTTGAATCTTGTCTTTGCCCTCATTTGGCTGAACCTCTCAGTTTTCAGCCATAACATGATGTTAATGATATCAACTTTCAGGAATTTATTTGTGAGGATTAAATGAGATGGTAGTCTGTCAAAATGTCTGGTCCATAATTATTATTACACCATATTATTCTGCAGACTCTGCTTTGAAATGAAATCAGCTCCCCAGTGGGATGTGACAAAGCACAGTATAAAGAAAGAGTCCAGTCAACTCGTAGGCAAAGATTTAGGAAAATCCATCCAGTACTGCAGAGATTCAGCAGCCAGTGGAATGAACAGTGAGGGAACGAGTAAGGGAATTTTAGATACAAAGGTTTGGTGAAAAGAGTGGTGTGCATTGAGAAACTACATTCTGGTGTCTCAACCTCAACCTTTACCTTGTCCTCTGCACTGCAGGGAGCTCCTGATTAGGAAAGGTAATAAACTGTCATCTATGTAGCCCATCAGAGAGCCAGCCACTCAGTCACCCATCCTTCCATCCATGCATGCATCCATCCATTGATCCGCCCATCTGTCCATCTAGCTGTTTATCTATCCATTTCCTCTTTCTGTCCATCAGTCTACTCTGCAAGCAGTGAAGAGATCCCAGACAGATACTGAGATAAGCTCTGCAAACACCAAGATGTAAGTCCAAGCCGACGGTCTCCAGGTGTTTAGAAATTAGTTGTGGGGAAAATCAGGTAAAGTCATATTTTCAAGGCTGTGTGCTCAACGTTACAAGAGAAAGGGCATGGGATGTTAAGTAAGCATAGAACAGGGACAGCCTTTCCAATCTAGGAAAATCCAGGAGGACCTGCCAGATACTTGGGCTGAGGACCATTTAATCATCAAGTGGGTGATATGAGAAAGGCATTCCAGAGAGAGAGAACAGACACCGGGCTCAAAGCACAGGATCTTTCAGAGAATAGTGTATTAGTCAGCTGGAGCTATTGTAATAAAGTACCATAATCTGAGTACCTTAAACAACAAACATTTATTTCCTCACGTTTTTGAAGCTGGAAGTTCACAACCAAGATGTCCGCAGGGTTGGTTTCTGGTGAGAACTCGCTTCCGGGCTTGCAGACGGCCCTCTTTCTCCCTGTGTCTTCACAAGTCTCTTCCTCTGTGTTTGCAGAGAGAGAGAGAGAGCTCTGGTGTCTCTTCCTCTTCTTATAAAGACACGGGTCCCATCAGTTCAGGCATCCACCATTACGACAACATCTCATCTAAATTTTTTTTCAGGTCTTATCACCAAATACAGTCATATTGGAGGTTAGAGCTTCAATCTATGAATTAAAAGGAAAGTAATTTGGCCCGTAACATATGGTGGGTGACTAGGTTCCCATAGCTGACACTCAGGAGGCATGCGGGCAAAAGAGGGTCGGTCAAAGGCTGGAGAGGTAAGCAGGGATGCACTCAGCTCAGGGTGGGCCCTGAGTCCACATAAACGTGAACAGCACACAGGTCAGAGAAGGGGCCCATCTCTGGCAGAAAGAAATCAGTGAGGAGGCTTGAGCTGCTTTAGCGTTTGTGCTCCATTCAGACACCCCTGGCCCCCAGAAAGCACGATGGCAGGTCACAAAGCCACACTTATTAAGGTTTCAAAGCTCGGCCTCCCACTGATTTCTCCCTGAGCTAGAGGCTTCCAACTTCAGAAACCTGAAGATTTGATTGGAGAATGACTCTCTTGAAATCCAGGTGTACGCTGATGGGGTTTGATTTAAGATTTCATTCCCTTCGAGATGATCCGAAGTGGAAACTCTCTCCAGAGGATGCTAAGTTTATTTTGGAGATCTATGGAAACAGATTAAAACCATGTGCCTGCATCCCATGAAATTTGCAAGAGCGGGGTGCAGGGAGGACAGAGGCCTGTAGCTCAATAGTGAGTCGCATCCTCCAGGCTCTGTGATCTGTGTCCCCTGCCTCCCGAGGAAGCGGGAGTGGCTGCCCTTTCGCCATCAGAGCAGTCCCCCATCCCCTGCTCTTATCCTCTGCTGAACTTATTAAGTTGGTATCAAGTCAACGTGTCCCTTCTTGATAGTACACAAATTCTCTGAGGGCTGCAGAATTCCGCATCTGTCCTCTTACCTGTCACTTCAGCCGCCTTTTAGTGATGTTAAAAGAAATCTTTACTGTCACTCACGTCACCCACTCACTTTGTTCTCTGGCAGTGACACTCTTGTTGTGTTTCTCCCACTGCCACAACCAACTCCCATGAATTAGCATTCGCCAAATTTATACGTGCTCATTAGTTTGAATAAATTTAAAAGCTGCTGCTCCTGAGTTTTAAAAATGTAACCAGGCTTTTCCTTGGATGTAATTGAGGCATCTTTAGAGAAGTAAATTACAGCCTGACTCCCAAGTAGGCACTTTATGAGTTTAGAGTCAAGGGGTCTCTTTGGGGCATCATATGAGCTATAAATACCTGGGGCGTGGGGAGGAATAAAATAATAAAATCCCCCCCAGTCAATTCTGCCTTCCCTGTTCACTCTGCCCCTTCCCTCCTCTCTCTAACACACATAGAAAACCACAAATGGCTACCTGCATTGAATGGAGACCCCAGTTGTACTCTTTTCTGCTGTTTTAACAGATGGGTAGTGGGGTGGAGCCTGCGTTTCTCAAAGCCACATCTCTGGGCCAAATGCGTTGGAACCACTGGGGGATGCTTGTGAAAGATACGACTTCTGTGCCTCTCCTCAGACCTCTGGCATCAGAACCCCCCATCCCCGCAGCTGGGTCCTGGGAGTCTCTGCTCATTACAAGGATCACATCAGGATCTGATGTTGCATAAATTTGAAACTTGCTCTAGCAGGGGGCTAAACACAGACTTTGGAGCCATTTTGGTTTAAGAGATAACCCAGACTCCAATGTGTTCTCACATGACGATGCTAGGCAAAGTGTTCACTCCCTCTGAAGGGACTGGTACTCAGCGAATAGTGCTTTTATAGTGATGAAAAGAGATATTCAAGTATATGTCCTTGTAGGTAATTGTCAGGCTGTCGAGGGCAGCTGCCGGAGGAATAACTCAGGTCAATATTCTATCAATCGGAGTCAGGTTGTTAATTATGGAAATCACCTGCATGTTTGGCCTCCTGGGTGAGAGGCTTCAGTCGAGGAATATTATTTTAGCACCTACTAGGTGATAGCTGCAGTTGTAGGTGCTGGCAACGTGGTGTTGAATGCCCTCTTATACATAAATAAGATAATAAACTAAGTAAGCCATCAGCAATAAACTACAAAAGTATAATGCATCGCATTTTAGATGGCGATAGTCCCTTGGAGAAAAATAAAGCATGTTATCGGTAGGAAGTGCCAGATATGGGATGGGGTGAGGTGGGGGCTGCGGGGATGCTTCATTGAGAGGTTACATTTGTGCAAAGACCAGAGGACGAAAGGACACCAGCCAGAACTATCTGGAAAGAGGTCATAGCTGTCCCTATGGCAGAGGGGCTAGAAGGCCAGGAGGGTGGGTCAGAGAGCTGCTTCTCCAGCAGGAAGATCCAAGTGGGCAGAGTCCAGGGAACATGTGCCCATATGTCCAGGCCCCCATTGTCCAAAATAAGCTCAATAGGCATCAAGAAAGCCGGAGAACTTTCTGGAATTGCAGCACAAGATGGAGATGCACACCAGGCTTCACAGAAGTGACCCATTTATCAGGAGAAGGATGGACCAGCACCAAAGCCCTAAGGGTGTTAGAAGCCCTAAGGGTGTTAGAAGCTCCAAGAAGAGAGAAAGTCCATTTGAGAGAAAGAGAATAATTAAATCCTCATCAGGTAGACGTTTTGCATAGGAATAATAACAACCATTATTTATCAAACACCTACTATACTCTGGGGAAGACACCAGGAATTTCACATATACTAATCCTTGTAAAGTAGGCACATTGTAAAGGAGGAGGCCACGTCAGAGATGCAGGGAGGAGCCCAAGTTTGCAAGCAAGAAATGTACTGCCATCTTCCAGTCTCCACCTGCTGACTCCAGAAACAACCCCACTTCCAGCCCCAGCATGTTACCTTGCACCCCTGAGCCCAGGCAATACGTACAAAAAGAGTGCTACTAAACACCAGAGGACAGCATAATATTAACACACAATGGCTGAGAAAAAGCTAACAAACAACCAAAATGAATTTTGCTTCTGACACAGAGACAAACACAGACATTTAACTCAGACAATTTTGTGTGTTCAGGGCACCCCCAGACCCAGATCCCTTTATTTGTACATCCACGCATCCACAAAGGCATCTCTGAACAGTAGGGCCTAGTGGTTAAGAGCCTTGCAGCTTAAGACTTAATGCCTGGAACTGAATCTGGCTGGGCCACTGTGATTCCCTGTGCCTCAGTTTCCTCATCTCTAAAATGGGGATAATAATAGTATCAACTTCATAAGGATGTTCTGAGAGGAATCAATGAGATTATCTATGGATCAGGCTCAGCACAGGCCCGGCAAGGCTGTAACAAGTCATGAACCCTTGCTATTTCCTAACTCATTCACTAGTCCATTTATTGTTCACTTAAACATTTTAAGAATTCTAACAAGTTTAAGAAAACTCAGACTTGTGAATCCCACTTAACCATATAGAAGCCATTTAAATTATTTTAGGTTTTCAGCATCCTCTCTCCCATGCCTAACATGCACGTGTACACACACACACACACACACACACGCACACACACACACACACACACATACACACACCTCTCATTCTTATTTCTCTATTCTACTGCCCACATGGATAGACCAGGGCATAATCTTTCTCCATTCCATGTCTTACCTGCTCTTCCCTATGGCAAGAGCAGCTCTTCCTATGGTGCAGAGGGCATATGGCATATGGCAGAGGGCATGCGGCACCTCCTGCCTGTAGACTCCCTTCAACACCCAGGCTCACTTAAGTGTGCTTCACCCTTCTCTACTAAGTCCTACCCCTCTCTCAGGGCACTGGGTCCCTTCCTAAACTCTGGCATAATTCCATACTACTCTTGAGTCTTTACTCCCAGACTCTGAATACTGGAGACAATAGTTTATTAAAATTTGCTCTTCGAGTCTTAGGATAATACCTAGCATTTTGCTGGCACTTGGTAAGTACTTATTGGGTAAAATCATCAATTCAAAAGCTGGACATAATTCAAGATAGGTTTGTCTCAGTTGAACCAGAAACCTAATAAAACCCTGTCATCACAAACAATAGACTTTTAGAATTCATCTTTGGCACCTTCATGTCACAACCATAGTCACCTCAATCATCTTTACATTACTACCGCCATCATCTTCATCATTTTACATCATCAGCGCCACCATAGTCTCCAACATCTTCATTCCATCACCACCACCACCATTATCTTTACATCACTGTCACCATCATTCGTTAAGTTCCTTGTGACTTCTAGCACTTGGCAAATATTTGAGGAGCTTTTCAAAGTTCCTTTTTGACCAGGTCTTCCAAAGCAGTTTAAGCTTTATTTTTTCAGGGGGGATCATTAATTTTATCCAGTCCGCTAGGAGGCAGGGCTTCAGTTCTGTGGGTGAGTTGAATTATCTCTCCACTGTTTCAAATTAGTAGAATAAAAGAAGCTGGATGTTGGCTTTGAGTTTTATGTGTTTAGGTATGTCCCCTGAGCAGAACTTCAAGGGAGCTCTAACTCCCATGTCTGTAGCTGCCTGATTTCCTTGCAGAATCTACCACCTATCCTGTGACTCCTCGTCATATTAGGTTTGACAGTGCATTAAATTCTGAGCTGTCACGTGCTCCCTACCTGGAGATTAAGCCTGTACTTGTGTTTCAGTTTTGGGAGATGAGTACCTGTAGTCTTTATCTGGGGTCCTTTGGGAAGTGTTTCTCCATAAAAGACCTTGAAGTTCCCTGGGTTGTAATGCGGTCCTCTCAATAAATACCAACACCCCTCCCTCATTGTAAAGTAACTCTGAACCTGAATAATTTGTGGGACATGTGGCTGAGACAGGGATAAGTCAGTCTTGAGGATGACGTTTACAGAAGTCATTGATCTCGTCTTGAAGAACACACTTGGCTAACACATCAAGGGAAGCTCTTGGGGCTTCCCTGGTGGTGCAGTGGTTGAGAGTCTGCCTGCCAATGCAGGGGACACGGGTTTGAGCCCTGGTCTGGGAGGATCCCACATGAGCCTGCGCGTCTGGAGCCTGTGCTCCCCAACAAGAGAGGCCGCAACAGTGAGAGGCCCGCGCACTGCGTTGAAGGGTGGCCCCCACTCACCACGACTAGAGAAAGCCCTCACACAGAAAAGAAGACCTAACACAGCCAAAAATAAATAAATAAATTAGAAATCTCTTTACTGACAATTCACTTTAATGAAACTCATGGACCTTGGAAATATGTACTTATGTATGTATTTTATATGAAGATTTTTAAAAATGTCTAAAAGCATTCCCTATTTGAAAACTTCTTTGTTAAAATATATCATTTCTAATTATAAAAGCCCAAACCTATTCTAAATTAACCAGGTTAGTTAAAGCCAGAGGAATCTTGGGGTGTATTAGTTTCTTCTGGCTGCTGTAACAAACTGTTACAAATCGGGAGGCTTAAAACAATAGAAATTAATTTTCTCACAGTTCTGGAGGCCAGAAGTCTGAAATCAAGGTGTTGGTAGGGCAGCACTCCCTCCAAAGGCTCCAGGGGAGCATCTATTCCCAGCCTCCTCTAGCTTCTGGTGGCTCCTGGCATTCCCTGGCTTGTGGCTACATCACTCCAGTCTCTGCCTCTGAGGTCACATAGTCTCCCTTTTTGGTCTTGAAACGCCCTCCGCCTTTCTCTTCTAAGGATATATGTGATGGCACTTAGGGTTCACCTGATAATCCAGGATAAACTTCTTCTCTCTATAGCCTAACTTTTTCATATGTTTTGCATTATAAGGTAATACATATGGGTTCTGGGTATTAGGTCATCGATATAATTTTATGGGGGCCACCCCTCAGTGGGTACCCCACCTACTTACATGGTGTAAGTAGGTACTTGGTGCCAAGATACAACAGGGTTCAAATCAGAATAGCAATTACTAACTTTGTGGCACAGACATGTTACTCTGGTTTCCTGAGCCTCAGTTTTATTTTCTGTTAAGTGGGGTTAGTAACTTCTAATGCATAAATTATTTCAGAGTAATTCAATGAGATGATGAGTTTAAGAGCTACTTCTATGTGTAAATATAGAGCTCAATGTAAGGGGAGATGTTTAATGTGTGTTAGCATTGATAGTGAATTCACATCCAGAGTGTTTTTACTTCCTTTTTTCCTGTATGTCAATCTCAGACTCAGTTTCAGCTATGCATGGACCATGCCCTGTTACCTCCTCCAACATCCATCCACGCAAACCTTGGTTTCATATCGTCTCCTAAGTGGTCATGAACAGCAGGTGGGTAGGCTCTGGGCTATGGAGCCTATCTACACATATAAACTGGTTTCCCAAGAGTTTCCCTATACTGCTAAATTGGATTCGACTGAAATCAAAAGCCTGTGAAGAAAGCAGAGCAGACAGGAGAGTGGAAGTTTCAAGAATACTCCCTCTCAGAGAGTAACCACACACACTAACTGCCCTGTGGAAATGCCAGCTCTGAATCCAGGATCTGCCCAGCACTTTGCCATGGGTGAAGTTCTTCATGACTCTAGAGTAGACTCCCTGGGTTCTAATCCCACCTCTGTCCTTGTTTGTGACCTTGGTCACATCTTGTATTCTCTCAAAGTCTCCTTCCTCATTTGTAATGTGGGGATATACTAGTACTTACCTTGCAGAGATGTGGGGATTGCACGTGTTATGGTGTGTAAAATGCTCAGTTAGCATCCTGTTAAACACAATACCTAGACATCCACTCATCTATCCATCCACCCACACTTCCACCCATCCAGCCACCCATCCATCCATCCATCCTTCCAATACATATTTGTTGGACTAGGCAATGTTTGAAAGGATGCAGGCAATTTAGAAAGCAAACAGATAAAAACCAGATCATTTCAGGAAATGACAAGTGCTAAGATTAAACACAAATAAATACAGACACAGGATAATGTGCAAATGAGCCTTGAGGCCATGAAAAAAAGAGATCAGGAGAATTGTATGCAGGAGCCATAGGTGACTTTTGCTTATGAATAAGGAGTAAGGACATTTGCTGCTTTATCATGTTTGTGTTAAATATGAAGAAAGTCACCCCAAACTCATTCCCTGTACCCTTAGAGGAAACTCTATGCCTTACTGGTCTCTGTTTTCTCAGGTGTAGAATGTAAGAGCTGTTCTCGATTGCCTACAAAGCATGATGCCAGAATCACCCTTCACCCCGTCACCTCTCTCTGCAGTGGATTCCAGTCCAGTTCTGTCTGGAGACTTGACTCCTCATGAATCTCTGGGATCATTTGGTTCTTACAGGGTAGAGTCAATAGAGAAATGACCCCCAAAATGTTTATGTCCTAACCATCTTGAACTGTAGATATGTTACCTTATATGGTATAAAGAACTTTGCAGATGTGATGAAATTAAGGATGTTGGGATAGGGAGATTATCCTGCGTTAGCCAGATGAGTTCAATGTCATCACAAGTACCTTATAAGAGGAAGGCCAGGAGGGTCAGAATCAGAGGAGATGTGAAGATAAAAGCAGAACCAGAGATTTGAAGATGTTATGATGCTGGCTTTGGAGAAGGAGGAAGGGGCCATGAGCCAAAGAATGTGGGCAGCCTCTAGAAACTGGAAAGACAAGGAAATAGATTGTCCCCTAGAGTCTCCAAAATGAACACAGCCCTGCTGACATCTACGTTTTGGTCGGTAAGACACATACTGAAATTTTGACCTCCACAATTTTAAGATAATAAGTTTGTGTTGTTTTTAAGCCAATAAGTGTGAGGCAATTTTTTATAGAAGCCATAGGAAAGTAATGTAGAGAAAGTTTCAGAAGAAGTAGTATATGTTCATAGAATCAGAACCTACTGCCCTCAAGATCCATCCATATTGTTGCTAATGACAGGATTGGCCTCCTTCTCATAGCTGAATAATCCTCCATTGCATATGCATGTATATACCACTTCTTCTGTATCCATTCAACCGTGGAAGGACAGCCAGGTTGTTTTTCTATCTTGGCTATTGTAAATAATGATGCAATGAACATGGGAATGCAGATATCCTTTTGCGATACTGATTTAATTTCCTCTGGATATATACCCAGGAGTGGAATTGCTGGTTCACATGGTAGTTCTATTTATAGTTTTCTGAGGCACTTCCATACAGTTTTCTACAGTGTCTGCACCAATTTACACCTGCTCCAACAGCGCACAAGGCTTTCCTTTCTCCACATTCTCACCAGCACTTATCTCTTGTCTTTTTGAATACAACCATTCTAACAAGTGTGAGGGGATATACATTATGTTTTTGATTTGCATTTCCCTGATGATTAGTGATGTTGAGCACCTTTCATGTACTTGTTGGCCATCTGTATGTCTTCTTTGCAAAAATGTCTATTCAGCTTTCTGCCCAGTTTTAACCAGATTGTTTGTTTTTCTGCTATTGAGTTGTATGAGTTATTTATATATTTTGAATATTAACTCTGTATGAGGTACATCATTTGCAAATACTTCCCCCATTCCACAGGTTGCCTTTTCATTGAACTGATTGCATCTTTTTCTGTGCAGAAGCTTTTTCATTATGCTAAGTGAAATAAGTCAGACAGAAAAAGACAAATACTGTATAATATCACTTATATGTAGAATCTAAAACTGTTAAAACTCATAGAAAAAGAGTAGAATGGTGGTTACCAGGGGGTAAGGGAAATGAAGAGATGGTCAAAGAGTACAGACTTCCAGTTATAAGACAAAGAAGGTCTGGAGAGAGACATAATGTACAGCATGGTGATTATAGTTAATAACACCGCATTATGTACTTGAAAGCTGCTAAGAGAGTGGATCTTAAATGTCCTCACCACACACAAAAAAGAGTAATTATGTGATGTGATAGAGATGTTAGCTAATGTTATGGTGGCAGTCATTTTTCAATATGTAAGTGTATCAAATCAACACATTGTGCGTCTTAAATTTACACAATTTGTATGTCAATTATGTCAATAAAGCTGGAAAAATAAAATTAAATAATAAAAAAGAACCTACCATATGACAAGCACTATGCTGGGCATTTTTTAGTATTATGTTATTTATTTTTCAAAACACCTCCATGAAGTCATTTCCATTTTAGAGGTGAGATACTGATGCTCAGAGAGGTTAAGTGCTTAGCAAAGGTCACACAGCAGGTGCATGAAGAGAAATGTTGGAGTTCTGGAGTGATTCAGTCTTAACCCACTGATCTCCGGTGCACCACCCTTTGTTTCCTGTCTACCCAATTGTCTATCCAATTTAGGGTCATGACTGCCCAGCTGTCAGTACTCATCTGCCATGCCAGCCACCTCCTTCCCAGCGCTCAAGCACCCAGATCCCTGCTTTACTCACCACAGTTTTGAGCTTACATCTCAGGAAATAGAATTCTGAGTCTGGTGCCAGTTTACCTTACTGTGTAGCCTCCACGCTCTCCATGCCCCCCACACACACACCTACTGGCCACATTCAATAGTCTCTGAACCAAAATGGTGCCTGTTACCGAGTCCTGGTCCTTCAGCATCAACTGTCCCCTTGCAGGACCCTTATCCCTCTCCTTCTCCTTTGCCACCTGCCAGCCTGGACTTCCTCCCATCTGAGGCAGCCTCTACTGGCCTGCTTCTTCCCAGGGGCCTCTTGAGAGCCAGGGTGGCTGGTCTCATGTGAACCAGTGTGGTCCCCAGTGTGGCTTATATCCACCAAGAGGCAGAACTAACCCAACTAGAAACTGGGGTTCCAGAGATAGAGAAACCACGATCTGATGCTTTGTTCTGCCCCTAACAGCCTAGTAATTCTAAGCAGTTTATTTAATCTCTCTAAGCCTCAGTTTCTTTATTTGCAAAATAGTAGCTGTACCTATCTCACCAAGTTTTTGGGGGGATTAAATGAGTTAATGCACTGAAAAGCACATAGCCTAGTCCCCGGCAGATAAATAAGCTTTCATTATTTTTGAAATACAACTTTCTATTCTGTTATAAGGTTTCTGAGTGTCCTAAAGTGCTACGATCCTTGGATATATGGAAGTCACATTTTGAGGGTCCCGGTATATCATTGAAATAGTCAAAACAGAATGAGGATGATAAAAACTTTATGACTGGGATTCCAGTGTTTGTAATCTACTGTGACTATGTCAACTTGTTAATTAGTTGGGAAACTTAAGCACAAAACAATTAACCCTTGAATACTCTTGTCAAAATTACCTACGTGTTCTTGAGAAAGTGACTTGATACCTCTGGTTCTGAGGTGCCTCCAATGTAAAAGGAAAGTGTTGAACCACCTAATCGTGTATGTATCCTTGCAGCTCGAGGTTTCAGCTTCCCAAGGAATAGCTGACCTTCTTCAGACTGAATTATCCAATGTTCCTTCTGAATTTAGAGAGTTTCAACATTTAGGTATGAGAAAGACAAGAACTCCTAAAAGGCCAATCAATTTTAATTAAAAAAATACAAGACTTTACTTCACCTGTTGGGATAAAAACATTATGTGTAGTACAGTATTTTACAGAGAAGAGGTGTTAATTGATTTAACTGGGACAAATCTTGAAGAGAAATAGAAAGCTCTTCCAAGGGCAAGGGACCATTTTTTTTTTTTTTTTGCGGTATCCGGGCCTCTCACTGCTGTGGCCTCCCCCATTGCGGAGCACAGACTCCGGACGGACGCGCAGGCTCAGCGGCCATGGCTCACAGACCCAGCCGCTCCACGGCATGTGGGATCTTCCCGGACCGGGGCACAAACCCGCGTCCCCTGCATCAGCAGGCAGACTCTCAACCACTGCGCCACCAGGGAAGCCCTAAGGGACCTGTTATAATGGTAGATAGGCAGCTTTCTAGGGAGGCAAATTAAGAAACCCTTGTTATAATATTTGACATTGAAGATGAGGCAAAACTCTATGTATTATGAGGCCACTCAGTTCAGTACCTAGACCCTCTCAGCAGTACTTGGAGCCCCAGGAAAAAGTAGAATGACTGTTAGGAAATATTAAATTTCAAGGAGAATGGGCAATAGATGATTTCTCTAAATGGAATAAAAGTGTAGAGAAGGAGTACCAAGAAGAAAGGGACTTCCTTCCTTCCTCTTTCTTTCTCTTTCTCTTTTTCTCTCTCTCTTTCTCCTTCCTCCCTTTCCCCTTCCTTCCTTCCTTCCTTTTTCCTGGAGAGTTGAGAAAGAAGCAATGACTAGTATTCCTTTCAATAATGGAGGAGGCAAAAAGGAGAGAGAAGTTCTGGGTCAGTGAGGCGGCCCTTCCTGCCTCTCCCACTTACTGGTTGTGATGGTTAATTTTATTTATTATTATATTTATTTATTTATTTATTTATTTATTTATTTTGCGGTACGCGAGCCTCTCACTGTTGTGGCCTCTCCCGTTGTAGAGCACAGGCTCCGGATGCGCAGGCTCAGCGGCCATGGCTCACAGGCCCAGCAGCATGTGGGATCTTCCAGGACCGGGGCATGAACCCATGTCCCCTGTATCGGCAGGCGGACTCTCAACCACTGCGCCACCAGGGAAGCCCTGTGATGGTTAATTTTATGTGTCAACTCAGTGGGAACATGGGGTGCTCCAATTAAACATCATTTCTGGGTCTGTTTGTGAGGGTGCTTCCAGAAGAGATCAGCATTTGAATTGGTAGACCGAGTGAAGCAGATTGTCTTCACGATGTGGGTGGGCAATGTAGGTGGGCATGATCTCCATCATCCGAGGGCTGGTGTAGAATGTGGAGGAAGGGGAGATTTGGTTTCCCAGCCTGACAGTTTGAGTGGGATGCCGGTCTTCTTCTGCCCTCAACTGGGACTTAATACCTCTGGCCCCTTGTTCTCAGAACTCTACCATCAGCTTTTCTGGGTGTCCAGCTCATAGGGACTTAGCTTCCAATCACATATGAGTCAATTCTATGTAATAAATTGGTTCTATTTCTCTGGAGGGCCCTGACTAATGCACCAACCAGTCTTGTGGTACTGGCAAGGCACAGAGCATCAGTGCTTCTGCTTTCTGAATTCTACAATGTATAGAACCCAATGGATCCAGAAGATTGTTTGGAGTGAAGAGCAAACTGGAGAAAAATGTTTTGTAAGGTTTCTAATGTTAACAAGATTGCACTTGCTGTCATTAAGTTTTCGTTGTTGTCACCTAGTATACTAGAAGAGGATTCATCCTCCAAAAAGAAAGCTAAAATAGTACGTGATGTGGATATTTGATCTGCTAGAATTTTGCATGTGTTCTGAAAACAAGATCTGACCAACTTAAGTCCTTTCTATAAAGCAACCAGGTATCTACTATGTTCAATTTTCATTTCTTTAATGATTTTGTTCATTTTTGAAATGGTTGCAATAAAAAATAATATAGAATATACAATTAAATATACATGCAGCTAGAATGTTATGACTAGAGGGGGAAATATGAATAGTAATTCCAACCGAGAATGACTAAGTTGACTTTCCAATTTGTTCCAGAGCTTTCTGGTGTTCCAGGTGAAGTGGAGGTACAATCAGTCATTCAATTTTCATTGTTGGTGAAGAGGGTTAATACCAATCTCTTGGGGTAAATTAATATATTTTATAGCTGTGAAGTCTAAAAGTAATTTTTTAATTAAGTGTTTTATATAATTTTATATTTTGAAATTGAGACATATCACCGCATAGTATTAAATGCGCATAATATTATGCCAGTCTCCTTTCAGTTCCAATCCTCTATAAACTAGGTTTATGACAGTTAAATACCATTCACTTTTACTCTCAGAAATACAGCTTCCTCACCATGTGCAGAGGACTAGAGGCATTTATGGTTAGCATGGTCTCTGGTGCCTTGAAATTCTCAGTATACAATTGTTGTTATTATTGCTATTTTTATTATAATTATTTGGAAGGCCAGGAACACTGAATGATGAAGTAGACAATATCCCCTAAACATAATTCCAGCAAATGGGCTTCTGGTAGTAGAGCAGGTTAGATGATCAGAAGAATGTCTTGGCTGAAATACTACCAGATCTGAGGTTAGCTAGAAATTAATAACAGAAACATAAATAAACATAATTACAATGTTTTTCTGGACTTGATAGAATATAAGGGACATCTCTAAGAACTAAAAACAGACAAACATACAAAAAAACATGACTGAGCTGAACTTGAACATGGAACTTGAACAATAAGCAAGTCTCCATTGAAGAATCTAAGTCTAGACTCCAGTACAATGGAGGAGCCCAACCTGAGAGCTATACTTTGGACCAGGAAGCTTATAAGGAGCCAAAAATAGTGCCAGTCTGTAACATCCTCTGACATTAAGAAAAAGCAAATGAAAATCGTCTCTGGAGATCATAAGTAGGTCTCATACACACACATATACAGAGTTATACATATGATGTAAAATAAGTGTCTGTGAAATATTTAAGAAAATAAAATTAGAAAAAGGATAAAAGTCTATCAAACATGCCTATGAAGAATTGATAAAAAATAACCAATAGTACATTTATAAATAAAATTATTGAATTTCAAAACCCCATGAATGGGTTAAATATTGAATAAGACACAAATGAACTGACAATTTGGGAACTACAATGGTAAATCAGAAGAAATACCCAGAATGTTTGAAAGAGAGGCAAGAAAATAAAAAGAATATTGAAAGCAGTTATAGAATACAGAAATTAAGAATATAGAAAGTAAAGTGCAGTGTATATCAAGCAAGATTAAACAAAAGAACTTCACACTTAGATACACTGTAAAACTGCAGAAAAACAAATAAGATTCTAAAAGCAGAGAGAAAACTATAAACCTCCTGACAACAGACTTCTCAATGGAAATAATGGAAACAAGGAGACAGTGCAGTAACATCTTTCAAGAGATTGTAACTTTCAACCAAGAATTGTGTAGCCATAAAAACTATCATTAAAATTAAAAGTAAAATAATGTTATTTTATGATAGCTCAAAATTACGGCCATCATACTGCTATAAGGTAATTTTAAAAGATATTCTTCAGGCATATAGAAACACATTTTAGAAGGAAAAATATCTGGGATCCTTATATTTCTTTTTTTAAGAAATTTAAGATACTTATTATCTTTAAACCTTGTTAAGTATAGATGACAAAAATTTCAGGTGTAGCTATTGAAAATAAAGAAGTTACATATATAAATTTCAAAGCAATGGAGAAAAAAATCCAAACAGTTAAACTAACAACAAAATTCCACAATTAATTCCTGTACACTATCCTACCCAGAAAATAAAATTCTAGAAAACTGGGTAAAGAGTCATAGATACAGCATTATTATTAAAGGCATCAAATAAAGGTTATAAAGTAGGATGCTAGGAAAAAGCCCAATGCTATGAATAATCTCAGTAAATATAAATGGATTGAATTCCATTAGTAAAAATTATTAAATATAAGACTTGTTAAAAAATTAAGTATATGTTGTTTACAAAAGTATACCTACCTAACACGACAACATAGAAAGGTAGCAAAATATATGACAGGCAAATACTAACCATATAGAAATTAGAAAAATATAATTTAAGACAAAAATGATTATTATATAGACTGACAGTCTCTATACAATGATAATAGGTGGCAATTCATCAAGATACATCTACTATGACTTGATTTCAACATTTAAGATATTTTCAAAATATATAAAGCAAAACTGATAGAATTACTGGGAAGAACTGACAAGTACACCTTTGTAGTGAGATATTTCAAAATTATTATGGCATTCAGTTACATACACAATCTCTTGGTAAATATTTATTGAACATCCAGATCGTAAATGCTTATGCTCATTTCTTTGTAGCATTAGACATAAAATTTAAACCTTGCCAAAGTTAAGAAGCTCTGGGAAGGACTAGGATATGTAGGTCAGCAATGTAGTCTTCCAAGAACTAAGCCTGCTGTAAGGGGCATGTCAGAGGTAGCAGGGTTATGAACACACAGCACATTCCTTAAAGGAACCTCCAAAAGTCCCAGGCTTTTGACAGGAACATAGAAGCATGACTATCTGATGGTACCTTCTCTGAATACCTAGAAAGTGTCCAGATTCTGAATTAAGGTGAGAGTGTTCAGTTATAAAAGCCTGTTGAGCATCCATGGGGCTGCATTTTGCTGGCGTATTTGAGGGTCCTAAGCAGAACACTTGTGGATGGAAGGTCCTCATGCCCTCCCTAGAGGGGGTGTGGGTCTCAGCAATCCAGGGGCCCCTTTAAATCGTAGACTATGCATGTACCACAGTGTTCATTGCAGCACTATTTACAATAGCCAGGACATGGAAGCAACCTAAGTGTCCATAGACAGATGAATGGATAGAGAAGATGTGGCACATATATACAATGGAATATAACTCAGCCATAAAAAGAAACAAAATTGAGTTATTTGCAGTGAGATGGATGGACCTAGAGTCTGCCATACAGAGTGAAGTAAGTCAGAAAGAGAAAAACAAATACCATATGCTAACACATATATATGAAATCTTAAAAAAAAATGATTCTGAAGAACTTAGGGACAGGACAGGAATAAAGATGCAGACGTAGGAAATGAACTTGAGGACATGGGGAAGGGGAAGGGTAATCTGGGACGAAGTGAGAGAGTGGCATGGACATATATATGCTACCAAATGTAAAATAGTACAAAGCAGCTGCATAGCACAGGGAGATCAGCTCAGTGCTTTGTGACCACCTAGAGGGGTGGGATAGGGAGGGTGGGAGGGAGATGAAAGAGGGAGGGGATATGGGGATATATGTATACGTATAGCTGATTCACTTTGTTATACAGCAGAAACTAACACTATATTGTAAAGCAATTATACTGCAATGAAGATGTTCAAAAAAAAAGATTAAAAAAAATCATAGACTATGTTTAACCAACAACAAAGCCATGCTTTCAAACTAGGGGAAAAAAAGTTCATACATGGATGGCAAGGCCTTTAGAAGAAAATTTGATTTTGAGACCAATGGCCTGAGTTCCAGTTCTGATTCTATTCCTTAGAAATTTTTAGAAGACTCTTGCCTTAAGCAAGGCAATTAAACCATGAGTTATGATACTTACCTACATCTCCAGTTTGCTTCCCTATGTCCCAAAAGCGGGATACAAATGGAAAGATTTGTCATCCTTGTCATCAAGAAAGGCAAGCACACAGGCAACCCTGACTCATTTGTGGAATATGTTCTAAGGAAAGAGTAGAAAATAAGGTTGTCAGACAAAATCTCAGCCAAGAAAGAACTGCTTTGAATATTGTCAGAATAGCCCAGGTTTGATTCCTGAGGAAGCATGAGGCCCTGTTGGAAGTATTTGGGCAGGGAACAGGTTGCTTAAATATCTGTGATATTGAGAATGAATTGAAGTGGATATTTATTATTTTGTCAAGTCAGAATAAGACTCTCCTTCTGAGAAATGCTCTTTCAAATCACAGTGTTCTATTGAAGTTCCTCAAGTAGTTTATTTTATTACAAACTGGTCAAGTGACAGAAGCTAAACCAGTCAGTATTCTTCTCGGAAATTTTTTCTGACTTAATCTGAAACAAAGAACTAACATCCCTCTCTAGTGACAACAAAATGGCAATGTGACTCCCAAGTACTCAAGGGCCAGGATGCTCGGTCTTGTCAGTGCACTGCCTTCTTGTCATCTTCTGTTCTATAATAGTGGAGGTCACATGACAGCCTAGCCTTTCTGTTGGGTCTTTCATGATATTTTGACCCTAACCTTTAGCCCTAAACCCCCTCTATGTATCACCTCATCTGTTTCTCTCACATCATCACATTCCTTCTTCACAACAGATGTATGACTTTGACATTGCTGCTGTAACTTAAAGATGAGGAGTGCATAGACCAAGGTGATCCAGCTCAAAAGCAGTGATACCCTTTTTCCAGCACACCCCATTGCATGCTGCTTGCATCTGTATTTGCCCCTGTGTTAAACCCAGAACAGGTTGTATCTCTAGTTAGTGCACTGGTTTGGATAGAATTCTAATTCTAGCAATTTACCAATCATGCTGAGGATGGGGAGCATTTGTGTCACATCACCTTAAACACCATTAGCCGGAAAACACACACACACACACACACACACATGCATACACACACATATACACACACATGCACACAGCACACACATACACGCACACACGCGTGCACACATATGCACACACATATATACGCACACATACACACGCACACACATACACATGCGCACACACGTGCACACATATGCACAAATGTACGCACATGTGCACACATATGCACACACACATATACACACACAGAGCATGGACGGCTCTAAAGCCATTTTCCTTTTCTGATAATGACAGGTGCTTTGAAATCTTATGTTTCACATTGGCAGTTAGGTATTGAGGGAAAAGTCTTTCCTTATTCCATGGAATTAGTGCTGATCAAAAAATGGATTTAATTTTCAAGACAAGGCACTGAAAAGCAGGTAGATGAAAAAGCAGGCATTGAAAGCCTGCTTCTCAATGTAGCTTTTGAGTCAGAATTGTTCCTCCTGTCATTGTTATAAAAGAAATTTCTGCCCCTGATCTGTCAGTTTGCACTTTGGCACTTGAAGATTCAAATGTGATCAGATGTGGATGCTTTTCCATAGCTGCATTTTAAGGACTTTGGAATTTTCAGTTTGATTAACACACTGAGAAGACAGATATTTTACTTAAAACAAGGATGCCTGATGGGATTTGGGGGGAAAAATTCCAAAAATGAGGCCATACTGGAAATATTAAATACAGATACAGTAGTAAAACATTCAGCTAAAATAGCAATAAAATGGACCTCCGATGGGCCTCTTGAGGAATTAAAAAGAGCAGCTTCATTCTGCGGGTGTGTTCAGAAAGAAATAAATCAACTCCATGCTGCTGAGTAGAAATAAGACCCGGGTATATCTTTATTTAAGATATGTAGGATGCCAAGTCAGAGAAATGTGGAGGAGAAATACATATTGTTTTTGAAACTGAAACATGAATATGGTTGCGATTTTAATGTTTCTTGCTGGAAAAAGGTCATCTTTGGCGAGGTCGGGGTTTTCTTAAGGTCACTTCACATAGAGATCTCTGCCTTCCTTTGACATTTCATCTTGCAGAGACCTGACTCTTCTGACACATGGTGTGGGTGCTTAGCACACCCCATGGCTATTTCTATCAACATCTGTGACTCTTACACGGAGTGGAATATGCACTGATTGGAGACAAAGATCCACAGTCTCTCTGAAGCTGGATATTGAATTGAGAGAATGGAGAGAAAGTTTTTATTATCATTTAAAGGGACAGTGATCACATTTCTAAAATAAAAGTACAGCTCCAAATCCCTGGGTGGGGGCGGGATAGGAACAGAATATAAATACAGGAAGTATGATGTTGGCTGTTGCCCTCCACCACAAAAAGTATACTTTAAAAGAAGATGAATTTAATTCATTTCAAAATACTAACAGGTCACCTCTTCTTTTAGGAAAGGCAGCCCAGATTTATAAGTTCATAATAATTTTTTTAATTAAATTGTCTGAGGTTACTTACTAGCAAAATAGATTATAAGCATATGACCACAGTTAAGTCCTTTCTATGCTCAGAGCCTAGTTCTGTGTCCTGTGGAGCTTACAAGGGTCATATCTAATCCTATGTCATATGTCTCCAAGTGGTTTATAAAATAGTCTGAAATGGAAGGAATCATTATTATTATTACCTTTCATAACTGATGATTATGACATTGATTTTAATAGCTGGGTATAATATAACTAGGTTTCCTATAAGGAACTTAATCTAAAGCAAATGCAAAGGAAGGAAATTACTTTAAAAATTGAATACAAAACAAGACCGGGTTGCTATAGGGAGTTGATACTGTATATATCAAATTAAAGCTGAGCATTTTTCCTTATCTTTTTCCAATATTGTGTTTTTAGACTTGGTAAATAATTG
Source organism: Grampus griseus (assembly GCF_964374135.1). Classification (NCBI taxonomy): domain Eukaryota; kingdom Metazoa; phylum Chordata; class Mammalia; order Artiodactyla; family Delphinidae; genus Grampus; species Grampus griseus. The sequence goes on along the minus strand of NC_139018.1, from coordinate 6,929,862 downwards.
AATCAGAGTAAAAAAAAAAAGTCCTTTTTCTCTTACATCATGGTTCAGTGTCCTTTGCTGTCTGAACATTTCACTAAGCAAGTCATCCAATCCCACCTACTGGAATTGGGGGTTTGGGTCACTCCTGTGTGATAACAGTAGCCTCAGAGAAGAAAATCATCTTACCAAGAAGCAGGAAAAGTTGTAATACCTGGGTTCAGGATTGTGGTGTGACTCATTCAGAACCCACTCCCATCTCACTGTACCCCTCCTCAGATGTGGGATCTGTGTGATTCTCACAGTATTGACTGTTCTGCCCGATATTTCAGCAGGAAGGAAAGGTGTGTGGTAACCATCCAGGCTGTGGGGAACCCAGGTGTTCCCTTTCTGGAAGGTATCCAGGTGCCTGCCCCCAGGGCTCAAAAGAGGTTAATATCCAGGTGTAACTGCAACTTCTGCTTCTTGTTGTTGCTTCCCAACCTGCGTCCTCCTGCCTACACCTGAATGGTCTCGGGCAAGTGCTATAATCATACTTTCATGTTCTGCCATGTGCAGAGGCCAGAGGTCACCAGGGAAGGCTATGAAGTGTTTTGTTCATTCATTTAGGCTAATTAGGAAAATAGAGCATGAAAGTTCTTCTCCTGTATCTCCCCTGGAGGATCTCCCAAAACAGTTCTCTAAAGACAGAACTTTCCTGCCTCATAAGCCAGAATGTTCTTCCTTTCAGTAGAAAGAAAGCAAAATGCCGTGCAAATAGCTCTGTACACATTGTGGAGAGACCATGTTCCAGCTCTGTCCCTGTCTCATTTCATTTGTTCACTCACTCCTTAGGGTCTCCGTCTTTGGGGATCTCATTATCTAATGGGGGACATCCATCAATAACTTGAAGTTATAAGGGCAGTGGCGTTGAGTGCTACAAAGAAGGGCATAGTAGGAGAAGCAGGTGTGGAAAGGGGATCAGGCTTGGAGTCTTAGGGAGAGATTCTTGGAGAAAGCAAAGAATGTACCAGCATCTGTAGAATGATGAGGATCAATCCGGCTGTGGGGAAGGAAAGGGCAGAGCCTATCTCAAGCCTGGAAGGAGCACTGATGGTGCTCTTGGAGAATGGAAGGAAAGAGTGCAGCACTTTTAAAACGTGGTCCCCTAATCATCTGATATTCTTTCATCAAGGGATGGGGTTTATGTCCTTTGAAAATGGGTAGACTTTTGTGACTACATAGGGGAAGAGAATGTGACAGAAGTGATGCTTTGTGACTTCCAAGGCTAGACCATGCAAGGCCATGCAGTTTCTGGCTGCCTATCCTCAGTCACCCCGGGCCCAGACTCCAGGCTCACAATGAAGATGTCATGTTGGAAGGGGATCCTCCAGTCTCAGCTCTTCTGAGACCCAACCCCTGGTCTCAGATGTCCTCACTGAATTTCCCACATGTAGAATTTCTTCTCTAGTTGGCTCTTCTAAGTGTGGAATCGTTTATTTCACAGCAATGGACAACAGGAACAAGTAGTGTGGGTAGAGTACAGCCAATTAGGTCAAGGATGCTGTGAAATGAGATGGGGAGATAATCTGCTCCAGACTGTGCCTGGCCTTAGGACAATTTGGAGGATGTTGGTCACTATTCCTAGAGCTATGGGAATTTATTGGGAGGTTTTAATCTGGGAGAAACAAAGCCAGATTTGTTTTTTGTAAGATTATAGGAGGTTCATTGATGGTTTGAAAAGGGACTGGATTGGGTTTGGAATCAGAGATCACTGAAGTGTCTAGGTGAGAGATGATGGCATCATGAACAAGCAAGGTGGTGGTAGGCATTAGTTGAAGTGAAAAGAGTAGAAACATCTTCAGAGGATAAAATTACCTTATGTCGGCCATGGCTTGACCAGGAGGATGAGTCTCTGGGAGGGGTCCCTTTGACTCCTAACGGGCCAAGTCATGTTGCTTATTGATGGTGATGTGATGCTACTTATTAAGATGGGGCAGGGAAAAGATCAAGAATTTGGTCTTGGACTTCTCTGGTGGTCCAGTGGTTAAGACTCTGTGCTTCCACTGCAGGGGGCATGGGTTTGATTCCTGGTCAGGGAACTGAGATTGTGTATGCTGCACAGTGCAGCCAAAAAAAAAAGAAGAATTTGGTCCCAAACATTTTTAGTTTAATAAAGCTTTTAGCATTCAGAGTGGAGGTAATAAGTAGGTGGCTAGATATATGTGTCTACAACACAGAGGAAGAAGCTTGGCTTTACTTATCAGGTTGGGAGTCGCCAGCCTAGAAATGACTGCCAGAGCAGAGATTTAGTTGATTTGGTCTAGGAGGGAAGTACAGAATAAAAATATGGGGTTCCAGATGAAGGAACTCCAACTAGCAATGACAGTAGTGGCAGAGAAGAAGGAACTCATCTATGGAGGAGAAAAAGTGTAAATCACGTGTTCTGGAAGCTTGGGAAAGACCAGACCATGAAGAGGACTGAACATCCCATGACCTGAGGGTGTGAAGGACAGACGTGAATAGAGGGCAGATGATTATGAGGGAAACATGATTGTTAGGGATTGCAGGGGGGAGAGTCTCTTTCATTAAGATGTCTGTGAAAAGGAGTGAGATAGGCGTTGATTAAAGGGAGGTTGAGGGCAATAAAGTATTTCTGTTCTCTAAAAATGGGGAGATCATGATTGAGTGATTGAGTATGGATGTGAAGAATTTAGCGAAATGTACTGGAGAGAGACAAGGAATAATTGACATTTTAAGATTTCTGAGAACAGGGAAGCTTGTCTCAGAACAAAGGGATTGAAACGACCTCCCATGGAAGAGGGTGTCTCCTTCAAGTTACCAGAATAGAAGGATGGGATGTAGGTAAGTTGAATGTTCAGTATTCATGTGAAATTGAGGGAGTTCTCATACTATTCTTCCAATTTTCTTTGAGAAGTAAGAGGTTTTGTCCTCTTCTGTGTATTGCAGAGAGAAGTAGTAAGAGTTTGAAATATTTGCTGTGAAAACAGGACCTTGATGGGCTCATGAAACACAGGAGGGCTGCCTGGCACTGGTGAGTCTACTTTTGAAGTTGATCATCAATGCATTCTGCCTTGCTGAACAAGCTCCAGCATCACTTGCTTCTTGAGTGAAGATAATGGATCATTGAGTTTGTCTGGGGTTTGGATTTCACTCAGATGGTTGTGAAAGATGGAAGGTAAGGGATTTCAGAGTATTGGCAAAAATATTATTGAAATAATCTAGGCTGTGCAAGGAGGAAATTGAAGACATGAGAGGGCTGATACATTAGGAGAAACCCAGGAGATTAATTGATTGGAGACTTCTAGCATCTTCCATGTGATCCTGGGAATGTTGCTCAAAGACTCCAGCATTTACTGAGAATCTATTATCTATGCAGCCCCCATACAGGTTTTAGAAATGTGAATCAGTACAGGATAGTGGTTATGAGCTCAGGATCCTGTATCAACTGACCAGGGCTGAATCTCAGCTCCTCCACCTAATAGACGTGTGAGCTTTGGCATATCACTCAGTCTCACAAAAGGACTACTCTCCTCACCTGTAAGATGGAGAGGATGGTCATTGTAGAACCTACCTCACAAACCTGCTGCACTTGCGTTAATATACACAAAACATTTTGATAATGCAGGCTCTTGTAAATAATGCGTATCAGGGAACATTGCCTCAAATACTCATCAAAAACCTTGACGCAGTTGTTATCACTTCTCATACATACTTGAAGACATGGAGGTACTGAGAAGTTAAGTAGTTTTCTCAGAATCCCAGGTAATGAAGGTCTAAGATCAGCTTAACCATAATAATACTTCAGTCTTACACATTGTTAATGCTTTTGGCATCCATTGCCTTATCTAGCGAATGGACCAGTTGGGACACCTTCCACTATTCCAAGATATCTTCTGGAAAGTTCCTTAGACTGTTTCTTCACCTGCACCCTGGGGGTTATAATACTTGCTCTGTCTACCTCACTAGCAGATTATACATATGAAACGGGATAAGATAAAAGCATTTGTCAACAGTAGAGCAGTTTCTCTTCTCCGACTTTCTCCTTTCCTCCTTTCTGTTTTTCATATCTCCCCATCTTCTAGGGTACCTTGGACCACAGTGCTCATCAGTCCATGGATGATTCTGCTTTGCTCCAGCAGTGCACGAGAGGGCTCAGAACAAAATTGTGGATTCCAACCAAACGGATCTGTCAGCAGCACCCTTGGTCCCTTAAACAAGTCCTCAAACACAGATAGTGGGTATTTTACCTCTTTGTTATCAAGACAAAGCCAACTAAGGAGGTGGAAATACAAACTCTTAGAGGAAACTCTTTATCATGACCCAGTCTTGGCCATATAGCCAAACTGTATACTCTACCTAGCACGGCAGTGGCCTGTCTCTTGTGGACTCGGGAGCCAATGTTGATTGGTTTACTAAGAAGATGGAGAAAGGAACATTGCAGGGTGCACCTAGAAGCTTAAGCATGTCCCAAGGATGGCTTTACCACTTCTTTCTTCTTCAGGTTCATGCTGTACTCGCTGTCAGAAGAAAGAACCCCTTATCTATCATATCTCTGCTCTGTGACGTCTTCCCTCCATCCTCCAGCAGAGCTGGGCCCTTGCCAGTTGGAAAGGGGATCCCATCTGGTGCTCTGTTACACTTGGTGATCCTCTGCCTGGCACAGAGCTGATCTGTCTTTGGGATATTTTATTGAACTCATGACTTAACCTGCTCCCGGGGGTTCCCAGTCACCACAGAAAAGTACCGAACCCTCCAGCATGACTTTTTCCATAGAAAGAAGACAATAAATAATACTTAAAAGGTGAAAATAAAAAGGAACATCATAAGAATATTATTTTAAAATATATGAAGAAATAAACATGTAAATGAGATGCAAGTGGTTGGCTCTGAGGAGTTGGATTTGGAAATGCACAGGATTGGGGACAAGCATTATACACTATTTGACTCAAATTATGTACATAGATTACTTTGGTAAGCGTGAAAAATAAAAATAACATTTTCTGAATCTTTAGATTCTATCTGTCGGGGTTTGGGGAGAAGGTAATGACTTTTGCTAACCATTACTCTTAAGAAAAGCTGAAAAGTAATTTTTCCATTAATATTTCAGTGCAGTCTGTGTTTATCAGTTATTACTTATCTTTTTTATTTCATCAGAAATATTTTATAATTGAATTGAATATTTTCAATATTCAATTCAAATAATTGAATATTTTATAATTGAAAAGAGAATAGGTAGGAGAGAGAAGACAATCTAATATACATGGTAAAAGAATGTTTAGAAAGTCATTAGATAGCTAAGGTTCAAGAGCAACTTAATTGTAATATCATTTAAAGTTTGCATGTTGCTTAAAGTCGTTTAACATTTATTACTTTATCTTAAGTTTGCAGGGGATCCGAGCTTACTATCTCCGTTTTAGCTATAAAGATGCTGAGGCTACACAAATTGGTTTTCCCATGATTCATCAGTCACAAAAAGGTGGAGTCCCAACTATCCCTTTTTCCCTCCTTTTGCTGTGTTCTGACCAGAAAACTAGATAATCTGGGTTATGCTGCAGTAACAAACAGCCCCCATATCTCAGTGAATTAAAACAGCAAAATGTCATCCTACGCCACTGGGACTCCTTCCTGTTGTAATGTTGCCGTCACTACAAATCTGGATGGACCAAGGAGCCTTAACTAACTGGGGCATTGCCAAGCATCACAGAAAGAAAAAGTTCTGAAGCATCTGCCTGGATAATCATACACTCCAGCCTGGAAGTGTTGCCCGAAACTTCTGTCCAAACTCATTGGTCAAGAGAAATTGTGGGACTTCCATTTATTCTATGCATCCATTAACATATTTTGATTCTAGTTATTTTTAAAGCTTGGAAGGGAAGGATGTGATATTTGTAGAAAAGGTCTAATGACTACCTTGCCTCCATATGCACCAAAACCACTCTTCCTTAACCACAAGTCTGGTTTTCATCACAGCTAGTTATGACAAACTTTCACCCTAACTTTCTTCTCATAGCCTGTGCCTCATTGATCCTCAACTAGTAACAAACACTGGGGCAGCAGCAGGAGAGGGGCTGAGGAAGGCGATGAGAAATAACTCAAGTAAAATGTGTTCCAGAGCACCATCGACCCAGTTATATTTTAATCACTGCTTGCTGCACCGAGGTGTGAAAAACAGAGCCTTCCTCCTGTGATCTCTAACCCAACGCCTATAACCACCAGAGCAATTAGTATCACGATAAATAACAACAATAATGATGACAAGTTTGAAGTGGCATTGTATTTGTTTCTTTTTCCCCCAAAGATAATGTCTGGAAAGGGAGAAGCTTCTTTCCTGTAAAAGAAAAAACAGAGGAGGCGAGATGAGGACCGTCAGGGCTGGAAAACAGAAGCGTGAAGACAGATAGTCAAGAGATTAATTTATCATTTGATTGAAGATGAGGCTCTAGAGGGCTGGAGTGGTTACACTGCTTCCTCATAGCCATAATGAAAGAGACAGAGAAATACATATCCATTACTAAGAGCAGCAGCCAGAATACTTTAATGAAGAAAAGGTGATCGCCTGAGAAGAATAATAGTATCTTATGTATTGATATGTTTCTCTACTAAAATCCTCTAGATTTTGATTAATTAGGAAGGCACAGACTAAGCAGAACCATATATAAAATCAGCCTGCTCTTGGGAACTTCATTAATAGACCTGTAATTCTTGGGAAACGAAACAGTAAAATCTGGTATTGTTGGGGAGAGGGGTTCCAAGTCAGGGCAGGTCACGGTGAATCTATCTCCCCTTCTTTACATCTCAGATGAACCGATGCTTTTTTTTTTTTTTTTTTTTTTTTTTTTTTGCGGTACGCGGGCCTCTCACTGTTGTGGCCTCTCCCGTTGCGGAGCACAGGCTCCGGACGCGCAGGCTCAGCTCACGGGCCCAGCCGCTCCGTGGCATGTGGGATCTTCCTGGACCGGGGCATGAACCCGTGTCCCCTTCATCAGCAGGCGGACTCTCAACCACTGTGCCACCAGGGAACCCCGAACAGATGCTTTTGAAACATAAGTGAGACAGTGCATGACACAGCCACTGACACGGCAAAACACTAAATCGGTGCCCCTTTTTGGTCTCCTAAAGTAATGAGGTATGAATCGCACATTTAAGAAAAAACCCTACCCTATGCTGCCTTTATTCAGGACAAGCCCTCATCAGTAAATTGAAACTCAAATGAGATAAAAAGTATAGTTTTCTTGTCCCTAGAGGAATGAGGCTTCTCTCTTCTGGGTATCTGTATTAGTTTCCTAGGGCTGCCATAACAAATGACCACAAACTGGGTGGCTTAAAATAATACATTTGTTCTCTAAAAGTTTTGGAGACCAGAAGCCCGAAACCAAGACTAAAGCAGACCCACACTCCCTCTGAAGGCCCTAGGGTAGATGCTTCCTTGTCTCTTCCAGATCCTGGTGTTTTGAGGCATTCCTTGTCTTCTGACAACATCACTCCAGCCTTTGCTTCAGTTTTCATGTGGACTTGTCCCTGTGTCTGTGTGTCTTAAATATCCCTCTGTCTTTCTCTTATAAGGAGAGCCATTATTGGATTTAGGACCTACCCTAAATCCAGGATAATCTCATCTCAATATTCTTAACTTAATTACATTTCCAAAGACCTTATTTCTAAATAGGATTAGGTTCACAAGTGCCAGGTTGATATAGTTTTTTTTGGGTGGGGGCATGGGGGGGAATTCCACAACTCAACCCATCATATACCCAATTAGAAGCTATCACACAGCATAAATGGCTCATCTAGAAAGGAAGCAGATAGGATATTTAGCAAGGGGAAACTCCATTGAGTCTTTCCCAAGTGTGCAATTAGGGTGACTCAGATTTGTGAAATCTTCTCAATCCAGTTTTGAGAGAGAGTTCTGTGGCTCCTGGAACTTGGGAGAAAACGATTCCTCATCATTAACTACACTTGTTCTGTTTATTCATTCAAAATGAATAAACCTCAACACCCACTTGTTCTATTTATTCATTCAAACATTTCTCCTGAACACCTATGAGGTACCAGGCCCTGGGCTAAGCACTGGGTTGCCTTGGAGCTTCTACTTGTCCTAGAGCCATGCATGGGATGAGGTAGAGGTCACTTTCTCCCCAGTTAAAAGCCCTCCTTTGGAGAAATGCCTTTCACAGCCTTCTAGGGAAGAGTGAATCCAAGTAGCACAGAATGTTATCTCCCTGGCTTTAGCTGCTTAGATTAGGGAGGGAGACCTGGCCCAAGATCAGCCAATCAGATTGTTTCTTCTGGAGACCCAGAGACTGAGCCACAAGGACTTGGGGGATGAAGCCACTGTTTGCTTGTTTGTTTGTTGTTTAGTGGTCTTATTAATCACGTGCCCAGAGAAAACTTGCAGAGAGGACAATATAGCTGTTCAAAGGGGTGAGATCCTATATGTTTCCAAGGAAAGATAATTCCCTGATATGCCTCAGGTTTCTGCCCTCTGCAGCCAGCTGAGGCCTGGCTATGGCAGCAGTGAGGGGAGGAAAGACAGATCCTGAGATACTCGCACCTCACGCTGCTGAGTGAGGTCAATAGGTACAAACATGGTGTGATGGGGTCCGGATGCATGCGGTTAGCTGGCTCTGTCAGCAAAAAGTGTCACCAAATTGGTGATACCCATTTGATAAGTCGGAGTTCTTCTGGTTGAATTTTATTAATTAATATGTTAATGAATTAGTTCTCTACCCTGACTACACATTAGACTTACTTGGGCCATGCCTGGGCCCACTTCAAACCACTTGATCAGAACTTGGCAATTCTGTATGTGTGTTTTTAAAAAATCCCCCCAGGTGATTCTGATGCACAGGGAAGGCTAGGAATCACTAAAATGAGTTATGTAACAAAACAACATCCTTCTAGAGTCTGTCCTCTATTACTCTTTGGATTTGCCACAGCATTATCATCCCAAAGCTCACCAGTGTGTCACTCACTGCATTCACAGTCCTCCAAGTACCCCACTCTTTGTGAGGCATTCAGCAGGTGCTGAAGAAATACCTTTAGCTTCTGTGAATCACAAAGAGACGTAGGCTTCTGAGACCCATAGTACTGCATCATTTCTTCTCATTTACAGCTCCGTCTTTTCACCGATGATATCACTAATTCCGGAAAAAAAGTATCTTTCGATTTATGTTTGCATCCTCTTTTCTTCTGCCACTGCCCTGGTACAGGCCTCTTACATGACATTTTTCCTATGGGTCTCCCTGAATCCAGTAAGTCATTTCATCATCATTGTCATCATTAATCATCAATACATCCATACCCACACCTACAAACACGCATACACTCCATTATTTATCCATCCATCTGTCCATCCATCCATCCATGCATCTATATATCTATCAATACATACACACACACACACACACACATACATTCCTCCATCTAAATACTCATCCCTCCATCCACCCATCCATCCATGCAGTCACACATTCAGTTATCCTTGCATGCATCCATCTATATAACCATCCAGACACACGTGCATACATACATACATACATCCACACATACATCTGCTCACCTTTCACATCTCAGGGTGAGGGTTAGATTTGGGGTTACAAATAAGTAGAATAAAGTGAGATTTATAGTTAGAGGTAGAAAAATGAGGTGAGGCTTAAAGTTCCGGTGGGCAGGGTGAGCCTAGGTTTAGGCTTATGGATAGATTGGATAAGGTTAAGTTTAGGATTAACGATGGGGAGTAAGGTTAGGTTTAAGATGCAGAATGAGTAAAGTGAGGCTCCAGAGTAGGGCTTGATGGAGAGAAGGAAAGCCAGGTTTAGGGAGGACGTAGACGTCTCCGTGAGAGTTGTTATGTATTCTGACTCTTGAACAGTCAGTACAAGTTTGTCCACCTACTAGTAGATTCAGAATTGCTCCCTGGGGCTTCCCTGGTGGTGCAGCGGTTGAGGGTCCACCTGCCGATGCAGGGGACACGGGTTTGTGCCCCGGTCCGGGAAGATCCCACATGCCGCGGAGCGGCTGGGCCCGTGAGCCATGGCCACTGAGCCTGCAAAGAATTGCTCCCTGCAGAGGGAACAGCATGATCGTCTAACTGAGGAGTTGAAGCAGAAAGATCCACGTAGGGAACTTCCCAGGGGACTCCGTGCAGGCCGAGGGTGTTAGGAGGTAAGGAGAGACGGGATGCTGAGGGTCAGGAAGAAAATACTTGCAACTTCAATAAAGTGTTCAAAGTATCCTGGAGATTACGAACAGTGTGGGAGGATTTTAGGCAGCGGGTGGCACCCAACACGTACTTCCAACCGTGAAGAACTCACTTTCTTTCTTTCCGTTTCCTATGGTTTGATCCTCAGATGCCCCTAGAAAGATCTGCCAGCACAAAATTAGGGAATTTCAGAAACCACTTTCCCAGGAAATAAAGGACTCTGAAGGTATGGGTGGTCGGTGCAGAAAAGCTCAGCCCAGTCATCCCTCCTGCTGTACCTCTGGCTCCTGTTTTCCCCTCATTAACTCATAAGGATTTTAGCAAGATTTCCGGCTAAACCATAAACTCTTGGCATGTGTTCTTCTTCCTTCACTCCCCTCGCTTTCATTCCTTCCCTCACCTGGATATTCACCCTCACCTGGAAAGGACCAGGATATTCTTCCTGGTTGTTTATTGGAGAGGAACACTGAGAAAACGAGCAGCCTAGCATCCTACAGAGTTGCAGGCAGCATGTGCAAAAGCCCAGGGGCACAAGAGTCTGGCTTTTTGAGATATAAAATGATGCCCTTTCTTCTTGAAAGCAGGTGCAGACTGAGCAGGAAGAAATGAAGTGATGGAGGTCATGAAAGGTCATGATAGTCCATTGGATTTAAACTTTATTCTCAGGAGGAAGAAGGTAGATGACAATAATGTATTTTAAATTTAGAAGGGAGATATTAAATTTGTATGTTGAAGTCTTTAGTCATAGCTACAAAAGTTACTGAAGATAGGAAAGGGATGTGTGTGTGTATACATGCATATATATGTATATAGAAGATAAATGATAGATAGACACTTTTATTTGTCAGAAGATGCTGTATAAAAAGTTAAAAGACAACTGATTGAGAGAACATATTTCCCACAAATACACAAAAATATTAATATTATTTTTCAAAAGCAATTTAATAGAAAAATTAGCAAATTAATAGAAGAATGAGATATCAATTCACAAGAGAAATACTGCCAGCCACTATTACTCAGGGAAATGCAAATCAAAGCAATAAGACAGTATTGCAACCACCGTAACATTTTTCTTAAAAATAAAATTGACAATAATCCTAAACTGAGGAGAGCCTGCACTTTCCCTAAAAGCTGCTCAGAGCATTTTTTAAAAATTGGTATGGTCTTTTTGGGTTGAAATTTGTCGTTTAACTTTCAAACATTCTAAAGTTGCACACTGTTTATCCAATGCTATGTAGGCACCAGTACGTGTTTATTGCATCATTACTTGTAATAGCAAAAACAGCACCAAAACGAATCCTGAAATCTATCAATACATGAAAAAAAAAAGTATCCTAAATCCCCAAACTCTGGAATATCAAAGACCCATTGAAAATAAGTTATGGCAAAGAAAAAAAAAAAAAGAAAGTTATGGGTGTGGCAGCCCTATGAACTGATTTGAAATCACCTCACTGCTAGGTGAAAAGAAAAGGTCACAGAAATAGATGAATGTTCCCATTCACATAAACACACAAATGGAAAATGGAGTGTACACAAATATATCTCAATGAATAGAAGATGGTCTGGAATTTTGGAGGGTTGTTTGAGGGTGTTGTATTTGTCTGGGGGTGAGGGGAAACTCTTTTAATTTGCTCTATACTAGTTAAGCATTTTACAGTGAGAATATATCTATTATTTATCTGTGTGATTTGAAAGAAAAACAAACAAAAAACGTGGCTTCAGAAATAGATCCTTCTGTCCTGTGTAAAGTGGAGATACCAATATCGATCTCACAGGGTTGCTGGTGGGATTAAATAAGATCACGCATATAAATTCTCCAGCCTATAGTAAAAGACCCAGGAACTTTTTCTTTCCTCCCTTATCTGATTTATCTCTTTAATGCCCCCCATCCTTGATCTGAGATGGGATTTTCTATCATTTCAATATCTTTCCAAGACTTGCCTTCCCATCTTTAAAGCAATCTTCCAAATTGCACACATTCAGTCCATAAGGTTTTGCTCAATTAAGTAGGTCAGGACCTAGGACCACAGAGTCTCTACAGAGCAAGTGAGTAGCAAAGCTGGGAAGGGATTCTAGATCATTTGACTCCAAAGCCTAGCCTCATTTCACTGTACCAACCTAAATTTTATGGCAAAGTCAGACATGACAATTGTATAGCTCAAAGCAGATAACTATCGGAGAGAGAATGTGGATAGGTAATGTATTGAAAGAAATTTGAACAGTTTTCATGATAGGCAGACCCTAACCGTTATTTAAACCAGAAAAATAATTAATTAAACTATTTATACATCAAAAAAAGAAATAGATTCTTCTGGCAGCAGTACCCAAGATGGATTGGAGGGATAGGAGAGAAGAGGCAGGCAGAGGAGAACCCTGTGGGAATCCAGCCAGAGTTGGAAGGTGTGCAGGGAATGCCTTCAGAGTTTGGAGAATGGAAGCTGAAGTCAGGAGATGCTGAGAAGGCAGAAACCAGATGACGGGGCAAGGAACTTGTCAGCAAAGATGCTCAGAGAAGTGGCAGTGTGGGACAGTGCTGTTAACGATAACAGTAACAGAGAATGTGGAAAAGCAACTGAACTCTGAGCAAACGTGTTCGGCATTATTTTAGGCAGGGGTTACACTTAGGAAATGTTAAACGACGACTGAGATCAAGGCTGGAGGAGATAAATGAGCAGGTGGACCATTTTGTTTGGGTCCTAATTTAGGTGCAAAGCAGTATACTTAAATTGTCATGTGTCAAAACTGAAATGGACAAAAAATCAGCTCGGCTCCTGACCCACGGACCCTGAACTTCTTTCCACAGCTGCTCAACGACATCAGGGCGACTCTTGACAGATGGATAGTGCTCCCAGAAGCCGAAAGGAAACCTTATATTTATCTGTGATGAGGCTGCCCTCACTAACTAAAAAGTCCTTTTCTTTGCTTTTGCCTGGAATTATTTCACTTCTATTGCTTGCCTCGTGAGCTTAAAAGCTCTTAATGATTAGTACAATGGGACCACCAACAAACAGCCAAATCTTTGTGGAAAACAAGTCTACAAGGAAGAAGCTTCATCCTGAACATCTTGCGGGTCAGATAATAGCATGAACCTCAAATCTGGGAAAACTGGACGTTCCCTTTGCTCTGTCCCAGGCTGGCCAGGAAGCCTTTGGGGGCCTCAGTTTTCTCATTTGTAAAATGGGTTATTTTAAGTTCATTTCTGCTTCCGCATGACAATGTACGATCAGCCTCAATCTTGCCCTCACCCCATGCCCACCCCCGTTTTAGTGTATTTTTTTCCCCCTGAAAGGATAGTTGATTGATGGTAGAAGAGAGGATATTGGAAAGAAAAATAAATTGAATTTATGCAAGTGGGGAGGGAATTGCCTCATTAACAGAATAATTGAGCTGTTAGTTCATTTAACTTGTTATCCTCAGAAAAGGGCAAAAATCTTCTAAGCAATGACTCTTCTTCTTCCAAATGATTAAAAGAACAACAAAAAGGTTTGTAGCTTGGATGTATCTAGTAATTATGTGCCTAACAATTTTTTTTCCCTTTTTGAATATCATACGAGGCAGATGTATTTTTAAAATCCTGGTAATTTACACAACACTTTGAAAGCGTCAGTTCTTCGTAATCAGAAATTTTCTGCACTTTCCCCAACCTTATTAGCAGTAATTCCCGCTAATTGATAATTATTACAATTTCTTAGTCGAATCTAGTTGTTGGTGTAACACTTCCTGCTTTGCTAAGATCAATATGTTTAACTATCACTGTAAATAATGCATAAAATTAATAAAAAAACTACACTTGATCAATAGAATGCAAACTTCATCTATTTTCATATCAGCTTCTTTTTTTTTTTGACACAGACTAGTAATAATAAATAGTTCCTAAGCCCAAATAATGAAACTCATCATTTGTAAATGATGGACTTTGACTAAAGCTCACTGACACAACTATGCTAACCCTGGGTTAAGTCCCAGTGGAGAATAAATCTGATCCCTTCTTCAAATCAATTGCAATCAATCTTAATTGATTTATATACAAGAATTGTTCTTTACCTACTTGAACTAGACTGGACTCAGCCCCGTGTGATCACTCGTGGGTTTGCGAAGGCTACTTTCCTGGAAATTGAGGTCTTTATGGCAGTAAAGGGTGAGGTCAGCAGGGGTTTTAGCCCAAAATGGCTCCTAATAAAGGAACATTGGCAAATGGCCTTGGAAGAGCTTCAGAGAAGGTAGCGTAACCATCACATTATTCTGGCAAATGTCCCCCACCCCAAACCTACCTCCTCCCTACATTCTTCATTAAATCAGAAACACTTGGCTTTCTGAAAGATAGAGATTGTGACTTTTTAAAATTTTTTTATTGAAATATAGTTGATTTACAATGTGTTTATTTCAGGTATACAGCAAACTGATTCAGATATATATATATATACTACACATGGAATATATACTTATTCTATATATATACTATATATATATATTTTTCTCTATATATTCTTTTTTTAGATTCTTTTCCATTATAGGTTACTACAAGATATCGAGTATAGTTCCCTGTGCTGTACAGTAGGTCCTTGTTGTTTATCTATTTTGTATATAATAGTGTGTATATGCTAATCACAAGCTCCTAATTTATCCTTCCCCCCCTTTCACCTTTGATAACCATAAGTTTTGTTTTCTATGTCTGTGAGTCTATTTATATTTTGTAAATAAGTTCATTTGCATTATTTTTTTGGATTCCACATATAAACGATATCGTATGATATTTGTCTTTGTGTGACTTTTTAAAAATATGATTCAGGAACCTGAAAATACAAAGGGAGATCATAGATGAAGGGAAGTACTTAATAGAGCCAGGGCTTTCTCCTAATCTTGCAACTGGGATAATCCCTGAGAACACTTCTCATGGCAGCAGGAAATGAACTCCAGGCTCTGCATCCTCTCCTTGTTAGAAATGATGCTCACTGGATGCTGTAGTGGAAAGAGCAGGGAACTGGCATGTAGGCTCCTGCTTTTCTAAACCTTTGCACCTTAGCTGTGTGACTGCACATACCTTGTTCTTTATGGATCTCAGTTTTCTCATCTGTAAAATGGAGAAGTTCACAGCATAAGAAACCTCACAACCTCTTTCTACTCTTTTATTCCAAGTTAAATTGATATCATTTGACCTCAACATTGGGGTATTTTTGCTCAGTACTTTTTAAAATTTTTTTGAGAATGAAAACAGTTAATGTCAAAAGATTGATTTTGCAGATAGCAAAAGAAAAAAAAAATAAGTCATAAAACAGAATATGTGGAGCTCAATGGCAAACTCACATGTCATTTTGGTTAACCAAGACTGGGTCTTTCATTTTTTAAGTAGGAGTAAAATATTGTGCCAACCATTCTCAGAAAGAGAAGGAATAGTCATACCCAAGGAACCTCAAGAGTGGCAGGCTTTCCTACAAGATAGGAGCAAAGGAGATATTACCTTTCTGAAATAAAAATAAAACCACAGCTAAGAGAGCACTGAGATAAGGTGGCAGGGGACTGGGGTACAGAAAGACCTCTGGGAAGCTACTCAGAGCATCATGACAGAGATCAAACTCAGGCTGGAGCCAGAAAAAGACTATAAAAGGCAGAAAGGACAGAGTTGACAATGTGGAAAAATCAATTGGTGCTGAGGAATGGAAATTGGATGCCCATTCAGAATGTAAAGGTATAGGAAAATGACATGGGAGGTCATAGACATGGGGTACAAGGATGTGTTATAATCTATGGTCCATTCAGTGAATATTTATTGTTCAATTGTTACATCCCAGGGATTGTTCTAGTGCCTTGGATATATCAAGGAACAACATAGACAAAAATCCATAAGCTCTTAGAGCATATAGTCTGAGTGACAGGTCTTCTTGAGTACAAACTTTATCAATTAGAAGTAATCAAAGAACACCAATATTTTTAGCTACTAGGTCTGCATTCTTTATATGAAAAGATCAGCATCCCTCCTATGAGATAATGTTCATATACACACAGCAAGCCCTATACCCAGTTAAGCACACAAACCTGACATAAATGACCCCACAGGAAAGGAGAGAGATCAACTCTGACTCATCACCATTCAGTCTGTTAATTGTTGGTTAATTTGCTGTCTTGTCTTCTATTGGACTTTAAGCTCCACAAGGGCCAAAGCCTCATCTCAGTAACCTCTATGCAGGATATTTCCTTGAATAAAGTAGGGGACCAATAACTATTTGTGGACTGCTGGTGAATGAAATCTGAGATTGTCTTATCAGGTGGTTCATAACTGAAAAAATGTCCCTAAGTTTATAAAAGAACTGAGCATAGAGATTAAAGTACAGGCCATGATTAGGGAAACCCAATAAAAATAAAATTAAATGTACGGATATCTTGATAAAATATAAAAAATTAAAACAAAGTCAGTATACATCTGGTTAATAAATGCCATTTGCAGCAACATGGATGGACCTAGAGATTGTCATACTGAGTGAGGTAAGTCAGACACAGAAAGACAGATATCATATGATATTTGCTTATATGTGGAATCTAAAAAAAACAAAAAGGTACAAATGAACTTATTTACAAAACAGAAATAGAGTCATGAATGTAGAAAACAAACTTATGGTTACCAGGGGATGGGGGGAGGGATGAATTGGGAAATTGGGAATGACATATACACACTACTACACAGAAAATAGATAACTAATAAGGACCTACTGTATAGCACAGGAAACTCTACTCAATACTCTGTAATGGCCTATATGGGAAAATAATCTTAAAAAAAGAAGAGTGGATATATGTGTATGTATAACTGATTCACTTTGCTGTATACCTGAAACTAATACAACATTGTAAATCAACTACACTTCAATAAAAAAAAAATAGCATGCTGTTTCAAACTCTTTCTCACCAATACAATGAACATAGAGTGTTATCTACAGGCTTTGTGAGGAAAATCACTGTGGCCTAAACCTGTGTAACGGGTAATGTTTTACTCCATATAAAGACAGTAGAAAGGCATCATCATCTATTTAGACACTCAGAAAAGGGTGCCACTCACTCATCCTTCTGGAAAAAAAATGATGAAGAGGAACTCAAGTTTTCTAAAAGGTAAGTCCAATTTTAGGTACTCAACAATCAAAACATTATGACTGTTAAAAAATAAGTTTAAGATAACTTTGTCAGTAGCTTCTGATCAGATTCTGTTTTAACACAGACATACTTAGTTTAGACCCCCATAGTAGTAACCTATTTGGGTCCTATATTACCAGTTAGACCTGAGGATAAATTTTGGTCCTAAATCAGGAAATATACTTCCTGGAGCCCATCTCTCGACCCATTTTTCTTGCCAAATTTTATGAGCTGTTGTATTAGCTATGGTGCAGTAACAAAGTACTCCCAGACCTCAGCAGGATACAGTAGCAACAGAGGCTTATTTTTGTTCACATTGAACTTTACCTATGAAATGCTGCAGGTCCATTCAGGTCTGCTCTGCCTGTCTTCATGGTAGGTTCAAGACAAAAGAGCTGCTCCTACTGGGACTCATTCTCATGGCAGAGAGAAAAGGATGAGAAAGCTGTTAAAACCCCATTATGGTTCTCACAGCTTCTGCCTGGCTATGTGTATATCACATCTGCTCATATCCCATTGGCCAAAGTGATTTATAAGGCTACATTCTATGTCATTACGGCAGAAAAGTGTATGTCTTGTGCAGGATGGGACTGCAAGTTACATGGTCATGACTGAGGGTGTTTGATTCTCTTACAGGGAGGGGAAGTGAATAACTGAGAGCAGGGATTCAATTCACTGTGCAAATTAAAGGAAAGATTGGTAGGGGGTCTATGTGTGAGGCAAATTACTGAACCTTCCATGCTCCCCCCAGAAACTTTATAATCTGACCCCAAATTATCCAAACTACTCCTTCTGGGCCAAGTTTGCTATGTCACCAAAATACCCTGGTTCTGTTATCTCTCTCTCTCCAAAAACCAAGTTAGACCAAGGAAAATAACGGTCAAGTTTTATTGCCAGAGAATTACTGAATAACTTTCTGCATCTTTCAATTTTACACTGAATGGCTTAAGTTAATTTGAATGACTGATAAACTATCTAGTGACAGATATTACTGCTTTAATCAAATCTAATTCATTATCAATCGTAAGAAGTATCTTTGTTTCATGTACCACTAAGAAAAAAAGATGCCAATTAAACTATGATATGCCATTAATTATAAGATGCACCCAAATTTCAGAGATGTTAAAATGTGAAAGATATGTCTTAGAATGAATGAAATATGATATTTATTATTATATTTCTTCATTTCCAATCATGTTTCAGATGAGACCTATGAATTCTGTACTAATCATAATTTAAAATCAGCTTATATATAATATGACATCAATAATATAAAAATTGAAAGATAAGTCAGCATTAAAATACTCCAGAATATTCACAATGATTGTTATACCTGGATATTAAGACTAAATTTCAGTTTCTTTGTTAATACTTTTTGGGGTTTTCTATTTTTTAATAAACTAGTATAAATTTCATAATCATAAATATTGTTTGTATTTTAAAATAATTACATATGATTTTATATATGTTATATGATCTTTTTTTCAATATACTGAAAAAAGTGTTACAGGAAAGACATCAAACAATAATGGTGGGGCTTCCCTGGTGGTGCAGTGGTTGAGAGTCCGCCTGCCGATGCAGGGGACACGGGTTCGTGACCTGGTCCGGGAAGATGCCACATGCCATAAGCGGCTGGGCCCGTGAGCCATGGCCGCTGAGTCTGCGCATCCAGAGCCTGTGCTCCGCAACAGGAGAGACCACAACAGTGAGAGGCCCGCGTACCGCAAAAAAAAAAAGCAAAAAAAATTAATGGTGTTTATTTCTGGTAATAAACTATGGCTGTTATTTTTTCCTTCTCTCTACTTGTTCTCTCTGTTCTGAAAATTTTAAAAACAAGAAAACTTTTTTTCTCCAGAAAAGCAGGTCTATGTCCTCCAACAGGGACCTGCACACACTAGTTGTAAGTCAAAAGTGAATTAATAGTTGCCTACCAAAGATGCATTCTCTCCTTCTTTCCTAAGACAATCCCATATTCATCCCAGGTGGCAAAGTGCTGAGCTGAAGACTATTTCCCTGGCAATTTCTTCCCTCACAAGTGGCCATGTGAATAAGTTCCCACAAATGAGATATAACTGAAAATATTCAATGGAGCTTCCAGTAAGCTTCTTAAAATCAAGGCAGATATTTCTTTTGGAACACTGCCATAATGGCTGGAGCTTCAACAGCCATTTTGGGCCTTGTTTTAGCTTGAGAATGGGAGTCAATGCAAAGTATGCTGAGGCAGACTGATAAAGTAGCCTGGGTATTTGTTGATGTTGGAGCTATCAGACCACCCTCAGACTGCTCACCTTTGGACCTCCTATACAGGAAAAAGAAATAAAACTCTAACTCATTTAAGCCTCTATTATTTAAGCCTCTGTTATTCACAGCTTGTGGAAATTTCTTAACTCATACAAGGAATGTAAATGGAGGCAGAGCTCAGAAGCCTTCCTCTGCCTCTGTATTCTATGTATGATCATGTATGTGGACAATGTTTTCCCTGATGACTTGAATTAACCAGTTCTGAGCCATCAAAGTTAGCTTAAACTATGGCATGTTCCACAACAGTGTCTAGGGCAGGAGAAAATTCTGAGATCTTCGTGCAATCAGATGGACCTGGTTACCTGGATGGTATGATCTCCATTACAAATGAATGGGTTTTATTTTCCTAGCCATTTTCACTACTCCCCACATGGGTCAGGGTCTCTGACCTCTTATTTATTTCTTCTGTGTTGCCTTTTCCCTGAAGCACTTGGCTAATTTTGTGCTCCAGTGACTGAGATGGGCATTTGTCACTTTCTTCAGAAAAAAATAAAAGCAGGTGAATTTGACATTCCCAACCCCACTTAACTGAATCTTGGCTCAAGCAACAGCCCACTAGGCACTTCGCTTGAGTGTATATATATCTAGAACTTGGAAATTTTTCACAAGATGCATGTGTGTGTTTCACACTTTCATGGCAATGATCTTTGTTTCAGAACCCAGGGGATAAGACCTGAATAAAAGAAAAAGATGTTCTGAAAACATTTGAAGAATTCTTCCAAGAAAGAATCCCCACCTGAGAGCTCTGTCTTATTTAGAGAATCTATGGACAAACATTTGTAAGGCAGGATAAATAATTCATTTATTCAATACACCTCCAAAATGAATTGGCATAGGCAGATTTTTAATACAAACGAACAGATCAGCTTAAGATTTTCTTGTTGAATTTTGTGGGACAAAATTCTCTAAACTCTTTCACCTTGTAAGCTCTGTGGGCTTGATGACTAATTGAAGCATCTGATTTAAATTATCCAAAGACCACAGCTATGATCTTTGGAAAACATGGGCTTCTGTTGAGGTCACTCACTGGAATTCTTGCTCAAGGGCAGTTCCCCACTGTCTTTAGGAGGCTGGGTGAGGCAGTCCATGGTCAAGATTATCTCCACCTGCTCCCTCCCTCTGCCCTTTAAGTTTCATACTTTCTGAACTGATATTAAACTGTATGCATGACCTCTGCCTCAAGCACCACATTCCTGGAAGTCTTCCTATGTTTGTAGATATTTCCCTTTGTATGGAATGCCGTCCCTATCCCTTCTGTTCACTTAAGGAACTCCTGCCCGATCTGCAAGATCCAGCCTTATCATCCCACTTCATGAAGGAGAAAATGGAGATTCAGAGAAGTGGAGTTATTTGCCTAAGACCATGTAAATTGTGCTAGGGTCAGGACGTGACTGTGTGGGTCCAAATTTTGTGTTTTTATCTGTCTGTGGGTGGAAAAAGAGTGGCTGTATGCACTGATTGGATCATAATATTCATTTATGAGACGTGGTTATATTTAAATTGTATTTATTTTTATTCTTTTGGTTTCTTTTTTTTTTTTTTTTTTTGCGGTATGTGGGCCTCTCAGTGTTGTGGCCTCTCCCGTTGCGGAGCACAGGCTCCAGACACGCAGGCTCAGTGGTCATGGCCCACGGGCCCAGCCGCTCCACAGCATGTGGGATCTTCCCGGACTGGGGCACGAACCCGTGTCCCCTGCATCAGCAGGCAGACTCTCAATCACTGCGCCACCAGGGAAGCCCTATTCTTTTGGTTTCTTAAAGCAGAAGCTGAGGTCACTGATTTGAGACCTTTCTTCCTTTCTAATATAGGCATTTTACTGACATAAATTTCCCTCTGAAGACTGCTTTAGCTACTTCCCACAAAATTTGATATGCTATGTTCTAATTTTAATTTAGTTCTAGTATCTTCTAATTTTGATCTTCTCTTCTGTTTTTGATTCTTTCTAATTTCTGTTCTTGATTCCTTCTGCTTGGAGTTCATTGTGATTCTTGGATCTGTAGAATTATAGTTTTCATTAAATTTAAAAAATTTTAGTTGTTAATATTTCAAATATTTTTTCTGCTTTTCCTTCTTCAAGGACTCCACTTGCATGTATTTTCCACAGGTCACTAATACTCTGTTTATGCTTTTTTCTTAGTTTGTTTTTTTTTCCTGTGTTTCATTTTGATAGTTTCTACTATTATATCTTCAAGATCACTAATCTATTCTTCCGCAATGTCTAATCTGCTGTTAATCTCATGTAACCTACTTTTCATCTCAGACTATATAGTATTCATTTATAGAAGTTTAATTTTGGTCTTTTTTTCATATGTCTCATGTTTTAATGTATTCATGTGTTCCTCTAGATCATTGAACATATGAAATACATTTAAAAATAGTTATAATGCTTGTTTTAATGACCTTCTTGAACTAATTTTATCAGCTATTTAATTTCTGAATGCCAACTGATTGATTTTTCTCCTCATTATGACTCATATATTCCTTCTCCCTTACATACCTTGTAACTTTTTTTATTTGATGCCAGAGACTGAATTTTACTTGTTGCATGATGGATAATTTATATTCCTATAAATATTAGTAAGTGTTATTCTGGTATGTAGTTAAATTATTTGGAAACATTCTGATTCATCTGGATCTTGCTTTTAAGATTTATTAGACAAGACCAGAGCAATGGAAAAAACCCTTCTGATTACCCTACCTGATGTCCTGTGAGTTAATAGGCTTCCCACTCCTACTGATGGGACCAGAAAATTTTCCCAGCCTTGTGCGAGCTCTGAGATTATTTCTTCTGACTATTTCAGGTGTGTCTTGCCCAGTCTTATGTAGGTTCCTTACATGCATGTGCTGATCAGTCTTCAGTTGAAGACTTGAGGGAAAACCACTACAGATCTCTGAATTATCTCTCTGGGCAGCTCTCTTGTGTCTGATACTCTGTCTTTTGAACTCTATCGATCTTGGCCTCCCAGCTATCTTCCCTCAACTCAGAGAGACTGCCAAACTCTGGTAGATTTCTCTTCCTTTTTTCTGTAGACTGGAAATGCTCTCTAAGCAATAAACTAGGATAATTTGGGCTACATCTGATTTTTTTCTCATTGCTTAGGGATTCCTGCCCTGCCTCATGGCCAATTATTGAAAACTCTTCCTTTATATATTTTATTATTCTTTTTATTTGTTTCATCTGTGACAGTACATCTGGTCTCTGTTACTTCTGGTCATAAGTCAAAGTTGGGTTCACTTTTCTACTGTGAAAATGACTCATGTATTAGAATCTTTGAGAAGAGCCTGGAGATATTTGTGCTGATAAATAATCTTGATATTATTGTAAGATTGTAGTCAATTATTTCCTTAGGTCAGGGACCATGTCTCTTTGACCAACTCCCTTCCTCCCCTTGCTCCAGTCCAAAAGACTAGCTTCACACCTCAAATTGCCTCTTACAAGTCACCTGTTCTCAGACAAATTACCTGAATACCTTGACCTCAATATTTTTAAATCTGTAAAATGGGTTTACTATTATCTACCTAATGGACTTGTAATTGTTAAATTAAATAACATATAAAAAAGTCTTTCTCATAGGAAATATCTGAAAAACAGTTGTACAATTAAAGACAATTAAAAGTTGTATGCTCTAAAGTGTCAGGATTTGATATTGTGTCAGTCAATTATAGTTATATATATATATATATATAATCTATCTCTATATATATCATCTTTCTATTTTAATTCACATCAAGAATGGTCTATAAAATTCTCTCCTTTGTTAAAAGACTTAAACTTTTTTCTTTTCATTTCTCTAATAAAGATCATGCTGTAAAATATGCAGAAAGAAAATATTTATTTGAGATTTGATGTTTGCAACAGTATGTGTCACACATAAATGAGATTGAAGTTCCTCTTATAGGAAATACTAAAGTCTTCAATTAATTGATTCAGCCCAGTAATAGGGCATTTTCATTGAGAAACCTGCTGAGACTTTGTGGAAGGTTCATCATGGGCAAAGCCAGCAGTTTCCGTAACTCTGCCTGGGTCACACTGGACTGGGGGTGCAGAGATGCCCACCTCAGTCTGAAGACTCCTTGTCATCTATTTCACTGGAGAGAGAGCATTAAAGATGCAGGCAGGTTCAATGTTGTCATATTCTGACACAGTATATTTTGTGTGAAGGAAGCTTCCCTTGTGCTGGCATTGGTATTTAGACTTCCAGAGGCATCCAGTGTCTTCCAGGTGATGTTTTTAGTATGATCATCCATGTAGTCCATTGTCCTCCATCTTATATTGTCCATTCTTCAATAACCTGGAACAGAAACCAAGATTATTTCTTCACATCTGTGAAATACCTAGGTGAAAAAAGAGGGAGGGGACATTCCATTTTTTCCATTTATATTCTTCATAATAAAAATGAAATCCTTCTTAGACTCCCATTGTATTGAGAGTAGACATACTTGTGGCCCTCTTAACTGCTCCCTTACCTGAAGGGGAGGTACCTCAGAACCCATATTTATAAATGGTTCCAGTGGATTGGGCCAGGTGTGGACAGCTGACACAAGCTGGGCCAATCGAATCTAGAACTGACATTTTTCAGTTATAGTTGACACTAGAGTAGACTCTGACAAAAAAAACAAAAATATATTTAAAAGTCCAGAGCCGTGATTGGGATATTTTCCACCAGGTGATAGTATAAACAGGAAAGCATATCTGTATATATAAGAGAAAGAGTTGGATTGAACAGAAAGAAGCAGAAATATGATACAAAGAGTCCATTCTCTAGGCTTCCCAGATGCTGTTTCATGTTTTCTCTAAGGACTGGCTATATTCCCACACTGAGGTTCAGGGAGACATGAGTGTGTCCCTACACTAAATACCAAAATTTTATTTCAGTTTATGTTGGTTTATTCTCCATACAAACAAAGGGCACTACCTCATAAAGCATGACGGAGTGACGTGAAGTAAAGAACACTTGATCTACACCTAAAGAGAGAGGCAGGACACCTAGAAATGACTGAGCATGCAATGTAGGCCAACAACATTTCTATAAACAGATTCATTTAATCCTAAAGCAGTCCATAGGTGGTAGACTTAATAGGTCTCTTTTACAGAGGAATAAACTGAGGCTCAGTTAATTCAAGTAATTTGGCCAAGATCATAAAGTTAGTAGTAGATGCTGAAGCCAGGTCAGCTGACTAATTCCTTCAAGAATGACAAAGGTGATGGGTGTCATGTGGCTTCTGAAGTCCTTGACCACATGCTGGGTTTGGTTTATTGACAGATCATAGTAGCTTTCTCATCAAATCAACTTAAGCAGGATCTCAAGTGTCACTCAAAAGGAGTAAGAGAGCAGTGGGACCAGCAGGGGAAATCTATCCCCTCCATGTATAATAAGCAATTAGGTAAGTTTTGTGTTAATTCACTCAGAGAAGCAGAGAAATATTGCAACTCTTTGGATTAAAGTCTGAAATCAAACATCCTTTTTTTACACGGTTGACCTTTGTCAGTTTCTTGTAAGAGGAACTGATGATGAGCCACTGAACTAGCAAATTAGCTCTGCAGAGCTGTTGACAGGGTCAGTAAGAAATGAAACCCATCTGCACAAAGATGAGTTGGTTTTTAAGGTGTAGGACTCAGTTTGGGACGCTTCAGCCCTACAGATATTCAGAGGCACTTTGGAAGCAGACTCTAAAAAAGTGCAGATTTTTTTTTTTACCTTGAGACATTTAACTTTTAGCTTCTCCTTCTAGAACGAGTCAAGGGTGTGATGTTGGCTTACCAAAATCTTCAGGGAAGCGGGACTCTTTTTCAACTACTTGAAACCAAAAAGAAATGTCGGGCACCTAATCTGCATCAGGAGTTTTAATGCCATGGTGTATTGACTCCTCACATCAGCAGTAGAAAAGCTATTTCCAATTTACCAGAAAAAAAAAAAAAAAAGGTATGGGAAGGTTTTGTAACTTACTGTAATCTTTTACCTCCATACCTACGTTAAAATTTAAGATCACTGTGGAGGATATAAGGTACAGAAATAAGGCAAAGATTAACTAGACAATCATGGATCCTGTTCTTTATACTTCCTTGGTGGAAGCTTTACTCTATTTCCCAGAATCTCTTGAGGTTGGTGTAATCATGTGACCCAGTTCTAGCCAACGGGCTATAAGCAGAAGTGATATGTAGAAATTACTTGCAGGTGCATAAAATACTCCCACAAGCACTTTTCTTGCTTTTTCTCCTTTCAATGTCTTGACAGAAACAAACACAGAAATTTTGGAAGCCCTGTGTTAAAGGTGAGGGAACCAAAAAGTTCTGGGTTCCCGAATCACCACTTGGAGGAGAGCTGTTCAACAATTGGGGATATTTATTTTGGACTTCACAGGGGAAAAAATAAATTGTAGTATACTTGGATCATCAAGACATTTGGGAGTTTATTACCACAACTAGCATTAGCTTAGCTAGTACAAAGAGCTAAGGACCATAACTGTGATGCGGGGTTTGATGGTAGGACTTTTACACTGAAGTATAGTCCTTCAATGTGATGATGAATTTTAGGTGTCAAGTTGGCTAGACTATGATGCCCAGAGTCTAATATTGATCAAATATTAGTTAGTCTAGATGTTTTTGTAAAGGCATTTTTAAGATGTGGTTAATATTTACAACCAGTTGATTTTAAGTAGATTACCCTTCATAATGTGGGTGAGCCTCATCCAAGCAGTTGAAGACCTTAAGAGCAAAGACCAAAGTTTCTCCGAGAAGAAGAAATTCTGTCTCCAGACTGCAACATAGAAATTCTGCCTGAGTTTCCAGCCTTTGGACTGAAGATTGCAACATTAACTCTTGCTCAATCCCCAGGTTGCTTCCTTGCCCTAATTGTTACAGATTTGGCAGCTGCCAATTCCTCAAAACAAATCTCTCTCTCTCTCTCTCTCCCTCCCTCCCTCCCTATCTATCTATCTATCTATCTATCTATCTATCTATCTATCTATGGATCTATCATCTATCTATCTATCTATCTATCTATCTATCTATCTATCTATCTATGGATCTATCATCTATCTATCTATGGATCTATCATCTATCTATCTATGGATCTATCATCTATCTATCTATCTATGGATCTATCATCTATCTATCATCTATCTATCTATCTACCTATGGATATATCATCTATCTATCTATCTATGGATCTATCATCTATCTATCTATCTATCTATCTAAAATCTATTGGTCTGTCTCTCTAGAGAACCCTGAGTAATACAAACTTAAACAACTGAAGCACCTGGATGGAATGATGTTTGCAGTGACTGAAGGAATGAGATCCTGCTATTGACTGACATCCTTTTATTTCTGAAAAATTTCAGGGGAGTGCAGGTAAGAGGAGTTAGATGGTCACAACCAGTTTAGAGAGCTCCTAGCTGAAGTCTTAAGATATTGGGACTCTGGTTGGGAGGCCTGTGCAGTATCCTACAACAGACAGTACTGCAGGACTCAGGCATTCACTGCCCCTGCCCCCGACTCTGGGAAGATTATCCTTTCCTGTGCCATTGACATCAGGCTTGGCTATTTGACCTGCTCTTACCAATTAAATAAGATCAGAAGGGGAGTATTTCATGTCTAGGCAGAAGATTTAAAAGTTAACATAAGATTCCCTCTCTTTTCCCTCTGCCACATGGCTGGCAATAGGTAGAGGATGCACCAACACGCAGGACCCAGAAACAAGTCACCTGGAACAGAGTCACAGACAACCCTCTAAGGATACAACACAAGCAGAAATGAACCTCTGTATTAAAAGCTGTTCAAAATTTGGTGGGATTTGCTTTCCTAGCATATGTTAATCTCTCCTGACTCATCTATACTTATGGATCTATAACTATAGACTTCCCTGGTTCAAATCCTGGTTCCCTCCATTTCCAGTTATGTGTCTTTGGAAAGGCTACTTAGCCTCTCTCTTGCTCAATTCTCTTCACTTAAAAAGGGGGAAAATAAAATACTTATGGAAAAAGGTGGTTGTGAGGATTTGGTTAGTTAACATATGTAAAGTTCTTATTTGTTACAGGCACATAAAAGATAATTAATGCATATTACATGTGATAATAGCATGCTTTTAAAACCCTTCTCCACACAGTGACCAGGAAGCCATTACCACTGGGGTGTGCAATGTAAGAGTCATAAGCAATTCACAATCATCCAGTTCAGAGTGGGATTTGGGAACTTTCTGGGTTAGCACTAGATAATACATAAGTCCTTATGGTCTCTGTTCCCTATTCATCTCTCTGTCTCTGTCTCTCTCTTTGTAGACCTTTATGTAAACACAGTCCTTACCGGGAAGGACATACAAAAATAGGCAATGGGCTGGATTTGGAAGCTAGGCATACTTTGCTAATCCCTGGTGTAATCAGTTATATGGTACCCTTTTGATTTTGATCTTTTGTTTTTCCTTATAGGAGATCTCCATCTAACCTCTCTTCTGGAAGGAGCTAAAGACTACTCTTGTCACAGGTGAGCATTCACCCCACACACATTTGTGCATGCACTCACCTAGTCAGAACAATTCCCCTCAACGCTGAACATGGGTCATCAGCTCTGCTCTTAGCTGATTTCACTCCAATAACATGAAAAATGATATATCTACTTGGTCCATGTCCCTCAGCAGTGAGGTGGCTCATTCATTCCTACAGTAAGTACAGCACGTGAAACTGATTCTTGAAGGGAAAGCAAATCCTTTGTCCATAAGGACAAATATTGATGAGGCCACATTGTGAAAAAACAAAGGACTTCTGGTGTGGGTGGTTAGCTTGGCTTGTTGGATAGGAATAGCATGTCATTAGCACAGATTCTGTCCTAGCCCTGTGATGGTTATCTGTGGTCCACAGAGGTATGGATGCACCTGATGAGGGCTGTCATGAGCATTTGGATGAAGCAGACGTTTAAGGTCCCTTATATAAAATCCCACTGCAGGTTAATTTTTAGGACTGGCCCCTTTCC
Source organism: Grampus griseus (assembly GCF_964374135.1). Classification (NCBI taxonomy): domain Eukaryota; kingdom Metazoa; phylum Chordata; class Mammalia; order Artiodactyla; family Delphinidae; genus Grampus; species Grampus griseus. The sequence goes on along the minus strand of NC_139018.1, from coordinate 6,901,297 downwards.
CGATACTTAATGCAGGAATCTCAGCCTTCCGAGTTCCATCACAAAACAATAACTACAATAAGCAGGGTCATCTATTTCCGTAAGAAAGATCTCAAGCTGCCTTGCATTGCTTCTCTGTAGGTATGGCCCTACAATGGTTCACACTGGCTGAATCAATTTTGCAATTTTTTCTAATAATGCTGTCCAACTCAGCTACTGCCTCTTCTATTCCTTGGCATTGGCTTTGTAATTCTGTTTGTCCATCTGTTATTTGTCCTTCTGGCATTGTTGCCTGCCCATTTGTTTATATTTTTCTGTTTTTTTTTTCCCAGTCATTTTGAAAAACCAGTCTACTGTTTGATATTCTGTCTTGATCCCCTTCTGAAGACATGCTGTGAGAAATTCTAGAACTGGAGGGAAACACTGGGTCTTGCTTCTCTGAGGGTTTGAATTGCAAACTGGAGTGTGTGTCTCTGGGTACATCAGGGATATAGCTGCAGACTTGGGGAAGCACAAGAAAAAGTTTCCATGTTTTCCCAGAGCAATTTTACATCACAAAGACTTGATACTTCTTTATTTTAATACATATGGATTTATTATAGAATAGGTCAAACTTTTTTGTTTGTTTTTAAGTAAATAGAAGAACAACATTGCTGAATGCCTCTTTGGATTTTGCATCAAGTTCCCTCTCTCCTGCTGTTAGAGGACTTTGATGGAAAAATCTGAGAAACACTGATTAAGCAATAGAGTGAGTGGGGAGGGAAGAGGCCCACCTTCTAAAAGTTTCCTCTGCACCAGCACAGCACTTGATCCCCTGGTATATCTTATTTAATCCTCATAATACATGGGGCCACAGTGATATTTACCTATTTGACTAAATCAAGGTTGAAAGAGGATAAGGATAACAGTGATAATGTCATTACCATTATATTAAGTAATTGTGCTAACGACACACATTAGAAAGAGACCAAACTGCAAATTGAGTGCTGTTTTTTCACTTAGAAGGAGACATTCTTGCATGATGTTATGGGCTGGATTGTGTTTCCCCCAAAATTAATATGTTGAAGACCTAACCCCCAAGTACCTCAAAGTGTGGCCCTATGTGGAGATAGGTTTTAAAGAGGTAATAAAGTTAATATGAGGCCACTAGGGTGGACCCTGATTCAATATGGCTGGTGTCCTTATAAGAAGAGATTAGGACACAGACACATAGAAGATAATGTGAAGATATGGGGAGACCATCTAGAAACCAAGGAGAGAGGCATCAGAACTAACACCTAGATTGTAGACTTCTAGCCCCCAGAATTGTGAGAAAATGCATTCTGTTCTTTAAGCCACCAAGTCTGTGGTACTTTGTTACAGAAGTCCTAGGAAAACTAGTGCACATGACAGGGCTTTTAATCTTTCTTTTCTTTCTCTTTCCTTCTTTGTTTCCTTCCTTTCTTCCTTTCTTCCTTCATTTCCCTTTCTTTCTTTCTTTCTTTCTTTCCTTCTTTCTTTCCTTCTTTCTTTCTTTCCTTCTTTCTTTCTTTCTTTCTTTCTTTCTTTCTTTCTTTCTTTCTTTCTTTCTTTCTTTCTTTCTTTCTTTCTTTCTTTCTTTCCTTCCTTCCTTCCTTCCTTCTTGTTCTTTCTTTCTTCTTTCATCCATCAGACTTTCTACCGAATCCATCTATCTATCTATCTATCTATCTATCTATCTATCTATCTATCTATCTATCTATCTCCTACTTATTCATCTACAGAACATATAAACAAACATCTAATTCATATATAAAAGTCTAAAGGAAATATCTTTATTTTTCCCTATTCCCACTATCCTAAAACAACATCTATTTTAATGGCAACTCAGTCTTCCCATTTATACCTGTAACATTTCTACACAGTTGTAACCATAGCACCCACATGCAAGAATGTTCTAATATTTCCCCTGATCTTTAGCACTTAAATATTTATTAAATATTTACAGAATATAACTAATCCTGGTAAATTAGATACTATTTCTTTGGACTTATTTATTGAAATATTATATATTTAATTATTATTTTCTAGAATTATTCTAGATATGTACACAGAGTAGGGATAAATCTGCAGAAGAAATTTAAAAATCACTCATAATTTCATCATGCAGAGATATTTGATGTGATCTTTTTGCCTTTAGTATTTTCTATACTTGTATGAATACACAGATATACAAAGAGACACTTGTAAATATTTAATATACTTTCCTGTGTTCTTATATAGAAAAGATAGTAAGTTGTTATCTGCTCTCTCTGAGGCAAATGTTTTCCAAGGTTTGTGTTGTTATTTTCATTTGAAGAAGTTTTAATACTTACACATTCCAAGATATTGAATCGTGTGGGCTTTTTCTGTCATTTTCGTACTCCAAACTTACATTTCTATCCTGAGAGCAAATATTCACCTAGATACTATAAAGTTTCATTTTTTTCCATTCAATTATTTAATCTATCTAGAATTTGTTTTGCTACAGAATATTTTATGCAAATCCATACTAATATCCCTCAAGTAGTTAATAAATGGTTGTAATAATATTTGTTGCAGTGTCCTACACTTCTCCACAGCATTCAATTTTTGTGTTACAAATTACACAACATAGCTACTTAAGACAGCACCTAGTTATTAGCTCATGGTTCTGTAGGTCAGAAGTCCAGGGAGAGTGTCCTGCTCAGGATCTCACAAGGCCATGCTCAAGGCAACAATTGTTGTGTCTTCATCCAAAGGCTTGACTGGGAAGAGACTTGCTTTCAGCTCCCTCGGGTTGAATCCATTTCCTTGCTGTTGTAGGACTGAGATCCCCGATTTCTTGCTCACTGCCGGCCAGTGGGGATCACTCTCAGCGCTCCTAGTGGCTGGCTGTCCCCTCCATAATCCCTCTCATACTTTCACTTGAACTTTCAGGAAAGACTCAGTCACTTTTGAGGTCTTGTCCGATTAGATCTGGCCTACTCAGAATAATCTCACTCTGTATTAACTCAAAGTCAACTGACTAGATATCTTATTGAATTTATAAAATTCCTTTACCTTTGGAATATAAGGCAACCTAGCCAGGGGAGTAAAAGTCATCATATTCACCAATCCAACCCACACTCAAGGGGAGGGCATGTTGCAGAGAATGCACACTATACAGCATGCATCTTGGGGGTCATCCCAGAATTCTGCCTGCCACCCCAGAATTCTACCTGCCACACCCACTTATTTTTTATGCCATCTTTGTAATATGTTTCTATTCTTCGATTTTGTTCTATATTCTATGACCTGCTAGTGAACCCTACTGTTTCATTCTTTATCTGTCCTTGAACCTGTGTAATGTCAATCTTACTATTATAGAATTATAAAACTTTTTGTTATAGTTATGCCAGGTGCCCCCCCCATTTTATCTTCTTTCAAAAATAGTTATTTGCATTCTCTTTTATTATTTATTTATTTTCTCAAATAAACACCAGCATGATTTATCAAGGCTCCAGTCTCCAGTCTAGATATGCTCTCATTTGAATTTTGATTTCAAACTAGTTAAATCTATGCATTGTATTTGGGGAGAATTTGCCCCTTTACAAAAATTAAGCTGTATAGACAATGCTATGTCTTCAATTTAATTAAACAAATATGCATTGAGTGTCTGTCTTGCATCAGACACAGAAATGAACAAAAAGAAGTTATGTTCCATGGAGCTTTCGTTTAAGGGAAGGAGACAGACAATAAATAAGTAAACAAGTGAATAAGATAATTTCAAATAATGCTAATAATTGACAAATAGGGTCAAATGATATAAAATGATTGGGTATGATAGTGGTCAACTTGGGATAAGGAATAAGGGAATCTTCTTTGAGATATTTGATCTGAAACACAAAAAACTCTCAGCCATGAAAGAATCAGAGGTAAAAGCCTGTTGGGCAAAGGAAGCGGTACATTCAAATTCCCCAGAACAGCATGAGATGCAATCCAACAGGTGGGTAGGAACCAGATATCTTAATCAAATCTTTATTTCTATTTTTGAGTAGTAAATTTATACAATGTTCCCTGTAAAGGCACTATATACACAGTTCTAAGTTTGACCTCTATAGAGAATAATGTTTCTGTAACATTTTCTAAATGATTGCTGCTAATATATAGAACAGTTATTGATTTTTAGAGTATTTATTTTGAAATGGTCACAGTACTTAACTGTGGTTAATTCTGCAAATTCTTCAGTTTATGTACAACTGGATTTTCTCTTCTTCTCTTGTGTTTTTGAGATAGATACTCATAACAAATGTAGTAATCATATTTTTGCAATAACATACATTTTGCATCTTCCTTTTAAAAGGTCATTACACCTTGATTTCTGTTTCATATCTTAACCAGTTTTATTTTTACACATCTCAGTGGGAGTTGTGTCTCTTTTTTATAGTAAGTTGCGTTTTGGTTTAAAATGGAAGGCATGATTCTTTTCTGATATTTTCATGGTGAATATAGGAGTAATTTGGATCTGTTATAAGTAAAACCTCTCTAGAGTATTTGTTTCTTTCAGGATTTATTTCTCCTCTAAATTATTTCCTTAAAATGTATTAAATGGCCTAAGATTCATGGGTTAAAAGGAATCACTGGGGTGCTGGTTGTGGGGGAGTCATTGGATTCTGGACAAAGTTCACTAGCTGTTTACCTTCAATGACCTGTCTAGGAGTTTGCTTTATAAATAATAATTTGATTGTCTTGGGAAAAAGTGAAACGTTATTACAAATCTGGAGAGGAAGAGAAAAAAAAAGAGAGGCAGACTGACCCAGGCAGTGTCTTGAGAATGTGGTTAGAGGTTGTACCATTCCATTTTTGCTAGGCAGTTGCTGACCATGAGGAATTTGCTCTCCCTGTCCCTGGGGAGGCTGTACCACATACTGACCTGAATCTAGGCTCTGTCGCTGATTTGCTGTGCAACTTTGGGTAAGCCAGTTAACTCCTCCAAGCCTCTTTTTCTTCATGGAGACTATACCCTGTAGCTACAGGGGCTGCTATTAGATTATATAAGGTACCATGTTTAAAGTACCAAGCATTCTATTATGCACAGAACAAGCCCTCAAAAAATGCTAGTTCCTTTATTTTTCTTGCAAGCCAAAGGAAACTTCTAGTTGCCATGTAATCTACAGATATTTCTTTTCACTATCTCACATGGAAAGCAGCCCCTCAGTAACTGGGAAGCATTATCACAGTGGCTGTTTTGTTGTGGCTGTTGCTGTTGCTGCCATCATCATCATCATCATCATCATCATCATCATCATCATCATCTCTATGGAGATGAATCTAAGTCATCTGAGTCACCTGGTGAGCAGGGCTTCTTAATCTCCAGGCCAATTATATATCTTGAAATATTAAAGCATGGAGGTAGTTATATGCAAAAGAAGTGCTGTGTTTCTTACACACTAGGGGTGAGAATATTAATGAATAAAGAAGCCGCATTGCCTGTATCTCTGCCCTGTAGATATTCCTTTCTTGCTTCTCCACCTCAAATCCCCTCTGCCCACCAGTCTATTCTGACTGAACAGACACCTCTGAGAGCAAATGTTTCTGTATTTATTACAACTGTCTCTTATACGCCCTGAAACTAGATCACCAGTCTCTTCTCCCCAGCCCCCCAAACACAGCACACCAAATTTCTCATGTAAATTGTATGAACCAGTGTCCAAACTCTGCCATAATTTTTAACCATCTATTTGGGTGTAAGTTCTCTAGAATTCATTATTTCCTTTTCCACATCATTTCACAAATAATGGGCTATATACGAAGTGAAATGTAAAATTGAAGGAATGATCAGGGAAATTTAAGGCACAAATGCCATTAAGATTCATGTTCCTGTACCTGAATGGCTGTGTTGAAATGATGTGGGCAGGTACGGAAGTCACTAAATTGCCTTTAAGGGATTGGCTAATAGTGACTTGAACTCTGTCCTTCTGTCACTAAGCACCGTTCATGAGGGTCATTCTTTAGTCACATACAGATGAAGTGTCTACCGTAAAAAAACAAAACAAAACAAACAAACAAAAAACTCTGCTGCTAAACTGTTGATCTTTGACATGGTATCAAATAATCTGATAGGCCAATCTGATAGACTCTCTCTGAACTCAGTTTTCCACCTGGAAAACTAAGATAAGAACATTTACCAAAATAGATGTTTTTTGAGGGTATCTGTGAAATAATGTTCATTGTATACAGACTGGTACTTTGTAAGCTTCTAATAAATTATAACCGTCATGGGTTTAATTATTATTTCTAGGGTCTCTAAAATAAAATTATTGCCATCAGTTAAATGTTCAGGGCTTCTACTTTGAGCTATGACTTCAAGGACAAAGCCCTCATCAGCACTTGTGATGCCCATTTCCTTATTTAAGACTTGAAAACAATTTTCTCTCCAGTGAGTTATTCTAGGTGAACCAAAATTGACTTCCTTTTTTCAACTCCTGCTTGGTCCATCTCATTCACCCAACTCTGCTGCTGAGTATCCCCTGCCTTTCCCTTTGAGCCAAAGCAATAGAATTTTAGGAATCAAGCCTGGGGCCCGGACATTGTTCATGTGCCCCTGTACCATTGTGTGGGTGCATTAGGGATAGATTTAGGGCCCCAGCAACTAAGTAAACACTGCACAGAAGACCAGATCTAACCCCCGTGTGGTCAGCCTGCATCACTGCACATCTTAGAGCCTGGTAGTCCCAAGAAACAGAGCCTGAGATGGAGATTCTTATGCAAGTGACTTATTGAGAGAGAAACTTGAAACAAGAGGAGGAAAACAGGGAAAGGACAGGTGAAGGAACTGAGTAAGGTTGTAGTTTTAGGTGGAGTCTAGCTTATGCCTGATCCCATGGGGAGCTCTGGAGTATGAATTGTACAACAAGGTTGGTCACCCTTATGACACAGACAACAAGCTTTAGCTACTACACCTCAGTCAGCTGTTAGCTGTAGGTCACCTGTGTTGCAGCTGGGTGGGTAGAGAATGCAATTTTTAGGGCAAGTCTCCAAAGAATGGTGCAGCTTTGAGTCTGCAGCAACCAACTCTTGGAGTAATTGGGGGATGGGTGCTCTCGCTGTGTAAAGCAGATCTGTGCAGAGCACCCAAAGTGACCACTACACTGGCCCTTCTTCCTGGGTCCCTGATGCACACATTTGTTCCTGTTTTACATAGAAACTGGGACTTGGCCATGATTCTCAAAAGAGTGCCTGGAAGAAATGACAGCTTTTCAGACCTTGATTCTGCATCTGACATTCTCCTACGATCCTGACTGCTCCAGGCATTTATTACATTCATTTATTTAATGCATATCTTTTTCACCAGATGATAAACTTCAGCCTGATAAGTACTGTGTGCTGTAGCCCCTGCACCCAGAACATTGCCTAGCTTATAATAGATGTTCAGTGAAAATTTGTGGGCAAACATATACACATAAACACACATATAACACACAGATATAATGTTCCAGAGACACATAATATTAGGGGACACAGAATAATTCTCAGAAAAAGAGCAGTCTAAGTTCATGTTAAGAGAAGATTGTCTATAACTGTAACATAATCTGCTTCTGTGTGCAGTGGAATTGGTACCCTCCATCACGTACATCATTACATAGAACAGACCCAGTCCCTTTGGTTAATAGTCCTGATTGCTGACCGTGCTGGAGTCCACCATGAATAAAAATGGAACCCGCCACAAATGATTGGCATCTCAGATATATAAAGACCTAGTGGAAGTTTTGTAATGATTGATTTTCTTCAACTCAGGCGACTGTAGTTACCTAGGCGAAACATCCAACCCCAACCTGGCCCAGAACAAAATCCCAGATAAGGTCTTGAGGGATTTGACTCCCTCTTGGATGGGAAAAACAAGAGAGCAAGAGCCACATCCCAATGTTCACACCATAAAGGAAAGTTACAAGGGATCTCACATCCCTTATTGGCATGCAGAGCACACCTGTCTATGGTCCACCCTCAAACCCAAGGTCTCCTTCCAGTCTATTGCTCAAGTCCAAGTTTCCAAAACTCTCTTTTCTCTTCTGTTCTTGCTTTCTTCATCCTCTTCCTGTTCTTTGATTATTCTCCTCTCTGTGTGTCCAAGGCATAAGGAGAGTAGAATCAAGGTTCAGCCAACTCAGCTCAGGATCATGGTATAGAAACATACCCAAGACCCCATAGTCCAAACTGTCCCCAGATGTGCATGGATAGACAACTCTTTGCTTTGAATCAAAATCATCCTCTCTGTTCTCCAGTTCTGGTTCTGCCCTCTATATGCATACACAAAACAAGGTTTTATTTTTCACTACAGTTGTCATTTCTGAGGTCATGGCAAGCATGGGCATGTTGATGGCATGGGGTAAAACTCAAAGCTGGGAAGCAGGACTTGAAACTAGAGGTGAGAATAAAAGATTGTTTAGATATGGAGAGGGTCTGAGCAGACAGAGCTTGAGACTCAGAGAATATAGCTTTTCTGGAACAGACGTCTGGAAGCAGGTCTTGGGGTTTGACACAAGTTAAAGGGTTATGGAACTCCTAGAGCCGAAGGGCTCATTTTGGTAGAGCTGCTGTTCACTGAGGCTACAGAAGCACTCAGTGGCCCAGTGGCTGCAGGGAGCTGATGCAACATGGGAACCTGGGGAGAGAGCAACCTCTAATGGGCAGGTTGATTTGGTAGCTCAGGTCTTATGATACTGGGTGCTAGGGGTTTCATGCCTTGTTTTCAAAGGAGCCCCTTAATTCTGGCTGCCTACAACATCCTTCCAAACTAGATCTAGGGAAGCTGAACCTGAACTTAGGGTTAAGTTCACCTGTGAGAAGCTGAAGATATAGTGGGTGGGCCAGAGATTATCCAATTCATCTTTGAAGCTTTTGAAGGTAAATATCATATCTCAATCAATGACATGTGTTCTCTATGCTAAAAATCTCCATCCAGTCTTGCACTGCCTGTACTTAACTCAGAAGTATTTATCCAGCACCTCCTATTTATCACACTACATATGGGGCTGGGGCCACTCACACAAAGTCCTAGTTCCTGCTGTGCTGGTTAATTTTATAGATCAACTTGATCTGATAACAAGACTCAGATATTAAGTCAAACATTATTATGGGTATTGCTATGAGGCTGTTTTTGGAAGAGATTAACATTAAATTGGTAGACTGAGCAAAGCAGATTGCCTTCCCCAATATAGGTGGGCCTCGTCCAATCAGTTGAAGGCCTGAACAGAACAAAAAGACTGATCCTCCTGAAAGTAAGAGGGAACTCCTCCTGCTTGCCTGTGATCTGGGACATAGTCTTTTTTCTTTTCTTTATTTTTTTTTTTTTTCTGCCCTGGACTAACTGAAACGAGGTTTTTCTAGCTCTTGAGTCTGCTGGCCTTTGGACTAGAACTACACCTGGCACTGTAGCTTATAGACTACAGATCTTAGGAGTTGTCAGTCTCTTTAATCATGTAAACTGATTTCTTCTAATATCTTCTAATCTCTCTCCCCCTTTCTCTCTTTTTCTCTCTCTCTCCCTATCTTTTATTTGTTCTGAATAACCCTGACTAATACACTACCTTAAAGTTTATAGTCCAACCATGTGCGTTTTGTGGGAGGAGCCATGGAATACCAACAAGAAGCCCATTAATGCAATAACATGTAAAAAGGGCTGCAGTAGATGGTAGTCCAGTTGTGCATGGAGTTCAAGCTTCAGGAAGGCCAAAGATGCTCCAAATAAAGATTTTCCATTACAAAGTTCCAAATCCAGACCCCTGTGCCTGGTGTGTAAGGACATCCCTGAATCTGGCTGGTGCCTCCCTATCTCTTACCTCTTACCTCTTCAGCATCATTTCCCCACAGCTAAGAACCTGGGCTTTCAAGTCAGACCACACTGTTTGTATGCCACTTCTCCTACTTATTAAGTGTAAAACTTTGGGCAAATTACTTGACCCCTTTGTCCTTACAAACCTTAGTTTTCTTATTTGTGAACTGGAAATACTAATATACACCTTACAGAATTTTGTGAAGATCAAAGAAAATACTATTTTTAAGGCACTGAGTACAGTGTCAGATACATTATAAATGATGTACGGTAGCAAGTTTCATCATCTTCATTACCATCATCACCTTCATCATCTTCATCACTATCATTACTGTTACTACCAGCACCACTTTCAATATCATCATTATCATCATCATCACCATCTCCATCATTGACACCACCAGCATCATCATCATCAACGTATCACCTCCATCACCACCACCACCACCACCACCATCATCTTCTTCATCGTCAACACCACCAGCATCATCTTCATCAACATATCAGCTTCATCACCACCACCATCATCACCATCAACTAATCTAGATTACGCCACAGATTTTTTTTTTTTATTTCAAACACTTTATGCTTCAAATAAAGGAAATCCCTCATCAGACTGTTTTAAATAAAATATAATTTTTTTGGCTTATATAATTGTAAAATTCATAGTCATCTAGACTGAGGTCAGGATTGATCCAACAAGTCAAACAATAACACAGGGGCCCATCTTGTCTCTGTCTTTCTGTACTGACTTTCACAATTTGGCATCACCTTCGGACTTCCTGCAATAGTTCTGGCAGTCCTGGACCCTTCCCTATCAGTTAGAAAAAAAGGGCTGCAACAGTTGTAGACCTCACGACCTCATACCACACGATTGAGAAAAAGAGTTCTAAGAGATCCATGGAAGAGAGAGGAGTCTTCTCTTTCCCAGAATCCCCAGCAAATATCTCACATTTCATTGGCTTTGAGTGGGTTATGTGCTTATCCCTGAACCAATCACAGTGACTAAAGGAGTGGGAAAAATAACTGATGAAAATACTGAGAACCGATCCCTGAAACTCAGGATGGGGTTCAATCATACGGACATCATAGGGCTGAGAATGGGGGTGGCTCCTTCAAATAACCCTAAGTGCTATTTGCAGAGGACGGTTGGATGGAGAAAAGAGAGCAACTACCACAAAAGTTCACTACGCTGACCTTCTCAGGTGTACCTTTGAATGTGTGGTTCTCTCTCTCTCGGTCAACTCCCCTACCCTCATCTCAGACTAGTTCTTCCATGTCCAATTCAGTGTCTCTCCTGACCACCCCTGCCCTGGGCTACCTTAGGTAGCCCTGTTGTGCATGCCTCTAACAGCCCCCTGATAAATGTCTTCTTTTCTCCCAGCACTTATATCACTATAAGTATATATTAATATATTGAGTCACCTGTTTATTGTTACCCCAACCCACTGGACTATAAGTTTTTGGGAGTAGGACAACTTAGTTGTTTTTCCCAGTATCACCAAGAGGAAACATTAAAGTCAGGAAGTAGTAATTGTGCTCAAAAATATTTGAGAAGGGAACATGGGCATGGATGAATGAACGACAGAATGAATGGGTGAATGATGCAGTGAATGAGTGAAGTGACCTGGACTTCAATCTTAACCCAGGGAAAAATAAACGTCTCATTTCCTGCACTTTAGGCAAGCCAGGGGAAATCACGTCTTCCTAGCTACCAGCCAGAATTGATAGAGGCTCCTGTTTAGAAAAAAGAAATGCTGAAACTGGGGAAGAAACCGATTAAACACCATAAGAAAGAGTCAGGAGTGCAAAAATAGCAAATGATCGCCGTTAACTGTGATCTAAATATTGATCATAAAATATTTTTTTTAGCCTGAATTAACGTAATGAATTCCAAACCGAGGATCCGGTCTAATCAGATAAAGGTTGACCATGGACCATGGAGCAGTGCCAGAGGATGAAATCAGGTCTCATCCTCCGTCTGGGGGGCATCCCCACCCTTGGAGGTGAGGTTCCAGAGACATGCTTGAGTCTGGGGAAACATACAGAGGTGGGATCAGCACAGATGTGATCGGAGATGGAGTTCAGGACTGTCTTTGAAAGGAATTTCCCCCAAATCATGAAGTTGATCATTAATTGCTACGGTGGGGCTTGCATCCTTGCAATCATCCAGGAGTTCAAGTAAAAACCAGCACTCTCCTGACACCCAAAATTGTCTGTGTCAACATCACAATATATGTGGGGAGGAGCAGCCCTGGCCACAGTCACAATGGAAATTAATCAGGACATATGGCCTTGGCATCTTACAGATAGATGCTTTGGCATTCTTGATGCCATTACCATGCCATTACCATACCTCCAACCAGCCAGGAGGAAGGCATTTCTTCTCCCATCTTACAGGAGAGAAAACTGAGGCTCAGAATACTAACAGGATTGGTGCAGAGCTACTAATAACTGTCCACCTAATGATTTGAACTCCGATTGCTTCCTCTATGCTCTTCAATATCCCTATGCCAAATGTGAGCAGAATTCAAAGGAAAAAAATCACATTTTCTAAAGAACAGTTTCATACGGAAACTGAGGCATGTCATTCATGACATTGTATATAAACATGTGTGTGTGAGTGCATGTGGGTATATATGTGTCTATATATATATGCATGTATCTATGTATATATGTGTGTAAGTGTATATATGTGTGTGGATACATTTATATATATGCTAAAATATAAAAATAACAAGCAAACAAACAAAAGCACCCCCCTGGAAGTCAAAAAAGAAAATAATTTTCCAGGAGGTTCCTGAAGAGCCCTTCTCTTTATTCCTGAGATGTTCAATTAATGGGTGCAAGTCATAAAACAGTGCATTTTTTCCCTTGCTATGATGCATTGTTTTTAATCTCACTGCCTTGTATTATATCACATTCCTATAATTCTTCCAACAGGAAAAGACTTGTTTCATAAAAATATAGTCCCCAGCATTTGAAATATAAGTTCACATGCAGGCAACATATATATCACCGCACCGGCAAACTCACTCACTTACTTAATCCACTAAACTTCAGGGGCTTCCTATATTATGTGAAATGGTTTGAAACAGGCAGGAGCTGCCAGGACCCATCACTGCTTCTTTGCTCAAGAGAGACAGCGAGAAGGGAGGTGGGGGAGTGGAAATCCCCTCGGTGGATGCCAAATAACAAGTCTTTCATTATCACCCGGTGTCAGGACACTGGGTAATGTTCATTGTGCATGCACAATGAATTACTATTTACCTGGCAGTGCCTTTGATAAGCCCATCTCCTCTCCCTCTTTCTGTCCACGCAGCACGGAGCAGCGAAAAGCCTTTGCCTATAATTCTTATTAAGGTGATACCTTTTCTGAATAAGAAAGTACACACTTCCAAAGCCTGGCGTTCTCTGGGGTCTTTGAGGGACATTGTTTTTATTGGTTCCCTTTTATTTCTCCCACCCCGCTGTGTTTTAATGCTATAGTGACTTCTGTGTATACAACTCTCATATTGAAATGTCGGCGGCTGCAGATATATGCAATATTAAAGAGCGCTTATGAATTTTTGACATCTAATTAGTCGCTACCCAGTTAACATGTCAGGACTCAGAGGGATTAGGGAGGCAGCCCTTTCTGAATAAGTTACAGCGAGGCCCCTGTCCTTTTCATGTATTATTCTTTAATGTAGGTGGTGATTATTTGGCTGTGATTAATTGATGAAGCTCATTGGTCTGGCAAGTGGTACCGAATTCACCATTCTTCACTTTTATTTCTCTCAGTAGGGCTCTGCCACTTATTCAGAGGGACTTGCTTCCTTCCAGCCGGCCTCTCCTCTCTGTGCTGTGCTCCCAGTGGCGGGGTGAGAGGTGTTGTTCCCTGGGCCTGGCCTTGACCTTCCACAGCTCTTGGCTCACAGGTCAGCCGTGGCTTTTGCATCCCGCTTCCTCGTGGAGGGTCTGGGTCCAGCAGCCGTGGCCCAGGCACATCTGAAACCCATGGGACTTCCAAAGAAAAGCTTCTGGTTGCTCTCCTGTCTCCTGTCCGCTGTTTCAAGCCTTGTTCCGGTGCCCCTTAACACCTGTAGCACCCCGATGGGGTTCAGTTTCCTCCGAGGTTCAGCTGCCTGCCAAGATGCCAGGTGACAGGCGGGGCTCTCTGAGGCCACTCACGCCATTGTTTCCAGCTCTGGGGCCCCCAAGAAACCCCATGTGCCGTGATGCACAGCCTGATAGTAGTGCTGGCTTTGCCCCGAAGGGTAAGTGACACCAGGCTCTGAAAGAGGCAGCAGTGTAAACAGAGGTCTGTAAGAGGAAACACCGGCTGCCAGGAAGGGTGTCTGCCCACCAGCATCCAGCATCTCCACTGTCACCCTGAAGAAGGGTAAAGGTGGATTGGAAAGATGCCACTCGGTGCTCCTGAAGCCCAGGCCCTGCTCCTAGGCTGCCACAGACACAGCTGGGACCTCTTTGGCCTCTCTGGTCCTCTTTGGGCTTGTGAAAGTGGACTCTGATTGTCTTGGATTTAAGATGGCCCTGGTTTTTAATTTTTAAGGTAAAGCAAGCAGGGAAATAGTTTGTGATCTACAGCCCTGTGTTTATGTAGGGGCGTGGTGGGACTTTATGACTCCCCCTCATACTTGTGTGCACACACAGGCACACACACACACACACCCGTACACATACAGCCACATACACACTCATGGACACACACAGGGACACACAGTGTACACACACAAGTACATAAATATATATACACACACAGACACACATAACTATGCAAAAACATAGACACCTACACACATATACACACATCCCATGGACACACAGGCATGCACGTACACACGTATACAGATACACTCTTTCTCCCCCGTGGCTTTTCAAACAAAGGCTCTGCCATCAGACTTTCAGACCCCGGCCTCCTGGTTTTATGGGCAAATAATTACTTCTTGCAAAGTAGAACCACCCCCATTATAAATCTCCCACCATTCAAATCTATAATTGGGGCAGTAACAGAGCTGCAGCCGATTCTTCTTTTTAAATGCACCAACTCTGGACAAACCATCCTAAAAATGTATAATTATAAATAAACCTTCACCTATGTCAGCTGGCAGGGTTTTTAATTACCACACTTGATGTCAATCAAGGCCAGCGCTGGGCGCACATGCGAGGGGCAATTTCAGAGAAATTTCGCGGACATAAGCTGTCGCCTTATTCTATTATCTATATTTAAAGGAGAAGAGAAGAGATGAGGCGACAGCCAGGAAGGGAGACGGAGAGAGTGGCTGGCTGGCGGAAAACAGTGGGAAAGGCAGTTTATCCAAAGGGCAGTGTCCTGCCCTGGAAAGAGCTGGGGCCCGCCCTGGTGACCATTCTTTGTCTCCCAACCCTTTCCCTCCAGGAGATGAGCTGAGAGTGCGATGGGTGTCAATTTGCTGATGGAAGGGGGGTGGGGTGGATGTGCTCCTGTAGGAACAAGGCCAGCTGGTGGGGTGGGGGGACCAGGCAGAGAAGGGGGGGAACACAGAGAGCTAGAATTGGGGGGCGCTAGAAGGGAAAAATCAATTGATGCAAATTCACTTTCTCCTTGACGGCACATTCTATCCGAAGGAAACACTGAACTTTGTAGTGTTAGCAGCAGCTGAAATTTAGAATTATTGTTTCCTTCTAACAGAAGACTCATTTTCCACGGCCGCATTTGCAGCATAATAAGCTTTTTGTTATTTTTTCAATTAGAGTCAATTGACCTAACAAAATGCTTGGCAATTAAGTGATTTTTGTAATGGTCCGGGGGTAATTTAGTCGAGCTTGTCAGCTGTGTTTCATGAAGCCGAGATGTCTTTTTTTTTTTTTTCCCACTGCCTCTCTCTCTCTCCCTCTCTCTCTCTCCCTCTCTCTCTCGAGCATAATGGCTCATAATTTCGAAATCTTTTCCTTCTGTTTCCCTCACAATAATTCGCAATTACAGGAAGTTGTTGGAGGTGATTTTTTTTTCTACCTTGCCTTTTGAGTCAGTAATTTTAAATAAAATGTACATACTTATAAAAAGGCAGCTATTACTGAAATCACTTTTTGTGTAAACTCAATTATTTTATGAATAGTGACACCAGCTTATACTGGGTTCTGCTCCTGAAGGCTGAGGCATTATTATCTTCAGGGCAAAAGGTTTGGAACATTCAGAACACACTTTCCACATCAAACCAACATTCAATAAGGTAAACACAACTTCAGGGGAACAGGAGGCATCGGGGTTACCTGGTCATGAAAAATGGCCGTGCATTCATCTCCAGCCTCCTGGTCACCCCCTCCCCTCCCCTAGGACTGAAGGGAGGGCCTCAGTCTCTGATTTATGAGGGAATTCCTCATTTGCCTAATTGATTCATTTTCTTAAGATGACATCTGGAGTTACATTTCCTTTTTAAAAGGCTGCAGTTAGATCTGATGACTGGATCAGATGTTCCTTCATTGTACTACTATCTGTTTATACCTATATTAAAAAAAAAAAAAGCCAAAAAAAAAATATTCAGTTTGTAACTGCATGCACGCATACATGTAGAAACAGCCAGGAAGCCGTGCGCCCTTGTTCTCTCAGAACAAATTTGACGAAAGTCACATTTGACAGCGCAGGTCATTGTGGGGATGTGTGTTATCAAGGTTCATCTTTTTTAACCTTTAGGAGGCTTGTGCATGTTCCTGCATTACTGTGTGTCTTAAGATGGTCTCTTGCCCCTTTGTGAAAAACAACTTAGAAGCCACCCACTTCACTCCTCGGCAGGAAACTCCCCAGTAGGGGGCAGTAAAAGAGCAAGCCAGCCAAACCCCATTTTGGCTAGCCCTGTAATAGGGCAAGACCACCAGCCCTGGGAAACTCATCCCCTCCCGGCTCATGTGTGGACACAGAGCTAGAAAGATCCTTTAGCACAGATCGCTGGTTTTGAATTGGTCTCCCAACTCTTTCTGGAAAATGTCTAATCAAATGTTCCTCCTTGGGCTTCCCTGGTGGCGCAGTGGTTGAGAGTCCGCCTGCCGATGCAGGGGACACGGGTTCGTGCCCCGGTCCGGGAAGATCCCACATGCCGCGGAGCGGCTGGGCCCGTGAGCCATGGCCGCTGAGCCTGCGCGTCCGGAGCCTGTGCTCCACATCGGGAGAGGCCACAACAGTGAGAGGCCCGCGTACCGCAAAAAAAAAAAAAAAAAAAAAATGTTCCTCCTTCTCCATTTGGGGTTTCTATCTTTCCAAAGGGTCTCATTGAAAGCTGTGGCTGTTGTCATCTGGGTGCTGGGAGCTCTGGGCACATTCCCTGCCAGGGTTGCTCAGGCAGCATGGGAAATGGGAGGCTTCTTGAATCCTGGAGGCTTTTGCAAGGCCTGAGGAGACAAATGTCCAACACCTTTCAACTTACGCTGATTTACTTGACACTCGAATTTGGCTATTGTTTCCTTTTCCGGCATCTCAATTTCCCCAATTCTAAATTGAGGAGGTCAGGCTAGATACAATCTGCAGACCAATTATGCATTCATTCATTCTTTGCTATATGCATTCATGCACTTATTCTTTACTATATGCATTCATTCATTATTTACTGTATACACTCATTCATTCTTTACTAAATGCATGTTTATAGGCAGAAGACATATTCTGTGTGCTAACAAGGTTGTCGTATTCTTGGATTTGATTTGATTATTATTTTTTTAAATATGGGATCTTTGTTCAGCTCCAGGTGGTTTTCTTTACTTACCATTTTTTTTTTCTTCCTGGTTGACTAATTTGTCCTCAACCAAGGCTGAAGTCTCTAAAAATCTCTTTATGGTTTTAATGTGGTGTGTGCTTTCCATAGTAACATTTCACCTGTGTTTGGAGACATTTGGAAATCTCTCCCCATTTCTCCAGGTATCATGGACAGCCCTGGGTTTGGTTTAACTTAGATTCTAAGTCCCCGTGGTTTGGCCTGGGCTGGGGCTGGGCTCAACCTCTCGAGGCTTTGATTAATCCACTGCACCTCTCATTTTCCCGACTATAAAAGGGGAAGCTACAGTTCTGAATAAGCATCTTGCAGAAGAAAGAAGCCAAAGCAGAAAGTATTAAACTTTCATCCAACACCATAGGAGAGATGTAGTTATTAAATTTCAGCTGCTTATCAAACTGATATGAAAGTCATTTTGCATGATTGCTTTGCATCCTCAAATCTTCTGCTTTTATTTGCAATGCATCTCTGTGCTTCCTTATTAGAAAAATACTCAAAGGATAAAAAAACTGATAACATTATTCAGTTTTTACAATTAGGTAGAAAAAAGCTTTCAAAGAAGTGCTTTCTTATTGCAGCTGGTAATAATATTGGGGGTCCTCTTGATAGCAGTCTACAGTGATCCTACCCAAGATGACACTGGTTTTATCTTCTAATTGCTGGATACTGGTTCTACTGGATCTGGGCAAGGGAGGCTATTTCCAGTTTTTTCCTTGGTACATATAACTCTGGTTTATGTGACATATAGAAATATGCTGAGTCTCTTGCATTTGCCCACTTCTGTCTTTATGGCAGGTCCACTGTGCTTATTGGACCCCAGATAGGGACTTTTGCTATTTATTCAGTATTCCTTTGTCGAAAAATGATTGTGTTGGGAAGTGTGTTAAGGCCTAGGGATGAAGCTCCAGGCAGCAGTCTACGTACAATTGAATTTCATCTCTTCTTTATTAAATCATCAGTTTACTTTTAAATTATAAACACATGCAAAATTATAAATTATCTATATAGGTAGGCACATGTAGATATATGGTTTTTTCATTACTTCACTATCTTTCCATGATCTGTAGAAATGCCAAAACAATACATTTGTATCTAGCATTCAATTTTATATGCCTATTTTATTTTAGCCTTCTTAATAGTTTTATGAGTTAAAAATATTCTCTCACTGGGCTTCCCTGGTGGCGCAGTGGTTGAGAGTCCGCCTGCTGATGCAGGGGACACAGGATCGTGTCCCGGTCTGGGAAGATCCCACATGCCGCGGAGCAGCTGGGCCTGTGAGCCATGGCCGCTGAGCCTGCGCGTCCAGAGCCTGTGCTCCGCAACGGGAGAGGCCACAGCAGTGAGAGGCCCGTGTACCGCAATATAAATAAATAAATAAAATAAAATTCTCTCATTGTATAGCAGTGGAAACTAAAGCTCAGAGAGGTGAGGTGACTTGCTCAAGGTCATACAGCTGGTACATGATAGCTGTGTGATTCAAGTTGGGTCTGGGTGACTCTAGGAGAGCGTTATGTTGACCTTAGCCTACTGTCAAAGCACCTTCAGCATCATTTTCCCCATAGTCTCCATTACCCTTTATTTCCAAGTGTTCAAAGACAAATACAACTAGCATTGCCCTGTAATAGAAGTGAGCACCAAACCTTCCGGAGCAGAGAAGGGGCAGTGGAAGCCTCACTTGTCAAGTCACCAAGCCCCATCCTCCCCGCCTTCCTTCAAACCCTCCATCTACCTCTGCTGCTCTTACATAGAGAAAAAGGACATTGTTACCGCATCTTTTAGACTGGTACTGACAAAAGGGAGGAGCAGCTACTGAAACCCAATCCTGGAGAGTTAAAAGAGCCTTCAACAGAAGAAGGAAGTGATGACCACACCCAGTGGAAACCGTTCTTACTGAAAGCAAGAGATCTGGTAATTAATTCAACAAGGTTTACTGAGCACCTACTATGAGTCAGACATGGTTCTTGGTGCTTGGAATAGTGAAACAAAGACAGGCAAAGCTGCTTGCTACAGAGGAAACTACCTTCCAGCTGGGGAGCCAGGCTGACAGCAATAAACTTCATAGCAGATTAGAAGACAGTGAGTGTACCAGACAAAGTAAAAGTGAGCAGAGTGAAGGAGAAATATGGGCCAGTTTCAGAATTAAATAGCCTGATCAGAGACGTGGTTTATTCTGGGAAAGTCTTTTCCCTCTGAGTCTCATGTCATGACTGCAGAAGAAGAGGCTGAACTAAATCAAGAGTTTCCACGCTTGGCTCATATAGGAATCTCTTTTCTTTTAAACTTTGTAGACTCCAGGTTTCACTTATAGATTCAGGCTATCATATTATTATGGATGCACAGGCCTAGGAATCTGCATTGTTAAAAAAGAGTCAAAAGAGATGAAGATGTTCATCAAGTTTAAGAAGCCCAGGACCAAGCGCCTGTGTGTACTGTAAGGGTACCAGGATGTCCTCTTTGCTTATAATCTCTGTGACCTTGGAATTATTCCTGAACATAAAGGTATTCTTTACTCCCAGGATTGTTAATGAGGGTAGACTGATCCAACAGTTGGAAAAGCACTGGCCCAGGTCTTGGCACATCAGTGGAGCCCAACATGACCTTCCTATTCCTCCTTGTACTTCTAACATCAAATAATACTTCTCTGGAATCGTGAACACAAGACAAACGCATTTGAAAAGGAACAACTGGATCTATGAGGGCTGAGAAAAGAAGCGAATAAAAAATGGTAAATTGATTATCCTGCTGAGTGAGAAAAAGGACTCTAAACCATAATTTAGGCAGAACCGGTTATGTCAACAAAATATGCGTGCTATATTTAGCCAGGTTAGCAAAATATGCATGCTATTAGCTGAGATGATGAAGAAAGGGTGGGCTTTAGTACTTTCCAGTGAGTGCCTCTTCTATTGGATGGGCTCTGACTTCCTCCAGGTTGGGGGCGGTGGAAGATGATGATCCCTGAGTCTAGTGGGTTCCATGCAAGTGAGCATCATTGATGCTTCTGCCATTTCCACGAAGTCCTGACCTCCGGCCTCTGTTCTCGAATTGTCTGTGTACTTAGAAGCCTTTGTTTCATTCATCACCTCAGCTCTTATAAGACTGAAATTATATTTAAAGAAATAAAAACATAGCAGAGGGCTTCCCTGGTGGCGCAGTGGTTAAGAGTCCGCCTGCCGAAGCAGGGGACACGGGTTTGTGCCCCCGTCCGGGAAGATCCCACATGCCACGGAGCGGCTGGGCCCGTGAGCCATGGCCGGTGGGCCTGCGCGTCCAGAGCCTGTGCTCCGCAACCAGAGAGGCCACAACAATTAGAGGCCCGCATACCACAAAAAAAAAAAAAAAAAGGAGCAGAAACAGAAGTGCCAGAGATCACAGACCATGTAGTCATCTAAGAAAGTGTGGAATTATTCCTTCCACCTTGGTCCCTCCTGAGGGCTCCTGCATCTCCCCTGACACCATCACTCCTTATTTTCTTGCCCTGTTCTATGTTGTTATAGGACTTATTCCCACCTGATAGATCATCGATTTTATTGTTGGTTGTATTCTGTACACGGTTTCTTCCCCCCACTAGAATGAGAACTCATGAGAGTTGGGACTTGGAATTGCATTCATTTTTATGCCTGTATCTACCACATAACAGGTGCTCAATAAATACCTTTTTGAATATTCGAATTTCAACCTCAGTCCTGGTTTCATACTCGTTGAATGTCACCAATATTTCCTTGTTATTTTCTTCCTTCAATTCCCTTAGCCCTCTAAGCTGGTATATATGGCAACCTGGTAGAAAAAAAGGCAATTCAGTAATGGAAGAGAATGAAATAAAGGGAGAAAGAAAAGACTGGTATAAAATTGAGCATCAAGGTATTTAATTTAGTGTTATCTTTATACACTATAGTGATGCCTATAGACTCCATAGATATTTTAGCTTGAATTTTAATTTGGGACACATGTTTGTAGAATCCACCATGTTAAGGCCAGAACAGGATTTTAACGGTCAAAGGCAATTTGCAGATTCATTTTCAATATTACCAATTTCTAATATATTACAGAGAAACAGAAGAGACTGAAATATATTTGCTATGAGTCAAATATAGATTTTATTTTTAAAAACATTCTTTGATTAATTTCAGGTACCTAATTATCTCCTCACTTTAACAACTATTTCTGTTTAAATGACAGCTTTTTAAATATTTGACTCTAATATAAACCTCCCCTGGAAACTTGTTATGCTATTAATTTGGTAATTTTTTAATGGAATGTTCATTTGGTAAAGAAAACCCAGTGCATGTCTGAAAAAGTTAATCTGTTTTAAGAATGTGGTCCAGAATAATATTTTACTCTCTCACTACAAAAATGACTGTGCTGAGCGTCCATTCCACCGTCTGTGCTGACGACCTAGGGTGATGCCTTTTCTGAGGCTGGGGACTGGATGGCCACTGCAGACTGAAACCCATCCAATGTCTCCAAGTCCATGTGGACTCCAGTTATGGGAGTGACCCTCACTGCAGTTCAATCTCCCATGCAAATACAGCTTGAGAAACTCAGAATTCTACTATTCCCCATGTATTCTTGACAAAGATGACAGAGACATCTATAATAGGTAATTATGCCTTCCTTTCATTAAATCATTGTTTATTCATCAGCAACAGGAGAAGATTAAGGAGAAACAGTGACTAAGAACAAATGGATTTCCCCATTCCCAAGGTGTAGTGCCTGGAACTTTGCCCTGCAGGTCAGAAGGTCTAGATTCTAAGCCTCGCCTACCAAGGACTGTTCTGTTCAATCCCCCATATCTACATTTATATACTGAGACTTTGGGACGAGCATTAATATTTGACCCGTTTACATGGGTAACAAAACATGGCTGTGGAAAAACTTTTGGACTTGCTGGAAATTCAGGACAGGAAACATTTATCCAATGATTATTCTATGCCAGGCCAGTACTATAATCCCTCTGAGAAGAGGAATTAAAATATATACATACGTGTATGCATAGGCATACACACACACACACACACACACACACACACACACATATACACACACACATACAAACAAGAGTGGCTGCCCTCAAGAGGATTACAAACTTTTAGATACTTGCATTGGAGAGAAATCATCTTATAGGAGAAAAAATGTAAATGTCCTGGATTCGGGTCTTAACACCACCTTCAGTGTCTCTGTGATCATGGGCAAGTTGCTTAACCTCCTTGACCCACAGCGTCTGCATCCGAAGGATGGTGATACAGATATATACATCACAGAGTGGTCACAGAGATGAAGACAGTCTATTTTAATAAACCACACAAGGGATCCAGGTACACAGTAGGTCCTTGGGGAAGAGTGGCTGTGATGACAAAGATGACAATGGTGACAATGGGGATAGAAAGTTCCAGTTGTGTCATTCCCTAAATAGGTTTCACAGGACAATAGGAGATTTCAGCTCAAAAACTCTAAGTCAGGGACCCAAAGGCTATGAGTCACCACTTTGCTTCGTGCCTGTCAGTTCATTTTTGAGAATCCACAGAAATAGAAATGTTCTATCAGACCAACTTGGATTGCCATCTGGCCCACACATTTTCCTGGCACGGCCCGAAGGCCAGCACTGCTATTCTCCCCTCCAAGCAAAACCCCGAGTTTAGCAGAATAAAATCTGGTGTTGAAATGCATCGAGCACAGCCTCAGTTCATTATCATGATTAGCATATTAGTAGTAGTTATAGGCAATTAATATGAATAATAATTGAATCTGGGTTATAGTAGTTAATAGAACTACTAGTGATATTAATATCAACTGCAAGTATACTGTTTAATAAAACAGCAACAACAACAGAGAGGAATTGGTACTTTTCAAGGGGCTTTCGCATTCATTAGCTCTCTGAGTCTTCTTTGGGGTATATGATTATCCTCAGTTTCCTTTTAGGGAAACTGAGGTTTTAAACAGTTGAAACGTACTCCATGTGATTCAGTGATATGCAGAAAATCTGGAATTAGAAACTCTGTCTTCCAACTATTAGTGTAGTAGGCCCTGGCGATTGAGTAGAAAAAGAGAGAAAAATTCATCAAATAAAGCATTCTTTGTCTGGATCATTGAGTAACACAGGATGCCAGGACAGGAGGGACCTTGGAGTACAACAGATACGATGCTTACGTTGTACAGACAAGGAAACTGAGGCCCAGAGAGGGGAATGATTTACCTCCAGTGATCAGAGCTGTGAGACAGATTCCGAATTAATTTTTATTTCAGAGTGCCTTTATGTGATCCCAGTCTTGAGCCCAGAAAGGGATCTTTTTAAAAATTTTCTGTGAACCGAAAACCAAATAATCACATTTGTTAAAGGTGCATATTAACTTTCCAATTTAGCCCTAAACCATGGTCTTGGGTTGCATTTCCAAAAATATGTCTCATTTAAGTCTAATTTGGTAGCATAGTATTAGCTATTATGAAAAAATAGGATTCCTTGGTCAATTACATTTGAACTATTCTGGGTTAAAACGTGAATTAAACAGGTTTTGTTTTTATTGCTGACCTTTTAGTTTTTCACCTTAAATACGCAAATAGCATACTGTGTTCTCATCCATCTTTGACCGTGAAATCCTTTGCTCTCAGAAAATCCCTTGAGACTCATATTTGAAAGGTCCCAGTTTGAGAAACTTGGGTGCAGTGGCATTTTTCTACAGGGTTTTAGTGCATTTGCTTTTTCTACAGGGTTTTAGTGCATTTGCTTTGTAGCAGGTATTCCTAATATATTAAGGTCTGCTGGGTTTATTTCTGAGTCTCTGGCCAACTTTTGGAAGGTTGAAACCCCTAAAGATACAAACTGCAGATATGAGGAGAGCCATAACAATCTTGTTTCATTTTATGTGTAATGTTTTTCCAAGCAACTAAATCCACACTACATGACTTGATTCCAACCCCGTAAGTGACCCTCATCTTCAATCGCTGTTTACCAAGTGCCTACAATGAGCCAGTGTTCACACGATTTCTTGCTGTTTTAGGCTCCTACTTCTGGATCTGGGCTTCCTGTGGTGACACACCTGAGGAGAAAGCCTGCACAAAAGGGTGAGTATCTGTAGGTTTGGGGGCTATGAAATTAGGTAGCTGTATTTGAATAAATCATTTCTAACAAATAATCCTAATCCCTGGATATCATCATATAAAGTGAACAGTGAAGGCAGAAATTTCTCCTAGGTGTCTTAGATAATATAGCTACTGAAAAAAAGAACAACAATAACAGCAACAACAGTGGGAGATTTTGATGGGATGAGAACTTTTTTTTTAATGAAGAAAATTAAGAAGGACTGGAGGGAATGAGAAAAGGCATTTTGGCCAAAAGCTTGGTAACATTTGCTGTTCTCAGAGGCACATTTGCTTTACTATTAACCCTTAAAATTAATGGGCTTTGAGATGGAGAAGTGAGTTCTTACCAGTTTAAAACTTGGCTTCAACTCTGTCTGTCCTGAAAATCTGATTGTCTGTTTGCCTTCTTGTGATTTTTTTAGTAAAAAACTTTGACTTTAAAAATTGCTTGAAAATAAACAGATACAGGGTGGTTTGGGGTGTGGTCATTCTGTCTTAAATTCAAAACATTTAAAATTTCCAGTCCAGCATAGAAACTCAATATTATTTACTCCATTTTGGGAAAAAAACAAAATTAAGACCAAAGTGCTGAGGTTGAAAAAGTATAAAATGAACTATAACTTTCTTTCCCAAAGACCTGCACATATGGATTTTTTTACTTTGCACTTAAGACCACATTTTCAAAGGCTATTCCTCCCCTTGCCTCCTTTTTGAATATGTAAAACTCTGCATGCATCTAATCGGTCCTTCAATTGTCCACTTGCACCTTCAAATTATGGGACAAGTGGCCAATTGGGCCTGCAATTGGCTAATTGCACTGACAATTAGCCAATTGTGGGTATAATTAGCTGCATGTAGAATTAATCATATGCACAGAATGGTCGGCCACTCTGAAAACGTAGAACTAAATGTGTTCTAGATGCACATCTGTACCCAGGCACAAAGGGAACACGGGCGAGGATCCTAGATGAATCACTCTTAAGAGAATCATTAAAACAAATCTGGCACTTGGTTAGAAAGACCACATGATTAACCACTGAGTACCCAGTCGACTCGCTTTCTCTAAATTTCCAGTGTGGAGCTCAGTGTGGACAAGGCAAAGAAGATCCCAGTGTTGAAACTTAATTCTTTGATCTGAAGCCCTTCTGCAGCCAGCTACCCTGGTTGCTGGTACCCTCTGATTAATTTTTTTTAGCTAAATATTTGGATTTATGGTATAATTGGTGAGTAGTACCAGGCAGGCTCTAACTAGAGTCCTCAATAGGGAACCTAACTAATTTTGGTTCGAATACTTACCAATGTAACACGTAAGTGTTACCATCTCATTCATATCTAACACCCGAGCTGGTATGTGCGCACTCCTGGGGGGACCAGGGACAATCCCACGAAAAACACTATGTGTGTCTATGAGGCATCCATTATATTTTCTGGTAAGCAATATAACATAATTTTAAATGTTAGTAAACAACAGAAAATTTTGAAGGTGGTTAAAGTTGTAGTGGTTAAAGTCCATTTATGGGTTTATTTACTTAACTTCCCTACAGCCTAGTTTCCTCAGCTATAGTGATAAACTAATGCAAACTAATGATAACTACCTCACAAGGGTCTCTTTAGAATTAAACAAGGTCATTTAAAAACAAAATGAAAGTGGGCTCATGAGGGAGGGAGAAAACCTGGAACTCAAGACAATCAATCAAGAAATTAACATATTAAAACTTCTGAGATTTCATGCTGTAAAGAATTCTTTTTTTTTTTTAACATCTTTATTGGGGTATAATTGCTTTACAATGGTGTGTGAGTTTCTGCTTTATAACAAAGTGAATCAGTTATACATATACATATGTTCCCATATCTCTTTCCTCTTGTGTCTCCCTCCCTCAAGGAATTCTTTATTTCAGCATTTTATCAAACAAAAGCGACTGAAGACCAGTCTTTTCAAGTAATACCTATTGCTTCATGCTGGGAAGCGCCACTCTAGGTGAAAAACAGCCAGTGGAGGCCCATTGGCTACAGAAGAAAACCCAGGTACTTTGGTTAATTCTATCCCTCGTCATGGACCCCAAACTTTCCTTCTATCTAATCTTACACTTATGGCAGAACCTTTAAGAAATCCATCAATTGTGCAGGCAACTCTGTCCACTAAATGTGCTCCCCCCCCACAGCTCATCCCCTAAGTCTAAAATGATCATTATTAATTTGAAACAAAGGCCATGTTAAATAGATGGGGATATATCCACAGTTAGAGGTGTTGAAGGAGAGAGAAAACTATAAAAGACGAAATACTTCCTGAATATAGAGATATGGTTTTTTATTATGCTGATGTAGGTGCTTTCTTCCTAAATTCTAAATTTTGGCTGGATTTTATCACTCTTATTTAATGATATAAATTACATGCACATCCTATATATTTCTAGGGAGGAAGGGAGGAAGGAAGGATAGGAAGTACTGACTCTTACACCAGGTATTTTTACAGCTGTTATCTTATTTGTACTTCAAAATAATAATATCAAATATGAATAATAATTGCCCCATTTTGGAGGGTGAGATTTCTGAGCCTCAGAGAAGTTCATGATTTTCCCAAGGTTATACAGTAGCAAACAATAAAGAACTAGAGCTCAAAATCCATATTTATATCATATACATATCTTCTTTTGTACAAACTCTATAAACAAAAAACATTATGACATAGGAAGATGTGGAAATATCATGTATTTCATGTTCAAATGCATATAAACAGCCCATCCAAGTACGTGCATCTGAATGCAAAAATCTGTATTTGTGACTTTCTACATAAATGTTAATTTGCATTAAGAAATTCTAAAAATGATAATGTTGATGTTGAGAGAGGTAAATTTTGTCTTTTCTTCCACTTGAATTGAGCCTAAACTCTGGATTTATAGATTAAAGTCTGAATTCCTGAAAGAATGCAAAGCAAGTCAAGGCCAAAATTAGGTTTTCAATTTTTATGCCATTGCAGAGCCAAACTCAACAGTAGCTAATGAGAGGGGACTCATTCATGGAACATGCCCCTCTAGTTGGTCCTTTTGTTGGAGCTGACTTGTGCACTGATTATTGGTAATGCATCTGACATTACATTGTCAGCATTTAAACAAACTTACCCTTCATGCCATAATCCTCGACTCAGACTTCAAATGTTACCTTTCTGTGAATTCTCCCTTGTCCCCTCAGGATAGCTCTAAATATATTTCAATGCTTTTACAGTTCCTGTCTTATAAAATATATCTATTGTGTTCTTATTTGTATCTGTCAGCTATTGCTATATAATGCTGCTTAACAAACAGCTCCCAGTTCTTTGTCATTCTATGTTACATGTAAGTTGAAACATGCAGCTCTGTGCTCTGAAACTCTGCTCAACCTTCTCCCTGGGTCTTCTCACTCCGGGATCTAGATTAAAGGAACAGCCCCTGCCTGATGCCTGATGTTTGCTCATGGCAAAGATCAGGAATAAGAGAGTTGGGAGAAAACCATGCCTCTAAAAGCTGTTGCTTAGATGTAGTAAATATTACATCCTTTTATATCCCATTGGCCAAAGCAAATCATACAGTCAACCTCTACATCAAAAAGATGGGGAAGTGAAGTCTGTCTTCAGGATGGCAAAAGTGGAGGGAAAGTGAATATTTATGAACAAATAGCCACATCTCCTATGTTATCTATCTACATATTATTTTCCCCCACACTGATCAGTGACATAACAGAACATAAAATACATATTTGTCCTCTTATCTCATAAGTAGCATAGAGTTAGTATTGAGAGAAGGCTTATTTAGTGCTTGAATATATCATAAGTTTCATTCAGGTGTAAAGGAGTGAAAGTATTCCTTGGTACTCTCTGAAATGGTTAAACTGTATCAATATTTAACTTTTCTAATGTCTCTCTCTTTCACACACACACACGTACGCCATTTTCCTTTACCAGTGTCATTTTAGAGAAGAGGAAACCAAGACCTAAAGAAGCTAGGAAATTTCTCCAAAGTCACACAGCTATGAAGCAGCAGAATGAAGAATCATACTCAGGCTTTTGTGGCTGCAGGTCACATGATCTTAACCTATAAGCAACACTGAACTTCATCTTCTTATTCTTTGGAGTATGTGGTGAAGGAAAGGAGAAAATGGATTAAGCAGAGAAAGATTCTAAGATGATATGTTGAGATATTAGAAACAAGAATAGTCATGCTATGGTATTTTTCTTTTGGTAGAAGATACAACTGTGATAATACAGCACGTAAGAGCATCCTTATAGAAATTAGCAGCAGATACACATAGATCATGAAGGTGTTGTCTATCAGTGCTTGCCTAATTTTTTGTATCAGGGCACACATAGGAAATTATTTTATTTGTGTGACACAGTGTGAAAAACAGCAAATGTATGATTGATCTGGAAACAGGTGACTGGCCAGAGGTCTCCAGCTGCCACAGACCCCCACCAGTCCATCTAAAGTCACTGGGGTTCTCTGCTAAGGACAGCCATTTTAGAGATGGCCCTGTAACTGAGAAGCATACCGACTCACTCTAGTCAGAATCAAAGGTGAACAGGGCTGGGAAAACAGACTCATCTCAACCACAGGTGATGTGATGATCTAATGCTTTGCATAACATATTTCTCAGTGGTTTACTAAGCACTCTTGTAGATACTGGTAAATTCACTATCCAAAATTCAACTGAAAACATCAATGTTGTCATAAATTATAATACAATAACCAGGTCCTTTGAGTCATTCAATATTAGGGTACAAAGGACCTTAAATGTCAGTATCCTAATTCCCACTGCCAGGCTTGAACACCCTTATCTGTAAATTACTGGTTTGAGTCCTCAACTCTCCACAGCACAGCCGAGAAACTGAAAGGGCTTCTCAGGAGCCTATCACTTGAATCATATGTGAGGTCTTAGTCCTACTCTGCAGACTCAATTCAGAATCAATAAATACGATAATAATCACTTGGTTTTAAGCATACTGAAAAGGATAGATGACTGAGGTAGCTTGTAAAATTATTATTACACAGAGAATTGGCTGTTAATAGGCCAACCAGGAAGAGAAAGACAAAAGAGAATTATTTTTTAAAAATAGAAAATATAAGAAAAAAAGAAGAATTGTGGCATTCTGGAGGCATTTGGTATAATGGCAAATGGTCCTACAGATCTCAAGGTCATGATTGTAACTAAGGGGTAAGCGCTATGCACAAAATGAAGGTTGAAGAATAGTTAGGTAGTTCTGGATATGCACTAGAAAGTTT
This sequence comes from Grampus griseus, assembly GCF_964374135.1. Lineage (NCBI taxonomy): Eukaryota > Metazoa > Chordata > Mammalia > Artiodactyla > Delphinidae > Grampus > Grampus griseus. Next base: position 6,871,457 of record NC_139018.1, on the reverse strand, counting down.
TCCCACCATGTTTAAAATAAAGCAAACATACAAATAATAAAAAAATAAGACAATAGGAACAAATCTGCCTTCAGAGGGAGAAAGGGAAAAAAGTCACCCTTTTAAGTTCCTCTCATCACCATAAAAAAACATTCAGGTCTGTTTTATCTTCGTTTTATCAATGAAGTTTCAGGATATCTCTTTTGCTTAAGGTCACATTGTGAGTTTCAAACTCAGGGATGTTCTTTTCCAAAGTCCATGCCTTTGAACAGTCCCCCTATGGGACACTTCATTTCCTGCTGAAGTAAGGTAAGTTGAGGTTCTGTTACTAAAGGCAATGATGCAGAGGGAAGGGATTTGTTAATGTTGTACACAGTTGCCGGCAAATCAACCACAGATACAGGGGTTTTCTTTCACTGCCTCCTGGGCTGCAAGCCCTTCCCTTAAGTGCATAAAGAGAAGGAGGCATAGACTTGGACCCCCTGTGTGAGCGATCTGTAGCAGGCAGACCCAAAGCATTAACTAAATGTTGCTTTTCTGTGTTTATAAATAATAACAGCTATGTGCTACTAATGCAGTGCCATTTCATTTAATGGCATCCAGCACTGAGCAATTTAATTGTTCTTTTAGTCACTGAAACATTCATCATAATTTTCCATTGACTCCAAAAGAGACTGCTTGCCTCTTGAAGCCATTGAAGTAGACATGGTGAGTTGGTTTCCCCTTGAAAAATTTGCTCAGCTGTGAACCTGGGGAAAGAGAGCTGATAACTCTCAGCCCTCTCAAAGTGCCATTTCTGTTTTTGTTATTCATAGATTAAAAATGCAAAAACTTATCATGTGCCTCCTATGAGTACCTATTGTGTTCTGTGTTCTGCATTGAGTTATTTTACTTAACTATTCTCATTAATTCATCACTGTAAACCACAAGGCAGTTATCTTTATTCCCATTTTATAGGTGAGAAAACTGAGTGCCAGAGAGTTAAAATCACTCCACCAACACCACACATCCAGCTGAGATTTAAACATGGGTCTAGCCCAAAACACTTACCAGGGTCCTAAAATTTGTAGATAATTATAAAAACACTGATAATAGCTACCCTCGAAAACAATGTATACCAGGCATTTTACATTTATGATGTTTTTTAATCCTCCAGATAATCTAGCAAGTTAGACCACTCTAACTTTCCTCAGATAAGGAAACTGACTCGAGGAAGTCGAATGATGAACTAAAAATCATATAGACAAAGTACAGAGCCAAGGCTCATTTGGGAGTCTAACTCCGAAGTATTTGCTAAAGTCAACATACTGTGCATTAGTATTAATAGAATTGTGATAGAATTCTTCAAGAGTTATTGTGAATATTAGTCAATGTGCAAAGATAGTTCCCCCTTTTGGCAAAAGGGCTTGATCCTTGGTTTGTTGGGGTTTTGTGATGTTTAAAATAAGATAGCTCCTAACATGTTCCTAACGTTCAGAGTATGTGTGTGGGTGTGTGTTGTATTTACCAAGCTTCTCTGTTTGCCAAGTTTTCCTTATTGAGTATGACTTCTTCAGCAACTAGCAAATAAAGAATCATGTCTAAATACCCTGTGGTATAGTCCTGTCCTGCTCTTAACTATAAGCATCGTTATAATTCAAACATCCTGAAACACATATTCCATCTCCAGCCCCTGTGAACTGCATGGTCTCCTTGGTAGCAGTGGATATCTGGTAAATGCTGCCTGCTCTAAAGGAGACCATGATACCAGTCTCCATGACAAAATCCAAAGTGTACTTGTCTTAAACATTTGCAAGTGGATAGAGGAAAAATCCCTACCATTTCTCCTTGGGCTATATGATGGCACAGCAATGGTTTTTGCAATAAAACTGGCTTTATCCAGGGACACTGCTGGTGTAGATAACGTGCCTTTGTTTATTTAAACTCTTGGTCTTTTAGTTTTCTGCCAGTTCTTTGTAGAACAGAGTTAATTCACTACATGTAGAGTAGGCACCCTCAACCATTTCAAGCATTAGGCCTTCTTAAAACATTAACAATAAAACATAAGTCTGCAGTATTCGATTAAAGTGTTCCTTATGTTGATTAGGATGTGCTTATGAATAAAAGACATTGGTGCATTAATTCAGGAACCTTTTAAAATGACTTGTTATATGTTTAATCCCAATAGAGTCGAGATATGTATATGTTTACATGTATATTTATATATACAAACATGCAATATACTTCTTTGCCAAATATAACAGTTATTCCTATGAATAATGAAAGCCAACTATTGAGCACTCACTGTTTTCAGGCATTGGTCGGTGCCCTGTCAATATTATTTTGGTCAATACTCACAGCAAACTCATGGGGTAGGAACTGCAGTCACTCCTGCTATAGCTGGCACACTGTCTGGAGAAGTTGGTCACGTGATGTGGTCATGCAATGGATTTCACCCTGGCCCTTGAGCACGTAGTCCACATGGTTAAGAATAACTGATGCTAGTTTTACAAAGCCTATTTAGTGCTTCAGAGCACCAAGGAACCTTGGATTATCTTACATTGAGAACTCCTATAATAGGATCAATCCAAATGTTTCAAAGGAAAAAACTCTTTGAGATAGACTCTGGAAGTGGCCACTTGCTGAAAACTGAGGCTCGAATCCTACCTCCAGTGCCTCCGTGATGCATGTAGGTATTTGTACACTTGCCAGGATATTGGAAACCTTCCTTCATTTGGCAACCCCCCCCAACAGGCAGTGAGACCCCCCATGCCCTTGAAGAAGCAGTGCTGTGTGGTGCACAGGACTTTTGCTTCCCCCATGCAGATGGCGGGCTTCCTCTTCCACTCACTGGGTCTATTATTGTGGTAAAATCCTTTCTTCTCTGGCTTCAGTTTCTTCATCAGTAAATGAGTCAAGCAAGAGGTTTGGACTGTGAATGCCAAGCTCTTGTACCCAAGGATCCTGAGACATAAAAGCAATGAGGTTTTATTCCCTCTGGCATCACACACACACAGGAAGAGGCACTTAAATACCTCCATTTGAGATAAGACTATTTACAGAAAGATCCAACAGCCTTACCCTCTTAGAGGATAAGATTTTTTTAGTTTAGTTTTTTTTGCTGGGTGGAGGGAAGTGTTTTCTTTTTGTTTTGTTTAGTTTTGTTTTTTGTTTTTTTTTCTTTTGCCTTTTCCCAGATTCAACTAATGCTGTAAAAATTAGAGCTCGATTCTTTGACTGTTTTCAGGACTTTCTGGGACAGTTCACTCTGTCTCCCCAGCACCAGTGAGTAGACTCTTTGTGTCCTAGCACCTCAGGAGACTACAGGGTAAAAGGGCCACAGAACCAGGCTCTGGAGCCCCAGACTCTGAGTCCGGGTGGAGGGGGAGCATTCCTTTCTGCCAGTTCTAAGGGGCGAATCTGTGTCGATCAGTGCATTCATTTCTGTCTCCCAGCCTATCCTTCACTTAACACCCCAGCACACACAATACCAACGAAGGTGATTATCTCTGCTAGCATAATTCCTCCCTAACATCTGCTTTCGCCCATAACACTCCACTAATTTTTCCCTCATTTCATTACACATAATTTTCTTTCAACACAATCTACATGTATTAAGTGGTAATGACTTTCCAGTTAAGAGCAAATCGACACCAAGGGACCCCGGTCCCCCCCACAGTTGCCTGCAGAGCCTGACTCTGGCTATTAGAGATAAATTCGGTACCTCAGGAAGCTGCAGTGAGGTAATCAATCAATTAAGCAGTTAGGACATACATTATCAAACTTCCACAGTGCGGGGGGCAGGGGGCCATGCTGATCTACTTGCCATGATTTTTTAGGAATTCAAAAAAAATGAATAAATAAGATGGAGAGCTATTATGCAACCAGGCTATAATTTGCCACTCAAAGTCAGGGGCTGGTTTTGTCAGACTTAAGGCTGCAGAGTGAATGGGAGAGACATAGGCCTTGGATGTGCACTGTCTGGGGAGAAATCCAGGCTCTAGTGTTTATTAGTGTGTCCTGGGGCACATGGTGTGAGGAGGGGACATGGGAGTCTGAGAGCCTTGTCCTTTAAAAAGGAAAAAAAGACACCTGGAATTTATAACTCTTACTGCCTAGATTTGTAGTGGGGATTAACTAAGACCACATATACAGAAGCTCCTGGCACAGCATAGGCGCTCAGGAAACTTTAATGATCTTACTCTTCCTCCTAGACTGCGGACGTAGGAAGTGTAAGGTGATGAGAGATCACCAAAAGGCTGGCATTGAAACTCGATTAGAGATCATCACTGCCATCAACACCATCACCATCATCATCATCATCATCATTTTCCACAGGTTTTTAAAGAAAAAGCCAAAATGTAGAGCATCCTGAAATTACATTCAGAATATTGCCAGTCCTCTCTCATCTGCTTTATATGTGTTCACTTTTTGTCCAAGCCTTAGTTACCTCATCTGTACAAAAGGGTGTATTAATGTTTCATCCACCACAGTAAGGGTTATGGGAAGACTCAAAAGAAACGTATAGTAAACTGCTTTGCAAATATTGTCACAAACAAAATAGGATTATTTCAAATAAAATAGTCTACTGATATTTTTTCTAAACTCAATCCATCGTAAAAATATTGTGTGTGTCTGAAAAGTATATTAAATTGTTCCCACACAAGATAAATTAGTCACAACGGCAGAGGAAAATAGAAAAAGGAAACACTAGGTAGATGAGGCAATATAAAAACAAAATATTTCTGAAATAAATAAAATAGACAAAATATTTTCAACATATGTTTCAACCAATGGAATATAAATGTGCATAGATGATACACAATATTAAATTCTTACAAATCAATAAAAAGGTGAAAATAAAATAAAATATGAGTTCTAATAATAATGGTGAACAGTGCTTACTATTTCCTAAATACACTTAAAGGCTTTATGTATTTTAATTTGGTTAATAAGAAAAGGAAAGAAAAAACACACTGAAAAAAAATGAAGAAATAAACCCTAAAATAACATATAAAAGTATTAAATCTCCTTATAGTCAGAGAAATGTAAGCTGACGTCAAGGAGATAGGAATTTCTATCTATCAAATTAATAATGTTTTAAAAACTGACTTCTCTGGTGCTAAGGCATCAGGAAAAGAGGTGCGTTCTACAGTATTTTTAGGAATGTAAATTGGTAAACACAAACAAACCAAGACCACTTTTCGAGGGGTGGAGGAGAATCTCCAATGTGTTTCAAAAGCCTTTAAATATTCCCACCCATTGACCCACGAATTATACTTTCCTGGACTTTATCCTTAAACAGCTAGAGATGTTAGCAAATATTTTAACTAAAAGATGTTCATCACAGTGTTGTTTATAATAACAAAGTATTAGAAGCAATGGAGTCCAGCGTTGGGATATTGCAGCCTTTCATTATGGAACATTCCTTTAATAAGCTGTCCTTGGAAATAACTGTAAAAACCTTAATACTTCCTTTTTCTGCTATGCATTCACTTTCATTACACACCTCTATCCATTTTATTATTTGGCTCCCCAAATGAGATTATTTTGGAGGAAGTTATGTTTTTTTTTTTTTACATGCTGCTCATTTCAAATAAAAGAATCAATTAGTAGGAATTTGTAAATGACAAAATTAGTGTCAAATACTATTATAAAAGTATTGTTTTTATTAATAATTCTATGTAATTAAAAAAACTTGATGATCAGTAAAAACTAAAAAAAAGAAGAAGAAGCATTTCTTAAGCAACTGCTTAGTGCCAGGCCTTGTTCCAAGTGCTGAGATCACCACAGCAGTGAACAAGATGAGACCAGATCCCATGCTCAAGAATACCCAATTATAGCGCAAGGACATTTAAACTGAAAAAGTTATGATATACGCACAAGATGGACTACAGTGGATTTATTTGCTTCAAATATTTATTTGGGGTCTGCCTCTTGTGGTCCAGGCACTGTTTTAAATCTGAGGGATGCAGCTGTTTATAAGGCAACAAATCCCATGCCCACAGAGCTTGCATTCTGTATGGGAATATAGGAAATATATAACTAAATATGATGCTGTAGAAGTGTATTTAATGATGTCGAATAAAAAACATGTTCAGAAATGTGAAAATGGTTATACGACAGTGCACGCAGTATGAAGCCATTTGTGTAAATAAGTAAAAATATTCATACATATACATTTCTAAAATATTAGAAGGATTGTACACCAATTTCTAGGCAGTAATATCTCCATATTTTTTATTTTCTAAATTTTCTATATTTGCTACTTTAAAGTACAAGAAAACAAATAAAGCAAATACTACTTACACAGATGGCAGGTCTAAGCTTAGCTATGGATTCCAGTTAAAAAATCAGTTGATTTACACATTTCAGCTGCCTCAAGATTTGATCTGATCTGATTTGATTTGATTTCTTAATAACTAAGATCAATAAAATAAAATGTGTCCTGGGTCATTTTCCAAATTTTGTTTTTCACAATATGGAAGAGTTCAATCCTAGGCTTTGGCAGGAGGAAAGGACCTTGAAAATTATCTTCAGCCACAGTGGAGAAAATTGAAGTCCCCCCAAATTAAGAGGAGTCAAGCAGGACCTGAGCCTCATTCAACTCAAACTGACTTCACTTCCTAATGTTTTTAACTTACTACATAACTGTCTTCCTCTGCACTACCCTAGTTTAATCCTCAGTCTAGTTCTGCTCAATATCTCAAAATGATAGAGGGAAGCGAGAGGCGTAAAATACCCCCATATTATTAGTTATTCCATGATACATTCTTCCTTTAAACAAAAGCAGAACAAAGTTAAATAAACTATTGCTAACCCCCTTTGGAATAGGTGTAGCTCTAGGTCCTGCAGAGAGACAAAGAGAAAATGAGAACATGCAGAAAATAGAAACTCTATATATGATTAAGGTATTTTGCTTAATCGTTCAAGCCTATATTGATCAGACGTAGCTCTAGAAATTTGTAAATGAACCTTGAGTTACCCAGAAAGCATCGAGTTAGAAAACGTCATCATCATCATCATCATCAATGATAACAGTATAATTATTTAGGATAATTATTAGGTTATAACTGTAGGTTTCATATGTGTATATAAACTTTATGGTTTACAGACCCTGGGATTCTCCTGAGGATTGTACTGTGTCATTCTTGTGCCCATTTTCTAGTTGAGTATGTTGAGGGTCTGATAACCTGACTGGTTTACCTGCTGTCACATCTCAGGAATGGAGCCAAGCCAGAACAAGCCACCTGACTTGTAGTCCATTGTTCTTTCTTGCAGAAAAGAATGGGAAAAGACTTTTTACAACAGGTAAATTAAATAAATTTTTAAAATTTAATTAATTTATTTAATTAAATAAATTTTTTTGAATTAAAAAATCTTGCCAGGAATTTGGACAGGTAGTGCAAAAACGAAATCAGGAAGTTATTATAATGCCTTCTTTTTCCTTTTAATGAACCCAAAGAAGCCAACTGTATATATTCTAAACATCCAGCTGTCTTTCTTTTTTTCTGTCTTCTAAACCTTTTTAACTAAACTAAACCAAACCTTTACCTTGTTTAGTTTTTGGACCTAAATGTCCTTAGCCAGATTCTCATAACAAGCAGGATTTTAATTTTTTAAGAAGTAAATTCGAACAAGACAGTATAAAACCTCCAAAGAACAGTAGTCTACGAAAAAACAAATCATTTGATGATTTGGCCATTTGTTTTAAGATAAAAGTAGAAACACTGGGCTGAACAGATCAGAAGGCTTCGGGCTATTTCCTCTGAGACCATAAGACCGGGCAGGATGAAACGGGAATAGAAAACACGCCAGATGCACATGGTGCAAATACAACTTTCCATCGCACATTGCTTTGGTTATTTCTTTTTTTCTCAGACGCTAAAGCCCCCATCCCTCTATGCGGCTAGGAAATAGGCATATGCAAAGTGATTAAAAACGCCCCTTTGCACCAAGCCAGTCCTGACACAAAACACCTTCTACCCCCAAGGGGCTCATGGTGCTTCTTATCATGAACTTTCTTCCTGGCTGAGATAAGTATCATGAATGTGTCAGAGAAGAATGCTTTCTGAATGGCTTAGGAGTATGATTTTATTTTCTTCCATTCTGTTCTTCTATTTAGCCACTATTTTTCTTAACCCCCCCCCCCCCCGACTCTTTCCCTCCCCATTGCAAGATGTCTGGCACCCAACGTTTGGCATGAAATCTTACAGATCTACATTTTCTGCAGGGCTGTGACAACAGGTTTCAACTTGACTTGCCATCCCTGGGAACATGAAGTTTCATTTGTTTGTTTCCGAGGATAAGGAAGGTTGTAGCTTCTGGTGCTGAAAAGGGACATCTTTATGTTTGATTGGAGTTTTCTAAAGAGAAGATGAATTCATCTGTCCTGGATTATTTAAGAAAAGTATTTTATTGTATTATATACTGTAAAAGCACATTCCACTTACGCATGTCATTCTTTTGTTTTGTTGTTTTAAAGTTACTCTTAGCCTTGAGAACATCCACTGGCAGAAATCTGCACTTAGCATCCTAAAAATGCTAGCAATAAAAGGATGTAGAGAATCATGTCATGGGTAAATTGTGGTGTATTCATCCAATACACCCCCTGATTTTACAAGCTTGGGAAACTGAGGTCAGAAAAGGGAATTGATTTGCTCAAGGTCAAAGCTGGTTCATGGAAATGTGGGAACTTGAGTCAGAATATCAGGGTACCTCACAATCACTGGCATCTTTGTCATGGTCCTAAGGATGCCTTAAATATTCCTTTTACTTTTGTTGCTTTAGTCATTCTTTTATATTGCAGCTATTTATACTTTAAAAATGTGGACCTTACATGTAATACTATCTTTCTGGATTCAAAAGTTTTATTAATATTTGATTATTTTGCAGAATTGAATAAAATGTTTTTCCCACTCTTCATATTTTAGGTGGTATCGTATGCTTTTATTGACTTTTGAATTGGGAGGATACCACCATTTTTATGCACTTCCAACAGATTATGAGGTTTATACTGGAAACTGATGTTAAAGGGAAGGAAAAAGGGAGGGAGGGATGGATGGATGGATGGGTGGATGGATAGATGGATAGATGGATGGATGAATGGATCAACAGTGTGTATATATAGATAAACATATATATATATATATATATATACTCATACATAATTTTAATAGTATATTATTTGTTTTTCACGGAAATCAAATATAATAAATGCTTTGTACATGCATCTCATGAAACATCTTCAGGACAGAGCTGACCTCCCCTTTCTGTCTGCAGGGCCTCGCACCCATTAGATGATGAAAACAATTGTAGAACAAAAAACATCTGTACCCTCTGAAGGACTCAAAGTCACAGAAAACCTTGAGCTTAAAGATTCAGTAGAACTTCATCAATTGCACCAGTCATACCCTCGAATCCAGATCTTCCTACTTCCAATCGTGGTCCCCTCTCCAGTCTCAGGTTTTGGGGACTTTACACTCGGTTTGCAAGTTGGAGTTTGAGGACTTGCTGATCCCTTTTCTGCAAGGCGTATCTGGGGTCTACCTCGATGCCTTTCTCTCCTGTTCTCAATTAATTAATTGATTTTTTTTTTTTGTCTTTTCTCTCCCTCCCCACCCCGTCCTTCCCCCTCTCTGGTGTGTTTACTCGCAGCATCCAGAAAGACCACCTTCCACCCGCTCTCTCCGTGGTTCAGCTGCACCTCTCTACTCCAATAAACCGTTTGCGTTCCATCTGGCAAACGTTTGCTCCGAAGACATTTCTCTGTCAATCTCTCCCGCCACATTAAAAATCTGTCATTACGATTGCATCGCCGCCTGGCTCCTGAGATTTCTGACTGCTTTATTGCTCTCCTCGTTTTTTTTCTCTTCCCTGCTACAGCCGAGAAGCAGAAATAAAGGTTTGTTGTTGAAACATGGCCGGGAGGAAAGTAGGAGGCACACATCTGTCAAGGTATTACCTTTCTTCAACCAGGGATTAAGGTGTTTTACGGCACTCGCTACCGAGCATCACACTGAATAAATTTTCTCAGTAGAGCATAAAAATGAACGCATACATTTTGAACCAAGTTTCCTTCTTTCGAGCCAACCCAGATCATTAAATATCAAATGATCAAAATATCACCAGCATGCAGGGGGCACAGCGAGGCAGGAAGTACCTACTGCCCACCCCACCTCCCGCCAAAGCTGCATTATTCAAATGCCAGTTGAGACCAGCACAGCATGTGGATTAGGGGAGTTGCTGGTTGTGAATGCATAGCCTTCCTTGCCTCATGGAGGAGAATGGAAGGATCCAGAAGGGACCTGGCCGCAGGATCCCCTCCCTCATGCCTGGAGAAGGGTCACATCACATCAAATCACGTTCCTTGGAGAGAGTCCCTTGATCCTTCCCGCCACCTCCTTATGACCTGCTCTGTAGGGCACTTCTGTGATAACTGTCTGCTCCAGGTCTGATCTGCCCACGGGTCCATGAGCTTCTCCAGGCCAAGGGCACATTCTCCAGCCTGGAGCCTTGTGCGTACAAGATTTTTCAATACTAAGTAGGAGTATCACAAGTCTAGCATTTTTTTTTCAAGTTCTCTCTTTGCATTCTACTCTGTATGTGGATTAGTTCATTTAAAGTTTCCAGCAACCCATTGCAATGAACTATTCATATTTTCATTTTGTAGACAAGCAAACTGGGGCAGGAACTGGGCTGTATACCTTGCTGAAGGTTAGACAGCTCGAGCGGCCGGTCTGGGGTTTGAGCCCAGAAGCCTGGTCCATTCTGCGGAGGGCAGGGGACACAGGAAGGAAGGGGGGGTAGTGTGGGTTTGGAACAACTTTCTGGCACAGCAGGGGCTTGGGAAGGAGTAGTAGTGCCTGAGAACACTGTTGTCTTGGTGCCCTCTGTCCCTCTAAATTGTCACAATCTCACCCGAAGTTTCAGTGGCTCATGGCTTTGCAGAGTGCAGGATTGGTGCCGTGGGCTGTGGTTTCCTCTGATTCCCTGCCCCCCACCTCCACGGCAACATGCCCTGCACACACACACACACACACACACACACACACACACACACACTCTTTATTCTTCCTACAAACTTACCTCTCTGCCTATGATGACTTCTCTACATGGAATTCTCTCTCTCTCTCCCTCTCTCTCTCTCTCTTTTTTTTTTTTAAAGAAAACTAATATTCATCCTTCAAAACATTTGCCCCTGTATGCATTTATCCCTCAAGAAACATTATAGACCCCCAAAAGACCCCCGGCAGCCCTTTCTTCACTTCTCGGTGACGGATGGCACTCCCTGAGTTTTATTATGTGCCATTTGCTTGCATGCCAGCATCCCCAATAATGATCGGAAGCGTCAGTCAGTCCCTGAGCGCTGTCTACACACACCGAGCCCTCTGGAATCCTGCAACAACTCTGTTCTGCTCTTATATCCAAAATGGTGGGAAGACCTGCTATTTGCCTCCACAACTGCCTTCTCGTGATTATAAAAAGACCTTTTGTTCTCTGGAGGACATACGGGGTTAGCCGTGCAGAAGGGGGCCTGGAGGTGGGTTTAGGGTGAGGGTGGAGCCAGGCTCAAGAATCTGAGGATTGCCTGGAACCTGGGGTTGGTCAGTGGTAAATCCGGAAGTTGGTGCTGCTTTCCATGGTTTTTAAGAGTGAGCCCTTGAACCCCACACCCCAGTAGCCCCGTGTCCTCTGTGAGCTCACAGCAGGGCCCGTGGCACCTCCTCTGAATCCCCCAGACCCAAGCTCAGATCCTGGCGCACAGGTGTCCTCAGAGAGAGAAATTCTGCTTTGCTACTGAAAACCTGACTTGAAGGCCGGGCTTGGTTTTCCTGGAACGGCCTTGCGGCTTGCTCAGAGTTCGAATGATGAGTCCCAGTGTTGCGTCTTCAGGCTCTCTCTCTCTCCATTTCAAGGGTCCACTTCCCTCTGATGTCCACGGTCACCCGAGTCAACCCAGGCTGCTCCTGTCTCATCCGACATCCCACTAGACCATATCCCACCCACATGTTATTTTTGTCAAAACTCCCTCTCCGGCTATTCCTAGGACTTGAAGATGGCTGATCTGTTTAGGGCTTGGCCAGAGTAATTGTTCAATTAAATTTGGAGTAATAAAATTAAAAGATGTTCTTGGGACCCAACCAAGAAATAACATACTCACCACGAGGAGCTCTGGGTATCAGTGGTGGGTGCTAGCAGGGAGGCTGAACGGAATGGCCCTGAATCTGTGCAGAGCCCACACTTTCCAGAGAATTTCTCACTGAGGTTCCTTTTGTGACCAGTTAGGAGGGATACTGCTTCCCTCTGAGCCATAAGGAAGGAGTGAGGCAAGAGCCTTTCTTAGTTTCTTTTAGCCCAGATGGACCTGGCCACTGTAAATTTTTCATGGAGGGGAGGGACACTGCTAGTTAAAAACACACACACACACAATTATGTAAAATGTATAAAAAATAAAAGGAAAAGAAAAGCAAAGGATAAAGGATGAGGAAGCATGTTTTCTTATAATCATGTCATGGGGAAGGTCTTATTTCTAAGTGAGCCATAAAATAGGGGATCTACAAAGGACATGTTTAATAAATCTGAAAAGGCAAAATTTTAAGATTTCTGTACCAACAACCACAAAACAGGAGAGGATATTTGCAATGTGCAAAGCAGATGGACAGGCAACTGACATAAAGAGAAATATACATTTCTTATGGACATAAGATTCTAATTCTCACCAACAGTTAGTACAACTCAAATTAGAATAGCAAGGAGATCAATCCGCCTATCAGAAAAGAGAATGTCATGAAGTTTAAAAAGTGTTGGCAAGGGGATGGGGAATAGATCCTGCCACGTGAGAGCTTAAGTCCACCCAACCTTTCTGAAGGGTAATTCAGCAATATATGATCAAAATTAATAGTGTGCAGAGCTTTAGTCTTCAGATATTTTCACACCTACATGCAAAATATCTAAAAGTATGTTGATTGAAGCATCAGTTATAATGGGGAAGTTATTCCATAACCTGAATATTCAGCTAAACAGGAGTTACAAACTATACGACAATCCAGTCACTCAAAAGACAACTATGAATTCATGAAAAAAGAGATTGTTCTAAAGATAACAATACAAGACAGTTAACAAACTAAGCAGGACAGTGTATCACACAAAGGGACAAACACACATTCTTGATAATGTCTTAGTCTATTTCTGAAAGGATAAATGCAATGAACAGTGGTCACTCCTACTGCAAGAGAGAATTTTCCTTCTATACCCATTTTATATTGTTTGAGTTTTTTGCAATGCCATGGATTAATTGCAGTAAATTATGAGTCCATTTTATTTTGAGTGCTGTACTAAATCTTAGGGGACTATCCTAAGGGACTAATAAGATGCAGAGCCAATGGCATCGGCTGAGTGGCTGTGACACTCCATGTCACAAGCCATGTGAGAAGCTGGGAGCCCAGATTTTTTCACGTGGGCTGGAAACCCAATTCAGAGCTCACCCTCTTGGGCTGAACGAGCCCTGCCCTAAGGGACACATGACTATGGTTTTGTCTTCCTGGCAGTTCAGGCACTGAGCAAATGTCCCTCGCCCCCTTTCCAGTCCCTTTTTGCTGCCCCACGTAGTATGATTTCTGATCAGATAGATGGGCCAGTTGGCAGGACCATTGTGATTGACTTTGGCTGACCCCTGAATGGACTTTCAGACAGAGGTTATCTGTGCTGTCCTGGTCAGCCACGATGTAGAACTCCAAACATCACCCATACCCAACTGGGCACTAACCCAGGAACAATTACCCCGTGTATGGGGCCATTTCTCAACAGCCCTGGGAGCCCATCCCCATCCATAAAAGGGCAACCAGCTTGCTGAGAGACAACACAAATCAGGTTCACTTTCTGGCCGAGGAAGAAAAGGAAAAATGGGAAGCTGGCAAACCTAGAGAGCCTATTAGGCAGTAAGCACTGGGGTAGATTGACATTTTTTATCAGATAAAAGCAAATGTTATCCCAATGACAAGTCTAAGGAGTGAGTTTTTCGCCATCCCCATCTTGATGATGCAGGCGCTGAGCCCCCCGGGAGACAATGGAGACGTTGGGACATGGCTCTCTCGGGTGCTAAGAAACGGACTCCTTCCATTACATCTTATTGCTCCTCCTGGAAAGTGAGGTGGGCATGCGGGGGGCGCGGGCTCAGCCTGCCTGGGCTGGAGTGTCGTCTCCACCACTGGAAAGCCAAGCCACCTAGGGTGACTGCATCCCTTCCCTGTGCTTCAGTTGTCTCATCTGTAGTGAGAAACTTAACCCGCTGTGCTATGGTGAGGATGAAATGAGATGCTCCTCAAAATCCCCCAGCATTGCTCCTGGTCTAACAGTCCATCTTGCAAAACTGTCCCCCTTTAGGTTTCATCCTCTACGTGGAATTCACACACACACAGACAAAGACTCTCTATTAAGTCTCCCTTTCTTCCTGCTCCTTCCATAATTTTTTAAAATCTGTTTTGTTTGTGTAAATGTTGTCCTTATGACCACTCCATAAAGCTGGTTTTGGAGTCCAAAATGCTGTCAACTTGAGAACGTTAATCTGAAATGCGCGTTGGGATGCGGCCTGTGATTTATAGACGCATTTTCTGTAACTTAACCATATCACGTTCACATTTTGGTCTCAGCAGCTTTCGTCATTCTGCCAAACTCTGGAGTTTTATGGTTGCATCAAATAAACGGTGGTTATGAATCATCCCCAGACGTCAGCCTAATTCTTTTGAATGAGTGGGGACCTGTTGGATGGGGCACTGTGGACACATACTGGCGGAAGGGTCACGAAAGCCAGCGTCCTCCATCTGGGTCCTGAGAGCTCCCAGGGCAGACGCGGAGGGCCTGGCTCCGAAATCCACCCCAGGGATGGCCAGCTCTCCCCATCTCTTCCCCCTAGAAAGTCCCCACCAATGATGCTTCCAAGGGATAGGGTTTCCAAATGGGTCCTTGGCTTCCTTCTTCAGAAAAAACAAGCTGCTCCCCCCTTGATTTTCTACAACCATCATCGACGGGCACACCTGGTGAGTGTCAGGGCTGCTTTCTGGCCCAAGAGAGAAGACAGAGCATTTTCTTCAGTCAACGGAAGGCAAGGAGTGTCAGGGTGCAGGGGTGGGTGTGAGTGGGGAGCTCGGCATTTATAAACCAAACCCTATGGCCACCCTCTGGTCACCACTCAGCAAGCCTGTGGAGGAAGATGGGTGTGAGCCCTGATGTTTTACATCTAAACTGGAGATAAAATTCTCTAGAAAATTCCACTAGAGAAAGAGCATCTTCTGTCCGTGGCTCCTGCCACATCCTTGCAAAAACAGCCTTGGTGGATGGCGCTTTCCTGCTTTCTTCTGTCTCCCTTGCTAAGCACCTGCTCTGCCTCGGACACCATCATGGGTGCTCGCACCTGCCTCTTCCCTTTCATCCTCAGATTGGCTGTGAACACCCAGAGACCTAGGACCAGACAGCTGGTGCTCTTGGCAAACGCGGGTCAAGGTCACCGTGCAGCCCACCTGGCTTCTCCCTGGGGACGACCTGTAGTGGTTTCCTTGATAAAGTGCCTTGATAAACCCACTATTCCAGAATATGTGCTTCCGCATCCAGGCCTCTCTGGAAGAGTTCCTTTCAGAGTGATTCATGTTTAAAGGTGCAAGTCAGCCAAATGGCACGGTGGCCGTGCTCCCTTTGTCCCTCTGGCCCCGTTCAGCCACAGGGAGCCCTCCACATGGGAGAAACCTCAGCCCCACAGTGGGCCTGGCAGCTGGCGCAGGTCTCTGTCTTTCTTCTGGTCCCAGACGCCTGCGGTCTCCAAGCTCACTTGAGCTCAGCTTCGCTGGCCTCCTGGCTTCAGCCGTGAGCAGATGTGCAGGGGCCACCCCTGAGATGCCTCTCCAGGCACCCACTAGGGTGGGTGTTCAGCCGGTTGACACCCTGGCTTGTGGTTTGCTCTGCCGAAGCTTCCCCCCTAAAAGGGGCCTTCCAGGGCAACCTGCAGACCTGACCAGGACCAGGGCAGGGTTCTACCAGCAAAGGATGTGACTAACCCACAGTGTGTCTTTAGGGACTTGAGACAGGGGGAGTCTCCGGGGGGGGGAGGGAGACATATTTTCTTAGAATTTGTACATGAGAGGTGTCTGTTAGCTCCTAACCCAACTACCACATTAAAAAGTATCAAATTCAAACAAAGGTAAAGACACGCATGTGAGTGAGTGGAAGAGGGGAAGTTGTTGGAAAAGCAGAAGGTTAGAGAGAAAAAGTAATGACCAGGGTCTCGAAGACTGTTTGCTGGCTTGTCAGCTGGGGAAAGAGCTGCTGTGTTGTGTCTTGAGGGGAAGCTCAGAGGTGGGACAGGTGTGAACATTTCTAAACCGCAGGGCGGCGGAAAGGTGTGAGGGGTTCATATTAAGGTGTTATCAAAACTCACAGAATGTGAAGGGGAGACCCTGAGAGTGAAGAGGAAAGGAGGGGAGGGGAGGGGAAGGGAGAGCTTCCACATGGGTCTCCCACAACTGTCACCGGCTACACGCTGTGCTCAGCGCCAGGCAGGGAAAGGGACTCTAAGGATGCCCAGAGTTCAATCAGAGGTGCCCAGGTTCAGTCAGAGACACCAGAATTCATCAGAGACCCAGAGTACAATCAGATGCTCAGAGTTTAGTCAAAGATGTCCAAGTTCAGTTCAGAGACACCCAGACTTCAGTCAGAGGTGCCCAAGTTCAGTCAGAGTTTAGTCTCTGCCTTCTGTAGCATAAGGAAGAATCTTTTTTTGAGGAACCATAAGAAATATTGAAGGGTTTGTCTATCCAGCTTCAAAGTACACAACTGTCCACTACTCCCATTCTGGGAAAACTTCCAGATGTCCCCTCCATAATCTAACCTTCAACTCGACGTTAGTTAAATGCCCCATTGGCGCAGTTGATCGGTGAGGGAACCGATCACCTCAGGGCCCCTCATTTATTTTGGATTCTCACGAGTGTATCTTTGGAGGAAAGCACATTGGTTTTGAGGGCAGACCGTCTGGGCTCTGTAACTTACAAGTCCTATGAACCTGGGTAAAGCAGAAAATCTCTACAAAAGTGGGGAATGGGATACTTCTCTCTAGAGACTCTTACGACGGTGGCATTTGATAAATAAAGTTTCTCGCAGAGACGCTGGTGTAAATTAGATCCTCAACAAATAGGAATCTCTCTTCCCTAAATATCATACAGGCAGAGTTTTGACGTGTGTGCAGGAGGGCAAGCCAAAGAAGGAAGGGAGGGAGGGAGGGAGAAAAGCTTTATAAATAGATCTGTATTTAGCATCTAAATCTTTACAGTTTTGTTCAAGTTTTCGAGAATTTCCTTTCGAGAGAATATTAGTCTTAGGTAAATTCAGATCTTTTCAAGTTGAATTTGTGACAAGTTCTTTGTGTACGAAATCCCTCCTAAACAAATACACATTATTTTTCCTTATTTCTATAAGTCTAACTCATCAATGATCAGCTACTACTGATTGGTTATCAGTAACGACTTATTTGATCACATCATAAATTCAGTTTCCATGACAAAACCAGACTGAATAATAACCCAGTGATGGTCAAGTTCAGAATCAGGCCCAGTCTCAAAATTCAAAACGGAGAGGTTCAAACAGGAGCGATTCCCCGTCAGACGTGAGGGCTAAGGGGCAAGACCAGCTGGTAAGTAGGACACTTGGAAAAGTTGTACACAAAGTTTTGGGAACTGTCTGCCAAGGTCACCAGGTCCTGTTCCGTGGTTGGGGGTCGTGCAGTTGAACCTGAGGAAAAGACCCCCAGGAGGAACCACTGCCCAGAATCTGGCTCAGACTCCTCCCGATTCACTCAGGGATCCTGCTGGAATCATAGGGTCTCGCTAGGCTGGAACTAAGAAGGAGCCCTAGAGCGTTCTTCCTGGCCACCTCTGCCCCTGTACTTGACAGATCGCAGCCACCATGAAGGAACGAGTGTGCAAAAGCGTGGAAACAGGACACAGTCGCTGTGTCCTGGAGATTCTGAGCTTTGCTGAACCTGCTCCAGGCCTCACGTGCTTTAAGCGGGGACCCCTCACACCAGTGGCCTGAGGCAGGTCCTTTACTTTCTGCATTTCACTGATGTAAGAACCTGGGGCTCAGATGGAGTAAGTGATTCGCCCCAAGAGCGTTCTATGGGCCCACCCCCACCCCAGGGTGCAGGGCTCTGCAGAGGGGCCTCCAGGGATGGGTCAGATGATGAACCCCCCATGGAAAATTCTGGACTTTGTGTGGAGGACACAATGCAGAGAATGAGTGGGAACCCCTCTGAGGTGCCTGTGCTTGTGGTTTGGGAGCTAAAGTAGGATGAAACACATTCACCTGTGAGCTCACATGGTAGCACCATTTAGAAAGAAGTAGTGGAAGGCTGACCAACGCTGTCTGCTCTGGCAGGACTACTGTCTTCTCATCCGTGGGTCCCAGGCCAATGGGAAGTGGCTATACTGGGGTAGCCAAGGCCCTCCTAGGCCATGCCCTGTGTGGACCTCAGGCCTGCCTCTCTGAGGACTGGGGAGCTGCTGTCCCCTGATGTGAGTTACTATGACTGTGGGTCAGGCAGGGGCCAAGTCTGTTCCATTTCCATCCTGGGCCTGGCCTGGCCCGGCCCAGAGTGGGGTCGTGTATAATTAAACTGTACTGAAAGGACTCATACGCAAACAGAAGGACTGACCACCGGGCAGATTTGGATGAGCTTCCGGCCTTATCAGAGGCAGTCTGGGTTCCATCACTCCTTAGCTGGTAATCTTGGACAGTTGCTTTGCCTCTTTCCTTGTCTTCTAGAGAAGAATAAGAATGATGTCTTCCTTGGGGAAGGTTTCTGAGGTCATTGAAATCTTTCAATGTGACTTTGGACAGTTTTAGAGGTCAGGCGTTTACAAGTCAAGATCTCTGAGGGCAGGAGACAGCAGCACATGTTCATGGAGTTTAGCGAATGTTCACGAAGCCTGCTCATGGCAGCAGCAGGGGCTGGAGGAATGAGGACCTCCAGGAGATCCCAGCCTGGCCCGCCGCTTCGAACTCTCCTTTCATCGCAGACCACATGACCGATTTGTCCACACGTCCACATGATAGGTGTTTCTTGAGCAACTACTTGTCCCACACACCCATGTGGACACATGGCCCTGTGTGCCTGGGGGATGGAGAGGGTGGGCTGCCAGGTGCAGGTCCTGCCCCAAGACCACAGGTCCTCATTTATGCAGAGAGACACAACAGCAGCTTCATGAGCCAGGGAGACCCTCTTAGGGCGATGGCACTGGGTCTCTCTGGTTTATTTAAAAATGCAAACCATCCCCAAGTCCCAGATCATCACCTGTGATTATTAACTATGCAGGGGAATAAACCATGATCTGTTGGTTTGCTGGCACGGAGGTGGAGGGAAAAATATGAACCTGCAGGGTCCCCAGAGCAAAAGGGCTGATCCTTGAGCTTAGGAGTGTTTCACTGGTGGGTCTTCCGAGGAGAGACAGGACTTTTCTGCATGATGTCCGCTGGTGGGTGAAGAAAACGGGGGAGGGAGTCCAGGGGCAGGGGAAGGGACAAGTAGGGGAGGCACGTTCCTGTAGGGCAGGCAGTAGGTGTGGGAGAAAGACCGTGAGTGTTTCTGTTGCTGAAGGATAGATACGAAGGCAGGCGTGGCCTGGGAAGTCACCAGCAACACAAAAAGTGTTACATGGACCACGTGAAGGGGTTTATTGGTGACCTCCAGGCCAGGGTTCCTGACCTCGGCCCTGTTGACATTCGGGACTGGATCCATCCTTTGTTGTGGGTTTGTTCTGTGCCCTAAAGTAGGATGTTAGCAGCATCCCCGGCCTCCGCCCGCTAGATGCCAGTAGCATCTCTCTCCCAGTGACAATGGAAAATGTCTCCAGGCATCGTCACACATCCCCCCCAGGGGCCAGATCACCCTGTGTTGAGAATATGGCTCTAGGTGAGAGGCTGCAAGCGTGGAGGGGCAGTTGGTGATGACTAGAGGGGCCTGAGCAGGCAGTGACCCTGGAGAAGCCAGGGGCATCCACTGCAGAATGTCCAGCCTGGCTCCACTGCCTGGCATGCAGTAGGTCCTCAGTGAATGGTGCTAAGTCTCCACCCTAAGAAAGGAGGGCTACTGAAGTTACTCGAAGGCTCTAGGTGTCCACAGGGTTAGCACTCAGCAGAGCCTGGCCCTTGTCAGGCCACCCTCCTCCCCTGGGCTGGGAGGCCAAGATGGGTACCTCCTGGGATGCCAGGTCACGCTGGGTGGCTGTTCATCTGTGTGCCCAGGACTGCCTGCTGGGCGTATTAGAGGCTATGAAATAATGATGAGGCCTAAGAGGGGTAATTAAAAGTCATGGCGACATTGATCTGCTGAGATTTCTGAGCGAGCCCAGAGCGCACGGGGCGACTCTCCATCTTACCTCATGTAGGCCTTGCCTGATTGGCCCCCTGGGCATTGCCAGGGCCACAGAACCTCACCTGTGGCCGGGAGACTCCCAGGGAAGCAGCCAGGCTGGTTTCAGAGGCTGTGCAAAACAGGCAGCCTGGGCCTGGGGGTAGCCCAACTGCTGGGCTCTGCTCTGGAAAGGCAGGAGCGGGCAGATCTATTAAAGACACAGGTCCCCATTCTGCATGGTCTCAAAGGCTAATCTTCTCCCCTCCAAGACCTCAGAGACTCCCCCACGTAGAGAAACTGTGATGCTCTGGGACCGTGCTGCCTATCTTGGTGAAGAGCGTGTCCATCTTTGCACTTCTGGCCTCCAGTGCCTATAAGAAAAGTTGCTATCTGGATGCAAATTAAGCTATTCTTGACCCTCTGTCCCAGGCTGGGAACTTTGCATGCTTTAAAAAAATAGGAACATCAAATATTTACTTATCCTAGTCTTTGCAAATCTAGATGCTTTGATCAGAAAAATAACGATTTTTGTGCTGTCATTGCAGTTTATTGGTTATTTGCTTCATAGTTGTTATTTTAGTTTTAAAACTGACCTAGTGAGTAGAATTAATACAAGTGTAGAGCCAGACAGCCCTTAGACTTGGCCTGAGTTCCACCACTGTCTCTATGACATTGGGCAAATCATTTGAGGATATCATTCTAGTCTTCCTATTGGTAAATGGAGATAAAAACAATCAACACCATAGGTGTGAAGGATTGAATGAGACAATGTTTGCAAAATCCTGAACGATCAGGAAGTGTGAGTTCACTAGGTGCGCTGCTGTAGGCTTAAGATCCTTCTAACCTCCAGGCCCTGTGAACCGGTCACGAGCTGCCCACTTCACAGATGAGAAAACCGAGGCAGCAAATCCCTTCTGAGCTGGGGTTCCATAGGGAGCCTCCCCACTCACTCCATCTCAGAGAGGGCTTCTCTTCAGGAAGCCCTGTGGTTGCCTCCCTTCCTACCCACCCATGAACATGAACTTGCAGGCATCATGTCTGGTTACGTAATTGCAGCCTCTGGTCTGCCTCTGTGAAAACCTGGCCTGTATTTTTTGCTCTCGGCTTTCACCAAGTGGTGGGGGGATGGGAGCCGCACTTCGGCTCTTCACACTGTAAAGGAAGTAGCAACCCTATCAGATGGGAGGAAGAAGTTTTCTCAGGGTCTTGACAAAATAGCCATCTCCCACACGAGCGCAGGCCTGCGGTAAGATCACTGGTCTAAAGGTAGACAGGTCTGTTTCTTTCTTGTAAGCTGCCTGGAGTGGGGTGAAAGGTTCTTCTGGATTTTAGAGAGGATGCTCTGAATTAAGTCTTAGAAAAGTGTCATCTCCTTATGATTGCTGCCTCACGCCACCCTTCGTATTTGTCACAAGGGTGATGCCTGAGCTTTGATGACGGAGAGCCACACAGTGGCCCGGGGACATCTGAAAACCGCTCCAATTTTTTTTTTTTTTTTTTGCGGTTCGTGGACCTCTCACTGCTGTGGCCTCTCCCGCTGCGGAGCACAGGCTCCGGATGCGCAGGCCCAGCGGCCATGGCCCACGGACCTAGCCGCTCCGCGGCATGTGCGATCCTCCCAGACCGGGGCACGAACCCGTGTCCCCTGCATCGGCAGGCGTACTCTCAACCGCTGCACCACCAGGGAAGCCCAACCGCTCCAAATTAAATGCACAGTGTCACCAAGACACTGATGGAGAAAAGCCTGGAGGAATGAGTGACTGTTCTGAATGCCGTGGTACACGTGTCTACTCATTTCATAGACGTTTGATCTGACTGTCATTAGGCTCTTCCAGGTTATGACAATCACAGGCACTGTCTGCTGATTGTTTACTGAGCATTAGATCCTGGGCTGGGCAATGTTTTGGTCTAAGCTGATTCTCTGGGAGGGCAGGGTAACTCCCAGGCACATTGATGTTGGCTGATAGGTCCATGGGAGCATCGCCCGGACCAGAGCCCAGCCAAGCTGGTGACACTCTGCCCGCCACTCTCTGCTAAAGCAGCTTCTCTGCTTTGCACGTGTGTTCTGCTTGCAAATGACATCGAGTTTATAAACTGAAAATGTGCACGGTCCTTGGGCTGCCGTACGAGCCCTCTGTCACATGGAGAAAAGAAAGACTGTCTCTCGCTCTTTAGCTTGTACCAGTCCAAAATCTTATAGTCATAGTTTCCAAAAAGCTTTGTAACCCAAAAGTCATCATTTATCTCATGGCAAAAACTGACCTGAACTGAGAGGATGGCTATAAGGCTATTTATAGTCCTTTTTTTCCCCACATAGTATGAATATTCATACATTTTGCTTCAGAAATATGAAGGCGTTTTATCCTGAGAAGTTGCCCCAGACTCCTCTGGGGGGTGTTGTATAGTATACAATTATGAGACATAATAATGTTCTAAAACATGTCAAATTCTGATTTCTGAAATACGTCTGGCCACACAGTTTTCAGAACAGGGATGGTGGGCCTGTAAATCAGATCTGGTGTCCCACTTGGGAGCTGGGCCCTGCACACGGTGTTGGATAGTAACAGCTGTGGGCATTTGAGATCAGATCAACCTTGACCTCCATTCTGGTTTATGCAGCTGAGGTCTGTGGCATCCTCAGAACGTGGAAATCATGAGAGCCTCAGTTTCCCCAGATTCAGGAGTGAAAGAAATAGCAAAAGCATCTCCCTTGCGGGACTGCTGGGAGGTTGATGTGGGCTTACGTGTGAAAGGACCACACATACATGGCCTTTGGGGGCATTCTAAACGTGTCCACATTTTCATCTGCTCTTCGTAAGTGATTTCCAGACCTGATGCAAAGACATAGTGAAACTTTCACGTCTTTGGAGTTCACTACCCTCAGCCTGAAGTTAGATGTGGCCCCAGGGAACTAGGCAGGGGAGGTAACAACACACCAAGACCTGTAGAGGCCACGCAATTAGCAGGAGCCACCAAGACCTCTTCAGTATTAATTTGCTGTCCCTGACCTGGTGCTGCCAGAACTCCCAGCCTCTCAGGGGCACTCAGAGACGTTGTGCTCACAGAGGAGTGTAGACCTGACCATGAGAGCTGAGTAAATAGGACGGAGTTTGGCTTCACAAGTGCCAAGGGTAATGATGCAAGGCTCTCCCTGAGCTCAGGTGCAAGGCAGGCTCTTTGGACAGACAGATGGGGGATGATGGGAGGAAGGATGGTGGGAGGGGGGAGTCCTCCCTTGCTCAGCACCCACACTTCTTCTCTGATGGTTAGATTATGATTCAGCTCCTCTCCGTCTCTCTAGGCATTTCTCCTGCCTCTCCATGTACTGTATCTTTGCACCAGCACACTCATGCCACTTAGCTGCTCTCTAAGCTCAAAGCTCCATGGATAGGACAGCCAAGGGTCCAGTTCTCTTCTACTGAACCCAGGGTTCCCTCCAAAAAGAAGGCAATTCATCGAATGCAGGATAGTTTGCCTTTCCTGGGTGAATTTTCCACTTTACTTCAGACCAAGGTATTCAGTCAACAGATATGTATTGAGTGCCAACTGCTTGCCAGGTACTTTTTACATCCTGAGGTTACAGTAGTGAACAGGAGAGAAAGTCCTTGCTCTAATGGTGGGTGGGGGTAGGGGGAAGGCAAGAGAGAAATAGAGGAGTACAACCAAGTATTTCAGAGGGTGATTAGTGCTACGAAGAAAAATAAAGGTGGATAATAAGATAGAAAATGCTGGAGGCATGAAAGGATGATCAGAAAAGGTGTCTCTGACAAAGGGACACTGAGGTCATCTGAGTAAAGTGACAAAAAAAAAAAGTGTTGCTAACTGGGGAAGAGCAACCCAGGCAGGGGGAACAGAGAGTGCAAAGGCCCTGGGGCAGGAGACTGCTTGGCATATTTAAGTACCATCAAGGAGGACGCAGGAGAGGTGATGCTAGAATATAGAGTCAGAGAAGCCAAATGTTTTCTCAGCTAATCACTGCAATCTTTCTTCTACACAGAGGCCATTTGCTCCATTTCACAAATGAGGAAACTGAATCAGAAAATATAGTGTTTGCCAATATCACCCGAACTTTAAGTTACGAAGCAGGATCCTAACTCAAGCCCGCAAACCTCAAACTACTTTCCACAATGCTTTTCCAGAGCCGGATAAGTTAGAGGGAATTTGCATGCCCCATCCAGTTACTAATGCCTTATCTATTAAGAGCTGTAGGGACGCAGCAGCTAAGCCAACCTCTGCGGCAAGTGACAACCATGGAAATCCAGGCCCCATCTTCTAGGAGGAGCAGTATAAGGATAGGTTGAAAGTTGCACCCCAAACAAGTCAGCACTTACAACTAGAGAAATCGAGGCTCAGAGAGGTTGAGCATCTCGTCCAGTGCTTGTTAGCAGCGAGGTCTAAATCCAAAGACGGTGCTGGGCACAAACGTAAAATTAGATAGAAAAGTCAAAACAAAGGAGACCAGAAAAATAAAATGTTATTGTTATCCTGATATTTGAAACATTCCTTTTATTGGATTGCTTGGATTTCTGAGAAATCAGCAACTGCATTTAACTGACAAAGACCATTTTCCACCGAGAAAAAAAAGTTATTATTTTAACCTCCTACCTGATTCCTTTTTAAGGAGTGAAACATGATTTTGAAAGCGTAATTACATATATTTATATCCTATGAGTGGGAAGCAGGACCCGTCAATGAATCACCTGCTTTCTACAACTGTGCAATCGGTCCAGACACATGCGTGAGATAAACCTAAGGTTGATGCCGGTGGGGTGGGACCATCGTCCTGATTGGATAGTCATTTATGGGGGGGGGTGGGATGGGAAGAGGGAAGAGTCTCTGCCTGCCTCGTCATCCTCCTTCACAGGAGAAGTCACCATTAACTCAGAGGTGGAAATGTTCATTCACTGTTTTCTTGTCTTCTTCCTCTCTCTCCTTCACTCTCTCCTTGCGCAAACATTTACCTGGTACCTACTGGGTTTCAAGCCCCATGCTTGTATGAGCATCCAAAGACCAACAAGACGCAGACCTTGATTCTCCCTGACTCAAGTTTATTTATGAGAAACCAGCCTGGGTTCCTTCCCTTGAGACCCTCATATTCCAGGGATGCACCTGCAAATCATGACACCAGAATCCAGCCTGTGATCAGGGGAGAGGGACCTGAGGTTCTTGAGACCCTGAGGACTCAGGTGGAAAAGAGGCTCTGCTCTGGGGAGAGGCGCACAGACCTAGTCTGGGGGCTCTGGCGCGTCAGAGCAGGACAGAGGGGCCGCGTGACGCCTGTGGGAGCAGCAGTGTTTGTTGAAGTGGATGCAAGAAAGGATACACATGGTGCTCTTTACATGGAAATATTGATCATTTGAGGCTCTGAAACCCAGACTGAGTCACATCCTCTGGTAGGAAACCCCCACCCCTGTCCCTCTCTGGGGTTCAGCCAAATCTCTGGAGACAAACAAGGGGCCCCAGCATAGTAATCACAATGCCAGGATTTCTGTTCTGACCAGCTGTGCCCTAAATGGGCCCTTAAAATCATATTCTGACTCTTGGGGTTTTCTGAGGCCTCAGAAACCAAATTCATTCAGAGGTGAGGCCACGACCGAGGTTGTGGAGAACAAGAGATGGTTGTGGGCAGGCCAGGAGTATCTAATTAGATATGAGGCTTTGGGCAAATTGCATAACCTTTATAAGCCCATCTCATCACCCGCGAATAAAGGACTATCACCCACTCCATCTAAGTCCTATGGAAAAATGAGTCAGTGTATTACATACACTCTGTAATCTGTCATATTTATCATAAATAGGAGAAAATTAGAATTCTTTAAAGAATTTATTGATATAATTGCACCCAGTGTGTGTGTGTGAGTATAAATAATAAATGGATCTATGTATGCAAAATTATATATGCCAATATATGCAGTTTGATTTAAAAATGGGTCTTGAAGTATTGTTTTAACTCTCATAGCTTTCTGACGGTCCTAGAATCAAATTAGTCGACGGCTATGATCGCCATGGGGAAAGATCATTTCAGGAATGATAAGAATTGCAGTACCAGTTAGTACCAGCTTGTTAATGAAACTTCAAAGTTGAAACCAAAGTAGGAGTCTGTAGATGGCTCCAGAGAAAAAGTCCTGCGTTTCTGCAAATCTTCTTTCTGTCTCTAATGAATGCGTCACCTCTCTGCACTTGAATTGGGGCATCATGGCCAGTAGTCAAATTTTCACTTTAGTTCATGTAGTTTTTTCCCCCCATTTAATCCTGAAAATCTGTAGCCATGTCACCAGCTCCTTCTTAATTATACCATATTCTTTACATCTGTCCTGCTAAATAACTCTAATTGAAATAGCACCGGCGTGAATTTTTGTAATGTTACCCCCAAGACATCCCGAAACTGACTCATGAGAAAACAGACTGAAGTCACAGCTGGAAGCACGTCAAGGATCATTTCCATTTTTACATGATTAATTTGAATTTAATATCTTAAATCAAAACCTGATTAATTTAAATAAAAATTTGATGGTGCCCTGCTTCTAATATACATTGCAGTAATTAGATTCGGCTTAATGTGATTTTTTTTTTACATAATTAAGAAAAAGGGGGAAGTCAAGTGTAACAATAGAGTGTTGATATAAATCCTCTAAATATATATAGGGGACCATGGTTTTGGACATTAGTCAGGTGAAGAGAGGGTGGTTAATGAAAGGGACTTTGCTGAGCTGAGGATAAATATTCTGGGCTCACCCATATCTAGAGTGAAACAACTCATTATAAAATTAAAAGCAGAGAAAGTTTTGATTCCAAACAAGTGAAACTCACAGTGGGCCACAGTGCTAAGAAGTAAATTATGGACAATGTACAATCTCACTCATGTCAAGGTGCATTTCTCAGTTCTTCAGACATTGAGTGAACACCTCCTATATCCCAATGTTCCAATGCTTCAGACCCAGCCCAGGCAAGCGGGGACACAGGGCTGTCTGCTGGAAGCCCCCCATCTTTGGAAGCACAATGCTCTGAAGACCCTGCTCTGCATGACCTCCTCCTCTTGGGAGAAGGAAAGGAGTCTGGAGGTTATTATAAGCTTTTCATTAAATCCAGTCTTCTGTTTACCCCAATTCCAGTTGGCTTATCTTTGAATATTATGAGGTCCCCTAGAAAGAAAGAAATGTCCAGGTCTAGACATTGCAAGAGGGATCACATTCTAGAGAGATCTACTTCAAACTCCTTTTATAACCAAGAGGAAGCAACCTGATAAAAGAGTCCTACACAGAGATTCTGAAAAATGCATTTTCTAACCTGAATCTTACCCCTAACTGGATGAGTCACCCTGGACTGGACACATCTTCTCAGACCAGCGTCACCAGCTTTGGAAAACGGCTGGACATGATGAAGGGCTTCCAAGCTCGTTCTGCAGGACCCTTGCCTTGAGAAGATGAGCCTCAGAGACCCTCTGGAGCTAAAGTGGACTGAAATGGCCAAACTCTGTCACATGCCAGCGTTCTTGGGTGGGTTCATTTGAAAGGTCCTGTGGAAGCAGAGGTCCTTGTCTGAATGTTAATGAACTCTTGTGATGCTCAGAACCAAAGATGGACGAGGGGGCATAGTCTTGAGGGTAGAGCAGAAGGCAGGCTGAGTCTGGCAGCTCCTAGCCCTCCCTGTTCTTTATTAAACTTGAATTAAGCAACCTTTGGAATATGCCTGAGAAAACAGATAACATTGCCCATGCGTTATGCAGAATAAAGGCTGCTGGTAATGATAAAAATTACTATGGTTATCCAAACTTAAATTTAAAATTCCCCTTGAATGAATCACTAATATTTATTAGCTATCTTCTATGTACACAGGACTACTATGTACAGAGTAGTAAAAGCTCTGCTCTCTATGATTTAGAAACTGCAAAATAACGTTCTACATCTGCAAAATACCTCCCACTATAAAGATTTGTTCCATCACCTCCTTTCTCTCCCTCCCTCCTTCCTTCATTTTCCCTCCCATTCTTCACTTCTTCCACCAATACAGGATCATAAATGGTCCCCCTAAAAGTTTTGTCCAGGCACCAGATTCTCCACAGGCTTTTAGGGAAGTGAGAAATCACCATGAGGGTCAGAACACAGAGACAAGAAAGGGATCAAAGACTCTCGGGGAAAAACATCTCTGCCTAATTTTAAGTGACCAAGGGTCACACTTAGTCTGAGTTCAGTCACTGAATTGTTTCTCAAAGGGTTTGATTTTAGTGTTTCATTGCAAGTTTTAGCTGTGGCTAGGACTTCTGAGAGTAATTTAGAACATAGCTGTGCCTTGTGTCATGAAAGGGAGGGAAAGCTTGACCTCAGACAGTATGGATACACCCTGGCATATGGCAGAAGAGTCCAGTTATTCATTACCTTTTATTCAAACTGAACAGAACACACTTGAAAGTCACTTTCAGATTTCCCTATGGCTTCCCTTTAACTTTACAGTAACTTTACAGAGTTACTGAAGCTGTCTACAGCACTCCCCATAATTATGATAATTCTCAGCACTGCTTCCACGTCCTGGATACCTACATAGGTAGCATGCTGTGCTCACAATTTCCATACGTCATTCCTAACCTTTTGTCCTCTCTGTATATAACGTGTATTATCCGAAACATTTTATAGATGTGAAAACTGAGACTCATAGAAACAAAGGAACTTAGTTGGATCCCAGCACCGGTTGAAATCAGGATTCAAATCTGCCTTGTTTGCCCCTCATTGTGCAACTGCACGGTGCTGCCCTGTCGGTCCATGTACACGGATAACTGACCAGTCCCTTCGCGGGGGCCAGTCTGTACAGACCTCTCTACAGATCCGTAGCTGCACATCGGAAAAGGCTTTGTGTCGATGAACCAGCTTGCGCTCACCAACACACCTTCTGATGCTTCCGATTGACAGAAGGGAAAGAACTCAAATAAGAATTTCAAGGAAATCGCTGATTTATTATTCATCACAAAGGGTCTAACAAGATGACTTTCTAATCTGACAGCCAGGACTTTTGATGACAGTCAACAATTTAATTTCTTTCTCAATTTAGATTTTTTTTCTCCTCTTCTGCATCAAACACCAAAGCCAGCTAAAAATAGCTGAGCAGTGAATGTTAGAGGGGCGAATTTTACCGATTACAGATTTTTTTTAATGTCAAAGTTAAAGTCAAAACAAAATTAATCAGGAGGGGTTATCTATAATGAATCACCATTCATCTCAGAAGGAAGGAGGGAGGGAAATATCTCTGCCAGCAGCTGAAGGAATGTTTTTTCAAAGAACTACGTTAGACTCTATCCTCCAAGAGGAAGATTGTGGATCTTCCATCCCAGCAGCATGAATCAACACTCCCCGGCTCTGATCTCACTTGCTTTTTATTATGAGGCAGGAGGGACTGGGGTTTGTATGGGCTGATTTAAATGGTTAATTGAAAGGGAGCCACGGTGAGCTGTTTCTGGCGACAGTATTACTGGGACAATCTTATCTGAGTTGACAGAGTTATTTCCAATTTGTAAATGCTATATACATTTCTACCAGATAAAACCCTTAAAAATTCCAGACCTGGGCTTCCCTGGTGGCGCAGTGGTTGAGGGTCCGCCTGCCGATACAGGGGACACGGGTTCCTGCCCCCGTCCGGGAAGATCCCACATGCCGCGGAGCGGCTGGGCCCGTGAGCCATGGCTGCTGAGCCTGTGCGTCCGGAGCCTGTGCTCTGCAACGGGAGAGGCCACAACAGCACAACAGTGAGAGGCCCGTGTACCGCCAAAAAAAAAAAAAAAAAAAAAAAAATTCCAGACCTGAGGAAAGGGACTTTGTTGTTCTAGAGCCTTCCAAACCTGCCCCTTCTGCCTCTCCACCTCCTCCTGCTCTCTCTAGTGCCCTTCCCTCCTCCTCTTTCCTGTGTCTGCTAGGAAGTCATTTTGCTACCCAAAGCCACAACCTTAGGCAAATAAACTTAGTCATAGAACCGTGGGATGAAGAGGAAACTGGCCTCCATGCCCCATTGGACAGAAGAGAAAACAGAGGGTCAGAGAGGCCCATCAAGTCCTCTTACAATGATCGAACAACACTGTCAAGACCAGAATCCAGGCTTTGCCCCTCCTAAGCCAGTGTCCTTTGGGTAGATTGGAGGTCACCAGAGAGGTAGCCTCCTTATGGGATCCAATATGAGGTGGTGACATGAGATGACAGTGTGACAGCTGAAACCATCTACCCTACACAGTCTGCTGACCACACTGACATGATTGACTCTTCCAGGGGATCCTTGCCCAGGAAGAAAATAGTTGTAAGCATCTCCATCATGAACTCCAGGAACATCAGATGATTCTACTTTTTAATAGAGAGCATCAAACAATAGTTCACTCCCAAGACTCTTCAAATTCCTCCCCTTGCTGTGTCCACCCATCCTATTATATCTGGACCCTTTCCATCCCCAGTCCTAATCAAGGCACCATATTTCAAGACCTGCCTTAAGTCAGAGTCCAAAACCCTTGTAAATATCGTGACGTTGCCCCCGCTTCCTCCACCCCATCCTAGGGCATGCTCTCCGTAAGAATGAACTCAGCATCCTCAGATCAACAGGTTGTGTTTGGGAAGCCAGCAGCTGGCACTGATAGGACACAGGATGGTAAGTGCACACGGGTGAGATGAAAGTTCTGGATGGTGAGCTAAAGGAACAACATGCTGGTAAAACAGAAAAAAGCCTCCGTGGAGAGGGTAGAGGGAGAGCTGCACTCTTGCTTCAGTCTCAACATGGCGCAGGCATGGATCCTCTGATAGAAGGAGGTGGTCTTTGCGCTCCCAGCTCAGCTGATGCCCCACAACACAAGGGGGTTTGGTGGGGAGCGAACGACAGACCCAGGTGAGGGGAAGGTAGAGTCTCCCTGTTGGTTGGAAAGACTCTGAGATGAGGTGACTTGAACTTGACAAGTAGCATCCAGACTGAGAGTACAGAAAGACCTTCCCAGGAGAAGGGTATGAGCAAGGCATGGGGGCTCCAAACACCCTGCATCCAGGCTAAAGTGGCCCAAGTACAGGCTCGGTGCTGTGCGATTTCGGGCTAGTGCCTTAACCTCATGCATGCCAATTTCTTCATTCACGAAAAGAGAAACATCATAATAGGACCCACCATAGCGGGTACAGTGCCTCACACATGGTAAGCACCCCAAAATGGCTAAATATTTATTAGCTTCTCTGACCCTCTGTTTTCTCCTCTGTCCAATGGGGTTTAGGAACAAGTCTCCACTTTGTAACAAAATGTATTATTTGGGGAGTTTTGATATACTCCTAACAAGCTTTGAATTAAAAAAAAACAAAACCCAATAGCCACGGTCTTATTAGAAATGCAAGTGTGGATTTAAAAGAGACTCCGTTCTTACTATTCCTAACCTGCTGGGTAGAAAGGGCCCCGTCTCTGCCCTTTCTGAACCTGTCGTCATCTCCTTGTCTATAAGGTGAGTGGGGGGTGGTGGTGTACGCGATACCTTAGAGAGGAACAGGTGGAGTCATCACCAGCCCTCCAGCCCTCACCTCTGCAGCCCATCCCCCGTCTCATCTTCTGGGAGCATCACCTTTGCAAACTCATCTCTTGCCTGAGATGCAAGGAATATCTCTGGCTTTGTTTCTCTATTATAATAGATGTAAATTAATGTTTTGCCTTTGTTTGCTGCAGTAATCATAGAGGCAAGTATACATTCCTAACAGCTATCTTATTTTCAATTTGCAAAGTGTACTGTGCTTAATCCCACGAGGCAGCCCGTGGCTCCAGACATGAATTTTAAAAGATAATTAGCCCAGTGCAGGAAGTGCTCTCCACAACAAGAAGCACGCACTGAAGCCTGGTCAGAGGGGTCCTCCGGGGGACCCTGATGGGTCACGGTCCCCCCGCCATGATTTATTACTTTTTTTCATCGCTGCCGCCTTTGTGTGAGCCAGCTGATTTGTTCATGAAAATTTAAATCATGTCCATACTAGAAACTGGAGTTTCTTTGGGGGGTTGTTGTTTGAGGATTCCCACCCCTGCCCCTACCAATGTTTCTTTTTATGATATTCATGGCAGGTGACAATTTATTTTCTTTTTCCTTTTTTATTTCTTTTTTTAACTCTAACTGAAAGAACACCAGACCTGTGTTGCTTATTCGTAATGTTTGATGCCAATGGCAGATTAAGTGACCATCTATTAGAAAGAGCCTCAGAAGGTCCCAGGTCCAAAAGACAAATGTTCTGTCCAGCTCCAGTCATGGATTGTTCCTGTGTGAACTTTACCCCTAGCAGGAAATCAGTTCTGAGAACAAACAGACAAGCGGACAGGCTAAGGAATCACGCCGGTTCACCTGCATCTCTGGGACAACGGAGCCTCATGACCAAGCGGGCTTTACTCTATTTACCTGCTCAGCTTGACACACAAGAATGGCGCTTATGTGTGGCTGGCAGTGTGCAGAGGGGCCACAGGGGAGCGGGCAGACTCTGCACTCTTGGGGATGAGGCAGGTGGGATAAGAGCTATTATAGAGGTACCAGCAACACAATATGTTGTGGGCAAACGAGGGCAGAGAAGATTCCTTCTCTCTGAGAGAGTCTGGGGTGCCTGCCTGGAGGAGGTGCCACTTGAACTGCTCAAAAGCAGGTAACTTACATTTTAGTTGGATCAGGTCAGTTATCTTTTGTTATGACTCTCCCAGGCAAATGAAACCTGGAGGATGGTAATAGCTCACATACAGGGAATGTCAACTATACATCAGGTGCTTTTCCAATGATTGCATTTCCTATACATCACCTTGCTTCATCCCCATGACCTTGGAGTGGTTGATTTCTAAAGGAGGACACTGAGGCACAGAAAGGGTTGAAACATACCCAGGGATTCTCAGGGAGAGGGGGCAAGGTCAGGATTTGAACCCTGACAGTTTTGCCATGGAGGCCCCACTCTACCAGATAACTGGGTTGGAGGGTGTAGTCACCACCGCAGACCCTGACACCCTGACAGGGAGTGGAGGGAGAAATGCACTTCAAAGCTTCATTCAAGGAGCGATTGTATCACAGGACATCCTCCACTGGGACTGAAATGCCTCCTTCACAGCAGTTTGCAGTCAACTTTGGTTTACTTCCATACAGTCAAAGAGCTGAGCACAACTTTGATTATGTGCTTAAATTCAAATCAGGTTGTTTAAAAAAAGAAATCTTAATGCAACTTAAGGGCATGTTTCCCCTTTATTGCATGAACTAGGGGACTTCCATTCTAATGAGTGAAATGTCACTTCATCTTTAATTCGTAGAGTTCACGGAACCCTGTGTTGCTGGACCAGTGTGCATGCATGTGCACGCACACGCATGAGCCCACTCTTCCAGCCCACTATAAGTTTCTGTGAACTCTAAGAATTAAAGATGATATATATTATCTTTATATATATATACACATCATACACATATACAGGAGAGAGAGAACCAAACTGTGATTTCAGATCAACTTCAGAGGGTTGAGCTCATTCTGAAATTTGTTCTGACTTGTCCCTGGCATTTGCCATATTGTCACATGCTTGGAAATTTCTTCGTGGGCATTTCTGAATTTTTATCCAATGTGGTTGCGCAGGGTGCTTTGTGTTCAAATGGACAGACTAAAAAAAATAAATAAATAAATGAATAAAAACTACGTACTGAAGCTCTGTAGAAGGGAGAGAAAAGACAGTTCTGGAGTGTTCTGAAGCATGTCTTTCCTCCTTCTGGGTCCAGAAAGGCTGGGAGCCTCGGCAGACACATTTCCTCAGAATAAAAAGGATGGCTTGGAGTTGGAGTATACGCTTTCACATATAAATCTTGAACTATTCATCAGAAGTCCTGTTTAAAATCTTGTCTCTTATATTGATATTTCAACGTACTTTGTTATTTCAGGGAGGAACAACATTTAGACCCCATGAGAGGGTACATACCATGCCACAGAAAAAGCCAGTCGTGAAATGAAGAACCAGCTTCCAATTTGTGAAATCCTGTCTTGGTGTGCCCAAAAAAACTGTGTACCTCCACTTAGTGGAGTTTTATCATGAATGACAAGGCAGCCCTATAGGACGGGATGGAGGCTTCATTGATGATAGTCTGGTACCTGAGAGCTTGGTTATCAAGAGTTCATTTCCTTGAGCCTGTTTCTGTTTTACAAATAAATTCATTTGTATCATTTTTTTAAGATTCCACATAAAAGTGGTATCATATATTTGTCTTTGTCTGACTTACTTGGGGGGTAAATGTGGGTAGGGGAGATAAATTAGGAGTTGAAGATTAACATACACACACTACTATATATATATATACACACACACACACACACACACACACACACACACACACACACATATATAAAATAGATAATCAACAGGAGCCTACTGTATAGCACAGGGAGCTCTACTCAATATTCTGTAATAACCTATATGGGAAAAGAATCTGGAAAAGAATGGATACATGTATATGTATAATTGAATCACTTTGCTGTACTCCTGAAACTAACACAACATTGTAAATCAAGTATATTCCAATATAAAATAAAAATTAAATAAGAAAGAGTTCATGTCTTACACTACGTGTTAATTATTCAAACAATGTTGGCTTCCTTGTATATCATGGTGTTTAAAGATAGGAGTGACTGATCGCTCTAGATATGAGCTCTTTGCAAAGGAGCTCTGTTTGTCAGACATGAATGTAAAAGGGTGGACTGGAGACTATGAAATAATTTCTAACAACCTCTCCTTTAAAACACAATGAACAACCAGAGCTGTTTGCTGATACTTAATGAACCCTCATGACATCTCCTTTTGCCCTCTCCACTTGGCCTGGGAAGCATGGCTACCCAGAAAATATTCATTCAAAAGACTGTCCCAAGGTGTGTCCTTGCTATAAAATACTGCCCTCTATGGCAAAGTCCAGGGCTCCCCCCTGCTCCCAGGAAAGACTGCTGCCTGGCTCCTGGGAGATTTCTTCTGGAATCGTTTCCTACAAACCCCAAGCATATTGAATATGCTCTGTGGGTCTGTGACTTTCCCCACCCATCTCATAGGAAGGTGAACAAAGGTTAAAACCATGTGTGGTCACAAAACCAGACGTATTTCCTGCCACCTGCTTTCTCCTCTGCCACCTTGGATGGATGTTCATACAACTTTGATGACAATAGCGAAGCGCAAAAGCTGGGAAGATCCTCTTTACAGTCCAAGTCCAAAATTGGCCGTGCAGCTAGGGATCCCAGAGTTCTTGGTGGACACGCATGCCCGCGAGGCCACCAAGATGGGACCAAAATGCTCAGCACGTGGTGAGGACTGAGTGAGTTACTGTATCTAAGTGCTATGGGAAGAGTTCAGAGCACAGCGGAAACATATAGTAAGTGTCACTATTATTATTATTATTTGAAAGAATGCCAGGAGAAATTCTTTGTCACTCTGCTTTAGAATTCACTCTTCTTTTATCATCTCCTTTACCATAAAAAGCGTTCTCTTTTTTCAAAAATATCTTTTTTTTTTTTCACATGCCTTGAAGTTGAATCATAGAAAACCAAAGCAGTTGCTTTGAACAGCTACATAAACACCAGATCACAGATCAACTCCTTCACTTTTCTTTCAGAAGGGAACTGGCTACTGAAATCCAGACCCTGTGATTTGTCCACCTGGACATTTTCAGTGAACAACAGGGAAAATCAAGGAATCTACCAAAACCGTCTATTCTTGGGTTATCAGCCTGTTGCTCTGGCTTCCCAATCAATAAAAAAAGACCTTATTTCATATGTGCAAGACTTTCCTTAAGACGAAAACGGTGTCACCCCAGCAAAAAGTCTGCCTTTATCCACTGTGATGGGAAGTCCGACACACTAGACGTTCTTTGTAACAGCCTCCAAGCATCTTGAGAGCAGGGAATTTATCTTCTTAATCAGTGGGTCCCAGCACAGTGGGAAGTTTCAACTGTTGATAAAAATAGCATCCTAGGCTGGGAGGCATAAGTGGTTGTTTAAAAGGTAAAATGATTTAAAGAGCGAGACCCAGGTTCCAGCTTAGTTTTCATCTTTACCAGTGTTTCCAAGGGTCTGTCCCCTGTTGGACTTCCTTGGAAATTCTTACTGAACTTGGAGGTCCACTGTGGTAGATTCTTTCAGAAGTCTCAATTTGCTCACTGCAAGGGTTGGCCTTCTTTCTGATGTTATCTCCTTTGGAGTTAGCATTGATGAGTTCCTGTAGCCTTGATTGTTCACTATCCTAGACCTAGCTCCCCTTATTTTGTTGTCCATTTATGTTCATTCTTAACCTTGAATCATAATGGCAAAGAACATTTTCCTTCTTGTTCATATTGTAATTCTGGTGCTTAGCCAAGGGCTTAATAGTTATTGACCGGTAGAGAAAAAGAAGGAAGGGAGGGATGGAGAGAAGGAAGGGAGTAAAGAAGGAAAGAAAGAAGGATCTTTAATTTGTGTCAGGAGAGAATGTCCCAGCAATTTCTCCAATGATACTTTAGATAACTTTGCCACGTGAGAATAGAACAAAGGGCACTGGTTAGAGGGTTTGAAGACATGGGTTTGAGTCTACAATCTGAACATTTTCAACAAACTTTATCTAGGGGGCTGCAAGCTTAACCCCTGTGCCAAGTGCTAGAGAAACAGCATCAGTTACTACCCTTGACACTGAGGATCCAGGAGTTCAGGATGCAGCTTCCTCTCCCATACGTCAAGGAGCTGCCTGCGTGAGAAAACACTGATATGTATATACAGGCGGGAGAGATGCCAACTGATTGGCCTTGAGCAGGACTCAAACTCTAAGGCCATGTGTGACTGTGTGAAAACACTTGCTGAAGGGTTAAGTCTTTATAATTAAGAAGAAATTATTATGTAGCATATGTTATGATTGCATTTATTAACATTATGTATTATAAGTTCTTACATCTACATTTTCACCTGGTCCAGAGATTCTCTCTTGAAATGCAATAGAAAAGGTTCCCTAGCCTTGCTTGAATGTCTCCAGACAGCTTGTTACCTTCTGGGGCAGACTTTCTGAGCAATGGATGGCCCTAGAGAGAAGTCCTTTCTTTGATTGAGTTTGCAATGCCCTCCTTGTCATTCTCCTCCTGTTCTCTGTGTCTACAGGAGCCACACATCACAGATCTTTGCATCTTCGACAGGAGGAAACCTTTGCATGTTCTCCCTGGTGGACTGGTTACAAGTCACCTGTCCCATTGATCTTGACGGGGGAGATGCGCCTTAGCAACCTGAAGCTTAGCATGTTTAGGGGGCTCTGGTGATGGGAAGTGGCAAAAAGACACCATTTCTGACATTGATTTCATGGGCACTGTAGATTACACGTATGGTCGGGAGCCCAGATATAACTTGAAACTGATGTCCACTTATGATTTGTAGTTCAAGGAAGAACAGCCCAGCCTATGAAGGTAGGGAGAGTCAATAAATTCTTTGGTCACATCCTGCTTCTACCAATCAGCACCTGTGCTCCTGGTCAATGTAACTTCACAGCCAAAAGGAGAGTAGTGACCTCCTTGGAAGATCGTTAAAACTGCAACAATTAAATAAAGTGAAGTACAAGAAAATGACACCGATGAAGCTGGCATTTGAGAATCTTCCCTATGTAAGAGTGTTAGCTCACTCTTCTTCCTTTCCCAATTAGACTGTCGTATCCTTAGTCTGGGGGTTTTGCAGCATACACAGCAAACGTAGAACCATTCCTCACCATATAAGATGGCAGGCTCTGCAGTTGGAATGGCACTCCACAGTTTACAAAGAAGTTTCATACAAATTACATTATCACGCCGCAGCCTTATAGCTGCCTGGGGCTGGGGGCTGGCAGTAGAGAGTGGGCACTGTTATTATCTTTGTCTCGTTTTTATAAAAGAGGGAAATGAGTCTTAAGGGAATTCAGGAGTGTCCCCAGGCTACAGTGCTAGTAAATAGTACCTAGATGTTCAGCATCTTCACTTTTCATTGGAAAAATATCTTTCTGCAGCTGGTCTAGCCAGCCACATACTCCTTCCATGCTGGGGATGAAGTTTTGCTACCTCCTGCCACTGCCAGGGTGGGATGGATGTGAGTTCTCTGATTCTTCATCCACCCTCCTGGCCCCTGACTTGGACATCCAACTTTGCCCTGGACACACTCTGGAGTCTGAGCTTAGCTTCCTCGTCTGGAGTCTCAGTGGAGCTGTAGTGAGTTCCCAGCTAAACTCTCAGGACCCTTCTCTCATTAAGCCATAGGGTCAATCCTCTTTGACATGCACCCCACAGACTCAGTACTGCTACCATCACCAACCACCTGCATATGATTTTTCTCCCCATAAGCACAGTCTGTCCAGCTTCTTATGGCTTATTGACCTTTGAAGACAAGTCAGTGCATTCTCAGTTAAGTGGCTGCTTACAGGAGTGCCTTGATTAAGGCATTGTGTAGGCAAATAAACAGAGGACAGAGACCAAGTTCTATCCATGGCATCTGTCTTTCTTAGGAGATTCTCAGATGCACTTTAGCAATCTTGTATATTTGATTCCTGAACCCACAGGTCACTAATTAATCTCTTGTCCTTTCAGGCAGGACTGAGCTTTCAAACTGGGCAAAACACCAGAGCCCTTCTGGCCTCGGGGGAATTACTTGTCTTCTTAGGGATCCTCAGTCTTGGAGGCTGAGTTATAAGGATCGGTGTGATTAAGACTTGGCACCATGGTCTGTTGAACTATTTCCTGGGACCCCCTCACTCAGAGTACTTCTCGATCTGCTTCTGGTCTTACAATCTCAATCCATATTTGCTGAGGGCTGACTGTTTGGGGGTTGGAGTAGAATAAGGCACAATCTCTGCCATGGATGGAAGTGACAGAGTGTCTACAGGGCAGCTTGAAACCTATTTTGGTAAATAGCTGCAGGAATACTCTCCACTTCTGGGTGACATGTGTCTTGCACCTAAGAAGACCCAGGCTTTGGAAAATTTAAGGAGTCATGTATGAAAAAAAAAAAAGTTCCAAGTATATATTTTCTTTTAAGAGTGTGATAACAAAAATAGAGTCCCGCATAAGAGGAAGAAGACAAAATGAAAACATGCAGTGAAAGACAACATCCGCTCTCATTTCAGTTTCCTGGAAGCGGAATGTGGTTGGGCAGATGGTGCTCTTTTGTTTCACTAGAAGAAACGATAAGATGTAAATATGCAGGGCCGTATTCAGCAGGGCAGGATGGAGAAGAGGCGCATTTCCCTGTGCTCGCTGATTTCTAGGCTTGTCAGGGCTTTTCTTCTTTGAGTTGATCATCCCTGCTGAGTTCCAAAGATGCTGCCTTAGATCAACAGCTCTCAGTGAGGGCTTAAGAGTTCTCCAGCATTCCATAAGTGGGCCACCCAGCGGCCTGTGAACTCCCTTACATTGTTTGAAAAATGTTGCTGGTTTGTTCGTTTCCTACAGTGGCTTCTATATTTTTCAAGAGATTAGTAGACAATTCAATGCCCATTGCCTTCTTGCCTGTTCACTCCACACTGTTCACAGTTTGTGTGAAGACCCACGTAGCTTTGCAGAGTTGTTTCATACCATCACCCCACATTTGCATTGTGTTGGAGACTTTTCAAAGCTCTTTCACATAAAACTAACTCTTTTGATTCAGCGACCGGAGCAGTTACCAATAGCCCCGTTTCACAGCCCAGGAAACGAAACTGAGAGCCACAACCTGGCTGGCTTGTGGACCCACATATGTCGGGCAGGGGTAGGGCAGACACTTCTCATCACCCCTGATGTTTCCTAGCTCAGTGATCCTTCTAGCCCTGCGTTCACCCTCATTTTGGGTATTTGGGCAAAAGAAAACTGCCACTGGTAGTTGACATCATTGAGGATTGGGGGGCATTTGAGTCTAAGACATATACGAAATGAGAAAGAGAAACATAAGAAGTCACGTGCTTCTCATTCTAGGTGATTATATACATGCTTGACTCCCCAACAAAGTTGTTTCGAAGCCAAAGTTTTCTTTAACTCTGTATTTTCAGTGCCAACACAGTAAATTCTTGTGCATAATAGATGCTGAAATATTTGAGGTATGTGTGAGTGATTGTAAGTACAAATAAAGAACTGGAACTAGGAGTGTACAAGGAATAAATCACCTGGTTTCCAGAAACCTACCAGAATTCTACCATGTGTTCTCAGAAGGGTCTTTGCTAAAGCTTTTGAGATGGTCACACATAAGTACAGGAAGATGGCAAGGTTTGCTAGAAGACTTTTGGTCAGTGAATAGTAAAATTCATTGACAGAATGGTTCCCAGTTCCTATGTCTCTAGATCAGGGGTATCCATGCCATCCCATCTGGATGCCACTATTAAACTAGCTCTCTAGGTTATTAAGCCTAGTGAGTTGTGCTCTTAGTTAAATAAGCTGTTCTTAAGCCAGTCACACACCCCTAGGTGCGAGAGACAGAAAGATCTCTTGTCTCAAAAAGAGAAACTAAAAGCCAACTACCAAATTCTAACAACCAAAAGCTGGAGGAGATGGAGCTGTGAAAGCATGCCCCAAAGAGCACTTGAGAGGATGAAGTGGGGGATGGGAAGAGGCCACAATGAGATTGTATATAAGTCCAGATTCCAAATGAAACAGGTGTCAGATGAATGGCACATAAGCATTTCAAGGAGTGTGGTACTAACCCCAGTGTAACCCCTGGTTACAGCAGGAATCCCATTTGGGCTGCCTTTTTTTTCACACAGTTGGAAGAGTCAGTCTTACACATTTAAATGTGTTTGTGAAAAACAAATCATTTATTTTTATAATGAATCTTGGCATTATATGATATGGGATACATTTCTAAAAATGGAACCCCCATTGAGAATCTTGTGCATCTTAAAAGTAAAATGTTTTCTTCCACCATTGATGAGCACAGACCTTTCACCCCAGCACCAATTATTCATCAAGATGGGCTCGCCTACATTAACTGTGGGGCAAAAATCCTTGGGAATGGGACATACTGTTTTAAATCTTTAAATGTGAGAAGGTAGTTAAAAGACATGGTTAGGCAAAAGCGAAGTTTGTTGTTGTTCACATTACAAAGGGAAATTTTCATAGCTGTAGATCTGCCCTCCATCACCTCAGAGGTGCTGGCACCTGAAAGTAGCATTTCAATAGATGTATATAATTACTTGTTACCAGTAAGCATTGACATTAATACAACATGTAAGTCTCAACTTCCTTCTCTTTCTGAGGGACAACATTTTTTTTTCCTTGACAAATAGATTGCCAAGATAATACTAAAGACAAATCTAATGCACCTTGACCATGGTCTGGTCAATAAACTTAAAAGGACAGAGACTGGGAACAAATGAAAATAAACATAATGAACTAGAATTTTCAGAGACCTAGCATTGAACATCCTGGCTGGAGTTGGGGGCGTAGACTAGAGTTCTTGAATTATTTCTCCTACAGAAATAATGTTACAAGAGCAGAAGTCTTAGAAAGCATCTTTTCTAAAACATTTGCTACTGAGCTTTTAACCAAACTCCAAGGATTTACCGGAGCTACAGTGAAGGGGCACCAAAAATGAGGCTGTCATGGAGACAAATCCCCATCATTTGACTCAGAGACAGGCTCCCCAAATCTTGCACCCTCAATATTGTATTTGCTCCTGAGAACAACCCAATGAGCTAGCAAGTCACATGTGCTCCCACTGTACAGAAAGGGAACTAAGGCATTGCCATTCATGCTTATCACCTGTATATTCTTGCCTTGATACTCAAGGCTCCCTAAAAGCACCTAGGTAAGCAATGACTGGTTTTCCTAAATTTATTCTTTAAAATGAACCTTAATAACCACCAACTCTTCATTCTACAGACAATGTCTCCCAAGCATTTCTGTGGTCTTCTCCAAGAATGCACATATTTTTTTTTGAAAAATATTGCTAAGAATTAGAAAACATAGGTTCTAGAGCTTTGACTTGATCTCACCAGCCCAGAACTTGTTTCCTCATCTGTACATTCAGATAATACGATCTATTTTGCATAACTTAAAAGGTCTTTGAAGTCATCAAACAAAATACTGAATCCCGTTTCCACTATAAAATATATATTAAACACCTACTCTGGGCCAGGTATGGTATACTGAGTTCTGAGAGGACGATGGTGAACAAGACTCAGTCACTCACTTCTCCTAATGACGTCTACAGTCTAATGATGAACACAGACATTAAACATATGCCCACATGCTTAAAGAAAGCAATGGAAGGTAGGTGTGGGATAGTCTGAGGATCATGAAAGGAAGTGCAAAGGGCATTAATAATACTGGGAAGAAGAAGCTGGGAAGCTTTCCATGAGGAGTCTGAGGGAAATGAAATCTGAGCTGAAACATTCAAGCACAAGAACATAAAGCCATATTCTTAGCATGTGCTAGCATTGACCTTAGAGTCAGCCTTGACATTCTGTTAGTATGAAGATCTGTATCATCTCAGTATCCAGTTCTGGCAGTGCTCCGAGCATCTTCCAATACAGGCATGGGAGCAAGCAGCACATTGTCTGATCTTCTCAACCCCACATCAACATAGATGTTTAAGATTTAGAGAACTCAGAGTGGTCGGTTGGATGGTGTGGCTGGAACCACCCACTCCTCACTGGCATTGTGTGGAATGGAGGAAGAAAAGAGACTGTTGCAGCACCCACACTTCCAAAAGGAAGAAACGTGTCGCCTGTACCCACTCGTGTCCTATCTACTTGGTGACAGCAGAAGAACGCCCACTCCTGGTGGCCCAGACTCCAGAAGGAAAGGGATGCTAGAACTGCCCACACTCTCAAGGACAGCCTGGGAGATGGGTCAAGGCACCTCCTTACATCTCCGAGGGCTGAGGAGAAAGGAA
This sequence comes from Grampus griseus, assembly GCF_964374135.1. Lineage (NCBI taxonomy): Eukaryota > Metazoa > Chordata > Mammalia > Artiodactyla > Delphinidae > Grampus > Grampus griseus. The sequence goes on along the minus strand of NC_139018.1, from coordinate 6,828,299 downwards.
GTGTCTAAGTCAGGTATAATGAGCCAACGTCCATATCTTTTTCTGAACTAGGGGATCCTTGAGATCAGAGAGGACCAAGAAGCAATCACCTCTGTAACACCAACATGAGACACAGGGCCCGGCACAAAGCAGAATTTTAATGCAGATACAACAACTACAACAAAAAAAATGTTGTGGTTATATCACTGTTGAACTGAATCTGACACATGGTGAGTAAAGAGATAGATGAGAAACAGGCCTAGGAGGGACATTTTATTTAGAATAATAACTAATTTTATTTTAGAATAGTAACTTTATTATTTCAATGAAACTGATTCTTGTCCATTACCAAAGTTCTAAGCAATGTCAGAAGTTTGTGGAAGAAGGCAGACAAAAAAACAAGGAAACCCTAAATCTAAATACGTGCAAACTCATGTGAGAAGCAGCTGAGGACGCGGGGACAGGTTGCAGGCAGTAGAACAGGCAGGCGTGGCTCCTGTTAGGAGGACCAAGCTGGCCCGTAAGTGTCCACAAGGACACCCTGGCAATGCCAATGTGGCTCCCCAAGGCTGGCAAAGGCTTTTCAACTTCCAAATTGGCTAAAGATATTTATGTCTGTCATTTGGTTACCAGAGGCATGCTGAAGCTCAGGGTAACTTCCTAATCAGAACTGGACAGAAAGCTAAGGCAGCATGGGAGGTTGAGACCCTGATGGAGGAGGATGTGTTTGCAGGAATCATCGAGAATAATCAGAAAAGCCCTCTGTGACAGAAGGGCTTCCCCGTGGACTGTGAATCCGGCAGAAATGCCAAAGGACCCAACAGACAAGAAGAAAAGTCCTGTTCTGTGGTGAAATTCAGCACTGAAGCCTCTGGCTTATTTGAAGAATCACAGATAGTCTGAACTCTCTATGAAAAGCCACCTTTATTATTAAGAGTTCAACCTCTCATCTGCCCAAAGCGCCATTAAAGATCAAATCACTGGGTATCCCTTTATCTGTCATTCAAAATTCCACAAAAAGTCCCTGAAATTCTACTTATAGACCTACCACATCTGACTGACCCAAGAATGAGTGAGTACAGAAAACAAGGGACTTCCCTGGCAGCTAGTGGTTAGGACTCCGCACTTCCACTGCAAGGGGCACAGGTTCCATCCCTGAACGCGGAACTAAGATCCTGCAAGCCGCCTGGCCAAAAAGAAATTTTTAAAAAAGGAACCCATCCAGTGACTCCGGTGCCATGTTTGCAAGCAACAAGTATCTCTTCAAAGTCTTGAACTAGTAACTCAAGGCTAAGAACATCTAGAAATCCAGTGCAGATCCTGGTGGTATGCACATTGTTCTGAGAAAATGGGCAGAGAAGAGAGGTGGCATTTAGAGTAGCATGGAGCTAAAATAAGTTAATGATTGATTTTCACTTTTATTTGTAAATATTGTGAGTTTTTAGAGAATAATTGAATCGTGTAACATACGGTCTATGCATATAGGTAAGGCTGGGGAGATGAATAATCCCTTATAAGGGATCCTTGCAATTAAATTTCTTGTTATTGTAAACTAGGGAAAATATTTGAAAAGCAATGTCTTAACACTTGGGCTATTATCTAATAACCTAGGTTAGGAGCCTATGAAAGCAGGGAAGTGAATTTGTAACCTCAGCATTCTAGAGCCAAACGAATGTTGCTTTATATTTGCCTCTGTTGAGTTCCACCTATTCAACATAACATTATCTAAAGCTACAGACTCGATGATAGTCATAATTTCATTTATAAAATGGAGTCCAACTTGCCGTATTCGGTTGAAAAGAATGGTTCAACCGAAGAGGTATTTAAAGCTATTGCAAGTGAAGTAAAAACAAGAGCTGAGTCAAGAGCACACTGGCTTCCTTCCATCTCGTGGGCCAAAAGCAAGTCTTCTTGGAGGAAGTGACGTTTGAGCTGGGCCTTCCAACTCAGGCAGACTTTTACTTAAAATACAATAGAAGGATACTGAAGGTGGGAAAACAGTGATAGCAATAGAATTTAGTGTGGAAAAATGGGGGCCCATGCTAGAATATCTCATGGTCTAGTTGACCTGGTGAGGTATGCAGGGCCCTGGACCCCTTGGAAGCCAGGTCAAAACAGTTGAACTTCTGTAAATGGCAGGGAGCCTGGGAGGGTTTTCAGTGGAGAAATGACATGTTTAGAGATATATATCCTTTGCGAAGATCAAGCTATTAGTGAGGTGAGGAATGCCAGAAGGAGCCAAACCCAAGACAGGGCAGTCACGAGGCTCTCACAACAGGACAGGGGAAAGGTAAGGAGGAGACTCCATGACCTATGGAGGTGAAAATTCCAGCCTGGTTAGACCCCAGACTCCTGATTCCTGGACACCCAAGGGGAGAAACTGGTGTGTCTATGTTTGACTCTTTTTCTGATTTTCCTTATGTTAACTTTATCCTTTCTTCTTGGCTAGAAAGAGGTACCAGTAAATTTGGAATGCCAGAATGAGCTGCTTTCTTGGCCCCTGTAAACCACTTCGATTGTTAAGCTATTCCTAGACCTCCCAGTTGACAGTCATGGGTTTTAGTCTGATGTCTTGGTTCAGAAAGTAAGCTCTGGAGCTGGAGAGAGAGAGTAGACCTCACCCTACTAGTTATTTCCCATGTGACCCTCGCTAAGCCTCGGTTTCCCTCTTACAACTTGGGGGTGAAAGCAACACCAGCCTTGCATGGCACTTGGGAAGCAGTGACTGGGCACACTTGGCACAGAGGCTGGCACTGGTTATGCAATCAATGCTGGTTATTTTCATAGGTCTGCAGTTCCTTATCTACAATTCTGAAAGTTCAAACACTCTGAAAACCTAAATTTTGGAACGAATTTGGTTGTAACACCTGACCTGAGCTGAACTCATTTGGCAGCAAAGTTTGACCTGGGCTGACACGAGGCTATTTATAGTCCTTATTGATCCCAGTTCGTGCTCATATTCATACATTTTCCTACAGAAATCTTCACATGTTTGATGGCAGCGTGCTGCCCCAGGCCCCACTGGGCATGTTAAATAAAACTGAGCATGCAACATACTACCATCTGAAATCTGAAACTTTCAGAACACCAAAGTGCATGTGGCCCCAAGGTTTTTAATATGGCGCATGGATTCACATTGCAAAATTCACTTCTTTTCAAGGAGTGGTTGGTGGCCTCCTTCTTTAGATGAAAAGAAGAAACTGCCAATGTTGATTTTCTTTTTTTAATTCTTCAGATGCTTACGGAGGGAAATAAGAAGTGAGTTACTACAATACCTCTGGGTAGTGCTGGAAGCACAGAGTGTGAAACCCACCTCCCACCTAAGGAGTTACAGTTTCAAGAACCTGTCTCTGTGTTACTCCTTCTATCCTATCAGCTTCCTGTTGAGAGAACGTGAATGGGGAGGAGTGATTATTCTTTTTTATTTGTATTCTTTTTTTATTTTTTATTGAAGTATATTTGATTTACAATGTTGTGTTAGTTTGTGGTGCACAGCAAAGTGATTCATGAAAGAATATGAAAAAGAATATATATATTTATCCATATATATTCTTTTTCATATTCTTTCATGAATCACTTTCATGAATAACAACAAAGTCCTACTATGTAGCACAGGGAACTGTATTCAGTATCCCATAATAAATTATTTTTCATATTTTTTTCCATTATGGTTTATTATAGGATACTGAATGCAGTTCCTTGTGCTACATAGTAGGACTTTGTTGTTTATCTATTTTATATACTGTATTGTGTATCTGTTAATCCCAAACTCCTAATTTATCCTTCCCCCACCCCTTTCCCCTTCAGTAACCATATTTGTTTTCTATGTCTGTGAGTCTGTTTCTGTTTTGTAAATAAGTTCAGTTGTATCATATTTAAATTCTACATGTAAGTGATATCATATTATATTTGTCTTTGTCTAGCTTACTTCACTTAATATGATCATCTCTAGGTCCATCCATGTTGCTGCAAATGGCAATATTTCATTCTTTTTTATAACTGAGTAGTTTTCCATTGTATACATGTACCACATCTTCCTTATCTATTCTTAAGGTGATTATTGATAGATATGTATTTATTGCCATTTTAAACCTTATTTTCCAGTTGATTTTGTTATTTCTTCTCTGTTCCTTCCTAAAGATGGGAGACAGAGGCTCAAGGAATGACTTTCCAGAGATGTGATCCACGGGCAAGGGAGCAGTCCTAGACAGACCTAACTGCCTTGGAGTCTTATACCCGAGTGGAGAGGCATGAGACCAGGAGCTACAAGTGAGGAGGTGGCCCTCCTTCTCCCTTTATGCCCTGAGTCAGGCACAGCACATAGCAGGTGCTCAATAAGCATGTACAGGATTGGAGTGAGTCTTTCTGACATTTTTTTCCTCCGTCGCTCTTCTCCCCTCCCTTTCTACTTTCCTCAGCAGCAGGAGGGGGAGCACAGAGCAGTACAGAGAAGCCCAGCTCCCTTTCATCTCTTGAAAGTGGCTGGCAGAAGTTTGACGGGGGTGATTTGCCTTGTACAATCGGCACTTCAGCAAAGTCTGTTTGTTGGCTGTTCTGTTTTGTTCTGTGTCCTGAAAAATTGGCCAAGGTGTGCCTCTCCAGCTTTCCACCCTGCAGGATGGGACTTCCACGAGACTCTTGGGACTAGAGGCTTTGACTTGTAGGTGGGGTTGTCAGGAAACAAACCACCTGAAGTGAAACATGTCTTCAAATTGAAGACAACCATGCTTTCTGGGTGAAAGTCCATGTGGAGGACCAGGTGGAAAGGATCTGAGTCCAAGTTTCCTTTAGCCCAAGTATCACCAAGGGCTCATGAAACAGGGGGAATTTCAGAAATACTGTGGGTTCTGCTGTTCCTGGAACCTTCTTTATTTTCCTTTCCACATAATCTACGTTTGAGAATAAGCATGCACCATTGTTCCAGGGATGCCTCAAGTCCCGCCTCATCCGTAAAGCCCCTCTCCCTTCCACCATCATTGTTTGGCCACCTACAATTTCCCCCAGTTCTCTACTCCCTGGAACTACTCTCTGGGTCTACATTGTCCTACGCTGTACATCGAAATTCCCTACAGTCCAGTCCTTGGTGGGACCTGGTTGGTGCCTCTTACTCTCCCTGGGACGTTGCCATTTAGATACTTTGCTGTCCACCCATATTTCTGGGCCCTCACCTATTTAAACAGAAGTCCTCATCCCTCCCACACACCTCACCCCCGACCCCCACCCCCACCAGCAGGGACACCACCTTTCCTGAGGAGGACAGGCCCCAATCATTGGAGTCCTTATCAGCTCCCCATCTTTTCACCTCTGTATTCTGGTTCTAAGTTCTTTGGGGGTCAGAGGTCTCTCTGAGACTCTATGACACCCACCTCAAACACACACAGGTGATAATACCCTTTTTACCATTTCCAGCAGTCACTGGCCCTCAGAACGTCACCCGTGGACTCCCTAAGGCAAGGCTTTTCAGTGTGGTCCTTGGACTAGTGCCTGAGCCACCCCCTGGGTGGGTGTGTTTGTCTGAATGCATATTCTCAGACCACCCCCAGACCTCCTGAAACAATGGACAGTCAGGGAGGTCAGATGAGCTGCACAAACTACACAGCCACCATGTGGTGACAGTGCCATTCCAACCCAAGGTCTTGACTCTCAAGGTCATGTTCTGATTAACTAAGCAATCTGACCTTGCTAGTTTTCCAAGAAGAAAATTAACAGGATAATGGGATGTGTGTGTTGGGGGAGGGAAGGGGCAGAGTCAGGGTAACAAAATTTGGGGAAATGATTGTGTGTGTGTAATAGAGGGAAGGGAGGAACAGAGTTAGGGTGACTTAAGATTTGGGGAGGAAATGGGTGGTATCAAAATATTCCTGGGCTCCGTCCCAAAATGTCCGAGCCCAAGGTGGGGAAGACACAGCTAAGACACCCCATCAGGGGATGCACTTTCCACCATGTGGTTTGTCCCAGCTTCCCTTCTGCCCTTTTAAAGCTGCCCAAGAAAAAGCAATGACAATCCCTTGTCTGAAGGACCTACACCCTTGAAACCTGAAGTCACTGAAACTCTTTAAAACATTAAAGATTCAAGGTCTGCAGCCCCCAAGAGCAGCTCCCTGCACATGGAGAGGGATGGGAGCCAGAGTCCTCAGCCAGGTGGGACTTTCCAGGCCCGTCTCTGTGAGAACCTGATAACTAGGCCGGCTGCCCCGGGCAAGATGCCTGGAGCCACGAAGTGCTGCATCACCCTTTCTCCCGCGGTTCCGCTGCAGGCTCCTGGGCTGGGCTCCAAAGGAACTGGTGGTTAGTTTGTGGTCACCCAGCAGTTTTATGAAGGCCCTTGAGGTGTTTCAAGTACCAGGTGGCCCCAGTGTGGTTTAACTGTCTGGGGGCCCGAGCTCTCTCAGTGGCCACCTAAGCAGCACAGACAACCTTGCTGTGAGAATGGTTCAGTTGGCCGTGACAATTACATAATGCGCCAGAGGAGCCAGTTTCACCTTAGCTAGAGAGTAATGTATTATAAATGCATATATTAAGAATTAATAAATTAGTCAGCACCTCTGCCGTACCTGACTGTCTATAAAGCACTTGGGGGGGGACATCGTCTCATTTGGGGAGTTACAATAACCCCCTTTGGTGCCTCATTGGTCCCATTTTGCAGATGTGGATACTGAGGGTCATCAAGGTCAAGGACCCTTCCTATGAACAGACCAGAAAACTGGCTGAGACTCTCACAGATGATGTCAGATTATTCGTCCATAACCCCTCAAGGCTGCGAGTGTCCCCATTTTGCAGACAATGACACCTCCCATCTTCCAGCCCAGACTTGTTTCCCAGCCAGCACCTCCTTCTCCCCGGGACATCTCTGAGAGCCACAGCTCATAGCTCTCCAGTAGGTAGGAACAAGATGGCTATATTTTCTCTTGGTCTTGTTCCCAGATGCTCTGACAGCGAGCAATTCTTCGAACAAATGCAGAATACAAAATAACTCATACTGCCTTTCAAAAGCCCTCAGGAAGCTTTGGGGTGACATTTTAACTGCCTCTTGTCTTATCTTGGCCCTTGCTTTTCTTTCATTAGGCATCCATCATAGTCTGGGTACCAAGGATATGACTGGGTGTGGACCAGGAGCCCTGGGAATGCAGAAGATTGAAGACACACACAGGCACGCAGACACACATGCACATACGTGCACGCGCACGTACACACACACATACGCACACCTTCCACCTCTAGAAAGAAAGGTCTACCAGGAAGCCAAACCAACAAGTTCACTGAATGTTTATTACATACACACCAAACGTGGTGTGAGGGACTTCACTTTTTTGCACACGTAACTTCATGAGTCCCCATTACGGTAATTCCTTCTACTATCATCTGTTGTAAAACTGACCATCCCGGTGTGTATGGATTTGTTTATAGTTCCATTTTCCTTACCAGGCTATGCACAAGCTTTGGACAGAAGAGCCTTGTCTTCTTAATCATGACGTTTTTGTTCATTTCACCCAGTCAATGTTTATTGAGTGTCTAGTATATACCAGGTTGATGCCAATCACAGGAGAAGAGCCAGCTTGGGGACATGCTTTTGTATGAATAAATAAATGAATGAAGAAATGAATGGTTTGTTGGGTGCTGCAGAGACCAGGGGACAGCTGGGGGTGGGGCAAGCTGCCGTTTGGCATTGCTGAGAGAGGATGCAGAGAGGCAGTAAGAGGGGGTGATGGAGGGCGTTAATATGTGCAGGGTTACAAGGAGTCCAGCTCTCTGCCAGGAGCCCTGGGACCATCAGCAGGCCTATCGCCTTCTTCCATCATCAGCACTCACAACTGTAAACTGATGGGGATAAGACCCCCATGGAGGTCATTTCAACACTAAATAAGCTCACGCGAGTGAAACAGCCTAGTGCCTAGAAGGTCTCCACTAAAATCTAGCAATTATTCAGAGTGTAAGTAGACCCACAGCAGACTAAGCAAGCATTTGGAAATACAGGTATATGCATAAACATTTTGGTAATTAAACACAAAAGCAAGAAACAGGAGAGAATGATGTCATCAAATCTGGCCTTTCATGATTGCCACTCTCTCCTATCTTCTGGAAGAAGTCCTTGTAAATTCTGCAAGAGGCCCCTGGCCCATTATGAGAAGCCAGGTTTCTGGAATCATTTGGGTGGCCCTGTGCTCCCTGTCCCCGCCTGCAGCATCCCCTGTAGGGGCAGCATCTTCTCTCCTTTAGGGCCGGTAGCTGGAGCCATCTAGCTCCAGGTCCCCTGAGCTGGAGGGTAATCCAACCTGCCAATTATTGGAAATTAAAACCAGGTAGTTTGAACCCATCTGCTGGGCACCTGACCACAAACCACCACTTAGCTAACCCCAAGCTGGATCCTGTTACTCCCGCTGTGCCTGCCCGGCTTCATTACCATGGCCATGGGAAAGAAGGAAACCAAGAGGTTACTGGGGTCTTCGGTTAGAGCTTCGTCATCAGTGTGGTTATGACCCAAGTCCTCTCTCTCTGGAGACTTCAAGATACGATCACTCAGAGGACGATTTGGTAACAAAACCCAGATCTCACCAGATGGAGTCTGGGGGCCTCATCAGATGGGCCAGCAAGTTGAGGGGGTGGTGTCACCTGATGGGGGTGGGCAGATTCCAGGAGGTCAGTCCACAGTTCTGTTGGCAGCTCAGCGACTCTGGCTTGGATGTGCCACAGATGGCTCTTGGGGAAATTATGGTGACTGGGCAAAGCTTGGACATTGGCATCAGACAAGCTTGGGTTTGAAAAATAAATCTGCTCCTTGCTAGATCTTGAGGAAGTTTCTTAAACCCCAAAGCCTCAAGTTCCCTGACAATACAGTGAAGAAAAAGATTTCCATCTCAGCCAGCTTTCGCCACCATTAGCTTGTACTACCTTTCTAGAACCAGAGTAGGATCAGAAACCCCATCAAGGCTGAATGGACCTAGGCAGCATCGTAGAAGCCAAGAGAGAGAGTTTCAACCATCTGATGGATACTGGGCCTCAGGGGCCACCGAGCCTAGCTGTGGTCTTTCTAAATCCCACGTCCTCTCTCTGAGGGTAGGCAGCATCTTTGTCCCTGTTCTGCAGACTGGGAATCCAGGCTCACAGAGGTTGTGCCCTGCTCAAGGAAGCACATGAGCTGGATGGAAAATTCGCTGCATAGATGCAGATGTATCCACACCGGGTACCAGTGCTATGAGAGCAAATACACACCTGAGTCCAGAAGTGTAGCTGAGAATGATGTGGCCCGATGTACCTGCTTGCATTTCATCCCCTGAGTGTGAGAGGGGCAGACGGGCCCTCAACTCTGTGGTCCCATTCTTGGTAGCAGAGTTTTCTTGGGGAAATCTTCAATACTAAGTTAAGTATGAAGACTCCTCTCCCCAAGGTGATGAATTTTCAACCACATTCTCCATTTTTTTTCTGTAGAAAACTGAGTATCTTGTGCTGAAAACTAAGTCCATTTGACTTCGCTAGGGCAGAGCTAAGAGAGTTTTAAAATGGAGATTAAATTGACGTGTCAGTAGCTGCGGTCATGGTGATACAACATCAGGACAATCGTCAAGTAGTGGCTCTGACTGCCAGCATCTTACCAAAGCTCTAGTCTAGTGCAGAGGGCTTTTTGATACATCAAAGAGATTGTGCTGCCTTTCAAACTGCATTCGTTTTCTAATGTCCTATCATCAGCGTAGAATAAGGGCAGGGCTAACATAGAATCATTTTAATTTACTGATTTATTTTTTAATGCTTTTAGTAATCATTGGGAGGGTGGCCATTAGCTATAAATGAGGCACGTTGCGTGCTCCACCGATGTCCACCGCATCTGCTGGACACCATCCTGGCCTCTCCTTGGTTGGTATTTGCACTGACACCCACTCCCCCACCACCATGGTAAGTGTGCCTCAATGTTGGCAAAGTGTCCACTCAGATCTGCTAGGGGATGAAACTTCAGATGTCTCCAATCCCAGAAAAGTGAACATTTTTATGTCAAATATGGATCAGACTTTCAGCCATTGCTCTTGTATCTCTTCCTCAGACTCCCACATCTAATATTCAAGCCCCTCTCAGACATGTCTGAAACATGATCATTCTCTCTTTGCATGCCTCCATTGACGGGAAGCTCACCACATGTCCAACAGCTCATTAGGTCCACTCTCCTTAAGCTTAGATGTTGACTTGTGCAGCATCTCCTTAAGCTTAGATGCTGCACAGGTCAACATTTGCCCATCTTTCTAACCTCACTTCTCATCACTTCCATAAACACCTTGATCTCCAGCCATGTTAACCTTGTCTTCAGCAATGCTGAGACCTGTCCAGCCTCAGTGAGGGTGAATGGGCACTCCCTTGGCTGAGGGGGAGCTCTAGGCATTGCTGTTCATCTCTGCTCTTTGGTCTCAGCTCAGGTGACATGTCTTCAGGGACGCCTTCCCTAACCACCCTGTCTACAGTGGTTCCTCACTGCCCCATCACCTCCACTCACTCCCCATCCTGTTACCACATCTTATTCATTCCTTTCATGGTACTGACCGCTGTGTGAATGGATCTGACTAATGAACATATGTGTTTACCTCTGTGTGATTACCTACCACTTATGTACATGTTTATCTGTGCGCTATTACGTACTGGTTATGTACACGTTTACCTGCGTACAATTACCTACTGCTTATAAACATGCTTATGGGTGTGATTATGTACTATTGATGCATGAAGTTACCTATATTATCATGTACTATTTCTGTACCCACTTACCTGTATGTGATCATGTACTGCTTTTTCATGTGTTTACTTGTGTGCCATTATGCACAATTTATGTACACACTCTCCTGTGTGATTATGTACTGTTTATATATGTGTCTACCTGTGCATTTGATATGCACATGTTTACCTGTGTATTCTTATGTACTTTTTGTGTCCATTCTTACCTGTGCGTGATTATATACCATTCATGTATACACTTACCTGCCTGTGATCATGTAATGTTTATGTACACACTTACCTGTGTGTGATGATGTTACATTTATGCACACATTTACCTGTGTACTATTATGTATTGTTTCTGCACACGTTTACCTGGGCACCATTATGAACGTGCTTCCTGTATGATTATGAACTATGTAAGCATATATTTACCTGTGTCCTGTAATGCATCTCTTCCTCCAGAACACATGATTGGGAGAGAAGAGGTGTGTCCACTTTGGCCACTGCTGCTTCCTCAGGACCTGGCAGATTGGCTCCTGCAGGAACATCTGCTCAATGAACACATGTCTGGCTGAGCCTGCTGCAAAGTGCCCCTTACTGAGACTAAATGTGCCTCACAGCAATGCCCACCACTGCTCATGGCTGTGACCTTGGCATCAAGTCTGGTTCTTCTTGTCCACGAGAGCCAGTCTGATATCACAAGCCTGGGATCTGTGACTTCTGAAGGCAGAAGTCAAGTCACCCCCACGTCTCCCCTGCTACAGCTGGAACATCTTCAATTTCTTCATAGGAAAAATGTCATTTCAGACTCAGCTCAGCTATCATCTCTTCTAGGAGGAAAATCTACTCAAATGTAGCTCATCATTCCAGTTTCTTGGCATCTTTTTAGGACTGGATCACAACATCTACCATCTTCCTCTCCCTCTGGGCTATGCACACAATGGGTGGGATTGTCCTTGCCTTTATCTAGGCCATCGACAGAAACTTTGAATGGAACCTACCTAAGAATTAATTCCTAAAGGTCCCATGAGGCTGATTTTATCAGGAGTTTGGGAATAACAGATACACGCTACTGTATATAAAATAGATAACCAACAAGGACCTACTATAGAGCACAGGGAATTATACTCAATATCTTGTAATAACCTATAATGGAAAAGAATCTGAAAAAAGAACATATATGAAAAAAGACTATATATATATAACTGAATCACTTTGCTGTACACCTGAAACTAATACAACATTGTAAATCAACTATGCTTCAATGAAAAGATTTTTAAAAATAAAAAAAAGAACACAATAAATAAAAGACAGTCTGACTCTTGAACCTCTCTGAGGTTCAGATATATTTGAGATAGCCCAAATATTTGAGATACCCCAAATATTCAGTCATTAAAAAAGATGTAATAGAAGCAGGAGGGGCCCTTACAAGCATGAGGTTCACCCACATCATTTTCCAGATGAGAAAACGCTGTGGTCCAGTAGGAAGTTGATCACGTGCAGAGGAGCAGGGCCAGGAGTATGTGCGGGTGACTGATTACTGGGATCAAGCTTGGAAGTCCAGGTCACACACCACAGAAAAGAGGGGCTGACCCTGACTTTGGGGGCCCAAAGGTGCCAGGGTAGAAAGTAAGAGCACTGTCCCTCTTGCTGCAAGCCTGTGGGATGAGGAGACTAGTCCAGTTCGAACACGCTGAGCTTCTTTTTTTCGGAACACAGGCTCCGAACGCGCAGGCGCAGTGGCCATGGCTCACGGGCCCAGCCGCTCCACGGTATGTGGAATCCTCCCGGACCGGGGCACGAACCCGTGTCCCCTGCATCGGCAGGCGGACTCTCAACCACTGCGCCACCAGGTAAGCCCAACACGCTGAGCTTTAAAGCTGGAGAAGCATGCTTTGTACGCCAAAACATCAATGATTGCCTGGGTTTGGTAGAGGGAGCTGAGGTGCAAAGCCAAGGGTCAGAGGTCAGAGGGCATGAATGGACGAAATGCCTGCACACTGAGGGGTGAATAGCAGAGACGGAAGCTGCGGCCAGCTCTGGCCAATACTAGCAGAGTCTGGGACAGAGCATTAGAGCCAGACAAAACCACGAACCAAACTGCTGAGTCTTAACCACCGAGGGGACCCTGGCCAACCTTTTGGAGATCCTTGGAGACCTGTGGAGAGAGGTCAGAAGCTCAAGTTCATTAAATCAACAGAGTGTCATTTAGGAGGCTGGGAGTGGGGAGACGTGGGTGTCGAGTGGCTGGTGGATCCAGGGAAGGTGAAGTTAGAGAGGATGCTTGAAGGGCAAAGAGGTGTAGACCAGCTGATGAGTAAGGAGGGAGACCACCAAGTCAGAGGAACAGCATAAGCAAAGACACAAAAATAAGATGGAAGGGGAAGGGTACGGGCAGGGGCAGGGAGTGGAACATGGCAGGGGGGGGTGGAGTCTTCGTCCTTTACCTTTCCTGCCTCGGCCACTCTGATGCAGAAAGTTAAATTACAAATTTTCCTCTTCCCTATTGTGATCACAGCTTTTGAAACTTCAGCCAAGAATTGAAGGAAAAATTGGAGAGAGAAAGACAATCATTCATACAGACATGGAGGGAAAGTTATTGGATTTTTTTTCATCTTTACAAGACCAACTGAAAAAGAAGGGGATCATCGGTCAGCCTCTCCCGCTCCCCTCCGACCCTGCTCCCAATCACCTAAGCACAGCCTGGAGTGGGCATGGCATGTCTTCAATGTCTGCGGCCTTGGCTCTTAATCCACAGAACCCTGACTGGACCTCTTGCACGAGGTGGGGCATCTGTGAGCAGCAATGCTGCTGGACAGTCCACGGACCCACCTGGGCAGACTTGACAAGTCGTGAAAGCCAACCAGACCTCGGTTTCTAGATCTGTAAAATGGGTGTAATACCTTCTCACTGAGATTGTTGCAAATGTTATATGAGATTACATTTGTTTAAGGGTTCCAGGAACTGGAAAGTGCTCCATGACAGTGAGGACCAATCCGCCCATCTTTTCCCCCTAGCTTCTTCTTCATCACTATTATTGAAAATTAGTTCTGGGAAAAACAAGGATAGCACTTCTAAAATCAACTTCTGTTTTCCAAAAGTACCAGACCTTGGGATGCAGTAGTAGCTCATTTAATGCTCACCATTATCCTGAGAGGCAGGTATTATTCTCTCTGGAAATGAGAAAATCAATGCTCTAGAATTTTCTTAGCTTTGCCCTGTGTCTGCCCCTCTGTGCACGGAGAGCCGAGAGCGGGAGCCACATCTGCCTATCCGTGTCCACCCCATTCCAGTCTGTTCCAGGCTGGATGTTTGACAGAGCATCTTCCTTGTGCTCCTGTGAGCAGCGTCTGTGCCTTGGAGGGGGAGCTCCCTTCCCCTGTTAGAGCCAGGACATGGGCTGGCACCATCAATTTCCACGGTGGAGATATTGAAGCCCATGGGGAAGACGAGAAAGCCAAGGGAAGAAGGCTTTACTAGCTTGGCCAATGTCACTTAGCTAGGACACACAGAGCCAGGAACTGGTTTCGAGCCAAAGCTCTGTCTCGCCTTCCAACATTTCCTTGGGACTTCGATACAGCTGGGGGGACAGTAGTGACAGAAGGCAGTGAGAACAGCCAGTGATGAAACACCACATACATCCAGGGAGAGAGAAGAGACCCTGCGCTTGGGTTGGATTTTAAGAGAAGGCAGGGGTGGGACTGACCCTTGAAGGATAGGCTATCCTTGGAGAGGAGACCAGGACAAGCAGAGTAACTCAGTGATATCTATTTGACAAGCAAGATACAGACACATCTAAAAATAACATGTTTTAAGATTCAACATTCCGATTCGTAGGAGCAAAAAACTGAAGATAAATCAGTGCTCTGTCAACACACCTAGTCCCACAGCTTAGCAGACCTCAGTTAGGAAACTTGGCTAAGACAGAGTGGACTAGCTGCAGTAAGCTGTTGTCATAATTATAGTAGTTATAATTCGTATCACCACTAACTAGTAATAGAATTATTACTATTACTATATTTTAGTGTTAATGCTAATTATAAATAATCATAACCTTAGCAAAAACATCTCTGAACAGATCTTTAGAGGTGGTAATCATCCAGATATATTTTATCGCTCCTGAACCTCACAGCAAGCAACTTCCTTGATTACGGTAAGGACTTTGGTTCTTCGTATCCCAGCTCGGCCGCATCCTATCGGTGTGTCCTTCTGTGAGTCAGTAAGCCCCACAGAGACTCAGTTTCCTCGTCTGTGAAATGGGGATGATGATGCCTAAGGTACAGGATTCTCTGGAGAACAAAATGAGGCAGGAAGCAGTCGGTACAGAGCACTTAATGAGCACTGATTAAGCCACAGCCACTACTGTGATTCCGTCATTGTCACTGTCAGCATTGTGGTCACCGCCCCTTCTATGTAATAAGGACCCAGGGATTTCTAGGCTGTCTTCAGGGGGCTCTGGCCATCGAATCCCCCCACCCCACCTGCAAGTCCCCTCAGCTTCCTCCTGACCCTTCAAGGCACTGAGGGCTGGACCAAACCCCAACCCTACCAGTCAGCCTGCTGGGACCGGGCAGTGCCCACAACAAGGACTGCAGCCACGGGGCAGCTGAGTGTAGCCCCATTCACTGTGGACACCTTCCCAACACCACACTTCACAGCAATGACAGCTGGTGACATGCCGTGTTTCCCTTCAGACAGTGTTATTTGCCCAGCCGATGAATCCTGTGGGCAAGTTTTCCATGATTCCCCTTTAGGAAATAAAGATGCAGAGATCCTGGGAGGATCACTGTTATTGACATGAAACGCAGGAGCCAGGACGTCAACCCAGCTCGTAGGTCTTCCCCATTTGTGTTCTTTCAACCAACCCAGTGACATGTGGCCAGACTAGGCAAGGCCTCAGGGGGCCCGTTCTGGTATCCAAAAGCCTGTGGTTAGCTGCTCTGTCTTGTCCTACTCCTTCCCCTGAAACCATGTCCAGTAGCTTGGTCTCCAGGCTGGTCGGCTCAAAGTTTCATCTCCCTGAGAAAGTCTGACGGTTCAGCTCCGCTGCTGAGCTCCTCTTCTACCCCAAGGTTTCCCATCGAACACAGTTATCAGCTGCCAGAGGGGCTGCCAGGGTCACGTGGTCGGAGAGAGAACAAGCAGAAACCTTGGCTCTTCCGGAGTGTGAGAGGACATTGGGATTGATTTGAACAGGACGCGCTGTAAATTCTGGGTGTGTGCTGGAGAGGACCTCACTAAGAAGCAATGACGGGAAAGAGAGAGAGAGAGAAAGAGGAGAAATAGAGAAAAAGAGAGGGAGAGAGGGGAAGCAAGAGACAGAGAGAGAGAAAGACAGGAGGAGAAGGAAAAGGAGGGGAGGGAGGGTGGAGGAAGGAGAAGAGAAGCCTCTCATCCCCACTGCATCATGCCCGCTTGACTTCATTTAGAGAATAGGAGCAAAGGGCCTGGGGTCAGAGGGAAACAAGGCAGTAGGTCAGCTCTAGCAACATGGTGAGACATTCTCCCAAAGCTACTTCGTCCTCTGGTCATGTGTATCTGAGGGTGTGTCTGGGTGTCTGTGTCTTAGTCTGAGTGTGTGTCCGTGTCTGAGTGTGTCTGTGTGGCTGTGAGAAGTGATTCACTGGTCATCTCCTGACCCACCTGGTGTCTTAGCCAGCACACCTGCTCTGTGCAGCAGCCTGAGGATACATTCGGTCGCTCTGTCTGCTGATGGTACCCGTGGCCAGAACTCCTTATCCTCTGTATGGGCTTGAAGGAACCACATTGCCTGCAAAATCTCCCTTTCTTGACTCTGCCATCGAGATGGACATTGGGCTCTCCCTTTCCCCCTCTAGAGATGTCCAGGGCTTCTAGTGCTCGGGGGCTGCCCACTGGACAGGGCACAAAGGCCACTTCAGATCAGATCTTGTGAAAGCTTAAAACTCCTTTCCTGGCTAAAATGTCCTTTGGCGTCTACAAAAGAAACAGGGCAGGGTGCACCCCACTCCATCTGAACCCTGTCCCATGCCACAAAGATTTTCTCAAGCCACATTCAGTAAAATCCCCAAGTCCGTTATGTCAAGTCCCCATTCCCCGATTTTAAAAGTCACATGCATTTTGATAGAAATTTAATCCCCATCTTCCTGATTTATTTACAGTTAAATCATCAAAATATTATTTTAAGGGTTGTTTGATGTCTAGGAAACCTTCTGAGGTCTTTATAATACGATTTCAAAGCCTCTTTCCTTAAAAGCCAGAAACTTTGCTGCATGTAAATCAACCCACTGGAGATGAGTGACTTTAGTCTAGAAATGTCAAGGCATCTGACAGGGGTTTGGAAGCAGCTGAAGTCCTCGCGGCACTCAATAAGAACTGCAGTCAGACCCACAGAACTTTCCTTTGTAACGTTCCCTGTAGCCCTTAGTCAGGTATTCAAAGGCTACCATTCGTGCTAAATGTTTCATCAAAAATCAACGGTTGTTTTCCATTGTTCCCCTTCCGGGGAAGGGCAGGGAATGACACTTCCTGGGTGCCCTGGGCCCTGTGTTTGGCACTTCAAACACAGACCCTCCTATCATTGCTACTGGCAGCCTGATGCCATGAGCGTTCATGATTCTGTTTCACAAAAAGGAAGCAAGCTCTCCAGGAGGTGAAGGATCTTGTCCGTCTGATTCTACGTCATCTGATTCCATGAAATTGAAACTCAGGTTGTTCAGACACCAAAAAAAGTGCTTCTCCATCCACATTACCTTGCCAGTACCACTCTCCAGGGGCGGTCCAAAAATGGGGATAGGCATGAGATGCCAGCTCTGGCCATGAGCCCTGCATTTATTTGGAGACTTGCAAGTGTACAAATGTCTTAAACAGTCATCAGGGGAGTTCCAGGGGAGAGAAGTGCACATAGGACACACTGCAGAACCCTAACTAAGTAGTGATGCTTATTTTAAGGCTGCTTACCATTATTCTCAATTATTTTATTGATTACTGTTTTTACTATCAATTATTTCACTGAATTCTCCCAACACATTTTGAAGAATGTAAGCTGAAGATTATTAACTGTAGTTTGCAGATGGGGAAACTAAGTAATGCATTAAGAGCAAACAGACTCAAAACTGCTCTTAGTGTTAGCAGGGGGTCAGAAAGGAGATGCAAGCAGACCCACAGGGGTGTACCTTCCGTGTGGGCACCCTGCAGCACATTCTCTGACTAATTTGGTAGCTACTAGCAGCATGTGGTTACTTCTTTGTTAATTAATTAAAATACAGTTAAAAATGTCATTTCTTGGTCACACTGACTGCATTTCAAGTGCCTGTTATCCACACATGGCGGATGGCTACTCTACTGGGTAGCACCAGTGTGGAAGATTTCCACAACAGCAGAAAGTTCTATTGGGCAGCCCCTGTCTGAAGGCTCTGCACAGTGGCCACTTGTGCCAGGCATTTTAAATTAGTCATTGTGACATAGAGAACAGACTTGTGATTGCCACGGGGCTGGGGTGGGGGTGGGCAGGGAGGCATGGATTGGGAGTTCAGGATTAACAGATGCAAAGTATTATACAGAGAAGGGGTAAACAACAGGTCTTACTGTAGAGCACAGGGAACTATATTCAATATCCCGTGATAAACCATAATGGAAGCGAATAGGAAAAAGAAAATATATATATATATAGTGTATATATATATATATATATATATATATACTATATATATATATACATGTATAACTGAATCACTTTGCTGTGCAGCAGAAACCAACACAACATTGTAAATCAACTCTGCTTCAATAAAATAAAATTTAAAATAAATAAATAAAAAATAAATGAGCCCTGAGTAGCGTCCCTCTTTTCCTTGACACCCTTCTGTGAGCTGCCCTCCTGACTACCGTCAGGGGTTCCCGTGACCTCCCCTCCGGTCCCTCCGTAATGCGTGGCCCAGCGGTAAGCTGTGTCTAAACTGGGGCGGGAGGACCCGCAAGGGCCGTCTTCCCCAACAGCTTAAACGCTCCCGGGCGGAGCAGTGCGGCCCCTCGCTCTGCCTGGCTGTGTTTCAGCTAATCTTCTGCAACAGGGGAGGAGGGGCTCCGGGGGAGGAAGAAGGCTTCTGGAAGGTGAGGCACAGCAGGGAGATGAGGCATCTGCCACGGAGGCAGACATCTGTGCCCAGACAGATGAGTTCCACCGATACGATCTCTGTCACTATCCCTGTGAGAGATAAACAACTTGCCAGAGCAGCCCTCAGGAGGAAGTGCCCCACCGAGAAAGTGGTGTTCAGAGGCCAGACTCTCAGCCCCTGCGGTCGGAGAGCCAGGGCGAGGAAGGCGGGGGAGGGGAAGGAGGCAGCCTGGCTCCGAGCAGGTGACAGGAGTCACAGGGCCCAATGCCACAGATGTCACGAGAGAGAAATGTGTGAGCGTTGGCACATGAGGGGAGAGCGCTTCTGTGAGAAAGAAAAAAAAAAACAGCAAAACGAGAGAAGCTGGTGGTGTGAATGTTTAGCTCTGTCTCTTGTATCAAAATGGGGTGTATTTTGAGACTGAAATTGGGATTTATATCCTGAACCAGCTTCTTATCAGTTCTGCAGGGCTGAGTAACTTCTCTAGACTCAACTTTACCATCCATAAAATGGGATATCTGTTTTAAAAATGCATCACAAGGGTGTAGCAAGATTTCTTCTGGAAGCAGAATCAATCAGTTCTTTTTCCATGGATCAGCTTAAGATGGAGGGTGGATGGATGGATGGTCAGATGCATGATGGGTGGATGGATGGATGAGTGGATAGATGGATGGATGGGTGGATGGACACCATGGGTGGATGGATGGATGAGTACGTGGATGAATGGATGGATGGATGCATGGATGGATGACGGAAAGATGGCTGGATGAAGAGTTAGACATGACTTATCTTAAAGTCTTTCTTTATGACATGCCTTTCTCTTCCAGAAGACGGAGAACTTTCCCAGGAGAGGGGCAGGGTCCATTTCAGTTTTTCACCCTGGAGCAGCTGGTGTAGGACAGATCCTGGCACATCTACTCATTAGAACTGGAAAGAAGGAAAAGAGGGAGAGAGACAGGAAAGGAGAGAGGGAAGGCAATGAGAGCATACAATTTAAACCTGAATTATTTGTATAAGGCCCTTTCTTTAATATATTGTCTATTTGAAACAAGTTTAGAAGATGATGATATCTGGAGATGTGAGCTTGGCTTTAGGGTAGTGTTGCAAATAAAAACATAGGACACCAAGTTAAATTAGAATTTCAGGAAACTAAGGGATATCTTTCTTAGCATGTTTTGTACAATGTTTGAGAGACACTTATACTTAAAAATATGTTGCTAATCTGAAATTCAAATGCAACTGGGCGACTTGTGTTTTACACTGGAATCTTAGCTTAGGGAAAAGGAAAAAATAACAGGCCTTTGGGCTAGTTATTAATCTATGCATATTGGAGCACATTTTGCCGAAAAAGCTACCCAATGGGATTCAGGGCAAAAACTTCGTTAATAATAAAGGCACGCCTTTTCCCAGAGCTCATTGTACAGACATCTTCTCCAAGGAGAGCCCAATCACTTAGTCAAATACGTGTAATATCACCCTAAATGTAGCCAATGGTTACTAACACTCGTGACTCGAAACTTCTGGAAGGACTCGGAACTTGCAGTATGAAAGCGGATGTCAGAGTGAATGGGCATTTTCAGAGTGAATGGAAATGTTTAGCCCACAGGAGAACAGACAGGATGAACCCAACACTAAACCTTTAGGGACTGACCAAGTCTCTAGTTCTCCCTTTCGATAGTGTTCCCACCTAGAAGCAAAAGTGGCTCAACAGACTTAGCGGAAACAGCAGAGAGTTCCAGAAACATCTGTTTTGATATAGTTACAGCATTTCTTCACCAATCAACCCTTTGTCACACAGTGGTACTTGGCAGTATTATTTCTCCTTCTCTCACATATTTACCTTAAGTCTGCATTTCTCTATCACATTCCCTCTCAGATACAAGCAGTTATTTCTGAGTTGGTCTTTCCTTTCTGTTATTACCCACTAAAGACTACCCTAGCAGCATGGAGTCCTAATTTTTCATGATAATCCAGCTAATCTAAGTACATCATTTATTCCTCCCCTTTATTCTTTTCTATGTTCTCCAAGTTCCCATTTGTGAAGAGACGTTCATCAGAGAATTCCCCCAATATAAGGAACAATTAAAGGTACAACTTTCTTTTGAAAAATTAGGAACAGCTAAAGCATTTTTTATGATATAATATATGTGTGTGGAGGTATTCACATCCTTTACCAACTCCCTTATGTTGTATCACTTTTTCTGGCAATATTTGATCCCATAAAGCCCTTTTGTCAAGACGCCTCTCCTTCCCATTCTGAAATGATCTTTTCAGAGAGTGGCAGTGATGGTACAATACACTGGAGTTGCTATTATTAAAAATTACTACTTTTTTTTTTTTACTCTGTTGCTTTTGTGACCCAGTGGGATTTTGATTCCAGACATTCTACTTGCTTGACATCCACTGGGGAAGTGATGAAACCATTCATTATTTAAAAGTTTGGAAGCCACAAGAACTACAGTATCTAACCAGATTGGATTGACTTTTTAGCTCTTTTGATTAATAATTCATAAACCTGAGGATATGTGAATTGGGTGAGGACTAACCTGCTAACAAAAGGAGAGTAAGCAGTGAATGTTAACATGGCTTGTGTTATTCTACTTATACTTCGGACCAACAAAACAAACCCATGTGTCATGGAACCTGTTTCATACTTTCAATCCACTTTCAATCAATATTTCATGATTAATGGGCCCATATGTTCACACAGGGCCCCTGCCATACAAAATTTGCACACGTATCTCCCATGTGATGATTTACAAAATGCTTTCTCTGGAATGAAAGGGTTTTGCTTTCTCTAGTGAGAACTCCTGCTCATCTCATTTTCCAAATTGTTTTGCTTTTAACATTTCCTTTCTGGATTTCATAAAAGGTGGACATCTCTGTTGTATCAAATAAGCATTTGGACCTCCAAGTGGCAATTTACTTTGGAAAGCCATTGGAAATTTCTGCAAGTGGTGAAACATATAAGAGAGGGTTATGCAATTTGCAAATGACACATATCTTTTTAAACCTGGCTAATATGATACACTATAAACATTATTTCAACTGGCATCTGAGGACCTGATTTTTTGTTCTGCTTCTGTCATTTATGAGGTGTGTGACCTGGGTGGAGCAACTAACTGCTTCATCTCTCTGAACTTCATTTTCTTAATCTATTATGTGATGAATAAAACCAACCTTTCGGTATTGCTGTGAAAAATGGAGCAAGATTATCTGAAGAACCTACACAACATGGGTTTTATAGCCGTTCCCTCATCATTTATGATTTGAATATGTGTTGTTATTATTATTAAATATTATTAATGTTATTTAAAATATGTTATGAGTCAATAAAACAATATTAAGCCTCACTGCTGGTAGGATGTACAGTGTATGAAAAGCACTTTATAATGTTTTAAAGCAACTGTCAGGAATTATCATTAGGTTTTGTCTAGCATTTAAAGTGGTCTTTCATGTGTAACAGATGTAAAACTTTTGCTTCTAGGAAGTTCATCATAAGAAGAGAATTAGCTTAGTAATTTTCAATGCAGGGCATTCTAAAAAAATAAAGCATAAGAAAGTTCATTCTACCAGTTTTCTCAGAAAACTCCCACCTTCTGATTGTGTGAGGTCAATTTTAGCTAATCCTTAGGAAGACTTCACATCAAAGTCCCTACTTAGGAGACTCTGATAAACTGACCCCAAGATGTAAATTGGTTCCGCCACTATGGAAGACAGTATGGAGGTTCCTTAAAACTAAAAATAGTTACCATAGGATCTAGCAATCCCACTCCTGGGCATATGCCCAGAGGGAATTTTAATTTGAAAAGATTCATGCACCTCAATGTTCATAGAAGCCCTATTCACAATAGTCAAAACATGGAAGCAACCTATATGTCCATCAACAGATGAATGGACAAAGAAGATGTGGTACTTATATACAATGGAATAGTACTTGCTCATAAAAAAGAAATAATGCCATATGCAGCAACATGGATGGACCTAGAGATTATCATACTACGTGAGGTAAGTCAGACAGAGAAAGACATATACCATATGATATCCTTATACGTGGAATCTAAAATGACACAAATGAACTTATTTACAAAACAGAAACAGACTCACAGACATAGAAAATAAACTTACAATTACCAAAGGGGAAAGGTAGGGGAGGGATAACTTAGGTGTTTGGGATTAGCAGATACAAACCACTATATATAAAATAGATAACTAACAAGGTTCTACTGTATGGCACAGGGACCTATACTCAATATCTTGTAATAACCTCTAAAGGAAAAGATTCTAAAAATTATATATATATATATGAATGTATATCTGGATCATTTTGCTGTGCACCAGACACTAACGCAACATTGTAAATCAACTACATTTCAATAAGCATTTAAAAATAAATAAATAAATAAATTTAAAACATATTTATATTTCACAGATTTCAAATAAAACAACAGCTACCACCTGCCAAACATCCTGATGTACTGAGACTCACATCCTGAGACCTCTGACTTGCAAAAC
Organism: Grampus griseus; assembly: GCF_964374135.1. Taxonomy (NCBI): domain Eukaryota; kingdom Metazoa; phylum Chordata; class Mammalia; order Artiodactyla; family Delphinidae; genus Grampus; species Grampus griseus. Next base: position 6,805,017 of record NC_139018.1, on the reverse strand, counting down.
CTGCCACCCTGCCCTGCCTTCTGCCCAGTGACCACCCTCAGGCATCGTGAGAAGGGCGACTGCATTCAGCCCGTTTAGCTCACCAGAACTGGAAATGGTCTGGCTTTTTCTTTGAGGAAAAGTTAAGGCAGTGCAAGAAGACACCCTGGTATGGCATCTGTTGTCATCGTTTACAAGGGAACACACTGAACTATGAACATACACAACTCGAACTTTCCTTCTGTCAAACCTGAAAAACAGTAATTGACTTCCAAATTCCACATCCAGTGTCCTCAAAATTAAAGGTAGAAGAAGGTTTACATTCTGGTCCCTTTTAGTGAACTAGAAGGGGAAGCAAGCCTCCCTCAATTTTCCAGAATATTTTATTACCTAGGACTTCCATTCTTAGAACTTGGAGGTGAGGGATAGTTTCACCATGGTCCTTTGGCTATGTGATTCCTAAGCCCCTAGAAAAACCCCACAGATTTTCTTTTTTTGGCGGGGAGAGGGAAGATGGGATCTTCCCAGACATGTAGCCTTTTTCCTGCCAATGGACCCAATTTTTTCTCCTTTCCCTGAGATTAGAGACTGGGGGCAGAGAAGCAAGGGCAGTCCTACACCCTCACCTTTCTGACACCTACTGTGCAGAATAATGAGGATGAAAAGAAGCATGGATGGAAAGTTTCGAATCCAGCTCCCAGCAAAGAGAAGGATCTCAGTTCCCCTCTGTTCTATGTGTTAGTGTTGATGGCATTTGTTGCCAGTATCAGTGCAGTGCCTTCCATCCTCAACTGTAGGTGCAGAGACAGAAGCCTGGAGAGGGACAGAGTGCCATTTGCCCAAAGTCACACACACTGTGGTCCAACCCTGGCCTTCCTCTTGCATCCCCAGGCTGCTTGTCCCAGCAGGGAGAGGAAAAGAAAAGATAGACATGCTTGGAGCCCCTACTAGGTGCCAGGTGATGCACCAGGGACACTCCTGCACTTTCTGACTCCACATATTCTGCAGGGGACTCTCCCTCTATCTTTTTGTTGGGCTAGGGCCCTGCCCCCCCTTCTGGACATATTTTGAGCATTATCTCCCAGCCCTTCTGCCCCAGCGTGGTGAGCTGCCTGCCATGGAAGGAGGTCATCCATGACTCTCAAGCAGGTTTCTGTCACTGCAAATTCCAAACAGCATTTAACAGAAATTACCAACATTTGTCTTGGTGCGTTTTTTTTTTTTTTTTTTTAACCCATCAGGAATTAGGAAGAGCAATCATCTGCCTCTCATCAATTACTTCCCCCCATATCTTTTGCATTTTCCTGCAGAACCATTTTGCAGGTATAACAGAGAGATCTTTAGAGATAATCTGGTGATTATTGCAAATTTAGCCTCTTACACTACAGGCATTAAGAGCTGAAAATTGCCTGAAGTCCACTGTTGTACACCCAATCTGTACCTCTGGACTCCTGTCCCAACGTGAAAATGCAAACAGAGGAGAGATTTAGAATCGTTTTGACAGTTCATAAAATTAAGCAGGGATTAGGGATTCGCTTTTTTAAAATAATGCCAGAGGGTGCACACAATGGTAATCGTATCATCCTGCAACAGGTCCAGTCGAAGTTGAGTGGACTATCTAGGAAGAAAGAGGGAAAATGTCAGGTTATTAAATCTGCCATGTATCAGCTGCTGAAAATCCATTTTTTAAACTCTAAATGAACTGTCTGCCTAATGGAGACGCTATCCCCAGCTCCCCAAACCAATCCGTCCTTCTCTTGTGTCTGTTTTGTTCAGACAATACATGATTTAGCTCCGATGCCTGTGCACATGACTACATCTAGTCAGAGGGGATGATTGTATAAATATGCATGTAGTACAAATAGTTTAATTTTAATTGGGACAGAGTAGCTGATGTTGAAACTATTTGCATAATTTTGAATATTGAATGTGATATCAAGCATGTGACTGGCTCTATTAAATACCAAAAAAATGCACTCATTTTAATTGCATTGTGGGACAGGAGTCTAAGTACCAAATTATGTGCTTCTGTTCCTTCTCCTAAGTGCTATATAATTGTGACCAGTAGATTCCCTTCCCAGAGAGTTATTTCCTTGGAGGATTTTTAGACCAAAATGATCTTTAAAGTGTTGTTTTGAAAAACCAGTGGTCAGATTCTCCTTCATGGGCCAAAGAAGAGCTCTTGATTCTCAATGCATTAGTCAGTAAAGTCTAGGATAGGCTGCAGTAAAAAACACTCCCAAATCTTGATGGCATAACATAATGACAGCTTATGGTTTGATCAAGTTCTATGTCCCATGCAGCTCAGTATGGGATCTCATCCATAGATCTATACTTACACAGATTCCACCATCTTGTAAGTGCTTTACCTGAACACAGCACCTTCTCATTTGCATGGGAAAGACAGAGATTCCTGGAGTCTTCTACATTTTTTTCCAGAAGTCTCAAATGTCAATTCTATGCACAACCCCTCTCCAGAAGTAACCTCATGGCCCTGCCTAATTGCAAGGGTGCTGTGATGTATGGCAAAGCACGTGCAATCAAGTCTGCCATAATAAAGTCATAAAATGTTCTCTTCTCTTTGATAAAAGAAGATGAAAGTAACAAGTTAAAACTTTAAATAGGGACAGCGTGAGCCGTGAGTGACCCCCAAATATATAATTTTACACTTGAAAAGGGATGAAACAGTGGGTGTTCTTCACTGTTTAAAGTTCTGACTCAACTTCCCACCCAGCCCCTAACGAGGTGACTGAATCAGTGTTGCATCACTGCTGTTCACAGATACCCAGAGAAGATGATGGGAATCATGAGAACACCTATTCTCTTAGGTGTTGAAACCTGGTTGTGAGAAGTATCATCTGAAAGAAGTGAGATGGGGCTTTACTGCAAAGAATAAAAAGGTAGAAGCTCACAGAGAGTAGATACCTGCCCAAAGTCTTGAAGTTCTTTCTCTTCTCAATCTAAGGTCATATTTCCAACACCCACAGTCTCCATAAGCACCATGTGCAGTGCCTGTCAGAATCTCAAGGGTCATGCCAATGTCCAAAGGAAAATCCGGAATCATGAAAAATTCAATTTAAGGTAGGAGAGAAGGACATTAGAGTTTGTTAGCTCCAACCTTGCAAATAAGCTTGAACTTGCTGTTTTAATTATACTTCTAAACACACACCCAGCACCCATATAAATTATCTAAATGAGCATTCTGGATCTAAACACTACAAAAAATTGAACTCCTTATTCCACACCTCTGACACCAGCTCCAAATCTATGCCTCTCCCTCCAAAGCCCTGGAGAATGATGAATTGGAAGGTCCACCCAGGGAGGAGAACCTGGACTTAATCAAAGACTTTCCCCATCCCTAAAGTAGAGAATCTGAGAATCCTCTTCATATCTGGCCAGTGGAATTTCAGAATTGATAAGGACTAATGTAATGGGTGCTTCTTACTCTTCCCTTCATTAATAGGGGTATTATTGCTCCTTCCCTGACCCTCTCCTTCTAACACACTTGTATTGTCCATGGTGGTGGGTTTACAACTAACTCGTATTTTTATTCAGTAAGAGTCATCCTCAGGCTTCACTTATTGACAAATATGATACCCTGAATTTTGATCCCTAACACAGAGATTTGGCTAAGACTTTTGGAGAAGGGATGAGTCTATTATGCAGGACTGAAGAAGGAGGGTGAATACTTGTGACCAATGGGGCAGATGGTGAAAGACTACATAATTGTGAAAACATTTTCTGTCCCTCCTAAAAGAGCAGCCCTTGTGGAAATATAATCCCTTCTGCCACAGTGATGCCAGTCTCAGTCACATAGCTTGTTGTGGCCAAGAAAATGTGAGTGGGAGTGACATGTGAGGTTCTGAAGGGAAGTGTTTGGAATCCTCGTATGGCTCTGCTCTCATTCTTTTCCCTCATCCACAAGATCAGTATGTCTCAGATGAAGAGGGGGTGCTTCAGAGTTACAGAATTCATGTGATTCCTGATATGAACATAAATATGAGCTACAAATAAACTTTTGTTGCTGTGAACCATTGTGGCTTTAGGATTTTTTGTTACTCTGGCATAGCTGACTGATACAAGTAGCTAATTCCTATGGAGACCACCACACATTTCCCTGGCATCAAACCCTTCCTTTCCATCCAAACTGCCACTGCTTTGGTTCAAGTCACCATCATATTTCTTCTTGAGTTTTGCAGTATTTTACATAATTTCTCTTCCTCTGTTCTTGCTCCCCTCTGCTCCATTATCCATGTGTATCTGGAGTAATCTGGAAAATGCAATACCTGTCTCCTCCCTTTTCTCCTTAAACCCCTTCAATGGCTCATATGGGCTTCACAATGGAACCCAAACTGCTTTCTGTTTCTCCAAAGTCCCTCATCATCTAGTCCCTGACACTGGGGCAGCATTCCTATCTCTCTTTCACTTGCTCCATTCCAACTCTCACATATGTGCTACAGTTCTGCTCATTTCAGTCTTTACACATGCTTCTCTCTTCCTCATTTTCTCTCTTTGGTTAATTCTTCCTCATGCATTAAGTGTCAGCTCATGCTTCACCTCCTTTATATGTCCTTCTCTGACCAGCCTTCCCTTATGGACAAAACTCATTGCCCCTTTCTGTGGTTCCATGGCATCCTGTGCTTGCTGCCATTCTTCCCTGTTGCCTTCTCCTCTGCTTCTTCCAGGCTTATCACAGAGCCCAGAACATGGGAGATACTCAATAAAGTAGATGAATGAATGAGTGGAGTAGGGATGAGTGAACTATGAACCATCTTTTCTGATGTACATGAGATCCTAGCATACCGATAATGCTAATGTCAGAGGGATACAAAGGGAAGAGTGATGGTCATACTCAAAGGGGTGAGAAGAAATCCCAGGTCAGTATACTGTACTGTCCTGACTTTGAATTCACTCTCCCCCAAGTCTCAACTATTGATGTAGGGAGTAACCTGAACAGAGACGTTCCCTTCCCTCTTTCTCCTCTCCTCTCTCACTGTTGCCTGTTGCCTTTTGTCTGATGCATGTCCTTCTAAGAAAGGAGGAGTGGCAGACAAGATAAAAGGGTTGAACGGGGGCCTCTGGGATCTCAGTGCCCTGGGACCATGTGTTCTAAGGAAGAGAATGCAGGTGGGTGAATTCATGAGTCTTCAACTATTTATAGGGTCACAAAGATGCTTATCTGCAATCAGCTTCCTCTCCCCTCAGCAAGGCCAGGGCTTGGGCAGAAAGCCTTACTATGCCTCACACAAGAGCTATAACTGACCAGACCGAATGATCCAATATTATCCCTCCAGGTTCCACCAGGTACCTAAGAGAGCTGACCCCAGACATGCTGTCGAGGTGTCTTCTCATAAATGCCCTGGAGCAGGGGTGAGCCGGGAAGAAGAGATCCTCCAAACAGTGGCCCAAAGACACAAACCACGTGCACATTTGGTCATCATGTCTTATGCTTATGTCTCTGAAGTTTGAACCTGCAGCTTGGATCCTGCCATGTCTGCCCTTTGGGGGAAGTTGTGCCTCTTCTCTGGCTCTAAGTCTCCTCACTGCAACACAGGGATGCTGATACTAGTAAGCCAACACATTGAATGAACACTTAGTTCGCACCAGGTACCTCTCTTAGTTAGCCGTCCCTGAGACTCTACGAGAAGCACTATGATTATCTTATGAGGAAGCACTGTTATTTTCTCTCATTTCACAGATGAGGAAACTTAGAGATGTTAAGCAGTTTGTCTATGGGCATATCACTAGAGCCAAGACTGAAAAGTCAGGAACTCCATGATCATTGCCCAAGCCCTAAACATTAAACTCTCAACACCTGACTGCTCCTCTTAATCTTCCTTGGCTGACTTCATTCATGCCCATCCACACCCACACCCAGAACCTCCCGGGCCAACACATCTATTTCTGTTTTCATTAGTTCTTCCCACATTTGAATTCTTGCATGTACTTTTTCTGGTATTATTCTTTATGATCTCTCTCTTCTCTAACATGTAACCTCCCCAAGGGCAGGGACCTATACCAATTTTGCTCACTAATATATTCTGAATACCTAAGAAGAGCCTGAGACTTGATAGGTGCCCATGACTACCAAACGAATGAAGGATGATGATGAATTGGAAGTATGACCCAAGGTAAGGGATTCCATACAAGGGCTCAGAATCCCACCAGAGTCTCAGAATGTTACCTGCTTTACAGTTTATGATGCTAGAGCTTCCACCAAAGGTCACAAGCTCTTCTTCCACCTGAAAATCGTCTCCCTTCAGCAGGTCACTCCAAGGAACTGTGTATGAAAATCTTTGAGGGTAAACAGCCAAGAAAGTGATGATGATGATGATTTTCCTTAGGGCTCATTGGGGGATGGGTATTGGTAAGGCCACTAGATGCTAGACTCCAGCAGTGTCTGACCCCACTGAGCCTCTTACAAGGTATGATACTGGGAAGACATCTCTCACATTGAGACAGGCAGACACTCTGAGACTCCCCTTGGCCCACATGTGAAACTCCATACTACCAGCTACACAGGCACCCTCCTCTCACTTGAGAACAAATGACAGAATGTTCTGCAGTGTTTGATGGGACCAGAGGAAGGAAACAAGTGTAAATTTCAGTATGAATTGATAACACTTAGTCATCCAACTTCTAAAGCAAGGGGTTTGTGAGCTTTCCCTTAGAACTAGCCTGGGAAACGTGTTGACCTGCTCTCACACAGGGTCAGATCTGGGAGGAGAGGATGGGGGTCCTCAGCAGCTATCAGAGAATCGACGGGGCTGTAGCTTTAGTCATCCCAAGGATGCTGAGTGTTGTCACCCACTACACTTTTGTAGAGGCAGGCTCCTGCAATGGTTGTCAGGTCAGTGGAAGGTCTGTGTTGAAGTTTGGAGAAGTGATCCAGAGTGAGGTGCAATATGTTTTACACATCTAAGTACAGCTCAATGCCTATAGCAGTCCGGTAATATAAAAGAGTGGGGACCAAAGCATACCTAGAACACCTGTTGTCTCTAAATGGGGCAGCGGTTTCTCTGCTCCAACCTGTCTTTGCCAGGAGAAGGAAGAACTCTACTTACTATTTCTTTCTAATTTATGAGACGGTTTCCAATCTGTAAGTGTGACCAACTAGCAAGAGTTCAATTCAGAGGAAGGTAGTGAGGAGAGGGCAAGTGATGCTTTATGGGTACCTGCTAAGCTGTACTGACACTTTACCCTTGTTATCTTGTTTCATCTCCCCAGCTTTTTTCAGAGCAATCTCTCTCTCTCTTCATTTCACAGTTGAGGAAGCTGTAGCCCAGGTTGGAAAAATTACTTGCCAAAGATGACATGGCCAGTTGAGTGACTGAGACCAGTTAATGTGCAGATCTTCCTGACAGTTGCATTCCTCCCAATTCTCAATTGAACACTTTGTAATAGAATTGCCTCACAATGGACTGACAATTCTTGTAAAGTAATGAACTCCCTGTTACTTTGAGCAGTCAAACAGGGTCTAGATAACCTCCTTCCAAGAATGTTGGAAGAGGCAGTCTTGTTTTGGTAGTGAAATGAGACCAGATTATATGTAAAATCCCTTTCAGCTTTATAAGTCGATTTTTTTACAACACCCTATAGCTTTTGGCACAGTAATCTTTGCTCCATAGATTTACTTTGAGTAGAATTTAATATGAAAAGTCTACCTTGAACACAGGTTTTATATCCAGGGACATGATGGAAGTTTTTGTGTAGAGGTAGTATATTAACTCCTGATGATTTGTTGTTTTCAACGTAGACTTCCTTGCTATTCTAAATCCTTTGAAGTATGCGTCTGAATGCATAGAGGGTTCATCTTACAGTTTGCAGTCTTGTAAATTCATGTTAGTGGCAGCAATTAAACCTACAAGTACATGACAGCCTCTTAGAAGGAAACCAACAATACATGTATACTGTGTTTTATACTGAAATCACTATAATTATTATTTCTAGAAAATAATGTGTCTGAATAGAGTTGACTAGAAAATGAATCATAAAACAAGATAATAATATTAAATAGACCACTTTAAATTATTTCTGGAACAAGATGGGAGATAGATAACAAGCTTGCTACATAGACAGATAGAAATAGCTATAATGCAACAAATCTGGGCTTTGCCTTTGCCTAATTTATACAGAGCCTGGCACTGTGTTAAGGATTTTAGCACCAGGATCTTAATACTCAAACAATTATGTGAGAGAGGCATTATTACTATTTTTATTTCTATTATTATCATTACTTTACTATTAGTATTATTGTCATTCCGTTTTAAAGATGACTGTCTACAGCCTCAAAAATGTGTAATGCCTTAATCAAAGATGCTAGGCTGATTCGTGGTTGAACTAGCCTTAGGAGCAAAATCTTCTAACGAGTCTAATCTCTCTTTTTTCAATAACATCATGCACTACTAGGAAAGAAAAAAACATTTTTTATTGAATTGCTAGGAGTTGTACATGGATTTTAAGGCTAAACAAGTACACTGAATAACAACTAGACCACTACAATGAGAATTAGGAAAATTGACATGACTTATTTTCTTGGGCAATGCCCTCTGCCAAGTATGGAATCAAATGTCTCAGATATTGAAAAATGATCAAGCCTCTCTTAAAATTTCCAGTTGATCATTTTACTTGACTCTAAGATGTGTTAATTTTGAGATATTAGACATTCAATAAACATTTGTTGAATGAATAAAATAAAGGAAAAGAATCACCCTTCCATTCTGAATGTTTAGAAAAATCTATTTTCCCAGTGTAAAGGAAACAAACCCAGTCCTTTTCCTGCGTGTCTGTCCTTTACTCTCACATGAGTACCACACTCATAACCCTTCTGACATCAGATGTGTGGGGGTTTTTTTCCCACACCAAGCAATTCTGTGACACCAGTTGGGCGTCCTATAATTTAACTCAATTCTAACACTATCTACCTGGGGATAGTGTCAGATCTCACAGTTAAGGGCTCAGTCTCACAAAACCGCCCCCCACACTTCAGATGTCAGTCATAAGTAGTAAGTCCCCAGATTACCCACAACTTCTGCCTGAAGTGGCTGTAAATCTGAGGTGTCCACGACCAGCTCCCCACTGGATTCGATTATTTACTAGAACAGCTCACAGAACTCTGGAAACACTTACTTACATATACCAGTTTATTAAAGGATATGATAATACATGTAGATGACCAAGCAGTTGAAGAGATAGATAGGATTAAGTCTGAAAAGACCCCAAGCACAAGAACTTCTGTCCCCATGGAGTTGGGATGTGTCACCATCCTGGTAAGTAGATGTGTTCACCCACCCGTACGTTATCCAAACCCCATACTGTTGGGATGTTATGGAGGCCTCCCCAAGTGGGCATGATCAATTATTAACTTCATTCCCAACTCCTCTCTTCTCTCTGGAGGATGGGAGGTAAAGCTAAAAATTCTAGGTTTCTAATCATGGCTTAGTCTTTTTGGTGACCAGCCCCTATCTAGGAGCCCACCCAGAGTCACCTCATTAAAACAAAAACACATTCCTATCACCCAGGGAATTATAAGGGCTTTAGGAATGGCAAGTTATTCCAACTCAGTTGAGGAACTAATACAGGCTCAATCCATTTGCTAGTTCTTCAACTGTGACAGAAGAGAAGAAAAATAGGATACTAAAATAAATGAGAAGATATTTTAGAGATCATCACATTAAACACTTTTAGTGGGAAAATTTGCCAACTCGTGACAACACCTTTGCTCAAAACTTTATCTAAAACCCACTAGCTACTGGGCTTATCTGGTTAGATGCAAAGTCCTTGAATCAGAAAGATTCATGTTTTCTAAGATTCAATAGGCCCAATTTTATTTCGTATACAAAAATACCTTTGATTTTATTCATTAATTTTGTCTCTACTAAAGACATCGCTACATAAAAAATAACTAAATATCTCAGGACAGAATAATATAAAAATAACAAAATTTATTTTAAAATGTATGGAAAAAAGTACTTCAATGTACAACTACCTTTTAGTTAATAAATATTATGAAAAATACTCAAATTATTTTTGAAAGGGTATTAAAAACACTGGGGTTTGACAATATCCCATCATAGTTTAGTAGTCCTAAGTAGAGGACAAATACAATGAACTGAAGAAAAAATAAATAGTAATTGTAAAAATTGCATTGCATAGTCAAGGGAATATCAACATAATATTATTAAGAGTGACGCTTTTTGAAAACACTTTTAGAATTTACACATGTACTTTCACAGTGGCCCATCCATTCCTCAAAATCAACTTTTGTGGCTGGACTATTTTTGATTTCGTTCTGCCAAAAAATAAATGGATGCTTAGTGAAGTTAAGTGATTTGCCAAGAGTCTCTCAGCTAAATGTGGTAATGCTGTATATAAAGTTCAGTTTCATAGATACAGAGAACAGATTGATGATTGCCAGAGGTGCCGGGTCGAGGGTGGGCAAAATGGGTGAAGGGGGTCAAAAGGTACAAACTTCCAGTTATAAATTAAATAAGTCATGGGGATATGATTTACATCATGGTGACTATAGTTAATAATACTGTATTTCGTAGTTGTAAGTTGCTAAGGCAGTAATCTTAAAAGCTCTTATCACAAGAAAAATATGTGTATGGTGATGAATGTTAACGAGACTTATTGTGGTGATCAGTTCACAATACAAATATTGAATTATTTATTGTACACCTGAAGATAATGTAAATGTTATATGTCAATTATACCTCAATTTAAAAAATGACTTTGAGGCAAGAATATACAATGGAGAAAAGACAGTCTCTTCAGCAAGTGGGGTTGAAAAAGCTGGACAGCCACATGTAAATCAATGAAGTTAGAACACACCCACACACCATACACAAAAATAAACTCAAAATGGTTTAAAGACTTAAATATAAGATAAGACACCATAAAACTCCTAGAAGAGAGCATAGGTAAAATATTCTCTGACATAAATCATAGCAATGTTTTCTGAGGTCAGTCTCCCAAGGCAATAGAAATAAAAGAAAAAATAAACAAGTAGGACCTAATCAAACTTTTAAGCTTTTGCACAGCAAAGGAAACGAAGAAAATGAAAAGACAACCCATGGACTGGGAGAAAAGGTTTGCAAATGATGCAACTGGCAAGGTTTTAATTTCTAAAATATACAAACAGCTCATACAACTCAATAACAACAACAAAAAAAAATAAATCCAAAAATGGGTGGAAGACCTAAATAGACATTTCTCCAAAGAAGACTTACGGATGGCCAATAGATGCACAAAAGGATGCTCAACATTGCTAATTATCAGAGAAATGCAAATCAAAACTACAATGAAGTATCATCTCACTCTTGCCAGAATGGCCATCATTAAAAAGTCTACAAATAATAAATGCTGGAGAGGGAGTGGGGAAAAGGGAACCCTCCTACACTGTTGGTAAGAATGTAAATTGGTGCAGCCACTATGGAGAACAGTATGGAGGTTCCTTAAACAACTAAAACTAGAGTTATCATATGATCCAGCAATCCCAATCCTGGGCATGTATCCAGAGAAAACTCTAACTCGAAAAGATACATGCACCCCAAAGTTCATAGCAGCACTATTTACAATAGCTAAGACATGGAAGCAACCTAAATGTCCAAAAACAAATTAATGAATATATATATATATATACACACACACACACACACACAAAGACACAATGGAATACTACTGAGTCATAAAAAAAGAATGAAATAATGTCATTTGTAGGAATGTGGATGGACGTAGAAATTATCATACTAATTAAAGTAAGTCAGAAGGAGAAAGACAACTATCATATGATATCACTTATACGTAGACTCTAAATATGATACAAATGAACTTATTTACAAAATGGAAACAGACTCACAGATATAGAAAACAAACTTATGGTTACCAAAGGGGAATGGGGGTAGGGGAGGGATAAACTAGGAGTTTGGGATTAGCTGATACTATACATAAAATAGATAAACCACAAGGTCCTACTGTATATAACACAGAAAACTCTATTCAATACCTTGTAATAACGTACAATGGAAGAGAATCTGAAAAAGAATATATATATATATATGTATGTATGTGTGTGTGTGTGTATATATATATATATATATATATATATATATATATATAAAAAACTGAATCACTTTGTTGTATATCAGACACTAACACAACATTGTAAATCAACTATACTTCAATTAAAAAAAATGCCTCTCAGCCATATATTGGTTTTAAGTCTAGAATTTGATGGGTTTTTCTCCTGATGTTTGCTTTTGAACTGCATAGTGGTTGAATTAGTACTTGGGAACTAGAAATTTGGCTCTGCTGAGAAGCCCTATTTATGCCATCAGGTCAGAAAGCCAATGTTTTCCCAGGAATCCCATTGACCAGAACTGTGTCACATGACCACACCTGCTGCAGAGGAGGCTGGGAAAGTGTATCTCTGACAAAGTAAAATCAATTGACCCAACTGGCCTATTACCAATCAAGATTCATCTCCTGAGACTGGGTATTCTGCCATCTCAAAAAAATTGGAGTCTTTTAATTTTAAAAAGAGGGGGCCAGGTGGTGATTGGGTAGACAACTACCAGTGACTTCCACAGATGCTTTTGTTTATTGTTTTACTATCCCTGAACTCCTGACACAGTGTTATCCATGTGGTTCATATTCAATATATGGAATTAATTTAATTTAACCCACAGGAAAAATTATACCAAGGGGCTCATCATGTCCAAGGGCCCCTCTGGTCTAACAGATAAATTGGCAAAAGTTACAGCAAATATTTTGGGAGCACTATGGTGGGTGTTTTACATGAGATTTCTCATTTCTCCAAAGTCACTCACTGAACCGGGTCTGGCTCATCCCTCCCTTCTTTACTAGCTAACCCCTATCCTCAGGTTGAGAATCAGCTCAGACACTCATGAACCACCACTGAGCCATCCCTGGCCCTCACTCGTGTCTCCTAGGGTTAGATGCTTCTTCTCTGTTCCCCACACGTTCCCAAGTTTTTCTCCCCTCTCCCTCCCTCCCTCTGTGATCTCTCTACCTCCTCTCTTTCCTTTAAAAGTATCAAGAAACTTCATTTTCTTATATCTGCCCTTCTCCTCTTCCTGCCTCACTAAATAATGATCAGCTAGAAGAAAGGGATGCAGTCCGCTTTTGCTCTCTCAGCCTCTAGCCCCTGGCAGAGCACGTGGTGTGCCCGGGGCTGGGTGCCTATGTCTGCTGTGTTGAGTAATTTTCCTAAGAAGTTTGCATCAGAAGCCACATGCTGGATTGGTCTATTCGTTGCAGAACAGGGCTTCATCATCACTAAAGGTGCTGGGGCCAGAAGAGGTCATGGAGATTAAAAACCAACACAGGGTGTCCAGACACAGAGCAGAACAACCAACCCCAGGCTGAGAGAGGTCACTGAGCAGCTCGGCTTATCTGCATTCCAGGACCATCATCATCACAATTCCCCCCACATAGCACTGCATGTTATTTTTAGTTTTATTGGCCATGCTGCATGGCCTGTGGGATCTTAGTTCCCCGACCAGGGATCGAACCCGTACCCGCCAAAGTGGAAGCATGGAGTCTTAACCACTGGACCGCGAGGCAAGTCCCAGCACTGCATGTTAAACTCCATCTCTCTCCCCTTCCTCCTTGTCACTGGGCCCCCTTCGCACAGATGTCAAGTTATCTCCTCCCCAGCCACTGCAGTGTGCTCCCCCTCTGTTCCGATTACCCATGCTCCACTGGCTTGAGATTGAGTGGCAGCTCGGCTCCGGAAAGCAGGTGTTGTGGAAGTGAAGCGAGCCCAGCAGACAGCGCATTAGGTAGCATCCGTCCCGGGGGAGCCCCAAGGCTCCAAGCTTTCACGGTCCCAACTGTTCCTCAGAGGGGCGGGAGGGCCAGGCCCTGACCAGATGTTGGGGAAAGTTGCCAGGCTGCAGCAAAGAAAATTGCTGTTGATTTATCTAAGGTGTAATAAGTATTAATGAAACCCCTTTCTCATGTTTTTGTTTACAAGAAAGGCTCAAATCAAAGGTGACATGGAGGCATTCACGTGTACTACGGGATGTGACTCGGATGGAACTCTGGTCTAGGAGCACCTAGAGGTGGGTTCTAGCCCCTGTTCTGCCACTAACTGCCTCCATAGCCTGGAACAATCCTTGAGCATTTCTGGGTTTTTCTTCTTCAGTTGTAAAATGGGAGAAGGGAATTAGAAAAGTCTTGAAAGGCTGTTTCAGGTCTCTAAAATGATGGAAAGAGTCAAACCTAGGACTCTACTTTCTACTCATTCTTAAAGATGTAGCCTTAGAACAGGCCTTATAGATTATTAGGACTCAAAGACCTGGGTGGTCCTAGTTCAACCCCTTACTTTACAGAACTGAGGCTGGAAGAGGCTTGCTGAGGCCCAGGCAGGCCACGATTTAGGGGCAGGCCCTGGGCTCCTTGCTTCCAGACCCAGGTCTGGTCCTCTCTCCACCTTTCAAACCAGAGTTCCTCACCTAGGACAGCTGACTTCTCAGCCTGCATTTCACAACCAAGACCAGCTCACAGAGAAAGGGAGAGAAGGTTCTGTGTGAACCACTCAAGAGTGAAACTGGAAAGGAGGTGAGCCGAAACTTGAAACGAGATGAACTGACTGTGTTCTGGCCCAGAGGAAGCTGTGGGCTGGCTGGCCTTAGACCCAGGGCTGGAAGCCCTGGCCAGCGTCTTTGATGGGGCCCAGCAAATGGGCCCAGCTCAGCAGTTTCTGATAGCTTCACCCCCGACCAAGCGAAACTCAGGCCAGATTTCATGCGAAATGCAGAGCTCCCATGAACACCCAGCTCAAAGTGAAACACAGGGCAGTGAGAATTCACACAGCCCGAAACCAAATAGGGGAAAAAAAGACATTCAATGAATTCCCTCCAGCTCACCAAAACTGCCTCCTGTCCCTACAGTTCACTTCCACCTTTCAGTCTAGCCTGGCTTTGCAAGTCACAGTGATCTCAAAGGCAAACCCTTGTGCAGGAAGGAGCACCTGGGGTCTCAGAGGTCAGGGCTAGAATTCTTGACCTAGCATGTAGTGCTGTGCATCCTTGGCCTGATGACTTAGCTTCTCTGAACCTTACTGTATGGACATGTGAAGATAATGAGACTTGCTTTCCAGGTTGTTCATCATAGTATTAGCAGCAGAGACTGTCACTCTTCTCTCTGTGTGCCAATCTGCTATGTAGTTTTTATTCCATATCCTTTTTACCCCTTTCTATAGCATTATTATGACCACACCATTGGCATCTGCATTTTTAACAGCTTTATTGAGATATAATTTACATACCATAAGAGTCACCTGCCCCAAGTGTACTTAGGTCTTCATTTTATAGATGAGAAAACTGATGCTCAAAAAGATTGAGTGAGCTCCCCAAGTCCCTCTTTTTGTACACTTATTCCATAAAGGGTCAGATGGTAAATATCTTTGGCTTTGGGGCCACGTAGTCTCTGTCACAGTTACTCAACACTGCCTTTGTAGCTCCACAGAACCACAGATAATATGCCAACCAATAAATGCAGTCGTGTGTCAATAAAACTTTATTTAAAAAAAAAACAGGTACTGGGTTGAATTTACTGGCCCTTGCTGTATGGTATGCCCCTCCTGAAAACACTACAATTATTACCCAAAGCATTCAGAATTAAATCTGACCTCTTTATCCTGTTGTACAAAGCCCCCTACCACCCAGGCCCTCCCTTCCTGGGGCACAAAGACCCCCTTGTTGTAGCTCAGTCCTATGCACTTCCCTTCCTGCCCAGGTCAGGGCAAGCCCTTCTCTTGTCCTGCGAGGTTCTCTCCTCTTCTTGCATGGCTGGCTTCCTTCTTTCCCTTAGGTCTCAGATTAAATGCTGCTTCTTCATAGAGCCCTTCTCAACCACGCCACAAAGGATGGTTCACCTCGCTTTCCTTGCTTGTCCCCTTCAAAGCACTTGACTCTTCCTGCAATCCTTTGATGAATTTGTACCTTTAATGGTTTGCCATCTGTCTCCCTCACCAGTGTGGAAAGTCCATGAAGATAGGGGTCATGTGTATCTTGTTCTATAGGCTCCAGTGTCTGGCACAGAGGGGGGCACCATATACATTTGTGAAATGAATGTAAGGGTTAACAGCCCTTCTTTTGGATTTCACGGTCATGGCCTGAGCCATCTTCCTGCTGCCCATCCATGGGATCCTGTGGTCGGGACAGAACAGGTGCCAGAGCATCTCTTACCTCCTCACTCCTTTCTTCCACTGAAACTGGTAGACATCTTGCTTGGCAAGTAAAGACACACATCTTCAAATGATAGTGATTTTTAAAGAGATTGAGAGATGGTCTGAAATATAGGATTGGAGCTATGACAAGAGGAGTTGCCTTCCAAAGATCCAGGCACATGCAGACATGGGTGCTCTCACACTTAAGGACCTGGGGAGAAATTCCTTGGTTCCAGCATAGCCTCTGTGTCCTTCTCGCCAACACAGGAGAAAAGTAAGTGTACCGCTCCTGCCTTTATATTCATTTATTTTCAAATAATGTCTGAACGAACATTTTTGTCCTGGAAACATTTAGAAATCGTGCACGTGCTCATTGTTTTTGACCCTTTCTTTCCTTTTTGCTCATTGAAACGTGCTTGAAAGACTAAGGGCAGGCTGCCAATTTCTCTAACTGTGAACAAAAAAGAAGAGAAACACCACACACACACACACACACACACACACACACACACACAAACCTCAGACAAACGTGTTTAAAATGCAGACAGTCATTCAGTCCATTTTTGTCTTGAGTATCAGGCAGCAGCGATCAGGAGCTGGGCTTGTTGGGGTTTCATGCAAGCTCTTGATCTGCAATTATGAGAGTCACTTTACTCAACAGCAGGAAACAAAGGCAGATCCTGCTCCAAGGAGGAAAGCGTAGCTCTGGTCAAACTCTACCCTTGAGGATGTGTTTAACGGAGTAGTGGAAGATGATTAAATAAATCAGGGAATGGTCCTGTCTCATCATGGCTGTTCTGTAAACTCTTGGCTTCTGAATATGCCCTGTGGATCCAAAATTGGAAACAGGCTGGGAGAGTGGAAAGAGTTCTGTTTGGAATCACATCTACTTGGGTTTAAATCCTGGCTTCATGGCTTACTCTCAGTCGTTGGCTAGTTCAGTTTTTAATCTTTTGGATCTTAACTTTTCCTTAAGCTAAGTGGAAATAACAGTACCAGTCCCACAGGCTGACTTTGGTAAATAGAGGTATAGTAATTTATGGGGTCAGTATGTCCATCTCATATAAGGTCTTCAATACAAGGAAACTAATGTTATTATTATAACATTTTCTCTAGTTGGTGGGCTTGGCTGTGTAGAGTTTGCCTGAACATTGTGCATACAAAATACCCCATATGTTTGACGTGAGCTCCAGGGTCTGTGACCAACCGTGATTTAAAAAAGCAGATGTTATTAATCTTCTAAATTCTGCACACCAGCCATGGTGTCATTTAGGACTGACAATGGATGGGCTGCCTCATTCCCTCTTGGAGATAATTATTTTGAAGCACTAGGAGAGGCTGTTTGTTTTTAAGAGTTGGGGCCAATTTGCCTTATGAGAACCCAGTGGCAGCCTGTAATGAAAACAGGAAAATAAGCATGGGCCCCAAAGCTCAGTGCTGAAAAGACATTCAAGGTAGGAAGGCTGCGAATCAGAGCAAAGCTCACTGGGGACCCAGGAGAGCCTGCCTGTAAACTACTACAGAGTCGGGGGGAAGGTGATGGAGAAACTGGGTCCCAGGAGAGTTTCCCAGTAGGAGGGCATGCATAATAGTGTCAGAGAATATGTCTCCCAGAGTCCATGCTTTGGAATCATGAGGGAACTGTTTCCAAGTTCCATTCACCTCAGAATGAGGTTCTACTACCACCAACCAGGTTAGGACGCCTCCTGCCTCTGGAAGCAGCACAAGAACTTAATTCAACTCAACAAATGTTAATTATGCCCCTGCCATGTGCTAGCTACTGGCAAGAAAAAGATGACCACACATTCCTGGGGTCCTACCTGCAAGTTGCACAGAAACAAGTGTAAACTGACATGAATAGCACATTCATAAAGGGCATGGCGGGCATCAGTCATCTAAGCTTCCTCTCATTATACCATTAAGTAGGGAGTAAAAAAATACATAAGTCCACAAAGACAAGGGAGGCCAGAGAGGTGGAAACAACAGGTGAATGGTGTCAGGCATATGCACTTTGGAGAAGAGGTGGAAGGGTAGCAACTTACTTGGCCAAACAGCTAGTGTAACACCAAAGGGCCTGAAAGGAGGAGGCCAGAAGGGCATGGAGATGTGCACTGGGGAGCCCTGGGAAGCTGAGAATTGGACCATCAGTAGCTTTGAATGCCAGATTCAAGTTTGGACTTAAAACAGGAAGAAAACTAGTTAAAAGCTTGAGTAAGGAAAAGTTGGATCCCAGTGTTTCTTTTACTCGATTCTGCCAGAGACAAGAGACCTGGAATTTAGTCTCTGGACAGTGGAACCGGGAAGGTTTCAAATCCAAGGTATTCCAGTGAAACCAAGAAGATTTGGTGAAAGTCTACTGACCATAGGGTGAGACTGTCACCACTCCTACCCCCTCAAGTCACACCCACTGCTTGGCCACCAGGACTAGGTCAGGATGATAGACACCAGGCCAAGGGTCAGAGGCTTCATCATTGTTGAAAACACTGGCCAGCCCACGATCAAAGACCTACAGATATTAGCAGTTGGAGTTTGGCCAGTGAAAGAGCCAAGAATTTGACAGACCCCACCCATCCTACAAAGATTCCACTCAAGTTTTGGGCATCACATTGCTAGTTAACAATGGAATATTTTTGCAGCAAAAAAAAAAAAAAAAAAGCCTCAAAGATTAAGATTGTGTTAGCAGTTTTATAAAGTGTATATATATATATATATATATATATATATATATATATATATATATGTATAATATATATTCTAGGATATAAAATAAACCCTACAAATCAAAGACAAATAATTCAGTGAAAATGGACAGCAGACATTTAATAAAAGAATATAGACAAACAGCTAATAAGCACGCAAAAAAGTATTCAACACTGTTCGTTATCAGGGAAATACAAATGAAAACCATGATGAGATACCACTATATACTCACAAAAATAGCTAAAATTTAAAAAACAGATGATGTAAATGTTGTCAAGGAGGTAGAACAGCTAGAACTCACATATACTGCTAAGGGTAGTGAAAAATGGTACAGCCATAACGGCAAAAAACTAAGTGAACACCTACCTTATGATCCAGAAATTTTACTCCTAGGTATTTACCCAGTACAAATGGAAAAAAATAAAACACAAAACAGAATTGTAAAAATATGTTCAAATCACCTTTATTTATAATAGCCCCAAACTGGAAACAGAACAGGGGTCCATGAAGAGGACAATGGATAAACAGATGATGCTGTGTTTGTACAATGGAATACTGAGAAACAAAAAGAAACACGCTACATAGAGTCTGTCATACAGAGTGAAGTAAGTCGGAGAGAGAAAATCAAATATTGTATATTAACACGTATATGTGGAATCTAGAAAAATGGTACTGATGAACCTATTTGCAGGGCAGGAATAGAGACACAGATGTAGGGAAGGAACATGTGGACAGAGTATGCAAAGGGGAGGGTAGGACAAATTGAGAGATTAGGATTGACATATATACACTACCATGTGTAAAATAGCTAGCGTGAACCTGCTGTATAGTGCAGGGAGCTCAGCTCAGTGCTCTGTGATGACCTAGATGGGTGGGATTGGGGGGAGGGTTTGGAGGGAGGTTCAAGAGGGAGGGGATATATGTATACATATAGCTGATTCACTTTGTTGTACAGCAGAAACTAACAAAACTTTGTAAAGCAACTATACTACATTAAAAAGAAAAAGAAACCCTACTGACACGTGCAACAAGATATAAATCTCAAAAACATGTTGAGGTAACAAAGGAAAATATATTACATGGTTTTGTTTGATATACAGTTTAAGAACAGGTCAAACTAGCATGTGGTGGAGAAAACCAGAATAGTAGTTACCTCGGGGGTAGATGTGAAGGTGGGGAGTCACTAGGAAGGGTCACGAGGGAACCTTCTGGGGTACTGACAGTGTTCTACATCGTGATAGGACTTTTGGTTACATGGGTTTATAAAATTCAAATCAGTTTATAAACTGATTAAAACTCATCAAATACTGCTGAAGATTTGTGCATTTCATTGAATGTAAATCTTACCTCAAAAGAAAAAAGAAGGGCCTTAAACAAATAAAAATAAATAAATAAGTAAAACAAATACTAAGGCAAATATATACTTTTTACAAAGCAAAGCTTTAATGCATTATGAAATGTCCACACTTAAGAAAGAGATAGAGAATATGTTAATAATTCAGATTAATCTTAAGAGTGTGATATCTATGTCCATTATACTGGGCACAGCACAAAAAAAATTGGTTAAAAAATATGAAATATTTCTTAGTACTGAAAATAATTATTCCATAAATCAATCACTTACATTCAGGAATAAAAAATTCTCAAAAAATAACTTTAAAAAAGTGTTCAGGGCTTCCCTGGTGGCACAGTGGTTGAGAGTCCGCCTGCTGATGCAGGGGACACGGGTTCGTGCCCTGGTCCGGGAAGACCCCACATGCCGCGGAGCAGCTGGGCCCGTGAGCCATGGCGGCTGAGCCTGTGCGTCCACAGACTGTGATCCGCAACGAGAGAGGCCACAGCAGTGAGAGGCCCGCATACCGCAAAAAAAAAAAAAAAAAAAAAAAAAGTGTTCTGAGTGCCCTGAACAGTGGATGTAAGAAACAAGCAAACAAACAACAAAACAAAACAAACAAAAACAGCAAGAACTGCCACTTTTAGAACAGTGGAGATAAGGGGAAGACCCTTAAAGTTCCCAAAAGCACCAACAGGCAGGTGGCAGTCCCATCACGGAGATGCCATGGGGCATGAGCTTCTCAGCAGCCACCCTGGGAGCTAGAAGATGGAGATCAGTGTGCTCAGAATTCCATAGGAAGGTTGGTCTAATCTAGAATTCTGTACCTGGCTGCTGAACTATAAGCCAAATGGGAAGGTTGGATATTATGGAAAATGACCCTCCTGCCCTTTCTTCAGAAATGACTGGAGAGTGTTTACCCAAAACAAGGAAAATAAAACTGAGGACAAGGGAGACCTGGAATGCAGGGAGACCTGGAATGCAGGGAGAGGGGATCCCACCACAGGAGAGAAGTAAGGGAATTCCCGGGTCAGGAAGAAGGAGGCTGCAGGACAACATGAGGTGGTCCAGCGCAGAGCAGGAGCATAGAAATTTCCAGAAAAGATGCTTCCTAGAGCAAAATAGGACTCAGAGATGGCCTGATTCTCAGACTGCATGAGGAAGAGCATATACAGGAGAGAGTTTAGAGACAAATAGGTATATGCAGAGAAACACGTAAACAAATAGATGAGGCCGTGATTAGCTCAGGGACGCTGCAGGAGAAGGAGACATAGCCATCACACTCTTGGTGACTCAGCGAGGACAACATTGACACGGACCTCGTGGCACAATGGTAGACATCGATTCAAACAAAAATTGGACAGCATTGAGAGAATGGAGAAACGTGAAATGTGTGCATTCGTGAATGTGGATGGGAGAGAGCATAAAGTTGCCGTCTTCTTTTACATGGTGGGAGCTAATGGAGAATGCCCAAAATAAACAGTATAATATACGCAGCTGTGTGAGCAGATTATTGTCAGCATATAGAGGTCAATAGAAGACAAAACAGCTAAACATTTGAAAGTATTTGCCCCTGGGGGGTAGGTATTGGTGTGGGGATGGGTGAGGCAGAATTTTTTTTTCTATTAAAATTCTTCTAGTCTTGAGTGTTAAACCATGTATTGATGCATTTATTGTATATGCATCATGATAGATGATGATAGATAGATAGAGAGAGAGAGAGAAAGATAGATGTTTGACCTTTTTTGACACCTTTAATTTAGGTGAAGTGCATGGTGACATGGAACCATCTCGAGGCCACTGAACCTCAACTCTTGAGGTTAAAGAGACTTCCCAGATGGACTTTTGGTTGAGCCAAGGTCTGAAGGGAAAAAAATGAAAGGTGTTAGCTGGGGCAGGATAGGAAAGGAAGGTGCAGAGAAAGATAGGGTGAGTGAGACAGAGGTGTTACAAACGGAGAGAAACTATTCTTTAGCCAAAGTGCTGTCATTCTATAGGGGAAACATACTAGAGGAACTATGCCCCCTTACAAATATATTTCATGGAGAAAGTCCTTCCTGTGTGAAACAGAGAATTCCAAAGAAAGAGAGAATTCTCAGTACTGATATTCAAGGCCCTGCTGCAAAGAAAATGTGGTTCAGGGAGGGATGCAGCAGAGCATCAGCCACCCTCACAGAACCTAGACATCAACAGAGAAGGAAAATCCAGATGGAACCAGAAGGATCTAGCTTCCTGAATGTCGTCTGCCAGGAGGTTACCTGGATGCTAGTGAGAAGAAATTGGAGGCCAACACAAAACCATAGCGTACAATCATGTTAACACAGTTTTCCCACATACCCAGGCACCTCTACCTTATAGGAACATCATTCGGTAGGGTGGGCTCCATGATTTTCAGTTAATCCCTTTGTGGCTAAGTCATTCCCCCAGACATTGAAATAAGCCTCTGAGTGACCAGCTAGAACGGATAATAGAAAAGCATCCAGGTCTTAGTAACCAGGCCAGCTGCTCTTGGGTTACAGTCAGGGTGTTATTTCCGTTTGGAAGGTGAGGTCCAAGGGATTAAATGGCATGCTGTGTCTGAGGTCACACGATGGGATATGGGGTGGTGGACACTTTACCCAAACACTCTGATTCCAAATGAAGCAATTCCCACCCTTCCCCCACCTACCCCATCGCTGAAGGGAAGGCTGATGTTGAATACCTGCCCCAGGCAGCCTGCAACAGGCTGGCAGTTTTACATATAGGATATTTTAGGTGTGTAATAATATTTCCGGGTGGTGAGAATTATGCTTATCTTATACATAAAGAAACTGAGAGTCAGTGACCTAAAGTGACTTCCAAAGGTCTCAAGGCCAGGCCTGTTGGTTCTACATCCAAGCTCTACCTCTAAGACACAGCTATTCCTAGGCCTCTGCCCCCTGCTAATGTCCTCACTGCCCCCATAACTCCCATCTCCCTTGTCTCCACTGAACTGAGCTGAACCCCTACAATGGTTTCCTTCCACCTCCTCCCGCTGTCACTTCCTTCCTCCTTGGCCACTCAGTCGCTTAAGCCAGCTAAGGGTCAGGCACACAAAAGGGCTGAGCTGCAAAGCGTCCAGGGGAAGAACAGGAGGAGAAGTGATAGGATATAGGGGAAGAGAGGAGCAGAGAGACAACAAAGTGCCCAGCACTTCCGGAGAGACACCGGTGAACCCCTTTCTGGAGTGCGATGGTTGTCAAGTCCTCAGATAAGAACAACCCTTGTCGTTTTGAAAACCCACTGCCTTTTCCTCCATGAGGTCAGAGCGCTGGCTCCGTGGTGCTGTCAGCACACAAAATCCCAAGCTCTACTCTATATAAAACAGATAACTAATAAGAGCCTACTGTACAGCACAGAGAACTCTACTCAGTACTTTGTAATGACCTACATGGGAAAAGAATCATAAAAAGATTGGAGATATACATGTATAACTGATTCACTTTGCTGTACAGCAGAAATGAACACAATATTGTAAATCAACTATACTCCAATAAAAAAAAAAATCCCAAGCCTCTCTCTTCTTTGGAGTCCAACACATTCCTCCACAGTCAGATGGGTGTTCAGACAGGTTAATAACCTGAGAGGCAACTCACCCCTTCAGCTTTTAGCTAACCTTTGCCTAATTTCACCTCCTCCCTAGGAACAGTTGTCCTCTAAAATGTGCTCCTGAGTATAAATGTCCTTTCAGATGGCCAGGGACTCTTTGTGGAAGGTGATGGCAACCGGGTCGCCAGAGGCTGGGAGCATCCACACACGACCACAGCCAGGCTTGCCAAAGATCGAGGGTGCTCTTTGGCACGTGGCCTGTAATCGACTGTTGCCATTTGATTATTATAATGCATCATTGGCACTAATAAATACAGATATATACAATAAAGTCATTCAATAACAACTATGGCATGCATACAGGATCCTACACATGAAGCGACGTTAATACAATGTTATTCCGGTGGCTGGAGAATCAGTGGGCTGGACATGCACACATTGTTATGCAGAGACAGTGGGATTATGATCCACGGTACCTGTGGTGTGTGGCCCTCAAATCAATTAGACAGAGGTGTCCACCTACGTTAC
The DNA here is from genome assembly GCF_964374135.1 of Grampus griseus. Lineage (NCBI taxonomy): Eukaryota > Metazoa > Chordata > Mammalia > Artiodactyla > Delphinidae > Grampus > Grampus griseus. The sequence continues at coordinate 6,780,712 of NC_139018.1, read as the reverse complement.
CTCATTTCAACCTTACATGAATGCCATTAAGTAGTTCTATTTTCTTTCATTTAGAGAGAGGTAACCAAAGGCCAAAGAAATTAAATAAATGGCTCTTCATTTTAGCTGAGCTATGACTTGAATCTGACCCCATGGATTCTGTTCTTTCCACATTCCAGAAGTTTCAAACCTTTTTCTTGTTCTTCTCCCAAATAAATGCTTAGGCTAAACTGCAATTTCTAAAGTAGATTCAAGTAGAGTTCAAAATGTGTAAGTATTGGCTGTGTACCAGACGCTGTGTTAGTACTTACCTACATTAACTCAGTCCTCACACAGTGCCTGGCATCGGTATTGTGATTACCCTATTTCTTAGTTTAGGGAACTGAGGTCCAGAGAGGTTGTGTAGCTTTCGCAAGGCCATACAGATAGTTAGTGACACCGCTTGGATTAGAACCCAGGCAGCCTGGCTCCCAAGCTCTCCAGAGGGCTATTCAGCAAATTGAATTTGATACAGCACCATCTTCATCTGACCCCCACTCCTGGAAAGGAATCGTTTTAGGATTACAAACTCTTCTGCATTCTACCCATACTGTTTCCTGATCTAAGGCACAGAGAGCATTTCCTATGTTTTCTTCCAGATGGTGAATGTAGCTCTATTAGTTTCCTAGGGCTGCTGTAACAAATGACCATGAACTTGGTGGCTTAAACAACATATATTTATTATCTTACAGTTCTATAGGTCAAAAGCCCAATACAGTTGTCATTGGGTTAAAAGCAAGAAGTAAGGCTGCATTTCTTCCTGGAGGTTTTAGGGTAGTATTCGTTTCCTTGCCTCTTCCAGCTTCTGGAGGATGTCCACATTCCTGGTTCATGGATTCCCTCTATCTTCAAAGTCAGCAAGGCAGCCTCTCTCTGATCCATCCTCCACATTCACATCTTTCTCTCTACTAAAGCAGGGAAATGTTCTCTACTTTTAAGGATGTAAGTGATTAGATTGTGTCTGCCTGGATAATCCAGGATCATCTCCCATTTCAAAGTCCATATCCTCAATCACATCTGCAAAGTCCCTTTTGCCACATGAGTTGACACAGTCACAGCTTTCAGGGCTTACACGTGGACTTCTTGAGGGGTCTAATTTTCCTACAATACTGGTCAAAACACAAAGTCACCCTGGACATTGCACACATCATTGATTTTTACTTTGTAGTAAGGCAACTCTCACAGGATCTTGATGTGAGAATTCATCCTCTAAAAATAAAAGTTTTTATGTTCATTACTTCCACAAACTGTTGAATACCTGACCCATCAGGCTTAATATTCTCACTACTCTCAATTTCACATGATTATCCACATTAATATTATGACCATATTAACTAGCCTCTGTACATCAAGGCAAACAATTTTCACATTTATCATTCGATGGAATAAAGTGATGCCACATGTGTAAAAGGACTTTGTAAGCCCTAAATTTCTATGCAAATATCAATTTTGATGAGAGACTAGCTGTTGGAGGGATAGGAGAAAGTACTGGGTCCCGCTAGATGCCCATCAACATGTGTGGAAGGGAACAGAGAACATTCCTTTTGCTGTTACTTAAATGGAACAGAAGGATCTGAACTTAATTTAAGCTTCAGAAAAGTTGATGATTTTGTTGCTCTCCAGATTTATAAAGCTACTAGAGATTCTTGCAGAATGAATTATTGTGGGTGAAATTGTTGCCCAGGCACAGCTGAGCAGAGGCGTGCACTGTTGGGTCAGGGAAGGCACCTTCACTCTGGAGCAGGGGAGGTGATTTTGAGCAGCTCTGTGATCAATACACATATCTTCTCCTCCATGTAGCCCTGAACACACAGGGCAAGGATTATGAGGAAATTTTCTAAAGTAAGAACAGAGGAGAATGCAAGCTGGCTCAAGTTGACGATGTGATGGGAAGAAGGACCCCTCTTCTCTGGGCTCTGCACACGTAACTGGCTTTGAGATTTCCAGAGCTTCACTCTGCTTCCCTGGGCCTCAGTATTCCCAACCATAAGGTGAGCCTAGTGGACGCTATGATATCTAAGGGGCCTTGTATCCCCAAACCACACCACTTTCTCTCAATAGCAAGCATCCAGAGAGAAGCTGGATCTTAGCTTCTCATCCCCCTGGCTGCACTGATTTATACCACTGCATTACCAATTCATTTTATTTTCATTTAGATAAGTGCTTCTCTCATATTAATGTTGTATGAATCTCTTGCAGAGCTTGTGAAAATGCAGATTCTTGTTCCGTAGGTGTGGGGCTCTGCATTTCTGGTAAGTCCTCAGGTGGTGCTAAAACTGCTGGGTGTAGAGGCCTAGAGATGGCCATACTAAGTGAAGTAACCCAGAAAGAGAAAGACAAATAACATACAACATCGCTTATACGTGGACTCTAAAACAATAATAAAAATGAACATATTTGCAAAATAGAAACAGGCCCACAGACATAGAAAACAAACTTATGGTTACCGAAGGGGAAAAGGAGGGGATAAATTAGGAGTTGAGGGTTAACATATACACACTACTATATATACAATAAACAACAAGGACCTACCGTATAACAAAGGGAACTCTACTCAATATTTTGTAACAACCTACAAGGGAAGAGAATCGGAAAAAGTATATGTATGTATATATGTATATAACTGAATCACTTCGCAGTACACCTGAAACTAATACCACATTGTAAATCAACTATACTTCAATAAAAATAAATAAATAAAATAATAAAAAATAAAACCAATGGCTGGTGGACCACACTTTGAGTAGTGACAATATCCACCCTGTTGGATCCTGCAGTTCTGTCCACACACCTGACCCCCTGCTCTGCTACCCCTTGCCTCCCATGCCCTCACTCACATCAGCCAGGTACAGGCTGTTGGACTCATAGCCTTTGGAAGCATTTTAATGGCTAGTGATGGGAAGACAGTGAGAATTAGCCTAAGCAAAGAGGGAAGTGTGCACAGGCTCACACTGCATGGAAATCTAGGGAAGAATGGGGAAGGATAGAGGCAGAGATCTCATGCAGAGCGCTCAGTCTCCTACTGCTCACTCTGATGCTCCCTCTTTTTTGGCTTCTCTCTCTTCTACTGAAATCATCAGACAGGGCTGCAAGCAGCTCCAGGCTTACCGTCCTCCTGCCCCAGGTGAGAAATCCCGAGTAAGGTTCCTAACAGGCCTGGGTTAGATCATGGGTCTGGAACAATCATTGGGAGGTTGCGTGCCTATGGGGAGTGGGTGCTGGATTAAGCCCCGTGCCCACCAGGCAGCTCCCATTCTGTTAACAAGGTTGGGGCTCAGGGAGAGGAGAGCTCCCCAAAGAAGGGTGAGGCAGAGATATGGCCCCAGTGAACCACTGTGCGTGTGCCAGCCCCTGCCCCCTACCTGGTGCCTGTTACAAAATCTGAGAACCCCATCTGGGAGCCATTTCCTTCCATGTGGGGTGGTGCTTATGATTCTGGGCAAAGTGTTCTTCAAACCTCCTCCTTTCCACTGGTCTGTCCTTCTGCTACGTGGGGTGGCGGGACCTAGCGGCAAGGCAGGCAGGTTGCCTGGGGCAGTTCTCACTTAGCTCTGTTGTCCTGGTCTAATTATTCCTAGCATCTACCTTCCACCCTCCCAAGGCTTCTGCTTTGGTGGGCAAGTTCATTATTTCATAGCTAGTAGGCATCAAACTCTAAGGAAGTGACTTCGTTAAGAAATCTTAAGCCTGGGTTTTGGCATCAGACACGTTGGAGATCACCTTGACACTGTGAGATACTGGCAAAGTCACCAAAGTTCCCCCAGACTCATCCCCCCCTCTGAAAAATGGGGTGCTGAGAAGACAAAATAAGAACACATTTAGCCTAGCATTAGGCACAGGAGTGATACCTCCTTTCCATTTTTCCAGAGCTTTGATTTTGACCCTTACTTCCAGCCCCCAAGCTCAAATTCTGACAAGCTTGGGAAGCTCACCCTGGTGTATTTTGCCCATTTCTCTCTATCAGCTCCGTGACTAAAAGACCTCAGTCCTCAGGGCTACGTCAGGTGGATGCTGTCCATTCTCATTTAAGGCAGGAAACGATTTGACTATCTTTGCTGTTGCTACTATAAATCCTACTGGAGTCACATCAAATGGGACAAATTTCAAATTTCACCCATGAGACCTTTATCAGGTTTGCATCCCATTTAGACACCCACAGTGGAAAATGGATTTCAAAATTGTGTGCACTGCATTTTGAGGTTGAATATTTTAAAACCTGAATGCATAACCAAAAATTGGCTGAGGGCGAATAAACCGTACTGACCCATATCAATGAAGGAGATCAACTCCACTTCTACTGAGAGTGAGTGGAATTGCTTATCAAACAGCTCACTTCCCATATTCTCATAAATTACAACAACAGGCAGAAGAGACTGGACTCCTTTCTTCTGTTTCTTCCTGTGTTTTCTCTGTGCAGTTTTCTGGCACTGTAGCCTACAAAATAAGATTATGGGAATTTGGAAATCTTTAGAAACTTACCAACTGTATATCTGTGACTTGAAAACTGGTAAATTAGAGAAAAAGTCATCATTTTATATTGACAAAGTTCAAAATGGACACCATCAGGGTAGGTTTAAAATAGATAATAAAACACATTTTCTGACTCAAACCTACAGGTAATCTTCTCGCAGTTGACATGGTTCATATAACACTAGAAACATCACAAAATAGCTTATTATGGCACGTGGACTTACTGTCATGCCTTTTACAATCTGCAGAATTGCTGAATCTCATTTTTGTTAAACGTTATCATGTTGTCAATTTTCTAACCTCATTCCTAATCTTGAAAATGTGCCCCTGATTTCTATTTTACTCAAGCCAGTAATAAGATATTGTTTTCCTCTTTTATCATCTATTTTCTATGGTTATCATGGTGTCGTCATTTATTATTATTTATGGCCCCTAATATACATCTTGACATCCAGGGTAAATATTGTTAAGCTCAGTGAAAATTTGTTGAATAAGGGCTAGAGGGTGGTGGAGTTGTGTTATCATGTGTCATCTCTTCATAAAGCATCGATAGCATATGATAATGCAATGGCTTCTTGTTCTTCAGATATTTCCTCTTTGGTGGCTCTGTGCCGGGCCTGACGTCTTAGGTTCCAGCGTTTCAGCAACAAAAGGCATCCAGTTCTCACCAGGAACAGGCAAAAGAACAATATTGAGCAGTTGCAGCTAATCCTTATAATTGTGTATGACTTTCGAGATGACAAAAGGCTTTCACATTTGTTATCCCATTTGATCTTTACAGTAGCTCTGGGAGATAAGACAGGCACTTATTATTAACCCTATACACCAGACAAGGAAGCTGTTAGGAATCAAGGTGGCATTTTGTGGTATTCCACGATGTTCAGACCAGGGACCTGTTAATGACAGGATCCTAGCAGATAGGTTGCATCTCCCTCTGGCAGATGTGGAAGAGGAATGAGAGGCAGGCAGAGTCCCCCGCTGGGTAGATGGCGATGGTCCAAGCAGCTCTCTGGATGGGGCCAAGCAGAGCCGATGGCAGAGGCTCCAGGCGTGGGAAGGGCATCTGATTGCCCAGAACATCTAAATCTTCACCCCCATCCGGGCCAGGCCACATGGGTAAAAAACATCCAGGAGAGATGGAGCTGACCAAGACCTTCATCCTGCATGGAGCTCCCACATGTACCAGGCATGGGAAAAAGAAAACACACACACACACACACACACACACACACACACACACACACACTCCTTTATTTAATCCTTAAAGAAATTATATTTAGTTATCTGCATTTTACAGAGTAGTATTCTGAGATATAGAGAGAATAAGCAATTTCTGAAGTACAGGATTAACAGATTTTATTGTAATAAAGAAAAATGTTAAGGAAATTCCCTGGTGGTCCAGTGGTTAGGACTCCATGCTTCAACTGCAGGGGGCCGGGGTTCGGTCCCTAGTCAGGGAATTAAGATACCCCAAGCCGTGTGATATGGTCAAATTTAAAAAAGAAAACAAGTTAAAAAGTTTGACCGTGGATTGTTCTCTTTCTATATAAATATAGTTACAGATTACATACTTGTATATATGTGTATACCTCATTTTATATATGCCTATATGTAGGTATGTAGATACAAGTATAGATATAGATATTAATATAGAGGTAGAGACAGAGGTGGCTAGATTTTTTACTTTTGTTGAGGTATACAGCCCAGGTGCTGAGAAGCACAGATATAAGGGTGCAGCTTAATGCATTTTCACAACCCAAACATGTCAATGTGGCTCTCACCCAGCTTGGGAAGCCTGGCAACTCCACTCCCCAAGAAATCTTCCACAAGCTCCCCTCCATCCCTACTTCTCACAGCCTACATTAGCTCTACTTAGCCATCGTCCTGCATATCGATGAAACGTTCTGTATCATGTCTAGATTCTTTCACTAAATATTTTGTTTGTGAGATTGAACCTAATTATGTATTTTTCCTGGAGGATTCAACTGTGCTAACCCATAAGTGAGCTTTTAACTTAAGAGAGCCCAGCCTACTTGGTTTCTTGGTCTGTATCCATGGCCTGACATTTCATGACATTAAAACTGCATGAAAGCATTAGAAGGTGTAGGGGATAGGAGCTAATGGAAGGCTTGGGTTTGTACCTAAGGCAGATCCATAACTAGCTGTGTGGTCTTAGACAAAGGCCTTAACCTCTCTGTGCCCAGAGTCTCTTGTGACTTGTCAGGGTTTCTCTCCAATATCCATTTGATACAACATGTATACATTTGGTGTCCTATAGAAGGAATCAGGACATCCCCCAAAAGGCAGACGTGTTTATTTTGTCCAATTATCTTTTTACACTGGGAGGATTATTCAAATCCATTTAGTAACCCATTATAGTTTCTATTCAATACGCTTCTGTAAATTTAAGAACTCATTCTGGCAAATTCCTTCCCCTGGACTAGCCTGGCAACGCCCTTACTGGTTTTTCTGCGGCTGACACCTCTCCTTCCAGCCTCTTCTCCAGACAGAATGGGCAGTGATCACCAGCATGAGCTTTCTAAAACTAAAACCAACCCTGACATTCCCCTGCAGAATGTTCTCCATCAGCCGCTAGGTGTTGATTGAATAGACTCCTAGTTATGTAGCATGGTATGCAAAACCCTTTAAAATGTGGCCCAACCTGCCTCATAGCCAGCCATTCCCCAAACAAACCTTACTGTCTGGCGTCCGACCACAGACTATGCCTCTGACCCAGCAGCTGCTTTTCTCTCTGATTGAGGGGGGAGGGGACACCCCCCCAAAATTACGGGGAGGACTGCGTCTCATCTACAGCAGGGCTGGCAAACCATGGCCTCCCCAGGGCCAAATTCAGCCCCACTGTCTGGCTGTACAGCCCATGAGCTAAGGAAGGTTTATGGTTGGGAAAAAAAAAAAAAAAAAAAGAATATTTCATGACATGTGAAAATGATAGGAAATTCACATTTTAGTGTCTATAAGTAAGTTTTATTGGAACACAGCCATGCTTGTTCGTTTATGTATTGTTCATGGCTGCTTTCACGAGACAACAGCAGAGTTGCCTGGTTGTGACAGAGCCTCTGTGGCTGGCAAAGCAGAAAATACCTACCAGTTGGATCTTTACAGATAGTCTGTTGATCTCTGATCCACATTTACAGTACTTTGTAATTTACTTTCCAAGTTGAGAATATATGTATGTATATGTGTATGTATGTGTGTGTATATATATGTACAGATATATTTGTCTGTGTGTGTGTATATATATATATATATATATATATTTTTTTTTTTACTCTGTGTAGTAACGCTTTATTCAGTTTTGTACCCCAGCCTCTAATACAGAGCTTGACACAGCACTGTACACACAAGTGTTAAATTGCCTTGGCTGCTTGGGTCCACAGTTTAAGTTAGTGACTCTGAGGTTTGCCTAACTGGTGGTTAGTGCATCTATCCAGAGGTTGTATGTAGATTTAAGTTTAGAACTCAGTATTTATGCTAGTGAATGGGAGGGGGTATATGCAGGTCAGGTACACAGCTATTTACTCTGGCTATTGAATAATAGGCATTGTGTTAGGAATACCAAGTTCCTGATCGTAAGAGATGAAAAAGGGGTGAGTTCTCCCCTCAAGTTTACCTTTTAAGAGGTGAAGACAGATGATAATAGATCATTTGAACACTCTTTTAGTTAGCTCTGTGTTTTTGGAGAGAGAGCACATTCTTAGAAGTGGAGGGGAATCCAGAGACCCAGAGAGGCAATTCCTTCTTGACCATCCCCAAGCAAACTGTTTGACTTGACTAACCTTGATTTTCACGTTTGGAAAAGGGCTTGAGTGTAAAACAGATCAAGCCTGAGCTCCCTTTCAGCCCTAAGTCTACAGATGTATGTATCTTTCCATTTGACTCTTTTATTAACTTTTCAATAGACACCTTTCTAACCAATGGCATCCAGGCGTTTGGCTTGTTTTAATATGTATGAATATATCTATTCTAAAGGCATTGTTCAGAGGTTTCTCAGCACAAAACCCAAGGGAGACCTCTCTATCTTAAAAAGTACTAGAATGTAGAAACAAAAGAGCCTCCATATCTAGGAGAAGATAAGGCTGTATTTCGAAGTTCATTTTTTTAATTACCAAATCACTTCAAACAGTTTCCAAACGTAATAGGAACAATATGGTATAGCTCTTGACGCTGGCTTCCACAATTAGTGTGTTATTAATTAAACTCTTGAGTAATATAATAACTTGACGGTTAAAGCCCCTCTTTGCATTTAAAGTGCGTGCAAACTGTGGCTCCAATTATAAATAAACTCTACTGCTATGGGCTTAAAACTGCAAATTTAATTATTCAGAGTAAATTGTTCAATCGATGCTTTATTCTGGAGAAATGTTTCCTGAACATTCTAGCAGGTTCAGTACGAATGGATGTCTAAAAGAGAGTTCTATAGGATAGGCTTCCTTGTACATAGTTCTGTCCCCTATCCTCCCTGCCCTCTCTACTTCTGCTCCAGACAGAAAATCCAGATGGGTTCTCCCACACTCCTGGTTCTTCCCATCCAATCTACCACCCTCTCACTCCATGGCTCCTGGAATAAACTCCACACTAAACATGATTTCAGCATACCCTTCCATCACTTAAACGTTGTCGAGCATTTCCATAAGTTTCGGAATGAAGCTTAAACCCCATAGCTTTGTACACCTGTCCCTGCAAGGATACACATCACTCGCCATGTCTAGCTCCTTAGCATCTGTCCCACACTCACCTATTGGTCCATCTCGTTGAACCTACAGATGTGACTTCAATGAGCAAAACTGTTTTGTGCCTCCAGTCCTTTGCACAAGCAACTCCTTTCTCCTGGAATGCCTTCCCTCTGTGATGAATTCCTCTTCGTACTGTGCTAACCATTTTAGTGCTGGAGAGAGGATGTTTCCTGCAGATAAGGCTGAGTCAGGGTGTGGACTGGTCCTAGAGAGCAGGAAGTCATTGCAGTTTCTAGGACCATCTCAGAAAAGGCCTCAAGAACCCTAGGCTAGGTGAGTTATTGATACCACTCAGGGATTCCAGAAACCTAGTCACTGCCCCCAAGTAATTGGCTTTTGTGACTTCTATTTGCTTCCCATCAGAGAAAAACTTCAGTCCAAGGCAAGCTCTGTGATGAGCGTCTGAGGTGTCCTTGTCTCTCTGCCTACAGGCCTGTAGAGGACCATCTCCAGGGAGGAATGGCACTGATTCAGGATGTCAGGCACACAACTTTCCCCAAGAAAACCATCGAAGTAAATGAAGACCGCACATAAATAACTTGCAAAAAGGCAAAGCAGTCCAGTAGCCCTAAGAACGGGTACAGACAAATCATTCTGGAGATTTAAAAAAGAGGATGACCGGACCTGGTTGGGGAAAGAGTCAAATCCTTCATGAAGGAAATGGCACTTGTAATAAAGGTATGGAGACCAGTTAGTCTAGTCGGGACCTGTAGATATCACGAGCTAATCTCCACGCATCAGGTAGGACTCACTTCCTGTCCATGGACTCTCTACCTTTTATTCATATCAAAGATTTTGTGGTCTTTTGAGTTTGTTGTTGGTGCTCTTGATACAAAGCAGCAATTTCCAAACTTCTATTGCTAAGCTAGACAACTTACTTGACTTTTGCTGTGTCTAATCTGTCACTGATGCTATTGTCTCATTATTGCTCCCTTAAATGGAGTCATTGTTTTTAACTTGGATGAATCTTCTTCTGTACAACTCTATATTACATTTTTAAAGGGACAGCAGTATCCCACATCATTATTTAGAGATGAAGGTAAAATAAAGACAATGAAAATAAAGCATTGTTATGAAATTCTAGCTAGATGCTGTTGCCTGCCAAGGTTTGAGCCTATGGCTTGCCATCTCTCTGTTAAGAAGAGAGATTAGGAGTCTGTGTAGAAAAGTGTTAAAAATATACATGCATGTGGGCTCCAACCTGAAGCTTTCTCCCTGAAGCAATTGAAATAAGGTTGAAAACCAGACATTTTTCATCATGAGTTTGGTGTTATCTGATGCTATTGCCATGCACTGCCTCAAATCATCTCGGGTCCCATCTGTGTAGAGTTGTGCACTCAGAGAAGCATTGATAGGAAGGAAAGAGCACTGGGCCCACATTCAGAGACCTGGTTCCATTGCCAGGTCAGACACACATGTCCTTCAGCAAGTAATTGAACCAGTGTGTCTACAATGAGGATAATAGCAGGCATTACATTTATTTCCATGAAGTCATTCATCCGTTAAAGTTGCAAATACCCATTGTGCTCCTACTATGTGATAGGTCTTTTCCTGGGCTCTGGGCTGTTTTGAAAAACAGATGAGATATTGGATCTGAAAACACACTGGGATGGGATAAACAGCCATTATCATTACCATAACAATAAGCTTTGAAAATGTGTCCTCCTCTGCTGGTGCTATTTCCAGCCTGCCCACATCATGCTTGGAAGAAGGTTTTCTTGGCCCAGGAGTCCAGAGATGCTTGAGTTAGACCCTCTGCAGGTCCCCTGAAGCCTGGTCCTGAAGTCCAGGATGCTGCGTTGTCTTTGATGCACTGTCTGTACATCAGGGCAGGTGCTGTTACTTTAAAACTGTGCCCGCTGCAATTAAAAAGCCTGTGAGATAAGATCAGAAGCTAAAGAGAACAGCTGAAGGGCAGTCAAAATATTTTAATAATGTAACCATGCTTCAAATTTTAATTTGGTTTTACTTTGCATGCTTTATTATCTGAATGGGACAAATGGAAACACAATAAATTTCAGAGGTTTGATCAGCTTGAGCCTTAAAATTCTTAAGGATACTGAGAGCGAGGCTCCCTGGTGCTTCTCAACACCATAAGATCAGATTATAGAGTGCTCTGGATTTAGCGGGGGAAGGCTTGGGTCTGGTCTCACCTCTGACCCTGACGCCTGTGCCCTTGGGTAGGTCACCCCTCTGCTCTCAGCTTGCTTCCTCTTCAGTCAGATGTGAACAGTGCTCCCTGCCTGGTCCATGTCTCCCGAGGGTCTCCATAGACTTCAGTGATTACGTCCCAGAGACATACCTGGACAGCATACAGAGAAGACAGGTCAAGCCCAGCATTTTGAATATTCCAGAAACTTGCCCCAATCCATCTTCTTACGTTGGCTCTTTCCAAAAGGGAAGACTTTACTGATACCTGCACCTCTGCTTGCCTGCCTCTCTGTGTTCCCTTTGATTTATCTTATAAGGTTTCAAAGTTCGCCTTTTCCCTGTAGCCTTTTCAAATTCTATCATCTGGAAATGACCTGTCCCCTCAGCCCTCCACTGCAAACCCCATTCATCAGATAGTTAGCACAATCTACCTGTAAGAGGGTGGTTAGCTGCTCACCTCTTCTCTTCTTCCCATGCATGTAGCCAGACTATATTTCCAAGACTCCCTTGCAGATATGTGTGGCCATGACTGAGCTCTAGCTGATGGGATGCAAGCAGAAGTGATGTGCACCTCTTCCAGAACTGGTCCAGGAAAACCTCCCATGCATCACCCCACACGTTCTTTTGTTCTGGCTTAATGCAGCTGCACATGGAAATCTAAGAGACCAGGTTTTCAAGAGGATGAAGCCATGAGATAGGAGTCAAGAGCCTGAATCATCCCTTGGAGGAGATGCTCGTCAGTGGGAATATCTGCTCTGGACTTTCCACTCATGAGAATTATGCGTCCATCATGTCTGAGCCATTGTATATTCCACGGTGTGGAATTGCCTTCTGCATCTGTAATGAGGTGACATCCTCTGGGGCAGGGCTCTTGCTCAAAGCAGGCCCCACTCTGATACTGTGTGTAATTATCCTCCCTAAAATATGGGTTTGGTGGAGAGTTTGGTAACCTGAAGGGAACATACTCACCTTTTTACAGGAATGTTGTGACAAATTCATGCCTTCTACACTATAAATTAGGTCTAGAGTCACAAACTCAGAGTTACATTTAGTATTGTCCAACATAAGTCATAGGCCCAGTTCAAAGGTGCATATGATAAAGAAATATCAGAGGGAAGGAAATTTTCTATAATTGAGTACATAATAAGCATAAATATATACATATATATCCTAATTTTGTAGATGATTGAAATATATTTTCTCACTTGTCTACCTTTCTTCCTTTAATTTCTTCATTAATTCATCAAATATCAATAATATTTGGGCCCCTACCCTGTGCTAGATGTTTTCCTGGGCTTTGGAGATATATCCATTAAGCAAAGTATTTGCTTGCATAGGGCTTACAGCCTACTGCACACAATAAATAATAAACAAGTGTATTTGTGTGCTGCCAGATGGCAATAAGTGCTCTGAATAAAATGTAAAGAGGCAGAAGCTTCACAGACAAGATGACATTGAAGCAGAAACCTGGACAGAACAAGGGGGCGATCCATGTGAACTTCAAGGAAAAGAGTATTCTAGGAAGGTTTAATAGCAAGTGCAAAGTCCTGCAGTGCGAGCATGTTTAGGGAAGAGTAGAGAGTATGATACAGCAGACTAAGCCAATGGGAGAATGGTACCAGGATGGGAGGTGAGGTTGGATTCATAAATTGGGACAAGAGTGGCAGATTACACAGTCACTTGCCCCTGAATGAACTTTGTCTTTTACTCTAAATAAGATAGAAAAGCATTAGACTTTTCTATGATGAGTTATTAGACATTATTAGTTAGACATTAGTTATTAGACTACGATTAGACATTACTAGCATTAGTTGTGAGCAGACTATGATGATGCGAATATGTCATAACCAGCTCACTCTGGCTGCTCTGATGAGAACAGAGGCTAGAGCAGCAGAACTTACTGCAATGATGGACATGCTCTATATGCGTGCTGTGCAATACAGTCACCACCAACTCTGCATTGCTCACTAGTGGCTACTGAGCCCTTGAAATGTAGCTAGTTCCATTGAGAAACTGAATGTTTAATTTTGATTTAAATTAAAATTAATTTGATATACCACAAGTACCTAGTGGCTAGCATATTGGATGGTGCAGCCCTAGAGAGACAATGGCTAAGCAGGTGACCAGTTGGGCTGTGGTGATACCAAAGGTATGAGAGGAAGACACCCCAGCTCTGGGCCTGATGAATGTGGTGAGAAGTCTTCACAGTTCAGATGATTTTGGAAGCACATCTAATAGGATTTCCTAACAGAGAAAAGAAGAGAAAACAAAGATTCCTGAAAGACTTCTGGCACAGCAGTAGAAACGATAGAATTGTATTTTCCTGGGATTGTAAGACAAGGGGAGGAGCAATTTTGGGAGGAGAAGAGAAATCAGAAGCTTAGGTTCGAAACTGATCATTTGGGGCTTCCTGGTGAGCATCGGCATGGAGCTGTTGGGAAAGCAATTGCACATACGTGGCTAAAGTTGAGGGGTGAGGTCCACGCTGGGGATATATGCTTGAGAGCTGACATTTAAAGACACATGACTGGATGATAACATCCGGGGAAATGAAAATGTGAAGAGAATAGACATATCTGGAAACAGAGTTCTAAGTGCTCCTGTGCCCAGAGATGGGTGATAGAGAAGCATCAATAAGTGGTGAAGACCTGGCAGAGGGAAGGTGTCGAGAAGGTGGGGCAGGTCAGTGGGATCACAACACTGACAAGTCACATCACTTGGGGAGAGGAACTGGACACTGGATTTCACAACAGGAGCCATGCATAACCTCGGCGAGAACTGTCTGAGCAGCACAGAGGGGCTGGAAGCTTGGCTACAGTGTGTTCCTGGAGACCTTGGGGGGCCCGTGCAAGGACTTTTGTTGTAACTGGGGACAGAGAAATACAGGTGGGTCGGTCCGTTCATAAATATTTACTGAGTCTGCTCTGAAGCACGACTGGGGTGGGGATGGGAGAGACAATTCTAATTAGTTAGATGGAGCCTTCCTTCTTTCTTTTCGTCATTCCATCATTTCTTGGACCTTGAGTGGCTGCTAAACAGAGGGGCTTCCTCAGGGATATCCTTTGGGCCACACAGGCGGAGCTGGAGCCCCCTCTGTGCCTGCCCAGTGCCCCCATTGCCCTTGCCTTGTCTTTGTCACCCTTTCACTGCCCCTCGACTAGAACAGGAACTCTCGTGAGATGTGTCCATCATCCTCATCTTTTCCTGCGTGGAGTGGGGCACAGAGTAGGTGCTTATTAAGTGCTTGTCAAGGAGATGACTATAAAAATGAATAAGACATAATTCCTTGCTGTGGAGGTGCTCAGGGTCGAGTGGAGAAGGGAGGGAAATTTGGGAACTGTTAATGAGAGCCTGGAATAGGAGGGGATCTGAGAGAGAGGAGGAGAAAGCCCGGAGGCAGGTTAGTGATCACTGAGGCAGGGAAGGAAGGAAGACCTCAGTGTCCTGAGAGGGAGCAAGGATGCTCGGCTGTGCTGGAGAACGTCCCTCTGGCTGGGCTCTCCAGTGGGCAAGATGGAGTGTTTGCTGCGTCCTAGAGACAGGCTTCCAGAACTCTCTGGGTGTGGACCCAGTTTCCCCCCAGACTCCAACAGAACACTGCATGGTCCTACTGCACATGAATAGCACATAGCTCTCACCACGTGAGCCTCAGCATCTGCTTCAACAGCCAGTGCCGCCTTCCTGGGCCTGCAGTTTGCCCCGCTGGGCCCTGGGCTCAGAGGCCCCAACGCTCGGTTCCAAGCTCTGTGGTCACCCTCTTGAAATTCTTAGTTTTTGAGTAAATGACTCCGCGTATTCATTTGGTGCTAGTGTCGTGTATTATATACCAGCTCCTGTCAGCCTTTACCCTGTTCAGTAAGATGAAGCCACTGATACACATCTGGATATCTGGGCAGGATCAGATTCCTAAACACATTTCTAAATGCTGACTCTCCATTTCTGCATACATCTCTTCATACATGAGCTGTTGCCTATGAGCATAGAACTGCATACCCCACATGGAGTAGTGTGACCCTAAAGGATGACTGAGACTTGGGCAGGACAGTTGTTCCAGGTAGAAAGAAGAGGGCACAGTTTAACTCATCACATATACATATATGACAGGGACAGACACAGAGAGAAAGAGAACCTCCCAGGCACCTTGTTCAGGGCCGACACTGTACCATATGAACAATGGATACTGGATCCTAGACAACAAGGGATACGTCTTCCTTGCGATGCTCGGGGTGCCAGCATAAGGCAGTTTGTAACAGTATATGCGTCTTTCACAACCATTACAACAATCCTTATAATCCGTCCAACAACATGTGTAGGGAGTGAGTAACCTTGGCCACATTTCCCAGGGAGGAGAACTGAGTCACAAAAAGTTGATTGAGCCGCCCCAAGCTCAGCAATCAGTCCCTTGAATCCAGGCCCTCTAAGTCTGAAGGATGCATGGAACCCACTCTCTGCCTGTTGAGTGTGGAGAGCAGCCTTCCATTTCCAAATGTAAAGATGTATTCTTTTCCCTTTATCTCTGTGAGTGAGCAAGCTGTCATTTTAGCAGGAGCCAGAAAGGTGAATCATTCTGTGAAACTTTCTATAAAGAATTTATGAAGATGAAGGCTCTGAAGACCCAGCCTGACTGCACTGGAGCCAGGAGGAGCTCAGGAAGGCACAGCCACTTCTCACCAGCTCACCGTCTATTTACCTTGGATTTGACCTCCAGCTAAAATCCTCCTGCTTGGGGAAAGAGTAAGGAGGCTTTTTCTTTCTCACCTTGAATGCTGTGCTCCCTCTCAGCAAGTGCCACCCTGTAGGACTGGGCTCTCCTGCTTCACCTTCTGAAGCCCAGTGCTGGCTATGGGAGTCTGAGCTTCTAGGGGTAGTGCGTTTCTGCTCAGAGACTCCCCTTGAACCTGGACCTTAATAGGGCAAAATGCACTCTCAGATTCACTGCTTTAAATAAATGCATTTAGCCAAGAAATGTCCCTTCTGCCACAGATGTTTCGCACTGGAACCAGAGTGCAAAGGGGAGTTTAATTAAAAGCTAACAATTCCCAGGTCCAGCATTGGCATACTCAGCCAGTCTGAGTCTGGAGGTGAGATCCCTGTTGGCAGCATGTAAGGTGGAGGCCGGGGCAGGAAGGTGTCCTTTGAACAGACTCCCGTGGAGCAGATGCTGCATCGCTGTTGGGAAGAGAGCTGAAGGAAGACTCCTCTGACTCTGAAGAATTGCTCACTGCGTCAGTGAGAGTTTCACTACATGTCAGGCACTGACGTCGGCATGCCAGGTGAGGACGAGGGAACGGGGGCTTCTGGCATTCATTCACTCACTCATTCCTTTAGTCAACACTCACTCAGCCAGGACTGTGACCAGCACTGTGCCCAGAGCACCTTCCCATGGGTTACTTTGCATGGTCGTCATTTTGTCCTGCAAAAGATGTTGAATTTGACCTTATTTGGAAATAGGGTCTTTGCAGATGATCAAGTTAAAATGAGATCATTAGGGTGGGTGCTGATCCAATATGGCTGGTGTCCTTATAAAAGGGGCCCTTTTGGATACAGACACACATAGAGAGAGAAGGCTATGTGAAGATAAATGTGGAAATCAGGGTGACGCTTCTACAAGCCAAAGAACACCAAAGATTGCCAGTAAACCACCGGAATCCAGGGGAGAGGCAGAAAGCGGATTCTTCCTCAGAGTCTCATAAGGAGCCCTGCCAACATTTTGATCTCGGACTTCCAGCCTCCAGAACTGGGAGAAATATTTCTGTTGTTCTAAACCATCCTGTGTGTGACACTTCGCTACAGCTGTCCTAGCAAACTGCACGATGGAGGTGGGCGTGGAAACCTCAGGGATGTCAGGGGGAGGGACTTGTTCTGTGTGAGGACACTGGGGGGGGTCCTCCCAAGGATGATGACCTCCAGGCTCTCCCTTAATCTCCGAGAAGACAGTCCCGTCCAGCAAGTGCACCAAGGCCACGGGTAAGGACAAGGGATGCTGTGCTCAAGGAGAAGGATGAAACAGGAGGGGGTTACATAAAGAACAGTGCCAGCCCTCTGCCTCTCTTCCCAGCAGTGAAGTGCTGGGGAGGCAGAAAAATCCACAGAAACACATGACAAAATGTTCATGAAAGACAGGAATCGACACATCTCACAGTGTTTTGGGGAGGCGATATGTCAGCCTCTCTAACATCACCCACTCCCCAAATATTCTCTTTTCACTAGGCCTTTCCAAAGTCATGAGTTACATTCCTTGTTAATTTCATTAATGTCATTCATTTCAAGCTCTCTTAAAAGCAATATGTGCTCTCACTTTTAAAAGACATCAACAATAATAATGATACCGGTAAACGCATCTCATTCAAAGGGCAGCGTTAGGATTTGTAAGGAGAAGAGCAACGATCTGTCTTTTCTTCTAGGTCCCATGTTACTCAAAGACAAACAGTGAAATGGGTTTATTATGGTTGTGCCCAAACCTGGCAAACTATATGGAAAGATATTGGTCCAATGCGTCCTGTCTCAGGAAGGTGTCTGAAGTCAAGAAGTTATTCCAGGCCAAAGTCAGGTGTAGGATCTGTGTCTGCTGCATGTTGGACTATTTTATTAACCATAACATCCCTGTCCAGCCAGACTAGAAATTCAAGGTTACACACAGAATCATGCACATTCTCCAAGTACAATTGCACGCAGCTGTGCGTCTGTCGTGGTGCTTCAGTTTAAAAGGCTGGGTCGCCATCAGTGGCAGTGGCAGGAATGACTTGCTGTCACTGTCAAATTATTGGTCAGTGGGTTTAGCTTTCCATGGGTCCCTGGTATGAGTCTCTAGAACCCAGCTGGAATCTGTCAGATTTAACGTACCCTGTCCTCACAGCGTCTTGGACGGTCGCTCGCAATTCTGTTTTAGTACTCATCTTTTTTTTTTTTTTTTTTCGGTATGCGAGCCTCTCACTGCTATGGCCTCTCCCGTTGCGGAGCACAGGCTCCGGACGCGTAGGCTCAGCGGCCATGGCTCACGGGCCCAGCCGCTCCGCGGCATGTGGGATCTTCCCGGACCGGGGCACGAACCCGTGTCCCCTGCATCGGCAGGCGGACTCTCAACCACTGCGCCACCAGGGAAGCCCTTTAGTACTCATCTTAATCAGGTTTTCATCATATTTGTTATAAAAATAGCAACTAATAATTATCAAATATGTATTATGTGCCAGAAACTCTGTGTTTTACATACAATTATTTGTTTTAATTACCATTCACTAATCACATGCCCAGACACCAAGCTGGCATTGGTTAAGAGACCTGGCCCTCCAAAGACAATTCCTCATTTAACCCTTCTGACAAGCTGTGACTTATATCGCCCCTGTTTACAGATGAGAAAATTGACATTGAAAGGGGCTAACTAAACTGCCCAGCCTCACAGCCGAGACGTTAGGCCATCACTGCCTCTTCCACAGACAGGCTATGTATCTCTTTTCACATCCTCCTTCTCTTGGACAATGTTGCTCTACAATTGGGTGGTGTTGCTTAAGGCAATGTTACATCCTTTCTGGGTAACTCACTGAATTTCTAAAATGGGATGAAGCAGACCCAGGAGGAAAAGAAGAGAATTGGGTCATAGCCTCAGTCCCTGGGAAGCAGGAGGCAGAAGGCCCACGTTATTGGGGATATAAATTAGGAAGCAGTAAAATGGGGTCTCTACACACCAGCCACCCCTCTGACCCTCTGCTCATGGAGAACCAAGAATTATAGGGAAAACAATTCTCATCCACTGTAACAGCTAAAATATAGCACTGGGGTGGATTCCAGAAAACAGCTGCCTGAATAAACTTAGTGGACACACTGCAGGAACCTTCTGTGTGTATCTAATTTCCACACCCTTGTGGATTTCTAGCCAGTCCAAGTTGGCAGCTCAGACATCCAAGTTTTGCTGCGTGCTTGCTATTTAATACCTAGTCTTGTTCCCAGCTGTGTTCTGCAGACCCATAAAAATCAAGCAAAATTCCAATAATGTAGGCAAGGAAAAAGCATTCAGCCCTGCCATGTCCTGGGCGTGCATGTTGGAGCCATGCAATAAGAGCTGGAGTACTCAAATTTGACTCTAAGTTCTGCCACTTACTAGCTCAGTGACCTTGGAGAATTGATTTATCTTCTCTGAGCTTCAACTCCTTAATTTACCAAGGGGACATTGCTACCACCCAGGACCTGGTAAGCATTAAATAGGCAATGTGTGTGAAAGCCAGCTTTTGAAGCTTCCATACATTTTTCCTGCGTACATAGTTTGAAACCTTCCTCTTTATTTGGTACATGTTTCTCAAAGCTCTACGCATACACCTTAGCACTTTATAATGAGCTGTTTACTGAGATCACCTGTTTCTGTTGCTGGCACATGGTCAGGCACTGCAGAGGTACGTAGGCGTGTGTCTCCCCAGAGACACCCGCAGTCTAACACAGGGATGGATGTAATAATGCAGATGTCATCAACGTCAACGCAGTTGTCGATCCTGAGAGCTGTTATAGATGCAGGAACAGAGATTGGCAAAAACCAAGAGGAAAGGATGAGTCTCTCCACCTGAGAGAGTCTGAGAAGTTGCCTTAGACCTGAAGAAAGTGCTCCGTGAGCTGAGGAGTGAGTGGAAGATGCTAGACCGACCAATCAACAAACTCACAAGCCCAGGTCACACCAGGACAGAAAGGAGGAGCACAGAGAAACGGATGGCCATCTGGGATTTGTCATGGGGAGGTGTATTTGAGTCAAAGTTTGGAGGATGAAAAGAGGGTTTGTGTTGAGAGTCGAATCACTGAATTTCTCACTGAAGGGTGAAAATAAATGGTCCTTAATGGGTCCGAAGGTGATTGAAGATTTAGATCATAGGGAGTTAGTTACAGGGCACTAAGGAGCTTGGAATTCCTTCTGGAGAATCTGTTCAGGTTCAAGGGGAACAAAGGAAAGTAACTTGTGCTTCAGGTAGATACCTCAGGCTCTTGGTGGAAGAAGCAATGAAGCATGGAGATAGTAAAGTCAGGAAGACCAGACAAAAGATGATGGTATTTGACACTATGCCTTTCATTCTTTTTTTTTTTTTTTTTTTTTTTTTTGTGGTACATGGGCCTCTCACTGTTGTGGCCTCTCCCATTGCATAGCACAGGTTCCAGATGTGTAGGCTCAGCGACCATGGCTCACGGGCCCAGACGCTCCACAGCATGTGGGATCTTCCCGGACCGGGGCATGAACCTGCGTCCCCTGCATCAGCAGGCGGACTCTCAACCACTGTGCCACCAGGGAAGCCCTATGCCTTTCATTCTTGTTCAATGGATAAATAGATAAAGAAAATGTGGCAATATATATTATGTATATATGTATATTATATATTTTATATATGCATATAATGTATATATTTTAAATATATATAATGTATATACTTAATGGAATATTATTCAGCAATAAAAAAGAAGTAAAATCCTGGAGGACATCACGATAAGAGAAATAAACCAGATAGAGAGAAACGAATCCTTTTTGATCTCACTTATATGTAGAATCTAAAAAAAAAAAAAAAAAGTTGAACTCAAAGAATCAGATTGTAGAGTGGTGGTGGTTTCCATGGGCTGAGGGGTGAGGAAAATGGGCAGATGTTGATCTTCTTGTAATCTTTCACTTACAAGATGAAGAAGTTCTGGGGACTATAGTTTATAACACTGTGTTGTATACAGTGCTTGAAATTTGCTAAGAGAGTAGATCTTAAGCATTCTCACCAAAAAAAAGCAACTATGTGAGGTGATGCATTTGTAACTTGGGTGTGGTAGTCATTTCACAAATCATCACACTGTTCACTTTAAATATATAAAATTTTATTTGTCGGTTATACCTCAATAAAGCTGGGGGAAAAGTAAATTGTGATCTACCGTAGAAATTGCATTCTCCTGGCTGGTGATTGGTAAACTGGGGACGTGTGACCCAATGCTGACCAATGAAAGGTAAAAGGAACACTTGTTATTTCTGGGAAATATTTTCTCTCTTATTAAAAGATACACAAAGCAGAGATATCCCTTGCTATGAATTGAATTCAGTCCTCCAAAAAAATATGTTGAAGCCCTAACTCCCAGTAGCTCAGAATGTGAGCTGATTTGGAAATAGGGTCATTGCAGATGGAATTAGTTAGGATGAGGTAATTCTGGAGTAGGTTGGACATTTAATCCAATATTTCTGATGTCCTCGTAAGAGAGGAGAAGAAACTGAGAGAGAACACCGTAGGGAAACATGGAGACACAGAGAGAAGACCGTCATGTGATGATGGAGGTAGAGGCTGAAGTGATGCAGCTACAAGCCAAAGAACGTATAAGAAGATGGCCAGCAAATCCCAGAGACTAGAAGAAATCAAGAAGGGATTCTCTCCTATAAGTTTCAGAGGGGGCATAACTTCCATCCTCCAGAACTCTGAGACACTGTCTGTTTTAAAAGTTGATAGTTTGTTATAGCAGCCCTATGAAACTAACACACCCCTCGCTGTGGGGTTTGCATCTTTGTAGTGTTGAACTTTGAGGGATGCTGGCCTGGGAACATTTTCCATGTGCTCAGGAAGGTCGAGAGAAAACAGAAGGATCTTTGGCTCCTTAGTTGGGCTGATTTCTCCAGAGTCTCTCTACCATCCATCTCTTCGGAGTGTGATGTAGTATATCACCCAGTCCATTTGAGTTGTGGCTCCTATTATTTACTGGTGAAAACATCTTGTTTAGTCAGGTTGATGCTGCCTGGTCCAGCAAGGCGTATATCACACTCAAGAGAGGTGCTTTTTAACCTGATACTCTGCAAAGACAACAAAAGCAGGTTTTGAGAGTTACCATCCTCTCATTCTTCATAAGAATGTTATGTGACTCCTCGATGGGCTGATGTACGATGAGTTCAGTATCACTCTCCATTTCCTTTCCTAAAATAACATGTGTTCCCAGGGATCTGTGCCTGTGCCAGGCCACCCTGGCTTCTTCATTGTCTTCTAGTGTGTCCTGCCCCCTCACCTCTGAGCTGTACTAAAAAGGACACGTTTGCTTCAGTGCCTTCATTTATTAAGCCACATTCTCTACTCAACACTTGCTTAAAATGCAGCCCTTAGTAGAGTGCATTTCTACAGACAACGTTGATTCCATCCCTTATCCTGTGCAAACAGCCAGCTCTCTGCTTGACTAGTTGACAACGAAGGACCTGGGACAGTGGGCTGAGTGTCTCTCCAAGCTCAGTGCCTATGTAGCTGCTGTGGCTCCATTCTCTCTGTCTGGGGACAGTGTCCTGAGGTAGCAGGGTGACTGGAAGGGCAGGATAAGCTCCTCTGGAAGGAAAGAAGCATCTCATGCTTGGGGATCTAGTGGAAAATGGACCCACCATTGCACAGGTCCAAAGTACTACCTGGGTGACACCAGGGATGTTCTCTTGTGCCAGCACCAAATGCACCCCACCCCACACTTCTGCTGCAACCACTGGAACACAGGAACAACTCAGATATATGGCTATTTCATCCTTTCATGTCTCACATTGCATGACCTATACATAGCACGGTACAGGGAGAGTGTCTCTATTCACTAAAGGTGGGCATGGCGCCATGCATCTTGGTAAGGAATTTACATGAGTAACAGAGAGAAAATATTGCCTCAATAGGAAAAGAATGTCGTAGATACTGTTATTATCCACAGTTTGCAGATGGAAAGACTGAGGCACAAAGATGCTGAACATTTTACCCAAGAATACACAGCTAGTATGTGGTTGAACCCTGTGCTCCTATTTCCCGAATATGTATTTTAGGGTACGACCAGAGAAAGCAGGGGCAATGGGCGGCAATAGTGATCAAAGGACAGGGAGGGAGGGAAGCCACTGGAGACCAGGCACTGAGTTCTGAGAGTGAAGATGAGAGACAGCCTCGGCGGTTCAGTCCAGGATCGTAGGGATTTCTGGACTCTCATGAAATGGAGACTTGTTTTATTCATAAATGAAAGGGAAGGGAAAACTAAAGTGCTGGGTATTGTAGAGATTCTGGAGGAGTTTGATGTACCTGCTGAATATAAATGGGGTGGAACTCACGTTTTAAATGTCCAGTGTCAGACATCATGCTGGGAGCCTTGGGAGCCCAACCTCATTTCTCTCCACTTACCTTTCTCAGGTAGAGAGAACAGGGCACAGGAGGGTCAATAAGAAGAGTTACTCCAAGTGTAGCAACCTAAGTGTCCATGGACAGAAGAATGGATAAGGAAGATGTGGCACATATATACAATGGAATATTACTCAGCCATAAAAAGAAATGAAATCGAGTTATTTGTAGTGAGGTGGATGGACATAGAGACTGTCATACAGAGTGAAGTAAGTCAGAAGGAGAAAAACAAATACCATATGCTAACACATATATATGGAATCTAAAAAAAAATGGTTCTGAAGAACTTAGGGGCAGGACAGGAATAAAGACGCAGATGTAGAGAATGGACTTGAGGACACAGGGAGGGGGAAGGGTAAGCTGGAACGAAGAGACAGAGTGGCATGGGCATATATACACTACCAAATGTAAAACAGATAGCTAGTGGGAAGCAGCTGCATAGCACAGGGAGATCAGCTCTGTGCTTTGTGACCACCTAGAGGGTTGGGATAGTGAGGGTGGGAGGGAGACGCAAGAGGGAGGAGAAATGGGGACATATGTATATGTATAGCTGATTCACTTTATTATACAGAAGAAACTAACACACCATTGTAAAGCAATTATACTCCAATGAAGATGTTTAAAAAAAAAAAAAGAAGAAGAAGAGTTACTCCAACTGTAATAGCCAGGAAGGAACAGAGAAAGGGCCAGAACCCAGGCTGGCCTGATTTCAGGGTGTGACCTGTCCCTGCTCACCCAGTCACCCACCAGGAAAGTGTTTCCCATAGCCCGGGGCTTGCACACAGCTGCCTGGTCATGATTTGGCCAGGCCTCTCCCTGTTGAGGGCAGCCTACTCCTAGAAAAAGACTTTGGCTTCCCCGGGGAGCTCCTAAACCCTGAATCCTTCCTGAGTACTCCCAATTTCTCTGGAGCGTGATTACAACCTTCCTGGGAGGATCCAGGTAAGCTAGCATCTAAACAACTGTTCAGGCTCCATGATGTGGGGAAAAGTAAATCTACCCAGTGTAGTCACCAAGAGTCCAGGGCACCTCCACCATGTGCTTCCTGCATTGTTCTCTCTGTGTCAGAGAAGTGGAGAGGCAGATGGCTGCATGGAGATTCGCTCTTCTTTCCCTCTTATTTGATTTTTCCCTCTTACTTTCTCAACCTCTCTTTCACTTTACATTGGCACTCTCTATGTTATCAATGAAAATGTGATTTCTGTCAGGTTTTCCTCTTCTTAAATTATTCGTTATGTTTAGAAAGTATGCTGGAGGAGAAAAACACTGTTTGGTAAATATGCTAGCCTGCTTGGTAGTTGAGTAGGTTGACCAGCTGATCCAACAATAGATAGATGATAGATAGAAACATAGATATGGGCAGATATGGGTACATGCATATCTGTCTATCTATCTATCATCTATCTATCTATCTATCTATCTATCTATCTATCTATCTATCTATCTATCTATCTATCTATCTATCTATCAGTCTATCTATCCATCTATCTATCCAATCTGTCATCTAGTGGAATGGGAGATACATTTATCCTCCAAGCATCTACCCTTGAAGGAAGAGGGAAATTTGAGCTCCCACCTTTGTCATATGACTCTTCTGCTTCTCCTTGTGCAACCAAGTCAAGCCCTATAATGTGTCTTATTGTCAAACTCTCCAGAGAGCACACCTCCCTGGGACCAGTGAAAGGATCTACACCAGGTCTTTTATTTTTACTTTTATTTTTTTAAGGCTGAGTTCAGCACTGTTGGTGGCACCAAAAGAAACCACTGCCACTAGTTGAAAAGTTAATTATGGATTGCCCCTTGAAATAAAACATAAGTTTTATTGGAAGTCGAGGGATAAATAAAACCAGCTGGAGGGAGACTGTCATGAAACGGCTGTGACGAAGCCCATGATGTTCTACTTAGAATAAACAGTCCTTTTATTTTGTTTTTTTAAAGCCCGGGTCTGCCGAGTAAAAGTCATCATCCCTTTCATGTGGGACAAAAGAGGATTTGGAAAGGGAATTTTCTTAAATCTGTGCATTGAAAATGCAGCTTATGGGAGCCTAAAGAAAATACATTTCGCCTTTTCTTACAGTGGGTTCCTCTTAATTGTGACTTTTATAAACCCCTTCTGCAGCCATCGTAACCATTCAATTAACTAACTTCGTTTTTGTATGATGAAAAGAGCCTCTCTCATTGAACATACGGCAGTTATTAGAATGTCTCTAAAGTCCTTTTTTAAAGTGATATGAGAGTCTTCTAGATAAAATAAGGTTTTATTTATACAATCCTAAAATATATGTGACTCTGAGAGCTATAAATAAGTACTCTATAGTAGATGCAAAATCTCATTATAAGTAACACTTTTATTAGCATATCCATTGAGCAAAAGGCCTTATGACGTTAATGTTAATAAAATTAATCTGGAGCTTTTCCATTCAACTAATAATTCCTGAGCTCCACAAATCAGGCACTGTGCTAGGTACTGAGTCTATATACATACGTGTGTGTGCATGTGTTTGTGTAGGTATGTGTACTTTTTTATTCAAGAGTGCTCATTATTGGGGAAAACTATTTTGTAGCTAAATTAATGCCATAGTAAAACAAAGATTGATGAGAACTTTCTGTGTGCCAGTTCCTATTCTAAGTACTTTATATCACATCAAGTCTGAGAGGTAGGTAGTTACCTAGAGATTCTGAGAGCAGAAAGGGAAAGCAAATTGTCTGTGTTTACCTATATACCATCTGGCTCAGCTGGGGTAGACAGTAAAGCATGTCTAACAAAACATTCTACATTTGAACTAATAGACATCTATTTAGGTATCAAATTCAGAAATGTAAAAAGCTATTTGTTATCTTTTGAAGAACCAAGAAAGCTTTGCTGAAGAGGAAAGTCCCAAGCAGGCCTGAGAAGATAAGATTGGACAGAGAAAGAGCCCCCAGTAAGAAGGAACGTAGATTAGAGCAGTCAGAAAGATAGACATTGGGGTGTTTTTATAAAACGAACAACCACAAAATGAGAACCTAAAAACTCAATGAGAGGGGGAATGGTAAATAAATTCTTATATAATCACAATGGACAGCCGGTCATAAAAAGTATTTCAGAATAATTTTAACACTTGCAAAAATATTTACAATACAGAGTCGAGTGAAAAAAGCAAACGAAAAAAATGTATGTTCAACATAATGGCCATAATGTAAATAAACACAAGCACACATGAAAAATTCTAAAAGACAAATAGTATTTTTTTCTTTGTTAGGAGATTATGGGTGATTTGTATTGTCATCTCTTTATTGTTCTGGAGTCCAGGTATATATATTTATTTCATAATGGCCAGGTATTTACTTTAAAATCTGAAAACATCATGAAAATATGAAGATAGCAAACAATTAAGGCACCTTGTATATTTGTCATCCTTTTCCTGGCTTTGATGTGCCAGAATCTATACCATTCAAAAAACATACAGTATATAGTCAAAGCACACGTTTAGACACAAAGGATAAGCCTCCTTCATAAAATGTGCTTCCCTTAGTGCTCACAATATTCAGGTTCTGGTGTCTGTAAATTAAAGCTGTTTTCTGCCCATGGTGTGGGTGGAGGTAAAAAGGGGAGATTGTATTGACCACCAACTGTGCTACATACATAAAGCAAAGCTATGGAGAGGGGTGGCAGGGATGGGAAGTTCCATCAGTGTCCTTGGCTGGTAGGCTAGCAGCATACGATGGTAGTGAAACCAGGTATGGAAGCAGAGGCATGACCTTGAATTTCAGACCAACATTTGAGCCAAGGGGGCTGTCTGACTGCTGGTGCTCTGTCTCTGTTTCTCTTCCTCTTGGAGATGATTTTCTTATGGTCAGAGATGTGCCCCCAAATTCCACAGTCTGTTAGAGGCAAACTGAACTGGATTATGTTTCTTCTCTGTCTGTACTTTCCACGACCCATTAGTGAAACTTGGCGATTGTTCCCTTCTTTTGTAACTCTTCATTCTTTTCTTGCTTTTCAACCATTCATGTTCTCCAGGGCAGGTGGCTAATACTGAGCTCTATTTCTGCACCATATTTAAAATTTCATGGAACACTTTTTCCTGCTATACCAGGAATCCTAGAGTAATGAGTGAGAAAAACCTTCCTGAGTCTATTTTTCTAATTAAATTGAAGTTAGGCCATGCAAACTGTCACTATGTATCTGAAACCAACTCTTGCCCAGTTTGGGATGACTACAAAAGGAATCTTCTCCAATACCTGGAAAGGCCCAATAGAACTGAATTTAGTTTGAAGAAGCATTCAGAGCACATGGTAATTTAAATTTCAGCTTCCTATTCAAAAATCACTAGAGGATTTTTTTTTTTTTACTGTTTTACAAGTGTAGGGTTTTGAACCAAAGTTATAATGTCAGCAGTAAATAAAGGATGAATCTTAACCTGGCAGCGAGAATGTGCCTCTGATCAGAATTTGTGCAAGAACAGATGTATAACAACAAATTCAATATTTTATTACCTTTTATTTTCATAATAATTTTTAATTTTTATGAATTCTAAATTATACTAATCATAATAATGGCAATTTTTTTGGTGACAATATTACATATATTGGACATTTTCAAATAGCAATCAAGATGAGCAAGGTGGAGAAAAACAACACTGTTTTATGCCTGTATTCCATGTTATAATTCTCAGAGCACTTCTGTTTTGTAAAGTAAATTTTTCCTCAAATTAAAATGTGAGAAGGTATGAAATTCTTATTAGATTCATATTAAACAAAGAGAACATGGGTTATAAAAAATTAGGAAAAATAGTGAATTTAAATAGTTTAGAGATTTAGATAAGTAGATCATTTCTAAGGCTAGATAAGTAGATCATTTCATCCATCCATCCATCTGTCCATCCATCCATTTATCCAATCTTTTATTGCAATGCCTGTGAATCTGTGTATTTTTCTCTATATATACATAACTATATGAGTATATGATTTTGAGTATGCATATATAAAAATACCAGTATATTTTAACAGACAAGCAAGGTCCCTGCCCTCGTGGAGCATGGCTTGATGATCCAGTGGCTGGGACAATGTTAAATGGACTTGAATGTGAATGTCCATAGTGATCCTGTGTCTTCTTTTAATACTGCTGACCTGGGGGAATATCCTCAACCCAAAAGCTATAATCCTGGGAGGGTCCCCTGGGGAATTAAATATGGGAGAGAAGGTCAGTTCGATGTGGATAACTAGGTAAGGAAGAGAAGAGCCTGGAGGTGAGGACTCTGAAGTTAACTGGGACAAAGCAGGATTAGAACATCCTTCTTATATTCAAGACATATATTCATGTAGCCCTTGGATAAGGTAGAAAACAGAGTCTGAGAAGGGTAGACTGAACTGCACGACTTCTACAATTAAAGATTTCCTGGACGAGGGGTGGCAAACTACGGCCCTTGGGCCAAATCTGGACATCAAACTGTCTGTGTAAGTAATGCTCTATTGGAACCCAGCCACTCCCATTTGCTTATATATTCTCTTTGGTTGCTTTCCTACGTGCAAGAGACACCTCTGGTCTTGAAAGCTGACAAGATTTACTATCTGGGCCTTTATGGAAAAGTTTGCCAAGCCCTGAGGAGGGACAGTTGCCCAGGTCGGCATCTCAGCTAGGTAGCACCTTTACATGTCAAGTTCTGAAAGGATGCTAAACCTGGTTAGTGTGCCAAATAAATAAAATATTACAGACCTTCCCAGTCGAAGGAACAGAGTACAAGGAAGAAAGAAAACCAATAATAAAAGGTAATCCCATCGGATTTATTGTTTCAGCCCTGAAGCAAGGCAGGTGCATCTGAAGAGTCTTCTCTTTGGGGACAGTAATCCCCCCACTGGAGCCAACAAGCCAACTGGGACATGAGGACTGAGGACACAGGCAGGAGAGGGGTTGCAGGAACACACGGTCTCAGCCTCCCCAGGTCAACACCAGGAGGGAGGCCACAGTGCTCTGAAGACTGGCCTTCATTCATCAGGGCTTTTTGGGCTCCTCGAATCTCACAACTAATTTGGGAGCGCTTCTCTGTTAAAGCATGATTTGTAATTGAAATATGATCAATGCATTATTAATGCCAGGAGCCATTCTGGGTCAATTTTATTTACTCTTGTGCAGTCTAAACATTCACACAAGAGTAAGGAAAAAGAAACAGAAGGACAGGGGAATCATGGAAAGAAAAAAGGAAAAAAAAAAGGAAGTGGACAGAAAGAGAAAAAGTGGGAAAGAAAAGAGAGGCTTGCTTTTTTTTTTTTTTTTTTTGATGTGTTTGCCTTCACGACTTCGAAGTTCTCGCTAATTCCATCTGTCCACAACAGAGCCTCGACGGCGAGAAAAAGCATTTCCATATGTGCAAATTAGCATCCAGCCTCCCTTAATCTGTGCCATGGTCCTCTGAAGTAGATGGTGAGCTCGCCTGCCAAACCCACTAATGGCATCCGAATAGAGGCATGATTGGCTGGAGCCGCTGTTCTCCCTCCAACTCTGAGCCGGCCCTTCTCTCCTCTGTATTTTCCACTCTGTTCTAAGGGTGTCACTTTGCTCATCTTCCAGTAAACACATGGCCCCAGCAGCGCCGCTTCCTTAATGAAGGCCCACTTCCCTCCAGACCCAACCATCTCCCTCCTAATGAGAGAAGACCCTTGTAGGGTGACATTGCAGTCGCCAGCCCTGCAGCAGATCACACACCCAGTCTGCCTGTCAAGGCTGTGCAAGGTGCAGCTGGCTGACTGCTCAGAGCCTGTTCTGGAGTCACAGGGAGTTGGGCAAGCCCTGCCCAAGTGGCCCAGACTAGCGTCCACAGGCAGTCACAGCCCCCATCCCTTGCTCTCTTTTTGTCCCACTCTGAGTCTGTTTCCTCCCCCCTGCTTCCATCTTGCTCCTAACCTGGCACTTTATTCCTGCCTCCAAGGCTTCAAGGTCCATTTATGGAATTCGTATGCAGTGCAAGGAAACAGCAGAAAATGGACCTGGGTCCTTTTCTAACAAAGCATGTATTCTTGTAGAAACAGTAGCTTGAGAACAAGTCAGTAGAAGCTTGGGACGCCTTACAAAGCAGCTGTGTAAGGAGCTTGAGGGGTGTCAGCACCCCAACCCAACTCAATGTATGATTTTGGTTTCCTAGGTTTCAGCCTTGGTATTTCCACAACATTTTTGCTTGAGCTCATTCTTTCACCACCCATCCACCCCCACCCCCAATCACGATCCCCTTGGGTGGCTGGTGTCTCCTTTCCCAGCTCAGAGCACCTATCCCTGGCACTGTCTTCCTTATAGGGTCCAAGCAAAACGCTCCCATGCCTGGATGCTATTTTTTCTATAAACCCCTTTGGAAACCTCCACCTGTTCATCTCCTATGGAGCCCATGGGGTAGCCAGAGAAATTGGAGGGGGTGGACACTTAAGGTCACGGAGCTTAACAACATCCTCCCCACCCCACCCTGGTCAGATTTTCCATCCACCTGCTGGGACTTCTTACAGTGCTGATGGCATTTTTGCCATTGTTGTTCTTTGTTGTTGTTCTAAAAATGAAGGGCCGGGGGGGAAGTAAGACATCCCTCCCACCTTTCTCCTTTTTTCTGTGCCCTTTTCATTCCCTCTAGATATCAACATGTGAGAATCAAGATAAGCAGATAAAACATTGGTCATCGCAAATGCCTCTTGGAGAAGAAGAAGGGGGTCTCAAGTGATCAGGGAGACACTCACTCACAACCAGGAGGGTGATGCTGTGTGCATTCAGGTCTCCTGGTTCAGAAACCCTGGGACTGCTCTTCAGCTGTCTTCCTGGAAGCTCCTACCTTGTCCTAATGCTGTCATCAGCCTCCCCTGGATCTCCAGATGATAGATGAGCTGCCATGCTCTGATTCATATCCTCAAGGTTACAAGGGGCCATGGCCCCTCCCTCTACCCGTGTTCCTACTCAATGACCCTCCCTCACCCTCTTTCTGCATGGCCCCAGATTCCCTCCTAGGGGACTCCACTCCAGCTGTGGAGAAATTCAGAGAACAATCCAGAAAATTCCACAATGTGCAGGCTGATAATGGGTGGGATAGGGCATAGAGAGCACACTGTCTTCCTATCCGACCTCTTATTTTACAGGAGGGAAGGGGAATTCCCGAAGAGATCGATGGAATGAGACAAGCACTTTCCCTCAGGGAGGCCCTGAACAAAAACCGCATCACTCTTCAATGTATCCACATCTGTTCTCAAAGTTCCCAAGGACAGACTGGGAAGAAAGAAGAGAAAATGTGGGTGTAGGACAGCAGCCCTCAGACCCAGGGATGGCTGCCACAGGGAAGAATGGTTACACTTATTCCATGTGTCCTGAGAGGAAGTCCTAGTAAGGTGGATGGGAAATTGTAGGGAGACAGATAACAGGGCTTGAGTTAAAGAATTAGTCCCTGACCCTCAGACCTGTCAAAATATGAAACCAGTGGCCTCGATGTGAGTTTCAAATAATTACTGCTGCTAACAATGGAAATTACGTGATAACTGCCATTTGCAAAGTGCTTTGTAGACCACTGAGCCCATTTCACACAATGTGACGTGTACCTTGATCCCGGCACCATCATACCCATCGGGCAGGTATGAGCGGTTCGCGCACCTTCAACAAATGAGGAAACGGAGGTTCCCAGGGTTTAGTGAATGGTGTAAGCTCTCACGGCTAATAATGAGCAAAGCCAGAGCTGGCTGGACCTCCTCCTGCCTTTGAACTCCAAATTAGTCATTATCATGAACACTTTATCACCGACGGATCAGGAACACAGTGGACAGTGCTGAGATGATGTTGTACAAGACTCCAGCTTTGCGTGGGTGCCCACACGGGAGCAAGAGAACATTCCCCCAGAAGGCTAAAAGCCAGGGGTTCTGCAGGCGACCCAATGGCCTGTGATCACACACAGAGAAACTGGGGTGATAGATACTCGTGACTTCCAACATATGACCTTTTCTGTATTACATCCAGGAATGCTGCATGTCATTCCTTTCGTCTGAAGTGTCCCTCGCTCTTCTACTTTCTAGGATTCTTAATAAATAGTAACTGAATATAGACACATAAATGTGAGAGAAGATCCTAAACTCAAATCAACTACCATCTTGTCAATGTCTCACTTGCAGGTGCCCGCAAAATCCCTGCACCTTGCAATTCTCAAGCTGGTCTGTAATTTGTATTACCTTTCCTGTATCTTTAATTAGAATATGGATTCTTTGAAGGCAGGACCTAGGTCTTCTGTATCTTAAACAGCTCTGTCCCTGGCACAATGTAGATGGCTAAATTTGAAGGAACAAATGAATCATGTATATACCGAGATTATTAGAAACTGATTGCCTTTGGATATCCAAATTTTTTCTCCCCCATATGCCCATAAGACTTGGGCTCCTGGTCCAAGGAAGGTAACCGCACCTGATTGCCTGGGCCGCTCAGATCTGAGAAGGTCCCCCTTGTTGCTAATCCTGCCTTGCCTGGTGGTGCCAGAAATAGAACCACAGCCTCTTGAGCATAGCAGGCTCCATATGCTAGCCCCCTAGTCTGCTAAATCACCAGCCAGCCTAAATCTGAAACATTTCTAAAGTGTTATACAATGTTGCAATAATGTTTCTACAAAACAAAGGCTGAGTTACTGGAAGCCATTTTTGACCAATCAGCATCTTATTGGAAAAGGAGCCCTGATGGTACCATTGGTGACACAGTGGAAAAATATATATGCATATATGTATCCCAGTCAAGGCTCAGCCAGGAAACATTTGCTTTCTAAGTGGGGAAGAGGTGACCAAGGGGCTGTGGTTGAAGTGGAACTGGGGAGGAGCCAGAGAATGGGGGTGGAAAATGGTTAAAAGGGAAGAATGTCAAGGAAGACTCCACTGTTGGGTCTTGGGGAGATATTGAGATAAGATGGTAGATAAGACTTAGGCACAGAGTTAGGAAAATTGAGATCTTAGTTCACACTAGAACTTCATTCACATGGGGATAAGTCCACTTAACAATGCTTCATGTTCTTAGACTATATTAACAGTGGTCGTGTCTCAGGAAAGGGAGGTGACAGCTTTGCTCTAGTCTGTGCCAGTTAGAGGACACTTGGCATTTTTTATTTAATTCTGAATGCTGACCTTCACAGAGGATGTGCAAGGGAGACTCCTCAGGGAGGAATGATGGAGATGCAGACAGCATGAAACAACAGGGCATGTAAAGAAAAACATAAAGAATATTAACGTCAACTTTATTATCTTCAAATAGCTACAGTACCGTAATAGGGGACCTGAATTTTGTTCCCCCAAAATTCTTTTTCGTGGAGATTTCAATTCAGGCTTCCATTATGTTTTCAAATAAATTGCATTTTATAGTCAATACTACAAAGAAGATATATGGAAACCAGGCTTGTGTGTGTGTGTATGTACACACACCCATGCACATGAGGTTTTTAATTATTTTCATACAAATGAGAATATAGTATGATATCCATATCAGTGTGGTGTGTGTGTGTCTGTGTGAATATGTACATATACACACATATATCAATATTTATGTCTGAAGGTATGAAATATATATGATACATATGTGTACATACAGAGAGAATATATGAAGAACTAAACATATGAAGAGCTAAACATATGAAGAGCTAAACTTCATTTCTTCATTCTTTTTAGGAACTATGTTTCCACTGTGTGTGCATGGGTGTTTATGTCTGCATGTAACAAAGTTTGCTTAAGCAACTTTCTATTAATATTTAGGGCACTTATATTTTGATTCAACAGAAACTATTTCAGCTATTACCTTTATATATTTTTCTTCATACACACTTGCCATAAAGTGTCTGTGGATGTTTATTCTCACGGCACTCACTGCCTGGCCTCCCTCTAGTGGGGTAGCGGTGGTTGTCACTCCCAACACTAGTGAAATACTACACAGAGCTGCCTCTTCTCAGCCTACACTTTGTTTTATTAGACTCTTTGATCTTTGCCAATCTGATAGATGAAAACTAATATCTCACAATAGTTGTAATTTGCATTTCTCTTATCTTCAGTAAAGTTTGCATATTTTCATAGGCTTAAAAGCCATGTGTATTTCCTTTTCTATAAACACCCTGTTCTTGTCTTTTGTCATTTCTTTCCCCTAAACTCATTAGAATTCCTTAGATGACTAAGTTCCAAAGAAATTAACCAAACCTCTTGGTCCCATCTTTTAGATCATGAAATCATCAGGAAAGTGTACACATGTGACACAATTCATACCTCCTCTGTTCTGTGGACATGGGAGACATGCACAGGCAGGGATCATGGGTTGTCATTTTGTTTCCACACCAGATTTGAGCTGGGACTTGATCAAGCCATGGCCACTCTGGGCCTTCGCCTCCCGCTGGGTTGTGAATGCAATCCACAGGAGCAGTGCTGGTGTTTCATAGTAGTGGGGAGACTCCAAGGAGAGGATGAGTGGGAAAGCCCTTCCACACTCTAAAGCTCAGGGTATGTGTCTGGGCTGTTTTAAGATGGGCAGATGGAGATGTTTCACTTATTCCCATCTTTTCTGAGCTCATCAGTTGTCTCCCAGATATTCAACAACAAAGGCCAAAGATAAGGCAAAGACCTTGAATAAACAATGCCAGTGGGATGACTGCTTAGACTGACCCCATTGCTGAGAGGTCCTCCTCTCAGACCTGCTGACTCTGTGGGTGGGGTAGTGACCCGGGCCCCTTGAATCTCCCTCACTGTACCCAATGCCTGACCTGAACCTTGACTTCCACCCCTCAGAACATGAGCTGCCTAGGACCACCATTCAAAAGCCACCAACTCCAAGCCATCAGAGGACTTTCAGCACCTGAATCCTCAGTTCTCAGTGGGCGGAGGTGGGTTCTGAGCAGAGCAGTCAACTGTGGCCCGAGTCTAAATCTTCCTTCCAGCTTTCCCCGTTTCAGGACTTATGAATTATTAACGAGCCCTCTGTTTGTAATGCCGGGCTCTCTGCTTCCTCCAAATTAAATTACCGAGGGATATATTTGATTATAAACATACTTAGTAAATGTTTTCATTGTTGCTTTCTGTAGCTTTCTTTGTACTAAAGTGTTATAATGTCAAAAAGTCAACCACAAACATCTACAGCATGCCGTGGAAAACCACTTAAAGCAAACGTTGGGCAAATTAAGTAATCAGAAATGAAAACCACTTTAGGACAATAGTGAATATAATTTGTCATCTCTCAAATAAAATGGGTGGGGGGGACACTTCTTCCAGCAGCTGAGCATTTCTGGAAAGAGAGCTGAAATTTTCATATGAAATCTGAGTCAGTGTCCAGAGTGTTCCCTTTCTCTAGTGATGTGACCTTGACTAAGGCAAAGTTTCTCTGTACCTCTCTTTCCTCTTCTGCAAATTGGGTTAAGTCTCTCCTACCTACTCCATCAAATCTTCAAGAAAAGCAGTTTTATCACCTGTAAATGATCTTCAGATGTGAATGCTAATTACTGTTTTACCAAAAGTCAGCTACAAAATCTGGAAAGATGCAATTGAACAAGCAGTTGGTAAGCAATGACTGTGTGCAAACTGGGCTACGGGTTTGGGGCCTCAAAGATTCAATGGGTGTGCATCACACAGACCCTGTCCTTCAGAAGCTATGGTCTCATAGAGGAGCAGACACACAAAACTGTAGCTGGGGTTCAACTGGGAAAGTCTAGCCCTGTAGTACAAATCAACCATTCTAGGCAGAGAAGATGGTGTTATGTTAATCATCCCGGGGAAGTGAGGGGACAGAGGCCCATGTGTAGATTTGATAGCAAAGAGAAGTTGGACCAGAAAGGGTGTAAGGATGCTCCTGGGTGGACAGAACAGGGACTAGAGTTGCAGGGAGGGGAGCAGTATGTGCACAGACCCAGGGGTCTAAGAGAGCCCTGAGCTGAAGAGCAGCACCCCAATCATGTTTAAGGGTGGTGTGGAGAGAATAGAACTGGACAAAATTTTCTGGGACCGATGTAAGGGTTTTGAATGCCATCTTAAAGTCTGGATTCTCTTCTATAGCTCATGGCAACCGCTAGGGTATTTAACTAACAGATCATCATCACAACTCTACCTTTCAGAAAGATAACTCGACAGCTAAGAACAATGAAATGGAAAGAGAATGGGTTCAGAATTGAGAGAAACCTAAGTTTAACTTCTTAGCAGTTCTGTGACCTGAATGGAGAACTGAACCACTCTGCATCTTACTTTCTTCATCTGTGAGAAAATCATGCCACCTCCCTGAGTTGTGGTGAGGATAGACGAGACCATGTGAGTAACATTTCTAGCCTGTGCCTCACAGAGAAATAGGCGACTATTGGTTTTCATCTTCCTTTACCTGTGGAAATTCTGATCTTTTGTTCCCCAATAAACATAGGAGAAAAAACCTACAAACCCCACAGGAAAATGGCAGGGCCCAGCCTTGGTTTCCCCAGACATAAAATGAGAGGTTCAGAGCAGATTCATTTGAAGGCCCCATCCAGCTTTAACTGCATCTCATGATAGCAAATGGACCATGTAGGAGGCAGAGTGTGTTTAAGGGATCAGAGTCCAGGGGCCCTTCTAAGACCATAGCATGACAAATGGCATTTAATACAGGCTACAAAGGCACCAGATGCAGATTTTAATGAAAAGAAAATGGTGTCACCATATCATCACAGATTAACTCCATCTATCTGCACAGCCTGGAGTGCTGAAGTCATAGTTTGAAATTCAGCGACACTTATGGTTAACACATGCTGTTTTAGTCATGTTTTTTTTTCTTCATCGAACATTTAATGAGCACCTACTAATGCCAAGAGCCATCCTAATTCCTGGGGATATGGAGATGAAAGAGGTTGTCTCTTAATGAAGTTAACCATTCTCCCCAAACTCATCAGAGCCCCTGGAGGGCATTGGTGGTATTTTGTCAGCCTCTGCTGATATGGTACCAGCTTTGTGTCAGTTGGACATGAGGAAATCAATAGCATCCTTGTTGATGATGGGGATGGAGATGGTGGTGGTGGTAGTGATAGGGCTGGTGGTGGTACTAGTATGAGTGTTGTTATCATTGCTGCTGGTGGTGGCGGTTGAGGTGATGCTAGTTTGGGTGGTCATGCTGGTTGTGGTGTAACACTGGTACTGGTGTTAGTGGTGGGGTTGCTGGTTGCGTTGATGATGGAAGTTTTCACTTGAAGAATTATTTTGTTCTTACTGTATTGAAGCCAGTGTTTTCTAAATAATTGTGTTTTCACAAAGGAACACATGTTTGTTGTAAAATAAGATACTGGCCAAGAGAAAAAGATGGAAACCACC
This sequence comes from Grampus griseus, assembly GCF_964374135.1. Classification (NCBI taxonomy): domain Eukaryota; kingdom Metazoa; phylum Chordata; class Mammalia; order Artiodactyla; family Delphinidae; genus Grampus; species Grampus griseus. The sequence goes on along the minus strand of NC_139018.1, from coordinate 6,742,944 downwards.
CATAATTACACTACCAACATTTTGGTTGTGTGATTACAGTATAATACCATTACGAAGATTTTTTTTGGGGGGGGGGGTGCTGTGCCTCACAGCTTGCAGGATCTTAGTTCCCTGACCAGGGATTGAATCCAGGCCCTCAGCAGTGAGAGTGTGGAGTCCTAACTAGGGCGCTGCCAGGGAATTCCCATGAAACTTTCGGTACACACACTTGTAAATGTGCACATGCATTTTAAAGAGAACATATTGTTTTATAACCTGTTTTTTTTTTAATTCCATCAAAACCATTTCATTGCGAGAAAACAAAAACATAAATCACATACAGCATTCCTTTATGGTAAATAATGTCTACACCTATTCTTAAGGACATTATATTATTCCATTGTTGGAAACTATCATTCTTTACTCAACCTGTTCTTGAGCATCTTCTTTCTAAGAGTGACGTGTATGGACTTGAGAAGGGAAGAACCAAGTCTCAAAATCAAAGTCCACTTAAAGGTGGGTGGCATTGGAACAGGTTCCTTTATCTGGCATGGTCTCAATTGTCCTCTTCTATAAGATGGGGGTAAGAATGCCTACCTCCAAGGGCATTTTGAGGTTTAGATATAATGTTTATATAAAATTTCAAGCCCATTGACTCAGACATAGACATAGCAGATACTCAAATAGCTTTTTCCACTCATTTCTCACCACTCGCTGGGTCACTTTTGCTTTTGGTTCACCTCTTTAGAAAATTGTGGGAGTTGTTAATAGAAATAGGTTCCTCTTCCAACCCAAGAATGGAGACACGAAGTGGACTAAGAGAATCTAACCTCTCCATGGTTATCCTCTTGCTCTATCTGTCTATTGCTCTTTTTATCTCTGTCTCTCTCTGTCTCTGTCTCTGCCTTCCCCCCTCCCTTGATGCTATGTCTTGTATAACTGTGGGGACCAGAGTACTATTTCTCTCTGCCACCAGAGATGTGGAAGCAGTGAGAAGAGGGGAGGGAGTGTCCATTACTGAGATCATAGGAAAAGGATAGATGTGTTTCTGGCTCACCTGGTGTGATGACTTGGAACTCAGAATGCATTTTGTCCTTTTCCCCAAGGAAATCACATTGGAAGTGATAACTAGGTTCACAGGTTAGCCCTCTAAATCTGCTTCTAGGGCTTCCCTGGTGGTGCAGTGGTTGAGGGTCCGCCTGCTGATGCAGGGAACACGGGTTCGTGCCCCAGTCCAAGAAAATCCCACATGCCGCGGAGCGGCTGAGCCCGTGAGCCATGGCTGCTGAGCCTGCGCGTTCGGAGCCTGTGCTCCACAACGGGAGAGGCCACAACAGTGAGAGGTCCGCGTACCGCAAAAAAAAAAAAAAAGAAAGAAATAGAAATAAATCTGCTTCTATTCATAAAATACCTGAATTACAATGTAAACAAGACTGTTTAATCTAACAAGTGCTGAAGCCAGGTTAATTAAAAAACAAAAACAAAAGACTTTTTACCCCTACAGGTGATAACAATGTTGTGGCTACACATCACAACAGAAAACATTGCCCTGGTGAGAGAGAAACCTGAATATAAGGGTGACTTTATGGTATGGAAGCTTCCGAGATACAATTGTATTCAATAATGGTTTTAAATGAAGAGGGGATAATCCAGGCATGTTTGAGGAGAAACAATTTTCAGGCATGTACAAAAGCACTGAGCAAGGAAGACAAGAATGTGTCCTGAGATGAGAGCAGCATGAGGACGGAAACGTGGGTCTCTCTTGGTTGTGGGGTGAGAAACGAGAAGGGTTATGTACTTTGAGGCCAGGTCACAGGAGTCTTTGGATTCCATGCAAGATATCTGGACATTTTATTCCAGAAGTGTGTTTTAAGAAGACTGTCTGCAGGCCAATTGTACCTTAAAGAGATCTCTTAACATGCAGCTCCCTAGACCTTCCAAGTCAATCCCTCTGTGATGGTGTGAAGACATTGCATTTTCAAGCTGCCACACTTCTCATGCACAATAAGGTGGGTGGACCCACCTTCTGAATAACAGTGAGCCTTCAGAGGCCATTGGACAGTGGAATCGCAAAGTTGATGGTAATTTACAGTAATTCAGCTAAAACTCATTTACAGTGCAGAACAACCTTTCAAGAATCTTCCCAAACTATACAAGCAGCATGGCCTTGGGGTTAACATCTGAGTTTAAACAACCTTTACTTCTTGTGCCAAGCTAATAAGCTAGGAATTATAATTTCTCTCTTACAAAGGCAGAAACCTGGGTCAAGGTAGCACAGTCTGATCAAGGCTAAAGCCTCATGAGGAAAAGAGGCAGAGTCCAGGTGAACCTGAGCAGGAGCCCAGTGAGGCTCCTGGGCATGGATGCCTTTCTGTGTAGGAAGTAGACTTCAGCCTCCATGATCTTCTCTGGGTTCCAAAGTGCAGGTTCAAACAGTAGCTAATCAGAAAAGGGAGGGGATGCAGAGACAAGGAGCAGTCAAGAAACAATAGTGCAGCCTTGGGGCAGGGTCCTGGTTCCTCCTCGAGGGATACACCTAGCAATACCTTTGAGCTCTTCTGCGGAACTAAAACCTCCACCAAATGGAGGATGTTGACTACTTGATGAAGCATTCTTCATTCCAGAGAGAAGGTCATAGTTTGTGGAGAACCGCAGAGGCTCATCAGGAGACCACAGTGAGGCCAGATCAAAGGAGCGCAGGCCCTGCACACACCCTGATCCTTATCAGAAACCCCACCCTGGAACAATTGCTATAAAACACCTCACTAAATCCCCTCCCCACCCCACCGCCTCAGGTTTGGGACACACAGTTTTGAGGGCATTAGTCCACTGTGTCCCCCTTTGCCTGGAGAAGCAATAAAGCTGTACTTTTCTACTTCACCCAAAACTCTGTCTCCGAGAATCAATTCAGCACCGGTGCACAGAGACCGAGCTTTGGCATCACAGGGGCCAGTGGTCTGTGCTTTTCTCATGTAGTAGTACCACTTGGTGGGACTGGTCTGGATGTCCAACCAAAGCCATTTTGTGAATTGAGGAAAACTGAGGTGAGTTGGCTTGCAAAAGTCATGCAGTAAGTCATCTGCAGACACAGAATGAAGCCTCATGTTCTTCTGCTCATTGGTCTCTGTTCCTCCATTCTCTTTGGCTGCCTGTCTTGAGTCTTCCCTTGACTCTCCCGCCTCTTACCACTGCCTTCTGGCTGAGTGGCAACATCCCTGGTGACAAGCAGAAACTAATCACTGCTGGTCCCTCCTCATTATCTCAGATAGCAGGAAAAAGAACCATGGACTGTACGTCCCTGTCTTTTTTCTCTAGCATTTTGGGTGTTGGAATGAGAGAAGATTCTTTGACCAGATTTCTATAAATGGACATGGTTAACTATAATCCCCATGTATGCTTGTAAAATGTGTCACTTAAAGATGTTTTCATTGGCACTTGGAAATCTGAAATCAAAACCAAGAAACAGTTTAATTCAATTACAAGTAGAGAAAGTTAAAAAAAAAACTGAACAAAAGCTGGCTTCTTCTAAGCATCCAAATGAGGAAGGAAAGAAGCATCATGATTATGTGGCTTCGTCAAAGCCATGAGGGGTTTCTCACCCCAGTGCCATTCAACTGCTGCTCCTGACACGTGAGAATCCACCTTCTCAACTATTCGGTAAATAATGCATGTTTTCAATTTGGTGAAACATGCCCATTCAGCATCTACAACCTATCAGACTCTCAGGGAAACATGATGCATTTTAATAAACCCAATATTTAGCTAAATACAGCAAAATCCCATAATAACATTTTTCCAGAGGGTGGGGAATGAGAATACATTAAGCGGGAAATATCATATGTGTGACCACCCAACCATGTTTTGAAAAGGTAAATGCTACATGTGGGAAAAGATTATAAGTGTGATAAATGAACTTGGACGCCTACGGGGGGAGTGCTTTAGAGGAGGAGAAGGGGGCTTTCATGTGTGGGTGAGGAGGGCAGTGAAGGGAGAGTGCCAATCAGTGGCTCTCTACATGCCTGTGACAGTTCCAGCCATCCTGTTGGCTCCAAGTGACATTCAAGGCTCTTGGGAGTGAGTGTTGGAATGAGGCCTGGGACCCTGTCTAGCCTGCCATTTCTCAAGCCTTGTCCCTTTGGACAGACCATTTGAGATCCCTGGGCCTCCTCTGATGCAAAAGTAAAGGGATTTAAAATACCCCAGTTTCTGGAAATGGGACCACCAGTTAGGATCCTCTTCAAATACCCCCCAACCCCGAAATAGGGTGATCTTCCATTTACTGAAAATACCCCCATGTAAACAGTAAAATGCACTTGTGAGAAAGTTCACTTTATTCTTCCCTCCGGAGGCAGTGAGTGTTCAAGTATTATTATCTAATTGTGCATTACAGTATTTGCTAGGCAGCATAGGAAGTCACAGATCAGCTGTCATGGTTGAAAGGGAAGGTGGTCCAAAAATGTGGCTGCTAGAAAGACTGTCCAGGCACGGGTATGCAGACACAGACAAGGTCTATGAACTTGGCTGTAGGCTCACACTGGCTGGCCATGGCAGCAGACCTCTAAGACTATAGGTCTTTTGGTCCTGGTCCCCACGTCCCAGAGGAACGTGCCACCCAACCATCCTGGAGTTAACTGATGCTGCCACCAGAACACACCATGCCTCATGCCTCAGGTCCATGCGTCCTTCTTGCTTTCATGCTGATACATATTTGGTAAGTTCATTCAGGCTGAGACTAAGACTCACTTTCACTGACACAGCTCCTGGTACCCAGTGTGCGTGGGAGGAGAAGCAGCCACCTCCCTGGAATCATCAGAGGCTGCTGATATTTACCAAAAGGAACCATAAACTGTTGAGTGGACAGAAGGGCTTAGCACCATTCTCCATGCTTCCATGACATTCTACCAGTTCCCAACTCTAAGTCTCATCTCTGATCCACATCCCTGGCTCAGTAAAGACCAAATGAAGTTCTGGATCCCTTGGTTTCTCATTCACGACTCTTGTTCCCACAGGCAGCATCTGCTACTCTCCCGTCTTAAAAGATGCCTGTTGCTATGGAAAGAGACTAATTTTCCAAGTCCATTTTTGAACTTACCAGCCATCTGCATATTGGGGTAATAAGTCCTAACACAGAGAGCTACAGGGTGAGCAACTGAGTCTCAAAAATGACTGAATTTTGGTGGGCCTGGGGGTTATCCTGGGACTTGGTATAATTCAGTGATTCTCAACCAGGGGCAACTCTCAGTGCATTTTGCAATGTCTAGAGACAGTTTTGTTGCCAGAACTGTTGGTGGGGGAGGGATGCTACTGTCATCTAGTGGGTGGAGGCCAAGGATGCTGCTAAACATCCTATAATATCCAGACCAGCCCCCTCACGACCAAAAAAGTATCTAGCCACAAACGTTCATATTGCCAAGATTGAGAAACCCAAGTCTAAATGGAATCTTTTCTCAAAGGCTTAAAACTATTTTATCACTTAAAAAAAGTATAGAATTCATACAAAAATGTTTTTCCTCACTCTGTGTGTTCCACGTTCTCTATAAGAGGTGTATATATACATATATGTATATATATATATATATACTGTAATTATATGTATTTTTTGTTACAAATATATACTTTATAGTATAAATATATATTTGTTATAAAATATTTATATAATTGATGACATGTAATATAATTATTATAATTATCAATGTAATTATGCATTATAACATAATTTTATAAATAATAATGCAATGATACCATAATATATAATGATTACATAGCCAGCAAAATAAAGTAAGAAAATAGCCTCTTGCAAACTGAAGAGTAATACACGCAGGTTATACCTGGAGGGAAAAGTAAGCATCCCTCCTTTTTGCCATGATTATCCAATCATCTGCAGGAAAAATTCCTGGGCTTTGTGCCAATTCCTGGACCCCACCCCAGACCTGCTGAGTTGAGTCACTGGGGCTGGAAATCAAGATTCTGCAGAAATTCTTCAGGAGATCATTATGCAGAGCAAAGTGTGAGAATCACAGCACCAGCCCAGCTTCAAGTTTAAAGAAGTAACAACTATAAGTGCAGTTGATGTCAGACTCAGCTCTGAGCAATGGGCAGGAAAGGTACAATAATTATTCGATGTACAAACATTGGAGATTAGGGTTTTCCCCATTCACCAAGACAAAGCAGTATGTCCTAAACACTCCAACAAGGACCCGCACCCATGCTTCTGCTTCTCCTTTGCCACAGGGCTTTATGTCTGAAGGACAGTGAGAAATTATTCCATACCTCACCAAAGTATGCTCACCATTTTCTGAGAATGGGACAGCCAGTTGGCTTTCTAACTATTAGTATTTACATATTGAAAGACAGTCATATTGAGTCTTAGATTGAGGATGAATCAGGCAGTCTTAACTCTCTCACTTCTGACTGGAGTGCAAAAATCAAATCAATTACTCATAAACACTTGTGATAAGATTAATTTAATTTTTTTTCTTAAACAAAGAGGGTAAATTAAAAGAATCAGCTTGCTCCTTCCCACACTGTAGTGACAAGATTAAAAATTAAATTTATACATATTTCATTTCTACATAATAAAGCCTTTTTGCAAAAAGAAAAAAAATGCCACAGTTCATCTAATTAAATCAAAGAAAATTGCCTGCAGTGATGTTATAGTATTACAATTAAGCGACTGCCAAAAGCAGCCCTCGGAATTCTTAAACACCACTCTGGGTTGAAAAGCCAAATCAGCTTTCGGTGTGTGAATTTTGGGGGTGACTTGAAAAAAATGTGGAGATTTTTTCTCTATAGGTACATAGGGTAGAAAAAAAGATTTTCAAGCTATTCTGAGGTCGCTAATATATTGAAGATAGCAACAAGATCTAATTTTGGTTAAAAAAAAAAAAAGAAAAGAACCCGAAGCTTGGGAAAAGAAACAAACCAAGGGTATTAACATTCCCCCCTTTTTCTCTCTCAAATATGGAGACCACTGAAGTTGAGAAACTTGAAATAAAATCCTTGAGGTAGGACAGTTTCTCAAACCCCGCCAAGATTGCCTCCCAATACTTTGGCCCATTGTTCATATAGACATCATCAGTGTGTGGCCCCAGCTTTTTCAAAAACTGCAATGTCCAAGCACAGCTAGAAACCCCTTGCATCACTGCTTGGATTCGGGGAGGTGATAATATCGAGCTGGCCTTGGAGGGACTTCTTGATGAAGAGGCTGGACAGGTGGGTGGAGGTGGCAGTCGCCCCTGCAGAAATAGAGAAGTGTGGCACGTGGTCTCCTCCTCCCCGCATGCAATGAGGTCTACAGGAAGTTCCTCATTTGGCTTCTGATAATATTCTGGCAGGACTGAATTTCGTTCTTGGAAATCAGGCCCTGGAACAGGGAGAAACTCACACAAGCCTTGGCCTGGATCCTGGTTTTGGTGAATCATTCGTGCCTTCTTTTAGGTTAAAACAATGTCCCATGACAGGTGCTGAGCAAATGTTGACTGAATAGATGTTTCTTTCAGCAGCGGCTTGGCAAGCAGTGTCGTGGGCCCAGTGGAGCCCATGCGGGTCATCACATTCCTGGTTTCTTCTGCTTGGTGGGGGGCAAGGGTTTGAGCTTGAGACCATGTGTTTACTCAGAGGCTGATAATTCACTATCTTTCATGGCAGAGACTAGCTACCACGTGGCTTTGCAGCTTTTTTATTTTTTTTTTTTTTGATTTTTAAAAGAAACTTTATTCATACATAGATAGAGAGCAATGTATATTTTTTTCACTCTTTTTTAGATTCTTTTCCCATACAGGTCATTACAGAGTATTGAGACTAGTTCCCTGTGCTATACAGTAGATTCTTATTAGTTATCTATTTTATATATAATAGGGTGTATATGCCAATCCCAATCTCCCAATTTATCACTCCCACCCTTTCCCCTCTGGCAACCATAAGCTTGTTTACTAAATCTGTGACTCTATTCCTGTTTTGTAAATAAGTTCATTTGTACCAATTTTTTAGATTCCACATATAAACAATATCATATGATATTTATCTTTCTCTGACTTACTTCACTCAGTATGGCATAATCATGTCTTTCTTCAGATTGTATGACTCTTTTGCCTTTTACCTCTTCTTTTTCTTGTCTGATTGCTGTGGCTACAACTTCCAATACTACATTGAATAGAAGCGGTGAGAGTGGGCATCCTTGTCTTGTTCTTGAATATAGCAGGAAGGCTTTCAGCTTTTCACAGTTGAGTATCTGGATTTGGGGATTTCAGATAAACTGTCATGGACTTCTGCCCATCCCCAGGGATGTCATCGGGTTCAAATGACAAGGTGCTTGGGGAACACACTTAAAAAGCTTCAAATACTCAACTTTGCAGCTTTTTAAGCGTGTTCCCCAAGCACCTTGTCATTTGAACCCGACGACATCCCTGGGGATGGGCAGAAGTCCATGACAGTTTATCTGAAATCCCCAAATCCAGAAAGCTCTGAAACACAGATATTTGTTCATAAATTTAACACAAGTATGACAGTAAACTCTAAATAAATGTGATGATATTTATGATTTCCATGTATCCTACAGAATGGAAATAAGCATAGGTTTATGTGTGGAAATGTTAATGATTTACTTACAGGATCCCCTCTCAAACCCCACTGGAGGTGGTACAATACCTTGCATATGCTGTATCATCTCAGCAGCATCATCAGCTGAGTAATAGACTCTTTATTTCTATAGATGAAAAAGCTGAAGCTCAGAGAGTTTGAGCAACTTGTCTAGGGTCCAACAGAGTGATGGGATCCGGAGTCAAGCCAGGACTTATGGGAACTCCAGAGCATGTCATTTTTCCACTAGGCTAGACTTAACCACTCTGAGGATGAAGGTCTTACACCTGAGAGTTTCTCCTAACCTTTGCTCCCCTGTATTAGTCATTGATTGCTGAGTAACAAAGTAGTCAAAAACTTAGAGATTCAAAAACATGCACTTTAAAAAAATAAATTTATTACAGTATACTTGATTTACAATGTTGTGTTAGTTTCAGGAGTACAGCAAAGTGTATTGATTATACATATACATATATCCACTCTTTTTTAGATTATTTTCCCATATAGGCTATTACAGAGTATTGAGTAGAGTTCCCTGTGCTATACAGTAGCTCCTTGTTAGTTATCTATTTTATATATAGTACTGTGTATATGTCAATCCCAATCTCCCAATTTACCCCTCCCCCTCCTTACTCCCTGGTAACCATAAGTTTGTTTTCTGCATCTGTAACTCTATTTTTGTTTTATAGATGCACAATTTACAATAGCCAGGACATTAAAGCAAACGAAATGTCCATCAACAAAGGAATGGGTAAAGAAGATGTGGTACATATATATAATGGAATGTTACCCAGCCATTAACAAGAAGGAAATAACGCCATTTACAGCAACGTGGATGGACCTAGAGATTGTCATGCTGAGTGAAGTAAGTCAGGCAGAGAAAGACAAATATCATATGATATTGTTTACATGTGGAATCTAAAAAAAGGGTACAAATGGCTCACGTGGTTATCAGCAGGATTCATTGCCTCTTGGGATGCTGGACTAAGGGCTTCAGTTACTCACTGGCTCTTGGACGGTTTCTCCCCAGATGGTCCTCTCCATCAGAGCAAGTCTGTAAGAAGGACCAGAGACAGAAATATCAGTAAGAGGAGATTCAGAGTCTCTTGTAACATAATCTTGGAAGTGACATCCATCTCCTCTCCCATATTCTCTTGTTACATGGGAGCAACTCAGTCTAGCCCATACCCAGGGGGAGGGGACTTCACAAGGATGTGAACACTGGGGGTGGGGGTCTTTGGGAGCCATGTCATAATCTACTGACCACATTATCTTTCAAAATCTGAATCCCTGCAAACCCTGAGGGAGCTATGTTACCAGCCCCACTTGACAAGGATAACAAGTTCTGGGTGGTTAAGGTTGTTCCAGGTCTTAAGACTCATGAGGGATGAGTAAATGCTTGAACCTGAGTCCTTCTTTGCTTATCTCTCCCACACCTGTGTGACATGCTTCTAACTCCACCCTCAGAGTGGTTAAAGCTAACCTCGTAGAAAAGACATGCTCAGGAGTCTCCGCAAACCTCGACCAGGTTCCATCACTCACCAGCTGGGTGACCCTGGGCAAGTCACTCCCACTTGAGTTTCACCTCAAACAGCTCAAACCCTGGCAACACAGAGTCATCGCTTTACAAACAGTTGTTGGAAATCAATGCCTGAGCCCCAGTTTTTCCCCCTAGACTGGTTCCTCAGCTGGACCAACCTAAAACGTGCAGCACTTACTCGGTGGCTTTGAAGGACATGCAGGAACAGTGGTTTTGGCAGTTTGTATTCATTCATTCAATCACTTTCTTTGCTGGTCCTGGAAAAATCTGAAAAAGTTATCAAATGAATGTACCCAAAGCTTCACAAATTCAGAAACTTTTAAAAAGGCTTTCAAAGACTTTCTGAAGCCCATTCATAAACCCCGGGGTTAAAAACCCCAGCTCTAGAGACATATTTAAGTAGAAGTGTTTTCACTCTCATATAAGCTAGCCCACACATACCCAGCATTGACGCTTACTGAAACAAGTCCGTGCAGTTAAAAGAGACAGAACATGAGGCTTTACTGTACCCGGTCCTCGTGACCACTAATTTGGCTTCTAGGAAAGAGCCATATGTCTACCGTTCCTTCCCACTCCCTCACTCCCAGCCCTGGCAGAACACAGTCTGGTGCCAGCAGCACCACCTCTGGGATACCAGAAGCCAGACCCTTGCCCATGTGGTCTTTCTCCCCATCCAGTGACCCCCTCCCAGCCCTCATCACCTCCTGGGCCTGCTGCCTGTACACCAGTTCCTTCAGGGTTCCTGGATTTGGAACCCTTATCTGGTTCCAAATCCAGGGAGGCCTCACCCATCGGGGATTTCCAGATGACCTGCCCCATGCCGGGGTTCAGATGTGGGGAGAAGGGCCGGCCACTCTCAGACCCAGCACCAGGGCTTTAGCCTGGGGATGCGGGACAGTGCCTCGGGCAGCTGCCTAGCTCCACCACCTACTGACTGTAAATGACTTGGTGGCAAAGCATTGACCTCTGGGGCCTTCAGCTTCCTTGTCATTAAAGACAGAGCAGGTGGCCCCACCCCACCTCACAGGCTTTGAGTGGGAAAAAAAATGGCTTATGGAACATGGAAGGGTGGACCCCGCTGTCCAGGACTAAATTTAGGGCTGCCAAAAAGAAGGGCAGCATGGTACTGCAGGCAGTTAGGGACATGGGCTCTATGAGTTCAAATCCCTGCCCTGCTCCCTCAACTGTGTAACCTTGGGAAAATTATTTAACCTACCCGAGTGTCTGTTTCCTCATGTGTAACATAGGGATGACACCAGCAGACCTCATCTGCTGTTGTGAGGATTCAGTGGACACAAAGTACACAAAGCAGTGGGTGCAGTGCCTGGCTTATCATGGTGAATAATTTAGGAATGCTCCCTGTCAGATTATCACGTTGGGGCCTTGGTGACCCTGAGGCATGCTCACACAAGTGCCTGGTGTGTGCAAGGGAAGCCCACACACCTGAACCACTAATGTCCTGCCCTGGGCCACATTATTTAATCTCTTATGGCCTCAGTGTTGCCATGGAAAAGTAATGAGTGGACTGTCTTAAGGAACTGTGTTATAGAAACAGGGTTCTAAAAACACCCTACTACTTCCTGAGCTTAGATTCAAATGAAGACTACATTCTCAGTCTCCTTTGTAGTTAGATGGTGTCTTGCCTTTGAGCCCTGGTCAACAAGATAAGTGTGGGAGTCCCCTTTCTGTTTCTCTCATTCTCAGTGCTCTCCCCTTCTTCCGAAGCCATGAGTTACAGGTGGTGTGGCCACTGGAAAGAAGTATGTAGGTCCCTGAGTCACTGCATGGAAGGCAGCTGCCTATAAAGGGCACCCACACATAAAGGATGGTAACATGCCCAAGGAAGAATTCTAGACGGGACTCATTCTAAAATGTTTATTGAATATTTCTATATATGGGATGAAGAGATGAATCTAACATCAATTCTTCTTAAAAAAAAAAAGAATATCTAAACTTTGAATGATTACCATGTGGCTGAGCTAAGTGCTTTTCTTGCATTATCTCAATTTTGTTTTAACAATCATTGAATCTGATACTGTTGGCATCTCCACTTTATAGATAAAAAATCAACACTTAAAGAATTTGAGGAAATTTCCTAAAGTTCCAAAGGTAGTAAGTTGCAGAGCCTAAACTTAAAGCCTAGGCATTATGATTCTAAATCTATGCATGTTTTTAGTCACATTGTTGCCATGATCTTTCTTCCTTAAAAGGATCCATGATCTTCTTGTGGAAACATCCCATGGGCACAGAGAGCCAAGTTATAAAGCAGAAAGTCTTGAATACCATAAGAGAGGGCAAATAAAATGCTGTCAGGATTCAGAGGAGGGAAGAGTAACTTCCAGCAGGGAACTCAGGAAGCCCCCCTGGTGGATGTCACATCAGCTCTATAAACCCGTAATATCACCTCCTGAATGCCTGGACTCTGCAGCACCATCCCCCAACTCCACCCCTCCCTCTATCAGTGCGGTCCTTCCTCCTCCTTCTCCTCTTCCTACCCAATCATACAAACATTTTTTGTCCAACTGACATCTCATGTCTTCTGGAAAGCTCCTCTAAGAAAATACAAGAATCCTTACATGTGTTTTGAAATATTAATAGAAACTGCAGCTATCCATCTAGGGGTGTGCTGCCATAGTTCACGGAAGTATCTCAGAGAACACCAGGGTATAGAGGGCCAAGGGGCTGGTGCCTTGGAGAATAAACCATAGAGGAAGGCAAAAATGATTCTCTTGGCAGCAAAAAAAAAAGAAAAAAATCAGCAAAAAGTCAAGCATGCTGATGTGAATGTGGTATCCATGACAGTTGGTTCCTGTCACCAACTGTCACCAACTGATGGGGATAAAGCCTGGGGGGAGTTGCCCTCAGCCCCAGAGATGAAGTTATTGATTTCAACTGGGATTACCATAGTACACTGCATATTACTTTCCTTACAAAACGATTTGTGGCAAGTTACACTGGAAATGCTTTACATTACCATCTGGGTGACCTAGTATGTTACAGTTTTGGGGATATGGGCCAGGAGCATATATTTTGATAAAGCTCTGTAGATGATTCTGAGGCATTCTATTAGAGTATAAAATCTGTTCTGGAATAGAAGGTCAGTGTCATGCTTCAGTTATACCCAAGAGCCTGGGCATGGGATACTGAGGCAACAGGTACCTGAGTAGAGGTGCACAGATCCAGTGCACAGACCCAGACATGATACAAGCAAATCTCAGGTTCTAGTATGGGAATTAGACCTAATTGTCTGGCTGTATGCTTCTCTCTTTGAAGTCTTCCCAGGTTATTGGTTGACTTGCTCCTGGAATGGGATTATTTGGCAGTCAATGCCAAGAGGAGAAATTTTTCTTCAGAGTTCAGAATTAGGGATAATTAGTCATTGCTATCAACGGTAGAAGGAGGATGAGAAAATGTAACTTCAGAGTCACAGTAGCTTCTGCTTAAACCGGAACATTTCTCACAGACTGGAGCAGAGAAATAGAATAATCCACCCAAACTCCCACTGGAGAAGTGTCTGGAGTAGCATGTCAGAAACGGAGGCAAAGCTGTCTTCTCAGAATGAAAATCGACCCATCCACTCACAAAGAGGTTGGAGACAAAAGAATTCCAGTGGCTATTTGACTCCACTATCTAGCTATGTGATGCAGAGAACATTCATTTTTTTTTTTGCCTGGGTCATTCTACGAAAATAAAACACTTTGGCCAACTTGATAAAGCAATTCATAGCAGTGAGTTCCATACTTTGACTTTCCAAAGTGGCTATCTACAATCAAAATCATTATATAAGTATACTAATTATTTCTAATGAACAAACTTATGAAATCATTTTGCCCAATACTATCAAGTTACACATGGGGAAACTGAGCCCAGAGAAAAGAAGAGGCTTGACTGTCATCACATAGTCAGTCAGTGGCCTGTGTTATCAAAGTCATCCATGATTTATAGTTTCCTGAAGGAACTTGCAAGTCCCATGACAGAATCTCAATTGTTGAAATGACCCAACCAGGCTGTAAGCAGAAAGAAACTGAAAAAACCATGTGGAGCAAATCATGCTTTTTATAAAAGAAACCAAGAACTGAAGAAACAAAGGGCCTGAAACACCGCTTTCTGGACTTGATTTACCATGAGAAGGCCCATTAGATATTAAATGATACCATGCAAATTTAAGCTATTATCACTGTGTTCAGTAATTTTTTAAAAAACTATTTATGGAACTGAGTACATCACATGTATTTTTTTTACACACTAGCAAGTTAGGAATTCTTGTCTCCAGTTTGAGGTTGAGGAAGTGGGTTCCTGGGGGTGAAGTGACTTGCTGTGGCCCTGAAGCTTGGCATATGTAAGGTCGGGACTTAACCCAGGGCTATAAGGATGCTTTTGGCACCATTCTTCCCATGCCTGCCACACTGCTTCCCTCATTTAGGCTGATACGTGCATACTCAAAGGTCATGGGAAAGGAAGCATAATACTTCGGGGAAATTTTGGAATCAGGACAATATTGCCTCTTCAGGAAGTAATAACTTGCTGGAAATAGATGAAGAGTGAAAAATCCAGACAGCTTGACATTTTCTCATACAACAATAGGTCGCCTTGCAGTTTTGCTGTGAAAAATGTTCATTCATTACTCAGACACTGGCTGAGTACTTACCACACATTAGCCACAGTGCCAGACCTCATAGAGGTCACAGTGGAATTGGTCCCAGGCTCTGCTTTCCAGGAGCTCAAAACCAGGGGGTAAGTCATGATTGATTGCCACGTAGATTGCTTCTTCTTCTGTAGAAACTGGGTCATCTTCATTGACTTTGGACTTGGCCAATAATATGTAGGAGACAAAAAGTATAGTATATCCAAAGTTTTAAAAGACATTGCAAGTTTCTTCCACTGCTCTTCTGCCCTTTGCCATGATGATGATAGGTCCTAGAGAGTGTTGCTCTATCTGTCTGGGTCCCAGAATGAGAAGACATCTGGCATTGAACCTCACCTCATAGAGTTGTATCCTGGAGCAGAGTCAACCAGCATTCTACATGAGTGAGAAATGAATATTGCTCTACATCGCTGGGCTTGTTTGGGGTTGTTTGTTAAAGAAGCAAAGTGGACTGACAGAGGACATGAAATTCTAATACAAGGTACAAGTTCTGAGATGATGAGTTCTGAGAGAAATACAGACACCCTTTTTTTTTTTTTTGAGTTTATAGAAAGAAATAGATTGCTTATGCTGATAAAAATCAGGAAGGCCTTATGAAGATGGTGGTATGTGAGGTAGACACTGAAATTAATAGGACTTGAACATGGAAATAAGGTGGAATGGTTTCTGATGCTCCCATTATTTAGGGCTGGGGCAGGAAGCTGGGGAGGGGGCAGTAGAATTAGAATATCTGAGAAAAATCTGTTTCTTCTATATTATCTTGCAAATACTTTAGGGCTGTATTCATTTTGATGACCTACTCTTCATCTATAGAATCTCAGGAACTGATCATAGCAGACTAACTTTTCCCCGGAGATGTTCTGGAGAATAGAGTGCCTGATGGCATATGCATCTGATGGAGATTGGGAAGCATGCCTTAGATTCAGAAGGCAGGAAAAGTGAAGGAAAAGTATGAGACAAAACATCAGAATAGCTGGGCTCATTGCTGTTCTTGAGATTAAAGGACTTTGTGATTTGGGTTTATGTTCCTCCCCTACCTGGCCTCAATCCCCCCACCCTTTTACTGAGGGGATAGAGTAAGAGGCTCTGAAAAATCTGAGCTGCTAAGGATTCATTTTAATGAAAGTCTCCAACGTTAGGTTTGACTTCAGCTGCCAATTAAGTGTCATGTCACACATGCATATAAGGTCGCCATGTTGACCTAGACAATGGAAAACATCAGCTTTGACTCTGATAAAGGTCTGCCAGTTAATTGCCACTCTCCTCACTTCCCTGGATCTTATTCTTTCATATCCATGTTAACCTTAATTTTTTCCTCTATCATTTCTTAAAAACTGTATATATTCTTTAGGAAGCTTTTCTTTCCCTCACTCTTTAAATCTTAACTGCTTATAAACAAATACTGAATGCCATACTCAATTTCTTCCATTTATAACTCCTTTATCACTTCCTCTAATTCTGACAGAAACTTAGATTTCTCACTCTGTGGCTGAGTCTGAACTGTTCAAGCTGAAAAACCCGTTATTCCTGTCTTTTATCCCAAACACAAAAACTACCATCTCAGAAAATTCTGTTGGCCCTATGTTAAAAAATAGATCCAGAATGTGAGCTCTTCTCACCAACTCCAACACGATCACTACTTTCCCATCATTGTTGCTGTAGTGTAACTGGTACTTCTGGTCTCTACATTCTACACTCCACACGGTTGCTAGAGTGATACTTTGAAAAGTAAATTAGATTTGGCAACCATGAAAATGTGCTGCTCAGATCTCCTGTTTCAGGGAGCATAATCGATTGATGAACCCAGCTACTGTCCCTTAGATACATCACCATATCTGTGCCAAGACAGTGTTTCTCGAGGTTTGCTTCTAGTCAGTGATCACACAGAGTGGGGGTACTGATGTAGGCCCATTCCTACAATATGTAGGACTCTAATAGGTAGTTTTGGTTCAAAGACAACCATTGGTTTGGCCAAATCCTTCTTAGAACAGTCCAAGACTCTTCCTATCCAATCCTGCTTTCTTTCTCTCTTTTTTTTTACAGGAATCAGATCTATATTGAGATCTGAAGTCTTTCCTTGACTACTCCAGCCTTCATAGGCATTTTCACCAATGCATTTCTTTTTTCTTTAATTTAATTAATTAATTTTTTTATAAAGCAGGTTCTTATTAGTTATTGATTTTATACATATCAGTGTATACGTGTCAATCCCAATCTCCCAATTCATCCCACCACCACCATCACCCCCCCAACTGATACATTTCTAAGTGAACTCCAATAGGATGAACCCAAATAACTCTATTTTCAGACACATCATAATCAAGCTGTTGAAAATTTAAAATAAAGAAAAAAGTCTGAAAAGAGCTAGAGAAAAAATGACACATTACTTCTAGAAGAACAATTACATGAGTGACAGGATATTTCTCATCTAAAGCCATGGAGGCCAGAAGGAAGTGGGCAATATTTTTAAAGTGCTGAGAGAAAAGAGCTGTCAACCCAGAAATCTATAGTCAGTGAAAATATCCTTCAGGAATGAAGGTGAAATAAAGACATTCTCAGATGAAAAGAAACTAAGTAAATTTGTCAATACCTTATTGGTTTTTAAAAAAATGCTGAAGAATGTTTTTCAAATGGAAGGAAAGTGATCCTAGAGGAAAACCTGGAGCATCAGGAATAAAGAAAGAGCAACAAAAAATAGTAAAATTCTTGGCAAATATATTATTCTCTTCCTCTTAAGATCTTCAAAATACATATGACAACAGAATACAAAAATTAATGACATTGTCTGATTGGATTTCTTGATGTTTTTAAATACAATGTATGTAAAAACAACAACAGGAGGGGGAGATTGTAAAAGGATGTGCATGATGGTAAGCTTTGTACATTGACTTGAGATGGTAAAATATTAATTCTAAGTAGAAAGTGAAATGATTCATATGAATATTATAATCCCTTGGGCAATGAATATAAAGCTATAAAAGAGTCAAAAACCCAATAGATGGATTAAAATAGGATACAAAATATGATTTAAATAATTCAAAAGAAGACAGACAATAGAAAACAAGGGAATAAAAAAGGTAACATGTGATATATAACAAAATAGTAGACTTGGCTCTAAAACAAAAAAAACAAAAAAACATTACATTACACATAAAAGATTTGAGCATGAAAATTAAAAGGCAGAGAGTATCGAATTGTATAATAAAGAGTAAGACCCAACTCTGTGCTGCTTACAAGCAACTCACTTTAAATATAATTATATAAGTATGTTAAAAGTAAAATAATGATAAAAGAAGATATACTTTGAAAACTCATATCAAAAGAAAAATAGAATGGCTATATAAACATCAGACAAAGTAGACTTCAGGAAAATGCCAAGTATAAATAGGGATACATATGATAAAAGGGTCAATTTACCAGAAGACAAAACAAAACTAAATGGTCATGTACCTAACAACAGAGCTTCAAAATATATGAAACAAAAACTGAGAGAGCTAATAACATGGAAAACAGGAAAACAATAGAGAAAATAAATAAAACCATAAACTGGTTCTTTGAAAATCATCAATAACATTGATAAATATCTATCTAAGCAAACAAGAGAAGAAAAAAGACATAAATTACTATATCAGAAACAAAAAAAGGAATATTATTATAAACTCCATAGATAGATGTTTATTGAGATATAATTGACATATAATATTAGTTTTAGGTATAAAATATAATAATTTGATTATATATTGTAAAATGAGATTCCATAAATATTAATAATAAGAGATTATTGTGAATAACTCTACATGTAGAAATTTTGACAACTTCAATGAAATGGACCAATTCCTTCAAAACCAGAAACCATCAGAGGTCATCCAAAATGAAATTCACAATTTGAATTGTTCCTCATCTATTAAATAAATTGATTTCATTGTCAGAAACTTTCTGAAAAAAATTTCCAGGCCTAAACGGTTTCACTGGCAAATTCTGTCAAACACTTAAACAGACATTAAAAATTCTCTATACTCTCTTTCAGAAAATGAGAGGAAGGAACACTTCCTAACTTATTTTATGAGTCCAGTATTACCCTATCACCAAAAGTAGATAAAGGAAACTACAGAATAATATCCTTCATAAACACAGGAGTAAAAATCCTCAGCAAAATCTTAGCAAATCAAATCCAGAAATATGTATAAATTATAATACACCTTGATTGAATCCACTATTTTAATATAGTAAAGAAGAAAAACTACATGAACATATCTATTTATACAGAAAGCAGAATTTAACAAAATTCAACATCTATTCATGATAACAAATAAACATTCAGAAAACTAGTAATAAAAGGGAACTTTTTTAATCTGAAAAAGAGAATCTACAAAAAAAGCTGACAGCTAACTTTATACTTAGTGGTGAAAGATTGAATTAGTTTTCCTCATACTGGGAACAAGGCAATGAAGTCTCCTCATCACTCTGATTCAACCATACAGGAAATCTAGCCAGTGCAATAAAATAAGAAAAAGCAATAAAGAGTATACCACTTAGAAAGGAAGAAATAAAATTTTCTTTGCAGAAAAATCCAGTGGGATACTATATTTATCAAAATTGCAAAAGCAGTTCAATGGAGAAAGGAGAGTTTAGTCAATAAATAATTTTGGAAATATTGGACATCCACATGCAAAAAAACATTAGCTTTGACTTAAACCTCACCCCTTCACTAAAATTAACTGTAGCAAAGATCTAAATGTAGAAAATAAAACTATTGGAAGAAGTCATAGGAGAAATTCTTATGGCCTTAGGTATGACCACAAAATCATGATACATAAAAGGAAAAAAAATGATAAATTGGATTTCATCAAACTAAAAAAAAAAAACAAAAGCAAAACCTGTGAATGACAGTGTTAAGAGAATGTACATATAAACAACAGACTGAGAGAAATACTTGGAAATGAGATAATGAATAAAAGAAACTTATATTCACAATATATAAAGATTTCTCAAAACTCCACAGTAAGGAGACCTTCAAGATGGTGGAGGAGTAAGAAGTGGAGATCACCTTCCTCCCAACAAATACATCAGAAATACATCTACATGTGGAACAACTCCTACAGAACACCTACTGAATGCTGACAGAAGACCTCAGACTTCCCAAAAGGCAAGAAACTCCCCACGTACGTGGGTAGGGCAAAAGAAAAAACAGAGACAAAAGAATAGGGATGTGACCCACACTGCTGGGAGGGAGCTGTGAAGGAGGAAAAGTTTCTACACACTAGGAAGCCTCTTCACTGGTGGAGATGGGAGGTGATCGTGGGGAAGCTTTGGAGCCACAGAAGAGAGCACAGCAACAGGGGTGCATAGGGCAAAGTGGAGAGATTCCTGCACAGAGGATCAGTGCTGACCAGCACTCACCAGCCCGAGAGGCTTGTCTACTCACCCTCCAGGCCGGGTGGGGGCTGGGAGCTTAGGCTTGGGCTTCAGTCATATCCCAGGGAGAGGACTTGGGTTGGCTGCGTGAACACAGCCTGAAGGGACTAGTGCACCATGGCTAGCTGGGAGGGAGTCTGGAAAAAAGTCTGGAACTGCCTAAGAGGCAAGAGACCATTGTTTTGGGGTACGTGAGGAGAGGGGATTCAAAGCACTGCCTAAACGAGCTCCAGAGACAGGCATGAGCCGCGGCTATCAGTGGGGGCACCAGAGACGGGCATGAGATGCTAAGGCTGCTACTGCTGCCACCAAGAAGCCTGTGTGCAAGCACAGGTCACTATCCACACCTCCCCTCCTGGGAGCCTGTGCAGTCCGCCACTACCAGCGTCCCGTGATCCAGGGACAACATCCCCAGAAGAACACACGGTGTGCCTCAGGCTGGTGCAATGTCATGCTGGCCTCTGCCACTGCAGGCTCGCCCTGCATTCTATACCCCTCCTTCCCCCCAACCTGAGTGAGCCAGAGCCCCCAGTCAGCTGCTACTTTAACCCCGTCCTGTCTGACGGAAGAACAGATGCCCTCAGGCGACCTACACTCAGAGGTGGGGCCAAATCCGAAGCTGAACCCCAGGAGCTGTGCGAACAAAGAAGAGAAAGGGAAATCTCTCCCAGCAGCCTCAGCAGCCGTAGATTTAATCTCCACAATCAACTTGATGTACCCGGCATCTGTGGAATACCTGAATAGACAATGAATCATCCCAAATTGAGGTGGTGGACTTCAAGAGCAATGATATATATATATATATTTTTTTTCCTTTTTCTCTTTTTGGGAGGGTGTATGTGTATGCTTCTTTGTCTGATTTTGTCTGTATAGCTTTGCTTTTACCATTTGTCCTAGAGTTCTGTCTGTCCATTTGTTTGTTTGTTTGTTTGATTTTTAGTATAGTTTTTAGTGCTTGTTATCATTGGTTGATTTGTGTTTTGGTTTGGTTGCTCTCTTCTTTCTTTCTATTTTTTTTCCTTTTTTATTACTTTAATTTTTTTTAATAATTTTAAAAAATATTTTCTTTTCTTTCTTTCTTTCTTTTTTTCTCCCTTTTCTTCTGAGTTGTGTGGCTGACAGGGTCTTGGTGCTCCAGCTGGGTGTCAGGCCTGTGCATCTGAGGTGGGGGAGCCGAGTTCAGAACACTGGTCCACCAGAGACATCCGGGCACCATGTAATATCAAATGGCGAAAGCTCTCCCAGGGGTCTCCATCTCAACACAAAAACACAGCTCCATTCAATGACCAGCAAGCTACAGTGCTGGGTACCCTATGCCAAACAACTAGCAAGACAGGAACACAACACCACCCATTAGCAGAGACCTGCATAAAATCATAATAAAGTCACAGACAACCCAAAACACACCACTGGATGCAACATGACTACCAGAAAGACAAGATCCAGCCTCATCCACCAGAACACAGGCACTAGTCCCCTCCACCAGGAGGCCTACACAACCCACTGAACCAACCTTAGCCACTGGGGGCAGACACCAAAACCAACAGGGACTATGAACCTGCAGCCTGTGAAAAGATGACCCCAAACACAGTAAGTTAAGCAAAATGGGAAGACATAGAAAAACAGCAGATGAAGGAGCAAGATAAAAACCCACCAGAACAAACAAATGAAGAGGAAATAGGCAGTCTACCTGAAAAATAATTCAGAGTAATGATAGTACAGATGATCCAACATCTTGGAAACAGAATGGAGAAAATAAAAGAAACATTTAACAAGGACCTACAAGAACTAAAAAGCAAACAAACAATGATGAACAACACATCAAATGACATTAAAAATTCTCTAGAAGGAATCAATAGCAGAATAACTGAGACAGAAGACTGGATACATGACCTGGAAGATAAAATAGTGCAAATAACTACTGCAGAGCAGAATAAAGAAAAAAGAATGAAAAGAATTGATGGCCGTCTCAGAGACCTCTGGGATAACATTAAATGCACAAACATTCAAATTATGGGGGTCTCAATATATGAAGAGATTATAGTCAAAAACTTCCCTTATATTGGGAAGGAAATAGTTAATCATGTCCAGGAAGGGCAGAGAGTCCCATACAGGATAAATCCAAGGAGAAACACACCAAGACACATATTAATCAAACTATCAAAAATTAAATACAAAGAAAAAATATTAAAAGCAGCAAGGGAAAAACAACAAATAACCTACAAGGGAATCCTCATAAGATTAACAGCTGACCTTTCCGCAGAAACTCTGCAAGCCAGAAGGGAGTGGCATGACATATTTAAAGTGATGAAAGGGAAAAACCTAAAACCAAGATTACTCTACCCAGCAATGATCTCACTTAGATTCAATGGAGAAATTAAAACCTTTACAGACAAGCAAACGCTAAGAGAATTCAGCACCAGAAAACCAGCTTTACAACAAATGCTAAAGGAACTTCTCTAGGCAGGAAACACAAGAGAAGAAAAAGACCAACAATAACAAACCCCAAACAATTAAGAAAATGGGAATAGGAACATACATATTGATAATTACCTTAAATATAAATGGATTAAATGCTCCCACCAAAAGTCATAGACTGGCTGAATGGATACAAAAACAAGGCTTATACCTACGTTGTCTATAAGAGACCCACTTCAGTCCTAGGGACACATACAGGCTGAAAGTGAGGGGATGGAAAAATATATTCCATGCAAATGGAAATCAAAAGAAAGCTGGAGTAGCAATTCTCATATCAGACAAAATAGACTTTAAAATAAAGACTATTACAAGAGACAAAGAAGGACACTACATAATGATCAAGGGATCAAACCAAGAAGAAGATATAATAATTGCAAAAATTTATGCACCCAACATAGGAGCACCTCAATACATAAGGCAAATGCTAAGAGCCATAAAAGGGGAAATCAACAGTAATACAATAATATTAGGAAACTTTAACACCCCACTTTCACTAATGGACAGATCATCCAAAGTGAAAATAAGTAAGGAAATACAAACTTTAAATGATACATTAAACAAGATGGACTTAATTGATATTTATAGGACATTCAATCTAAAAACAACAGCATACACTTTCTTCTCAAGTGCTCATGGAACATTCTCCAGGATAGATCATATCTTGGGTCACAAATCAAACCTTGGTAAATTTAAGAAAATTGAAATCATATCAAGTATCTTTTCTGACCACAATGCTATGAGATTAGATATCAATTGCAGGAAAAAAATCTGTAAAAAATACAAACACATGGAGGCTAAACAATACACTACTTAATAACCAAGAGATCACTGAAGAAATCAAAGAAGAAATCAAAAAATACCTAGAAACAAATGACAATGAAAAGACAATGAACCAAAACCTATGGGATGCAGTAAAGGAAGTTCTAAGAGGGAAGTTTATAGCAATACAATCCTTCCTCAAAAAGCAAGAAACATCTCAAGTAAACAACCTAACCTTACACCTTAAGCAATTAGAGACAGAAGAACAAAAAACCCCAAAACTTAGCAGAAGGAAAGAAATCATAAAGATCAGATCAGAAATAAATGGGAAAGAAATAAAGGAAACAATAGCTAAGATCAATAAAGCTAAAAGCTGGTTCTTTGAGAAAATATACAAAATTGATAAACCATTAGCCAGACTCATCAAGAAAAAAAGGGAGAAGACTCAAATCAATAGAATTAGAAATAAAAAAGGAGAAGTAAGAACTGACACTGCAGAAATACAAAGAATCATGAGAGATTACTACAAGCTACTATATGCCAATAAAATGGACAACCTAGAAGAAATGGACAAATTCTAAGAAAAGCACAACCTTCCAAGACTGAACCAGGAAGAAATAGAAAATATAAACAGACCAATCACAAGCACTGAAATTGAAACTGTGATTAAAAATCTTCCAACAAACAAAATCCCAGGACCAGCTGGCTTCACAGGTGAATTCTATCAAACATTTAGAGAAGAGCTAACACCTATCCTTCTCAAGCTCTTCCAAAATATAGAAGAGGGAGGAACACTCCCAAAATCATGCTACGAGGCCACCATCACCTTGATACCAAAACCAGACAAAGATGTCACAAAGAAAGAAAACTACAGGCCAATATCACTGATGAACATAGATACAAAAATTCTCAACAAAAGAGTAGAAAACAGAATCCAACAGCACATTAAAAGGATCATAAACCATGATCAAGTGGGGTTTATCCCAGGAATGCAAGGATTCTTCAATATACACAAATAGCACAATGTGATACACGATATTAACAAATTGAAGTATAAAAGCCTATGATCATCTCAATAGATGCAGAAAAAGCTTTTGACAGAATTCAACACCTATTTCTGATAAAAACCCTCCAGAAAGTAGACATAGACGGAACTTTCCTCAACATAATAAAGGCCATATATGACAAACCCACAGCCACCATTGTTCTCAATGATGAAAAATTGAAACCATTTCCACTAAGATCAGGAAAAAGACAAGGTTGCCCACTCTCACCATGATTATTCAACATACGTTTGGTTGTTTTAACCACAACAATCAGAGAAGAAAAAGAAATAAAAGGAATCCAAATCGGAAAAGAAGTAAAGCTGTCACTGTTAGCAGATGACATGACACTATACATAGAGAATCCTAAAGATGTTACCAGAAAACTACTAGAGCTAATCAATGAAGTTGCTAAAGTAGCAGGATACAAAAATTAATGCACAGAAATCTCTTGCATTCCTGTACACTAATGATGAAAAATCTGAAAGAGAAATTAAGGAAACACTCCCATTTACCACTGCAACAAAAAGAATAAAATACCTAGGAATAAACCTACCTAAGGAGACAAAAGTCCTGTATGCAGAAAGCTATGACACTGATGAAAGAAATTAAAGATGATACAAAGAGATGGAGAGATATACCATGTTCTTGGATTGGAAGAATCAACATTGTGAAAATGACTATACTACCCAAAGCAATCTACAGATTCAATGCAATTCCTATCAAACTACCAATGGCATTTTTCACAGAACTAGAACAAAAAATTTCACAATTTCTATGGAAACACAAAAGACCCTGAATAGCCAAAGAAATCTTGAGAAAGAAAAACGGAGTTGGAGGAATCAGGCTCCCTGACTTCAGACTATACTACAAAGCTACAGTAATCAAGACAGTATGGTACTGGCACAAAAACAGAAATACAGATCAGTGGAACAGGATAGAAAGCCCAGAGACAAACTCATGCACATATGGTCACCTTATCTTTGATAAAGGAGGCAAGAATATACAGTGGAGGAAACACAGCCTCTTCAATAAGTGGTGCTGGGAAAACTGGACAGCTACATGGAAAAGAATGAAATTAGAACACTCCCTAACACCATCCACAAAAATAAACTCAAAATGGATTACAGACCTAAATGTAAGGTCAGACACTCTAAAACTCTTCGGGGAAAACATAGGTGGAACACTCTATGACATAAATCACAGCAAGATCCTTTTAGATACACCTCCTAGAGAAATGGAAATAAAAACAAAAATAAACAAATGGGACCTAATGATACTTAAAAGCTTTTGCACAGCAAAGGAAACCATAAACAAAACGAAAAGACAACCCTCAGAATGGGAGAAAATATTTGCAAATGAAGCAACTGATAAAGGATTAATCTCCAAAATTTACAAGCAACACATGCAGCTCAATATCAAAAAAACAAACAACCCAATCCAAAAATGGGCAGAAGACCTAAATAGACATTTCTCCAAAGTAGACATACAGATTGCCAACAAACACATGAAGGAATGCTCAACATCACTAATCATTTGAGAAATGCAAATCAAAACTACAATGAGGTATCACCTCACACCATTCAGAATGGCCATCATTAAAAAATCTACAAACAGTAAATGCTGGAGAGGGTGTGGAGAAAAGGGAACCCTCTTGCACTGTTGGTAGGAATGTAAATTGATACAGCCACTATGGAGAACAGTATGGAGGTTCCTTAAAACTATAGATAGAACTACCATACGACCCAGCAATCCCACTACTGGGCATATACCCTGAGAAAACCATAATTCAAAAAGAGTCATGTACCACAGTGTTCATTGCATCACTATTTACAATAGCCAGGATATGGAAGCAACCTACGTGTCCATGGAGAGATGAATGGATAAAGACGATGTCACACGTATATACAGTGGAATATTACTCAGCCATAAAAAGAAATGAAATTGAGTTATTTGTAATGAGGTGGATGGACCTAGAGTCTGTCATACAGAGTGAAGTAAGTCAGAAGAAGAAAAACAAATACCGTATGCTAAGACATATATACAGAATCTAAAAAAAAAAAAAAAAGTGGTTACGGAGAACCTAGGGGCAGGACAGGATTAGACACATACGTAGAGAATGGATTTGAGGACATGGGGATGGGGAAGGGTAAGCTGGGACAAAGTGAGAGAGTGGCATGGACTTATATATACTACCAAATGTAAAACAGGTAACTAGTGGGAAGCAGCTGCATAGCACAGGGAGATCAACTCAGTGCTTTGTGACCACCTAGAGGGGTGGGGTGGGGGTTGGGAGGGAGATTCAAGAGGAAGGAGATATGGGGATATATGGAAACGTTTAGCTGATTCAGTATGTTATAAAGCAGAAACTAACACACCTTTGTAAAGCAATTATATTTCAATAAAGATGTTAAAAAAAAATCCACAGTAAGAACAAACAGTCCAGTTTAAAACTGAGCAAAAGACTTCAACAATTACTTCTCAAGAAGGATATACCAATGAACAATAAGCACATGAATCTACATTCAACATCATTAACCATTAGTAAAATGCAGGATAAAACCATGATGAGATACTACTATGTCCTTTTTAGAATTAGAGCATTACCAAGTTCTGGTGACAGTACAGAGCAACTCGGACTTTCCTACGTTGATGGTGGCATTTCAAAATGGTATGGCCACTTTGAAAAACACTTTGGCAATTTCTTTAAAGTTTTGCATATACTTGCCATCTGACCCAACAATCCCACTCCAAAGTATTAATCCTAAAGAAATGAAAAGTTACATCCACACAAAAACCTATATGAATGAGTCTAACAGTTCTATTCGTAATTGCCCAAAACTAGAATCTACTCAAGTGTCCTTCAATGGGTGAATGTATAAACAAACTGGTAAATGTCTCCAAGTAATGGTATACCACTCAGCAGTAAAAGGTACTGAAATCTTGTTACACACAACAACATAGATGTGTCTCAAAGGCACTAGGCTGAATGAAAAAAACATTCTCAAAAGATTACAGGATAGATGCCTGAGACATAAATAATAAAGCTCAGTACCCTCTTATGATGAAAACTCTTTGTGAACAAGAAATAGAAAGAACTTTCCTTAATGTGATAAAGTATATCTACCCAAAATTTATGGCAAATATTGCTTTTCATGGTTAATCATTAGAAATAGTCTCTTTAAAAGTATGAACAAGACAAGGATGCTCACTCTCGGTGTTTCTATCCCATATTGCCATGTAAATCCTAGCCAACAGAGTAAGGGGAAAAATCAACATGGAGAAAGAAAAGGAAGAATAAAACCCCGGTGTTTTACGGCTCATGATTGTCAATACAACACACACTAAAGGATCTGCAAATTATTAAAAATAAGAGTTTAGGAAAATGGTTACATATGAAATCAATATATTTTAAATTGCATTTCCATATTCAAGCAGAAACGATAAAAATACCATTTATTTTCAATAGCAATAAAAGCATATGGTGCATATACACCATTCTGTTAAAGATGCACACCTATATTAAAATAATAAAGCTTATTTAAAGTTTTTCTAAAGACCTAAATAAATGGATAAACATACCATATTTAGCAATACAAAGTCTCAATATTTTAATATGTTAAATCTTCTCAAGTTGATCTATAGACCCAATGCAATTCCAATCTAACTCCCAATAGGTTGTCTTAGAATTTGACAAGCTGATGATAAAACCTATATGGAAGTACAAAGGCCTAGGAAATATCAAGATACTCTGAGGAAGAATAAGCTGGGTGGGGCAGTTTACCCTACCAGGCTTCTAGTTCTATAGAAAAAGTATACTAATTAAGAGCATGTAATATTGGAGTGAGGTAGCTAAATAGTTCAGTGTAACAAAAGAAAGAGCCCTGATAGGGACCCATATGTTGAAACTTGGAATAGAGAATGCATTTTGGAAATTGGGGAAAATCGACCAATGCATGAATAGTCTAGATCTTTTGGTTATTCATATGGGGAAAAAAGAAAATGGATCCCCACTTTACAAGAATTCCACATATATTAAAGACCAAAATGTAAGAAATAACATTAAAAATGTTAAAATATATTTTTTTAAATTTTTATTGGAATATAGTTGCTTTACAATGTTGTGTTAGTTTCTACTGTACAGCAAAGTGAATCAGCTATACTTATACATATATCCCCTCTTTTTTGGATTTCCTTCCCATTTAGCTCACCACAGAGCACTGAGTAGAGTTCCCTGTGCTATACAGGAGGTTCTTATCATTTATCTATTTTATACATAGTATCAATAGTGTATATATGTCAATCACAGTCTCCCAGTTCATCCCAACCCCCCTTCCCCCTTGGTATCCATACATTTGTTCTCTAAGTCTGTGTCTCTATTTCTGCTTTGTAAATAAGATCATCTATACCATTTTTTTCAGATTCCACATATATGTGTTAATATATGATATTTGTTTTTCTCTTTCTTTCTAAGGGTGTTTATACAGAAGCCCTCCTCACCCCCCTACCATCTCACCTAAGGAAGACAAAATGACATAAAGGATGTGATTGTAAATTTTATTATATTAAAATCTAACACATTCATCCAAAGGCACCACACAGGTTACAAAAAGACAAGCCACAAAATAGAAGAGTTGCAGCATACAAAGCAACAAAATACTTATATCCAAAATACATTTGGATATATATTATCCAAATATAATATATAAAATATATTTGGTCTAACCCAAATCAATAAGAAAAATATGATTCAACAGAAATCTGGATAAAGTCCTTGAACAGTCCCATTCATATATATCTAAATCTATATCTACCCAATCTAATTAGGAACAAGTTAAATACAGATTAAGACCATTTACAATCAACAGATAGGTAAAAGTTAAGATAACCAGCAAAGCCAAGTGTTAATGATTATACTCATATCTTGCTATTAGGAGTAGAAATTGGTACAACCTCTTTGGAAAGCAATCTGGCATTATCTCATAAACGTACATTTCCATTCCCAAGTATGTCACATTCATTCTATTCTCAGGTGTATATACTCTTGTACATGTGACCTAAGATACAAGTACAAGAGTATTTATACAAGCAGTGTTCATAGTAGCAAAAAACTGAACCAAATTCAAGTATCCATCAACTGGAAAATAAATGAATATATTGAGGTATATTCACCCAGTGGAATTTGCATACTAGTTAAAATGAATCAACGTTACACACGAACATAAATATGTTTTAAAGTATAAGGTAGGTTGAAAAGTGACAGGTGTAGACTGTTACGTAGATAATGGTTCTGTTTTTATAAAACCAAAAATAATTTGAAAAAAACGGTATATAGTTTAGGAATAAACATAAATACATAATACAATTTCAAAAGGGAAGTTGATAAACCCAAAATTCTCTGTGTGGGTTGTTCACAGAGCAATGGTGAGGTATACATTATGGCATTTTATAATCATGCTTCTTAACATGCACATATTAAATCTGTTATTTTGTGTAGGTCAAATGATATTTCTTTAAAAGAATAAAAAGATAAGAGCATGAGCAGAAAATGAATGAAGCATATAAGGGCTTAAGGAATGCAGAGCTCTTAGACTAGGAAAAGACAGATTGTGGATAGTTTTATGTGAGAGTGTGGCCTGAGTATTAAGGTTTTCCTGGGGCTTGGATTACCATAAATAAGGGGAGAAGTGTGTTCTGGTTGTCCATTGCTACGTTAAAAACCATTCCACAATCTAATGGTTTAGGCAACAACTGCATTTATTTTGCTCATGGATCTGCAGTTAGGGCAGGGCTCAGCAGAGACAGCCTGAGTCTGCTCCACTCAGTGTCAGCTTGGTCAGTTCTCTGTCTGAGATGGGGGTCCTTAGAAGGCTTGTTCACGCACACATCTGAGACTCAATCAGCTGGTGCTGGCAACATCAGAGGCTCCTGGGGCACCATCTCCTTCTCCCTCTCCCTCCATGTGGTTTCTCCAGCTCAGTGGCTTCAGGGGAGCCAGTCTTCTTAGATGTTGGCCCAGGTTTCCTAAGGTATATGTCCAAAGACAGAGAGCCAGGAAGAAGCTGCCCTTCCTTTTCAAACTGGGCCATTTGCAGCAACATGGATGGACCTAGAGATGATCATACTAAGTGCCAGACAAAGACAAATATTATATGATATCACTTATATGTGGAATCCAAAAAAATGATACAAATGAACTTATTTGCAAAACATAGACTCATAGACATAGAAAGCAAACTTATGATTACCAAAGGGGAAAGGGGAGTGGGGGAGGGATAACTTAAGAGTTAAGGATTAACAGATACACACTACTATATATAAAACAGATGAAAAACAAGGTCCTACTGTATAGCATAGGGAACTATATTCAATATCCTGTAATAAACTATAATAGAAAAGAATATGAAAATATATGTATATATATAAAACTGAATCACTTCGTTGTACACCAGAAATTAGCACAATATTGTAAACTATATTTTAATAAAACAAACAAAAAGCAAAGAGAGAGCCAGGCAGAAGCAGTCCCTCCTTTTCAAACTCAGCCTCAGAAACCATGCAGCATCACTCCTGCCACGTCCCAGGCATCTAAAAAGCCCACCCACTTTTCAAGGGAGGGAACAATAATATTTGATGGAGAAATATAAAGTTTCTGGAAAAACAAGTAGAACCAGAAATGCTATTGTGGTCATTTTGCAGAAATGTGTTCTGGCACAGTGTGCTATGTAATCCCTCAGACTGGATGGAATTGGAGGTCTAGGTAAAGAGGTACATAAGAATCAAGGTTGGAGGGATGTGGAAAGCCCTTAAGTATAGGCTACGGTGTTTACGTTTGCAATAGGAGCTAAAGGGAGTCATGGAAATTCACGATCCAAAGGGTGACGGGAAGAAAATGCCATTTCAAGAGGATGCTTTGTACCAACGTGAGAAGGATATAAGGAAGGAGAAGCTGGTGTCAGAAAGATTTGAAGGATGCTTTGCCTAGCCCAACAGGTGTAAGGGGACCTAAGGGTGGCTATAGAAATGGTGAGAAGAAAAATCAAAGACAAAGGGCAGGGACATGGGATGTTCCTGAGTAACCAGCAGTTGCCAAAAGTCCACAAGGACTCAGGACTTCATCACTAAACTCCATCATCACGAGGAAAAATTCTTAAAATGCCAGTCCCCTGGTTCTCAGAACTGTCTCACCAAGCAACCTTGCGCCACCTCATTGCAGGCAGAATGTGATGTCCTGACAGGACAGGAACTGAATAATTTAGAGTGATGTTGTCCATAAATATTTAATGATATGAAAAAATGTTCATGAGACCATGTTAAGTGAAAAAAAAAGGCACATTGCAAAATAGTATAAATGCCCAGAAAGAAAGAAAAGAAGATGTTCCCTAAAATATTAACAGGATTTATCTCCAGCCGGGGGAATTTTCATTTAACTGTTTTTATCTTTACATTTTTATATGTCTAAATGTCTGCAGTAAAAATGTATTAACATTTTAATAAATAAAAGATAGCAATTTTTATAATAATTTTTAAAATATCTAGTCTTGTGCTAAATAAAACCAGATAGAGGATATTTTAATGAGACTTATTCAATCAACCTTTTACTATAAAATTGTATTTCCTCTGTTAGGAGGTTTGCACAATTAAAGCTGAATTTTCTTACCTATTAAAATACACAGCAGCTCTCCAAGTGTGACTTTCCTTGGATTCAAGGATGGCATAATTCTTTTTTGTAATAATACTAAGATGTTATTTCTCTTTGTCACTGTGTTGACATGCAAAAGTGTGCAAGAGCGACACAGGGTAAAACCGTGGGTGCCTTAGCATGAATCAGGGGGGTGGCACCATGCTGTCCAGTGGTTATTGTATTTACAACCACAGGCAGTAAAAAAAGAAAACAGCGGGGAAAAAAATGCCAGTTATACTTAAGCATATCCCTAATGGAGCAGTAAAAAATATTAATTGTCTCGACCCTCGAGTACAATCTTTTTAATATTCTGTGTGACGAAATGGAAGTCAGGATAGGCCCTTGTGCTGTGTGCCCAGGTACTTGGGAAGCATGTATGTGACTGACTTACAGATCAGACCAGCTGCTTCTTCCACACGCTCACCATTTTTACTTGAAAGAACAACTGACAAACTACAGTTACTAAACTTGGGTATTTGGTAGATATTTTTGTGAAAATGAATCAAGTGAGCCTTCCACTTCAGAGGAAAACAAATGGTAGTATTTGCTGCTAATGGTAAAATGTGAACCTTGAAGGAAAAAAGTAGAATTTTTAGATAACTTTTACTTTCCACCATGAGCTTGAGAGCTTCCCAATAAGTAAAGACTTTGTCTTTTGATGGGATAAGCAGTGACTTGTTTTTAAATGCTGTATATGAAGTGCGTCAACATTTGGAAATTCTGCATGACTCGGTAAAGCAATATTTTCCAAACAACCAATGAATGATGTTATAAGATTTTGAGTGCACAAAAGTTCCATTCAAAGTGCAAGAGATCATGAAAGAGAATACGAAAAGTCTATGGCTTCAGATTCCACATTGCAACTAACTTTCAAGAAACTACCACTTTTAGAGTTTTGGTGTAGTAGAAAAGAAAAATATCTACAATTAACTGAAAAGACTTCTAAAGTACACATTCTTTTCTCACCTCTGTGTGAGGTCAGGTTTTTATCAGATACTTCAACCAAAATGGCCTATCCAAGAACTTGCATGCAGAAACTTACATGAGAATCTGACTGTGTTCCACTGAGCCAGCTATTAGAGATTTGAAAAAAAAAAAGAAAAGCAATGCTACTTCTCACTAATTTTTTTTATTAAAAAAAAAACAGCTGTGGTTTTTGGTTTAGAAAATATGGTTGCTTTTCATTAAAATGATACTTTATTAGCACACAGTGGGTTTGTTTTTATTTGTAAAGTAAATAGATATTTTGAAATTATTCATTTTAATTTCTATTAAAGTAAATGTTGATATACGTAAATCACATAAACGCTCTTTGGGGTCCTGAGACCAAATCATTTGAGCGCCACTATATTATAAGAAGACATATATCAGATACATAGGAGGAAATTACCTTCTTCCTGGATATCTTTGTATGAGGACATGATGTGTGGAGGTGCACTTGTCATCTTGAAGGGCAGATGAAAGATGAAACCAACCAGCTGAAGATGGCACAGCAGAACCTCAGGAAAAAAGAGCTCTTGATGACATCCTTAAGCCACTGAGTTGATCAACTGTGTTGACCTACCTTTGGACCTGTCATGCGAGATAATAAAAGTGTTCTGATCCTTCAAGCCACTCTTAGTTAAGGTATTCTGTTATTGGAACTAAAGGCATCCCAACTCCTATATGAGCCATCTCACAGTAGGACGGACCAGGCATTTATCCAGCTGTGTCTGGTTCTGTGCTGTGTGATCTTTGATATATTATCCCACGTAAACCTCACGATCAACATGGTGAGAAAGGTGGTAATATTCCCACTCAGATTAGATGTCTGAAGCACAGAGTGTGTATATTAATTACCTGAGGTCACAGATAAAATTTCAATCAATACTCAAACCATAATTTTTTGGCTTCAAAGTCTGTTCTCTATTATAACCTTCACCAGGTTTAATATCGCAAGTCTGCATTTCCGACTGTACCAAGTATAAACATCTCAGAGTGCTTTTCAAGCACCACAGTAATCTTTCAAATGTAATAATCAAGTATAATTGAGCTTTGTCTGTTTTTAATTTTCAGTTTTACTTCATAATTACCCAGGCAGTTAGTTTTTCCTTATGGCACTTGGAGAATTGTTTTCATATTTCACAAAATTGTTCTTACTCTATACTGTAAGTATAGCTTGCTATGTCTGTATTCCCAGTGGACTGCGAATTCCATCACAGGGCTTGACATATAATAGGGGTTTCATAACAGTTAGTGTAGTGATGATAACTTCATAGAGTATCCACTGCAGACTAGGTACTTTTTATATATTACTGTTAATCCTGATGGTAGCTCTTTGCCATGGTTATTATTATCCCCATTTTATAGGTGAGGAAATCGAGTTCAACAAGGCTGACCCGTACAAAGACACATGGACAGTTAGTGTGTGAGGGTGAATTCAAGCACACTTCCTTCTGGGAACACTAAGGAGCAAAACTGGAAATAGTTATTAAGCCTTTTTCTCTCACTTATTACCTCTAGTTATTAGAAAGTCACTCTTTACCAGGGAATCCATTCTTTTACAGACAAGCCTAATAGTGGCAAAGTTCTTCCTTAGGGGGGGATTTGCATTTCCACCCATAATCCTATGATGACAAGAATCCAGAGTCTAGTTACAACTAACTGAGCCCTGCAGAGATAGAGAGTGTGGGACTGGTGTATGTGTGTGACTGCAGGAGCCTGAATGGAGGGAGGGGTGCCAAGGGCATGGTTAAGTTGAGAAGGTCTTTAGCGTCTGAGATACAGGATTTCTATGTTTTTTTGATATTTTTATCTTTATCACCTTCCTACCTTTTCACATATTGGCTCCCTTGTATATGCCCAACTCCATGATAAGTACTTTACAATGACTTATTTTTATTCTTCTAACAACTCAATCAGTAGGTGACATTATTTTTTCTCTTTTATAGTCGGGGAAAATGAGTCCCAGAGAGGTGAATCCACTTGTCCAAGTTTACACAACTAGTGAGTGGCAGAGCTCTCCCAGGCAGTCTATCTCCAAACCAATGTTTTCCATCACTGGACTTTACTTCTTCTTCTACATTCCTGAAAATGAAGGGAGAATAGAGGTACAAATCATGGAAGACCCCTCTCCCCTGGCATAAGATAAAATACTCAATTACAACAAGCTTTGACTAGTTTGTTCAAGTAGCCAAGTTATAGATTATAACTCTTCAAAAACAGAGTTTTGCAAGTGACCTAAGGAGCAATTTTAATTTGCCCTTTGGTCTTCAGACTGTCTTTTATGCTTTTAACTGATTCTGGAAACAGAGTTCAGCCAAATGAATTTCAGGAAATGAATGAATTTTGATATGCATTTATTAGAACTTCTTCCTTCTCGTGCTTTTATGTCATATGCTGAACTAGAAAGTTTTAAGATGAGGATTCTAAATTGCTACAGCTTTAATTTACATACAGTGAGATGCACAGATATTAAAAGTATAGTTGGATGAATTTGGACAAAAATGTACCCTCATGTAACCAACACTTAAACTGTGTTAAATGGTGTCCAAAAAGCTGCCAACAGTCGTTTCTCTATATATGTATGCCTGCTGCCCTTCCCATGAATAGACAGAATCTGTTTCTCCTTCCTTTGAATCTGGGATGAACTTGTGATTTAACTTGACCAATAGAATGTAGCAGAAATGAGGCTCTGCTAGTTCTAGACCTAGCCTGTAAAGGAGGTTGCTTCTGTATCTGTCATGTTGTAAGAAGTCAGTCCAGACAACTGGTAACCCCAGGACATATTACAGAGAGTCACAGAACCACCAAGCACAGAACCACACTGCACAAAGGGAAGAATTGAATCAATGTTTTAAGGCACTGAATGTTGATAACAGGACATTTCATCACCACAGAGCATTTCCTCATGATCTTTTCCAGTTAATCCCCACTGACCCTCACAGCTAAATGCTTCACATTATTTCTATTCTCATAGCCTAGTCATTACCCATTCTTAAACTCCAAAGAAACTAAACTTCAAGTGATCTTTTATATGCAGGAAATGATGCAACATTTACTCTTGTATTTGGTTTCTTTCACTTAATATAACGTTTCTGATATTCATCCATGTTGTTTTTATGTATTTAGTTTAGTTTGTTATTTTTTTCATTATTGTGTATATTCTATAAGTATACCAAAACCTGTTTATCTATTCCCCTGATAATAAACATTTGGATCATTTTTAGTTTTTAACCATAAGCAATAAAGCTGCTTTGAAGATTCTGATACACATGTTTTTGTGGGCATATATCATCATTTCTCTCCCATAAATCCCTAGGAATAGAGTGGCTGGGTCATAGGATAAGTGAATGCTTAACATTCAAAGAAACTGATGAAAGTTTTCTCAGAATGGTTGTGCCATTTCACATTACCCCAAAAATGTATGAAATCCCGTTGCTACACAACCTCATTGCTATTTGTAGTAGTCGGTGTTTTAGTTTTACTCATTCTTGTGGGTGTGGGTTGATTTTATTGTGGTTTCAACTTATATTTCTTAGATGACATATAATTTTGAGCACCTTTTAGTGTTCTTTCATTTACTTTCTTTAGTGAAATAAATGCTTAAGTTTCTTGCCCATTTTTATTGGACTGTGATGTTCTTATTTTGATATGTGGAAGTTAAATATTTATATATTCTGGATATAAATTATTTGTGTAACAAATTCTTTATTCTCACTCTGTGGCTTGCCTTTTTATTTTCTTAATATTTTCTTTTGATGACAAGTAATTGATTTACATGAAGTCAAATTTGCTGATTTTATTTTTCTCTTATGTTTAATGCCATTTGTATTTTAAGAAATAAGGTCACAGCATTGTTCTTCTTCTTTTTTGTTTCTAGAATCTTTAGAGTTTTTGCTTACATTTAGTTCTACAGTCCATTTCAAAATAATTTTTTTATGTGGTGTGAGGTAAGGTCCCTTTTGTTCCATATTACTATCTAGTTGATACAGCAACATTTCTTGAAAAATACTTTCTTTTTCCCACTGTATTGCACAATGACCTGGCCAAAACTTAATTGGCCACATGTTTGTGAGTCTACTTTTGGATTTCTTATTGAATTCTAATGATGTGTCTTGATATTCTCACTCCAATAACACCGTTTATAATATTGTAGTTTAGTAAGACTTGTAATCAGAGAATATATGTTTTCTAACTTCATTGTTTTCTTTAAAGATCATTTAAATTTCTACACTAATTTTAGAATCAGCATGTCAATTTTTATAATAAAATCTTCTAGAATTTTAATTGAGATTTATTAGATCTATAGGTCAATTCAAAGAGATTTGACACTTTGATGGGTTGTCCCATTCATGAATACAGTACATCTCTCCATTTATTTAGGTCCCTAAAATCTGTCTTTCAGCAGTGTTTGGCAGTTTTCAGAGTAGAGGTCTTGCAAATTATTGGAAAATATATTTTTATATATTTTGTGACTTTTGATATTATAAGTGATGATTTTAAAATTTCACTTTTTAATTGTTCATTTCTCATATAAATTCAAATATTTTCTGCATTTTTATCTTATATCTGCAACCTTGCTAAATTCACGTATTAATGCAAGCATTTGGGAGTTTGATTTGTTTTTAGATTCCCTAGGGTAATTTTTGTGAATAATCAGCCACCTAAGGCTAAAGATAGTTTCACTTCTTTGTGCCAATCTTATTATGACTTATTTATTTTTCAGACCTAGTACTTGCAAAGACCTACAGGATAATGTTAAAAAGAAGTGCTGAAAGTGAACATCCTTGTTGTATTTCTAATCTTAGATTATCAGAGAAATTGATTTAATAAAATAAGTTTGAAAATGTTTACATCTCTTCTATTTGCTGAGAGAGTGTGTAAGAGTTGTTAATTGTGAATTGAACATTTGGTAGAATTTACCAGTAAAACAATCTGAGCCTGGAATTTCTTTGGAAATTTAGAAAAATTAATTCAATTTATTTAATAAATGTAGGGATACTCAAGCTGTCTATTCTTGTTTTGTAAGCTTTAGTAGTTTGTGTCTTTTAATAAAATTGTTCATTTCTTCTCAATTGTCAATTTACTGTTATAAAGTTGTTCATTATATTTCCTTATTATCTTCTTGATGATTATAGAACAGTAGAATCTTTAATAATGTTTAACCTTTTATTTCTGATATTGGTGATCTCCTTCTCTTTTTTTTTTTTTCTTGATCAGTCTAGAGATATAAATGTATATCATCATCTTTTTAGTTTTTACTTCTTACTCTGGGTTGAGTTTCTCTCATTGTCCTTGTTTCTTAAGATGGAAGCTTAGATAACATCCTTCATTTCTAATGCAAGAATTTGACTCTAAATTTTCCTCCAGACACTGCTTTATCTCACATATTTTTATTTTATTTTCATTTGTTTCTATCTATTTGTTTATAATCATATTTATAATCATAGCGTCATCATATTTGAAGGGTTCCTTTGTAAACATATAGTCAGCCCTTGCTTTTTCATCCATTATAGAATACTATCCTTTTGTTTGGCATGTTTAGAACATTTATATTTAATGTTAGATTTAAATATACCATTTTGCTACTTTTGTTTTCCCATTTGTCCCAACTGTTCTTTGTTTCTATTTTTATTCCCCTGCCATTTTTGGATTAATTGAGTATTTGTTAAGATTCCATTTTTCTTAGGTAGAATCTACTTGCTTTATCCCTTTATTTTATTATTTTAATTGTTGTTGCAGTAACTTATCTCAGTCTCTTTTTAAATATTATATGACCTTAAATATACGGTCAGAACCATACACTGGCACACTTCTTATTCCCTTTCACATCTTGTATGATGCCGTTGCCTTACATTTTACTTTTACCTGTCTTATAATGTCACTTTTTTTTTGCCTTAGGCATTAATTATTTATTGAAGGTATTAAAATTGTTTTTAAAAATTTCAGTTTTATTTTGCCATGTATATACAACTTCTGGCACTCTTCCTTTTGCGTAAATTAGAATTTTCAACTGATATTACTGTCCTCTTCCTGAAGAACTTTCTTTAGCACTTCTTATTGTGTGAGTTTGCTGCCGAGGGGCTTAGATTTTTTTTAAATATGAAATATCTTAATCATACCTTCACTTTTAAAGGGTATTTTTTTTTACTGTATCTGGAATTCTGAGTTGACAGATTTTTTGCAGCACTTTAAAGATATAATTCCATTGCCTCCTGTCAGCTATCATATCTAACTAAAAGTCAGGCTTCATTATTATATTTATTCCCCTGAATATAGTATATATTTTTCTGTGACTACTTTTAAGATTTTTTTCTCTTTATTTATTGTTTGCATCAGGTTGACTGTGTTATCCGTTTGTGATTTCCTGAGCTTCTTTGACCTGTGAATGATTTTTTTTTCTCCAAATTTTGACATCTGATCACTATTTTTTCTCTATTTTTCCACTCCAGTTTTTCTCTCCTCTCCTTCTCTTCTCCTTAATCACATGCACAGTAGACAGTTTCATACTGTTCCACATGCCACTGAAGCTTTGTTTAGAGGTTTTCAATATTTTCTTTCATCTCTGGCCTTCACTTTATATTGATGTGTTCACTAATCCTTTCTTTGATATATTCAAAATTCTTTTAAGTCCATTATCACACTATTTATTTCATATATACTATTTTTCTGTTCTAAAATATCCATTGAGTTCTTTTCTACAGTTTTCATATTTCTCCTGAGAATGCTCAACAGTTTACTAATTTTTTTCACTTGTTTTGTAATTCCTTGAAGAAAATTATAACAGCTGTACTAATGTCCTTTTCTACTAATCTAACACCTAAGTTAGCTGCTAGTTTGCTTCTCTTGACTATATTTTCTCTTGATTATCAACCACATTTCTCTGCTTCTTGCTATGTTAAATAAATTTTTATGTATATATGATATTGTGGATTTATGTAGACACTCTGAATTTGTTATCTTCCTCAAAATAATGTTGTTTCTTTCTTCTGACAGGCAATTAAATTACTAGAAGATCATCTTGGATTGGATATATGCCTTTCTAGGGCCAGTTTTTTGTTTGTTTGTTTCTTTGTGTTTTTTGCTTAGTCCCCGGTTTTAGAGCTTGTTCTTATGACATAGTACTTCTGTGTTTTCAGTGAAGAGTCTATAGTTTAACCAAACTCCTGTAATTTGGTGGGACATCATCTCCAGCTATGTCTTCCAATGCTGAGTAACTGCTGAAATTACTCAGTTCTTTAGCTCTCATCTGCTGGTTTCTGCTGTGCTCTTTGGTGACTTCTTCATGAATATGAGGTTTAAGAATCAGTCAAAGATTTAGAAATAACTAGTATGCAGAACTTGGGGCTTCCCAAATGTGGCCCGCTCCACTCCATTCTCTTCCCCATTAATTTCCAGCCTTAAATTCACATTTCTTTCTCCTCTTCCCAGTAACTCTTTTATGTCTGAGTTTTCTTCCCTTATGTCTACACAGAAGAAGTTGGTTAAATATAAAACTTGTCTAATTTACTTCTCATTTCAAGTATCATATCTGCTTATTTGTACTTGTTCGCCAATGCTTCAAAATATTTTAAATTACTTTTTCAGAGTTGTAATTGTTATTGTCATTATGTTTAGTCTAATACTAGTTACTCTGTTATGACCAGAATGAGACCCTTCATCAAAATACCATTACTCACAGGAAGTTTTTTGTGGATATAGTTCTCTAAGTTTAGTCTAGAAATTTTCATTAATTATTTCTCAGGAATGCAAAGTTGGCTCACACAGGATATAAAAGTACCTTATGGTAGAAAAGAATTAACATTTATTCAGACCCTATCTTGTACAGAAGGTTTGGCAAACAATATCACTTAAGACAAATTACATCTGTAGGTAGATAATAGATTTTCTTATCATCATATGAAACAACTGAGTCATAAAGAATTGCCTTGACTTAATCAAAGCTGTAGAATTTGAATGTGAGATAACCAGGATTCAAGTAATTATCTAATTCTAACATCTGTAATTACTCCACTGATCTTTCCATTAACCCAGATATTTCTAAAATCCCTGAGACTTTACCATATCAAAGATGTCAAAGTCCCCATTCTTCAGGTTCACCTAGGAGGTACTAAAACATGTATGGGAAATTGGTTTTATACTGATTTGCAAATGTTGATCAGCAGTGGTTTGTGTGGTGCTCTATGTTAAACAATGATAAGCTTTCTTTAGGATTCTGTGAAAAACATTTTTTGAAATATTGGTCATATTTACCATAGACTGCAAAGTTGGAATTGTGAGTACAAGTGTCAGGTAATTGAAATGAATTGGAAAAAAATCTGCATCCTTGGAGAAAATATTTTATTAATTTAAATAATAGAAAAAAGAAAGAAGATGTCAAGGGTCCTGGGATGGCGTGATTTCCACAACAAATGTTAATCTGTATTGTACTACTTTCCATGCTGAGTGAATCCAACTCTCTGGCCGGTAAAATGAGGCAGAGAGTAATTTAAGCATTTGAGTTCTTCAAGGCAGTCCTAGGATGAGTAACATGGATTACCAGAGAGAGTCACTTATGCCATTTCTCAGGCCAAAGTTTCATCCAGGCAGAGATGCTAACAGAATACTCAATGGGGATTTGTAAAGACTATGATGTAGTTATCACACTAACTTTGACAAATCACTGGCTAGAACTCTGGAAAACACAGGGTCAAGTGTACACTTTTAGATGTGATTAATTCCTACTCTTATGATATCATTTTACCATGCTAAGCATCTTTGGAAGCCTAGGAAAACCTGATAGTCTTATGGAAATTTTAGGCACCTTTATTTATATAGGTTGTCATGGACTGAATATTTGTGTACTCCCCAAATTAATGTATTGAATTCTTAATCCCCAGTGTGATAGTATTTGGAGACTGGACTTTGGGGAGATAACTAGTTCATGAGGCCGGGCCCTTCCTTGGTCTGATAGGAGTAGTGCCCTTATAAAAAGAGACAAGAGAGCTTTCTCTCTCGCTCTCTTTCTCTCTCTGCCATGAGAGGACACAGCAGGAAGGTGGTCCTCTGCAAGCCAAGAAGAGATCCCTGACCAATAACCAAATCAGCCAACACTTTCATCTTGGACTTCCCAGGCCTCAGAACTATGAGAAAATAAATTTCTGTCTCTTAAGCCATTCAGTCTATGGTATTTTGTTATGGCATCTCAAGCAGACTAATATGTATATTTTGTAGTTATTAATAATTATATTAATTGCTAGTTTTGTAGTTATTAATTTTTATTATTTTCTATGTGTCACACAACATTCTAAGTGCTTTGCTTACACTTATTATTTTAATCCTTATGACAATCCCCCTCACAGCAATTCCATGAATTATGTTTGTTATCTCCATTTTACAGCTGAGGAAACTGAAACACAATTAAGCCAATAAAGTATATGATTAAGTCTCAAACACAGATGAGTTTGGAAGAATATTTGGTTGCCCACCACCAAATGCACTGGTGTGGCGTGACTTCGAGCATTTGATATGAAATATTCCCTCTGGGTAACGGCCATCCTTTATTCTCATCCTGCTGATTCAGGACATAAGCCTTCCGATGGAAACTTAATTTTCCTGTGTGGACTTCCTAGAATCTTGTCCTAATTATCCAGGGCTCTGGATACCTACCTAGCTCCTTTCAGACTTTTACCTAGGAAACACTGGCTTCTGCAATCTTTGTCACATATGAGGACGCTTCCAAAATGAGCCAAATCATATGAAGATCTGACTCTGAGTATTGAGTAAGGCCTACTGTGTAAAGCCTTGTGAGTCCAACTCACCTGCCTGATCAGGTCCACGTGCTTACACCTATTTGAACACCATGCTTAGAGCCTGGCACTGTGGCCCATAGTATACCCCACTCCCAATCTTAGCCTACATTCCACCCTGATCCATGACACCCAGGTAATGATGATATCACAGCAGAAAGAACAGGCCAGGTTGTCTCATAGGTCAGAAGGAAAATGTCCTTTCTCTTAAGATATTAGTATTCTCAGGTTCTAAGAGGTCCAGCCTCAGAATGAAATTATAAATCTGGAAGCTTCTTTAAAAGTCAAGCATGGAAATCTCTGCTACATTTGACTTTCGTTGAACAACTTCAGCTATTTTCTTCCTCTAATATCTGGAGTTCAGCCAACCGCAGGACACTTGTTTTCTGTTCATTTGTAAATTAATATATCTGGAAGAGAAGATTGTCTCTGAAAAAAGCAGATTCACTTTCCTCCCAATATAATGAAATTATGTTTGGGGAAGCCTCTGTTGATGTCCAAGAATCTTTATGAGCCTTTTAAAGTCATTGTTTTCTTCTCACAAATGAGAACTTCCTGATGCCAAGGAGTAATGAACTGGAAACCACATGGTGCATTTGGTTCTTAAGCTGGCCCTAGTACATTAGCAAGGCCTGTTGGGGGAGGAAGCCTGTGACTTCCTTACTTCTTGCTTTCCCTCTCTTTGCTATTTTTCCCTCTTTTATTTTCCCTCCTCTATTCCCCCTGCCACCCACCACCCCACCTTTATCCTTTAGGCAATAAACACAAGATTCAGAATAGACTGACTTGGATACAAATTTCAATCTGCCACTTGTTGTGTGGTCAGTTAGTATTGGGTGGACATGATCCTTAATCCCACCGAGTCTCAGTTTTCTCATCTGTACAATGGGGATGATACATCCCTTCCTCACTTCCTTCCCCCTGAAAGAATCTATCTT
The DNA here is from genome assembly GCF_964374135.1 of Grampus griseus. Classification (NCBI taxonomy): domain Eukaryota; kingdom Metazoa; phylum Chordata; class Mammalia; order Artiodactyla; family Delphinidae; genus Grampus; species Grampus griseus. The sequence goes on along the minus strand of NC_139018.1, from coordinate 6,699,117 downwards.
AGATTCAGATGTCCCACTCCACCTTCTGCAGCTCTTGTGACTCACAAGGGTGGAAAAGACCCCCAGATCCAGGAGTGGGACTTGAATTGTCACAGTCGATAATGGCCATCCTGTCCCTCTGGAAAGCAAGGAGTTCAGGAACACAGGCCCCCACCAATCAGAGTTTGTGGCTGTGATGTGGGAAAGTAGCCTTCTCACTCTGCTCCCTGGAAGCGTGCTGCCTTGGAGTTTCTAGAATCCATCAAATGACTATAGGTGAAACCACCCTGAGGATGAAGCTGTCACAACAAAAGGAGGCAGAAGAACAGAAGAGAAATGAAGTTCAGTCCCGTGATACATTCACACTAGACCCTGACTTCCCAAATGGAGATAAATTCCTTTATTCTTCAAGCCAGTTTCTAGGGTATATATATATATATATATATATATATATATATATCCAAAAGCATCCTAATATATGTGAAAAACTAAATGTAACAATTACACCCACACAATTAACAGTATTTACTAGGTCCTCAAGAGAAGTTAATTAACTTCCCTCCTTCTATTTTGGATTTCACTCCTTTTTCATTGATTCTCTCCCCTTCTTCTCTCTGTAATCTAAACATATATTGACATTACCAGGCATTAAAAACCACAGAAAACATGAAGAGGTTGCTAGGATGTCTCGGTTTCTAAAAAAAACAAAAGATCCTCTCAATTTACTCAAGGCATGGAGGGTTTAGTGTAGGGAGACACATGTGCAAAAAGAAAACTGGATTATTAGCCACTTGTCCAACCCCTGGATGGTTTCAAAACTATCTGGAAAGAACAGGAATCACAGTATTTCTGGGCCTCATGATTCAGTGTTTTTCCAGGCATTGGAACCCTTGAGTATTGCTTTTATGCCTTCAGCAGTAAGAACTTGTACACCCATACTCTAATGAGACCTAGAAATTGTTGTCCTACAAATTTTCTCCGTATTAATTGCCTCTGTCTCAGGATCTCCCATTCCAACCCCAAAGACAAAAGATCTGATGGTTACTTCATTCCAGAGAGGTAAAGCTCTTAGGCTACCTGCCACCCTGTAAGTTGGCTGTTTCTTCTTTAGTCCAGTCATCCTAGACCAGAGTTCCTGGGTCTCATACCATAAGACATGACCACCTATACTTAAACAGCTGTCATTTATCAAATAGTTAATTATGTACTTTGTGCTAGATTATGCTCTAAATTCAAGCCAGGAATAAAATAGTCAAAGAACTTTCCACAGAGTTTTCTTAGAATGGGGAGATGTGTGCAAATAGATTTAAATCAACTTGTAAGATGCAAAGGAAGTTCAAAGTAAGAGGGTAGAAGCGATGTGTGTGGGAGATGGGTATACTAGATACATGGTAGGCAGGGAATGCCGTTCTGGGCTACACTTGAGTCAAGCTCTAAATGCAACATGGGAGTGAACTTGACTATTGACTATTGGAAAGAAGAGTATTGGAAGGGAACCTCTGGGACTAATGTCCTGGAAAGTGCTTGTTTTTTTTTTGGGAAACATCCCATAGGAGAGTGTTGTTGCATTGACGTGAGAGCAGGGAGAGGGTAGGAGATTTGCACACATGGTGGAATCAGAGCCCCCACCTTTCCTGAGTCCTTAAAGAGTGGAAAAATTTTTTTCAAGCACAAGCTTTTTTTTTTATTATATGACAATAGGCATGATCATGTGAAAGGAAAACAAAACAAAACAAATAATAAATAGGTTAGTTTGTTTCTACTTTAATGTCAATACATGAATACACATATTTAATGAGTAGGGCCGTGCCTACCACATTTCCCAAAGTGCCACACGGGGTAAATGCACAGAATGGTTTCCCAGGAGTAACTGGACCATTGGCTGTGAAGTGCACTCAAAGTAAAGCGCATCAGAAAACAGAAGCTCTGAATTCAGATGCCTGAGGTTCCGCATCCCAAAGTTGGCCATCCTCACCCTCCTCACCTGGCCTGCAAATTGGTGCTGAGCTCAAGGCTTTGGGGGGCTCTTCCTAATCACTGGATTCACTGCTGATCACGATTATTTCAGTCACGAGTTCTCTTTGCTTTGGAGAGGGGTCAAACTCATGTGGATATCCTGTGGCTTGGACCCTCTGGTAGAGGAAACTGAGAAACACATCTTAGACTTCCAGGTTTCACAGAGAGAGGTCATTCACCCCATTTCTTCCCTTTAGATCCTATTAATGGATTCAGTATTTTCTTCTTCAGTTCCTGCTACTTCCCTATGGCTCCCGTTCCTCTCAGACATACTTTCCTTCTGAGATGTCTCATTCTTCAGCATAGCATGAGTACTGCATGCCTCATGCAACCATAGCTGCTGGAGGACAGATTCACCTTGTGCCCAGATGTAATCTCACAGCTTCACCTAGCACTTGGCATGTAACAGGTACTTGAAATTTTGGTGACTTACAGTCTCTCTGTGGGCAGCACAAGTGTGCTTGACCCTCAGCTGAGCCCTTTTTCAGTTCTCGCTGACCCAGCATCCTGCAAGTTGAAGAAGGATTTGTCCTCGGCCCAATGAATGAATCACTCTGGAATCTTGGCTGGGTTGAATGTTCATGAGTTCAAATTCTAATAACTTCCTGTGGTATAATAATAAAAAAAAATGGTTTTTGTCAACAGTTACTGATATAATGCTCTTAAAACCTTTCTGGGTAATAAGAGTGTTGCTTGTATTCTAATAAGATGACTCACGGAAGAGAGGGGACTAAGTAACTTCAAAATGAAAACTGGCCATAAGAAAGACCAAGCCATGATTAGAAAATTGGCACTTTCAGTCTTACTTCTTTACCTCCCCTGGAAGAAGAGAGGAGCTGGAGATTGAGTTTGATCGCCAATAGCCAATGATTTAATCAGTTATGCCTATGTATTGAAACCTCCATAAAAACCCCTAAAGGTTGAGGCTGAGGAGCTTCTGGGTTGGTGAACACAAGGATGTTCTCAGAGGGTGGTATACCCTGCACTGCATCCCCTCACTGCCTTGCCCTATTCATCTCTTCTATTTGTCCCTCGGTTGTATCCTTTGTAATAAACCAGTAATTGTAAGTGTTATCCCGAGTGCTGTGAATTGTTTTAGTGAATTATTGAACCTGATTAGGGAGTTGTGGAAGCTTCCAAATTTGTAGTTGGCTAGGTAGAAGTGTGGGTTGCCTAGGGACCCCACTTGCAGCTGGTGTCTGAAGTCAGGGAAGTCCTGTGGTCCCTTAACCTATGGGACTTGCATTGACTTTACATAGATTGTGTCAGAACTGGATTGGATTGTCAGACATCCAGTTGGTGTTGGAGTACTGGTTGTTGATTCTGGGAAAAGCCACGCAGTTCCTAAAAGGTAGCCTATTAGTTCAGTATTCTTAAATTCCTCCTGTCAAAGATTTAGGATTAATTCTTGGAAGATGATTAGAATGATAGTGGAGAAGTATGATCTAAGAAACCGTATCACTAGGGATCAGAGGCAGCTCAAAATAAGTCAGTGGCTGGGATTGGGTTCTGAGTGCTGGGCTTGACTGGAGATGTTGGTATTTGATAAAAACAAGCTAAATAAGCCAGAATTAAGGTTGAGTCAAAGGCATAGAAAGTCCCAAGGATCAAAGTCCGTGAAAACAAGAACCAACATGTATGGCCTTGGAGCCATAAAAGGTTGCTTAATCCAAGGGTCAGGGTCCAGTTCAGGACTTGAGCCATCAGGCACAGCCTGGGACTGGGTGAGGGGTGAACAAGAGCAATAGTACTGAAAGGTCCTGGAGAGTCTTCATCTCCTTTTTATCTCTTAATCAGGGCAATTGAAAATCAACTCCACTTAAGGAAACAGAGTCATCAGACAGGTTACCTGGTGTCTTACTTCACCATGATGGGCAAGGTTGGGAATAGAAGGAAGTGGAAGACCAAGTAAACAGCCAACAGAAGTCATAGATGCCCTGTAGGATAAATAAAAATAATTGTTCTTGTTCTCTGAATTTGTTAGACCACACTGCAGACAATGTGCACTTTTATTTCCCATGTCTGAGGATAGTTGCCCTGGCGGCCTGGGAATATATTATTTAAGAGGAGGTCTGTTCCTTCTCTATTCCTGTGATGTAGAGTCAGAGAAAGAACTCAGTGGTGCTAGGGATGGCCAAGGAAGCAAATCTGGAGACAGAAATCTTCTACCTTAAATTGCAAAGTGAAATAGCATCCTGACTAAATAGGCTTATGCTAGATTAAGACCAACTAAAGTCAAATGCTGGCTCTGCCACTTCCTGTCTGTGTGATTCATCAACAGGAACATCCTCCTGTTGAGAGGTTGCCTCATTGTCATTCAGTAAGTTTTTGTTGGTCACCCATAATTAAAAATGGACAACCAGGGTAAGAAAGCTCTATTCTTGATTTCTGGTGTCAGTTTCAACTGTGTATGTTAATCCTATCTTTCCATCCAGTTGCATGGTCTCACCCCATCCCAAAACATTATCTTTAGCTCATAAAATCTGTTCAGACAGGAACTTCTCTTTGAGCATCTGTAACTTAAGTGGTCATGGATCAGTGAACACTCTTAAATAGTGAAATATCAAGACTAAGAAGAAAGAGCTAAGAAGGAATCCATGTTAAGAAAGAGGACAGAGAGTGTAAGCTTCAAAGGGTGGAACTTTTGCTTCCCCAGGGCATGGAAACTGAACATAAGGGAAGAAGAGTGACTTGCCTAAGAATGCAAGGTTGGTCAGTTAGTTGGCAGAGACTAGAGTAAAAGCCAAGAATCTCAATCTGCTGTTCGCTCCACTTTACCAAGCTGCCTTTCTATTATTGGTGGGTAAACATTTTCTTTTTTTTCAAGGAAAGGAAAAAAAATTAAGGCATTTTTGATAGTTCTTGTTGTCATTCAATACTGTAATTTTAGCACATAAGTACTTCCTACTAGGGGGAAAATGGAAAAAAATCCCATGCCACCCACCGTTAACCCTCCCCTATGTGGTATTTATATGCCCTCATCAGAGACAAAATGTGGCCTATTGAGTCAGAGTCAGAATAAAACCCTTGTCATGCTCTCACTTGGTTGTCAACGAAGGAACCTTTCTTCAAGTGCAGGTTGCATTAAGCAAAAGTGGTTGTGTGTTTGAAATTAAATCACTCAAATATGATTAAAAACAGGATACGTGGGCTTCCGTTGGGGTGCCTGCTTGAATGAGGTGCCATACAAAATCAAGTTGTATTGTATTGTACAGAGTAGCTTTGTATTAATGTTCGGAATAACAAGGTCCCACTGAGAGCCCTTCACATTTTTGAATGGTGCTTGGAGTTTGTCAAAAAATTTTCAGGAAGGGATCTGCACCGCCCTGACTGCATGAACAATAGTTTGAAGAAAAAAAAAGAAAAAGATCATTGAATTAAAATGACATTTTTTTACATTACTCTTCAGCTTTTGAGCTGCAGTTAAATGAGAGCCTAGAGAATCTCATGCCTGCTCATTCACCTTCTTCTTCATATTTGCCGTGAGTTTAACTTAGCGGTGCAATGGGGCAGGAGGCACTTGGACTGTGTAGCCATGTGTCAGAGGCCAGCTCTCCTGCTCACCAGCTCTAATAGTTTCTGCATCTATAAAGAGAGACATAAAAATACCAAGCTTAAGAGGTTGTTGCAAATAAAGAAGAGCTACATTTTGTGGAGGATTACAGCATGTAGGAAGGAAAATCATAAACACTGAGAAAACGAAGAATGGGCAGGAAAGAAAGAAAAAAATAAAGTGCAGCATTCTTGTATCAGTTTGCTAGGGCTGCCATAACCAAGTACCACAGATGGGGTGGCTTAAACAAGAGACATGTATTGTCTAGCAGTTCTAGAAGATAGAAGTCCAAGATCAAAGTGTTAGTTGGTTTCTTCTGAGGTGTCTCTCTTTACAGATGGCTGCTTTCTTATTGCTTCTTCCCATGATCTTTTTTCTGCATATGCACAGCCCTGTGGCTCTCTGTGAGTCCGAATATCCTCCTAGCGATACCAGTCAGATTGGATTAGGGACCACTGTAATGACCTCATTTTAACAAAGCCCCTATCTCCAGAAACGGTCATATTCTGAGGTTCTGGGGTCAGAGCTTCAACATGTGATTTTTGAGAGAATGCAGTTCAACCCACAACAAACATGTCTTATAGTTTTAACTTTAGAACCATATAAATATATTATATATTTTAAAGCAAAATTAAGTCAAAACTGTCCAAAGCAATACCTAAACATAATATATAAATTAAAAACAAACAAACAAAAAAAACTCCAATTTTGCCAAGATGGAGTACATCAACTATAATCTGATAACAGCTAAAATCTTTGAACATGATACGAAATAAAACTACTTGAGAATTCTGGAAACTAAACAATAACAGGTGGGTTGTAAGCTGAAGTAAGAACATGAATAACTTTCCATTACAGGGATATTTTCAGGGTTTTCTTTTTTCCCTCCTTCATCTCCCAGCTTTGATTCAAGAACAGGTTAAATGATCAAATGTACAGTGGGCACGGAAAAAAAAAATCCTAGAGAAACCCTGTTTTGAGCCAGAGGACAGAGACAAGATCATGTCAGAGAGTATGGGGTAATTTCTCCCTCCCCTTTAATTTTTTTTTTCTCTTTTAGTCATGTTTTGAGGGCAACCCTAGTAGTGAACTGTACTACCAATCCCACAGCATCACAGACATCCAAAATTCTAAGAGAAGACCCTGCTTTCTGTTAAGGGGATACTAAGAAAGATTTTGAGGAAAATCCAGAGAGGAGAGATCTGAAAATGGCCCACTGTTTCTATGCATAAGCATAAGCTCAAGACTCATTCCTGGGCCATGCATGGGTGGAGAAGAGCCAAAGGAGCAGAGCAAAGGCTTTAGGAACTGGACTGTGAAATTACCCACAGACTAAACCCCAGACTAACTCCTGGGTGGTACATGTGCAGGCAGATCCAAACGGCAGAGCAAGGACCTTGAAAATGTAGCTGACGTTAGAGCCACCAACCACAGAAAGTAAGATGGAAGTTGCAGTGTCAGCCTAATCATGTTGATTGCCTGTTAAAGCAAAACAAAAATAAATGTTCTCTGGGGCATTTTAACTGAAACCAGAACCTCACAAAATAATATTTAAAATGTCCAGGATGCAATCCCAAATCACTTGATAAAGAAAAACAAACAAATAAGTAAAAATCTGACCAATTCTATAAAGCTAAGACAATCATCATATTCCAACTACAAGATCAACCAGACGTCGGAATTACCAGACAAAACTTTTAAAGCAGCGATTATAAAATCTCATCCTTGAAATAAAGGCAAACACTCTTGAAACAAATGTAAGGATAAAAGTTCTGAGCAGAGAAGTAGAAACAATAAAAAGGAACACAATGGACATTTTAGAACTGACAAATTCAATATATAAAATAAAAGAATTCACTGAAAGTTCTCAGTAGCAGAATGGAGGTGAGATAAGAAAGAATAAGTGTACTTGAAGATAGATGAATAGAAATTATACAGTTTGAAGAATAGAGAGAAAAAGAAAATTAAAAATTAGAAGACTCAGGAACCCATGAGGAAGTTTTAAAAGTCTAACTTCATGAGATTGAATTTCCAGAAGAAGAGAAAGAAATAGGTAAGGAAATAAATTTTTGAAGAAATAATGGCTAAAATCTTCTTATATTTTGAGATATACATATATAGGTTCAGGAAATTCAGCAAAATGCAAACAAGATTATCTGAAATATGCCCAAAAATATAGTTTAAAATGCTGAAACCCAAAAATAAATTACAAAAAAAAAATCCTCTTTAGAGCAGAGAGGGGGGAAAATAAATTACATATAAAAGCAACACAATTCAGAATGAGTGTGAATTTTCCATCAGAAATCATAGAACAACATTTGATGTCTAATTTTGAGAGTATAGGGTTTTATATACTTCATTAAGTCACATTTTGAGAGTATAGGGTTTTATATACTTCATTAAGTCACATTTAGTAATTATGTTGGAACCAGATAACAGGAGAGTAGTATTTTTAAATTCTTGAAAGAAAATAGCTGTATACCTAGAATTCTATATCTAACAAAAATCCCTACCAGCAATAAAGATAGAGACATTTTTATGTAAAGGGAAACTAAGAAAATTTGTCACCAACAAATATGTTTTTAAAGAATTGCTAAATAGAATTGTTTAGAGTGATGGAAAATAATTGATATTAGAAGGGAACTTGGAACTGCAGAGATGATGAATACTTGGGCATATATATGTGTGTTTTCATCCATTTAAAATATTTAAAATATGAATGAATGCAAAACACAAAATTGTAATATTGTCTGGATGCTATTCTAAGTATATAGTTGTAATATATGCAACAACTTTAAAATAAAGTGGAGGAGGTAAAAGGTTAAATACAACTCTAAGTAAAACCTTAAGCAGTTTAATAATTATATTGTTGGTAATAGTGTAGGAATTGTTATACTGAGGGTATTGTATACATGTAATGTGAGATCAAACACATGGATTATTATTTTGGTATTATTGAGAAGTGGCTTCTTTGTCACAGGATAGACAAAATATCAAAGAAATTAAGTAAAAACCAGTATAATAGAGATAAAAAATATTTAAACGATAAAAATAAAGACTCAAACAAACAAACAAACAAACAAAAACTAGATAATCCAAAAAAGAACAGAAAATTTAACAAGGACCCGAATAGAAAATATAAAATAAAAATTAAAATTGTAAAATTCAAAATTCAAGGGATAAGTTAAATAGTAGATTCAAATCAGATGAAGAAAACTGGTAAACAGGAGGTCAGATGTCACATGACCTGTATAATCAACAGTAACAACAGCAGTCAGTTGAGTCAGACTAGAGAACAGGTCACAGTTTCAAATTGCTGGAGAAAAGAAGAGTCCACCAGGAATTCTATAACCAGCTAAACTGTCATGCAAGTGTGAAGGTGAAATAAAGACATTTTAACACAAATGAAGATTTACCAGAAACAGAACCTTGCTGAAAGAATAACTAAATGATGTATGTCAGAAAGAAACACTCACAGGCGTACACACACACACACACACACACACACACAGATATCATGTGGTATTAAATTTTGAAACAATGTTTATTTTTTCAATAATTAATTTTATTTGTTTATTTTTAACTTTTTATTTTATGTTGGAGTATAGTTGATTAACAATGTTGTGTTAGTTTCAGTTGTACAGCAAAGTGATTCAGTTATACATAAACATGTACCTATTCTTTTTCAAATTATTTTCCCTAATTAGGTTGTTACATAATATTGAGCAGAGTTCCCTGTGCTAGACAGTAGGTCCTTGTTGGTTAAAGTGAAGGTTCTTTCCTTGTTCCAGAAATGAGGAAAGATATTTTTCAATCTTTGACTGTGTTAAATCAAAGATGAAAGATAATAGTAATAGTAAGCACAGTTATAGAATGGTTAATTTACAGCTTATTGGGGGGAAAAAAGGAATAAAAAATATTTTATCAATTCAAAATAAATACAGAAATAAAAAATGGAAAAAACTTAATAAATAAAAAACATAAAATAAAAAATTATGAACAAATACAAATATATCAGTAGTCATAATAAATTTAAATGGGCTTAACCTGCCAGATAACAAATAGATAGATTGCACAAGAGAGAGAAAAAGAAACATAATCACTTATCAAATCTGGAAGTAAAGGATTGAGAAAAACTAACCAAAAGAAAGCTTGTGTAGCTATTTTAATATCAAGAAAAAAACAAAACAAAAACGCTGAAGTCCAAAAGCATTATAGGGAACAAAAATGCATCAGGAAGATGTTGCAATTCAGGACTTACATAATCCAATTATATACTCTCAAATTATATAAAATAACTGACAGAATTGCATTAAAAAGCTGAAAAATCTAACATTATAGCAGGAGAAATTAATATGCCTCTCTCGATAACTGATGTCTCAGGAACAAAATAATAAAGATCTAGAATATGTAAACAACATAATTACTGAGTGTGATATAATGAAATATACAGAACCCTGTACCCTCTAAACTGGAGATTAATTGTTCATTTTGAGCATGCATGGAGAATACACAAACGATCATTTCCTAGACCATAGATCCCCAAATGTTTGCCAGGATGTGGAACAAAGGAATCTTTCTTGCCCTAATAGTTCATGTCTATGTTGGAACAGCCATTGTGGAGGGCAATTTGGCAGTAGATAATAAAACTAGAAAAGCATATACCCTGTGCATCACTACTTGAACTTTTAGCAAATTTCTATTCATTGCACAAGGATTCATGTACTAGAATCACATTGCCATACTGTATGAAATTGTGAAAAATTGGAAATACCCTAAATGTCCATCAAGCAGAAACTGAATAAATAAATTGAGTCATATCATACAATGTCATATTATCAAGCTGTTAAAGCCGTTGAAATTAATGCACTAGAGCTTTATGAATCAACATGGATTGATCTCAAAAACATGCCAGTCCAAATTTCTTTTCCAAAGCTTTGGGGGCCAGATGTGTTTCAGGATTTGTTTTTTGTTGTTGTTGCTTTTTTTTTTTTCATTTCAGAGAGGCATATATTTATATTTTGGTAACACCTCCACCAGAACCTGAGCCAACAGTACAAAACCAAAAATACCAATATTTCTGCAGAAAAAAATATAAAAAATCTAAAGTAGAATAAATCAAGGCCATAAATAGCCTCATATCAATTCTGGTCACGTTTTGCCACCTAATGGGTTCAGGTTAGGTTAGATTTGGCTGCCAAATACATTATAGAAAAAAAAATTGGTTTTGAGACCTTTTGATCCTTTGGTCTTAGTAAAGAGATTCTAGCATTATAGTCAATAAAAAGAAACAAGTTGCAAAAACATATATTCAGTATGATAGCATATACATAAATACTAAAACATGCTTCATAATACAATATATTTTATGGCAACATGCATATTTAGACATTTATAAAAACTACTCAAGGTACTGATAATTGCTAAGTTGAAAAGAATGTTTTCATTTCTGGGGAGGAAAAAAAAAATGAGATCAGTGAAGGAGACCAGAAGAATTCAACTGTATTTGTCACATCTTCTCATCATTGTTGTGTTTAAATAAAAAGCTGCAGTGGGAGGCCTTCTTACAAACTACATCACTAAAAGGAACAGAAGTATTTAATCAATGGAAAATGTGAGAAGGGATACTCCAGGCAGAGGAAAAAGAATGTGAAGGTCTCTGAAGTGTACAAGAGGATGACATAGATCAAGACCAGAAGATGGCCACATGGCTGGGGAACAGGCTTTTTGTTGGATGGGAGAAGAGGTGAAACAAAAGAACTTATCCTGAAGGTGATGGGATCCAGGGAACGGTACAGTGAAATTTGTGGCTTCCAAGGGACGGATCATCAAGGTACATGTGTTATTAATGCATCTTTGGGCGGCAAATTCTTTTGACACACATTCTCATTTTAGATCTTCCAAAAATTACTCTGAAGTAGGGCAGGGCAGGCACTATGTCTATATTTTAAGAGGAGAAAATTCAGTTTGTAAAGATCACATAACCTTCTCTGAGTTATAAAGAGGGAACAAGCAAATTCAGATCTTCTGATATGATCCACACAATAGCCTGTTTTCTCTCCCAACAGTTGTCAGCCCAACAGGAGGGCAAAGAAATAATTAGGGATGTCTTTGAGATAATTTTCTTGATTGCCAAGAAAGATGTTTTATTTTTTCCCCCACAAAAAGTGACAGAAAAGATTCAGTTGTTGAAAAGTTTGGATAGGAAACTCTTGAAATAAGTAAGCTCTTTCTGCAGAGTTTCCCCTGGTGGAAAGATGATGGAAGTAGAGTAGGAAGAGGACCCTGGGTATGATCTACTCTTATCTCAAAGGCCAAAGCCAGGCTCAGGTAGAAGACGTCATGGGGCCAAGTTGTATTTAGAACGTGGATGTCTTTATTACAAGTTCAGTGTCCAATTTTCCTCCTTTGTCAGTAGAAGGAGGTTTCAGGTAAAGACCAAAGACTTAAATTTGTGGACTTATGCTAGATAAGAAAATTACAACAGAGACATGTGAAGAAAATGTGGCATCAAGAATAGGAATGAGGACCCCTACCTCAATTAAGAGATTTAAAATTAGGGATTCATAAAATAGATCATGTGTGTGCATAAAGATAAACAGAAGCTCTGAGTGTGGGTGGAGAGCAGATCCAAATTCAACAAGAGCCTGAAATATGTTCTCCTGGGCCTTATTTACAAGAAAAATAACTTGGAATGCTTCTCCCTCTTTAAGACTTGAAAATATCTGAAGTATAGACTATACATGTTGAGGATAAAGTGTATGCCTTTATAATTGATTATATTGAATAGTTTTACATCTGTCATGAGCAACTGACAAATTATAAGGCTTTAATCTTAGCTGTCAGTTCTCCCTTTAAGAGCCGAGTGAGTTTAATTAACACCCAAATGGTCAGTTCAGTGCATCATATTGAAAATGTCCTTACCACGTGCCAATTCTCAGCTCCAGGCCAGCACCCATGTGCTTATTCTCCTGCTCTTTCTGGAGTCATTTCTGCTTCCCAGCCTTTGTACTTCCTCCTTTTCAAGCCTGCCTGCAGTGCTGGGCAAAGAATCTCAGTTCTGTCCCCTGTGTTGCCTTTAAGGACAGCCTCACACACTCTTTTGTTCACTTTGAAGACACAGGGAACAAAAATGCCACAAAATGATCCCCAAATTTCCCTTACCATAAAAGCAAATTTTCAGAAAAAAAATATGCTAGTTTCTTTCCTTGAGTCAGCTGTCACTTCAGTGTCATATTCTAACATCCATGAATGTCAGCGAGACCAGAAATCTTGTTCATTTGGAGACCTGAAAAAACAATTTAAGTCACATATCCTTAACAATGAAGAGATATTAAGCCTTTCCTCTGGGGAGTATTATAAATAATATTCTTTTGTTTATTCAGTTGTACAAAAACATATTCAAGCCATGAAGTTTTAATATCTTCATCGAGCAAAGGTTATTGCAAATGTGCAATATCGAGTTTCTATATGAAACAAACACACTTCTACGTGTACTCTATTTCTTAACCTCAGAGATCTCTCATCTCCGGCAAGACTTAGTGTTTCTTTCTTCTTCTTCTTCTTCTTTTTGTTTTTTTACCCAGATTGATTATCTTTTTTTGAATTGCCAATATATTAATTTGCTCACTTTTACAAAAACTGTTGCTTAAAAATCCAGGAAGATTGAGATTCTTCATGCCACACATTTTGAACTGGGTTTGAGATGTAAATGTCCTGTACATGTGATGTTCTGGATTTGTCTGTATGATTTTCATACAATTTCATTTTACGATTTTGTGAAATCCTCTACCAAAAGGAACTGAGTGTAAGGACCCTGACTCTGTGGAAATTGTTATCACAACGGCAAGGGAAGAAAGAATGTGGGAAGACTTGAGTTTGAGGAACTCTTTCTTTCAATTTTCTTCTTTTTTAGCACAGTGGTATGTTATGGGGAAGAGCAAATCTCAAGATGCCCAGGTGTAGTTTGGAATCAGTCCCTAGGTATTTTTATCTTTTGACCTAAGGTCATTCCAGATGTTTGTATTGGAGTGTATCTGCTTGTTCCGCAGTGACAGCACCAGTGTGCACTGGGGCAGGAGGGGCTGATGCTGGGAAGGCAGAGGGGATGCCAAGCAAGTGGTGGAGGAAGAAGTCATTCCCACGACTTGTGCAGCTGAGAATGAGGGTGAGGTGGGTTCCTCCAGGTCCTGACACCTGTGCTTTGGTTTCCACAGGCAGACCTAAGGCCCAGGCTTTAAAAATAGAGTATGAAGTGGAACAACCAAACCCTGAATGTCCACAGGGATGCCCTTCAGCTAAATTAAAGGGTAGAGTGACTTCTCTGGGACTGTAGCCATCTGGAATCTCACATTCTGGGCCTTCCACAAGTTACCCGGGGGCTAGCAAGTGAGAAGCAGCAAAGCCCCTCCTGGTAGACAGAAAAATGCCCCTCCTCAAAGATGCCCACGTCCTAAGCCTGGGAAGCTGGGAATATGGTACTTGACATGGCAAAGAGGACTTTGCCGATAAAATTAAATGAAGAATCTTAAGATGGGGAGAGGATTCTGAATTTTCTAAGGGAGCCCAATTTAGTGACAGCGTTCTTATAACAAGGGAAACAGGAGGATCAGAGGAAGCAGGTGGTGTGACCATGGAAGCAGAGGAACAGGTGTGATGGTGGAGCAGGTCAGTGTAATATCATTGCTGGGAGGGCCACAAGTCAGGGAATGTGGGTGACCTCTAGAAGCTGGAAAGGGCAAGAGACATAGTCTCCCTCAGAATTCCCAGAAGGAATGCCGTGCCGACACCTTGATTTCAGGAATTCTGACCCCCAGATAATAAGATAATATATATAAGATAATAACTGCATGTTGTTTTGAACAACTAAAGGTGTAGTAATTTGTTACAGAAGCCATAGAAAACTCACACACCCCGCTTCTCAGGATTTTTATTCTGAAGGCCCCTCTCTTTGAACATGAGGGCTGAAAATTTTCAGTGAGTGCAAAGATTGGTGTTTTTTTCCCCTAACATTTCAGGATCCCTTTCCCTGAAATGGGTTGTTCTTCAAGGAATATATTGCACGTTGAAACCACTACACACCACGGATAAGCCTTACACCTCTGTCCGACCCCGATTAAGATAATTAACTTGATTCCCAAAATAACTAATAGCTAGGAAATGACCCTAAAAATCTTCACACTAACCTTTTACAATTATCTTCCCTTTTATATCCCTAATATGAACTTGCTCCCCCAACTATCGGAGCACATTTGCAAAATCTGGACAGCAGAAGTGCTTGCCCACTCCTCCCTCCCGTCAGCTGCAGTGGGGGACAGTCTGCGAGAGGGAGACAGGAGAAAAACCATCCATTTTGGCTTCATGCTTAACTATCGGCATTTTGGCTCAAAGCCAAAGCATTCAGCTTATAATAATAACTGGCAGCAATCCAGAACCTTTTAGAAAATAAGAAAGAAAGGCAGAAAGAACTTAAGAAAAGAAGAGAGAACAAGAAATCCAAGTGGGAAGAAGAGACTCAGGAAAAGAAGACCAGCAAAATCATATTGCTGATTTTTCTTAAAAAAAAAAAAAAAGAAAAGAAAAACAACCACATACAACATATTTTCAAAAACCATCTGTTTTAATCATACTCCACGGCCTGTAATTAAATTTAAGTGAACATCTTACCTTTCCTGCTTTCTGAAATCAGAATGTAAACATATTCAGCTATATGGTAGATGTCATAAAAATAAAACAACGAAGCAAAAGCAAACACACACACACACACACACACATCCCAAAATCATTTGTGCAGGAGCTTTTGTTGGTGTGAGTCATAAACCAGGGTCATATATACAACCCTGGTCTTACTAAGCTCAGAAAGATGTCATGGGGATATGAAAGCAGGGGCTGTGGGCAGGGGAAGATTGGCTTGAGCAGTGGTCGGGGACCTGGGGCTGCAGGAAGCATGTAGCCATGAATAAAGCATCTCTCTCTGCCAGACACCCTGCTAGGCACGAGAAATACACACAGTCAAATAACCCTCGAAACTACTGCAGGAGACAAAGAGTGTCAACTCCATTTTTCATCTGAGGACAGTGAAACTTGAAGGGAAGAATGGCTTCCCTGTGTCACATTTCTACCAAATAAAGCAGCCAGTCTGAGCCCAGAATAAAGCCCAGAACTTTCACCTGATCTTTCAGTCTATGTTTTGCACAGTCTTTCAGCTTCACTCTGGTTTTCAGGCTGTTCAAGAAATATCGTCCCCGGGCCACCCTGGGGAAATGGCACCATGAGATGCTGTGCTCTGTTGAGAGGGACCAAAGACCTTCAAACTCAAAGTCCCTGTGACTTATAGGGTTGAGCATAAAAATAAAATATCTACCTCCCTTCCCCCTGGAAACCCTAAAAACTGCCAACAGTCTCACAGTTTTCTCAGCTGGCTGATGTCGTCTGGCAGTGTAGGAGTTTGGCTAAAAGGAGCAAGTTATTTCATCCGGAGAAATGAAGTTAAACTTGCACTGGTGGGGAAGAAAAAGAAGGAAACGAAAAAAGAGAGAGGTGGGGAAAAGCAGTGCCATTGAAATCTAATTGTAATAAAGGCAAAATTAATAGCAAACACCAATGGATTCTTGCCCGAGGATTGGTCATTTCACTCATATAAAGGATATCAAAGTAAAGCATTTTATCCTCCCACGTGAAATTATCTTTCGCTCCCGAGATTGTTGTAGCTGGGCTAGAGTATGTAGCCCAGGATGTGGATGAATTGTTTCAGGGAAGGTGTGGACATTGCATCTGGGTCCTGAGAAAAGATGATGGATGATAAGAAACCACGGTAGGAAGCTGACTTGGACTTGGTGGGCAGTGGGTCATAGCCTGAAGATGCCTGCTCGGGGAGATGGGGACGTAAATACCAGTCTGTTGTACCACAAACGCCTGGAGTGGATTTGAGAAGGTCCTGCTGTTCCTCATCTTCCACGTGAAAGACAGGTGTCCACCCTGAAAATAAGAACTGTTAGTCTGAAACCCTAAGGTAAATGTGGAGAGCACATGCTCGAGGTGAGCATGACTTTACCGAGTACCACCTCTGAAGTGGGTACCTTATGCATATCACTTGAAGCTTAATTTTCCAAATTACCCAGAGTAAATACTAATTATCTAAATGTAAACTGAGGCCCCCAAACAGTAGATGATTTATCCAATTTCAAAGAGGTGATATTCTTAGACTCAGAGCTGAGATTTGAACCCAGAACTGAGTCTAAGACATCTGTTTTTCGGAACTATAAACCTTGCCTCAAAATTGGAAGATAGGGTTTTTTCCACCCTAAGTTGTAGATATGAAAACTAAAGCGCATCAAAGACCAGCCAGCTTCAGAGAAGGAAGGAGGTATTTGCTGTCACATTGACTCAGGTAAAGATAGCAGGCCCAGAGATTAACCAAGTTCCCATCCTGCCAGCAGCTCATTCAGTGTCCAAGCTCCAGGCAAGTCTCTCCCCCTTTAGGGCCTGGTCTCCTTCTCTGTTCAGTGCAGCACTTGGCATAGAGCTACTTGAAAGTGTTGGTACTCAAAGTGTGTGGTACCTGGGACCTGTAGCATCAGCATCACCTGGGACCTTCTGAGAACTGCAGAATCCCAGGTCCCAGCTCAGCACTACCGGAGCAGAATCTGCATTTTAACATCCCTGGGTAGTTCGTGTACACATTAAAGTTTGAAAAGCTCTGTCCTAAGAGTCCTTCCACTTTCAGTGTTCTGAGGCTTGATTTTATGTCAAAGGTGCCGACAAAGGCTAATGTAGGAAGGAGAAAGGGCAGGATAGGAAGATGACAAGAAAAGGAAGAGGGGGAATGCTGAGAAGCAGTGAAGAAAGACAGATGAGGGAGCGAAGGATGGAAATTCCAGATGTTGCAAATTCAGAGACAGAATACAAACAAAAGATGGGGGAGGGGCAGAAAGATGAGCAAGAGAGAGAGATGCAGACACATCTAAAGTTAAAGAGAAAGTCAAGGGGAGAGAAGAAAGAAGAAAAGTAAAGAGGGAGGGACATGCTTACCCAGGGTTCAGGCAACAACCAGCTGATATCAGGATGGGAACCTGGCAGTTCTGAGTGGCTGGGTGATGCTGGTGGAGAGAGAAGTGCTAGACAATGTGCTGGGCTGGTGGTCAAGCACAGGCGGCCTCCCCAACCTGTCCTCCAGTGTCCAGCACGGCGGCTTTTATGATCCTAACAGCTCATTTGTGTGGCAGATTAATCACTCAAGTCAGTTCTGTTGTTAATGAGAAAAATTACCATTACCCATTCCTTCCACACACACACACACCCTTTTCTTGGATGTGCCCAGTTATAAATTAGCCATTTTCATTATTCATTTTTCCTGGATGACTCATACTTCAGGAACTTGACATCAGCCCGAGTCTGGAGAGTTCGATTTCTGTGGTCATCTGCTCTCTTGCATTCCGACATGAGTTAACTGTTAAGAAAGGATGGGAGCAGCTGGAATAAGGATCAGCGATGACTCCACAAATCACTCTGGAGAGCAGCTCACCAGATTCCTGGTTCATCTTCCGAAAGCAGCCCAGGGTGGACAGGAAGCACAGATAAGAATTGATGCTATTTCTCTTCTGGTTTTAGAGGGCAGCTCTACAGGTGAGGGAATGGCCATCATGAAACTTGGAAATAAGCTGGTAGAGGGTTAATAGACTTCTGGCTTATTCATTCTTGAACCAGGTAATTTCATCTTCTGTCTAGCTTCAAACCCTGGGAGGACATCAGGACACAGGGAAGGACAGGGCTCAGGTCAGTGCTTCTCTTTGCTGCTTTTAGTTATGAACTCGGGCAGATTTTTGATACACCATTTCCTCAGGTGTCAAATGGGAAAGTGATGCTCACCAATGACGTTGTTGCAAGGATGAGGAATGATCTGAATTTTAACTGAATTAAAAAAAAAAAGACTTGTTAAACTGAGTTTTAAAATGGAGTAAACAATTATCGGGGTATTAAAATGTCCTAAATCATCATTAAAAATGTTGGGATTAGTTTTGCCGTATAGAAGTCGAATACGCCTTGTGTCCTAATGCAAAATTCTGGGGTACAGGATTAGCTTGTGTAAAATATTAAAATATAAGGATACGAATAACTTAGAGATAAACTTCAAAAAGTATAGTTACTTTAATTTTTTGAAACAGTGAATAATCCAGAAAACCTGACAATCTGAAATGTACTCCATGAGGTTTTCACTTTTGCTTGGGGTCTGATGTTGGGTTGTAAAGAGACTCAGGGCATAGACTTTAGTTAAAGATCCATATCTGATGCTAGTTGCAAAGACAGCTAGTTGTGAAGACAAAGGGTATTGAGAAAGGGGGATGATGAGGATACCCTTCCCCTCATGAATCCCACCTTCCTGTATCTAAACTCTCCATTTGTTCCCATATTGTTATGGACCGGATGTCCAAAACTCCAAAATTCATGTTGAAACACTACCTCCCAATGTGATGTCATCTAGAGGTGAGGCCTTTGGGAGGTGATGAGGTCTTGAGGGTGGAGTTCTCATAAAAAGAGATTTGTTCTTATCAAAGGGCCTTGGGAGCTTCCTTGCCCAAGTGAAGATACAAGAAGCAACCATCTGCTACTCAGAAGAGGGTCCCGCCAGCATCCAGCCATACTGCCACCCTGATCTCAGACTTCCAGCCTCCAGAACCCCAGAGGGACCAAGACACATACAGAAGCTCACCTCTGTGTCCCACCCCCCTGATCTTTGCAATTTTATTTCCCACCTTCTAGTACTTTCATCTTTTCCTATTTGGCAAACTTCAATCCATCCATCAAGATCCAGCATAAACATCACTTTCTCTGATTGCGGTCGGCTCCCTTCCATTCACACCACATGAATAGGGCTCCCCTGGGGCCAGGGACTAGGTTAGGAGCTGGAGAAAGGCAAAAACCCCTTCCGGCAGGTCTCTAAGGGCTCCAGGCCAGTGTGAACACCTCTATGCACTCAGGGAAATCCAGAGTCATCCCCTGGGTTCTCTCTGTTAGCGCAGATCCCTTTGAAGAGAAAGTATGTCTCCTATTTTTTTCCTCCAGGGTCAGTATATTGTCTGGCACATGGTCTGTACTTACTAATATTTGTGGAATTAAATACTGTATTAATGATCTTTAAATTAGTTGTGCATCTTCAATCGAGTTGGCTTTGCTTGTGTTTGTTCGTTTCCTTATCTGGTTTTGTTGGTACCAGGGTGGCTAAGCCAGATGTCAGTTACAGATACCATTTTGGGGGAAAAGGACCACCACCTCCCTGGCAACATTATGAATCCAAATACTGTGGTGTGCATAAAAATTTACAATGAACAGGAACAAATTGGTCAGCTGCCTATATCTTTCAAGATAATATAAATGAGTTGGTTTGGGGGAGGATCCCGCAAAGGAGGCTCAACTCCCCACCTCTTGGATATCCTAGTTCATTCCGGTCCAAAAGCCAAATGCTAGGCTTGGTGCTCTGACCATAAATTGAGAGCTCTTCCCCTGAAAGCTGTGATTCCAGCGGTGTCTGGTGCATGTTGCATAGTGTGAGATCCCAGATAGATCACGTTTTCACACTTACCCATCTGCCGCCGCCTGCTTCTCAAAGAAACACTCAGTCATACTCTTTAAAGAGCCCCGGCTGCTGCAGGAATGTATTTTGAAAATGAAGGAAGAACAAAAAGATGAATGAGCCCCCTCTCCAGGCCCCTCCAGGCAGGGTCAGAGGCAGAGGCAAGGCCATGAGCTTTGGTCCCACAGCTGCCCTTTCTTCGCCTCCATGCCATGCTCCCTCCCTGGGGATAATTTGGAAAGAACACTTTGTGTCCGCCTGTTGCAGTGAAGCTATTCAGATACTCTGAGAAAGCAGCCTGAGTGACTTGGGTGCCTCACACGAATTATCATTTTTTTAATTTGTTTCCATTTGGTTTCAGTAATTATGCTTTTGACTTTGCAATACATTCATCGTTGTCACTGTGCTGTTTTGTTCTCCACAATAGAGGAGTAGTTCAGAGATGTTCTAGGAGGGGACCTCGGTTCCCAAGGAAGAGAAGGGGTGACACACAGCTCGCAGAAGGTAATGGGCAGGGAAATGCAAGGGATTCAAGGATCCAGCATTGATATCTCTCAACATTTGTACAGAAAACAGGAAACACTGTTACTTCTGGGAGAACAGGAGGCAGCTCTTTTATACTTTCTGCTGAAATTAGCTTTTATCCTCCATCAAAATCCACAGACTGGTTTTTTCTTATTCTTTTCATTTCTTTCCTTTTTTTCACTCTCCTTTTTTAGTTCATTTAATGCTAAAACAGAGAAAACTAGAGTGCTCACTAAACAACCAACACATCAGGACTCTCTACCACTCCTGTGTTTTTGTCACCCGTTTGGTTGACAGGGGATATTAGAAAGTGTGCTTAAGACACAGAGGTGGGTTCCAACCCTTGTTGGACCTTCTGCAGAGAAGCCGTGTGACCTAGGGCAAGTCGACTGCCCTTTCACAACTTCATTTGGTTTGTTCATTAGTAAAATGGAGGTAATAAAACTGACTTCCTAGGATTGTTGAGCTGATTAATGAGACATCAGTAGATTATGTTTAGCATAGTGCCTCTCACAGGGTAACCCTGGAGAAAGTGGATCTTGTTTTCATCCATATTCTCTCCACTTCAACACAAATAAAAAGGCATCCTGGCTATAGCTTTGACAATCTAGCTAATTAAATATCATGGGAGGGGAGCGGTTAGCATCACAACCTCCTTACCCACCTCGTTCCTCTCTTCTGGGCTGGGAGAGAACTAGCAGAAGATGGGCCATACTCTTTCAGACACCTGGATTCCTATTAGGCAGATTCACAGGCAAAGTCCTCCAAGCCAGGTGTGGCCACTGTCTGTGTCATCTCAGACCATCCCTTCCCAGCCACGCCCTGCTCTGTTTCCCTGACTTGACTGCCCAGTTTCCTGCACAGTTGGTCTACAGGGAGACACTGTTGGAAGACCAGAGTGTAAGAACAGGGGAGAAACAAGAGTATATCTCCCCTTACCCTTCTCTGAGCATCTCCAGCAGTTGTTGTGTCTTTTGCTGGCTCTGGTTCCAGTGGATAACCTTCCCTCCATGGTCCCCCCTCCCCTAGGCCATCCCTGCTGTGGGCACCCCTTGATCCAGATGGAATTTCTCCACTCTCTGTCACACGTGTTACCCATTCCCCTATTAAACAACATGATTCTGAGATACCTAGATGGAGTTCACTTTTCTTGACTAGACCTTGAATTCTATTGGAATAGTTTGCACTTGAACATGAAATTGTCATCAGCAAAGGAGACTCTGCAGATGAGCCTCTTCTCCCTACCTCTCCCCTAAGCCACATGAGCAGTTTTTAGCCCAGATGATTGCTTCTTTGTATTTTCAGCTGGGTCTACTCCTTAGCTTAGTAGTTACTACCTGTTGAGAAGCCTCCTTAAAATTTTAGTGAAATTCAAGACAGATCCAACTGTGGGTAGGTTACCCAGTTGGTCTAAGGAGAGTCAGTTCTGGATCTTTTTCTGAAACCAACATGACTGGATACGCTGATTTATCCATGGGTTCTGTGTCTCCAGCAGAGCCTATCACTCCTCTGTACCCCTTGTGAAACTTCCCCCTCATGTGCTGATGTTGGAAATACCAGCACTCAGCAGTGGCACTCACATTGAGTAGTGAGGTTGAGTAGTTAATACCAGGGCACAGAGTGGGAGATAAAGCATTAGACAGACTAGAATGTTGGTCCAACTCTTATTGGCTGCAACTTGCCGTTTGGACAAGTCATTCTCCAGTTCAGAAAGAACAGACTGTTGGAGCCAGAGGAAAGGAAGAAACTTAGGATGCCCAAGACGTACTGTAGGTTGGTCACCTGCCTTTGTTTTGCTGTTGAAACACAATTTCGGGATTATGTTTGTGACTCACATTTTTTTAGAGCCACATTTCATTACCATCTTGTCCCACTGCAGAAATCACAGAATGTGACCAGGACTTGGGAGAAATTCTTTCTAAGTATTTTCTGACTTAATAACAACCCTAGGCATTCTTATAGTACACATGATTATATGGTGTTTATAAAGGTGGAGGCTGTCGCTCACAACTGTGAGAGGGAAGGAGATGAACCCAGGGATGTCTACCTTAGAATCCCAGCTTCTTCTTGCTGTACCAGCTTCTTGCTGGTGTCCAGACTCATCTCACAAGCAAGAATACTGCCTGGTTCTTAGAAAGCATTCAGCCAGTGTTTGCAAAACATGGATAAAACTATTCAGGGGAAACTCACTCCGAGACCTCATTGTTCCTCATTGCTTTCTCACTGAGGAACTGAGACAGACTCAGTTTGCAGGGCTCTTTTTTTTTAAAACAATGTTTAGGGCAGGTGGTACCCCATTGAAAGGCTAGCAGAACAGTTAAGCATACTGACTCTGACTCAAAGGCCCAACACTATAACTTAGGGCAAATCAAGTAACCTCCATAAAATGTAGTTTCCTACAATGTAAAATGGACCTAGTGAGACCTATTCAGATTTGCCAGGGACATTTAATGAAAACAATAAAGTGCTTGCTATAATAAATATAGTAAATGTGAAATGAGCTGTCTCTCTTATTAGTATTTTATAGGATACATATTACTAATAGGAGAATAGTCACAGATATCACCCTTTTCAAATTACACACACACAAAGGATCTAATGACTAGACTCCCCAGTTTCCTCCTTCCTACAGGAAGTTCCTTTCCAGTTGAGAGAAGGGTTAGGTGGGTCTACATTTTAAGGGCTGAGAGATCTGAAGGAGAAGGGAAGGCAGAAAAAGAGCCACGTGGATAAGGGACAGAAGACAAGATGGTTCTGTGTGTTTATTGTGGGGAGATGTGTTTAAGAAGAGTGACCATGCAGGACCGGGAAGCGGGGCAAGGAACATGCTCGTAACTGTTTCTATGGACTGTCACCACATCCCTTTCAATAGACTGCAGGAAAATGGAGTAGAGAATTGGAATCCTTTTACTTACTTCTGTTTCGTAAACTTTTTGGACATAAAAAACTCCATGGTCAAACTATGTGTGCCCAGTTATAACCCCATCAGTTTTTTGTTTTTTTTTTTTTTTTCAGTACACGGGCCTCTCACTGCTGTGGCCTTTCCCGTTGAGGGGCACAGGCTCCGGACGCGCAGGTTCAGCGGCCATGGCTCACGGGCCCAGCCGCTCCGTGACATGTGGGATCTTCCCAGACCGGGGCACGAATCCGCGTCCCCTGCATCGGCAGGCGGACTCTCAACCAGTGCGCCACCAGGGAAGCCCAACCCCATCAGTTTTGCGAATAGAGCATGTCTAGTAACAATAGACACTCGTGGTTTTGTGCCTTGGGACGGAGAACTCCTTATCTCAAAGGCCAGCAGTTTTTCACCCATCTTTTGTCCCACTGATATAAAGAGAAATCCTTCCCAGGCTACAGATTAATAGCAATTATCTCATTCAGTCTAAAAACAAAAAAGAAAAAAAAACAAAAAATAAACAAACAAACAAGAAAGCCCTTCTAACTCAAGCCCCCACCCCCAGCTGTAGTTCTTCATTGAGTGGTCCTCACCTGGCTGGGCTACTAACAGCTAGGCGACTTCAGGGATGGGATAGTAAAGTAGAATTTTAAGGAAACACATCTTAGTAAACAACATCTGGACAAAGCAAAGAAGAAACGGGAGTGTAGTCGGGCATCACCCGTGCAGTGACAGATTGCATCTTTAATAAGCAGGCGCTTAATTAGAAAAGTAATTTGTAAGAGACATTAACGGAGTGTGAGTATTCAACTTTGACCAACACACTTGCATTGAAGTCTAGGCTCTGTCACATGTTGAGGCGTATGTTTCAAATCTGAGGATGATGCCACCCAGTCCGTGAGCTCTCAGTGTGGACTCAAAACTGTACTGGTTGAAGAATAATACCGAATATTTGCAAGCACTTCAAAATTTACATCTGCTCACTTCCCTTCCCCCAGCAGAGAGCTAATCAAGAGATGAAGAAAGACCCTGGGGGCTGAGGGAGGGGAGAGTGCCCCTTACCCACAGTCACGGTATATGCAGTTAGGAGACAAATCACAGCCTTACCCGAAGGATTTCCTCAGTGTTGCCAAAAGAGGATACCTGAGATAAGTTGTCAGTCAAGGGACAAGGTGAATTACAGACATCAAGGAAATGGAACAAACACCCAGGCTGAAGTGCTACAACAAGAAATAACAAGAAGCCAAGGGGGAGGGGACAAGGGAGAGGGATGGACTGGGAATTTGGGGTTGGTAGATGCAAACTATAACATTTAGAATGGACAAACAACAAGGTCCTACTGTACAGCACAGGGAACTCTATCCAATCTCCTGGGATAAACCATAATGGAAGAGACTATATTAACAACAATGTATATATGTGTAAAACTGAGTCACTTTGCTGTACAGCAGAGATTCACACAACATTGTAAATCAACTATACTTCAATTTAAAAAAAAAAAAGAGAGTTTTTTTTGGGAAAAAAAGAAAAGTAGCAAGAAACTACAGGTCAGGACAGGAAGCTCCATCCAAACAATTGTTTTGAACCCTGGTTGCACAGTAGAGTATAATTTTTAAAAACACTGATAGCAGTACCCCATTCCAGACCAATGTGATGAGAAACTTGGTCATTGAGACCAGACTTTGTTTATTTAAGTTCCCAGATGATTCTACTGTGCATCCAAGGTTGAAAACCATCAAATGAAAGTATCTGAGCGTAGCATGGTGTGGACACAGGAAAGCAGCTGTGGAATTGGTCAGATCTAGATTAATGTCCCATATTTGTAAAAAAAACATTTTTTGTTAATTTTTGCTTATCATACAAGGAAGGAGGCTTTAAGCAATTTTGTCTGAGCCTTATTTTCCCCATCTATAATATTGAAATAATAATGCTGCCTGCTTAAAATTTTTACTAGTACTAAAATTCTGATACCCACTATGCCACTCAATCTGCCCTCTAGTAGAAAATTACTGTGTCAATTTCATAAATACTTATTAAACACTAAATATGTGCTCAGATATTCCCAGATGAATAAGACAGAAATGGCATTTATCCTCCAGAACAGGGGCTTTCAAAGTTAACATCCATCAAAATCACCTTGACAAAAAACTGCTGGTACCTACCCCAGAATGTCTCCTTCTGTAGGTCTGGGGTGTGACCTGATTATTATCTTTCCAAAGACATTTCCTAGTGATTCTGATGCTGCCGGTGAGAGCGGACCCCGCTTTGAAAAACATTGTCCTGGGAAATGACAAACGATTAGGAAGAACAGGCAGTTGAAAAATGGGATAAGTGCTATGAATAGAGAGTGTCTGGGTGGCTGATGGGAGCCTAAGGAGAAAAAAGGAGGTGACTTGAACTTCTTCCAGGGAGTGAGGACATCAGGGAAAATTTCCTGGGAAGAGGTAAGGATAGAAGAGTTAAGGGATAGAAGAGATAGGAGAGTCTCTAGGTGGAGGGAATCGGAGAAGTTAGAGCATACTTGGAACACAGGGCGACCCAGAGAAGGTGGGTGAGTTTGGGGCGTGGATTGTGGGGGGCAAGGGTGCTGAGGGCAGACAGGTAAGGGACAAAAATGGGGAGGGACTTTGATGCTTAAAAGTCATTTATGCCAAGGGCAGTAGAAGGTCATTGAAAAGCACAGATGGTCAGGATTGCTATGAAAAGATCTCCGTGGCTGCCCCCGCTGGGGTGGGGAAAATATTGGGATGGAAATTGAGACTGGAAGGTCTCCACTCTGGGAGGGTGCTTGGGCTGGGGCTTGACTCAGACGATTTCTTGTTATTAAATGGAACTGGCCTAGGGTAAAAGATAAAGACTCTGGTCCACCAGACAAGGAAACTTGGATATCCAAAGGGGA
Organism: Grampus griseus; assembly: GCF_964374135.1. Lineage (NCBI taxonomy): Eukaryota > Metazoa > Chordata > Mammalia > Artiodactyla > Delphinidae > Grampus > Grampus griseus. The sequence continues at coordinate 6,672,680 of NC_139018.1, read as the reverse complement.
GCTCCTTCTGAGTATTGGGACCTCAAAATCTTCATGGATAAGTTCTGAGAGCTTTGAGAGAAAAGCCAGGGAGGAAACCTGGAGAAAGCACATATTTCCAACTGGAAGGTGGCTGTGTGAGTTTCCTGCAGCTACTGTAACAAACTCCCACAAACTTAGTGGCTTAAAAACTGTACACGTTTCTTACAGTTCTGGAGGTCAGAAGTCCTAAAATCATGGTGTCACAGGACTGCATCTCTTCTGGAGGCTGTAGGGAATAATCCATTCCCTTGTCCTTTCCAAATTTCAGAGGCTTACTGGGTAACCCAGGATAATCTCCCTGTCTGAGGTTCTTAATTTAATCACATCTGCAAAGTCCTTCTTGTGACACAAGGTAACATTTATTTATAAGTTTTAGGAATTAGGAGATGGACATGTTTGGGGGCCTTTATTCTGCATATCACAGTGGCAAAATGGTACATGGGTGATTGTTTGAGGGCACAATTTGCAACACAATGGAAGACAAGAAGGGTCAGAATGCTAAAGATTAAGAAAGAAAATTATAAAATGAAATGAAATCCCTTCCATGAGCCAGTTTCGTATATTTCTTTTTAAAATAACTTAGTAGGACAGATTTAAGTCAAAGTCTTCTCTGTAATGACTGATGGAATTATTTTATTTCTTCTTCATTTATTGAATGTTTTAAAGCCCACCTTTCCTTCCCTCCCCCCTTTCCTCCCTTCCTCCCTTCCTTCCTTTTCTGATGCCTTTTCTGTGGGCTCCGATTTCAAAACTTTAGAAATAATACAACAGTAGCTGTGTGACAGCTCTGAGATAACAAACTCATTTTCCAATCATACAAATGTTTTTAAAACTCCCTGAATCATCCCAAATTTTACTTGCATTAAAAAAAAGGAACATAAAATTATTGACTTTGTCTTTTCATTTCTTCTCCACACTGTTCTCTTATTTTTGAAGTTCACTTTCATGTAGCTTGAAAGGACTTATTTTTCCATTGGAAATTATTTCCTATATTCACTAAATAATACAATTTTTAAAATATCTGTATTTTAAGTCTGAAAACAACTATCTTTATACAGTATTTTGATGAATCCCCATGGTTAAGTTTCATGTAAAGTGTTTTTCCACTTCTGAAATAATTTTTCTAAAGAAAATAAGACAGTACTTCCCCCCCCCTCTAATCCAGAAGTACTTTTTGATATGTGATAAGAGTGTGGCACTGGAATAAATCAGGTTATTTTAAGTTCTGTAAATTTTGAGGTAAATATGCACACACTTGCATATGTAAAATGTTATTCCCTTTTATCCAGATGCCTCTGATGCCAAAATAGTATTATATCCATTTGTGAACAGTTTAGGAATATCAGTTCTTTGCAAGCTAATGGGAAAGGATATCTATCTTTGGAAGCATAGGATTATTTGAACAGTTGTGAGTTTCTCACTTAAGATGCACACACAGAGGAAGTGAATTCCACACTTAGCCATGTTATAGGTAAAGAATGAAGGCTATAAAGACATTTATCTCCCATACAGTGTCTCAAACAATGTACCAGCCCCAGAATCTCACCAAAAAACAAATAGAAAATCGTAATGGATGTAATCTAGAAAGAAGATATATGACGTGAAAAACAAAATATGAGATTCAGCAAAAGACAAAAATTAATAGAGGACAAAGAAATACGTAATAAATAATAATTATTGACAGTAAGGAAATGATTCTACAGTGGAAGCTTTCATAGCTACAAATTTAAGACTGATAGGCAAAAAAAAGGAAATAAAAATAATGTCTGAATACCACAAGGTTTTATTTTTATTTAAAATAAATTTATTTTTCCTTAAAGTTTTTACCTGAAAATGGTTCCTTTGCCCAGTTTTGGGGTCAAGGTTTTCTAACCTGAGTGTGCCTTTGCTGAATAGTTTTCTACATGTTGTTTCTGACAAATCACATCTACTTCACATCACTAGTGTTTTTTTCTTTTTCTTTTAATTTCTTTTAATTAGAGAGAGAAATAATTAATTTGACAAGAAATCAGAGTGTCGGATCTTCCTAGTATTTTATAAATGTTTTCATTCTTTTACATTTATCTTATCTACATGTAATTAGACAGCATTTTTATGTTACTCACCTTTTTCCAATCATTCAGTGTGGTTTTCATGGAAACAACTCTTTCCTTTTGCTCTTAGGTTCCGTTGACTTGTGTAATATTAATTAAAACACGTGGTTTATACCTGGTGTAATCAGTTTTGAGGAGAAACAAAAGTGGCACTTCTATGGGAGCAGAAGAGCAGAGGCACACAAGGCAGCAGCTTTGTCCCATGGTAGTGGCCTCCAACCTGCATTTTACAGAGAAAATGCAGAGAACCAGTTAACCTGGCAGGTCAGTTAAGTATAGGTCACCTGAGAAAGCCTCTGCTGTCCAACTGTAGCAATTACTATGAAATTGTAATTTTATGTGTTTAATAAGAAACTGAAGCTAAATTTCTGGTAAAAGGTAACATAGGAATAGTGAAGAGTAAATGAAAGTAAAAGGAGATTAAAGTCTGTGTCTTCCTCAGGTACATGGAGAACACAAAGATAAATGTAGACTTTTAAAAAAAATTTATTGGAGTAGAGTTGATTTATAATGCTGTGTTAGTTTCAGGTATACAGCAAAGTGAGTCAGTTATACATGTATCCACTCTTTTTTAGGTTATTTTCCCATATAGGTCATTATAAATGTAGACTTTTTCAGAAGGAAAAGTTAAATGTGAGTGTTAATATACGAAAGTAGCCATAAAATTTATTAAATGAATCTCTAACTTCTATACGAAAAGAGTAGAAGTGTCTTTCTAATTCAAGACTGAAAAAGATAAAAACCTAATAACAGAATAATAAGGAAAAAAGCAAAATAATATGATTTCTTTGTGTTCAAGTATATATTAAGTACAATAAATAAATATAGGTTAGACTCATCTGTTAAAAAAGAGACTAAGATTTAATTTTTTATTTAATTCAACTGTGCTTACATTTATGTGTCATAATGGTCTTGTGGTTATATAAGAAACAATCACAGTTTTAAGAAATGCTTACTGAATATGCATACAGAAATGAAATATGTGTGACTTTGCTTTCAATTATTTCAGTTCAGACAAACAAAGAGGCTAGATGAAGTAAATATGGTAAAATCTTAGTAATTGTTGAATCTAGGTGAAGAGAGCATCGAAAGTCCATTGTACTATAACTTACTATTAATACACTTGATATTTTTATTAAGAAAAATCTTGAGGGATTCAGCTAAAGTGGTGTTCAGAAGGAAATACAAAGCTGAAAAGCATTTATTAGAAAAGAAGAAAGTTTGAAAATAAACAAGTGTTCAACTCCACCAGATTTTTTGGTCACCATTTAAAATTATAATTTGGTAAGTTTTAAGAAAATGCATACAACTGGAACACTTCACCGAAATTATGATATTGAACATGCAAGATTCAATATTTAAAGAATGTTACTTATCTCTCATTTAACCTATAAATTTATAATTTAATGCAATCCAATCAAAAGCCCAGTAGCATTCTTCAGAATATATGACAAATTGAGTTAAAAATTTCACATGAATAATAAATGTGCAAAATAGACAATATAAATTCACAAATTTTAAAAAATGTGGTTACATTTTCTCCACCAAATACCAAGATATATTATATGTTATGGAACTTAAAATGACAGAGTATTGTCCAACAAATGATAAATAGATCATTGAACTATGATGAGTTCAATCACGAGTACAGAAGCAGACCGTTGCTTATATGAGAACTTAGCATGTCTGGAGGAGATATGACTATCAGTGGGTGTGACAGAAACTCTGCCAGATATTTGCCAAATCATTTCATTGTTTTCCTGGGCACAAGGGAACTGACATTCCCAATCTCTCCTTGCGTCTAGGAATGAGTCAGTGGAATATAAATGGAAGTGATATACAGCATTTCCAGATATGGCCCCTAAAATGTCCCAAGTGATTAGTCACATTTTCTCCACTCTTCATGGTTGTAAGTGCAGGACTCCAAGATGGTAGAAGTTTAAGATGGAATGAACCCGATCTCTGTGACCTTCCATGGAGGGGGAGATTCCAGGCGGAGCAAGAAGCTGATCTGCATTGAGCTGTGTAAGTCAAAGAGAAACAAGGATTGTTACAACAGTTAGAATTTAATCCCTAATTACTACAGTACAGGAAACAACTAACTAATGTGTGGCATGGAGGAAATGCTCATCCATTATAAAGGAAAAACAAAACAAAACAAAACAAAACTGCAATATAACTAGTATGCTGCTTCCTAGCAGAGAAAAATATTCAAGGAGGAATAAATACCCAATAATTTAAAAATAACTTTTAAAAGTATAATAAGAGAATAGCCTGTGACTGTGGAATGAAGAGGGCTTCCTTAAGCAAAGCACACAATGGAACAAAACAAGAATCTTAAAGAAAAAAATGACATTTAAATATATCAAAATCCTAAAAAGAAATCTCAGATCAAAAATATCAATGAACACAATACAAGACATAACACTAGGCACTAGGAGAGAAGACACTCACAATATATAAAACAGTATTATTATTCAAAATATATAAAGGATGTCTAAAAATTAATGTCAAAAACTCATGTTGAAAATCATGAAAAGGAAAATAAGTGAAAATTATCAGAAGAGGAAATTCAATGGCCCATGCGTTGAGAAAAAGATGCTCAGCTTCTCCAGCTATCAGGAAATACAAATTAAACAAGAATTAATAGCATTTATCACATGTTACATTGGCAAAGATTAAATGATTTGATAATCCAAATGTTGGAGAACTCATCCACCACTGATAGGACTCAGACTGCTGGAGACCCCTTGGAGCACAATTTAGCATTGCCTGGGACAGCTGGGCATGCCCAGCTACCGAGCAATACCAGTTGTAATTGCTTCCCTAGACCAACATTTGCACATGTGCCCAGAAGAACCATGCAATATATCCAATGCATCACAGTTTGCAAGAGCAAAGGGATTGGAGATTACCTTAAAGTCTATCAACATGGGAATGGTTAAATAATACATGGTATCTACATCTGGTGGAATAGCTCTTAAAGACACAAACTAGATAGATGGATTTCCTCCTTAATACATATCAAAAAATATAATATTTTGTGAAAAAAACATGTTGCAGAACACAATATCTAGCACTCTCCAATCTATTAATGCATGGTTAATTAATTATACAGATCGTATACATTAATTTTTTCTTTGAATTGCATGTAAATGTAAAAGTATAATAATGGGATTACAAAAGCACACACTATTGTTGGAGTTCTAACGGATAACAGATGGTACACTGAAATCAGGGGAATTTGAGAGGAGTTTAGTCTGGGATAATCTATATTTCTGGTCATTTTTTTTTAAATTTGTTTTCCTTTTTTATGGGACAATTTGTAAAAGTCTGGTCAGCTTTCGTGAAATTATCCAAGTATAGCACAAGAGTTGGGTCTGGTAAGAGCAGGAAACTTGGGCCACCCCTAGGCCTGAATGGGTCCATGTAGGTAGTAGTTGCTGGAGAGGAGGTTGTATGGAGGGGAACACAGCCAGGCCATGGCAACCCTGCAGGGATGGAGCTAAGGGAACAAAAACTCCAAATTTAGTACTTTTCTCCAGAAACCTTGATAAAATTCCTGTCTACACTTCCTTTGTCTCTTTTCCTTCTTTCCCAAGTCTGTACAATATGGATGGTTCATTGTTCTGATTCGTGATGAAATTTTTATTTTGGAATCTGAAAAAATAAATACTTCCTGCTGTTTCATTCTAATCCAGTATTCCTGTATTACATTGCATTGAAGGACTGGGAGACAGAAACGTGGGTTCTTCTTATCTTGTGTCTGCTTCTCATTAGACATGAGAAACTGAGCAAGTCATATCCCCATTCTGGACCTCAGTTTTCTCATCTCTAAAATAGGGATGATAATAGTGACAGCAAAGGGTTCTTGAGAAGGCCACGTGAGATAAGATGATCCTCTGCCATCTGAAGTAGTGTTTCTCAGACTTAAAGGTGCATATGAATCACCTGGGGAGCTCGTTAAAAATCAACATTCTGGTTCACTGCACATAGGCTAGGGCCTGAGATTATAGTGCACATGATGTTGGCGCAATGATCATACCTCTCATGGCAAGACATTGGACATTGAGATGAAAGTGTTGCATCCCCAAACAAGTTTACGGAATCCTAATGGTAAACAGGTATCTTTACTGCTGGACTTTCCAGTAGCTCCGATCTACTCGCTGTTCACAAGGACCCCTCAGGAGACTGATAGTGTTCACAGAAGAATCTGAGACAGGGTGGTCAACAGAATAGATCCCTAGCATGGGACTTATAGACCCCCATGATTCAAAGCCTTCCTACCTGGCCAGACTTAGATAAGTCAAAGCAGAGAGTAAAATATGCTGCATGCAGTGAATAGATTTCACTGTTTAATAATCAAGCCCTTAATTAAAAATAAGTAATTCATAAGAGCGATTAATATTAGGTGCCTAAGTAGGTTTGTTCAATGCTCTTGGCATTTAAATAGAGGATGAAGATTAGAATTTTTTTTCTTCTCCCAAAAAATATTTCTTTAAGAAACGAGTCTTGAGCAAATACATTTTTTTACTTAGTTTGAAGACAAATATAATCCCTACACTGGAGGCTACTATAATGCTAGGCTACTTGTAAACACATCCTTGGACAGGGCACTTTTAAGGATTTACTTATTCAGTCAACAAATATTTATTTATAGTCTACTAAGCCCCAGCCACTGTGTTGCACATGAGTTATACTGTGGCAAAGAACAGCCATGGAGCATATCACTGCCCTCAAGAAACTTACATTCTAGGTGGCCAGACACTCACATATGACATAAGTAAGCAGGCAGTTCAGTGAAAAAATAAAACAGGGTGATAGAACACTAAGTCACTGGGGAGGTTGCTTGACTAGGAGGGCCTTCCAGAGGAGGTGTTCTTTACGAGGAGACCTGTAAGATGAGATGTGGGAGCTTTCCAGCCTGGGAAAAGGTGCCAAGTCTAAATACAGTTCAGTTGGCTACAGTACTAGGAAACAAAGAGGTAAGTGGCATTGCATGAAGTTGGGAGAAGTACATAAGCAGAGACCAATTTCTGTATCCTGTATTGTGCATCATAATGAGGGCTTTGGATTTTAAACTTGCTTCCATGGGAAGCCATTGGAGTGTTTGCTTTAAAAAAAAAATGATTGACAGATTTTAAAATGTATCCTGTTTCTCTCTGATGGGCTAGTCAGGAAGTGACCAGTTGGTAGACTACTACAGTAAGCACAGCAAGAGATCATGGTGGCTTGAACCACCAGCCAGTATCCTGACATTGGAGTTGGGGATTGTTGTGGGGATTGGAGATGTAAGTGTGGTACAGGAGTTGGACTGGGGTGGGTTATTGAGAGAATAGAAAGAGCAAGGGACTCCTACCTTCTGATATTAACACTGGGGTGAGGAAGAGTAGGGAGGGGAAGGCAATCCAGGAAGACTAGGAGGAAAATATGTTTAGGATGAACAGGGATTCATCTTGAACAAAGTATTTTTGAGGTTCCTATCATATACCCAAGTGGAGAGGTCAAATGTCTAAGAGCTCGTTGAAGTCTGAGAGCCTTTGGTTTATACAAGCTATTTAGAGCCATGAAAAAGAATGAGAAAATCTGGAGAGAGATTAGAGAGAGAAGAAGGAAGAGGATCCAGACCCCACGTGGTGTGAGGGTTCACCATATCTGGAGGTTGGGAAGGAGTATCCTGTGTGCAGGAGGAGTACTGGGAGATGGTGGTGTCTGAGAGTTAAGTGAGGATAGAGTTTCATGAAATGGGGACAGATCAAAGCATTGACTATTCAGCCAAGGGGCTGAAAAAAGGGCAAGCAGAAGTGTGCCCAGTGCTGGGCTGTGCTGAATGGTGAGAAAGCTAAGACAGTCTCTGCCTCAAAGAACTAACCGTCTGGAGGGAATATTCGTGTCCACAGGTGATGAGTTTACATCTTCGAATTTCAACGGTGATGCATTACCAGGGGCCGCTAGCCAGTCGTCTACTCATGCTCTTCTGAGAAGGTAATAGAGATTTACGTCCTTCTACTACATTTGTTTGCTTTTTGTTTGTTTGTTTTAGCTCTAACACTAGATTGTAAACTCCCCAGCGCCATCTATAGCAGCTTCAGCAGAGAAAACACTCAATGAATGTTTACTGAATAATGAATAAAATATGTGGAAACTCTCGCAAAACTTTATGTTTTTAAATACCATATGCATACAGTTATTTTATTATTCTTGTTGTGAGAATTGGTAAATTAACATCTTCATGGGACCTAGCACGATATCTGAGAAAATACTATGATAGGAAGCAGATGACAAGCACCACAAATTTCCCCACCTCCCTCCCCAAATATAAAACAGAATTTGAGGCAGGGAAGAAACGACACACTGAATTGTTCCTTCCTCATCTACTTGTGCTTTTTCACTTGGGTTATTCCTCCTCTAGACTTCCCATCCCCTTTTCCAATGAAGGAAGATAGAGAAGAAGGAATAGGGACATAGTCAAACGTGGAATGTGGCAGGAGAAGTGAGCCAGAGAATCCACAGAACCGTGTATCATACCAAGAACTGAGGAGTGGAAGCAAAGAGGCCAAGGGAAGAGGAACTAGTAACCTTGAACCTACCTCTCCGTCAAATACTGCTTCCAGTCCAGATCTGCTTGCTGGCCAGCCCATTTGTCAACACAACCTGATCGCCCTCCCAATGTGCTCACCCATTCCCCTCTCCAGGCAGCCATTGAAGTGGCTCAGGGGACCCAAAGCTTCAGGTTAAAATAATAGATTTGACTGTAGAAGGTAAATCCAGCCACTCCTAAGGCACAAAACCAAACAACCACCCCAAATAAAAGTCATCCTCCACTGCTTCAGGACATGTGAAAAATTCAACTTGAGAGCTGAAAAAAACACAACTCCAAAGACTTTGGGAACACTGCAACATTTGCCACCACCAACAGAGGGATAAGCAGACTGGACGGTCTACGTAGGGGAGGTGTCAAGATGATGACTTGTTTATTGTGTATAAAGTGACCATGGAGATGTGGATAATCAACAGCAATAACAGCAACAACAGCAACAAAGTTTACAGTTTCTATAAACCACTTTCTTGCAGGCTCCTCTATGATATACTTTGAGTAAATTATCATCATCTCCACTCTACAAATTGAAAAGCTAAGTAAGAATGAGGAATGCATGTAAAACCATGATAAGCTTCCCCTAACCAGGTCTGTCCTACCACAGCACCATCTCAGGCTCCAGGCACAGGCTTCAGCATAAGGGTGGATGAGCATCAGTGTCTGGTGTTACTAGTTGGAGAAACAGTGTGTGGAAGACATATCTATCCTAGGAGGAAAGGGTGAATTTGAGTGGTTAAACCAAGGAAGCTTATCAGAGATTGCAATGGAAGATGTTAAACAGGGACCAGGTGCTGTGGTGAGTCTACTGTATGGCATATATACTGAGCTTGGAAAGGAATGGAAACCAGGAAGGGAGACTCATGCAAAGGCAGGCCAGTGAAATTCAAGCAGCCCAACTCCTCTGCTTAAAGACCAGGTGCACACCTTTGTTGAGAGCCTAGAGTTTGTGGCCCCTCTGCTCTGACTTTCTAGAAGTTCCAGAAGAGCTTCTAAAGCTTGTCATACTTTGGTTCCTCTGTATCTTTGCTCATGCTGTGCCCCTCACCTGGAATGCCTTGCCCTCTTATCCCTCTGGTCAACTCTTTTTCTTCTTTGCTTCCCCATTCTGCTCATGTGGCGCTCCTCCCACAAGCTGCCTGGGAACAAATGATCTCAGCTATTTGGGCTATTCCTCCACCTCCATGTTGAATGGCCTCTAGGTCAGGGCCTGTCCCACCTTGGGTTGTTGCCAAGTGCCTCCAGCCTCCAGGTGGTTGGTGTCCTCATCCCCTTGGTGGCCCCAGCCCAGAGCCCGGCACAAGATTCTGCTTCATGAATATTTTTGCATTAAATAATACATGAATAAATGAATGACTTTAATGATCATCAAGTTTACAGGAGCTTTCTAGACCCCAGCTAGACCCTGCTATTTTTACTATTTCTTTCACACCACTGAGATCAGAGGCGATACAGCAACATCTTTAAAATAACAGCTTTTGGTTCCAGATATAACTGGATTGAAGTCTCTATTTGACTATTAACTAGCTGAGATTTTTAGTTATTTAACTGATCTAAACCTTATTTGTAAAATGGATTACTATGAAGGGTATATGAGGCCATGGATGACAATTATTTATCACAGAGTTGTAGTAGTAGTAGTAGTGGTAGTGGTAGTGGTAGTGGTAGTAGAAGTAGTAGAGCTAGTAATCAATATCATTGTCGCCATGGTAGCAGCAACAGCAGCAATAGTACTGTTAGTGATAACAATAGTAGTAGCAGTAGGAGCCATCACAGTAGTAGTATTGGTAGTAATATAAATAATAATATCAACAGCATTAAAGGTAATAGTAATAGTAGTAGTAGGAATAAGTATAGTAGTAATTATTAAGCTGATGGTTCAGAAACCTTGCTTGTTTTATTATCTCCAGACATAGACAGAGCCATAGTTTTGACAACTCAGGGTGCTATCAGGAGACAATTAGTCTCATAAAGGAAAAAAAAAAAAAGTAAATTTTTTAAAGGAGTTTCCACTAATGCCAATCCCCAAAAAAGTCAGATCTAAAATTATGATACTGTTTGTAGAGTTTTCTACTTAAAAGTTCTAAGAAATATTAAAGCAGTACATCTGAAATGAGAAACCAAATTTCCTATTTCAGGGAGAGCCACTAGGGCTGCAGGACCGTTAGTCGGGTGAGGCAGCTGTCCAGCTTAAGATTCAGCAGATAAATGGGAAATTGGCTGTCCTACGGGGCACGGGTTTATCCTCAAAGCTGGACCTAGAAGAATTCAGATCTCAGTGGTGTCCACAGGCTGAGCCTCTCCCTCTGGCTTTCCAACTTGGCTTGTGCAAACAGTCTCATTAATCCCCGGTCAAGTGCAAGCATGCAAACGCTCTATGAAAGAGAATGAAAGAAAGGATGGTCCTTGGATCAACAGGAACATGAAGATTTCCAGGATGCCTCCCTTCTAACTTTAACAATAGCCAGAGAGTGCTTGACAGAGCAGCTGAGGGTGACGTTTGTGGTCCTAGATGCCTGTGGCCCCACTCCCGCCGGCCAGACTCTTGGTTTGGAAAGAGCCTCTGGCATACTGATCTGATGTCATTAAGAGACCTCTGCTTTCTAATGCAGGATGCATTCAAAATTGTTTGTGACAGTCGCGCCTCCACCCTCGTAATTATTTAATCCTTCTGGAATGTGGAGAATTGGCATGAGATACTGGACTGGGAGTCCATGACAAGTCAGCTTCCTTCTCTCTTGACACAGGACATCTTCATACCTGGATCTGCAGGAATGGGACAAAAGTCCATTGGAGAAGAGCTTGTTCATTCTAGTTGGAGCTAAAATCAGACTTGACTGATGTGCTAAGTGCTGAAATTACTTGTGTCTACCTGGGAGACAATCAAGGGACAGAGACCAAACTAAATGGGCTTGTGATCCTCTTTCTCTCTGCTTCTCTTTCTTCTTAACACACTAAAACTGAAAAGTCAAATCCATTAAGCAATTCATACTTTGGTTTTCAAAAGACAGCAAACATATACTCTGAGCAAGGGAAGCAAGTCTTTTCTTGCATCTGAGTTAAGGAACACTGAGTCTTTCCATTCAGGCCCTTCAAGGTGCATCAAGTTGAAGGGTGATCTAATCAGCTTTCAAGGCAAAAGTTGTGTTCATTGTCTGCACAGTTCTATCCAATAATTATTCCGCCATTGAACACACATAGACTCTTCATTTAACCTTGATCTTACATCTGCAAAATGAAATCAAACATCCTATTCAAAGAGCAAACACAGAGAAACTGGGTGCTCCCAACACAAGACTTAACCCTGTGTAGATGCTCAAAAGTATCTGTTAAAGGAAAGAGTGCATTTTGCTAAGTGAACAAAACAATGATTCATAGAAGTGAGAGCAGAAAAGGAAGTCATAATAAATACAGTTTAGCACTCCCACTTCACTAATGAACTAGACCCACACAGGTGTATTAACTGAGCCAAGGTCATACGGGTGTATCACGGCAGAACACAAGAGTTCTCCAAAATCCTAGACCAATGTCTATTACCTACAGGTCAATGGATAAAGTTGCTGCTAACTAAAGGGCAGTTGGAAATTCCCCTTTCTCTTTACATTTTTTCAAAAAAATTTAATAGTGGTAGTAAGAATAGAATTAAAAGAATAGCCTTCTTGACTACTTCTCATTTTCCTGCAATCTTTCAGAAACAATGATGCCAATAATACAAAAAGTGATGTTGGTCCAGTGGTGCTTGGAGTTCAGTTCATGGACTGGCAGCCTCAATATCCCTGGGTAGATTTCAGCCTGGGTAGGCCCAAGGAATTGGTATTTCAACAAGTTCTCTGGGAAATTCTGAATTATGCTACATTTTGAGGACCACTGATCTACAGACTGTTGCCTGTAAAAGCACCCATAGCCCTGAAAAGCATGCTTATGATTGTGGCAAGGGTTGTTGATTGATTACTTACTCCCTTCTCCCTTGTCTATCCTCTAGTACAGAGACTTAGAAAGTCATGTATTTTCTTGCAGCTAGAGGTGGTCATGAAACTGAGTTCTCCCAACTGAGATGTAAGTAGGGATCTAGGGGTGTTTGGGAAAGATATTTCTTTCCTGATCAGAAAAATGTACGTGAGGAGAAACCTCATGTCTATGTCAACTTATGTTCCTGACTTTGAATGCAATGTGTGTGGATCTGATGCTTGTTGTTCAGCAGCTATTTTGTAGCCAAGAGGAGGAAGTCAAGAGAATGACAAAGATGTCAACCTAAAACAGTGACTTTGAAATGCCAAACTATGTCAGTATATCCTTGAGAGAGAAAAAACGTGTTTCTAGTTATACATATATTATCAAAGCTACCATTTTGCTCAGTTTGCCTCCACAATAACTATGAGTAACTATTATATAACAAAATGAAGTATAAATTTCTGCATAACTTTGCATTAAAATGAAATACAATCAACTCATAGATTGAATGCTGGCCTGTAAAGAGGTACTAATTATGTAGCAAAAGGAAAAGAGGGAGAGAAGCAAAGAACGAGAAGGCATGGGCTTGTTAAGGTATCTATTTCTTTTGTAGGGTGGTCGTAGGAAGCTACTCACAATCTGAGTAGCTTAAAGCAACAGAACTGTATTCTCCCCTGGTTCTGTAGGCCAGAATTCTGAAATCAAGGTGTCAGCAGGGTTGGTTCCTTCTGAAGGCCCTAGAAGAGATGCAATTCTCTTCCTTTTGTTACAGATTGAATTTGTTCCCCCAAAAGATGTTGAACTTCTCGGTCCCAGTACCTGTAAATGTGACCTTATTTGGAAATAGGACTTTTACAGATGATCAAGTTAAAATGAGGTCTTTAGGGCAGGCCCTAATCCTATATGACTCTGTCCTTATAAAAAGGAGAAATTTGGACACAGAGATAGACATGCATAGAGGGACGACAGTGTGAAATAGGGACAATGCCATGTATAAGCCAAGGAACATGTGAGTCTACCAGAAGCTAGGAGAAGGGCAAGGAACAAATACTTCCTCACTGCCCTCAGAAGGAACCAACCCTCCAGCACCCTTCTAGCTTCTAGTGGCTGCCAGCTGTCCTTGGAATTCCTTGGTCTGTAGAGCACCCCTCCCATTTCTACCTTCATCTTCACATGGTTTTCCCCTCTGTATCTCCGTGTCTCAAATCTCCCTCTCTTTTCTCAGGAAGGATTTGTCATCGGATTTAGGACTCATTCTAAATCCAAGATGAGTTGATCTGGAGATAGTTATTTACATCTGCAGGATGCTATTTATAAATAAGGTTACATTCATAGGATTGTACATATCTTTTGGGGGGATACAATTCAACCTAGTGCAAGGTGTTAATATTCTAGTAGGAAAATATAATTTAATGGTTAATAATGTGATAACTCTGTAAAAGACCCATTGTATACCATCTTGTACCCTCAATAACCATGGTGTCAGAAAAGGGGAAGAGAAAAGAAAAGTGGGACAGGACAAGAAGTGGTTGACTTTGAACTGTTCCTTCAGTCCAGAAGACTTCCAAGAAAACGTTTAAGTTCTACCTTGTTAAATTCAGGAAAAAGTTTTCACATCTCTTAATCTCTATTTCCACCTTCTGGCTTTACTTAAAGGAATAATTGGCCCTGTGATTAGAAGGATAAAAATCAGCACAGCATGTGAATTTACCAATTATTCTTCCTTGCTACGGACATAGCCAGTTTCAGTTTTTGGTCCCATCCTAAGTATGACATCTCAGTGACAAAATAAATCAATTAAGTTGAGAGCTCCTAGAGGGTGAATAATAGACTGGGATAAAGATACCAGGGTTGAGTAAAAGCTCCACTTCTAATTAAGCAAAGGAGTATCCACAAGACCCTGCGCTTACATGGCCTTTCACTCCTTCATCTGTAAAAAGCAGGGGTTGGCCTAGCTTGTGTTTCAAATTCCTTCCGCACCACGATTCCTTTCCACACACTCCCTTTGGAATTTGGACAGGAGTTGAGTGTGTTTTTTGTTTTTGTTTTTTTTCTTTAATGCATATGATCAGTATGGAGATTTATGGAGACGCTTGCTTTTTATACAGTTAAAGAGGGAAACACACACACACATTATACACAATAGCAGCAAGAGAACTTTTGCCAGCCTAACACACATTTATACAGCAATAGCAGACACAGTGACACCAGACTGCAAGTAGGAAAATTGACTCTGTCAATATTTACTGAGACAGAAATGGTAATGCAGGCTGTTTTTCCTTCCTTCACTCAACAAACATGTGTGGAGACCTCAGTCTCAGCCCTAGGTACCAGGCACTGGGGAAAGAACCATGGATAAGACATGGCACCTTCCTCAAAGGGCCCAGGGTCCATCTGAGAGATGGACTGGATGGCAGAGCAAGGTGGCATGTGTGTTAGAATAGGGATAGGCTCCAGGTGCTGTGACAGCCCCAATCACAGCCTTGGGGACATTCAGAAATGCCTCTAAGGTGTTCTGAGCCAAATCCTGAAGGTTGTTTGGAGGGTAAGGTGTGGGTTGCCCCGTTGCTACCTCAAGTTTTGAGGCAATTCAAAATCTACAGTTTCTCGACCTTTAAGTGAATCAAGCAGGAAGCATCTCATGCTTTCCTTTCAGCTGGGTTAAACAGTTCTGGATCTCTCCCAAAGTGTATGATTATCAATTAATTCCACCAGTTATCATCTTAAACCACCACTTCCAA
Organism: Grampus griseus; assembly: GCF_964374135.1. Lineage (NCBI taxonomy): Eukaryota > Metazoa > Chordata > Mammalia > Artiodactyla > Delphinidae > Grampus > Grampus griseus. Next base: position 6,657,279 of record NC_139018.1, on the reverse strand, counting down.
TCAAGTCACATCATTTCTCCAAAATGCTCAAGGATACATCCTAGCCTGGAGAATGACATCACCATGTGGACTTTGCTGCTAGTCAAGACCCTTTGGTCTTTGGTTGACCTTTTCAATGCCATCTCATACCACAAATTGCAATAAAACATGATACATCATACCAAATTTAGGAGTAACTTCACTAATTTTAGGTGTAGGGAGCCACACAGGTGTTTTGGAATTCATATCAACCAGCCTGATGTGTGTGGTTATGACTGTTTATATTCAGGGAATTTGTATGGGGATGAACCCCAGGATAAGGAGCCAAAAGATTTTATATCCTCACCTTGCTCTGCCACCTATGGACCTGGGTCAGCCTCCATTCCCCCATCTGTAAACTGGAAGGGGCAATTCCTGGTCTGGCTGCTTCCTGGTAGTGAAAACCAAAGAAGTAATGTGGAGTCTTAAGTGTACAACCTTCTTCATCAAGGCCGAGAAAGTTGAGTGTAAAGTAAGAGGCTGGACTGTGATTTTGGGAGACCCGAGTTCCAGTCAAGGCTCTCAAACTTCCTTTAACTCTTTGTCCCACCTGTCCCAGACTCGATTTCCCATCTAGAAACATGTGCAGTCTGGCCTAGACCTAGACCACAGATGATCTCTCAGGTGCCCCAGGATTACTGGAGAATTCTATGAGTCTATCTATTTCTTTTCCATTAAGAAGCAACACTTCCTCAGTGTAAGTGATGTGAAATATTTTGAAAGTGTGCACACACCAGAGAAATAATTTTGGATCCCACTGTTTGATCTGTGCATGCTGCTGGTCCTAGAGTTGTTGTTTCCTCATGGTCCAGGCTGGGCATGGTGCTGGAAGGCTACATTAACGCCCAGCTGCGAGGATGGCCCCTGTTCAGAGTGAGGGTGTCTGTGTGGGTTAGTTGGTTATGATGTATACATCCCTCACTGCTCACCAGGGCAAATGGGCAGCCATGCGTGGACACATCACTGTGCTTGCCTGAGACCAGGACTTGGAGCCAGGGCTTTGGAGATGTGTGACTGGACCCTCCGTTCTCCAGGGCCCATATCCAGCCCCTTGCTGAGCCAACTCGTGGTAGCCTCATGAAGGCTCTCCAGCCCCCACCATGGAAATTGAATTTCTCTCTGAACACAGGCATTCTCCTAGATCAAACATTTTGAGCAGACTAAACATCTCTGACAATGAGCCCAAAGTTTCATAGCAAAGCAATTTCACTTGGTAATTTGTTCAGCACTAAATGCATTTAGTTCTCCTAAGTTCATCTCTCACTAAATTATTTTCCCAGGACCATTCATTTTTAACAAAATAAGGCTAGCATGCCTACGCTATAATAGGACCTTTGCAAAACGAGTGCATATGTTACAATGGCTTATTTTCTGTCATGGAGATTTAATCAAATTCACTAAGTTGGAGGACTATAATAGAGATTTCCAATAATATATGTTAAAAGGGTTTTTATATGACATCTTGCAACTTGTGAATAAAATCAGATGGAGTGTGTGTTTGGTACTTCCACCAGATGCTGAATTAACTGACCCAAGGGAGTCCATAGAGTTCCTCTTATGCAAGCAGATCATATAAGCCAGCACGTTCTGGACTGGTTTGTTTGATCAAGTTTCTAAATAGAGGTGCATCTTATCACAGGATAGAAATATACATTTTCACTTGGGTTCTCTAAAATCTAAAAAGAATAGGAAATGAACGTTGATTGCAAATGAGCTCCTTTAACGGTCCACTTCACCATTTACGATATCAGATGCATTGTGGCTTTCTTGTTTGTTCTTATTTTTTGGCAAGCCATTATAATAACTCATTCAGGTTCAAAATACCTATCATTTTTTCCAAAGATAATCACTTATTAATTAAGTGAATAGAAAAAGGCCTGGGTCCTGCCTTTCAAATAGAAATGGCATCCGTACACATTTTCCAGAAGGGCCTGTTACTTTTATACATATCATACCCCCATCATTCTTTCCCCACAGCTTGTATATTTGTGTCCTCTGCCTCTCATTGCTGTTTCTGTCTTTTCCTATACCTGAAATATTAAAGTGATGCAAGGTTATGGGACCTTTTACCTCTCTAAGGAGCAGATAGGGACAAGGACCTCTGGAGTGACCTACTGAAAACATACAATACATGAAGAGGATGGTGTTCTCTTCTCACTTATCTTTTTAGTGCAGCCACCTTAAATTGTCTGAGCCACTTTGCAATGGGGCAGAGCAGAAATTGTTGAAATAGCAAGCCCGATATTTTTAAAGTTCAACTACACATATGTCCACAAGTGCATTTAATAAGTTCATCCTGTTTTGACCTCACTGGAATTACCTCCATCTAAGTATGTAAGACCACCATATCACCTTTTGTTCTTTATTGAAGATTTTTAATTACTGACCCTTTTATTGTCATTTGAGAGATTCATAGAATCATAGCAGACAATTCAGCCTGCTGTGATTTTACCACTACTTTTTCAGTCTTTTATTAAATATTTATTGGATCTGTACTCCATGCCAGCTGCATTGCTCACCTTGTAATACATCAAAGCAGGTTGTGACTGTAAGTTACTTGAAGGTGATGATTCAATCCTTTCTTGTCGATTCCTGTGCCCACTGGGGCTGAGGCCATAAGAAGTAAACTCAAACAAGACCTGAAGACACAGTTCCCATTCTGCTTCTGGCATAACTTGTTTCAAAAAAGTGAATTCATCTCAGTGAAGCTCAGCGTTCTCACCTGTGCATGGGGATAAAAAAATAATGCATCACTGAGACAGAGGAGAAAATCAACTGGATAGCATTGATGACATTTAAAGTGATATGCAAAGCCTAATGCACCACTATAAATACTTATCACTGGGCCAGAGAAAGGTGTACGCCCCCCAAAACAGCATTTTGTGGAGCCAATAATTGGAATGAGTGATTATGCTAAAGACAAATAAGATATTAATCACCAGCACCAAAAGGCAGCCTGCTTAGAAGGGAGATGCACAGACTATGGCATTATTAAGTCCTTGATCACAAACCCAACTCAACAGCTAAGTTCTAATTGTGTGTTGATGGTAATAGGAAACAGCTCGTGCCCTCAAAGGTTTACCATTTAGAAAAAGAGTCAGATAAGATGTTCGTCACCAACCAACCACAGGTGGGAATCATGATTCTTCCGTTCTTTCATTCAATTAATATTTATTAAAGACTTAGTATGTGTCAGGGACTGTTTTAGGCCCTAAAGAAACAGTAAAAATAAGCCAAAGCCCACACATTCATGTGCCCCGAAACAGAAAATCAACAGACACAAATAATTAATCCTAGAAATACCAGGAAAGTCACAGCTAAGAGGACTTAAAACATGTGCACTAGTGATAGAGATTGATGATGCTTATGGAAAGTTCAGGGAAAGTTGAGGTTGAATGGTCAGGAAAGGCTTTATTGAGGAGGCAACATTTAAGCTGGAACCCACCTGATGAGAAGGAGCCAGGCATCCATGGAGAATGATAAGAAGGGGGTGGGACTGGGTACTGGGCAGAGGGGCAGCAAAGAGATGGACATGTTGGAAGAAATAATAAAAGCAGCTTAGTGGGAGCTTAGTAAATGAGCAACCAGTAGTGGAAGACGATGTTGAGGAGGCTGGGAGGAACTGCATGAGTTAGGACTCCTTTAGTAAGCAGTTAGTGTTAGTCAAATATGATGACATGCATAACTGTGCTAGGATTATTCAAAACCAGAAGCCATCTTCAGATGAGTGGACAGCTCCATGGTTGAGATATGGCTTTAGCTAGACTCTACGGGATGGGATTATGTTCCTATGGGAAGCAGTTCATTTTGCAAACCTGCCTACTCAGAATGCATCGAGTGTGTTTGAGAACCACGTTTGACTTTAGACCAAAGTAATCATCCACTTCCTTCTCCAACCCACATTGTTGTTGACCTGTAAAGATGCTTCTTCATGTGCACATAGAGTAAGTTATCAAGAATCCCAAACCGCTCACCCCTCCAACAAGGACGGAGGTGCCTGGAAAAAAGATGACAGCCGTAGCAGAAGGTCACAGACTTCAGGATCAGGCAGCCCTAGGTCAAATCCCAAGCTCTCCCCCTTGTGCTATAAACCTGTAAATCTACTCCAACTCCTGTCAGCCTTGGTGTGCTTGTTTGTGAGGTGGAGATCAAACTTTCCTATCAAGGTCAGACTTCACCTCTATCCCTTCCTTTGGCTAACCCTTCTCATATTTGAAGACTGGACCCAAAGAAACACTCTCTCTACTTTTCGCCTTTCCCTTGGCCCCTAAACTAACTGTCTTTCCCAGGCAGGGATAAGTGTCCTTTCCTGGGCCCATATTGATTCTGGGGGTTACCATTATTGTTAGGATAGCATTTACTTCATTATAAGGATATCATCCACATAAGTTTTTGGTGGTTGTACAATGTCTTCTTCAGCTTGGTATTCTTTAATATAGAATAGGAACTAAATATGCTTGCTCAAGTGAACTGAACTCAACTTAGAAAATCTTTATATATACATACTTTCAAAAACTGTAATTTGTACTCAAATCAGTGATTTAGTGTAATCCAGGAATGAAAACACAGTAATTTTGAATACACGTCACAGCTCTAGTCACTTCTTTTGAATACTTTTTAAAAAATATATGTCAGTACTTTAATTATAAGAAATTTAATGTACATGAATATTTCAGTGTGCTTCATTTCATTAATAAAAGGGCACTTAGGATTAAATTGCATAACTTGTACTTTTATTTCTCTAGATTTATAGATAGCTACACTAGTTTTTCTATCGTTCAGAGTTTTTAATTCATTATGTCTGAGTGTGCAAGAAAAAAAAATCTGTAGTAAATATCTTGTTTGATTGTATCTCCTTAATTGCATGAGATAGTTCCTGCCTGGAACTCTAGGGATTTGTTGGAAAAAAGACCGATCTTCAGCATCATTAATGGATTTAATGTAGTAAGGTATTTCTCTGTCTGTGAAAAACCATCCTCAGAATAGAGTCCAACAGCCTTAAACTAGGTGTGTGGTTCTCTCAGAAGTGAGCACCTGTGCAAGTTCCCCAGTGTATTCTCACCAAGACACAAGAGTCTACCCATGGTTTCACACTGGGAAAAGGGATAAAGTGAGTAAATGACTCTGGCTAAACATGGGTTCCTAAAACTGGCAATGTCAATCTGAACCTACTCAGCAATGCCTCACACAGTGCCTTGGTCATAGTAAAATCTTGCCAAATATTTGTTAAAATAAACAGAAAGCACCAAAGCATTGGACCCGGGGGTCGTTCAGGGCAGAGACAAATATTCCTCCACTGCTCAAAGGCCATTGCTTCATTCAGCTAGTGCCATAGCTTATTTTCGTAAATTATAACTCAGAGGCCCTTATCAGTTATCTATTGCCAAAATAATTCCAAGTAACAGACAGTCACAAACTCTCAGGGGCATGCAATAATAAGCAGTGAGTGTTCTTCAGGAGTCTATGGGTCCTGGGGGGATCTGGGCATTGGGGTGGGCTAGTTTCTCTCTGCTGGGCTTGACCATAAATCTTTGGTCAGCTGGTGGGTAGGTCACAGGCTGGCCATTCTAGGTGGTCTCAGCTAGGACAGTGTCTGTACTGCATACACTTCCTCACACTTGAGCAGACTAGCCTGAGTTTGTTCTCCTGGTACTGATAAGGGTTTGAGGGAGCAAGAAAGCCCTCAAAGCCTTTTAAAATCTAGGCTCAGAACTGGTACATAATCATTTCTGCTATGTTCTAATGGCAAGTCACAGGCCAGTCCAGGATCAAGGGAATGGGAAACAGACTCTAACTCATGATGGGAAGAGATGAAAAATCTTGTTGCAGAGGGTGTGGAAGGAGGGAGGGGAATTGGGACTTTCCTGCAATCTACGGCGGTCACAAAGTAAAGCTTAGCTTATATACTTCACTATATCTTTCAAGGAAAACAGGGAAGTATGTGAAATATTTTAGAGAGCTTTTCATACAAATTAATGAGAGAAAGTTAAGCAACTAAGCATGAACTACTATGTATCTAGAAAATGCAAGATGTGGAACAAGAAAGATTATTTTGTAATATAACTAAAGTTATGCATTGTTTCTATATCAAATTTGAAAAGTCCTAAGGGGCACAAAGAAGATAAAAAACATCCAATTCCCATTTCTCAGAGACAATTCTGCTAACATCGTTTTTAATCATGAAAATTTCCAAACATGCAAAAAGCACCCATGTGCCCTTTGCCCAGCTTTAGAAATTAGGGACAATTTATCAGTCTTGTTTCATTCATCCTCCTCCCATTGTTTTTTCCTTATGTTGGAACATTCTAAAGCAAGTCTCAGATATCATGTCAGTTTACCCGAAGTGTTTCATCGTGCAATTTTCTTATAGGTAAGGGCAAAGCGCACACACACACACACACACACACACTCATGCTCTCAATAGATCACACTTAACAAGAATTCCTTAATATCATCAAATAGCTAATTCTTGCAATATCTAATTCATGTTCAATTTTCTCCCTTGTCTCAAAAATACATATTTTTATAGTTTGTTTGAATTATTAGTTAAGTAAACATCACACATTGAATGCATATTATTATCATAATCATTACTATTTTCTTGTCACATATGATAAGCACCCATTCTCATGGATCTGCAGTTGACTGAAGGTGGACGGATCCTGCTGAGCTGAGCTGGGGTTCCGTTCATGCTAGGGCAGTCAGGCAGTTCTGCTTCTCCTGGAAAACCCGTGGTCATCTGGGGGTCAACTGATCTACAGAGGGCATGCCTAATTTATCTAGATCTGAACAGAATCAGGCTCCAGAATGAGTCAATAGAAGGACTTTAGAGAAATGAAGACTGTTCCCTAGACCTCAGGCTGCTCTTTTCAAACAACCGACTGCAACAGTAGACACATGGCAGGGTTGTGATGCCAAAAACTCAGCACTGAGTTTCACCCGGTGCTGAATCAAATCTCAGAGACAGAGTTTTAGGTGAAGTAGAAAAGAATAGCTTTATTGCTTTGCCAGGCAAAGGGGGACACAGCAGGCTCCTACCCTCGAAAACTATGTGTCCCCACCTGGGAGGATTTGATGAGGAGTTTTATAGCAACAGTTCAAGGGTGGAGGCGCTGATAAGATTAGGGTGTGTGAATTATCTCTGCAGTCCTCTAATCTGGTCTCAGGTAGTCTTCTTGCTGAGCTTCTCTGGTACGAAGAAAGCTGAAATCTTCCATTTGCTGGGTTTTAATTCTATAAAGAGCTTAAAGACACTGTTATGTGTATCACTTGAGGACCCTGCCCCAAGGCTGCACTATTTTTTCTTGGCTGCCCCTCCCTTGACTTTGCATCCCTTCCCTTCCTGGATTAGCAATTGTTTGGATCTGCCCTTTGGAACACAGGGAAAGTCCTGAAGGCTGGAGTTCTTTCCCTACAAGAAACAGGGGACAGAAAGGCTTCCATGCACAGGAACCCCACAGGGTCCTGCTCGGTTTCCATTGTCGTGAGGGCAAAATGGGTGCACACATGTGACAGTGCCTGGAAATAAGTAGCTGGGCCTTTCCTTCTTTGGAAGTAGGGTCCAGGAGATAGTACTGGAGTTCTGGGTTTTCCAGGCGATTGGTCTCAACACGGGACTGTGGTGGAGGATGGGGCAGCCAATGAGGACCTCTTTCCCAGCATCTGTTATCTCAGAGGCAAGTCAGCTAGAGAAGCTCCGATTCCACCACTCCCTTCTGCAGATGGGTCTCCAGGATTCAAACCCTGGGGGATTGGAGGCTGTGTCTAAAATGGCTCTCTTCCTTGGAACAGAGCACAGTTTCATTGGGGCAAGGTCCAAGCTCAAGCTGATACAAGGAATTTGCTCAAGGGAATAGCTCTGGGGTGGCTCCCTGACTTCCCCTTTCAGGCCAGATTTGCTGCTTGAGCCGATGAGATATGCTTGAGAAATTATTTGTGCCCAGGCACAGTTTACGAGTACAATGAATAAGTAAGGCAAAGGTGCATCCTGCCAGGTCCATGCCTCCTGGCATCCTGAGGGTACAAACACCCACCCCCCCACGGGGCACGTAGGTGGGGCCTCTCCTCTACACACCTTTGACAGCCGTGACGTTCTTTGTGGAGCTGCCAAATTGTTGCTGTACAATTAGTTCTGTTGGCAGGACCTGTGTCCCAGGCTTCTGTGCTTGCCTACTCTTGACGGCTTGGAGCTTTCCCTGGTGAGAATGGAGCAGCAGGAGACCTGGCTCAGGACAACTTCCCAGCTCGGGAGGGAAGTGGACCCAGGAGTGGTAGATGGGTTTCATCCTTCAATGACAAAAACACCTCTGCACTATAGTAATCTCCTGATCATCAGGGATTCAAAAGCTAAATTTCTTGTTGTATATTATCATCTTGTCTGAATAGGCTCACAAGAAACTCAAACAAATCTGTTTATTTGCTACAAAGTGTGATGAGTACCATTTTCCAAGACATAAGACTGTTGCCTGAGACATTTACCTCTAAGAACTCCCCATTGCTGGCAAGTAGTAGAGGTCATGAAACCAAGTGGGACCCTATGGGGTTCCCAGGCACAGAGGCCTTTTTGTCCCCCATTTCTTGTAGGCAAGACTCCAGCCTCCATGACCTTCCCTGAGTTCCAAAGGGTAGATTCTTGAACAGTTGCAAATCAAGGGAGGAGCATCCAGGAAACCACCTGAGGCAAGAATAAAGGGACCAGAGAAGCTCATCGAGATTAGAAGACCACCTGAGACCCTACACATACCCTAATCTTGTCAGCAGCCCTACCCTTTTGAAACTCTGCAGAAGAAAGAAGAATGCAGGACTGTTACTGTCTTGATCCTTATCGCATACCCCTGACCATGAGCCCTGACTATAAGACCTCTCCCTATTCCCCAGGGAGGGGGGCACAGTTCTTGAGGTGCTAGCCTGCTGTGTTCCTGTCTTTGCCTAGCAAAGAATAAAGCCACCCTTTCTTTCTCCTCCAAAACTCTGTCTCTGTTTCTCATTTCAGCATCAGTGTACAGGGAGCCAAGATTTTGGCAACAGTCATACATTTCTACAGACTACAATAGCAATAGGGGTTTGCAACGGGGCCTTGGGGAACAGAGAGGAGGGACATCAAACCTAAAACGGAGGACACAGTAGAGGCGTCCCAGGGGAGGGAAATCCTCACTTGAATTTTAAGAACAAAGAAAAGTCCTCAAAGCGAAGAAAGGCGAGCATGACAGAGCAGTTCAGAGAAAGGAAACAGTATGTGTGGACATTGTGAGGAACGGAAAGGTAATGCCATCCTCTGTTGAGAACTATGAACACTTTGTCAATGGAGTGTAAGGTGGAGGGGGAATTTCCAGTGATTATTCTGAAGGTGTAGGGTGAGGGCAGCTCATGGACTTCTTATCTTACCCCAAATTTGGACTCTTCCTCTGTGGGTAATGAGGCTACCAAACAGAGGAGAGAACTAGATTTTCTATTTAGAGTGGGTTCCCCCATTTAATAGATCAGAAAATGGAAAAGCACAGAGCTTAAATGACCGCCAATGTCAAGTTGATATTAAGTACAAAAGCCAGGATTTGAATATGGATTGCCTCAAATGGGAAAGATAATGTAAGCAGAACCTCATAGACAAGATTAAATACATCTGGGTAACCACGGAGTGGTGTAGAAGAGAAAGATCAAATTCATTCGTCAACTATAAGAAAAAATTTAAATAATGAGCCCTATTTAAGCCTATTAAATTAACATGTAAAATGAAAAGCTTCAATGAAACTCATAATCTTGTACATTAATGATGGCCATATACTAGGTGCCACCCTTCTGGAAAGCAATTTGGCAAAAGCATTAAGTCTTAAACATTTATTCTATGACTCTCAAGGAAATCATGTGAGATGGTGGGGGGAAACCTTTGTGCATAGAAGACTCATTGCAATGTGATTTAAAGCATAAAGTTGAAAACTAAATATTTTAAAATAAAGAATAGTTAAACCTTCACAGCCATAAGATGAAATAGTTTCCAGCTAATTTCGATTGTGAAGACTTAACAAAATAATATCACAACAGACTTATGTGCAATATAGGTGACAAGTGCAGGATATAAAATTAAATATGAAAGAAGTTCAAGATTGTCCCAGGATGAATTGGTACTAGAAATAAGCCATTTTAAATAATCAATTTGGAAAAGAAAAGAATAAAATTTCACAGTTAATAACAGAGCAAAATAGATTCAATTAGCAATTTATCTTGAAAAACAAAAATATCATTATGAAAATTAACTTATGTATTTTATGTGTATAATATATATAGTTTATAATTATAAACCCATGTAAATTTTTAAAGTGAACAAAGAGTGAAAGAAGGAGAATTTGTTTTCCATTTTTTAATAAAAGCAACTGATAGCATGATGAAATAAGCTTTATATGGTACTTACCTTTTGTGAGAAGTTCATGAAGAGGTCACTTTTTGCAAAAATATTCGAGATTTGTAGCAATTTTGCCAAGGACCTCTCTTAATACTTTTCTTATTTAAGCTTGCTCACTAGAAGCATGTGTCATTATTTATTCATTCAACAGATGTCTATGGAGTCTCTATTGTGCGTCAGTCATTTTTCTATAAGTTGGGGTGAAGGAGTAAACAGCAACAACAGCAAATAGACTAAGCTCTTGCCTTCGGTAATATTCTAGAAAAGAAAGGAGGACATTAATTTACTGAACACACATTGATTGACCATCTACTATGTTCAGACCACACTTCTAGGTGCTTGGAACGCATTAGAGAACAAGAAACTCAAAGATCTCTGTTGTCCTGAAAAGTATCTTCTAGCAGGGCTAAAACATATAAACAAATATAGCATCACATATGGGGACAAACAGAGTAAGGCAGTAATGTGATGTTGACTAGTCTTCCCCTCCCAGACTCTACACCTGACTTGACCAAAGTCTCCACCACTTCCATCAACTTTAGGACATCTTATATCTTTTGCAAGACTTGTAAATTCATTTTGCAAATGGCATGCATCCTCTTTGCTTTGAATTGGTAGATTCTTCAGAATCTCTCAATCGGTGAGTTAGTATGAGATTGACCAACGAGGTTGGTGACTGGCCATTGTCAAGCTTGTAAATGGGAGGCATGTGTGAGTGAGGTTATACTTTGATAAGTCAGCACTCCAGTAATGTTTTTGTGTTCCAGGCCACCAAGCTGGTATGGAAAATAGCATGAATACTCCTACGGGAGTCTTCTGTGTATGGGTGCATGGAACCAAGCATGTAAATCATAACTATGTACCTTGTGGATGGAAAGACTGAGGAAAACCGTACTCCATTCACTTTGGCTTTTCACCATAATGTGCCATGTACACTGGAGATATTCAGTAACAAATAAATGAGAGAAGTTGCCTTGTGCTCCTAGGAAAGCTCTCCAAAACCCATTGATTTCCTTCAGGGATTCAGACAGGCTGACCTTCTAATTTCCTAACAGGGAGTTCCAAGTGGTTAAAATGGTCCCTATTTCCAAAATATGGTAATATATAAGTTCCATCTTCAAAAGTCATCCTGTTCAATTAATGGGGAAGGACTAAATCAAACTGCTTCTCTTTCCTGTGGTTTCAATACATGTATATAGGATGGGTACATTGTTTTGCATCTTCCAGTTGGTGATTTAGACATTTCCATTAAGTTTTAGAGGGTTGTTTTGCAACTTCCTATTATTTTTAAAGGTATGTATTTCTCTTACAAGAATTGAGAGGGGAAACATTACATGATGTCTTAATTAGAGTCCTAAATATTAAGGAAAATTAGAATGCCCCCAAACTTTGTCACTTTCATGTTTAAATACATTCTAAAATGTACAATTTCATACAACTGTAAGTATTTTTCTTTAACATTAGTTAAAATCTTTAGACATTTGTAGCAATTTTGCCAAGGCCCTCTCTTAATACTTTTCTTATTTAATAGTAACTTTAGACAAGTTCCTATTGCCCCGAAAATAAAGCCCGTTCAGTACGGAACCTGTGCTGTGCTTTCAGGTGGTACTTTCATGATCATCTCCACAGAATGACAGCACTCTATGCTTTAGCCAAAACCAACTACTATTACCGTCTGGTCCCTGGAAGTGTCCAGAAGCCCCACCCCTCCATCTGTGTGCACTCCTTTCTTCTCATAATTCTCATCTCCCAGCTCCACACTTTCTTCATGGTCCCATTCAAATGCCACTTCTTTGAGGTCAGTTTCCTTAACCTTTGCCATCTAAAATTTCAACTGGGGCCCCCCTCTCTGCTTCTAGGGCATTTTGTGTGAATTAAGACAGGCTATTCCATGGACTAGTGAATGAACCGACACTTTTCAAACCCAAGCTTCAAACCTGACTTGCTATGGGACCTTGAGCAACTCTACTTAAACCCTCTGTACTTCAACTTCCTCACCTGTAAAAGACAGGCAATAGTAGCTCATAGCTCACTGGATTGTTGGTGCTAATATCAAACATGCTGATATGTGTGAAGTGCTTAATACAATTCTTGGCACAAAATAAGTCCTATGAAAGTGCTTGATTTTAAAAATAAACAAGGTGCTAACCTACAGAATTTCAAATGGATTTTTTTCCCTCTCTGTATATATATATATATATATATATATATGTGTGTGTGTGTGTGTATATATATATATATATATATACACATACACACACACAAAGAAGGAGTCAGTAATCCTCAGTGGAGGTCCTGCTTTTGAACGTGGCTCCCATAGTCACAGGGATGCTAATAACCAATACGTACATAGGTGTGAAATGCTGTTACAATTACTGAGAGCAGCCACGGGCATGGTGGTCCCATCACGGTGTTTTCTAAGACACACTTGTGCTCAAAGATAGATGGAAATCCTTTTCTACTTGGACCCTAATCAACAAATGGCGTTTCTCATCAACATGTGTAGATAAAAACCACAGCACTGCATCAACCCAGGAGTGCTAGAGCTTCCCTTCAGAGAGAGCCCTGCTAGGGGGCAGGGTTGATGTTCCAAGAGAAAATTCAGGGCTCTCATTTTTCAGGGGGAAGAAAAACCTCATTCTTGATCTATCAATACATATCCAACATCCAGTGGGGTATGATTTTTACATGATAACTTCGGCAACTAAATGTATCGACACCCTGACATTACATAGCAAAAGTCAGATCAATTTACCAATGTCAGCAGTGGCAGGGGACAAGAGGTGGTGACTATAAAAGATGACTGTTTGATAATACTGTGTTCAGGACTTCACATACATTCTTTGGAAAGTGTAGAGATGGTTGAGCTGTTCATTGTGACTCTGAAACAATGTAGAAGTAATGCCAACAAAACGTTTGAGCAGAGGCTGCAGGAAAGACTGACCAAGGACAAGGAAGAAAGAGGAGAGATTTGAGGAGAGAGAAGAGAGAACTACCACAAGGCCCAACAAATAAAGCACTGAATGCAAATCACTAACAAAAGGCATTGGAGGAACACTACACCTTGGAAGAGAAGTGGTGTGCCCTTGAGCCCGTCCATACTCATGAATACCATTGCACAGCACGCACGCTTCTCCTCCCATCTGATATAAATATGCCGTGAATACTCCAAAGAAGACAATTTCCTTTTATTTGGCCTCTACAGTGATCTTCAGGAAGCCCCAGTGGCAGAACTTTCACAGCCTCTGTTCATGCCTCTTGAAACCTGTATTTAATCATAGACTAAGCATTGCTTTCCTGGGAGGTCAATCGTTAGACTAACGATCGCACATGAGAAGAATCAGTGCATGCCTTGTTTTTGCAGTGAAATATATGAAAAACTAAATAAAATACATTAATATTTTATTAACGACCATTAAGAGCTACTAGAATAGATTATATTATGCTAGTAATAAAAGTGATCATAACATCACTACAACAATAGTAAAAACAATTGCTTTCATACATTGCTGGGTTTCTCCACGTCAGGCACTGTGATGGCGACTTTATAACCAACATAGGGGGAAGGTGTCTGTACAAGACGGCTCCCCTTTTTTTCTCTGTTCAATGCCTTTTAGACACTTGACATTTCGAGAGGAATTTCTGGCCTTCTGGTACCCTCTTTCCTGCAGTAGAACTAGGCTATTCACTTCCCATGCCTTTGCTGCAGCCAGGACCCAGACTTGGCGTTTTGCCTCCAGATATGCCCCTGGCAGGCTGTGATGGTTAATTTTATGTATCAACTTGATTGGATCACGGGATGCCCAGATATTTGCCTAAACATTTTTTTTGGGGGGGGGGTGACTGTAAGGGTGCTTCCAGATGAAATTAGAATTAGCATCAGTGGACTCAGTAAAGCCGATTGCCCTCCCCTGTATGGTTGGACATCATCCTATCTGTTGAGGGCCTGAATAGAACACAAAGGCAGAGGAAGGAAGAATTCTGCCTTCTCTTGCCTTATTGTTTGCCTGGGACATTGATCTTTTCTAGCCCTTAGTACTCCTGGCTCTCAAACCTTTGGACTCACAGTGAACTATACTACCAGGTTTCCTGGGTCTCCAGCTTGCAGATGGAAGACTGTGAGACTTCTCAGCCTCCATAATTGTGTAACCCAATTCCTTCTAATAAATATCTTCCTGTACATACAAGAGAACCTGGTGGCTCCATTTCTCTGGGGAACCCTGGCTAATACAGATGCCGAAATGGGAAGTAAGAGACACACAGAAGGAACAATTACACCCACTGCATTTTTGCCAGCAAGGCTGCCAGCCAAGACTAGGCTTTCAGAGAAGACAGCTGTTGGTGTCTCGGTGGCTTCACTAGCAAGTCTAGCAGAACTGGGTTCCTGGCCAACATGCAGCACCACCATCAGAGCCTGCAGTGACCTTTGCCCATCAGGTCAGTTCTGGAAACTTAATATGAAACCCGGTTCTGTAGATTTCCCAACCATTCTGCAAGATACTCATCAGCCAGTCTCTTGTCTGTATTTTTTTAATGATGCCAAATGCACGTAACATAAAATTTCAATTTACCATTTTAACCATTTTTAAGCCTACAGTTCAGTGGCACTAAGTACATAGATGTTGTTGTGCAACCACCACCACCATCATCTTCAGAACTATTTTCATCCTGCAAAACTGGAACTCTGTCCCCATTAACCACTAACTCCCTATTCCCCCCTCCCCACAGCGCCTCACAGCCACAAGCCTACTTTCTGTCTCTATGAATTTGACCACTCCAGGTATGTCATGCAAATGGAATCATACAGTATTCTTCATTTTGTAACTGGATTATCTTACTTAGCATAATATCCTCAAGGTTCATCCATGTTGTAGCATGTGTCAGAATTTCCAAATGGCAGAATGATATTCTGAGGTATGGCTATACCACATTTTATTTATCCATCCAGCCATTGATGAATGTATAAATAAAACTACATTTTGCTTCCATAGTGTGTATGTACAACAGCGCTCATGCTTACAAATGTAGAAAATATTCTTAACGGTCAATTTTATGTGTCAATTTGACTGAGCCACTGGGTGCCCAGTTATTTGATCAAACATTGTTCTGGATGTTTCTGTGAGGGTGTTTGTGGATGAGATTAACGTTGAAATTGGTAGACTATTTATTGCTAGACTAATACTAATTAGGTAACATATAGTTACATATAATTATGATTTTATTCTATTATTTATATAATAAAATATCTATGGTTTCTCTTGCTCTGGAGAACTCTAACTTATATGGCATCCCAGTCTGTGGTTTGATCATAGTGCTTGTGTCAGCCTCACAAAGTCTTAAGGTAAAAAAAAATAATAAAATAAAAAAATAAAATTTGAAGTGCACAGCAAAAAAAAAAAAAAAAAAAAAAAAGAACCACTGAGGTAGAGGAATCGGAGACAGAAACCTGGAAGAATAGCTCCTTGCAGAGTGATGTTGCCAAGATTCTGGTGAGTAGCTCTCCTTAAAAACTCTTGCCTGGGTGTGTTTGCTGGCTAGAGCTGCCATAACAAAGTCCCACAGACTGGGTGGTATAAACATGAGGAATTTCTTCTCACAGCTCTGGAGGCCAGAAGTCTGAGATCAAGGTGTCATCAGGGTTGGTTCCTCCTGAGAGCTGGGAGGGAGACTCTGTTCTGTGTCTCTCCTAACTTCTGGTGGTCTGCTGGCAGCCTTAAGCAACCTTTAGCTTGTAGAAACGTTATCCTGATGTTTACCTCCGTCTTCATGTGGCGTTCTCCCTGTCCTTCTCTGTGTCCAGATTTCTCCCTTTTATAAGGACACCTGACATATCGGATTTGGGCTCACCCTACCTCGATATGACTTCATCATAACTTAACTAATTACAACTGTGATGATGCTATTTCCAAACAAGGTCACATTCTGAGGTACTGATGGTTAGGATTTCAGCATATGGATTTATAGGGGATACAACTCAACCAAAAACACCTTGGTGAATGTTGTTTGTTTCCGAGCAGGTGATACTCAGCTATCTGAGCAAACTCACACCCATTTGCACATAAGGAATCTTCCCCCAAAGTGCCAGTTGCAGACGTGACCTCAGCAAGGCCCAGCGGTAACACAAGTCCTTTCTCCCCATCCCCTCTCCTGGCCTGGGGGTGGAGGCAATGCTGCACATGCATTATTGATAGACCCCGAGCTTGCCAAGCTTTCTGGCTGTGGGTGTGAGTGTGTGTGACAGAGAGAAAGGAGGCAGACAAAAGGCGTGGACAAGAATGGCACCTCTCGCTGCTAGGGGTTCTGCTTTCATTAAGAACATGTTCTGCCTGTTTTCCAAGGGCACCCTTGACTGTGGCTGTGAAGCAGTGGAGGGTGGAGGTGGCTTTGAACTCCAGCAGATACACACAAAGCAAAGTGTTCAAGTCCCTGGTAATCTGCTTTCAAAGGCCCAGTTCAACAGTGTCCTTCACACCCCCTCCCTGGCCCTGCCTCACCTCAGCGCTGCTTGGAGGCGGGGCGACCTCATATTCCTGTCTCTCTCTCCCTGCCCTCCCACCCCCTCCTGCTTCCCCTTAATGCTTGCAGGTCCTCCTGGAAGACCCAGCCACTTACAGTTGTTCAGTGATTAAATATTTATAATCAGGGCAATGAGTGAGGTGTTGAATAATAAATGCTAAGGTTGAAGCAGCCTTAGATAATTTCTGCAGATTTCTTCATCCATGGCCTCTTTGATTTGAAGGCACATACACACACAAAAAAATCCTTTAATTAACTTTTTTTTGGGTACAGCTGTGACAGTCGATAGGCCTTTATCTCTGTTTTGTTCATGAGCCACTGCCCAGCCATAGGGCCTTTCTGCTGTCAACCCCCCAGCCCCCCAGGCATGGAGATACCCCGTGGTGAAGTGGATCTTGTCTCATTCGTTTCTGAACACTCCAGGGGGTATGCATTTTTTTTAAAACTCAAATCCCTAGACCACAGATTTACTGTAACCATTCTTGGTTGTGGAATAAAGTCACTGAGGCTCACAAACAACAGGAAGAGATGTCCCTTTTCATGGACCCGCCTCTAATGTTTTAGGAACAATTGCGTTTAATTCCACCACCACTCTCTGGGGAAGATACTGGTATTATTCTGAGTTTGTAGTTGAGGAAGCCAAGGCACAAAGAGTTTAAGTCATTTGCTCAAGGCCCAGAGCTGGTAGATGTCGGATCTCGGATGGAGGCAGGCACCGTTCCAGGAAAGAGGGACAAAGAGATGGATCAGAAACAGCCTTTGCCCTGGTGGAAATCTCAGAGCCAGAGGGAAGAGATGTCTGAGTACATAGGAAAAGAGTGAACCACTGTGAGGAAGGTAAATGGAAGAAAAGTGAGCAGAAGAGCAAGTGATTGGTTCTGTATGGATGGGTCTGGGCAGCTTCACAGAGAAGACATGTGAGATGAAAGTAAAACTGCAGGGAAATTTGCCTGAGGATGACCTTTGGGAAAAACCAACTCTTCCATCTTTTTTTTTTTTTCCCGGTACGCGGGCCTCTCACTGTTGTGGCCTCTCCCGTTGTGGAGTACAGGCTCCGGACGCGCAGGCTCAGTGGCCATGGCTCACGGGCCCAGCCGCTCGGCGGCATGTGGGATCTTCCCGGACCGGGGCACGAACCCGCGTCCCCTGCATCGGCAGGTGGACTCTCAACCACTGCGCCACCAGGGAAGCCCTCTTCCATCTTTTGAGTGGTTCCAACCTGTCCGCTTGAAATCCTTTCAGAGAGAACCTGAAATAAATAGTAAATAGTGTTGCAATCAAACCATCTTTTCCTTTTTGAATCAGGATTCTAGTCCTGAATTCAAAAAGCACAGAATCAGAGAGTATTTCAAGATAGTTTTACATGGTCATTGTGACTAGTAGAAAACTCTTATTACCTGATCGATTGTTTGTGTCTCACCCAAAATTCATATGTTGAATCCAAATCCCTAATGTGATGGTATAAGAGATGGGGACTTGAATTAGGTCATGAGGTCAGAGCTCTCGTGAATAGGATCCGGGCCTTTATAAGAGCCCCCTAAGAGCTCCCTTGCCTTTTCCACCATGGGAGGACACAACGAAAGATGGTACAAATGAGGAAGAGGGTCCTCACCAGATATCGAATCTTCAAGCACTTTGATCTTAGGCTTCCAGCCTCCAGAACTGTGAGAAATAAATTTATGTTGTTTATAAGCCACTCAGTAATACTTTGTTACATCAAAGGAGCTAAGACATTCCTCAGTCTATAGTGATAATATCAGAAATCACCTAAATTTTTTTTTTCAAGATTAAGGACATTCTCTCTACAGAAAAGAATGCTGGAAAAAAAAATCATCTCTTCTCTAATGCAAAAGGAAAATTATATTCATAACCAGAGCCAAAGGCTTAGAGACACATATTTTCATATCTGCTTTTATGTCTATTCTGATTTTAAATAAGCCCTTTTTTCATAGCACGAAACAGTAGCACAGAGCCAGGTTTCACCTTGTTTGTAAATGGGTCCATAATCTACCGTATGCTGTATTCTGTCAAGTTTTCAACAATCTCATGTTTTTCTCTTTTCTTATATCCTTTGAGGGACATCGGCAAATCCTTTGGGAAGCTGGGACGTTACCTTGGGTAATTGATAGGGAGGCAAACTGCTGGGGGAGAGACTTCCATATCCTCAACAGTTTACTTATTGTTGGGACAGGAAGTTATTCCTTTCGGCATTAAGAAACTTCTCTCATGGCTCTCTTAATGCAGAACATTGAAAAGTTAAATTCTTGAGTGTCATCGTTGGTATTCTAAATAGAGGGAGATCATAAATTCACACGTAAGCCTTGTTTATCGAGTGCTTCTTCAGGCAAAGCACCTTCTCAGAAGTGTCTGATCCATTATACCATTCAATTTCTCCACAAAATTTCATAGATGAGAGATCTGGATCTCAGAAAAAGTTCAGTGACAAGCCCAAAGTCACAAGGATGTAAATTTATCCTCAGGCTTCTTGAGTCCCTGATTCTAACTAAAATCCTCCTTCCACCAATATGTACTTATGTAAACATAAGACATAATAATGAGAACTTGGATATATTTCTTCTTAAGAGTCAAGGTATGGAAAGTCTTATTTCTCTAGAGCAGTATTTTCCTAAACTTATCTCTATAGAATGTTAGTTTTGCTATGAATTTGTGAAAAAAATCCTTCTCTTAGACAAGTTTGGGAGATTCTGGTTTAAACAACATTAAGTCAATTTCTTTGCTGTGGACATTCAGAAAGCTTTTAATACACTCTTGTGCACTGTGGATTGCCAGGTTGTTAAATTTGTTGAACAAATATGTATTATGTGCAGGGCAGTGTTGGGGGCCCTGGGAAAAAAATGGTAACTACACCCCACAAAATTTCTATCAGAACAGAGCAATGTTGATCAAGTAATTAACACATCGGCTCACTTCTCTTGCTATTCTAATTGCCTTTTACTTCTCCCTCAATGATTTTCTGTCCCAAAACATCTATAGGCATTCAGATCTATTATTATTATTATTATTTTACAGATACTGAGATTTTAACCTCTTTGAGGCCATGTGACTACTTCTTATACCTGTTCAACTCGTAAGTACCTATCACAGGAGCTTACAGAGTAGACTATACATTAAATTTATTTGATGGAACTTTACAATAGCAGTTAAGAGCACAGGTTTAAATCCTGTTGTTTCCACTTGCTAGCCATATCAGGTACATTAGTTAATGTTTTTAAGTCTTCATTTCCACCTCTGTAAAATATAGATAAATACAAACATTTAATAGGGCTCTTGGGAGTGCCTCGTGTGTGCCTGGTACACACTAAGCGATGGCCACTTAATGAGGCCTCCTTGAACTCCCTGCTCAAAAGTGCAATTTCCTTCAACCCCCATGCCCTGCACTTCCTAACGCCCAATGCAGCTCCATTTTTTATCACAATTCTTATCACCTTCTACCATACTGTATGCTTTATTTCATTATTATGTCTGTTCGTTGTGCATCTCCCTCATTAGCACATTAGCCCCAAGAAGAAGAGAACTCCGTTTTGTTCATTGATGTATCCCATGGATCAAGATAAGAGCTGTGCATATAGAAGGTGCTGCATTAATCTGGACAAAGGCTAATTGTTTTTCAAACAAGGAATGAGCAATTGCCTCACAGGGGCAGCCTTCTGGGTCTCCAGGGTGAATGAACAAAGACCAGAGTAGAGAAGAGCTGTAAGTATTTCCAAGTCTCCAGAACCGCCTATAGTTAAGAACTAATAATACTTACCTGCCCCTCTACTATAGGTAGATATTATTGAGACTGCATTATGGTTGAGAAAACTAAGAATCAGAAGGAAAGGCTAAATAATGTGCCCAAGTCTATGGAATGAGTTCCAGGCCTTGGACTTTAAAAGCCATGCAGTGCCATGCTGTCCTGAGTGTTGATGAAATGGTAGCAGTAAGCAGACGTGGGAGAGAAGAGTGAAGACGGATGATGACAAGGGACCCACCTATGTGATCAGTGGGAAAATGTTTTAAAAGCAGCACCAGGTTGCCTCTGATGATGGCTGCATGCTCCCTTTTATCAGGCTCTTGGTATTTGGCTGTGTTCGTTAACCTGTAGGAGATAGTAAACCCAAGACATCACACGTGAAAAATCAATACCCACGTCAAAACTCTTTTGCTAGGGAAGAGCCATCCTTTTCAAGCACAGTTTGCTGGCTACAAAGTAGTATTTCTAAAGCCTTATTCTTGGCCTGGGATGCCCAGAGCAATCGCCCACCCTGCTGGCTCACTGCGAGTGGGGAAGGGCTCTCTGTTACCACGTTCTTTGTTTTATCCTCTTCCCAATGAGGCAAAGAGAGTAATTACTAAGTCACCAAAGTCTGCAGAGATTTATCACCAGGTGCCAATGCTTGCTGATAGTTCAAGACATCCTGATCCTAACAGAGTCCATGACAAAGCATTAAGCAGGAAGCCCGGGAAGGTAAGGATGAGTGCAGGGCGGGGGAGCTGGCACCAGGTAAAGATGAAAAATGCCTCTCTGGGAGATTAATCTTTCCTGCAGTCCACTGTTAAAGTAATAAAAGGTTTATGATTCATTTCTTCCTTGATAATGGAGGAGACAATTAGTAATTACTGGATTTATGGTATTTGTTGTGTTAACTCAACCAGTAAAGTATCCAGCAAACTTGTGCGTTGAAGCACCCTTGTTGTAGAAAAACACGATGAAAGCTTTAAAAGAGAAAGCAGCTGCGTCATGCATCACATACGTTTATTTACAGACAGGAGGAGGATTGGACAATGAAGATTTGGGGCCTAAAGATTCTTAGCCTTTTCACCCCTCTTTCCTCACGTTATTCCTTCCAGAATTAATTCAAAGAAATAAAATCCAGCCTGCAAGGCTACAACTTTGCTTTAATTTGCTTTCTCAGGAAGATCTGTGCCCTCTTCCAGAGCACCATGGGTTACCCCTCTAGGGTCACTGGAACGTGAATTTTACATGTATTTGTGTCACTGTTTGATTGATGCATCTCCCACCTTAGGCTAAAAGGAACCTGAAGTCAGTGGCTATCCCCCTGACACTTCCCGCCTCCCCTGAGCACAGTGTAAGGCACATCGCTGGTGACCGGGGAATTTTGTGGAGTAAAATGGATGTCTTTAAAAGACTCAGCCCGTAAAGGTTCCACAGCTTCAGAAATGTTCAGGGTGAATGCTTTAATTCAGTAAGTATGACCATGGGTGTGTAGCTTAGGGAAAACTCTCTAAATACTTGACAATAGAATTATTTAGGCAGATCAC
The DNA here is from genome assembly GCF_964374135.1 of Grampus griseus. Classification (NCBI taxonomy): domain Eukaryota; kingdom Metazoa; phylum Chordata; class Mammalia; order Artiodactyla; family Delphinidae; genus Grampus; species Grampus griseus. Next base: position 6,635,066 of record NC_139018.1, on the reverse strand, counting down.
AGTGGCTATCAGGCCACATTAAAATTACAATATACAAATACTGTAGAAATACAGTAACATTCTTACAAATGATATTAAATGGTTAAAGTAGATTATAAAAATCTATACTTGGAATAGGTATGCACAGGCATTAAAACCAAATGCTAGGGGCTTCCCTGGTGACGCAGTGGTTGAGAGTCCTCCTGCCGATGCAGGGGACACGGGTTCGTGCCCCGGTCCGGGAAGATCCCACATGCCGCGGAGCGGCTGGGCCCGTGAGCCATAGCTGCTGAGCCTGCGCGTCCGGAGCCTGCGCTCGCAACTGCAGAGGCCACAACGGTGAGAGACCTGCGTACTGCAAAAAAAAAACAAACAAATGCTAGCCCAAGTGCTTACAATATAGTATATGCTTTATAAATATTTGTGGAATAAATGTAAAAAATACAGAAAAATGAACACTGGTATTAAGACAGCAAGAGTACATATGTGTATGAGTTTAATTAACATTTATATTGTAAAGCTATGTCAATTAAAATAAATGCTTAAATGAGTGACATTTAGCTGGATATTTCATTATCTGTCTCCCATTTTGTTTTACAACTGTAGTTAACTATTGGGTCCCCTTATTGAGAAGGTTAACTTATATAATTTGGAAGAAGGAAACTGACAATTCTTGGCCCTTGCTATGTACTTTGGTTCCTGTGACTTCACAGTTTAGTCATCTCACTCTCCCCAGCGGAGAAGGTCATTTTAAGCATAATCTCACTCCTTGTTTTCCTCTCAATGTTGAAGCACAGTGGGTCTCAAGAGTCCACTAAGTTTGGGAAGAATAACCCCACATTCAGAATTTCAGTTCCCTCCCTCAAGAACCAAGTGAGAAACAAACTCAATTTACAGTCAAGTAATTTTCCCAAGGTCAAACCATCATGATGACACCCTTAGGGCATATACATTTTTGCTTCCATTGAACCTGAAGATTCCTCAAGTCACACTTTGAATGGTTGGAGCACTGCATGTTTGAAAGTAAAAATTGTGACCTTTATTTTTGAAAACTCATGAGTGGGACAGAGGGAGATAAACAAGGAAAATAAGCTGATTTATTGAATGTCAAACTGACCCAAGAATAGAGTGGTACATTCCCCATCCTGATTTACGTGGTTAAAAATGGCTGTTTAAACAATCAACTTCCACTGGCCTTGGCTAGGGTCCTCTGAGGCCCATGAACTTGGCTGTTAAAGTCATTATGCACCAACTGTGGCCCATAGGCTAAGTCCTGTTGGGCAACAATAGAGAAACACATTAACAAACATGTCTGTCAAAATGCTACAGTTTTTACAGAGTATTGAGTAGAGTTCCCTGTATTATACAGTAGGTCCTTATAGTGGGAAGCAGCTGCATCGCACAGGGAGACCAGCTCAGTGCTTTGTGACCACCTAGGGGGCGGAATAGGGAAGGTGGGAGGGAGATGCAAAAGGGAGGGGATATGGAGATATATGTATACATATAGATGATTCACTTTGTTATACAGCAGAAACTAACAGAACATTGTAAAGCAATTATACTCCAATAAAGATGTTTAAAAAAATAGTTATCTATTTTATACATAGCAGTGTGTCTATGTCAATCCCGATCTCCCAATTTATTCCTCCCCTCCTTTCCCTCCTGGTAACCATAAGATTGTTTTCTACATCTGTGACTCTATTTCTGTTTTGTAAATAAGTTCATTTGCACCATTTTTTTAGATTCCACATATAATTAATATTATATAATACTTGTCTTTCTCTGTAATGACCTATATGGGAAAAGAATCTAAAAAACAGTAGATATATGTAGCAGAGAGAATTTTAAATCTCATTTTTCAAGGAAGAAAATAAAGATCACAGAAAAAGTTCAAATTTGAGCACCCGTTAAGCTAATGAAAACAAGAATGCATTTCATTATCCCCAGACCAGCTTCAGTGACGCTGCTTAGCTTGGCACAGGTAGACTGAATCTTGGTGTTTTAGTAACCTTTAATTATGAGTCTGAGTCATTGGAATGTTTCCTGAATAAAAGAAAAAAAGAAATGGATTTGATTGCTCCTAGCTCAGGCAACAAGAAAGTGGACGTTAAGGGAACCAGAGCTTGAGCACATCTGTGACTTCGTTTTAGTTCTTGCAACACTGTTGGGAGGTAGATGTAAGAAGATGGAGAACCAGAGGGAGTTAGTCTGGCTTTACACAGTTCCATGCCTAGCAAATGGCAAAGATGTATTTTGACCCAGATCTGTCTGCCTTCACACTCTGTGTCTTTCTCTTCCAGCTCCAAAAGTGAACTCTTGAATGCATTTCAGCTCTCTCTATGATGCAGTCTTTTCCGCTCTGTCCTGGAAGTCCTAGCAGTGCTATGGGCTTCCAGATTCCTCTATCCTGATGTTTCAGACTCCAGGTTGCCCAGCTACCTGCCTTTCAAGTGGAGTGAAGCTCAGCTCAACCTAGTATGGTTGTCTCAAATTCTCAGTTGACTGTAACAGAGGTCCCGAAAGCGCTTTTTCAAGTGAAAGTCACTTTAAATGAAAGTTCATTCATTTTAAATGAAGTGATGGGTAAGAACATGAGAATTGGTGTTCAGAACCCTTCTTATGCCCTTTTCCATGTTTTTTTCCTAAGTTCTTTAGACTCCCTTGAGTTTCAATTACCCCCTCTAAAATGATTAAAAAGCTTGGGATGTGGAAAAAAGGGAAGCCTTGTGCACTGTTGGTGGAAATGTAAATTGGTACAGCCACCATGGAAAACAGTGTGGAAGTTCCTCAGAAAGTTAAAAAATAGAACTACTGTATGATACAGCAGCTCCACTTCTTGGTATTTATCCAAAGGAAATGAAATCACTGTCTCAAAAAGATATCTGCACCCTCATGTTTATTGCAGCATTATTTACAATAGCCAAGAAATGGAAACAACCTAAGTACCATCAATAGATGAATGGATAAAGTTGTGACATACATATAAAATATTATTATATATTATAATAATATATATAACATAATACATATAATATATATTATATATACATATATTTATATATATATATACACATATATATAAATAACATAATTCAGCCATAAAAAAAGGGAATCCTGCTATTCATGCAACATAGATGGACCTTGACAGCATTGTGCTATGTGAAATAAGTCAGACAGAAATACAAACACTGTATGATCTCATTTATATGTGTTACTAAAAAAATCAAACAAACAAAAATAAACAACAAAAAAAAAACCCTAACTCATAGATACAGAGAATAGACTGGTGGTTGCCGGAAGTGAAAGTGGGGATGGAGGGCAAAATAGGTGAAGCTGGTCAAAAGGTACTGAAAAAAGAAAGCATGGAAAGTGATTTAAATGGTTCCTTGCCCACAGTTTCTACTTTTTCATCTACTATTAGAGATGACTTTAGACCTTAGGCTACCAAATCTTTACTTTTCTGCGCCTCAGAGGCCTGATTTTAATGAAATGCTTTTTTGTTTTTTTGCACAAAAATTGCTCTAGTGGATTAACACATATCTGTGTCTTTAATATTGTTCAGTTGAAGAAACACAGCCCAAAATGTACAGGTGATTTTGCCAAATGTCGTTCCAAAGAGTCTGAAGCAGACATGGATCCAGACATCCCAAGGTCCTCCAGCCCAACTAGGAGCCCTGGGGGCTTAGGGAACCCCCTCTAGACCAGACGTGTTTGCCCCCTGCTCTCACAGGCCTTTGGGGGCATTGTTTATGCCGTCTCACCCCAGGCCCCAGACTATCCTTTTTGCTTTGCTGGTGTAAATACCATTCCCAGCAAAGTACAGTCAAGTCTGGAGAAGCTGCAGAGGGGAAAAGTTAAAAGCCAGTTCTTTCCTCCTTTGAAATTTTATGTGCTGAAATGTGAAATACACTGTTAGAAAAGTAACACTTTTACAGGGCCTCCAGCAACAGAACATCCTAGAAACAGTCCAGGAGCAGGTAACGGTGAACGCCCTGCCAGTAGGCTCCCACACCTTCCCTGGAAGTCTACACATCTCTTCTCAAGTTCAGAAACACGCCCGCCCCTTGGGGAGAGGGTCACACTAGCTACTTTCTCATTCAGACTTGGGGACCATGAGAACTCAAAGCATACAACGTGTTGGCAGAGAACCTGGAAATGGGCTCCAAGAAGCCCGTGTCAGGTTGCCTCCTCTGACTTTATAAAAATAACTCTCTCCCCTGAGCCTCATATGTGAGCAAAGTAGTTCAAGTGATGGATTTTCGTGTCAGCTTTTTAAATCCAAATGAGAAAAACATCCCCAGTCTGATTTGGGGTGTGTGTGTGTGTGTGTGTGTGTGTGTGTGTGTGTGTGTGACAAGGAAGAACAGTGGCAATGATGCAAATGCCAAGTGGGGAGTAGAAACTGATGGAGCAGACATGACCCTCTTGGCTGTGGTCTCCCCTGTCATTCGACAATTTAACAGACAAGGACTTGCTCCAATCACAAAAGTGGAAAATGATGAAATCAGGAATAAAATTAAATTACAATTTACAAACTGAGTTGTATATGACCCAAAGCTCTGTGCCCTAATCACTATGCCATCATTGTATCTTTTGAATCATAACATTTTAGTGCTACAGGGGGCCCATCACAAAAGCTGTCTGGTCCAACTCTGCAAAAATTCCCTTTCCAGTATCCCTGTACCTAAAGTCTCCCTGGAGTCCCTGCAGGGGTGGAGACACCACCTGTGACCCTATAAGGTAGCTGACTGTTAACACATCCATCCTTATTCTGGACCCAGACCCACCTCCCCATTCTATCATTCTGAGTCACAGGATAAGTATATATCTCTTAGCCACAAAGGCAACAGATGTTTGATTCATTCATCCACTAACTACTTATTGGGCTCCTGCCCTGTGCCAGACTCTGGGTGTGGCTCTAGAGACTTAGTCCCAGACAGAAAGAAACAGTCCCTGCCTTTATGGATTTCAGTGGTTCAGTATTTCAAGATACATCTCTTACTCCGAACATGGACTCAAGTCTGCTGGACAAGGCCGGGATCTATTATCAGAGAAAGGAAGCCTGTAGGGTGAGGGCTGGTCTCCAAGTTAAGGAAAAAGCTCAGTTGTAGGAATGTTCAGTCAAAGTTACCCACTGGCTGAACTAGAATTTTTTTGAAAATTACCAACTTAAATGAGGCTTGACTGCAACGCTACAGAGAACCCAGTGGGCTGGGTTCACAAGGAAATTATATGAGGCCACTTTTTAGGGAGAAGAGGAGAAGTGGAGGCTGGCAGCCGGGTCAGCTTTGGCAGCATCATTTCTACTCATCGGGACGCTCTCTTCGTTGCCTACACTCCACTCTCTCCAGCGCTGGGTTTGCTTTTCCCATCCTCTCCTGGACTCCTGTGGGAAGATCAAGGTAAGTGGCAGTGCATCTGCAATCTTAGCTGTCTTCAAGACACTTAGTCTTGACCCCACCAGCATCCCCCAAAGTCCATAAACTAACCTTCTCTTGAAGCCCTGCTAATCTGCAGAGACTTTTACCTCCATCCAGAGGTTCTACATAAAGGGGAAGAAGTCTCTGCTCAGATGGTCCTGCAGCAGATCCTCTCCCCAGTGGGTGGAGAGCTTGTCCATCCACTGCTGATGCCCCTTGGGACAAGAAGGGATTAATCCAATTAAGCAATTAGACTTAATTAAACAATTAACCAATTAAGAGCAGAAGGGAGTCCCTGCTTACGACAGGGGAATAGCCTTTCTACTGTTGCGGAGAGATGAGAGAAAATAAATATTTCCTTTGAGCCTGGGGAAGCACAGGGGAGTTTTCCCAGAATCCACAGATGTAACACCTTGGGAGGCAGAATAGGAGATGGCCAACTGCCTCTACTGGTCCAGTCAACAAATATTGCTTAAGTACCTATTATATGTCAAGCAATGTACCAACCACTATTCTGGCTCTCTCAGATTTTAAAGTCTAGCAGAGAAGCTATGCATTAAGCAAATAGTCACATAATTAATCAATTGATTGGCTACAAGTGAGATCAAGATTTTGATGTATAATGAATGGGTGCTGTGTGCATGTTGTTATCAAGGAGGGCTTCCTGGAGGAATAAAGAACTGAATACCTGAATAGGAATAATCAGTAATTATCATTCTTTGATTTACTTGTGGGTAAATCAAAGAATGCATGAGAGTCCAAGGTGAGACCAAAGGTAGACTATGTTGGCCTCAGTGGGATAGCCCAGAGGCCCCCATCTGGTCAACTAGAAAAAATGTCCAGAGAAGAGGCATGAGGAGTACAGGTCTGCCATGCCAACTGGAGAGGACAGGCCTGTCCTCATCTTCCAGGAATTAGCACCACATGGTAGGAAGGACACTACCTTCTCAAGCCAGCACACTTGAGTTTGATTCCTAATTCCTCCACATTTCAGTTGTGAGACCTCAATTAATTTAAGCCAAATTCTCTCATTTTCATTGTCTGTAAGATGACCATAGTTACTTCTTTCCCAGAAGCTTGTTGAGAAGATTAAATCAGTCAATGTATGTAAAAGCTAGTTTTGTACTGTCCACTGAAAGGGCCTGGAAATAGTGAGACCCAGTAGCAGTGAGCACTCCTAGAACCCAGATTTTGGTTTCTAGGTATCATCCTCCAACAAAGGAAATCAGTCTGGAGAAATGGTTGATTCAAGGACTGGTGCAAGGAAAGTGCATGATGAGCCCAGATCATCTTGTGGTCCCTAAAAAATAAGGACATGTTCAAGAAAAGACGGGGACTTCTTAAATGGACATAGGAACCAACATGAACTTTGTCCTAATGGCCAAACTAGAACAATTTAAACAATAGGATATATAATGATAGTGATGGACTCTAACCCATAGGACAAAACCAGAACCCATGAATCCATACTGATATAAATATTTGAATAAATAAATACATGGAGGGGAAGGGAAAATTCTTCCTTATAAAAGAATCCCAATTTAGAAATATATAAAAAATAATGTAAATTTTTTAAAAATCACCTTTGTCAAACACTGTAGTAAAAAGTGTTTCACTCAAATCCTCAATGTATTCTAAAGTAGTGGGTGAAAGAATGATGAGAGACAGGATATTTACATAGTCTCAAAATCTGATGCCATGAGACCTTCACTGATTGTAATAGAATAAAATTAGTGACTTTTTTAGTAGAGAGATCTGGCAGATGCCACTTGAGCCCAGTGACCAAAGTGATCAGAAGTGAGACACATTTATCTCAGGGACACTTGGTACTGAGAAGAGAACTAAATCACTTTTCTCGTGTTTCTGCAAAAAATGTATAACTTGAATCTAATGAGGAAACATCAGACAAACCTAATTTGAGACAAAACCAAATCTACAAAATAACTGATCAGGACTCTTCAAAAGTGTCAAGATCACGATAAACGGGGAAAGACTGAGGGAAGATGGCTGCAGATTACAAAGATAAAAGGACATGGCAAGCAAATGCAGTCTGTGATCTAGAATTGGATTCTAGAACAGAGGAAAAGGGAGATGGACAGTCTTTGAATGAGATCTGTAGATTCCTTAATAGTAGTATGTGAATATTGATTTGCTGTCTTTGATCACTGTCTTGTAGGTGCGAATATTTGGGGTAGTTGGGTAAAAGGTGTATGAGAATTGTGTACTCTCTTTTGCAACCCATGTATAAATCTAAATTCTCTCAAAATGAAATCTTTAACATTTTTAATTAAAAAGGGAAAGAAACTAGCTTCGTATTCATCATATGAAAAGGTGCTCAACAAATGGCATTTATCATTATTATTAACAGGAAGGATTGATTTCTGGAGGAATCTTCAACCTACTGTCCCTGAGAAAGAAACCTTGGCCTCTGAAGGGCAGAGCCAGGAGGCAAAGTTGTTTTTGTAACTGCTGCAAACTTCAAGGCTGTTGAGTGACTGGGGAGAAGAAAAAAATGTGCTGGATTCTGGAAAGAATGGACCCCTTTCTTTTCACAGAGAAGAAAAAAGTACAAACAACAAAATTCAGAGAGACAATAAGTCTTCTTCAGCCTGTTGCTATCAGCCAAGCCATTGTTAAGGCCTGCGAGCTCAGGGCCACAGCCTGAAAAGAGATGCAACCTCCTTCCTTCCTGGTCGATGCACTTAGAATCCCATTGTCTCTGGAAGAAATAAAACCCAGGGCCGAGAGAGGGCAGAGCCTGCTGCACACCTGTGTGGGGCAAGTTCAGAAGAGGAGCACCTCCACCCTGGAACTGACGTAGGGCCTGGAGCCAGCAAAGGCAGGAGGTGCCACTCCCCTCCTGTGACCTCAAGTTGACCTTCCTTTTGTTAAAAACAAAGTGGGCTCCAAGGATGTCATCCTGATGTGATCATATATTTGATCCTGGGAAAGTAGGGAGGCAGATGTTTCAGGGGCCACCTTGGAATTAGGCTCCTGCCCCACCTCAAACAATTGATTGTCTCCTGGCAGCTCTCAGAATAAGAATAAATTCGAAAGTACTCAGGAGGCTCACAGGGCTTCTGATCCAGCCTCAGTGCCTATCTCTTCCTCCTTGAATATTATGCTCCAGGAATAAGAAACTGCTTACAGATTTATGTGCATATCTTAAAATCCCATGCCCCTGTGACATTTCAGTTCAGAAACCACCTCTTCCTAGAAGTCTCTCTCAATACCTCATTTCAACCACTCTGAAGAGTATAAATCATTCCCTGCTCTGTGGGTACTTCCCTACTTCCTGTGGTACACGCACCTCAGCATTATGATTCATTTGAATGTCTGTCCACTCCAGACTGTGAGGTCCTTGAAGGAAAGGACCTAGATCAATTCTGCCCCTGTGTCCCCAGTATTTAGAATAGTAGTAGAGACTACAAGTGTTTTCTAATTTCAACTGAGAAGTGCTTGAGTATTGAATGCATTGGAATTTAATGAACAGTCTTTTCTGGTGCACACATTAGTTGTTAAAATTTATGTATTGATCAACTATAAATTCAAATTTCCCTATTTCCCAAATGATGAAGTATTTGAAATGAAATGTTTATAAAATTTAATGAAAATATGACACATTATTTTAAAATGCCTAATAAAGAGGAAATATTTCACATTTAAAGATATCATTCATTACTGTCCATAAAAATACATCTGCTCAAATTGATTTCTCACTTTCTGTGAATAGCTTGTTAAAAGTAATTGACTGCAGTTTGATGTAATATTCTTACATCACAGGGTGAATAGGACTGACATTACTGATTTTTATTCTTGCAGGATATTTGGTTCTTTCCAAAATAGTCACTGAGTCATGTGGTCCACATCGAGGGTCCCTTGATAATCAGTCCTGTCCAAAATGTTCATGGAGACATTTGGTCCATGATTTGTTAAATAATGCAAACATTTAACTTCATTAAAATTTGCTATGGCAGGCTTCTAATGCATTGTCCATTCTGTGATAGCCATTCAGTACCAATGTACAAACATTCCAAGTTTCCGGTGGAAATCTTGGAGCTTATGGTCTCCTGCCTCTGCCACAGTTTTCACAGACGTACACTCTCTCAACCTAATCCATTGGGTCATCCACCTTTTCTTCTGCATTCTCCACAAGGTATTCAAAAGTTTCATTTACATCTTCCAAACTCACAAATCGAAGTCCAAACAACATGGATACACACTTACGGGTACTGCCATCTGTTGTCATATACTTGCCTGTTAGACCCAAAGAAGATATTTTTCACCACAGTGATTGTGAAAAATGAAACAAGCATATGTGTGTTTTCCTTTGCAGCCCTAAATATGAATCTCCATGAAATTCTGATGTAAAATAATATTTTACCCGAAGAATTTTCTGTAGTCAACTTTATTTTGAGTGTAAAGCAAAATAAATATACTGTCAGATGTGCAAGGTCTCAGAACAAAAATAAATCTCAACCTAATCAACACCAAAAGAGCTTCAAATTATGATCAACAAAATTAGCTAATTAAAACAGAAATCCATAGGCAACAGAAATACATGCAAGTTCTCTGAATGGGTACAATTTAACTCACATACCCTCTATTATGAAAAGAGGTTTAGAAAGATACACTAGAGTCAACTAATAATTTATTAATGTGATTATGGAATTTAACACACATGTCAAAAATAATTCTGGAAAGAGTCACTATGTAATTTAAAACAATTTCCCATCTCATTAAATAGTGTTTCCATCTACCCACTTATTCATGGCAGAGATCAGGAAGCCATCCTTACCAGCCTTATTCAAATATTTACCAAGTCTTGTTTAAATTAGGTCCTAATTACCTTCCTTATCCATTAATTTCTTTCTACCCCGACTGTCACCTCACCTGGCCACCATCATGTGTTTGGTGGACTTTTACATCTTCCCCACAAGTCCCTCTGCCTGGGGTCTCTCCAACCACCATTCCCTGTAGCTGGATTGATTTTTCTAAGGCAGATATATAAGTCCCTCCTATAAACTCTTCAGTGGTTTCAGCTGGCTCTTGGAGAAAGGTCCACATTTTTGCAGCACCAACCCTTTGCTTCCCAATCCTGCATTCATCCATTCATTCATCTGTCTGCTCACTCTTGGATGAATTAAACTTCTGCATATGTGATACTGCCTGTTCACCAGAGACTACACCAAGCACTGAGGCTTATATGAGAAAACACTAAATAATAGCTCCTGCCCTTGACGATATACAGTCTCGGGGGGGGGGGGGGGGCCAGACCAGCAGGGACATGAGCTAATAATTTAATAAATGCTATAATGTGTGTTTACGCATTTGGCCACAGTAGTATGAGGAGAGGGTTGTCTGGGAAGTTTTCTCTGTGGAGATGGGCAATGGCAAAAAGTTTGGAGAACAAGGAACCCTGTGCACTCAGAGAAGGGGATGAGGTGAATTCGAGAAGCAGGTGGGCACCAGATTGAAGGAGACACCAAACACCATTCTAGAAGGTTGGGCATTTTTTTGTAGTCAACAGTGATCCAGCAGAAGTTTTGTCATCAGGGGAACCTTCATAATCAATTTACCTCTGATCAACCCATTCTTTCAAAGTCCTTTTTGTCACTTACTTGCTAAACCCTCTTTGGAGAGACTGATATATGTCTCTTTTCCTAAAATGACTGAGTATTTAAGCCCTGTTGACTTTCAACATATTTGGAAGCTGCTTGCCACAAAATTGAGGGTTGAAATAGTCCAGAGATGGTAGAAGAAGCTGGGAGAGGAGCTGTCCCAAAGTCACCTTGTCATTATATTCTATGCAAAGTGATTGGGAGGGTCCAGTAGAAATCCAAGCACTAAATTAGACTAGAAAAGGGATTTTAGTGCTTGTTTTTACAGCGACTGTGACTGCACATGCCTTGATTGACCTAACATGTCACCGGCTAGCACCGCTGCCACGGAGAAGAGGGGACACTGCTGCAGTGTTTGATAACTGATTTAATACGAGTCAGACATCCCTCTGTTGCCCTGGGTTCATTATGCTCTATCACCTTAATAAATGTCCTCGTCCTCTGCCTATTCAGCCGTGGCTTGGTTCTCTGACTTGAATTGTTTGGGACAGCAGGGTCTCTCGTGAGTGACTTGTCGAGTTATATCATGGTACCTGACCTACTTTATACAGGTCTCAGACTGCCGTGCAAGCAGCGCGAGCCCCGTAAATGTCCTCTGGACCTTTGGGAGAGACAGCGTAGACTCAGAGTCCCAGACGGGATTCTCAGAATCTGCTCTCCTAACCCTACCCTTTCCCCACCTTTTATACACAGCGCCCAGCAGCTCCATCATTGAAGACTGGCCAGCTGGCTGACACTCATGCATGCATCCCTGATAATGGGCAACTTCCATCCATTCACTCAACAAATATTTATTGGTCACTGGTTCTGGGCCAAACCTTGCCTTAGGTATTGGCAGTATAACAGGACAAGATAGGCATTGTCTCTGCCAGTCCAAGCAACACTCTAGGTAGTTAATGCACGATTGTGTAAGCTCAGCTGTAAAGGGACAGCGTGGAGGATGATGGCAATATGGCAGAGGGATTATACTTAGGCAGAGATGTTAGAGGATGATTTCTGGAGAAGAGATTCTAAAGTAAGGAGCTGGAGGATAGGGAAGTCCCTGGAGGTCCAGTGATTAGGACTCCACCCTCTCACTGCTGAGGACCTGGGTTCAGTCCCTGGTCTAAGAGTTAAGATTCCACAAGCCACACGGCACAGCCAAAAAAGAAGAAAAAGAAAAAATAAAGAGCTGGAGGAGGGGGATAAATTTGTCTTAAGCAAGGGGTTGGTGGGGGAGGGATTTGCAGCAGAGGAAACTAAGTGCAAATTCCAAGTGAACAAGGAAATCTTGAAGGATTGTAAGGCTAGGATCCGAAAGCAAGGGAGTTGTGTGTTCTGTACCCTGTAGGGTCCTATGGGCCATATTAAGAAACTTTGTCTTTGCACTTAGAACAATGGGAAGAGTTTTAAGCAAGAGGATGACATGACGAGAATGGCCTTTGACGATTTTTTTGCCAACTAAAAAGAAATCTTCTGATCGAATTGTTACTATAGGCAATTTTTGTTTTCCTGTGTTGCACAGAACACCACAGTGATTGGGGCCAGGCACCACTAAATGTAAATCCTAACTTGATCTCTTACTAGGTGAATCATCTGAGGCAAGTTTCCTATCATTTCAGAGTCTCTTTTTTCTTACTCATCCATTTACCAATTTACCTTTATCTGACTGAGCAGATAATCACGCAGGGTGGATCAGAATTTGCACAGCCAGTGTTTTCAAAAGTTCCGCTGGGAAAGTTCATTTTGATTCAAACACAAACAGTTCCTAAATACCTACTGTTCCCAGAGCTCCAGAGATTGGAAAATAAATAACATATCAGCTCTGCCCCCGGGACCTCACTGAGAGAGGTCACACATGGGAGGCTAGTGGTCCAGATCCACCAAGCAGAGGTGTTCTGTTTGGCTGGCTCAGAGCAAGACAGTGAATTGGAAATAGGGCATGTGCTATCTAGATCCTCAGAGGTTCCACCACTCCCCATATCCATAACTACGATTCATCACCTTTCTGGCCCAGGGAGGTGTTTGAATCTGTGACCCTGGACAGGTAGTATTCACGTAGAAGGAAGCACAGGTTGCTGTGTGAGCAGAAAAAAGAGAAAGGGAGAAAGAGCAGTAAAAACAAACAAAACATATGTCCATGCCACTCTCTCACTTTGTCACAGCTTACCCTTCCCCCTCTAGAGGGGTGCGATAAGGAGGGTGGGAGGGAGGGAGACGCAAGAGAAAAGAGATATGGGAACATATGTATATGTATAACTGATTCACTTTGTTATAAAGCAGAAACTAACACACCATTGTAAAGCAATCATACTCCGATAACAAAACAAACAAAAAACAAAAACAAAAACATACAAACAAACAAACAAAAAAAACACATAGCAGAAAGGCACCAAAAGTATGTGGTCCTCCAAATGTGCGACTGTCCTAAGAGTCACAGCCTTGAGGCACCCAAGCTTGGCCTAGGTCTGTTGAGGAACACACTGCTACATATAAAATAGGTAACGAACAAGGACCTACTGTACAGCACAGGGAACTCTACTCAATACTCTGTAATGACCTATATGGGCAAAGAATCTAAAAAAGAATGGATATGTGTACATGTATAACTGATTCACTTTGCTGTACACCTGAAAGTAACACAACATTGTAAATCAACTCTACTCCAATAAAATTTAAAAAAACAAAGAAAAAGAGAACGTGAACACCCATGGTAACTTTACAGCTCAGGCCAGGAGAGGAAACTTGTGGATGTAAAAGAGGACAAAATATAAGCATGCCAAGTTCAAGGTGCAGGTGCCTTTACACTTGGTTTTCCTCCGTCGGCCCCTCTGCCTAGTTCTCTGGGCTTCTGCTTAGGCTGCACTTGGCCTGGGTAGCCCTCCATGACCCTGCAGATGGGGTGAAGGGCCTGCCCTCTCTGCTCACCCAGCAGGTGGGACCGTTGTGTATGCATTTCCCATGGCCTGTTTACGCCTCTGTCTTCCTGGGCAGCCCTGCCATTCCTCCCGGAGGGCAGGGACAAAGTTGTTTCTGTTGCCATTGTTTCCTTTACTGCTTAGCAGGGTAAGACTTACTATTATGTGTGCAGAACAGATAAGAGATAATATTGAGGGAAAGAAGGATGCAGGACATACGTGTGATGTGGTGCTACCCCTTTCTAGAATAAAAGCTGAAAATAGCTCTAACAAGATAATCTTGAATGAGCTTAAAATCGGATTTGTTAATTGGTTTGTTCAACAAATTTTTACTGATCAAGGTTTGCAGTTTGGGAATACACTGTGGGAATATAAAATTATCTCAATCAGGCCAGCCTAATGGGATGCACAGAAAGCGGAGAGGGCAAGGGAGGAGAATATTATAGGAAGAATTTCCATAGGAGGTGACCATACAGCTGAATCTCTTAATAATCACAGAAACCGTATATTGACAGCTTTTCTAAAGACGAAAATCAACATAATTTATAGTACAATGTAAAGAGGTGAGCTAATCACACATGTGCAAGTAATCCCTTTGCAAGACAAGTACTTTGCAGGGCTATGATCCTACAATATTTCTGCAAAAGAGAACTTTAGAAAACAGCATGCCCTCAAATCACTTTGGGAGCTTGTTAAAAATGCAGATGCCTGGGCTCCACCTGTAGAGCTTCTTAGGCAGAGTATCTGGGGAAGGCCCAGGACCTACATCCAGGTGTTCATCAGAACACACGTCTGGAAACACAGCCTTCATGACTATGAAGTCAAACTTCCTCCTTGCACAAAGGAGTAAACTCTGGCTTAGGTACTTACTCCATTCAGGCTGCTGCCATGAAAATATCATAGACCAGGAGGTTTATAAACAACAGAAATTTATTTCTCACAGTTCTGGAGGCTGGAAGTCCAAGATCAAGGTGCCAGCATGGTCAGGTTCTGGTGAGAGCTCTCTTCCTGGTTACCGACTTCTGACTTCTCCTTGTATCCTCACACGACAGAGGCAGACAGGGACAGCAAAGCTCTCTTGTGACTCTGATAAGAGCACTAATCCCAACATAGGGACTCTACTCTTGTGACCTCATCTAATCCTAGCTACCTCCCAAAGGCCCTACCATGACATTGAGGGGAGGGGGAGGGCTTCAGCTTATGAATTCGGGGATGACACATTCAGTTCCTAACAGGTACTTTGTGTAACTTGCCCACGTTCATTTGATGCTCTGTGGCACATCTGGGTCTCTAACCTCAGATTCCCAGCTCAAAGCCATGTTCACTCTCCCGAAGAACAGTTAACTCTGTGATCTGGTCTACCTTTATCTATGAGCCAGATGGAGGGGATGTTACAGGGGAGAAATGAACAAATACATATTTAACATAGTGCTGCATGGAAAAAAAATGTATCCAACTTCTGTGATCCCAAAGGAAAGTGCTCTAGAAAAATCACCTCTTAATGCTGCTATTTATTCATTCCTGCATTCAGCAACAGCAAAAAAACTGGCCCCCCTCTTCCCTTGTGGCCCCCTCTTCCCTTGCTGCACAGTTCTATGGACAAAGAGGGATTTAATGATTTAGTGTGGAAAACTGAGACGTGAACGAGCAGCATGAAATTCCTAACACACAGAATAGGGAAAAGCACAGTCTTCCAAAACTGAAGATACCCAATTATCTTGCATTCACAGTGGTGGGGACATAGTGTATACAAGTCAGAGAGAGCATAGGACATTTAAGATTTACAACAAGTTGATCTAGGGCTGTTTAGCTCCAAAAGCAAAACAGGGTCTCCACTGAGTTACAAGTCCCTCATATCAGTGATCTGGGCAGAAGGTCTACTCTATACCAACCCATTCTTCTGAAAAGGTGTTGGAGGGTGAGGGTCGGGCCAGATGCAGGCTCTCTTGTTGATATCGGAGTCAGTTGGTCAATTGAGATAGAAAATGAATTTATTAGAGTTGCTGTGTGGCTCTGCTAGTCCTAGCCCCCTCTGGGTACCTCTTAAAAGCCAGAAGTGGACATTACTTTTGGCTTGCTTGTTTTGCACTAGTTTTCAATCAAGCATTTTCTATGTGCTGAGGACTTTATTTACATTATCTCATTTAATCCTCAAAACCATCTCCTTAAAGGTTGGTTCTGCTGTTTTACACATTGCAGATAAGAAAACTAAACTAGAAAAGGAAAGTGGCTTCCTAATATTGTATGGCTAGTAAATAACAGAATCACAATTCTAATCCAGACCTGGGGACCAACACACTAAGATGTCAGTATTTTTCCTCATTTTCTCAACTCCTTTTGCTCTAAACATCCTAAGACTCGGTGACTAATGTTGGTCTTTTGCGTTGATGAGCCCTTTGAACTCTCCCCCAGAATGCAGGCTTCAACTTCTGCCTCAGCTTCAAGCCCGGTGAATTCTCCTGACTTGATATTTCCCAGCTTCAGGTACGAGACCCATTCCTCCAGACCCAGCACAAATCCTTGTCACTTGACTGACCTTAGGTATCTGCTGGGGGTGGGAATTAATTTGCATAAGAGTGTTATGAATAAATTAAGAATTCAGATGAATCATGAGTTTCTGACCAGGGACAAGTCTTGGGGACGTAAACATTTGTTAGTTCAGCTAAAGGAGAAGAACTGGAGTTCATGTATGCTTATTCTCAACTATGGCAAAGATGTGGGGCATTAAAAACCCACCAACTGTGAAGTAATTGCAAATATCAGGGAAATGACCTTCCGCAAGCATAGCACACAAAGAATTGGAATCCCACCTGTTGGATGGTGGAATGCCTGGACCTAATAGTCTCAGAAAGCAAGATGACAGTATTTTACAGGCAGGCAAGAACCAACGCCAAAGTAAGATAGATGATAAATAGATATATATATCTATTTATATATATATATAAATATATTGAAATATATTCCATAAGTTAGAAATTTAGAAAAAAGGTATCATGTCTTTTGCTTCTATTTCCAGAATATATGCAAACGTTTTCTGATTATAGTAATAACACCATCTTAAAATGAGATACTTAAAAGAATGCTGCTAACAATTTCTTCTCTGGTTGGCAAATAATAAAGATAATAACAATAGTAGTAGCAGCAGCAGCAATAACAATAATGAAAGCAGGTACAGTGACATGAGTAAGTAGGATTACACTGACGGCTCTAAATACAGGACCTTATTTAATCCTCCCAACCCTGTCAAATAGATGTTGACTAAACCCATTTCATTCCTCTCCTGGATACTCAGCTAAACTACATTTCCCAGATTTCCTGCAGTTAGGTTGGGCCATGAGATTCATTTCTGGCTATTGGAATATGGCTGAAAGTGACATGCACCATTTCCACTTGTCCTCTAAAAGCCATGCTGCACTCCTCTGTGCTCTCTCACTCTGCTTACTGGCTGGTCAGATGGAGAGAATCCACTGGGGCACTCTGAGTCCCTACAGCATGTCAAAGCCACCAGAAGAACTGAGCCGCAGTCACCCACCAGCTCCAGGGAGTAGGATGTCCCTGTTCCACTTCCTGCTCTGCTCACCCCCATTGGACTGTGGTATGAGCAAGAACTATAATCGGTTTTATGGGATTTTATTTCTTGAGATCTGGGGGTTGTAGTATACTAGTTGCACTTCATATTATTTTCCCAAATAACACATATTAATAACTTCATTTTGCCAGTAAGAAATCCGGTTTTGTTCAAAATCTTGCAACTGGTAACTGCAGAACCCAGGCCCGACAGGTTCCACCCCCATGCTCATTCCAGCATCTCAGACTGTACCACCATACACATGTGCCACCTACATGTTTCAGGTAAAATGACCAGGTCACACAACTTTGCCATCCCATCTGGGGCTCCTCCTGGAATTCTCAGTGGCACAAAGGGAAAGGCCTGAGGTCAGGGTTGCAGGATTCCTACGTGGCCAAGGATAATTTTCAGCTGGTCCATTACCAGAACCTCCTTTCCCTAGCTCTCAGGCCAGGTAATAGGCGGGTAAGTCCCAGAGAGAGGCCAGCCACACAGCATGCCAGCGGCACTGGATGCAGCTCAGGGAACATCGGACTCTTGGCAGGGGGATGTCACTGGGTGTGACACAGACTGATTTCTTGGAAGGACATACTGTGTTGCTATATCAGGGACAGAAAAGGTCATCTGTGTATGCAACACTGGGGTGTGTGTGAGTATGTGTGTGTGTGTGTGTGTATGCAATATATATGCAAATATTGAGATGTGTGCATGTATATTAATATATGTGTGTGTGTGTATATATATATGTATGAACACATATACACACACAATCAGCCTGGCCATAACATCATCATACCACATATAGTATGTATATAAGATGTTTATATATAACTATATATAAAAAAATATATATCATGTATTGGGTTGGCCAAAAAATTTGTTTGGGTTTTTCCATAACATCTTATGGAAATATAAATCTTATATACGGATCTATATTTTATATATATATGAAATTGTTTGTGTGTGTAAATATTATGTCCATGACAGTTTGTACATAAACATTACTCTGTATGTAACTGTACATACACATATAATATGGCCACGCTGCTAAATGTACACATATGCAAATATACAAAATAATGTACATCCACACATCTTTACATATTTGTGTATATTTACATTCATAAACATATACATCCAAGGTATTAAAAACAAATGGAAACATGGCTTGTTTCTCTCAGAGTTTTGAGAACCTCCAAAAGTCCACGTGAAAGTAAAGATTGGGATTTCAAATAAACACAAATGTGCTATTAATCCAGCGGCCGGTGTGAGAATTATTTAAAAACCCAGTGACTCATCAAAATGTCCCCTTAATTTAGAGAAGAACCGAGCAGGGGGATGTCTGTGGCCACCAGGAATGGCAGTCCGCACCCAGCTGGCCCTCCCCTGACCACCCACGTCTGCTCTCCATACAACCGATAGATAAGTTTTGACAAGTTCTATTAAGTACAAAGACAGCCACCGGGGCAACATGTGGAGTTGATAGAGGGAGAGGCAGAAAGGCAGATCACAGTGTGAGGCCTGCTGATGTTGACAGAATTTGCCGGAACGAAATGAGTCCGTGCTCGCCATCATCTATTACCGAATTTCAGTAAGGCCTTTGGCACCCACAAGGCTTAAGAGGGCAAGCCTCTCCTTGGTTTCCTATTTCTGCCTCCCGACTGCCAGCAAACTGAGGATTCCTCAGCACTCTAATTGGTGGTCTTTATTTAGGCTGAGTCTCCAGTGATGCCAAGGAAGAAGGCGTGGAGTGGCTGAGGCCATGACCAGCGGTGTGGATTTCATCCCCACCCCCCACCCTCCTCATACCTGCTTTCAGAAGCTTCCCTGGGAGCAGAGTTGGCAAGCGCACCTGGGCTGATCACTCGCGTCTCTCTCACCATCTTGAGTGCATCCTTGTCATCCTCCAGAGCCCTCCTAAACAAGGTTTGGCAACGGCAAAAACAAACACTATTGTACAACATCTTTGGACGTGCTTCCAAAATGCAAAAGCAATTAATCAGTAGTCTCCCTGAGACTCTGCTCAGTGTGACTGCTGCTTTTTGACACAGAGCTTGGCTTTGATGGGAGCCTAAGAAGCCTGTGAGAGAGCCCCGAAAGTGGTAATGGCCTTCAATTATTTACTTGTTTAGAAGACTGGGGAGTAGATCTTAAGCTGTAAGCACAAAGATGATCCATCCAAGGCCCTCCCAACAGTGAGGTCTTTTACTCCCTGCCTGAGCGTTCTGCTTGGAAAAGGAAGGGTACTTTCACCACGTCTGGCCTGGATCCAGAGCTTGCCTGTGTACGCATGTGTGTGCATGTGTGCATATTTAAACAAGCTATATTTGGGGTATCTGAATATCTTTGAGCCTTGTTTAAAGACTGCTGTTTCTAATTACTCAACATCCAGGCTGCCCTACTAGTTTCTAATGGATGAGATTTCTGTGTGCTGGAGTTTTATGTCATTTTATAGAGAATCAAGATTGTATGTTCTCTGAGAGATTCTGTCATTTAGCAATGTATTCTCAAGACATGGTGTAATCAACTTAATAATTGATTATAGGGGAAGAAGTCACTTGTAGCCTAAGTTATTCTCAGCCTTGAACTTTGTCCTCTGCAGCTTATTATACACGTGGAAATATCTTGATGGAGCCATCATGCTAGGAAACTTACAACAGCAGACACCCTCCCCTTTAGAGTCCACGGCTGACAATTTAAGCACTGGTTAGGCATAGTTGCTCTCCTGAAAATACTGATGAGTAAAGAGATATGTATATGTCCAATTCACAAAGGGTTTCCTTAAGAAATCAACTGGGTTCAGATAAGATGGTGGGATATTGTTGACCCAAGTTTGCATGGATCTCTTAGTTGCATTCCTTTCCCATGAGCCCTTTTGCATATGTTTTTGTATCTCAAGATTATGTTCAAAAAGTGTCTCTTCCACAGAGTCTTATCTAGTTTATTCTACTGTATGTGGCCTCTTTCTTCCTGGAATTCCGACCACACCTAACTTGTGGTCATCTTCCCTTGAAATCATCTTCCTCGGTTTTGTTTTTTAACACTTGCTCTGAACTGTAAACACTAAGAGAAAGGTCCAGGTTTTGCTGATTTTATTGTTACTTAGTCCATAATTGTTGCTTAGCAAATAATTGTTGCTTAGCAAATATGGATGGATGGGTGGATGGATGGATAGATGGATGGATGCATAGATGGATAAATAAACACTTTTCTGTCAGCCTAGATCTATCTCAAAACAATAACCTGATGTGATACAAATTTTTGTATCTGTCTGTACTGGGTTGAATCATACGTCTTAAAATTCACATACATCTGGAACCTCACAATGTGACCTTGTTTGAAAGTAGGGTCTTTGCAGATGTAATTAGTTAAGATGAGGTCATACTGGACTAGGATGGGCTCTAAATTCAATATGACTGGTGTCCTTATAAGAAGAGAAGAGACACACAGGGAGATTGCTCTTTGAAGACAGAAGCAGCGACCAGAGCCAAGGACACCAAAGTTTGTCAGCAACCAGCAGAAAAAGGAAGAGGTAAGGAAAGATCCTTCCTTTAGAGCCTTCAGAAGGAGCGTGGCCCTGCCAACACCTCGACTGTGGACTTCTGATCTCCAGAACTGAGAGAGGACATTTCTAGTGTTTAGCCACCAAGTTTGTGATACTTTTTTACAGCAGCCCTGGGAAACAAATATACTCTCCAAGAATCTATCCTGCAGATGAAGAACTAACTATATCCAGCTGGGCTTTAACCAAGGACCCAAAACTGGAGTGGATTCCCCCTGGCAGGAGAGCCTGTTATTGCAGTGAAGCCTAAGTCATGGAACTGAGTGGTAACCTTGAACAGCTGACGCCAGGAGGAAGGAAAGGCGGGGGAAAGCAATAAATATAATAGAAAATATGGAGGAGACTGGCTTGGCGCCCAAGTTCAGGTTTAGAGTCACCAGATGAGGACCAGAGCAATAGGCTGAGGTCATGCTGGCTAGATTCCACGAGCAAGGGATGGAAAGGAGGAGCTCCAAGAGAGCCTTGGACAGCAGGGATTTTGACTCTTGCTGTAGTTATTGGCTGGGCATAAGACATGGTGGGTGGAGTAGCCTTGGTTAATGGACCGAAGATGAAGCAGAGAGAATCCCCAAATTACCTAAAAGTCAAATTCCACCACAGCATTTTCCTTTCTAAGTATTTGGCCATTCCTGTTTTTACCCTGTTAAACTTACTTTCAGACAAAACCTCAATCAAGGCTACAATTTAAACCCTTCCCAATAATCCTGAAGTGATGCACAGTTTAGGAAAATGCCATCATGGGCTTCACCTTTCTTCGATTTGTACATTCTGGGCAATGTGAATAAGACATTAAGGCCCAGTGACCACAAAACCTCACTAATTCAGAGGCATTATCTGAAGGACCTTCTGACTGAATGGTGAGAGATTGGATCTAGAAAATATTTTTAAAGCTCTCCCATTTTACTTCCTTCAAGGACAAGTACTAACCAGAAGGAGACTGGCATTCAGTTAAGTAGTGGCCCTCAGAGGATGAGGTTTAATGAATAGATAAGAATGGTTTGTAATTAGTCCATCATTTGTTTGTATTGCAAAGGGTGCTTGTGAAGTGCTTGAGGATGCTTGAAAACAGTGTGTGCTCTTAAGTAGTTGGAATATTTCCCCAGAAATTTGTTTAGACAACTAATTTGCTTAGTACAGCCATTGCTTCAGCCTCCTGTCTACTTATCCCAATTTTCACATGAGAGATGGGCATGGTAATGAGGTCTCATTGGGTTTATAAATCAGCATAAGACAGAGGGAGGGCAATTCCCAGGGAGGAGGCTGAGACAGTGGCATTGGCTTTCTATGGATAGTGTCCCTCAGTGAACTGACCATCAAAAATCATGTTGGCTGGTGTCAATCACAGACAACACCTACTTAATCTTCATGATCTCCAACATCTTCTCCAAAGGTGATGTGCGAATGTACTTTCTGCTATAATCTTGTGAAAAATCAATGCTGAATTTAGGGTCAGAAGACTGATCTTGAGTTTTAAGCCTATTATCAGCTGTATGTCTCCTGGCATATCATTTAATCCCTCTTTGTTCTCTTCAACTAGACGGGGAATATTTAATGAGATAATATATATGTTCTCAGTAATCCATAAATCCTGTCCAAATTTAAGAAGCCATGATTATCCCATCATTAACAAGCAGACCCACTAGATACAGCGTTTCAATGATTCAAAGTCTAAGGATCGTGTTTAAGGTTCCAAAATTCAAAGAGAAGTGTTTGTTTTATAGGTCAGATAGACCTAGTTTGGGTCCCAGTTTTATTTCTTGATAATTTTTGCTATGATGTTGAGCCTCTCAAGTGGAGATGGAAAATAAGTGCTTAAAAAAGCTGTGCAGTGCTTCACACAGTGACTACCACATAAGTGCTTAATAAATACTAGTCAACATATTATAGCCTCAATAAATTCTTGAATCCCTTAAATAAACAGGCATAAGGAAGTTCACTGCAGCATTATTTGTGGTGGCAAAATGTTGTAGGCAATCTGGCGGTCCATTACTGGTAAAATGGACAGTCAAATGGGGAAAGGGGGTTATAGACCACAAGGTACAAAGCAGCAGTCAAAATCCACAGGTCAAATGTACACCTGAAAGGACATCTTGAAACACTTGAAACATAGTGAAAAGAGTAAAAAGAAATGAAAGGGAGTGAACGAATGAATGAATGAATGACAAGGGGGCAATGATGTGTCATAAACACATTATAGGGAATGATTAACTTGGCCTTCCACAATTGAAAAATAAAATACAGTACATTAAAGTGATGCCAGTTATTGTTATTATTATAGCACCTGGAGAGTCCAATTTCCTGGGAATACAAAAAAAAAAAAAAAAAAAGCACTCCTTGTATTAGTTTTCTGAGGCTGCTCTAACAAATTACCACAAAAGGGTTGCTTAAGACAACAGAAATGGACACTCTCACAAGTCTGAAGGCCAGAAATCAGAAATTAGGTGCTGGTGGAGCTGCATTCCCTCTGCAGAAGCTCTAGGAGACTCTCAGTTCTTTGCTCCCTCCAGCCTCTGGTGACTGCCGGCATCCCTTGACTTGTGGCCACATCATTCCAGTGCCTCCGTGGTCATGTCGTCCTCTCCTCCTCTGTCTCAGATCTCCTTCTGACTTTGCATTATAAGGACACTTGTTATGATTTAGGGGCTGTCTGAATAATCCAGGATAATCTCCTCATCTTTACATCCTTAAATTAATCACATCTGCCAAGACCCTTTTTTTTCAAATAAGGTTACATTCACAGGTTCTGGGAATGAGGACCAGAGCATATTTTTTTGGTGGGGGGGGGACCATTAGACCTTCTACATGCTGTAATAGTGTCTCAAATGTTAACAAGTCAAGCCCAAATTGCCTACAATAAAAGGAGATTCAATCTCTCCCTCCCATTTGGAGCTATCTTCTATGGAACGCTCAGGAAACCCATAGAGATGCTGTGCACCCCTCAGAGCAAGCCTGGTTCCTCTCAGGCTCCTGAAGAAGGACAATCCAGGAATTCCTGGCTGCCCCCAGTATGCTGCTGGTGTGCCTGCAAGACGGTGCCACGAGGAAACCCAGGCCCTCCAAGGCTCACAATGGCTCCAGCGAAGGCTAAAGTACCTGCTGTCACCTCTAGCATCCAGATGATCTAAGAAGTCCCTAAAATACCTGATTCCTGATTCCCACTGCTGCTGTCCTCAACACAATTGCCACTCTCTCACAGAGACCTTATCTGATGCTCACCTTCTGCCCTCCTTCCACTGTACCCCCTCCCAGGTCATTGCATGTTCTTCACTGTTCTTAATCCTGCTTTATATATATATATATATATATATATATATATATATATATATATATATATATATATATATATATATATATATATATATATATATAAAATGTGTGACTTTTTGATAAAAACTACACACGAACAGAGAGAGAATGTCTGCTTTACCCAAAATTGCATCAGCAGCAGTTAGCACCATGCCCAGTACATGGTTGGATTGATGGAATTCCTGGAGAATATCTGATGTTTCAGCATTGTGATGTTAGGGCAGTCCAGCTCTTCCCACATAACTTTTTCACCTAAGGTGTGCCCTCCACTGCAGGGGCACTAGTTACTTCACAGCTCATTTTTCCACATACTACGTTATGGCCAGATCCAGTAATAGGGCTTAGTAATAAAGCTCTAGAACGACCTGGGTTCGAATCTTGCCTCCTCCTTCAACTAATTTGTTTGCACTGAGCAAGATAAGTGAATCCTCTCAGCCAGTAAGCTTAACCCGGAACCTGTTACTTTTCAGAACAAAAAGTTAATAGTAACTGTGCATTAGGGCTTTTGAGAGTTGATTGTGAATGAAGCATTTAGCACAATAATTAGCATCCACAATCAATACTAACTCTAATCACCAACAATCCATTTATTATTATGTACATACTGACACTTAAACTATATTTTCCAAAAAAAAGAAATAATAGGTACTGATCTTTAACACAAAAGTACTCATTCATTTAAAACTTGAAGTGACCTCGAATGAATCACTTAACCTGAGTCTCGGTTTCCTGATCTGCAAAATGAATGATTTTGACTAGATCAGTGGTTGTCAATCACTACAGTGACAAATTGTCCACCTAAAATACATAGTGTCTTTATTCAAATATATATTTTCTTATACCTTGTCAGGATCTTGTTACTATCCTCTTATGTCTTCTATTAATTCCATTGATCTGATTTTAGAGGAAGGTGGGTCTTCCCAAGCATTAAAGACTGGGAGAGTTAACTAATTATTTCCCAAGTGACATCTTCCAGAGGAATGATGCTGATTCACTTATTCAATGACTATAGATTATTTAGCCAAAATAGGGATCTCAATCTACTAACCAATTTAGTAAGGGCCTCTACAAGTATAATATTTCACATTTCAAATGAACTTTCTGGAGAAAGGAGTATGTGGGAAAATGTAATGTTGGAAATAATCAGGATGCTTCTCAGTTCTGAGTCATGCAAGAGTTTCTCCATCTAAAGCCTGAAAGAGAGGATCAATAGCCTTGTACATTAATATGCTAATTATTGTATTCATCGTGACTCCTGTTGTTAGTTCTATGGGGTTCCCATATTTGTATATGATACAGAAATACCCAGTTATGGTAACTCTATTCAATGTGTTCTTAAGGATCTCATATTTCAAAAATGAATAAGTGAATGAACAAATAAAAAAATTGTAGCAGTTATAGGTAATACCTACCCACATTTGCAGAGTTTAAAAGAACCCACTCTTGCGTTACCGCACGGGAGTGTCCCAAGGATAGTATGGAGTATACAAAATATAGGAGAGAGGATCAGAAACATGCCCAGATTGTCGGGCACCACACAAGTGGAAAGCAGAAGAGGTGGTAAGCAGAAGACGTCAACCACGTGCTCTTAACTTCTAGATCTGTGTTCTTTCTATGTATACCTTATAATTTGTGAAGACCAATTCAATTTATTTATTTAATGTTTTGATCAAATTATTACGCATATATACTTTTAAAAAGTTGAATTGTGCTTTAAACTCAGTAACAAAACCAAAGCAATTCTGGGTACCACAATTTCACACTCCGTAATCAGCTCCCCAGAACAAGCATTTTCAACTTTTAACCTGTTCTTACTGGTATTTATGCCTCCATATTTCTAAATAACATGCTTGTACTGCTGCCATTTCTTGAAATGCTTTTCAATTTTTTGACATGATCTCTTACACCATCCTTCCTACACACACTTCTGCTCTCTACATTTTCAAAATATTATTTTAGTATAATTTTGAATTAATTCAATATCTGGTGTTCCTGTTATGTCTATAAAAATAATGTTCACAGCTGAGCCACTTTGAATCCTATGATTGTATTTCTTGTACAGCCTTTTTTTGAGTGTAATAATTGCTTCATATATTTTTTTATTTCCTTGTCATTTTTTTTTTAATGTACCTACCAATAATTCATCCCCAAATTTTCTGGCAGAACTATGAAACTCCTCTGTGTATGGTCAAATACATAAGGATATAAGAATATATCCTGTTTCTATAGATTTACCTATTTTGGATATTTCATATCAGTGCTATTTTTTTGAGACATTCATTCTGGATCCCTTCTTTCATTTTCTTATCCTATCTCTCTAATTATTCATCTGTGTCTGTTTGCTCTCCTTCCTGAAGATTTTTTTAAATGACAGCTTTACTGAGATGTAATTCACATACCATATAACTCACCATTTTAAAGCGTATATTCAGTGGTTTTTATTAGTCATATTTGCACTACCATTACTGTCACATTCTAAATGCAGAATATTTTCATCCCTTTAAAAAAAAAATGGGTACCTAATAGCAGTCATTTATCTATCCCTCCTTTCCCCAACCTTAGGCAATCACTAATTTACTTTCTGTTTCTATAAATTTGCTTATTTTGGACATTTTACATAAATGGATTCATACAATGTGGGTCCTTTTATGAATCAAGTCTTTCACTTAACATATGCTTTCAAGGTTCATCTATGTTATATCATGTACCCATAATTCTTTTCTCTTTTTGGAAAATAATATTCCAGTGTGTTTATTTATTCTTCAATTGATGAACATGCAGGTTGTTTTCATTTTTTGGTTATTATGAGTAATGCTGCTATGAACATTTGTGTATGAGTTTTTCTTGGACATATTTTTTTCAGTTCTCTTGAGTATATACCTAAGACTGTAACTGGTGGACCATAAGATAATTCTATGTCTAACATTTTAGGGAACTTCCAAATAGTTTTCCAAAGTAGCTGAACCATTTTAAAAGCCCACCAACAAAGTGTGAGGTTCCAATTCTTCCACATTCTCACTAACACTTTTTACTGTCTACCTTTTTAAAATTTCAGCCATTCAAGTGATTTTGAAATGGTATCTCATTGTAGCTTTTATTTGCATTTCCTTAGTAACTAATGATGATGAAAATCTTTTCATGTACTTATTGGCAATTTGTATATATTCTTTGAAGAAATTTATTTTCAAATCCTTTGTCCATTGTTTAATTGAGTTATTTTGGGTTTTTTGTTTTTGTAGTTTTTTTTTTTTTTTTTTGAATTGTAAGAGTACTTTATATATTCTGGATACCTGTGCCTTAACAGATATATGATTTGCAAATAATCTCTCCCATTTTGCGCTTTGTTTTTATCACTTTTTGAGTGTCCTTTGAATCAAAATGCTTTTTTTAAAAAATTTTAATTAAGCCCAATGTATCTACTTTTCTTTTGGTGCTAATGATTTTGGTATTATATCTGAAAAATTGTTACCTAATCCAATATCACAAACATGTGTTCCTGTGTTTCTTCTAATAGTTTTATTCCTATAGCTATTACATTTAGGTCTGTGATCCATTTTCTGTAAGTTTTTGTATATGGTATATGGTAGTGGTCCAGCTTTATTCTTTTGCATGTGGATATCCAGGTATCCTAACTTAGTTTGTTATAAAGGCTACTCTTTCCCTCACTAAGTATTTTATCACCTTTGTCAGAAATCAAATGACCATAAGCGTAAGGGTTTATTTCTGGACTATAATTTTTCTTCTTTTGATCTATGTCTATCCTTATGCCAATATCATACTGTCTTGATTACCATAGCTTTCTAGTAAGTTTTGGAATTTGGGGAATTTGCATCTTCCAACTTTGTTCTTCTTTTAAAAGACTTGTTTGGATATTTTGTGTCTCTTGTGACCCAAATATTTCCATGTGAATTTTCCACATGAATTTTAGGATCAGTTTGTCAAGTTATGCAAAAAAGAAAAACCAAAATTCACCTGATATTTTGATAAAGACTGCATTGAATCTTCACATCAGTTTGTGGAGTATTGCCATCTTAACAATATTGAGACTTCTGATTCATGAACTTGGATGGCCATCATCTATTTAAGTTTTCTTTAATTTAATTCAACACTGTTTTATAGATTTTATTGTATGAGTCTTGCTCTGTTTTGGTTAAATTATTTATATTTGTACTATTGTAAATGGACTTGTTTTCTTAATTTTATTTTCAGATTGTCAATTATTAGTACATACAAATATCATCAATTTTTGTATTTTAATCTTGTACCCTGAAACTTTCATTAATCCGTTCTAATAGCATATGTGTAACTTCCTGAGGATTTTCTATATACAAGATCATATTTTCTTTTAATAGAGATAGTTTTATTTCTTCTTTTACAGTCTGAAAGCCTTTTATTTCTTTTCCTCACCTAGTTGCCCTGGCTAGGACCTTCAGTACAACATTGAATAGAAGGATTGAGAATGAAAATCTTTTACTTATTTCTGATCCTAAGGAAAATCTGTCTGTCTTTTAACATTAAGTATCATGTTACTGTGTTTTTTTCATAGATACACTTTTTCAAATTGAAAAACCTTCCTTATGTTGCTAGTTTGTATTATTATTATTATTATTATCATCATTATTAGGTGTCCAACCTTATCAAATGCTTTATCTACATCCATTGAGAAGACATGTGTCCTCTATTCTATATTCTATGGTGTATTACATTGATTAATTTTCATATGTTAGGCCAACCTTGCATTCTTAGAATAAGTATCACTTGGTCATGTTGTATAACACTTTAAAAATATTGCTGTATTTAATTTGCTCGTATTTTTTGAGAATATTTTTAGTATTTTCTAGTATTTTTGATACTATATTGCTAAGATATATTGGTCTATAGCTTTCATTTTCATGTGATGTCTTTGTCTAGTTTTGGTGTCAGGGTAATGCTGGCCTTATAGAATGAATTGGGAAGTGGTTCCTTCTATTTTTGGAAGTGTGAAGGATTAGTAGGTTTATTTTTCTTTAAAACTCATGGATTCACTATGAATCCATCTGGTCCTGGGCTTTTCTTAGTAAGAAGTTGTTTCATTAACTAATTTGATATGCTTACTTTTTCCAGATCTATTCAGATTTTCTTTGTCTTCTTGAGTAATTTTTGGTAATTTGTGTCATTCTAGGAATTTGTCTATTTCATATAGGTTATCTAATCTACTACATGCAATTATTCATTGTATCTCACTATAATGCTTTTTATTTCTATAAGGTTTGTAGTAACATCCCCATTTTCATTCCTAATTTTAGTAATTTGAGACTTCTCTCTTTTTTTCTTGGTCAGTCTAGCTAAATGTTTG
Source organism: Grampus griseus (assembly GCF_964374135.1). Lineage (NCBI taxonomy): Eukaryota > Metazoa > Chordata > Mammalia > Artiodactyla > Delphinidae > Grampus > Grampus griseus. The sequence goes on along the minus strand of NC_139018.1, from coordinate 6,605,378 downwards.
TCAATCTTGTTGATTTTTTCAAAGATTAAATGTATTATTTTTCTATTCTCTGTTTCATTTATTTATGCTCTAATCTTTTCCTTCCTTCAGCTTGTTTTGCATGTAGTTTGCTCTGTTTTTAATAGTCTCTTAAGGTGGAAGTTTGATTACTGATACAATGCCTTTCTTTTTTTTAATATAGCCATTTATCACTATAAATTTTCCTCTAAGTCCTTCTTTGGTTGCGTTCCACAAGTTTTTTGTTTGTTTGTTTGTTTGTCTATTTAGTTATTTATTTTTGGCTGGTTGGGGTCTTCATTGCTGCATGCAGGCTTTCTCTAGTTGCGGCAAGCGGGGGCTACTCTTCATTGCAGTGTGCGGACTTCTCATCACGATGGCTTCTCTTGTTGTGGAGCACGGGGTCTAGGTACATGGAATTCAGTAGATGCAGCACGTGAGCTCAGTAGTTGTGGCTCGTGGACTCTAGAGCTCAGGCTCATTAGTTGTGGTGCATGGGCTTAGTTGCTCCGTGGCTTGGGCGATATTCCCAGACCAGGGCTCGAACCCATGTCCCCTGCATTGGCAGGCAGATTCTTAACGACTGTGCCACCAGGGAAGTTGCCCCACAAGTTTTTGTATGTCATGCTTTTATATTTATTTACCTCAAATTATTTTCTAATTTACTACATGATTTCTCCTTTGATCTATCCAAAGTTTAATTTTCACATATTTATGAGTTTCTTAGATTTCCTCATTCCATTTTCATCAGAAAACAAACTTTGTATTAGTTTAATCCATAGAAATTTATTGAGGTCATTTTTAATCCTAAGACCTGGTTTATCCTGGAGAATGTTCTATGTGTACTTTAGAACACATGTTCTGCTTTTGAGTGCAATGCTCTACAGATGCCCGTTAGTTCAACTCAGTTTATAGAGTTGTTCAAGTCTTCCACTTTCTTGGTGATCTTCTGCCTAGTTTGATTTATTACTGAAAGTGAGCTACTAAATTCTCCAACTTACTGTCAAGTTGTCTATTTCTCCCTTCAAATTTTGTCAGTTTTGCTTTATGTATTTCAAAGCTCTGTGGTTACATGTGTATATGTTTATAATTGTTATATGTTTTTTTTAATTTATTTATTTGGCTGCATTGGGTTTTTGTTGCTGTACACGGGCTTTCTCTAGTTGCAGCGAGTAGGGGCTACTCTTTGTTGTGGTATATGGCCTTTTCATTGCAGTGGCTTCTCTTGTTGCAGAGCACTGGCTCTAGGCATGTGGCCTTCAGTAGTTGTGGCACGTGGGCTCAGTAGTTGTGGTGCACAGGCTTAGTTGCTCTGTGGCACGTGGGATCTTCCCAGACCAGGGCTCGAACCCAGGTCCCCTGCATTGGCAGGCGGATTCTTAACCACTGCGTCACCACGGAAGTCCCAACTGTTGTGCATTTATAGTAGTTTGACCCTTTTATTATTATAGAATGTCCTCCTTTGACTCCAGTAACAGTTTGTGATTTGAAGTTTATTATTACTGATACTTATGTAGTCACTGGAGCTCTTTTGGATACTACTTACATTGATTACCTTTTTTCCATCCTTTTACTTTCAACTTATTGGTGTCTTTACATCAAAAATATGTTTCTTATAGATTTTCTGGAAGAATGTTAAACTTTGTTTTCCAACCCTTCTATTGAATTATTAATTTTTATTTTATATTTTTAATTTTTAAGGAGTCTCTACTTCTAATTTTTTTTAGAGAGAGGCCATAGTTTCTCTTGAGCAATAAATTGAAATTTTATTTAGGTTTTCTTTTGCTCACTGCATTTGCTGTTTCTTTTATGCCCCTTTTCCTTTACATTTTTCTTTGTTTCTGTCTTTAACATTAAAGAATTTATTAAAATGTTTGGAAACCCTTATTGTTTTCATTTATATTTAAGAATGGTGCACTGAAAAGTTGATTGAGACTTTGTATGTGCATAAACAGGGTTTATCAACTCTGGGTCTTCACTGTGTGGCAATTAGGAAATCCTCAAATGTCATTAACTTCAACTCTATTATATTGAGCTGATCAGTTTTGCAAAGATCAATCCTCAAATGTTCTACCTAGTACAGAGGAGCTAGGCTTTGAGTAGTCTGTGAGCTTAGAGGAAAAATATTGTCTGAGCTATTCTGTGAGTAATCTGTTGCTTATTTACCTCCTCTCCTTCTCTCCAACATGGCACCTGAACTCTGCGTCTGGAATTTCACAATCCTGGGCTCCTCTGGTTCTACCTTTCTAAAGGATAAACATGTCTCCTTTGAGTGTGAGTGGGAGAGAAAAATCTGGCTGTATAGAGGAGAAAAAAAGATCTAGGCACATTACTACTATTTACTCAGTTGCGGCCAGATTCTAATTTTCAGACCACTCTGCACCCTGGCATTCAGAGAAAACTATTCTTTTCATTTCTTTCTTCTTGCAGCAAGAATGTGCTTGCTTCTTATTATCATCTCCCTGCAGAAAATAAGGTTCTACATCTCTGTGCTTTATATCAACAGTGGCCTGCTATCCTCCATGTTTTAACACATCTCACTTTCTGTGACTGACTTTCTAATTCTGTTTATACTTTGATTTTATACTTTTAATGCTACTTTCTCTCTCACTTTATTGGTTTTCAGTAAAGGTGCAGAAAAGAAATGTATGTTTAAAACCCACCATGTTTAAACATAATTCAGCAACAAAATCTGTACACTCATCAACTCCATTCTTTTGATCATGGAAAGAATGAAGAAATAGAATTATTGCAATAAGAATTCCAAACAGCAAACCAACCACATAGTTGATCACAAAGAGCTTTATGATTTTTAAAACAGTAATCATGAAATATTTTGTATTATATAAAAAGCAAGGGCATTCACTTGTTATTTGAGCATTTTAAAGAATAAATCTTTATTCACTGTATTCAAGATATAGAAACAACTTAAATGTCTGTTGATGGATAATGCATTAAAAAAAATGATAGTGGACTATTACTCAGTCTTAACAAAGAAGGGACCTAGATGATATTATGCTAAGTAAAATAAGCCAAACACAGAAGGACAAGTCCTATATGATCCCACTATTATGAGGAATATAAAAGAGTTAAACTCATAGGACAAGAGAATAGATGAGTATTTACTAGGATCTGTGGGGAGAAAGAAATGAGGATGTGTCAGTCCAAAGGTACAAAATTTCAGTAATGCAAAATGACTATGTCTTGGGGAACACTGTAGGGCCTATACTTAACAATGCTGTATTGGATATTTAAGTATTTTCTAAGAGGGTAGATCTTATGTTAAGTGTTCTTACCACAAAAGAAAAATAATATTTAAAAATAAGTAATTTTTAAAAAGAAGGGGGTGGTAGGAAATTTTGGAGGTGATGTGTAACGATTTTGGTAATGTTTCATGGGTCTCTACTTCTCTTCAAACTCATCAAGTGTATACACTAAATATGTACAGCTTTTTGCATGCAAATAATACTTCAGTGAAGTGGCTAAAAGCAAGAAGGGGTGTTCTGTGTCATAAATTAAGAAATTCATCTTATCTATCAGGTTACCTTGGGTAATGTTCATTTGTTAGCATGAGTCATCTCAGTTCACCATGTAGAAATGGCTACCAAAGAGTGTTAAATATATATGTGTATCTATCTATCATCTATCCATCTATCTGTCTTCATCCATCTTTTTGTGCATGTTTGTGGAGATATATAAATATGTGTGTATGTGTGTGTGTGTTTGTATATGCATGTATATATATGTGTATATGTATGTATATATAAATATATGTATATTTATATTTGTATTTATATATTTTTCTGCTTCTTCTATGGAAAGTAAATATCAAGAAGAGACAATTTTATGAAATCCATGCTTATAGTCTGCTTCCCTAAACTTAGTCCTAAGAGGGCAGAAGATGTATAGCGATAGAAATTATTCAGTTAAGGTATAAATTTCCATCTTAGGTGTGCTAAGTCATTTCATACCTCACCACTGGTATTCAAGCTGTTTTAGAAATGGGACAAGTGGATGCTGAGCAAGTTCAAAGGTCCTCTTTTCCTGACACTTAATTGAATAACTGGATTTGATGACAACTGTTGAATCCTTGGACATTGAAGACACTTGAAGACAGAGTCCATTTCCAAGGGCTAACGGTGAAACAAAGTTCTAGACATCTTTCTTTGCCACAGCCTCTTTTTCTTGGTTTAGGACTCTCACAACAGCATGTGAGTTTCTGAGTTCCATTTAAAGTTGTTGTCTCAATTCATTTTAGTGAACTTTTTGTCAATTTTCCCACTTTATTCATTCAGCCTTCCATGGCAACCTATAGAAGCCTTTCTTAGCGAAACCATTTTTTCTGATGGAAACCAGTATTGTTTTTTCAAGAGGTGGTCAATTCAAAACTTATGCTTGAGCAGAAATGAGGCAATAGCATCCCAAACACCTAACCTAGTCATTCTGATAAATTTTTAGTCAACATAGTCTTGTTGATGTATACTTCAAGCAAGGTGCTCTCTGTCTTCCAACCTCCCTCCCTCTCTCTCTCTCTCTCTCTCTCTCTCTGACACACACACACACACACACACATACATATAATGCAAAATTTAAGTAGATAGGTGTAGATTTAGAGGTAACATTAAATATATGGAGAGATATAGAAAAAAAATTTAAGTGCATTCAAAATGAGAAATCTCTTTTTATTCTCTACTGGTAAAAAAAAAAAAAAAATCTGTGTGCCCCAATTGCATCACCTGATTCTCTTTCTATATATTAGAGGTCTGTAAGTGCACTGATTTCATTAAAAGATGGTATTTCCATCATCCTTTAATAAAATGATTTGGTCTAGCATAATAACTACCCAGCATTTTATTTAAGTAGCTGGTTATGGTGTTTCCTGGTGTGAACAGCAATGATGATCATGTGTCCCTATGAGGAAGTACATTTTGACAGCTGTTGTTAGCTGACAGGTATGTAGTACACTTGCCTACCAGCTTTGGGACCAGTTTCAAATGTTGCCTTTGCTAAAATGAAGGAAATCCTCATGACTGCGTCAAGTGACAGGGAACAGGAATTGGGTAAGACTGAGGACGCATACTGCTGGTATGAAAAAGGGGCCGGAATAGGGGTCCTTGACTGCATCTTACTGCTGTCCCATCTCTCCTCTCTATTAATTCTATCTTGCACCCACTGAAGGGCCCATTGGCCAACCTACTGGATGATGGGAAGGGCCAACTGGGTCTCTGGACACAATATAATCATCTTTTATGCTCAGAAGAAATGGGAGAAAACTCATCACTCTCCCCTTTATTCTTGAAGACAGTTACCAGGTTTTTCCTACTGGGGATTTTGTCAAAGGGGTATCTATATATACAGAAAGAATTCATTGAGACTTTAAAAAAATATATAGACTCTATAGGATTGCTTTCTATAATTTGAAATAAGGTGATCATATAAATATTTATTGGAAGGTTTCAGTTAAATAAATTGTGGTATATCTATTCAGTGAACAAATATGCTATCAATGAGGGGGCAGATATAGCTCTATTGACAATGAAAATTTCAATGACTCATTTTTGAGGATTAAAGCAAGCTATAAAATAGCATTTAAAAATATAGCATGGGGACTTCCCTGGTGGCGCAGAGGTTGAGAGTCCGCCTGCCAATGCAGGGGACACGGGTTTGTGCCCCGGTCCGGGAGGATCCCACGTGCCGCGGAGCGGCTGGGCCCGTGAGCCATGGTCGCTGAGCCTGTGCGTCCGGAGCCTGTGCTCTGCAATGGGAGAGGCCACAACAGTGAGAGGCCCGCGTATCAAAAAAAAAAAAAAAATAGCATGGCTTTGTTTATACAAAAAAATATATGCCTGAAAGTATATTCAGAGTATTAAAGGGATAACATTAGTCTGTGGGTTGTAAGGTGAACTTACTTTAGATTTTTCAAATATTTGATTTCTGACATAAATACGTATTCACTTTACAATTGGTAAACAGCAAAAGAAAAAACTAAAAGCTATAGTTTTGGATGGAAATACAAAAGATGGCATTGATTTGAATACTACTAGCATCATTCAGGTCTAAGAAACTATAGTTTTATCAGTTAAGATCCAACCTGGAAATTTCCATTACAAGAACCTCATTTTGCTCATCTGGAAAGTGGAACTAACAGTAATGTCTGTCCCCCAAGAATAGGTATACAGTGGGAAAGCATTTGTGAAAATTTGTCATGTAAAATCATAAAGTGGTAAGTTGTACAGGCCTCTAGAGGCAGATTTCCTTGAAATTAATCTCAGTGCAACTGCTTCCTAGTTGTGTGACCTTAGGCAAGTTACTTAACCTCTCCAAGCCTCAGACTCCTAACCTACACATGAGATTAAGTAAATACACCCACATCATGGCTATGTTAGAAAGAATAATTTGACTAACATTTGTAAAGCATTTATAATAGTGCCAGCTACAGAATAAATATTATATGAATGTTTAATAAATAAGTAAATTGCTCTATGATACACTTAGCTGTAGGATTTAGGTCTCTAACTGCCCACACAACATTTTCTTTAAAGTATATCATACTGAAGTTACATATTTTATATAGTCCTTTTTGCTCTGTTTTGTATACACATATAAAAAGTACAGCAAAGGTACCAATGACGTGAGGGGTGTAAAATTCATCATGGAAAAAAAACATATGTGCAAAGTAATAATGGGAAACAATTGTTTTGTTCTCTCTCTTTTTCAGACTGTCTTAAGTAGGTCTGCTCAAATCAATACTCTAGTTTGAATAATTTTTCTGAACAAGGACAGATTTATAAGTGAAAGTATCTGGCATGTTAATTGAAAGGTGTTTATTACTGGTTGTCTATTCCTGTTAGCAGCCATCTTTTAAACTACGATGGCTTCCACTTAAATGGAGAATCAATTAGAAACATTAATAAAACAACCCTGTCAACTCCCATTAGACCCGGGCCAGACCTTTTTCTTCTCTATTAAGCAGGCAATTGCTAATCACTATTTTTATCAATATCTTAGAAACATGATCTGTAATTTACGCCCAGTAAATGAATAATACCAATTGGCTACAGACTAAGTGGAAAGAACTCCCAGGGGGGAAAGAAAGTCCATATTCTGTCACCTTCTGTTTGTAAAAGGAGAGAAACATTGGTGTTTTGGAAGAAAACAAACAAAAAAGGCCATTGTTTCCAAGGGATACAATATGCAGGATAGAGTATGTTCTAAGAAGTGAAAGAAAATGGTGAGAGGGATTTGAGAAGAATATTTGGTAAAATAAGCAAAATAATGCTAAAAAACAGGCAGAGTTAGTTTTCATATTGTCAGCTCAGTCAAAAAGTTCAATTTAGTTGAACAAGCATTTACTTAGACAGGATTCTCTGTAGAGTCAAGAAGTATAAGTGGAGGCTCCTGCAATCTGGGATCGTAGGATCTAGTTTGAGTGACAGATGTTTAAAGAGTTAATTGTGCAAAGTATGGTCAGGTGCTCTAATAGAAGATGTGCCTGCAGAGGTTGGGGGGATATGAGGAGAGTCGGCATCCAATCCAGCCTGGGGAGCATGAAAAAGACAAGGATTCATCTTTCCATTCTCCATTTAATTGAGGTTGAGGTGGCGAGGTTGGATGGGCAGAAACTTTGGCCCTATATTAATAGGTTAGAATTAGAAACGGTTTAACAGATTATTTGGTCTAACCGTCTGCTCTTTTTATGAATCCCTCCTTAATCACAATTCTCCTGGCTTCCAGTTAAAATCCTCCAGGGGCACGAAGCACCCCACTCTTAGGAGCAGCCCATGCCCTCTTTGGCAGTTCTGATTCTTGTAAGATTCTTGTCTCTTTTGAATCAGAAATGCCTCTTTTGCTAGTGTCTGAGGTTCTGATGTCAGCCTCGGGGGTGTAGCTGATTTGCTAGTAGGGAGCAGTGGAAACAGCTGAGAGTAGGAAAACCAGAGTGAGAATCCTAGTTTTACCACATATAAATGCTGTGATCTTTGTTGTTTTACTTTCCTCAATGGGAAAATTCTCACTGGAAAAATAATAACTGTATAGTACATTGCCTACAAGGAAATCATAATAGTCATATTATAGAGAGATAAAGTATGTGAAAATAACTTTTAAATTGGCAAAATTATCATTATCATAACTTTCTTTTCAGTACAGTTGTTCTTGAAATTCTTGAAGGACCCCACCCCCTGTGTTTTATCTGGTTCTTCTCAAGGTTTTATTCTCCAGATCTGTTCTCAAAATCTTGATTTCTTCTAACAGTTCCTGCATGACTATGAAATGCCTCAGCTAGAGTTTAGAGTTTTGTCTGTAAACTCTTTTTCTCAAATTAATGGACCCAAATACAAACATACATCTGGTTTGTGCAGTTGTAACTTTGGTCGTCTACCAGCTTCATCTTGGAATTTTTCTTCCAATTGTTCACTGCCAGAATTCATGGCCCCAGTGACCCCAAACCATAATTTTGTATTTTAAAAAACTTAAAAACAAAAATCCAAAAACAAACATTAAACTGTGAAAGCCTCATCTCTGAGCAGCAGGCAGAGTGGTGTAGTGGAAAGAAATTGATCACAGGAACCAGTGTGATGAATTAATTCTGAAAATCAGAGCTGGAAGGAGCCTTAGAGATCATCTAGGGGAGTGGTCTCGGTTTACCTAAGGGGAGATACATTACTACTTACTTAAGCCCAGCCTACCCATCATTGCATATATTTACTTAACAAAAATAATTTTTTTCTCAATATCAGAAGAACAAACAAACCAATCAAAAAATGGGCAGAAGATCTAAATAGACATTTTGCCAAAAAAGAAATACAGAAGACCAAAAGGCACATGAGAAAATGCTCAACATTGTTAATTATTAGAGAAATGCAAATCAAAACTATGGTGAGGTACCATCTCACTCCAGTCAGAATGGCCATCATCAAAAAGTCTACAAACAATAAATCCTGGAGAGGGTGCGGAGAAAAGGGAACCTTCTTACACTGTTGCTGAGAATGTAAATTGGTACAGCCACTATGGAGAACAGTATGGAGGTTTCTTAAAATCTAACAGTAGAGTTACCATATGATCCTGCAATCCCACTTCTGGTCATATATCTAAAGAAAACTATAATTTGAAAATGTATATGCACCCCAATGTTCATAGCAGCACTATTTACAATAGCCAAGACATGGAAGCAAACTAAATGTCCATTAACAGATGAATGGATAAAGAAGATGTGGTGTATATATATATATATATATATATATATATATATATATATATATATATATATATATATATATACACAATAGAATGTTAGCCTTAAAAAAGAGTAAGATAATGCCACTTAAAGAAACATGGATAGACCTAGGGATTATCTTACTAAATTAAAGAAGCCAGACAGAAAAAGACAAATGTCATATGATATCACTCACACACGGGATATAAAAGAAAGAAAAAGTTACACATGAACTTATTTACAAAACAGAAATAGACCCATAGACATAGAAAGCAAACTTATGGTTACCAAAGGGGAAAGGGGGCAGGGAGGGATAATTTAGGAGGTTGGGATTAACATACACACACTACCATATATAAAATAGATAACCAACAAGAACCTACTGTATAACAGAGGGAACTCAATATTTTGTAATAACCTATAAGGGAAAAGAATCTGAATATATATATATATATATATATATATATATATATATATATATATACACATACTTTTTCAGAATCACTGTGCTGTACACCTAAAACTAACAAAACATTGTAAATTGACTACACTTCAATTAAAAATGAATAAATAAATAATTTTTTTCTGTGAAACAATTAAGGTTTGTTGCTTTTCTTAGAGGAATCTCTGACAAATGTCTCTGTTTCTTCTGTAGGAATCAAATAACTTACATTTTCTCTCTTCTGGATTGAGTTTTAAGGAATTATATTTTCCTTAGAAATTATTTCATCCATGATTTCAAGTATATTTAATTAGAGTCATGTAATTCTCACTTTATGAATGTTGCTAACGTCTTTTTAATAGATATTGAGAACTGTTATATCTTTATTGTTAATAGTAATTTTTATCATTATAAAACACAAAATAAAATAAATCAGCTCAGTATTCTGGTATCTCTAACGGTGTAACAAAGCACCTCAAATAAAACTTGGGTATTGTAATGACTTTTACATACAACACCAAAGGCACAAACAATGCAAGAAATAATTGAAAAGCTAGATGTAATTAAAATACAAAAACTACTCTTCAAAATACAAAGTCAAGAGAAAGAGAAGACAAGCCATAGATAGGAGAAAATATTGGCAAAAGATGCATCTAATAAAGGACTGTTACTTAAAACTCAACAATAAGAAAACAATTAACTTGATAAATAAAAGGGGGGACAAAGACCTTAACAGACACCTCACCCAAGAAGATATACAGATGGCAAATAAATATGTGAAAAGATAGTCCACATCGTGTCATCAGGGAAATGAAAATTAAGATGAGATGCCACAACACACACACCTGTTAAAGGGTGGCCTAAATCCAAAACACTGACAACACCAAATGCTGGTGAGGATGTGGAACAACAGGAACATTCATTGTTGGTGGGAATGCAAAATGGTGCAGCCACTTTGGAAGATTTGACTGTTTATTACAAAACTAAACATACTTTTGCCATACAATCCAGCACTCACACTCCTTGGTATTTACCCAAAGGAGTTGAAAACTTATGTCCACACAAATGTCTTCACACAGATGTACACAGCAGCTTAACCATAATGGACAAAACTTAGAAGCAGCCAAGATGTCCTTCAGTAGATGAATGGATAAATAAACTGTGGTATATCCAGACAAGGGAATGTTATTCCGTGCTAAAATGAAATGAACTACTAAGCCATAAAAATACATGGAGGAAATTTAAATGCATTCTAGTAAGTGAAAAAAACCAATCTGAAAAGGCTACATACTATATAATTCTAAGAACGTGACATCCTGGCAAAGGGCATAACTATGGAGACAGTAAAAAAGAAAAAATCATCCAGGGTTATCAGGGGTTAGGAGTAAGGAGGAAAGGATGGATAGGCAGGGAACAGAGGATTTTTAGGGCAGTGAAACTACTCTGTATGATATCATAGTGGTGAATACATGTCATTATCCATTGTCCAAACCCATAGAACGTACAAGGTCAAGAGTGAATTTTAATATAAACTATGGACTTTGGGTGGTTATGATGTACTAATGTAGGCTCATCAGTGGTAACAAATGCATCACTCTGGTGGGGATGTCGACAATGAGAGAGGCAATGCATATGTAGAAGCAGAGTGTATCTCTATAATTTTTCCTTAATTTTGCTATGGACCTAAAACTGCTCTAAAATAATAAATTCTTAATTAAAAAATTTGTAGTCATACGTTCAGCCTTAGTCAGTAAGGATTTCTTGAGTAACTACCTAGTTGTGGCAAGGGACAATGGTAAAATAAGACATGGTGCATTGCAGTCACAGGTGGTAACTCAAATGAGAAGGGGAAAATTATCAATCCCTTCCCAATTGAGGACAAAATTATGAATGCTTCCTGTCTCTAATGACCATTGCAGTTGACAACAGAACTAGATTATTTTGCTGGAGTGGGTGGTCCCTCTACTACTAATCTCTCAAACCCTTGGATCATTCCCTCTGCTACAATGAGACTGAGATTGTAGGTAAAGGTGGCACAGTTAAAAAGTAGCTAGTATTAATCAAATGTTTACTATGTGTTGGTCAATGTTTCTCAGAGTTAACATTGATTAACACATTTAATCTTCACATCGTCCTTATGAGAGAAGAACTCTTATTATTCTCCTGCTTTATACATGAGGAAACTGAAGCTCTGAACAAGCAAGGTTGTCAAGAATTGTGAAGCATGAGATTGTATGTTACCTACAAGTTAACAAGGTAGATTGTCACAGTTTCATGGTTGCTGGCAGACATGAGATTTCTGGGTCAAAGACACAGGAGAGTTTTTAAATCACAGTTATTGGAACAGCCAGAATATCAACATATCTTGCACCTACTCCCTGAGTCTCTATGTCCAAGGGCTATGTGACACCTGAACATGCTGTAAGTTTGTACAGGAGAGGACCCCTCAACTTTGGGAACCTGAATCTCTTCTAATGGGTAGTCAGCCTGCCAGCCCTCTCCTCTGGAGGGAGATACTATCTCTATCTTCCAAGGTTGTTTGCTAGTTCAGAACAAAGAGCAGTCAGTGCCTTGCTCATAAGATGTGCAGAAACACAAGAAACTCATGGAGAATTGTCTCCCAACATAAGGCACTTGCCCAAGGTTATGAGTGGCAAAGCATAGATTCAAGCTGCGACATTCCAGAGCCCACATGTCTAACCACTGAGCTCTACTTCTTCCCTAGGCCATCAGAGCATCTGAACGATGTGGATGTCTGAGTGGGCAGGGTACTAGCCTAAAGCAGGAAGACTTTTAGGGCCCCGGGGGGTCTTAGACCAGGTATCTAACCTGGAGCTCATTACCCGATGGGAGAATAAGCAGGGGTTGGGGGTCAGCAGGCCAGAGAAGGGAGTCTGGAAGTGAGTTGGAATATTAAGAAATAGAAATTGCGACCCAGAAAGATGAATGTGAGGCATTGTGATGGGAAGGAGAGAGTGGGAATGAGGACAGAGCTGGGCAAATGCTTAAGTGGAGCCCTTGACGCCAGGGCTCGTTCTGACGTGCATAACTTGCAGAAGGACCCTTGCATTTCAAGGGTCAGCTCTGGTATGACCACTGTGAAATCCAGTGCTGTTTAAAGGGGAAAAAACTTTCATGCAGAAAGCCTTATAGCAGAAGACAGCAGGCTTGGGAATCGAGGGCACAGCCAGCCCCTCGCTGACAGCCTTCCCTCAGCAAAACCCTGACTCCAGTGACACTGGGTTGGGGGACAGCTCAGGCAGTGGTTTCAATGTCAGGGGCTCCGTGTTTGTCAAAGTTCTGTTCTAGGTTAGCACTCAATGCTGAGGGCTCTTTGGAGTAAAATCATCTCTTCATTAATGAGATCCAGCCCTATCTCTCTGATAGAAATGACGGGAAAATGTGTCCCTTTGGTGCTATTCAAATGAACGGGAGAGAACAGTGGGTGTTTTTAAAACTATCTCCCTATCATAGGAGGATGGAGCTCATTAGTGAGGGGAATGATTTTGCTGGGGAAAGGCTGTTACAATAAGAAAACATAACCCACTCAAGATGAACCAGATCCAAGTCAATTAGTCTGGGAAAAAAATGGGGAGAGAGAGCAAGTGAGCTTCAAAAATACCACCTCTTTCCTTCCATTCATTTGAATAACAGCAAAGGGACATTTTAGTTTTTTAATCATTTTTTTTTTTTTACTGAAATCAGTCTGGATCTCATTAATATAGGAATGATCTCACTTAAAAGACCTAGTGTTAAACTCCTGTTCAGCTAAGATTAATCAAATCAAACATGATTTGACCAAAAAGGAAAAGTCTAAAGTATTGTATCTATTTCTAACACATTGCAATCTGCCTTTAAAAATCAAAAAAGATACACATGATATTTCTTATTAAGCTTCTTGCGGTGTTTCTGGAATACATTTTCTTAGGTAAACTGGTATTGAAATTGCAGTGAAATGTGGTTAGCCACATGAAGTTATCGAAAAAGAAGAGATTCAAATAATTTACATGCGTATGAGAAGAAAGACAGTATGGCAGATGAGGTCAGCTATGGAGGAAATATATCTTCCATTGGGGTATATTTTCCTAGGATCAGCCAGGGACCTTCATCATATTAATACACTGAGCCACAATTTCTATATACTGTCAGATAAATATATTTAATTTGAAGGTTTTTCAACCTCAGCACTATTGACTTTTGGGACCCAAATGTGCGGGCTCCTTTGCTCTGGGGCTGCCCTGTGTGTTATAGGATGTTTAGCAGTATCCTTGTGGGGAGGCCAGCAGCCCCCTCCCACCAATTCTGACAAGCAAAAATGTCTCCAAACACAGTCAAATCCCCCCTTAGGGCGGAAAAACCACATTTACCCCCATTGATAACCACTTATTTAAGGTAAGAAATCAAAAGAAAGTGTAATGTATATAACAGTCCTTACGCTTGGGTTGAATTTATCATCCTGGCTTTGTTCCAGATCTTGATCTCCCTCCTTTTCCCAACCTGTGTGCCACACGACTGAGTGTGCCCTCTCCCTTCACTGTATGGTAATTTAACTAAAGTATTCTTCACCCCTCTTTGATTAGGTTCTTACAGTGGGGTGTTGGCGGGCAACCCAAGGTCACACATTCTCTCAAAGAAAACCTCATGTGGTAAAGAACAGAGCCTTTGGAAAGAGCCATAGCAAAGTTTGATTCTTGCCTGTGTTATTTCCTAGGTATAAAGTCTTTGGTGAACGCTTACTGTCTTGGAGAGTAAGTGGAGCTGTGGGCAGAGATATATCCATGGTAGAGAGACAGAGAGAGAGGAGGAGAAGTATCCTGGCCTCTCCCTTGCAACTTCCTCCAGTTCTCTTGCCTGTGTCCCCAGTGGCCACACCCAAGCAGAAGCCAGCTGACAGGGGAGGAGTCTGGAGAAAAAGCCCAAGAGCTAAATAGTGCAGAGTGAGGAATGGGTCTGAGGGTAACAAGACTGGGACGGGCATCCACACCCAGCCACGTGGATAAACTCATTCTATGTTAGCTGCTTCTTTTTCTGGTGGTGTTCTTGGTTTTGCTAAGTTAGAAAGTGCTGTTGACAGTTGAGTGAAATATACCCTCTGGACTCAAACTTGGCAGCCACTGGCATTATTTCTCACTGGCCTAAGCCGTCTAGAACCAGAACCAGCTTCAAGAGAGTCTTGAGCTGCCAGTAATGGAGAAGGAGCCTTGTTGGCATGAGGCTCTAGGGCAGAGGTTAGCAAACTTTCCCTGGACAGGGCCAAAAAGTAAATATTTTAGGCTCTGCGGGCCATACGGTCTCTGCTGCAACAACTCAGTTCTACTGGTGTAGTGCAAAAGCAGCTGAAGATCAGTGGTCCCCAACCATTTTGGCACCAGGGAGCGGTTTCGTGGAGGACAATTTTTCCACGGAACGCAGGGTGAGGGTGGGGGGATAGTTCAGGTGGTAATGAGAGTGATGGGGGCGGCAGATGAAGCTTCGCTCACTCGCCCGCCGCTCACCTCACTCACCTCCTGCTGTAAGGCCCAGTCCCGGGGTGCTGGGGACCCCTGCTGTAGATAATCCATAACCGAATGGATATAGCTGTGTTCCAATAAAACTTTATTTACAAAAACAGAAGCTGGATTTGCCTTGCAGACTACAGTTTGCCAACCCATACTCTGTAGGGCTAAACAATGCACCCCTATCTTTCTGAAGACAGTAGCTCTATCAGATCCCCTGCCTGCAGAAATTCATCAGTTTTGCAACCATTGTTTGCCGAGAGAGGGTGGTTGTTTCAAGCTGAAGAAGCACTTTTTTTTTTTGTCTAATGGTTCACGTTTAATGTAAACATAAGGGTTATATTATTCACACTTTAAAATATACCACTGATCAGGAGATTATTAAAAATGATTTAAATTGAGAGACAGACCTAATTGCACAGGAAGAAAATCATTTTCCACAGGGTGTGTGTTTCTGCTCTTGCAGAAAAGCACGTCAGTTTCCTTGGCGAAATCACAGCCCGCATTCTGACGCTCTTAGTGTTCATGCGTGCTACTAATGGGTTTACAATTGCAAATCAGCCCTGTGCTGGAGCTGGGGATATTTTAGACTGTGTTTATTATGTCTCTGGTGTGTCTGCACACACGTGTGGTGATCACTGTTTCTTCTCCCAGAACAATTAGCAGTGTGCCGACCTCCCAGTGTTGGTACCAGGGCAGGATCTCCGATGTGGAAAAGGAAATGGGCTCACATCTCACTCTTTCATCACAGTATCCCTTGACTTTGCAGCAAGGAAGCTGCTTTCTCTCATAGGAATACACGAGGTGCAGTTTTCTGGTAGGTCTGTCTACACTCAGGATGTTTTAGGAAACCTGCACAAGATTGGACCAGGCACCAACAGGACTGAAAGGGTAAGAGGGGTCCACGTGCACCTGGTTCTTGGGTGTCCTGGTCCTACTTTACACAGCCCCCTGCTGCCGCTCTTATATGCCTTATTCAGATGGGCCAATACAGCTTGGGGGTAAGGTGGAGTTTTGGCCTCAGACAGGTCCAAGTTTATATCCCAGCTCTGCACTGACTCACCGTCTGACCCTGGGTGAATCACTGAGCCTTGGTACCTCATTTTCCTCATTAGTAAAATGGTGGTAATGACACCCGGAATGAGTTGAATTGTGTGCCCCCCAAAATTCACATTTTAAAACCCTAACTCCTAGTACCTCAGAATGTGATTGTTTTTGGAGATAGGGCCTTTCAAAAGGTAATTAAGTTAAAATGAGTCCTTTAAGGAGGGTCCTAATTCAATATGACTGTGTCCTTACAAGAAGAGATTAGGACACAGACATGCACAAAGGGAAGACCAGGTGAAGACACAGGAAGAAGACGGCCATCTACAATCCAAGGAGAGAGGCCTCAGAAGGAATCAATCCTGCCAACACCTTGGTCTCGGACTTCCAACCACCAGAACTATGAGGAAATAAATTTCTGTTGTTTAAGCCCCCCAGTCTGTAGTACTTTGTAATGGCAGCCTTAGCAAGCTAATGTAACACTCAATTTACAGGACTGTCCTAAAGATCATAGTTTGTAATGCACATAAGGTGAACACCTGGTTTTCTTTGGGCTGCCTTTCATATGAAGGCTCATTTAGAGTTTGAGAACATCCCACCTATATGTGTCTTAGTGGGAAGCAGGGCCAAGCAAGGTGACCCGCTCACAGCTCACAGAGTGGCCACACCCTTTCTGGTTAAATGTCTTCAGAGATAGCACACTTGCTTCTAACAACATAGCCTTCCAGAGTTGAGCAGATTCCACTGTTAGAGAGTTCATTATTAGTCTAAGCTGTACTGATTTTCTGTGCCTGTCTCCTGCTGGAACTTATAAAATAAGTGAGATAGTTGAATATAACAATAGGTGCCCCTGAGTTTACTTTCTTGACGCTAAATGAGGCCTTATATTTAACTGATCTTCAGGTGATGTGATGTCAAATTCCTCCACTTCTCTCTTTGTCCCTCCTGAAGGATACAGCCTTCTTATTTAAACAGTAGGGTCCCAGCACCTACCTTTTGTGCTCAAGATGACTATTTTGGTGTTTTTGTTTTTGTTTTTGTTTTTTGCACTATGTACCAGACCTCACAAGTTTCGTCAAGATAGAAAAGATACTCTTTAATCAGCTTAATATTTTATGTATGTTGCATTTACCCTCTGGTCACAGGTTCTATTTACAATCTTGACAAATACTGCAGAATCAATCAATGGGACCTAAATTTACTTTTCCAGAAGAGGCTCTTTGAAGGAGATTTACATTTGAAAGTTTGTGTTTGCATTTCCTTGCAGGCCACCTCCATGGTTCCGTCTCTCCAGTGGACCCTCTACAGGAACATCAGCTTACACAAGCTTCCCAGAGGTTTCAGGATGTTACTTTTTGTGCCCCCTCTGCATAGATTAATACTCTTCAAAAAAAATTGAAGAAAATGTTTGAACTAGGAGTCAGACAACTCATTATTGCCAAATTATAGCTACTCATCCTAAAACTAATAATGATACAGCACAAATGAAAGCCAGAGTTTATGAAGACCCTACTGAGTGTCAGGCACTGTCAAACCCTTTAACTTTCTTACGTGTAAGCATAAAAACAACTTGATGAGGTGATATGACAATCCGTTCTATGTTAAAGCATATTCCTGAAACAGGAATTAGCTTACATCCAAGAGGTAAATAAATAGGGAATAGGGAACACTGTCTGCACCGTGCAGAAGAGGAGTTTGGTTCACATGAGATTTTTTTTTTCTCCTATATATTAAATTTCACACCATCCAGTAATAATAGCTAAACTTCAAGTAACCTAGCCCTGTGGATCCCAGCAAGCTGGGGAAGAAAACAGTCCTGTATCCCTGATACCTGTTCTCTATCTCTCTCTCTATCTCAGTTTCACCACCAGCTCTTTCCTAGAAGGAATTAGTCCATGGTTTCCCCAGTCTGGATACATTTTACCCTTAACCTTTCCTTCCACCTCCCTTCCAGCAGGATCTTTTACCTTATCTTACAAGTAAAGAACTATAGTTATGGTTACGTGCTTCTATCTGTTAACATTGAACATCAACACTTTTATTCATATATTTTGGGAGGTCTAGTGGCAAAGTTACCTGCCTTTTGAGCTGCTAGGTCTTCTCTTTATGTGATTTTGGTCATAAGCCTTGCTATTTTTAGTGTGTGATTTTGCAGAATGCAAGGTTTTTCAGGAGTGTGCATATCGCATTAGAGCAGAAAGCTATTTGAAAGATGAGGAAGCTGATGCTTGTAGATGTTGGGTAACATTCACAGAGCCACACTGCTGGGAGGATGATGGGACTTTTAAGTCAGATCCCTCTGTCTCTCCAGAGGCCACCCTCTATCCTGTAACCAAGGGTGAGGTTACTCTTTCCTGCCTGTGTCCTCAGCTTAGAAGGCATGGGATTTGCAAAACGGTAGTTTTGGAATTATTATTCTGTTTCTCTGGAGCCCCAGATCAAATTGTAAGGAAAAAAGTATGTTACCGAAGTATTTTGTGTAAAACAATATAGGCTACAAACATTTTAGTAGAAAAATCTTCAAAATAAAAATCAAATGATGTGTATGGATCACACCTTTCTCTCCCTAGATGCTGAATTTACAAGAAACAATGTAGAAAGTGTGCTATGAGCAGAGCCTGGCACATAGTAGATGCACAATAAAATGGTACCTAGTATTTGGATCTAAGGGGCTCCACTGATATTTAATTCTTGGAACATAAGGGAAATGAACATAATTATCAGAATTCCCCACTTTTATCTTGGCCTATCCAGTGAAAACTACCTCCCACAATACAGATTTCTTTATTTTAATGGTAAAAAATATCAATTTAAGCCTCCCCTTTGTGAAGGAAGGAAAATAGCCTCAGGATGCCTTGGAACCCACTAAAGTAAGGACGATTTTTCTGTCTTAGAGGAGACTGTTGTCTTAATATTGTAATTTAAGTTTGCCTGCTTTTGAATTTTATATGTAAATGGAATCATACTACCTGTTTTCTCCTATAGCTTGTGCCTTAGGTCTTAAATGAGTTTCAATGTGAGTGGATGTGTCCTTTGAAATTAGGGTCCAGTGAGAAATGACACTTCTGGAGTTAAGGACTTAGCACTAGATCTGCTGTTACTACTATTGGTTAGTGGTACCAAATCCTGGCTTCCCTTTTTGGCCACTTTTCACACTGGGAACATTCTATCCTATCCCTTCTCGAGGACCTAGGTTCCCTGTCTCTACACAGAATCAGTGTCTCTTCCCCTGAGGCATTCTTCATGGATTATGTGAGTGACAGGACTTGCCATGTTCTTTCAGCTGTGAAGCGCTGTTTGAACATAAGGAAACACAATGATGACTCCTGACTCCGTAAACAATCATTATTTACAGTAACCTGAGCATGGCATAGGGACCACGTAGCATGGTTTGCAGACATCTCCATACCATCGAATCACTCGCTGTTTCCCCCAGATGATGGTACCCGATGGAACAGAGCAGGGTCACCTGCTGGTGTGTGATGTTTCTCTTGACAAGTGACACAGACACATGTCCACACCAAGAAATTAATGTTCTCATCACAACAGACTCTGCTAACAGGAACAAGTGGTTACCTGCCAGTGCGGACAGAGATGGCAGAGGAGGGTCATGATGGGGTGGGGTGACACTGATGGAGATACGAGTCTATCTCGGCACCACATTTCAAAGGAAGAGAGACGTTGTGAATCTCCCTAGCTCCACAGGGACCCAGGGGGACAGGGAAAATCCACCTGCACATGCAGCACTGACCCCAAGACAAATGCCCCAAATCAAAGACTGTGCTGAAGACCCGCCACCCACCTCATCTAAATACACAGCAGGTCCCCTCTGAGGATCGATTCCTTATCCAAGAGGCTAAGGCTAGTAAACACTTTTAGAGTCACTGTGAGCATTTATGGGAAATGGACACGGAGCATCCTGAACCACACACTGAGGGCCTCACAGGGTGATGACTGGTAGGCAGGGAACCTGGTCAAGGCTACTCGTCTCCACTGTTGGACACCTCCTCCCTTTCCAAAAGCGCCTGCTCTCCTTCATTCTGGCCTTTCTTAGCCTGCTCATTGTGAGCTGGACTCAGGACAGCCCCTTCCTGCCCTCTTATAACCTTATGTCTTATTACTTTAGACCCAGTCAGTGTGTCTGAACCTGCTGTACAGGATGATAATAACTCTGTTTATTGGGAACCTACTATGAGCCAGAAGTTTTATAGATGCTTTGCCTTTAAAGCCTCCTCATATGCTCCACGAAAAAGGTGTTGTCATCCGCATTCTACAGATGAGAAAACCAAGGCTCAGTGACAAAGCCAGGGTTAAGGTTCAGGTCAGAAGGCCATTCTTCACTCATGAATTTGATATCTATTTATGGGCACCTGCTATATGCTGATGACTGTGATAGGGGTTGGGGAATCAGTTCCCCGCCCTGGTGGTGCTCACATCCCATTGGAGCTGAATTTCAATTTGTCCTTGAAGCTCTGAGTTGACAATAGGCGCCAAGGTTAATATTCTCTGCCTTCCTCGTGTCATACTTGCTTCCAGCAGGTACCTTCTGTACAGCCAGGATCTTCTCCCAGAGGACCCGCCTCTAAAAAGAGGAATACCGGCCTTTGATTTAATCCAGAGGCTTGTGAAATGTTAGAGTTGGAAGAAGTCTTAGAAGCAATTTAATCCACTGTTTTGTTTGGGTTTTCCCAGACTTTCCTACTCTGAATCACTGAGGTTTCTTGGAAGCCCTCAGGGATTCCTAGGGTAAGTATGGTGGAGATATAAGAAAGTTGGGGGCTGGGCCAATGAGCTACAGCCCCCTCAGACACACCCCCGATGCACATTCTGTGCTTCAAGGGGCAGAGTCCTGGTCCCCTATGCTTCCCAGCTAAGGCTTCCATGATTGCCTTCTTTGAACCAAGCTCCCTCTTCATCACAATAAAAATTTGACATCCCCTGATGTAGCCTCATCCTTCGTTCTGCTGATGCTACAGCTGAGGCCCAGAGTTCTGAAGTGCCCTACACAGTGGGTTAGCAGCAGAGCTGGGGGCCTCAAATCTCCAACAGCAACATTTCCACTGCAGAGCATTGATTCAAGTAGATGAAGGTCTAAAGGAGTAATCACCAAACCTCAAATTGCCCCAAAAGTGAGATCTGTTTTGCACATGGTGGCCTTCCCAGAACCCAGAGGACTGGGCTTCTCCTGAGCCTCCTTGTTTTACCAGTCACTTGGCTAGTCACAACAGCTCTTTGGCAGAGAAGAAGCCACAGGAACAAGACTCCATGCGATGGATGAAGTGGAGACGGATTACATGCAATGTCTTCCTTCTCCCTGGGAAGGATCAAAGAACACCTAAAAAGCTCGGCCATATAGACTCAGAATCAATAAAGCTGAAAAAAAAATTAAGTTTTAAAGTTTCTTCATTAGCTAATTTTTCCCCCTCACAGCATTTGACTTCGCATTCAACAATATTTGAGCATCTACCAAAAGCCAGTATTGGTGCCTCATTGCTTGGTGTACATATCTTCAATACAGCTGGAGAAGGCCCCTCAGTGAGGCATTGTCTTGACTTGATGCAGCTTAGCATCACAAGTCATAGACCCCAAACCTCCAATTTTGATTGGGAAGTGCCACTCTGCCCTTAAAACACACATAGACATGCACACACACACACACACACACACACACACACACACACACACACACACCTGAGATCTAAGGAGGCAACATATTTGGACAGAGTTTGTAACTTCCCATAGTGGCTGTGTTGAAGGGTGATAGATATGGAGATGGGAAAGTGCTGGAATGTTCCTCAAAAATAAACAACAGTTATAATACTGTTCAGTTTCAAGGTGTGCACATTTCTTGTTACAAATAATGAAACCATGTGCAGAGAGGGGAAAGGATGACACAGCTCTTGATTACATTAGGGGAAAAAGGTCAAGGAAAGTCCTCCACCATCTTCTAAGGAGAGCTCATTCTCAACCTCATGATGTAGAATTATCTGGGGAGGCATCGTCTGGCTCCAGCTAATGTGAGCAGCCAGGTTCTTCTCTATAAATCTGTTAAAGAAGAATGCCTTGAATGATACCACTGCCCAGTGGGAGTAACAAGGCAGTGCTGCTGGAAGTTCGTGGATGCTCCAGTCCCGGGGGGGGCGGGGGAACACATGCCATTCACATTCGGCACAGACAAAAGCACCACCTGCCAAAGTCACTTGTTCTAGGGAAGCTTGTTTGTGTGTGTGTGAAGTCTTGTTAACTCTTTGTCACTGGATCCAAGAGAGATGACAGTTCCTCTGCCAAGTGACATTATCCACATTAGCCATGACTTCCCATCCTTCAGTAAGTCAAGGCTTAAACATCACTTCTACTGGAGAGGCTTCACCACCTCCTGGAGCAAAGTTTGTACATCTCTCTTAGATGTTCCCATATCACTGTCCTTCCCCCATCATGGGACCTGGCACAATATAATGTAACTCCCTGCTTTTCGGTCTACATGTTACTGGCTCCACTGCCCATTATTAAGCTGTAAGTTCAAGGAGGATCAAGCTCATGTGCCATATTCAAGATATCATCCCCAGCCATCGCCACAGTGTGTGGACTAAAGCCAAACAGCTGGTAACTTTTTATTGAATTAATAAATAAGTGAATGAACGAATAAATGGATCTCAGGTATATACAGTGAGCTGGAATATTTTAGCATTATTAGGGATGGACTAGGGGAAAAAGGGTCACGGTAAGAATAGAAGTTTCATTAACTATGCATTATGTATGTCTTTATATTGTACCCTTTCTGTAGGTGAGAAAGAGTGATGTGGTGGGTTCCTACATGTCTCTCATCCTTAGTGCATCAGTGCATATAAGCCCTGCTCCAAGTGTCAGTACTTTCCTTTCTTTGCTGAAAGGTTCATCTGGACATCAGAGCCCACTTTGCCCATGTGGACCTCAGGCCAGAAGGGCCTGGGAAGTGCCCCAGAAACAGCATCAACCAACACCCACAAGGTCTGGGAGAATCAGCATCTCAGCTCCCTCATCCTGTGTGGAGTAGAGTGGATGGATTACACTCCGGTTACTGCTCCAGGTGGTAAGTTACTTGTCATTACACTCTTCTCCAGCTCACTTTCACGTTCTCCTACAGGTGTTTCCTGGGATGGCAACCCAACTAAACTGTTTATATCAGGTTCATGTTTTCACGTGAACAGAAGAAAGGTAAGTGGGCAACACTGGTTGTGGGCAACCCCTACTCCATGACTAAGAGCCTGTACTTGTCTTAAGGGGTGAAAAGCAGCTTTAAAGAGAGGCATGGTGAGAGGTGCTGTTTAGAAAAATGGTGTTGGTCACCGTGCAGAGTAGCTGGAGTGAACGTGGAGAAAGGGAGATGAATTAAGAAGCTGGGGAAGTAGTCCAGGGCACACACAACCTGGGCCCGCACTTCTAAGGAAGCCTCTTTTTCAGCCTCTCCTGATACTGTGCACACGTGTGAATGTGCAAACACACACACATTTAAATCACGTCTCATTTTGGGAGATGCCAGCTCTTCACCATCAGGCTGACACCCGCATGGATGTGGTCCATCTGGCACAGGGAAGTGTCCCTCCTGCATTTCATAAGCAGTGTTCTCCCACAGTCCATTGCCCGGAAAGGAGCATCCCAGTCTCATCTGGGACAGCTAGGCAGTATGTAAATTCAGCTCTTTTCTGCCCATCCCTAACTTGTAGTCACTTTTGGTCCTTTGCTGCAAAAAAAAAAAAAAAAAAAAGACTTTGAAAATGCATAATTGGAAAAATAAGCAGGATATTTAAAACTTGCCAAATGCTTCCCTTGAGGCCCAGGACAAGGGCTGCCTCATTCAGCCCCTATGTAAATCATGTCTGTAGGGTGAGGTCCATCTCTGGACTGTGGACTCTGAACACCAACTGGTGAAGCCATAGGCCAAGCTGGGGAAATGCAGCAGCACAATCAAGAGAAGCTAAGGAACAGCTTCCTATGAACTTGCCTGCCTCTCTCACAAGGCATTTGAACTTCAAGGGGAAAAGCCTGCAGTGTCAAATTACTGCTCCTGGTACTAATCAGACAGAGCAGGCTTCAGCCATGGAGAGCTCTTCCAAGAACAGCTGAAGATTGGATATGGACATTCCTCCAACGGCACACATGTCCCCCTTGGCCACCTGCCCAAATGTGACACCAGATTTCCTCTAAGAAAGTTTCCTACCAGGGCAACACTGGCTCTTTCTTCCTCAGGCACCTGCTCATAATAGGATAAGGACAGGATGAGAGAACACACATTTATTAAAAAACGCTTTGTCCTAGTCAACTACATTGATGACTTTAACCTTGAAAATAGCCCTACTATTCATAATTACAAATTTGAGAGTTTAAAAGTTTAACTTACTGGCTTAGGTTTACTCAACAATGAGAACACAATGAAATGCTGCCCATTTTTAGAGCAATTGCCCCAACTGGTTTCAGGAACTCTGTGATGACACACAGAAATTAACTAGGAAGACTCCACTTTATGGCTTATTGAAATGTTCTTATTTCAACTGTGTTTCTTGAAGTGACCTACACAAGACTCTGCTATTGACCAAACAAGCCAATTCACTCTCAGAGGCAATCAGAAAATCTGAGTTGGGCTTTTGGTGGGTCTGAAGTTGAATTCCCCATTTTGATGAAAACGCCTTTGGCTGCATGTATAGAGAACCACTTCAATGAGTTTCTATACACACATACACACACACACACACACACACACACACACACACACAGAGGATAATGGATAATGTTATGGAATGAAGCACAGAAAGTAGTATGGCCATACAAGAGACTGGAAACAGAAGTCAGAAAGCTGTTGGGATTCTAGCAGGCTCCCCTTGCTGATTTGACCCCACTCAGCAAATGTGCTCCATGCATATTTCTTTCTCTACAGCTCAACCTTAAGGCAAATACATGACACACAGGGCAGTTGTGAAGCCTCCAATGTTCTCGTTCTCAATCCAAGCAACCAGCCCTGAGCAAATAATGTTTCTCAATGCCACTTACAACTCTTCCCCCTGTAGACTAGTTTCTTGATTTCAGGTCAAGATGGCTTGTGAAGCATATTAATACCATCCTTCCTGCTCTAAACACATGGAAATATTAGATGACACATATAAATTTTCTAACAAGTATTTCACTGAGCTCCGAAGCCAGAAAGAAAATATGCAGAGGCCAGAAATGAAAAGGAAACTCATAGAGTCCCGAGCTTGTGGTCCAAATTGAAGAATATGGACAAGACCCCAGCTTACAAGCTGGCTCACTGGACACCACCCCACTTCTAGGTATGAGAGTCTAGGACACAAGCCCAAGAACAGCAAGAAAAAGAGAGTAAGCATGAAACAAAGAATTGCCCCTTCTGTGAACTGGGATCAGAATGTCTCAGCCCACCAGTCAGAAGCTTTCTGCCTACCCCAAGTCATGGTGAAAGCAGTAACTGTTGAGAGAGATGAGATCCCCAAAAGTGCATAGTGGTGGGTACAGAATTCAAATAGAGAAACCCATAGAATACAGAAACCCAACTCAAGGTCCACCAAATTAATTCATAGCCAGTGAATTCTGTATCATGTGGGAAGAGGCAAACCCAAAACTTTATCTCCATGCCTCAGGCCATGCAGGGAAGAGAATATCCACTGAAAATAATGCCCATGGGAAATGACCTAGAACATAAGAATTATAAAACATACAACACTACAAATGATAGTCTATGGAATAAAAATTGGGAGAACTTGACTCTATGAAGCCATGTAAAGTTGAGAAGTCTGAAAGGTAATAAACAATAAGAATATGTAATATCTTCAGAGATGTAAAGGAACACCACCCATAATGCAAGAAATGACAAGAGAAATCATGTAGGAAAAATAACCAATCAAGAAGCCTAGATATCAAACATACAATCATTGAAAATTTTATTTTTAATTTCCATAACCAAGTAAAACAGTTGGCTTGACAGAAAAAAAGAGAATTAGCAAGCTGGGAGGTAGAGGAATGCTTAAAGTATGTCTTTCAGAAGGATTAATAGAGAGAAAAATATGAAAATTAAGTTTAAAAATACAGAAGCTTCAAACTTCTCTATTAGAAGACTAGGTGGAAAGAACACAGAAAATTGTGGGAAAGCAACTTGTGAAGTGTCAATGGATAAAGTGCATCTAGAAATTAATGCAATAGCTGTAATTTGTTTGGAAGGGTCGAGTCAACAGATATTTTATTTTTGCTTCCTGACTTTTCCACTAGTTCTGCCTGGAACTTAGAAAAGGCTGGAGCTCCAGCCACTATATTGTGAATATGAAGCGACCTACAGGCCATTGAAACAGAAACATGGCAGGAGGCCGCGTCCCTGAGTATATTGTGGGGGCTCCTATGCAAGCTATGGTTAGCCTGATTCTGACTTTATTGGTGAATGAGAAAAGCAAAACTCTGATTAGTTTAAGGCTTTACTTTTAGGGACCCTCTATTACTTATGGATGACATAATCTTTATCAGATTCAAAAAACAGATTTTCAGATATTTAAAGACTGGGAGAAATTCTAGCCACAGATTTTTACTGAAATATAGGAGATACTTTAGTATGAAAATTAAGTCAGAAGAAGTGAGAAGCAAGAAGTAATGATTATTAAACACATTGGCAATATACATTGAGAGTGCTACATCAAAATGACTTTATATAATAATACTCATGATTATTGTTCCTGTTAAGCTTTTGTGCATAAAAATGAGTTAGAACTAAAATATTGGATAATAACTGGGTATTTAGGAGAAATGAGTGGGATTCACAGTGAATTAAAAGGCTTTGAAGTCTTCACCTTGTTTAAGGGGAAAATACAGGTACTGATTTGCTTTAGACTTTGTTTAAATTATATAACTTCAAAATGTAAGGTAGCTGTAGCAGAACTGTCAGAACTTCCATTCCTTCTAATCCTTGACCAGCACTCTGCACACCTGGTTCATACAACACTGACCAGAAAGCAGGACTACTGAGTAAAACCACAGCTACCAATGGCCCATTCCTGAGATGGCCAGGGGGACAGTGATATACAGAGAAGGTGGTAATGGGTACAGCCAGCACTCCTAAAGATGGCTTCACCCTCCCTGACCACAGGCAATTCATCATTTCTGGATGACTGAAAAGTTGAAAAGTTTCTCCATCATTGACGAAGTAATTCTCAATAAGTCAAATAAGTTCTCCAAATTACCCTTCTTGATGCAATAGGGTTATTCATGCCCCATTTCCCATTTGCAGGGCTGGTTTGTTAAATGAGGTCATGAATATAAGTGCTCTTTCTAAAGAAGTGCTTTACAAACTTCCCTTGGTGTTGTTATTTTATTTTCCAAAGATTTTTCCAAGGCATTTTGAGAGTCTTTTCCATCCCAGAAGTGAGACTTCCTTCCAGAGTAAAACCAACTATTTACCTTTGTATAGAATTGTGCCCTTTCCTTTTGAGCCCCATATGAGATGCTCAATGGACATTAGTCCAGTCAGCCACACATGGGCTAATAGAGAGAAGTTATTGCCAGAGAATTGCTGGCTTCCTCCAAGGAGAAAGAAAACTGAAGAAGTCTTGAGGCAGAGGATAGTCGACTTCAGGCAGTGGGAGTGAGTCACAGAAAAAAATGCAGGAAGCACAGCTTATGGCCAAGAAAGTGCTGGGTGCAGCCGTGGCTGGCACACTGCTCTGTTTGTTGTCTTGCAGTACTACAGGGAGAAGCGCGGGGGTATCTTTCTTCTTCCTCTTTTTTTTTTTTTTTCCTGCTGACATATCCCTTATTTAAAGTGGCACAAATTTCACTCACTGTCTTTGAGAATGATTGTCTAAAAAAACCCAGCTTGTTTTACGTTCAGTACTTTAACTCCTACTAATGCACTCTCTCTTGGTTTGGAGCACCTTCTGGAACAGAAAATGTGCCAGGCTCCGGCTCCTACTGACTCTGCCAGGCACATGGTGTGCCCGAGTCTCAGTCTTACTTGCAGGGAGCCCTCTGGATGGGACCCTCCCTCTGGTCCAGCAACAGCAGCCTCAGTCAACTCCCTGAACTCCTGGCTTCTGCCTTTCATGACTTTCCACCAGGAGAACTTGTGAGTCTTTTGTCTCTGTGTGTCTGTCCATGGCTCTCTCTCCTTCCCATCACCATTCATCCCCAGGTTAGTTGCTGACAGGGTTTCATAATTTCTTCCTTGACCTGGCTGCCCTTTCACAAGTTGGATCAGTGACCCAGTTCTTATCTCTTAGCTCCTCTGGCAAGAAATGCACGTCATTGCCATTCAATCTTTATGGGAACTCAAGGAGGAGTGGGTTCACACAGACTGGGTAGGTATTTTTGTACCTTCTTCTCTGTATTATTATTTCTAAACCTCCTAACAACTCTATGAGCTTTGCCATTCGTGTTTCAGAGGTGAAGAAGATGAGGGTGTGCCCCACACTCTTTAAGTGACAGGACAAGACTTCAAACAAAAGTTCAGCCCCAAAGTGCCCAATGAATTGATTTTCAAATGCCTCTCTTTGCATGGATTTCTTCTCTTCAACTGGATAGCAAGAGTTTCAACTAATAGCCAACTCTAATCAGGTACTATGTGCCAGGATTGTTTTTAAACACTCCATGTGCTAACTTACTTAATTCTTGCTAAATGGTAGAAGATTGCCACTGTTATTATTCCCACTGTAAAAATAGGAAATCTGAGACTCAGATGTTAGGTTCTGGGGGCCCCAGAACTTAGGTGAACCCAAGTGGTCTGACCGTCAAGTCCATCTTTTTGCCATGGCTCCTCACAGACCCTCCTCCTCCACAGTAGAGAGCCATATGTTGGATCCCCAGCTCCCTGCATTCTGCTAGATAAGGATCAATATCCTCCACGTTTTCATTTGTATGTATTTGTAAAGCTCTCAGAGAAGTAAGAGAGATGAAGAGGAAGTCCACACAGAGGGATGGCCCAGGAGACTGTTGTCTGAGCTGTGGAGTACTGGACGTGTGCATTCACCCCATTCCTTCTTGCAGGGTCCAGGAAGACACAGGTTTTACTTCTTCTGATTGGGCCAATAAGCACCAGTGATCCCTAGCATTTTATATAAACCTGGACTCTATTCTGGAGCAGCAGCCAGGGAAGGAGGAGAACCAAAACAACCTTGCCTAGCAGAGGGGATGTAGGGGCTCTGATATCAAGGCCCTAGCAGATGTGGCTAACTTCTAAGCCTCTGGAAGGTTAAGGCCAGGTGAGCTACACAGGTGTTCTGGGAAGTCCCCATTCACACATACATTCTCCTCATCCTGCGTGGAGCAGGGACCATTTTCACATGTCTATGTTTCTTCTCCCTTTGTGTAAGGTTTTAAAAATCCTCCTAACATGCAGCGATGAGGTATAAAGAGACACCCCATGGATCTTTGGGTAATCAGGGACAGTTTCCAGAAAAAGAGCTTCATAGGATTTAAGCAGAGGTACTGTAGAGGGAGGAAGTAATTCATATGCAAAGGACTAAAGGAAAAGGAAAATGTAGAACATGTTTGGGAAACTTAAAAGTTCAAAACAGTAAGAGGTCAGAGCACTGGCATAAAGGGAAATGAGGAGAGAGAAGTCTAGGGAGAGAGACAGCACCAGGTAATGGAGGACATTGGATGCCATGATGCTAAGGAGTTTGAACTTAAAGCTAAGGTGGTGGGAGCCACTGAAGATTTTTGAGCAAGGAGGTTGGGAGCACTGAATCTATGGTTTAAATGCAGCATGTGACAGGGGTTGGAAAGAAGCAGTTCTGGCTGCTAGGAAGCTGGTTAGGAACACACTTCAGTAATCAAGCCTGCAGGTGAGGACATCTGGAACAAGGGCACTGAAGGTGGGAAAAATCATGAGGGTAGGTTTGAGAGATGCTTTGGAAGTTTTGAATGTGAGGCTGAAAAGAGTCTGGGGAAGCAAAGATGATGGGTGCAGATGGGTGCAGATCAGATTATATAGTAAGTACACACTTGATGCCAAAAACTCAGCCTCTGTGCATCAGTACCGAGTTGAATCTCAGAGACAGAGTTTTGAGTAAAGTAGAAAAGAATAACTTCATCGCTTTGCCGGGCAAATGGGGACACAGTGGGCTCATGCCTCAAAAACTGTGTGTCCCAGCCTGGGAGGATTTGGTGAAGAGTTTTGTAGCAATGGTTCAAGGGTGGAGTTGCAGATAAGGATCAGGGTGTGTGCAGGGCCTGTGCTCCTTTAATCTGGCCTCACCTGGTCTCTCCCTTGTCTGTGTATCCCCTCCCTTCCCTGATTGCAACAGCTCAAATCTGCCTTTTGGAACTCAGGTAAAGTCATGGAGGCTGGAATCTATTCCCCACAAACAAGAAATGGGGAACACAGAATGGCTTCCATGCCTAGGAGCCCCACAGGGTCCTGCATGGTTTCACACCTTTTAATGAAAATCTAAGAGTTGACCATGATGAGAGTTGACATTTATGAGCTTTATTATGTGCCAGGAGTTTTTTACATGTAACTCACATGTTTAACACTCAATAACGAAGGCATTAAATAACTTGCCCAATGTCTCACAGCTAGTAAGTGGCCAGGATTCAAACCCAGACAGCTGGAGTTTTAAAGTCATGCTGTTAACCACCATGACATCACTGCTACCAAACTTAGCTTTGTACATGTTGGATTTCAAGGGTTTGATGACCATATAAATAGGGGTTCTCAATAGTCCGTTAAATTGAGAGTACTGAAACTGAGCAGGCCCCTGTGGGTCTCAGAAGCCTTTCAAACAGTTGCTAATCAGGGAAGGGAGGGGGTGCAGAGACAAGGGAGGAGCAGCCAAGAAGCAATAGTGCAGCCTTGGAGCAGGGTCCTAGGTCTACCGCAAGGCATAAACATAACAATATCTTTGAGCTCTTTACAGAACTAAAACCCCCAACAAAGATGGAAAATGTTAACATTCTTCATTGAAGATCACAGTGTGATAACCTTGAGAAGCTCATCAAGAGACCACCTGAAGCCAGATTAAAAGAGTTCAAGCCCTTCACACACCCTAATCCTTATCAGCAACTCCACCCTTGACCCATGGTAATAAAACTCCTCACCAAATCCTCCCGGGTTGGGACACACAGTTTTTGAGGGCATGAGTCCACTGTGTCCCCCTTTGCCTGGCAAAGCAATGAAGTTATTCTTTTCTACTTTACCCAAAACTATGTCTCTGAGATTCAATTCGACACCAGTACACAGAGGTCAAGTTTTCGGCATCAGTACAAAGTTCAGAATGAAAGAAGAGGCAGCTGAATCCTTGTTAAAAATTATAAATGTAGACCTAAAAAAAACAAAAACAAAACAACAGTGAGATGAGATCTTAAAGAAGGTCCAAGTATTTGACAATAAGGAATCTGCTCACTCACTTTTATACTGAACCATTGACTAATTCATTTAGACTCTTTATTGGCTATCTCTTGTAGGCCTACCACTTTAGTCTCAGGCCAAATAGTGAGGACTTATAGATTAGGAAGTTAATAAAGGAAATGTTGGCTAACTGTCATTAAGAACATGTAAAACTGCATGTGTTATATACTGTATAACAAACACATTGCTCTCTGCATAATATGCATTTATAATTAAAGCCATTTTAAATGAGCCTGTGCAAGAGATAGAGACAACAAAAACATCAGGTCCTCTCTGTGTTACAACAATCATCTGCTTCTCTATGGCTTTGTAGTGCAATATGCTGTTCATCACAACCCCCTCTTGAATCTGTGAAATCTTAGAAGATATGTAGGCTTATATATGTAAAGTGTATGATTTGTTATTTTATAAAGATAATTATTGATGTCATATGGGCTGAATGAATGCCTAATAAATATTTTTTAAATAACCAGCTAAAGTCTAGAAATGTCTGCTATGGAAATGTCGACAGTGTATAAGCAAAGAGACCATTTAATTATCTCCGACAACTATTCTCACATGGATTCTGATGGGGAAAATTATCACTTGTTTAACGAACCTAAGGGGATGTTCCTTCTCATACAAATTGTGTCCCTGGCTATATTATAATACTTATCTCTTTGTCCTTGCACTGTGTTTCTTTGCATACTTTTCTTGTCTCCCAGGCCCCTTTTAATTTACAAGCTCCTTGAGAGTTGAGAGAGAACCTCTTTGAGGAAGGGAGATAAAGTAGAAGAGACATGAGCTGTAGAAGTAAGCAGAACATTTTTTAACTACAACTGACCTCAGCCACTTAGTATCAGTGTGATCTTGGGCAAATCATTTATCCTCTCAGCACCTTGGTTTCCTAGAACGTAAATAGCACCATCATTACCCAAAGTGGAGGTGGGTGGTGAGGATTAAATAAAATTATTCAGGAGAAAGGACCCAGAAGCACTTGACTTCTGAGTTTTTCTTGGGATATATTTGGATGTGAATTGAAGTATAGTGAGAAGAATCAGATATAATGTCAGATCGACTGTGATTAAGTCTATCTATTGTAAGGACACTTTGGTGGGTTTTGGAACATTTATGAATCCTTTCAAGTTGTCGATAATGTATTTACCAGTGGGCACATGCGCATTTTTCTTCTGGGGAGAAAGCCCACTGCTTTCATCATTCTCAGGGGTGTGTGTGACCACCTGGTGCAAAGGGACATATGAAGAAAAATGGGGTGGTCACAGGGCCACCTCCCTCCGATTCCCCTTTAAGCCCAGACTTGTCACCGAGCTGCAGGGAGTTTGCTCTATAAACAGCATCCAACTGTCAGCTCCTTCAGGATCTTCCCCACTGTAAAGAGCTGTTCTGCCAGAGGTCATGTCCTTCCCAGGAACAAAGCGTCTGTGACTGAGCCAGGTGGGAGTAGAGACCTGCTCATTTCTCCTTGACATGGGACAGACACTCTGATAGACGATACTCCCCACAGAGACCCTGAAGCTACCTAAGGCGTTGTTGTACCTACATCAATGTCCCCCTCCCCAAAGATGTTGATTCCTAATAAATACCTTTCACCCTGGACTTCATGTTAGAATCTGATTCTGGAGAATTCAACCTGTTAGGGGAAAGCAATACTAAGAAAAATAGAAAATTTGGTGAAAACAGAAGCTCAGGAAAGAGTCCCAAGAAGGTGGGGGTGGTTATCAGGGTCAAATATAGCAGAAAGTTCACGATAAGGACAAAAGTGGTTCAGTACGACTGGCAAATAGTCCATAGGGTCCATGGAAATCAGTTTTGTGGGGCCAATAGGAAAGCTTTGGGAAAGATATTTGATAAGCCATTGGAGTATGACAAACAGGAGACAGCTAGTTAGAACCCTTCTTTTGAGGCAAGAATGCGTGGGGAGGTGGGTGCCACAGGGTCAAGGAGAGACTTGAGCATGTTGATCATTTGCAGAGATAATTTTCAAAACTCCTTTCTTACAAACCACATCTCCTTTCGACATGTCTGAGAAAACCTTGGCAAGGACAGCCTTCAAATTTCCCCCATATTATTAAGTCAAGTAATGGGCTTTCAGAATATAGGAAGTTCAAAAGGCTGTCAGGTTGGAGCCAGACATCTGAGGAATGTGTGTGCCCCCAAGAGGAGGTGTTGCATCCATTAAGACGTATCAGGTGGCCCTTATCAGAAAGCCCCATCAGCCAGTCAAAGGACAGGTTATTGTGTGTGCCAGGTAGCTCAGAAATGGCCCCTCTAAACTTGAGAGCAGCAGTCTCAACCCTCCCTTCCAACTCTTGTTCAAACAAAGCACAGAAATCTGAAGTTTGGGCAGAAAAAAAGCACTGGAAGAAGATTCTGCACTGTTGCAAGACAACTGGATCAATGAGTCACAAGGAGTCATACTTCTGGGCCACTGGTTTCTACACCACAGCAATGACAGTTTTTCAGGGGAGCAGACTCAGCCCCATTAGGAGGAATCTTACTTGAGAAGACACACCATCCTGCCTTGGTTCCTTTAGTACAACTGAGATATACCAGAGTTTTCTAAAAGATGTGAGGCCAAAAATCAGTGGCAGAACACAAAGACACCAATGGTCCATGTAATAAGCTGTACAAAAGTACTGACACAGACAGTTAGACAGTCTTCTGCTGAAAAGACTCTATCTCAGCTACAAAAGTCTGAAATCATAGATAAACACTGTGGCTGTGTCCTCTTTGCCACATCCCTCACTTTCCATCCCCAGGTCCTCTGGCCACTATGGCCACCCTCTTGTTTTTCTGGCTTCACAAGTTGTAGTCTAATGGAATTTGATGTTCTGTCCCAGAAAAAAAACACTAAAACACACTCATTAAGGTTTGGACTCTCTATACAAACCCATCCCCTCAAGGACTTCCCACTTAGTCTTCCCCTGGAAACATCTGACCCTGAGCTTCAAAACAGAGAGGGTGAACTATATGATCTTATGATCTTTTAAGACTTGACAAATACTAATAATTCCATGATTCCTGATGCAAATTGGGGATTCTATGTATGACAAGTTTCACCAGTCTAGGATAGATATTTTGTTTTGTTAGGACAGAATGCAGAAAACAAGTAATAGATTATCATTTGATACTTTGTAAGGATAGCTTGCTTTGTAGTAATGATGACAGCTGCATGACCTTTCTAAATTTGTGAAGTGTTTTCATGTTTGTCATGATCTCATTTGATTCTCCAAGTAGGGAAGACATCCCTTCTACCTATTTTATAGGTTAGAAAATTGAGGCTTCTAAAAGTCACACAAGCTGTCCTACTCAAAACAGGGAGTCCATGTGGAACTCAGAACGCTCCAATTCCCAGTCCTGGGATACCGCAAGAAAATCCACTTCTTAAAAACATCTTATATAATTATGGCCTAAGCTACCTTTGCAAACTTGTAAAAGAACTTCCACCAATATGCAAGTTTTCCATGATGGAAGTTTCTTCCATGTCAGGCTCTTAGTTTAAAATTCTCCCAGAACTACCAGACTTCCATAGAAAGGAATAATACCAAAGAAAAATAAAATGCTCACAAAGCTATTTTATAAATAGTTTCATTAATAAATCAGGTACCTCAGATCCTGGGAAAATGAATGCTTCAAAATGGGCTTCTCCCAAGAATGTCCTGTCCTGATGGCGTGACTTGCACACACCACAGCCCAGGGGCACCGGCTTAAGAGTGGTTGGGTTTGTAATTTACAACTTGAGGCCAACCAACCAATTCTATTACTCAAACATGTGAAGAAAACCCAAGGAGAGGAATACTTTAATCTTTTGCTCAGAAATGACATTTGCAGCTCTTTTCTCTTACTTTCCCTTATTTCACCACAGGGGAAGAGTTTCTAGGAATTATTATGTTAAGCAGTATATTAAAAAATGAGTCTTGGTATTTTTTGCAATAAATAACAGCTCACATTTATTCTGAGAACAGCAATGCTCACCAGAACTTACATACATTGTCTGCTTCCAAAAGTGCAGACCTGTTAGAAATAATAGAGTCTCATGTCCTAAGAACATTAGCAATAACCCAAGCCCTCAGCTATCTGATGAGCACTTGCTATATGCCAGTCCCTGTACAGGGCTCAGGAGATACAAAGATGCAAGCACTGTGGTGTGCAGAGGAATGACCACAGAGTAGAAAAAGGAATAGCTTTGGAATCAGAGAGATATGAATTCAAACATTGGCTTTGTTGGTTCAGCTGTGAGAACTTAGCCAAACTGTGTAACCCTTCTCATCCTCGGTATCTCCCTGAGTAAAATAAGAAGAGTGATATCTGTTGTTCAGGGTCTTGGGGATGCAGAAGTAAATAAAGACCACCCAAATGAGAATAAGCAGAGGCTATTGATTTAGAGCTGGCTATAAAGGAGTCAGCTACCATCACCTGTGTTTTGCAGAACATCAAAAGCAGGCCGGGGAAGAGGAAGCTTGGCAGGAGTTACAAGGGAAGGCTTCAGGTGTGCCCTGATTGGAGGCTGTTGGCCTGGAAATGCTGGAGGTGGCTGACTAGGAGCAGGCTTCTTATGTGATTGGTTTGGGGAGCATATTTGGCTTTCTCTGGTTGGTCCTAAGTTGGAAGGTGGAGGCGGGGCATAGGGAAACTGGCAACTGTTGACCAACTTCTAACCGAATGCTCTAACCAAGTTCTGGACCCAGTTGCTGCAGAGGTTGTGGGTTAGAGTTTTGTTGTCATATATGGTTTGGCCATTGCCCATTTGTATATTCAGTAA
Source organism: Grampus griseus (assembly GCF_964374135.1). Taxonomy (NCBI): domain Eukaryota; kingdom Metazoa; phylum Chordata; class Mammalia; order Artiodactyla; family Delphinidae; genus Grampus; species Grampus griseus. The sequence continues at coordinate 6,569,051 of NC_139018.1, read as the reverse complement.
CTCAGGGAGTCAGGTGAGCAGACAGATACACACACACACAGAGTAAATTTACTATGTGATAATTATTATTATGTGACTCCAACAGAGAAGAAGAAGCGAGAGTTCAATTGGAGGTACCAAACCCTCAGAGATCCCTAAGAAGAAAATTAATAACACTGCTTAAGGGTTTGAAGGATTTGGCATTTTTGTCAGGGCTTTGGATGATGAGTAAGACAAGACAAGGAGCTAAGGAAAAGCCCCCCAGAAGGAGGACACACCATGACCAAGGACAGAGAGGTAGGCAAGTGGCAAGAAAGCCTATTGGTGGTGGCTGGACCCCAGGTGCTCCAGGATGAGCATGAAAGAGCCAAGTGGAAGGGAAGACAGAGTCAGACTGGGGGTGAGTGGGTGAACTTCAAATGCAAACTTGGATTTTGCAGATATCAGGACAGAGTTGACCCCAACACAATGATCCCAGACTAAACCAAGAAAGACCAAGTCAAGAAAGGAGGAATAGTAGAGAAGAATCCATCCTTTTCTTATAGCCCACCCAGTGTCTATTGTTCAAAGCCCCTGCCTGTTGCTCAGTGAAGGATAATGTCTGGGCTTCTCAGGTTGCATCCTGGGGCCTTTGATACTCAGTAGACTGGCTCTGAGACCCTAAGCTGCCCCAGCCCTCTGCACTGCCAGAGAACCATGGTATGAAAGACTCATCTTGTTTTCCTAATGGGTTATGAGAATTGAAGAATCAGAGGCTCCAATTTAAATTTTTGTTGACTTACTGTTTAAGCAGGAAGAAATTCAGTTGCAAAGAACAGAACACCTCCATGTGAGCATCAGTATAAAAGGCACCATGACAAAGCCAGGCATCCCATGGGTTCCAAAGAAAATGTGCGCATTATCTATAATCGAGGTGGAGGTCAAGGGTACATCCACAATATTATAGCTCAACTAGGCATTCATGTTTCAACCACCTAGTGCATCAGGCTCCACATGAAGGAGGGCCCCCCAACCCATTCATTGCATGTGATCTTTGTCCTGAGCCGTTTACCCTGAGCCCTTGGTTCTCCACCCACTAAACCACTGGTGATTTCCTCTGCTTTTGACTTGCTGATTCCATTAAAACAGTAGACTGATTACTAACGCCTATGATCTGACTCTAAGCTCACTAAAGAACTTTCTGAAGATAAATTAGGGAAAATGTGTGAGTTGGAGGATCATACTACCAAATACCATTCATTAGCAACAACATTTCTCAAAGTTGATACAATTCCATCGGGCTTATATATAGATCATTCTCATGTGCAAGTGTATTCCTGGAAGGGTGAATATTGACATACTTATAACTTATATTTCTAAGGACAACACAGTGGGGCATTTTAGCAAGATAATGTCAACTGGTGATGACCCACTGCCCATCCACATCCTCCCCTGGTGGTCCTGTGATTGTGGACCCCTTCCTTGAGCCCTGAATCTCTCTTGTATCACCTAGATTATTGTAGTATTTTGGATTCTGATCTGATGCCTTCCCTAGCCTGTGAACACATCAAAGGAATTCATCCTTTTTTTTTTCTTTTTAAGCAAATATCTGTTGAGCTATTGTAGGTGCTAGGAAGAGAGCTATAAGAAGTGTAATCCCATTTCTATGGCGATTATAAGGAAAGGGGGTGGTGGTAGGGAGACAAATGATAAACAAATGAACAAACACAGGCAGTATCAGAGAGTGGTCAGTGTTATTGAGGAGAGCCTCTGTAGACCAAAGGAGCAGGAAGGACTCCTCAAACAACTTGCATGACGAGAGAGAAAGGAGCCAGGAGCTGGAAGGTGAATCTGGGGACCATCCTAGCAGAGGAAACAGCTGGTGGAGAGGCCCCGAGGCACTAAATACATCAGGGATGAGAAGGGGCTGAGGGATGAAGACTGGTGGGCAAGTGGGGGGCCTGATTTAAAAAGAGTTCAAAGAGGTGGGGATGGAGGAAAAGCAGGGAGAAAAGACAAAGACTGTACAATAGCTTGCTGTTATTCTAAATGCAGTAGAAGCCACTGGCAGTTTTAAAGCAGGGGAATGTTGTGGTCTGAGTTACATTTCAAAAAGATAATTCAGTGTGTTGGGTAGAATATGCTCAGGATCATTCAATGCAGGAAGCCCATCTGAATGGCTGTATCCAGGCAATGATGGGGCAGAGTAGGAAACAGTTGAAAGGATGAAGAGAAGTGGACAAGGTTAGGGCACATTTGGAAGATAAAGGTGGATAAAAACATCTCACGTATCTTTGTGCACCCAGGACCCTGTGTGGTGCCATATATACATTAGGTGCCCAATAAGTGATAACTTGTTTGGAATGCACCAGATTGAATCAAATTGAAAAAAGATACCTTGACTAGGTGAGCCAAAAGCTAAGCATGTCTTCAGCTTACAATTTAAATATTAAGCACTTTGGATAAAAGAGAAGCAACTCTTTTTCACTCTGCAGGAAGTTCAGATCTAAATCATATTCAAACTGCTTATATATGTATATGTATATGTATATATATATATATATATATATATATATATATATATATATATATCAAAGCACTTATCTGATTATAAAATGGCTCCTTAAACAAAGCAATCCCAAAAGGAAGTTGTCAATACTTTACATAACTTCCATCTCCAGCCTATTCGTTTCAACTCTGGAGAGAGACCAAACCAGGAAAGAAAATTAAAAGAAAGCCCCAGGGCTATATCATTGCCTGGTCCTCATGCCATGCAAGGCTTCAGGAAGAAGGAACTAGCCTACACTTTCTAAATCCCTTTTGCTCTTATTCCAGAGGCTAGGAAGCCCAGAAACCAAGCCATTGATGGACTGACTCTTGACCTTGCTCTAAATTGGCTAAATCATATTCGACATTATTCTCAGAGTGGGGGGACATTAGGGAAAATTCAGCTGAGGGACCCAAGAAGATTTGATTATAGGTTTCTAGAGAGAGAGGGAAATATGCACGAAGGATTATGGCAAAAGGGAAAAAAGTGCCACTTGATTGATGAACCCAAAATTATAGTGAAGAGAACTCAGATCACTTAGAATGTAAACTAATTTCTGGGCCTGGCACTCCTATTATTTCACATTCACGTGACCCTGAATTTGTTTCCATATTACAGATGAAGAAACCAAGGAGAAAAGATATTAAGATAATTTCATGGCAGCTTAGAGTTAGTATGTTGCAGATCTGGGGGTCAAACTCAAGTCCAATTCCTACGGTCTTCCCACTTCACTGCCTACTAAAGTATTATTGTTGTACCCAAAACAGTGCCCAGAGACCATTCCAGTTAGTTCTCCTAAGGAGGCAGTCAGAGAATAGGTTTAAGTCTGAGCATCTTAAGAAGAAAGTGAAAACTTGCCCAATAGCTGCCAGTCAACCAGATAGGCTGAATTCTCTTCTCTTATCTCTGATTACCCACCCATAAGATAGAAGAGCAATCCTGATTATTTCAAGGAGGCTGGGGATATTCCAAGAAAAATAATTCACATTCACATCCCACAGTTTAAGAAAATAATAGCTGACCAATTTATGATTTACATTCTCATAAAAATAAACTGCAACATCAACCCTTGAACTTCTCAGCTTTCCAGCTGCTTGGGGACAGCTCCAGTGGAGTGCTCTGACATCCATGCAACTTGTCTAAAACCGAACTCATCAACTTCCCAAGAAGTCTCTTAGACTTCAACATTTCTGCAAATGGCACCGTGACCTCCAGTTCCCCTGTGTTTAGACCACACATCCTGTGAAGCATTTCCAAGACTGCCTCATTTCAGTAGCCCCCAGATCCTTGCAAAGGACAAGGACAAAGTCAGAGACTACTGGACTTTTCTTGAAGTCAGACATTAAGTTATGTCTGATGTCGTATCCTGAATGTCCAGCAGAATATCTTAGAATATCTTCTATGGGATGAGTCCTCAGTGAATGTATGTTTAATTGATTATCTGACTTCAAATGATGTATTTTATTTGTAGAGATGAACTATCCTGTTTTATATCCCCTCATAACTCAAAGTAACATAAGAGAGGAAGGAAGGAAGGAAGGAAGGAAGGAAGGAAGGAAGGAAGGAAGGAAAAGGAAGGAAGGAAGGGAGGAAGGGAGGAGGGAAGGGAGGGTGGAGGGAAGGAAGGAAGAAGGGAAAGAAGGTAAGGAGGATAGAGAGAAGGAAGGAAATGAGGGAGGGAGGGATAGTGGAGGGAAGAAGGGAGGGAGATGGATAAAGGAAAGACTTGACTTCAATCTTTTTCAATATTAATTAAAAACTCATTTAACCCACACTGATTGCATGCCTAGCTGGTGTCAGACCCTGTGCCTTGTTGCCACCATTGAGAATTGTAGATGAAACCACCTTAGAAAATTGCAGAGGAGGAGCTGGTTTAGTACACCATTGTCTTTGGAAGATTCTGCCTGAGATTGAGACTTGCATCATATCATTTTTTCATAAATCCCCATTGTTTCATTTGCTCAGTCCTAAAAACTTATTGTTCTTTGTGCCACCCCCCCATTTAATAAAGTAAAACTAATATGGTGTCATTTTAAAATATATTTATGTTTGTTTTCCCTATAAAAAGAGATAATAATGTTATGTTCCAATAATATTAAGTTGCAATGTTATTTGCAAGATTACAGAGCTTTTAATTTTCTGATTATTTCCACAGTGGGAGTTTCAGCTCAATTTCAATGAAGACACTTCTATCTGTTTTGGTTATTTTTTTATTACAGCTAGAAGCAACAACAATTGCCTTTAGTGTGGGAAAACATCACAAAGGAGACAATTGTTTTCCCCAAAGAATAAGATCATCAGGGCAAATTTTGATGTAAAAAATTTGTAAATTAATTGCAAAGTCCTATGAATATTATATTTACTAAAACTGTGTTGGCTGCTGTTTTCAAAGAATTCATTGTTTTTGCATTTCTTTTAAAGGAATAGATTTCTTGAGAGCCACATCAAGAAAAAATGAATGTGTTATCAAAATTTTAATAATTTATAGACATATGACATTCACATACGGATGTCTATGAATATGGAGTTAATGCTGGTACAGAGAAAAATCCTAGACACCTGGATTTGAATTTTGGCTTGCAAGCTTAGTAGCTGTTTGATCTTTAGTAAGTTATATTAACATCTCTAAATCTCAGTTTTTTCTAGTGGAAAAAAGATTATTATTAGATTAAACTAAATAGCATGGATGAAATGACCAATTATACATTCTGACTTAAAGGAGGCACTAGATAATTGGCAGCTGTGATGATAAGGATATTTATGTTGCACTGCTTTGTTCATTCAACACATGCTGATTGCTTGCTCTTATGACTCCAATCACTGCCCCAGGTGCTGGATGGTGGTGATGAAGGTGATGATGATGATGATAATGATGAAGATCTCAATCATTATATTGCTATGATTGTACCTCCATGGGCTGGTCAACACTACGGCATAAGTCCTCATAGCGGGCTCCTGCAGTATTTTGTTCATGTCTGCAAACATATTATATCATAATTCTTCTTTGCATGTTACATCATGATCTGCAAACTTCTTTTCTCATTTAATAATAGATAGTAAAGCCTTTTCCCAATCTCTGCACATAGTTTTAACTGATGTGTATGAGCCTATTATGTGGATACACCTTAGCTTCAATACGCTCTTTTTATTGGCGCTAAGGTAGCTCAATACCTTCTCCAATCTAACACTTTACTAGAAGTTAACCAAAGGGAGATGGTGTTTCCTCATACTGTCATCAGAGCCTGATAGCCTTAACTTTTTAATTTGTTTCTAATCTAATGATTGAAAAAGAGCATGTCACTGCTGTCTTAATTTACATTTGCTTGATGTTATTTTATACAGAGTGTCAATTTTCACATGTTTATTGGCCTTTTGTATTTCCTCTACTGTTCATTGTCAGCTCATGGTTTTGCCTTTTTTATTGTGTTAATATTACCTTATTTATTTGCATGTGCTCTATATATTTGGATATCATTTCTTTATATTTTGTTACATACGTAGGCAGTATGTAGGTATTTTGTAGATCTATATTGTATAGGTGTATATAGGTATTTTTTTCCTGGATTATCACTTGCTTTTTAACTTGTTGTAATCAGCATTTTTAAATGTTGATATTGTCAAGTAGATTAATCTTTCCTTTAATGCGTCTGATTTTGTATCTCATTAAAAAGACATGTCAATCTTAAGGTCAAGAACATATTCATCTAAATTTCCTTATAGTATAAATAAGAATATGAGAATAATTCATCTGAAAGGTACTTTTGTAAATGGCTTGAGGTGAAGACTGATGCTCCCTTTTAAACCCTGTAGACAATTGAACCACATGATGAAATAAACCATCCTTTTCCCAATCATTTAAAGTACTATCTTTAAGATATGCTAAACCTTCTTATCTATGTTAGTCTGCTTCTATTCTCTTTGTTAAGTTTATAATGTATTTTATCTTGTAGGTAACAAACTTTTTTGCAAAATTGCTCTAAAAAAACAATTATTTTGTTTTTCTTTCAACATTGTTTTGGCAAATTTTACACATTTACCATAAAAAATGTAGAACTGGTTTGTTACGGTCCGTGGGAAGAACAATCCTGTTTGGATTTGAATGGATTGCAACAAAATGATAGATTAATTTTGTAGAAAGTTGATATTGATTCTTCACACTCATAACCATAGTATTTTCTTAATTTATTCATAATATTTTAATGTTCTTTCATAAAATATTATACATTTCTTCAAAAAGTTTGAGCATATTTCTTTTTAGGTTTGCTACTAGACATATAGATATTATGGCTACTGGGAAATATTTTGGTTACCTTTCCTAATTGGTACTGATGTTTTAAAGGAAAATGTAATGTTTGAATATTAATTCAGGTCATCTTGAAGAACTAACTCCTTTACTAGTGCTCATACTTTAAAATCATCTCTCACAAATTATGGCAGTATTGTACTTAAAAAAAAAAGTATTTCCTTCTGTTATTTAACTTCAAAGTCTAGGACTGTGTTATATACTCTGCTTTATTTCCATAACTAGAAGAATATCATGTAGTAGTGGTTAATAAATACTTACTACATAAGTGGTAAAAGAATGCTATTGTTTAATAGTTTTATCACTAAGTATGATGTGATGAAGTTTCAGAGAATTGTGAAGAAAGGTTTCTATTATATCTAGTATGTGAGGATTTTTTTCCTTTATTCAGGATTGTATGCTGTCTTATTAAATGATTTTCATTGTCCGTTGAGATAATAAGATGACTTTTATATCTTATACTATTAATATAGTAATAATTTGGACAGGTTTTCAATATTGATCAATTCTTGCATTATTTAAATAAACCCTATCTGGTTATGATACATAATCTTTTGCTATATTGCTGACATCTCTTTATTAAATTTTACTTAGGACTTTTGCTTTTACAGTCATTAGTGATATTAGCCTATAATTTGATTTTACATTTCTATCTGTGTCCACTTTTGACATCAGGTTATAGTAACATTGTAAAATGAGTATTGACTTTCAATTCTGGCCATACGAAGACTATATATAATTCAACACTCCTCCCATTACAGAAGCACATAAAAAAAAAAAAGACAACAAAAAACAAAAGGGAGCAAAAACCCAGACAGTAAAAAAAGCTGACTCTAAGCTACCAATTAAATTCCCATCTTCATAATTAAAATACATCAATTGAATGAATGTGAATATGTAGAAAGCTGGAGACAAAATATTAAGCCTTTAAAATAAGAGTAATTAAGATTCAAGTGCCAGAAAAGTTAGATTCCTCAAAGAATAGCTAGAAATATATTCACCTGTAGTTACAATGAGTCAACAGTGAAGTTCTATCTATATCAAAGGAGGCTCAAAGAGGGAGGAAACGTCAGTTTTGAAGGTTTTAGACATGATACCATATAATGAATACTTTGAAGCAGATATTCCTGAGTTTATGGTGAAAGCAAGGCAGACTCTTTCTGGAGGGACTGCCCTTATCCTGGGGATGCAATGTTTTCAATGACTCCCACTAAAGAAGAGTTCACAATCCAAAACTCTAAAATGCACGAAATAACAATTCACCATGAGTTAATGGAAATACAACAAAAATTGCTAGACTTAATAATCTAGAGATTTACATAATAGAAAATCTAGAATGTAGAGATTCTAAGTGTACCATATATTTTAATTAATTAAAGAAATTAAAAATTGAAAACACAGGAAAAGAATAAGATGCTATATTCATCAGCTCAGGCTGCCACAATAAAATACCAGACTGGGTGGCTTAAACAACAGAAATTTATTTTCTCACAGTTCTGGAGGCTACTTCTCACATTTATGGTCATCTCTGGGAGGCCATTATTCTGCCTACCACACCTGCAAAACAAACAACAAAAACCCCACAAATCTTTCCAGGCCATGGTGGCTTCATTGGTGAATTCCAAAAATTTTAAGGAAAAACAAAATCTTGCACTCTTAGGGAAAATATAGAAAAAAATAATATTTTCCAACCCATTTATAAGGTCAGAATAACTCTGATACCAAAACTTAACAAAGAATTTTTAAAAAAGAAATTAATAGACCAGTATTTTTATGAATACATATGTGAAAATCCCTAACATGATATTAGAAAATTGTATCCAGCAATATATAAAAAAGATAACTACATCATAATTCTGAGGGATCTAGCCTAGGTTGGGTTAATATTTGCTTATTTATATTTGAACATCAATGAATATAATTCATCACATAAACAAGAATAAAAATGATAAGATTATTTCAATATATGTAGAAACAGTGTTTGATAAAATTCAACCTCCATTTATAGTAAAAGTTCTCAGAAAAGTATGAATAGGAAGAAGAAAAATTTTCAATCTGATAAAGGGCACTTAGAAAAAGTCTACAGCTACCATGATACTAGATAGCAAAACATTAAACACTTTTCCCCTAAGATTAAGAAAAAGGCAAGAATGTCTGCTGTCATCACTAGAGCAATAAATCAAGGGGGAAAAAAGGGAAAGGCTTAAATATTAGAAGGGAATAAGTAAAACCATCATTCTTCACAGATAACCTGATTGTGTGCATAGAAAACCTTATAGAATATATATATATAAAAAATATAAATATTATTAGAATAATAAATGTATTACATTTATTTATGAGATTTATGAGATTTCAAGGTTAATACATGAGATTCAAGGTTAATACATTTCTATATTTAAGCAAAAAATAATTTAAAAATGAAATTAAAAGTTCAGTAACATTTATGGTACTATAAAAATATCAAACAAAAAATATACAAATACAAAAGTTGTGTAAGATTTCTACATTGACAACAAATAAATGAAGTTTGCTGAGAGAAATTAAAGAAGACCTAATTAATGGAAATGTATACCATGTTTATGGATTGGAAGATTCAGCATGAAGACGGCAATTGCTCTCAGTTTGATTTACAGACCATGTAATCCCAATCAGAATCCCAGCAGGCTATTTCTTCTTCAAGAAAATGACAGGCTGACATAAATATTTATATGGAAATGTAAAGGACCTAGAATAAACAAAATTATTTCCAAAAATAAAAACATTACCTGGTGTCTAGACTACAAGTAATTAAGAAGTTGTGATGTTGGTACAAGGACAGACAAATCAATGGATCAGGACAGAGAGTCCAGAAAGAGACACACATTTTGGTGTCAACTAAGACACACACACACACACACACACACACACACACACACACAATTAACTGACTAAAGAAGTTCTTTTAAAGAACTATTGCTTAAATAACTGGATACCTGTATGGGAAAATGGAAATGTAACCTCTCTTAATTCATTACATAACAGTTATTTTTATATGGATCTTGAGTCTAAATTGAAATACTAGAAGCACAAAAATTCTAGAAGGAAACAGGATACTATTTTTGTGACTTTGAGTTAGGCAAAGATTTCTTAGAGAAGGCACAAGAAATATTAACCACAAGAGAAAATATGATTGGACTTCATCAATGTTAAGCATTTTTCTCACTAAAAGACATGCTATGAACATGAATATGAAAACCACAGAGTGGGAGAAAATAACTGTAGTACATAAATCTGTCAAAAGACATATCTGCAGAAACTTTACAAATGAGACATAGAAATAACCAGTAAGTACATGGATGTGCACTAAGTATTACTAGTCATCCAAGAAATGTGACATAAACCACCATGAGACAGCACTTCATATTCACTAGAATTGCTAATATGAAACCCACAGACAATACCTTACATCTGTGAGGACATAGAATAACTGGAACTCTCATGCATTTCTGGGGAATTTAAAATTGTACAATTACTTTGAAGAATTATTTGACAGTTTCTTAGAAAGTTTAATATACACCTATCCTATGACCCATAAAATCCACTCCAATAATCTATCCAAGAAAAAAAAAACATGTGTTTACATAAACTCTTTTACAAGAATATCCTAGCTACCTTATTCATAATATATAAAAATTGCCAACAAGGCAAATACCTATCAACAATTCAATGATTAACAAGTTGTTATATGATAACACAATGGCACACTACTCCACTATACAAAAGAACAAACTACTGATAAATATAACAACATGGGTGAACCTCAATGCTGTTATATTAAGTGAAAGAAGTTGGACGCAGACCATATATATCAATACTACATGATGATTCCATGTATAAGAAGTCCATGAATAGGCAAAACTAATCTATGGTATTAAAAATCAGAGAGTACCTATGAGTCTACAGCCATACCACCGGGCATGTGCCTGATCTCATCCGATCTCCAAAGCTAAGCAGGGTCGGGCCTGGTTAGTACTTTGGATAGGAGAAAGTACTTTGGAGAAGGAGGAAACTTCCTGGAGCAATGGAAAGGTTCTCCACTGTGACTATGTGTGTGTCTGAGGGGGGTGTGGGGAGAGGAAGATAGTTATAAAGAGATGTATAAAATTGTCAAACCTCATCACGCTTATTATCTTAACATCCTATTCTGTATAAGTGTACCTCAGAAAACAAATGTGCACCTGAACACATCATAATGAAATTGTAGACACCAAAGACAGGAGAAAGTCTTAAAAGAAACCAGAGAAAAACGATAGATTCTCTATATTGCTCTGATAGTCAGATTCTCAGCTGTGTATCTAAATGGCAATACAGTATCAGGAAAATAGAAATCCCCTTTTGCATGTATCAAAAAAGAAACACAAAATCCTAGCACATTATATCTCTGAGAAACAGAGCAGAGAGAGCCCTCAGAAAAGGGGTTCAAATGTTTCTGTATGCTGTTATAAAAATAATTTAATCATAAGTTCAATCAGTTTTGAAAAAACATAATTAAGAGATTTTGTAAGTAATATCTCCAGTAATTGAAATAAAATGCTCAACAGAAATGTTAAAAAGCAAACTGGATTTGGATGAAGATTAAATAACAGAAGTTGGAAAGTTAAATTGGGAAATTTCCCCAGAACATAGTGCAAAGAGATGGAAAATCTGAGAGGAATAAATGCAGAAATTCAACATCTATCTAGTTAAATCTCCAATAGAACAGATAGCATTTAAAGATATAATGACTTGAGGATTTCTTGGACTTAAAGAACTTCACAATATCTCACATGGAAAGAGTCAACAAATTATCAAGCAGAATTAATAAAAGCACATAAATAGCCATATCTGTGAGTTTTCTATTGAACCTGTGATAATCAAACATTAAGAGAAAATCCTGATAGCTCACCAAGAGAAAGATCATATTATCCACAAGGAACTGAGAACTCAATTTATTCCAGACTTCTTATTAGAAACACCACAATGCCAGAAAACACTGGTGTAATACCTTCAAAATTGTTGACTAACAAAATAACTTAAAACCTGATATTTTATACCCAGTAAAAAATAAATCATTTTAGAGTGAGTGTAAAATAAAGATACTCTTGGATATAAAATGATTCAGAAAGCCACAGACCTTTTTTGAATTTTCTTCAGCAAGATAAAAATTAACCAGAAGGAAGTAAAGGAATATGGGAAACCACACTGAGCTAGGAAATCAGTCAGACATTGGTGATTCTAAATTACTACCATCCATAAAAAGTATAATGATTTATACAATTTTTAACAAGTTCAAACTAAAACTGTAGGCAACAATAACATGGAAAATGAAAATATGAAGGTGACTGGAGTGGCATATAAATAAAATAAAAATGCGTAAAGGCTCTTGTCTTATCAGCACAAAAATGAAGATGTCTGTAACATTCAAGTATTTTACTTATAAAAAGGGAATGTATTCCTATGTTATCTGATACATTTTTGTTTTTATGATAGTAGAAAAGACTGGGAAAACATATGCCTCAATGTTTATAGAATATAATTGTGTATTGTCACCTTGGTACTTTTTATACTTTTTCCAATTTCTCCCCCAAATAATTAAATTATTTATACAAATAAATGTATAAAGCATAATCCAATGCATTTTTCTAAAGTATAAGACAAAAGTTTAGAAGAAAATAAATGAAAGGTAGAAGTGTTTCTCTTTGAGTGGTGGAATTATTTGTGCCTAATTTCCTTCTTTTCACTTTTCTTAATTTCTACATTTCAACTAGTTTAAACAAAAGAACCAATATTTAAGATACCAGCATATCACAGCTAATCTCCAGGAATCCATACTTCAGGATCTGACACAGTGTATGATCATTTCTATGTCTTCATCCCTTCACTTTAGTAGAATTCTTTACAAGATTGTCAAGCTATTTTTACAATTTCCTTTTTTTTTTAAGTCTCCCCAAATGCATTTCATTAGGTTTTATTTTTCAAGAGCTTTTGAAATCAGTTTTCTTGTGTTCATATTTGTCATATAAATTTCTCTTTGCCCCCAAAGAGTTCACAGTGTATAGGGGATGTCAACAATAATTAGACCCATGGATTGGGAAAATGGAAAATAAACGCACTGTATCATTTTAAATTTATTTTTATTGAATATATTTAACATAAACATTGTATGAATTTAAGAGGTAAAATGTGTTACTTTGATACATTTATATATTATAATATGATTGTTGTAGTGATATTTTTCACATTACCTAATTATAGGACATTATTGTTATATATATTCATTATACTGTGCATTATACCACTATAGCTTGTTACTACACACTGCAAGTTTATACCCATGAGCAACATCAATTTTATCTTCTCACTCCCCTAGCCTCTGGTAACTACCATTTTACTTTTTGGTTTTTACCAATTGGACCTTTTTAGATTTCACATATAAATGATATCATACAATACTTGTCTTTCTCTGTCTGATGGATTTCACTTAGAATAATGTACTCAAAATCAATCCATGTTGTCACAAATGATAGGATACTCCTTTTTCATGATTGAATAATATACCATTGTATATATGTACCACATCATTTTTTTTACCCATTCAACTGTTGATGGTTGATGGGCATTTAGGTTGTTTCCATAACTTGGCCATTGTGAATAATGATGCAATAATGGGTATTCTCTTCAATAACTGGTGCTGGGAAAACTGGAGAAACACATGAAAAACAATGAAACTGGACCTCTATCTCACACCACTCCCAAAAGTTAACTTGAAATGGATCTGAGATTAATGTAAGACCTGATACCATGAAACTAGAAGAAAACATAGGGAAGAAGTTCCTCAATATTGGTATTGGCAATGGACTTTTGGACATGACACCAAAACACAAACAACAAAAGCAAAACTCAAAACTTCTGCACAGCTAAAGAAACAATTAACAAAATGAAAAGACGACCTACAGTATTAGAAATTTTTGCATACCATATATCAGATAAGGGATTAGTATCCAAAATATATAAAGAACTCATACAATTTAATTAAAAAATTGATTTAAAAAGTGGGCAGAAGAACTAAGTAGACATTCTCCCAAAAAGGACAACAAACTGGCTAACAGGCACATAAAATGATGCTCAACATCACTAATCATCAGGGAAGTGCAAATCAAAGCCACAATTATATATCACCTCACATCCATCAGAATAGCTATCATGGCTATCATCAAGAAGACAAAAGAAAACAGGAGCTGGTGAGGATGTGGTGAAAAAGAAACACTTATACACTGTTGGTGGGAATGTAATTTGGTCCAACCACTATTGAAAACTGTATAGAGGTTCCTCAAAAAATTGAAAATAGATCTATCATGTGATCCAGCAATTCTATTGCTGGGTATATACCCAAAGGAAATGAAAACAGTACTTCGAAGAACTGTATCATTTTATAATGGAATCAGCTTCTCTAATTGCATCCTAGATGACATTTCTCACTGTCTAAGAGGCGCATTCAAGCTTATGAAAGTTCTTCTTTAAATGCGACCAATTCTGCTTTCCAGAATCCTGGTTGCTCTCTATAGAAATATAAGAGAATTTCTGTACCCATTACTTCTAGACTTTAAACAAACTATAAAAAAGCCAGCTGTTTGAAAGAGCCTGAGCTTTTCACATCAACAGATCTGGATTTTGTTTCTGGTTCCACCTCTTAACAGTAAGACTTAATAGTAAAGCAGGGATGATAACACCTGCTATTTCTTTTTTTTCTGTGAGGGAAGACGAGTCTCAGATTCTCTCACATGGAGTGTTCTCAACAAATGGTCATCATCACTTGTGACATATAGTCCATTCACTAGCAAAAACTAAAAAAAGAATATGATATTTGAGCTTTGTAGAGTCAAAACAGCAGGTTGGAATGATTGAGTTTTTCATCTTTCAATCCAAACACTGGACTCTTGTAAGCAGCCTAAGAGACCCAAGAATCCTTTGCAAGTTAAGCAGATGAGATGGTGGTAAAACTGGGCTTTGAAGTCATGTTGTATAGATCTCATTTAAATCTTAAGTTCTATATATTTCTGGCAATGCCTTAGAAAAGATTAGCTTTACATTTTAGCCTCAGTTATTTTCACCTGCACAGTGGATGCAATCAAACTGATGTTATGCAGTTTTTTGGTGAGGATTGGCAGGAATGGATTGCCATTGTCATTATTATCAGGTAATAGTAGGTAACATTTTTTGAGTATTTAAAATGGTCCAGGTATCATGTTAAATACGTGGCCTGCAATTAACTATCACACAGCTCTGCAGAAGAGGTGTCATCTCCATCCCTGCTTTATAAATGAGGAAATCGAGCAGAGAGGGTCTAGAGAATTTCCATACATTTCCAGGTGGTAGAACTCACCGCTCATATATCTATAACAAAACTGCAGACACTCCCCAGTGTTTGAGATATAAAACAAACCAAGAACAAGCAGTTAAAACCTTTGGAAATTTAGCTCCCACACTAAGTAGTTCTACTTATTAGAAGCTTGAAGCTACTTTATTTTGTTTTGTTTTATTTTATTTTGTTTGTTTTGTTTTTATAATTAATTTTTATTGGAATATAGTTGATTTACAATGTTGTGTTAGTTTCTGCTGTACAGCAAAGTGAATCAGTTATAATGTACATATATCTACTCTTTTTTAGGTTATTTTCCCATATAGGTCATTACAGACTATTGAGTTCCCTGTGCTATACAGCAGGTCTTTATTAGTTATCTATTTTATATATAGTAGTGTGTATATGTCAATCCAATCTCCCAGATTATCCCTCCCCCTTGCCTTACCCACTGGTAACCATAAGTTTGCTTTCAACATCTGTGACTCTATTTCAGTTTTGTAAATAAGTTCATTTACACAATTTTTTTTTAGATTCCACCTATAAGTGATATCATATGATATTTGTCCTGCTCCGACTTACTTCACTCAATATGACAATCTCTAGGTCCATCTATGTCATTGCAAATGACATTATCTGGCTCTTTTTATGGCTGAGTAATATTCCATTGTATATAGGTACCACATCTTCTTTATCCATTCATCTGTTGATGGACTTTTAGATTGCTTCCATATCTTGACTGTTGTAAATAATGCTGCAGTGTACATCGGGGTGTATGTATCTTTTTTTTTTTTAAAGAGATCATCACTTTTTAATAATAAGAAAAAAGGAATGCATGGATTAGCATAATTTCCAATACAACTGCAAGAAAACAGACTCTAAAAATCTTTTTGTTTGTTTGTTTTTTTCTTTTTTTTTAACATCTTTATTGGAGTATAATTGCTTTACAATGGTGTGTTAGGTTCTGCTTTATAACAAAGTGAATCAGTTATACATATACATATGTTCCCATATCTCTTCCCTTTTGCGTCTCCCTTCCTCCTACCCTCCCTATCCCACCCCTCTAGGTGGTCACAAACCACCTAGCTGATCTCCCTGTGCTATGCAGCTGCTTCCCACTAGCTATCTATTTTATGTTTGGTGTTGTATATATGTCCATGCCACTCTCTCACTTTGTCACAGCTTACCCTTCCCCCTCCCCATATCCTCAAGTCCATGGGGTGCATGTATCTTTTCAAATTATGGTTTTCTCTGGATATACACCCAGGAGTGGGATTGCTGAATCGTATGGTAGCTCTATTTTTAGTTTTTTAAGAACCTCCATACTGTTTTCCATAATGGGTGCACCAATTTACATTCCCAGCAACTGTGTAGAAGGATTTCTTGAAGCTATTTAAAAAGGGCCATTTCCACTTGCAGAGATGGTCAGCAGATCAGCAACCATTTCTGGTCATTGACCAAGTGTTCAGGAGTTTCCTCCTCTGTTTCCAGCTCCTTCAGGTGGGGCTGCTGCAAATACAAACCAGTTGGTTTTCACTTTGTATTGGCCCCTTCCCGGTCTTGATCAACTTCTGACCCTATACTCGATGGTGGACCCCACCCTCTGCCCATGGCCGGCAAGTCTGTGCATGAGGAAGTCATAAGCTTGCCTCTTGAAGTAAATCATGCAAGAATTTAGTAATGGGGATTTTTTAAATATCATTTTAAGTTGCAAAGGTAAGCTGAAAATTTCTCTCTCCCTTGATTTTAAAGATGGTTTGATATGCCAAAACAAGGAAATGTGTTGACTTGAAGATGGACATTTTTATTTTTAACATCTAAAAATGAATTCTTCTGCTTCTCATTGCCAAGTTTAAGATTATTTTACAGTAGTAACTCGGATTGTTGAGACTTTTCCATAGGGGCCTTCTCAAGCTTTTGGCCTGCATGAGATGGGCGCAAGTTGCACTGTGAAAGTTTTAGAAGCCTACTGAAAGAGATTTTGATTCGGAAATGACCAGCCTATGACTAACAGAGGGGAGAAAAGTAAGGTAGATTTCTTTATAAATGAGTGCTTTTAAAGTCAAAAGGAAAATAGCATCTGGGGACCTGACTCCTTAACCAGCACTGAAAATGCAGCACAGTCCTACTTTTTAACACAAATAATTTCTGCCTGCTCCCTTCTCCCAGGTTACATTGCACAGAGCTTCATTTTGGTCATGACCTTAGCATTTTTGTTTTAATTTTTTGTTTGTTTTGGTGCCTCTCTAATCAGTTGGTCTCCCCCACCAGACTGTAAGCTCTTCTAGAAGAATTATTTCTGTTTCTCCAGAAACTATCTTAGGACCTGACACATTCTATTTTAATAATCCATTTGTTAAATTTCCCAAGTTCAAAAGATAGCCTGTTAAGTCACAAATAGGCCTTCTGGGCTATGTCTTCTCAGAGCTCTATTCAAACAGAAAGAAAAAGGGATGGGATCTTTTGAGGATTTTACACCTTGTACTTTCTCAGCAATGTTTCACCTCTCATTATTTTTTGTTGACCTGCTCTTCCATCTTACATTCCATTGTCTATTCAATGGCACAAAATCAAGTAGCCATGGCCAGTAAGAATTAGAACGCCTTGCCTCCTTCTAGAACTGGTTCAGCCTTTTGTGAGCCCTGAAGCCCTGGGAATAGTATCTCCTTGAAGTCTCACTTTCTTCACTTTTAAAATGGGAATCCTCATCATGGCCTTGCCTGCACCATGGAGCTACTAAATTATCTGACGAGTCTCAGTGTAAGAAATTGCATGAGGACAAGGGTGGTGGCAGATGTCCAGAGAATTAGCTAATCTGACTTAGTTGACTCCATTTTTCACTTGTTACCCAGGTGTTTGCATCCCACAGAGGTAGGGACAGAAAAGCACAAATGATAAGAAAAGGGAAAAAAACACTTTTACTATTTTGCCCCACATTCTGAAAGAACTCACTTTCTGTTTCTCAGGTGAGGACACTATAGTGGAGAACAGTTAAGCCAATTCTCTGTATTTGTACATTTAGCAAAATGCCTTGGCTAGGGCTTGAGGCATAGTGTCTGACAGTTGTTATATTAATCATTTCAATAACAATAATAATAGTTGTTTGGAACACTTATGCAGCCATCCATTTTAGAAAATGCTCCCAGATATACACCCTGAGTGCTTTCAAAGGTGGGTATGAGTACCACTGATGATGAATGAGATAATTGTAACTAGTTTACAGATTAATAATTAGAAAAAAAGTAACAAGTATCTCTTTTTTTTTCCAAAATAAGGAGTTACTATACAGTAAGGAGTAACATTTTTCCTTAGACAACAGTGATACAATGTTTCCTGTGTAAATATCTTTGTTTATATACTTTACCAAATAAAGATAAATACATTTAGAAAGAAATGTGAAGTGATAACACAAAAAACACATCTATATGGCCAGGATTGCAAAGGCATTAGATAAATGACTAAAAGTTTGGCAAACCTTGCTCAAAAAGATCTTCATTAAATCTTCATCAAATCTTGAAGATAGATCATGAACCCTATCTTTCAATAGGGGAACCATATTCAGAGGGTTTCTAATTTTAGAACTGGTATTTATGACATCACCCCCTCTGTAGATGGCTTTCATTCCTTTATGTATTTAGTAACTCATTAATGTATTTGATTAATAGCTCCTCAGTGCACCTGGATAACCATCAGTCACACCAAAAAGAAACCTATGTGCCCCAACTTAAACTGTCACCTGCCTTGGCTCATCTTGGGCCTAGGGATTCTATTTAAGGGTGACCACTTTTTTCTTTGCAAGAGTCAGAAAGGGTTTTTCATTTGAGAAAGTATCTCCTAAGCCTCACAAGTAGAGAACTGAAAATTCCTTCTACACTGTTGTGGGTTAAGTTTCTGTTTGGGGGAAAGTCGATCTCCTCAGTTCAAAGAAAAACATATTCAAAAAGAGGGACCGATACACACAGTACAGGCAGCATCTTGAACATCAGATATCCTAAAAACTGAAATGCTGATCTATGGGTAAAGAAATCAGAACCATATGGCTTCTCCCCCCTTAATAGACATATGGGCTTTACAAAATAGGGAGAAACATACTTGGCAAAATGCTTTTCAAATTTTACTCAAACCATGGAACTTTAAAAATAACTTAACATGTCTAATGAACCCCAAAATGTGTCCTTGCTCACCCAGATTAATCTAACACCATCCTAGTAAACATTTATACCTACTATGTGCCAGACATATAAACACACACACACACACACACACACACATTCACATGTGTTGAGAGTAGAAGACACAAATGCAAGTAACTATATCATGCCATATAAGGCACTGATATACGTTTCTAGGAAATGTCATGAAAACTCAGAGGAGAAAGCAGCTAGTCATGCCCCCAGGGTAGAGGGCTGGTGTGAGAAAACTGCTAAGAGGAGATGACATTTTCATCAGGTCTTTACAGATAAGTGGGAACCTTCCAGACAAGGAAGGGAAGGAGAGAAAGTCACAGGCCAAGGAATCAGCAGAAACAAAGGCATCAGATCCATAAGATGCAGGAAAGGTAAAGGTCCAGGCATTGCCCAGGAAGCTGCAGCCCAGGGAGCTGGTGCTTGTGCAAGAGATGGAACTGACCACCCAGAGAACTTGGACTCAAACCTTTAAATAATGGAGAGCCTTGGGAGGAAAAAAAAGAAAACAACTTTTTAAGTTAATTATAAAAATAATATATACTGTGGAACTTTTCTTTAAACAGGAAATGCAAAGTGGAACATAAGTTGAAATTAGAGTATGTATGATGTGCGTGTGTGCATGTACTTAGAGATTAAATGTTTTTATATTTAAGCTTCTGATGGAGGGGATTAAGTAAGGGGTGACATAATCGGAGCTGTACTTTAGAAAAGTCTCCAGGGCTTCAGAGGGCACTAAATGAACACCATGGAGGTGCTTGGGTGGTGCAGTGCATGGCGATGCAGAAATGTCCAGTTCTGTTAAGCTCCATCCCTGGAAGCTTCTGAGATCTTACTCAGACCCAGAGTTTTATGAAATGCGTCTCTTGCTTGTTTATTTTTTTTCCTGCTGTGCTATTTACTTCCATTCATAGAGTAGATTCAGTTCAATAAATGATGTGTTTGCCATCAGAACAATTCGATTCTCATTCTAATTATAGCAACAAGCTGCTTCCCCTAAGCATATTATGGGTGTTTTATTATTTTAAATTGTTATCTTCCATATTAATTACAGAAACAGTTGATCTTTTTCTGATAAGCAGGCAGCTGCAAATTCCTTTTTTATGTCTCATTGTAATAGGTGAAACATCAGGTAAAAATTAAATCAAACTCTAATACAAGCCATGTGGAAGCACAAGTAAGTTGAAACGTGCCATCTTCAATCGGGCCAGGACTCGCTTTTTTCCAGAAGCCCAGAGCTTCCTGGCTTGGCCCACAGATAGGTCACACCCTCCAGCTAGCTTGGTGCTGTTGACCAAGGTCTCATAAAAGCCTCCTCCCAAGAGGAAAACAAATAATCGACACTAGGAATAAATCAGCTCCTGAAACTGGGAAGGTCAGAGACAGGGGTGACCCTTACTCTGACCTATAATTAGGGCTGTCAGTTAGGGGAAGGTGGGGTCAGGGTGGTGGGACATGCATGTTCTGGGAAAACCTCTCCCTGTAAGGAGAGAGGCCAAAAGCTCACGTGAGTCACCTCTGATGTTCCCAGTTACCATCAGGAGTGGGGATAGGCGGGGTCATCCCAGCTCGGAGCCCGGAAGACTGAATGTGCCCAGACAGGCTGCCCGCCTTCACCTTATAGGTGCGGCTTGGTCAAGGCCAACTTCAGGGGCAAAGGTGACGTGATTCTGAAGGAGTGGCTTCCTTTTGGGGTCACCTCCCAGATCACAAGAGAAAAGCTGGGCCACCCCTTACCCCTTACCTCCACTTCTGTCCCCACTTCCCAAAGTGGCTCAGCCATTCACATTTGGTGGCCCATCTCCTTATTTCTGGATATTGGCCAGATGTGTTGAAGAAGGCATGTAAAACAAACAAAACAACAATTAAAAAAATACCCTGACATGCAATGGGTGAAAACTAAGACGAAGAGTGAAATAAAATCACAGTGAGAGAAGACTGAGAGTAGATTGGTAAAATAAATACAGAAGAAAAGACAGCGATAGATGTCAGAAGGTCCTTCACAATTGTTAAGATGAACTTAGAAATCTAGCTTCCTAGCAACTAAAGCAAAGAAGAAAACACAGCCAGTTATAAGATGTATAGTGTTCAGAGAGGAAAATGTAAAAAGTTACTCAGAATTCAAGTCTAAGATAAATTTCTCCAGGATGTTCTCATAAAAAGA
Organism: Grampus griseus; assembly: GCF_964374135.1. Lineage (NCBI taxonomy): Eukaryota > Metazoa > Chordata > Mammalia > Artiodactyla > Delphinidae > Grampus > Grampus griseus. The sequence continues at coordinate 6,547,514 of NC_139018.1, read as the reverse complement.
ATACAACATATGGGCTTGACAGTGTCCCCAGTGGCAATTCCACAATAAGACGATTTTTCAATATCTCTATCGCAGGTGGAGGTTAGAACACCAAAGTTCACTCCCATTAAAGACCCTCTATGAGGCGCAAAAGCCACTGAATCCTTGCTGGTCTGCGCTGGTTTCATCTTGAATAAAGTCGGAGCCCTGAGTAGGTCTGTAGACCATTTGAGATACTTCTGCTGCACAGAATCACCAGAATATGTGAAAGAAATCTGTGGCAAAGCTGAAATTCAGAATGTTTGGGGAGCAATGGGAGAAAGCCTCTGAGATTTCAAGGTCAGTGTATAAAAAGGAAAGCAATGGGCTTCCCTGGTGGTGCAGTGGTTGAGAGTCCGCCTGCCGATGCAGGGGACGCGGGTTCGTGCCCCGGTCCGGGAGGGTCCCACGTGCCGCGGAGCGGCTGGGCCCGTGAGCCATGGCCGCTGAGCCTGCGCGTCCGGAGCCTGTGCTCCACAACGGGAGAGGCCACAACAGTGAGAGGCCTGCATACCGTAATGAAGAATCCCAGTCCCACATAATATTAGCAAGCCTTCACACTGGTACAATGTTTTGCAGTCTGGCTGCAGTGCTGTCCAATAGAACTTTCTACAATGATGGAAGTGTTCTATATCTGTCCTGTCCAATCTGGCAGCCACATGTGACTACTGAGCACTTGAAGTGCAGCCAGTGGGATGGAAGAACTGAATTTCTAATTTTATTTAATTTTAACTAATTTAAACTTAAGTTTAAAGAACCACATGTGGCTGGTGGCTACCATATTGAATGATGTAGGCGGCCCATTCCCTTTCTTCATTGCACTGTCATATCAACCCATTCCCGAATGGACAGCATTTAGTCTTCTCTCCAATCAAAGCTGAGCACACAGTACATGTGGAAACCATATGGAGGACTTCCCCTGAGGGTTGCCGGGAGTGGGTGCAAGAGTAGGGGTCCTGGGGCCACCAGAACTGGGCTCAAAACTTGACCATTGATGTGGAACACCACTTCTCCAAGCCTCAGTTTTCTCATTTCTTAAATGAAGAAAATAATCAAATCCCCTGAAAGCACCTGGGGATATGGTAATAAATGGACAGCCACACAGATTCACAGCTATGCATGTGTGAACACAGAGAAACAGGTTTAAATGAATGGCCACCGTAGTGAGAAGAGAGGTACCCCAGACAAGGAGCCATCTGGGACTCTGGCCTTGTCTTCTCTTCCCTAATGTCAAGAAGATAGTAACATTTACTTGTGAATGTTTTGTAAAAAAGGTTATTAAAAAAAAAAAAAAAACTACCCAGCATATATTTGTTTAATTTTTCTGCCCCACATACTAAGTATCACTGTGGGCTGGAATCAATCATTCTTCTATTCATTTGTTCATTTCTTTATTTGTTCAGTGAATATTTACCAACTCCCCACCATGCTCCTGTCCCCTGGGGTCCGTCGTTCAGGAGGGGTGTTCCCAGGACTGCTTTTCACCTCTCTGACAGGAAGGGCTTCCCTCCCACTTAGCTCACACCCCTAGAAGCATCCAATCCAAACCACTGAATCTACATGGCTCCATATTACTGAAGCAATACTTTCTGAAAAGCACTGGGGGTACAAACACCTTGATCAATCCCACCTGAAACAATAGATTTTCTCTCCTTATCAAAACTCAAGCATCCCTGAACGGCAATATTTTGCAATGTGTTTAGTGTTCAATGCATAACAGATACTAAATAGATCTAAGAAACCAGTGGTGGGGGGAACAGTCCAGATGCCTCTCAGGAGAAACCTGTACTTCAAGCTGCCTGCTTTGCCCTCTCCCAGAATATGGGGCTCATCCTATTGGCTGACACCTGACATTATGGATGCTTAAAAACTCTCGGGCTTCCCTGGCGGCGCAGTGGTTGAGAGTCCGCCTGCCGATGCAGGGGACGCGAGTTCGTGCCCCGGTCCGGAAGGATCCCACATGCCACGGAGCGGCTGGGCCCGTGAGCCATGGCCGCTGAGCCTGCGCGTCTGGAGCCTGTGCTCCGCGGCGGGAGGGGCCACAGCGGTGAGAGGCCTGCGTACCGCAAAACAAACAAACAAACAAACAAAAACAACCTCTCAAGCCTAATTGCATATCTCCTCTATTTCTAAGTCACATGGAGGCCCCTGATAACCTGTAGCAGAAAATAGAAACTCTTCCCTGACATTCAAGTCCCTCTGCTCAGCAAATTCAGAGCCATTTCCTTCTCCTCACTCCATCTCCATTCTACCCGCCTCCCTGAGTTCCCAGAAATGCCTGGCTGCCCTGGTCCATCCCTGCTCTCCATCCTCTCTGGCCTTTCCCTCCCACCAGCTCCTCCTCCCAGACAAAACCTCATGCCATCTTCTCTGTTAAGTCCTGAGTCACTTGGGCTGAGCCAGTCACGCGGGGTTCACTTCCAATTCTGCACGTGCACCACTCAATTGTGATGATCAATTTCCTGACCAGAGTCTCCCCACAGGATGTTTTTATATTTCATTTTTTTCTTTATTAAAAATAAACTTGTCCAAAGGCCTGAAATTGCTTGAAAATTGCTAGCTTGTGACTTGCCTTATAACATAGAGGGCCACCTGTTACCTCCAGCCTCACCAGAGCAATCCACCTTACCTACCTTATCAATTAGCACTTATTGTGTCAATTTTCTACCCCTAACTAAACTCCGAACCCCTTGAGGGGAGGGATGCTGCCTGACACAGCTTTCACAGTCCACAGGGTGCTTTGCAGGAAATTGAGCCATGGACATTTTTTCCGATGTAATGATTAATTGACTTCATTCCCTCCACATGAAATATCAGAACAGAGAGAAGCCCTAATTTCTAACTATCTGCCAGGCATAGATCTTTGTACTAATAATCTGATATATGTATTATCAGGTATGATCTCATTGCTTCAGTAGAAGGCAGGCATTAACCCCACTTTAAAGATAAGAAAATTAAGGTGCACCAAAGAGGAGGCATCCGTGTGTCACACTTTAGCATACAACCCATGTCTGTTTAATTCCAAAAAGCACTTTTCCACCACTCCTACTACTGGCTCTCAGCACACAAAAGCCAACATTTTTCCCAAGGATTTTGTTTGAAAAGATGTGTTCCAGTTAAGCAACCTCTGAAATGCAAACGCAGAATGAGTCAGGTACCTCCCCTGTGATTAGAGTTTGTGACTCCACAAAGCCACTCCTTTTCCAGAGTGGCTGAGCTGATAGCTTTGGTACACGGGAGAAAACGTCTCCCTTCAAAATGCCGAAAGGCAAATCAAACCCATTTGGGATGATTCCAATTCAGAGACTCTTTAGAGAGACATTCTCTCCACCAGCCAGGGCATGTCGTAGAGACACGTAGAGAAGACATGACAGGCACCCACCTGGCTGGTCAGTTGAGGCTTGTCCCTCGAGAGGGTAGGACCTGGAACCACTGCAGCTCAAAGGGAATCTGTGAGCTTCTACTTGGGATCAACAAGTGCCGCCTGCAGGAGCCCTACCCTATTGCCTCTCAGAGCAGCCACCTTAAAGCAGAACTGGCTCCAAAGAGCAAGCAAGGAATCCTGGGTCCCGCCCCAAGGGCTGTAATCACTGTGTGGCTGTGGGCCAGTCACTTAAACTCTCTGGACCTCTATGCTACTAACAATAAAACCTGCACATGGTTAAGTGGGGAAGGAGAGCCCCGTCTAAGCCCTCTTCCAGCTCTGGTGGGGGACTTGGTGGCCTCCTCTGTATTGGTGGGGGTTTTTTTTGGTAAATTCTTCCTCCTGTATACCCAGGAAGAGAAGCCAAATGCTCATTTTGTTGTGTTAATTTATCGCTGTTTTTGTGAAATAATAATGACAAACACTTCCAAGTGCTTTATACATGCTAACTCATTTAATCTTCACAACAGGCTTATGGAGTAGGTATTATGGGGAAACCGAGCATGGGACAGGCAAGCATCTTGCCCAAGGTCACACAGTAAGTCTAGGATCTGGGATTTGAACCCGTGTCTGTATGGCTTCAGAGAACTTGCTCTTTACCACTACATCAGTGATTCCCAAGCTTATCTGCACCTGAGAATCACCTGGGGAATCTTTGACAATTTCCAAAGCTAAGGCCACACCCCAGACAAATTAATTCACCATGTTCGGGGGAAGGGGGGGAACCCAGGCATCAGTGCCTATGGAAGAGCCCCAGGCGATCCTAATGTGCAAAGTTTGGGGACCACTGTACCAGCTTCTAGAGTCTCCCTCTATGTTAATGAGAGATGACATTACCAAATAAGAGAGGGAGAAGCTTCTGAAAACAGCAGACCCCAGTTTGCGTCCTGTCTCTGTCACTTGCTGGATGTGTGTACCTTCACAGTAAAGCAAATTGTTCCAAGTCTGTCCCCCACACAGCCCCAGCCCCATGCTCTTTGCTCCTTTATTAGCTCAGAGATCTTGAATGTCACCCAATTTTTCTGAGGCCCACTTTAAAGAACAGACTTGTGATTGCCAAGAGGGGGGTGGGGGAGGGATGGATTGGGAGTTTGGGGTTAGTAGATAGAAACTATTCCATATAGAATGGATGGACAACAAGGTCCTACTCTATAGAACAGGAAACTACATTCAATAGCCTGGGATAAACCATAATGGAAAAGAATATAAAAAGAATGTATATATGTGTATAAATGAGTCACTTTGCTATACAGCAGAAATTAACACAACAATGTTAATCAACTCTACTTCAATAAAAAAATGTAAAATGACTTTCTAATACATATCCCACAGCATAAAGGAAGGCAGAAGAAACAAAGTGTGTGAAAGCACAGTGACACCTTAAAACATAAAGGGTGTTGAACTGAATATGGTACTTCACCCCAACAGTCTCAGGTAAACACATACACACTCACAGTTCAGACCACACACACATCCAGCTCAGGGAGCACAAACATACACACATGTACACAGCCAGTTCAGACAATGCACACACACACGCGTACGCACAGAGCTATGGCATGAAGATCCATCTGTTTCCATTTCTACACTAAAAATTAAACCTTCTCTAACAATTTAATTTTCATTTGTATTTTATAAAGAAATCATCACGCTCTCTTCTTGTCTTTGTTACTTGATAGTTGTCTTTATTTAAGTTCAGAGAAGAAAAGGTGACATCAGCTGAAGATGTTTTCCTAGCTAGACTGACAGTGGGTAGTGAGGGCTTTTCTCATAAATTTGAAAAATAAAAGTGTTTTCATTTTCTGGTTGCTGTTATAACCTTGCGAGAGTTAGAAATGAGAGTCTATTTTCTAACTGAAATTGTTTCCCTCAATCACAGGCACACTCTTCACACTTTTTTGGCTATTATTGTAGGGTTGCTAATGAATGCTGACCTTCTCCTAGCACTCGCAATAATGCATTCTTTTAAATACAACAGGGATGTCTTAAATTCCACAGGGGGTTTCAAATAAGAGGATAATGTTTGTTTTACTTGGGTGGCACCATTCATTAGAATTGTCTTTTTACCAACAAAGCTAACAGAGTAGTCCTTGTTCAGGTTTAATATTTTTATCACTGTAAGATGCCAGCATATTGTCATTCACTATTATAGTGGCTCCTGGCTCCCTCTCTACTGGTCACTTCACCCTGAAGAATCATTCTTTTAACAATCTTTTGAATACATCCCCAAGCCTAAAGCCTCCATCCTGCTAAGTGATCATCTCTATCTCTTAAGCTTCTCTTTTCTCTACAGTTTCAATGACTCTGTGTCTGATCCCCTGTCCTACAGCTCCCATCTATCCTCCCTCTGCCACCAGAATTATCTTTTCAAGCACAGACCCAATACCATCCTTCTGATTGAAGACCTCTTTTGGTTCTCCACTGTACACAAGCAAAATCACTGCACACACAGACCCCTTAGGGACCTCACTCTCCTTCAAGTCCCCACCAGGCTCCTTGAGCTCCAGGCAACAAACCTTTTCAACATTCTCTGAGAATGTTGTGCTCTTTCACTTTCCGATGACTTGGTTGCTATAGTTTATTTGTCTGTATTGAGAAAGGAGGGGAGAAATTCCTTTTTGAGCAGTTATTATGCACGTGGTATTACTGATGGGTACTCTGTATATATCATCCCTTGCCTACCCTCCTCACTTTTACGTGTCCTTCAAAATGAAATGTGAGTACCCCTACCTAGTAAAGCTTCCCTCGATGTTCTAAGGAGTATTTTTCTCTCCTCCCTGCCCACCATACCTTGAGCTGTATGATAGCACTGTGTATTAAGTCAGGTTTCTTAGCTTCAGAGCCTGAATGGGCATTCTTTGGCAAGTAATGTAGTGAGGGAAAACTCCCAGGTAAAAGCTATAAAGATAGTGCCAGGGAAGAGGATGTGGTTTCAGCTGAAGTCCAGTCTTAGCCCGATCTCATGGGGAGCTCTGGAGCATGAACTGTCCTGCCATGAAGTCAGGGGCAAGGCTTTTATGCCCCCTCGTGACCATTCAGTGACTACAGGCCATGTCCTTATTGACAAGGGAGGGGGTGCCTAACCTCCTAGGCATCACTGGGCAAGGCAACTCCATGGGCCATGATCATTTCCTGGAGAAGCATGAAGCTGTAGGCTCTTAGCAGCCAGCACTCATGGCAGATGAGGGAGGGCTGTGCCAGTCTGGTAGAAGCGACCTGGTGCTTCAATTTTTTTTTCTTTTTTTTTGCACTTGTCCCTTCCGTAGGCCTGTAAGACCCTTGAAGGTAATGAATGTGTCTTCTTCATGTTAAATCCCAAGCGTCTAGCACAATATTCTTGACACATAGTAGGAACTACATTGTATTGAATGAATGACCCTTCTAGGGACTACCTACACTTACCAGAGAATGGTTCTTTGTTCTAGGAACTTAATAAGCTATTAAGCATGGTTCATAGACTTCCAGAAGTTTGTCTTCTACTTGGGGAGATGGGGAATACACATGCTGAGAGCTACCATCACAAGTCTGCCTGCGGTTGTGTTAAAAGGACCTGCACAGTATTGAGTTCCAACCATGTGTTAGGCACTGTGTCAGCTGTCACATGAGATACATTCAGAAATAAATATGTTCTTCGGCCAACATTATTGATGAATGAACAATCACAGTCTTACCCACTCCTCTGACTTGTAAAGGAGAAAGTTCCCTGAATGCCAGATCGCATCAAGGACCCTCCTCTCTTGTGAAGAATTTGGGAATTAAGCAAGAAAGAGAGAAAACAGAAAAAGCCAGAAAGACCAAATGATCCATGTACAAAAGAGAAAAAGAAAACAGACAAGCAGTGTGGGTTACATTTGGAATCGCAAGCAGGAGAGTGAAAATGTTGAGAATTAGAATTGGGGGATTTTCAATGTGACAGTGATGGGAAGAGTGGAATTTTTAGATATCTGATGTGTATTCATTATGTGTTCTTCCTCTTTCTTTGACATTTCCTTACGAGGATAAATAAGATGTGAAGTACTTTCTGCTACTTTTTAGTTGCTGAAATGTATTTGTTTGAATGTAACAGTATGCCAAGGCAGCATCACACCAGGCCTTGGGATTTATTTGAGTTATACACACAACACCCCATTTAATGGTTATTGAAGTCATTTTAATGATAAAATAACTGAGACTCAAAGAGGGTAGATAATGCATCCAAACTTGGATTTGATTCCAAGTTCATCAGACTCCAAATCTATACCCTGGTCATGGTGAAACAACACAGCATTCATGGTAAAGAACAAAAGCTGTTGTCCGTCCCATGGAACACAAACGGACTTTAGGTCCACTGTCTTAAGGACTTGGCTTTAGGTGGTCCAGAGTAGAGGAGGTTCTCTGTGGCATTAGTTAAAAGTAAAGGTCTTGTGAATTGAAATGGAGCTTGAGCTGGGCCTGGAGAATGAATCCAAAATCTCCATCAGGCTGGCTGATTTCAAAAACTGTCTAGGACCACTTGGTAAAGAGTACATTGAAGATAGACAGTAAGAGCAAGAAAAACAATTGCCTTGCTATTTCCAATAAAACTACATTTTTATAGTCTCAAAACCAGATTGACTGACTTCTATAGTGAAAAATTAATTCAAGACCTAGCAAGATTTATTCATTTTATTTGCCTTTCATGACACCAAATAACATGTGAGACAAGATGGTTTGACTCTCTTCTCCTTGTTTTGAAGTTGTATTGATATAGCCATCAAGCTGTCATTCACAGAATCTGAAAGAAGCAGTGTTTTCCTTACTTAAACTCTCCTGTTGTTAGAGATCCCCCTCACCTGTTCCAACAGCATATAGTTATGTTAAGAACTAGACCCCACTTGGGAAAAAAAAGTAAAAATTTTCATTCTTCAGTTGTGAGAAAAGCCCAGAGTATGGTAGAATGGTAGGACCCCTGAACTTGGAGTCAGATGCTGAGTTGGCAACTGTGTGACACTGGGAAATTATTTCATCTCTTACAGCCTTGGTTTCCTCCTCTGTAATGTGGAGGATGATTAATCCTTGCCCTTCCCACTTCATGGGATGGTTAAAAAGATGAAATTAAATAATGGAAAAGAGCAGAGCTTTCTATACTGTGAACCATTGTGCACATGTAAGTGGTTATTATTAATTACAAGTTTGAATTAGAACGTAAAGTGGTTTCCCAAAGCTTAAATAATAAGCACCTAAAGAATCAAGAGGAGGTCTGTGTCTTTATTCCCATCCTCCTCTTGATTCTTTAGGTGCTTATTATTTAAGCTTTGGGAAACCACTTTACGTTCTAATCCAAACTTGTAATTACTAGAGAATGGACCTGAGGATATGGGGAGGGGGAAGGGTAAGCTGTGACAAAGTGAGAGAGTGGCATGGACATATATACACTACCAAACGTAAAATAGATAGCTGGTGGGAAGCAGTTGCATAGCACAGGGAGATCAGCTCGGTGCTTTGTGATCACCTAGAGGGGAGGAATAGGGAGGGTGTGAGGGAGGGAGACGCAAGAGGGAAGAGATATGGGGACATATGTATATGTATAACTGATTCACTTTGTTATAAAGCAGAAACTGACACACCATTGTAAAGCAATTATACTCCAATAAAGATGTTAAAAAATAAATTAAATAAATAAATAAATAATCTACAAGGATATACTGTACAAAAAAAAGACTCAAGAGGAGAAATATTTATAGAAAAGATGTTTGCTTTCCCTTGCATGAATTATCAATTGCTCTCATCTGGTGTTTTAATTAATAAGGTGTGTGATTTTTTAATTTAAATAAGATTAAGTCTCTGGAAAGAATAATAGCAGAAGAACATGAATTATGGAATTAAAAAAAAATCCCCAACAATGGTCAAGATGAAGTGGTTATCTAGAGACAGAAAGATTCTTGTTAATTTCTTGGAGGATACTCTGTTGATTAGCTCTATTGTTAAGGGTGCATTTTTTTTTCCTCTTGAGATAATATTCACTTATTTTCATATTCCTTTTAGGACCACATGTCTTTTCCACATTCCAATGCATTTTTTAAGCATTTCCTTGTTATGTTCCATGGTATGATTAGGAAGCAAATGGGGAGAACAGTGAAGTATATGCTTGTCCCAGAAAGAAGCTGGAGGAGTTCCCTGAGGATCCTGCCTAAGCTGGGGATGACTCACCAGGTCACCAGGTCAGAAGTCTGGGAATCACCTTTCTCACTAGAAAAGAGTTCTAACTTCCTACTCTCTCCAGATTCCCTTCCATCTTCTCCATTCCTACTTTCCCAGCCTAATGCAAACCCTCCCACCCCTGTAAATACATTTCAATGTTCTTCCAGAGATGTCCTGTCTCCAGCCTAACCATTCCAGCCTCTGCTGCATACACCAGAGATCCTTCAAATATCACATAGAAAGACTTCTACTCCCTGCCAACATGAATAATACAGACCACATTTAACCTCCTCACCACAAAATATATGAAACAATAGTTTTAATCACATTGACATGATCAAAAAAAAATGCAGGGACCCCTGAACTGTGGGCAATAAATAATGTGAACCCTGCAGTTTCCCCAGTTTACTCCTCAGAGTTTTCAGAACATGGGACTGAGGCAGAACCCAGGGGTCTTCCTGAGTTGAAGCAATGGAGCTGGGAGGCCAGTGGGGTCAAGATGCTAGGGTTTGTGGGGCATAGTAGCAGAAAGGTGAGAACTACAGGGAGAGAAAAATTCTGAGAAGGGTCTCCTTCTAGCCTTGAGCAGAGTACAGGTGATTGTATCCATGTGAGGAAACTACCAAAGGTTGGGGAAAGAACTATCTGAAAACATTAGAGGGACCAGTTTTTGGAACTTACCAGGAATAATTTCTGTTCCCACCAGCCAGAGTGGAAAACACATAATTCCCAGGGTATTGGATAGAATGTTCAGAACGGTTTTACCTCAGTAGTCGGGAAATGAGTTCTAGACTAAAGACTGCTCTGGACCCAACCTAACAAAGCTTCAAAGCAAAGTGCCAGGACTCAAGCTTTTTCCAAGTAACTTAACCAGGTCCTAGAACAAAGTTCAAAAATAATTATTCAAATACAAAAATACCCAACCCCCAACAAAGCTAGATTCACAATGTCTGCCATTCAAGTAAAAAAAAATGACTAGGCATGCAAAGAAGCAGGAAAAATAAGTGATAACAAGAAAAATTAATCCATCAAAATTGACCACAGAAATTGCATGCACAAGAGAATTAGAAGACGAGGATACTAAAACAGCTATTATGACAATATTCTTTATGTTCAAAAAGTTGAGACATAGAAGATATAAAAAAGGCCAAATCAGATTTCTAGAGGTGAAAATTACAATGTCTATGTACCCTTTGACTTAGGGAACAAAGCTTCAGTTATGCAAGATGAATAATTCCTGGAGATCTTCTGTACAGCATAAGGTCTATAGTTAATAGTACTATATGATATACTTAAAATATTGCTAAGAAGGTAGATCTTATGTTAAGTATTCCTATCACAAATTAGAAATAATAATAATATAATAATTAGGGAAAAAGGAAAATTGTAGAGGTGTTGGATATGATTACGGCATAGTTTGTTGTCATTGTTGATAAGTATACGGATGTATACTTATTTCAAAATTCATCAAGTTTAGTATATTAAATATGTACAGTTTTTAATATGTCAACTATACCTCAATCAAGTGGTTTAAATTTTTTAAAAAAGATGATATGAAAACTATAATGTCTAAACCAGAACATACACTGAATAGGATCAATAAAAGATTAGATATTTCAGAAGAAAATATGACTAAACTTGAAGCCAAAGTAATAGTTTCTAGAATGAAACACAGAGAAAAAAAGATGGGAAAAAAATTGAAGTAAGCATCCATGAGCTGTAGGATGACTTCAATCAGTCTAATGTTTTTGCAAGGAAAGGGAAAGAGGCTGTATTCATTCTTTATACTTGCATAAGCAATAACTCCAAAACTTAACCCAAGACAGCATTTATTATCTCATACAGTTTCTGAGGGTTAAGAATCAGGCACACTTAACTGGATGGTTCAGGCACAGGGCCTCTAATAAGGCTGCATTTGAGCTGTTAGCCCAGGATATAGTCATCAAGCTGAGGGAGGATTCACTTAAAGCTCACTCCTGTAGTTGCTGGCAACCCTATGCAGGACGTCTTCTCAGGGATGCTTGAGTGTCCTCACAACATGGTAGCAGGTTTCTTCCAGATCAAAGAAAGAGAACAAAACAGAAAGCACCGTGCATTTTATAATTTAATCTTGCAAGTGACATACCATCACTTCTCCCATGTTGTAGCGGTCCATGACAGAGCATGGGAAGAGACCACACAGGAAGGTGAATATCAAGAGGTAATGGCCATCGGGGGGTGTCTTAGAGGTCCCTCACCACAAGGGCTCAGGAAAATATTTGAAGAACCAATGGCTGAGAAAATTTTCTGATTTGATTAAAACTGTAAACCCACAGATCCAAAAAGTTTGACAAACCCCAAACACAAGGAATATGACAAAAACCACACCAAATCCCATCATAAACATTTTAAAACTGGATATAAAGAGAAAAATCTTGAAAGCAGCGAGAGAGTTTACTATACTCCAAGAGTGGCTAAAACTTATAAGATGGATCATACCACGTGTTACAGAACATTTTGGAACAACTGGAACTCTCACATCCTGGCAATGGGACTGTACAAATGAAACCATTTTGGAAACAGTGTGGCAGTTTCTTAAAATATTGACTACATACCTATCGCATGAGCCAGACATATATTACCCAAGAGAAAGGAAAGCATATGTCCATATAAAGACACAATGTTTATAGCAGCTTTGTCATAGCTAAAACCTGGAAACAACTGTTATATCCATTAGTAGGTGAATGGGTAAACAAATGGTGGTATATCCACGTGATGAGATCCTACTCAGACACAAGAAGGAAAGTGGTACTGAAACTTTCAACGATGGGGATGAATCTCAAAAGAAGTATGCTGAGTGAAAGAAAACAGACACAAATCAGTAAAGTGACCAAAAATACATCAGCAGTTACCTGAGGGTGGAGCCAGTTACCTGAGGGAGAGGTCAGAGGGAGGTACTAGAAAAGTACATGGAGGAAGCTTTGGGGATTATGGTGATGTCCATTATCTTGGTTGTGGATGGATGGCATCCTTGGAGGATGTCAAAATTCATCCAATTGTACACTTAAAAACTGTACAGTTTAACTGTGTGCCAATTAAACCTCCATAAAATTGTTAAAAACAAAAACCACACCCAGGACAGCCCTATCTAGTCCAGGTTTATCCTTTCAGTGACATCCTATAGCCGTGCCTCTCCTTCCACCATCTCTCTGCCGTTCCCACCACTGGAAATCTCTTTCTCCTCGTCCCCAGCACCCTCCACTGAACTCTTACGCACCTAACACCCTATATCTAGTTTCATTCTGCAAAATAGCCTCTGGTCTTCTCCTCCCTTCTCCTCTTTTCTCTTTGACCTGTAACAGTGATGTGTTCATAGCTTTTTTGTGCTTCTGGCAGCCTCCCTATCTTCCCCCCTCCTCTGTGGGTAATTAGAGCAAAGCTTTTATTCATTATCATTATTGTCATTAGCGGTACTCATTGTAGTAGCAGTATTTCTTTCTGTTCCTGCAGTGCTCAGCACAGTATCAGATATTTCACAGTAGGAGCAAGGGATGTTTTTGAAATAATACATGAAAAAAGATGATTTGGAGAATTCACCTGTTGCAGAATATGTCTGCAATGGACTGAATGTTTGTGTCTCCCCAGATTCTTATGTTGCAATCCTAAACCTCACTGTGATGGTATTAGGAGGCGAGGTCTTTGAAGGGTGATTAGGGCATAAAGGTGGAGTCCTCATAAATGAGATTAGAACCCTGGTGAAAGGGTTCACAGAAAGATCATTCTTTTCACCATGTGAGGATACAAGGAAAAGTCGACAGTCTGCAAGCAGGAAGAGGGCTCTCACTAAAATCTAACCTTGCGGGCCCCTGATTTCAGATTTCCGGCCTCCGGAACTTCTGTTGTTTATAAGCCACCCAGCCAGTGGTACTTTGTTAGAGCAGCCTGAATGGACTAAATGTCTTACCCCAGAGAACCTCAACTCCACCGATGGAGAGGTAACATTTAGATTCTTGCGGAGAAGTTAACAGGATGGACTGTTTATGTCCTACTCTTCTCAATGAGATCACAGGTCAGGACAACCTAGAGGTGGCAATTCTTCATGTATGAAGGTGCTGGCAAGGGGAGAGGGGATAGAAAGAGAGAAAGAAGGTGAGGGAATCAGGTTCTGTCTTCTCAAGGCAGCTTCACACAACGCTTTCTCATCTTCAAAACAGGTTAGAAAGATGCTATTTACATTCACTATGTCTATGTTTAGCCTGCTGGTGGTGAGAAGGGCTATGTTTATGGGGTTCATAGTAAAACTTTAATCTGATAGGCCTACCCTATGCTCCTGCTTTCGTTGTGATGGGAAAAAAATGGGAATTCCTTGGGTTTATTCACCCAAGGAGGTCACAGGACTTGTTCCCTTACCTTTTCTCTAGGAGTGACTCTAGACTGCATTTTAAGACAGAGACATGCTCGTGAAATATTCAGGAGCTAATGTCTCCCCGCTCTCCCCACTCCAGTTCTCTCTTTTTCTCAGAGTTTAAATAATGAACAGGTGAGAAAGGTACAGGAACACTGTCTGCAAGTCTCCTTTGAAATTTTTCCTTGCACTGTGTTGTTTTGTTAATTTGTTCATTTGTTTGTTGTTATTGTTGTAAATTTGTCTTGTTTTCTTTTTTTTAACTGAAGTACAGTTGATTTATAACATTGTATTAATATCAGGTGTACAGCTATGTGATTCAGTTATACACTCATACACACACACACACACACACACATACACACATATTCTTTTTCAGATTCTTTTCCCTTATAGGTTATTACAAAATATTGAGTATAGTTCCCTGTGCTATACAGTAGGACCTTGTTGTTTATTCATTTTATATATAGTAGTGTGTATATGTTAGTCCCAAACTCCTAATTTATCCCTCCCCACCCCCTTTCCCCTTTGGTAAACCTAAGTTTTTTTTCTATGTCTGAGAATTTGTTTCTGTTTTATATATATATCAGTTCATTTCTATCATTTTTTTTTAGATTCCACATGTAAGTGATATCATATGATATTTGTCTTTGTCTGTCTGGCTCACTTCACTTAGTATGATCATCTCTGGGTCCATCCATGTGGCTTCAAATGCTTGCCCAGAGTTCATTGTTATCTACACTCTGGCACAGTGGACAATTTGGCCACTGAGAGTGAGGAAGACAGAGCACCAGGCAGTGAGCATCAGGCTGTCCAGGCTGGGTCCAGGCCACTCAGGGAGGCCAAGGATGGAGGCCAGGAAGGCCGAGGTGGGAGATTACTCTCCAGCAAGCACTTTCAGGAAGTTTATAGCTCATTGAGGCATCTAAGCACATAGCTCTCCTGCAAGACTCCAGCTTTTCCAGAAAAGAAAGGACAACTTATGAGTTTGGATTCAAAATAAATGCAGGCCACTGGAAATCAGTAGTTAGGCCCCTAGATTCACATCAAGTATGAGATGAGTGATTGTATTTTCTGTGGGGAAGTAGAAAAGAGAATTTTTTTTTTATTTTGAATTATGGAAATCTTCAAACATACACAAAAGTTGTGGAGGAAATCATAAAATCTCTCACTTACCCATCACTTGGTTTCAACAGCGATCAAAATTTTATTTTTTTTTAATAAGAGAGAAAGAGGCAAAATATATGGATACATATCACAGACATGAGGAGGTTGGAGGGAGAATGGTGTGGATAAAGTGACCCTGGGTTTGGATTCAAAGACCTCTCCTCCCTCCTGCATGCTATGTAACCAGGAGAAGCATCCTTAACCTCTGGTCCACTTCACTCCCTGCCAGAAAATCATGAATGAGGATTTCTACATAGCAGGGTCATAGACAAATCCGTTGGGGAGCAGAGAACTAGTCATAGCGTAGGTGCTCAGTAAGCAGTGATGTTTTCCTATAGTTACTGTACTTAAATGCATCAGGCAATCATGCCCAGAAGACAGGCAGGAAATTATAACTCAGGCCAAGTTGGGACAAAGGCCTGAATCAGATACATGTGGGATTCTTCCAATATGTTCTCTTGGAAACAAGTAATCAGTGACAAAAAAAAGAAGACAGTTCAAAGTCATGCAGTCGCCAATAAAGTAGATGCATTTCAAACAGCCGCAAAAGAGGAAGACTGCAATGGAATTTGTTTCCTTTTTCTTCCAACTTTATAGTGACTAGTTAACCACTTACTGTCCCTCTATGGTGTCTGTAGTGTGAAACCCTACACACATACTGTCTAGGCAAATGGTTCTCAACTGAGGGCAACCATGACTTCCAGGGGATATCTGGTAATGTCCAAAGACATTTTTGGTTGGAGACAGTTTTGACTGTCATGATGCAGCAGGAGGGTGTTTCTGGCATCTAGTGGGTAGAGGCCAGGAAACATCCTACAGTGCACAGGACGCCCACCCACAACAAGTGACATTAACCCCAAGCTTGAGAAGCCCTGAGCTAGCCCAAAAGAGGCCAAGATTCGGGGTCAGACAGAATTGCACTGATCCTGGCTCTATGGTTTGTAAGCTTGACACTGTTCTGTAAATGTCCCCATCTGTAATTTGGGAATGATGATGCCTCACCGAAGGTCTGTCTGCTTAATCAGAGACCATCTATGGCAAGTGTGGATTTTTGTTCCTGACACACATAGGCACTTAATAAGTGGTAGCTATTGTAATTGTCCTTTGATTACTGTAGTTTCTGACATTGTGACTAATAATACTCAATTTCTTTTTTAAGAATCTTGACATGTCAAGTGAAGAGCTAGGTCCTGGGAGGAAACAAATACGGCCTTGAGTGAATCACGCTGTTCTGTCCTGTAAGCTGGGTATGAAGGGTAAGAGGTTTTCAAGGGAAAGTATGTTCATAAGAGCACTGGATGTGGGCTCAGTTATGAGTAGATGGGGCTCTTTTGATTGGGAAATGGGAAAAGTAGATTTTTGTCTATTGACATGACTACTACTGACATTTGGGGCAAATAATAATAATGATAACAGTAATAGTTATCATTATTATTATTTGTTGTATGGGTTGCCCTGGACACTGCAGAATGTTAAGCAGCCTCCCTGGTCTCTACCCGCTAGATGCCCATAGCACCCCCTCAGAGCAAACCCTCATAGTAACATGTCTCCAGACATCGCCAAATGTCCTCTGGGGAAATTCGAGAACTATTGATTTGGATCAATGATGGCAAATGCAGAGTAGTATGCCAACAGTCTCGGTCCCTTCACCCTCCACCCTATCCATCCCTAAAGTAGATGTCACTCTTGAATCATGGCCCTTATGCCACTGAGCACAGATCTGGAAATCTTATCACCAGCACACCAGACAGCCATCACGGATCAATTCCTTTGAAACTACTTACTAATTTAGACTCTCCCATCTGTACCTTAACTTACTTCTCTGCAGTATTTTAAATGCCATTTACCTCTTGGTAAAGTCCCCTGATTTTTTCTGAATCAGACATCCTCAATTATCCATGTCTATCACTTTATTCGTTCATCTTCGACCTTCTTTCCGTACGCTGGGTATCATTAAGTTACTTTCTCAGAGCTTCCTGAATTTCTCTTCTGTTGATTAAAATGCAGGCTTTCTCCAAGATGGAAGTGTTTGTCATTATTTTTCAATATTAATGTTATTGTTTTTCTGAAGCTTCTGTTGTTCCGTAATTCAAGGACCCCTTGTCGAATCCCATATGTAGCGTGTTTATTAGATGTAATATTTTATCTCTCGGACTCAGTGCCTGACACTATCATTTCCGTCTTATTTCAATAAAAATGATCTCCTTCCTTGCGATTCTGACAGGAGCTAATGGTTTTCTTTATCACAAGAGAAAGTAAGAGTGGGACAGTGCTAAAAGACAAAATGAACTGTATATATTTGTGCCTTAATTCAATTTATAGCATAAACTCCAATCTTAGTAAAGTAACTTCATAACCAAAAAAAAATTAAAGCCACTGTGAAAGGCTAGTGGTCTCCAGGGTTTTTTTTTCTTTTTTTTTCTTTTTTGAATTTGCAGATTGTAGGTTTGAAAAACAATATCCAAACAAAACCTTGTGGAAAAAGAAGGCACCCACCACAAATGCTCAAATGATTTCTGATTTTCCTTCCATCTTTCTGCCTTTTTTCTTTTTGGTGTGTGTGTTCCAGGGTCTTGGTGTGGTTGGTAGGATTTCTACCAATGTAGCTAAATCAAGTTCTAATAGAATCCAGTATGACCGTCATTGACAGAAGCACAATATTGGTTGTTTGATAAGATTTATTTTCTGCATGCAAATTCCAAGTGTATTCTGTCTAGCTTTATAGACTTATTAGGAAAAAAAATAATATATTCTGTACACAATTACATCACGAACATTCCAGCAGGGAGCTTCATAGCAAATGTCAAAAAATTGTGAAAATAAAGACACTTAAAAAGTGCTACCTAGATACTACGTATGAATGAAGTTATGGGACAAATTTTGAAATTCTTGTAACTGCCACTACTTGGATTTGTCCTGATCAGGAAGGAGACAGGACAGCAGGAGGTCACCCACTGTTGTAGTGATCCATCGGCATTTGTGTGGAGGACGGACATCTTTGTATGGCTCTGATCACGAGCTCTGGTAATAGGGAAACTTGGGTCAGGGTCCTGGGTCTGCCACTCCTAGCTGTTTAACCCTGGCAAACATGTCTTAGCCTGGGAAAGTGTCTGATCCTATAGAATGAGGACATGAGAATGTAACCCCTCAGCAGACTGTCCGGATTAAATGGCGCGTCTGAACGGGCTCTGACTTTCAGCGGACTGGGAGTCTCCATGCAAATGTCCTATATTCACCGGCACTCCCAAGGTGCCTACTGGTATCCTGTCTTGTGGAAGGTGCTGTAGGGAACTCAGAGTTGGGTTTGACATGATCTCTCACTCCCAGCGGCTCATTAGGACTTGGGGAGGGGGGTGAGGGGAGACGGGGCTGGGGAAGTGCCTGTCACACCAGCAGTTGCATATTGATGGCTGTCTCTACTTTGACACAGAGTGCCTTGCTGCAATCTGACGTGCTATGGCTTAAGTAGAAGGGCTACTTCAAACAGTGTGAGCCCCTCTAGGACAAGGCAGGGAACATTTCTGATTCACTGCCGCATCCCCAGTGTCCAGCACAGGGCCTGGATCATTCATTCATGTGTTTCTTCAGCAAAATGTTTATTGAGGACCTGCCATGTAGCAGGTATTGGTGGGGATGCAGTGATGAACAAGGCATATTTATGATCCCTGATTCCATTGACCTTGCATTTTACTTAGGGCAACAGATAATAATCAGACTCTAGCATCACATTAGGCAAGATATCTAGCAGAGACCCTTGAAACATGGGTGATGCTCCAAAAGTGTTTGTTGAATGAATAAATGAAAGTGAAAAGATACATGTACACAAAGACAATTCAAGTAGACAGTGATGTAAGCAAAGCACACGGGATACTGTGAGAGCTTATAACAGGAGGACATGAATTGATATTGGTATGATGGAAGCTTCTAGAGGAATGATGAAGGGTCAGAGTTTTCTACTGAGTTGGTACACAGGGCTTCTGGTGAAAACTTCCCTTCAGCTAGGCTGTGGTTCTTCCAGCCTTTCTAGTGTATATTTTCTTCTTCTTGCATTATAAACTCTGTTTTGTTTGAGGTGTCTGTCATCTGGGTGTGCAAGCAGAAATGTAAAGCCCTGCCCATTGAGAAGGCAGGGATTAAGAGTATAGATATTATCTTTCTTTGGGAGCCAGTTTTCTCTAGAGGGATCGATCCCTTGAGAGACCTGTCCAATGGGAATTCTCCCAGTGAGGTCACACTTGGAAATATTAACACATTTCATGCCTCTGCTCATTTATCCACTGATTCCTCAAGTAATAGCTGTGTTCTTCCAGGTGCCAAACTCTGTGCTAGATCCTGGGCTACAAGGAGAGGAAAAACAGACAGGACCCTCACACCCCATGGCTAGGATGGTTCTGAAGCCTGAAGTCCTCCTCTGTGCAAGTACTCTGCTCAGGAAGGACATGTTGGGAAGATTAAGACACAGCCTCTGTTTGTAGCATTGTCTGGTTCTGTGATGGAGACAGAGGCATTCGCATCTGAATTCAATACACCAAGTTGGCTACAATTTTTGCCACAGTCCCTGGTTTGCCTCTCACTACAAATGACCAAGTTGGCTAGTGAGATAAAAAACTGGGTGGGTTCTTTGCCATTATTATAACAAAAGGCAACAAGGAGAAACCAGGATGGGTTTGTGCATAGAGATGCACAAGAGCTGTGTGCCACGTCAATAGAGCTAGTGTGCTGGGTACCACCTAGTGTCCCTGCAGGAAACCCACGTGTGTCCATCCCTCCCAGCACAGCCTGATCCTTAATAGGAATCTGTGTTTAGGATGAGATTCACTTTGGTGAATGAATATCTGCTGACTTCTAGTAAAGCTATCCAAACGTAGTTCCAGGCGCTGAGAAGACACAAAAGAAATAAATTCAACCCTGACCTCAAGAAGCTCCCAGGCTAGTCCATCCACTGACCACAGGCAAACTTACTCCCTGATGCTTCTGACCTTCTGACCTTTAGTCCCCAAGACTAAAAGAGCAATGGTGACCTCACACAACCATCGTTTGTTGATGCCTACAATGTGCCTTGTCTTTCTATTTTCTCCTTACAACCCTTGCATCTTCCTGGCTGTGTGACCTTGGGCAAGTTACTGCCCCCACCCAGCCTTAATTTATTCATCTGTATAATGGACAGAATAATAGTTCTTACCATATAGAGTTGTGAGGACATGGGATATAATGAAATTCTTAGCACGATGTCTGGTATGGGTAACCACAAGTCCCTATGGATAAGCATAAGGCCCCTGTTAGTGATTTACCTTTTTATATAAAAAAGCTAGTCAAACACTGCTTTAAGGGCATCGCACCAAGAGACAAGAGTCTAGAAAATTCCAGAAGGGCATGGGGAAAATTTAAATGGCAAAAAGAAGAGAGGCATATGGAGAGCTTGCTATTAGAATATGTAGGAATTTAGTGGCTGCTCTGCATTTGAAAACTCCAATTCCAGTTGTCTTGGTGGGGATCTAAGCATCGGTATCTCTTTTTTAAAAAGCTTTACAGGCAGGACTAAAACATTTGGCTTGCCTTTCAAGAAAGTTTTTGAGAGCTGGTACTGTTTACCTATGTGTCCCATTTATCTACACTGTGTATTCTAGAATAAAACAAAAGAGAAAAATAATAATAAGGGAGAGCAATGGAGTGGAATAGGTATTTAAAAAAAGAGAAAATGAAGTTTATGAAAAAACATTAAAACCAATTCAATTAAATAATATTCTTCTTCAAAACAGTTACATATAAACTGCCATTCCATCCCTAGTGACCTTGGCATTCTTCAATCTTTGTCAAACATTTCATAATAATTTTCTCTGTATATTACTAAGATCACAAAATATGTACTCTATGCAATAGTTTTATTACATATTTTAATATAATTTTACAGTCATTTATTTTCCCCTAAAATATAGTGTGAAGGGGAAAATACTATTGATCCCTCCAATTATTTTTCCATTTTCTTTTGGCCCAACCATATAGATACAACCAAATGAAACATTCTCAGAAAAATCATCAGCCCAGTACCTTGATGATATTCCTAGGTACATGTGAGTCTTGGATTTATTTATTTATGGACTCTTTGGATTATACTGAAAGATGAATGCTCAGTGTCCAATTTTTCTCTATTTGCAAATTTATGTTCAACGCAAAATGTAAACTGCTTTATGTTCAAAACAATGGATAAACTGAAGACCTCATTTCCCCTACAGTGTTCATGTATACATTTATTAAGGTAACTCCCTTCCCCCCACCCCACTGATACTACTTGTTACACAAAAAGGGAGCTCTCTTCTGCATATTTCCCATCTTCATTGACTTGGTGCTTCATCATTTACTGAATGTCTGTGAGTTGAACAAGAAGGACAGAAATGATGTGAAATCCATCTCTTTTTTTTCTTCTTTTTGCTTGGCCCAATAAACATCAGCACAAATGGAGAGAGGGAGAAAGAGAGGCATAAACATGCAAGAGGGCAAGAGGAGAGGGAGAAGAAGAAAAAAATGGGAGATGGGAGAGACACCAAGGGAGAGACAGAAAGCAAGCAAGCGTGTGCCAGGAAGGAAAACACCACTGCTGTAGTGATGGATAACTGAAGTGAAGGTGTCAGGATGGTATTATGTAAATTACCAAGACAGCCAAGCCATGCACTGATGATTATAGAGGATGTGAGCAATGTTGTGGTCCCTAGACACTCGTGTGCCTTGTTATTTTTCTTCCCTCCAACTACCCTTGGGGTGGATTCTTCCTGACCCTGGTCCTTGGGAAAATAAAAAAAAGAAAATGAAAAATCCTCTCCAGGAGAAAACTTCCCCTTCACCCACATGCATATCTCAGCTCCCCCAGCCAAGAAATTAAAAAGAAAAAGAAAAAAACTGAGGGAAGGATGTGACATGTCTCTCCACGGAGGCTCCCCCTCCCTGGATGCCAACCAGACATCTTCCAACTGCCTTTTGTTTAGATCAGTGAAGCATTTGGCTTCATCAAGCACCTTGATTGTGCCTTAGTTTCAAGGACAGCAACTAAAGGAGAGAAAACAGGCAGCAAAGAGAGTGGCTCTGAATACACAAGATGGTGAGAGGTATCATTATATAGATATACACCCCCATGGCAATGCATATTTTTAAATATGCTAATTTTATACCATCTGCATTCTTATTGGGGGATGAGAGCTGGATTCTACCCATGGACTTTGTTGATTGTGGGTGAGGGTTTACCAGCTCAGAACTGAAGGTTTTCTAGACAATTTTGCCATTTGTAGCCTCTTTCCAAATTAAAAATATGAAATGAACAAAGAATTCCCCCAGCTCAATAACTCAATATTATTTGATGTTCATTCATTCATTTATCTACTCATTGGTGGATGAAATATTTATTGAACTACTCATTGTAAACCAGGCCCTCCACAAAGTTTCAGGACCACAGATAATAATACCAGATAGTTCTGGGCTCTGTGGAATCATTAGCCTAGTGGAGAGTACAAACATGTAAAGAGGTAATTACAGAACAGCATGATCCGAGCCTTAGTAGAGGTGCTGTGATTATTGGAAAGAGTCATGGTCCCTCCCATCAAGGACACATTTTCCTGTCTTGCCTCTCCTTTTAGCTTGTCAGTCCTTGGAGTCAGATGATCATAACTATCACTCCAGTTCAACCCCAGGGCCTACACCCATGGCATAGTCAGGAATCAGCTGATTTTAGGAATATGAGCTTATCTTATTATTATTTTAGAAAGTGATGTTAGCTCATGAGATGTAATAAGCTAAAAGTTTAAATATCAGTCTAGTTCAATTACTCTTCCTTTTCCTCTGCCCACCTTCATAAACAGCTGCCACATCTCTGTGATGTGAGGTAGGGACACCACAGTGAACAAAGCAGATGGACACAACCATCAGGAAGTCTACTGCCCAGTGAAGAAAAGAGACAAATAATTGTACATATTCACAAGCACACACTGTGATGAGATTTGGAAGGAAAAATAGGGTTTGCTCATGAAAGTCTCCTGAGACCTTATCTACTCTGACTGTCAAGGAAGCTTTGGAGAAATAACAGTCCAGCTGAGATCTCAACATAAATAAGAGTTTATTTGGTGAACAGGAGGAGAACAGGTATGACAAGTACCTGGGGCAGGGCATCATGGGCTAAGGCACTGAGGTGGGCAGGACATAGTAAACCAAGGAATTGAAAGAGAGCCATTTGGCTGGTACAAAGAGGAAAGGAGAGAGGAGGAAGGTGAGGCTGCAAAGGCAGGAGATGGCCAGGTCGCACAATGTTCGAGTCTCACTAAGGGGAAGCTCCTTAAAGGTTTTCAATAGTCAGATGTGTGTGGATCATGGATGATAAGGTGAGGATCCCAGGTGAGAAAACTCAATGGAAAAAAACAGTAACATGACTGTTGGCTTCTTGAAAACATAGGTCACCAGATCTATCCTGACATTGGAAAAATGGAGAGGAGTAGACAGATTCAGAATATTTTTTCAGTGCGTGAAATTGACCAGAAGTAGGCCAGTGGTTGAATTGGGGAGGGGCAGCTAGGGAGAAAGAGACCTCAAGAATGATTTCTAGATTTCTTGTCCACCCCATTGGATAAATGAGTCATGGGCAGAGCACATCATGAGAGCATACTCATATATTAACAATTTAAACCGACCTACAGTATCCCAGCTAGATCTTCAGTTGGCCTCTCTGTATCTAGAAAACGCTTGCCATGCTTCTCCACGTCAGGCACATTTCTAACTTTGGATGGAGTACCTGGTATATTTGTAGTGTGGAAAGGTGAGATTGTGCCTCTCATCTCTCCTTGCCTCAATCAGCCTGGCCTCCAAGATTGTCCAACAAGATGCAGAGGTCAGCATTGCCATTTCTCAAGGCACAAGTGGAACAGAGTCCCTCGCAGGACATCAGCCAAACATATGACGTGACTTGGGATGTGGCCGAAGCTTTGTGTTTGGAGCTGGACCCCATTGATACTGTCAAGGCCCCAGCCAGCTGTGTATATCAGGTTAAGAAATGTGGTTCCAGAATTTCTTGGAAATTATGTGAATCTTTACCACCAGTACTGCCCTACCCACATCCCCTATGTTGGCCCTCCTCCTGGTGTCATAGAACTTGTTGTTTGGAAGCTGAGAGCTCAGCTAGATGATCCCTGTTTTCTGAGTGCTCACATCCTAATCCTTAGCCCTTTCAAATGGAGAGGACAAACACATAATGAAAACACAACTTCCTCGTCCAGCAGACTCTCAACTCATCTTGGGACTGAGGACCTGATTTCAAGGTCAAGAAGGTCACTTACAGCTTCTAGGAGATGTACTTTCTTTGAGTCTGTTTCCTGTGGTCTTCCTTAGGACTGGGCTCAAGCTTATGATTTTGAAACCCCAGAAACCCAGATCCTTCCCTCACTCTCCTGATGGGGCATGCTTTCTGCTCTCTCTCCCAGCTCACACACTGACCCCTGTGTACTCCCTGGGGTGGTACTAGCTTCACCCAGTTTTCCTTTGCACAGAGGTCAGTATGTTAAGTGTGATGCTTTAGTAAAATCTAAATTAATAGAATTCTACCTGCTCCATTATGGAAATGGACCATTGCACACTTATTCCAGAAGGTAGCATATAAGAGCTTTTCAAGCTTGTTTCCATTTATTTCCAAGGGTCCCTCAAAGCTTGATGAGTTTGGTGTAGCATTTTGTGCAAGGATTGGTGCAAAAATGTTCTTCAGGAAGTATTTTTCTTTTGGATTGGTGTTTGCTTTTGTTTTGTGTGAAAACCTCCGCTCTAAACCTTTGTCCTTTCCAAGTTCCAACCTTAAGTGCCACAGTGCTGAGAGAGACATGAATAATGTCACTGCTGGGGCCATGTTACTATTATTTTTTCCTTTTTTCATCACCAGAATAAAAAGGCACAGAGTCAAAAGCTTAAAAAACATGGGACTTCCATACCCCCATTCTCAAACTTACCAATGTCATATTTTATCTTCTCTGAATAATGGACCTCTGGAGAAAAGGGAACAGATTTTCTTTTTTTTTTTTTCTGTCCACACGGCCTGTGGGATCTTAGTTCCGTGACCAGGAATTGAACCCAGGATCTCGGCAGTGAAAGTGTGACATCCTAACCACTGGAACGGCAGGGAATTACTGGAGATCATATTTTATATTCCTTTGAATCCTCAGAACGTAGTTCACTGTCTGGCACATAGAACAAGCTCAAAAAATGATACTTGTTGTCAGGAAATCTTCCTCTTTCCTTTCCCCTCCTTCAGTAGGTCCAGGGACCTGTGCTCCCCACCTCAGGGGAGGGACACAGCACGGTGAGGAACACACAATCACCAGTAAGACTTTTAGGATTCTGTTTTCTTAAAGCTCAGAGGTTGCAAAATGGCATTCCCCAGGCTGCATCAACCCTGCCGTCAGGTTGTTTGATCCTTTTAACATTTTAATAAAGAAATATCAGGGCTTCCTGGTGGCGCAGTGGTTGACAATCTGCCTGCTAATACAGGGGACATGGGTTTGAGCCCTGGTCTGGGAAGATCCCACGTGCCGCAGAGCAACTGGGCCCGTGAGCCACAACTACTGAGCCTGTGCGTCTGGAGCCTGTGCTCCGCAACAAGAGAGGCCACGATAGTGAGAGGCCCGCACACCACGATGAAGAGTGGCCCCCACTCACAACAACTAGAGAAAGCCCTCACACAGAAACGAAGACCCAACACAGCCAAAAATAAATAAATAAACAAATGTGGGGTTAAAAAAAAATCATTTAAATAAAAGAAATATCACATAAAAAATGATACTTGAATGACAATAATAGCACAAACAAACTACTAATACTAGATAACTTTTAAAAGAAAACTTATTTGACAATGTTATTACCATTATTATTAGCTGCTCACTAGTGCCAAACACTAAATGTCTTATATGTATTATCTCATCGAGTCCTCACAGTCACCTTATGATCAACCCCATTTTCCAGATGAGAACCTTAAGGCCTAGGGTGGTTAGATTATTTATCCAGGTTCACAGAGCCAGTTAAGTGTTACAGCCAGGATTCAAGGAAAATGTCCTTGCCTCCAAAGTCTGAGATCTTAAGCACAATGCCGTGCCTGATCAACGTCTTCTTCATTATCTCTTATTAATGTAATTTGTTAATTAGAATCCTGTAACAGTGCATGTTAGTTACTATCAGCCATAGCTAAATGCATAGCATTAAATTTATGAAACATTCTCAAACAGGGAAAATTTGAGGGAAGATAGAATTAGAGAGCGCCTTTGAGAAACTCAATGATGAAACCTGTGGAGGCAAAAAAGGAATCAAAAAAATATATATTCAGGAAGGGGAAAACAAATAAAGCAACTGGAAGTGAGCACTGAGTCCATTTAACTAAAGAATTCTGACCATACGGCTGAAGGAGTCATCATGGCAGAGCGGTATCACCCAACACTTGACAAATTACAAGGTACCTAACAAAAATATATAGAAGAAAGAAAAGGGTTGAGAAAGCTAAGGTGATTGTTTTTGTCTCATATGGGAAAGAGTTAACCAAGGTTTCCTAAAATTGATACGTAATTAAATGGAAAAAAAGGGCTCCAATACTTTAATATTTTGGAAGGCCTGTTCAAAGGAAATAAACTAAAAACAAATAAAAGTTAGGTTCACAAAGATTTTCATGGAAGGATTATTAGTACTAAAACAAGGAGAATAAGGAACGTCCAAACAACCAATCTCAGAGCAAAGAATAATTAAATTCTGGTAGAATGAAACGATGATGGTGAAAGCTATGCTGCAACATGGAAAAGCTTACGTTATTCATGAAAAATGAGAAGAGCAAAATGCCTAATTATGTGCCCACCATCTTTGAAGCGCATGAAAAGTTGTACGCATAGAGAGCAAAAGTTTACATAACACCCCACCCCCTCCTCCATGTATATACCTTCCAGGAGCTGGTGGTAGCCTTCCACTTCATATTTTTTCTGCTTTATTTTCTAAATATTCTGAGCTGAGCTTGATGACACAAGCATCCACAGCATATAGCAAATTTCCAGCAAGCATTTTTTAATGAATGGATAAATGAATGAATGGGTTGTTGTTTTGTTTAGTTTAGTTTTGTTTTTCTCATTCTGCTCTTGCCACACTGCCTGGTAAACCCGGAACCCAGTGGCTTTCCAATCTCCCTCTAAACATTTTCTGAGCCTCCTCAGTGGTTCAGTGAATGAGTGCTTTGCTTTCCAAGACTGCCACATGCCTTCTCCAGCTGGAAAAACAGGTCCTTTTCAAGGAAATAATTTTACGATCTTAAAGCTCTTCATCCAAATACGGTACGGCAGTATTAGACTGTACAACCATAGTGGTCAGATAGAAAGTCCATAAATTTTGTTATTTTAATTTTGTTTTCTAATTTTGCTATTTGTTAATTTTGTTTAATTTTGTTATCCAGCCCCTGATCCTTGTAGAATCAGGCATAAAGCATGAAGGACATGAAAGAGACGAGTTCTGTTACTCAATGTAGTCCCTTCATTTTCCAGAAGAGAAAATAGTCTGAATGTTATGTGATTTGTCTAAAGTAATCAATTGTGTTGGTGAGTCACTCAAATCTCCACTTTTTACAGGGCAAAAGTCTTCTTGCAATGTTTATTTGAAAAAAAAATTAAATGAGGTTCACTTAGTAGAGGAACAGAAGTAGATATCCAAGAGCAAGCACAGATAATGCCAGAAGTGTGCCCAAGGGCTGTGGGCTGAGCAATTGTGTGATGGGGGAGAAAGGAGGGAAATACAAGAATCAGTTGATTGCAAAAGCCAGGGTCCTCGTTAGCCAGAGAGTTCCTAAATCCAAACGGACTTCAACAATGCCTCTTTAACTGAGTGCCTACTCTGCACCCACTGCATCACTGTTGGAAAATAGACACGAGTCAGCAGTGTCCCTCCCATGAAGGAGCTCGTGGTCTAGTAACCAAGTCAGGTCAATCTTGGTTGTGCTAAGGGAAATAGGAGGTAACCAGAACCAGAGGCTGAGGGGCCCGCCCGGCTGTCAGGTGTCCGGATTGGGAGAAAAGCTAGACAAGGGAAATAAATCTCAAGGAGCAATGTCAACTAATGAAGATCCATTGGTTTATTTATTAGTCTCAGTTTATTACCCAGGCTGATGCCTAGATCCAGTTTAAGACCATAGTACCAGGTTCTTGGGAGCTCAGCATCCACCTAGAATTCTGGACTCCTGAATATGCCAACCTTTTCTTATAACCATTTTTAATTTTTAAATACTTGTGGTACGTGCTACCTTTAATCTTGAAATGTCATAGGAGGGTATTTATATGTATATGTCAGTATGCACACAATAAAATAAAACATAACATAAATGAGAACAAAGATAGCAGAAATAAATCTATTTATTAGGGCCCAAACATTCGCTGTGGTTGTGCAGTATATAAAATATTAACTTTATTACTGGCTTTTATTTTAATAAGAATCTCTTGGACTAAATAATGGGAACCAAGTACAGTAATATACTTGCCAACAATGCTATGGGCAGCCCCCTGGGACTATCGGGGGGACTTGGTAAGTGACACTTGTACAGGTTTAAATTGGAAATTGCATTTAATTTGTATGTCCTATTACTTAGTTGAAAACATGTACCTCTAAGGCAAATGCAGATGGAAATGGGCATCGAGCTAAAAATATTTGAGAGGCAATAATTTGCCTTAATGGCATTCACACCTAGATGGGGAAAGTAATGAAGCATCTCAGGGGAGGTATTTCTTTGGCTTACTTTGTTTTCACGCTGTTACCAAGTTGTCAACCTAAGGACCGTACTGAGAGACTGCTCATGAACTTTTCTTTTGTTTCAGTTCCTCCTCATAAGCACACTCCAGCCCCTTGCACTTTCTTCTATTGGTTTATTCAGCATTCAGTGCTGTGGTTGCTAAGCACTGTTTTAGAAACAGTGGGACACAGTGGTGAACAAGATGGGCCCGGTGATCGCTAGCCATGCTGGACCAAAGGTCTGCTGTACATGACCTTACCTTATTCTCTTCCCCTGTGATCCAGTCTCTTGGGTTATGAAGCAGCCACCTGGGTTGGGATGAAGACTGGGTCCCAGAGGCCATACCTGGTAGTAGTGTTATCCAGAGATAGTCGGGCATGGGGAAGAGGCTGGGGAAAGTCAGGAATAGCAAAAAGAACCTTTAGAAAGTGACAAGGGTCAAGGCAGGGAAGGTGAATTCTACAGTCAAGCATAAGAGATAAAAGCATAAGAGATAAACGCAAGGAATGGACAAATGGAAAGAAATGAGGAGTCAAGACAAAGGTGAGAGTCCTGTATACACATCTCCAGGTCTCCTATGGGGCTGGGGTACCCACAGCTCTGTTTTAGTGGCTGCCATACACACAGAGTGAAGGAGGGCACCTGAATTCAATGCACAGACTGGCTTGGAGAATTTCTGTGTATATCAAATATTCAACTGAACATTTTAAAAATAAGTCTTTAACACTGGACTAAAATTAAAGCCCAGACTAATTGTCCTTGTATTTATACGTATTTAACCACTGGGATAGCCACACCATGTATTCTGGATCAATACAGACCTATGGGTCAGTTAACATATACACACTACCATACGTAAAATAGGTAATCAACAAGGACCTACTGTATAGTACAGGGAACTCTACTCAATATTCTGTAATAACCTACATGGCAGAAGAATCTGAAAAAGAATGGATGTATATGTATATGTATAATTGAATCAATTTGCTGTGAACCTGAAACTAACACAACATTGTAAATCAATTATACTCCAATATAAAATTAAAAATTAAATTAAAAAAATTATATTCTACAGAAGAACTGAATCGGGAAATCCTGTTGTTCCCAAAACCAGCCCCAAATTTCCATAACTACTTTACTCTTGTTCCTTCCCTTCATGTTTACCAGCCCAAATCCTGCTTTAAGAGTCACCCCAAGGGCTGAGGCCTCAGAGATGTCCTCCCTAATACTATAGGGTCGGTCATAGGAGGGTCTTATGGTAAAGAAATAAAGAGGGGGCCTGAGAAAAGTGAAATAAGTACTCAAGAGATGAGGTACCCTTCCCTTGGGATCCCCCAGCCCCTGCATGTTTCTATCCTCCAGCCCCCCACAAAGTATACACTTCCTTTTACTTAACCTAGCCTAATGGTGTCTGCTGCTGGTACTAAGGAACCATCACTCAGAAGAAAACCGGTGTAGGCCAGAGACAGAGAGACATCTTCAACACCGTATGGCCACACCCTGCATTGCAGGAAGGACACTTTAGCATCCATTTTTCTCCCTGGTCTTGGGAGACAGATGGTGCCCTCTACATGCTGTGAGAGCCCACACCACGCCTGACCCTTCACCTGCTCCTAAAGGGTCAGGACAGAGCTTGACATGGAGTGACCACTAGAAATCTGAAAGAATAAATAAATGTTTGCTGACAACTCAATTAATATATTTTGCTGAGTGGTATCAAACCACTCGCAGACTCCACTCAGATGCAGAGGAAGGAGAAAAGAGGTTTCTAAGAGGAAGGCAGGGCGGCATTACAGAATAACTGAGGATGGACTCCAAACCCAATGACCACCGTGCAGCAGCTGAGTCATCCAGGAGTTCACTTAACTTTGTGAGATTTGGTTTCTGCATTTGTAGAATGAGGATGATATCACCCACCCTGTAGGGCTTTGGTGGAACTTCAGTGAGATAATGCATATTCAGCCCTTAGCATAATTCCCAGCTCACAAGAAGTGGACATTAATAAGAGCTATTATCAAGAGTGGTGGTAGTATATAATATTCAAACACATACCCTAAATTTTATTAAGATAAAGCTAATTACTATAATCAATATACCTCTCAAATTTCAGTGGCTTCACCTAAGGTAAATTCTTTCTCCCTCAATAAAGTCAACCAGCAGTGGGGCAGATATGAGGGGAGAAACTGATCCATGCGGTCTTTTGCAGATCCAGGGTGATAGAAGCAGTGCAGCGTTTAACATGTGGCTCCCAAGTTCACTCTAGAGCAAAGCCATTGCATGGGAGCTGTTCAAGGACAAGTCCTGGAAGTGGTACCCTTCACTTTGGCTCACATCCCGTTGGCTGAAATTCAGTGCCATGGCCACCCTACCCCTGATGACAGGGTAAGCTCGAGGATGTAGTAAAATTGTCTGTCTGGAAAAAGAGAAAAGGGGGTTGGTGAACAGCCAGAAAGTCTCAGCCACTTAGAAACATCCCACTACTTTATTAAAATCAGGACTTGAACCCAAATATCCAAATTCTAAATTATGAGCTCTTTCATAATACTGTTCCCAGTACACTATGCCCCACTGTTCATGCAGAGAACGGATGCATCCATGGGAATGAAGGTATTGAGGGAAAGGTAGGACTTGCCATGTTGGGAGAGGGCTAGTGGGCCAGGTGGTCTGAAGAGGCCCTTCTACCGCCTGTGCTGTACTTTGGTTCTCCCAAACAGGATGGATTTAGTGACACTGTCACATGTCAAGAATTTGTAGGAGAAACGTTTGCTAGAAGCTATTACTGGTCTTGAGATCTTCAGCAAACTACTTAATCTCAGAATTACTATGAGAGACAAGGATTGTTATGTGTCTGGAATAGGGCCTGATGGATAATAAACACTTAAGAAATGGAATCATTATTCATGTGGTTTTACTTATACACCAGGAGAATGGAAAGAAAGGGGTTTTGTCTCCTGCTTTTCCCTGCTGGTAGGGTCAGAGATTCAAGCATGATGGAACTCTGACTTGCTGGGCAGGCCTGTTTTTTGGCTCTGTCCACATCAGGGCACAGAATCGAGCTATTTCTGGTCCCAACCCTTGCCGCTAGTCATGAGAACTGAAGTCGCTGCCTTGTGTTCAAATGCACATTATTGATTCCAATTCAGGAATGTATACTGTGCTCCTGACTCAACAGGTATTTTCACATAAGTTGCTTTCAGTTGCCTTTCACATGGTATTCAGATCTCAGCTGTCCCTAGTTGTGTGTGACAATTTTGAAGCATAACTCAAAAACTCACTCGTGTTCCCCAGAATGAGTCTATTTGCACCAAAGCCATTAATGAGAACAGTAGATTTTGCTGAAGCTTTCATACTCAACAATAAACTTAAAGAAATCCCAGCCATTGTGTCCATTGGATGAAATCCCCTCTTTGGTATCATCAAAAGGGTTATTTCTCCTACCCTTCCCTCATTACTCAGCTTTGATGGTTCCTGCCTCCTTCCACTTGAATCTTCTCCTTGAGAATCCCCAATTGACCCACCTCCATCGTGAAGTGATATTCAGCTTTTCCTCTACCTCTGTCTTGATATTGCTATACCCACAACTTCCTGAGATCCTTAGGAAGCAAAGAGCTGAACAGTTTCCATAACCTCTTCTCTTTAGAAGACTTTGGGGTTGCTAATAAAATTGTTCTATATCACATGCATGGAGGAGAGCCACAATTTAGAGAGATTTGTTATGTGAACAAAAGTCGTAATTGTCTAAGTGACTCTCAAACTAAATGCTTTTGTTTTTCTTCACCTAAATCATACTGACCTTGCTTTGGAAATCAGAAACAAAGGATCTATTTGTTCTGTCTGGTTTAATGCTACACAGTTGGGTTGGCATGCTGTCACATGCCCACCTGGCTCTCATCAAAGAGAGAGTTTTGGTTTCTTCCACCGAAACATTTCTGTGGCTTTTAACTTTCAACTATTACTGAATTTGTTCCCTTGCAGATTTTTTTTTAAACCAATCAATCAAAAAGAACATATCTGTTAATGAGAGCACTTAAAAACATTTTAAATGCACACCTTCAGGTTCTGAAAGCCCACAGCATACATTTTTAGCTCCAAGTGTTCCAGTTCAAATGGTTGCAATTTACTCCCCAAAGAAGTTTGCCCACATGGGAAAGCTTCATCAATTTTATCGATTTTATTCTCTGAGAAAGAAAGCAAGTGACTAACTTGATTGAAATGGATGGAAATATGCATCAAAATGGAAGGATGTGTGTATTTATGTCTTCATTTTCCTTAAATCAATAAATGCTGGGGTATAACAGATACAGAGAAACCAAAATTAAATCACTGAAAACTTATAGAAGGTTATTGATGTGTTAAAATCCAACGTTGCACTGAGAATTTCCCAGCAATGTCTTTGCACTTATCTGAATACTATGGATGGAAATCTCAAAGAGTGAGATTCAAGATGCCCAAACATCCACCTCACCTTGGCTTGTTGAAACCCATCACTGTCTAATTCAATTCTTGGGATAGTTTATAAATTGAACATGGGAGGGGGTACGACAGAAATTTACAGGACGCTTCAAAGAATCATTGTACAACTAAATTCAGTGATTCTAACATGTAGTCCGTAGATCCTGGTAGACCTTGAGACTCTTTCAGTGGGTCTGTGATGTTAAGATATTTTTTTAAATGACACCAAGATGCCCTTTGCTTTTTTCACTGTATTGGCCTCTGCATTGATCATGCAAAGCGAGGTGGGCAAAACTACTGGCAACTTAGCACTAGTGAAGGCAGTGGCACTGAATAATAGTGGTAGTCATCACTTTCCCTTCCAGGTTTATTTAGGAATGTCCATCATGAAACTGTAAAAATGATTCATGCTATTATGTCTTGACCTGGGAGTTCAAGTGTCTCTTAGTTTTGTACCACTGCTCTACACATTATCACAGTACCTTAAAACAATACAAATGTATCTTATAATTCTATAGGTCAGAAATCTGACATGGGCCTTACCATGTGATTTTAATCAAGGTGTCAGCAGGGGTGCATCCATGCCTGGCAACACTAGGGGAGGATCCATTTCCTGGCTTTTTCCAGCGTTACAGGCTGCCTGCATTCCTTGGCTCATGGCCTCCTTCTTCTAAGTTCAAGGTCAGCCACCTTGTGTCTCTCCCTGTCTTTCTCCCATAATCACATCTCCCCCTCTAAATACAGCCAAGAAAAAGTCTCCACTCACAAAACCAATGTGTTTAGACTGGGCCCTCCCAGAAAAAACAGGAAAATATCATCTCAAGATCCTTAACTTTATCACATCTGCAAAGTTCCTTTTGTCTTGTAGGGGGACGTTCACAGGTTCTGGGGATTAGAACATGGACATTTTGAGGGACCATTATTCTACCTAGCTCAAAGTCTCTATAATATTCTGACTGACAAAATGGGAAGTGTGTATACAGCACTTCTGCTACATACTGAGGTTGGATGGTAGTCTCAAGGAAGGGCACTTGTGTGATTATTTGAGTTGTGATCTAAACTAGTGCTTTCTTCATAGAATACCGTTTTCATTTGAAGCCACAGCTTACAGACAAACTATGATTATTCAGATCTTGGGGTTTGGCAGATTCTGTTTTTGAAAATGAACAGAATGAGCTTGAAGTTTTCACTTGAACAAATACAAAGATAGTATTTGTTGCCAATACTAAAATTAGAGCTTTCAAGTTAAAATTAGAACTTTGTAAAACTTGTATATGCTATCGTGATTCTGACTCCTTTCCAATATTAAAGACTTTTCTGATGAGATCTGTAGTAATATTAATGAAGGTGATTTGGGGGGGTAATAACACACAAAGAAATGTATCAGCATTTGGGAGATTTGCATAACTCAGTGAGCCATTTTCCAAAGTCATGCATGAGTCTATCACTAACTACATTTAAAGTTCAAGACAGACCAATAGATTTCAGTATAACAGGGCATGAAAAGCTCATTGATATGGTTTCAGATTCCATATTACAACGAACCTTTAAGAAACTACCCCTTGTCAAGTTTTGGCATAGTATCAAAGAAGAATATCCCAAATTATCTGAAGAGCTATGAAATACCCCTTCTTTTTCCAGTGACACAAATATGTGAGGCTGGATTTTCTTCATATCCTTCAATCAAAACAACATATCACAACATATTGAATGCAGAAGCAGACATGGGAGTCCAGCTGTCTTTTATTAAGTCAGACATTAAAGAGATTTACAAAAATATAAAATAATGTCATTCTTCTCAGTGTCTTATTTTGGTGGGTGGACTCATTATCTTTTATTACAAACATTTTCTTTCCATTATCAGGTAATGAATTTGTTATTTTTATTTTTAAATAAATTAATAATTATATATTCTAAACATTTAATTTCTAATTTGGTAAATACTGATATAACCCACATAAGCAAAGCTATTTTGATCCTCAATAATTTTTCAGAGTGCAAAGTGAGAAATATCCCTTAAGTTGCCTCAGCCAAGGGGATGATAAGTGATGTCACAGGAGAAATGGAGTCCATATTCAGCTTACTGAGGTATCCATTTACATGTAGAATCCAAATTAGGAAGTGATATACATTTAATGAAGAATGGGAATGGGTTGCTTTCAAGGGTCAGTATAGTGGCTGAGCTCTGATCTGGCCAGCAATGCTCTACGGTTTTCTTCTCCAGATCATGTGTCAAGCCAAAACCACATCAGCAGCAAACTCACTTGGTTGTGTATATCCTGGTGTCTCTGAAGTAAATGAAAGTTCTTCCTGATCTTCTCAGACCTTGTGAGACAGATGTAAGGAGTCTAGAAACATGGTTAGTGTCTGGGTTGCTAAATTTTATTGAAAGGGAAATCTCCTGGCTTACTAGATAGCACATAAACCTCAAGGGTGGGGTGGCATTGAACCCCACT
Source organism: Grampus griseus (assembly GCF_964374135.1). Lineage (NCBI taxonomy): Eukaryota > Metazoa > Chordata > Mammalia > Artiodactyla > Delphinidae > Grampus > Grampus griseus. The sequence goes on along the minus strand of NC_139018.1, from coordinate 6,511,689 downwards.
GAGGTAGTGACCAGGGCCAAAACCTTATCCTGCATCAGTGGGTGGCCAACAGGTTCATGGGCAGTGGATCTGCCTTGTGCACATTTTCCATCAAGAGGCTCCATGGCAGTTTTCATCAAATTCTCGAAGAGGCCCTCCAAAGGAAGGTTAAGAACCACTTGATTAATGTTTCATATACCACATGCTATCAGATTGTTTTCACTCCCTGTTTTGCTTGTTGGTCTGTCGTAACAGGTAACACACTGAAAAACTGACTGTTTTATAATTAGTAAATAAGTCTGACCAAGTAGCCTGTGAGCTACAGTGAGGTCAGAGACTGTGTCCTACTTCTCATTAATCTCTTGTTTTTACAAAGACATTTGGATATAATAGGTGCTCAATAAATTCTGTCAAATTAAATTAAATTATCTCATTTACATTTAATCATACATACATTCAAATGATAAAGTTTTAAATGAGTCCTATGCAAATGATATACATGTGCACAGATACGTATATGTATATGCAAATCACTTTTATGTATGTAAAGCAACTGGCCCACATTAATTCGTTATCTGTTCATTGAGCCCATGTGTCAAGCTCTGGAGACAAGTAGATAAAATAGACATCCTTTCTGCCCTTGAGTTCACCATATGATGGGGGATACAAGTGTAGGGATTCACAAGAAAAATACACTGTAACCCATTCACTTTGGAAAACCCAGAGGAATTTAGGAGCACAGAGTAGAGGAATATCCCCCAGTCTGTGGATAAAAGAGATCACTGGAAGCTTCTAAAGGGGGGAAAACCCTAGAAAAAAAGGTTACAAGGGAAGGAGACATACAGCAAAAGGATCAACGGAGGAAGACTGTCAGGGAGAAGAAGATTCACATGCATGTGTAAGGAAACTACAGCATGAGAAGTCATTGTATGCATTTACACACACACACACACACACACACACACACACACACACACACACAGAGATTCATGCCCAAAGCCCCTAGCTTTAGAAGCACTATTGATTTGCCTCAAATCCTTGGGCAAGTCCTTTCTGCTGCTGGATCCTCAGTTTTTCCATCTGTTAAATTAATGGATACGACTAGATCAGTGGTTCTCACTCCTAGCTGAAAATGAGTCTCACCCTGAGTACTAGTAAAAATACTCTTGCTCAAGACCCATAGCCAGAGATTCTGATTCTCTTGGTCTGGGATAAGGTTCAGGCATCTTATCTTTCAAAGAGTTCTCCACATGATTCTATCCATAACTACTAACTACTAACCAGTCAGGATGTGATCTCCCTTGTGGTTTCATTCATTCACTTCTCCATTCAATCTTTCACTTATTCTTCTCTCCACTAATCATGAAAGCTCATGATATACCAGACATCCCTCTGGGTATTTTTGAGATAGAAACAGAACAGTTGGATCCCTGTACTCATGGAATTTGCAATCTAGTGGACAAATGACACTCAGAAAGATACATCCTTCACTTGCCTTTACCCTTTTACTGGATTTTTCCCATCCCCTCCCACCACCACCACCATGAGGTCAACTTATTCTACATCCCTAAATGCAGTTATCCAATCACATGTATACACATAGCTCAAAGGGGAGTTTTGACCAGACTATTTTCTTATTAATTTGGTCTCAGAGCAATGTTAATCTCTTACTTCAGTTTATGTGTTAAATCTTTCCTTTGAGAGTTATTTGTCTAGACCAACTTTGTTTCTAGACACTGTAGACTTGAAATCAAATGGACTGTGCAGCCTCCTGAAACACAATCTCCCCATCAATAAAATGGATGTTGTAATCTCAGAGCCACTACTGACTCGAGCAGGCAAGGACCAAGTGAAATCATGCATGTGGACAAGTTTTGTGCACTCCAGTCCCATGAAAAAGCATCGTTACTATGAAAATATAAATAGGTGTCATTGATTGAGCCCTATTAAGCACTGTGCTACATGCTTTACATAGTTTATCAGATTTAACTCTCACAACAGCCCTGTGAGGTAGGTACCAGCATACCCATTTTACAGATGAGGAAACCAAAGACCTTTGAGGGTGAATAACTTGCTCATAGTCCTTGAGCTGGTCATTGGAAAAGCAAGAATTCCACTGTGCATAGTCTTACTTCAGTGATTTTGTGCTGTACTCACACACTGTTCTGCTTCTCTAGGAAGTGTTGCTATTAAGCTGTAGTCATTAATTTCTTCAGGACAGACTAATATCTTGTCACACTGTTTGGGGCACCAGACTATAGATTATATGTTACAGACCTTTATTTGATGTACTTACATCCATTTCCAAATACAGTAGTTTGTTCAAATCAGGGAAATTGACAGACTTGGATAATTGTACATTTTCCTAGATTTTGATGTTCACCAAACTGGATTTTGTAATATTAACTTCATATGGTAGAAAAAGAGGCCTGAATTAGTAAACAGAATCTTTATTGAGTGACATTAAGCAAACGTTTTAACCTCTGTATTAGTAAGTGTTCTCCACAGAGACAGAACCAAATATATGTATATAATAAAGGATGCATATATAACTTATACATGTTTTATATATGTGATAAAAAAATAGGGTTTATAAGAGGATATATACTTATACATATATATATATATATATATACATGTAAAACAATATATATTATAAAGAATTAGTTTATGTAATTATGGAAGCTGAGAAGTCCCATGATCTACCATCTGAAACTAGAAACCCAGGAAAACAGGTGATGCAATTCATTCTGAGAGCAATGTCCAAGTATCAGGAGTGTCAGTATATGAAGGTAAGAGAACGTGGATGCCCCACCTCAAACAGAGAGAGCAAATTTGCCATTTCTTCACCTTTTTGTTCTATTTTGACTCTCAAGGAATTGCATGATTCCCACTGCCATTGGGGAGGGCAACCTGCTTTACTCTTTCTACTGGTTCAAATGCTCATCTCTTCCAGAAACACCCTCACAGGCACACCCAGAAACTGTTTTACCAGATGTCAGGGCATCCTTTAGCACAGTCAAGTTGACACATAAAATTAACTATAGTAACCTCTTTGAGCATTGGTTGGCTTAAAAAACAAGTAGGTTGTGAGCTTTAGAAATAATATAGGAAAATTATTGACCTGTGGTAGAATTTCAGTGCAACGTTGCTGTTATGGAGACATTTTTTATCTTAGCTGTTGGGCGTTAAGATACCTAATGTACATTGACAACAACATTATTCTCCCTTCCTTCTGTTTCACTTACTTTCTTTTAATCCTGTTTACTCCATATATTTCACTACTAACCTTACATGTTAAAACAAGGTAATAGGGCAACCAGTAAGTTAATAAATTTGTTAATTAATCGATGAGTCAAATATAGTTATTGAATAATGCTACTATTTTGTCAAACAAACTAGTCTTCTGGACATTGGTAATATCTTAACACGTTGTATAATAATGTTATCACATAAGATTCATTCACCTTTATTTAATGTATATCAGATATTTACATTTACATTTCACTCACCATACACAAGACAAAGATCTGTGGCTCAGGATACAAACAGCCTGAGCATGTTACCCAGAGGTGGAAATGCTCTGACTCCATGAAACAAAAGAGGTCTCTGGGCTTCAGTCCTTGCCAGGATGTCCTACTTCAGCCATACTGGAGTGTCTGTACTAACTCTGGGGGTGGAGACAAGGGGTGGATATTGAGCCACTGAACAGGCTCCAAGTGCAGAGAGTAGAGTAGAGAATCAAGACCTTTGAGAAGGAGAAGGACTTTGCTCAGAAGCACACATTTTGCACGTGGGGCTCCAGTTCTCCTTGGCAATAAAGGTTATTGGGAGTTGGAGACATGGACAATCTGACCAATGCGCCCACATGAGATCCCAGGCTTGGGGACTGCCACTCCACTGACAGCAACCTGGGACTGACCCCCATGCATGTCCTGCTGAACCTGTGGCTCAGCCACCATTTCATGGAGATCTAGGCTTGCAACTGGCAATCCTGGCAGTCCAGGAAGGCTTGGGCTTCAGGAGATGGGATGGCAGGTGAACCAGGAGATGACCCATCTGCCAGAGTCCACTTCAAAATAAGGAAATCACAACCACTACCCCAAGATGATACTTAGTGCTTGTCTCTATGTTCTAGTAGTTAAAAATTACCATTGCACCTACCCTTATAATGCACGGGTTCATAATACTTTTTAAAGATGGGGTGTACAAAATTTTTCACATCATGTGAGCAAAAGTGTTTTAAGTTCCTGCTCTGTTCAGTGCACCATCCTAGACTTCTTTGTAATGTTATTTCATTTAAACTTCAGAAAAAACTTATGGATAAGATATTATTATTTCTTATATCACTCATGAGAAAACTGAGGCTCAGGGGTTTCAATGAACTTCCCAAGGTCTTGGCACTAGGACATGTTAGATTTGTGTCTGGAATTCAGATCCCTCTGAAACAAATGCCCACAAGCTCTTTCTATCATACTTATTTCAATAACTTTGTCATCACTCAAAACAAGCTTGAAACGTCTTTGGAATTCCTTTAGAGTCAATTTCCAAGCAAGCCATTACCTTATGAACATGCCTCATCTTTGATTAATAGCTGTATAACTAAGTTCCAATGTTTCAACAATGGCAACCTTATTGAAATAAGTATCTACCTTCCCTTGGTGAATACTTTGAAAGGCATAAACCCGTATAGATAAATTCAATCTAAGCCAGCTCTGTCCATAGAATTTTCTATGATGATGGAAATGTTGAATGTCTATGCCATCCAATAGAGTATCTATAAGTCACAGATGACTATTAAGCATTTTGCAATGTGACTAGTGAAAAGAAGAACTGAATTTTAAATTTGATTTCACTTTAATGACTTTAAAATTGAAAGAGCCACATGTGACCAGGGGGTACCATACTGGATAGCACAGTTATAAGCTATGTGTTAATAAACAGCATACTTTGTCCTGCAACCTTGAAGTCACAGCCTATGCACGCTGTGAGAATATACAGTTAACTACTGGTGTTCTGGCTGGAAAAAGCCAGTTACAGTTCGGAAAGTGACACCAAGAGAGACGCAGCTATATCTGAGGCCATATAGTAACTCAGAGCCTGAGTTGTGTTTGGAGTCCAGTTTCCTAACATTTTCCTTCCCTTATCTTAATACACTGCCAGGTGAACCTTTGGAAGCTGAATCAATAGGCCTATTTTCGCTTCAAAAGGGTTAGGGTTAGGGTTAGTGTGATTCCACACTGGACCAGCCAACATGTGGCCTTTGAGCTGAGCATCCAGGAACCGAAAGGAGACCCCATGTGAAAGGACCCTGTGATCCTACAGAAGAGAGGAAGGGAGGGTCAAGGCTGGGACAGCAATAACCTTTCCTCATAACCTGCCTGCACCCTTCCATGTTAACACACTGTGAATGGAGCAGAAGTGACAAAACCAATCCATCACCCCAGAGCCAACACAAAGAGGAATAGAGAGGTTAACAGAAATTGATGACATCCCCGCTGGAATTTTACACTGATTCGGCCAGCCCTACAATTGAAATAGACAAAGATTTATAGTCCGAGCAAGGACGCTGGCTCCTCTTGATTGCCTTGATTTTTTTTATGCGCTCCTGAATATTTATTCTCAAGCTCATCACCGGCTTGTAGCATTAGAATGCTGATTTGATTTTACATTCCAAGACGAGCAGACATTATGCGGCCATTTGCATGATGTGAGAGAAATCACCAGAACGGTTTCTGATATCAGTGGCCAAAATGATCACTAATGTTCCCCTGCAAAAGCAGGATTGTGTAATTTTTCTTTTTTTTTTGAAATTCAGATTTCCTTTTGCTCCTCTCAGTGTAAAAATAAAAAAGGGGAATTATTCCATATCCTGTGGGTGAGAAATTGTATTTTGTCATGCCTCCGAGGGCTACAGCGGCATTGAGCTTTTATGAATTCGTTTGATATCAGGGCTCTGCGTTTCGAGTTCCAACACAAATTTCCCCCCCCATGACATTATTACCGAAAGCTTTTATCAGTTCATTGTGACAGAAAATTGATTATTATCCCTGACATTTGATGGATAGCTTTCATAAAAGGACCTTTTTTTTAAATTTCATGTTGGCCTGTAAAGTATCTCCCCTCCCAAAAAAAAAAAAAAAAACAACTTTCCTAAGACACAGAATTTCTCAGTTCCCTTGTAAATTTTCCTCTAGGCATCTGCAGTTGGGACCAAGTGCCTTAAAAAAAAAAAAAGTTGAAGGGAAAGTACAGATCTGAACTTGCTGTTTGGTCTACTCTGAATCTGGCAAGGAAAAGTTAGGGAACACCTGAGAGGCAAGCCCCTGAGACTCTCAGATAAGATTTTAAGGCTGATTCAGTCCACAGTTTCATATTTTATCACCATGAACAATTCTACTTAAGACTGTAAATGAGAAAACACATGCAGGAGCACTTTTAAAACTCTTGTCTGCATTCAAAGAATGCGATCTTTTGCTATATCAGGTAGCAAAAGAGTCATCTATTAACTAGAGTGCAATAATCGTTACCCATTGTTTTTTCAGTGTGTCCACTCAGTTTATCCTCATCACAGCACTGTGAGAAAGATGGTCTTATCCCTTCTTCCCAGGAGAGGAAGCTAAGGTTTGGAGAGTTCAAGGAACTTGACACAGGTCCTTCAGCCTTCAGTGCATGGTGCAGACCTTGAACTCCATCATTCTGACTTGACAGGAAGTGTTCACCCACTACATCACACACCCTCCTTGATTGACTATCCTTAGAGAAACACAGCGGGCATCACTTTTAGGAATATATGTTTTTTCAACTCAGTTATTCGCTTAAACTGAAACACATGTATACACACACACACACACACACACACACACACACACGTCACACAAAAAGAACAATCAAGCTGCGATGGATCTCAAACTCCAAGCAGTTGTTCTACCTTGTCCTTGCTCTTGATTTCACAGTCCTTTTCTTCTCCACCTTGGTCTCCCTACAGGCATCAAGAGACCTTCACACTGTGTTCACATTTGAGCAAAGTCAGATTAGTTTTGGTTGGAGAATTTGGGGAAGAGTTTCCCAATAGTCTTACAGAAGACAGGAACTAGCATTTGGTTCTAATAGCTATGGTTCCCTCACTAACACAAAGAGTGTTAGCAGGTGTTCCATTTCACCTGCACAGTTTTGAAAGGGGAAATTCCAGTGCCCTTCTACAGACTAGGGTCTCTGGGATATTCAGCGACTAGCAGCTAAAGAACCAAATCCACATCTTCCAGAATTCCTTTCACCATTCCTGGAATTCTATAGAAGCACAGTTGGGGCTCACTCCCCTTTAGAGAGCCTTTAGGTTCTGCCAGACATTTAAATCCTCCTTATATCTCTAACTAAAGCAAGAAATCAGTATTACATAAAAGATCAACTGCTTCATCTACAACTGTTGTGATATATACACAGTAACTCACAGAAGCCTTACTTAGGAAAAAACCACATAGGTCATAAGGGAACCAGAAAGTCTCCAATTTTCCTTACTTTCCCTGTGACTTCACTTTGTGCCTGTTGGAAAAAACACTTATTCCTACGGTCCCTCAGGGGTGTTATAATGAGGGCTGATAGTGTATTAGAATTAATAGGAACAGTAGGTGTCTAAGGAAAGAGGAGACTTAAAATAGTTCATTAAGTGTAGGAGGTAGAAAACTTTATTTGATGAATCAAATGGTCTTCATTAAAAGTGAACTTTTCCTGGGAACTGAAGATGCCACTTAAATATATTTTTTTTTCTTATTAAAGAAGATAAATTAACATGTGATCATTATAGAAATTTTGGAACATATAGAAGTGCACTCTGTTGAAAAAAACACTTGTAATTTATGACCCAAAGATAACCACAATAAATGTGATTCTTGGCAGGATTATTTTTTCCTAAGTGTTTATGCATGCCTCTGTGAATTACCAAATTAGGATCATATGGTATATATTGTTTTTTCTATAGTTAAAAAAATTTTACTTAACATTGCATCCAGAATCTAGACATTTAATATTCTTTGAAAATTTTACTTTTAATGCCTGTATATCTAATATTTTTGTTGAAACATATGACACATTTTTATTTTATTTAGGTTATTTCCCTACTAATAAACAGGTTACTTCTAGTGTTCGTGGTTTTATTTAATGCTCTAGCATACTTAGATGCCCAAGCTTCATGAATCCACATTTGAGGGGTGCTTCATTATTCCATTTTTCAGAGGAGGAAGGAGAAGTCAACTTTATGATTTTTCCAGAGCCATAGAGTAAGTGATAAAAGGAGGGTCAGGACTCAAACATGGTTATTTTCCCTTTAGGGCCAGATGTTCTGCAATACATAAAAGTTCAGTAACACTACTTGGAAGAAATTCTCTCAACAGTGCAAAATCTTAAGCCCTGGGATCATACTATGGAACCTGAACCAAAAGAGAAAAACTTGTATTTAATTTTTTATTTATGTCTTACCAGCTCTGGGTTCTTGAACAAAAGACTTCACTTAAAGCACATTTAACCATCTATGAGTCAGGTATTTTCACTCTCATGGGGTTGGTATGAGGATTAAATAAAGTAAAAGTAAACTTAAAAGTACCTTGGATAGATGGAGTGCAGAGTAAGGCTTTCAATAAATGACAGTTTTTTAATCATTACTAATTACTGTTTCAGATAGTCAACATCAAGTAGAGGAATATTTCATCTTGAATGTCTAATAAGTGAAACTTGAATTACATTCTGATTTTTTTTTTAATTTAAGACTTGAAGCCTTTAAGAGACAGCAGAATAACATATTTCAAAGAATGAGTTCTCCATAACACTTGGACCTCAAGCCCAGGGCCTTAACAGAAAAGGAATGATCTGAATTGCAGAGAAGGAGAACCTGAGACCAGCTTGCTCTAGTTCGATGGCAGAGAAAATGGCAAGAGTAGGATCCAAACTGATGAAGTGTCTATTTCTGAAAAGACACTCATGTATTTGGAACAAAACTGCCTGGAAATAAATAAATAAATGTCCCACTTCCCCAGCTCATCCCTTAAAAATATGTACTTAATCACTCAGCAAGTTTTAGAATTGGTTCCTCTATGCTGGAGAAAAAACACTATATACATATATATAGAATATATATAGAAATGGAAACAAATAGAAATAGAGTATATATATTCTTATATCTATTTCTATACATTATATATATAAGAAGATACATATAAAATATACATAGAAATAGATGTAAGAATATATAGAGAATATATTATTATATAGAATATATATTTTATATATAGAATATATATTCATATATAAAGAATATGTAAAATATATATATAAATAGACATAAGAATATATACAAATATATATACATGTATTGTATATTCTTATTCTTATTTTTTAATGTATATATATATATATATATACTTATATCCCAATCTGCATGCTCCAGTATGATAGAAACTAACCACAGATGCCATTGAGCTTTGCAACACAGTGGGTCCAAAATGAGTTGTGCTCTAAGTATAAAATCCACACTAGATTTCTAAGACTTATTAGGAAAAAAGTGAATAGAAAATATCTCATGAATGCTTTTCATGTTGACTGCATGTAAAAATAATATTTTGTACTCAATAAATACATTATTAAAATTAATTTTACCTGTTTCCTTTTTACCTTTTTCAAGTGCTACTTGACAACTTACAATTGTGTGTGTGTCTCACATTACATGTCTATTGGGCAACACCGTTCTGAGGAAAGTATGTCACGTCTAAAGAATTGAAAACAACTCACTCCTGCATTTCCTGCATTACACGGGATTCAGCAGATTTAGAATGTTGATGGGAGGAAGGGGGGAAAGATGTCCTAAAGTGGCCCCCAGGTCAGTTCCTCTACCCACAACCAACCAATATTCTGGGCAGAAAATTATCTGGTCACTCTTGTATATACCTGAGTATAAAGTGACGCATTTTCCCCAAAAGTGACCTTCAGAAAAGAAGGAGTTAGTCTAAATGTAGGTTTTCAGGTACTTAGAAAAATCTCTCAATTATTTAATGTAGAACAAAAAATTAGTTTCAGCCAGTTTTTAGATAGTTTGCCCATATTCTAACCCGGTTTGACTCTCCCACAGGAGTTCTTTCTGTTCCTTATCAGTGTGGTCAATAATCTCTTCAAATTACTATGAATGCCCTGAAGCTGAAGAGGTATTTTTAACTACAATTATTACAGCATCTGTAAGTTTCTCTTTTTGAAAATCATTTTCATGGGATAAGTAGAAATCAGGAATTCTCTATTTTTTTAAATGATTGCTTTCATTATTCAAAAAGTTGTGTTTCTTAAAATTAGGGGAAGTAGAGAAGAATCTGGAGAAACAAGATTCTTAAACTATTCATTTTCTTTGAGAAGTCTCAAGGGGATAATTCTTGAGCTGAAATGTTAAGTAAGTACTATTGATGTGCTACCTTTACAAAATTCTTGATTTTGTAAAATTCCAAACAAACAAATTAAACCGAAAACAATGCAAATTGATAAAGTGATTCGTAAATTCCAAGTAGTCTATGCTTATTTATTTTTAAGATTTATTTCATTCATAGTATTAATGTAAATACTGTGTTTTTTAGGTATTTTAAATATGCATGTGTAAATAAATTAATGAAAAAATGTAAGTAGACATTTGAGTATTTCATCTTCATTTCTAAAACTTTATATTTTCAAGTTGACTGAAACTTTTTATTTGGATCTCCTATTTGGGAAAAAGGGGGTATTTGGAGTTATTGTTTTTACCTGATGCACGCGTGTATATACACATTTACATATATATGTATGTATATGTATGTTTATATATAATGTTACATATATGTATGTGAAAATACATATGTGTATGCAAAATGTGTGTGTGTATATATATATTTAGAGAGAGAGACAGAGACAGAGAAAGAGAGAGAGAATTTTAAGCAGTTGGCTCATGAGATTATGGGAGCTTTCAAGTCCAAGTTTTGCAGGGCAGGCCAGCAGGTTGAAGAACCAGGGAGGAGTTGATGTTGCAGTCTTGAGTCTGAAGACTGGGGACAGAATTCTCTCACTTTGGGGAGGATTTTATTGTGTTTTCTCTTAAGACCCTCATCTGATTGGATGAAGCTCATCCACATGCTAGAGGAAGATATGTTTTACTCAAAATCCATCCATTTAATGTTAATCTCATCTAAAAGCACCCTCACAGAAACATCCAGAATGATGTTTTGATGGATCAAATATTTGGGCACCATGAGCCAGCCAAGTTGACACATAAAGTTAACCATCACTGGATCCCTTTTGGATCCCCTTGGGCCCCTGTGTTGTGAAATCTGGGGGTGAAGAAGGGGAAGCAGGTGGAACATGGAAGGATAAGTTTGCTCTTCAACTTTTGTTTTAATACAACTACTGTAAGAGCAACAGTATTCTGAGTTACCAAAATACTGTGGTTTACATTCCAGTAAATCCCATTGTCCTGTGCTGCCCGCCATTGAATCTATGATATATTCACTGTGTATCATATACCATAGAAAGGGAAGATGCCATGAAGAACAAAGGACTCAACCTAGAGGTTCTGATTAGACATTTTGTGTCTAAGAAAAAACGATGCTCTTGAATGTGCAACATTTTTAAGATAGAAAAGGATTTTATACATTAAAAAAGTCTGTTCCTATGTCAAGGATAACGTTCAGATGTCTGAGATGAGAGGTTTCCTAGGAGCTGTTTGGTACACAGGGTGCAGGATACAGCTTCATGTCATCTTCTCTGTGACTGGGGAAGGAAATAAAATGTTAGTGCAACTGGGAGGAACTGGGATGAGTTGGAGGGAATGAAACTGTGATAAGAATACCTCCTAAAGGAGCTGAGCCTCTCATCCCTCAAACTTTTGTCCAGAGAAGAGGGGTGTGAGATGAAAGAAGTTTCAACTGAAATGTTGAAAAGTTAGAGAAGGATTAGGAAACGTCCAAGTTATGCTACACTTCCCTTCTGCGTTGTTCAACACAGCAAAGTAGACTAAAGCATATGCTAAAACCAAACGGTGGGAGGTTGTGTCCATGGTTTTGACCATTATTTTACAGCGTATGTTGTTCAATCACTGATTCAGTCACTCATTTTTCCCCAGGGAGTATTTACCACTTACACAGCAGCACCAGGCACTGAGTAAGGTGCTCAGCATATGCAGTTCCATCATCACCGTCGTCAAAGACTTCACTCCGTAAGGGAATCCACAGTACACAGGTGTGGCCCTCACTATAGCCTGTATGCTCCCCTTCTTCTCAGGCACAGGGCTGGACTCCACTTCCCAGACTCCCTTGTCGTGCAGCCATGGGGCTGAGCTCTGGAATGTGAGCAGAAGTTTGCACTGTTTCCTGGCCCATAAAAGCTTCCCACAGTTTCAATTTCAGTACTTGTGACTGGTCTGTTCATATTTTCTATTTCTTCCTTGTTCAGTCTTGGGAGATTGTACCTTTCTAAGAATTTGTCCCATTTCTTCCAGGTTGTCCATTTTATTGGCATATAGTTGCTTGCAGTAGTCTCTTATGGTTCTTTGTATTTACAAAACAGAATCAGACTCACAGAATAACTAGGGGGGAAGGGATAGTTAGGGAATTTGGGATTGACATGTACATATTTCTATATTTAAAATAGATGATCAACAAATAGATGACCTACTGTATAACACAGGGAACTCTACTCGATATTCTGTAATAACCTAAATGGGAAAAGAATTTGAAAAAGAATAGATACATGTATATGTGTTACTGAATCACTTTGCTGTACATACAAAATTAAAACAACATTTTAAGCAACTATACACCAATATGAAATAAAAATTTTTAAAAATATAATAACTAAGAAATAAACAAACAAATAAATAAAGTGAATCCTAATTTTTCTTTTTAAAAAAAAGCTTCCCACACCATCCTTGTCGATTGAGAGAACTAGAGAAAGGCAGAGTCACAAGGTGGAATAAGACTTGATCCCTGAATAACTAGACACCAAGCAGCGTTCCCCCACCTATTGCCCAATCCCCACTCCTAATCTGTGAGTGAGAAATAAAATTCACTGTGCTAAGCTATTAGATGTGGAGGCTGTTTATTGTGGTGACCTTTCCTATTTAATACCAGAGGGTTTGGGAACCATTAAAAAAAAAATGGCTCCCAAACCAGCCAAGCTAGACTGGGGAGTAAACTTTGGAGGCATGTTTTTTTTGTTTGTTTTTTTCAATGATTGGCTGGGAGCACAAAAAATGTGAAGAGTGCTTGAGTAAGAGCCTGTCCTTCCCCTGACCCAGGCTAGGCTGGCAGTTCTGAAGTCCACATGACCATTCCTAGATTTCTTGAAATCTGAAGAAAGTGGGCACTCACCTAGCCCACTGCCAGGCTCAGTGACTCTCACTGGGCAAATAGGTGTTGAATGCAAGGACTTGAACTCCCAGAACATAGCATAGAGCAGGTGCTTAAGGAACAAAGGAAGTGCATTGAGTTATACTGAGTGTACAGGCCAGGCAGGATCATGGGGCAGGAGGAGGGAGAGGGGCATGAGTGTTCTGCAGCTGTGACTTCAGAGGGGAAGGAGGCAAATGCCATCCAGGTTACCTTCTGACAGGTGAGCATGGCGAGGACCAGTGGGGAAATGAAAATGGGTTTCCTCCAGCTCTGCCTCTTCAAACTCACTCCACTCAATTTTCCTAGAAATACTGAAGCAATGTTCCCCCTACACCCCCAGCCCCTGCCTGGGAGTCCAGTTGTGCTTCACACACATGAATTGCTGGGTCCTGTGGCCACCAGACCTTGAAATCAGTTATACAATGTATTATCAAATGCTTGTTCAAATTCACTGGAAGCTCTGAATCTCAATCCTCTCTTATCCACAGTCCTTTGGGAATGAAAGGGAAACAATAGATTCATTTCACAAAAATCATCACATTTACATATTTTTATCATGAGCTCAATGAATGATTTTAATTAAACCATTTTTAAAGAGGGTAGAGAGGAAGAAAGGCAAGATGGTAAATATTTAACACCTAATCAAGGGGAGAGAAGCGTGAAGCTGAAACTCTCATTAAGCTGAGTGGATAGAGGGTGGGCCTTGGAAGCAGCCTGGGCTTGGTCCCCACCCTCCCTTATCAGGGGTGACACTGGGCAAGCTATTTCACCTCTTTAAGCCTCATTTTCCTCATAGGGGAGAATGCAGAGGATACCAACCTCACGGGATTATTGTCAGGAGAGCTTAATGATATTAGTAATAATAATGGCCAACATTTCTGGAATGGAAACTATGTCCAGGCACTTTGCACAGATTGCAGCATTGAATCTTGCCTTGCCCTTGTAAAGGAAGCACTGTGAATTTCCTCAATTTACCTAAGAGTAAACGGAAGTTTAGGAAAATTAAATATCTTGCCCAGGGTCTCCCAGCTACTAACTCACCAGGCTGACACTCAAACCCTGGCAGTTGGAGTCCAGAGCACACACTCTTAGCTATTATCTGATCTTGCCTAAACCATAGTGCCTGGAACAAATATGTATACACTCTCTTTATTTCTCAAGTTCAAGCCAAAGAAGAGCATGTCCAAATGCCGCTCTAGTTATTTCTACTATGACATCTATTCCCATCTTACAGTTGTATAGCATTTTACAAAGTATACCTGCAAATATTTCCCATCTGAAACACTGATCACTTGGAGCTCAGAAAAGTTAGGTAGTTTGGCTTAAGGCACCTTTTACATGAAGGCAGGTGTGTGACATGGAGGCACCCGCTCCAGATATCAGTCTGCTGAGAGAGGGGAGGATTTGAAGGGCAAAAAGAGAGAGTTTGAGACTGAAACCCTTGGGTATTCCCTGATCACTGGTCATTTTCAGGAGGCGAACCCTCAGTCTGTCTCATTCCGGGAGTGATTGGATGCAGGAAATTAAACCATGATGCAGGAGATGAGGGTAAATCAGAAGGCACAGTCCTTTCAGCACTGTTCTAAGTGCTCTGTTGAGATAATTGTATGGCTGTTTCTGCAATCAGTTCTGAGAAAATTGCTCCTCCCAAATTAGCTTCACTTTATGCAATAATTGCTTCAAAGAAACTATATATATTCAAATACTGGACCAATAGCCTGAATATACATTATCAGAAAAGGACACTTTGATGTATGTTTCAAAGTCAAACGTATCTGAATTGCAGTCCCAACAAGTAAGGCAGTTGTCCTTTCTGCCTTTCTCTCTGTCCCTCCATCTTCCTCTCTCCTTTTCCCTCCCTCCTCTCCTCTTTTTATTCTCCTCTTTACTCTTCCTTCACTTTCTCTTCTCTCTCCTTTTACTTAGTTACAGTACTATCTAGACTTCTCACTTTGTGAATCAAAGAGGCACATTTTATCCTCTAAATAGAGTTCTGTGAAGAATGATAACTCTCATGAAACCTTATTTAAATAACTATTTAGCATTAATATCGACATGGTTATCACGCTGGTCTTGGTATAGATAGCTTCACCTATGTTCACAACATTGTGTACCTTTCGGGCAGGTGTCCCTAGCCCTCCTTCCTGTAAGAGGGTAGGGATGGGATTGGGCTGGATGGAACCTTCTCAAATTCTTCCACTAAGTCCCCTGTGGCGAGGGACAAAAGATGCCTCATCAGAACCATAGAGTTAGTCCCCAGGGACTGGGAACGACTTACTGGATCCCCCCCCAGAGCCCAGATGAAGAAGTGACTTACCCACGGCCATGCAGCTTAGAGCATCAGGAATGAGATTGACCCTAATCTTCAGAGTTTGAGCCTCATGTGTCCACTATGATGCCATAGGGCTTCATGCTACAAAACATAGCTCCCCCCTGAGCCAAACTCTCAGTATCTCTATCAGGGGTCAGCTCAGCCAGCAAGTGGGCCCACTTCTGCAGTTTTGCGGTATATGGATAGGTAAAAGGGCAGTGTGTTGTTTAAAAAATGTATTCTTACTCTTGTATTTCCTTTGGCGCTCATTTGAATATACCACTTGTATTTACAGCTGAAAGGAGGCAGACAATAAGAGATATGTCTCTTACTTAGCAATCTGGGAAATCATTAGTTGGTTTCACAAATGAAAGCAAGTAAAGTTTTAAATTGTCAAGTATAGGCCATCATGAATGAGAGTACCAAAAGGGAGAGAGAGAGTCGGGACAGCTGTGGAATTGTTGAATGAAATCATTCTATGTGCCTAATTCCCAATTATATATTTTCCATATCAGAGGTATATATTTATAAATGTATATTTTATTTTTACACAGAGAGATAAAGGGAATATTCCTCAGAGATACTGAGCAGGCCTCTAAAAATCTAAAATAATGAAATCATTTTAAATAGGGCTTAGTATGTGTACACATTCTGGTCCTAATTTTCATAATATCTATTTTGCTAGACCTTCAGCCTATAAAACAATGTGGGTTTTGGTTTTGGTTGTTTCTGTGTTATCACTGCAATAGTAGGTCTTTAGAAATATTGTATCGACATCTGGATGATGTTCTCTGGGAAACTTCTCCTTGACCAGAGGCCTTATTTGTGACTGAACAGCAACATCTGCACCAGATGAAATTTGTCATCATCTGTCATCCAACCTATTGGTTGTTGCCTAGCAACAGGTCAATTATACTGAGTATTTGCTGAGACAGATTAGTAGCATTGTTGCCATAACAACTACCTTTGTTAGTTAATTAAATTGATTTGACTGAGAACTGGCATCGGGGTACTATGTCTGCTGTATGAGGTAGTAATTGTCCTGATTCAAGTATTGATTTGCGTTACTGGATTGGTATCATCCTCAAAAAGGTGTTCTATCACAAGGTACTAATTCAGGCTATGATATCACTAAATTAACTCTTCCAACGATCCAGGAAATGAGGCTTTATCTATATATTAATGTATTATTTTATTAGTTCATTCAACAAATATTTATTGAACTAAAGGGATGTCTCAAAAGTGAATGAATAATGGTAGCAGTACCAGGGAGTTCCTTTGGGGTGAAGGAATAGTTCTCTATCCTGATTGTGACGGTGCATACACAAATCTGCAGATATGACAAAATCTCATAGAACTGAAGATAAAAAATAAATAAGTGAGTGCATTTAAACGTTTATGAAATAAGAATAAGCTCTCTGGATTACTTAGTATTGTACCAATATCATTTCCTGGTTCTGATCATCGAACTATGATTATGTAAGATGTTATAACTGGGGGAAACCAGTTGAAGGGTACACAGAAACTCTGCACTATTTTTGTAATTACTGAGTCTAAAATTATTTCAAGATAAATTTTTTTTTTTAATGGAGAGGAAAGCAAGGAAGAAAGGAATGGAGGAAGGGAAGGAAGGAAGAAGGAAGGAAGGAAGAAAGTAAAGAAGGAAGAAAGGAGGGAAGGAAGGGAAGGGAGGGTGGAGGGGAAGAAGACTATTAATATGCAAAATGGAGCTTTTTCTGGGCTCAGGCCACGCTAAGCAGGGAACTCACCTGTTAAACAGGTAACTCACATGAACATTAACGTATGCTTGGGGAATATTGAGAGCCCACAGACTGCAGAAGAATTTATTATTTGATGGTCAGTACCTTACCTCATTTGCAGAATTAATCTCTCTGACCCCCATCCACTAAATGTGTCCCTTGCCCCTTAAACATTGTGACAATCAACATAGTACATCAAATTTCAAAAATGCCTGTCTTAGCCCCTAAATGTTCAGCAGAACGAAACGTTTTTAAAAACACTGAGGTCTCGTGTCCCTAAAACAACCCAGTGAGATGGGCAAAGCTGTTGCTCTTATTTCCACTTATCACAGGAGGAAACTGAGGCTTGGGATGCTGGAGAAGCAAGGTGTGATTCTCCCCAGGTTCCTCTCAGACTGCTTCTCTGCTCCTTCCACCACACATAGGTTTCCTAAATGTGGCCTCAGATGATGCACTGACCAGTGTCAAATAACAATAGTGACATGAGAATATGGTGCCCATTTTTTGGTCTCCTTTATCCTTGTGGGAAACAAGGAGAAATTCTCCATTCAGTGCTAATTTGTTTTTAACATATCTTTGGTTGCCAACCTGACCCAGAGCAGAACTCAGTCTTTTGTTTGCATTGCATTTATTTCCACAGTTACCTTCTGCTTAGGGTTTCTTTCTAAAATCAACATACTTAAGTAAAAACAAAATCTTAATAAGGCTGAAATCATTGTAGACACGCCGTGGCAAAGATTCATCCAGCAATGGCCCAAAAAGCAAAACATTCTGGTTGGGACTGGAAGGGTAAGTAGCAGCGTTCCAGGTTGAAAGAAGACTACCAAAAGCACAGAGGTGTGTGTGTACGTGTGTGTGTGTGTCTGTGTGTGTGTGCGTGCGTGTGCGCGCACCTCCTAGGCACACAGTAGGAACATCGCCTTCAAATCAGTGGGGTAGTATGGGGTGACAGGAGGAAAAAGAAGGGATATGGGGGAAGGGTCTCTCCATCCCTGCACAGAGGTGCCCTGAGGAATCAAACCCCAAGTCCTTTGGTGAATTCAAGAAGCAGGAGATTTGGTGGCAAAGGCATAGCAAAGGACTAGATCTCTTGTATCCTGTAAATCCATTATTTTTAAATTTGCATAATATTAATTGCCCTGGAACAAAGTCTTATTGTTTCCTCCTTGACTGCTTGCTGGAGGTAAAGGGGAGGAAAGGGTTTGGGGAGGGAGGGTTGGATGAAGATGAGTGTTAGGGGAAGGCAGAACCTGGCCTGTAGATGTGGGTAGGTCCAGGTGTGAAGCACTTTGAAGTCAAATGCATTTGGGGCTTCGTTCCAAAAGCCAGCATGTCTACAATTCTCTGTGTATGTAGGAAAACCATCGAGGAGAAAGAAATGCAAATTCCTGGGCGCCAGGTTCAGGGACTTGTGATGGGCTAAGGGAGCATTCTGCAAACTACATTTTTAACTTGTCTGCCAAGTGTTCTTCTCGTTTTGTTTTCTTGAGATGTAATTGACCTGTAACATTGTATACATGGAAGGTGCACAACCTATTGGTGTGACGCATCTATACACTGCCTATGATTACCACCGGAGCTTAGGGAACACCTCTATCATCTCACATAATTATCATTTCTTTTTTATGGCAAGAACATTTAAGATCTAGTCTTTTAGCAATTTTGAAGTATATCCACTGGGAGAAAAATGAAATTGGACCCCTATCTTACACCACTTACAAAAATTAACTCAAAAGGGATTAAAGACTTAAACCTAAGAGCCCATGCCAAGGGTCTTGATGCAAAGGCCCCCGTGGCACACCTGGGGAAACACAGCTACAGGAAACAGATCCAGGGAAGAGGGTAGAGCAGGGAAGATGTACAATCTGACTCATGTCTTAGAAAGCTCATGTCTTTTTTTTTTCTTAAGTATAATACATCATTAGTGTTGACGATCTTTGAAAATAAAGAAAAAGGAAACATAAGAGAATATTCATCCAAAGTCCCACCACTGAAAGTCCAAAATATGAAATTTGACTATTCACTCACAGTGAGTATTTAAAGATGCCTTTACAACCATGGCCAATTTATTCTTGACACACAACAGGCATGGTGCCCATAACACTTTTAGGGGCCCATGCAATAGATACTTTTAGAAGACAAAGTGTGCAAGATGAGTAGTTCCAAAAAAATAAGGATTGTTGTATTCAGCAACTTATATTGAAGCATGTCCAACTTACTATTTTTATTTCAGCTACAACTGTGAAAAACCCCAAATGTCCAATAATAGGGAATTGACTGAGTAGAGTATGTTATGGCCATACTACAGTCACTTAAAATTATGTTGCAAACAGGGCTGTATCATGGCTTTCGTGGATCCTAAGTACTTTTGCCTACATGGGCCCTTCCGTGAATTAAAAAATATATATATATATGATGTAAACTATTATACATAGGATGGATAAACAACAAGGTCCTACTGTATAGCACAAGGAACTATATTCAATATCCTGTGATAAACCAAAATGGAAAAGGATATAAAAAAAAAGAATGTCAAGAAAAAGAAAACTGTACCAAAAATCTTTCAAACGTTGGCAAAAATATATATATGTATTTTATATATAATGTATTATAGATTTATAAATAATAAATTTATCTGTATAATATATTAAAATATATATTAAATATATAAAATAATATAAAATGTATACAAAATATACTATATGTATATATTATATTATTTATATGCTATAATATATATTTATAAATATGTCTGTATAATATAGATATATAAATATAAAATACATTTTGTATATTTTAATATTTATATATTTTATTAAAATACAAATAAATTATAAAATAGAAATAACATATAAAAATTATATTATAAAATATAATGAATTGTATATTTATAACATAACAAATATAAATAATTTATAAGTTATTATTAATAATATATACTATTTAGTATTATCCATTTATAATTTATAAATAGAAAATAAATAATATAATATAGACTAATATATATAATATAATATATTAAAAATATATATAGCTTGTGGAGGAAGAGGCCTTCTCCCTCACGACTACTCAACCCTGCCACTATAGTGTGAAAGTAGCCATAGACAATACATAAGCAAATGAGCATGGCTGTGTTCTAATAAAAGTTTGTTTATGAACACTAAAATTTTATGTAATTTTATATAATTTTTATGTGTCACTCAATACTCTTTTTTGATTTTTCTTCAACCATTGAAAAATGTAAAACCAATTCTCAGCCTCCAGGCTATACAGAAGCAATGTATGGGATTTGACCTTGACACAGAGAATGAGGAAAAAGAAAGGAGACCTTTCCCGGGCCAGACCTAATAGCACACATCGGGTTTGCTCACATTGCATTGGCTGGAATCGGTCACATGGTTACCCAAACTGCAAGGAGGGATGGAAGTGAGCTGAGGGTGTGGAGTGAGCCCAGGTAGAAGTAGGAGTGGGTCTGGATGAACACAGAATGGTCTCTGTACCCGCCTGCAAACACATACACAGAAGTGTGCACTTGCCACCCTGGACCTGGACACAGGGTTTCACACTTTACTTCTTAAGGATGAAGCTGGAATAATGTTCCTGCAGGGGATTTTTCCAGGGACTTCGAGTGAGACTGATCCTCTCTCTCCCAGGTACTTGGCCTCCCTCCAGCCTCAGCCTCTGGAATGTTTGCCTTTGTTTACTTTAGTCTGTCACCCAGCCTTTCACTCAGCAAATTACTCGAAGTCTCAAAATAAGATTGCATTATAAATTGAATTTAATTAAAGTGGGCTATTCAAGCATACTTTTCTGTTTGCTTTTTATCTCTCATTTCTCCTTTGCACATCAGGAATCATGTTCACCTCCCAGCAGGTCAGTGGAAGAGAGTGAGAGAATTACATCATGATAAAAAGTTTAAGGTCTCCACCCAGCTACCCAAGAAGTTCTACCCACAACCCATCTTATAAATTAGTTGTGGCTGTTTCCCCTGATTGTCTGGAAACTTGTTTTCAGAAATTCCTAATTACATTTTCTTGATAAAATATTAAATGAATTGCTTGGAATAAAGTGCAGTTTCTTAGCCTGTGATTGATTTAAGACCCAAATACAGTACGCGTGAATCTGCTCCATGAAGGAGCCAGAGCCCTTATAAACAATGTCAGGAGAGACAGTAAACGTGATGACTGACTCTGAATAAAAGAAAACTAGAAACCGGGACCAAGCACAATACTGGAAGATAAAGAACTCTAAATTATAAGGTACTGTGGCATGGGCTGCTGAGTACTCTATAATTCAAGATGCTATCACTAGAATGCTAATTCTGCCCACTTTAATGCCATCTAATCTTCTGTCCATGAGAAAAACTGCTATGCTTCTATAGATTTATCATTGACTTTCCTATTTCAAAAAATTTTAACAGATGTTCAGTCTATTCAATGTCTCAGGTAGGAGCTGCATTTTTATTCTTTTAATTTATTTTTTAATAGATATTTATTGGAGTATAATTGCTTCACAATACTGTGTTAGTTTCTGCTGTATAACAAAGTGAATCAGCTATACACATACGTATATCCCCATATCCCCTCCCTTTTGAGCCTCCCTCCCACCCTCCCTATCCCACCCTTCTAGGTCATGGCAAAACACCGACCTGATCTCCCTGTGCTATGCGGCTGCTTCCCACTAGCTCCTTTACATTTGGTAGTGTATATATGTTGGTGATGCTACTCTCATGTTGCCCCAGCTTCCCCCTCCCCTCCATGTCCTCAAGTCCATTCTCTATGTCTATGTCTTTATCGCTGCCCTGCCACTAAGTTCATCAGTACCTTTTTTTTTATTCCATATATGTGCATTAGCATACTGTATTTGTTTTTCCCTTTCTGACTTACTTCACTCTGTATGACAGACTCTATGTCCATCCACCTCACTACAAATAACTCAATTTCATTTTTTATGGCTGAGTAATATTCCATTGTATATATGTGCCACACCTTCTTTATCCATTCATCTGTCGATGGACACTTAGGTTGCTTCCACGTCCTGGCTATTGTAAATAGTGCTGCAATGAACATTGTGATACATGTCTTTTTTTGAATTATAGTTTTCTCAGGGTATATGCCCAGTAGTGGGATTGCTGGGTCATATGGTAGTTCTACTTTTAGTTTTTTAAGGAACCTCCATACTGTTCTCCTTAGTGGCTGTATCAATTTACATTCCCACCAACAGTGCAAGAGGGTTCCCTTTTCACCACACTCTCTCCAGCATTTGTTGTTTGTAGATTTTCTGATGATGCTCATTCTAACTGGTGTGAGGTGATACCTCATTGTAGTTTTGATTTGCATTTCTCTAATAATTAGTGATGTTGAGCAGCTTTTCATGTGCCTCTTGGTCATCTGTATGTCTTCTTTGGTGAAATATCTTGCCAGTCTTAACTATGCATGTAGAAAGCAGTCAGAGCTCTGGTAACTAGTCAGAGAGCAAATCTGGTATTGGAGACAGAGCTTGGGGATCACATTAGTGAAGGAGGTGAGAAAACTAAGGGCATTGAGGGTGAGGTGCCAGGGTCACTGATAACTCAAATATCCACCATGAACTCCTTGTGCCTCCTCCAGCACTTCCTATCTGCTCCCAAGGCTCCAGCAGAGACCTCCTGGATGTACCTCTTCTCTTCGGTCCCTACCCATCAGATACCAAAGTTGTAGATTTCCCTTCACCCCTTTTTACTGTCTCCTGAACTAGGCTGCTTCTATTTCTGTTCTCACCATCCTGGTCTGCATAACAGTCTCCTTGCTACATTTATTCTTGTTACCCCCAATCCAGCAATTCATTGGAATCAGATATCACTTTTTAAAAAAACTTTATTGAAGTATGGATTAGTTACAATGTTGTGTTTATTTCTGCTGTACAGCAGTCTTTCAGTTACACATATATATCTTCTCTTTCATATTCTTTTCCATTATGATTTATCACAGGATCTCGAATATAGTTCCCTGTGCTGTACAGTAGGACCTTGTTGTTTTTCCATCTTTTTGTTGTTGTTGTTGTTTTGCTTTGTTTTTGTTTTGTTTGTTTTTGCGGTACACGGGCCTCTCACTGTTGTGGCCTCTCCCGTTGCGCTCCGGACGCGCAGGCTCAGCGGCCATGGCTCACGGGCCCAGCCGCTCCGCGGCATGTGGGATCTTCCCAGACCGGGGCACGAACCCATGTCCCCTGCATCGGCAGGCGGACTCTCAACCACTGCGCCACCAGGGAAGCCCCATCTTTTTTTTTTTTTTCAACATCTTTATTGGAGCATAATTGCTTTACAATGGTGTGTTAGGTTCTGCTTTATAACAAAGTGAATCAGTTATACATATACATATGTTCCCATATCTCTTCCCTCTTGCGTCTCCCTCCCTCCCACCCTCCCTATCCCACCCCTCTAGGTGGTCACAAAGCACTGAGCTGATCTCCCTGTACTATGAAGCTGCTTCCCACTAGCTATCTGTTGTACATTTGGTAGTGTATATATGTCCATGCCACTCTCTCACTTTGTCACAGCTTACCGTTCCCCCTCCCCATATCCTCAAGTCCATTCTCTAGTAGGTCTGTGTCTTTATTGCCATCTTACCCCTAGGTTCTTCATGACATTTTTTTTTCTTAGATTTCATATATATGTGCTAGCACATGGTATTTGTTTTTCTCTTTCTGACTTACTTCACTCTGTATGACAGACTCTAGGTCCATCCACCTCACTACAAATATCTCAATTTTGTTTCTTTTTATGGCTGAGTAATATTCCATTGTATATATGTGCCACATCTTCTTTATCCATTCATCTGATGATGGACACTTTTCCATCTTATATATAAGAGGTTGCACAGAGATCATTTTAGAATGCAAATCTGCTCAGGCCATATCTCAACTTTGAATGACTCAAGGGTGTTCTATTGCTCTTAAGATAAAGTGGGGTGACCGTACCCCCCAGTTTGCCCAGTACAGTCTCAGTGCATGCTGGGCATCCCAGCATAATCATGAGAAGCACCTGCTTTTTTGCTCTCAAGGATCCCTGTTTGAATGATAAATGTTATGATCATCCTAGTTCACGTCCAGTATCTGTACCGTGCTTACCCCTTCTGCTCCCCCTTGCTCTCTGCCCTATAGAGCTCTGCCCTATAGACACTCTGGTCTGAGGCAAGTGCTTTGGAAGTGGTTTGCTCTCTCCTGACACAGGTGTGAAATGCTCTGAAATGCTCTGCACCTCCACACCCACCCTCTCCAGATGTTTGCCCGACTCACATTCAGCCTCCAGAGTGAAACCTGCTCAATCCCTTGACTTCATTAGATTCTCCTATTGCATGTTTAACTCATTGCACTTATTCTTAGCACACACCACACTTGAATTGCTATACTATATATTTTTTTATAATTTCCAGCATTTATAATCTTCTTTCCTGGTGTTATAACTTTGGTGAATGTATAAGTGCACAAGACCCCACAGATGCTACTTGTGGATGTCACCAGGCCTGGCACAATTGTAAATGCTCAAAAAATACTTGTCAAATGGATGCATGAATGAATGCAGAAATGAATGAATAGGTGATTTTAGTAGGAGGTGAAAAAAATAAAACCAAATATCTATAAATAGTTATAATTTCACCAGGACCATATTTACTACCTTCAGGAACAGGAGACACAACTGGACATGCCCAAAGGGGTTCATCTGAGAAAAAGAATAATTAAAGAGAAACAAGGAAGAGGAGGTGAATGATTGAGGGAGAGGCATGGCAGATCAGAGAGGAAGAATAAAAACAAAACTATGTCCTGAAAATTTGTTTTCCCATCATCTGCACAAAGGTAATAAAATTTGGCCAGATTTCACATTAACTTTGGAAGCCAGCACACAGCTGAGGACATGTGATAGATGTTCCAGTCAGCTGTGGGCCCTCAGAAAACAGCTAGGTACTGCTCATACAGATTCCCCACACCTCCCACCCTATCCCCAAATCAGCCCCCTCCAAAGTCTATAACTTTAACACAAGGGAAACTAGAAAGGTAGTTTGGAAACCAAGAGAAAAGCTTCCACTCTCATGCCAAGCAAACTCAACTTTAACCTGTAAATGCTGATGTCACTCTGAATACTGTTTGGAAGATTTCTACCATTTAGCAGCTGGAAACCCACAGGTAGGATTTAGGACAGCACTATTCAATAGAACTTTCTGCAAAGAAGAAATATTCTATATTTTCACGGTCCAATACAGTAGCCACATGTGGCCACTGAGCACTTGAAATGAGGAACTGAGTGTTGAATTCTATTTAGTTTTAATTCATTTAAATTTAAATAATGGTGACCTTATTGGACAGTACAGGTTAAGAGGCAGTGACCCAAATAAGGGTCAAAAAGGACTGGAATTAACACAATTCTCCCAGAGCTTTCAGAATTGTAGGACCACTCTGAAAGAAAGCCAAACAATTTGAAAGTCCACTGAAGAAAGAAGATAAAGGGAAAACACATACACCAGGCTGTCTTAAAGAAGATTCATTCAGCAGGGCTCAGGTGGAGGGGGATGGTGGGAGTAGAGAGAGGGGAGGTAGGGAGATAAGGAAGGATGCCTTTTACTTTATCATCGGCCCTCTAACTTGATAAACCAGCCCTGACACTTGAAATCAGCTTAGTAGTAAAACCTAGACTCCAGAAGCTCCTTTAGTCAGTGGGATGGCTCTTAGGCAGGTCATTAGGTCAGAGGCAGAGTGAGCCCCTGTGGCCATGGGCAAGTGTAAATCAGAGAACTGGCCATCAGGCTGAAAGGTTAAGACCTCATGGGGGAAGAAAAGTGTTATTTCACTGGTTTGTTAGAGAATGTGTTAAGCCGGTTGGAAATTGCTTTAGTACCAGCACGTAATCTCGTGGTCTGGACAGGCATGTTTTCCAAGTTTATGATGCTGAGTTAAAGTTGTCCCTATGAAAGCTGGCCGATTCAGCAGGCTTCTGATTTTGTCCTTCTTTCTCTTTGAACTTCCAAGCCATCCATCTTTAAACCCCTGTCTTCTCATCAATAAAATATGTATAATAATGGTATTGACCTTGTAGCATTGTTATGACAATTAAATGTAATGTTTATTTCATAGCTAATGCAGCGTAGCAGCTCACAAAAGTGTGTCTGTGTGTTTTATATTCTCTCTCTAATGTCCTTTTATGAGCTTTGTCTTTTTCCATTACTTTACCCATAATCTTCAAAGACATCACCCACCCTCATACAACATGGATATAAAGATACAGTGCTTGAATCTGTCAGCAAAAAGTCTCTTTTTCATCTTGGTCATAGTGTAGCTGTCACAGGGCAGGTAATTATTCCTTCTACTGTGTGACAGTAGAAGTTGCTAAAAATAACAGCAAGAATATGGAATAAATCACTAATACCTAAAATTAAAATAGTACTATTAATGATTAATAAAATTAAAGCAATAATAATAAAATAATAAAAATAAATGGCCAGAGAAGAGAGGAGTCCACCTTTGTATGCTTAAGTTCTGAGGGAAGGAAACAAAGAGACTACTACCTGTCCAACCCAACTGTAAATCAGACACTGTCTCTTACAGGTGGCATCCCACTCAGTCTTTCCCCAACCTTCTGGGAAATGCTTAGAGCATCAAGGGTCACTCAGGGAGTGGTAAGGAAGAGAAGGCAGAGAGGCAAGGACAGGCCATGTCAAGCCACACTAAGGACTCTTTCTGAAGACACAAATGTATGTCCACTGAAGAATATTAAGAGAATGGCTTGCTTGAACTGAGAAACACCCAGAGGGAAGGTTTTGGAGCTCAAGCATTAGGGAAATCTATGCATTTTGTCTCCTGTAAGTTGCAGTCTCTTGTATATTGACTTGTGATCTCAGGACATCTGCATTTCCCTACTTGAGTTGGAGAAAAAATAAAGGTGGAGAGAACAGCTGGGAGGCTGCTAAAATATAGCCTAAGAAGGAGCAGGTGAGGGCTTAGGGATTGTTTCATCAGGGGAAAAGAAGAAGGCTGGGCACAGGAGGAAGACGTTTCGGAGAAACACACAGCAATGCATCATCATGATTCCATGTTTGTCAATGATGCATTAACATGAATAAAGAAGAACAAGATTTCCTAGTGATACATATTTTTGCTCCAAAAGATCACTCTACATTTAATGGTACCAACTCTTTCCTTCCAACTTATCAAATCTTTCTTGTAGTTCAAGCCAATATTCTTTTGGCCTGACACCACTGGCAATGTCAATTTAAACTTCTCTGAATTATAAAGATGCTAGAGATCATGCTTCTCTTCCTCAAGTGAATTGTTTGCTATCTCAGCAACTCAAAATCTTTCTTTCCTTTAGCTTGAGCTGAAAGATTTAATGCTGAGTTCATATGATGTAAATCTCTGGGCTATCCTTTCTCATTCTTCACCCTCCAGGTGCCTTCATCCCACCAAGCCATCATTCATAGTAGCCATCCCTAACTTTTCCAGCTCACTTGACTTCCATCTTTTGTGAGATATTAGTGCACATAAAAAGTTCTCCACAATTAATTTCTCAATTAAAAGCTTACTTGTTCTTAACCATTCCTTAAAGACCACCTTGGTCTGGAATATGTTGGGGTTTTAGAAACTAGAAGAGTGTATAGAAAGCTATAAGCTCTTTCCCTAGAAAAATGCACATTTGCACTCATCCACAAAAATCCATGTACAATTTAGAAGGTCTCAAGACACCTGAAACACAGCTATGGATCCTTCACCAAGTCAAGACACCAAAGTTCCCAACTTCTAGGCTAATGCTCTTTAATTGGAATAGATTTTACCATGCATGTTGATGTTATAGCCTCAGTTAAGCTTTAAGCTCCCTGAAAACTACAAGCCTGTCATTTGCTACTTGGCTCCTGGAGGATATACTGATATGATTTGGGGTGGTATAGACCTGAGTTAGTACCCAGATCCATCGAATATCAGCTGGGTAATCCTAAGCACATCAATGAAGTACATTCTCAGTATCAGTTCCTGCACCTGCCAGTAGGAGCAGTTGTGCCTAATACACAAGTTGGCTTTGAAGATCACATGAGATTGCATGTTGAAACACCCAGTCTTGTGTGTGGCACATGGGAGAAATTCCTTAAATGTTAGCTTCACTTATCTCAGGAAAAACTTCTGAAACAGTGAAAGGTCTTGAAAATATTGTTGGTCTGTGGAACTGATCATGGAACAAACACAGAAACAGATAGAAGAGAAATGAATGTAAGTTACTAATAGTCTCTCTCCTAGGGTTTGCAGCTCACTTAAAACTATTAGCATTAATTTTAAAATAAAGTGTGTGGCCAACCATATATAAGAAGATAAACATAATGTACACATTAGATTTTGATATAATCTTCGTGAGAGTCCACACCTTGAGCTAACTTTTCCCCAAAAGGTTGTATAAATAAATTTAGAATCTTCAGTTGCAAATAACAGAACCTTTTACCTGAACTGGCTTAACATAGAAAAGATTTATTGGCCAATAACCTGGGTAACATGTTTAGTTACAAATCAGGTGGAGCTTTCTCCTGGGCTTCAGAGAAAGGTGTGACTTCTTGATTCTCTCTTGGTCTCTCTCCCTTCTTTTCTTTTCTCCTCCCTCCTATGACCCTCCATTTCTAGGCTCTGTTCTTCTTCATGGTCTCTCTTCATAGTGCCAGTAAGGCTGCCAGCAGCTCCCAGGGCTACATGTTTTTCTCCACATTTCCAATGAAAACGAAAGAATCTGCTTCTCATAAAGATAAATGGGAATCAAGTCTCATTGGTACGGTTTAGGCTGAGCAGGGTCATGAGACCCTCACTGGATGGAGTAACCTCTGTGCCAACTGTTTGGGACACGCTGGTTGTCTTGTACCAAATGATCCCACCTCTGGTGTTGGCCAAACCATGTGACTGAAAAAACTGGGGGAAGGGGATGTAGTGGGTTGAACGGTGGACTCAGAAACTCAGAATGTGAACTTACTTGATATAGGGTCTTTGCAGATGTAATTAAGTTAAGGATCTCGAGAATAGATCATCTTGCATTAGGATGGTCCCTAAATCCGATACAGTAAGTCCCCTACATATGAACAAATTCCATTCTGAGAGCACGTTCATAAGTCCAATTTGTTCATAAGTCCAAGAAAGTTAGCCTAGGTATCCAACTAACACAAACGGCTATGTAGTACTGTACTGTAATAAGTTTATAATACTCTTCACACAAATAATACCTAAACACAAAAAATAAAGAAAACATTTTTAATCTCACAGTACAGTACCTTGAAAAGTACAGTAGTAAAGTACAACAGCTGGCATACAGGGGCTGGCATCGAGTGAACAGGCAAGAAGAGTTACTGACTGGAGGAGGGAGAGGTGGTGGGAGATGGTAGAGCTGAAGGATCGTCAGCAATAGGAGACGGAGGGCGAGCTGCAATTTCACTCACGCCTGACGTTAATGGAACACATATTTGCATCTTTGAAAGTTCACAACTTGAAGATTCGTATGTAAGGGACTTCCTGTAACATGATGTCCTCTTAAGAGATAGAAAAGGAGAAGACTCAAACACACAAAAAAGAAGGTCATGTGAAGACAGAGACAGAGATTGGAGTGATGTTGCCTGAAGCCACCAGAAGTTGGAAGAGGCCAGGAAGTATTCTCCCCTAAAGACTTGGTAAGGAGTGCAGCCCTGCCAACACCTTGATTTCAAACGTCAAGCCTCCAGAACTGTGAGAGAATAAATTTCTATTAGCTTAAGCCACCCAATTTGTAGTAATTTGTTATAGCAACCCTCAGAAACTAGTGCAGGGTAGGGAACGGGGGCAACAGAGGCTAGAGAAGTATTCAGGAACAACCCGCTAATAAGACCCATTAATAGATACAAACAACAGAGAACCAGAGAAAAAACAATTGACTGGTCATATAGGCAATGAGTTCTCATATAGTGTCAATCACCATGATAGGTACTTGTTAAGGGACTAATGAACAAAACAGAGTCCCTGTCTTCAAAGGGCCCAACATCTAATGGTTAGACAAACAAACAGAAGAATGGAAAGCCCCAGCACACCTGGGGCAATGCTGCAGGAGATGAAGGTAGAGAGAAGTCTCTCCTAACACAGGCAGCCTCGTGAGGGATGGGATGACAAGACTGTCAGAAGGATGGCAGCAAAAGCTGCATTAAGAAGATAAGCCTTGGCTTGTATCTAATAAGCCAAGAAAGAGTTAAATCAGCAAATAAGGATGGAAAGGGTTTGTCCCAGCTCTACGTTCTCTAGAGACCTTCCAGGTTCCCAACAAGAAACTTAGCAAGTGTTTTGGACTCTCTAGGGAATCATTCATTCCTCACTTTTCCACTCCTTCAACAAGCACATTCACGGCCCCTCCTGGGGCACCCTCTCTCCCTGGAGCTTCTCCCACTTGGAGGTAAACATTCTCCTGGTACACCTTCCTTTTTTCCTATGTTTTCTGCACACCACCAAGCTGAGAGTCTCCTTTTCCCCTTAGTTCTGACAACCAGATCCGTTAAGGCTGGTTGACTCCATTTGCTTTGGACACATCTTCTGCATATAGATTGATGAGTTTAATCAGCAAATCAGGAGAAAGCCTTGGGCATCAATCATTGTCAACGTGCCTTCTTTCTAATTTCTGATTTGCTGCTTCCTGTTATGAAGACAATAACATGGTTTCTCTTAAAGGTGAAGCTGAGATGCCCAAAGTTTTGAATTTTGCATCTGGTAGGAAAGTTCTAATAACATCTTTCAGTTTAATCAGTCAGAGAGAAAGAGAGAAAGAGGGGTTGGAGAGGAAGAGAGAGGGAGGGGATGTCTGGCATTCTCTTCAAGGGTCATACTTCCCTGAAGAAGGGTCATGTGTTTCCAGTCATCAGGCTCTTGACCACATTACTCAAGATCCAGGCTGAGGGAGAAGATCATGTTAACAGTTCATTTAGAATTTGAAGGAGCATGTTTCCTATTTCTTACCTTTCCACACTGACATAATCTTATCTTTCATTCAGTTTTAGAAAGCATCCTGGCAGGACAGAGCATACAAGAACCTTCTCTCTCTTTCTCTCTCTCTCTCTTTTTTTGTTCTTTTGGGAAAAAATCCTGTGTTTCCATGAGTGTTTTTCAAAGAGAAATTAGCATGATGCTACCCAGAGTCCACAGCCCCTGTGTCCTCAGTTGGACTGTTCTGATAACTTTCACCGGCTCTTGTCGTTTTAAGGCTGCAAACTAACTAAACATGGCCTGGAAAATCCACCTGCGGTGAAGCCGCCCCCACCCCACGTGGAAATACAATCTAATGATGTCACTCCACAAAACCAGAAAGTGGCTCTGATTTTGCAACAAGAGTTCAAAACTCTTGCACTGATATTCCTTCAGTAATTCACTTACTAATCCATGTGTTCAACAAATACGCACAAAACCTTTACTATATGGCGGGAACTATTTTAGGTTCTGAACAAACAGCAATGAATAAAACTGCTGTGTTACACATGCAGGTTTAATTCTGGTGGGCAAATCTTCCCACGATCTGGACCCAAT
This sequence comes from Grampus griseus, assembly GCF_964374135.1. NCBI lineage: Eukaryota > Metazoa > Chordata > Mammalia > Artiodactyla > Delphinidae > Grampus > Grampus griseus. The sequence goes on along the minus strand of NC_139018.1, from coordinate 6,479,722 downwards.
ATAATTTTGAATTAATTTATTGAGGTATAATTTACATTAAAATGAAACAATTTCAAGTACAATTTGGTGTGATTTGAGCTAAGGATAAACCCCTGTAACCACCACCACAGTCATGAGAACAATTTCATAACCCCAAAATTCTCTCTTGCATCTTTTCAAGACCTACCCCTCACACTATCTTAGGAAACCACTGTTTAACTTTCTGCCACTCTACATAGCTTTGTATTCCCAGAGTTCCAGATAATAGAGTCATACTGAGTGTACCATTTATGTCTGGCTACTTTGACTTACATGATACTTTTTGATCCCTCTTGTGGCTTTAGGTCTCATCACTCTGATACATTTTATTACTGAGTAATATTCCATTGTATGGATATATCACAATTTATTTACACATTCACTTGTTGATGCAGGCATGAACTACATCTGGGTTTTGATCATTAAGAATAAAACTGCTATGAATATACTGAATATGGACCAATGTTTTCATTTCTCATGGATAAATTCATAAAATAGTGTTTGTTGATAAGTGCATGTTTAACTGTGTAAGAAACTTACAAAATGCCCTTCATTTCTCAATATATGAGAATTCAAGTTGTTTCACATCCTTTCCAGCACTGGGTTTTATCTGTCTTTTAAATTTTACTCATGTTAGTGGGTGTGTTGCAGTACCTCCTTGCAGTTTTAATTTGTATATTCCTGATGACTAATGTTGTTGAGCTTCTTTTCATGAGTGTATTGGATCCCTGTATATCCTCTTTTGTGAAATGTTGTTTTAAAACTTGTACTCATTTTTAAAATGAGTTGGTGGTTTTACCATAATTTAGTTGTAGGTGTTCTTCAAGTTGCCTGGATACTAGTCCTTTGTCAAATATATGTATTGTATACATTTTCTCCATTGTGTACCTTGCCTTTTCATTTTCTTAATTTCTTTCAAAGAGCAGGTGTTTTTAAGTTATCACTGTTTTTTTCTTTTATAGTTTGTCAGTGACATCTTTGCTTACCCCATTTGCAAGTACTTTTTCTACGTTCCTTCTAAAAATTTTATCATTTTGCAGTTTACATTGATTTCTCTGATCTATTGCAGTTTAATTTTTGTTTGTGGCATGAGGTTTTATTTCCCACCACCACCCCCAAACTCCAAAGTTGTCCCAGTACTATTCCTTGAAAAGACTGTCCTTTCCCCACTCGATCCCTTATTGGAAATTATTTGACAAAATATGTGTGGGTTTATTTCTGATTTGTCTGTTGTGTTCTATTGATCTAGATGTCAACCCTCCCATATTGATTTCACCTTTATTTGAATTGGGGTTGATTTATTTTTCCTTTCAGCATTTAAATATGTCATTCAATTGTCTTCAGGCTTGTATAATCTCTGACAAGGAACTCCAGGATTATTTTTAAATTTACCTCTTTGTATATAAAATACCAGTGTCTCATGCTGCTTTTTTAAAAAATAGACTTCAAAATGTTTAGAACAGTTTTAAATTTACAGAACTATCACAAAGATAATATAGAGAGTTCCTGTATACCCAACACCTGGTTTTCTCTATTATTACTATCTTACATTAGTAGGCTAAATGTATCACAATTAATGAACCTATACTGATATGCTATTGTTAACTAAAGTCCATACTTTATTCAGATTTCCTCATTTTTTTCTGTCCTTTTTGTGTCCCAGTATCCTAACCAGGGCATCACATTACATTTAGTCTTCATGTCTCTTTAGGCTTCTCTAGACTGCAACAATTTCTCAGCTTTCCTTGTTTTCGATGACCTTGACATTTTGAGGAACACTGGTTAGGTATTTAGCAGAATGTCTTAAACTGGAATTTGTCTGATGTTTTTCTCATTAGAAATAGAGGTTATGTATGGTTTTGAGGGAGGAAGAGCACAGAGGTAAAGTGTCATTCTTATCACATCATATCAAAAGAGGATACAAAATATCAACATGGCTTACTACTGGTGATGCTGACCTTGATCACCTGGCTGAGATAGTGTTCATCAGGGATCACTCTGGCTTCTTTGTGGTCCATGAGTGTTGAGTCTGTTCCCATAGATATTTGCAGACACTCTCAGTCCCTCCAGTGCAGGGCTGGAGATGAGTGCATGTTGCTGTAGCTCTCTGTCTCTCTGGAATCCTGCAGACCTGACCCTCTGAGGGGCCCTCATCCTCTCTATGTGCTATGGTAATTAGGAGGAAGTTTATTCATTTTCTGCTTGGAGTCCAAAGGCCATAGTGTTTTCTGTGAAAAATCATCTGACTTCCTGTGGAAAATCAAATCAGGTAATGCTCTGCTTAAAATACTTCAGTGTGTTTCCATTTTACTGAGGATAAAGTGCAAAATAATTAGCCAAAGCTCACAAAGCCCTGCTTAGAGACATCCCTTCTTATCTTGCCTCAACGCAACACCATTCTCCATACCATCTGCATCTCCTGTTGGGTTGGAGTCACCATGAGGACAGAAAACTTGAACGCTTTGCTTATTGTTCTGAGCCTGGCACACTGCCTGTAACACAGTAGGTTATGTTCGTTAGTAATGCCCCTGTCTGCAGGTAATAAACCATAGTTTAAACCAAATGGAATTTACTCTTTATTTATCAGGAAATTTAAAAGTAGGCAGTCCCAAGATTGGTTTGTCAGCTCAGTGAGGTGACCAGGAACCCACCCTGTTCCACCCCTCATCTCCACCATTCTCAGCATGATGGATTTTCATGCCTCGGCTCCTTGCCTCATGGTTCCAAGATGGCTGTCACAGCTCTATGTGTCATATCCTCACATGAGCACAGCCAAAGATGGAAAGCAAGGGATTACTAGGGTGAAAAAGAGTTCTTCTCATGAGCCCTTCTCTTTATCAGGGAATAATCCTCCTTCCCAGAAGCCATTCAGTAGATTTCCCTTTATGTCTTATTATCTATAAGTGGGTAACTGGCCACTTGTAGCTGCAAGGGAGGCTAGAGGTCAGTGAGACAAAAGAGGTTGTGAATAAATGCAGGGTAGTGAAGCACAAATGCCTAACATACAGTGCTCAGGAAATATGTGTTGGGTGGGTAAGAACAGCACTTGTCTGAAAACACTAGCATTGAGCACAATCTGTTGAGAACCTTCATGTCCAATACTGGCTCCAATTCTTTAACTTCCTTTGACATCTGAAGCTCAGGAAGGTCCAAAGCCACAGAACTAATGAAGTGCTGAAATTGCCCCAGGTCTGCCTGCTGTCAAGAGTCCAAACCATTTCTAATTCTATGAATGTAGTGTCCCTGTAGGCAACCATAACAATCCAAGGCTGAGTTCTCACCCCCAAGTTGAAGCTCATCATGCTCAGATCCTCCTAGAACTACCAAACTGTTGAAACAAATGGACACTTGTGAGACAGAAACTCCAAACTCTGCAAATGCTCAGAGATTTAGTTCAGAGATGCTTCTTTCATTATTATTAGTCAGATATAACATATTTCTGGCATCAGCCAAGGACTTATTAAATGCAACTCACTGTGGTTGCTCTTGCAATTTATGTTTTTAATTTTGTAAATAGTGCCTCATTGCTATGGTCAAAAGAGGGGTTTGGGTTTGTACATAAGCAAATATAGCCTTCAGTTACGTCATGCCATAGTTGCAAAATATGGCATTGTTCATCAGATGAAGATGCTGACAGCTGCATTGCAATGGCCATTGAATTATATCCACTCATATAAAGGGAGAGATAAAAGGCATCAGTAATGTGTGGCATATGACACACATACACACACATACACACACAGAAGGCACCGCTGCGAGACACTGACAAGCTCAGAGCCACACGTTCTGACATAAACACACTTATACACAGGAACTTGGCTTTGTCATACCATCTTGTAAAATCCATGTTACCCCCCACTTTGCCTGCTACAGACAAGATTTTGCCTAATATAATTTCATTTTCAATCTGTCTTCCAAGCCACAGATATAAGGAATAAGAGAATAAAGAAATAAACCAACTGTCTATCCTAACTATAAGAATCAGAAAAACAACAATGTCTTCAATATCTATAGCCCTTATCACATGTGTGTTTTCAATAATGGGGCACTAGGGCTTGGCACACTGTTGTGAGAGTGGAGGTGAAGGGAATGTGGGCTGGGGTCGGGGGGAAGGAACTTGCTCAGGGAGATAATGGTAGATTGATTGCAACAGACGCACTTCTTCCCTCAGCCATCCATGTGCTTTGCTACGTCACTGTACAGTGCCTTCCCATTGTGGGTGGGATAGTCTGCCCCACTCCTAGACTCAGGCTTTAGGACTTATTTGTGACCTGTTTTGGACAATGAGATGTTAGAAAACTAGAAGAAAGCCCAGACGTTTCAAAAAGCCTTTGCCCACTTCGGCTTCCTCTCCTCCCCTGCAACTGCCATGAAAACACACCAGGCCAGTCTGCTAAGATGAGAAACATGCCAGCCACAGCCAGGCTGCCCTAGTTGTCCTGGCTGAGGCCATCTTGAGCCAGCTGACAGCTGGCTGACCTCAACCTGCAGCTGAGGATTGATACTTGAGTGAGCCCAGCTGAGACTCAAAGAGCTATCCAGCTGCCCTGTAGAATTGAAGACAATAAAAAAATGTAATTTCCCCACTATGTTTGGGGGTAATTTGTGGCAATCAATGACTGAGAGACATAGCTGGTTGTTGATCTAGACTTAATTCCCCAAAATCCTGAATTCAATAGAGTGAGATTTCCCCAGTACTCCCGTTTTACAGAAAGAGAAACTGAGGTGCCATGAAATTGAGTCGACTGAGTCACATAAAGCTATGCAGGGAGGGAAAAGTATCATTACTTATTTTAAGGACTAGCTTAATAATTTATTCAAGAATATATTCTGAGAATAGCACCTCTTCCTGGCATGAGATGGCATGTGCATAAACACTACCCATGGCATCAGGGACTCAGGAAGTGTTTAATAAATTCATCTTTGAGTGAATGACAATGTGATTTTGCATCTGGGTCCTCTGCTCCACCAAGGTGGCTCCCCATTCAAACCAGATTCTCCTCCCAACTCACTCTTCTCTCCCACACCACCTGTTCTCTAAGGCAGTGTTGAGGGGGTATCTTTGAGCCTCGCTCTTTATCCCTAAATTTCAAGCCAGCCTTGCTGGCCTTTCACCAACCATTCGCCCTATCCTTCTTCTGCAGTATCTGAGTAGAGGCCCTCGTCACTTCAACTGGATGCCCAACATGGATGGGATACTAGCCAGACCCAGGGGTGTGAAGGTAATACAACACAGCCCTGATCCCTCTCAAGGATGCAGCTCACCATTCTAGGCTCCAATGGCTCAGCTCTATCTCACTTCTCAGGCCACCCACATATTCTTTCAGTTCCCTTTTCCACCTTGTGCATCAGAATAGGTCACTTCCAACTCCTAGATGTAATCCAAATCCAAGACGTTGGTGCATGGTCCTCTCTGCCCAAGGTCTTCCCACTCTTACCTGTCCACACCCAAACCACATTTCAATATCTACCTGCCAAACAGCAATGAACCCAGGATTGGTATATTTGCCCAGAAGGTGATGCCCTTATACTTCCTAAATCTCCCCTCCCCCCGTGAGGTGTCACAGGGACACCTTGGTGCATGCACAATGGTTTGGCATTTGTATCACTGATTGCTGTGATAATTACACTTGTGTTATACTTGAGGAAACCAAGACTCAGAGACCTTGTCTCTAGCCCATGTCATGACCCGGCATTGGGTAGGGCTAGGAATTGAACTGAACTATTGACATTCTAAGTCAGGGTCCTTAACATCAGGGCAATTTTCTGTGTTTACAGTGATTTGACACCAGGCCACCTCTAGGAGTCTGAGCGGTAGTAGTCTTTGCTGGGATGAAGGAATACCGTCTTTGTGAGGTACTTGGCTAGACACTGAGCTTCTGCAGCCACAGCCTGGCCAGGTCTCACCAGCTTTGCTGCTCCCTGGATGTTGCCAGCCCTCCTCTCCCTAATTCTGAAGCCATCTCCATTCTTAGAAATCAATACTAAAATAAAACACAATAAAATAATGAACTTTCATCTCCTCTTTGACACTCTTTTCTCCCCTGCCCAATGTTAATCGAGCCACTTCTTCCCCAGGAACTGAGAAGAGATTTTATTTTGTTGACCTACATTCCACATACTTTGCCGTATTCCTAAACTCTTTCAGAGCAGCCTCAACCACCACAGAAACTCTCGTAGCTTCTACAGGCATTCCAGCCTGGTGAGTGCATATGCGTACAGCGCTCCAAGGGATGTATGTGACCATTTGATGAAAAATATATTTAGAATGCTTAATATGCATATTAATGACCCCATAGATGGCAGTGACTTTTTGAGAGTAATTCCATTCCATTGTTTGAAAAACATTTTTGAGAATTCTGGAGATAAATAACGGCAACACATGCTTTCTTTTAATTCCATATGCTGGAAACCAATCCTGTCATATAGTGGAATGATGACTGTCCAGATTTTAGGTTTTGCATCACATGAATGTAAACCATCAGCCCTCCCACACATTGTCCTTTTTATTTTGAGCCCTGAGTTTCCAAGCACCAAATGCAGAGATTTTTATATGTTAACTTCAAGTTAGAGCAGATTTTAAGGCCAGATTAGGAAACAAGGAGTTCTTGAACCCCAAGCACAATCCTAACCACTTTCATATACATTATATTAATTTCTCTTTATTTAACTAAAAAGAACCCTATGGGGAAGATATTACATTCCAGTTTTATTCATGCAGGAGCTGGGTCTGAATTTGACCTGTTTATAGCCATGTGGCTTGTTAGTGTAGTGGTCAGGATTCAAGCACAAGACAATACAATTTTAAAGGTCGTGTAGTTTCTACTTCAGGGAATTGACTCTAACGAATGCCTTGGAATAAAGATACGTTAAAGAGGGTTGGGCCTATATCTGTCAGTGTTCTCCAGGGAAACAGAATTAATAGGATTAACACACATACACACACGTACACACACACACACACACATGAATGTATTTATTTCAAAGAATTGGCTCATGCAAAGATGCGGGCTGGCAAGTCTGAAATCCACAAGTCAGGCTGGAAGGCTGAAAACTCAAGTTATTCTTCTCCAAGAAACCTTAGGCTTTGCTCTCAAGACCTTGGACCCATTAGATGAGGCCAGCCTACATGATCAAGGGTAATCTCCTTTACTTAAAGTCAACTGATTGTAGATGTTCATCATGTCTACAAAATACCTTCAGAGCAACACCTAGATTAGTGTTTGAATAAATGACTAGGTACTGGGGCCCAACGAAGTTAACACACAAAACTAACTATCACAGGGTCCAAATGCCAGAGCCCAAATACTCATAGTAAGTCCCTGCAGCTTTATGATAAGCCCAGAAAGATTACAATTCTATTTGGTCGCTTTATGGAAAATATGCAAACAAGTCCCAACAGCACTATTCATGCATTTGTATATATTAATAAGGAATTTTTTGAACATCTCCTTAGAACCCCAGTACTGGTTTAGATCAAAAAAGGGAGGTCAAGGAAAACAGAATTAAAAGATACTTTCTTCCCACAGATAAATTTACGTATAATTGGAAAGACAAGAAAACTAACTTGGAGGAAGATTGTATATTTTTTAGTTGAGTATTATGGTCACATGGTCAGTGAATGATATCTATAATTTACTTGCTTTTTAAAAATTTTGGAGATTTCCTTTTTTATCTATTACATATTCAACACTGAGAAGCTTCTCTGAGTGTTTTTAAAACATTATTTTTGTCTGTTATATATATATATATATTAAAATTATTCATATGTGTGTGTCTATGTGTAGATACATACACAGACATCCATTATATATCTGTGTGTGTGTTGGATGCAGCACCTTAATTATTCTGATCAAATCCTCTGTATATCTCTGTTTCTATTTCTGAAAAATATTATCATTTCCTACAATAATTATATATTTATCGGTTTCTTTGTATATCCCTAATAGTATTGCTTTTTATTATTTGAACTTACATTATTAGTTGCATAAAAATGTATGCCTATTATATCTTCTTGGTCTACTGTATATTTTACTTATAAAAAATAACCCACTTTGTCCTTTTAACCACGCTTCATTTTAATTTTTTTTAGCCTATATTAATATTACTATAAAATACATTTTATTTTTATCTGGCATGTGTTTTCCACACTTTTCTTCTCAAATGTCTTATGCTTTTTTGTTTTAACAGTATTAAGTACTAACTGTAAGTAAAATTTTCTTTTCGTACCTTTTTAAGTTTAATTCAGTCTCTGTCTCTTTCTGAAGATTAATTTATTCCCATTTATTATCATTATTAATAGATTTGGACTATTTTCTTTAAACTATATTTTGTTCTTTTCTTTTTGATTTCCATTTCTTGTCTTATGTGACTTTTTCTACATGTATGATTTTTTACACTCCTCTTCAAATAATTATTTTTCATTGTAATATGCATACACACATATGTATATTTGCCTATATTTTGCATGTATATCTTGAATAAATCATTCAGAAGAAAATGAGACATAAGCTCTGAGTCTGCTGGTACCAACAGCATTGAGTTCCATAAATGGACTTAATGATTGGTGAGTTCCCTGGAATTTATGGAAGGTTATTTTCATCAATAGCCCAAATTTTTATCCTCCTTCTATCCATGCTCTTTGCAATGTGTCTTTTGAGGTCCTCCCATAAACAGCTGGAGTATCTTTCAGTCACATGACTTGTTTTGACAAAGAGGATGTCAGCATTTGTGATACAAGGAGAGATCTTAAAAAGCACTTGTACATTTAGGCTTTCTATTTGCTTCTCAGCCTTTATTATGAGAACATGTCTTATCAGATGTCCAACCCAATCTGATGAAGAATAAAACACCTGGAACAGAGTTGTACTTTTTGGTCCAGGTAAAGCTGTCTGTGATAAGCTAACAGCCAGCGACCCCCAGACATTGAAAGAGCCCAGCCAAGACTAGAATTATTGCCCAAGACCATAATAGCTGGAACTAGAATAACTAGAAAAACTACACACCACAAGCTAAGTAAATGCTGAGTGAAGTAAGTCAGACACAGAAAGACAAATATCATATATCGTTTATGTGTGGAATCTAAAAAAAAAGGATACTAATGAACTTATTTACAAAAGAGAAGTAGAGTCACAGATGTAGAAAACAAACTTACAGTTACCAGGGGATGGGGGAGGTATAAATTGGGAGATTGGGATTGACATATACACACTACTATATATAAAATAGGTAACTAATAAGAACCTGCTATATAGCAAAGGAAACTCTACTCTGTAATGGCCTATATGGGATAAGAACCTAAAAAAAAAAAATGGTTATATGTATAACTGATTCACTTTGCTGTATAGCAGAAACTAACACAGCATCGTAAATCAACTATACTCCAATAATTTTTTTTTAAAAAGAGTACATTATTCTTTAAAAAATAAATGCTTATTATATCAAACTACTAGGTTTTGGAGTGATTTGTTATAGACCATTTATGTAGCAATTGATAACTTATATGGCATGTATGTGCGAAAGTGAATTTGTCATGAGTTTGTAAAAGGATCAGTGTCTCAAAAGATATCAAAAAGAATCATTCCAAATACTAAAAATGAACTTAGATAATGATATTATGGTTTCCTGAGATCAATTGTAAAGGTGAAGTGAAGCTTCTTTAAATAAAAAAGGATGGGTATATTTTATAATCCCCACAATGCACTATATGGTTAGTTTTTTGTTTGTTTGTTTGTTTGTTTTTGCGGTACGCGGGCCTCTCACCGTTGTGGCCTCTCCCCTTGCGGAGCACAGGCCCTAGATGCACAGGTCCAGCGGCCACGGCTCACGGGCCCAGCCGCTCTGCAGCACGTGAGATCCTCCCGGAATGGGGCATGAACCCGCGCCCTCTGCATCGGCAGGTGGACTCCCAACCACTGTGCCACCAGGGAAGCCCTGGTTAGTTTTTATAACCCAATATTTTCATCATGAATTGTGTAAGGAAGATATTGTATTTTATCTCAAAATAGCATGTATTCTCGACATTTTAACCATAAAATAATACAGTTTTGGAAGTTAAAGTTCTGAGTTTTAACTGTAGGAGTTACTTGGAAGCGTCATAAGTTGGGAGTAAGTTCAGAATTCTCACCTCCTATCAATACCATACTTGATTCACTAAGACTGAAGGAATCACAGATCATAAATTGAATATTTATCAGTTCACCCTATGAACACTGACTGAGCACCTACAAAGGGCTGATAATTCCACCAATGATGGGTTTTACCTTGATGTAACCTGTTATCTTCTCCAATACCTGCTGTAACCATTTGGGCCCACAGTTATGTGATTCAGGGAGACGTGTATCTGTATCTTCCCTCTACTCCTGTCCAGGGCTTCTTCTGGAGTTACTATCTGCCTCCTTGTATTTTTAAGTGTTACTACTTCATCCATGAAGGCCTGCTCTGCTATGTCTCAGAACACAGCTGATCTTCCTTCAAAACACTTTCTGTGGAGGCTTCTTGCTCATTACTTTCACCTCTGTATTTTATCTATGCCTCATATATATTTCTATTACTCATACATCATACCAGCTAAACTTATTGCTTTGCATATACTTTTCAACAGTTCTATTAGCTTAGAAAAAGGGACTCTAAAATGTTTACCTTAAAATACACAGCAAAAAGTGGTGCTTAATAAATCTTTGTTGAATTGAATACTTACCTGTGTGCTAAGCTATGATATATGGACATTCTAAGACTGTCCCCCTGCCACTAAACTTGTTTTCTGTTCCCTTAAGAAATCATGAAGGAGTGAAATCTCAAGAGTCAATATTGGGTTCCTTTCTCTAGATCCCAATCTAACTCCACCAAACCAGAACCTCACAAACAGTAGTACCTACAGAAACAAACATTGGGAGAACATGGTGGGTGGATATACCCCACATGCCCTAACTTCCAAGAGACAGAAAGTTATTTTTGGAACTATATATATAAACTTTATATACATAAAAATTTATATATATAAATTTTATTAATGTATATATATACAAATAACTTACTCTCACCAAACATAAACTTAGCATATACAATGTGAATATTCTGTAACTTACAATATTATGCATATATATATATATATATATATCTCTATATACGTACATACATGCATACATACATACACATATATATTGTATAAGTTACTATTTGGTGAAAGTAAATAATTTCAAGATTTTTAAACTTATTAGAAAAGGAAATGCGATAATAATAGAATAGACTAATAGAATGCTCTTCTGGAAGAAATTTGGCAGGACTCCCCCAGTGTCCCAGAGGTAGGAGAAAGAACCATGTGTTTCAGCACCACGGACAGTGGTACATTTGCTTGAGTCTCGCTATGACTATGGCATCTAGAACTCTAAATTAAATTCGTTACTGTAGTGAAAGATGATAGAAAAGAGAGTAACCTTCACTTCAGAGTTATCTGACTTCCACATCAAAGGAAGTGTACCTCTGAACCAGGAAACCTGAATCTACAGCAAGACACCCGGATATGTGTGCTGTTGCCTACAAATGGCAAGGAAAGCACTATCAATTGCAGAATCACCAACGTTTTATAACATGGATTGGTTAGCTATAAGGCTGCACTTAAGCCTTAAAATGAGCAGCTATTTCCACATAATATCAACACAATGAGTGAAACATGGCATATTACCTATGTGGAAAAAGCTGACTCAGTGAAACCTAAGTTATAATGTGACTAAAGGAGAGTTCCAAGGAGGGGGAGAGAAGCTGGAGCTGAAGTGCTGGGTGAGGTCTGAACAAAGGATTTGAGCTGGGATGAAAATACCTGGCAGTATGGAGAGGGGGGAGCCCCTGCCCATGCATAGAACAGATAACATAGCATGTGGTATCACAGCAAGAGATGGAAGAGATGTGTTTACTACTAAGGAAAATGATTTCCTCTTTTGGTGCCTCTCTTTTTCAACTTAATTGAACTTAAATCCTTAAATTCTACTCCATGCTTATTCTCACCTCCTTGGATAATTCTCCCAGAACATGGGCTTGATTTACACCTTCAACCTAATCATCTCTCTTACCTGCTGATTAATCACTTCAGTCATTTATTAATTCAACAAAAGTTTACTTAGCACCCTGTATATGCCAGAATCTCTTCTAATCCCTTAAAAATCTCTCAAGCTACTAGACTGTTGTTTATTATTTATTCATTTATCTAGTAACTCAGTAATTATTTAATGAAGCCCAAGGGTTGCAAAGATGAAGGAGACATAAACTCTGTCATCAAGGAGCTGACAGCTGAATGGGTGAGACAGGTATGGAGAAGCCATTATAGCACAGTGTGATAAGACACCCGAAAGAGAAAGGATGCTAGGAGAACACAGAGGGAAGAGTTATTGACATCATTGAGGATTATGGAAGGTGTTTAGACTTCAAATATATATTGAGTATTTCACACATGGCCAAAATTATGCTAGGCATTTTCACTCTTTAATCTTCACAGCAACCCAATGAGGTTGATGAAAAAACAGGAAACTGAGGCTCACGTTTCACTCCCCCTACAAGTCACAGAGGCTGCAAGTGGCAAAGATGGGACTCAACCTCATTGACTTAAGAGTCAGTATTTTTCAACTCAGGCTGCCCCTCCTTCCAAAAGGCTCCAGAGGGGGCTACATTTGAGTAGAGCTTTGAAGAACAAGTGGGACTTTGTCATGCTGTCACCTGTGAAGTGGCAGGAATGACAAGGAAACCAAGCCAGGTGAAGGGACAGAGGGACTCCCACCAGGCAACGAGCATCCCCCGCCTGCCACTCTCAGGGGGTGTCTCACTGTTTCTCTGATGAGAACCTGTGGGCCCCAGGGTGGTTTCCATGGCAGCATGAACCCCCCTGATGCCCTGACCCATCTTTGTCTGTCTCAGTCTTCTTAATTGGCCTGGCTGCTGCTCACTGCTTACCTGATTAGTGGGTTCATTAACCTAGCAGAAATGGGATCTAAGAGGATTAAAATGTGAAAACAAATATAATACAAATTGAAAACAGTAGCTTCTCCAGTGGGGCTTTGGATTAGAAGTTGAGAAAGAGAATCAGAAAATTTAAAAATGTGAAGGACTAGGTTAAAATGGTGATTGGGATGAGTCCTTTTGTAGCCAAGCATCCTTGTATGCTAATGTTTCTCTATTTTGTATCAGTTCTCCAGGAAAAAGCAGAAATGCCTTTGCCTGTCTCTCTGGGGTCTCCTAAGATCCAGATACAGCCTTGCTTTCTAATCTTACTCCCCACAACCTCCCTTTCTGCTTTCTTCCCTGTGTAGATATCATTTTCTATGTTTTTGGGTCTTTGCTCCCACAGGTTTCTTCCCCCAGAATTCACATCTCTATTATAATTACTTTCCTACTCCTCCCTTTTGCTGAAATGCAGCCTCCTTTCAAAGTCTTCCACGATCTTTCAGTTGAAGTCATCTCTCCCTCCCTGAAACTTGTTGAACTTTGTCTCTCTTGTCAATTACTTGGTACTTTTCTGCCTCTAAATAATATAATTTTTGTCTTTTATCCCTTGGTGGACTGTGAATACAGAGGTCTGGAACAACACCCTCCTCCATGAAAATGACCTTATACTGTTATTTACAAAAGTCTTTTGTATGAATGAGTGGGTGAATGAGCCAATGCCTCAGACTAAACAACGAACTATCCAGGCATTCCTCAATTACGTTGTTCCCTGACTTAAGGTCCCTCTGGGAACTCCAGCCTCCAAGGATGAGGAGCTCAGCATCCCTGAGCAAGTAGCCCTCTTCTCTCTCCCCACCTCCTGTGCCCCAGGCACCCTTCTTTGGGCTCTCACAAACCCCACGTGAGCATGCCACAAGCCCTCCAGACACCTGACTTGACTCCTGCCAAACTCTGCCTGAAATCACATTCCCAACTCTTCCTCTCCTCTTCTTTTCATGGAAAATCAGACTCATTCTGCCAGGTCATTTTTTTATCACATTCCCCCCAAAGCCTTCCCTCCTTGTCTAGTCATCCTTTCTCTTCCCATTCTCTTTGCCCAGATGTCCATTTTAGTATTTTAAGACCATGGCAGAGTTTCTATGGTTTGTTTTGTGTATGTTTGTGCTGTTTGCATTCTACACATCTCTTGCCCACACTTAGGAATGGTTCTTCCAGAGCAGAGATTCAATCATTTTCCATCGTGGTCATGGTGAACATTGATTAAGCTCTTACTGTATGTTTGGCCCTGTGCTCACATGCATGGTCTCATAAAATCATCATAGCAAGAATACCAGGGTGACGTCACACACATGCACACAAATGCTCACCCAGGCACGTCTGGAGCTACAGTCCAGGCTCATAAGGGCTACATTGCACCACCTGCCTTTGTGGCTTTTGCCAGCACAGACTTGAGGGATGTTCTTGCTGTCTAACACATGCTTGCAGAGATGGAAGAACAGGCATAATAAACTAATTCACTTCTTCTCAACATTTACAATGCACAACGTGCCTTGCTGAGGGCTTTATAGACATTACTTCACGTAATCCCCATAACATCTCAACAAGAAAAGCACTATTATTTCTATTGCTTTAAAGATGAGGAAATCAAGGCTCAAAGGAAGCTAATTAATTTGCCCAATGTCATGTGCTTTGAAAGACACATCCCAGACCCAAACCCTGGTCTTCCAGACTCGAGAACTGAGTTTTTTACCCTTCATCAAGCCAAATGAGTCATAGTTTGTTTTTGCCCAATTTATAGAGAATTCTAACTAAATATGCAGGTTTCAGAAGGCAATAACAGCTTACCCTCAAACAAGGCCCCCAGAAGCTCTGCTGATGGCTGCCCAGAACATCCACCAGGGGTAAATGCCCCATCCCATCACTAAGATAACCTTCACTCAGTAGGAGAGGGTTTGCTCACATGCATGTACCCCCAGAGGAGAGTTGGCACTGCCTCTTTGCCTGGGCTTACTGAGCAAATTCAAAGTGCAAATGCAGGCAAGGAGATACCATGGGGGCCTGCAAACCTTCCGCCGATATTATACTGAGAATCAGCAATGCTCGTCAGCTTAGGAAGTTACACTTGTGGGCAGACCTAACGATCACTTTGCTTAACCTCACTTAAAGTACTCCAACCTCAGTTTTCTCATCTGTATAATAGAGCTAAAAATTATACTCTGATGAAGAATTTGCTGTGAATTAGACAATGCAATGGAAGCATTTTCTGAACCATCAAATGCTCTACAAGCATTGTTCTGCTTGCTGTTCTGGTCAAAGTTTGTTCCCAGGTGGAGAAGAACGACAGCCACAAATGTCTGTCCTTCTGAAGCCTCTGCCTTCCCATAAGAATTTTTATGGCAAGATTATTTCAACCAAAAAGCCCCAAAAGATCAGCAAGCTTGGTATATTACAGAGAGAAAGTCAATGTGGTTGGACCCTAAAAATAAGGCAGAGAGAGGAGAAAATTTCAGTGAAAAGCTGGAGCCAGAATAAGTACAGAATGCAATGTCAAGGAAGGGACCTAGAGTGTATTTGACTTGACTTGGGAAAGCATCAGGAGGTTGAAAGCAGGGGGATATTGTGACACAATTTGGATGTTCGAGGATATCTTTGGGGGCTGTGAGAAGGGACTGGAGAGTGTCAAGATTAAGGTGGAAGGCTGGTTAGAATCCAATGCAGCATCCCAGTGAGATAAGATGGCTCCAGGAATAGGGATTTAACAGGGACATGGTGGGAAGTGGCAAGATTCTAGTTGTATGTTGGAAGAGGGACCAACTGTACTTCCTTTCAGCATATCCAGATGGAACCCTAATTAATTCTCTCTGGAAAACCAAAGATTAAAGGGTTACTGCTTTCTTCAGTATTGAAAAGTGAGGCTGAGGTTCCTTGTCTCCAATGAACTCATTTGATGCCACAAATAACTTTATTATATATTGTTATGTCTCGAGAAAAGGACTTTGGAGATCCCATATCCAATATCTTTATTTACTCCTTAGACATCTAAGGCCAAGTCATGGGGGTAAACCTTCCCATTCAACA
Source organism: Grampus griseus (assembly GCF_964374135.1). Lineage (NCBI taxonomy): Eukaryota > Metazoa > Chordata > Mammalia > Artiodactyla > Delphinidae > Grampus > Grampus griseus. The sequence continues at coordinate 6,463,693 of NC_139018.1, read as the reverse complement.
GAACATTGATCAGCCTAAATCAGAAGGAGATCCCACGTCTCTTAATTTCTGGTCTGATACTTGGTCTTCAATGTCAGCAAAGAGGGATGGACACTAACATCTGTAACATCCCGTGTTCTAGACTGCACTGACAAAGTCACATATGCTGGTCATTCACTGCACACACTGAGCCTCTACCTGCTGGGTTCCACACACTGGGATGCCCAGGTGAGCAGGACCAGCCTGGTCCCTACCCTCACTGAGATTTCAGGGGCATGTTTGCTGCTTGATCGGTGAGATCATGCAGGATGGTTATTATGACCTTTCATGTAATAGATGAGGAAGAACCACAGACATAAGGATATTCAGAAGCTTACCCATTCTCTACAGTGTGTGGTAGGTGGCAACTTCTGGGCCCCAAGCCAGATACTACTGTGCGGATCAAAGAGAAGCTTATGCAGAGGACCTAGTCAGCTTTCCAGGGCCCTGTTGGTATGAGTAGAATAACAGGATTTTGAAAACTTCTATCCTGCCCCCAGCTTTGTGGGCTGAGGCAACTAAGTCAGGGATAAGTCCTTCTGAGTTCAAGTAAGGAGAAACCACAAGGACCCCAGTTTTGTACTTAAGACCGTTTAGGATGTTCAAGTACAGAAAGGTCATGGGCTGGCATGGAGATGGAGGGGGTGTGGGGAGGAGAGAGGCAAGGAACACAAGAAAAAGAGAAAGCCACATCGGTCGGAGAATGTACTCAGAGTGAAAGGGGAAGAAAGGTAATTGAGAACACTGGACTCCCTCTGCTCAGGCTCTGTGGATGAAAGCAAAGGGGGATTAGGTGACCTGAGGGGCCACAGCTGGGCCTCTGGCCACCACAAGTGCACACAGGATAGAAATGCCATTTATTAACCCCATGCATGGTAATTATATTTAATACTGAATTATATTTAATACTGAATTATTTAGTACTGGTAATTATATTTAATAATAATTCCTTTTGTCCATGGGAAATAATAAAAGCTGCTCTGTTTGAGTTTGAGTGTCTTAAGTGACCCATTAGCGACTCCTACTTCTGTCCAGGCTGGCAGTCGAAATAAGACAAAGGAGAGCCATCGCACGCACACTCAGGTTCTGTAAGAGATGGTTCTGAAATCATATAATCCAGTGTGGAAAGAAGGTGTGGGAAGAGCAGAGGCCTAGATAGGGACACAGATCCTGACTCAGTGATTCAATAGCTAAGTGACCTTGGGCAGGATATTTAAATGCTCTGAACCTCTGCTTTCTTACTGATGTCTCTAACACAGCACTCACTGGTGTCAAGAATTGAGCACCCAATGAAACACTGCATGTAAAAGCAGCTAAAGAAATTCCTGGTACCTACTAGACCCTTCACAGCTCCAAAGATTCCTTACTTGAAACCCCTGGATGCTTAGAATTCAGGATTTCTTGAGTTTTAGAAAAGTAATATGGTATAGATATCTTACGTCATGTAACATTCACCCGTCAGGGTCCTAGAGAGCCATCTTCTCCCAATCACCTTACCATGCTTCACTCTTCTTGGCATTTATCACCAACTAAGATGGTATCATTTGTTTGCTTGTGCATCTGTGGGAAATGTGAGGCCATTGGGGCAGGAATGTTGCTTCTTTTGTCATCAATTTATCTCTTGTGCTTAGAACAGTGATTGCACCTGGTAGATGTTTCAAAAACATAGACCCAAAGATCAATAAGATATAACTGGCTCTGTTGATAATAATGACAATAATGGATTGTGTTTATTGAGCGCTGACTATAATATGCCAGGCACTTTCTGTGGATTAAATTTATTTCATCCTCACCACAAACTATTTAAGTTGCTTCTGATTTATCCTCCAAATAAGGAAGTGTGCCCAAAGCTACACTGCTACTAAGCAGTGGAGTGGACATTCAATCCAGTCTGCCTGACCCTGGAGCTCCCAACATGAGGACATGAGGAGGCATTGCTTGCACAAATCTAGGGACTACGACAGAACATGGCAAATGCCCCCACGAGCCACAAATGAGGAAGCAGAGCCATACATCTAGGAAGTGAGGAGGGAATAAAACTTCATGGAGCCTTGGGGGAAGGCTTCATGGAGAAGGTCCAGCTCTGCCCAGCAGCTACAAACAAAGGGCCTTTGCTTCCTCCTTCATCAGAATTGTCTTCTCCCTCTGTCCTCAGGGGTCCTGGCAATAGCTGGACCTTTCTCTGCCTCCCTCTCTCAGATCTTAATTCTGTGTACGTGGCTCTGATTATTGGATGATTCACTCAATTTTCTTTCAGTTTGCCTATAATAACTACCACTTACACAGCGCACACTTATGTGCTGAGCACTGCATTCATCTCTTTACATTTAGTCTTACTGTAACCTGCAGATTGAGGATTATTATCACCATCAGTCATGGGAGGAGATTGAAGCAGGGAGATTGTTTCCTGTCCCTGAGTCCACAGAGAGTAACAAGCATGTGTCCTGGACCCCCTTGTTCATGCTCCAGGGACCCTTTAGACATTCCAGCAGTGGTTGACCTCCATCTGAAGGGGCGTTCTAAACCCCTTTGCTAGATTCCTGAAAAGTAACCCCTCACTCTCCACCATCTCCTATGATACTATTCTATGCCTCCAAACATAGATTTTGCTGTAGGATATTTTAAGTAAGTTTTTCTTCTGATTGCCAAATTAACACCTGCTATCGTAGAAAGTGTGTAAGGTCAGAGGAGTGTAGATATAAGACTACTCTGACATCCAGATATTACTATTGCTGGCTTTTTGATATTTTTCTCTCCTTTGAATGTTGTTTTGGCACATAGATAATACAATGCTGCAGGTAAAGGTGGATCCTTACTTTTCCACCTAACATAGAGTGCTGAGAAATATCCAACATATCAACAATCGTTTCTACATTTCACTTTTTTTATTAATGCTTTTGCATAATCCAACATATGAATGGGCATTTAAATTATTAAGAATGAGACTTTCTCTTAACTTTGGATAATTTACTGAGAGCAGATTTAGTTACAGTTACTTACTTATAGATACTAGAGGCAAAAAGAAATACGTATTTTTAAGGCTCTTAATATGTACTTTAAAAATATTTATTAAGACCTCGCTTTATGTCAGCTGCCACCAGGCTGTTGGTTAATTCTTATTACCTCATTTAATCCACATAACAGCCTTTGAGAAAGCAATATCATACTGTCATTTTACATGTGAAGATACTTAGGCTTGGAGAAGACAAGCATGTAGGCTTAGACTGCTTTCCAGAAACAGTTATATCTACGTGCATTGTTATCCAGATAAAAATATCTTCGCTTATTTAGACACTCTCCGCTGGTTCCCATAGATGCATGTGGGACCTTTTTGTAATAATATATTTTATTGACCTTTCTTTCTCTATGGTCAAAAGCAAATTGCACTGGATATATTTAGAAATTCAGTAGTGAGGCTAATACTGTATACATTTCTATAGCGTGTCTAAGTGAGAACATTTTGATACATAATTTTTAATTTCATCCACCAAGCAATATCAAAGGGAGGATGGCTAGCCTGATTTTTCAAGCTTGCCTTTGACTACTCAGTCAACAGTAGAGCTTGCCCTTAAATCCACATCCCCGACTTTAATCTCTCCCCACTCAGCACAATCCCAAACCTTTAGGCAAAAATAAATTAGGACTCAAAACACATGTTCATACAAAAACCTGGACATGGATATTCATGGCAGTTTTATTCATAATAACCAAAAACTGAAAACAACCTAGATATCCTTCAACAGGTGATTGGTCAAACACACTGATACACTCATACCATGGAATGCTACTCAGAGATAAAGAGAAACCAACTATTGACACATGTAACAACTTAGACAATTCTCAATGGAATAACGATGAGTGCAAAAGCCAAAGCCCAAAAGATTATATACTATATGGTTATATTTATACATACATTTATTTATACATTTATACATCTTTGAAATCACAAAATTATTGAGATGGAAAACCAATTAGTGATGACCAGGATTTAGTGATGGGGCTGATGGCATCAGAAGGGAGGTGGATGTTGTTACGAAAGGTCAACGTGAGGTCTCCTCGTGGTGATGGAACTCTTCAGTCTCTTGACTGTGGTGGTGGATACAGGAATCTACACGTGAGATACAATTGTATAGAACTAAATACACACAAGAATGAGTCCAAGTCAAACTGGGGAAGTCTGAGAAAGATTGGTGGATTGTATCTATGACAGTGGTATTCTACTTGTGATATTATATGATAGTTTTGCAAAATGTTGCCATGAGGAGAAACTGGGTAAAGTCTACACTGGTCCCTCTGCATTATTTCTCACAACTGTTTATTTATCTGAAATTCTCTCAATAAAAATTGTAATAAAAATAAATAAATTAGAAGGATGAAGGAATATTGCATTTTTTCAGTGAAAATGATTTGGGTGAACTTCAGTGGTCCCAGAGCGTCTTTCCTATTGAATCTCTGCTTGGGGCAAGGCTGAAATGGAGTCAGGGTTCTAGAAAGCACATCTATCTTTGGGTGGGAGTCATCCCAACCATGAGCACAGCATGACTGAAAGGTTAAGATCATGATTTCTCCCCTTCCTACCTCCCCAGTCATCCCAAGTGCTCACAACTTTGGAATTCGAGGAGTTTTAACTTTTTTAAAAAAGATGACAATTTCACTTCAATGTTTTCTAATTTTGCTGTAACTGCTACCAGCTGTGGGTTAATGGAGAACATATTCCAGGAGGCATCCTGAGGCCTTTTCATGTTTTCCAGTTGCCCAAGAGCTGACATGGTTAAATAAGAGGGGAGAACAGTGAGAGCAGAGCCTGATTTTATGCGCTGGTTTTCAGAGCCTCGCTGTTTCTTGCTCCAGCGTCTTCAGACACTGGAGTTGAGTGGGTTTCTGGCTCTGAGTCCAAAGAACTACAGAGGACGTGTCAGGACTTTGTTTACTGCTGCCTCTGAAGTTAGCTGTCGGCAATATCCAGATTCGAGCGGTGGGGAACCTCCATCAGCTGCTCTCACTAACCTCGGTCAATCTTCCTGGGTTAAGTTGGAAATGTGATAAACACACCAGGCCCAAAGAGAAAAACAGAGAGCGGGAGAGGAGTGTCTTATTGTCCAAGAAACTCTGCGTGGTTCATCTGCCTTGGAGCCTTCTGCCCTCGTCTCAGCAAACACCAGGAACCCACGATGTGCCAGCTGTCCAGAGGTTTGGGTCTGCCTCCCAGTTGTTTCTTGCTCTGTGATCACATTCATGTCCAGAACTAAATATGAAAATAACACTTTAGGGCAGGCAGGGTTAGGAACAGATGAGGAAAGAGATAGAGAGAGGTGTGATGTGTGGCCCAGGACCACATGGCACCAAATAACCCAACCAGGACTGGAATCCACAGCTTCTCACATACAAGATGCCCTCAAATATACCATCTGAAGCTTTACCAATAATTAAAACTCAGTGCCGCATGGGAAACTCCTGTATTAGAGAAAGGACATGGAGGAGAGGCCAGGGGCGGCTGGAAGACAGCTGGCAAATTTGGACCCCTCTCTCCAGGTAGGCAAGTGTGTCTGTGCTTTCCCACATTATCTCATTTGATCCAGGTGAGAGGGTCTGTAATACAGAGAATATGGTCTCCACTGAAAGGATGAAACTGGGGCTCGTGATGAGTAAATGTATGGGCCAAGGTCATGAAATAATTTAAAATCCAGGTACACTGATGTGGGCTCACAGGATCTTGCCCATTTCAATCATGTAATCAGTGGGCAGTTTTTACTTCCTGAATCAACTGAAGGCATTATTCCCTCATTTCTTAGATGGAGAGGCTAATACTAACCACAGGGCATCAGAGATACCACATGTAAACTTCTGAGGGGGTGCCAGACCTCTCGTAGGTGCCCAGTGCCTAACACAGCTTCCAGTTACTGTTGTATGAGTGGCAGGGATGCCTCCCATGAGGAATGGAAGCCCACCAGCAGGTCATCTGGGCACCAGTGTGTCAAAGACAAGAACCTTTGGAAAAGCAGCACAAACAATGAGTCCAAGTGTCACCCACCCGTGTCCCAGACTGGACGGGACCTTCTCCCTGTGTGCTTCCCAGGATCCTGGACCCCTCTGTGACAGCACAGAGAAGCACATTGTCCTCCCTGGGCTTAACTCTACCCCTGCTTAACTGGGACCTTGTCACCTCCCTGCATCCCCACACAGCCCCGTCCAAAATTCACGATGAAGGCTGCAGCCAGCCCCTCCTGCGCACTTGAGTTCAGGGCTGTCCACTCGAGTTTCTCCTGCTCTGATGGCAAGTGGTCAAGTGCTGGGTGTGCGGGTGTGCATGGGCACACGCGTGCACAGCTCACCCACAGAGCGGGGAAGAGCAGGTCGCTCCTCCAGGACCCCAAGCAATCTGCTTAGCGCCTGGAACGCGCTGCTCCTCTCTTGCGTCTTCTATTAACCTACAGTTAACATCACAGACTGGGCCAGCCATGCAGACTTCAGACAGATCCCTGCTTCCATTTCGCCCACAGATGGCCTTGATCCCTTGCCTCTCCCAGCCCTCAGAAGGCAGCCCATGCATCCATCCCTGCCCACGGTGGGTGAGAAGAGGGCAGGCTGGTCTTCCCACTAAGCCCCGGGGCCTGAATCCAGGATCCCTTATCCCACCCCCATACTGGCACCAAGTGTGGGGGCCAGGGGCTGCAAAATGGGGTTAATGGACGGTGACACTGTCACCAGGAGATAGCAGCCACGTCTCCCCACCCTCCTCCGATGTCTTCTTCCCATTCTTCTTCCTTTGCAAAGTCCTGCTGGCTCATCTCCCTCCGTTCACTCCACCTCCGTCTGGCCTGGTGCTCTCTCTGCCTTTTCCCTCTCCCACTCCTTTTGCTTCATTTCCTCTCCTCCCTGACTCTCCTCTGGGACCCTCTGCCTCTGTGTGGCCTCCCTCTCCTTTCTCTGTCCCCAGTTGTGGGAGTCCAGCCTCTACTCATGGTGTCCGCCCAGCCTCTGTCCTCTGCCTACCCTACATCCGCACCCCACTCGGTGCCTGGACCCTGCTGCACAAGGCAGGGCCTTTCATCCACAGTAGCCTGACCCGGGCACAATATTGCCTTTGTCCTGAGGGTTCCGAGTCAAGTGAAGACAGGGGCACGAGGGTTCCTCTCCACCCAGCCCTGCCCTCTTCTGCTGACCTCACATTGTTCTGTTGTGTCTCTGAGACCAGCCCTCCCACCACCACCCCCACAAACACACACACACACACACACACACACACACACACACACAGCGGCCTCTGCAGCTCTAATCAGCGCTCACAATCCAGGGAGAGCAAGAACCAGGAGGTGTAGATCTCTCCTTCATCCTTAGTGTTATTATTTTATAGAATATTAAGGCTCTGCTGCGATATCTCTGGGTGGAAAAATGACCAGACAACTATCTCAAAGAATATGTGTCTTTGGAACATGCATGAAATGGACCAACAGATTGTCTAATTACCATTCACTAATAAGTCAGACTCTTTGTGCTTGAGAAAGGAAGTCACCAGCCTTAGCCCCAATTGGACAAGGTTACTGATATCTGCAACATCCACTGGAATGAAGTAAAATAAATACTACATTGGGGTCAGAGGTTGTAGTGGAGAAAGGTGAAAAATGTGATGGTTGGGGAACCATGGGACAGAATGTGATGGAAGTTTTAGGTACTGCACTCCTTGGTCCTCTCTGATGGCAGCTGGAGAAATGGGGTGATCCAGGACACCATACCCTAATAGGGACATGGGCAAACTGGACCCTGCCCAGAGGAACATGGCCAGGGGCAGGGTATTCTCTAGTCTCTGCCTTAGAAGAATCATTGATTGAACTGGGGCTGTTCAGCCAGCACACTGGAGCCAAAAAAGGAATTATCCTAAGATAATAGGAAAGCACCATGAGGAAGTGGGAATAGGCTTGTTCTGGATAAGTCAATGAAGGCAATTCATCAGCTCATTCACCAAATATCTACTGAGAACTTTGTCCATGTGAAGTATGAAGCACGGAACTGGGGACTCAGTGGAAGACACAACACAAACAGTCTGTCTTCATTTAGCTTAAAGTTTCTGGAGAAAGACTCCACTGGAAAATGGGATCTAAGGGGAGGTCAGCTCTAAGGAGTAAGCACAGGGAGGAGTAGGACCCATGACAAGGAAGGAATATCAAAAAGAGGTTTCACTCAACCGAAGCAGGGATGCTCTGACAGTCAGAGAGATCCACAGATTCTTCGGGCTGCCATGGGAAGCGTTGATCTTCCTATTATTCGAGGTGTGTGTGCAGTAGCTGCATCTTCTATGACAGATGCTCCTGAGGGGATGCAAGCCCTAGGCAGTGAGGTTGGACTTAACACACTGTAAGATCCATTCCAATTCTGGTCATTTCTGGAAATCAGAGAGTAAAATTGCTGATAATCATTGTATAAGTTCTAATAAAACATCTGCTTTTAATGATATTTCTCACCTGGACAACACAGACAAGTGGGGCAAGGCTGTGTCCAGCCTCAGGAAGATTTATGTGTGTTGTACACCAGCCACCACTGGCTCTGTGAGCCCAGGCAGATGTCTCAGCTTCCTGCATCTGTTAGACGGGGAAGGATAGTATGTCAGCTTTGTAGGATTTTTTGTGATAATTAAACAAGATACAGATATATGGAAAATATCTAGCATGGTCCATGGCACATACTAGACATTTAGTGATGGGTTGCTATTATTATTTATCATTAGTATCACCATTAAGCCAGACATGGAGTCATAGTATCACAGAAAGTATATGGCTAGAAATTATTAAACTGATGTTACTAAACACTAGAAAATATTGTAACATAAAAAAAGTTCCTTTTAAATTATTTAAAACTACATTAAAAAAATCTAGGAATAAAACTAATGTGAAACATCCAAGAATTCTATGTAGGAACCTAGAGAGTAGTCTCGATTATTAAAAAAAAAAAAAAAAAAGAACACATGTATAAGAGACTCACAATGCCCTGGGTGAAAAGACGGAATGGTGTAAAGATGTCAAGAATCTCCAACTGAATCTACAAAAGTAATATAATCTCAATCAAAATCCCAAAGGAGTCTTTTATGGAACTTGGCAAGACAGCACTAAAATTCATCAGAAAAGAAAATGTACAGGAATAGTCAAAGAAAAAATTAAGAATAATGGGACGGATAACTTGCCCTACAGATGGCATAAAAAGGGCTATAAAGCTACAATAATTAAAACTATAATATTATCCCAGGAAGAGATGAATGGAGAAATATCAGAGGAGAAAGAGTTAAGAATTGGCCCCAAGTGTGTCTAAGAATAAAACGTACAAAAAGGAGGACCTGTCAAATCCATGGAGGAAATATGCCTTCTGAAAAGAATGAAGTTATATTTGGTTATGTACTTGGAGAAAAAGGTAATCAAATGCCTTCCTCATAATCTATCCCCAAATAAATTGTAGATGGATTTATTCATTCCCTTTAGAAATATTTATTCAACATCTGGGTGCCAAGGCTTTGCTAGGCACTCAGGTGTATAGTGGTGATGGGCCCTTAAGTAGACACAGACACTGAACCAATGGCTCTTCCATTTGGGAGCTGGACAACAGGGAAGGTAATAAGGTGTCATTTCAACTATGAGAAGTGCTGGGAAGGAAACCAACATGTTTCTGTGTCAGAGGAGAAGGGGGTCAGGGGGCTTAATTAAACAGGTTGCTCAGAAGGGGTCTTTTAGTCGAAATGCAGGGTGGAAGAGACATGTGAAAGGCCAAAGGCAGGAAAGACTTGGTGCTTTCCAGAAACTGAAGGAGCCACCTGGCCTCCAGACGATGCCTGAAGGTGTTAAAAGATGGGGTTGGAGGGGTAAGCGGGGTTAGAAATCTAAATGTCAAAGAAACAAGTAGAAGTGTAGAGGAAAATATGGTTGATTCTGTTTCACTGAGAGGTGGGGAGAGACTTCCTAAGAAGGATACAAAATCTAAAAGCCAGAAAAGATATTTTCTCCAGTAAAACAACTAGTACTACTACTACTACTGTACTGCTATACTACTGCTGCTACTATACTACTACTACTACTACTACTACTACTACCACTATGCTACTGCGGCCAGTATACTACTACTACTGCTACTACTGTTACTACTCCTATACCACTACCGTTGTTACACAACCACCACTCTCATTACTACTACTACTACTACAACTACTATACCACCACTACTATACCACCACTACTCGTAGTAGTACTGTTATACTAATACTATTACACTACCACTGCAATTAATGTACTACTACTTCTACTACTACACTACTGCTGCTCCTATTGCTGTTACTACCACCACTACTACTGCTAATACTACCACTACTACTGCTTCTACTGCTACTACTACTATACTCTTATGCTACTTTGCTACTTCTACAACTATACTCCTCCTCCTCCTCCTATTACTACTCCTACACCTACTATTGTTGTTATACTACCGCTACAATTATTACTAATACTACAACAACTATACTACCACTCCTATATTAGCACTACTATACTAATACCAGCATACTACTACTACTGCAATTACTATACTATGACTGCTAATATACCACTGCTGCTACTCTACTAATAATGCTACAGCTACTATACCACTACCACACTGCTACTATACAACTACTACCATATTACCGACGCTACTCTACTACTACTACTACTGCTAAACTACCACTGATCCTTCTACTACTAGTAGTGGTGCTACCACTACACTTCTAGATGACAGAATTCACCATAAACAAAGTTTAAAAATGGAAAACATATTTACCATGATTTATAATGATGTTAATATTTAGAGTGCTTGATATGTGCTTTACAAAAGTTAGCTGAGGAAAACTCCCAGAGGTAAACACTGTTATTGCTCCCACTGTGCAGATGAGGAAACTGGGAGAAGGACCAGAGAAGTAACTTGCCCAAGGTTGTACAAAAGTCAGCAGAGGAACCAGAACTCTGTCCAGGCTGCCTGGTTCCACCGTCTGTTCTCATCTTTACCATGCTCTGTTGTGTTGCCAATGCCACCTTCTCATGTGTCTAATTCAAAGCAAATACAGCTGGAGTGCTCATCCACCAACACTGATGGGAAGTCTAGCATGAGCATCCCCTCCATGCTACTTTTTCAGACATGAACCTGGTCCTGGGAAGTGGGACAGGATGGCTGCTGCAGCCCAGTCCTGGCTCAAGTCTGCACCGTCCAGTCCAATGACAGGTGACTTCCAGCTGCCTACCTCCCGCTGTGGAAGCAAGGGCTCAGGCCTCACCTGCACCAACCCAGTCTCCCTTCCCTAGTCTTCCCATGTCAGAGGGGCTGCTTTCTCTCCAGCTCAGGTTCCCACCATGTAGATGCCTATAACCCCTGTCCTGGGGGAATTTTCTGTCCCCTTCTCAGGTTGAGCTTTTCTCTTCTTCAGTTCTCAAAACATCAAAACTTTGATCCCCTGCCCCATCAGACAAATCCAGCTTAATTGCCTCAGTGGGCCCAGGCGTAGAAATCAAAGACCTGTTTACGGAGGGCACCCGCCACCTGGCATGTTTCCTCCCTGGGCCTGGAATACACAAAACCCTCCCAATCCTCCTGGGATTAGGGAGAGCCTGGACACTAAAAGCAAAAGCTGGCGCTCTGCCTGTTGGAAGGAGGGGCTTGGGGGTGGGGATGAGATTTGGGGAAATACCTGTCATTTCTTTATGGAGAACCTATAGGTGAGAAAAAATAAAAGAGGTATTTTCTCAATAGACTATTTTGCCACATTAATATCTTAGTAAATTATAGGAACCCTTTATATACACATATAGAGTTAATAAGAGACAGACAAGTGAAGAGAAAAAATGTTCAAAATTTCTAACGTTCCCCCCAAGCAAAATAAACACCAATGGCCAATAAGTCCATAAGAGGATGTACAGACTTATGATTAATCAGGGGAATGAAAATTTTTAAATTGAGACACAATTGCTCTGATTGCAAACCATTTTTAAAAATGTAATCGGAAAAACTGTTGAAAAGCAGGCATTTTGACCAAAGTTGATTAGAGTGAAAACTGATACCATTTTGGGAGAACCATTTGGCTTTTTTACAACAATGAAAAAGATGCATACTTTTGACCCAGCAAGTGTATTTTTAGGACTCTAAAAATGCTCATACATTTGAACAAGTACATATAAAAAGAATATGCAACTTGTCATACAATTACATAACATAAAATATATATTTGGGTGATAGTTTTAACAATGTTTGCAGAATAACAAAAATTAGAAAGTTGGGGAATGGTTAATTCAATCTAAGCTATGTAATTTTTTGCTGCCATTAAAAAGTGTGTTACGCGGCCACTTACATAGAAGTCCATGTTACATTATTAAGAGGAAAAAGCAATGTAAGTGAAAAATGTAGACAAGTGAGAAGCCCAAGTTAACTTTGAGATATAGATAGATAGATATGACAGATAGATGGATGAATGGATAAATAGATGTTGATAAAACACAAATTATAAATTATATATTACATTAAAATGTGGTTATATATCCATAAAATTATAAGACATATAAATATGTACTTATATGTTCATACTAAATATATGCCAATTTGGTTATCAAAATGTTTCCCAGGTTGATATCTGTAGAAACAAGGTATAGAATTGTGTGTACTGGGAAAGAGTAGAAAAAATAATGTAAGACTTTCATTCTATATTTCTCTATAATAATGCAATTATTGTTATTTTTTATATGTAGATTTTTTAACTGAAGTATAGTTGATTTACAATGTTTCAAGTGTACAGCAAAGTGACTCAGTTACATATATATTATTTTTCAGATTCTTTTCCATCATTGGCTATTACAAGATATCGAGTATAATTCCCTGTACCGTACAGTAGGTCCTTGCTGTTTATTTTACATTTAGTAGTGTGTATCTGTTAAATCCTTATTTATTCCTCCTCCCTTTCCCCTTTGGTATCCATAAGTTTGTTTTCTGTGTCTGTGAGTCTATTTCTGTTTGGTGAATAAGCTAATTTCTATCATTTTTTTAGATTCCATATATAAGTTGTACCATGATATTCACCTTTCTTTGTCTGACTTACTTCACTTAGTATGATAGTCCATCCATGTTGCTACAAATGGCATTATTTCATTCATTTTTATGACTAATATTCCATTATGTATATATACCACATTTTCTTTATCAATGCCTCTGTTGATGGACATTTAGGTTGCTTCCTTGTCTTGGCTATTGTAAATACTGCTGCAGTGAACATTGGGTGCATGTATCGTTTTGAATTAGAGTTTTCTCCAGATATACGCCCAGGAGTGGGATTGCTGGATCATATGGTAGCTCTATTTTTAGTTATCTTTAAGAAACGTCCATTCTGTTCTGCATAGTGGCTGCACCAGTTTGTATTCCCACCAACAGTGTAGAAGTTTCCCTTTTCTCCACACCCTCTCCAGCATTTATTATTTGTAGACTTTTTGATGATGGCCGTTCTAACTGGTGTGAGGTGATACCTCGCTGTGTTTTGATTTGCATTTCTCTACTAATTAGTGATGTTGAGCATCCTTCCATGTGCCTGTTGCTCAGGTTGATATCTGTAGAAACAGGATATAGGATGGTTTATAGTGGGGAAGAGTAGAAAAAATAAGACTTTCACTCTATATTTCTCTATCCTTTTATTTTTACAATCAGTATTGCTTTTTAACTTTAAAACAGTTCCCAAAAGTTAGATCAGTTCCCCTCCGTGAGTCAATGCCCACATGCTTTTTCCCTCATGTGTCCATTCATCACACAGGTATGTTAGTCCTCTGTCGTCGGAGGCCCCTTGAAGAACTCTGAGGGTGGAAGTCACATCCTCACAAGGCAGCCTTTTCTGTCCTGACCACTCCACCTACAGGAAAGTTCTTCCTTTTCAGAAGAAGCCCTGGGTCCTCTGCCTGTGATGCTGCATTTGCACAGCCCCCGCTGGCTGGCATCAATGGCAGCACGTGGAGTCAAAGCCCTTCTGGGAACAGCTTCCCCGTATGTTGAAACTCAGCAAACATACAGTTGTTTCGGACAAGCCCAAAAGCCAGCCTCTGCTTGGGAAATACCCGTAGGAAGCTGGTGGTTTCTGTGTCTGGGACTCTGCTTGGAAATTCCTAACCTCCCTTCTCTCTTGCCCTCGGGCAAGTGCAGATCCCTCTGTTTGCAGAGCCTGCTCATCGGGCACGTTAACACACCAGGCAGTCAACCTCACCAGTGACAATCATGAAGCACCTCAGCGTGAGTGGAGCTCCTTTTCATTCTGCAGAAAGTGGCTCTCCCTGCACAATGTGGCTGCCTGAAGCATCCTTCCCAAACAGACATCGAATACATGTCCCTGTTTCAATGCCTCTCCTGGTTCCCCCACCTGCAGGTCAAACCCCAGGCCTCTCAGCCTGGCCTCCCATCCTGCTGTCTCTGCTCTCACCTCCATCCTTGCCTCCCACCCACTGCTGCAAAGGCAGCCCAAAGTCCAGGTAGGTTGAGCTGCATGCAGACTCCTTCATCTCTAGGCCCCTCACTCCCATGCATCTACCTGCATGCTGTTCTGTCTGCAGCATCCATTTCCCACAGCATCTCCTGCCTGTTCTTTAAGACTCAGCTTAAACTTTATCTCTTCTGGAAGCCTTCCCAGGTGACAGCCTCCCAAGGTGGGTTGGAAGCCCTCCTCTGTGCCACGACAGCCCCCTGTCAGGCCACCTGTTGCCATGTTAGTCTCAACCACAGACTGTGAGCTCCGTGAGGATGCAGTCCCTGTGTGTCTTCTCCCATGCAGCCTGGACATCCTACCTGTCATATATTTGTTGAATATATGAATGAATGAATGAATGAATGAACGAGCAGATGAAAAACCAACTTATATATTAAGAAAACAGAAGGTCAGAAGCGAGTTACTGGAAACATGAAACACCTTTATAACACCAGGGAGCCCAAACTTGCACACTCTGGAGTAGAGGAAGCCACAAATTAAGAGCCATCACTGGGCCAAATGGACCAAATTAGTCTCCTCCCTCTGCACCTGTCCCCATTACTCTTTCCCAGGCTGAATTCTTGGATTTCCACTTTTGCCAAGTCTTGGGCACCAAGCTTACTCAAGTCACTTGGGATCTTCCAGGAATTTGAAGGTTTCAGTCTTGAGCCTCTTCAGATCTTGGATTGAATGAGATGCACTGAAACACAGCATGGACTCTGAAATCCACCCTCCATGCCATCCCCACCCACAGCCCACAGTCCTGCTGTGATCTCACGCTATGTCCCTGGACTTGCAGAATGTACCTGCATGTTTCCTCCTGACCAAAGAAAGCAAAACAAAGGAAGAAATACCTTTGTCAGTCACTCTCCATAAAGCTTGTAGTCCAGGGAGACCAGGGACAAGAAAACAAGTAGGACAAAGGGAAGTATGGGCAACGGGGCAGAGAGAACTCACTCCAACTGGGAAACTAGGTCTTCAGCACAAGGAGAAGGAAAAGAATTTGGGGACAAAAGAAGGGTAGAGCAGTGGGAACAGAGAGGGAGAGACATATGAAAAAACATGAAATGTACAGGGGCCACCAGGAAGCTCTGTGTGGTTCCAGGGTGAGGTAGAGAGCATGGGGTGTCATTAAAAATGAGTCTAGAAAGTGGCCAGGTGGAGATAGGCCCTGGCTGGTCATCTACAGGATATGGACTGTAACCTCTTTTTAAATAACCTGGAAGGGATTTAATGGTTCACCAACCTGAATGTCACTCAGCAGTGACAGAACCTTATCCTAAACAGTCACCAGAATGATAATAAGCAATCAGTGGCACAAAGAGTTAGAGACACACAGGAGAACATCTACTAAAGGCCAGGCTGGACTGTATTTCTCAGTGAAAACTTTCACAACACATTTCAACATGGGAATCTACCTTTTGAGATTCCATACTTTAGAAATAATACGGATTGTGACTCCGGGTGAAAGATGTTTCTAAATTCCCTGAGATCATCTTGATCCCATATATAAATATATACAGAGCACAAAATAATTTTCACTTTGAGATACATATTTAAAAGAACGTTTCAAGTAGAATAACATAATCTTCACATCTTCCAGCCTATGACCTCTTGTGTATTTGATTTTCCAATTCCAAACTTCTTCTTAGCGAATTGTTAAATTGCCTCTGTGAAGGGATTTTAAAACCTAAATTACGAAACCAACCACTAAGTCATCTCTAATAACTATCTCTTTTATATGCGTAAATACATTTGTTTCTCTTTCTCCTAAACTCAACCCCACCTTCAATGGAGAATCCAGCCTGATTGGCTCAGCATTTACTCAAGCTAGAGTAGGATGTGATGGTGGCATGGAGATGGACACATGTTTTGGATTAACCCCGCTGATTACTCTTTTTCACTGTACAGAGAAGAAATCATGGCATTAGTTTTCCAATAAGGACAGACCTCACAGAAGTTATTCCAACATTCCATACTCGATAGAAGCAAAAGTGCATTTTATCAGGCACTTTAACTTCATTAACTGAAGTATACATTCCAACTCCAGGTTTTATATGAACTTATCAAGACGATTTTGAAGAATTACTTGATGCCTTATGGACTTTGTCACTTACAAAATAACTCTCCTGAAGCTCTGTTTGACCAGCAGCAGATAGAATGCACTCAAAAAGGGAAAACTTTACTTCTGAAATTCTAAACCACAAAAGAGTTCAGATGAGCCTTGTATCAATGCACCAAACTTTTCAATGGGGGAAGGCGTGGGTCTTCATTCACTGAGGTGCAGAAAGTATCTTTCTGTGGTGGCTTCCGAGGATGTTACTATTTGGTCACCTAGGGGAAGCCAGCTGAACGAAGGGTCTGGGTTGCAGAAACACAGGCAAGAACTTCACCAGGGCCAGACCCCAAAACAACCCAAACCCAAATGCTGAAGTGCCCAGGAATTAAGGCACATATGCCCTGCTTGCATGTGATTCCTTACTTCTGGATTTATATCACGGTCCTACTCAGCATCCTCAGCATTAATGAGCAGACGTCTGCCACAACATAGCAACATACCCATGTGCTAAGACTGAAAATACAAGTACCAAGAGCAGCCCTGGAGGATGCCTCCCTGTTTTCTGGCTGCCTTTCTGGAAAGGATGGCTCCCAGGGCCAGAATGCACCTTGGAGCACAGTGGGGTAGCATCTGAGCTTACTACTAGGTAACCCATAAATTTTGAGTCTCGGTTTCCTTGTCTATAAGACAGGAATAATAACAACTTCTGGAGATGGTTCTGATGGGGAACTAAGAGGAAGAAATGTGAGAAAGTACACCATAAATTATGAAACGCTACTGAGATGCAAATTGTCATGATTATTTATAAGGACCCAAAGGTTGTCCCAAGACATATTTTCTGCATCTCAATTCTTCCATCTCTTCTTTGGGACACCTCATCTCCCCCTAAATGCCTCCCTTTGCTGGGATACAGCCTCCCCTGCTGGTCTCTAAATTAGCACATCTTCTTTCCACTCCCCCTGAGATTATCAGTTCCTTTAATCCAATGAAATGAGAAGTTCAGTCCACCATCTTCAAAGAATAAGAATAAAATTTGGGGACCAAAATTATACCCATTGGGATTGCTTCTGCGGAAATACTTTGGAATTCCTTTTCATGCCCTATTAAATAATTAAAATGTTTCTTTTCTGCATTCAATGTTAGTTATTTAAACCCTAGTCCTAAGCTCCGCTAGCAACCTTATTAGCACAAAACTTTCTTTTCCAGTTGGGTTAGTTTTATAGATTTTTGCATAGGAGGCATGCATACAGACAAATATAAGTGCATGGCTGTGGTTATTGTCCTACAATCGTAGGAAATAAATTGAAATTAAGCTGACATGATTAATCTCACTCCACCTCATAGCTTCTTAGCATAATCGATGTCCTTCATTTGTGTTAGGAAATATTAGCACATCAAACTCATTTCTGTGGACACTAGCAGATCTAAGTGGTACCCTACCCTACAGTTCCATCCTGGAGTGGAATTGAGGGTGGATGCTCAATGTTAATGAGTTGGTATTTCATAATTAGGCATAAGAACACAGTTGCAAAATGTTAGGATGGAAAGAGAATTGGAGTCATCACATAGATAAAGCCAGAAGGTCCACGTGGTAAACTTGAGGATTTCAACCATTTTCTTCTGCTTCTCTCCCAAGTCCTATTCACTCAGAATTTACAAGTCCACTCTGCTCTCTCTGTGATTGACCTGGAGAGGGAGAAGCTGCTTGTGAAGGCCCAAAGTCTTGATGAGCATCAGGAAAGGAGGACGAAGAGAGCTCATGAAACCCAGTCTCGGGTGCCACTTAGAACAGGGGACACCTGGCTGCCCATGTCCCATTCCCTGCAGAACAACCACACACCACAGGGACCTTGTGCAGAACAACCGCACACCACAGGGACCCAAGGCTGGGCACAGTCAGGATGGTCTGGGGGCTGCCGTCCTGGGATCTGAGGGCCAAGGACACAACAGGCCATAGTCAGAGGCAAAAGAAAGGCTGAGCCTGCTCAGACCAGACCAAGAAAGTAATGGCAAGCAAAATGCATAACCCATGCAGAGTGATCAACCCAGAACTTGTGCAGCTAGAATGACCTCTCCACGGCAACTCTCGAATGCAGGCCTGCTGCTGGAAGAAAGAGGCCCAGGCTTTGTTTTTCTACCCAAGAGAACCCTCCTCTCCCCGTGCTGGGACTATTCCAGATGCCATCAAGGCATCGTGCTCCTGGGCATCAGCTTCGTTGTGGAAGTGATGCCCTAAATGCTCTTCATTTCAAGTAACGTTAGTTTCTGAGTCTCTGCTTAGCTCCTGCCCCATTCTTCCCAATTATACGCATTTTCTCCAAGGCCATCTGCATGGGAGGAGGTGACTTTGGTTGGAAGAAAAAGCACCCTGAGGAGAGGGAGAAGAAATCGCTGCTGATGTATGTGTCTTTGTTAGACCCAAAGCCAAGTGTGAAACAACTGGGCAGTTCTACTCACACCTTCCAATGCATTCTCTGTTTAAACAGGGACACTGGGAGGACAGGTGGGCAGCAGGTGCATGGGCTGATGGGAAGGCAAGGGGATGGGAACACATGGGGCCCGGGAGGGAGTGCTGGTGCAAAACCGGGGGCTCAAGCACCTCGGGCAGACCTGCGCTGGGTGGAGGGAGGAACAGCCGGGAAAGTGGCTCAGAAGTTATAGGAAGCATCTACTTCTATGTGGGAACCTGGAGGCAGAATCCACAGTGAGCCTGGGGGAGGATGGGAGAGCTGAGCTGTGTGTCAGCAGGAATGGGGGGATAGAGCCAGCTCAGAGTGTGGGAGCCGAGGGCCGGTCAGGAGAGGACTGGGGACACGGGTGTGGCAACAGGGTGTGATGGACACTGGATGCCCCACCCAGATGCTTTTATTGTGAAATTCCCATTGTACCAGATCCTGGGAGTGCTGGCGGCCCTTCAGGAATTGCCTGGGCTGCAAAGAGCCATGTCACCCGAGGTTCCAGCCTTATTGGACTGGCTCACACCCCGTGACTTGTCCACAAGAGGATAAGGATGGGCAGCTCTGCGGGCATTCCTGGCTCCAGAGCCAAGGCTGTCCTGGGGTCTGCATGGCAACTGGACTTTGCTCTCTACTCTCTCTGCTTCTTCCCCTCCCTACTAACCATCACTTCAGAGCTGGCTTCCTGGAGAGCCCAACCTGAAATCGAGGTGAGGAAGGACATGCATGTTAATGAGGGTTCCCTGAGCAATGGGCACCCTGCTAAACACTTCCGGTACCCTGCCCTGGGCACTTTTCCCGACAACCTTATGACTGGGCAGCAGCTTCGGACCCTGTTACAAAGTAGGAAGCAGGCTCTGGGGGCAGGCGGTGACCTGCCTGTGGTCAGACACCTGGCAAGGGGCAGAGTGAAGGAAGATGGCTCCAGAGGGACTCCCAGAGGCCACATGTGTGACCTGGGGACAGCTGGCCAGGATAATTAGGCGGCTTCGTAGGGTGCAGGTCCTACCAGTCTTCCGGAGAAGTCTGGCATCTGACACTAGATTGCTACCTCTGGAACCCTGGATCTGAATTCTGACTCTGCACTTTACTAGCTGGGCAACCTTGGGCCAGTTACTAAACCTTTCAGAGCCTTGGTTTCTCCACTGATAAGATGGGGTTTAGATCTACTTTACGATGTTTTCTAAGGACAAAGCTTTAAAAACACATTGACACAGACACCGTGATAAAAGGTCCATGACGAATGATGAATAAACAGCAGCTCCCCACCTCTCCCCAAACTCCCAGCCCTCTAACCCCCTCCCCAGGGTTTGCTGCTTGGCTGCGCTAAGCCAGTGGGTCCCAGCATCCCTGTCTGCAGCTGGGCAAGGCTGGGCTGTCCCTGGGAGCCCCACCACCTGCCATCCGTTGGTGTCCTATTTTCCTCTGAGAAGAGCACACCCCGGCCTTGAGCCCACCTGCTCCCAGGAAGAAGGAGAAAGGATTCCCAGGCAGACCCACCTGGCTCCCACCAGTCCCCACCCCCATGCTCAATGGGCCACCCAACCTCCCCCAGCAGGCCTGCCTTTCCCACCCAGAGATGAAAGGTTCTATTTCTGCAGCTGCCAGAGATGCCCCCTCTGCCTGCTTCTCTCTTGGGCCTGGTGACAGGCCACCCTGTGGCCCTGTCAAGTCTCATGTTCTGAAAGTCAATGCACCTTCAAAGAAAGGTGACTTCGTCCCCAGAGAGCAGTGGGGAGGGAGGCCAGATGTGGGGAAGCAGCCACCCTTCCACCTCCTCCTCCAGGACTGATGCCTTGCTTAGAGCTGACTACAAACTTTCCCCGGAGATAACCAGAGACAAGCCAACCGCCCCACTCTGCCCCTAATATATCAGCCCTAGGAATGAGGTCGCATCCGTTTGTTGTCTCTCCATCAGAGGAGCCCTGACACCTGTGTTCTCTGTACCAGGACAGCGTGGAAAGGAATTGAAGGTGAGTAAAAAGGCTGGAGGGAGTGCATTCCTTTTCCTAGACTCCTGTACCCGTTTCTCTAGGGTAAAGAAGAACGATGCTAGGAAGACTCTAGCTCTTCTCAACAGCAAATCCAGAACTGTAAAAATCCCTGGCAAGCCCCCATGCACCACAGGAGAGAATGGTCTTTCCTGGGGGCCCAGGCAGGAAATGGGAGCAGGTCACTGAGCCCTGCTGGGGGCCTGGTTTCCTTTAGTGCACCGGACACATGGAATCCCATTTACTTCTCTCAGAGTCTCCCCAAGACAGATAACAAAGCCCCCGTTTTCAGAGGAGGGAAGAAAGTCTTGGAGATGGTCCTGGCCCATTCAGAGTCACATAGCCAGTGACCTTCCCAATGATGTCAGATCCCTACATGGCCACCCTCTCTACCATAACCCACTTCTGTTTGCTCAGAGCTCTGTAGCCTCCAGAGGACTTTGCCCAGCCAATGAACAAATCACCTTGATCACATCCTTACCGCATGCCCATTTTATGAAGGAAACCAAGGCCCAGAAAGCTCAGGAGACATCCCAACATCACATATGGACAGCTTAGCTCTGGCAGGCTGTGTTAAGGTGGGGGGCTGCTGTGTGTGCTCTGAGTGGCCTTGGACTTACTCTTGCCCCTGCCTGCCAGCTCTGGGCACCACCTCTTTACAGCATGAAGAATGACCAGGTGGAAGGCTGTGGGGTGGAGGGGGCAAATCATCCCCTGACTTTCCTGCAGTCAGTCAGTTATCCTTAGTAACCACTAATCTTCATGGAGAGTTTATGGAGACAAAGCCCAGGCATCGTGTAAGCGCTTCATCTGTATCATCCCATTGCATCCCTTGCTAACGCTTTTAAGATATTATTATTCTCCCACTTTACACAGAGGGCATCTGGAACCTTAGAGGGGTTAAGTCAGGGACCAGGTTCCTCAGCGATTTAGTGGCAGATCAGGGATTCTATTCCAGTCTGGCCCAGAGCTGGGGGTCTTAATCACAGCCTAGCCCTTAATCTGTCCTACTTTTCCCTCTTCTCCTCGCCTCTCTTCCCCTCCCCTCTCCTCTCCTCTCTCTCCCTCCTTCTCCTCTTCCTTCCTTTCTTCCTCCTTCTCTCCCTCTCATTATAAAAAGAACGCACTATATGTAAGGGGAATCATGAACCCTGCTGAGAGCTCCTGGGCTGTTCCGCCATTTTTTTTTCTGTACCACGGACTATAACCTGAATGGATCTTTCTTTACTATAAGTGTGGAAAAAGTTACAGGCATGAAGCTGTTCACTGTGGGTTTATGGTAAATCAATAATCAGAAATACCCTTTGTTCTATTGGGGTGCCAAGTCAATGGTGGTTTTAACATGATAAAATATTCTGCAGTGCTTAAAAATAATTGCTAAGATGTGTCAATGGTGGTTTTGTCGAGGTTGTGAATGTCTCAGAGATTTTTTTGCTTGAACTTTTTGTGTCTTCTAAATTTTTTACAACGAGCATATATTCATTTTGTAATCAGGAAAAAGAAACAATAAATCTAAAATGTAATATGAAGCTTAGGTGGAAACACAGGGGAAAGAAGTATTTATGAGAGACTGTTCCTGGAAGATGGAGCAGGATGGCATGAGCTTCTGGCCATCCTGTAGAGTGGCAGGTGACCTGAGCTGGAGCTACCCAGGAGGTGCATGGAGAAAAAACTAGCCAAAGTAGATGCTGGGATGAGCCCACAGCCCAAATCCCATCTTCCAGCCTAATGAGCTGAAGAAGTTGTTGTTTCCAGAACATTCCATCTGAAGCTACCACACCCATGGTGGCAGGCCTTCCCACTACCAGTGATGGACTCTCATTGGCCAAGGGCGAGAGGGCACTGTGTGCATTCTGGAAAGTGTTAACCAAGAACATCCTGGTTATCAGAGTTTATTGACTAAAAATATTATTTACATAAAATATTTTTTTTTGTGCAAGTGTTCTTATACTTGGGTTACAAGAAGGGTCTGCCTCACTTAAGATCAGTCATCTAGTAGCATCATTATGGAAAACAGAGATGGGCATGAATCCCAGCATCTCCCATTTATCTCCCAGCCATTCCCAGGTACTTAGGACAGAGAAGCCATCACAGTCCTTTGTCCCCCTCATCCTCTTCAATTCTCCAGCTTATCAGTCCTGCTAATCGTTCCACACACACTCACATTGAGGGTCCCTCCCTGGAGGAAGACTTCTGGACTCTGAACCTCAGGCGTCTTGTGGGTGCCCACCCTCCCTGTGCTGGCCCTTGGCAGAGCCTTTGGCACACAGCACTGGCACATCAACTTACTGGTCCCCTGCCCAGCTCCTGGAGGCCACAACTCCTCAAGGGTGGTTCACAGGTGTCCTCCCATTCAAGAACCCAGCACAAGGCTTGGCTCTGAGCAGGTGCCAAGCAACCAAATGAGCAGATGAGCTAATGAATGAGTGAATGAATAAATGAACAAATACATTTTTATTCCTCGCAAGATATTTTAGGATGAGAACAGTATTACCTAATCCAAGAGCAAAAGCTTATTCTGCAATGTTTGAGAAAGTACAGGTGCACTTAAGTCTCCTGTTTTATTTTGCTCCCTTTCACAAGCATTTGAGTTCTCTGGAGGGAACTTTTCCTTGGTCCCTTCCTATCCTCCCAGGATCTAGGGTCCCCATGAGTTTTTGTGACATGAATAAATGAACCAGTGAATGTGTGAATGTCACTTCTCTGGTTCCTTCCTGTGAAAAGCTTGCGGTTCTAAGGGCCTTCAAAGGAAAGCATCACAAGAGAATGTCACCTTTCAACAAACTGTGAACTACTTTGAAAGAAAAATAAAATAGCAATCAAGATACATGTAAGCGCTCCCAGCACTAGGGGACATGTTGAAATTAGTGCTGGCCTGAAATGAACGCTTTTATTACGGATCTCAAAGTCATAAATCAACCAGGGAGTGAGCTAACACTCTGGGAATGGAAATCAACCCCCACAGGCACAAGAGAGCAACTCCAGGTGTCTGACAAATATCTTTGCATCTGCAGGAAACTTGTCTATAATGTGGGAATATCATTTGGCAAAAACCTCTTATTTAGAGTTCAGCCTCATGTATGAAGTGACGGTATAATGCCCGCTGAGGCTGTGAGACTTTGGGCAGCTTACTTAAACCCCTGAGACTCAGTTTCCACATCCAAAAAATTAGGAGAGTGGGAATAGCAGTGCCTGCCATGTACAGGTTTTATAGGTGTTAACTAAGTTCATGAAGACAGCACAGGGCTTGGTCGTTAATAATCAGTCAACCCCTTTAAACATTTAAACTGGTTTGATGTTTTCATGACTATCACAATAATTTGAACATTAGGACAAGCATTTACCAGGGGCTTCACTCATTTTATACTAAATTTTTGCAACAGTACCAAATGGTAAATATTACTATTTTCACTTTCTTTAGGAGAAAACCAAGATTCAGGGCGTTCTGCTGTACACAAGATCGCACAGCGTGTAGCGGCTGAACTGGGCATTCTACTCTGGCGAAGTCACTACTCTGTGTACACACAGCTAAGAGCAGAACCAAGATGTGAAACAGGGTTTAGATGATGCAAAACCTCAGAGACCATGCCATCGGCTCAGAATTGGTTATGCCAATGAAAAAAAAGCAAATCATTGTAATAAAATGCTCAGTAATTGTAGCTTGTAACATACATATTCAAGAGCAATCAATGAACTAGAATACAAATATAAATAAGCCTTTAAGAATCTCCCAGCCTAGTATGGAAGGCAAGGCAGGGTTATAAATAGCTACTAGGCAGAAAGTACAAAGAACGTGTTCCAAACATACTGGGGTTGGCAGGGAGACATGAGTTTGAATAAAGATGACCAGAGCAGACACAGGGAAATAGAGCTGGAAGGGTGGGTAGGGTTGCAAATGAGTTTGAAAATAAGGGAGGGGGGATTCCAGGTGAAGGGATCTGAGAACACAGGGATTGTGGAAGTCTGGTGGCTCCACCCTGGATGGGGAGGGGAGGATGCTGAGGGAGTAGAAATGAGTCAGGGACAAAGGCCATTGAGAGGTCAGCTAAGGGGCTTGGACCTCATGTTAGACCTGGGAGTCAATAGGCCGTAGGTGGGGCTTGCAGGGCAGCAAAACCAGGGAGCCAAGGAGAGTTTCATGCAATCTTCTTGAGCTAAACTTCCTGCCGGGTGGAGGCCCAGGAAGGAAGGAAGCCAAGGGCCTTGTTGAAAGTCAGGAGCAGTAAGAGGAGACCACAAGATCCATCTGCTGATTATAATGAGCCTCTGAAGTGCCCCTCACCACATCTGGAGAAGGCTCTGCCGTCCCCGTGCCTCCGCGCAGTGTAGCGTCTGGCTCTATCTTGGGAAACTGGATTTGCAGCTCCATGAGCTGATAATCAACCTGCTACATGAACAGCGACAACAGCAGCGTGTATTTGGCCTGAGGTCCTGCAGGCCGCCTGAGAGTGCACCACCCAACAGGAAGTCTCCCTGCAGGGACTCACTTTGTCACCGTCATGGTCACACAGGTATCTGTGCACGAGCCCAGCTGTGCATCCACACACTCCTTGGCTTGCTCATGCATCCCTGTGATCTGGGCTTCCTCCATTAGGTGACTGCAGTTCACATGCCATCCATTCATTTCCTCCTATGTGTATGTGTTCACACTCTCCTCCAGCTCTCCGTCTTCCCTCCGTGCCTCACTCACTTATCCATGAAATCATGGTTACAAACATGTGCTCCAGAGCCCAGCTGCCTGGCTTCAAACCCTAAATTGGTCATTGTGCATGCAACTTAGGCAGCAATTGAACTGTGCTTGGGTTCCTCATCTAGAAAGTGAGCATGGTCCTAGTACTTGACCCACAGCATTAAATGAGATAATGTATGTAAAACTCATGCTAAGCCCTCAGTGAATGCCAGCCTCATCACTCACAGGTCCCTAGTCCTGGCCCACTCTGTGCTCCAATGCTCTTGGGGAGAGAGGGATGAAACTCAGGTCCTGCCCATAACAAGGGCTCAATCTTATAGAGAAGGTAAACCATGGATCAAAATCATCACAGAGATAGATATACAGAGTGAGGGTCCTCCTAGGTGAAAGGATAGGCAGAGGAGGTGGTGGGGAGTAAGAAGGCAGGGAAAGGGGGACAGCTTGAGCACTAAGGAAGTGACCTTGGCTGAGGTCAGGGAATGAGATGGGGACAGGATTTGGAGCCCCAGCTCTGGCATAGACTAGGTCCAGCCGAGATCAGACTGCAGTATCAGTCAACTGGATATCATCCCAGTTGCCTACATTTTAGCTTTTCTAGTTCACACAAACACATAGACATTTCTCCCCCAAGGTTCATCCACAGTGCCAGGAAGATGGGCTGAGACTGGTTGTGTTTTCAAGGGTGTGCCATGCACACTCACTCACTCTCTTCACCAGACTTAGTTAATTATCCTTGAGCCCCACTCAGGGCTCCAACACACCTGGGATAGACTGATAGCAAAAAGGGTCCCAACTGCTCCCTTTCCTGCATCCATGCCCCTGTGCAATGTGACCTTGAATCTCCTTCCATCAAAGGAGAAGCCTACTCCTCCATCCCTTGATTCTTGGCTAGGCTGTGATTTGTGATGGTCAATAAGATATGGCAAAAATGACCTTGTGCCAGTTATAAGCCTGATCCTCAAGAGGCATTGCATGTTTCCACTTGTTCTCTTGGAGTCAGCTCAAGCTAGCCAGCTGGATGATGAGAGGCAGGAGGCCCACACACTCCCATAGCTCAAGCCCACAGCCAGACTACCAGCAGGTATGTGAGAGAGGCCATTCTGGACCAGCCAAGCTCCAGCCAGACTGTCAGCTGACCACCAAAGCATGAGCAAGCCTAGCTAGGATCAGCAGATCCACCAGCTGACCTGCATCATGAGTAATAATAAATGATGGTTGTTTTAAGCCACAGTGAGTCTGGGAGTGTTTATTACACAGTAATAGCCAACTGATTCATCTCTTCCAAGTAGCTTTATTGGGACTCTACTGCCCTTTCTTGCATTCTGATCTCAGCTGGACCTGTCAGAAATGATGTATGCAAGGGATGTAGCACTGGGCCAGGTATGAATAAAGGCTTCATAAATCAGAGCCACTGCCATCTGCAGTATTATCCCCATCAGTCAGTTTTTAGGGTGGGACAGTCTGGAATGCTATGTGAAGGGAAGGAAAAAAAGAATGCATGAACTATCATGGCCTGGATGGCTTTGAGGAGGGTTCAGCCAGAGTCAGTAGAAATAGACTACTCAAGGCCAAGTTGCTTAAATCACCAATGCCAGGAGCATGGTGCACCATGGAAAGAGCCATATCTTTGCAGGACTTCAGGGGTGCAGACACCAACACCCAGATTCCCCAGCAACAGGCCTAGAGAACACAGGTTCTACCCCAAGTAGCTTAGAGGTGGCTGTTCTGAATCCTAAAAAATCTTTGGATGGGCAGGCCTGTAGAAGCCAGTAGCAGGCCACATGGTTTTGAGGGACCCATTGCCCTGTGAGGCCACAGCAGCTGGTGAACAGAGACAAAGTCTGCTTAAAATCTCCAAGGAAGTTGGAACCACTGACAGAGAAAATCCATCAGCTTCCTTCCTGCTATCAAAGAGATCATAGCCATGGAAAGTTAAAACATAAATTCAAAGATCTCTAAGTTGTGCTCACGGGTAAATTGAAGTCTTCAGCACACAGCAGCACGTATGTGCTAGTGCTTGATAATGGGTATTTTTGAGGGAGTTGGTGTTGGGTGTGTATCTCTAACATCTTGAGGCTGTTTTTGAGGGTAAGACGGTCCTTCTGTCTGCCTAGGCAGACTGTATCAGAGGGAAGCATTTTCTAAGACTCAGGCTTCCTTTACCTATAATTTCTCTAAACATCTTAATTTCATTTGTAAAATGGGAACAATATTCTTAACCGACAGGGTTGTCACGTGCCCCGAGTGGGAAAGTGGATAGGAAAGTGATGATCAGTCATGTGGACTTATCACCAAACCTTTTTAGTTATTAGTGTTATTATTAATATTATTATTATTAATTCATAATCTTTCTCTAGCTACAATTTTCCTCTAAAAGATGTTCTTGATTGTTCCCATAATAGAGAACAAAATAATATTCCAGTAATTATAAGGTGCTTTGAGATCGTCTGGCAAAGACATCCTTTTAGTAATTAGAACTCAAGCAGATTTACATAGCTGAGAATATTAAAGCACATTAAATTCCATAATGGTTCTTCTGGTGTTACTTAACATTCTCAGTCCTAGTCATAAAGCATTAAGACTTATGGCTGTTAGCGGCAGCAGCTCTCTCCCAGAACATGCGTTGAAAGTCTTCATCTTGAGAGACAAAGTTCCATTATAAAGAGAAACATTCTTTAATCAACAACAATCTGCTGTGTCTCCTCTCCTGTCCCATCCAGGCCATAGGGTAGTTTGAAGTACAAACTACCAAGGAATTGCATCCACCCTCAGACCTCACATATCTAGGTTTAAGCTGCTCTTCTGTTAGCATGTACCCCCTGCTAGAGTGGGAGGGGTCAGACCCCACAGGGGTTCATTAACTGCTATAAGGACTTAATACAGTGAGAAGGTGGAGAGACAGTGGGTGCAGAAGGAAGGGAACTGGGAATCACTCTCCCCATGCAGCCACATGCTACCGGGCAGTGAAAACTAGATTCTAAAGTCTTAGAATATCTCCAGTTTTCACTCATTAAATTGATCAGGTATCTCTGGCACTCTCTAAGGTCCAGGTAATCTTTAGGGTGATGGAGACCCAACTCTGACCTCAAGGAGAGCACAAAGGGAGGAAGGGAGGCAGAGAACCCTCCTCAAGTGCCAAAGAGCTGTCTGGTTTGTGGGGGCATTTAAACAAGCCCCCTAGAAAGAGGGAAATGGAAACCTCTGGTTCTGGCCACTCAGTGTCAGAGCTGGGAGCTCCCAGAAAGGGGGATCCTGCATTTAAGGCCTGTTATTCTGTGGCCAGTAGACCACCCTGGTTTTGTCATTTGCCGGTGGTTATAAATGGGACTGCACGCGAGGCCTAGAAGCCTTATCATTGTGGTTTTGTGGTCATGTGGGCAGCACTTACCCCAATCCAGCCTTCCTCTGATAGGCATGCTCCGGCAACACTGATGGTCTGTTTGAAAACCTGCAGGACAATGACCATCTAAGTTACTTAGGGTGGGCAGTAAACATTGCAGGTTTTTAAAGAGACAGCTTCCCTTTCAAAAACCACACATCCCATCAGCCAAGGACATCTGAGTTTGAACTGTGACAGTCACTTCCTATCCTCATGCCATTGAGTTAGATGGTTTTATTCACCTCTCTGAATCTCAACTTCCTAATCTGTAAAGTGATGATAGAGTCACCAAGGAGGCAGGCCTGTTGTGGTACATCGCATGGAGAATGACTGAAATATAGAAGGTTCTGGAAAAGTGAGTTCCTTTGTGTCACTTTCCCTGTTAGTGATGACTAGCTCAAATGGCACACAGAAGTTCCAGATTCTTATTTCTCCCTCCCAAAGAGAACTCCACATACTGATTCCAATGCAATCCAACCCTGAAAAAATTCTTCTTGGTTTATCCCATCTGACACTTGACCCTATAGTTTAGCCACAACATTTCCTGGTTGCTGAAAAAATTTCAGGTCACAGTGATCTGCCTATTTTCCAGCCTTGATGCCTGGAATTTTTCATTTCAAACATGATCCAGCCCCATGACTCTGCTCATTTACTTTTATGCATACCCTACTCAGCACTCAGAGCAGGTACTGCCCACCAGCTTCTATCTCACTATACCCTACCCTGTTCACCTTCCACTCATTCCATTCTCCACCCTGACTGGGTGATGACTTCCTATAGCCTATATCTAATTCTGGGATTCACTAAAGAAAACAGACCACTTTTGTTTCTGCCTCATGCATGACAACAGCTTCCTTGAAAATTATCACGTGTCTTATTTAATGTCTTTCTCCCAGAGCCTAGATATGTGCATGGTATGCAACAGATATTCAATAACTACTTTCATGTGAATGAATTAATGAAAATTAACTTAGGTTTTCTCACTAATGAGGGTCTTATTGAGATTCCGATTGCTACAATGTTTCTTTGTCCTTAAAATTCTGTGCCTCACCTGTCATAATCTGATGTAGTCTAACATGTTGTTAATTTCTTTATCAATAATTGCTTAAAGTAAGATACACATATCTTCAAATACCCTGAAGGAAAGCAATGAAATGAAAAATACAAAACTAGTAAAGCAAACAAATTTTGGAAAGAAAAAAGAAAGCAGGAAATATAGAAATCAAAAGCGTTAATAAGTAAAACACCAATGATTACAAAAAATATAAATGGATCAAATCCTCATATGACAAGATAGAGGTTTTCTGATTGAGCTTTTAAAAAAGGAAAATTTAAGAAAAATCCAGCTATGTCATGTTTATAAGACATGCTCCTAAAACAAAACAACAGGGAAATTTCTAAAAGCAGACAGATGGAGAAAGAGAAACTAGCAAATGCTTAAATAAAAGAGGTGAAGAAAAATATGTATCAGACAACACACAAATCTAAGTCAAAAATATTAAATAAGACAAAATAAGGTTTCAATACTATTAAACATTACACTCCATCAAGAAGAATATTCACACATTTAGTAACAAAACTCCAACTACATAAAACAAAACCTGTTGTAGATGAAGAGAAAAACTGAAAACTCTACAATTATAATAAAAATTTTAACACATCCCTCTCAAATCAAATGTCACATTAAGTAAACAGAATATGTGACTATATTAATAAATTAAACACACTATTAACATGCAATGCAAAACAGAAAAATACAAGTATTTTCAAACTTTTCTGACACAGGCAATAAAATTGACCATGGAGGATGTGTCAAGGTATTAATATCTTCACAAAAGCAGGAAGTAAAATATCTATCATAGTATTTTTAAAAATAAGAACAATAGGAAAAATCAAACTAAAGTGTTCCCACATTTTGAAAAAACGCCCCTTTACATATCTCTTGAGTTAACAGTGACATTAAAACAGAAAAAAAAAATACATTTTAGAAATGGACAAAAGTGATAAAAACTACACAAATAATAAATCCCAAAATATATGACCAAAGAGATACATTCAAAATAGAAAACTTCTAGCCATAACTACATTCATTATAAAATAAAGACTGGGAAAAGATGAATTGAGATTTTACTTAAAATGCTAAAGGTACTATAAAATTAATCTAAATAAATTGGAAGCAAAGAATAAGTCAATTTAAAAGCAGAAATTTTTTAAAAAAGCAGAAATGTTTTACATAGGAAACAAAAAAAAATTGAGAGTGCAATCAATAAAACCGGAAGCAGACTATTTGAAAATACTAATAAAATAGCTAAATAGTTTTTGAGAATCTAAAATGACAAAAAGATAAAATGAAAATAAACAACCTCACGAATAAGAGATTGTATAAAATTATAAAATCAGAGGACAATTTTTAAATAAGCTTATACACCAACTTATTTTTTTAAATTTGGAAAACTTAATGCAATGAATAGTTACCAAGGAAAATATAAATTGCAAAATTAATTTAAGAAGTGAAAGAAATTATCAGAAGTGTTAAAAAATATTTTAAAAATTCACCCCTCAAACAATGCTTGTCTTTCAGCAAAATTAAAACCTTTTGCTCTTTGGATGATAGTTAAGGAAATGAGAAGGTAACTGACAGACTGGGAGAAAATTTCTCAATACACATATCTGGTAAGTGACTTGTATACAGAATATACAAATAACTCTTACCACTAACTATTAAGAAAATAACACAGGAAAACAAAAGGCAAAGATTTAAAGAAATACCAAAAAAGATGTGCCAATGGCCTATAATAAGATATACAAAATGTTTAATACCGTTAGTCATTAAGGAAATGCAAGTTAAAATCACAATTGTATATTCCTACATACCTGACAAAATGGCTAAAGTTAGAAAGATTGACAATATCAGATATTGGGAAGAATGTGAAGCAACTAGAACTTGCTGATGGAAATGCAAACTGTAGAAAACTTCGGAAAGAGTTTGACATTTTCATAGAAATTTAAGCACTAAGTTACCAAATGAGCTAGTAATCCTATGCCTGGATATTTACCCAGAAGAAATGAAAACACATGTGTACAAAATCTTGCATACCAATATTTATAGCAGCTGTATTTATAATAACCTGAAACTGGCAACAACCCTAATATCCATCAACAGGGAAATGGATAAACAAACAGTGATATATCCATGCAGTGGAATAATATTTAGCAATGAAAAGAAACAAACTACTAATATAGGCCACAGCATCAATGAATTTCAAAAATATTATGCTGAGTGAAAGAAACCAGACACAAAAGAGTATATCTTTTATTATTTCATTTATATGAAACTCTTTAAAATGTAAACTAAGCTATAATGAGTGGGTGAGAATGGCCAGGTACTGGAAGATTAACTGTAAAGAGGTGTGAGGAAGATTTTTGGAGTAATGAAAAGTTTTATTTTAATATTCATCTTGATTGTATTGGTGTTTATATGAGTATTTATATTTTCAAGGTTCAGTGAACTAAAAACATTGTATATCAATTACACCTCAGTAAGGGTGATTAAAAAGAATCTCCTTGCCCAATAGTCCATGGGTGAATAGTTCCTATCTTCAAAGAAGAGGTAATTATTGTGGTTTAATAACTATGCCAGACCAGAGAAAAAGATGGAAGTGTCCCAACTCATTCTACAAGGCAAACATGGAATTCTTCATTGAAATCAGATATGGAAAATAACTACAAACAGAATCATAAAACAGAATCATAAAAATCATAGACTGCTATCACTTATGAATCTATATGTGAATATTTAAGACATAAATGCCTGTAGAATAGTTACATATGTGATAAAAATGATATTTCAAACCAATAGTAAAACAATGGAATAGTCAATAAATGGTTTGGGAATGATCACCATTGAATAAACAATGCTAGATCACTGTCTACTTTATGCATAAAACAAGTAATTAATGGATTAGAAAGCCAAATGTGTGGTAATAAATTATAAGATGCATTAGTAGGAAATAAATCATATTTTTCAAGATTGGGATAGGGAGAACTTAAATAATGCCTGAGAACTAGAAGTCATAATGTGAAAATTGACACATATGTCAAAATGAAAATTTAAAATAAAGCTCTGCATTTACAAAATTAAAAGAGAAATTTAAGAGTAAGAGAAATATTTGTTAAGACAAATAGCAAATTCTCAGTATCCATAATATATAAAGAGTCCCTACAAATCAATAAGAAAAGTATTCATTTCCATCCAGAGAGGCTGTAATAATTAACATTCCCATCAGTAGTATAGAACAGTATCTACTTGACCACATGCTCTCCAACAGTGGATACCAACAGCCTTTTTAACATCACTAGTCATATGGGCAAAACAAAACAAACAAAATTCACAGCTCATTATAATTGTTTTAATTTCCCTAATTAGTAGTAAGTTAATTATATTTTTTAATATATCTATGGACACTTGTGGGTCCTCTATTGCTAACTGCCTGCTTATGTTTATACCACAAGTATATTTTTCTATTGGTATAATTTACTTCTTTCTGTTGAGTAATATCAAACTAAAACATTTTAAAAAGAGCTATCCATCAAGAGAAAGGTATAAATGAATTATGGTACCTTCATGTAGGTAAAAATGGTAAGGTAGATGCTTACACAGAAAGATTTGTAAGATAAGTGAAAAAGAGAAAAGAGATACAATAATTAGAGAATGACCCAGTGTACATGAAAATTTAACCTCTATTTTTATTCATGCTTATATGTGTGAAAAAATAGAAAAATATTCAAAAGATTAGTTTTAAGAATGTACATTTACTGAGGACTTATAATGTGCCAGGTATGCTTCTAAAGGTTTTATAATGTCTCTACTCTTCCCATCATCCCCATTTTTCAGCTAAGGAAACTGAGGCTTAGGGTCAAGCACATCCCACAGCAGGTACATGAAGGAGCTGAGGTGAGACTCAGGTAGTCTGTGCTAGAGGGTATCCTCCCCCAACTCTGAGTAAGCTGGCTTCTGGGTCAGCAGAAGGATTCATTCATCTAAGCTATTTAAATTTTTAGAATGGCAATATAGCTGTGAAATGAACACTTTTAAAAAAATACATCAAAATTAAAAATTGGGGGGGCACCTGGTGGGCTGGAGAAGCTGGAGCATTCCAAAGGCCTGAAGGAAGGTGTCACATTACACTGCAGAGGAACAGAAACAGGTGAGAGAACCCTGTGTTAGGCAGGGAAAGAGGAGACTCCAAGGGATATAAAAGCCACCTTAAAATGCATATGGAGCTGCATTTGGAGGGGCTCTTTGTAATCCCAGATGGCAGACTCAGGGCCACTGGGTGAAAAGTCCAGGGAACAGATGTCAGCGTGACACAGGAACGACCAGGTTCAGTTTGGACCTGCCAAAAAAGGAAGTGTGTGTCCCTGAAGGTAACGTGAGCTCTTGCAGGGGCTGAACCAGAAAAGGGAAACCATTTAGCCCAGAGCTGCCCGGAGGTTGGATGTATCAAAATACGGCTTCAAGAGACATGACTTCTGAAATACCTTCCAGGCCTGGAACTGTACACCCAGAGCACGGAAAAATATTCTCTCCAACCACCGCTTTCCTCACAGTCATGAGTAGCAGGTTCAGAGGCAAAATAACTCTCCCCAGGAGAATGCTATAGATTAGAAAGAATCATAGTACTTGTGAGACTTCAGAGCAATTGTTACAAGAAGCTGTCACGGTGAATGTCCATCAGCTAGTGAATGTACTTAGGTAATTGGAGGCCATGCCTTCTTGCAATTTCTCTTCTCAGCCCCACTGTTATGTAACTTCTGGCTGCTCACCTCATCAGGGCTCTTAACACATCACAGTCTTCTAGATATAGTCAGTTGATTATGGCAAAGTGATAGATTTGTTCAGATATTTACTCACTGGTCAGGGTGGATCGCCCTAGTCTGACTGAAGCCTTTACAGACTATGGAAAGAAACAGCAGACATTCTAAAATGACAAAACCTACCACTAATCCATGAGTCATTACAGTGACTCAGCTCTGATGTTCTAAACAAGAAGGTACCACAACTGCCATTCACAATTTGCTAAAGCCAACATGACCCTTTGCTTCCCAAATGTGGAAAGTTAAATAAATGCCTGGGTTGAGGACAAGAATGTCAACAGACACAATCGATTGTCTAATTGGTTTGGGTGGCTATTACTCATGATGTCTTACCTTGAGTGAAAACATTCTTAGTTGAGAATTTCTTAGCAAAAAAATGAAAAATGCCATTGAGACTGAATCAAACTCCTTCAACAAATGTTCACAAATGAATTAAGTGGAATCTATGCTTTAATCAAGTTCCTTCTATCTCCATCAGATCTTTCTCTGCAATTCTATTATGCACCCACTCACCCTTTCACATATTTTCCCGCTAAATTATTCCTTAAATGTCCCTGGGTGGCAGACAAATGTGTCCTACTTCCTGATCACAGAAGTCCTATAGAGGGAATATCTTAGTTAACTTCATGTTTACTCAGTTCTTTGCACGTAGTCGGTACTTAATAAGTTTGTATTAGAACTTCTACTTTTAATAAAATTAATAAGGGGAGCAGAAGGAGAACAACAACAACAACAATTGTGGGTCAGAGTGAACCAGACCATTTGCGTGAACAGTTGTTTTTATAACAAGACCTAATGTATGAATCTACACACTCCTTCAAATGCATAAACCGATTCCATCAGCTCAAACTGGAAATTCAAACCAGGTAAATGAAACTGAAAACAAGCTTCAGTATATTCTGTCTAAATTGCTGAATCACCAGACTCCAGTAAATACTGCTTCCACTTCCAAATACCTTCACAGATCCAATGAGAAACAACGCCATTCTTTTCTGTAGTAGCAATAATTGTCTCTGCTCTGAGTCAAATCTTCTCTCTAATCAGGCTCTGTTACTTATTCCCTGTATGACCTCAGAAAAATCACTTAACATGTTTCTACCTCAGTATTTTCAACAGTTAAAAAACAACAGGTTGACAATAAGTATTCCCTATACCTCAAAAGGAAAGTCTTTTTAGCAATATTCCCAAATAACCAGATATTTATAAAAAAAAAAGTAGCCTCAACCTCTGTCACACAACCATTTTCTCATACACAAAAATTAATCAAGACCAGTCATAGATGGAAACATACATGAAAGCTAAAAATTACATAAGAAAGCATAGGTGAGGATCTCTGAGTTTAGCTTAGGTAATGATTTCTTAACATACAAAAAGTACTAACCAAGAAAAAAAAATGGAAAACTTGAACTTCAACATAATCAAAAACTTCTCTTCATCAAAAGACACCAACCACTCTGGAGAACAGTATGGAGGTTCCTTAAAAAACTAAAAATAGAGCTACCATATGATCCAGCAATCCCACTCCTGAGCATATACCTGGAGAAAACCATAATTCAAAAAGATACATGCACCCCAATATTCATAGCAGCACTATTTAAAGTAGCCAAGACATAGAATCAACCTAAATGTCCATAGAATGGATAAAGAAGTCGTGCTACATATATACAATGGAATACTACTCAGCCATAAAAAAGGAATGAACTAATGCCATTTGTAGCAACATGGATAGACATAGAGATTGTCATACTGAGTGAAGTAAGTCAGAGAAAGACAAATATCATATGATATTTCTTATATGTGAAATCTAAAAAATGGTACAAACAAACTTATTTTCAAAACAGAAATAGAGTCACAGGTGCAGAAAACAAACTTATGGCTACTGAGGGGGAAAGTTGGGGGGGATAAATTGGGAGATTGGGATTGACATATACACACTACTATATAGAAAATAGATAATGAATAAGGACCTACTGTATAACACAGAGAACACTACTCAGTACTCTGTAATGACCTATATGGGAAAAGAATCTAAAATAGAGTGGATATATGTATATGTATAACTGATTCACTTTGCTGTACAACAGAAACTAACACAAGATTGTAAATCAACTCTACTCCAATAAAAAATTAATTTTAAAAAAGACCACATTGGGCTTCCCTGGTGGCGCAGTTGTTGGGAGTCCGCCTGCCGATGCAGGGGACACGGGTTCGTGCCCCGGTCCAGGAAGATCCCACGTGCCACGGAGCGGCTGGGCCCGTGAGCCATGGCAGCTGGGCCTGCGCGTCCGGAGCCTGTGCTCCGCGGCGGGAGAGGCCATAACGGTGAGAGGCCCGCGTACCGCAAAAAACAAAAGCAAAAAACAAAAACAAAACAAAACAAAAGACCACATTAAGCAA
Organism: Grampus griseus; assembly: GCF_964374135.1. NCBI lineage: Eukaryota > Metazoa > Chordata > Mammalia > Artiodactyla > Delphinidae > Grampus > Grampus griseus. Next base: position 6,426,335 of record NC_139018.1, on the reverse strand, counting down.
AAGAATAGCCAAGCCATGGACTGGGATAGCATACCTGTATATGCAGTATATGTATCTGATGAAGCATCTGTACCCAGAAATATAGGGAAATCCCACAACTCAATAATAAAAATGGGCAAATGACTTGAGTGTATTTTTTGCAAAAGTAGATAACAAATGGCCAGTAGGCACATGACATCACAGAAATACAAATAAAAACCACGTGAGGTATTACTACATGCCTATTAGAAAGGCAAAGTTAAAAAGGCTGATAGCACTAAATCTTGGTGAGGATGTGAGAGAAACAGAGCACTCATCCGTTGGGGATAAAAGTGTAAAACAGCAGACAACTTTGGAAAACCACTTGCCAACTTCTCATAAATTAATCACATACTACCTCTCTTAGTCATTGGCTGCTGTGTAACAAATTATCGTAGACTGGGTGGCTTAAGTAACAGGCATTTATTTTGCACAGGTCTGGAGGCTGGGAAGTCCAAGATCAAGGTGTCAGCTGATGTGATGTCTGGTGAGGACCCTCTCCTGGTTTGCAGAAGGTTGCTTTCTTGCTGTCTCCTCACATGGCAGAGAGAGAGATCATCTCTCTGTGTCTCTTCTTTTAAGGCCATTAATCCCATCATGAGGGCTTCATTTTCATGACCTAATTGCCTCCCAAAGGTACAATCTCCAAATACCATAACATCGGGGATTAGGGCTTTAACATATGAATTTAGGGGTGGGGGACACAAACATTCAATCTGTAGCACTACCGAGTTGCTAAGCAAAACCATCCACAGGGTTTTACCCAACAGAAATTTACATAATGACAGGCACTTGTCTTTATTCAAACAGCCAAAAACTGGAAACAACTATTTTGGAAATGAAAGTCAATAGAAAGGTAAACAAATTATGCTCTACTCCTACAATGGATTATGACTAAGCAATAAGAAAGAAAATGAAACCCTGACATGCAACAAGATGATAAATTTCCAACTCATTGTACTGAGTGAGAGAATCCAAACACACAAGACCACATACTGTTTGATCCTGTTTATGTGAAATTCTCCACCAGGTAAAAATAAGCAATGGTGAAAGAACTCCAAACAGTAGTTATGTCATTCATGCCAAAATAAGATTAGATTTAAATTTTTAGATGAACTGTTTCATTGGTAATTTTATATTTCTATAAGTATCTGGAAAATAATACTGCTTTTAAAGTTGTAAAAAGATAACATATCTACATTTAGGAAAATTTCACATAAGCTTTCCCAAACCCATGATTGCCCTAATAAAAATTTATTTTCTCAAAAAAAAAAAAGTTACTAGATCATACGGTAGTTCTATTTTTAATTTTTTAAGGAAATTCCATACTGTCTACCATAATGCCTACACCAAATTACATTCCCACTAACAGTGTATAAGAGTTCCCTTTCCACCGTGTTCTCACTAACACTTGCTCTCTTTTGTCTTTTTGATGATAGCCCTCTGACAGGTGTGAGGTGATATCTCATGATAGTTTTGATTCTCATTTCCCTGGTAATTAGTGATGTTTCACCTTTTCATAAACCTGTTGGCCTTTTGTATATCTTGTTTTGAGAAATGTTTATTCAGGTCCTGTGCCCATTTTAAAAATCAGGATATTTGTTCCAAAGGAAATGAACTCAGTATCTCGAAGATGGTCATAGCAGCACTATTTACAATAGACAAGGTACAGAATCAACTTAAACTTAAGCAGATGAATGGATAATGAAAATGTGACACACACACACACAGAGGTAACTATATGAGGTGATGGCTATGTTAATTATCTTGCTTATGGTAATTATTTCACAATGTATACATATATCAATATAAGCATATATATATCAAAACATCACATTATGCACCTTAAATATATACAACTTCTATTTGCCAATTATACCTGGAAAAAGCTGAAAAAATTTAAATGATGGCTTCTGGGCTGGAGGGTCTTGGCAGATTTACTTGGGAATGTACATAAGGGAGCTTTCTGAGGTGATAGATATATTTAATAACTTATAGTGGTATGGGTTACACAGGTGTGTCAATTTGTCAAATCTCACAAAATTTTATACTTAAAATTTATGTATTTTACTGTATGTAATTCTATCCCAAGTTAAAACAAAACAAAAAAGTAAAAAACCTCTTTAATGCCCTACCTCTCAGTGTGTTTGAGAGAATAAAAAAAAAGGATTCTGCCTATAAACTAGGTTTGGTCAGAGTGTCTGGTTTATAGCACATACTTAATGAACTAGGTCTTTTATACACTAGTAGAAGGCTGATTAAATAAATAGAAACAAAGTACTATAAGCTGTCTATGAAAATGATAATTTTCATCAAGGTGTATTCCACCACCTAAGGAGCATGACAAAGTCCAAACACAACCATTTCTAGAATTTTGATTCATCTACCAGCCTGGGCCTCCTACACTTACTCCCAATCATCTTAGCATCCCAGGTGGGGACCAGGTGAGCAGCCTGTGGGCGTGGCTTAATTCATTAATTTTTTAACTTTGTTTCTGTACGGATTTGTGCAATTCAGGTCCTTACGTCGCTCCACCGGTCACTCATTTTTCTCTGTAATGGGTTGAAAGTGTGTGCCTATAGTTCTCCATTCTGCAATATCAGAGAATCAGGGAGACTTTAATTAATCCCTTTCTGCCTTCATGTCTAAAAGCTAAAAGACATTTTAATGAGAAGGCAGCAGCAGAGAAAAAAAATCAGTAATAAAATAAATAAAAAATAAAATCATGAGGCTCATAAGCAATCCCACAGATGGAGGCATTCAGCTCAATGAAATAAAAGATTAATTTATTTGACTAATGTAAATAGAGAGAAAATGAGGCACTTCCATGGTGCTCAAACCGACTATGAATAGATGAGTAATGTCAGAGTGTCAGACCCACGGTCGTAAACTCCCAGGCGCCAACAATGGTCATGCCCGATTTAATGAAAAAACAAATGAAATGCTACATATTACTGTTTGCTTCCCCCGTCAAATGAGTTGTCTGAATATTTTATTCAGTAAGGAGTGTTTTATATATGAAAGATAATTAAATATTGTAGAAAAGAAGTGGGTTATATGATATTATGTTGGGGAGCGGTGAGTGTATGGTGGGGCTGGGGAAAAAGCAACTAAGCTACTGTGCTTTCGACAGTGAGATTACAGTTAGGAATGAGAGCTTCCCACGTGCCCAGCACTGTGCTAATTAAACCATCAAGGATGGGATTCAACTGCAGGCGCTGTGGTACACACCAAGAGACATAGAAAAAGAGAGCCAGGTACCAGGAGACATCACAGTCTCAATGGGAAAGTAAGACAAGGCAAAGCCTTGTATATCGTAGTTGTTCAACAATGCTTATCGAATGAGTGAGTGATTGAACATAAATAGTGGTAAAATAAACATGTCAAACACCTAAACGAGAGCATCAGTCTCTTAGATGCTACAGGATGATTCCCTGAGCTTGGGGCATCAGATTTCTCTACTTGGGGACGGTGGTTAGATAGAACAGAAAGAGGACAAGTTTTAGATCAGGGTTTCCTGATCTTGGCACTGTTGACATTTGGGGCTGAAAGATTCTTTGTTTTGGGGGACCAACCTGTGCACTGTAGGAGTTTAGAAGCATCCCTGACCTACCAGATGCCAGTATCATGTCCCACCCCGAGTAGCGACAACCAGAAATGTCTCCAGATAGTGCCAAATGTTAATGTTGCCTGAGGCTGACAATTGACCTGGCTGACTACCAGAGTTAGATAGACCTAGACCTTAACCCAGGCTCTATATCTTATCAGCCTTTTGATGTCGAGAAAGTCACCTCATCTCTTCTAACCTCAATTTCTTCATCCATATAATGAGTATAGTAGATTGAATACTTAACTCTAACTTTTCATTTTTTCTGCATCCCCAACCCTTGATTATGAGCTTGGTCATGAGACTTGCTTTGGACAAGTCAAGTCAACAAGGCATCTCATGTGGTTTCTGCTGGCTCTTTTGTGCCCCTGCAAAAATCACCACAACAGGAACAAGTCTCAACCAGGCTGCTGGTCTAATAAGGAGGAAACTCATGTGTTGTAGACCCAAACCTACAGAGCTGCAGCCTAAAGATGAGCTGCATCAGTGTACTTGCAGACAGATAGGTACTTGCTTTATACCCCTGGAGAGCAGGAGCACTTGTTATGTAGCATTATTGTGACAAGGGCTAACTGATACAGTAAGAATAACTCTAAACAGACCCAGTCACTTATCAGATGATCAATGCATGTTAGATGCTTTTTTTCCCTCCTCCTTTCAGCTGCCTTCCAATATGAATGTGCCTGGCTCTCTTCTGGCTGCAAGCATGGCCCAGTTTTATCACAAGAACATGTCCTCCATCATTTGGAGGATGATTAAAATAATAATGGCAATAACAACAACAAACACATTACAATAAAAGTTAGAAATTGATTTCCTACCTCCTGCAACGCAACTATACCTTGGCATGCACGTGTTTCTGAAAACAGGACTTAATTTACAATATGCTCCATCACTTAAACCAGATGCATGTTAGAAGAAAGTTTCTACATATCTTTCATTTATGAAACGTGCTATGTCCATGTTTGGGGTCCCAGTTGGAAACCAAGAGTGTATAAAACATGAAGAATCAGTCCAGTCAACACAGAGCTTGTGAACAGTTACATCAGCCTTACAGATATCATGGTGGAACACTCCTGTTCTCCTGGATTTCTGAGGTCCATGCCTCTGATCCTTGTGGCATGCCAATTCTGGAGGAAACCTTCAGCTTCAACTCTGATATTGCAACATGTTTGCTAGCTCAGCCCTCTTGTCATCTCTCTCCAACTGGCAGTCCAAGATGGTTTTCCAGTAGAAGAGGCTATAGGATATAATTGAGACTTCATTCATTCATTCCTCAAACATTTATGGGGACCTTGTATATGAAAGGAATGATTATAGGCTCTGGAGACATGACAATGACTCAACATTGTCTCTACCTTCAGGAGCTTATGAGCCCACAGGAAGAAAGCCAAAGAAAATTACAAAACAGTATGATAAAACATAAAAGATGTTAATATTCATTGATGAACCTAGAGATTATCATACTAAGTGAAGCAAGTCAAAGAGAAATATCACATGATATCACTTATATGTGGAATCTAAAAATATGATACAAATGAACTTATTTACAAAACAAAAGTAGGCTCACAGACATAGAAAATAAACTTATGGTTACCAAAGGGAAAAGGTGGGAGGGATAAATTGGGAATTTGTGATTAACAGGTACACACTACTATATATAAAATAGATAAAAAGCAAGGACCCACCATATAGCACAGGGGACTATATTCAATATCTTGTAATAACCTATAATGGAAAAGAATCTGAAAAAGAATATATGTATAAATGTATAAGCTAATCACTTTGCTGTACACCTGAAATATTATAAGTCAACTATACTTCAATTTTAAAAAATAGAAAGTATAAAATACAAAATAAATAAATACAGATGTTCATTCTAATCTCTGGAACCTGTGAATGTAGTAACTTACATGAGATGGGGACATGATCTTAGATCTTAGATCTTTGGGGTGGGCCCAATGTAATCACAAGAGTTGTAGTAAGAGGGAGACAGGGGAATCAGAGTAAGAAAAAAAAGATGTGACAACAGAAGCAGAGGCTGGAGTGATAAATCATGAGCCAAGGAATGCAGGCAGCTTCTAAAAGCTGGAAAAAGCAAAGAACATATTCTCTTCTAGAGCTTCCAGAAGGAATACAACCTTCCCTCTCAATACCTTAATTTTAACATCATCAGATCCTTTTGTATTTCTGATCTCCAGGACTGTAAAGGTAATAAATGTGTGTTGTTTTACGTCACCATGTTGGTGGTAATTTGTTACAGCAGCAACAGGGAACTAATACAGGGGGAAAATATGTGGTAAGATCCTGACACATACTGGAAGGATTAAGGAGGGCTTCCTGGAGGAGATAATGAGAAAAGTGAAGGACATGAAGGAATGAGCCAGGGGAAGAGTTGGGGAAAGGGAATTTCATGCAGAGGGATCAGTATGGAAGGAAGCCTGGGAGAGTGAAAAATATTTTTAAAATCTGATTTGTTATGCTCAGGATTTGGCATATGGCAACCCTCAGTATTTATTGGATTATTTTTATTTAAACATGTACATAGACATGGAACTCATGGTTATGCAAGACAGAGTGTACACAGAAGATAGCAATGCTAAATCCAAAGTAAGGGACCAGCAAAGACCCCATGGGGGATCAGTATTGGAGCTGAGTCCTGGAGAATTTTGAGGCATTCAAGGAGCTGCCCCTTTATTTATCCCATAGCCTATGGGAAGCTTTGAAACTTTTTGAAAGGTATATGGCCATGTTAAAGTTTGGGTCATGGAGTAGCCACTGTGGTATGGAGACCAGAGAGAGGTAATGTCTAAGTCAGGTGACCAGGTAAGTGGTTTATTGCAAGAGTCTACACAGGAAGGTCAAGGATTCTCATTCCTATCAAGGACAGAGCTGTTCACACTACTATTCATTCAACAGTTCCTATAATCAACAGTGTACCTTGGCACACAGGGGCTTTTGTGGCATGGCCTTTTTCCACCCTACATGTCATGTCTGAGACAGTTGAAGACTCACTTTTCTGTGCCAGAAAAAGCCTTTTTACACACCAAGTCAATCAGGTATCTTGCCATATTACCAACCTGCTTCCTCTACTGTCTACATAATTATGTAAGATCTCGAAGATGTTTTATTCATTTTGATAACCAGAATCCTTGGTTTTATAATTGACATATAACATTGTATTGGTTTTAGGTGAACAACTCAATGAGTTGATATATGCACATATTGTGAAATGATTACCATAATAGGTTTAGTTAACATCCATTGCCTCACGTAGTTACAATTTTTTTTCCTGTGTTGGGATCTTGTAAGACCTACTCTCTTAGCAACTTTCAAATATACAATATAGTACTGTTAACTATAGTCATCATATTGTACACTGTATCTCAAGAACTTACTTATAAGTGGAAGTTTGTGCTTTTACACCCATTTTTCCCCACTCCAACCTCTGGCAACCACCAGTCTGTTCTCTGTATCTCTAAGTTTGTTTTTTTAGATTCCACATATAAGTGATATCATACAGTATTTGCCTCTGACTTATTTCACTTAACATAATGCTTTCAATGTTCATGTATTTTGTCAGAAATGGCAGGATTTCTTTCTTTCTTATGGCTAATATTCATGCATTATGCATATATATTATTCATATATATATAATATTCATATATATTTTTTTCTTTATCCATTCATCCATCAGTGGATGCTTAGGTTGTTTCCATATCTTGGCTGTTGTATATTGATGCAATGAACATGGGAGTGCATAAATCTTTTTGAGTTAGTGTTTTCATCTCCTTGACATAAATACCCAGAAGTGGAATTGTTGGATCATATGATACTTCTATTTTTAATTTTTTGAGGATCCTCCACTATGGAAACATAGTGACTGCACCAAGTTACGTTCTCACCAACAGTGTACAAGTGTTTCCTTTTCTCCATATCCTCACCAACACTTGTTATCTCTTATCTTTTTGATGATAGCCTTCCAAATCGGTGGGAGGTGATATTAAATTGTGATTTTGATTGAATAACCAGAATTTTAACATTCTGAAGTTACAATTTTAATAGTTACCATTTATTGAGCACTTTCTCTTTGCCAGGCACTAGACAGTAAACTCCAAGAGGGCAGAATCTGCTTCTACCTTGTTAAATATTTTACCCCCAGACCTTGGCATAGTGCTGGCATCAATCCACTACTTGTGTTAGTCAGGATAGGCAAGACTACACTTTGGTTACAAATGAACCACAGCATCTCACTGGCTTAACATGACAAAGATTACTATCTCACTCATAGTGTATGCTCAACACAAATTGGTAGGTGTTATGGGTCCAATTGTGGCTCCCAAAAAGTTGTGATGAAGTCCTGGCCCCAGTATCTGTGAATGTACCCTTATTTGGAAATAAGGGCTTTGGAGGTGTAATCAAGTTAAGTTGAGGTCATTAGGGTGGGCCTGAATCCAGTATGCTTGCATATCCGTATAAAAAGAGGAGAGGACGATATGATGAAAGGACGATATGATATAAAAAGAGGAGAGGACGATATGATGAAAGCTGCATCACTGGAGTGATGCAGCTTCAAGCCAAGGAGAGCCAAGGACTGATGGTTATCATGAGAAACTAGGAAGAGACAAGGCAGGATTCTCCCAAGAGTCCCAGATGAGCATGGCCTTGCTGACACCTTGATTTCAGATTTCTAGCCTCCAGAACTGTGAGACAATACATTTCTCTTGTTTTAAGCCACCCAGTTGGTGGTACTTTGTTATGGCAGCTGCCCTAAGAAGCAAATATGACTTGGCTCCACATAGCAACTCAGGGACCCAGGCCAACCAAGGCTCTGCCCCATTGTAGACACACATTCCCATTTGTCAGAATCCAAGTGTGTGGCTCCAACTCAACTCCAAGGGCAGATGAGAAATATAAGGAGGCACATGGAGACTTGAACATCAATGGTCTCTGCCATGGTTTAAGTCAATATTTGTTGAATAATTAAGTACCTCCCTTTTCCATATAGATCTCACAATGACCCCAATGCAATTGGGACCTATTGAGTTCCACCTGTCATCAATGAGGAAACTAAGGCACAGAGAGATTAGTGACTTTTCCACTGTCACACAGCACATACTTGTCTAATAGGGGCAAGGCCAGTGTTCAAATCCAGGGCAGTCAACTCTGAACTCTGTGTTCCGGCCTCTCAGTAAACGAGTCCTGAAGGAATGAAAATGGAGTCCTTACAGCAAGTGACCTTGTGCTACATCACTTAAAGGTGTTCCCCAGGCAAAAGGCTTAACTGTTTCAAAGAGCAGAAAGTTTTCCTTCCAATTAAGATGTGCCTTGTGTATAAAGCTCCCTTCCGTATGCTCAGAGATGGTCTGCTCACCATCATCTGAATTTAAAGCAGGCCATTTGGCATACCTCCATTTTATTGCCATTAATCTAGTCATTTTCAGGGGGAAAAGTCTATAGCCTTCGAGAAGAGCTCTATTTCTGACCAGGAAAGCAATGAGACCTGGAGGTCAGAGCCTGCAGTTCAGCCTTGTCCTGGATCTTGAGAAAGTACTTGTCATGTTTGATGTCGTTCTCATTGGGTGAGGTATTTTAATTCAAATTGTGCCGACTGATTTGGACATCTCTGGCCAGTGAAGATCTATCATCAGAAATTGACGGAGGCTCCGCACTGCCACACTCTCTTTGACTTGACAAAAGAACGCTGGTCTGGTGGATGCTGCAGAAAGCAGTTTTGCAACTTAATGCTGATTTTGCCCAGACGTAATTAGTTCATTAACTGTGAGCACAGGAGCTCATTAAACGGGGAGGTGGATGATGCAAATCAGTGGCCTGTGTAAGTCCGTCAAAAATGAGAAGGAGCTGGAAATGGTCTGGCTCAATCTTCCTGCCCAACACCTTCATTAACCAAAGAGGTTTCTCAAAGCCTAAGAGTCTCTGGAGATCAGAGACATTTAAAGGCACCGGCTATGCTGGAAAGCAAGGAAGACGGTCGGAAGAGGAAGGACAGAGGGAACCGTTTATGGAATGCTTTTCAGGGAGCCTACCTTATACCAGGCATCTCTACTTTCAGGATCTAATGCCTGCAGAAGCAACCTCACTGCTTTCTACACATGGGCGTATAGGCTCAGAGCATTTATGACTTGCCAAATGTCTCAGTGAATCAATGGCAGAGCTGGAATCCAGACCTGTGTCTTCATGAACCCCCCAAACCAATGATTTTTCCATCACATCAATACATTTTCCAGCCCAACTTGGAGACTCAGTCACATGACCAGCTCTGGTCCTCTTATCTTCTAATCTCAGAACACATTTGGAAGCATTCCTGGTCAGTGCTGTATTGAACGGCAGTTTGCAAATGTTTATTTACAGGGGATTAATTAACTTTGCTCTTTGCAAGTACTGAACTAAGGGGAAATTGGCTTTCTCAGAGTAAGTGTGGTGACATTCCAAGGTCCTCAACCCCAAGCTCGAAATGTCAAAATTCTTCTAGGCCAAACCCTGAAGAAAAAAATGGTACATGGTGTGACAGGCAAAGAGAATGGCTGTAGGGGCTCAGAAAATGTGGGCAGATGCTGCAATTTCAAGTCTCTGCCTGTCACTGAAGGGCCATTGGGACCCCAAGCAAGACCACTTATTTCTCTCAGCTCTGATTCTCTCTGGAAAGAAAAATAAGGAACAAAACATGTTTCCTGAAGTCCTGCATGGTTCTGAGACTATCTGAGGAGAGCCTAGGGGGTCTGAGTCCTTGTCCACAGAGAGAATTGAAGTGAGGCTCTTGGTGGAAGATGATAGATCAAGTCAGGGGTCATGAAGGAGAGCTTCCTGATTCCTGGACTCTGGCCTAAGCTCTCCCACCTCAGGGGAGACACCCTAAAGGAGAAGGGGCAGAGCTGCCTTCAAGAATACATCCCAGTACCCAGCAGTCTCATTCCAAGATGTCACAAATGTAGTAGTGAGGAAAAGGAAAGGATGCTTCCCTCTGCAATAAGAATAGTAGTTCTCCCAGGGCCTAAGAGGTCAGGAGCATCTAAGGAAGAGTGTGGGTGACCAGAAACACAGAAAGAGGACACCAAGAAAGGGGCAGATAGGATTATTCCAGTGTCTTACACAATCAGAGGATGAGCGTGCCAGCCTGCAGGACATGCAGAACAGCCATTCCCCCTCCACTCACTCATGAGTCCACCCACCCCTTCATCCATCCATCCAACCATTCATCCATCTATCCATTTATTCATTCAACACCTGGTCTATAGTGAGAGCTGTCCTTGGCCCCAGGAGATAAATGGTGAATGAGAATACGCACAGCTCCGTCATCATAGAAGGTACAGCATAATGAGGCAGAGTCTTCTTTTTAGAGAGCGTTGCCCACAAAAGGAAAATCCAAAGGCTCAGCATGACATACATTGAAGACAGAGTCAGATCCTTTGAACTTCATGGCGAGCATGCTTCTAATCCCCTCCCTGCCTCCCTCCCTCCATCTGACTCTAGTGAGTCAAAAGACACATGGACTTGGAGAGCTGAAACCTTAGACTTGGTTTCACCCCCTTTTAACAGAATATCTTTGAGACCCACTTAACCCTACCTCTAAAATATGAATGATAATGCCTTCCTAGCCTGCATCATAGAGTGTGAGAAGCAAATGAGAAAAGGGAGGCAAAATAGTTTATAAACCATTAGTTTATGAGCCATGAAGACTCCCTGCATGACTATTGAGTCTGTGGTCATAACTGACCTGGGACTGATCTTGGTGGAATTTCTAGAACCTGTTGGATCAGGGTGTCTGCTTGACTGTGGCTGTGCAGCATCCCGCGTCTGGGTTTCATCAGGCCAGGTGTTGCCCAAGCAGCTGGAGACAGATGCTGCCCAGGGAGACAGGGAGGCTAAGCCTGCACCGGGGGGCTCCCTCCATCCAGGAAAGCAATAGCAGCAGTGGATCCCAAGACCCCTGGGAGGCCTGGCTCCGAAGTCTAGGCACAAGGCCAGGAGCTGATGATCCCAGGAACAGGTCAGAAAACACAGTTCAAGGTGAGAGGTGATAAGGAGCCGTGGATTGCCGAGGACAGTTTTGGAAGTCTGGAGGCTGCCCTGCTTGGGAGAGGAAGGTGTGGGTCAGGCTGGACTGCTGGTTTCCTAGACTCAGATCTGGGTCAGGAGCAGTGAACTCTCCATCCCCAGGTACAGGCTGCATGTCAGGTGACTGATAAGGCTGTGTCCTGCTAAACACCATGTTAGTAAGGATTGCAACTGGACGATCCCATCAAGTGGGGGTCCTTTTTCCCAGATTCTAAGTGAGAACTGAAGCCAAGTCAACTGTGAAACCCTTTGCTGAGCCCACCTAAAGCCCAGGTTGCCTGTAACACAAAGGTTATGCCCCTAAGATCGTGGCAATTTGTGAATATTGCCTGGGAAAACATCAGGTTCCTTTATAAAGCTCCTTGGACAGAACTCAGAATGACACGCCTGGAAAGCATGACTTTCCAGGAGGGGCTAGCCCTTGCCAGCATTTTCCCTCACACAGGCTCTGCTACCATAGCTGGTCTGTCATGGCGACTCTGCACCCCCGAGACATGGACGCAGAGAATTGTTATCCATTCCTCTCTCCACTCCGTTCCCTTCCAAGGATTCCGAGAAGTGATACATCTTTTCCTTGCAGCCATGGTCAGTGCAAAAGGAAAGAAGCACAGAATAGATGATCCCACATTTGGAGTAGAGGGGTGAATTATTTACGAAACATAGATAGAGCCTCCAGTGGAGTCTAGGGCTGGGCAAAGTGTGAGAGATTCTTTTGTTCTTGCAGCTGGCCTTTGGAGTTGCACAGAGCCAGGGCAGTAAATAATACTGCTATTGTCTGCCTGTGTCAGAGACAGACAGAAGGTACATTTGGCCCGCGTCCAAACACCGCAAGGGCCACTCATAGTCACAGTGTCCAATTACTGCTGGCTTGACTATAAAATGCACTTCTTTTTTTTTTTTTTGCTGTGCTAATTTAAGAATGGGTAGTGTTAATGGTCCCTGCACAAAGAGGGGTTTTGCTGCATCTTTCAATGGGGGAAAATAAAGTTACGTTCAGAACAGAAACCAAACTGGCATGGGGTGGAGATTGTCCAAACAGCAATCTATTGATAGCAAGGTAAACTATGTTTGGGTTCCCCTTTAAGAAGAAATAGAAAAAAATTAAAACTGGGCTCTGAGTTTACTTACAGGGTATATTCAGGATGTCAAAGAAGATGTAAAAAGGAACAAGGGGAAACCAAAGAATTGGACAGCTCTGGTCCATTCCCACAGACACCACAGGATGCAGGAGAAATGTTACCCCATCTCTCAGTGAACAGATTACGATGACAGTGACCATAAGGTCATGATAAGAGGTAGCGTCTGATGGGTTCTAACTATTTGCCAGGAGCTGCAATAGCACTTTTTTCTCCTTTGACATTCCCAACCATCCTATACAGGTTTGCAAATATTTTATGTATGAGGAGAATCTGAAGTTTACTTAGTTCAAAGGACTCCTTTAGCTTCACAGAGTTGGTAAGCAGGTCCCTGGGATTTGGAGAATTTGTCTGACTTCAGATTGTCTGCTTCCTTAAATACCTTAAAATGCTTTCTCAGGTTCCCACAGGCTCCCAGGCTGACAGCCTACACTGAGTGTCCAAGGATATGTTTTTACACCCAGCCCTGGTTGGGACCTTATGCTACTCACCAGCCATCTGGTGATGGTTAGCAAACAGGAAAGTTCCTTAGGAAGAAGCTGCTGAGAATCCAGGCAGCACCTCCCAATGCAGCATCTCTGAAGAGATAGTATTCATCCATCCTTTGTAGGTTCTGTTGATCTGAGGCCACTGTTCCTGCCTGGATTTGTCCTTGGAAATCTTCAATTCTAGCATCATCTACTTAATGGGGCTTCCGAGATCAGTAATTGTCAATAATCTCTCTTTGTCTACCACTTTCCCCAACAGGGAAGCATTCATTTGTGTTTTGGATAAAGAAAGGATGGGGGAAAGGGTGCTATTACATTTAAAAGAAAATTTTTTTTTAAGTGGAGCTTCAAAACCCTCTGTCTCCATCACCAAACCTGTCACTTGCACACTGAAATGTCAGAAAAATAAACCTAGGATTTATGTTCGGGAATGTTAGAAAACTGTACACAACTTGCTCTTTCCTTCCTTGTAGGGGGAAAAGCAGATGCATCTTTCAGATATATTCGCTCCAAATTTCAGAAGGTTTTCAAATACGCGTGTCTATGACACAGCAGGGTTATCAATCAAAACGTTAAATCCTCGATAGGCTCACGAACGGTGAGTTCGACCACTGTCCCTTTCATCTTGAGATGTCTCACCGAGGGCTTCATTTGGAAAGAGACTAAAAAAACACATCAGTGTAATGAGGAGGGATAAAAAGGAAGAACCGTCTATTCTGATTTGCCGGTCAGCAACATGGAGAACACAGCACATCATCTGTCAAGGAAAATGCGGACATTTTTTCTTGCCCCTTTGAATTCTGAAAAGATACACGTGCTTTGGGAAGAGAAAAAGTAATGTCTCAATTCTTAAGGCAAACTTTTCAAAGAGTTGAAAGTTGGATAGAGCCAACACTGATCCTTGTGAATTATTGGCTTATGGGCTGTCTGATATCTCAGAGAAGGGGAAACGTTGAAGACATTGATCTTCTAAGTGATGGCTATGGATGGTGAGTCCATGCAGAGCGCTGCTCAATGACTGACAGCAGGGCTGAGGGTGCCGCACTGGGGAGCTACCTGGAAAGCTGGCCAGATTCATTGAGGGCTTCTTCTCCCCATTTCCCTAAAAACACCAAGATCCATTTCTGCCTCTCCCTCATCTCGTTATAACCTCAGAGTCTTTCCCAAAAGCCCTGTAAGGTCGACTTTTTCCCTATTGTGTTCATTTTAATTAATAATTTTTATCCACTGAGAGTCAGGCAGACCTCTTAAATCTATACAAAAGTAGGTCAAAACGTCTTGGTTTGCTCTGAAGCACCCCTAGACTTATCCATTAATTCATTCCTTTAACAAAAGTGTCTGGCATCCAGCATGTGCTTGGTCCTGGGGATGCCCAGACAAATGAGATAGGCATTCACCTCCTGGAAACATTGTGCAAAGAAGAAAAGGAGCTACCATTTTAACAAGTGGTAATAAGTGCTCAGAAAAGACAAAGACAGGGTGCCCATCCCAGTCTGCACAGGCCAGAGGAGGCCTCCCTGAAGCAGGCATGAAAGATAATTGGAAGTCACCCAAGAAGAGGTGTAGCATCTATGTGGGTAAGGGTGTATGTATGTGTTGGGAGGCACAGAAATGCACCCTATAAAATATTATACTTATTCTTTGTAAGCACGGCTCAGATGATGTCACAGCCCTCACGGTAGACCTATTAATATTATAACTAATATTATAATTCAGACTCTTTATTGTACCACTCAAGATCCAATCATGCTTTCTCCCTTTGCTTTATATCCCCCCATACCTGCCCATGAATATCACAATATGATTTTGTCATATCAGGTGCCTTGCCAGTCACAGAACCTGTCAGTTCAGGGGTAATACAGGCTGTTCTTAAACATTCCATGTTCTGTCACTTTGGTCTGGACTGTTCTCTACACCCACCTCTTCTGCCCGTCAACATCCTCCTGACTTATATTAGTAGTCCTTCTCTTGAAATTTCTTTTAGCCCTGGTTGCAGAATAAATCTCCTGCTCATGTGTGTGCATGCGTGTTTATATGTGTATGTGTAGATTTGCAGAAAACTTGTAAAGATAGTAGAGAGCATTTCCGTAGACCCTCCTCCCAGTTTTTTCTGCAATTAGCATCTTGCATTACTGTGATATATGTGTCATAAATAAGAAACTAATATTGGCACATTACTATTCATTAAACTCCATGCTTAATGAAGATTTCATTAGCTTTCCTGCCAATGCCATTTTTCTGTTCCAGGAGCCAATGCAGGACAAAACATTGCACTTAGGTACCCTTGTGTTTTCATTGAATTTTGCTTGTGCCTCTGATTTAGCACTGGTTACAACTGCTTTCTGTTAGGGTTTAGAAATGAGAGTCCCAAAACTGCTCAGTGTGGAATTCTGGAATTCGGGAATATCATCTCATGTTATTCTGTGAAAAGCAGCATCTCTTTCAACACTAAGTTCCAGTCATCTGGAAGACACACTTTGGAATTGCCAGCTGGTCTTATGACCAAGACTTTCAGAGAAAAGGAGGATGATAACCTGTCAACAATTCCATGAGTCATCCCATTTGGACACAGACATCACTCTGAGGTTAAAAGAAGCAAAATGCATCACTAGTTATTAGTTACCAAAGGTGGACTTACTTGACTACTACTCTGAATGGCATCATCCCAAATAATGGTGTACAATTGACATTTTTGATATCAGAGTGAAAAGTAAGACAGATATAAAAATGTTGAAATCAAGTCAAATGAAAGACATATGCATTGTGAGCTATAATCCTATTTGTCATTCTTGTAAAGCAATTTCAACTCTGGTAGAGAGAACTCCCTTCCTTCCTACAAGGAAGGAAACAATAAACAATGGGAGTCTCCAATACAGCATCATTAAGACCAAAATTGCATGAGGCTGATATCAACATTTGTCTAAAATTTTTCTAGATCAGCCCATACTGCATTCAAGAATGACAGCATGGCAAGAATGACAACATGGCAAAGGGGAGAACATTGCCATCTGTGTACATCTCTGTATGCAAGGGGAGAGCTTCTGAACCATCTCAGAACCTTGACCGAGGGTTCAAGGGTCTTGCATGGACATTGGGAAGAATTCAGAACAGGAGACAACCATTACTATCTCTCACACCCATGGTTGACCACCTCCTATATTGGTAATTTCTTGCTATGTAAAAAATCACACAAACTTAGTGACTTAAAACAACAAACTTTTATTAGCTCACAGTTTTTGTGGGTCAGGAATCCAGGAGTGGCTTTGTTGGGAAGTTTTGACTCAAGATCTCTCATGAGGTTACAGGTAAAGTCAGCTGGGGCTGCAGTCATCTCAAGGTTTCAATAGGATAAGATTCATTCTCAAGCAAATTCATCAACTATTGACAAGTTTCAGTTCCTCACCACATGGGCTGCTCCATCAGCTACCTGAGTGTCCCTATGACAGAGTGGATGGCTTCCCTGTCACCTGGACCTGATTGCCTGCTGTATGGCAGATGGATTCTCACAGGATAAAGGAGGTGATACACACACACACAGATAGAGAGAAAGAGAGGAGACCCAAGATGCAAGCAACAGTCTTTTTTATAAATTTATGACATCCCATCATGTCTGATGTATTCTGTTTTACAGAAGTGAGTTACAGTCCAGCCCATACACAGGGGAGGTGTATCAAAGAATTTGAGAACATATCTTTAAAACAACCACACTGTCCTTAATGGTGTAGACAAAGGGGATTCATGTCTTGTAAACATTAATTACGCATCTTCTATACTCCAGGAATTATACCAAGAGAGGATAACAGGACTAGGTAGACGTAGTACCAAGTAAAGATATGAAGAATAAGCTATAACCTACCATTTCTATTAAAGTAGAATAAATGTGAACTAAAAGAAAAGAAGACAACATTTTTCAATCACTGTGCATCTCACACTCACTGCACCTAGAACCTCTGTGCTTTTTTATTCTTTATTCCCAAAATACCTTAAGCCCCTTTCTTCAGGGAGGCAAATTTGAGATTCTCCTATTGCTTGGCTACCTTGTAAATAAGCCCTCTGTTTGCTGCAAACCTTGGCATCTCAGCATTTTATTTGCTGCCCATAGGCAAAAACAAGCTGGTACGGTAACACTAGGACCTCAGGAGTTCACAAATGGGTCTTGGTGCACTGGCCAGGTGTCAGGCCTAGGCCTTAGAGGTGGAAGAGCTGAGTTCAGGACATTGGACCACCAGAGACCTCCAGGCCCCACATAATATCAATGGGCAAGAGATCTCCCAGAGATCTCCATCTCAACGCTAAGACCCAGCTACACTCAACAACCAGCAAGCTCCACTGCTGGACACCCTATGACAAACAACTAGCAAGACAGGAACACAACACCACCAGTTAATGGAGAAGCTGCCTAAAATCATAATAAGTTCACAGACACCCCAAAACACACCACAGGACTTGATCTTGCCTACCAGAAACACAAGATACAGCCTCATCAACCAGAATACAGGAACTAGTCCCCTCCACCAGGAAGCCTACACAACCCATTGAACCAATCTTAGTCACTGGGGGCAGACACCAAAAACAATAGGAACTATGAACCTGCAACCTGCCAAAAGGAGAACCCAAACACAGTAAGTTAAGCAAAATGAGAAGACTGAGAAACACACAGCAGATGAAGGAGCAAGGTGAAAACCCACCAGACCAAACAAATGAGGAGGAAATAGGCAGTCTACCTGAAAAATAATTCAAAGTAATGATAGTAAAGATGATCCAAAATCTTGGAAATAGAATAGAGAAAATACAAGAAAGGTTTAATGAGGACCTAGAAGAACTATAGTGCAAAAAAACAATGATGAACAACACAATAAATGAAATTAAAAATTCTCTAGAAGGAATCAATAGCAGAATAACTGAGACAGAAGAACAGATAAGTGACCAGGAAGATAAAATAGTGAAAATAACTATCACAGAACAGAATAAAGAAAAAAGAATAAAAAGAATTGAGTTTCAGAGACCTCTGGGACAATATTAAATGCACTAACATTAGAATTATAGGGGTCCCAGAAGAAGATGAGAAAAAGAAAGGGGCTGAGAAAATATTTGAAGTGATTATAGTTGAAAACCTCCCTAATATGGGAAAGGAAATAGTCAATAAGGTCCAGGAAGTGCAGAGTCCAATACACGATAAATCCAAGGAGAAACATGCCAAGAAACATATTAATCAAACTATCAAAAATTAAATACAAATAAAAAATATTAAAAGCAGCAAGGGAAAAGCAACAAATAAATACAAGGGAATCCCCATAAGGTTAACAGCTGATCATTCAACAGAAATATTGCAAGCCAGAGGGAGTGGCAGGACATATTTAAAGTGATGAAAGGGAAGAACCTACAGCCAAGATTACTCTACCCAGCAAGGATTTCATTCAGATTCGATGGAGAAACTAAAAGCTTTACAGACAAGCAAAAGCTAAGAGAATTCAGCACCACGAAACCAGCTTTACAACAAATGCTAAAGAAACTTTTCTAGGCAGGAAACAAAAGAGAAGGAAAAGGCCTACAATAACAAATCCAAAACAATTAAGAAAATGGTAACAGGAAACATACATATCAATAATTACCTTAAATGAAAATGGATTAAATTCTACAACCAAAAGACATAGACTGGCTGAGTGAATACAAAAACAAGACTCGAATATATGTTGTCTACAAGAAACCCACTTCAGACCTAGGGAAACATATAGACTGAAAGTGAGGGGATGGAAAAAGATATTCTATGCAAATGCAAATCAAAAGAAAGCTGGAGTAGCAATTCTCACATCAGACAAAATAGACTTTGAAATAAAGACTATTACAAGAGACAAAGAAGGACACTACATAATGATCAAGGGATCAATCCAAGAAGAAGATATAACAATTGTAAATATTTATGCACCCAACATAGGAATACCTCAATACATAAGGCAAATACTAACAGCCATGAAAGGGGAAATCAACAGTAACACAGTAATGGTAGGGGACTTTAACACATCACTTTCACCAATGGACAGATCAACCGAAATGAAAATAAATAAGGAAACATAAACTTAACATGACACATTAATGGAGATGGGCTTAACTCATATTTATAGGGCATTACATTAAAAAACAACAGCATACACTTTTCTCTCAAGTGCTCATGGAACATTCTACAGGATAGATCATATCTTGGGTCACAAATCAAGCCTTGGTAAATTTTTAAAAATTGAAATTGTATCAAGTATCTTTTCCAACCACAACATTATGAGACTGGATATCAATTACAGGAAAAAAATCTGTAAAAAAGACAAACACATGGAGGATAAACAATACACTGCTAAATAACCAAGCAATCATTGAAGAAATCAAAGAGGAAATCAAAAAATACCTAGAAATAAATGGCAATCAAAACACGATGATGCAAAACTTGTGAGATGCAGCAAAAGCAGTTTTAAGAGGGAATTTTATAGCAATGCAACCCTACCTCAAGAAACTAGAAAAATCTCAAATAAACAACCTAACCTTACACCTAAAACAATTAGAGAAAAAAGAACAACAACTAAAAAAAACCCAAAGTTAGCAGAAGAGAAGAAATCATAAAGATCAGATCAGAAATAAATGAAAAAGAAATGAAGGAAAAATAGCAAAGATCAATAAAACTAAAAGCTGGTTCTTTGAGAAGATAAACAAAATTGATAAACCATTAGCCAGACTCATCAAGCTAAAAACGGGGAAGATTCAAATGAACAGAATTATAAATGGAAAAGTAACAACTGACCTTGCAGAAATACAAAGGATTATGAGAAATTACTACAAGCAACTATATGTCAATAAAATGGACAATCTGGAAGAAATGGACAAATATCTTAGAAAAGCACAACCTTCTGAGACTGAATCAGGAAGAAATAGGAAATGTAAACAGACCATTCAAAAGCACTGAAATTGAAACTGTGGTTAAAAATCTTCCAACAAACAAAAACCCAGGACCAGATGGCTTCACAGGTGAATTCTGTCAAACATTTAGAGAACAGCTAACACATATCCTTCTCAAACTCTTCTAAAATATAGCAGAGGGAGGAACACTCCCAAAATCATTCTACAAGACCACCATTACCCTGATACCAAAACCAGAGAAAGATATCACAAAAGATGAAAATTATTGACCAATATCACTGATGAACATAGATGCAAAAATCCTCAATAAAATAGTAGCAAACAGAGTCCAACAACACATTAAAATGATCGTACACCATGATCAAGTGGGATTTATCCCAGGGATGCAACGATTCTTCAATATACACAAAACAATTAATGTGATACTATCATATTAACAAATTGAAGAATAAAAACCATATGGTCATCTCAATAGATGCAGAAAAAGCTTTTGACAAAATTCAACAACGACTGATGATAAAAATTTTCCAGACAGTGGGCATAGAGAGAACCTACCTCAACATAATAAAAACTGTATATGACAAATCCACAGCAAACATCACTCTCAATGGTGAAAAACTGAAAGCATCTCCTCTAACATCAGGAAAAAGAAAAGGATGCCCACTCTCACCACTATTATTCAACATGGTTTTAGAAGTTTTAGCCACAACAATCAGAGAAGAAAAAGAAATAATAGGAATCCAAATCAGAAAAGAAGTAAAGTTGTCATTGTTTGCAGATGACATCATACTATACATAAAGAATCCTGAAGATGCTGCCAGAAAATTACTAGAGTGAATCAGTGAAGTTGGTAAAGTAGCAGGATACAAAATTAATGCACAGAAATCTCTTGCATTCCTATACACTAATGATGAAAAATCTGAAAGAGAAATTAAGGAAACACTCCCATTTACCACTGCAACAAAAATACCTAGGAATAAACATCCCTAAGGAGACAAAAGAACTGTATGCAGAAAACTATAAGACACTGATGAAAGAAATTAAAGATGATACAAACAGATGAAGAGATATACCATGTTCTTAGATTGGAAGAATCAACATTGTGAAAATGACTATACTACCCAAAGCAATCTACAGATTCAGTGCAATCCCTATCAAACTACCAATGGCATTTTTCACAAAACTAGAACAAAAAAATTCACAATTTATATAGGAACACAAAAGACCCCAAATAGCCAAAGCAATTTTGAGGAAAGAAAAAAAAAAAAAAAAAAAAAAAACGGAGCTGGAGGAATCAGCCTCCTGGATTTCAGACTATACTATAAAGCTACAGTAATCAAGACAATATGGTACTGGCACAAAAATAGAAATAGAGATCAATGGAACAGGATAGAAAGCCCAGAGATAAACCTATGCACCTATAGTCAACTTACCTTTGAGAAAGAAGTCAAGAATATACAATGGGGGCTTCCCTGGTGGTGCAATGGTTGAGAGTCTGCCTGCCGATGCAGGGGACATGGGTTTGTGCCCCAGTCTGGGAAGATCCCACATGCCGTCGAGCGGCTAGGCCTGTGAGCCATGGCTGCTGGGCCTGTGCATCTGGAGCCTGTACTCCACAACAAGAGAGGCCACAACAGTGAGAGGCCCGTGTACCACAAAAAAAAAAAAAAAAAAAAAAAAAAAAAGAATATACAATGGATAAAAGACAGCCTGTTCAATAAGTGGTGCTAAGAAAACTGGTCAGGTACATGTAAGAGAATGAAAATAGAACACTCCCTAACACCATATTCAAAAATAAACTCAAAATGGATTAAAGACCTAAATGTAAGGCCAGACACTTTAAAACTCTTAGAGGAAAACATAGGCAGAACACTATATGACATAAATCACAGCAAGATTCTTTTTGATCCACCTCCTAGAGAAAGGGAAGTAAAAACAAAAATAAACAAATAGAACTTAATGAAACTTAAAAGCTTTTGCACAGCATAAGAAACCATAAACAAGATGAAAAGACAACCCTCAGAATGGGAGAACATATTTGCAAATGAAGCAACTGACAAAGGATTAATCTCCAAAATATGCAAGCAGCTCATACAGTTCAGTATCACATAAACAAATAACCCAATCCAAAAGTGGGCAGAAGACCTAAATAGACACTTCTCAAAAGGAGATATACAGATTGCCAACAAACACATGAAAGGATGCTCAACATCACTAATCATTAGAGAAATGCAAATCAAAACTACAATGAGATATCACCTCACACCAGTCAGAATGGCCATCATCAAAAAATCTAGAAACAATAAATCCTGGAGAGGGTGTGGAGAAAAGGGAACCCTCTTGTACTGTTGATGGGAATGTAAATTGATACAGCCACTATGGAGAATAGTATGGAGGTTCCTTAAAAAACTACAAATAAAACTACCATATGACCCAGCAATCCCACTTCTGGGCATATACGCTGAGAGAACCATAATTCAAAAAGAGTCATGTACCACAATGATCATTGCAGCACTATTTACAATAGCCAGGACATGGAAGCGACCTAAGTGTCCATCGACAGATAAATGGATAAAGAAGATGTGGCACATATATACAATGGAATATTACTCAGCCTTAAAAAGAAACAAAATTGAGTTATTTGTAGTGAAGTGGGTGGACCTAGAGTCTGTCATACAGAGTGAAGTAAGTCAGAAAGAGAGAAAACAAATACCATATGCTAACACATATATATTGAATCTTAAAAAAAAAAAAAGTTCTGAAGAACCTAGGGGCAGGACAGAAATAAAGATGCAGACATAGAAAATGGACTTGAGGACATGGGGCAAGGGAAGGGTAAGCTGGGAAGAAGTGAGAGAGCAGCATTGACATATATACACTACCAAATGTAAAATAGATAGCTAGTGGGAAGCAACCACATAGCACAAGGAGATCAGCCTGGTGCTTTGTAACCACCTAGAGGGGTGGGATAGGGAAGGTGGGAAGAAGATGCAAGAAGGAGGAGATATGGGGATATATTTATATGTATAGTTGATTCACTTCGTGATACAGCAGAAACTAACACAAAAATGTAAGCAATTATACTTCAATAAAAGTGTTAAAAAAAGAGAGAAAAAAGAAAATAAGACCTCCTATCTGCATTACACCAAAGCTATGTGAACTGAATATACTAATTCATGCTTATTTGTAGTTTATTGAGGTAGCTCCTAAGCCTTTGAAATTCTAGACCAGAGGTTGGCAAGCTTAGTTAAAGGACCAGTGAATCTTTTCAGCTTTGTGGTCCATACATCTCTGTTGCAACAACTCAGCTCTGCCACTGTAGCACAAAACAGCCATAGATAATTCATAAATGAAAGAATATGGTTGTGTTCCAATAAAACTTTATTTACAAAAACAGGTGTCTGCTCTGTGGGCCATGGTTTTTGCTCACCCCCCTTCTAGACTGCAAACTTCTTAAAACTGTTAGATGCTGAACTCCTTGAGCATTCTTCAGCAGAGGCTGTGCCTTATTTCACCTTTGCATCCCTATTCCTAGCACAGCACATAAATGATTAGGCAGGCACAAATGTATGTGAATGAATAAATGAACTTATGCCCCAGGCAGCATTAAAAGATAGAGTCAATGTAGTAAAAATTTTTATTTGAAACTTTTAAACTACATGGTTGATGTATAGAGTGCCTTTTGAATAACTTCAATTCGCTTTCTCAGCTGTCAGTCTGACCTACACAACCCATAGGCCACATTGGAATACCAAGGCCTACTTACAACAAAGACCTGTCATGTCTAAATTATTGGCACAATAGACCATTGTAACTCCTCTGGACTCATTAGGCTTAATTATGTCAAGGTCTCATTGAGGACTCTTTAAATCTGAATATTCGTGAGATAATAAAATATAATAGCTCCATCGGAGCCATAAAGGTCTTTTTATGCCATGGGCTATTTGGAGATTCAATATTCCATAAGATTAATAGCACAATATTGTAAAAATGACAACAATTACCACACCCTCAATGTCTACCAAGTGTAATTTAATAATCAGGATCAAGTAGGCCCACTTCTCATTCACTCTGGGGGTGTTTGTCAAGGAGGAAAGGTGAAGGATTATGTGACTTCATTTTTACCCACTTTCATCATGCCTACTCCCTGGTACACACATCCTTCTAATTCTGGTACACGGCCCCATCTTGGTACTTCCTGGCACAAAGCTCCTCTTCTTCTCACCTGGGGGAGACATGACCAGGTGGGGCTACTTAGTCTTTGCTGTCCCAGTCTCTCTTTGTGTTTAGATACTAGACATGCAATAGATTGTAGGGAGAATCAACAACCTTAGATAGGATATTATAAGTAATGGTCATTTTCCAAGACTACCTCAAAAAATGCTGCTAATGACCTCAACTGAAATCATGTGCTTTTTCAATGACAAAAGCAGAAAAGAGAACTGCTATATTATCTAACATAAGTAATGGAAAAATAATGAAATTCAAGGATAAATGATTGTTTAAAAATGAATTACTGCATCCCTGAGAAAAGATATATTTAATAAAAGGTAAATTAGTTAGTTGATGATCAACTATGGCACTTGAAAGTTAAATTATGTTAAATTATAAGCATAACAACTTTACAACAAATATTTTATCAATAAAAAGCAGAGACAGGAAAGTCACCTGTAATGTTCCAACCCCCAACAAGCTGCAGTTATTTGGTGTGGTGGACAGATTTTAAGGTGGTTCCCATAACCCCTGCCTTCTCGTTCACACCCTTGTAGAGTTATTTCTCATTGTTGAGTGTGGGCAGGGCTTAGACTTGCTTCTAACCAGTAGAATATGGTAAAAGTAATAGGGTATTACTCCTATGACCATGATACATTACATGGCAAAGATGAGGAGACACCACTCCTATGGTTATATTTACATTACATGGCAAAGATGATGGGATGTCATCCCCATTGTCACATTACACTATATAAGACTCTGTTACTAGAACACTCACTCTAAAATCTGTCTTTCCTTGGTACCTTTAAAAATGCAACCTGTTATGACCCCTTCAGCAGCAAGAAAATGAATTCTGCCAACAATATAAGTGAGCTTTGAAGCAGACCCTTCCCCAGTTGAGCCTCCAGTTGAGTATCCATCCCTACTGAAACCTAGATTGTAGTCTTGCAGAAGACCAAGCTAAGCTGTGCCTGGACTCCTTACCCACAGACCCGGTGAGACAATTATTGTGTGTAATGCTTTAGGCCACTAAGTTTATAGTATTTTGTTACAAAGCAATAAAAATACTAATATAATGGGGTATTTTGAATTCAGTCATGTTTTCATCTGAAAATTAGAATAACGGTGCTAGAATCTATCTTCTATACTGTTTATTTGTGTAATGTTAGATCGTTTAACATTGCAGTTTTGATTTAGAATATAAATCCAATGTGGGTAAGAACTTTGTCTGTCTTGTGTACTGTTTATCCAAAATGCCTAGCACAATGCCTGGTACTTATCAAGTGAAAAATAAATATTTGTTTAGTTAGCAAATTAATAAATACAATGATATTAGAACATGGATAATATTTCAAAATGTTGATATACCCTAGTTCACTTAGCTAATAAGAAGTTGATCTGCTAATTAATTTGGCATGTGACATTATAAATGTATTCATCCATATAATATGAGTCAAGTGGGTATTATTTCCTTAGGATATATACCAAAAGTATGACTAAGCTCCACGAGAAAAGAAATTGTTCCTGTAATCAACACTGTATCCCCAACTATTTAGCATAGTGACTATTATGTGATAGAACCTAAAAAAATTATGTTGAGTGAATGAATAAATGAGATTTTTCTTGCCCTTAATTAATATGGTTTGATTATTTTCAGGCTGCATTTATTTATACATTATGAAAACCACTTATCAATGTCCTTATCATGGTGTGAAAGCATAATTATATGGTCCATTTTCCAGCATTGAGTATTAAAACTTTTTTAAAAATTAGTCAATACACACACAGAAAAACATAGTTATTTTATTTTATGTTTTT
Source organism: Grampus griseus (assembly GCF_964374135.1). Taxonomy (NCBI): domain Eukaryota; kingdom Metazoa; phylum Chordata; class Mammalia; order Artiodactyla; family Delphinidae; genus Grampus; species Grampus griseus. The sequence goes on along the minus strand of NC_139018.1, from coordinate 6,400,074 downwards.
TTGGTTACTAGGAAGGCTTAGGATGTATCCTTATGCTTCTTTACCAGTTGAATTTTCTCTTTAGTTAATTGTCTTTCATGTTGTTTATAAGTTTATATATTGAGATTTCAATGTTGTACTTCTTTATTAACTTTCATGAACTCTTTAGAAATAAAACTGACATTTCTTATTGGTTGTCATATTTGCTACATATATTTGTTTCTGAACACTTTCAAGACTTTAGATAATGATGATAGTATAAATTTTAATTAGGTTTAATTTCACACAAAATGTATAACATTTTCATTTTCTCAATATTGGATATGAATGTAGCAACAGAGCTTTAAGACACATAATGCAGAATCCCAAAGAATTAAAAGCAGAAATAGATAAATTCACAATTACAGATGAAATGTTTCACACTGATCTCTCAGTAATAAAGTAAAAAAAAAAAAAAAAAAACAAAAAACTTAATAAACATATAGAAGACCTAACACTACTAATTAATTTGATTTATTTACCAATTACAGAGCAATCCACTCAATAACAGCAGAATACATTGTATTTTTCCAGTGGACATGAAAATATAGTAAGATAGACTATATACTGGGTCATAAAACAGGTCTCCATAAATTTAGAGTTTGTTGTCTAATCACAATGACATTAAATTAGAAACATACAAGGAAAATATCATAAAACAATTCAAATAATTGAAAATTGAACAAAACACTTCTAAGTAAACCATGGGTTAAAAAAGAAGTCATAATAATAAGAAGAAAAGATTTTTTTAAATACCTAAATAAATTAAGTGAAAACACAGCATATCAAAACTTTTGGGATGCAGCTTAAATTATTCTTAAAGGAAAATGTATACTTAGAAAGGAAGATTCCAAACCATCCAGTATTCTTAGTTTCCATAGTAGGAAGGTTAAAAAAAAGAGAAAGAAATAGAGAAAAAGAATTAAGAAGGCAATACCAAATACAGTGAGAAATAATAAAAGAGCAATAATTGATTGAAAAAATAATAGATAAACAATAAAGTAAATCAATGAAACAAAAAATTAATTTCTAAAACAGAATCAATAAAAATTGAAAGAACTCTACTTTGATGAAGGATAAAAAAGAGAAAGGACAAGTTTCAGGAATGAAAATGAAGAACTTACTACAGATCCAACAGACATTAAAAGATAATAAAAAAATATTATGCCAATAAATTTAACCACTTAGATTAAATTGAGAAATTTCTTGAGACACAAATTATCAAAATTGACCAAGATGAAAAGGAAAGTACAAGTAGTCCTATATCTATTTAAAAATTTAAATTTGTAATGAGAAAATACCCCCCCACACAAAATGTTTTTCCCCAGATGCCTTCACTGATGAATTTGATGACACATATAATGAAGGAATGATGTGAATATACTTAAATTCCTCTAGAAGAACAAACAAAGTAAGGGAGAATACCTCCAAATTCATTTAATAGGGCTAGGTTAACTTTGTTACAACAACCAGACCAAAAAAAAAAAGATGTTACTACAAAATAGAACTATAGATCAATATCTCTAAAATAACCCTTCACAAAAATATTAGCAAATTTGTTCACACATATGCATACACCTATACTAACATACATATAATTTAATGCATATGATATATAACAATATATAATATTAATATAATTATTTAATATTATTACATTATATTGTATATACATAAATTGTGTATAGAAATACCACAAAATACAGTAAATTCAAAGACTGCAATGTTGATTTAACATTAAAATCAAAGAGTGAAATTCACTATACCAATTGATTAAAAAAAATTAAAGATCATCTTATTAAATGCAGAAAAATCATTTATAAAAATTGAATACCCATACAGGTTAAAAGCTCTCAGCAAACTAGAAATAGAAGGAAATATTCTCAACTTGATAATGGGTATATGTAGCTAAGATTATACGTAATCACAAAAGATTGAATATTTTTTCCTCTGTGATAGGGAACAAGGAAAAAATGCCCACTCACACCATTTATATTCAACATTGTACTAGACATTGTAGCCAGTGCAATATTATAAGAAAACAAAATAAAATGTATGAAAATTGGAAAGAAAAACTTAAACCATCTTTTTTTACAGACAGTCATAGTGTACATAGACAATCCTAAGGGATCTATAAATTTTTTTTTCTAGGACTAATAAGGGAGTTTAGCAAGGGTAATACACAAAAATTAGTATTTTTCTATACAATAACAACAAGTAATTAGAAATTTAAATAAAAATACTATTTTAATAGCATTCCAAAACTTGAAATAACTAGAGATAAATTTAACAAAACATGTACAAGACCTATACACTAAAAATTATAAAATACTGCTAAGAAAGTAATGAAGACATAAATAAATGGAAAACTATACCATGTTTATGACAATGTCAGTTCTCTTCAAATTGATTTATAGATTCAACACAATTCCAAACAGAATTCAGCTGGTGATTTTGTAGAAATTTACAAGCTACTTCTAATATTTATATGGAAATGTAAAAAAACTAAAATTGCCAACAAAGTTTGAAAAATAAGAAACAGTCAGATGACTGAGATGTCTGATTTTAAGACTTGTTATAAAGGTAGAGTAATCAAGGTAGTGTGCTACTGGCATGAGAAGAATGTTTGAAAAATGTACCAAAACAACTCAATGGGGAAAATACTATTCAACAAAGGATAGGGGAATGAACAGGCATCCATGTGAAAGTAAACATTTTGTATGTAAAAATGAACTTAAAATGGATTTACAGCTAAACACAAAAGCTAAAATTATAAATGTTTTAGAAGAAAACATAGCGGAACACTTTGTGAACTTGTAGTTGCTGAAGACTTCTTAGAGGGAACACAAAATTAATGAATAATAAAAAATAATTAATAAATTGAACTTCATTATAATTGAAACTTTCAGCTCTTCACAAAGCACTGCTAAAACAAACAAACAAACAAAAAAACTCTGCTAAGAAAATGAAAAGGCAAACCACACACAAGAAGAAACTATTTTATATATGCATATTTGACAAAGGATTTATGTCCCGAATATATAAAGAACTCTGAAAACTCAATAACAAGAAAGAAACCCAATTTTTAAAAATAGGCAGAAGTTTTAAATAGACACTTCACTAAAGAGTGTACACAAGTGACAAATAAGCACAAGAAAACAATCCTTAAAGTTATTAGTTGTAAAGTAAAACTGCATTGAAACTCTACTACATACCCACTAGAATGTTAAAATTGAAATGATAAAGAATGCCAAGTGTTGGTGAGGATGTGGTATAACTAGAATTCTCATATATTGCTGATGGAAATATAAAATGATGTAAATGCTTTGCAAAAATTTTGAGTTTGGTATAAATTTAAAACTACTGTTACCATATAACCTGGCAATTCTCCTTCTAGTTATTTACTCAAAAGAAAGGAAGATGTATGTCCACATAAAATTGTATACAGAAATGGTCATAATAGATTTATTCATCAGACCTCCAAATTTGAGTCAACTGAAGTGTTCGTCAACAGATGAATGTATAAATATATTTTCTTATGTCCAAACAATGAAATACTACTCAGCAATAAAAAGGAATAAATTGCTAAGATATGTAACAATGTGAGTGGATCTTAAAATCATTTCCTAAGCAAGCACAGAAAAATAAACACAAAAGTGTCTATGACCTAGGCTCTGCTCTCAAGGAGCACAGGTGCTACTAGGGAAGATCAACTTGTAAGCAGATAGGATACTAGTCCAAAATGGTGAGCACTAAAACTGAGACATGCCTTGTCTGAGGAACATTTATGAGAAAGCTACTGATCTGACCCAGCATTCAGTTGGGTGTGAAAGAATGGGGAAGTTTGTCAGTGAAGGAAAGAACGAGGTACTTCCTATGAAAGTGCAGGGCACTTTCATAGGAAGATGATGATAGTGTATGATCACCATGCAGAGAGCAGCATGGAGACATCTTTACTGATTCTTGGTCTCTGCCTGCCTCCTTCACACTCCTTCACACCCCTTGCCCCATTGCTCACCAGGCTGGAGGCCTCCAAAGATGTCAGGATCTTTCCCACTCCCAGGCCTTCTTATCTACTGCTCATCCATTTGACAAACATATAACAGGACCTTACCGTAAACCAAGTGCTTTTATCGCCATCTGAAATCGAATAGTTAGCAAAGCTTCCTGACTTTATGAAGCTCATATTTTGGTGGAGAGAGACAGAGAAGAATATATAAGTAAACAAATAAGCCCAATAATTTCAGGTAGACACAAATTCTATGAAGAAAATAACAACAGGGTAAGATTAGAGCTACACTGTCCAATACAGCAGGCATTAGCTCCCTTTGACTATTGAGCACTTGAAAAATGACCAGTCTAAATTGAGATGTGCTCTCAGTATAAGATACACACTAGATATCACAGATTCAGTATGAAAAAAATGAAAATATTTCATTAATAATTTTGCATTAATTAACATATTGAAATGACATTTTGGATATATTGGGTTAAATAAAATATTAAAAAATAAATTTCAGCTATTTCTTTTTACTTCTTTTAACACGACAACTAAAAAAAAATAAATTACCTATATGGATTGCATTATGTGTCTACTGGACAATATTGTTTTATAAGGATGGTTACAAAAGACCTCTGCCTAAACAATGTGTTCCCCCAGGATTTTCCTAGCTAACTTGTACCTGTTCTGCAGATTTCATGCTCAAAAAGACATTAATTCATTTTTTTGTCTCTTCTGTTATCAGGAAGCTCTGTGGACACAGGGATTATTGAAGTGTGAGAGAATTGGCAGGAAGTTCAGTGTACTTGGAGGTTAAGCCATGAGAAAAGATTGGCTTTCAAGCCTTAAGGATGTGAAAGTGTCTGAAAAACAACAGGGAAGAACTGTAGGGTCTTCTGCAAGGGGACAGAATCAGCAGGGCACTTTCATAGGAAGATGATGATAGTGTATGATCACCATCAGAGTAGGGAAGGCCTGGTGGATGGAGGGACCAAGTAGGTTCTGATGGAGCCTGTTGGGTAATGGCAAGCTATTTCTGCAACTGCTGTGTATCCAGGCTTGAAATATAGATGCCAGTCAAAGAATTTACCTCCAGAATTCCAAAGTATTCATACTGTATCTACTTAGTACTCACCTGTTATTATTGTTTCATTGTTTAAAAGAAAATAACAATTGTTAGAATAACCTCTGTATTTTTCTGAATGCTTGAAATATTTCCCAATAAAAATAATATATAGATAAGTAGTTAAGACTTAGATAGATGATAGCTAGATAGCTGTTAGATAGAGATAATAGATAGATGATAGATAGATAGATAGATAAACAACAAAAGCTCTCTCAGAATATTCTACCCTGTGTGAGATGATCACCCCATATTATCATAAACTTTCCTACTTGGTGCATTAGGTCCTCATTGATTTTTCATGCACAATTTTCCTGGAGCTGCTTGCGAATGTAGAAATAATACAATAGTCCTTAAAATATGTAAAATTATGTTCAGGTGCCATGCTCTTGCTATCACTCCCAACACTGGTGCACTTGAATCAATTATCTGTTATTCTTTTATGTTCATCTTTCCAACTGGGAAACATCTGTATCCCAATCACTGATAGGTTGACCCATTTTCTGATCAAATTTGTCTTACTTATGGCACCATTAAGTAGAAAAAAAAAATCAACATCAAGGGTTTCACCTCCTCACAATCTCCCACTCACACATTACATGGTATTTATATCTTGTATCAGGAATGGCAAACCCCAGTTTGCCATTAAGGAACCCCGGTTCCTTAATGCACATGGGAATTTCTGGAATGACATGATTGCATGACTTTTCAGTATCGGTTTAGAGTTTTCACTCCCAGTGTTAAATGCAAGAAGAGAGTTTGAAAGTCGCAGCACTGAAGAAAGAATGTTAAGCCATCCCTAACCTTTCTGAACTCATGATTCTCTGCTTCCCTTTACCTAGCCAAGGAAAACCTACATATGCAGCCATTAAAAATGTGCTATGTTATTTCCCATCCCTACACATTTGCAAACACTTTCACCTCCAACTGGAAAATTATATCTGCACAAAAGTATACCTGAAAAATCCCATTCAATCTGCACAGCTCAGCTTGAATGTTGCATGTGATCTGAGAATTCTCCACTTCACAGCTTATCCTCACCCATATATGTGCATGATCATGCAATATTTGGTTTCCAAATCTCATACAATACTGTTAGGTTTCAATGTTATTTTTGTAATAGTTATTTGTAGCAAGGTTCATGTGGTCAGGACTCAGTAGCTGGACTGCACATGTTCAAACTCTGGCTCATCATACACTAGCTGGGAGCCAGAGCCATGTGTAAGTTAACCTAACTTCTCTTTGCATTTAACAACTGGGAAATGAAACTGTGGTGCCAGCCTTACTGGGTTATTATGGAGATTAAATTAGTTAATATTTTAATATCTGAAAAGTGCTTACAACAGGATCTGGCACATAGCGTTTATTTAAATTTTAAAACATTCACATGCCTATTCATGCCCTAGGAGACCTTTAAAAGTAGGACATATGCCTTACATATTTCTGTCTCCTACATACCTAACACTGGGCCAGAAACAGTTGGCACTCATTAAAAGTAAAAAGAAAGAGGAAAAATAATTTAAAAAAACAACACTTTTCTGTCATTTTCTATAATTGACTGCTATATGTCCCAAATCAAGGGCACAAAAACTTTGGCTACTAAAAATTTTAAAAGGTGATAGACAAATATAATAATATAATAAATAATGGAATAATAGTTTACAACCATAAATTGGATGACTATAAGCCATACAATTACATTTATATAATTTCCTCCTCACCACAAGAAAGTTATAGGCATTATCCCCAGTACAAAGAAACAGAGGCACAGGCTAGTAAGTGACCATCAGAATCCAGAACTTTCATTTAAGCCCTGCCCTTGGCCTCCCTGCCTAACTGCAGACACTAATTCCAGCCCAGGGATATTGCCATTTCAACTCAGATTCCCAGATCCCTTCTCAAAACTGTCTAGTTAACCATTGTCTGTAGGGTTCAACTTCAAATGAGAATTAGGTTGTGATTTTTATTTTATCCAAGCTAGGCAATGATATTCTAGGTAGCTATTTAGCTGAACTTTTGAGAGGGACTGACTCATGCATGCACTAGATACTATCATTAAATTTCTTAGACCTGAAAGACCCACAGTTTCTAAAAGTTGTTGTTGCTATTGTTGGGGGAGAAACACTGAAATAATCAGGCTATCCAGTAGCACTGTTCCATAAAGAGCTGTCCATGTGTGTGTGTGTGTAAGTGTGATTTCTGTGTATTTTCTGAAACAGCAAGGACATTGGAGACAAAGAGATCCACGTTCAAATTCAGGCTTTGTCACTTATTATCTGTGTGACCCTGAGGCAAGTGACTTATAATCTCTCAACCACTAGCTGATTATCTGTAAAAGGGGAGAAATAATATCTCAGAAGAGTATTATAAGTAAACAAAAATATGCAGGCTAAAAGTTTAGAAAAAATAGTTTAGGACAGAGCCTGGCACATACTAGATGTTGAATAAATACTGTTTATGATGTTGGCTGTGATTTATCTTCATTTATGTTATTAACTTAAAAATAAATTGCCTGGTAATAAAATTGTTAGTATCACATAATAATCAGAAAATGCATACATTGGGAACTAACCATATGCTGGGCATTGTACAATTGTACAATGAAACTAGGCAGTACAATTGAAAAATGAAAAATGCCTTTTTTCTAAATACATTACATATATCAACTCATTTACCTCTCAGAACAATCCTGTAAGGTGATATATTTTAGTAGTAAATGAGGAAACTGAGACACAGCTTCATAGACAAGAGGTCTCTTAAGTACTAAGCCAGGCTATCTTTGATACAAATATTTATTGAGTACCTATCATGTCCTAGACGCTATTCCAGCTACATAGGATTGGAATGAGAAGAAAGGGTTCATGTCTGTGTCTGTTAGCTTTGCTGTGTAACAAACCAACCCAAAATGTAGTGGCTTAAAACAGCAATCCTTTTATTTAGTTCACAATCCTGCAGGCAGTTGAATGGTTTTCAGGCTGATGGCTTGCTGATCCCTTTCATGCTTCCCCAGAAAACTGGCAGCTAAGCTGGTGGTTGGATGATCTGGGTGATAGCCTTCTTCACATGTCTGATGGTTGGCAAGCTGTCTGGAGACTGGCTAAACTATCAGCTGGAGCACCTTTGTTCCCCTCAGTGTGGGCTCTCAACCTCCAACAGTCTGGCTTAGACTCATGCATGTGGTGGTCTCAGGGTTCCAAGTGCAGTAGGAAGAGATTAAGCTCCAATGTGCAAACACTTTTCAAGCCTCTCTTGTATCTCATTTCCTACTGGACAAGGTCAGTCATGTGACCAAGCCCAGTGTATCATGGGAAGTGACTACCCAAGATGATGAAGAGAGACTCCTGTCTCATTAACACTGCACATTTGGTCAAGTCATTTAACTTCTGCAAGCCTTAATTACCCTTGCAGTAATTATCCTTGAGTGGATAAATGAACAAATAATTAAGTGACCGTTTTGTCATAGTGTTTCTGTGAAGTTTGGATAATAGATTTATAACTAATGGGGAAAGTATGTGCAAATTTTAGTTATTGTTATTAGGAACTGGGAAGCTGATTTTCGTTGTGTATATTGCCTATAGTTCACTTTTATGTTGTCTGCAGAAAGATCATTGAATGACTGCCTGTTGATTTAGAATATTCTTTTCAGTTTTTTTCTACAGATCAGTAATCCTAGCAACTGATCTACAAAAAGATAGTATTTTTTCAAAGTATTTTGAGCCTTAGTTGTGGTATAATATATATTTATATATATATATATAATTCTAGGACAATTCTAGGATTAAATTGGCATTTCTTTTTGTCCAGAATATACCAATCCCTGACCTGACGTTTCTGAGCTCAGGACAGGGAAGTGAGCAGGGAATTTGGAACTGTTTTTTTCTTTTTTTTTTTTTTAATGTATGCCATGGGAGCTGATATCTAAGTAACTTAACAATAATGATGTTACAGGAAGTAATTTCTTCATGCAAATTAATGCAAATTAATGTAAATTTCCAATGGCCCACAGGCCAAAGCCTCAAAGTCTTCATGCTGTGGACAAGTAAAATTTTGAATAAAAAAGGAAAGTGTGAAATTTATAAAATTTGTAAAATCCAAATTATATGAGAATATTTTATGGTACTCTATCAGAGAATAATAAACCAAGAAAACAAAAATGAAGAGGAAAAAGATGATTAAAACAAATTGTAATATGTTTATATGAGTGTTCTTACGGGAAATGGACAGTAACACAATAATAGTGGAGGATTTTAATACCCTACTTACACCAAAGGATAGATCATCCAGACAGAAAATTAATAAGGAAACACAAGCCTTAAATGACATGTTAGACCAGTTAGACTTAATTGATATTTATAGGACACTCCATCCAAAAGCAGCAGAATACACTTTCTTCTCAAGTGCACACAGAACATTCTCCAGGATAGATCACATCTTGGGTCACAAATCAAGCCTCAGTAAATTTAAGAAAATTGAAATCATATCAAGCATCTCTTCTGACCAAAATGCTATGAGGTTAGAAATCAATTACAGAAAAAAAAAACTGTAAAAAATACAAACACATGGAGGCTAAACAATATGCCAATAAATAATCAAGTCATAACTGAAGAAATCAAAGAGGAAATCAAAAAATACTTACAGACAAATAACAATGAAAACACAATGACCCAAAACCTATGGGATGCAGCAAAAGCAGTTCTAAGAGGGAAGTTTATAGCAATACAATCCTACCTCAAGAAACAAGAAAAATCTCAAATAAACAACCTATCCATACACCTAAAGCAAATAGAGAAGGAAGAACAAGCAAAACCCAAAGTTAGTAGAAGAAAAGAAATCGTAACAATCAGAGCAGAAATAAATGAAACAGAAATGAAGAAAACAATAGCAAAAATTCAAGGAAATTAATAGATGGTTCTTTGAGGAAATAAACAAAATTGATAAACGTTTAGCCAGACTGATCAAGAGAAAAAGGGAGAGGATTCAAATCAATAAAATTAGAAATGAAAAAGGAGAAGTTACAATGGACACAACAGAAATACAAGAGATTGAAAGAGATTACTACAAGTAACTATAAGCCAGTAAAATAGACAACCTAGAAGAAATGGACAAATTCTTAGAAAGATACAAACTTCCCAGACTGAACCAGGAACAAATAGAAAATATGAACAGATAAATCACAAATACTGAAATTGAAACTGTGATTAAAAATCTTCCAACAAACAAAAGTCCAGGGCCAGATGACTTCACAGGTGAATTCTATCAAACATTCAGAGAAGAGTTAACACATAGCGTTCTGAAACTTTTCCAAAAAACTGCAGAGGAAGGAACACTCCCAAGCTCATTCTACAAGGCCAACATCACCGTGATACCAAAACCAGACAAAGATATCAAAAAAAAAAGAGAATTACAGTCCAATATCACTGATGAACATAGATGCAAAAATACTCAACAAAATACTAACAAACCAAATCTAACAACACATTAAAAGGATCATACACCCTGATCAAGTGGGATTTATCCCAGGGATGCAAGTATTCTTCAAACTATGTAAATCAAACAATGTGATACACCATAATAACAAATCAAAGAATAAAAACCATATGATCATCTCAATAGATGCAGAAAAAGCTTCTGAAAAAATTCAACACACATTTTTGATTAAAAAACTCTCCAGAAAGTGGGCCTACAGGGAACCTACCTCAACATAATAAAGGCCATCTATGACAAATCTACAGCTAACATCATACTTAGTGGTGAAAAGCTGAAAGCATTTCCTCTAAGATCAGGAACAAATCAAGGATATCCACTCTTGCCACTTTTATTCAACATAGTTTCAGAAGACCTAGCCATGGCTATCAGAGAAGAAAAAGAAATAAAAAGAATTCAAATTGGGAAAGAAGAAGTAAAACTGTCACTGTTTGCAGATGACATGATACTATACATAGAAAGTCCTAAAGATGCCACCAGAAAACTACTAGAGCTCATCAATGAATTTGGTAAAGTTGCAGGATACAAAATTAGTACACAGAAATCTATTGCATTCCTATACACTAACAATGAAAGATCAGAAAGAGATGTTAAGGAAACAATCCCATTTACCATTGCATCAAAAAGAATAAAATATCTAAGAATAAACCTTCCTAAAGAGGCAAAAGACCTGTATTCAGAAAACTATGACATTGAAGAAAGAAATCAAAGATGACACAAACAGATGGAGAGACATACCATGTTCTTGGATTGGAAGAATCAATATTGTGAAAATACACTGCCCAAAGCAATCTACAGATTCAATGCAATCCCTATCAAATTACCAAGGGTATTTTTCACAGAATTAGAACAAAGCATTTTACATTTTGTATGGAAACAAAAAAGACCTTGAATAGTGAAAGCAATCTTGAGAAAGAAAAATGGAACTGGAGGAATCAAGCTCCCTGACTTCAGACTATACTACAATGCTACAGTAATCAAAACAGTATCGTACTGGCAAAAAAAACTGAAATATAGATCAATGGAACAGGATAGAAAGTCCAGAGATAAACCCTTGCACCTTTGGCCACCTAATCAATGACAAAGGAGGCAAGAATATACAATGAGAAAAGATAGTCTCTTCAGTAAGTGGTGCTAGGAATGGACAGCTGTATGTAAAAGAATGAAATTAGAACACTGTCTAACACCATATCAAAAATAAATCCAAAATGGATTAAAGATCTAAATGTAAGACCAGATACTATAAAACTCTTAGAGGGAAATATAGGCAGAACACTCTTTGACATAAATCACAGCAAGATATTTTTTGACCCACTACCTAGCGTAATGAAACTAAAAACAAAAATAAACAAATAGGACCTAATGAAGCTTTAAAGCTTTTGCACAGCAAAGGAAACCATAAACAAAACAAAAAGGCAGCACTCAGAATGGGAAAAAAAATATTTGCAAACGAAGCAACTGACAAGCGATTAATCTCCAAAATATACAAACAGTTCATGCAGCTCAATATCAAGAAAATAAACAACTCAATCAAAAAATGGGCAGAAGACCTAAATAGACATTTCACCAAAGAAGACATACAGATAGCCAAAAAGCACATGAAAATATGCTCACCATCACTAGTTATTAGAGAAATGCAAATCAAAACCACAATGAGGTATCACCTCACACTGGTCAGAATGGCCATCATCAAAATACCTACAAACAATAAATGCTGGAGAGAGAAACCTCCTACACTGTTCATGGGAATGTATTGTTATCGTAACTTTCTTTTCAATACAGTAGTTTTTGAAATTCTTGAAGGACCCCACCCCCTATGTTTTACCTGGTTCCTCTCAAGATTTTGTTCTGCAGATTTGTTCTCAAAATCTCAACTTCTCCTAACAGTTCCTGCATGACTGTGAGCACCCTGATGTCCATTGCAGCACTATTTACAATAATCAGGACATGGAAGCAACCTAAATGTCCATTGACAGAGGAATGGATAAAGAAGATGTGGTACATATATAAAATAGAATATTACTCAGCCATAGAAAAGAATGAAATAGTGCCATTTGCAGAGACATGGATGGACCTAGAGATTGTCATACTGAGTGAAGAAAGTCAGAAAGAGCAAAAAAAATATTGTATAATATCGCTTATATGTGGAATCTAGAAAAATGACACAGATGAACTTATTTGCAAAGCAGAAATAGAGAAACAGATGCAGAGAACAAACTTACAGCTACCAAGCAGGGAATGGGGTGGGGGATGAATTGGGAGATCGGGATTGACATATGTACACTACTATGTATAAAATAGATAACTAATGAGAACATACTGTGTAGCACTGGGAACTCTACTCAGTGATCTGTGGTGACCTGAATGGGAAGGAAATCTAAAAAAGAATGAATATATGTATACATATAACTGATTCACTTTTCTGTGCAGCAGAAACTAACACAACATTGTAAAGTAACTATACTCCAATTTAAAAAAAAATGTTTTCTAATTGATTATGGAAGGATTTTTTTCAGAAAGAAATACAGTTCAGAATTTTCAAAAAGAAAAAGAAGTGAATATAATATATTTCAGCATAGAAGGTAATATGGAGTGAATGTTTATGTCCTCCCCACCCCAGTTCATGCGTTGAAATCCTAGCCCCACAATATGATGGTATTAGGAGGTGGGGCTTTGGGGAGGTACTTAGGTCTTGAGAGTGTAGTCCTCATGAATGGAGTTAGTGTTCTGGTAAAAGGGACCCCAAAGAGCTCACTCACCCCCTTCATTAGGTTTAAGGAACAGCAAGAAGACGGTCTTCTGTGAATCAGGAAGTGGGACCTCACCAGACACACAATCTGCCAGTGCCTTGATCTTGGACTTTCCAGCCTCTAGAAATGTGAAAAATAAATTTCTGTTGTTTATAAGCCACTCAGTCAATGACATTCTGTTATAGCAGTTCCAACAGACCAAGACGCTATGAATAAATAGTGAATACATACCAGGAACAAAACACTGAAAACTATAAAACTTTGCAAAGAGAAATTAAAGGTGACCTAAACAAATGCAAGGCTGTCAATGCTAGCTCAATACAAATCTTTTCAGGCTATTTTATTTTTTTTAAATTTTACAGGCTTCCCTGGTGGCACAGTGGTTGAGGGTCCACCTGCCGATGCGGGGAACACGGGTTCATGCCCCAGTCTGGGGGGATCCCGCATGCCGCAGAACGGCTGGGCCTGTGGGCCATGGCTGCTGGGCCTGTGCGTCCAGAGCCTGTGCTCCATGATGGGAGAGGCCACAGCAGTGAGAGGCCCGCGTACCGCAAAAAAAAAAAAAAAAAAATTTTCCAACTCATTTTTTAAATTTATATGAAAAAGCAGAGAACCTAGAATAAGCAAAATAATTTTGAAAAAGAAGAACACATAGAGGAGAAACCTTCAAGATGGTGGAGGAGTAAGACGTGGAGATCACCTTCCTCCCCACAAATACATCAAAAATACATCTACATGTGGAACAGCTCCTACAGAACACCTACTGAAAGCTGGCAGAAGACCTCAGACTTCCTAAAAGGCAAGAAAATGCCCACGTACCTGGGTAGGGCAAAAGAAAAAAAAAAACACAGAAACAAAAGAATAGGGACAGGACCTGCACCTCTGGGAGGGAGCTGTGAAGGAGAAAAAGTTTCTAGACACTAGGAAGACCCTTCACTGCGGGGGATGGGTGGTGGTGGGCAGGGAAGCTTCAGAGCCATGGAGGAAAATGCAGCAACGGGGTTGAAGAGGGCAAAGTGGAGAGATTCCTACACAGAGGATCAGGGCCGACCAGCACTCACCAACCTGAGATGCTTCTCTGCTCACCCGCTGGGGTGGGTGGGGGCTGGGAGCTGAGGCTTAGGCTTTGGAGGTCAGATCCCAGGGAGAGGACTGGGATTGGCTGTGTGAACACAGCCTGAAGGGGGCTAGTGCACCACAGCCCGTTGGGAGGGAGTCTGGGAAAAAACCTTGAACTGCCTAAGAGGCAAGAGACCATTGTTTTTGGGTGCTCAAGTAGAGGGGATTCCTGCTCCGTGTGCCCACAGAATGCAGAGCAACACCTAAGCAAGCTCCAGAGATGGCATGAACCATGGCTATCAGCTCAGGCTCCAGAGACAGGCATGAACTACTAATGCTGCCGCCGCTGCCACAAGAATCCTGTTTGGAAATGCCTGTCACTATCCACATCCCACCGGGAGCCTGTGCAGCCCGCCACTGCCGGGGTCCCACGATCCAGGAACAACTTCCCCCGGAGAACACACAGTGCCTAAGGCTGTTGCAATGTCACGCTGGCCCCTGCTGCTGCAGGCTAGCCCTGCATTCCAATTATGACAACTGTTCCACTCCCTCTCCCTGGCCTGAGTGAGCAAGAGAGCCTTAATCAGCTGCTGCTTTAACTCTTTCCTGTCTGGGCAGGGAACAGACGCCTGAGGGTGACGTAAATGCAGAGGTGGGGCCAAAACCAAAGCTGAACCCCAG
The DNA here is from genome assembly GCF_964374135.1 of Grampus griseus. NCBI lineage: Eukaryota > Metazoa > Chordata > Mammalia > Artiodactyla > Delphinidae > Grampus > Grampus griseus. Next base: position 6,384,959 of record NC_139018.1, on the reverse strand, counting down.
GAGCTGTGCAAACAAAGAAGAGAAAGGGAAATTTCTCTGTGCAGCCTTAGGAGCAGCAGATTAAATCTCCACAATCAACTTGATAAACCCTGCAACTGTGGAATACCTGAATAGACAACAAATGTTCCCAAAATGGAGGAGGTGGACTTTGGGAGCAAATATAGACTTGGGGATTTCTTTCTGCATCTAATTTGTTTCTGGCTTTATGTTTATCTTAGTTCAGTTTGTAGTGCTTGTTATCATTGGTGGATTTGTTTATTGGTTCATTTTATTTTTTTCTTTATTTTATTATTTTTTATTTGTTTTCCTTTTTTCTCTTTTGGTGAGTGTGTACATGTATGTTTCCTTGTATGATTTTGTCTGTTTAGTTTGCTTTTACCATTTGGTTTGGGGTTATATCTGTTCATTTTTTTCTTCCTTTTCTTCCGAGCCATGTGGCAGGTAGGGTCTTGGTGCTCTGGCCGGGTGTCAGGCCTGAGACTCCAAGGGGGGAGAGCCGAGTTCAAGACATTGGACCACCAGAGACCTCCCAGCCCCACATAATATCAATCAGCGAGAGCTCTCCCAGAGATCTCTGTCTCATCACTAAAACCCGGATCCACCTGATGGAGAGGAAGCTCCAGTGCTGGATGCCCCATGCCAAACAACTAGCAAGACAGGAACACAACCCAACACATTAGCAGAGGGGCTGCCTAAAGTCATACTAAGTTCACAGACACCCCGAAACACACCACTGGATAAGGCCCTGCCCACCTGAAGGACAAGATACAGTCCCACCCACCAGGACACAGGCACAAAACCCTTACACCAGGAAGCCAACACCAACAAAAGCCACAGAACCAACCTCACCCATGGGGAGCAGACACCAAAAACAATGGGAATTATGAACCTGCAGCCTGAGAAAAGGAGACCCCAAACACAGTAAGTTAAACAAACTGAGAAGACAAAGAAACATGCAGTGGATGAATGAGCAAGGTAAAAACCCACCAGACCAAACAAATAAAGAGGAAATAGGCAGGCTACCTGAAAAAGAATTCAGAATATTGATAGTAAAGATGATCCAAAATCTTGGAAATAGAATGGAGAAAATAAAAGAAACATTTAACAAGGACCTAGAAGAACTCAAGGACAAACAAACAATGATGAACAACACAAGAAATGAAATTAAAACTTCTCTAGAAGGAATCAATAGCAGAATCACTGAGGCAGAGGAATGGATAAGTGACCTGGAAGATAAAATAGTGGAAATAACTACCACAGAGCAGAATCAAGAAAAAAAGAATGAAAAGAATTGAGGACAGTCTCAGAGACCTCTGGGACAACATTAAATGCACCAACATACAAATTATAGGGGTCCCAGAAGAAAAAGAGAAAAAGAAAGGGTCTGAGAAAATATTTGAAGAGATTATAGTCAAAAACTTCCATAACATGGGAAAAGAAAGAGTCAAGTCCAAGAAGCGCAGAGACTTGGAGAGTCTCATACAGGATAAATTCAAGTGCAGAGAGTCCCATACAGGATAAATCCAGGGAGAAACATGCCAAGACATATATTATCAAACTATCAAAAATTAAATACAAAGAAAAAATATTAAAAGTAGCAAGGGAAAAATGACAAATAACATAAAAGGGAATCCCCATAAGGTTAACAGCTGATCTTTCAGCAGAAGCTCTTTAAGCCAGAAAGGAGTAGTAGGACATATTTAAAGTGATGAAAGGGAAAACCCTACAACCAAGATTACTCTACCCAGCAAGGATCTCATTCAGATTCGATGGAGAAATTAAAATTTACAGAGCAGCAAAAGCTAAGAGAATTCAGCACCACCAAACCTGCTTTACAACAAATGCTAAAGGAACTTCTCTAGGCAAGACACACAAGAGAAGGAAAATACCTACAAAAACAAATCCAAAACAATTAAGAAAATGGTAATAGGAACATGCATATCGATAATTACCTTAAATGTAAATGGATTAAATGCTCCAACCCAAATTCACAGACAGGTTGAATGGATACATAAACAGGACCCATACATATATTGTCTACAAGAGACCCACTTCAGAACTAGAGACATATACAGACTGAAAGTGAGGGGATGGAAAAAGATATTTCATACAAATAGAAATCAAAAGAAAGCTGGAGTAGCAGTACATATGAGACAAAATAGACTTTAAAATAAAGACTATTACTAGAGACTAAGAAGGACAGTACATAATGATCAAGGGATCAATACAAGAAGTAGAAGATATAACAATTGTAAATATTTATGCACCCAACATAGGAGCACCTTAATACATACGGCAAATGCTAACAGCCATGAAAGGGGAAATTGACAGTAACAGAATAATAGTAGGGGACTTTAACACACCTCTTTCACCAGTGGACAGATCAACCAAAATGAAAATAAATAAGGAAACACAAGCTTTAAATGACACATTAGACCAGATAGACTTAATTGATATTTATAGGACATTCCATCCAAAACCAAAAGAATACATTTTCTTCTCAAGTGCTCATGGAACATTCTCCAGGATAGATCATATCTTGGGTCACAAATCAAGCCTCAGTAAATTTAAGAAAATTGAAATTGTATCAAGTGTCTTTTCCAACCACAACACTATGAGACTAGATATCAATTACAGGAAAAAAACTGCAAAAAATACAAACACATGGAGGCTAAAGAATACGCTAATAAATAACCAAGACATCACTGAAGAAATAAAAGAGGAAATCATAAAATACCTAGAAACAAATGACAATGAAAACACAATGGCCCAAAACCTATGGGATGCAGCAAAAGCAGTTCTAAGAGGGAATTTTATAGCAATAAAATCTTACCTCAAGAAACAAGAAAAATCTCAAGTAAACAACCTAAACTTACACCTAAACCAATTAGAGAAAGAAGAAGAAGAACAAGAAGAGTTAGAAGAAGAAAAGAAATCATAAAGATCAGATCAGAAATAAATGACAAGGGACTTCCTTGGTGGCACAGTGACTAAGAATCCTCCTGCCAGTGTGGGAGACATGGGTTCAATCACTGCTCCGGGATGATCCCACATGCCATGGAGCAGCTAAGCCCATGTCCCACAACTACTGAAGCCCACGCCTAGAGCCCATGCTCCGCAACAAGAGAAGCCACAGAAATGAGAAGCCCGTGCACCACAATGAAGAGTAGCTCCCTCTCACTGCAACTAGAGAAAGCCCATGTGCAGCAATGAAGAAAAAATGCAGCCAAAAGAAAAAAAAAAAAAAAGAAAAGAAAAGAAAAGCAAGAAATGAAGGAAACAATAGCAAAGATCAATAAGTCTAAAATCTGGTTCTCTGAGAAGATAGACAAAATAGACAAACCATTAGCCGGACTCATCAAGAAAAAAGGAAGAAGACTCAAATCAACAGAATTATTTTTTTTAACATCTTTATTGGGGTAAAATTGCTTTACAATGGTGTGTTAGTTTCTGCTTTATAACAAAGTGAATCAGTTATACATATACATATGCTCCCATATCTCCTTCCTCTTGTGTCTCCCTCCCTCCCACCCTCCCTATCCCACCCCTCCAGGCGGTCACAAAGCACCGAGCCGATATCCCTGTGCCATGCGGCTGCTTCCCACTAGCTATCTACCTTACGTTTGTGTATATATACGTGTGTATATGTCCATGACTCTCTCTCGCCCTGTCACATGTCACCCTTCCCCCTCCCCATATCCTCAAGTCCATTCTCCAATGAAAAAGAAGTAACAACTGTCACTGCAGAGATACAAAGATCATGAGAGATTAGTACAAGCAACTATATGCCAATAAAATGGACAACCTGGAAGAAACGGACAAATACTTAGAAAAGTACAATATTCCAAGACTGAACCAGGAAGAAATAGAAAATATGAACAGACCAATCACAAAGACTGAAATTGAAACTGTGATTAAAAATCTTCCAAGAAACAAAAGTCCAGGACCAGATAGCTTCACAGGTGAATTCTATCAAACATTTAGAGAAGACCTAACACCTATCCTCGTCAAATTCTTCCAAAGTATAGCAGAGGAAGGAACACTACCAAACTCATTCTACAAGGCTATCATCACCCTGATACCAAAACCAGACAAAGATGTCACAAAAAAAACTACAGGCCAATATCACTGATGAACATAGATGCAAAAATCCTCAAGAAAATACTAGCAAAGAGAATCCAACAGCACATTAAAAGGAACATACACCATGCTCAAATGAAGTTTATCCCAGGAATGCAGGGATCCTTCAATATATGCAAAACAATGTGATATACCATATTAACAAATTGAAGGATAAAAACCATATGATAGTCTCAATAGATACAGAAAAATTCAACACCCATTTATGATAAAAACTCTCCAGAAAGTGGGTATAGAGGGAACCTACCTCAACATAATAAAGGCCATATATGACAGACTCACAGCCAACATCGTTCTCAATGGTGAAAAACTAAAATCATTTCCACTAAGATCAGGAACAAGACAAAGGTGTCCATTCTCACCTCTATTATTCAACATAGTTGTGGAAGTTTTAGCCACAGCAATCAGAGAAGAAAAATAAATAAAAGGAATTGAAATCAGAAAAGAAGTAAAGCTGTAACTGTTTGCACATTACATGATACTATACACAAAGAATCCTAAAGACTCTACCAGAAAACTACTAGAGCTAATCAATGAATTTGATAAAGTAGCAGGATACAAAATTAATGCACAGAAATCTCATGCATTCCTATACACTAATGATGAAAAATCTGAAAGAGAAATTAAGGAAACACTCCCATTTACCATTGCAACAAAAAGAATAAAATACCTAGGAATAAACCTACCTAAGGAGACAAAAGACCTGTATGCGGAAAACTATAAGACATTGATGAAAGAAATTAAAGATGATACAAAAAGATGGAGAGATATACCATGTACTGCATTGGAATAATCAACATTGGGAAAATGACTATACTACCCAAAGCAAACTACAGATTCAGTGCAATCCCTATCAAACTGCCAATGGCATTTCTCACAAAACTAGACCAAAAAATTGGACAATTTATATGGAAACACAAAAGACCCCGAATAGCCAAAGCAATCTTGAGAAAAAAAAAACGGAGCTGGAGGAATCAGGCTCCTGGACTTCAGACTGTACTACAAAGCTTCAGTAATCAAGACAGTATGGTACTGGCACAAAAACAGAAATATAGATCAGTGGAAAAAGGTAGATAGCTCAGAGATAAATCCATGCACATATGGTCACCTTATCTTTGATTAAGGAGGCAAGAATATACAATGGAGAAAAGACAGTCTCTTCAATAAGTGGTGCTGGGAAAAATGGACAACTACATGTAAAAGAATGAAATTAGAACATACCCTAACACAATACACAAAAATAAACTCAAAATGGTTTAAAGACCTAAATGTAAGGCCAGACACTATAAAATTCTTAGAGGAAAACATAGGCAGAACACTCTGACATAAATCACAGCAAGAGCCTTTGTGACCCACCTTCTAGAGAAATGGCAAAGGAGACCATAAACCAGATGAAAAGACAACCCTCAGAATCAGAGAAAATATTTGCAAATGAAGCAACTGACCAAGGTTTACTCCAAAAAATATACAAGCAGCTTATGCAGCTCAATATCACAAAAACAAACAACCCAATCCAAAATGGGCAGAAGACCTAAATAGACATTTCTCCAAAGGTTTACAGATTGCCATCAAACACATTAAAGGATGTTCAACATTACTAATCATTAGAGAAATGCAAATCAAAACTACAATCAGGTATCACCTCACACCATTCAGAATGGCCATCATCAAAAAATCTACAAACAATAAATTCTGGAGAGGGTGTGGAGAACAGGGAACCCTCTTGCACTGTTGATGGGAATGTAAATTGATACAGCCACTATGGAGAATAGTATGGAGGTTCCTTAAAAAACTAAAAATAGAGTTACCTTATGACCCAAAAATCCCACTACTGGGCATATACCCTGAAAGAAGCTAATTCAAAAAGAGTCATGTACCATAATGTTCACTGCAGCACTATTTACAGTAGCCAGGACATTGAAGCAAACTAAGTTTCTATTGACAGATGAATGGATAAAGAATATGTGATATATATAGATAGATAGATAGATATAGATAGATAGATAGATAGATAGATAGATAGATAGATACAATGGAATATTACTCAGCTATAAAAAGAAATGAAACCGAGTTTTCTGTAGTGAGGTGGATGGACCTAGAGTCTGTCATACAGAGTGAAGTTAAGTCAGAAAGAGAAAAACAAATATAATATGTTAACACATATATGTGAAATTTAAAAAAAAAATGGTTGTGATGCACCTAGAGGAAAGACATGAATAAAGACGCAGATGAATAGAATGGACTTGAGGACACAGGGCGGGCTTTAGGGGAAGCTGGGACGAAGTGAGAGAGTAGCATTGACATATATATACTACCAAATGTAAAATAGATAGTCAGTGGGAAGCAGGCATATAGCACAGGGAGATCAGCTCAGTGCTTTGTGACCACCTAGAGGGGTGGGATAGGGAGGGTGGGAGGGAGACACAAGAGGTAGGGGATATGGACATATATGTATACATATAGTGGATTCACTTTGTTATACAGAAGAAACTAACACAACATTGTAAAGCAATTATGCTCCAATAAAGATGTTAAAAAAATTGAATAAGAAAGTCATAATTAAAGGGAGCTAAAGAACAGAAGTGAGCTGCAATTACTAAAAATTGGTATAAATATGGTTAAAATTCTAGGAGAAGCTACATATTATTAAAAAGTAATGATTTATTTATTTATTTTTATTTTATTTTTTAGTTTCCATATCTATGTGTTTGCATACGGTATTTGTTTTGATCTTTCTGGCTTACTTCACTCTGTATGACAGACTCTAGTTCCAGCTGCCTCATTACAACTAACTCAATTTCATTTCTTTTTATGGCTGAGTGGGAAGGAGGCTCAATAGGGAGGGGATATGGGGACATATGTATTCATACGAATGATTCACTTTGTTGTACAACAAAACTTACACAGTATCATGAAGAAATTATACTCCAATAAAGGTCTTTTTAAAAAAAGTAATGATTTAAAACTAATACAAATACTAATCATTCAAAGTCTATAACCTTAGAGAGCGTTACCAAGAAGTGGATGCAATCAGTGACTGGAGACAAATTTTAAGCATATTCGGAGCACAGTTCATACAGCGTAGCAAGGTTAGAAAGAGGAATGACAACACACTTCCTTATTTTGCAGAGTGCTGTTGTATGTATGGTGTCATTCGAACATGATGTCATTTGGGTTTCACATGACCCTGGGAGAGTTGAGAGAGTTAACAATATCAGCAAGCACATATTTCTCATCTATACCTCTGGAAAAAACAAGGCTGAGGGAGCTTTAACAGATCACCTCATATTTAGCCACTAGCAAGTAGCAAGATCTTGTCTCCAAGTTCAGAGGGCAATTCCAGACTAAAGTGAGGTGTTTCTGTTGGGTTTGTCCAACTCTCAAATCCAGTTTATTGCTAACTAAAAGGTCAGAGTAGCCACTCCCACTCAATATTTGTTGGTTAATTAACATTTTTTCAGTTATTTCAACTGATTATTGATTGAGTTACATGTTCTCTTTCATATTCTCCGGGGTACATAGAAATGGTGTGAAACATGACATTTGTCTTCTAGATTTAAAATCTACTTAGAGAGCAAACTAACATACATGGGACAACCTGAAAACTTCAGGGGAGGGCTAAGTTTCTGAGCCAGAAAATTACAAAATAGTACTAACACAATGCTTCTAATTTTTCAAATCTATATATTTTTAGTTACACTGAGGAGAAAAACATGGAATACTGAGGAGTTTTATTTTCTTCTCTGTAATTTTCTGTATATTCCAAGTTTTCTACAGGGAATAGAAAATACTTTGGACATCAAGAAAAAGCATCTTGTTTTGTTGAGTTTAAAGTAGATATTTTACAGAAGAACAGAACTTGGAAATGTTGCCTTCTAAAAGGTTGTAATTCCAGACCTGCATTATCAGATATGTGGCTGTTGACACCTGAAATTCAGCTAGTCCACATTTCCAGGTGGTGTGAGTATAAATTACACTCCATATTTTGAAAACAGTACAAGAAAAAGATGTCTCAATAATTTTTACATTGATTACATGTCAAAATGATAATATTTTGGATATATCGAGTTAAGCAAAATACTTTATTGGGTCAAATAAAATAAAATTAATTTAAAAAAAAGAACATGTGTAAAGTATTAAACTTCCTGATTTCAACACATTCCATGAAAGTTCAATAATAAAGATGATGTGACATTGCTATCAGAATCTGTATATAAATGATTTAAATGGGATTGAGTCCAAAAATAGACCCACACTTAGATGATTATATTGTGCCAAAGATGCTAAGATTATTCAATGAGGAATTGATAGTTCTTCAACAATATGAATAACTAGATTATCTGTACAAAAAAATTAACATTGACACATCTTACACCATACAAAAAATTAACTTGATTATAGACTGAAATGTGAGAGCTGCAACTGTTAAGTATCTTGAAGAAAGCCTAGGAGAAAATCTTTGTAACAATGGTTTGGACAATGATTTCTTAAATAGAAGAGCACAAGCCATGCAAGAAAAAATTAAGAATGTCTTAATCAAAATCAATAACCTTTGCTCTTTGGAAGACACTGTAAAAAAAAAATAAAAAGCTATGCCACACACCAGGAGAAAATATTTGCAAATAATATATCTGACAAGGAACTTAATGCAGATTACATAAAGAAGTCTTATCCCTCAACAACAAGAAAACAAACAAATCAATGAAAAAACATTTGAAGAGATACTTCACCAAAGGAGATGTATGAATAAATAGTAAGCACATAAAAAGATTTTTATTGTAAAAAAAGTTATTGTAAAAAGTGAAAATAATTGCAGAATGATTTATTTATAATATTTAATAAAAACATGTAAAGAATGCCACAAGTAAAATTATATTTATGGAGTCATATCAACATATAAATGTAAACAAATACACTTATATATGCAAACAAATGCATATATGTATATAATAATAAAATACCTGTGGTATTTAAATTAACATATGTTAGCAAAAAACTTGTATGGAGATAATAGATACCAGTATTCAAAATGGGGATTTTTGAGGAGGAAAGATGGAGAACATTAGGCTAGTAGAGTGGTATAATATATCTATATTTAATCTATTTCTCTAATATTTAATTGCTTAAAGTCTGTTAGAATTTGATAGACTATAGGGCGTACCCATAGGATCTGTATACTAATATACAAATCCATAATCTCTTGGCTGAAACTTTTGGGGCAGATGACTTCATAATTCAAAACTTCTTAGATTTTAGAAGAGTAATCTGTATATGACTTAGCCACAGCAGGATCTGAGGCAGTAACCTGTAATTAAACACATGAATATTTCTGCTGCAAAAGATGAATATTCACACAAAGAGGGCTGTGATCAGGATTATAAATAGCCTCACTTCCCTTCAGGTCAGGATCTGCTATCAAATAAGTCGGCCACAGACTTAGTAAGGAATGTGGTTTTCAGAACTTTCTGGATTTTGGTACTGCTGTTAAGAGTTTGGTCGGAAAAAATACTTGATACAATTTCAATTTTCTTAAATTTACCAAGGCTTGATTTGTGACCCAAGACATGGTCTATCCTGGAGAATGTTCCATGAGCACTTGAGAAAAATGTGTATTCTGTTGTTTTTGGGTGGAATGTCCTATAAATATCAATTAAGTCCATCTTGTTTAATGTATCATTTTAAGCTTGTGTTTCCTTATTTATTTTCATTTTGGATGATCAGTCCATTGGTGAAAGTGGGGTGTTAAAGTCCCCTACTATGACATAAATCACAGCAAGATCCTTTTAGATACACCTCCTAGGGAAATGGAAATAAAAACAAAAATAAACAAATGAGACCTAATGAAACTACAAAGCTTTGCACAGCAAAGGAAACCATAAACAAGACCAAAAGACAACCCTCAGAATGGGAGAAAATATTTGCAAATGAAGCAACTGACAAAGGATTAATTTCCAAAATTTATAAGCAGCTCATGCAGCTCAATAACAAAAAAACAAACAACCCAATCCAAAAATGGGCAGAAGACCTAAATAGACATTTCTCCAAAGAAGATATACAGATTGTCAACAAACACATGAAAGAATGCTCAACATCATTAATCATTAGAGAAATGCAAATCAAAACTACAATGAGATATCATCTCACACCGGTCAGAATGGCCATAATCAAAAAATCTAGAAACAATAAGTGTTGGAGAGGGTATGGAGAAAAGGGAACACTCTTGCACTGCTGGTGGGAATGTGAATTGGTACAGCCACTATGGAGAACAGTATGGAGGTTCCTTAAAAAACTAAAAATAGAACTACCATATGACCCAGCAATCCCACTACTGGACATATACCCTGAGAAAACCATAATTCAAAAAGAGTCATGTACCAAAATGTTCATTGCAGCTCTATTTACAATAGCCAGGAGATGGAAACAACCTAAGTGTCCATCATTGGATGAATGGATAAAGAAGATGTGGCACATATATACAATGGAATATTACTCAGCCATAAAAAGAAATGAAATTGAGTTATTTGTAGTGAGGTGGATGGACATAGAGTCTGTCATACAGAGTGAAGTAAGTCAGAAAGAGAAAGAAAAATACCGTATGCTAACATATATAAGGAATATAAGAAAAAAAATGTCATGAAGAACCTAGGGGTAAGACGGGAATAAAGACAGAAACCTACTAGAGAATGGACTTGAGGATATGGGGAGGGGGAAAGGTAAGCTGTGACAAAGTGAGAGAGTGGCATGGACATATATACACTACCAAAAATAAAATAGATAGCTGGTGGGAAGCAGCCGCATAGCACAGGGAGATCAGCTCGGTGCTTTGTGACCACCTGGATGGGTGGGATAAGGAGGGTGGGAGGGAGGGAGATGCAAGAGGGAAGAGATATGGGAATATGTGTATATGTATAACTGATTCACTTTGTTATAAAGCAGAAACTAACACACCATTGTAAAGCAATTATACTCCAATAAAGATGTAAAAAAGAAAAAAAGAGTCTGTAGATCTCCAGTAGTTTGTCGTAGGCCTCATACATTATAAACAATTATAAGGAATGGGAGACCTGATGCTCAAAACTGGGCCCTCTTCATTTTCCTACACAATTAGGTTAGGCCTAAAAATAAACAATTATTATCTGCTGAACTGAGTTTTGTAACCAACTTCTCTGTTCTCCCTAAAGAGCTGCAGGGAACCCTCATCTGACATCTCTGATTGTGTTTTCTTTGGGTTCAGGTTCAAGGTCAAGTACAAGTGTGCTCTCTGTGGCCCTCCCCCCATTCATTCTCACCCCACAGTGTTAGGATTCTGGCAGGGTTTTCTAATTTCATGACCCACACTTCTGAGTTCTTATCCTTACATCTGCAAGTGGTCAAAACTAAATTTAAATTTAGCTTGCTCTACTTCCTTCCAATATGCTTGGCAAAATACTGGCTGCCTGTTTAACTCTTTAACTTACAAGTGACTTTAATCTGATGCCTGTTCTGGCAGATTTCCCTGTAACCTGCATGTGCTGCTCTGCCTATAGCCTCTGTTGTCATCAACAGACTCTGGTTGCTGTGGTGATAAAGGGAGCGTTGGAAGTCCCTTTCACAGTAAGAGTCACTTTCTGCTTGAGCCACATTTGCCATTAGACACTGTGATGATACTTCCTGTGTAACATCATCAAAAGTCCCCAAACAGCAACAGTAGCACAGGACACAATTGAATCACTTCCTATTCATTCTATGTGGGTCAGTTGTTTCTAGATCTGGGCATTTCATAGGCCTATAAAATTTCATGAAAAGTTTTTGAGGGTTGACAATTTTTGTATTTTGCCAAGTTAGGCATTAACAACACACAACCAGGCACCTCCTATCACCATAATTTCCAAGTAGGGAATATATTTGGCTCTTTGGAATATATATTACTTTGGCTTCATTTTTCTCCTTTTATCAAGGACCAATGAAAATTGGTCACAGACAAAGGGTCTTGGTGACTGGACTGCGTTTATGGACCATTAGACAAATGCCCAGTTAAAAGATAAATGTGTGTCAATCCATAGATTCAGAGTTTTACTCTGAAACGGCCACTAGATATTCCCCTGCTAGAAGGCAATTTGTTGACAAGTTAGAAAATATATAGCAAAAGACAAACATTTATAGAACACTCAACACCTTTTCCCTCTGAGGTGAAAAGAAGAAATAGCATTCACACCAATGATCCAAGTTTTTAAGTAACTCTGATTTCATTCCTGTGAACCTCCTTTTAGTCTCTTGTAATCACCTTTTTGTAACAGGAAATAATCAGAGATACAAGAAAAAATTTATGTATAAAGCTGTTCTTTGCAATGTTCTTCACACACACACACACAAAGAGCCAGTTTCCTCAATTGGAAAATTGGGTAAATGGATACATAAAGTAATGGGACATTTTATTGCAAGAAAGTATGCATCCATTAAAAATCATACTATCGGGGCTTCCCTGATGGTACAGTGGTTAAGAATCCGCCTGCCAATGCAGGGGACATGGGTTCAAGCCCTAGTCTAGGAAGATCCCACAAGCTGTGGAGCAATGAAGCCCGTGTGCCACAACTACTGAGCCCACGTGCCACAACTACTGAAGCCCACGTGCCTAGAGACTGTGCTCTGCAACAAGAGAAGCCACCGCAATGAGAAGCCCACGCACTGCAACGAACAGTAGCCCCCGCTCGCCGCAACTAGAGAAAGCCCATGTGCAGCAACAAAGACCCAACACAGCCAAAATAAATAAACAAACAAACAAAAAATCATACTATCAAGGAGTATTTACTCATATAAGAAAGTGGTTATGATTGACATAAAGTGAGAAAAGCAAGACACAAAGCTATATATATCACTGAGGTCAATGTGGTGAGGATTATTCATATATACACTCAGGTAACAGTGCTTCCTTCTAAAATACAATTATCATCTATACACATTTTTTTCCAATTTTTCAAAAATTAACATGTATTACTTTTAAAGACAGAAAAGATACATGTGTATTTATTTTTTATCAAAGAATACAATGATCGGAAGCCACCTCAGCTGTCTCTTGGTGTGTCTCTATCTGCTATACCTGTCCATTCGTGCATATAGTCTCAGTATTTAACTAAATAATATTGTGGCAAATCTCACAGTCACTGATAAATGACAAATCAGCTAAAACCTGATTGATTTAAAGCCACGTCTTCAAAATCTGAAAGAATTCAGATTATTATTCACATTGTTTCTCTCTATAAGGGTTTGCTAAGGAAATTAACAGTAAGAATTCATAGGGAGACCTATTTCAAATATTTTGGTCAGGTCCTGGCAGGCAACTCTGAAGCCAAAAGTAATATTTTAAATGCATATGGTTCTCCTCTATCCATTAAAACGGGTCCCCCATGTAGGCCTCCAGGGATGGCACTTTCCTAGCCAGTTCAAGAAGAAATATAACAGAGTAATTAAGTCCATGAACTCAGGGGTCAAGTTGCTTGGATCTGAGTCTTGGTTCCATGTCTTACTGGCTATTCATCTTTCACAAAGTTGCTGCAACTCCCTGTGTCTCTGTTTTTCACTTGTAAAATGAAGGTAATAAGAAAAGCTTTCTATCCAGGTTTTTGTGAGGCCATGCATTCATTTATTCCTAATCCAGAATAAAAGGGTCCTGGACAATTTGCCAGTCACTAGAGGTAGCACAGCGAATGTGACAGGTGAATTTCCTGCCCACATGGAACTTAGCATTTCATTTGGAGAGAAACACAGTTAACCAGCAAGCAATAAACAGTCTGGTTTGAAGTGCTGTGAAAAGTCATAAAGAAAAATAAAGCAGGATAAGGGAATAGAGAATTTCAGGGTTGCATGCATATTTTAGATAAGGGGGTTTATGAAAGCATTTCCAGGTGCAACTGAGAGCCAGAGAAAAGGATCAGAAGAGAAAGAGGGAGTTTAGTGAGTTTATGAAAAAGGAAGGAAACCATTGTCCAGGTGCAGATCTATTGCAATAATGCAGGTGAACCACTGTGACAGTTTCCCTACAGATGTGCAGACAGGGTCTAGGAAGTCATTGACTTAGATGCAGTTGGAGAGAAAAGCATTGACAGGATTTGATGATGGGTGGGGCACTCGGCTATGAGGAAAAATAGGCAAGAAAGATAACAACCAGGTTTGGGGCTGAGCAATAGGATCAATGGTGACATCACTGCTGAGCAGAGAAGATGAGTTGGAGTAGGTCTGAGAGGGAAATTGAGTCCAGATTTGACCTTATTAAGTTTGAGAGATCCCTTAGGCAGCTGGGCGGTGTGTTGAGCAGGCAGTTAGACACACACACCCATCCTGGTGTGGAGGGCATTTAAAGTCATGTGATTAGAGGAGATGACCTAGGATGTCTGTGCAGGGAAGATGAGGGCTGAGGAACATGTGAACCCATGGAGATCAGGATACAAAGAAGCAGTCAAAACATGGGACTGAGAAGGAACAGCCACAAAGGAGACTTGGAAACCGCAGAGTACGGTGTCCCAGAAGCCAAGAACCTGAAATAATGGGTGAAATAATGTATATTACAGAAGATACTCTGTATATATGAGAGTGCCCTTGGGCAAGTCACAACCTTTCTGAGCCTCAGTTGTCTCAACTGAGAAATGGGGATAAAGCTCCATCATAAGGAGGTTCATATAGGGAGTGGTTTCATAGGGAGAATTCACAGAGGTAAAGGATGCAAAGCATTTGGCACACTGCCTGAACATATTATGTGCTCCTTACTCATTAGGATATGGTAATATAATAATAATCAGCAAGAAAATTTTTAACTGAATGAAAAACACAGCTTTCATGGCTTGCCAGCTACCTGTCTCAGAAGGCTCTTCTGGGGATACCCATCTCTCTCTCTCCCTCCTTCCCCCCTTTTTTCCCCCCAATTTGTATTGCATGTTTCCTTCCTTCCTTCTTCTCTCCCTCTCTTCCCTCCCTCTTTCTTTCCCTCCCTCCCTTCCCTCCCTCCTTCCCTTCCTTCCTTCCTTCCCCCTTTCTTCCTTCCTTCTTCTTTCTTTCCTTCCTTTTTATTGGCATCGAGTACACATAACATAACTAAATTAATTATCATTTCGGTTCAGGACACACTTTCATTTATTTAGTTCAGTGTACAGATATTTTTAATAACATGCAACATAAATCCAACTTTCAAAGTGAAAGCTAGGTCCTTGACTACGTCTAACCCTATGTCCCCACCCCCATTCCAATCCCTGCCTGCTCTCACCCATGGTGATCAATGTCCTCAGCCCTCAGCTTATCACTGACTTGCTTTCTTTGTTTCATAGATTTATAGCATCTACGAGGATTCCTAAAAAGTACTTCTAATTTACTGGTTTTAAACTTTATAAAAAGAGTGTCATGTTACTCAATGTATTTTGGACTTCCTCCATGTAATGTCATATTGTTAATATTCAGCCTTTAGTTGTGGACCATTGTAGTTAATTATTTCTGACTGCTGTCTAGTATTCCCTTTTTTGAATATACCATGCTTTGTCCTTTGACTCTCCCACTGATAGGCAATGTTGTTGTTCTTAAATTTCTCTGTGAGCAATGAGGTTATGACCTGCTTACATATGTCTTCCACTCTGTATGTGTAAGAATTTCTTTCAAGACTATGCTTAGAAACAGAATTATTAGGGCTATTGGTTTTGTGAAAACTCAACGTTAAGAAGTAATGCCAAATTGATCTTTAAAGCATTTGCATCCATTTTCCTTCTCAACAGTGGTGTGTAGAAGATCCTATGGATTCTTTAATGTCCATCACTTGGAATTTTTAGAATTTAAAATTTTTTCCAATTGAAACTATATAATATATGGCTTTGTGGTCTTCGTTTAAATTTCCATATCCCCAAGCATGTTGCATATTGTTTTATGTGTTTATTGGCTTTATTGTTCACAGGTATTTTGTCCATTTTTCAAAACGATTTTTTAATTTTTATATAAATTCTTTGTTAAGTGTATGTATTGAAAATATCTCCTCCTAGTTTATAACTTGTCTTTTTACTTTCTTTAAAGGGTGTTTTCATTAATTTTACTAAGGTGAAATTTTGTATCCTTTATTTCATAGTCAATACTTTGTCTCAATTCTCTAAATCTAAAGCATATTCCCATCTATTTTCTACAGAGCTTTTAGTGTTTTGTCTTATATTTGAGACCTTAACCCATCTAGAATGAATTTTTATACATGATGTGAGGTAACGGTCCAATTTTCTATTTTTGCATATAGATAACCATTTTTCCAATTGATTTTTTAAGTCCATTCTCCCCTCTGTCATCTCACATGCTACTCTGATGTTTACACAAATCCCTGCACATGTAAGATGGATTTCCCCCTTATACCCCTTTGGTCAATATGTCTTTCTATTTCCACACTTCTGTGATGTCTATAGTTTCATAATAGATGCTAATTTCTGGTGTCACCTCTTCCTACTTTTCTCCTTCAGAAGAGTCCTGGCTAAACTTGCAGTTTAACCTTTACTCTCTAGTATATTTTAGAAATCTCTTTTAAAGTTTCATTAACTGTAACCATTAACTGGAAAGATCTATTTAGGTAAAACTGATATCTTTATAATATCATTTTCCTATCTATGAAGATAGTATATCTCTCTCTTTATATAGATGTTCTTTACCATCATTAAAGTTTGCCTAGGTTTTCTTACAGTTTTCTCTCTTTTTCCCTCTGTAGCTCCTCCAGAGTGTTCTTGGGGAAGAGATTCAGCAGTTGTTTCTTCAGAATTGTGCTCATAAGCAAACCCACAAGTCTTTCCATCTCCCACTCTGCCTTTTTGCCTCTAATAATGATGTTTGTCATTGTCAGCACACAGCATGCAATTTCACACCTTAGTTTATGTTGTTTTTCTCTGCTTTTAATGTCCTGTGTTCTCCTCTCATCTTGGTGAACATCTACTCATTTGCTAACATTTAACTCATGCATCACCTTTTCCATGAGAGATTGTCTGAGCCTGGGTGAGCTTCCCACAATTCCTTGTGCTTAAGTCTTACACAAGCCTTTCAAATTTCAATTGACCCGCTCTATGTGTTTGTCTTACCCATTATGCTATGAGCAAGGGGACAGTATTTTATTTGTCTTTGGTTTTCCAATGCCTAACATAGAGTCCTTCATATACAAAATATTTCTTAAATGTTTGTTCAATTAAGCTCCAAAGTCATCTTAAAAATGTAGAGGTCATTGGGCTGGGGTCTGGGATAAGTCAACATCATTAAGTAAAAATTATTCCAAAAAAACAGTCAAGGAACCTGAATCTTAGTTCTTCTTCATCCCTAAAACAATTTGAGACCATTGATGGACATTTCTCTCTGAGCATCAGTCTTTTCATTACAACTCGGGTGTAACTCCTGGCCTCCATAACTAGTTGGAAGCTCTTTGAAATGTAGAAATGTTGAGCATTTTGAAAATACAAGGATGAATGCTACACCCGGCTTTGATTTTACTAATCCTACCACAACCCTCAGACTTTCAAAGAAGCATCAGGATGTATTTCGTAGCATGAATGCTCTTGCTAGGGCATAAGTAAATTTTCATATGCATGGCACAGTGAATCTCTCTCTCTCTCTCAATATATATAAAACCTCAATAGTCAGGTAGCCTTTGCTGAAGAATCATTAAAAAATGATAAGACACAAAGGCTGTCCTTTTTTATTTCAAGAATGTAACAACTACTTAAACAGTAAATTAAAGATTCATTGTATTCTATTATTTAACAACATTTATAAGGAACTCTATATTGCTTCAATGAAACAACTTTTAAACTATACATTAAAGATTCAATTCTATTTTATTATGTCCTTAATCCCATTTGAGGGGTTAAATTTCCTATCACTAAGTATCATTTAACATTTTAATGAAACACTTGATTATTTTGACAGAACTGGCTCTAACTACAATGATCACATTTTCCAAAGAAGGAGATAGTCCTTAACCTGGGGCAGTAGATTCAAAACTCAGCTCTGGGAAATCCTTCAGTCCCAAGGTGGTGACTTGGGGTCACCATAAAGAGTGAGGGGGGGCTAGGCAGGCAGGGACAAAAAAGTGTTTGTGCTCTTTTTAATAGTTAAAAAGTATTTGAGTATACATAGAAGTAAAGGTATTAAGTTCACAAATGCCCATGTGCCTAACACCCCAGTGTAGCAAATGAACGGATACACCACCACAGCTGCTTCAGATTTGACTAACACATCAGACATAAAGTTGAGATCGCCTTTGTAAATTTCTCATTCCTCTCTCTTTTACCCTAGAGGTCATTGGCATTGTGAAGTTGTTGTGTATCCTTCCTATCCATACTTTTAACACTTATACTACATATCTTTTTATTTATGAATAACAAACGGTATTGTTTGATGTATATTTAAAATTTACGTGAATGGTGTCATACTGCATATATCCTTCTGTAATATTCTGTTATCACTCAAAATTGTTTTAAGATTTGTCCATGTTGATACGCACGGATCTGGTTCAATCGTTTTAACAGCTGTGCATCTGTAATTGTCAAGGGTCTTGTTTGCAAACAACAGAAAGCGACTCTCATTAAATTAAGCAGAAACGGATTTAATGAGAAGGATTTTGGGGGATTGATAGAAGAAATAGAGAGTCTCAAGAAACTTCAAGTAAAGGGCAGCTTGGGGGGCAGGTCAGGCAGCTGAAATCACAGTCGCCATCTTATCAAAGGAAGTGGGGTCAGTTACCCTGCTGGCGCCTCTGGACTGTGCATGACACCAGCATGTCCATCACTACCAGTGCCATTGAATTATGCATGTCACTCAGTCATAGCACGGTTGCTGGTATGGCTGAATTGTGCAAATCTCCCCTGCGCATTCATTGCTGCTAACACTGCTGCACTGTGCATGCCACCTTGCTGGCACTCGTCACTAGACAGTGGCTCCCAGTATGGTCACTGTCACCGTTGCTGATGCAGGCTGCTGCTAACTCCTTCTTCAATGTAGTATTCTCTTTATTCTCTTATTTCTCAGGCACTGTTTTATACCCTGAGAACAGAGCACTAATACCACTGAGTATTTGTCCTCACAGGGCTTATACGCTTGAGCAGAAGACAGATAATAAGCAAATTATATTTATCTCTGCATCTGCATTTATATCTACATGACTGGTGACACTCACTCAGGACTCAAAGTCCTCAGCAGAACTTTGGGGGAACGTGTGATTGTTCAAACTCAGATCTGATCAATGCTATACCTGTCAAGAAGACAGAAGAAGGAATTTCTACTTCTCGTTTGCAGCCAGGAGTAACAAACTTTGTTTCTACTAAAAGAGGGCATGGGGTCTGGAAATTGCCATCTTTTAAATTTTAGCCACTCCATCAGGAGTGAAATGATATCCAGTGTTGTTAGTGAGAAACTTGTTCACTACCCACTGGAGTTTCCTCCTCTATGACCTGCTATTTATTTCTCTGCCTGCTTTTCCCCTGCTTTGTTCTCTCTTTTTATTATATTGTAGCAGAAAATCCATATTCTGATTTCAGTGTACTAATCCTGGATAGGTGAGTGTGTTGCAATTATATTCTCCCAAACTTTGAATTGTCTTTCAACAGTGTTTATGCTATGTTTTTAACCAGCTTTATTGAGTTACAATTTACATAAAATAAAACTCAGCAGTTTTAGTGCACAATTTGAAAAGTTTTGACAAATATATATAGTTACAATCATGGAATAGAATATTTCCATCACCCCAAAAAGTTCCCTCATACCTATTTGCAGTCAATCCCCTGTTTTAATTGTAGTTTTAATTTAGTTTTCCTTAAAGACAAATGAATTTGAGTGATTTTCAATGTATTTATTTGCTATTCCTATATTTTCTTTAGTAAAATATTTGCTCAACTCATATCCACAATTTAAAAAATCAGGTTGTTTTTCTTTTATTTTTCAAGTACCATTTATTATTGAGCTGTAAGAGTTCTTTATATATTCTGAATATGAGCCCTTTGTCAGATAAATGTTTTGCAAATATTTCCTCCCAGTTCATGGCTTGCCTTTTCATTTTCCTGTCTTATCAAAGAAAAGGTTTTAATTTGTGTAAAGCTGCACTTTATTTTAATTTTTATGATTTATGTTTCTTGTGTCCTAAGAAATTTTTGCCTAGCTCAAGGTCACAACTATTTTTTCTACCTTTTTATCTAGAAGAGTTTTAGTGGCTGTTATATTTAGGTGTATGATTCCTTCCTAATTACTTGTTTGCATAGTGTGAGGTAAGGGTTGAGCTTCACTGTTTTCCATCTGGATGTCCAATTATTCAAGTACATTTTGTTGAAAAGACTATTCTTTCCCTTTTGAATTACTTTCCAGCTTTGCTGAAATTCAACTGACCGTATATTGAAGATGTACTTGTTCACTTTCCATTCTTTTCCATTTATCTATTACGTCTGACTTTGCACCAATAACACAATGGCTTGATTACAGTAGCTTTATAGTAAGCTTCAATTCAAGTACTGTAATTCCCCCCCAAAACTGTTTTAAGTACTTAACATTTCCATATAAATTTTAGAATCTACTTGCCAATGTAAAAAATAAAATCCTGCTGTGATTTTATTTGGGACTTTTCTGACACTTGAATTTTAAAATATTAAATTGAGTGATACTGAATCTTCCAATCCATAACATGTTTATCTTTTCATTTATTTGGATTTCTTTCACTCAGTTGAGCAGTATTTTGTAGGTTTAGTGTACAGATCTTGCAAATATTCTGTTAAATTTTAACCTGTGTGTGTCATATTTTTGATGTTCTGGTAAATGGCATGGTTTATTTAAATTTCTTTTTGTAATTGTCCGTTGCCAGTATGAGAAATAAATTTGATTTTTATTTTCTGCGGTACTCGGGCCTCTCACTGTTGTGGCCTCTCCTGTTGCGGAGCACAGGCTCCGGACGCGCAGGCTCAGCGGCCATGGCTCACGGGCCTAGCCACTCCGCGGCATGTGGGATCTTCCCGGACCAGGGCACGAACCCGTGTCCCCTGCATCGGCAGGTGGACTCTCAACCACTGCGCCACCAGGGAAGCCCTAAATTTGATTTTTGTATTCTGATATTGTATCTTGTGACTTTGTTAAATTAACTTATGAGGTATAAAATTTCCTTTATATTTTTCTTTGAATTTACTTAGGCAATCACATTTCTGTGAATAAAGATAGTTTTACTTCTTCCTTTCAAATTTTGATGCCTCTTATGTCTTTTTTCATGTCTGATTGCACAAGCTGGGACCTCCAGTGTAATATAACATACAAGTGGTAAGCATGGACATCTGCACCTTGTTTCTGATCTTTAGAGGAAAACATTCAGTCTCTTGCCTTTAAGTATGATGTTGGCTCTAGGTTTTTCCCAGATTTCCTTTATCAAGTTGAGGAAACTCCCTGCATTCCTAGTTTGCAGAGTTTGTTTCATTTTGTTGTTTTGTCATGAATAGGTGCTACATTTAGGAAATATATTTCTACATCTATTGCAGTGATCTTTCTTTTTTTAGTCTTTTATTATCATGAATTACATTGATGGATTTTAGAGTGGTTAGCTGAAATTACACTACTAGAATAAAGTCCTTTTGTTATGATGAATTATGACTTTGTGTGTGTTGTTGGATTTGACAAAAAAACTTATGAATTTTTACCTCTATGCTCTTGAGAGATATTGCTCTATAGCTTTCTTTCAGTGTGATAAAGATGTCTAGTTTGAGAATAATAGTGTATGACTCATAAAACAATTTGAGAAGTAGTCCCTCCTCTCCCATAGTCTGCAAGAGTTCCTATAGAATTAGTTAGAGGTCTTCTTTAAATATATGATAGAATTCATCAGTGAAATATATATTGACCAGGAGTTGTTGTTGTTTTATGTTTATTTTGTTTAGGATTTTTCTGTGTGTGGAAAATTTTTTAACTACAATTTTGATTTATATAATAGATACTGAAATTTTCAGGTTATCATCTTGAGTTAGTCTGGTGCTTTGTGTCTTTCAATGACTTTGCCCATTTTACCTAATTTGCTGATTTTCTTTTGCCATAAAGTAGTTCATAATATTTCATTATTGCCATTTTAATATTTTTATCATTGTTTGGGATGTCACCTCTTTCATTCCTATTAAGGATAATTTGTGTCTTCTCTCTGTTTTATCTTGATCAGCTTGTCTGGAGATTAACCAATTTAATTAATCTTTTCAGAGAACTAGATTTTGGCTTCATTGATTTCTTTCTATTGTTTTTCTGTGTTCTATGTCACTGATTTCTTTTATTTTTTATTGTTCTGGATTTACTTTGCTCTTTTTTCTGTTTTAAGTTTCTTTTGTAGAAGATTAGATCATTGATTTGAGATATTCATTGTTACTACAAGCATTTACTCCTAAACATTTCTCTCTAAGAACTACTTTAGCAGTATCCCACACATTTTTATATATTGTGCTTTTATTTTCATTTCATTTACGGTATTTTCTAGTTTTATTGCAATTTTTTATTTGAAGAGTTTTTTAGAAATAGTTTAATTTTCCAGTATTTTAGGATTTTCTAGGTAAATTATATTATTAATTTCTGGTTTAATTTTGGTATGGTTAGATAACCATATTATTTTATTGTATTATTTAAATCCTTTTAAATTTATTGAGACCTTCTTATGGTCAGTATTGATAATAGACACTCTTCTTAGTTTTTCTAATTTGTTTATCAAAAGTTTAAGATAAAAGTTTTGATAAGTTTTACCAAAATGTCTGCATCACTTGAGATGATCATATGTACATTTTTTCTCCTTTAATTTGTTGATATGGTGATCCATGTTAATAGACTTTATGATTTTAAGCAAATTTTGCATTTCTGAGGTAAATCCAGTATGTAGCATTTTAAAACACAACTGACTTGGCTTGCTAATATTTTACTTATGATTTTTTGCCTACATCTCAGTAAGAGTCATCTATAACTTTTCTCTTCTTGCCCTATCCTCCAGTTTTGTAACCAAGCTAGTACTCGCATTATATAATAAGTTGGGTAGCTAGCTTTCTTTTTCTTTTTTCAGAAGTTATTTATAAAAGGCATAGTTCATTTTTTTCCTGATAGTTTGATAAAATTTATTCATAAAATAATCTACATCCAGTATCTTTCTAGAAAAGACACATTAATATAATCTATATGTCAGAAAGTTTATTTTGTAATAATAATTGGTTTATTCAGATATTTTATTTCTTTTACTTCAATTCTCATAATCCATGTTATTTCAATAATTATCAATTTCATATAAATCTTCACATTTACTACAACAAAGCTATTCATAAAATCTCCACTATATCTGTTATTAATCTTCTTTGTTTCTAATACCTTTATTTGTTACTTTTATCTTTTTTCCTGCAATTAATCTTACCAGAGATTTTTGTTTCAATAATCTTTTAAAGAGCTAGCTTTGATTTTGTTGATTCTTTCTATTTTTTTCTAATATCTGCTCTTATATTTTATTATCTCTTTGTTTCTAATTTCTTTGGGTTTACTCTATTGCTCTTTATCTAATTTATTGAGTTAAGCAGTCACTTCATCAATTATTTAAATTTAATATTTCTTCATATATACCTTTAAAGTTACAAATTCCCATCTAACTCTTCAATTTTACCTGACAGATCTTTATGGATAATGATTTTGTTATTATTTAGTTTTAAATATTTTTTTTACTTACATTATGCCTGCTTATTTGTTCCATCAACTATTGAGTTGCCCCTTTTTCTTTCTTAGTGTCTAAACATATGGTGGGCTTGAGAGAGATTATTTCATTAATCTCTGCTTTTTCTGAAATGTATTTAGAGATAATGGTCTATTTTATATAATTTTTGGTATTGGTTGAAATTTCCATTACAGACATTACTTGGTCAATGTTTGGGAACAACACATGTATATTCTTCAAAACTGTATTCTCTGTATTTTTTAAGATTTTATATATAGCTTAAGCTTTTCAGTATGTTGTTCATATTTCTTACATCTTTATTAAATTTTTAATCTTCCCTTTATAAAGTTTCAAAAGAGGGTTATTAAAATACCTCTAATGGGGGCTTCCCTGGTGGCGCAGTGGTTGAGAGTCCGCCTGCCAATGCAGGGGACACAGGTTCATGCCCCGGTCCGGGAAGATCCCACATGCTGCGGAGCGGCTGGGCCCGTGAGCCATGGCTACTGAACCTGCGCGTCTGGAGCCTGTGCTCTGCAATGGGAGAGGCCACAACAGTGAGAGGCCCGTGTACCGCAAAAAAAAAAAAAAATACCTCTAATGACGGATTTGCCAATTTCTCCCTACAACTCTGTTAATTTCAGTTTTATACAGATTATGGTTCTGTTGTTAGTTGCATTAAATTTCATGATTATTATATAGACTGATAAAGTATTCATTTTATTATAAGTTACAACTTCCAAATCTCTACTGTCAATTTTGACTTGAAATTTATCTTTCTGATATTCATTTAGAATATCTTTATTTTTATTTAACATTTGCCTGATATATCTTTTGGCATTCTTTCACTTTCAAACATCCTACATCATTTTCTTTTTAGATGTGTCTCTTACAAACAGCACATAGCTAGATATTGTTTTGGGAGACACCACCATTCATGTTTACCATTTCCCAGTTCATAAGCTAAATAAAGTTCTTGGCATACAACAGGCAATAAATTATGCATATTTAATGAAAGACTTACCAATAGCTACACCCACACGTATAAGTAGAGGCAAATTTGACTCTACAACTCAGACTTCCCACATTTAATTCACAGGGCTTTTCCTTTATGCTATGTATGTTTGTATGTAGAAGGAAGAAATACTTCAATGTGGAGAATATATATATATATATATATATATATATATATATATATATATATATAAAATGGAGAGGCCACTTGACAGAGTAGAAAGAGCTAATCAGGCAGCAGGGAGCTCAAGCCCTCCAGACTTTGCCAGTTATTCGCTGTGTGAACTCAGGTAAGGCATTGCCCTCTCTAGTCCTCACTCAATCTGCCATGCTGCTGGATCAACAAAAACATATATATCCCTTTCATATAATTATCACTAAATCCATTTTAAAGTTGAAGAAATTCACAGATATGTACACAAGGAGATACCATGTGAAGATAGAGGCAGAAATTAGGGTGATATTTCTATAAGCCAAGGAACACCAAAGAGTGTCAACAGACCCCAAGCTAGGAGATAGGCATGGGATATATTCTTCCTTGCAGCCCTCAGAAGGAACCGAACCAACTCTGCTCAAACCTTGATCTTGGACTTCTAGCTTCCAGTACTCTGAGACAATAAATTCTTGCTGTTTAAGCCACTCAGATTATGGTACTTTATTACGGCAGCCCTAAGAAACAAATACAGCATCTTTATATTGCAAGTGGAAAGCTTCTTGCTGAATATCCATGTCTGTCTTCTGTAAATACATACATACATATCTATGTACTATCTTACAGACGTACCATGGAGAAGGGCTGCCTTATATGTGACATTAGGTAAGAAAAGCTCACCATCTCCTTGGAAGATCATGCAGGTAGTGGACTAAAAATGGGTAAGACCCTGGGCTAGGTCAGAAAACTTGAGGTTGAACACTCATTTAGACAAAAACCCTTCTTGCTAGGTTTTGGTGTCATTTACACGACGAGAAGGTTACCACTCTAATCAAGCCTTACTTGACTGAACTTCACATGTTCAAAATATTTTGCCAACAAATCTGCATTGATGATGACATAATTAATTTGATTGCCCAATGTTTATTAATCAAAGACATATATAACAGGATATGCAATAAAATCACTTCTCCCAAATTCCTATGATGTCACTGGCAGCCAATCAGAGCTGAAAGGGACATTCTTGTGGATTAGTTCTAAAGCTCCTGCACAGCTGGGCCAGATGAGTGAGGTCCTGGCAGGGTGGCCCTGTGTGGCTGGGGGCCAACATCTGCCCCAAACACCCCGTGTGGCCTTGTGAGTCGAGCCTGGCTGTAGGGAAGCTCTCCCATCTGGCCCAAGTGTCAGGCGTTCCCTGGAAAGGGGCATCTGAGAATGGAATCCTTTTCTCTCACTGCTCCAGTCTGATGTTCTTTCCCATGGAGGGCCTGGGAGAGGGGAAAACTGGACCAGGACAGGGCAGGTCCAGAAAACACAGCCATTGTCTTGGCCACATGTTAGCATGAAATTCACGTCCCCACTGTGGCCACCACGAGGAGAAGAGAAGCAAAGTAGGGCTGGACCAGTGCCGATTTGCTGTCACCTTCATCACCTTTGCACAAGCAGTGGACCCGAGCATCAGGCCATCCCCAGCAGTCACTGTTATTCTGTCCCCAGCTCATCAGGGGGTGTTTGAAACATGTGCTTAGTGTTCCGTACTTCAGCCAACACACTCTGAGCATTCTGAGTTGTTCATCTGTGCAACCAGCAAAGATATACTGAAGGCCTACTGTGTGCCAGGAAGCAAACCAGGTGCCAGAAACATCAAGATGAATGAGTCGACAGTCTAACGGGGACAAGAAACAACCACACGTGTTAGGATAGGGATGTGCTGAAAGGGAGAGGGTGCCCTTTGGGATGCAGGATACCTCTTTCAACTTCTGGCTAGTCGGTGGGGCTGTTTAAGGGAAGCACCACCAAGGCAGGCATCTTGGCTTGCGTGGGATCCTGAGGAGGAGAACGAGTTCTCTGGTGGAGGCGAGGGGTGGTAAGGTGGCTCCAGGCTGGGAAGACCTGGAGCAAAGGAGTGGAGGCCTGAGGAAATGCAGCAAGCCCAAAGAGGGCAGAGTTCTGTGGCTGTCCAGAGAGTCAGAGCAGGCTGGAGAAATGTATTCTTCCCTTCAACAAGTTTAGACAGGGACAGTAAAGCAACATACTTGAGAAACCCCATTTCTAAAAGTTAAAATGAAAAGTTATAGCTATTGGACTTCCCCGGTGGCGCAGTGGTTGAGAGTCCGCCTGCCGATGCAGGGGACACGGGTTCGTGCCCTGGTCCGGGAAGATCCCACGTGCAGCGGAGCGGCTGGGCCCGTGAGCCATGGCCGCTGGGCCTGCACGTCCGGAGCCTGTGCTCCACAGCAGGAGAGGCCACAACGGTGAGAGGCCCGCGTACTGCAAAACAAACAATGACAACAACAAAAAGTTATAGTTATTTTCCCTGGGCCACATGAGCAATGGTATAGTGAGTCTGAGGGCAGAGAGATTGTTCCTTGCTTGGGTGCAGGGGCAGGGAGTAGGTCTGGATTTCTGAGTGGGAGAAGATTCTGGAAGGCAGAGGCTGGGATCCGCAAAGCAGAAGAAAGAGAGAAGCCTGGGCAGAAGCGTGAGGTCTGGAGGAAGTCGGGCCTGCCTGAACAATGTGAAGCAGGTCTGTCAGGTAAGCAGTGGGCAGATTGGGGCCTGGAATGCCACGGGAAAGAGATGGCAGGAATCCATGGAGGAAGGACAGTGTGCTCTCACTCAGCCTCCAAAGAGCATCATGGGCATAGGTCCCCAGCATAGGAGGAGTGACCACTGTGGAGACCAGCAGATCTGGCTTTGAATCTGACTGCATCACTCATTAGCTAAAGGTCACCGTGAAAGTGGATGCCTCTGAGCCTGAGTTTCCTCAGCTGCAAAATGGCCTGTGGGGCAGGGGGAGGGTGGCAAGGCCTTCGGAGCTCTTGCCAGCAGAGCTCCTACTGTGGAGGAAGCCTGAGCTCCACCCTTCAGAGGAGATGGCTCTAGAACAGCGGCTTCTGACCTTGCTCTGAGCAGGAGGGACGACCCCTCCTGGGGCCAGACAGCTGCCTTCCATCAAACCTGCCTCTGCTGACAGCGTCATGGACAGGACAAAAAGACCAAGCTGTGACTCTAGGTAAAGGATGCTGTCCCTGTTAGGTAGAAGAAACTGTGACTGTTCATCCAATTCTGTAGAAAATAAAGCAACACAAATTTTAAAAAAATAATAATAATAAACTAAAAAAAAATGAAAACCACGAAACTTCCATCATCATTTTTGTCAGTTTTCCTTGGGGCTGCTAGCATTCAATCTTTGGGATATTTCTAGAAATATTGAAAAAGCATGTTTTGCTCAACCAGAGTTTTAGGCCTTGGTTCTTCTTTCCCCCTTAATTCTGAAGTCAGAAGTTTCCCTGGGTCCCAAAATGCCTCTCACCTGCCCTCAATTTCTCCCTAGATCTATGTTTATCTCCTCCATTTCCTTTGCTTTACACCTATATGGAAATAGAGACTGGAAAGTATGCAGCCAGATTCACCCCCAGATATGGAAGGGAAATGGAATATTTTTAATCCAACACATATTGGCTTTGGGTTGTAAGATCCAAATTTCCCAAGCAGGTGCACCCTGCTCATGGAGCTCCTGTAGGATGAATCTCCAGCAGATGACAGGACTGAGATTTCTCCACCATCTTCCTGGGACCCCCAGGCAACTGAAGGGCACAATGAACCCAAGGAGGAAAGAATGAGAGCATGACCCTTTGTTGATGAAATCTCCCCAGTTTACCTATTCGTTCCATGGCTGGCTGTTCTCTTTCAGCCCGTGACCTCATTCAGTAGCACAGGTGGGGATCTGTTATTGGTCCCATTTGACAGATGAGAAAAGTGAGGCTGTGTGTAGGTGAGAGGAGACTGAAAAAAGGATTTTCGGTCCAAGCAGACCCAGCTCTATCCAGGCCGGCCAGGGGCTTACTTGCCTTAGAACATCAGGCACTGTTCACCATGCAGGGAAACTGCTCTCCCTCCCAGGGGGTAGGAAGGCTTGGCAGGGAGGTGGCCGACTGCTCAGTTGGTTGAGGAGATAACGGTGCTTGGGATCTGTTTATCAACCATCTTTGAATGGAAGTCCCAGAATTCCTAATTAACTAGCATCCGTGGGCCGCTAGCTCTTCTAAGAGCCCAATTGTGTCAAATCACTAACATTCTCCATGCGTCTATCTCTCCCCAAAACCTGTGCTCAGTATCTGATAAATAGAAGTTTCAAGAGACAATAATGAATGAATGGTTGGGGAGGAAGGGGCAGGCTTTGTGGAAGACCCCAAATCCCCAGAGCTCCCAAGAATTAAAGTTGATTTTCTGCCAAAAGGAGGCCTCTGTGGACAACATGCCATGAGGAAAGGGCCAGGGATGCTCAGCTGTTCTGAATTTACCCAGGAACGCAGGGGCCGCAGTCCTGGGCCACCTGGCACCCAGCTGTTCACAGCATCAGAGCCCCTGAATCCTGTCCTGGTGGGGCCCCCAGAGACCAGCTAACAGCCCTTCATTGTTCACCCTTTGCTGGGTCTGCCCAGCTCCTTAGTGACAGACACAGGACAGAGACCCATGTCATCCTGGAGGGGCCTGTCTCTCAAGTTGCATTCCCTGACCCGTGCTCCAGGCAGAGCTGACACTATTGTATCATCATTTTGTACAGGTCACCGTCCTGCTCGTACTGTCCCTTCCACCTAAACCCTCTGCCTTCTTTTCTCCTCTGGGAGAATCCCAAGTCAATGATCCAGGTTCAGCCCAGGCTCCCTGGCTTGGAGAATCCTTCCTTGATTCCCTCCTTCATGGTGCTGAGTTAGGTGCCTTCCTCCACGCAGCACTTTCTGGCTGCACTGAAGTTCTCAGTGTCTGTGTCTGAGCTACACACTAGACCCTGAGCTTCTCAAAGACCCCATCGGGCTCCTGTCTATATCTATCACCCCAGAACCCAAGGCAGAGCCTAGCAGAAAAGAATCGGTGCCCAGGTCATTCCTGGTGAATAAAAGAATGGGGGAATGAACAATGAGTGAGTGAGTCTTTTCTTTTTTAAAAAGATGTTTTAACTCTCTAAGGGCAGGGATGCTAATTTGGTTGTAAATAAATGATCTCATGGGGCTTGACTCTTGAAATCAAGCGAGTTGTAAAGAGGTATACAGGGGACTCTCCTGACATGCTTAAGGCAGACTTCAGAATGGCCCAGATGGCTCAGGGGTCAGCGAGCCCAGCCTGAGTGACAGCACACCCTGTCCGATGGACGCGTATCTCTGAGCACTCAGGAGGCCCAGCGAGGGGTCCCTGTCCATGACCCGGGCCTGAGGAGGAGGTTAAAATTTATTCCTCCCACTAGAGCTCAAAAACCACACCTCTTCTTCCACAGCCGCAAAGGTTAGCTGCTGTGTCTGTTTCTGCTGAAACACAAAAGGATTCTCAACGTGGTTGAGAGGCTCCAGGCCTAGCTGGACTGGAATGTTTTCCTCCATCGGATGAGAAGATCACGGCGTGTGCTTAGGTCCAGACACAGAGAAGTTCAGACTCATGTATGGGGTGCTTTCTAAGGGGTGGTGTTTGACAATAATGCTATGGGGTGAGTGACTCAGACCACCTGGGCCTCAGTTTCTTCAGCTAGAAAACACATTGACAGCATCTCCTCTGCAGGGGACAAGAGGTACATCAGGCAGGGAAAGGGTTTGATGCCATGTCTCAAGTCTCCCTGGACTCATATCCGCTGCCTTTTTCCAGGCTGGACTTGGGGAGACCAGTGAGGGACAAGGGGCCGTTTTCTCCCAGACATACCTCCTTAAACGAGCTATTAGCTCCTACCTGCCTGGGCTCTCAGCGGCATTAAAGGTGTGGGTTTTTTTCCTTGAAGGTTCACATGCAAGATAATAAAACATCCATCTCCACCAACCTATTGTCTTTCTAAAGACCAAGCAATAAGTATTTGAATTCAATCCATCTTCCTGGTGTGAAAATCACTGTACCTCCTAAAACTCAAATAAGGTTAAGTTTATCAACTTCCTATCTGTTTCCATGTAGATATTCCTAATATAGAGTTCAATAAACGTCCTAATGCTGCAAATATATTTCAAGCCAAAAGGAGCCTCTGGACATCACACAAATACTTTGGAGGCCAACAGAAATAATCATGTTTGGGGTCGGACTTTTCTCCGTGTGCAAATCTTAATGGCAAATCTCACCTGCCACGGTCTGCTCTTCCCAGATCCCGGCTTGCACTGGGCCAAGCAGTGCAAGATCTTGACTGTTGCCCACGTGGGGGAGGCACAAACCCAAAGCCTCAAGAGTAATATAAAGAAGGGAGCCTCAAAGATGTAAGTGACCAAGAGTGAGGGGCAGCTGGTGAGTCATCCGTTGGTTCACCTGGCATTTCTGAGGGCCCTCTGGGTGCAGGCACTGTTCTAGGTGTGGGGCTCTTTGGTGAGCGAGATGAAAAGAGTCAGTGCTTTCACAGAGAGCTAGAGTGTGTGAGGGGCCCAGGGAATCAGCAAACCCAGATCAATCGTCATACAACAAAGACAGGCAGTTATATGACCCCTAAAGCAGTTTTAGGGCATAGAGAGGTTCGGGAGCTTCTGCTTTAGTTAAGCCCAGCTTGGCAGGCCTCTCTGAGGAGCTCACATGGGGGACCACGGAGATAGTGACATTGTGAGCCCCAGGCAATGCAGCTGGGCACGCTAGGCAGGGCAGCTGCAAGAGCAAAGGCCCAGAGGCAGGACTGTGCTGGGCGTACCTGAAGAGCCAGGGGATGGGGACCACAGCAGATGGCACTAGGGACAGGGCATGGTGTGAAAGGTATGGGTTTTTATCAGAGAGGAAGCAGGGGGACTGGAACATCAAGACCTGGGAAACCACCGAGGTGATGACTTTGGCTTCTCCAAGGTGGGAGGGTTAGAGGCAAGTCATGACCAGATGTAACTTAGATTTTTAAAGTTTGCTCACTTGGGGAGGAAAAGGCTTGGAAGCCAGGCAGAACCAAGCCAGAAAGCCCAAGTACATCATTATTTAACTGAAGAAAGAGCTATTGTGAGGATTGAATACCCAATGTATCACTCAGCTCAACCACCACGAGCACAGAGAACCTACCTACCAACGCTGGTTTCCTTCCCAGTGTGTTTTCCCAAACCCACAGCTCCCAGCACTTATGCAGCTAACAGTATGTCTCCAGAACATATGCAGCTAATAGTGTTGCGGGAAAACAGCCCTTCCTTCTGAGGTGACCGGCCTATCCTGTGTAGCTCTTTAAACCCCGATATTTAACATTCGGTACATACTCCCTTTGGGTTCCACACACAGCCATGATAGGGACCATTTAAATTCCTGTTCCCATCCACGCCCCTCAGTCCAGAAATACAGAGACATCCTGAGAGTTTAATTTTCCTGGATGCAGCTGGCATGGACCATGCATTTACTCAAAATAATACTAATAATACTAATACTAGTGCTATAATTACCTGGATATCCACTGAGTCTCTCCCAATGCAATTTTCATAATACTAAGATAATGCAAAGTGTCTCCTTTTGCTGCTGCTTCTCAGAATAAAAGTTGTGGACAAAACACTGAAATCCTGGAACAGGGTTCAGCCGGCTCGGCTTCTGATGCTGAGAAAACTCACCCTTCTCACTGCCTCAGACCCTGTTTCAGAAATTACCTTTGTGCTATACAGTAGGTCCTTGTTGGTTATCTATTTTATACATAGTAGGATGTAAGACCAGCCTAATTCAACAGAGGCACCTGGCTCAGGCCACACAAAAGCTCAGGCTGCCCTGTTGAGGGGTGTTATCAGCAGTTCATTCTACTGCTGTGAACCCCGTGCGTCACAGGCCTATGATTTGTCAAAGTAGCAGGTGAGCCAGGAGCCTGGGCTCCAGAGCCTTCCAAAGAGCTTCACCACAGCTACTGTGCACTGACTGCCCACCCCGTGCCAGGTGCTGTCTGTGAATCTCGTCCAAATCCAGAGATATTCCTGCAAGGATTCTCATCTCCAGGGGTAAACGGAGGCTCCAGGTAGATACAGAACTTGCCCAGAATCTCAGCTAGCACGTGTCTAAGCTAAGAACTGGGGCACTCCCAACTTACATCATGCCACCCGTCACAAGGAGAACTTGTCGTGGAATCTCAGGCTTGGTTCGGGTTCCTGCAGAAGCAGAACTTGACACAACGATTAGCAAACAGGGAGTTTATTTGGGACTGCGGGAAGCACAGGTGGGGGAGGTGGACATGAGACAGTGAAGGGAAGACAGCCACAAAGGGGTACGCTACCCAGGCAAGGCCACCTCAGAGAGCAATGGGGCTTTCTCCCACCCAAGACTCCAGGAGACAATGTACAACATGCCTGGAAACCACCCACACACAAACCAGGGGCTAGGGAGCTGGGGTGTTGATCCACCCTCTTGCCATCCATTGCTGGTTGAGGGCTGTTTCCAAGGGCATTAACTACGAAGCATTTTTGACTTCCCACACCTATGGGCTTCCTACAAGGAAGAGAAACCCTCAGGCAGACATTAACCACAAATGGCCAAAGGAAGGCAAGGAGATGGCATTTTTTGAGCATCTCCTACATGCCAAGCACAGGGCATCTATCTCCGGACCTCATATAGAGATAGGCAATGCCTAATTATGATAAGGAGTGTGGGTAACTGGAGTCAACATTTATAAGCTATATGATCTTGAACAAATCTAATGTTTGCAGCAAGATGGGAAGGGTTATAATGCCCACCACGCAGAATGAAACTTGGATTGAAAGAGATTATGTGTATCAAGCAGTCAACGTAGTGTCTACAACACAGTGAGTTCTCAGATAGGGTGAACTTATGTGGAGACCATAATACCCTTAGGTCATTCAATCCTCACACTGACCTGTGATGACAGTGAGTCTCACGGGGGTGAAACAAAGTGCCTGATGTCCTCCAAACATCAGACAGCAGAACAGTACTTGATCCAAGGCTAGGAGACACCAACTCACAGAGGGGAGTGTGGTACCCGTGAGGACCGTGTCATGATGAAGATCAGGGTGCCAGCTCCTGTCTCCCTTTGTGTGTCTTCTCCCCGCTCCAAGGAGCTCACAGCTCAGAGTAAGGGTAAGCTCCGCACCTTCTGTCTTCGCAGCGTGGATCCGGAACGCAGTGAACTTTGCAGCTGCCTTCCTCTCCAGAGGTATAATATATCCATTCCCCTAAGTGCTTGACATAGACACATTGGAGATTTGAAGGCATTCTTGAAAGCTCAGTATTTCTGTGATTAATGTTTTATTGGATGGTGGGCAACACAAATGCTACCCAGGCGCAAAAGAAATCATTTAAATAGGGAACATGGTCCTTTGCATAAAACCTCCATTTAAAAGGTTTAAAAATTTTTTTTCTTTATTTTTTAAAAGTGACTTCTGAAGAAAGCTTCAACCTGAGGAGAAGGATTAAAAGTAACACTGATGGCTTCAGGGTGAAATTTTTTTTCCTTCGGTAATTTAAGTGTCCGGATAGAGATAATGATGTCCACCTGTCAAGGCGAGAAGGCAGGAGACACTGCAGAGAAAGATAGCGGGGACCTTCACAGAGAATGTGCGGCTCCGAGAGCTTCGTTAAGGGGCTGGGAGGGAACGAGCAATTGCCCTCTCTCTGTCCTTATGCTGCCCTCTTTCTCCAAGCCTGAGAAAGGATCTGAAGGCTCCTATGATCCCCAGGAAGCTGATGAGGGCACGGGGCTCCCAGTCCTGCATGGCTCATGAATCGTCATCCTCTGTGTCTGGCGCTGTGCAAAGCCCCTCACCTAAATGAAACCAGGAAGCTTCCCGGGACCCATGAGGATGGCTCCCAACATCCCTGCTTTACAAATGAGGAAACCGAGGCCCCAAGAACTCAGAGTCACTCGACCAAGATGTGGCAGAGACTCGGTCAGTCTGAGCTCCCAGCCACTGTGTCACACTGCCCCACACTCCCAGTCACCCATGATCCTCAGCACGGTGCTGCCAGAGTTTGAGTTTGTGGCTCATTTCAGAGTAAAGGGATCCAGAACCAGAGAGGGGCAAGGACTTGTCTAAGGTCACACAGCCTGACCTTGAACCAGAGTGGTCTGACTCCAGGCTACTTCCCAGCTGGTGGGAGTGTGGAGGGCTTTAGCTGGTTGGCTTTCCTTCATGGCTCATTTTAGTTAGTAAATCAGGTTTTTTAATAGTTTTTGTTATAATTAGCTTCTTATGTTTTGTGCTACTGTATCAATAAAGAGTAAAATATACTTGACATTTGTGTTAACTTTGTGTTTTTTTCTTAAAAAAAAATGGGGGGCTTCCCTGGTGGCGCAGTGGCTGAGAGTCCGCCTGCTGATGCAGGGGACACGGGTTCGTGCCCCAGTCCAGGAAGATCCCACATGCCGCGGAGCGGCTGCGCCCGTGAGCCATGGCCGCTGAGCCTGCGCGTCTGGAGCCTGTGCTCCGCAACGGGAGAGGCCAAAGCGGTGAGAGGCCCACATACCACAAAAAAAAAAAGAAAAAAATGGGGCTGCTAAGTCACCTTGAAAGAAGTTGGTATTATAGTTATTACCACATAGCAGGTATAGACAAACCTGTAGGTGTATCTAATACACATAAGTATCACTACATACATGTTTCATGTATGTAAATATATTACATACGTATCAATTCACACACTACTCACCTCTTTGTATTGCTTAGAATTACTGACAGTCATTGAGTATGTTGATCTCTGATGCTACTCTTCTTGAACATATTGTTGCCCCATAATAAACAGGATAGATCTTATTGCAAAGCAAGACTTGAATGACGTAAAATTTTGCCCTTGTGACTTACAATGCGGAACTCATCCTCAGAACCACTGCTCATCCTCTTTGTCCACAGGATATTCATACTATAGTCTATCTTTCCTGATAAGCCATCACATGTACCTCTCATCAAATCTCAAGGTCAGAGAGTGCTGCCTGCCTTTCTTGTGGAAAAGCCATCAAGGCCCCCAAAATGAATGTTACCTACACCCTAGGCAAAAGTTTAACATTCAACCAACCAAACCCAGAGTGCAGAAATCTGTCCAGCCATTTTGGTTTGATATTGTGACAAAGAGAAAAAGATGTTAAATGTATTATATGGTTTTATGTACACCTCAATTTATTCTGCAAAGTGTCAAAGGTGGTGTAAGCAAGATGTAGATCTGGATGCCTAATATATCATCTCCATTCCAGAGGGCTTCATGTTTCATTCAGTTTGAAACTAGACATAATCAGGTCATTATGTAAATAATAAAATGTGATCTGTAATTTCTTTAAAGAATAGCTGATAAGTTATCTGTGATCATTTTCGTTTTGGTGTTAAGTTCATATAGCAAGCATTACTTTACTATGAACCCCACATGTCAATAATCTATCTTAAAATATGAGCCAGGGTCTGGTGAAAGTTTAGCTCTGGTGTGGTGGGCGTGAGCTCATGCTGACCTCAGCCTTGCTTCTCAATGTGGAAGAGGCTGAGAACATGATACCTGGGTGGAGGGTCACTGTTCTGAACAGCAAGTTCATTGCCTACCATTCTTACTAACTCAATGAAATTTCCTTTGAAATTCTCTGGTATCAAAATGACACTCTACCATGTAATAAGTAAGTTCAATTATATTCTCTAGTTGCATTTCAGGTCTAACCCTTCAAGAGGTTATGCCCCTTTCTTTATATTAAACTCGTATTTCTAAATAAATTTGAAACACTTAGGCAGAGTCGCTGCACAGTCTTCTTTTTATTTTCCATGTGTATGGGGAGAATGGCTCATTTGAATGGCTGGCCCTCATCTTTCTCAAAGCAGAATTGATGTTTGGTGGGTCTTAAATCCAGTAGCTTTATTCCTTCCCTCTAAATCCTTTAATTCATAGAAGTTTCAAACATGAAGATCCTTACATCAAACTCTTGTTTTTAAGATGGTCTATCTGAAGATCAGAGAAGGAAAATGAATTAACCAAAGTCACACAGCAAGTTCATGGCAGAGCTGAGACTAGATCCAAGCAATCTGAGAGTAGGATGACCGTTCACTTCACCACACTACTTCACCCTAACTCAGAAATATTCACATTTTATGAAGAGGGTTGTGCCCCAGGTACTGCCTGTCTACCCATCTTTGGCCATGGGTCCATATTGTCCAGTGTGACTGTCCACACTTTCACCCTCCAAACTTCACCCATCAAGAATTTCTCCACCTCACCATTGCAAACACTTCTTGGATGTGCCATCATAAACCAATTTTCACTATGTCCATGTCTAGAAGGGCTGCCAAATCAGACCCCATCTTGGAGGAGAGGTTGTACTTTGTATCAGCGCATTTTCAGAGGGATGAGATGAATCTGGGTATTGCTCAGGAAAGGGGGTTAAAATAATCACAAAATAAAAAATAGGTACACTGAGCATTGTTGCCAAATATCTAAAGAAAAGTTTGTGATATACATGAGGAATTAAAATTTTATCCACAGCATGAAACTAGGGCCATTCAAGTGTTTGGTCCCTTTGTATACTAATCAAAGATCTTTCTGTCCATTACAGTTGACCAACAAAAAAAAAATAAAATAAAATAAGGAAGATGTATTATCTCATGAGGAAAGAGTTTCCCAATCTAAGAATTACAAGGAAAAGCATCACAGCGGTCAAAGCAGTTCTGGGTTCATGTCTTAGCTCTGACTTACAAGCTGTGAGACTTTGTAGCTACACAAAATGATAAGCATGCCAATGATGGTCAAGAGGATGATGACAGTGATGAAAAAGCGGTGATAAGGAAGACACAAAGATGATAACAGCATAAATAAAAGCTGCTTCTGGGAAAAATGTTAAGAGATCATTGCATTGGGTGGAAAGTGGGAACCAGGTGACATCTAAGGTTTCCTACTTCCCTATGATTCTGTGCCTTTTTAGTGAAATAAAAAGAACAGAGCTTTAGAGTCAGATCAACAACAGGACAGATTCACTAGGTATGAACCTATGATTTTGGTCAAATTATTTATGTTCTTTGGGCTTTTTTTTTAACCCTGGAAAATTGTGATAAAGTATCTACCATGCAGAGTGGTGGACAGAATAACACATTTTAATTTTATAACGTACCTGTTGCAGGCATATGAGACTCGCCCAATAAATATCAATTTCTGTTGAAGGATGAAAGGAAATGGCGGGTATTGGCCTAAAGTACTGATGGTTCAAAAGCCAAAATGACTGGACTGATGTTTATCAAGGACATTTTGAGAACCATGTTCAGTAGCTATGCCTTGGATCTTTAGAAAACCAAGTAATAGGGAAGGTCTCTTTGTTATCCTTGTAAGATGCCAGGTGGACTTAGGTCTGGAAATTTCCCCCCCAACCCAAATAAGCCTGGACTTCAACCTGCCTTTGAGCCTTTTCAAACTTTTTCCGATTTTGTCCAAAGTTGAATTCCAACCAGGCTGCTCACTCATTCATTTGTTCAACACACCCTTATTAATTACATACCATACACTAAGATCTGTTAAGCATGGAGGATGGATAAGTGAATATGACCAAACCCTGACCGTGCTCTGGTGATGGGATGGAGGATAGAGGCCTGCGTGCAAGCTGTCACAACATGGCGCATTAAGCGCTGAAGTAAAGATGTACACAGAATGCAAAGATGGTGTGGTGCAAAGTCTGCTGAATTCTGCCTGGGCAGCAAGTGGAGGTGAGGATTCTTCCTGGAGAGGATATGTCAATTTAGGAGAACTGGGTGAAGGGAGTAAGCAGCACAGCCCAAGATTAACTTTTGTAAGTACTGAGGGTTCTTTGTATATTCAATAAATATTTATTGAAGACCTTCTAAGGGGCATGTCTTGAGGGAAGCACTGATGCAGGGAGAGCAAGACAGACACAGAGTCTGCTCTGCACTATTTCTGAGGGAGGAAGCAGGAACTTTAAGCGTAGTTAGGAAAGTAAGTGGATGGATGGATGACACAGGAGGGAGGAAGACAAGGCATTTTTCTTTAATAATGTCAAATAGAAGGAAATCAAGACAAGAAAGCAGGGTGATGTGATGGAGAGAGATCAGAGGGGAGGGCCTCATCAGAGAGGCCTTTGCCTGTGCTTGTCCTGGAAAAGCTGTGGGCCATGACCCATGCAAAGCCCCAGGCAGCTTCTGCCGACACATACCAAATGCTCATTGGAAATAGTTCTTATCTTGGACACAGATATGTAGGGGTCTGGAATGGGTCCCTCTGATCACTGACTCCAGAAATACAATGAGGTGGCCTGTGGGGGTGAGTGAGGGAAAGGAACTGGAAGCCTGGGCACTCATCAGTAACGATGCTGTGCTGGGGGCTGTGCCCACATCCGTGAGCCCCCTTTTGCTCTCCTAGCCCCATGGGGGTGCACTGGTAGTGTCCCCACGACATGGCGTTCTTCATGGGGTCCTGCTTTGCATTCTATTCCCTCCTTCCCATTGAATTCCCTGCATCCAGCACACAGCCTGCCACAGAGAAATGAGTAATGATAATTGAATGAATGGAAGCACAGATGAAAGAGTGTAATTATGAGAATGGCAGTATTCCTGCTTTTCAGATAAAGAAACTGAAGCTCAGAGAGGTTATGTGATTTGCACAAGATCACAGAGCAAGAAGTTGGGAAGATGGTGTCAAGCCACAATTTATCCATCCATCCATCCATTCATTCATTCATTCATTCAATCATATTTGTAACAGACTTTGTTAAGAGCTTTGACTATGCATCCATCGGCCACTCTCTTCTGCCAGCTGGTGTTGTAAATACAGACAAGGCAGGTCACTGTCTTTAAGTTGCTCATCAAATGGAGAAATGATTGGGTTGTCAAATTCCAGAGTCCAAATTTCAAATATGTCTTCGACATGAGATGAATTCATGGAAGTTACAAGAATAAAAGTGTTGTTATAACGTAAAAAAGATCACTTTAACATTTCTGTGTCTGGGAATGCTTGTTCTGGCTGGGTGACTTCCTTCTCTCTGGAATATTCAAGGTAAGGCTGAACACTCCTTGGTCAGACCCAGGAGAGAGGTTACCCAAGCTCAGGTTGCATGTTATACTGGGTGGGCCATCAAGGGTGGGTCCCTGCCTCCTGCAGGACCCAAGGACACAGGGGCAGATCTGCAGCGTTGTGCCCTGCATGACTCCAGGCACTGAGTCCTGGAGCAACTGGCCGGCATCCAGCTTTCCGAGCAGACAGGCTCCTGCATCTGCAGCTCTGCCTAGAGGCACCCATTCCCTGAAAGAGCAGTCAGTGCACCATCTGGGACCGGCAGAAGATTTCCATCCACACTGCCACTCTCTCCTGTTTTGTTCTCTTGAGTGGGAAGAGTTACAGGAACCAGTGGTGATTTAGTAAGACTCTAAGTGGAGCTTCTCAGAGGTAATGAGGTCAGCTTCTATGGAGGTCATGCTAGAGAAAAGAGCAAAAGTTAGAAAAGCAGTGGGACAAAGATGTCTCCAATATCTCTGGTCCCACAGCAGTAAGAACGCACAGGTGGCAGCCAATGTGTCTGGTGCAGGATAACTGCTTCTTGTCACTCTGCAAGTTGACCCCTTAGGTGTGGGTGGGACTAACTGGGGTCACGACTAGCATTCAGGGAGGACAGGCTTTCATGGGCCAGTGCTTCATACATACAAAGCGTCCAGCAAGCTTCTGAACAACCTGGCAGGTTGTTCCGCATTTCACAGAAGGAACCATAGGCTCAAAGAGGTGGGATAAAATATCCATGGTCATGTAGGTAGTGAAGGCCAAAGTCACAGGCCTTTCACTGCCTCACTCTCTCGTCTTCTTGGTGTGTTTATAGAAGTCAAATAAAAGAGACAACTTCAACTGACAGATTAGAAAAATCACTGGCCCGTCTTCTTCCACACAAGGTGGTCTAATCCACTTGGGCAATCTTCACTGGGTTAGATTTGACCTGCCTACATGTATGTTTCTCCCAACAGACTTAGCTCATTTGTGGTAAAGAAAATAGTTAACCCATGGTTATATCCCAGAGCCTATAGCAGGGACCTGGCACATAGCTGAGTCTTGAGTGTAGGCAACACAACGTATGAGATGGTGATTGCCTGAATCATTAGCAGGGTCTCTAGCTTCTAAGCCATTCTCCCTTGCCTAGGCCAGTCCTAGCATGGTGTGCAGTGCCCACACCATGTCCAAGGTCACTAAGCTATTAAGTAAAGATAATATTCAAACTCTGTTATTCCATTTCACCTTGCCACCAATACCACATCATACTACAGACAGACTGATGTGGTAGCCAAAGCCATCCAATGGGCACTGATCACGTACTTCCTATAAGCCACCGGGCAGTAGGTTAGACTGGAGAGAAGATTCCCTTACAGACAAGTAGGGGACAAATACCTTAGCATGGAAACAGTAAGTTGTCAGTTTCCACCAAGACGCTGTATCAAGGTAAATGCTGGCTGCAAAATGCCAGAGGTACCATGACGTGAAGATGTGACCCTGTGTGGGATTGGAGAAGGGGATCGTGTTGACAAGGCCCTGAGATGGGCTATACCCCCGTCATAAGCCTGCATGACCCTTTGAGGTCCCTGCGACAACTCTGTGCTAGAAGACTGTGCGTTTGCAAGGCCCAGAGCATGGGAGGAGCTAATGGCTAAAGAGATGTTTCTAGAAGCCCCCAAGAGCCACACAAGGACCCAAGAGTCCTCATCTGGGTCCTGGGCATGGGGGGCTTGGTTTAGAGATGGGAGGAATACACTCAGAAACACTTAGCGGGGGGCAGAGCGGATGTCTATTGCAGAGGGACACACAGATGGTCCGCTGCTGGGAGACACTGGGAAAAGCTTCCAGAGAATGGTACTCTGGAGCTAGATGTTTGAAATGCAGAGATGGGGGACGGGCCTGGAGGCCGGGGTCACCGAAGGGACAAAGGCAAGGAGATTTTTTCTGGGGAAACAAGCGTTGTCCCAGAAAACCTTGCTGGAGCGCCTGTCACGTGTGAGAATTTGTGTGAAGCTCAGGGAGGACAGGTGGAGGGGTGAAGAGTCAACTTGTCCAGTCCTCCCCAACCTCCCAGTTCACTGGGCCAAGCCAGCAGTCACCTCTCACAAGGCAGATCAAGACATAAGGCTAAAAAGACAGATCGGAATTGTAGGTGAAGAGAAGTGGGAGAGATGAGGTCCCGACAGCTGGATTTAAGCCCTACATCAGGACGTCATTCAGAGCTAGAATGCTTCTGCGGAAGAATCAGAAGTCCCCTGATTTAAAACAAAAGCGAAGAAACAAAAAGCACACAATAACTTAGCAAATTTATTCGGGGGGAGGGGTGTCAGGTACGGATGTTCAAAATGCCATTTGTTGCCTTCCTGGGATGGCCCCAGACTTTTACAATTCTTAATCTTCCCTTGGAGAAGGCAGAGGAAGCCCCCGGGGACCCCAGGGCCCTTAGCAGAACCCACCAAAAAATGTTGTGTCTTTGCATTCAGAGGATGGGCTCTTCTGAAGAAGATTACTTGATGAGCTGTCATTAACATCCACAGGGAATTAAGGGAGCTTGGGGAAAGAACAACATATACATAGGGTATTATGGGGAGGGATTATCAGGTTTCAGTCAAATGCTGTGTCCTCACCTGTTATTGATTTTCTTCTCTGTTTGAAGATGGAGATTTAAACTGAGGGAGGGGAACAGACCCTGAACTGCCCTTTCCTCTCAAGGCTGGGAGGACCGGAGCCACATGGGGGTGGCCAGATGACAGCAGAGGGTGCGGAGACGGAGGGAGGATTTGCTCATCTTCTGATGAAGCACCAAATGCCTTTGGCTCTGTGCCTCTCCTTCCTTGCTATTTTTGGGCCATCGTAGCATACAAATCTGAATCTCCCATCTTGAAACCTCTCTCTCTGAACTCTGGGTCGACAGCTTATCCTCTTCTCTTCCGGAAACTGCCCTGTTCCTCACACCTGAAGCTCCAAACAGGAAGCTCTCACCTCCAGCAATTCCTTCCCCTGTGGTTTGGGTACCCTCCACCACAGTTGCTCAAGACAGAAAGTGGGGCCCCACTCCCTCTCCTGAATTCCTAGCATCCTAAAGATTTTATCTCCTCAGGTTTTCTTGATTCATTTCCTACACCACTACAATTTCTATTCACCCTCAAAGTCATCCTGCACCTAGAGGACACAGTCCCAGTTCCTTAGCAAGACTTAGAACGTCCTTCTCGATTTGACTGGACCTCTCTCTACGTCCTCGTGTCTTTCAATTCCAACAACACCAAAGAGCTTGCGTCTCCCAGCTTAGACTGTGCACCAGGTGACTTCACACTTTCCACTTCCTTGATCTGTTCATGACTTTCCTGACTCATATGAGGCTTCAGCTCCTCCAGGAAGTCTTTGCTGTACCCAGGCTGGGTTGGGTACAATTTCCATCATGAGTAACCATGTATTCGTGGTTACGCCCTGACCCAGTACGCTACAGTTTGTCACTACTCAACACTGTCACGAGTGACGTTGTGTGTCTGTGTCACCCACTGGACCGTGGGCTCCTTGGGCTAAACCTCTCTCTACCCCAGAATCCACTTCAGTTCATGCAACTGCCTGTGCTCACAAAGTATGTGTCCAAAGAATGCATAATGAATTTCCTTTCCCTGGAGAACAGAGCTGCACTCGTTGCTCAAGAATTTTTCCCTAAGATCAGCTTGGTGCTTTGTGACCACACAGAGGGGTGGGATAGGGAGGGTGGGAGGGAGACGCAAGAGGGAGGGAATATGGGGATATATGTATACATAGAGCTGATTCACTTTGTTATACAGCAGAAACTAGCACAACATTATAAAGCAATTATACTCCAATAAAGATGTTAAAAAAAAAAAAAAGAATTTCTCCCTAAAGAGTCTCAGAACTGTAGGGAAACTCTTCCCACCCCCACTTCACAAATGTGGAAACTGAGGCCCTGGGAGGGAAAAGCTCTTTGCCACTCCTGGACTGGCCTGGGTGCCCGACACTGGTCCTGGACTCCTCTGCTGGCAGCAAACCGTCTCTCTCACTCTCCTCTCTGCTGATGCTGACCCCTGGGCCAACCAGAAGTAGCGCTCAGGACCCCCCACCTTACCCTGAATCAGCTTCAGTTACACTAAGAATTGGAGTCAGATAGAGGCAGAAATAGGGTTGAAAAGAGGCTTGAAACTGTTGTCAGAGACTATATCCCAGCTTCCTGAGAACCCCCGCTGTCAGTGACTTCTAGAGGCCAAGACAGTAATCAGAGTCTGCCCAAACTCTGACGTCCCATTCAGCATGTTCTTGTGAAATTCCAATTCTGTGATGTGTGTAGACCTATCCTTGACTCACCTGCTAGACTATAGGATCCTGTAGGGCAGCCCTGGGGGCCTCATTCCTATACCTATCAGCCCCCAATACCTCGAGTCAAAAGCCAGGCAAACAGTAGGTGTTCAGGAAAGAGTGGTTGAAAGAATTTAGTTCTCCTGACTCTCAGAGTAGGGCATCGCCATCATCTCAGGCAGGTTAGAACCCAAGCCAGCAGGAAGCACCAACAAGGATGTG
Organism: Grampus griseus; assembly: GCF_964374135.1. Classification (NCBI taxonomy): domain Eukaryota; kingdom Metazoa; phylum Chordata; class Mammalia; order Artiodactyla; family Delphinidae; genus Grampus; species Grampus griseus. The sequence goes on along the minus strand of NC_139018.1, from coordinate 6,340,593 downwards.
GTGCTTACGCACCTGGCCCTGGGCTATGCTTTTACATCATTGCCTCATTTCATCCTCAGCCCCATCACAGGAAACAGTCACTGCTATGGTTCCCATTTTAGAGATGGGGAGACTGAGGTTGTGTAACCTGCTTATGCATTTAAGCCCTGGTTCACTTGACCCCATAGGCTTAAGTCTCTCAATTTGTGATAGAAAACAAAACAAAACAAAACAAAACTGGATGACAAGAAGGAGAAACACCTGCAGCCAATGTCAGGCTCAGTCAAAGTGTTGAGTGAGCCGGAAGCCAGGGTGGTGACCCAAGATCCGTTTGGATCACATCTAATTAAGACACGTTCTTTTTCTTTTATTCTGTTTCTTTTGTCATGGCTGCACTATTGGCTTGTGCTGTCTAAAGAGAAAATAGTTAATTGGTTTATTTAGCCAACTATAGATGTAGTCAGTATTATTCTTCATTGTGTGAATTAAATTAAATAGTTTATTTACCCCCATGCATTTCATTCAGTTCATTTAATTTAATTTCATAGTTATAACATGGGGAACAAACTAACTAGATTTTCCCCTTTGGGATGGAAATGGGCAAATATTTTGGTTCTGAATTAACAGGCAGCAAAGCTGATATTTATAATAAATCATCCATTGTTAGTCATCCTGATAATTATTCTGTGAATGGTCTAAAACAGACATGGGCATGTAATAGACATATTGTTGGCTTTTACTGCAGTTTAGTTCTTTGTGTTAATGAACAATCTAAACTGGAAACTGAGAGATGCCTCCAGAGCAAATTGGTTTGTTTCACAGGCAGGAATTGAATACCTACTATGTGCCCACCCCCCTGAAACAGCTTCATATGTGTTCTCCATCACACCAGCTCCTGCTGTAAACATGTCTACATCTTCCGTCTCCCACAGGAAGATGTCCAAGCCCCTTAGCAAGACTTGCAGGAGCCCCATGACCTGGTCCCACTCGCTTCCCACCCTCAACTCCAGGTCCTTGCCCTCTGTACCCCACTTTCCCCCCAGATTTGCTAAAGGCATTATCAATGCTAAACTCTTGGCACTCGTGCTAACATGCTGAGCTGCACTGGGATGGTGGGTCTTTGTTTCCTCTGTCCTCTCCCTGGTGAGCTCTGATTAGTCCTTCAAACGTTGGCTTAGTGTCTACCCTGCTCTAAGCACTGTGCCCTATAACATCAGCAGCACAGTTGATACCACCCTCCTTTATCCTTTAAGCAAATGAGCATCACATCCTAATGCAAGTGGTCCCATCACCCACCGTAAGGGTGTGGCCTTTGCCATCCTGGATAAAGGAGGAGCCCCGTCTCTACCTCCTCCTTTCTCATCTGAAACCCTCACATCCCTAAAATAGGCTGATAATAATACCTTCCTTGTACAGTTGTTTGTTTTCAGGACTAAATGAGGTTACAGTGTGTAAAGGATTAAATGACAATGTACGTAAAAGTAAGCCTCTAATAAACATTAATCGTCACTATCTGATTATATATCACACGTTGTACTAGACTGTGAGTTGGTGGTGAACCAAGACTTTGTTATTCACGGTTCCCTGTGACTAGCACAGTGCTTTGAATAGAACTGTTTTTCTTTGATAAATGAATATTTCATAATTGATGAAGATTGCTAGAGAATTTCAGGTGACAATTAAGATTCATCCAGGCAATGAAAAAGGAGAGAAGAAAGGGGCCCAGAGCTCTGTAATTTGAGGGGCACCAAAAATTGCAGACAAAAGCTCCCTGCTCTTCCATAGGGTCTGGAACCTCCCATGGAGGATGGAACTGGATATTAGGAAAAGGGTTGATTTCAGGAGCAAGCAGAGAGCCTGCAGCCCAAAACTTACATCAGTTGGGAAGCTTTGAGCAGGTATAAGTTCCCCCTGAAAAAAACACAGCCCTTTCATCTTTCTTCCCCTAATAATGAATAAACTCCTGAGCAGTCCTTTGGGGACAATAGAGCAGAATTGTAAGGAGTGTAGGAGACACTTTCTTTGAATGAGAGGAACAGATTCAGAAAGAAAAGAAGCTCAAAGCTGACAGATTCACGTTTGGCTCTCATCTTGGTCCATCATGAGGTGTGTCATTTGGGGCCGATCACCACCTCCTGGGGTTGAAGATCCCTCACCTGTGAAAAGGGGAGACAACAGGAGTGTGGCGGGGGTGAGCTGAAGTCAGGGAGTGCCCGGGAGAAAGTTGGGAAGAAGTGGAAGTGGTCACAGGCGGCATCACTCTTGCCCACGCCCAGCACAGCAGCCCTGCGATACCCGCTTTCCACGCACTTAGGGCTGCGTATCAATTAGTCCCAGGCCTTAAAGCTGAATGCAATTAATTCTATAATGTGCTGCTCTTCCTGCTGCATTCCAGTGAAATCACATCATGAGATCAGGGTACGATGAAGGATTTCTGACAAAGGGAAGGCAGTTCTGAGTCAACCCTCCATATGGCCTTCATGTAAGGGTCTGGTCCAGGATGCCTGAGCCAAGTGAGGACCTTGGATGTTCTGCCACATGCTCTGCAAAGGGGAAACACATGGAGGTCCTGAGTGATGGCTCCTCATTCCAGGGGAGTGCGACCAGAGCTAGAGAAAGAATGAGAGATAGGCAGGAAAGGGCAATCAGGACCTGGGAGTGGTTTCTTCCTCGAAGCCTCATCCAGCTGCTTTTCCCTACATCCTCTCTGCAAAGATGCTGGGAAATAGGAGTTTTTATATTATTTTTATTGTGGTAAAATAGACATACCATAAAACTTACCATCTTAATAATTTTTAAATATACTATTCGGCGGCATTAAGTACTTTCATGTTGTTGTGCAGCCGTCACCACCATCCATCTCCAGAAATCTATCATCATCCCAAACGAAACACATCCTCTCCATTCAAGAATAACCTCCTCGTGTCCTCCCACTACCAACCCCTGGAAACCACTATTCTATTCTCTGTCTCTATGAATTTGCCTATTCTTGATGGCTCGTGTAAGTGGAATCGTATATATTTGTCATTTTACACCTGGCTTATTTTACTCAGCACAATGTCCTTAAAGATCATTCATGCTTTATCATATATCAGAATTTCATCCATTTTTAAGGCTGAATAATATTTCATTCTATAGATAGAATGTTACTTCATTTTGTTCACCCATTCCTCTGTTGATGGACATTTGGGTTGTCTCCACGTTTGGCTATTGTGAATAACGCTGCTATGAACACTGTTGTACAAGTATCTGTTCAAGCACTTTCCTTCAATTCTTTTGAGTGCATACCCAGACATGAAATGGCTGCATTTTATGATAATTCTACATTTAACTTGCTGAGTAACTGCCGTTCCATCTTCTACAGTGGCTGTGTCATTTACATTCCCACCAGCAATGCTCAAGGATTCCAATTTCCCCACATTCTCAGCAACTCCTTTTGCTTTCTTTTGGGGGGGTATCATTTCTAGATTAGGGGTATTGCTCCTTCCAATAACGTAGGGATTCTGCTAATAAGGAAGGCATGGGGAATGGACCTTGGGAGGAAAGAAAGTTGTTTTTTGGTTTTTTTTTTTTTTCGTCCTGGTACCTAATAATGTAACTACCAAATTACAAAGACTAAAAATTTGATTGAACTACCAGAAAAACACAGGTAAACCCCCAACCCAAATGAGCTTCTCTGACACACCTAAAGCAAAAAATGATAAAACAGGTGTAACACAAGTAAAAGATACAGTGGAGTTGAAATTCACTATTGAAATGCTGATGTACCACACACATGTAAGTACATAGGTGTAGAATAACTTATAGATATACTGCTAGAGGCAGAAAATGTGTATACCCAACAGACAGAAAACGTATATCTTTTACATTTGGTGCATATGGAAAATTACAAAAATTGATCATGTTCTAAGTCTAATCCTCCTCTCTTCTCCCAAAATATGTATCATGCAAATCATGGTCACAGTACAATTAGAAATCAACAGCAAAAAAGATAACCAAGAAGAAGGACAATGCACTTTGGAGTGAGGAAATAACAGTGTCTGCAGGCCCTGGACCAGGATGAGGGGGAGCTGGGACTCCAAAGGCAGGCTTCACCCACCACCCACGGCACCCCTCTCCACCCAAGCTCCATTGCTTGACCACCTCTGGGTTTATACTTTGGGTTAGTTCTTGTGTTCACAAATGGCCAAGGAAGACTTACGTCTAGAAATTCCAGCTGGGTGAATCTTTATCATGAGGATTAGAAAGTAGAATTTCAAGGATCTTTGCTTGTCTCTGTGGATCGCGGTTCAGGACCCATGTTCTCTGTGAGCTGAGCTCAGATCACAGCCTCCCAGCTAAACACCCAAGTGCAGCCTGTGCTCAGAGGTCAGAGCATGCCTCACGCCTGCCTTTCTTCTGGTACCCTTGCTCTCTCCCAATTTTCTTTCTTTCTTTCTAGAGAATGAAGATTCTATGACCTTGCAGCCCAGTGGCAACTTTGAGCAGGTGGCCAAATCCAGACCACCGGACTGTTTCTGTAAGGCCTGCAAATCCCAAATGGTTTTTACATTTTTAAGAGTACCACTAGTTCATAACCTATAAATTAGTCATTTTATCATCAAATAGCATCTTCTTTGTCCTTTTTTTGCCAGGTATTAATATTGACATACCAACTTTCTTTAAGTGAGGGTTTTGCCTGGATGTCTCTTTCCATCTATTTTCTTTTTTTTTTTAATTGAAGTATAGTTGATTTACAACGTTTTGTTAGCTTCAGGTATACAGTACAGTGATTCAGTTATATATATATTCTTTTTCAGATTCTTTTCCCTTATAGGTAATTATAAAACACTGACTATAGTTCCCTGTGCTTTACAGTAGGACCTTGTTATTTATCTATTTTACATATAGTAGTGTGTACATGTTAATTCCAAACTCTTAATTTATCCCTTCCCCCCCACCTTCTCTTTCTCCTTTGGTGACGGTAAGTTTGTTTTCTATGTCTGTGGGTCTGTTTCTGTTTTGTAAGTAAGTTCACTTGTATCTTTTTCTTTTTCTTTTTTTTTTTAGCCATTCATTTTCAATCTTTGGAACTATTTGTTCAGCAAGATCTCTTGCAAACAGCATTTTGTCATATTTTGGTGGGTCTGTTTTAGGTGAGTTTAACTTCTTTTATGTTGGAGTTACTCAAATTTGGTGCTTATTTCTACCTTCTCTATACTTTCTACTATGTTTTTTGTTTTCTTATTTTTCCCCTTTCTCTCTTTCCACTTGATGATTGAGGTTTCTTTAATACTTTTTATTTTACTCCAACTAATGTAGGAATTGTACATTCTCTTTATTTTTTAATGTCTCTCAACATTTTTCAACACATGTATGAATTTTTTTTCTGAAAGACACAAATATCATCTGTACCACCATGTCCTAAGCAAGACAATCTGCATAGATTATTTGCTTTTTCCCCAAAACTCCCTATCTGATTACTTTGTCGTCTGAAATTTAGTTCCAGCTTGTTTTACACATTTAATTTTTTTTCAAGGATAATTATAATACTACTATTATTAGTTAGCAGTCTTTATTTAGAGGTCTGAACTTTTCTAGCTTGTTCTCTCTTTCAACTGTTACGGTGTTGGAGGTTTCCTTTGTTAAGCACATGTTGTAAGGGACATTTTATTTTCAAAAACAAGTATTTTTGTACATGGAAGTTAGCATTACCTTTTCTATCCTAACTCCTTGTTATTATTTAAAAGTCTCTTTTCCTCCACAGCCGTCTTTCCTTTTCTTGTGGCTGCTTTGCAGCCTTTATTTTTTTCAGGATGTGAAAAACACTTTAAGTTTCTTTTCAGATTTCTTTGTGATCTTTTCTTTTCATCACATGACTATTCTTCCACTCCTTGCAGTTTTGTGTGTCTCCCATGGGCTTCAGCTTCCTTCAGTGTTTTGTGATTCTTGGTTATGTGGTCATCATTGCCCTGGGGAATTTCTATTTTTTGCATCCTGGGATTCTCAGGGTGCATTGTCATGGCTTCCAATCATGGCATGTGTCTGAGTTTGGACCCCATGCTCTATGTTGCACTTGTCTCAGGACAGACTTTACCCTTTGGTAGCTTTGGGCCCTGCCACAGGCAGAAGATACTGCTCAAGTCTCCAGACTAGAGAGGGCTTTAAACCAGACCCCTGGGTAGACAGACAGCAGTGCAGACTCTAGAAATGGGGGTCAGGTAGCAGATTTCCAGCCCTCACTTCAGATTCACAGATTTAAGTGCAGTCTTCAGCCACACCCAGATCCCAGATGTAGCCCCAGCCCTTCCTAGGACTCAAAGCCATGACCAACTTCATACTTGGAACTGGACTCTTCCCAGCACTCCCTTGGGCCTCAGGGATTCAGACCCTCCTAATCACAGCAAGAGCCCTCTTTTCAGGAAATATTTCCATGTCTGGTATCTGGAGACTCCCCTTTCTTATTTTAGGTCACTGTTATGTGTTTAGTACACCTTGCCAATATTTTCCCCATCTTCCCCATGTGTGCACAGAAGTAGGGTAAAATGACAGCAATTATTCTATGTACCGTCTTGAGCTAAAATTCTCATTGCTATGTGAGTATAATGGAGTAATCATAACCATCTCTCAGGATTATTTTTGAAGCGAAGAAAGATAAAAGCTTTGGAAACCATGAAGTGCCTAAAATATAACAGTCCTTATTCTTTTTTTTACATCTTAGCAAAACCCCACAGATTCAGTGTCAATGAGAGAAAGTCAGATTAACTGGGGGTAGCACTGATTTCTGTGGATATCAGTGCAATGATAGAAGGGTTCTAGGGTGAAATAACTTGGGAAAAAGCAGCAAGTTATAGCACCCACTCGGAGGTTCCAAATATATATCTGTGTATTACAGGCTTTGAAAAACCCTACTGAAAGGACACTAATGTAGATTCGTTTAATCTCATATTTCCAAAGTGCATTGATCATGAAAACCTTTTTAATATAGTGACGAAGATATACATGAATGATTGAATCAGGGCACACAGTAAGGAATCCTGATTTTGTGAAAAGACCAAATGATCTAAGAGTTCTAAATGAGGCTTTACTAATATTAGGCACAGAATTAGCAAGAAATTTTAGACAGTACCAAGACATCATATGAAGTAATATATTGAAAAAACTGCAATCCAAAATAGGTTTACCTTAATTAGTAATGTATCAAATACAAGAATTTGATTCATACCTCAGAATGTCCTGAAAGACCAATAAACTGAAGGCCCACTATGAGGATGCTTAATGAGACTGGGGCCCTTTAAGTAGAATGGGCTCATATCATAGATATGAGTTTGAATATTAATTTCAACCTCCCTTAGCCTCAGTGTTATCTTCTGTGAAATGGGAATGATATCAACCACAGCAGCATGTTATAAACATCCAACACACAGGGACCACTGGATAAATACACATTCTCTTCTGCTGTATCCACAGCACACCCCCCCACGGTGAAGAAGACATTGAATGAAAACCATATGCATCAACTTGTAAAGTTGTGACTACTGGTGGTGAAAGAAATTCTCTTATTTTCTAGACCCATATTATGTCTTAAATATTAGAGAGCTGGCAGATTATGGAATTTTAGACCTTACATATTAAATATTAGACAACTAATAGACTGTGAGATTTTAGAGCTGGAATGGGTCTGATAGTTCATTTATTTAGATCCTCTCAATGCTTAGAAAAAGAGTCTGAGATTCAGAGACAACCCATGACCTGTCCAAGGTTAGTGACAGGTGGCAATTTGTACCTTGTTTCCCTGGCTGTCTGCCCAGTGGTCTTTGAGGATTCTACAATGCCTCTCTATCAGTGAGACAAAAGTTTAGCCAAGTCCAGGCAAAAAACCTAGGGCTTTAAAGAGGGGAAAGTTTCCAAACTTCTTATTTTTCTTGAGCAGATCTTACAACACAAAAGGGGTGAATCACATTCTACTTTCATTTAAGGCACATTCCTCCTGATTTCTACAAATAAATGAGAGTTCTGCATATTTCTGATGGCCGGCAGAGAGGGTGAATTTTTGCTCCATATCAAACACAGCTGCTACTTTCCTAGCATCTTGTCTGGAAGACTGAGCCAGGAGTTGTCCGTGCTGGTCCCCAGGAGCGATGTGCGCTTGGGTTGTGTTTCTGTCACCTGGAAGGCAACCGTCAAAGCCAGCCATGTGTGCCTGTGAGATGCCTCTGTGTATTTTTAGAAAGTTTTTAAGAGGGAGACAGCCAAAATATTTTTACTGCACAGCAGGCACTGTGTCATGCTGGAGTGTTGGAAAGAAAAAGAGGAAAAAAGAAAGAAAGGGAGGAGAAGATTTAAAACTGGTGCACAGATTGAAATGGTTAATGGCTTCGCGGGCCTGGAGCACAATCCCTCTGAGCTGGGAACACTCTGTCACAGTTTCCTTTCCTCCAAATGTCCCCACACAGATTCCAGTAACCATATAACGTAGGCACAGCCCACCACGTGTGAACCTTGACGATCAGGTAGGACTCGAAGGCAAGAGGACACAGGGAAGAGCACGTCAGCCAAGGCAGGGTGAGAGCAAAGCTCTGTGGGGTGGACGTCATGTGGAGAATCACAAGGAATGAGGCGGAAAAGGAAAAGGGGGACAGCCTTCAAAACAGGCTCTGGGGTATGGACACTGCCCATGGACAGAAGAGTTATAAAATAATCTCACACTCGCAGTTGTGCTTTGCAGCTCAGAAGGCATTTACACACCGCACAGGCGTTGGGTCCCTGTGGGTTGGCACTATGACTAACTCCATGGCATAGATGGGGAAACTGAGGCTCGGGAGGGATTAGGATTTGAATCCAGATTTTCTAATACCACCTCCAGGGTGCCTTCCTTACAGGCAGTGTGTTTTAAAGATTTTTGAGCAGGGTAGTGACCCAGTGTGTTGAGTTAGGTGGGGGAGGGGCCCTTGGAGCTAGAGGAAGATGGAAATGTTACAAAGTGAAGAATGGTCCAGAGCAAGCGTCAGCAAGAGGTATCCGTAAAAGGCCAGGCTGTAAATAGTTTAGGCTTTGTGGTCTTCGTTGCATCTCCTTCTTTGTTTTTATTGTTTGTTTGTTTGGTTGGCTTTTACAACCCTTTAAAAACTGTAAAAATATTCTTAGCTTCAGAGTCATTAAAATAGACCCAGGGCTGGATTTGGTCACTGACTGTGGTTTGCTAACTCCTGGTCTAGAGTCTCGATAAAGAGGACAATTTGTAAGGCTGCCGAAATTACCCCAGGTGAGGGATGGTGAGGAGTGGGTCGGGATGGAGAACACAGACACCCAGCCCTACAAAGAGCCAGCGTGATGCAGGGCTCGGGGAAGGATGGACAGCAGGAGAGGGGGCAGCTCCAGGACCTGGCTCCCTCCTCCGTGCCCGCAGCAGGCAGACTTACCAAGGCCAGTCTGTCATGGAGCACTCTCCCTCCACACCTTTGCTAACCAGGGCATGGAAGCAAGAGCTGAAGGCTCAAGGCCGTCAGTGGGAGCTGGAGTAGAATCACTTCTAGAAGCCGGGGGCATCAAAAAGAGCCTGTGGCCAGTTTGGGGCACATAGAGGACTCAACCAGGCCATGCAAGCAGGGGCAAAGCCAACATTTGCATTCCACCACCGTGGGGACAGGAGACATCAGTGATGTTCCAAGTACCGCCTCAATATGAGACGTAACAAATAGCACAGCCTGACACTTACACGGCCAGCTGCTGGCTAAGCATTTTACCAGCACCACCTTGCTCAATTGGCCATTCCATCCCCACAAGGTACTGCTAACTCTAATCGCTCCTACACCTGGCGACTAAGGTGGCAAAGGCTTAGAAAGCTCAACCATGGTGGTCATGAGTGACAGTCTGGTGCCAGACTCCACTGTCCCAAGGATGTTTCCAGCAGTGGGATCCAGGACAACAGGTTTACTTCATTCTGTCTCAGTTTCTTCACCTGTGAAATAAAGATCGTGATCATAACGTGAAGGGGAGTGAAGGGACCACGAACCCTTAGCCTAAGGCCCAACAGGTGCATTGTGTTTTTGGTGGCGTCATGGGGGTTGTTCCCACATCACACAGCTAGTAAGTAGCAAGGTCAAAATCTGAATCCAGAAAGATCACTAATTGATCATAGGAAAAGACCCTGACCATTCTAAGTCTCTGAATTTCCTCCTATGGAAAATGAGGCTGTGAGCCCTGCCAATCTTAGAAAAAGGATGAAATACGATAAAAGTTAGAGTCCTTTATCAAAGCAAGGATTGTTACTGCTTGGTTCAATGATGACAATAATACAATTTAAAATCTGCGAGCCGGGGTGACCTTGCCGTCAGAGCAGTGCTGGCCCTTTTGGACGCCGAGGTTTGACGTACACTGGGCAGAGAGGGCAAGGGAAGAGCAGTTCCCATCCTTGGGGGGGGGGGGTCTCCCTGTGTCCAGTCCTTTCAAGAATTTCAATCCCCCTCCAGGTGAGCATTCTGCCTTTTTTTTTTTTTTTTTTTTTTTTTACAGAAGAGAAATGTGAATTCCAGAGAAGGTAAAGATATGTATGCAGGGTCATGTCATCACCAAATGAGGTCTGATCTGACAATCCCTGCTCTTTGTGTGACACCACGATTTAAGTAGCTCTTCAAAAGAACAGTGGAAGAGAAGTCACAGCTGAAAATATCCTTGAAGGAAGTCAGATCTCATAGATAAATACTGGCCTTCTCCATTCACCTCTTCCTTCCCTATAACTTTGGATAACGGGGGTTTTATTGTCAGCGAGGCTTATGCCTGTGTCAGGAGAGTGCTGGAGGAGAGTAATCTATGTGGCAGACCCCCCGGGATAGGAAATAGAAAGTCTGCTCATGCTGACAGTTCTAGAAAATTCTCTCCTTTTTGTGAAATATGTGCTTGTCAAGTGGTCATGAGATAGCTGGAAATCTGAGCCATGCAGTAAGAGCGGAGACCCTGAGGAGGGAGAGGCTTCTGAGGATATTTTGAGAGTTTGTGCCCCAGTCATGAACTCCCCATCCAGAAGCCCTACCTCTCTGCCCAGCTAGGCCAGGAGCAGGGAGTCCTCTCCTGTTCTGTGGGCCAAGCACTCATGGCAACAGTACTCCAACGTTGCTGTGCTTAAGAATCATCAGTGGATCTTGTTCAAAATATTCATTTCCAGACTCTAGTTCCTAAGAATTCCAATTAAGTCTGAGGACACCCAGGAATTTGCACTTTTACATGTTTATTCCAGACCATGCACAAAGAAACATTCACCCTGGGATCCATTGTATCCTGGAATTAACTGAACAATTACAAGCCACCAAGAGCTGATAAAGAAGACCCTGGATGGCACAGGAGTGTAAACCAAGGGTAGGCATTTAAGGACACATCCCCCAAGAAGTTCCTGTTTCAGTGGAGACCCGAGAACAAGTGAATTGGAAATATTGGTAGGTCAGAGGAAACGGCTGGAAGAAAGATTGAGGGTACAGGGAGATCACAGCATGGAAGGGAAACTCAAAGAATTTTGACAAGTCTAGTCGGGAACGGAGGAAGAGAGAAGCTGGAAACATGTTGGGGATATAGGTCGGAGTTGGTGGGCAGAGCCTTGTAAGCCGTGTAAAGATGTTGGGTTTTAGCTAAGATCCATGGGGAGCCATCAAAGAGTTTTAAGCTGGAGAATCACATGACTAGACTTGTGTATTTAAAGCTACTCTCACTGCTCTGTGGGAGATGGCTGGGGGAAATGCAGGGCTCCAGTGAAGGACTGTCTGCCGCACCATCCGGGCGACAGATGAGAGTGCTTTTAAATAGGTTGGAGGTCATACAAAGAAAGGAAGAAGCAGACATGAAAAGTAGTGAAATTTTCAGAAAGCGAAATCCATAGGACATGCTGGAGGCTTACATGCAGGGGAGGAAGGCATCCAGGTGAATTCCCAGATATTGGACCAGGGCCACCGGTACGTTGTTGGTGACACTTACCGGGATCAAGGGTGCCTGAGACCCACCAGATGTGAGCTCCACAAGCTCAGGACTTTGTCAGACTCTTGCCGCTGCCTCCTCAGCATCCTCCACGTGGCCCAGTGCATGATAGAGGCTGCAATGAATTGTTGAACCAGTGAGGAAAGATAGGGGGACGTGTCTGGGAAACGTTGAGTCTGAGACCCCTTAGTGGACATGTCAGGTGGATGGTCTATCTAGATATGGATACTGGATATCCAGAAGGGAGGGCTGGAGAGAAGCATCATTTGGAACATCAGTGTACGTAGATAGTAACTGAAAGCAGGAAGCATTTAAGATGATTAGGGAGTCTAGAATGATAGAAAGGCAGGAAGAGAGGAAAGCCAAAGAGAAGAGGGGAGAGAAGGGAGGGGAAGGAGGAGAGGAAGGTGGGGGGATTATTTATTTTGGAACATCATCTACATTGTCCCTTGAATTAACACCTCTGAAAAGACTAAGGGTAACTTATAGAAGACGTACATTGTGTCACACTTCTTATACATTTTAACCATGAAAATAAAACTATATTAGATGATTTCCATAAGCAAGGCATTGCACTAAGTATTTCACATATATTATCTCATTTAATCCTAATAGCAGACCTATAAGGTAGGTATTACTATCCTCAGTTTTCACATAAGGATGCAAAAATGCTAGAGCCTTTAAGAGACTTGTCCAAACTCTCCAGCCATTGAGATTCAAACACAGTTCACCACATACCTCCCTCTGCAAAGTTCTGTGAGCAAAGTAAAAAGGCAAATTCCCAGTGAAGGCAGATTGGAGAGAGAAAAATTCAACTATGTAAAGTCAGAAGTGTTCATTACTTTGTGGCGAATAAATGGGGCCTCTGAGCTCTGTCCTTCCCTGAGTGTTGGTCAGAATACAGCCCAACCAGGACCCCATACACGTGACCTCTGCTGAGAGCTAGAAAATGCAGCGTTGGGTACCTGACAGCTCTCTTGGCCTGATTTATGGGTGTGTTTGTTGTGCTTACATCATAAATCTCCACCCCCAGGACATTTCAGTTCTGGTATTTATTGACCAAAGACAACTTGTGTTAAAAAATGTTTTGAGATTTTGCTAGATAATTGCTATGAAATATTTGAGAAAACATGCTGTCCTCAGGTCAATGAAATTCTGCAGGTAGCTGATTTTGCTACTGGGGCAAATACCTTCCCTGTCTACTATTTTATTGCCTTTTTGTAAAACTTGTTTTAATCAAAGAGGCAGATTCTTCATATGTGTCACTTTATCACCTCACCAGTTCATCAAGGGAAAACTGAGTGGAATTATCAAAAGAGATTTCCCTCAGGGCCTGGGAGAGTTTTGTTTCTTTTGAACAAGAACTTTTGGCCAAGTGTGTCTCAGAAGCATTCAGGTGGCAAAACACCTGGAGAAAAACTGTGACATGTAGATCCTTCCATGGAAAAAACCAAAGATAGAAACGTGAGCTAAATCTGACATTGATGCCAGATTCTAGTATAAACAAGCTGAAGACTTGAGAGAAGAATTCTGGAGAAAAAGGAAGGAAAACTCCCAATAATCAGTTTTGCTTAGTGTAAGCGTGTGTGTGCTCTTTCAATGAATTTGGAAAATACCCTAAATGATCAATATTATTGACCACCTTATCCAGTTTAAAAAGAAATAGTGTCCTAGTTGGAACACAGTCAACGATTGTTTTCAATCAGGAGTGCCAAATTCTAAGTCTGCAAAGCTCAGAGGTGTCAAGGAGGAGTGACTGGTGTAAGAAAACACAGAGACATGAAGCATCACCCGAGGATCCTGGAGAGCAGGTGTCTCTCTTAAAGGAGACATCCACTTCTGTGGGTACATTGTGATGTGAACCCAAAGTTTGTCAGAGCTTCTGTTCTCTCAGTAGAATCTGAAAAGTCTGATTTTATCATGGAGGATCCAAGCTTTAAATGTGAATTGCTAATTTTGTTTTTGAAACAGTGTGTGGGCCAAATGGAACACATATGCAAGCCAGACGTGACAAGGGCCACCGGCTGTGGCCGATGTTAAGACTATTACTGCGAACTCAGAGTCATGGGACAGTTGAACAATTGCTGTTCCTTGTAGTAAGATATTGGCCCTTGACTTTCTATAATTATGCAGATTGGGTGCTTGTTGTTGGGCTCAGAAAACTGAGTGTTTCGAAAAGCAAAAGTAGGGAGGGTTGCTGAGTCTCTGCCCCTGGCCGAGACCTTTACTGGTCTTTTCTTCTGATACCATTTGCCCTTGGACCCTTCTGTGAATGACGCCCCTGCTTTTTGCCCCACTTGGGTACTGAGCTTGCTATTTCCTCTACTGCTGGGAATAATGACAGTAGGGGTTAATGACCTGTCACGTGGGAGTTGTCAGTTCTCCATCCCATCGTCCCATCCAGTCTTCACTTTGAGATAGACGCCATCCTCACTCTCACTCCACAGAGAGAGGCTGAGCGGGTGAAATGCATGTCCAAGGCCACTCGCCTGGTAAGTGCCAGATCCAGGATTCAAGCCGAGTTCCCTGTCTCCACACCCACCTGTGCTGCTTGTAACCAGCTCCCACCACGCCTACTTGGGCTCCATATTTCTTCTGCAGCCCACCTGGGCTTCTGTGCATTCTGATCTCCAATCTCAAGGCCTGTCCTTCTTCTTAGCCTTGAGTTTTCTGCCCCAGCATCGGTGACTTGCATCAGCCCTGCTCTCCATTGGGATGAGGGTCCCCTACTCCTACGTGATATATCCCCACTTGGGAATCAGAGGGCACACACTTCAAATTGCCTTCCAGACTTAAGCAGACTGAGGCTGACTCTCTCAGTGGTTGTACGAAGTTTCAAAACAACTATCCTGATCAATGCACCATCCATCCAGCAGCAGAAGCTACACCCTAGGAGTCAGATTTGGACAACCTTTACCCCCACCCCAATCTAATCAATCAGCAAACCCTGTGGGTGGATGCCTCAACATCGCAGGTATCTGTCAGCCTCTCTCCATGAGCACTCCTGCCTCAGCAGCCTGAGCTTACACCGCTCTCACCTGAAACATCAGAGCTTTCCACCTGGATTCTGCTCATGGGATCTTGACCACTCTCTATGGGTCTTCAGATAAAAACCACAGCCTCCTACTCTCCGCATGAGCTGATCCCTGCCTGCCTCTCCTGATTCTTGTAGATTTCAGGTCAAAGTCCTCTTTCTACACCTGTCACAAGTCAGGCCCTCTTTCTTTGTATCTTACTAAAGTTCCCAGTATCTATCTCCATTTAAATTAAATAACTAAATTCATAACTAGGGTAATGTCTGCCTCCCTGAAAAGAACGTAAGTATCATGGGGAAAAGGATAGAATCATTACTCTTGGATTCATGGTGCCTACATGGTGTCTGCTGAGTGGTAACCACTTCATAGATCTTCATAGAGATAAAGAGAGGAAAGGAAAAGAGTGAGGAAGGAGATGTTCCTTCTTCGGGACACAAGTGAGAAGTAAAGTCCTTTCGTGGCCGAATGAATTGCTTTGGCTGGTAATTCACTGACTCACCCACGATCCATCTTGTCCTTTTCCTTGAAAGGATAACAGTCTCACCATATCCTTCTGCCCCAGGTCCAGGATCATCTTCCCTCCAGCCAAGCTCTAGTGGCCTTTTCAGATTTAGAATCTTAATCTTTGGAAGAGTAGACTATTTCCTTCACTTGAGGATTTTTAAAAATTTCACTTGCTAGCATCATCAAATCCACTTCCTCTGAAGATGGGGATGACATCCTTTGGGCACAACACATCTACTCTGCCCAGAGCATATTCATCAGGGGTGTCAGAAAGGACCACCAGGCAGCTATGCAGTACCCACCCCCACAATAGATGCATGTTTCTCATTGCCGCCACTTTTTAAAATGAATAAGTGAATCTAGATCGCTTGCATAGATTCTGGTCTCACAGAAATACGGGATCAAAGGCTTCTCAACCTTTATCCCAGATCGCATTCCTGGGAACTCAAAATCGCAATGACGTAAAAGCAATTTGCTTGAGGATTACAAAGGGGGGTGCCAAAACATGCCCGCCTGCATGTGGCTCATCGGGTAAATAGCACCATCCTCTTCCATTCTGTAGATGCTATGGCTCTGATAAGTTTGTGCAGCAGGCGAATTAGGAAAGAGACTAGCATAAATGCAAAGGGGTGGGAGCCCAGGGAGAGAGACGGAACTGTTCATCACCCAGAAGGTTTGCACATATGGGCTCTGCCATTACCAGGAGATGTGTGTAATTATCCAGCAGCTTGGGAGAGGTCTCTGACTGAAACCCGCAAATAAAACTCTCCAGTTCCTGGTGAAGCCGGCCTGATCCCTTTCCAGAGGAAACAATGACTCTGAGTAACCTTTTAACGCATCTCCTTTTCTCTCCCTGATACACTGGATAATTATTTATTTTGTCATCTAATCAGTTAATTAGGCTGGCATTGCGTTTTAAGTCGAACATCCTGTTGTTTAGGTACTAGGAAATGGCTTTCTGTTTGGGGTTTTTTGCAGGGTAATGGGGACTTATTAACTGAGTGGTTGGCTCTGGGCGAAGTTGCTCAGGGACACAGTGCAGACTTTCTGGGAGTAAACTGATGCATTAGCAGTGGAAGGTTGTGTTCAAAACAAGAGCACCTGGGTGCAGGCAGAGTCTTGGTGGATGGTTTCCGTTGTCATTTCACTTCCTCATGTTTATGTGGCAATTTACAGTGTGCAAATCCCGTTCACTTAAAATAGCTCATTTAGCCCTAAGGAAATCACCTTTGGAATGCATTTTATTGCTCCTAATTTACAAATGGGGCAACCGAGGGTCTGACAGGCAGTGGCTGGCTCCCACCTTCTCTGCCCTGCTCTAGAAGCCGTCTGTTCCGTAGGGTGATAAAGAGGAAATTAAAGGCGGTGGGCTCGGGAGGGGAAGATCCTAGGTGTGAGTCCAACTTCCTCCACTTTTTAAATTTTATCCAACATTTGACAAACCTTAGCCAACATGCTAGAGATACAAATGTGAATAACACAGGCCCGCTCGCTACCCTGGACTAGCTTACATGACTGACATCCTTCTATCAGACAGGCAGGTTGCTGTTGACCCTGAAGGACTGTGATCACGTTGAGAGATGGCCAATGTAAAGCACGAAGCCCAGATTGTGGCACCTCACAGGTGCTTTAGGACGGGAGCTATTCTTAATTTGACTCCAGGCCCATCTGTCACTTTATTGAGTCACAGGCTTAAGCTCCACTTCTGGAGGAATTGTCCTTTAGCAGCGCCCCCTTGCAGCCTTTCCATCCAATTCTTGCTCTGACTCAGTACACCTTGCTCTCCGTGGCCCCCTCCCCTCCCTTCCCATGGGCTCAAGTGACTCTCAGGTTCTCGCCTCCAGAACTATCTTCCTCCCTCAGCTGGTAACTGGGTCTCATGAGGCAGGCCCCATGCGAGTGGTTTACCCTCCTGGCCTCCATACGATTCCATCTTATTTCCCTACAATTCCATAAACTGTGTGTTTGAGTTTGCTAGGGCTGCCGCAGCAAAAGACTCCAAACTGGGTGACTTCAGCAACAGCAATGTATTGTCTCACAAGTCTGGAGGCTGGAAGTTCAATATCAACGTGTCTTCAAGGTTGGTTCCTTCTAAAGGCTCTGAGGGAGAATCCCTTCCATGCCTCCTTCCCAGCTTCTAGTGGTTGGCTGGCGATCTTGGGCGTTCCTTGGGTTGTAGGAGAAACACCCTGACCTCTGTTTCCATCTCATTTATGTGACGCCCTCCCTGTGTGCCCGTCTGTGTCCAAATCTCTCCTTTTTACAAGGACGCCAGTCATTTTGGATTAGGGGCCACCCTTCTTCCGTATGACTTCACCTTAACTCATTACATCTGCAATAACCCTATTCTCAAATAAGATGAACTTCTGAGGTACTGGAGGTTAGGATTTCAAAATTCAACATGAACTTTGAGGGGGGACACTATTCAACCATGACAGTGGGTCTTAATTTTTCCATTTCTCGGTTAAAGACGTGAACCTCAGAGAAGCAGTAGGTACAGGTCTCAGAGCTAGTTTTCGACACAACCATTCCAAAGCACGTCTCCCAAACAGCTCTAAGGATCCATCTTCTTTTCAGCAAGTGACCTCTCTAGAAACAAGAGGTGCAAGACAGGCCTCAGTCTGGAGGTGAAGAGACCAGCAGATTTTCCTGTGGCTGCTGTTTGCCACCCCCCTTGCAGGTTGCCCCTGCGCAAGCCTGAGGCTGTTTGGGGAAAGCATCCTCTGAACAGCAAAGAGGCCAGGACCACCTCACTGACTCCTGTTTTTATTAGAACTCAGACATGCAGGGACGAGCTAGCCCCTGGAATCCAGGCCACCTGGCCAGCAGGTGCTCATCCAGTACCTGGGCCCTCTGAGCTCTCAGCACACCTCACATTCGCTCTTCATCCAACGTGCTCCTCGTTGTCAAGACCCTGGGCCACTGCTCGGGCTGTTCCTCTGCCCACTGACGGCTCATCTGCCTACGAGTGCCACCTAAATGCCCCCTTTTCTCCCTGGAGCTGCCGCCCGCTGCTCCACAGGCAGAATCAATGCTTCCTTCAGCTTTCTTTTTGCTAAAATGTGACTTTGTTCACTCTCTCCATGTATCACCTTAACATCATTTTGACTCATCTTCTGGCTTCCACCTTAGATGATGCCCTGTTTGCAGAAACTTGACAACTTTGAATTCGAGTTTTAAGTCCCTGCTAGGAGGTTCATCTCTGTATTTCCAGCACCAGGCAGGGGAGGCCTTGGGAATAGAAGGTGCTGAATAAATGTTACTGGAGAATTGTTCCCTCCGTTTCAGGGAACTGGCCCTCAAGAGGGATATTGAAAAAAAGAAATGGGTCTGATTTAAATCCGTGGTCTACATCTGATCTAAATCTGAATCTGAATCAGCATTATCATAATCATAAAAGAGAGAATTCAAACTTAAGTCAGTGGAAGGACAGTTGAAGGAACCATCAGAGTTCGCCCTAAGGAAGAGGTGATTCAAAGGACCCAAGATCACTGGTTTCCAATCAGAAGGGCTGTGTTGGAACAAGCAGAGAGGATGTGACCTTGTGTTCTCAGGGTGACCACAGGGCTCACACACAGAACCTACAGGGAATCAGGTTTTATTTCAAGTTGAGGGAGAATTCCCTCATGGGAACTGACAAAAATAAACTAAACTAATAAAATAAAATAAAATTGCATAAGTAATAAAATAAAACATGAAGACTGTGCCACTCCATCCCCAGTCCAGAATGAGTTCTCCAAGTCTAGGACAGTGGCTCTCAACCAGGGGCAATTTTGGCCCCCTTGGAACGTTTGGCAATGTCTGGGAACATTTGGGCTTGTCACACTGGGGGGAGGTTTTGCTCCTGGCATCTAACAGGGAGGAGCAGGGATGCTGAAAAACATCCCACCACAAAGAATCATTTGGCCCCCAAGTTCCATAGTACAGAAGTTGAGAAACCCTGCCCTAGAGGTGTTTAAACCCAGGTCAGATGACATAGCAGGATCATGGCATGAGGCAGTAGAGTTTATCATGCACAAAAATCATCAGATAAGCTGATTAAAAGTATTTACTCTTGGGTCCCAGCTCTTAGAGATGTTATTCTAGTGCGTCTAGGATGAGCTTGGGACTGGGTTTCATGTGAACAAACACTCCTGGTAAACCTAAGTAGGAATTTGGAGCCCACCCTCTGAGGAACATCACACCGGATGATCTTTGAGGTACACCCCCATCATCTCCTGACTCCAGGAGAGAGGCAGCAGAAAGATAAAAAGCCTTTACTTCCTCACCCACCTTTAGAAAATACTAGTGGAGCGAGGGGCCCAATTAATTAGTATTTTTAAAAGAACTTGGAGATCTGTTTTTTTTTTAATAAGGAAATGAACATAAGTGCAAAGCATCATGACTACTCATTATTTAATTTAACGATTTGTGAAGATTCTGTTGCCATGGTGACTAAGCACTATTTATAAAAATTAAAAACATAAATTATAAATAATAATATTATTACATGCAGAAGGGACTCGAACCTCTCAATCAGAGAGCAATAATTTCCAGATGGGAAAAAAGAAACCAAACATAGTTTGCATCACATATGGGGAAGAGTTCTGGAGAATTTACATTTGCACAGTGTTCTAGAGGGAAAAAACAGGTCAGGATGACGATTTTATGTCATTTTCATGACAGCCTGAGTCTTTGTATTCCATGGGGTGCTTTTGATTCAGGAGAGCGAGGGTGGGGCTGGCAATGGTGTCAGGGCGTAGAAGCAGGGGTTGGGATGTCAGCTCTGAGAAAGTAGAGCCACTCCCCCATCCCACACAACTCCCAACCACCTGGTGGTACATGCCAGCATCCCAGTGGTTTCTAGACTCAGGGAGGGTCAAGCCAGGATGCCTCCACTCAGTGATGTCAGGCAAGGTGGCTCTCAGTCCCATTAGACTCATTTGGATTTGATCAACATGTTTGAGCATCTTGCTGTAAGGCTGTTGAAGCCAGGGAGACAGGGCAGCCAGGGAGACTGAGCTAGCTAGTGGTCAGGGGACAAAATTGCTGCAGCCAGACCCTACTGGCACTCTATTAAGTGTGGGGTCCCAAGTTGGGAGAGATTTCAATCTCCTTGTTCCACCAAGGAGACACAGGAGGGGAATTGAGTCCAGGTACTCAGTCAAGGCCCCCACACAACAAGCTGGTAGCAGAGCCAGTATCAGAACCCAGATAGCCTACCTCCTAATCCAAGTGTCTTCTCCCAGGTCACCGTCCTCTTCTCGAATCCTCCCAGGGTCCTCGGCCAAGAAACTACGGCCATGGATGACTAACTGACACTCCTGTCACCATCCTGGTGTTGTCCTGACAATAACCTACAAATTCTGGCTAGAATCAGACTGGATTACCCTAAGAGGTTAGTTCAGGGGGCAGAGGGGAAGGGACAATATGATGTCGGATCTGGTTAAATCACTAGTTTCCCAGTAAAGTTGACTATGGATTTGATTAGTAGTTGTGTTTATACTAGGGACTTCCACTTAAATGCTGTTCTCCTTACCTCTTGCCCGTCCAAACCCTGTCCATCCCACGAGGACTAAAATAAGTGACTACTGACTCCAAGAATCCTTCTCTGACTCCCCACCCACCCCTCATATTTTGCAGCAACGTGTTGAAAAGCAGAGAGTAGGCATGCAAACGCCGACACAACACCCATTGTGGAGGGAACAATGCCCTCAGCTTGGTCCCAGACTAGCCTTGGGTCAGGGGGGTTTGCATCTGGGCAGGGAAGTGGCAGTCAGACTCTGCCAGCTGTCAGCAGGAACCTCGAAAGGGTGGACCCCAATATAATCCTCTCCTCCATGGAATTTCTTCAAATTTTTAAGGTGCTTTTAAGGATGCAGGGTTAACCAAGATAAATTCTAGGCACTGATAGTAAATGGAATGTTTACAGAATATAATTGCCTTTCCTTGCCATGACAAAGGGAATTAGGTCTCTACAGAGCTGGTGCTAAGGTGAATACTTGAACACTTCATGAACGTAAGATAAAGTGCACCAAAGCAAGTGTACATTAAAGAGGAGAATGCTTAAGCACTTGAACTTTTACACTCCATAACTTCACCCCACAAAAATGATTATCTGATTTTTTAAAAATAGCTAAGTTGGTTACCAGTGAAACTGTGGTATATCCTGGCCAATAAAAACCTAACCAACATGTTTCTGCATATGGGAAGGGTGGTTCCATTAAAATTTGATTCAAGAAGAGAAGGAGAAGAAGCCTCTAGAATCGGAGGAATGGGATTTTCTCTAAAAGTCATGTAGTCAGCAGTTGCAATGGATGTGCTACCTCTCCTGCGGGGAGCGCCAAAGACCAGGGGCAGCTGAGCATAGCATTTGCGCAGAGTTGCATTCACCCTGCTGCCTTCCTTCCTGCCCCTCTTGTTGTAAAGGTCAGAAAGAGTACTGCTTTGGATCCAGATAATCTCCTTGAGGCTTGAATGGTTATCCTCTCTCATTGCTCATGAATGTACTCTTTTTCCTGAAGAGGAGAAAAATGTGGTTCGTCCACACGACTTTATAAATTGGAGGCACGTGGCATCCAGAGAGGTCAGAATTACATAGAGATTCTCGAGTCTGATTGTGTTCCTCACGACCTACAACCTGGACCTGACAGCGCTCTTCCATCCAGGGCCCCCAAAGTGGGACAGCCTTCAGCACAGTGACCTTCCACATCTGTCACCACCTCCTGCTTTGCAATCTGCCTCCCGACCTGCTGGATTTACCTCTTCACCTCTCATCTAAGCAGTGGCCTGATGGGGTTCTCTGCTGCTTCCTGAGACTTATTGGGGAATGTGACCCTCCCTGCATGCACAGATTGTGGGCTCCCAGGGGTTACATTCACCTACACTCACCCCTGAAAATGCATCATCGCTCTGTGCCCTCCAGACCACAGCCTAAGCCAGGTGTCGTTCTGATGACTGTAACTGCAATCCAAGCAGGTCTGACCCAAGATATAGCAACCGGACCCCTTGTTCCAGGTCTGCTTAAACCTGTGTGGAGAACATGACTGCCTAAGGGTCTCCACGTCAGCGTGAGACCTGGACAGTCCGTGTCTGTACCCTGGGAAACTCCAACAAAATAGTCCTCTGTTCTCATATACCTGAGTGATTGACACTCTGTGATCAGAAACATTTTACGATGTTGATTATTTCTTCCAAATGAGAGAAGGTGGAAGTAAAAAAAACAAAAAAGCATCTATACTTGGCTAGTTCTAGGATTAACTGTATGGCAGGTATGGACATCTTGCTTGGAGGACAGCCCAGGAGCCCCACACCCACGAGGGAACCTGACAACACGGAGTGTGAGGACAGGAGGGCCGGACCTTGCTGATTTTCCTCACAGGTTTGGTCCGAGTCCATCCCTCCACAGGGTTTGTTGATTGACACCGAAGCTGCCACAGCCTGTACGCTTGTTTCTTAGGATCTGGCTTGGGTGGACAGTGTGAGATTTGTTTTTATTTTTCTTCCAGGGGAAGAGGGTAGGAGGGGGATGGGAAGAGGAGGGTACCTTCATTGGCTTGTTTGAGTCCCATAAATAATAATTCATCAAAGGTTAGAAAATGATTCGTTTTCCATGGAGACACTGCAGGCTCTTTGCCCAACATTTGTATAAACATTTATTTAGGCAGATAGTCTATGAATTATACAGTGCTTTGTAAAACGGGGTGGTGGGGAAAAGAAGGATAGCCTCCTGAAGAGCTTTCCTTGATTCCTTCAGAACTAGAATGAGGAGTTCCAGTCAAAGAGGCAAGGATCCCCACCCCGGCCCTGCCTCGCTGACCACTCTTGGTCACCGTCTGCCTGCACAGTGGTGGTAAAGGGCTCTGGATCCACAAAGTAGAGAAATGAAGTGGGCTATTTGAAGATGGAAGAAACCTACAGGCCGTTCGTTCCCAGTAGAATGAGTGTGTGATACACGCCCAACACGTTTTTCATCATCTCCAATATGCACAGGCTACCTGAAGCCCTCCGAGAGCACCCTGAAGGTCCTAGGATCCAGTTAGAGAGAGCTCCTATAGCCCAATTTTATAGATGTGGAAATCCAACAGAGCCAGGAAGGGTCCGGTCAGGTAATAAGTCCGTGACCCTGTCAGATGATCCTCAAGCCTTTCTGACTCCTGACCCTGCACCACATAGAAAACAAGAGAATCAAGAAAGAGGCATAGCCAGTGGGGCGTGGAGGTACGTCCAAGATGGCAGCTCCCAGAGATCTCTGTCTGAGAATCTGAACACGCAGGTGTTTGGTGGTTGTTACGAGACCAGAGACATCTGAGCATCCTTGCTGCTTAATGCACACTTGCAGGGCTCACTTGTGTAATATCAGGTGAATTAACAAAAATATGCTGATTTCTACTCTGCATCAGGAGCTAAAGACACAAAGATGAACACAACAGAGTCTGGTGAAGAAAAGAGAAGGAAAAAAAAAAAGAAACTAAGTGTCATGTGGTTTGTAATAAAAAGAGAGACACATTGAATAGAGGACATGATAGAGTAATGACGGGTGATTTCTGTGGGAGATGCCATAGAAAGTTTCAATCAGGAAATAAGATTTGACCTGGATCTTGAAACACAATGAAAAGGTCACCATATTTATTAGGGTTCAAAATGAATTTAAATAAGGAGAGAAAAAGAAGGCAGGTTGGGAGTGAGAGGGGAAGGAGGGAAGGAGAAGGATCCAGTTGGGAAAATAGAAACTACACTGGGTGCTTCAACTAGAGGGAGTCCAATCCTGGGGATTGGTTATATGGCCCTTGGAACAGCTGGGGATTAAATATGAGAAAATCGAGAGAATCCAGGGATTCATCACAGCTGGAAGCCACCACCATCACCACCAAGAAAGGAGGTGGTGCTATCACAATCCGGAAGCTGGAGTGCAGTTGGGTCAGGGAAACTCGGAACTAAGGTGGATCAATTCCTAACAAGGGCACAGGGAGGCAGCTTGGGCTGCCTTCCCCACTGTCAGATGAAAACTGAAACTCAGAGCCCTTAGCCATTTCCCCAAGATCTTGTAGCTTGTAAGACCTGAATGGGTCTCTCTTTCCCCAGAGACTTTGCCCTTAACCATACTTAATAAATGCCTCTCGTATTGAGCCTTCACTAAATACTTGCTCATTATCCAATTTTCAAAGTGCTTTCATGTAGTTCCTATTTTTCAAATCAGATTTCTTTCTCAACCAAACTTTCCAGTGTCTTGGTGCTAATCCTAGATGCTATCCAATGGCAACTCCTTGCTTTCAGGAAGCGTGGCAAAATTTTATTCTTCTTGTAAAAAATTAAAAACAATTATTATTTGTGAAACTTTGCCAGATAATTGAGTAATTAAGTTTTTATCTTAAGTAATAGTTTTTGTCTTATTATGAGAATTACATTTCTGGCACCAAAATCAGAGGTCTTATGAAATCCCAGCATCAGTGATCTTTGGGAAGCATTTAAGGATGGTGACCCCAGACTGCAAATATGGGACCTCATGTTAATCTAAGACACTTTCTATTGACAAGAGTTAAGCTGTTGCCGGCACCCCAAATCCAGATTGTTCCAAACCCCTTTGGCAAAATAGGTGCCTCTCTTACAGGCAATTTTTGCTTAAAGGTTTCATCTTGGTCATTACTGTTGCTGCAGTTGATTTAAATATTTTAATGAATGATGTTATTGTGTCTGTGCCTGGGGGTCTTTTCAGCAAAGGTCACAATTTGAAGGAGAAAAAAAATACAGAAAAATAGCTCTAAATAAGTCAGTGACAATGGATGACTCACTTCGGATGTGTAGTGAAACTCAAGCTTGAGGTTTCGGTGCTAATGAAGGATGCCCCCCTGTCTAGCAGAGGAGGGGGTTCTGAGGCATAGAGGTGTGTTATTGGAGGAACTAGGACCATCTTCCAAGAGCATTGTCACCAGATTTTACCATCAACCAAAACTAAGGGACTGGATGGAGGTGACTTCAGAAGAGCTTGTACGATGGAGTAGCACTATGGACAGTCATTATAAGCATCTGGGGTTGGGGGGTGTGGGGAGCAGGGTGGAGGGGAAAGTGAATCATTTAAATATTGTGGAGAATTCTGTCTCTTATTCCACTCAAAGAGAATTTTTGCCCCAATTTTTGCCCCTGAGCATGACCAGGAAGTGTGACTTCTATATTCTTACACTAAGTAGATCCCAGTTCCAACACGTGTGAGTGTCTCACCGTGGAGGGTGTGATTCTAGCCTTTCAAGATGGGCATTTCAACATGGATCTGAAACTTGGGTCTAGTCCTGCCTCTGATGTGCTACTGAAGAAACAGTAGCATGTTCCACCACGAAGGGAAAACTGCAGGTGGGTGGGGGTTGATTGAGAGATGGTCCATCTGCCTCCAACATGGCAGCCTCCAATGGATCTCAGGAGCCTTGGGCCTTGTACAATCTTCACCGTCCGTGCTGACTTTGGACCCTTATGGTCAAAACGCCCATTCATCCATTTAACTATGCACTTAACCGCTTTTATTGAGCACTTGCTCTGCTCCAGGCAGTGATCTGCAGATGCCCAAGATACAGTGATGAGCAGTCAGTGGTGAGGGAGATGGACAAGAAGCAAGACCACAAATCGGTAAATAGCATGACTTCAGGTAGCGGTCATAGTTCTAGAAAACAATGAAGCACAATAAGTAAGTGGGGTGGGAGTTGTCATTTGGGATATCGGGGACCCAGAGTCAGCAAGCACTTCTCTGAGGAGGTGACAACTGAGCAGGTAACAGTGATGTGAAGGGGAGTGTTGGGGACAGATCCAGAGAAAGAATTCCAGAGAAAGAAGCCTCAAGTGAAGAGTTGAGCATGTTTGAGTAATAGCTCATACCGCTATTCACTAATCTGTGTGACTCCTCCCAAAAAATGATGGGGTGGCAGGTGAGATGTGATTAACCCCATTTTAGAGATCAAGAGCCTGGGTTGTGAAGTTTCTGCTCAGGGTGTGGCCAAGCCCAGCAGAGCAGACAGAGGCAGATGTGACCAGGGAAGGCATTTCCAGGCAGATCCCAGGAACAGAGCTGACAAAAGTACAATCCAGTGGAGGCTAGGCCAGAGAACCAGAATCTGTGGTCAGACAAGGGTCAGGCCATGGTCATGAACACAATTACCAAGATAGGCCCAAGGTGGAAGCCCAATTGCCAGGAATCAGTCAGTGCTAGGGAGTCTCTTTGTGGATGATCTCGGGTCAAGAGTTAGTAAAAGCACCAAGATAGGGTGTAAAGTCTTTCTCAAGAGGCTCCTAGGAGCCTGGCTTCCTGAGATTTGATCTTGCCTATTTCTAAATCTATGTGCAACAGGTGATGATGTTTAGACATACATGGAATTAATTTGTTAAAATAATGCTTAAAAAATAATACTCAAGGATCATTTGAAAGACGAAGGGGGAAGGTAAACCCATAGAGGCTCTTGGATGAAATGGTTGCCGTAGTTGTCTGGGGCTGAGTGTTGGGTCACTGACAGCCAAAGCCAGGATTCTGTTATGCAATTGTCACAGAGAGAAGAGAGGGACCTTTCCTGGGAGATAATTTTCCAGCTCTGAATTTATTTTTTGGGTCCTCACGTAAGAGACGCCTTTCTGAACAGAATTTTATGGACAATACCTAGGTCAGCTTCTACTGGGAAGGTATACTATATCTTGTGTATGTTTGTCAACTACCACTCCGGAAAATTCCAGGGCATGGGTAGGGTGCTGGCTAGTTTTGGGGCCCCACCTGTGTGAGAATCCTGCCTATTTGTCAGCTTTCAATTCTCCCCTAAACAATTCCCAGAGCGTAGCCAGACAGGGCGGCAGCTTCCATTGCCGTGAAGCCCTGGGGCTTGCTGTGGCCAGTGTAGACGTGGAGAATCCAGGAGCCAACAAAAGAGGTATCACCCACCGCCTACACCCTCGGACTTGCCACAGAGATTTCCTGCCTTGGGGATCTGGTCTTAAACAATGCAAACAGTGAGAGTCCATCATAATTAAAGTTTTCAAGATTTCTGCTTCAGTTATTTTGCTCAAAAAAACATAATCTCTCGGAGGTTAAAATGATGAAACTTGTATTTACAAAGTCTAAATGGCCTCAGTCCCTGGGCCTTGGCGGGGCAGATTGGGTGGGGGAGGAAGGCCAGGGGAAGGACAGGAAATGCTTTCTGCTTTGAGGAGGTTCTGGCAGGCAGCCTTCTACAGCTAACAGGAGCTTTGCAAGATTTACTGCACCACCCTCCACCCAGCCATTGTGCCCCCATATTCCCTTCTGGGCTAATCCAGAACGTGATCCAATGAAAAGGTTTAGAAATCTCACCTCCATTTTCAGACATCTTAGCTGCGGTAAGGAACTCTATTCTCCTCAAGACCTCCCACTAGAAATATGTATGTTTGCCTGCAAACATTCATCTCACATCAAGGTAAGATCAGCATCTCCAGTCCATTGAGGTCAACATGTTTTTACCAGAACTAATAGGTATTATGTTCAAGAAAATCGCATGCATAAAAATCCATAATGGGGCTTCCCTGGTGGCACAGTGGTTGAGAGTCCGCCTGCCGATGCAGGGGACACGGGTTCGTGCCCCGGTCCGGGAAGATCCCACATGCCGCGGAGCGGTTGGGCCCATGAGCCATGGCCGCTGAGCCTGCGCGTCCGGAGCCTGTGCTCTGGAACAGGAGAGGCCACAACAGTGAGAGGCCCACGTACCGCAAAAAAAAAAAAAAAAAAAAAATCCATAATGATTAGAAGGAGGGGATGCTCAGACAAATTCAATTCATTTTAATAAACATCAGTTGAGTATCTTCTACGTAGGACCCTTCATACCTATGTAGTACATCTGTGTTGTTACCTCCATGCTGGGCAGCAGGCTAAGTTCTAGCAACAATAACAACCAGTAACTTCTGTGAAACTACAGGTTAATAAGCCTTTCACAACCATTGCCTCATTGATGTATACCACAAGCCTGTGAGACTCTTACTGTTAAAATAATTTGACAGAGGACAGCAAGGATCAGAGACATCAAATAACTTTCTCAGGGTCACACCATTATTTAAGCAGCAGAATTGGGCTCGAAACCAAGTTTTCAGACTTTCAATTGAGTGTCCCATTCTCCTCATGGGGCTGCCAGTGTGGATACAGGGCCATCAGAAAATTGGAAGATTAATACCTTGTTTAAATATGATGGAAATATTTCTTATTGATTCACACCTGTCTGTATTGGTCTCATATAGCTAATTTTCCATCAAAGCTGTAGCTCTTAAAATTGGCAATCAAAATTATCAATATACGTTGCCATAATCACATACACACACATGCACACACACTTACCTGTGCTAAACACTTTATACCAATCATTTATTTCACCTGTACACAATCCTATGGGGTAAATACTCTCATCAACCTTATTTGCAAAGGCTTAAAGAAATGAAGTAACTTGTCCAGTCACATAATTGGTGAGAGTCCCATAACCAACCTTGGTTGTTCTGTCTCCAGAGTTCAAACCATGACACTATTTATATCTATATTTATTTTCTATGGCTGCCAAAACAAAACGCCTCAAACTGAGTGACTTTACACAAGAGAAATTTATTCTCACAATGCTGAAGGCCAGAGGTCCCAAATCAAGGTGTCAGCAGGGCCATGCTTCTTCTGCAGGCTCTAGGGAAGTATCTGTCCTTGATTCTTCCAACGTTTGGTGGCTCCAGGCATCCTCTGGTGTGTGGGAACCGAAACTTCAATCTCTGCCTCTGACTTCCACGACCATGTTCCCTCTGTCCTGGTCTGTGTCCTCACGTCTTCTTCTTATAAGGACACCCATTCATTTTATTGGATTAGAACCCATCCTAAGTCAGCATGACCTCCTCTTAGCTTGATTACATCCTCCAAGACTGTAATTACAAATAATGTCACATTCACAGATACCAGGGGTTCAGGCTCTGATAAACCTTTGGGGGCGGCGGCACAATTCAACCCATATGCTACTCATTGTCTTCCTCTTCACCCTTCTTCCAAGTCACCTCTGTCTCATTTCATAGAAGGGTCATCTTTCAGCTGGGAATTATAAAGTGCTCAAAGATGACAGAAGGCAAAATTGACCCCTAGGGAAAGAATCACAGAGTGCAATCTGAATCATTCCCCCTTCCTACGATCCACCAATCCTCGCAAATTTTTTTTCAGAACATAATGAGTTTCACCTTCCAAATCAGGATGTATTGCTGAGAAATGGAACTGAGCATGACTAAATATTTGTTAAACCTGACTCCTGAAACTTCCGTCTTAAAAAGTATCAACAAAATATTTGTTACTGTAATGAAAAAAGAAAAATCTTCTATTTACTCAGTACACATGACTCCAATGGTCCTAAAAATGATTAAGTACTGCATCCAGTGTCTTGTGTGATTAATAGAGTTGTTGTCCATTCTAAATGTTGTTGTTTTTCTTGTCTGAGATTATGCTAAAGTCATCGCATGGAAGGCCAATATCCTGATATATCACTAAATGTGGAGAAAAGCTTTCACTTCATGCCCTTCATGGCTATTTAAGTGTCTTGCAATGATAAGTTAGTGGGAAATCTCAAAGTGTGCACAGCCCAAATGATGTGAATATTCAGAAATGAGTCTGAGCATTGAGTTACTCAAAATCTACACTGCCCAGGCAGAAGCCTGCATTTTCAAAATAAATTACTTGTAAAATGCAATGTCTCAATGAAATATTCAAGTTTAAACCCATTTTGTATTCCCAATTTTAAATACAGACACAAACTTAGGCTGTAGCTTCTCCGGCTGTATCTGAAAGTGAGCAGGTGCATTGAATCAATCAGCTGGAGCTGGAAGAGCGAAAAATAATCCCCCCGTCCAAAGGCAACTGAAAAAATCCGTAAATAAAAAACAGAGCTACAGAAAATCTCAGTTATAAAGGAAAGTTTGTACATGTGCATTTAAAGACAACTTATTTTCTCCCCCAGCTTGGAGATTTAAGGGTCCTGTTTTAATAGGCAAATATGTATGAACTTGACTTTCACCAAAAACTTGTCTACAGTTGCAGATGTTTTTAACCAGAGTTACACTTGGGAGCAGAATATTGTTTGCACAGCAATGAAAGAGGAATTTAAAAATCTTATTGAATCAGGATTAGCTATGTGCAGGAAGAGGAAGAACAGAAAGCCGATTTCCATGAACTCTTTGCCTCCTCTTCCAGGAAGCCACTTATCTCCATGTGCCTTGGGGCATGTGCAAATCTAAGGAAGAAGGGGGAAAACGCACACAGCAGAGGACCCCTAGCGTGGGGGTCCCTCTGATCTTAGGATTCACCTGTTGAGTTATTTGGCAACTGGGAAAATGAAAATTGGGAGCATCTTGTTTGAGATTTTGGGGTACCAGAGCTCCACATGCCACGTTCAGGTCCTTTCCTTTCTGGAAGATTCCCATCCCTTCACATCAGAATGACTCAGCTCCTCAGGAATCTCATTCTGTTCAGCACATATAACTCTTCGTACTTAAGGCTGTGCCCTCTGATTTTCCCAGGCCAACTCTGCCACTTTTAGCAGAATGAACCTTGGATCATCAATAGCACCAGAGCCCACCTCTGCTAAGACAAAACAATATGCAAAA
The DNA here is from genome assembly GCF_964374135.1 of Grampus griseus. Classification (NCBI taxonomy): domain Eukaryota; kingdom Metazoa; phylum Chordata; class Mammalia; order Artiodactyla; family Delphinidae; genus Grampus; species Grampus griseus. The sequence goes on along the minus strand of NC_139018.1, from coordinate 6,309,541 downwards.
GTAAATAATGATTCAAAGTTGTTATAAATAGACTCACCTTTCATACAGCAAAGATAAGTTATGAGACCCTTGCTTCATATTGTCCCCTGATCAATACTAACAATCAATAACAAGCAATAGCAGTCAATACTAACAACAATGGCAGCCCTGCATCTTAGGCATGATTTGCCCTACTGTTTTGTTTATAATTTTTGCAGTTTTCCCCTCTTTTTTTCTCTTCCTCATTTCCTGTTGACTTCCTTCTCACCCTCTTGCTTTAACTCATTGGTCTCGTAATTTCCAGCTCAAGTCTAGAAGCACCAGTTGTGTTCATGACATTCTGAGCCAGGAGGCAGTTTAGAGAGGAGGAGTCAGGCCAGAGGAGGCATCTCAAGCTAGGGAAGCCCAGGTGGGGAGGAACGGGGAAGACCAAGCACCTGGTGACACCCCCTTCCTCCATCTCCCCTATGGCTCACTCCCACACACTCAAGATGTGCTAAGGTAAGTCAGCAGGTCATTGTTCTGGACAGCATTACTTGTGGATGCTATCCAGGTCAAGGACACGACTGCAGCCCGTGCAACCCCCAGCTCAACCCCATTATCATCCCAGAAAAGCCCCCCATCCCGCCTCCTTGTTAACTCTGTTTGCAATTATCAAAAAGGATATATCTGAAGGAAAACTCAAGACTAGAGGAGAAAGTGGTGGCGATGAAGCTTGGCACACAAAGCAGAACATGTGATGATTCCAGCTCAAGAACCTGATCTGAACACCCTCTTCCCTAAAAGCCTCCAGCGCCTCCCGCATCCCCAAGATGATGCCCCACCCTGCTGCCCTCAGCCCACGTGCTCCTGAGCTGCCCAGGCTGGCCTCTCTGCTTCCATTTCCCCGTTTACTGTTTCAGCCTCTGAGCTTCAGACTCCCCCAACACGCTGGGTGCTCCAAAGCTGCTACACTTCCTGGATGAGGAGACTTCTTGGTCCTCATCTCCTCTTCATTAAATACCACTTGATCAGCCATTAGCTGAGACATCACTGCTCCAGGAAAGCTTTTGGTTTCAGCTACACACACGTACACACACACACACACACACACGCACTCTCCTCCTCCTAGATTGAAAATGGCACAAGTATAGAGGTTATAACTATTGTGTAAAGGTATGTCTGTCTGTGAACGTATGTATGTCAGAGAGATGGGAGAGAGAAAACATCATTTATTTTGGACTGGATCCCATGGAACACCACAGATTCCCTACCACTGTGATAAATGTTGGGTGCTTGATAGATATTGAAGGAATGAATGTCTTGCCCGACCATCTCCACCCTGGATAAGATGCCTCTTCTGAGTCCCCATAGCATCTTCTTCTCACTTCCACCCTAGGGGCTACCAAATCTGACTGTTTCCACATCTGTCTCCCCTCCAGACTGTGAGTGCTTTGAAGACCGGGACCACGTCTTGTGGGTTTCTCTGTCTTCAGCATCCCAGCCAGAGACTGGTAAAACAAAACAAAACAAAACACCTCAGACTATCTATTGAATAATGAGCACGAATGTGTACAAGGCTCCAACTCTAGTCTTTTGCTCTATAAGTTTATAAAATCTTCTTTTAATGTTTTCAAATATCTTTTTGGTTGAGAGGAACCTGGAACACGAGGTCCTCTCAAACCCTCCTGCTGCATCCGTATTCCAGAGATGGTCCCCATCATCCCCAACCCGACCAGATATGACCAAGCTGGCAGGAGCTGAAGATAACACACCTCCGAGGGCACCTGTGAGGGATGAGGTGAGCAGAGCCCCTGCCGCTGCGCTCGGCAGGTGATTTTTTAGCTCTAAACATAATGTAATAAGATGTAATAATAAACACACCACGCAGGGAAACAAATCACTCCTGCTCTCTACTGCTGTCTTGCTTGCACAGGCTGCGTAAACCATGAAACAAATGTAACTCTGTTCAACCAAACCACATTTCTAAAGCTAAGTGAATATTTTTTAAAATGCTAAATGATGCTACTGGATAGAGAATATTAGCATTTTTCTCAAAATAGCCAACAGCAGCTGCTTAAAAGCCATCAGGTCCATTTTAAAAAAGAAGGAAGGGAAGAAAAGTAATAATAAAAACCAGAAGGAGCAGTGAAAGCTAGTTGCTTTCCCTGGAAGTCCTGAAAAAAGAGCCTTATTTTAAGTCCCTCTCTAGAATGGAACTAAGCTATTTTGCATCCAGTTTTATGAACATTAAAAATAAAGTTAGATGAGTTCTCACTTCTTTTTTCTCTGAAGACCCTCAAGTGTCTCTTAGGCCAGATATACAAGATAACAGGTAACAGGTCATAACAATTTTTGTAAATACAGTCCAGTCAGCACCAAATAGGGGAAAAATAAATCAAAAGTATGGAAGGATGGGAAAACAAACAGTACTCTTTGCCACGATGGGCTGTTAGCATTATTTATTTAACCACAGTTCCTCCCTGAGAGGGGCCTCATTTTCAAATAAACAAGAAGCCTTTCTAATAAACAAGAAGCCTTTCTTTTGGCAAATTGCATCATAAAATAGTCCTGTCTCCTTTAGCCTTCCACCAGCTAAAATCAAAACTCAAGGAGCTTCCCCATTCATTGTCCCCTGTCTTAAGGAGAACAAAGAAAGTGACCAGACTTATTTTTGACAAGAAGCAGGCTAAAGTGACTTTTTCAAGATCACATAATGTCAGGGTTGTCTGGTCCAGGGCTTTGCCGCTACAGCAGCACCCACTACTATCAAAAGTGTTTGGGGTTTTGGTAAATGAAGCTCCCGATTCTTAAATCTTGATGGTCAATTTGATACTGCCAAGACTGTGGGGCTGAAAGCCCATAGAGATATTTCCTACTCAAGATCCAATACACATAGATACATGTATATTTATAAGTGAATCACCTTTCTGTACACCTGAAAGTAACACAACATTGTTAATCAACTATGCTCCAATATAAAATAAAAATTTAAACATAAAAATAAAATGAAAAGATCCAATATGCAATCCAGTCTGGAGATGAAAACAATGCCCAGGGCCAAAGGGAGCCCTCCTGATCTTCCAAACCCTCCTCCCATCACACGTAGCCCACAGTTTACTCCAGCAGACCACCATCTCTTCTGTTGGATCTAGGCACCAAAATCACGGTTGCCATTTCAGGCTGGGTCTAAATATATCCATCAAAACGTGCTCCCAGGCACTTTACAAACACAGCAACAGGACTGCTTATGAATGAATGAACTCACAGTCCAGGTGTCCCCCACGAAGGTCAACCAGCATCGACCTCACCAAGACCTGGACCACGGACCCCAAAGGAGTTCTTCTGGCTCTTTCTCCTCAAGCTCCTTCTTCAATGGGCTCTGCTGCAAGTGTCATAGGGATTTCTCTGTGTGGTGGGAGTCCCGTGCATCTCTACTGGGGTCGCCCATGTTCTTACCCCTTGTTCTCGGCTCTGACATGCTCTTACCCTTGGGTCAAGGTCCTCAGTCTGTTCTGCAAAACATCTGGGATCATTTGTATCCATCAATGAGATAGTTCCCTTTCAGTGCTTTGTCTTCAGCAATTGTTTTCTCTGGGGGATTCTCTCTCCGTGAGAGTCTACAAAAGTCTACATGAACATTTATCGTTAACCAGGGGCTGGTCCTGTCTTTCATGTCAGCACTCTTTGCCCCATCCTTCACCTCAGCTTGCTACTACAAAGGGAGGAATGCCTTAGGGACTTTCTGTGCACAAAGATTATTCAAGCCTGAGTTCAAGCCTGAGAATAACGGGATCATGTCTGCTCCTATCTCTCATTTCAAACCACAGAGAAAATGGCATGGAGAGCCTGCCACTGGCTGGCTGAGAACCCCTGCCTGCCTGCTTAGAGAGTGACTGCACGGCCCAGTTCCATACAGGCGTCATATTCCAAAATAGAAACGAGGGTCTAGCCGAACACTTTGCCTTGCCTTCCCCCAGCACTGTCTTGGGAGACCCTTGACAGGAAAGGTAGACAAAGGAGACCAAAGATAATCTAGAGCCACAGTCAAGCTGAAGGTACCTACACCCCTTCTCTTTGAACGCCTGCAGCTCTCAAGTGAAAGCACATGAGCCTGAGACCCCAGACTCTGGTCAGCCCCAATAACCCATATCTTAATCCCCTCCTTCTCCTGTTGTCCAAAAACACATAATAAATGTCATCTTTCTTGATGCAAGTGGACTTCTCATCCTGCCCATTTGGAAGCTTTTTTCCTTCTCCAACCTACTCATAGATAACCACACCGTCTCCATGCTTGCACCACGCCATGTACATGCCCAAGAGTGTCCTACTGACCAACTCCCCTGTCCATTTCCCACACTGGCATGTGAATTTCTTGTGTCCTCTGTGTGTGTGTATAGGAATTTCCTGTGTTCATTCTCTCTCTCTCTTTCCTCTCCACCCTCCCTTCTTTCTTTCCTTCAATTATTCATTAAATAAAATTAAATTGCTATCCTACATCTTGCTAGGCACTGTCTGGGGCATTGGAGGTAGAGTAGAGAAAAGGGAAGATGGGATCTGCCCTCATGGAACCAATATTTAGTGGAGGGAGAGTTGAGGAGAGAGGGAGGTATGGTGAAAAGAGACTGAGCTATGGACTCAGAAAAAAATAAATGCAAATGCAATCCCTAATCCCACAATTTACTAAAAACAACATTGGGGCAAATTGGGTGACATCCTTCATTCTCAGGTTCCTGATTAATTAAAAATGGTTGTGCTTACTCTGTAGGGTTATCATGAAGATTTAATTGAATAATGCTTGCAAGCAACTTATACGTAGTAGGTGATCAATAAATGTAACCATTATATAAGGACCAACTGTATAGCACGGGGAGTGCTGCTCAATATTCTGTAATAACCTAAATGGAAAAATAATTTGAAAAAGAATAGATACATGTATATGTATAACTGACTCACTTTGTTGTACACCTAAAACTAATACAATATTGTTAATCAAATATGCCCCAATAAAAGATTTAAAAAATTTAATAAAATAAAAAAATAAATGTAATGATTTTTATCATTGTGGCCATTGTCTTAAGTAGTGGTATCAAAACGTTTCTTGTAAATACTAAGCATGACTTCCCAATATATGTCTATGTATGATATAAATTACACATGTGTAAATATTAGCAAATATGCATATTGTTTACATAGAGTTTAATTTTCACTTATATTTTTAGATGACAATAAATACAAATAAAGTATGTTCTAGTATATTTTCTCACACCACAATAAATCATTCTGGGTACCCCTATGAGCAAACACCCCACTTTGAAGATCATTGGTTGAAAATGTGGGTTTCCAGGGAATTTATGAGTGCAACTTCACAGGAAAAAAATATTTCCCCAAATTCCATGCTTTTTGTAACTCTCCTAGGAGTGTCTTGTTAATAAAGGTATTGCCCAATTCACTGAAGAGGAGCTAAAATGGCCAATAAACATTTGAAAAGAAAAGCTCAATGAAATGAGGAATCAGGGAAATGCAACTTAAAATAATGAGATACTCTTTCTCAATCAACAGATTGGCAAATATGAAAAAGTCCTCAAATACCAAGTGCTGGCAAGGGTGCGGGAAATGGGAATTCCCATATTTTGCTAGTGGGTGTGTCAAGTGAACGGTAAAATCTTTTATTAGAGCACTTGTCAATGTCTACTAAAGAGCAAATTGGGAGCACCATGTGCCCTAGAAATTATATTGTTAAGAGTATTCACCTTGGAGAAGGGCTTATTTATTTATTTTTGTCATGGACCTTGTTGACAGTCTTGTGATATGTATGTACATATGCATATGCATTATTATAGGTATACTATGTTATATATGTATATGTATGCATATAATATGTGTAAATATATTATACAATATGTATATTATATACATTATAACATGTAATATTATAATGTGTACAATAAATGCATACAAAGATTTTAAAGGAAACCAATTATATGGAAAGCAGCTATAAATGTTTAAAAAAAATTTTTTGAGATTGTAATATGTGTTCCTTCTTAACTCACTAAACTAAAATCTACTAATATTCTCATAATTACTGTAAATTTGAAGTGTTGATGCTCATCAACAATATTTTTAGGTAACTTCAGCAACTGTAACGTGATCTTAAACTGTGATTCCCATTGGCGACAAAGCCACAGCACTACCAATGCTACTAGAGTTTGTTGTCTGCATTCATAAGGAAATGCTAAGTTTCAGGTAAATGCCAATAAAAATAAAGATTAACTTTTTTTTTTCTCTTTCAAGTCCTGGACCCCTAAATTTTCCCCACATATTTACAAGAAGACATAGTCAAGGATGTGCATTCCAGCACTGTTTGTGATAGCTAAAAATGAAAAATAACCAAAGGGTGGATAAATAAGTGCAATATGCTCATCAAACCGGATATTACAAAGCAGGTAAAAGAGATTAAGTGTAGGGAGAGCTCTTAAACTCACCGCTGAGTATAAAAAGCAGGGAGTAAGACAAACAAAACCACAGTGTTCTTCCATTCAGGTCAATTATTTTAATAGCAAAAAATAAGCTGGTTACTAGCTACTGTAAAAAAAATGCATTTCTGGTGGATTTACATTCAATAACACATTAAAGCATGAACTAAAATGATTCACAGAAAATGCCTGATAATAGTTCTCTTTGAACAAGGAGAGAGGAAAATGGGGTCATGGAGGGAAAAAAAGTGAGCTCAAATTGTATACTTGTAATGTATTCCAGACAGAAAGGCAGAGAGAGAGAGAGAGAGAAGGAGGGAGGGAGGGAGGGGTAGAGGATACATAGGTAGAATTCTAGATGTGTGGTGTATTTTACCATCTTCAAAATATGAAACATATATATATGTATGTGTGTGTTTATATGTGTGTATATGTATATATGTGTACATCTATATATAGAGATAGATGTACCCAGATATTTCTGTTCATCAAGAGGTCCAAGGAGATCTTCTCTATGGCAAATTTTAAGACTGTATTTAAACAATAACCTAGAGCTTTTTTAAGTTCCAAAGTCATGAAGGAAGAAAAGAAAATGAAAATAAACATGCAAAGTTCATTGGTTTGCCATTCAGTTTCTCAATAATCCTGACATCATTTTTGGAAGAATATTAGAAGGCAGAATTATTGGCACCAATATTTTGTAAGGTTCATTTTTCTAACTCTGTGATAAGTTAGTTGCACCTTTCATAAAAATTGTTGCTTGATGGCCGGATGTGAAGATTCAAGTTAGGAAGAAAGTAAAAGACCTCTGCATATAGCGATGCCCCAGAAAAGGTCAGGTTCAAGTTTTATTAAGAATTTATTTGTCATTTTGTAAATGGCATCAACCCCAGGAAATGACCTGGTGAGCTCCCTGGTCCATCACTGCCGCCATGCAAGGCAGTGTCTCTCTATGAATTGTTCTCATTACTTTGTTTCAAAGCAGCATTTGGCGTTTGCTGTTGCGGAGGTTGATCACCAATGTCTCAGAAAGCACACAAGATAATGCAGGTGAGGGAGAAATCTTTGGAATGATACAACGTGGGGAGATAAAGTAAAAGCTCTTTCCAGTCCTGAAAATAAAATCAATCTGAATAGGGAGCTGTCTCTGGGTGGAACATTACACACAGTGCACATGTGCTGGTTTTAAGATATTCAGTAGGCTCTAAAATGGTGACTATAACCAGCTGTGCCAGTCTTTTGCAATGTTCAGGTTCACAAAATCCCGGTGTTAGAGGAGAGCTTAACTATCATATGCTCCTTACACACCTCTAACCCTTGAATTAAGTCAGTGACGATGATGATGACGATAACAGCTAAAGATTGCAATGGACGAGGCACCGTTTAAGCATCTTCCATTTCTTCAATGACCTGGAGGCCATTTCGTCTCTAATTGCATGTCTTCAGTGACAGAGAGCTCATCACCTCCTGATGAAGTCCATTCATCTTTGGAGAGCACTGGTTGGACAGCTCTATATCAGCCTGAAATCTGTGTCCCTTGGATTCTACTCACTGGCCCTAATTCTATGCCTAAGAAGGGAAGCCCTCCTTTCTTATCCTTATTTGTATATTTGAAGGCAGCTCCCATGTCTTCTGCAAGACTCGCCCCACAGCTGTCCCAGTGACCAGCCTGTGGCTTGCACCAACTTCCCTGTAAATCCTATTACTACCTCCATGACGCTCCAGTGAATTCCAATGGCCAACATGTCATTTAAAATACCCACAATGAATGCGATAATCTTGATGTGTTCTGGTAAGCAGGACAATCACTTCCCTATTTAAGAAACTGCTTGCATCCATGCAACCTGACCTCAGTTTTGTATTCTTGCAAACTCTGGAATGTTACATGAAGAAGTAGAGGGCATGTGAAAGAAAATGATGGGGAAGGATACTAGCGAATGTTCTTAGAGCCTCTAAGATGCCCACTGACTTGTCTGGACACTATCCTAGAGGCACGGGGTTCCACTGAGTTTTTTAAATAAATTTGTATTGGAGTATAATTGATTCACAACGTGGTGTAGTTTCAGGTGTACAGCAAAGTGAATCAGTTATACATATACATATATCCACTCTTTTTTAGAGTCTTTTCCCATATAGGTCATTACAGACTATTGAGTAGAGTTCCCTGTGCTATACAGTAGGTTCTTATTAGTTATCCATTTTATATACTATTAGTTATCTATTTTATATACAGTATTGTGTGTATGTCAATCCCAATCTCATAATTTATCCCTCCCCCCACATTTTCCCCCTTGGTAACCATGAGTTTGTTTTTTACATGTGACTCTATTTCTGTTTTGTAAATAAGTTCATTTGTATCATTTTTTGGATTCCACATGTAAATGATATCATATGATATTTGTCTTTCTCTGTCTGACTTACTTCACTCAGGATGACAATCTCTAGATCCACCTACATCACTACAAATGGCATTATTTAATTCTTTTTATGGCTAAGTAATATTCCATTGTATATATGTACCACAGCTTCTTTATCCACTGACTTTTATAACTCGAGAGCACCAACATGACTGAATCTTGAAAAGGGTGCAAAGGTGGTCTGGAGAAATTCAAAGTGGGGAGCAAAGAGACCAGGTGGACCATTAGGAAAATAAAACTAAAACTATGAGTGCTTAGATGGGGTTCATGAGAGGAGGACTAGAGAGTTCTCATGATCTAGGGTGCATCAGAATAACCTTGGGAGTGTGCTTGAAATATCCATCACCAGACTCTCTCAATGGCCTCTAAACGGGGCCAGGGCATCTGCATCTTGAGAACCTCAGGCTCCTGAGACACAAGATGTCATGGTGAAGAAACTCACTGATAAAGGAGGGAGAGCTTGCAAATGAATTCGGTACATCAATCCCTGGAAACTGGACATGACAGGTTGTTAACACAAGGAATAATGGGACACAGGAGGCAAAATAAAATTAAGAGGAATAGAAGATTATTTTTCTTTTTCCATGCTGAGTTTGCATGGTCTGTGGGACTCCCATGTAGAGATACCCAGCAGATGCTTAGAAAACAAAGTTAGGACTCGGCTAGGTAAAATCTACTGGGGGGTGAATTTCTTTCAAATCTATAGAATCCAGCCCCTTATTTTTTTTTTTATTTATTTTTTTTTTTTACTTAAATTCAAAATAGCATCTGTGAACTATTTAGATCTAAATGCTCAACTGGGGTGAAGGTTTGAAAAAAAACACCTGTTTAAGCCAGATGCTAAAAGGACTAATATAAATTCACTTTTGATTTTAAACTTTTAAATAACTTTCTATTTTTTTTAAAAAAAAGTCGCCTTCAAGGAATGCAAGTGCTCTCACCCAACAGGCAGTCCGCGAGAGTGGTTACTGAAATATCAATGTGTTCTTTCACAGGTGCTGAAAAATAAATGCAAGTCATGAAAAACGTAATGAATCGACTTGAAAACCCAGTGGGATGGCAACCTCTTGGAGCAATAATAGCACACTCTCTGTCAGGACGGATGGCGCATTAGAAAGGTGTTTGCACCCAACCTTGTTCCCGTGAAAAGCCTAGAAGTACTCAGTAGCAAGGGCTGCTGGCAGGATCCTGACAATCTTTAAAAATATCTACCGTCTGAAAGAGCTTGTCACACCAGAGTTATCTCCTGTACAGAGAGACGTTGAAAGTATGGATGGGTGCAGGCTGTATAGAGGAAAAACCCAGAGTAATCCAGAGAGAAGAGGTGTCAGGTGGGAGAGGGGGGTCTTATCATGGCTGAGGCAAACCTCCCTATTAAGAAACTAACGAGGGGCTTCCCTGGTGGCGCAGTGGTTGAGAGTCCGCCTGCCGATGCAGGGGACGCAGGTTCGTGCCCCGGTCCGGGAAGATCCCACATGCCGCGGAGCGGCTGGGCCCGTGAGCCATGGCTGCTGAGCCTGCGCGTCTGGAGCCTGTGCTCTGCAACGGGAGAGGCCACGACAGTGAGAGGCCCGAGAACTGCAAAAAAAAAAAAAAAAAAAAAGGCATCAAACTAGCCGCCTCAGAGAGAATTTCCTGCAACCTCTTACTACAGTAATTCTGAACACAGAATAATGGTAAATGCACAAAACATTTTAGAGCCCTGCCATTTTTGACCCAGATGGTGTTATAAGGGCTTAACACAGTTTTTCCTTAGTACTCCCCACGACCCTCCAAAGGCAGGACTATGAAAATTAACTAGTTTGCTGATGAGAAATCAGAGGCTCAGAAAGATGCAGAACAAAAGCTCACTAAATCAACACTTACAAGGAGGCTTGACAATCAGCCCAGTGCAAACATCTGGCCAGAGCAAGCCTGGGTGCATAACTCAGGGGACAGGACAGAAGACTGATACTCCTGGCCTGGCCTGGCCTGTCATTGCTGAGAAAGTGAGCCCACCTCTCTGAGATAGGGAGAAGGACCCTGCAGCCGCCATCAGGGGTCCTCTGGGACAGAAATGTAAGATGCAGCCAAAGCAGGGATCTAGGAACTCACTTTCTCTCATTTTAATTTCAGCACCTCACCCCTGCCTACCCCTCTTCCTCCAGCAGCCGTCCTTACTGCATAAGGGGTAGAGGCATCAGGACAGCTCTGACTCCGTGTTTTTAGCTGTAAAACAGGAATACTAACTAACAGCACCTCTTTTCCAGGGATTCTATGAGTAATCGTGGGATTAACACAGGTAAAGTACTTCACACAGTACAGAGCACATCAGAGACCCTGTGGAGAGGTCACCTGGTTCCATTCTTACTGCTCATCTCACAGTTTTCTAGTTTTTAAGAGATTGTAATAATCAGAAAAGAAGCGGATCAAAAGTCAACAAGGGCACCCAGTGGTGGCATGACAGGTCTTGGATGGTGTGGTCTCCGTATCTGAGGCACATGAAGCAGAAACAGAGGCAAGAAGGTCTTGATAGCGGCTCCTGCTGGAAATGGCAGTTTTGCACAAGTCCCGCGTGTTCACTGAGTCTGAGCCTGAACCTGAGACTATGAAAAGGGGCACCTTGAGTGCACAGAGCCTCCTTCCATGACCCCACCAGACCTATCCCATATTACATGGTGAGCTAAAGGCAGGATTCTGCTGTCTTGGCTGGATGGACAACCTCCATCAAGGTGTGCACTTTTCTAGCCCCCCAGTGTTCTCATCTGTGAAATTTACTACAATAGATAACGCAGGATCACTGGGAGAATAAATGAGCTCATGTATGAATAGCAGTCAGCAAGGGCCCCTAACCTCCCGGCCGCAGACCGGGTACCGTCCATGACCTGTTAGGAACCGGGGCGCAGCAGGAGGTGAGCAGCGGGCGAGCGAGCGAAGCTTCATCTGCCGCTCCCCATTGCTCCCCATCTCTCGCCGCCCCACCCCCGACCCATTCCTCCACAAAACCGGTCCCTGGTGCCAAAAAGGTTGGGGACCACTGGCACTCAGCATATTGACGGCCATGTGCTAATCCTTAATCAGAATCAGGTAGTGTCACTATTTCTATTGTGTTTATTCACACCATTATCATAGAAGATGTTTGCATTGAGGAGCTCAGAATATGTATAATCTATAAATGGCCAAATGAGGAGAGAGCACATATGGGAACGTTGTGTACACATCTCAGCTTTGGTCAACACAGGGTCAGGAAAGCTCTCTCCTCACTTGAGGATGAGTCAACAGGGAACGGAGCTTATTAGAAAGAACAACACTGCAGAAGAAAAGGAGGGGAAAGACAACATCAGCTTGAACAGTCCCTGAAAAACCAGGACACATAGAGTGATTTAGTGCTGATTTTTTTTAAAGGAAAATTGTCTACATGATTGGGCATCATCAGTGGGGACCAGCTGGAAGTCATGAAGAGAAACAGTGCCAAAGCAAACAACTACACCCGAAGAAAAAGGAGATGAGAGGGGTGAGAAAGGATTGGAGCAGCTCTAAGATGCCCCAGGTCTGCAAAGAGGAGAACTGGCACCATGAAAAAATAAAATCAGTGACCAGGAGCAAAGGGTAATAGATCTTTTAGAATTCAGAACAACAAAAGACCACAAGGATCTGAAAGTAATTCAGGAGAAGATGAGAGAAAGTAACGAGAATGAGAAAAATTTTGACTATCTGAGTTAAAGGAGATCATAAGTAAAAAGAATAATCAGAATAGAAGTAACAAGTAGGTTGAAAGGAGACCAGGGCATTTTTACCATAAATGCTGATCTTATTTAGGGGTGGGGGGAGGATCAAAGAAAAAAGAAGCAAATACTAGCAAAATTGATGTTATTACAAGGAGAAAGAAAAAATAAGACCTATAATACCCAACATATAATATAGATGACTTAGAAAGTAATAGAACTCAGGATAGATTCTATCTTCTCTGAGATTAAATGATAGAAGATCATGAAGAAACATCTACAGAAGTTTGAGGAGCAAAATTCATGTCCCAAGAGAATTAGATGCAGCAAAATTATCTTTCATGTATGAATGCAAAAGAAAGTCATTTACTCTCAGCCAGACAAGAGGTCAGAACATATATCTGTCCTCAAAAGCCTGTCTCCAAAAATTTAGTTGAAAATGTATGCAAAACCACTGAAATCAATCAATATTAGGAACTGAATGATGGTATTTAAAAACTGGCAATGAGCATAAAAGCCAGGAATACTTGAGGTTAAATCTAAACTGCTATTGAATTTTGGTCTCAGACCTAATAAGACATTGTAAGATGAGCACTCTCACTGCCAAAAATTTTGTAAATTGAGGCAATTTTGCAGAAAAATAATTTGGTAATTTATTTCACAAGCCTTAAAATAAGTATACACATTGACTTGATTAATCTAAATCCAAAATTTTATTTTAAATAAATAACCAAAATTGCCCTCAAAGATTTAAGTTGTAATATATTTATTTTCTCTTTGTTAATAATATTTAAAAGATGAATATCACCTAAAAATGCCCAATGAAATAAAAATTAAAATGGCTTAATGAATTATACAGCCATATAATGAAGTGTTAATTTCCTTTAAAAACAATACTTAAGGGCTTCCCTGGTGGCGCAGTGGTTGGGAGTCCGCCTGCCGATGCAAGGGACGCGGGTTCATGCCCCGGTCCAGGAGGATCCCACATGCCGCGGAGCGGCTGGGCCCGTGAGCCATGGTCACTGGGCCTGCGCGTCTGGAGCCTGTGCTCCGCAACGGAAGATGCCACAGCAGTGAGAGGCCCACGTACCGCAAACAAACAAACAATACTTAACATAGGAATATGCTCAGGATATAATGCTAAGTTAAAAAAAATATTAAACAAAACTGTATAAATGTTCCTATTTCATTTTTTGAACGGACTGATAGATATATTATTGATTGGTGGGCAGCTATTTAGATAAATGCAGGGGAAAGTATTGAAAACAATATCAAAATATTAACTATTTTAATCCCCTGTTTAATAAAATAGGGCTAATTTTTTTCTACACATGTCCATTTTTTTTTAATTTCTAGTGTATTAGGATGTGTAGAAATTTCTACACACCATAGAAAGTAAAAGAAAAATAAAGAATATAAAGAAAAATAATTTTTTTAAGGTAAGAATACACAGCGGTCTTCAAAATCTATAGGGAAAAATAACTAGGACGTGTCAACTTTACCTCTTACCTGCATTCATCCACTCATCCTTTCTTCCACCCACTCATTTACCTGTTCACCACAGACCTATAGATTCCTAACTCCCACCAGATTCTAAGCTAGATTCGGGGCACACAGAGGAGAAAACTCCAGGTAAGACCTTGGCCTTCATGGAGTAAACAAACATGCAACCAGCTCTAAAGCAGTCGCAGTGGGAAGTAAACACAAATGAGATTGGTGGTGCACTGGGAGAATGAAGGACTGAGTCCGTGGGTTCGTGGAGAAAGATGAAGGTACTTTCCTTGCGTGGACCTGAGGTGGTGCCCTGGGGGCATAGCTAGAGGAGCTCTCACTAGACCTTGGGCACATGGGCAGCATGATGGACTTTTTGAAGCATTTTCAGTCTAAGATGACATCAGTTCCTTTTTCTAACCTGAAGTGGGAGAGTAAGAGGATGGAGAAACCAATGATAATGAGTTTAACTTTTCCCCCTTCAGGTTTAATATGAGTCTTACAGGGCAGATAGAGCTAGAAACCAGGTCTGGAATCTCATGATCCTGACCAGGCTCTACCAAAATATCCTCCTCCCACTCCTCTCCTCCAAGACCCAACTCAAATGTCCCTTCCACTGTGAAATAGTCCCAATTACCCCACACATGTTGGTCATTATCCCTCTTGACTCTTCGAGAACTGACTTCTAATTGTAGACTCTCGACATTGAACCCTATTATCTTTCATTTAAACTATTTGGAGAGGAAACTCTTATGATTGTCTCTCAGCTACAGTGGGAGATCCCTAGGTCAGGCTGGATCTTCTTCTATTTGTTTGTCTTTTGTTGATTCTCATCTCCATGTGTCCAGACCATCGTAAAGACCCTGATACATAGGTCTGAGTTCAGATGGATTCACTGGAGTTAGTGGTGAGACTAATACATGTATGACTCTATGCAGCTTACACATGAATTATTTATAATTACACACAGTAACAGGCAGAATATATTCTGGGTGTCTTATCCTGAAGCCAGCAGAAAGACTCACATACAAATCACCCCTCCCAAGGCAGATGACCAGAGAGATAGCAGATCTCAAAGAGCCCTACCCTCCCAAACTAATCATATCTCTGTCCTTCTGCACATCACCAGATGCAGGCTCTGCCTCCCTACATCAGTCATAAATCTGCCCTTGGGCACATTGCTCATCTGTCAGCAGCCTTTATTACGTTTGTGCAACTGGGACACTCTATCTGGGATCACAGGACAGGACCCAGCTCAACACACTATAGGGCAGTGGGGGAGGTCCATCAGGGGTTCCCTCTTTTCTGTTGGAAGAGAGATCCACCCACCATCCTGCCCTCCTGCCATCAGGCACTGAGCCCTCAGAGGCTGGCCTGGGGGGTCCTCCATCCACAGGCATGCCTCCCATTCCTGTGCATGACTTCAGCCTTCACTTTATTTTAAATTGAACTATAGTTGATTTACAATATTGTGTTAATTTCTGGTGTACAGCAAAGTGATTCAATTATATATACATAATATATATATATTCTTTTTCAGATTCTTTTCCATTGTAGTTTATTACAAGATACTGAACCAGCTTCTGATGCCTCTTCCACACAGATACGCTGGGCTCAAAGTGGTACCCGGTCTCCCTTTCTGAAAGTTCTGCTTCCTTGATTCTCCTTTAAGAACCTTCTTGGATCTCTAGATTCAAAGGTACTTCCCGGGATGGGTGGGGACGAGAACGAATGTTCATTAAATGCCTCCCAAGTGATGGGCATTGCAGCCTTGCAGCCTTGCAGCCATGCTGTCGTGGAGAAAAGAACTGTCCTTTATTTAAGACCACCAACAACACCACAAAGGCTAAGAGATTTGGAATAATTCACTCTATGTCACACACTAGTAAGAAAAAGCAAACCTGGGGTGAAAAACCAGGGCTGCCTGTCTCCAGAGCTTATGTTCGTTCTATTACATGAGGGCCTGACTAAGAAAGGGTGCCCCTAGCTCCACACTGCGTCCCTCACTGTGTGTGTTAATACAAAAGGAAGGTGGAAAATGAAAGAGGAGAGAAAGAAGTTTTATAGCTCATTTACTCCTCCCACCAGGGCAGCCTCCACCCCGACCCCGCCAACAATCAAGCAGCTAGGACAGGTGAGCTCTGACCCCTCCTGGCCCCAGGGAGGGGCTCAGCTCTGCACCCTCTCAATTTTCTCATTTCTGTTGTATTTACCTTGCCAGGGCCCTCCCTGAGTGTGGGGTGGGTCAGGGTGCTGAGAAAGTCAGGGTGTGGAGCCATGGCAGTGCCTGAGGGAGTCCTTCCCACCACACACCTGTGAGCCCTTCAGCCTCCTCCTACTGACAGCTGCTTTAGACCTTCAACTCTCACCAAAGCCTGTTTTTGCTGAACTTGCATTAAACAAAGACCTGGAAACACGGGTCAACAAAATCCAAACATTTGCCTCCTTCAAGAAGTTGTGTGAGGAGCTCCATCCCTTCTGTGAAACAACGTTAACAAATACGGCAAAGGGAGCCATGCCTCATTCTGGGAACCGCCACTCAACAAGCCCCAGACCTCAGATAAAGTGGAAACTCCTTACCTCAATTTGTCAGGCTCTGTGACGTCTTGCCCTTGCTGCTCTCCTGCCTCATTGCCATTCATCCCAGTTAAGCCTTTAGTTCACTTTCCTCCCTCCCTTCCTTCCTTCCCTCCTTCCTTCCTTTCCTCCTTCCTTCTTTCCTATCTCTCCTTCCTCCCTCCCTCCCTCTCTCTTTCCTTCCTTTCTTCTCTCCTTCCTTCCCAATAAATACTGAGCACCTATTTACTCCTGGGTGATGAGTCAGGTGCTGCAGACACAATTCCCAAGGCAAACAGACTCAATGTTCTTTCTCCGTTTCACGTCCTTGTGCCTGCAGTCCCCTTCACACGGAATGCCCTCACCTACTCTACCTGGATAAAACCTGCTCATCCTTCAACTCGCAGATGAAATATCAATTTTGTTTTGTTTCCTAAATAATCCTTCCCTATTCCCCACCGTCCCTCCTCCAGGTGGGGTCAGGTGCCTCTCTGTCTCCCTCTTTTCCTACCCTTCCCATTGCACTCTTCATCTTTGGCGCCATCATCTGCTCACTTGCCTGTATCCTCAACTAAACTGCAAGATCCTTAAAGGCAAGGGTGCTCAGTCTTTTTCATCTATGCATCCTCCTGAGCCAGCTCTCACCACACACCTCTAGGCCTTCCAAGATTCCCAGGCTCACCAGCAGCAGAAAACTTGTTCCTCTTAGAGAAAATACAAACCCTCAGATAAAAATACTCAACTTCCAGCTTCCAAACCTACGCTCACCTGTATATGCTCCCACTGTTTTCTCTGGAGTCCCAGATCACTACACCCAACTGTCTACTCAGAGTCTCTGCTGGGACAGCTGGCAGTCAATTCCAACTCAGTTTCTCTAAGACAAACTCATCCTCTTCCCTTCCAAACAGACGTCCCCCATTTTCTGTAGGTTCCCCAAAACGCAGTTACCTAAGCTAACACTCGGAGCCAACTCTGAGGCTTCCTTCTTCCTCATCCCATGCATACCAAGAGCCACTTATTAATGTGGAATCTGGACCCTAAATATAATCCATCTACATCTCTGCCACTCTGTTCCACGCCTCCGTCATTTATCTCCAGGATTTCTGAAACAGGCTCTGGACTTGTCTTTCTGCCTCAGCCTTGCCTCCTGACAATCCATTTTCTACAATGAAGAGAGAGTAATCTTCTTAAGACATAACATGATGTCATTTGCTAGCTTAAAACACATAAACGCCTTCTCATTGCTCCAATGATAATATCGAAAGTCCGTCACGGAGCTTCCAGGGCCACTCGGATCCCAGCCTCTACCTTCCCATCTTGCTCACCTCCAGTCAACCCCCTTACCTCTGTCACACAGTCTCCAGCAAGACTGAGCCTTCAATTACTGAAAACCCCTTGCCCTCTGTGGCCTCCAGGCTGTTATGATCATGGTTTTCTCTGCCTGGAATATTCCTCTCCTTATTGCTGGCCTGGCTGTGAATGTCACCTCATCCTCACGCACCAGTCAAGCTTGCCAGGCAGTGCAGGGACAGAGACATCTCTTCACGTTCCTTTGGCCCCATAGATGCCTCGAGTGCCGTGGGGTGGCCTCCCTGGGCCCACTATAGCCCAGATGTTCCCCAAGATCCCCAGCGGGAGCTCCTGCTGCACCTCATTATCACCATCCCTGTAAATAACAGCAGCACTGACACCAGTCTGCAAAATGAACACATGCATATTTGATCTGTATAAACAGTGCATATAATATGACATTTCCTTTCAAAACTCCCTCACCACTCGGAAATTCAAATGAGAATCTGCACTACCCTTGGACTGGAGACTAATGAGGGCGTCATAAATATTTGATTAAAACCAGGCCAAATTCTAGGGTTTTCGCCTCACAACATTTTGAAGCCACTGCTGAAAGATGTCTTGAATATCTTAAGTACTTTTGGGGGGCAGCAAAAAGTAGCATCCCTCTCGAGGAATCTTCCACCTGCTTCCACTCTTGCACAGGGTGCCGGCTGCTATTTCTCTTGAATATTGGCAGGCATTTGGATCTGTCTTGGCTTTAAAATCACCTTCCACTTCAGAGTGTCGGTCAGTGAGCTTGTGTTCATCACAAAGAAACAGTGACAAGAGAAAGGAATATTGGGCTACATTTCAGAAAACCTGCCCCTCAACCCGGCTGGCCAATGTCTGGCTCTGTCAACGTGGGGAGGGGTGTTGAACATCCCTTGGCCTCAATGTTTTCCACTGTAGTTGATGAGAAAATAAGTGGTTGCCAAGATGAGAATAGATGTTGTGTACTAGAAATTGTTAAAGAAAACATGATAGATTGGGATTACTAGTTAACAAGCTAGGCTAAATATTTGGTCATCATTTTCCTTGTTGAGACTCTCCAAACAATACTATTTAGATGACAAAATAGGAGAACCCATTTGGAAAGCCATTCTAATATTCACAACTTTGCACCTATTGGTCATACTTTTCATGGGAATGAAATACTACACACTATGAAAAAAGTACTTATTTGGAAGAGTTTTTGTTTCTTCTCACTACCAAAAAATACTCTAAAATAATAGAAACCTTGAGAGCAATCTAAACAGCCAATAATAGGGTCAAAGAAATTATGATGTATCCCAACAGATTATTGTATAGAAAAATAGGCATTACAAAAATGCCTCTAATAGTAAAGTTATATGATTAATAAATGAACTTATTTACAAAACAGAAGTAGAGCCACAGATGTAGAAAACAAACTTATGGCTACCAGGGGTAAGGGGGAGGGAAGGATAAGTTGGGAGATTGGGATTGACATACACACACTACTATATATAAAATAGATAACTAATAAGAACCTACTGTATAGCAAGGGGACTCTACTCAATACTCTGTAATGGCCTATATGGGGAAAGAATCTTAAAAAAGAGTGGATATACTCACTTGCGGTGCACCCAAAATTAACACAATGTTGTAAGTCAACTATACTCCAATAAAAATTTTAAAAAATACAATGTTGAGTATGTAGAGTACAAAATCAAAAAATCAAATAGACAAGTCTATGTGAAATAAAAAATAAAATATTTTTTTAAAAAGTCAAACTCAAAAATCTAAAAGAAATCATTGAATATTACCTAATCTCTGAATAAGGAAGAGAGTTCTAAGATTAAAAACATAGGATAAATTATTAAAACTGTTTAAAATTAATTTTACTATATAAAAATTTCAAAATTCTAAAGTAAATATACCATAAATAAAGTTTAAGAAAAATAACATTATAACAAATATGACGAAGATACCACTCTGTTTATTAAAAGAATCATGAAAATTCATAAGAATATAATCATTCCAGTAGATAATAGGGTGAGAATATGGACAGATAATTTAAGCACACAAAAGAAAAAATCATTTTATTTTTAAATAATCAAACCTACAAGTAAATAAACAAGTTGAATTTACTATAATTTTTGTCACATGATCAAGAGCTTTTTTTAATACATTAGTCAATGTTGGGGGAGGGAATTTATGCAGAGAGAGCATTCTGCTGCATTCTGATACATTGTTGGAAGAAATGTAAAGAAAAGTTTATAAATAGCAATTTTAAAATATAAATCAAAGGCCTTAAAAATGTTCAAATCTTTTACCCAATAATTTCATTTCTAGAAGTCTGCCCCCAAAGAAACAACCACATAAGCAGATAAAACTTTGTACCCCTAAGACTATCAGAGAATTATTTAAAGTACAAAAATTAAAACTATGTAAGTTGTTATAAGAATAATTAAACATCGGAAGGAGAATATCAATTTTAAAAGTACATAGTAGATGTGATACATACTCTTCTATCCATACTATTTCTAAGACAAAAACAAAACAAAGAGAATAAAAAATTTAAGAAAATTATTTCCTTCACAAAATCAGGAGATATATTCTGAAGTGAAAACTGATCTAACATTAAGTGAATATGTTGAAAAAGGATACCCAGTATGGCAAAGTCAGGACACCATAGATTCTTCAAAAAATAGGCAGATGATGGTGTAGCAGAGAGTCTCCATGGACAACAGACCAACACACAAACTTTCTCCCCACCACAAGTTGCCCCCTAACCACCCTTTCCTGGCCTCTCTCTTTCACATAGTCCAGCAGCATAGAGCTCATTGGAAGGGACACCCCCATTTACAGATGAGGGAAGACTAGGAACTAACAAAGGACCATCAACAAAATTCTAGTTTGAGAGTGTCAGAAACACAGCAAAGCAAAAGGAGATGATAAACATACCTCAGAAAAATTTTGGTATTCAGTAAATCAATAGCATGCCCTAACATTGTCTCATTGAAAGGAATAATAACCTCTGCAAAACAAAAGATCAAAGCAGAAATCTAAGAACCCAATTTTTAAAAAAGACAACCAAATGAAATAAAAATAAATTGGCAAAGAGCAAGAAAAAGTAGAAGAGAAAAAAATAAAATTATCTAATAAGTAAAGGTCATTTTAGAAGCAGTAAATAGGAAACAGACTCTGCCACAGTAATGATCAGGGACATGGCAGACAGACTTGAGAAACTTGAACAGATTAAAATAGAAAAAAATAACAAAAAGTTTACAATTATAGAAGAGAAATGATGACTGTGAAAGATGACAAAGAAGATCCAATGTATGCAAAATTGGAGACTGGAATTAATGAACAAAACAGATAGAACATACAAATTGTTCAAAGATGTAAGATAAGAAAAATATTTTTGAGATAAACACTTTACTTATTGAAATGACCAACAGTTCCCAGATAAGTCGAGGCAGTTCTGTAAGCAAAGAGGTACATTTTATTAGTTATTAAACCTCAAAAATAAAGAAGAAATCCTATAGCCAGGGAAAGTAAGTCAACTCATCTACAAGAGGAAAAAATCAACCTGCCTTTAGACTTCTCCCTGAGACACTCAGTGCTACAATATAATGGAAGAATGTCTTCAGAGTCCTCAGGGAAAAGGTGAGAAAATAATTTTATACCCAGCTAAAATGTCCTTTTAGAATAAGGAACAAATAGTTATTTTCAGGCATTCACAACTCAAGAAGGGGAGTTTCCATGATCTCTTCTTAAAAGAAGTATTAAAATTTCCTCTGTTGCCATTTCAGGAATAAAGGAAGAAGATACTGTAAAAAAGTTAGTGATAGTTATTATATTTAATTTAAATGAACTAATTTAAACAAATATTACACAGCTGTGGGAAAATATTGCTATCAGATAAAATGTATATCCTATCAGCTGCCACACCGAACCTATAAAAAATCAGAAGAGGAAAAAAGGGAAAGTTATGATATGAATGCCAGTCTCTTTGTCTCATGTAATGAAAGCTGGAAGATCAATATCTGTAATATTTAAAGCTGATAAATAAAGAAAAATATGTAAGTATATTATTTAAAGGTGTGAAGTATTCACTTGAATAAATAAAAATAATAATGTAACTAACCAAAATCAGGTGGTATGGAGAGGCTGGAGAGAGAATAAGTGGGAAGAAATCAAGAACCTTACAATGCATGCATTTCAATAAATACTGTCTGAAGAAGTAAAGATTACCTATATTTTATAAATTTAGTAATAAACATAACTACTAGAAGAAGTGAAAGTAAACCCACAATAGGCCTTCCAAAGTGCTAGAAGAAAACAGAACCATATACATATGCATGCAAACACACACTTCAAAGTACATACAAACCTTAAAATGTCATACAAGGATAAATTCAAGGCACAGAGTTTTAAAGGAGATCTGTATGACCATTTTTAAAGAGTAAACAAGCTACCATGGAGATATGGCAGTCCTGAATATTTATACAACAATGCAATTGTAGTAAATGTAAGAAGAAACAGAAAAAAACAAACACAAAATAATGTTAAGATATTTAATGCACCTCTCTCAGCCCACGAAAATAATAATTTAAATGAGATAAAGTAAAATAAAATGTGAATCTACAATCATATCAAAATAAAAAGGTTTTAGAAATATAAAAAATAAAATCAGGACATAGACAACCTAAATAGTATAAGACAGAACTAATTTAGGGATATTTAATATATTATATACAATTACATAATATATAGAATTGATTTTTATGCTTATGTAACATTCTGGGTTTGAAGTTGCCACAACAGAAGTTGTCTCTGGCTGATTAAGCACAGAAATGGAATTCATCAAAGATAATCAACAATTCACAGAAATATGACCACGTCTGGGGAGCCACGCTAATGGACACACCCACAGGAAGAGTCCCCAGATCATGATTATAAAGTGGCCTGATGAGGGCATTTTCTTCACTGCCAGGTCAAAGCCCCTTCTGTCCCAAAAACTCAACCCTGCTCTACCTGTTGGTATTAAATCCCTCAAATTGCTAAATTCTGTTTCTCTGCTTCTATACATTTCTCAAGATGCTCACTTCCAAACAGAAGTGTCACTGAGATGAATGGGATTAGTGGAGTTTGAGCCAGATGCAGGAGTTTTAACGGCAAAAGCAGCCGGGGGAGTAATTTTATGAGTCCCACCATGGGAGCCTTTGAGCAAGCCTTGGGCTTAATCCACCCCAAACACAACAAAGGTGTCCTATAAAGTCTTGGCAGCCTCAACACTTGGCAGACACCTGCCCCAGGTCACTCCAAAGCTGATCTGCAGGAGGAGGCATTGTGTCTTCTTTTCAAAGTCCGGTGAAATATTTACCAAAAAAAGTGAATAATAGATAGGCCGCAAACAAAACCTTACCAAATGTTCTCAAATAGCTATAGCTCAGATATTTTCTAAACACAAAGTAATAAAAATAAAAATGTCAGGGTGGTAAGGATTGTACCCCACCTGGAAATTAATAAAATAAGACATGCACGCACACAAACTCCCTCTTAAAAGGAATTCTTCTTAATGGTAGAACATCTTCCTAACATAAAATTACAAGTATATGAACACTAAGCATCTAACCGATATTGTTAAAGCCACATTTCAAAACAAAATGTTTAAAATTTTTTTTTAATTTTATGTTACTAGGAAAAATGAATGAAAATATAAGAAGCATTTAACTAAAGAAGTAAGAAAAAGATCAATGCAAGAAATGTGAGATAAGCAGAAGCAGTCAAAAGGAGTACAAATGATAAAAAAAGAAAATAGGGAATTTGAAAACAAATTGGTAGAAAGAATAAATTCAAGAACTTAACAATAACGAATAATTTTTTTTTAAAGCTTAGATGCGCTAGTCAAGAAAATAAATCTTTGAAAGTACAAATACTTAAATAAAAATATGAGTATCAAATACAATAAAATAAACAGAAAAAATGGAAAATAAAAGAAAGTAAGAGAATAATGTGCTCACTGCTGGGCAAATAAACTTAAAATTCTTGATGAAATTGATAATTTTTCTGAGAAATCATAAATAAACACACTGATCCCAGATGGATAGATTATTTGAATGAAATTGGTGTCATAGAAGAAATTGAAGATAAAGCCATTCTTCCAAAAAGCCCTGGGCTGAGATGGTTCCATGGGTGAACTCCTTCAAATCTTTGACGAATGGATTCTTTCTATGTCCTTTCATTCCTGGGCAGCATAGGGAAAGAAGGGAGCCTTCTAAATTCTTTTCGTGAAGCCATCCTAATGTTGATTTTTAAACCTGACAGAGAGCATAAAATAAAACTACAGACCAATCTTGCCTATGAATATTGATGAAAAATCCTAAATAAAATATTAGCAAATAGAATCCGGCAGCACATTAAACCGGTTTGAAGATGGCAATCTAAGCACAAACTGAGCCTCTCTCTTCCTGTACCCAATCCATAGAAATGATAGTAAAGCTATTTTTAAAACAAACAAATAAATGCACACACTCAAAAATAGAATGGAGGTACTCTCAGAATGTCTGAGCAGTAAGAAATCCCTGAGAGAAAGCAAAAGGAGAAAAATGCATCTGAAACATGGTGGCTTGAACATGTTCCTTCCTGAAACACCACTCACTCAGATGACAGTGAAGTAATATTTTTAAAGGTATAAGCCCACAGGAACAAGGGAGACACGTACTAGTTTTATTGCTGTACAGCTAAGCCTCCAAGTCTCATGACTCAACACAAAAGAAGTTTATTTCTCAATCGTGAAAAATGCTGCCCATGATAGTGTGATAGTGGGAGACTCCACTCCCAGACCTTCAGGGACCAAGTCACAGCCATCTTCAACCCAGTGGCTCCTCACGTGGCCCCAGGCATTGACATCCAGTGGGCAGGTGAGGGAAGACAGAAGGGAGAATCACAATGGGAAGTTTTATGAGCCACCCATGGCAGTGGTGTGTATCTCCTCTGTTCACATTCTACTGACCATTACTCACCCTGAGGCTCCAGTTACCTACAAGGAAGGCTAGAAACGTACATGCCCAGGCAGGAAGTGTGGTGAATACCTGCTGAGTCCCAGCATACTCCACCTTTCCAGTTAGCAAACACCTATTTCACTTTCTTTGCATAAAATAAAGTATACTCAACCATACATACTCCTAGGACAGCAGCTCCCAATCCAGTAAACTCAATGTAGCCACTGCATTCAGCCCAGAGTCCAGGATGTATGTTTCAGGCTTAGTTTCCCCTATTACCAAGTTCAGATGTGGGAAACTACAGAAAGCCAAGCCCCAGATATGTGGGGAGGTCATCTTCAAACAATGACTCAGAGAAGGATAAGAGCAACGATTAAAAATCCCCATTCAAGGGACTTCCCTGGTGGTCCAGTGGTTAAGACACCATGTTTCCACTGCAGGGGGCATGGGTTTGATCCCTGGTCAGGGAACTAAGATCCCACATAACACGAGGCAAGGCCAAAAAATAGAAAAAAAAATCCCCACTCTAGAAGAGTTTACAGATGAAAATTTCAAGCCACATGAGGAAAGCTGACATCATACAAGTTACATAAATACAACTAAGGGAAGGTGGATTTTTTTCTAAGGAAATGGAAATAATTATGCACTTGGGAAAAGACTAAATATAACAGTAAAGTTCTCAAAGTGATATAAGAATGAATTGTAAATATAGAGCAAGATAGGAGACTAGTTAAAAAAAAACATTGGCAAGTATCAAGTACTAACAGATATATATTAAACTAATAGATATTAAACAAGAAACCATATCATTGTAAAATACAGAATGGTGACTGAAAATCTCAATATTGAATCTGTACATGGGGCACACTCACAGACTGAACTTTTTAAATAGAATATAAGACTGGGGAATTTAACCAGGATGTAGTACAGAGAGATAAAAAGATAGAAAATGTTAATGGGAAATTAAAATACTTGGAAGAATTCTAGAGATGTTCCAACCTATGTCCAGTAGGAGTTCAGAAGAAGAGAAAGCATGATGGGGAGAAATATTTAAAGAGATGATAGCTAAGAATTTTTCAAACATAAAGAAATATGTGAGTCCCAAGATAGTGCATACTGAGTGCAGAGCAATATAAATAAAAGTCTACATTTGAATACGTTGTAGAGAAATAGCAGAATATCATGAATAAAAAGATCTTAAAGGCAAACAGAGAGAAAAGAGAGATGACCTTCAAATAATTGCATTCTCAGCAGAAACAATGGAAGGTAGCAAGCTGAGGTAACTTGTTAATCACTGGTATTTCCTAAAAGAAGACTGGTTATACTGTGGCATCTTGGTGCATTGAATGCCACAGGGCTATTTAAAGAGTTAAATAAATCTGAATGTCCCATCAGGATGATCTCCAATACTGAATGGGAAGATAGCAAAGTAATAGAAAATAGGTCTATAGTGTACCCAAATGTGTATAAACAAGCAAACAAAAAAGAGACGCAAGAGGGAAGAGATATGGGGACATATGTATACGTATAACTGATTCACTTTGTTATAAAACAGAAACTAACACACCACTGTAAAGCAATTATACTCCAATAAAGATGTTAAAAAAAAAAGAGCAAGATATATATGAAAGATACAGGAGAAACACTTGACTGTGCAGAGGTTTCTGGAAATTTACAGAACAACTTGTAATGAAGGTTGCCCCTGGATAGGTGAACAGGCTGGAGTCTAAAGAAAGAGAGATTTCTTTTTCACTATACACTCTATACACTGTCTGAACATTTAAAATGTGTTTATACAATGCTTTCTCAAAAATAATTTTAAAACTTTCCCAAATTGCATTGCAGACATCAGTGAAATAGAATGACATCATAATATTGAGGGATTATGGGTGTTATTTTGTTCCCCTTGCACTTTGCATTCTAAATTTTCTGCAAAGATTAGATAATGATTTTATAATCAGGGAAAATAAACTAAAATAGAAACAACTTTAATGTAAGTGGAAGTGCAATTTTTAGATAAGTGTCCTTTCATGTAAATAAAGGAAACTAAGAACTCCAGCCTCGGGAGGCATAAAATCGTGGTACCTCTCAACTCCAGTGGGGGTCACATGGAGAATTGCTTGTGAAATAATAATGAGAGGAAAGGAAGAGAAGCATGTAAAATGAAGAATATATTGTTTTTTTAAGAAGTATTTAGTCACCATTATCCCTCTGGACAAGAAGTGGTTGTTTTTTCTCTTTTATAAATACATAGAGACCCTTGCAGAGAAGCTCATATTTTTTACAGTGAACGTCTCAGAAAAGCTTCTTGGCCATAGATGCTAAAAGGAGAAATGGTCAGATGTCTAAATAGCATCTCACATGAAGTAAATCCTCAAAAGCTATTTCTTACCTATTTTTCATCTCCCAGTTTCTCTAGACCTCTAGCTTTTCCCCTTCATGCTGCCCTTTCTAGTCTTCCCATATCAATGAACAGAACTAGGTGCTCCAACAAAAATCATCCATTTCTCTCTTTCCCTCACTACTCACATGGAATCCGTAAGCAAGTTCAGTTGATTATATCCCCAGGTATATCTGGAATAAGTTCATCACTTTCCACCTTCATGGCTACCACCCCAATTTGTGCCACTCCTCCCCCAGCTCCCGCCTCAACAATCCACATCGTGGGTTAGCATTCCCTGCCTGGAAACCTTCCCAGTAATATTTCATGGCAGCCCCCTCATCATTGATTTCTCAGCATCAATCCTTGCTTCACCAACTACTCAGCTTCTATCCCATTCCCTTTCTTTAAGGTTTTCTCTGTAACACTTAACTTTTCTTGAGTGATTGATTGATGGTTGATTAATTGTCTGTCATTCCCATTAGAATTTAAGCACAATAAGAGTGGGGTCCTTAGCTGTCTTGTTCACCAATAACTTCCCAAAGACAAGACCGGGCTGGCACATGGTAGGTCTTCAGTAAATTCTTGATGGATAAATGAACAATGTTCTATGTATATCCTCTGCCAGACTATGAGCATCTGGAAGATAGAATCAGCGTCGTGCATGTTTGCATCCCTGTCATCTGGTACACACAATAGCGCATCTATAAAGCATGTTGGGTTAATGAGAACTGGGGCACACACTTCCTGAGATTTTACTCCATACAGAGGTAGGACCAATACACAGCCCACCCCCAACCCCTCCCTCTGTAAATAACTACCCTAATTATAGAAGGTATTTACAAAGGGTTATGTGTCAGGTACTGTCTTACATGCTTTACACACATTAGCTTACTTAATTTATTTTTTTATTTCTTTATATTGCCGAGGTAAACGTACTTGACATGAGATCCATCCTTAACAGATTTTTAAGTGTAGCCTGCAGTATTGTTATCTACAGGCACACTGTTGTACAGCAGACCACGTAATTATTTGAACAACCCCACACATAGAGCGGGAGCTAACACCATGCCCCCTTTAGAGAGAAGAACGCTAAGACACAGACAGGAAGAGGGCTAGAGCAGAAACTGAATTCAGACTCCTCATTCCCAGGGCTGCCGGGAGCCCATCCCCTTTGCCAACCTGACCCAACCACCACCTTTCTGTCTACATTCTGTTTACCTTACAACTACCTTATCCAACGCCTCTAGCCCTAGGTGACACTCAGATTTAAATCAATTACAACTACATAGATAGGACATCCCCGTTCCTCAGTGACACTAGCCAAGTTTACCTCTCAACAGCCACATGCGGCTAGGTGCTACTTTATCAGAGAGCACAAAGGATCTCTCTTTTGTCACAGAATGTTCACAGACAGCACTGCCTTGGAACATAGATCCTTCAAGGGCAAAGATCACATCTCTACATTTATCATAATTTTTTGGTGGAGTGAAAGGGTCAGCTCCAATAATTACCATAGCAGAAACCCATGATAAATACTTGACATCCATTCCTGAGGTGCGTCTTCACCTCCTGGTGGCAAACTGGAATACCTTGAGACGAATAAGTAAGCATTCGTCTAAATCGCACCCCCCATTGCTGGCTAACGGGGTGGGGGGGGGAGGTTTAAGTTCTTCTGTTCTCAGTGTTGCTCACCGCACCCTACGCAAGAGTCAGCTTCCTTTATCTGCCGATTCTCCTCCTAAGTGGGGATGTGTATTGTGTTCTTTGTTCATTTGGATTTTTCCTCAACAAATATATTTGACTCTTTAGCAGTTCTGAACTTCCAAAACCCTGGAGAGAAAGCTTGAACTCAGGATCTATGAAAGGTGTCTGCCACACTCAAAGCAAAGTCTTCCAAGACTGTGATTCTATTTTCTTACTTTTTTTTTTTTCAGTAGCTGTTTTCAAATTCCATAACATTCTAACGGGTTTTCAGAAGCATGTTAATCAAGACCTTCTGCTTCATTGGCAAGAACCAGAGACATCTGCAACAGTTCAGTACAAGAAGCATACATTAAGGTCCTACTGTGTGCCCGCCTTGTGTTAGGCATTGGGAATTTGGAAAGTTCCTACTATGTCTCTGGTCTGATGCTAGGAACTGGGTGTTTGGAGGTGGTCCCTGGACATCCAGGGGCAGCTGCTTTGCACACTCCTATATACCACTGCCTAGCACAATGTCTGGCATATAGTAGGTACTATAAATACTGATTGAAGAAATGAATGGATGTTTATATGTCCCAATTTTCCATAAGTTGGGAAGTCCCTGGATGTCCTGTCTTCGCAGAAATTGTAGTGGGAAAGACAATCCATAAACAAATAATATACAAATATATAATGTGACACATGCTGATAAATAATAGTAAGAATATTAGGCAGAGAGTAGCGGTTGAAAGCGGGATTTTAGACAGAGAGACAGAAGAGGCTCTCTGATTAGGTGATGTGAATAGAGAAAGAGAGGGATCCATGAGGGCAGAAGGTGTAAGGAGTCACAGCTTTGCCATGGGAGGGGCTCAGCATGCCTGGGGAGAGACTGGAGTGAGTGGCAGAGGTTGAAGGCAGAGATGCACCGGGGCAAAGGGAGAGAGGATCTCACTGGTATCGGAAGGACTTCTGATTTGATTCTGAAGGTTCTGAGCAGAGTTGTGACTTCACAGACTCATATTTTAGAGAATACTCTCTGTATGAAGAGCAGATGTAAGCGGGCAAGGATAGAAACAGGACACAGTTGTAGGAGAACCACAGTCATAACCGAAGGGAGAGGCAATGGGGCCTCGGGTTAGGGTGGTGGTAGCCACATGATCTGCTGGAGAGGAAGAGAAAGGAGGGGAGGAGGACCGCAGGGTCAGTTGGGATTGTGTGAGAGTCTGTGAGGGGGACGTGCACAGGCCTTAGGGATGCACAGAGGATGACACCTGCTCAGGATGACCAGAGATTCCTAGTTACATTTGAATTTCTGATAAACAATCAGTTTTTAGTATAGGTATGGCCCATGTGATATTTAGAACATACTTACATTAAAAAAGTATTCATCGTTCATCTGAAATTCAAATTGAACAGGCTGTTCTGTGTTTTATCTGGCAATCAGACCAGAGGGCATGAGACCCAGGCCTGATGCTCACAGCTAAGCTAGGTATAGAAGAACAGGCAGGTCTTGGCCGTGTGAGTAAAAAGGAAAGGAGTCCCAGGGGAAGGGACCCACTCCCATCCCTTCTCTGAATTTCTGTGGGACTTCAGAGAGCAAGACTCAAACATCTGGCAGGTTGTATGTATGGAGTGGGGAGTGAGGCAGCACAAAGCCCACTTCCGGCGTCTCTAGAAGTCAGAAGTCTGACCAAGGAACAAAGTTCTAGGGAGGCGCCTTTTAACTTCGGTTTAGGAAGAGCTTTATCCTAAAGCCTGGAGTGTATAAGTTTCATGTTCGTTGCTCAAGGGTGAGAGGCCAAGATGCCCATCACTGATTCCTTCTGGTCTAAATATCTGTCTTGTATAGCTTGAGTGAGAGCTTGAAGGGACAGGATTTAGAGATACATTAATTATCAAAACCACCCCCACTGAATGCACAAACATTCAGTGAGGGTCTACCATGTTTCAAGGGCTGCATTCAACGTTCTGTACAAGTTCATACCCAGGCCCACCCAGCTTCAGGCACTGCTGTCTTTTTCTACACTGTTTACTCCCATCCCCACCCCCTACCCCCCCCCCCCGCCACCACCACCACACACACACAAATTGCCCCAACAAAGTGGGAAGGGAAGAGCTTGTTGAGCTGGGCAGATTGCTTGAGCAAACATGTAAAGGTAGAAATGCACGTTGTGATCCTGGGGACAATGAAAAAATCAGTCTGATTTGAAGGGATACAGGAGACAACTGAAGCTTTGTGTGAGCTTGAGTGCTGGCCACCCACCCGTCCACTCTGATGGGAAGTTTGGAAGACCCTGGAGATGGAAAGAAATAGACAGCACAACAGGAGGAAAGCCAGAGAAGCATGCCTCTTTCCAGAGCCTATTCACTGAAGTAGCCAAGGGTGAGAATGAGAAAACACCCTGCCTGTATGAGATTTTTATTAAGAAGCAAATTAAGATGGTAAGTAATGGCCTTTTTGAGTGCATATCCTCGGCAGGGAAACAGCCAATGATTTCAGAGAACTGTATTACTACTTAGTGTTTGCTTATCTTTTTCTCTCCTTACCTGATAATCATCTGTAGCTCTATCTGTCTTTTTAAGTACATGTGAGAAAATAGAAAAGGTTACAGAGGACAGTCAAAGAATTGCATATTATTACCTGGCTTTCCAGAGCTGATTGTGCAATTGTTTGTTTTTGATGAGATAACAATGAAGATAGAACTGTTCAAAGCAAATGGTGTTCAAATTTCATTCATCCAGAACTCACTGCCCCACTCATGCATGGCTGCTCCCTCCCACCACTGAAGAGTCTCCCGGGCACCTCAGTGACTGCCAATGGAACAAAGGATAGAAGGTAAAACCCCTTCTCTTCGACCTCCATGCCCATTGGGACCAATAAAATTCCTATGTTATTGGAATGGTGCTAATTTCTGGATACCGGGTTCTTACATACAGTCTGCCAAACAAGCCCTTTTGCCCACCCTTCATATCTTGCCTGTGTCACCTCTTCCCAGTTAAACACCGTCCTGCTTTTTCCAATCCACCTGCACTCTGTAAAGGTGCCTTTTTTCTCTGTGGTACTTTCCCCCATCACCCCCAGCATATTTCATCACAGTGCCCTTTGTTCCAGTGGATGCAATACACTTCACACTTCAAGGAGGTGTTCCTGCTTCTTTTTTTTTTTGCAGTACGCGGGCCTCTCACTGTTGTGTCCTCTCCCGTTGCGGAGCACAGGCTCCGGACGCGCAGGCTCAGCGGCCATGGCTCACGGGCGCAGCCGCTCCGCGGCATGTGGGATCTTCCCGGACCGGGGCACGAACCCGTGTCCCCTGCATCGGCAGGCGGACTCTCAACCACTGCTCCACCAGGGAAGCCCCTGCTTCTTTATTTACAGGTCTACCTTCCCATGGGTCCATGAGCTCCCCAGGGCAGGGATCATAGTATGTGCATTTCTGGAACACTGTGCCTGGCACAGAGCTACCTTTCCTTGGATTTTTGTCCAATAAATGAATACATAACAAAATGTATGAATTTACCAGGAGTAGAAGGAGAATACTATTTTAGGAGTCTTCTACAGGCTGTGTGACAGACTGCATTTATTCCTATAATGCTACTGGATGCCTTTGCATTTCAAAAGAGAATCATGTTGATTTTTTATGAGTGAAATCACAGATGAGACACCCGTACCATCGATGTAACGAAGGCAGCATCACTGCATGAGATCGGCCCTCTACATTGTCTTCGATCTCACCTGGAAGGTAAGACAAGCTCGTGTGAAAGACTCTGGGCTCTGGAGTCCAAACACTCTGAATTCAAACTCAAACTCTATCGCCACCATCTTATGCAACCTTGGGGAAGTAATCTTGCACTTCTTTTAGCCTCAGTTTCTGCAGCTGTAAAAAAAGGAAAACAAAATTATCAACCACATAAGAATGTTGTTAAGAGTAAGATGAGCCAATACAAGTAAGTCTTAGCACAGCTCCTGCTATAGCAGTATTAAAATAAAGTAAGTCCCCTGCATATGAATGAGTTCTGTCCCAAGGGCATGTCCATAAGTCCAATTTATTCGTTGAGTCCAACAAAGATAGCCTAGGTACCAACTAACACAATTGGCTATATAGTACTGCACTCTAATAGGTTTATAATACTTTTCACACAAATAATACATAAAAAACAAACACAAAAAATAAAGAAAACATTTTAATCTTACAGTAGTACAGTACAACAGCTGGCATACAGGGGCTGGCATCGAGTGAACAGGCAAGAAGTGTTACTGACTGGAGGAGGGAGAGGAGATGGGAGATGGTAGAGCTGAAGAATCATCAGCAATAGGAGACGGAGGGCGAGCTGCAATGTCACTCACGCCTGACGCTGATGGCACAGGTTCTGGTGCCTTGCTGGATTCAATTCTATTTCCCCCTTGAATTCAATTTTATCTACCCTCTTTAAAAAAGCGATCCAGTGATGTCTGGGTAGTAGCTCTTTTTTTCCCACCATAGGTGATATTGTAGCACTGGATTGCATTCTGAACGGCTGCTGCAACTTTCATGTATCATTCTATGTTTGGGTCCTGTGCCTCAAAAACTAACAGTGCCTCCTCAGATAAAGAAAATCCCCTTGCCATTTCCTGCATCATGAATCTCTTTGGTTCTTCAGTTACTTCTTCTTCCTCTTGTCCCTCTTCATCCTTTCTCTGGGCCTCCAATTCCAACAGCTCTTCACTAGTAAGGTCTTTGTGTTATACAGCAAGGAGTTCGATGAAGTCATCCTCTTGTAGATCTAGCTCCAGCTTCTTGCTGAGGGTCACTAAGTTGCTGAAGACCTCTTTGGACTCCTCACCCACCTTCTCAAATCCACAAAAATCATGAACAAACTTCACACAAATGTTCCTCCAAACCCCATTCATGGTGATGGCTGTAACCTCACTCCAAGCAAAGTCAATGTTTTTTATGGCCTTGTAGATGTTATAGTCCTTCCAAAATTGTCATAAGGTTCTTCCTGATTCATCACTTGCCTTTAGTGCCTGACGAAAAGTGTGACATAAATAATATTTCTTGAAAGTTGCTATAACTCCCTAGTCCATAGGTTGGATGAGCAACGTAGTATTCAGTGGCAGATGCACTACTTTGACATTGGGATGAAAGTCATCCAAGAATGGGGGGTAGCCCAGAGCATTTTCGAGCAGCAAAAGAATGTTGAATGGGACGTCCTTCTCCAAGCAATATTTCTCTACCTCCAGGATAAAGTGGTGGAAAAACCAGTCCTGGAAAATGGCCTGTGTCACCCAGGCTTTGGGGTTACTCTTCTGCACAACAGGAAGAGAGCCATTGGCTATGTTTTCAAAGGCTCTTGGGTTCTCTGAATGATAAACTAAGAGAGGTTTCAGCTTCATATTGCTGGAAGCATTGCCACCAAACAACAGAGTTAGCGTATCCTTTGCTGCTTTATAGCCTGGCATCAACTTTTCCTCCTTACTGATGTAACTGCGGTCTCACATCCTCTTCCAGTACAGTCCTGTCTCATCCACATTAAAAACCCGCTCGGGTAAATACTCACCTTCATCAATAATTTCTCCAAGCGTTTCAGGAGATTCCCTGAATCGGGCAGCTACCTTATCTGCACTCGCTGCCTCGCCACTTACTTTTACATTGGGAAGGTTTGTTCTAGCCTTGAACCAATGAAACCAACCACGGCTGGCATTAAAAGATGCACCCTCTGATTCTTTGCCATGTTTCTTCTTCAAGTATTCATAAAGGCTTTTAGCTTTCTCTCTTTTTTTCCCCATATTTTTTTAAAATTTTATTGCATTTATTTTTTATAAAGAAGGTTCTTATTAGTTAGCTATTTTATACATATTAGTGTATACATGTAAATCCCAGTCTCCCAATTCATCTCACTACCACCACCTCCCCACCACTTTCCCCCTTTGGTATCCATATGTTTGTTCTCTACACCTGAGTCTCTATTTCTGCCTTGCAAACCGGTTTACCTGTACGATTTTTGTAGATTCCACATATATGCGTTAATATACGATACTTGTTTTTCTCTATTTGACTTATTTTACTCTGTATGACAGACTCTAGGTTCATCCTCCTCACTACAAATAATTCAGTTTGGTTTCTTTTTATGGCTGAATAATATTCCATTGTATATATGTGCCACATCTTCTTTATCCGTTCAAAGGACACTTAGGTTGCTTCCATGACCTGTTTATTGTAAATAATGCTGCAGTGAACATTGTGGTACATGACTGTTTTTGAATTACGGTTTTCTCAGGGTATATGCCCAGTAGTGGGATTGCTATGTCATATAGTAGTTCTATTTTTAGTTTTTTAAGGAACCTCCATACTGCTCTCCATAGTGGCTGTATCAATTTACATTCCCACCAACAGTGCAAAAGGGTTCCTTTTCTCTACACCCTCTCCAGCATTTGTTGTTTCTAGATATTCTGATGATGCCCATTATAACCGGTGTGAGGTGATACCTCATTGTAGTTTTGATTTGCATTTCTCTAATAATTAGTGATGTTGAGCATCTTTTCATGTGCTTCTTTGTCATCTGTATGTCTTCTTTGGAGAAGAATGTCTACTTAGGTCTTCCACCCATTTTTGGATTGGGTTTTTTGCTTTTTTAATATTGAGCTGCATGAGCTGTTGATATGTTTTGGAGAATAATCCTTTGTACGTTGATTCATTTGCACATATTTTCTCCCATTCTGAGGGTTACCTTTTCATCTTGTTTGTAGTTTCCTTTGCTGTGCAAACGCTTTTAAGTTTCATTAGGTCCCATTTGTTTATTTTTTATTTTATTTCCATAGTCTAGGAGATGGATCAAAAAAGATCTTGCTGTGATTTATGTCAAAGAGTGTTCTTCCTATATTTTCTTCTAAGAGTTTTATAGTGTCTGGTCTTACATTTAGGTCTTTAATCCATTTTGAGTTTATTTTTGTGTATGGTGTTAGGGAGTGTTCTAATTTCATTCTTTTACATGTAGCTGTCCAGTTTTCCCAGCACCACTTATTGAAGGGACTGTCTTTTCTCCATTGTATATCCTTGCCTCCTTTGTCATAGATTAGTTGAGCATAGGTATGTGGGTTTTTCTCTGAGCTTTCTATCCTGTTCCATCGATCTATATTTCTGTTTTTGTGCCAGTACCATATTGTCTTGATTATTTTAGCTTTGTAATATAGTCTGAAGTCAGGGAGTCTGATTCCTCCAGCTCTGTTTTTTTCACTCAAGACTGCTTTGGCTATTTGGGGTCTTTTGTATGTCCATACAAATTTTAAGATTTTTTTGCTCTAGTTCTGTAAATATGCCACTGGTAATTTCATAGGGATCACATTGTATCTGTAGATTGCTTTGGGTAGTATAGTCATTTTCACAATATTGATTCTTCCAATCCAAGAACATGGTATATCTCTCCACCTGTTTGTGTCATCTTTGGTTTCTTTCATCACTGTCTTATAGTTTTTTGAGTACAGGTATTTTACCTCCTTAGGTAGTTTTCTTCCCAAGTATTTTGTTCTCTTTGTTGCAATGGTGAATGGGATTGTTTCCTTAATTTCTCTTTCTGATCTTTCATTGTTAGTGTATAAAAATGCAAGAGATTTCTGTTCATTAATTTTGTATCCTGCAACTTTACCAAATTCATTGATTAGCTCTAGTAGTTTTCTGGTGGCATCTTTAGGATCCTTTATGTATAGTATCATGTCATCTGCAAAAAGCGACAGTTTTACTTCTTCTTTTCCAATCTGTATTCCTTTTATTTCTTTTTCTTCTCTGATTGCCATGGCTAAGACTTCCAAAACTATGTTGAATAATAGTAGTGAGAGTGGACATTCTTGTCTTTTACCTGATCTTAGAGGAAATGCTTTCAGTTTTTCATCACTGAGAATGATGTTTGCTGTGGGTTTGTCATATATGGCCTTTATTATGTTGAGGTAGGTTCCCTCTATGCCCACTTTCTGGAGACTTTTTATCATAAATTGGTGTTGAATTTTGTCAAAAGCTTTTTCTGCATCTATTGAGATGATCATATGGTTTTTCTTCTTCAGTTTGCTAATATGGTGTATCACATTGATTGTTTTGTGTATATTGAAGAATCCTTGCATCCCTGGGATAAATCCCACTTGATCATGGTGTATGATCCTTTTAATATGGTGTTGAATTCTCTTTGCTAGTATTTTGTTGAGGATTTTTGCATCTATGTTCATCAGTGATATTGGTCTGTAATTTTCTTTTTTTGTAGTATCTTTGTCTGGTTTTGGTATCAGGGTGATGGTGGCCTCATAGAATGAGTTTGGGAGTGTTCCTTCCTCTGTAATTTTTTGGAAGAGTTTGAGAAGGATGAGTGTTAGCGCTTCTCTAAATGTTTGATAGAATTCACCTGTGAAGCTATCTGGTCCTGTACTTTTGTTTGTTGGAAGATTTTTAATCACAGTTTCAATTTCATTACTTGTGATTGGTCAGTTCATGTTTTCTATTTCTTCCTGGTTCAGTCTTGGAAGGTTATACCTTTCTAAGAATTTGTCCATTTCTTCCCGGTTGTCCATTTTATTGGCATAGAGTTGCTTGTAGTAGTCTCTTAGGTGCTTTGTATTTCTGCAGTGTCTGTTGTAATTTCTTTTTCATTTCTAATTTTAATGATTTGAGTCCTCTCCCTCTTTTTCTTGATGAGTCTGGCTAATGGTTTATCAATTTTGTTTATCTTCTCAAAGAACCAGGTTTTAGTTTTATTGGTCTATTGTTTATTGATTTATTGATCAATTGTTTTCTTTGTTTCTATTTCATTTATTTCTGCTCTGATCTTTATGATTTCTTTCCTTCTACTAAGTTTGGGTTTTGTTTGTTCTTCTTTTCTAGTTCTTTTAGGTATAAGGTTAGGTTGTTTATTTGAGATTTTTCTTGTTTCTTGAGGTCGGATTGTATTGCTATAAACTTCCCTCTTAGAACTTCTTTTGCTGCATCCCATAGGTTTTGGATCATCGTGTTTTCACTGTCATTTGTCTCTAGGTATTTTCTGGTTTCCTCTTTGATTTCTTCAGTGATCTCGTGGTTATTTAGTAACGTATTGTTTAGCTTCCATGTGTTTGTGTTTTTTACATTTTTTCCCTGCAATTGATTTCTAATGTCATAGTGTTGTGGTGGGAAAAGATGCTTGATATGATTTCAGTTTTCTTAAATTTACCAAGGCTTGATTTGTGACCCAAGATGTGACCTATCCTGGAGAATGTTCCGCGTGCACTTGAGAAGTGTAATCTGCTCTTTTTGGATAGAATGTCTTATAAATATCAATTAAATCTACATGGTCTATTGTGTTAGTTTAAGCTTGTGTTTCCTTATTAATTTTCTGTCTGGATGATCTGTCCATTGGTGTAAGTGAGGTGTTAATGTCACACACTATTATTGTATTACTGTTGATTTCCTGTTTTATAGCTGTTAGCAGTTGCCTTATGCATTGAGGTGCTCCTATGTTGGGTGCATGTATATTTATAATTGTTATATCTTCTTCTTGGATTGATCCCTTGATCATTATATACTGTCCTTCCTTGTTTCTTATAACATGTTTTATTATAAAGTCTATTTTATCTGATATAAGTACTGCTACTCCAGCTTTCTTTTGATATCCATTTGCATGGAATATCTTTTTCCCTTCCCTCACCTTCAGTTAGTATGTGTCCCTAAGTCTGAAGTGGGTCTCTTGTAGACAGTATATATATATAGGTCTTGTTTTTGTATCCATTCAGTAAGCCTGTATCTTGTGGTTGGAGCATTTAATCCATTCACGTTTAAGGTAAATATCGATATGTAAGTTCCTATGATCATTTTCTTAATTGTTATGGGCTTGTTTTTGTAGGTCCTTTTCTTCTCTTGTGTTTCCCACTTAGAGAAGTTCCTTTAAGATTTGTTGTAGAGCTGGTTCAGTGGCGCTGAATTCTCTTAGCTCTTGCTTGTCTGTAAAGCTTTTGATTTCTCCAACTAATCTGAATGAGATCCTTGCCAGGTAGAGTAATCTTGGTTGTTGGTTCTTCCTTTTCATCACTTTAAATATATCATGCCACTCCCTTCTGGCTTGTAGAGTTTCTGCCGAGAAATCAGCTGTTAACCTTATGGGAGTTCCCTTGTATGTTATCTGTTGTTTTTCCCTTGTTGATTTCAATATTTTTTCTTTGTCTTTAATTTTTGTCAGTTTGATTACTATGTGTCTCGGTGTGTTTCTCCTTGGGTTTTATCCTGCCTGGGACTGTCTGTGCTTCCTGGTCTTGGGTGGCTATTTGCTTTCCCATGTTAGGGAAGTTTTTGACTATAATCTCTTCAAATATTTTCTTGGGTCCTTTCTCTCTCTCTTCTCCTTCTGGGACCCCTATAACGTGAATGTTGTTGAGCTTAACATTGTTCCAGAGGTCTCTTAGGCTGTCTTCATTTCTTTTCATTTTTTTTTTCTTTATTCTATTCTGTGGCAGTGAATTCCACAATTCTGTCTTCCAGGTCACTTATCCGTTCTTCTGTCTCAGTTATTCTGCTACTGATTCCTTCTAGTGTATTTTTCCTTTCAGTTATTGTATTGTTCATCTCTGTTTGTTTGTTCTTTAATTATTCTAGGTCTTTGTTAAACATTTCTTGCATCTTCTTGATCTTTGCCTCCATTCTTTTTCCGAGGTCCTGGATCATTTTCACTATCATTATCCTGAATTCTTTTTCAGGAAGGTTGCCTATCTCCACTTCATTTAGTTGTTTTTCTGGGATTTTATCTTGTTCCTTCATCTGGTACATAGTCCTCTGCCTTTTCATTTTCCCTATCTTTCTGTGAATGTGGTTTTCATTCCACAGGCTGCAGAATTGTAGTTCTTCTTGCTTCTCTAGGTTTCTTTTGAATCAGCATTAAGGTGAGCAGGACTTGACACTGGTATTTATCCTGCATCCACACACTGAGAAGTTTCTTCACCTCCTCCATCACTTTTCCACACTTCTTTCATATTTTTTCAACATCATCATCATAGCAGACTTCACATTCCATGATCTTGTCCTTGTTCTTTAGAATCGTGCCAATAGTTGAATGATTCACATTATGAGAATTAGTGACATCTACCAAATTTTTGCCTTGCTCCACTTTTTCAATTATTTTCACTTTTGTTTCCACTGTTATAGCTTGGCACTTCTAAGCAGTACCAGATATATCACTGCTGCTTTTATATTTGCTTCCAGACATCCTGCTCTTGAAATAAAGATATTGCACTAATGGACTCTATACAGTACAGTACACAAAAGCACAACCATGTGTAGAGGATGCACACACATGACAATGAATGCCAGACACATGAACTAACTTACATCATTGGACATGTGAATGCATGTTCACATCTTTGAAAACTTGCAGCTTGAAGGTTCATATGTAGGGGACTTACTGTACTAGGTATTATTACTTGTACCATCCTTTATTTTCAGTCATGCATTCAGCTATTTATTACTTCATCTCTTCAGCAGAGATGTCAGTAGGTCAAGCCTCATAGTACACAGTTGTCACCACATGCCTTGTTTTCATGAACCCTTGGAAAGTTCTTAGGCTCAGTCCAGTACCTCTTGCCCTAATCTATCCTGCACTGCACTGCCCAAACCAACCTTTCTATCTTCTAGGGTCCAATCTCATGGCACATCTTCCATGGATGGCTCCACCCTTCCCAGATCTGATGACTTACCCACTGACTGGCTTTGGCTTTCTGTATGCAATCTTGGTTACAAGATTGGTTCATCTGCTTCCTCTGACTGCTTGAATGCAGCCAAATATTATGTCTGCACTAGTCCAGGCCCTGAGATCTCACACCAGCAGAAGAATTTAGATTGGATGGCTTATGCAATTCCTTTCAGATAAATGAGGCAGTGCTGAGACGGAGAATTTCACAGCTTCTGAGTTCTCTGTAAGTAAAATTGAATATAGATAATCTTTTGGAAGGGATCTGCCATAGTTTATTTATAGCTGGGTTAATGGGAGTTGGGGGAGGTGGAGTGTGGTGTGTAGCAGATGCCGGCTAGACACTCACTGTTCCAGTTACTCACTGCTGTGCAACAACTCCAAAACTTAGTGGATTAAAACAACAATGTATTGTTTTTACTGCTCATGATTTTGTGAGTTAAGAATTTGGAAGATATATATATAGAATATATACAATATAATATTATTATAAAATATCTTTAAGTCTACTAAAGTTCTACCTCCAAAAGCTATAATTAGATTAGAGAGCAGAAAAATCTTAACTCAAGTTATATTAAGGAACATGAAGAAATGGATTCCGTGCAGCGATGCACATCATCAGTTAACGTGTATGTCAATAACCAAATTGGTACATCAGATTATGTAGCATTGTTCCAGAAACCAGCCCTGCATTATTCAAGAAATCCAGAAAGAATAGGGAATGGAATTATGCTGATTTTTAAATATAATTTCCCAGTAGTTTAAGAAGAATAAGTTTTTCATTTAAAAAGCCAGCAGGATCAGCAGGCAACTAAGTTCTGTTTTAGTTGGAAATCAGTGGGTGGGAATATAAAGTCACATTTTTTTTCCTAAATGGAACTAGAGAAGCAGCAGATCTAACAAGCTGTAATCAGCCAAATTTCTTTTTTTATAAATACATGAGTAAAAACTTGGGGTTTTTCCTTTTTACATGACATCTTTTAATCCAACATAGCAATAGCAAATCACCTTTGCAAATCTCAATTCCTTTTTGCTGCACAAAAATCTTTCTTTGGAGGAAGTCAAAAGAGGCTTATCTGAAATCCCACAAATCTATGGGAAATTGGGGATTTAAGAGGCCAAAATAGTCCAGGGCCATGTGCATATGAAAGTAAAGGAGTATAATTATCTTACAGGAACTCACCTGTCCCTACTCCAAAGTAAGGCAGCCCAGGGGCACCAGTTCCCTGTAACAAAGTTGGGGGAACCTGTTAGGCCAGGGATGGGTGAGAGGGGTCAGTTTTCTTAAATAGCTGAGAGAGGATTGAGCCGGGGGTGAGGCACAGCCAGGGATCTTAGAAAGACATCTAAGGCTCAGGGCCAGAGAAGGAGGGTCACCCAGTGGCTGCAAATGAGGACTGAAATGGATCATATTAGCTTATGCCCCTCACCAGCCACTGTCCTTGGACCAGTTTCTTCATCTACACAGTAGGATTTATGATGCCTACATATCATCTTTGACAATCAAGTGACAAAAATGCACATGAAGTGTTTAGTTCAATTCCTGGCATGTAGGTATGACCCATAAAGGGTCCAAGAGGCAATGGCAGTCTAAAATTGGTCATTGAACAAACAGGTCAAGATCCAGCTAAGTGTCCAGGCAGACCAGGAACGGAAAAGCAAACTGGGCACATCTCTGGGGCATTCCTAACACACTGCTGTTAGGCAAGGGTGACTGGGCACTGATTGAGGGCAGTTGCTGTCACACCCAACATAACGATGGCATCAAACACTAATGTACCTTCCTGTATGTCACAGATCTCTTCCTCGATAGCTTGTGTGTGGGTGCATTTTTGTGTGTATATGTGTGTTTGTCTGTGTATGGCAGGGGAAGTATTTAACAAATCTTATCCTACTTACACTAACGTGGTTTGCAACAGAAATGCTGAAGTGAATCCCTTTAGAGGAGGATATTCTGACCAAGCAATTACTCAGAGCATACTTTTTCTGTGGTGCACCTTTGATTGGTGCATTCATTTTTACCGCAAGTCAAGTCAGTACCAAGAGTGTGATACTCGTGTCGGAATATCAGGGTGAAAATTCTGGCTCTTCAACTTACTTAGGCAAGTGGCTTAACCATCCTCTCTGCCTCAGTTTCCTTATTTTCAAATGGGTATGATGTCAACTCATTTAATTAAGATTAAATGAGATCGTGCATTTGGAGTGCCCAAGATAATACTTGACACATAGCTGAAGTGCACAATAAGTGTTAGCTACTTTATTCTATTCCATCTCATGTCATTGCTCCAGCACTGCCATCATCCACTTCCTTGTCCTAGAGATCTTGTAGGGAACCTGGACAATCTCCTTTCTACCACTCTTCCTAAAATTTGTCATTAAGCCCATAGATTCTACAGTCATAATGTGTTAGGGCACTGCTTCCTCCCTTTCTCCCACTGACCCTCTTCTGGTTCAGACCATCACTATTCCATGCTGCATTTTCAGTGATAACCCCCACATGATTTCCATATATCATTATTCATGCTCCATCTCTAGGTTCCTCCCAGACCCTCACCAAAGCCACCCAGAAATGGTAAGAAGCTTTCCATAGCTCTCCAAGGCCAACCCTGACCTGGACCCATTTTGCCTATTTCCTCATCTCAATGCCCCTCCCAGGACCCCCAAAGCCATCTACACCAGTCTTCTCCCCACTATCCCAAGAGCTCTAGCTCTTTTTGGTCACTACACTAGTCTCTTTGAGTTTTAAAAGAAGAGCTATTTCATTGCAATGTTCATAGCAGCACTATTTACAATAGGTAGGACATGGAAGCAACTTAAATGTCCATCAACAGAGGAATGGATAAAAGAGATGTAGTACATATGTACAGTGGAATACCACTCAACCAAAAAAAGGAACGAAATTGGGTCATTTATAGAGTCGTGGATGGACCTGGAGAGTGTCATACAGAGTGAAGCAAGTCAGAAAGAGAAAAATAAATATCGTATATTAACACATATATGTGGAATCTAGAAAAATGATTATCTTATTTGCAAAGCAGAAATAGAGACACAGACATAGAGAACAAATGTATGGATACCAAGGGGGAAAGGGGTGGGATGGGAGGGATTGGAAGATTGGGACTGACACATATACACTATTGATACTATGTATAAAATAGACAACTGATGAGAACATACTGTATGGCACAGGTAACTCTACTTAATGCACTGTAGTGTCCTAAGTAGAGAGGATATATGTATGTGTGACTGATTCATTTTGCTGTGCAGTAGAAGCTAACACAACATTGTAAAGAACCTATACTCCAATAAAAATATTTTAAAAATTAAATAAAATAACAGAAGAGCTATCTACATCTATATATTACACCAACCATACCGCGGCTCTTGGGGTTTTACCTCTTTTCTCATTCTGTATTTCAATATGCCTAGTTAAGCTTGACACTTAGTGGGTGCATCATAAATACACATTAAGTGATAAAGGGGAAAACCCAGGTCATTCTAAAGGACAAACATTTTGGTGTGAATTTCAGAACATTCCCTGGGTTGAAAGTTACTCATTCAAGAATCTCCCGCAGAGAGATAAGCAAGCCCTACTTGTTGAGTTGTGTATAATTAGACTATGACAAATAGGTCCAGAGCATGTCATAAAGAGTAATCTTTGTGAGCAGAAGCTCTCTTGCCCTTGAGGAGCTTTCAGTGTCACTCTAATCTTGTATTCTAAAATCTTGGGTATATTTCTGTCAAACAGAGGCACCTCCTGATTTCCTTCTTCGTGGGTGGACAGTAGAGATGTGCGGAGTCCCAGACATCAGAAAAACACACAATTATATGTGTTCAGCTATTCGACAATTCAGTGGTATTCAGCATGATCAGTATATCCTTATTTAGTGCCTAATACATGCAAAATGTAAAGCTATAAAATAAGAAGGGAGATGGGCAGTCACAAATGCAATAATTACCCAGTTTGGCCAGACTGTAAGGCACTAGTGGATGCATATGGAAAATGCCACTGGAAAGGTAAATTAAGATAGAATGGTAGAAAGACTTGAATGCCAAACTGAAGAATGATGGATTACTAGCTGGGTGTACATGAGTCCCATCTCTTAGCAGACAGATGCAGGCATCGTGCCCTTGCAGTATGACTTCTGCCTTGTTATACCAACAAGACTCATGACTTAAAAGAAATCCAGTTCAGGTTTCCACTTTGCCTCTAGAACGGAGGGTTCACAAGTCAGGTTGCTTCCCCAGGTCCACAGTCTGGAGAAAATGCTGAAAGCTGAGGGAATGGATCTGAAATCCTCAGTTCTAAGGAAGCGGCTCA
Source organism: Grampus griseus (assembly GCF_964374135.1). Lineage (NCBI taxonomy): Eukaryota > Metazoa > Chordata > Mammalia > Artiodactyla > Delphinidae > Grampus > Grampus griseus. Next base: position 6,264,582 of record NC_139018.1, on the reverse strand, counting down.
AACCCTCCAGCAGTGAGACCCCAGGGGCTTCCTGGGAAACAGGTGTGAGAAGCATCAGGGAGCTGCTGGCACCAGGATAGGGGGCACTGAAAAGACACCTTGATCTCCAGCAACAGACGTGGGTTCAAATTGTGGTTGGTCATTTATTTCCTTTGTGGCTTTGAATGCCATTAACTTTCTGTACCTCTACTCACTCATCTGTCCAATGGGAGAAGACAAAATTCCTGGCTGAATGGACACCTTTTTTTCCAAAATTGTGTCCATTTCCCCAATGATCAGTTGTTCAAAATAATAAATGAAGCTAAATCTGGACTTGGAATCTACAACTACAGTCTGACTAAATGAGCACACAACAGCAGCTCCAGGACTAGGGGGCATCCACAGGGGAACACTCAGGGCGGCATTAGATGCAGAATGACTGTGCACCATGAGGACGCCTTTTCACTTAACCCTTTCTTTCCCTTTCCTTTTCACCTTACAGACCAAACTGAGGGTGCTACCTGTGGGTAACATCAAAGGGTTCTGTGAGGTTTAAAATGAGATCACAGGACAGCTGTATGCACAATTGTTTTGTAATCTGTAAAGTCCCATGCTATGAGTTACTGATGAGGATGATGACAATGACAATGATGATGATGATGGTGATGATGATTCTCAGGGGTTTGATCCCTAGGAAAGCAAACAACGGTAGCCTGTCTTTTCCAATGTTTTCGTCTATATATTTATGTATATTTACTTACCTCTACCCTATTATCGATAGAGAGGATTTAAAGCGGTTTAAAACAAATATAGTAATGGCATGTTTCGAAAATAAAATGAAATTGAAAATAGGAACAAGAGAAAGGGATAATGCCATTATCTGGAGTAGAAGAGTTAATATAATCTCTGGGTCATCAGCTTCTGGCAGCCAAGGCAAAGAGGAGAGCATGAACCATCCATCACTTTCATTACCAGAGCAGAAGAAGCCAGACAGTTCTTCAGGAGAAGTGACTGATACTAAACTCCAGTAGGAATGCTTCTAGGGTGTCCATGGTCAGACATAAAGTCCAGAGGAGCAGCTGACCCTGGTTGGGTTGGGGCTCAGGGGAAAGGAAGGCTTTTGGGTAAAGGATAGCTCAGGTGAGTCTTGAAGAGGACCAGAATTGGATCAGGAAGGATGGGCATTCTAGGCAGGGAAGCAGCATGGGCAGACGTGGTCGACGCAGCCACTGCATTCATGACTACATGTGGGTGCCCCATAAATATGTGTCCAATGGAAAAAGCCAAAGAGGATATGAATAAACCAGTCAGAAAACAAAACCAAAGGACTAGTTAGCTCAGAAATTCAACACAGCCAAACTTGCCGGCCGCTTCAATGAGTCTGTGTGTTATTTAATAATGCAATACTAACATGCTTAAACGGAAGCCTTCTTTGTCTTTCTTTTGCTACAATCTTTGTCTAAATGGCACCAAGCAATGTGACTCTCTCTGGAATATTCTAGCGCCATAATGCTTCCCCAGCAGGCACTGATATCAGCAAACCTCCGGAGGGGAGGTGACACAAGGCTTCCTCCCAGGTCACAAATCCAGACTGACTTTTTGAATAAGAGAAACTGAAAAACTCCCAAAGCACCTTGTCGATTAGCTGACACTGAGTCTTACTGAGTTTGGTCAGCGTATTTTCTGCAGCCTGATGATGCACAGGTTGTAGCAGAGCTAAACAAGCAATGATAGCTAACAGTTCAGAACCCAGTTACTGTTTATTTAACAAACCGGGGAACCTGGCTTCTATTGCATGCCAGCTCATGAAGGCACTAGGGATCCAGGTAAATAAACCACTGTCCTTTCCTTCTCCCATGGCTCTCGGCCCCTCTCTGCCCACTGTTCTCACCTCATCCCATTTGCCTCTTTGGTCTCTCCCTCCCCAATTCTCTCCCCCTACACCCATTTCTCTCTCTTCTCTCTTTTCCTCTTCCTTTTTCTCTCCTTCCCCTCCCCTCTCCCCATAGAAAAGTGCTTTATCCTCAGGGTCTCCAATGTCACACTGACATGTCTAGAAATGGGTCATTTTTCACTCACTCTGCTCCTTATTAGGAAAGTTCATTCAATCCAGTTACTCATGTATCCTTTCAGCTCTGGGGGAAAAAACCTCCTGTTATGTCTTTGATAATTTCTTACCCATCTATTTTCCTTTTCTCTCAATAGATTGCATATTGGGTTTGGTAGGCAGAAAAATGGTCCCCCAGAGATGCTCATGTCTAATTCCCAGGACCTGTGACCCACAGCTGTCAGAGCAAGAAGGGAGCTCAAGCATCCCCCCCACCTCCCGCTGCCATTCAGCATTGCAGACGAGTTCTCAGAAGAAGGGAACTGCCAAGGGGACAAGGATTTCGTGAGCAGCTACTAGCTCCTCTGCAAACTTTTGAGACTGCATTCTCTGACTTTGCAACACATGGCAACAGATTGTTGAATCTCTAGGAGCCAGAACTCTGAATTTCATTTAGCATTTAATTAACTGGAATAGACTAAGAACTCAGTGGCAGCCTCCTGATTGCAATCTGTGGATGGATGGGCATTTTTATCTGAAAATGATGACCAGCTTATCTTCTGTCGTGCAGCTATCACACATGATATGTATCTCTTGTTATCCCAGCCAATCAACACAGAAAGTTTATTAAGATTCTATCATTCGAAATTATCACCAATGATAGGATTTTTCATCTGAATGTGCTTGTGTGCAATACCGTATTTTGTCTAAGAGACCCTCAAGGAGAACGAGAGGGAATGTTATCATTAAGGAGGGCGCAGTGAATCTACGGTCAACGACCAAGTCATTGAAGGAGTGTGGCCGCCCAGATGACTCTAATAACTTGATCACTTAAAAAGAAGTTTATTACTCCTCTTTAAAAAAAAAAATTGACATGGCTGCAGAGGAAGGAATCAGAGTGATCCTATAGTAAGAAGGAAAAAAAGCAATTGCTTAGGTGAGTAACTGGAAAGGCAAGCCATATGATTCTATGTTTTGCTAAAAGAGGGCTCTGACCTTCCTAGAAGCCATAAAAAAAAAGAACTGTGATCAGTTCTGAGATTTTGGGGTCCCATGAAATGAATCCATTATTTATGAGAAGCCAGCTTTCACCTGGGTCATCTATGGACAGGAAATTTAGAGAAGAACACACTCCCTCAATCACTCAGGTATCAATCCATACAATCAACACATTTCCCTTGATGTGTGGTCACCCTGTTGGTGCTGGGGTTTCAGTGCTAAATCAAACTTACCTGTGGACAAGCCTCGCTGCGTGGCAAGTGGGCAGTGAGACAATCACAGTAAAGTGTGAGGATGCTTCTATGGAGGTGTGCGAAGCATCCACTGAGGACCCAGGGGCTCGGCTGATCTCCTGAGCTCTGTGAAATTGGAGATGTTTTCATGGACAAGACATAGATGTAAAAGAGAGACATTCATCTAGGAGATGAGGAAGGCGACCTCAGTGAAGTCAGGCACGGAGACGAGACACAATCATACATCATGATTGATTTCTGTGTGGGCTGTTATCGATAAGTGTTATCCTCTCTTCCCTGGCTGAAAGCGCCAAGGGACCACTCTGGACACTCCCAGCACAGGATCTGGCATGTGGTGGCAGTTGAACAGGTTCCTAAGGAAAGAATGAAGGAAACAAGAGACATACTGAGCAAAGCCTTGGTAACCTGGAGCTGTGGCAGATGCTCTTGGCAATTAGGCAACCAGAATTATCTGCTTAAGATTTTACCAAAGTAATTTGGGCAGCATTGTTTGTCTAACACTGATCAGAGGTCCACATAGAGGATTTTATCAGTTTTCCAGAGACCTCTGGAGTTTACAAGACTGCTTGACATCCTACATCTAAGCTGATGCCCACAAACATCTGATAAGGGAAAGTATTAGCCTGGTGCGGTATGAGGCTGCGAATAAGTCTAGGGGCAATAATTTTGCTCTAACTCCTTCCTGTTACATTGTTGTTCGGGTCTATGTATCTGCCTCCCCCACTTATGCTGTGAGCTCTCTGCATTTTCATAGCAAATTCCAAAAACCTTGGATGAAATCAGAATTGCACCACCTGGGAGCTGAGTGAGCCTTGGGCACACAAATAACTAAGCCTTTCTGAATTTTAAATGCCTCTTCAGGTAAATGTAGAGAGAACGAAATTTGTCCGTACACAACTCAAAAGAGTTGCGAAACTTCTGGTGTCCCCAAACCCGACATGGTCAATCTCCAAAGTCTTCAAACGCTCCCCCCCCCACTCTCCTCTTTCAAACCATACCTACTATCTTGGGAGCAGGTCTGAAAAACTCTGTTCTCCCGACTTCCTTTCACTTCTCCCCATTTTTAGAAAAATAAGGAACAGGGAGGCTCCCAGCAGGCTCTCCATCTTCAGCCTTTCACATCTCTCCAGGACCCCAGGACTCCCGTCTTTCCTCACCATCTTTCTTGTTTTCCTGAGTTTTTACCCAGTTAGGGGACCTATTCCCCTAATATTTCAACAAAAATGGGGCCCTCTCTTTAGAGGCAGGGCCATAATCTGAGGAGCAGTGCTGGACTACAGGCATTTTAGTAAGCAACCATTAAACAGGTTCTGGCTGCCTGTTGATGCAGTGAGGTCTTCTAACTGGGTACAGTGAAAAACAAGCTAGAAGAACCCTGGCCCAGAAGACTGTGCAAAAAAAATTTTTTTCTTTTTTTTTCTGTCATTCAGCTTTATTTTCACGCTGGTTTTTGGTTCCCCAAGAGCTGCATGAGTCATCGTCTTGGCCACCTGACAGGGGCTCCCTGGGACTGGGCACTGTGGGCAGGATGCCTCTGAAAAGAGCTGAAGAGAGAGGAATCATGCTTATCTTTACCACCACTGGGGAAGGCCCAGGCTGAGGGCAGGAAGAGGCTCCAGTGCCACCTGGGGAGAGAACAGAGAGAGGCTTGGGCACCAACTCCCAGTGGCCACTCAACACAAGGCCATCACCCCCAGGGTCACTGTGACTTACTGGAGCAAGCACAGTCTTCTGGGCCAGGTTCTTCTAGCTTGTTTTTCACTGTACCCAGTTAGGAGACCTCACTGCATTAACAGGCAGCCAGAACCTGTTTAATGGTTGCTTACTAAAATGCCTGTAATCCAGCACTACTCCTCAGATTATGGCCCTGTCTCTAAAGAGAGGGCCCCATTTTGGGAGCTTCTTGGTCCTGAGAGTTAACAGAGGCTCAGGAAGGATACACGGCACGGGATTCACAGTCGCTGGCCTTCCACTGCTGGAGACAATTTAACATCTGAGGGAAGATGAGAGGAAAGGAGGGACCAGCCCTCTCTGCCCTGTCTCATCTGCTCCTGGCTATATGCTCCTATAAGAAAAGTGATAAGTAGCCTGAAACCCATAGTACCAGGGCCTACCCTGTGTCCATGGTCCTTGGCAAGGCCTTCCACTCACCCCCTTAACCAGAGTGGGACCTATCCCCCTAATATTTCAACTCTCCTTTCCTAGAGCTGTGGGGGCCACTTTGAATGTCTCTGGCTCTGCCTCGGGAGCCCTAATTCTTCACTATTACCTGGGAACCTCTGACAACAACCCTTCCTCGGAACTCATTAACTGGGCTTCCCGTTAATTCATTAGCACTCAGGAGCCCTGGTGATGATCTTTCTCTTCCTCCTGCAGTCTCTGCCCTTACAAATTTCATTTCTGAGGTTTCTCTCACATTTCGTTTACTGTGACATCATTTATGAAGTTCTCCCTCGGCAGGAGAGGAGTCAAAAATAACTATATATCATTTTAAATTGCTCCCGTTGGTAACGCTACATTTTAAGAATATCAACGGAAAAAAAGTGTCTAATGACAGGGCTACAAGTGGATAAAGAGCTGACAGGGTAATTGCATTACCAGATGCTTCCATACACCAGTTCACTGCTTCCCAGGCCTATTTGAAGCAACGGGTGTCAGGTCAGTAATTAGGCTCTTGCAGACAAGCTGGAAGTGCCATCTGATCACTTTTGAACACCCCCGTCACTCCCATTTATGCCAAGTTGAATGTGAAGCACACCGTCACCACCCTTTTCCCGCAAGGCTGCCAAAGGTCCCGGGGACATCTCCCCCGCCCCGTCGCTCCCACACAAGTTAATAAATTAACGCTTCCCCCACATGTCAGAGAACTTGCTCCCAGGATGGCAGGACTTTGGTGCCTGTTGATAACAAAAACACCCAATAGCAACTTAGACTCTGCTTTTTGATTCTTCTCCTCTGACTGTAGGCTGGCTGACATTCACACTCAGGGTTTCTTCATGTTAATTTCTTGGTTTGATTTCCTAATGTGATCATCACCTTGGAATAGTGCAAAGGCCACAAGAGATGGGACAACTGGAGTTAATTGACTCGATCTTGAATGTAAGCTCAGTGGTTTATCATTCAGTCACCTGATCTTTCATATTCTTGGTTTCTTTTTTCCTCTCTGGTAGAATGGGGTAAACAAACCTCACCTCACAGGGGTTGTTGTTTGGATTAGAATTGAAATAAACAAAGAACCTGGCCAAGTGCCTGGACCAGAGTCAGTATTCAATCTGCTATAGTCAATGTTATCATTGTTATGCTCAATTCCACTTAGCAAACGTGGACCACAGAGTAAATATCGACCTTGTAATCCCTTGGTTTTTAGCCCAAATTCTTTTTTTTTTTTTTTTTTTTTTTTTTTTGCAGTACGTGGGCCTCTCACTGTTGTGGCCTCTCCCGTTGCAGAGCACAGGCTCCGGACGCGCAGGCTCAGCCGCCATGGCTCACGGTCCTAGCCGCTCCACGACATGTGCGATCTTCCCGGACTGGGGCACAAACCCGTGTCCCCTGCATCGGCAGGCGGACTCTTAACCACTGTGCCACCAGGGAAGCCCCTAGCCCAAATTCTTAAACTAAATTGTCTTATATTTATGGAGATGCAAAGGCCCTGGATTCTCGTCCCTTTTAATCTGAGAGTCACAGGAATTGTTCACTTAAAGATGGTGGAGAAAATGAATTTTTTCTCTACCCTCAACTCTGAAACCCTACGAAAAATAGCAATCTTTTTAAAATGAATGAGACTAAGAGAGAAGATATATCATCTTCAAATGATACAAGGGAATTACCACCACTTTAAACCATAAACTATGGTACACACCTGCCAAATACCACCTGGTCTAAACCTACGTGGAGGAAGATGCTGAACAAAGATACACTCCAGCTTCAATCTCAAGCAGAATGTATTGTCCCTAAAAGGCCAACATTTTGAGCAGTATAGCCAATGGTTACTTGATTAAAGATCTAGGGTTGTGTATTAAATATAGAAGAGGTGAATAATGCCCTTGTAGAGATCCTATCCAAGAACACGTATTGTCTAAAGAAGAGTGAGCTCCAGCAATAATCAAGTCATTGCCTCCTAGCTGATGAATATGGGTAGCAGTCAAGTGGATTTCCAAGAGGGAGAGGAGGCAGGAAATTCAAGATGGTAGCACAGAGAATTTGTGGCCATGCTGTTAGCCACAGCAACATCCCGAATGTTGAAAACTCAGGCAAGACATCCCCCAGGATGAGAGAAATAATAGCTCTTGTGAATAGAATGAAAGATTCAGTTTTCCCAGAGTTGTGACTTCAATCTGTCCTAGCTCACTTTACCCCTGTCCTTCTTCATGTCATTTGTCTATAGGTAGCCTGAAAATATTTTAGCCATGAAAAGATGTTAATAATACCAAAAGAAATATTAACAAAAGATATGTATGTATATTGCAGGAAGGGTTACTCAGGTTGATGGAAAAGAGCTCAGAAAAATAATTCTACATAGTTTTGAGGGAATTTTTCTCTATATAAATAAATTACAGGAAGTCATACAATCATTAAAAGAAGAGGTTATCCGATACAACAAAAACTGATAATCTAGAAAATAATTTTTAAACGGTATTAGAGATGGAAATCATTTTAGACGAAAAACAGATAAACACAATTGATTTATTAAGTTGGAGAATATACTTGAAAAAAAATCACACAAAATACAATGGAAAACAAAAGCAACAAAAGACATTATAGAAAGGTAACATATTAAAAAGCTAAATAAGAGCCAGTATATGTATAATTCATGCTTCTGAAGAAAATAATCAAAAACCTATTCAATGATACCTTAAAAGGAAGTTTTCTTACATGAAGACTATAAATTCTACAGAGCAAGTAATATATTACACCTCAGGAAAAAAAATAATACATGTTCAACATTAAACGAAATTCCAGTGAAATGATTGCCCTTCAAATGTAAAGAAAAAGATCATAAAGGCATCTAAATAAAGAGAAGCAAATTACCCAGATGGACCTCAGTATTCAAAGCCAGAAGAGAAACAGTATAACCCCCAAATTGCATACTAAGCCACACTGGCCTTCAACCATAAAAGTAATAGACAGATACTATCAAGGATGCAATAACTAAGGGACTATAGTAGCCATGAGACATTCCTTAAAACTCTCCTGGACTGTAATCCCAGTCAGTAATCCTAGGAATAAAAATAATGACCTCAGGAATAGAGAAGCTACAGTAAGACTAGTGGAAGACATTGAGTCCATTCACATATAGAAGTAAGATTAAACAGCTGCAAAAATTATGATTAAAGAACAACATAAATATAAAAAACATGTAAACCATAAAAATGATGCAACAAGGTAAAATTTAAATGTAAAAATAATAATATAACTAACAAAAATCAGGGACTAGAGGGAGAGATGATGAAAGGAAATATTGACGTGTTAACTTTTTCATCTTTCAGATGTTCTTCTGAAAAATATCAAGTTTTTTCCAAAACTTTTATCTAATTTTTAATGAAGAAATATTTATCTAAAGATGAAGTTGTTCTTTATAAATGAAGTAAAAAATGCCCTTGATTTTTACTAAAATCGTAATTATATTTTTTTCTAGAAAGAGATATTCTTTTTAGCTGTATTTTCATTTGTTTCCTATTATATACATAAAGATGCCCAGAATAATGACTACCAAATTTTGACAATTGTTACTTCTGAATAACTTAAAATTATATTTTTCAAAACTTTTTCACTTCTCTTAATTGCTTGCATTTTTTCATAATTATCAGAATTTATAATAAAAGAACAATTATTTATTCTTGTAATAAAGTTTAGCATCAGAGAAGAGCCAGTGAGAGACATGAGTAAGACCACTAGGTACATGGCCAGTCATCCCCATTTTCTCATGGTTTCTTGGGCCCAAGTTACAGGAGAGCTACATATGTGGTTATCTAATGCTCTCCTTGCACTTGTAGGTCAAAAACAATCCTCTGCACAAACTATCCACTGAGCCACACTACCGACTAGAGGCATCTGAGCCTTTGGAGCTGAGGCCACTGAGAAGAGAAGTTGGTGAACACCATCTTGAAACAGAGGCCTCCCTCCTTCTGTCAGTTCATCCCTCCTCAATATCATTCTGTGCCTCCCACTTCACTTAGAGTCAAACTTGGAGTCTTCACCGTGTCCCGCGGGGCCCTGTGACATCTGGCCACAAACACCTCACTACCCCTATAGCCACACCAGCATTGTTATCTATTTCCAAATGCTCCAAGCTTCTTCCCACTTGGCAACCTTTGTTTTTCCTTTGCCCAAGATGCTTCTCCCCCAGATCTTTACAACATCTCCTTGTCCAGACATCAACTCACCACCTCAGTAATGCCTCTGTGATGACCTATTCCACTCCACCCCTGAAACACTTTATGTCCTTCCTAACTTATACCATTATCTGAAACCATCTCATTCATTCATTCCTTTCCTTTTTTATTGTGTCTTCCCCCCTCTAGACTCCAGGAGACAAAGGACCACCTCCAGTTGTTCTCTGCTGTGTCCCCAGTGCCTGGAACTACCCCTGGCATATAGTAAGCACTCAATGAATGTCTGTGGAAACAGGACAGGCCTCATGAGCATGGGACCTGTGCAGATACACACGACCTCAAGTTCAGAAGGACCCTTCACTTGAATTAAGCTCTGCTATTGCTGTTATGAGATTCTTAGTTTTGGGGAGAAATGTATCATATTTCCAGTGTGCATTGGCCTCTACAAATTAGGGAGTTAGTTCCATGTGGAATAAACAAATGAATGAATACATGCCACCACTACACCAATTACTTTAGCCTCAAAGCCTCAGTTTCCTGCAAGGTAAGGAGGATAAACCCTCCCCTGCCTAACTCACAATGCATCACAGGATCCTAACAGAGAGTGTTCAGAAGGCATAGCCAGGGAGGATTCTTCAAGACATACCTCCCCCCAACACACAGCTTGTCTGCACAACTGACAAGGCCCAACCTACACTTCTGTAGCACTCGGAGATTTTTGTTTAACTTCAAAGGCCCTTCGCATATACTGTTTTCTCTGGATTGACCACCCCGTTGTCTGCCTAGTTAGCTGCCCATGACCATCAAGACAAAGAGAAGGTATTTCCTGCTCTAGAAAGCCTTCCCACCCTGAGGATCCGTGGACACTACTCTAAATTCCCTCAAAACACTTTGCTTGCTTTTATCACCACACTGTGATAAAAGTGTGGTGATAAAAGCAAGTGAGGCAGGAATTGTCTTGTGAGGCAGGAATTGTCATTTCTTCATTTCACAAACCTTTTCTGCTCCTCCACTGCATGTGAGGTCCTGCGATTAACACCTGGGATCCAGAGGTGTCTGAGGCTCCACCTGGCAGGGTAAACAGACAAGTCTTCCATCTCTTCTTCCAGCTCTGCTGAGACCACGGAAGGTGCTCAATAATTGTTTGTAGAAGGAATGAATGACTTAGAGTCAGGATTAAGACTTGGGGGACCTCCTGGTTTCTTACCAAGATGGCCACACATTCGCAGCATGACCTTGGACAAATCATTGACCTTTTTATGCAAGAAGTTTCCCCTTCTGCAGATAGTCAGAAAGGGAAGAATCATACTAGATGTCCTCTCTCTTGTTTTCCCTCTTGTCTGGAGCCAAGAGTCTATAACTAATCGATCAAAACACCACTGGAAGTTGGCATTTATTAGGTGCATCTTAGGTACCGGGAATTTGTAATAGCATCTCCTCTGGTCAACAATCTCATATAGTAGATGATTATTTTAGCCCAGTTTTTCAGAAGAGGAATGCATGGCCTAGAAATTTTAATACATTTTATCCATTGTCACACAACTTTTAAATGACCATTTCAGGGTTAGAACTTACCTATCTGACCCAAAACCCCTGCTTCAAACTACTACACAACCCTGTTCCACACCCCCAGTCTCACCTTGGGTCCAGTCCCAGGTCCCCAGCTGGTCTAAAAACAGAGAACCAAACTGAATTAAGAACAGGGAGTAGAAGATTCTGCATATTTCATGTGCTTTTTCCACTGGCCACCCTCCAGTTAGCCAGGGTTGGAAAACTGTGCATCCCTCTCTCCTGGTACGTGCAGCACCCCTCAAACCCATGGAAGTCAGTCTCCAAGGGGCTTCTCTGATTGACACCTACGGCCTGTAACTCACATTCGTCTGGGTCAATCAGAAGTGGTGATCTGTCCTCAAGAAGTTCGATCCCATGTCCCCCTTCCATCCATCCAAAGTCGACACTCAGATGCTTGATTTGGTGACAAAAGAGCTCCTGTATGGCTGCCAGGAAGTCGATCTGGTGATGGATCCTCCAAGTGATAGCTCCAGCCCTTTCGCCAGGCTCACCCTCTGACAGTTATTACTGCTGCAATAAATTCTTCAGTAAAACAAACAGGCACGCTGTAAATTTATTAGTCTGGGCACTCTGTGTTACTTAACATAACAGCTAGTCTTAAACAGGTAACTACTGCAGTAAATAAACCAGTTTATTTAGGCACTGTCAGCCTTAAGTGTTCACAGGAGCCTGAAGAAATGGCATTGGCCTTTCTAAGCATGATATATGCCCACATAAATTACATTTGCCCACTCAGAGATTTGAAGGCAGCAGACCCCCTGGGAAGAGCGTGGCATCTCAGAACATCTCTGTGAACTTCAAAGAGGCTATGGACGGGAGACACAGAACTAAATATGTAAGTATATATGTAGATGGAATTTGTGTACGTGGTCTCCGTGTAAAATAAACCAGTGCCCTAAATTTTCATAGTATGGGAATGCATGTGAAATAGATTGAAGGTTTTGTTTTGTTTTTATGCTGAGCTGTTTGCAGAGAACTAAATGGAGAACAGAATACAGTAGAAGAGAGGAGAAAACTAACATTTGATGAACTGGACCCTTGGAGGTCAGGCAGCCTGACTAATCATCTTTATATCCTCCAAGCCCTGATGCATCTCCAGGCACCAAGTGTAGGCAAAGGATAAATGCTAGGTTTCCCTGGTGGCGCAGTGGTTGAGAGTCTGCCTGCCGATGCAGGGCACACGGGTTCATGCCCTGGTCCGGGAAGATCCCACATGCCGCAGAGCGGCTGGGCCCGTGAGCCATGGCCGCTGAGCCTGCGCGTCCGGAGCCTGTGCTCCGCAGCGGGAGAGGCCACAAAAGTGAGGCCTGCGTACTGCAAAAAAAAAAAAAAAAAAAGGATAAATGCTGAGTTTCTGTGCCAGATCCTGAAGTGGACTCTCTATACAAAATATTTATTGGGGCAGGTATTAGGCTCCCAGAGCTGCTGTAACATAATCACCACAAACTGGGTAGCTTAAAACACAGAGATTTATTCTCTCACAGTATTGGAGGCTGGAAGTCTGAAATCAAGGTGTCAGCAGGGCCCTGCTGTCTCTGAGACCCTGGAGAGAATCTTTCTATGTCTCTTCCAGGTTCTGGTGGTGGTGGCCATCCTTGGCTTTCCTTGAGTTGCAGCTGCATCAGTCCAATGTCTGTCTCCATCATCACATGGCCTTCATCTCCATATCTGTGTTTCTCTTCTTACAAAGAGACCAGTCATATTGGATTAAGGGCCCATCCAACTCAAGTATGACGCCATCTTAACTAGTTACATCTGCACCAGCTGTGTCACCAAACAAGGTCATGTTCTGAGGTTCTAGCAAGGACATGAATGTGGGGGACACTATCCAGATAGTATAGATACCTTCTATGCATCAAGGTGCTTCAAAGAGCAGCATCTCATTTCACCTTTGCCTTTTTGGAGTAGGAATTCTTATTCCCATTTTAAAGATGAAGACACTAAGATTAGGAGAAGTTAAATCTTGAACAATGTTCTAGAGCTAGTAACTGATGAGGTCAGTGTTCCAGCTCAGCTCTGATTCCGAAGTCCTCCTTTTCCCCAAGGCTCTGAGAGTCGATCCTCTGTCCAGTGCTCAAACCACGTGAAGATTCCTTAGACCCCTCTCTTTATATTTTTAAATTTTTATTGGAGTACAGTTGACTTATAATGTTGTGCTAGTTTCAAGTGTACAGCAAAGTGAGTCATATATATATATATATATATATATACACATTCTTTATCAGATTCTTTTCCCATATAGGTCATTACAGAATATTGAATAGAGTTCCCTGTGCTATACAATAGGTCTTTATCTATTTTATATATAGTAGTGTGTACATGTTAATCCCAATCTCCTAATTTTAGAGCTCTCTCTTTAAAAAGCAGCATGTGTGCAGGCGTGCATGTGTGTCTATGTGTTTAATGATGCTCATTGCATTGGAAGACATAGTTTGAATTGTTTAAAGGCCAATTGTCAAAGCTCAAAGAGCCAGGGCCTAGAGAAGACAGTATATAATGGAACCAAAGCTTTCTTCAGACCATATTTGGATTCAGTTGCCTGTTGCCCAGAGCCCTGAAAATAAATGTACGGATAGATAATTATTCCCTGCCCCACATATTACCAAATATGACTGTGCCCGTCTGGTGACCAAGGAGCCGACCCATTGTTCAAGTGCAGAGCCCCACCCCCACTTGGCTGCAAAAAAATGTGGTTTCACTTTCCTGTGAATCCCAACTCAAAAAATAGAATGACATACAGTCAGCAGATGCCCTGTGCTGGCTCGCCACTGCCTGGCCCTGGGATCAATTAGACAAACATGGAGCAATGGACTTCCTCTGAATATGGTCAGGAAAACAGTCTCAGGATCTGGGGATTCCGGCCCCCGCTGCTTGAGAGATGGGGCTCAGTTCTTACACAGCATCCCTTCCCTAAAGGTGGGACCACCTGGAAATCTATTGCACTTGGCCTTGGGGCAAGTTCTAAGTGAGAATGAGGACAATGGATATCATCTATTCCCACTTAGGGAGGGAAAGTGCAACAACAAGAAAACACATGAGGTTTGGAGACACCAATAGACCTAGATTTGAAACCTACTCCGTTACCCTCCGGCCGAGTGACTTTGAACAAGTCACTTCACCTCCTTGGTCAGTTTATGGGAAATGAATCAATCGTGCCTACCTATGTATAGATCTAATAAGCCAACACAGATAAAATTCCAACCCGGAGGTGGACTTTATCATTAGACTCACCCCATTCGCTGTAAATGGGGAAACCAAGGTGGACTTTGATCATTATAATCTTGACTAGTAGAGCCGCGACTTGGAGGGCATTATGCTAAGTGAAATAAGTTGTACAGAGAAGACAAATGCTGTATGATATCACTTATATGTGGAATCTCAAAAGTACGACAAACTAGTGAATACAGCAAAGAAAAGAGACTCACTGATACAGAGAACGAACTAGTGGCTACCGGTGGGGAGAAGCGGGGAGGGGCAATACAGGGGTGGGGAGTGGTAGGTCCAAAGTATTGGGTGTAAGATGGGCTACAAGGACGTATTGTACAACATGGAGGACATAACCAACATTTTCTAATAACTATAAATGGAGTGTAACCTTTAGAATTTGTATTAAAAATAAATTATAAAAATAAAGTTTTCTTAAAAAGCCAAAAAAAAAAAAAAGAAGATTTACACCCAGATCTCCATCACAATCAAGGGTATGCAGTTCAGAGTAGAAGCAGTGGAGGACTCCCTATGAGATACTGCCTTCAAAAGGTGTATGTCTGCCCCAGTGTCTAAACTAGTGAACTATCTATTCACTTGTGCATCTGCCCCACTGGACCACGGGCTCCCTGAGAGCACAGGCATGGATCCTTCATCTCAGTCCATCAAGTGCCTTCTGGACAGCCTGGCACATGGAAGGCTTAAGGAATATTTATTGAACAATGGAAGGGGACAGAAACCCTCCTTGGTGCCCCTATGGCACCTACACTTCCCCTATTATGGCCCCAGGACCATCCTGGGGGAGACTGCTTGTCTGCAAGGGTTTCTTCCTCAGAAAATTCAAGCTCCATGGTGCCAGGGTTTAAGGTGCCCTCAATGCACTCCTGTGACTTAGTGCAAAGCTTGGCACATGGCAGGTGAAAATCACTGGTGAACTATTTCCAGTAGCCAAGACATGGAAGCAACCTAAGTGTCCATCAACAGAGGAATGGATAAAGAAGATGTGGTACATATACACAATGGAACACTACTCAGCCATAAAAAAGAATGAAATAATGCCATTTGCAGCAACGTGGAGGCAACTAGAGATGATCATACTGAGTGAAGTAAGCCAGACAGAGAAAGACATATCATATGATATCATATGGATATTATATTACATATATATTATGTGTGGAATCTTAAAAAAATGATACAAATGAACTTATTTACAAAACAGAAACAGACTCACAGACTTAGAGACAAACTTATGGTTACCAAAGGGGAAAGGGGGTGGGGAGGAATAAATTAGAAATTTGAGAGTAACATATACACACTACTGAATGTAAAATAAATAAACAACAAGGACCTATTGTATAGCATGAGGAACTATACTCAATATTTTGTAATAACCTATATAGTAAAAAAATTCTGAAAGATATATATATGTGTGTATATATATATATATATATACACACACACGTGTGTGTGTGTGCATGTGTGTGTATAACTGAATCACTTTGCTGTACACCTGAAACTAACACAACATTGTAAATCAACTATACTTCAATTTAATTTTTTTTTTTTTAATTACTGCTGAAAAGAGATTGAGAAGCTTCCCACAGTACACTGGGGGAGAGAAGGGGAGGGTGAATTTGATCTTATGGAACACATACGATGTGCTAGACACCGTCCTTGGTACCTTCCTCTCTACTGGTCATCACATCTGCACACACACACAAACACACACACACACACACACACACACACACGCATACATGCATGCATGCAGGCTCATCCCCATTTTTACAAATGAGCAAAACTGAGATTAGAGGAGGGAGCCACCTTTTCCCAGACCACACAGCTGGTGAATGTCAGCGTTCCAACTGAGCGCAGCTCTGACTGCGAAACCCTTGCTACATTTCATTGCTTCTTCAAAACCTGAGAAAAACACTGCCAGCTTTGCCATTTTACCTAGAACCAGCTGGGAGCCCCTCCCTTCTTGACCTCCTGCCACCCCTGGAGTGAGGGGTTCACCATGGGAGCCCACAGAGCTGGACAGTGAACTCTGCAGGCTGCAGGCAGAAGCGAAGGGCTGGACCTTCTGGCCAACACAACTTTAATACCCCAGGACCTTCTGCACAAACCTGGGACCCTCGGTCATGGTCAGGGGGTGGTGGGTGAAGGGAGAGGGGAAACCCCCGTCCCCGAGCTCTGAGGAAGACCGATCACTGCACCGGTGTGAACTGACCCTAGTAAGCCCGTGTTCCTGTGGCCAGTCACCATGAACCAGGGGATGGAATGCCGCTTGTGGTGGCCACGGTTTCCTCAGGCACGTGGGCGGCCACTTCACAGTGTGACATCCAGCCTCCTACATCTGCTCTCGCCCTCTGATGAGCCCCAGGGAAGAAGCAAGGAGGTCTGTTGCACAGGAACTTCAGGGATTTATGGAAAGAAACTGTGAATCCCGGAGCCATCGACAGCTTATTTAGGAAGCAAGAGGAACAGCAGCTGGAGAATTCAATAGCGATTGAGGGCATGCTGAACACTTACTCTCATAATCCCTTTAAACCCTCAAAACGATGCCTTGATTGGCCACTTTCAGGTGAGAACTAGGGCTTGTCAGACATGTAGATAAGGAAGACAGTGGTGGAGCAAAGTGCTTCTACTCCAGACCCAATATTAAATCTGGGAACAAGAAGCTAAAGTTAGAATCTTAGATCGTGCCCAGATCAAGAATACTCTAAGTCCCGGACAACAGGGAACCATGCCCATTTCTTCCTTTATAAGAAACCTCTCATGCTGCTTGTTTGAGTTCCCTTCTTTATCCACTCTGAAGGGGACGGGCACCCCTCATCTTGTGCTCTGATATGTTCTTTTGAGGGCTAAATGGACAGTATTCTGAAAGTTATATGTGTTTGTTCACCACAGATTTTGAGCCCAGGTCTTCAGAGTGACTAACATTTGTGTCATACTTTGGTGCCCACAAAGCACGTGGCCGTACGTGGGCTCCCATCTTTGTGAAACAGAACCACACTCATTTACTGGCCAGGAAAAAGGCTCAGAGAGCCAGGGAGACTGCCCACCACAGGACAGTCTCAGTGCTGCCCCCTCCAAGCTGCTTCGTACCAAGTGGTCTGCATGATGTGGCCCATGGAGGGTCCTCAGGGAATCCCCCACATCCTCAGCACCCCTGAGGTCTACCGTCTCCAATCCTTCCATGTGTGTCCGCTTTCAGATTCCTCTACAGACACGACTGGAGCAAACTGGACTCCCCCGCCTCGTCTCCTCTCCGGCACACTGGATACACCAGCCCGACATGTCTTTCCAATTAGGCCAGTCCTGAGCTGCAGAGAAACAGGAAACCACTCACAACCTCAGACCCATCCAGACGCAGGAGACCCGGCAGAGACAGCAGCGGCCCCAGTCAGCCCTGGGCCCTGGCACCATGCAGCCAGCCTGCCAGGCACTGCCCGGCCCTCCTGCCTAGGGCCATCTCAGGAGCAGAGATGGGAGAACAGAATGCACCCCACTGCTTTGTAGATGTGACATCTTGAGCAGATTTCTCCTTCTCTCCAAGCCACCTGAGAGACTCCTGCAAGGGCCCTGGGACCCCTCCCGTAAAGGACCAGGGCAGAGACACACATCATGAGATGAAGTTTGCAAACCTCAGCCCAATGCCTGGCATATAGCAAGTGCTCCTCTGGGACCAGGAATGAGCAGGCTCTTGACACAAACTATCCCGTGTTTGTCTTGCAGCTGCCCTGGGAGGACGGTGTTTGGGGTACCATTTTACGGATGAGGACACTGGGTCAGGGTCTGTGTAAATTGCAGAGGAAGAGCACGAGGTTCAGAATCAGAGGGTTTCAGTTTTACATCTCAGTCTTGCCAGCTGGTAGCTTGGGACTGACTGATGTGGCTGTTTTGTCCATACCCACCACTCTGAACACACCATCTCTAATTCCTACTCGTCACACGCTGCACATGGTGACCCTCCACACATGGAGGCATCTGAGGTCCAGAGTGTTTACCTAGTGCGCACCTGGTTCCATCTCAAAAGGGCGGGGCTAACATCCCACCTCTGTAGCTTCCCAAGCCTCTTCTCTCCATGCAGTGTATCTAATAACCTCTCTATGTAGGGTCAGCCAAAGGGCTCGCGTTACTTGCGCTCCAGAACATTTATGTAGAACAAAACCAAAATGCTGGGACAGCTGGGGTCTGTACCGGGTGGCACTGAGTCGACGATTTCCACGAAAGATGGCTTAACGCCCCCCTCCCCTGCCAACCCCCCCGAGCCTCTCTTTGCCCCAGAGGGCCAGCTGTTGTTCAACGAAGATACATACACAGTCATTCGCATGCCCCAGCCAAAGACTCAAAAGTTGGCAGTTCCTCAAAAAATTAAACACGGAATTACCATATGATTCAGCAATTTCACTTCTAGGTGAGCAACCAAAAGAATTGAAAGCAGAGACTTGAAGAGGTGTTCATATACCCATGTTCACAGCAGCATTATTCACAACAGCCAAAAGATGGGAACAACCCAAGCGTCCACGGAAGGATGAATGGATACGACAAATGTGGTCTATCCATCTGATGGAATACTACTCAGCCCTGAAAAGGAAGGAAATTCTGACACATGCTCCAACATAGGCGAAACTTGAGGACATTATGCTAAGTGAAGTAAACAAGTCCCCAAAAGATAAATACTGTATAATTCTACTTATATGAGATACCAAAAATAGGCAAATTCATAGAGACAGAAAGTAGAATACAGGTTAGCAGGGGCTGGGGGAGGGGAAATGGGAAGTTAGTGTTTAACAGGAACAGGATTTCGATTTGGGATGATGAAAAATGATTGGTGGCGATGGTCGCACAACACTGTGAATAGACTGAATGCCACCAAACTGTACACCTTAAAATGGATAAAATAGTAAATTGTATGTGTATTTCACCACAAGGTTTTAAAAAAAGAAAAGAAAAAGAAGTCAGCTAACTATATTCACTGTGGATCTTCCTCCCAAAAGTTCACTGCAGTGACTGCGTGATTTGGCGGAGAGCCCCCCAGACAGGCAGCCAACAGGAGGTAGGTGTTTTCCTCCATGGGGTCCTTCAGGAAAGCCCCACACCACGTCCTCCCCCAGCCCCCGAGGCTGTTCCTCCTCAGCAGGCACTCAGCATGCTCTCACAGCTCCACAAGCACTGTCCACGTGCATGGGTATAGGGGCGCCCCAAGAGTCGGGGTGTAAAGAGACAGGGCCATTCTTGATGGGAGAAGTAACCTTTCCAACAAAGACAGACAGGGTGTTTCAGATCTTCTCAGAAGGTGGAGAGAAGGGTTAACAAGAAAAAGAAAGAGGCATGTTTCTCCCCAAAATTTGAGTTACAGGTTTTCATGCAAAGGAGCCATTGAGTGTGAGCTGTGAACTTTTGATGAAAACTGATACCACAAGTCCAATGCCTTTTGCATTGTCTGGGCACCCACGGAGCACATAGCCCTCCCCAAAAAACTGGCTCTCTGCTCAGGGAAGGAGTCCACAGGCCAGAACTCAGAGCCCCTCCAGCTCCTTCGTTGCAACTAACATATTTTTCCTTTATTTAGGATAAAACAAACAAACAAAAAAGCTCTGCTAAAATAAAGTGGAATAGGAAGATTACCAAATAGTTAAATGTACCCAACCTGAGGTCTTTAAACCCTGATGAATAACAGACTCTTCCAAACTAAGAATAATGCTAAGAACATATGATATAAACCTCTCCCTGCTTGCTACCCTTGCTTGTAGAAGATCAGGTGCAAACTCTGGGGGGGGCGGTGTGACAGAGTGTGTGCATGTGGGCACTTATTACTTCTTTCCCTTGGTTGGATTCTGCCTTCATTTCTAATTGCTATAAAATACATTTAATGAAACATAAGTCTTTCGCATTCCGTTTAGTAAGTGTGTATGTGTGTGTGTGTGTGTGTGTGTGTGTGTGTGTGTGGCCACCCACCAGCACACCTGCTGAGTTTTCACACTCATCGTTCCTGATCTTTCTCACACTGGAAGGAACCAGGGCTCTCTAGTTCAGTATGTATTTTTAAGGAAGGAAACCAACCCCTGAGAGTCTATTAATTTGTCCAAGGTCATTTATGGAGCGTTCCTGACTCCACATCCAGCGCCATGGCCCTGAGCATCGGCCTCTGCCCAAAGAGCAACTTAAACCTCGGAATTAGGCCCAGTGAGCTGCCCATGGGGCCAGGTAGGCTTCTGAATAGTTGTCTCAAATATTACACTGTCTTAGCAAAGACACTTGAAACAGCTATTGTACCCCTTAGACTTATCTTCTAGAAATAAGATGGCTCCTTGAGATGGTATTTGTTACAAAGCAAGGGATCGGTTTCACTCAATATCCCCCTCATAATTGTTTCATAGATATCCATTAATTTTTGAATAATAATATTCCCTTCATCGTTTCCAACTAGGGACCTCCTTCAAGTCTTCCACACCCTATCAACACGGTATAACTTTTCTGCCATTATTTTCTTAAAAAAAAAAAACCAAAACTATAAATTGTGATTCCTCTAATCAAGACCACATGCCTATGGTGTAGAAATTCAACATTTTTCTGAAACACTAAATCTATTCTGTCAGATACAATGATGCGGGATTGGTTAGGAAAAGATAATGATTTTATTCCAAGCATACAGATTCTCGTACACACACGCGCACACACACACACAGCAGTTAAAACTGACGTTTCCAGAGAGAAGACGCCCAGTATGTTCTGCTTCGTGGGCCCTTCCCCCCGGCACCTGCAGGAGACCGTGTGCTGCTCAACACTGCCCACCCAATGTATCCTTGTGTTTCTGAGTGTGAGTTAGTCTGGATACGAAAGCTCACCTAGGGGCCATGGATGTGGCAGGCAGATGATTAAATTAAGAGTCAGGAAACCACGGTTCTCGCTCCCATCTTGCAATTTCAGTCGTCCGTTTGACCACATGTGTGGTCCTTGTGGACCACAGTGGGCATTCTAGGTCACCCCTGCATATACATTTCCAAGAGCTCCAACAGCCCCCATTTTACCAGAAGCAAACCTGAGTTCAGAGGAGGTGTTTAAGGTTCCCCAGATGCACCATACTGGTCCCAGCATGGTCCCCATCCCATGTCGCCCTCAACGTCAGTAGGCCTTCAGGAAATCTTTCAGCATCTCTGACCCCTAGTTTCTCCATTTGTAAAACAGGAGAGGTGGATCAAATCAATGTTAGAAGTCTTTTCAAGCTCCGAACAGTGATGTGCTGCTTCAGTTCACAGCATCACCACCTGAAATGATCCCACTGTGATTGCCCTGCCACCTAATGCATCTTTGTGAAAAAGGTCTGGGAAAGCTCAGCTCATAGGACCCCACAGGCCATGCTGAGATGCTTCAAGCACAAAAATGCCCCCAATTACTGCCCTCCCCATATCCATGACCTTTGCTCTGTGACTTTGCAAAACCTCCCATCAAGAGCTGATGAGTCCATTTCCCACCCTTGACTCTGGGCTGGCTGTGGGACCCCAGCAGAAGGAAAAGTGTCCCAGCCCTTAGTAAATGCCATGAGAGGCCTTGCACGCTTCCGCCTTCGCAGAGGATGCTGCTGAGCCACCAGGAAACCTGCCCAGGCTAGCCTGCTGGAGAAGAGAGAGGCCACTTGGAGGAGAGGTTGCCCCAACATATGCCAACTCCTCTAGTTATATATCAGCACACAGCAAACCATCCCAAACTTTGGGGCTTAAGACAGCAATTTTTTATTACCTTTCTCAGTCCCAAAGGTCTCCCATGTGTTTGCAAACAGAGGACAGCTGGGGTTGGAATCATCTGAAGACTCAACTGGGCTGGACATCCAACACAGCTTCTTTTTTTTTTCTTTATTGGAGTATAATTGCTTTACAATGTTGTATTAGTTTCTGCTGTACAACAAAGTGAATCAGCTATACATATACATATATTTCCATATCCCCTCCCTCTTGAGCCTCCCTCCCACCCTCCCTATCCCACCCCTCTAGGTCGTCACAAAGCATTGAGCTGTTCTCCTTGTTCCATGCAGCAGCTTCCCACTAGCCGTCCATTTCACATTTGGTAGTGTATATATGTCAATGCTACTCCCTCACTTCGTCCCAGCTTCCCCTCCCTCCTCCCCCATCTTCAAGTGCGTTGTCTATGTCTGTGTCTTTATTCCTGCTCTGCCACTAGGTTCATCAGTATGTTTTTCTTAGATTCCAAATATGTCTGTTAGCATACGGTATTTGTTTTTCTCTTTCTGACTTACTTCACTCTGTATGACAGACTCTAGATCCATCCACCTCATTACAAATAACTCAATTTCATTTATTTTTATGGCTGAGTAATATTCCATCATATATATTGCTACATCTTCTTTATCCTTTCATCTGTCAATGGACATCTAGGTTGCGTCCATGTCCTGGCTATTGTAAATAGTGCTGCAATGAACATTGTGGTACATGACTTTTTTTTTTTTTTTTTAGAAGATGTTGCAGGTAGGAGTTTATTAATTAATTTATTTATTTTTTGCTGTGTTCCATCTTCATTTCTGTGTGAGGGCTTTCTCTAGTTGTGGCAAGCGGGGGCCACTCTTCATCGCGGTGCACGGGCCTCTCACTATGGCAGCCTCTCTTTTTGTGGAGCACAGGCTCCAGATGCGCAGGCTCAGTAGTTGTGGGTCACGGGCCCAGTTGCTCCACGCCATGTGGGATCCTCCCAGACCAGGGCTCGAGCCCGTGTCCCCTGCATTAGCAGGCAGATTCTCAACCACTGCGCCACCAGGAAAGCCCATGACTCTTTTTGAATTATGGTTTTCTCAGGGTATATGCCCAGTGGTGGGATTTCTGGGTCATATGGTAGTTCTATTTTTAGTTTTTTCAAGGAATATCCATACTGTTCTCCATAGTGGCTGTATCAATTTACATTTCCACCAACAGTGCAAGTGGGTTCCCTTTTCTCCACATCCTCTCCAGCATTTATTGTTTCTAGATTTTCTGATCATAGCCATTCTGACCACTGTGAGGTGATACCTCATTGTGGTTTTGATTTGCATTTCTCTAATGATTAGTTATGTTGAGCATCTTTTCATGTGTTCATTGAAAATCTGTATGTCTTCTTTGGAAAAATGTCTGCTTAGGTCTTCTGCCCATTTTTGGATTACGTTGTTTTTTTTGATATTGTGCTGCATGAGCTGCTTGTATATTTTGGAGATTAATCCTTTGTGCTTTGATTCATTTGCAAATATTTTCTCCCATTTTAAGGGTTGTCTTTTCGTCTTGTTTATGGTTCCATTTGCTATGAAAAAGCTTTTAAGTTTCATTAGGTCCCATTTGTTTATTTTTGCTTTTATTTCCATTACTCTAGGGGGTGGGTCAAAAAGGATCTTGCTGTGATTTATGTCATAGAGTGTTCTGCCTATGCTTTCCTCTAAGAGTTTGATAGTGTCTGGCCTTACATTTAGGTCTTTAATCTATTTTTAGTTTATTTTTCTGTACAGTGTTAGGGTTGTTCTAATTTCTTTCTTTTACATGTAGCTGACCAGTTTTCCCAGCACTACTTATTGAAGAGGCTGTCTTTTCTCCATTGTATATTCTTGCCTCCTTTGTCAAAGATAAGGTGACCATATGTGCGTGGGTTTATCTCTGGGCTTTCTAGCCTGTTCCATATTTCTGTTTTTGTGCCAGTACCATACTGTCTGGATTACTGTAGCTTTGTAGTATAGTCTGAAGTCAGGGAGCCTGATTCCTCCAGCTCTGTTTTTCTCAAGATTGCTTTGGCTATTCGGGGTCTTTTGTGTTTCCATACAAATTGTAAAAATTTTGTTCTAGTTCTGTGAAAAATGCCATTGGTAATTTGATAGGAATTGCACTAAATCTGTAGATTGCTTTGGGTAGTAGAGTCATTTTCACAATGTTGATTCTTCCAATTCAAGATCACGGTATGTCTCTCTATCTGTTTGTATCATCTTTGATTTCTTTCATTTGGGTCTTAGAGTTTTCTGCATACAGGTCTTTTGCCTCCTTAGGTAGGTTTATTCTTAGGTATTTTATTATTTTTCTTGCAATTGTAAATGGGAGTGTTTCCTTAATTTTTCTTTCTGATTTTTCCACATTAATGTATAGGAATGCAAGAGATTTCTGTGCATTAATTTTGTATCCTGCTAATTTACCAAATTCATTGATTAGCTCTCGTAATTTTCTGGTGGCATCTTTAGGATTTTCTGCATATAATATCATGTCATCTGCAAACAGTGACAATTTTACTTCTTCTTTTCTGATTTGGATTCATTTTATTTCTTTTTCTTCTCTGATTGCTTCAACACAGCTTCTTGGTTTATATGTCCAGAGAGTCACCAGCGTGGAAAGAAGAGTGGGGTGCTGGCCAGACATCGCTCTCTTCTTTCTCCCTCCCGCCTCTCTCTGTCTGTCCATCTTCACCCTCTCCATGTGGCCAGCTTGGGATTCCTCACAGCATGTATTATCCCGAGAGAACAAGGACAGTGGCTCCTTCACCTCTCTCCCGTCCCCCCACCCCCCACCAAGCCCAGCGCCTGACACATGCTGCGTATCTACCAGGCTGTCTGCTATCACACAGCTCCAATGTTGGGCTTTCCCCCTGAGACTAAGCCTCAGTCTCAGTGTTGCTATTCAGGGGTCCCTCCTCTGGCCTCTGGGGTGACTCTGAAAGGACCCTTCTGAAAGAGAAGATGATCATGTCTTCCTCTGACAAGCTCCTCAAACTGTCCTCACATAGAGGATTTTGAGTCCCATCACCAGCCTAGCTTCCCACTGCCCTCCTGGAGGTCTAGTGACTTCTCCTAAAATGGGGTGTCTAAAGCTGAGTGCACCTCTCTGGAGACATCTGCTTAACCCATCACCTCCCTCATTCTAAGAGTCATACTTCTGTTCACACAGTAAAACTGCATTAATGCAAAAACTGCATTATCCTTCTTGACCTCTATACCGGTCAACATTATTCCACATTCAACACCTTCAGTGTCCAAAGAAAGATCCTGATTATACTATTCCTCCCCCTTCCTCATCTTGGAAAGGTTTTTTGTTTGTTGTTTTTTTTCCTAGACCCAATGTCAGAAACTTCCCTCCACTCTTGTTAAAAAGAAGATAGTAACATTTTACAAAATGAGCACAGACTCAGAAAGCATGTCAAGATTACAACTTTCCATGGGACAGGGTGGGGGGTACCTTCTTATCCATACTGAGCCTCTATTTCATAATCTAGAAAGTAAGGGCAGCTGTGCCCACTTTCTTTTCAGCTGGTGCAGGAAACCCTTTCAGTGCCCTGCACAGTGTCTGACCCATAGTGCTCTGAATAAGCAGACGCTATTATTAATAACAGTATTAACAGTTATGAAAATGATACCAGTTCAATCGCAATATATCTCATAGTCTCAGAATTTGGATGAATGGGGATTCATTAGATCCTCATCACATCAGCCAGTGTATTTATAACCCAGCTTCTCATCTTCCACAAATGTGGTAACACTGTCGATGTTTTCAACTGACTTATTAAGGGAACCTTTGAATCAGACAGGGAGGATGATGAAGCTGTCAGGGCTCCATTGCATCTACTAACCAGCATCTATCATGGATAGTTTTTGAAATCATTTTTTTATCTCCCTAGTGTTACCATCACTGTGCCCATATTTCTCCATCACAGCTGCATAATTAAAAATCAAAGTAAAATATTTAGCTCTTAAGTTCCTTTAAGGCTGTCATTTTATTTTCTTCTCCTTCTATCCCTGGAGCATCCCTCATCTTCGTTTCCAGCTCCCCAACCAGAAATTTCAAATCCGTGCAATCTTTCCATTACCTCTTCCCCAAATCACAACTTGACACACTCTGCTTGGCCTGCCCTCTTTGTTGCAATATGTTCAATTCCTATTGTCTAGAAGATAAGGAATTTTTTAAAGTTGCTCTGTTAATAAAATGCCTTTTAAAAAGTTTGCTCAGCAGCGTGTGTCTCTTAATATGTGTCAACTTCTTTTTGGATCAATTGACGTGGGATGCTATATTAATTATTCATTTTTACAGAATGGAAATTAATTATTGTGCATGAGATTCTAAACACATATGGCAACAGTGCCAGCTGGACTTGGCCCCCCTGCCAGGATTTCAGAGACTCAGATTCAGAGGTAATATGTTGTTTTGCAAAGCCAAGACCTCCTAAAGTTTCCAAGATAGAAGAATTGAAAATCTGACATATTTCTGTACATGGTCCAACTCCTGCCCCTCCTTGAATGCCCCCTTGACTTCCCTGCTATCTCTTCCAGAAGCCGTGCTGGTAAGAGGGAGCTTCTGAGTCTATCACTTCAGCTGCAACCACCTAAAACCTTGAGCCTTTGTCCTCGCTTCCAAGTCTGTCTTTCTGTAGCAGGTGGTACCACTAACCTCCCTCCCTGAGGTCTTCAGAAGAAGTCCTCCTGGAGGGAATGACAGGTCTGGAGTGCTCCCTTGACACTCCATCCTACCTCTGTCGTCTTGCTTATCATGTTGCAGTGAGATCGTTTATCTGTACAACAATCACAATTTGGTGTGTTTTTATGGGTAAAAACCATGTCCCATTCTTTCCTGTATCCCTTCATGCCCACTGAAGATAGGGTAGCTTGTTAAACTGAGTTAAACCTATTAGTTTCTTGGAGAGGAGAAGTTCACAGAAGTACCTATTCCCCTTGAAGAAAATGAAAAAGGAAGTCGATTCCTGGTAGAAGAGAGGGCAGAGTACAGATCTTCATTCAGAAAGAAGTTACTGGAAATTCTGGATGTCCAGGAGACATGGATCTAGACCTTTTGGCATTGAAAAGGAGAACTATTTCAGAAAAAGCAAAGCAGCCACTGTTTAATGTCCTGGCTCTTTTATCTCCATCCTCTCACTTCCTTCTCATCAGAGAGTGTGGAAGGCTTGGCTGAAAATAGCAGCTCAGTAAATACTTGCTAAATGAATCAAGACATGAAAGAATGAATAAAGTTAGGATCGTTTTGGTTGCAAGTGACCAAAAAAATTAAAATAAAATAAAAAATAAAAAATAACCAACCCTAAATAGACAATGCTGAAAAGAAACATCTTGGTCCCTGTCATTGAAGAACATGGGTGAATGGCTAGGTTCAATGCAGGTATTAAATGATGTCACTAAGGCCCAGATTCACTCCACCTCTCAATCCTGCTTCCCGTCATTGGATCTATTCTCAGGCAGATCTCACTTCTCAGTAGAAAGATGGCTCTGGCAGCTCCTTATTTTACTTCTTCTCAAGTTCAAGTCTGCACAGGAAAGAGAGAGAACCAAATGCTGTTGTCATGATTACTAAATTGACTAGACTAGAATCAAATAAAAAGGGGAAATCTGGAGCCTGTAGTAGATGAAGCATTTTGCTCAAGGGCACCCCATAAATAAATCTGGAACAAGTGTAAATCTACCCAGGGTTCAGGGCTCTTCCTCCCCCTACAAAAATGTCTTAAGTTTCCCCACACCCAAAGGAGACTTCCTCTCTCTTACGCCACTTCACCCTGCAGAATCCCCACTGAGATGACCTGTCTACCCTGGTCTTCTGGTCCTTACAGGTATTTTCCTAAACACCCTTGATCTCAGCCCAAAAAGCCACCTTTCCATCCTTCTCAATGTCCCTCCTTACTTCTTCATTTTCTTGAAATTCCCACAGTAACACAAGCAAAATAATATCCTTTCATCTGAAAAAATAGCTGTTCTCCAGGAGATTTCAGGTATACTGTCTTGAGTTCAAATTCCAGGTAGGCTACTCTGGATTTTTAACCTGAAGCAAATCACGTCCTCCCTCAGACCCTCAGTTTCCTCCTTCTGTGAAACAAAGACAGTAAAACATACTCTCCAGGGCTTTGCAAAGATTGAGAGTATATGAGATTACCCGACGTAGTAATTGCTTTATAGTCAATTGCTTTATAAATGTTGAGGGCCTGTGTCTCTTTCTTTCTGAAAGCTGGAATAGACACACACAAACTTCAACTGTCTCTTTCTCTAGATGAACTTGAGTTCATAGGTATGGAAGGGGGAGATATGCTACAGATTGTCGACCTTCACATGTGGGCTTATAGCCACTATTTGTACAGAAGAGAGGCATGGTGGAAAGAATAGTGGATTAAAGTGCTTTAAAAAGTAACTTCTAGACCTCTACCCAGTCACTTTCTAACTATTCATTCTTGGCCTCAGTTTTCCCAACCTGTGGAAGAAAAATGTTGCTTTATCTCTGAAGTCCCTTCTAGGTGTAAGATGCTAACTTTCAGTACCAACCAGATAAACTATGACCATAATTCACCAGGTTATTCACTGAAGGGAGTTACCGTCTACTGCATACTTATTATGTGCCAGACATAGTTATAATAAATGGTAATCATCTTTGCTATCCATTACTGATGTCTGCTATGGACCAAGCATCTTGCTACACACTTTGCATGGACTCTCTCACTTGATCCTCAACAAACCTACCAAGGAACATGCCTTCCTCCTTTCACATGTCGGAAAGATGAGGCACAGAAAGGCTGAACAATTTGCCAAAGATCACACATCAGCTGGCAGATTTGAGCTCTGGTCTCTACGACTTGTAAGCTCACACTCTTAATTTCCACCTGTCCTGACCGATTTGGGGGCACCCAGCCCACAGTACCTCAAGAAACCTTCCACATTTCCTTTACATCTATGATTTGGAAATTTTCAGGGAAGGCACCCCAGAAGATATTGATGGTTGAGCAGGAGTTTTCCAGGCAGAGAAGGACTCAAGGAAATACCATGAAGAGATAGTACAGCTCAAAGTATGAGTCTAGAGACTGTCCCCCTGAGCTTGAATCCGTATGCTTCCACTTGTTAGTTACATGATCTTATTCTCCCTGTGCCACACTTTCCTCACTTATGAATCAGAGATAATAATAATTCTTACTTTGTGAGGTTGTTGTGAGGATGAAATAACTGAATTTAGAAAGCACTTAGAACAATGTCTGGCACATAGGAGTGAATAAATAGACAGTGGATAAGTGTTTCCTATCACTGCTATAATTCTTAGCTGGAAAATAACAAGGCAAGATGCAAAACTGAGTGCAGTTCCTGAGAACTAAAAGATATTTAGTATTGGTGATGTTGGAGGCAGAGGTTGACAGGAGATGGAAAAGAAGGCCTGGAGCAGATCTCAACGGGCCCCAAAATCGAAGGTCAGGAATATGAAGACAAACGGAAGTCCTTGGCAGGTATTCAGCAGGAAGTGGTAAGGTATCCTTTAAATCTGAAACATTACATCTCGTAGAGACACAGCTTTGGTTCTTGGAAGGTGATGCTTCCCCATAATTTCCACACTCGAGTTTTGACCTTGAACTCTGTGGACACACAGATGGAACCTAATCCTCTTTAAAAATCATGAGTCTTTGCCATGAGATAATGCCATGCCTTCCCCTAGAAGCTGGTCATCTCCAGGATAAGACAAATTTTGCCCTCATTCCTCAAAGAACATGGTGTCAAGGCTCCTCTTGGCCCTTGCCTCTCTCTCTTTCTCTGATGAAGCAGCAGTTTGCCTCTATTTCTCATAGGATATTAAATTGGGGAAAGTAAGAGAGTGGTTCTCAACAGTTTATCTCTAGAAAGAGAATATATTGATATATCATAGAAATTAGAAAATTGGATTCATAGGAAGGGGAAGAGGGTAATCATGAAAGATCATTTGGTTGATTTACTATCAAAGTTGGGCCCAGAATTCCCTGGTGACCACGGCAAAAAGAAAAATGCATTAGTTAACACCTTATACTCTCAGACTAGAGGAAGTATAGCAACTTCTTAATGTGTGGGTATGTGAGCAGTGGTGGGGGGACAAATTCCATATACTAAATCATGAGGGTTGTTGCTTAGGTAGAGGCATTGAGTAATGAGTTAGACAACCCGCCTTCAAAAGGGTGTTTTTAAACAAATTCTTTTATTTTGGAATACTTTTATATGTACAGAAAATTTTCAAAGATGTTACAGAGAATCTCCATGTACTCTTCACCCAGTTTCTGCCATTGTGAACATCTTACATTGCCATGGTATATATGTCAAAACAAAGAAACCAACATCAGTACATTAATATTTACTAAGCTCTCCACTTTACCTGATTTTCACCAGTTTTTCCATTAATGTTCTCTTATGAACCCAGGGAACTGCATTGCATGGTCTTTTCTATCCCCCCAGTCTCTACTGGTCTGCCACAGTTTCTCAGTCTGTCCTTGTTTTGATGACCTTGACATTCTTGAAGCGTACTGACCAGGTATTCTGTAGAATGTCCCCTAATCTGGGTTTGTCTGGTGTTTCTCTTGTGATTGTATTATGTGCTGGGTTTTTGGAAATAAAGCCACAGAAATAGAGTGACTTTCTTATCATGTCACGTCAGGGGCTCACGATATCCATATAACATAATATTATTACAAAAGCAGAAAGAGTTATTCATTTTATGCTTTTATTTTTTAAATGGGTGTCCAATGGCCCATGGAAGAGGATATGTGTTTTTTAAATTAGAAAACACGGATTTAAGGATCAATGCCTAGCAGCTTATCATGGTATTATTGCTAACAGTATCTGATAAGGCCATTTTATCAAAGTTTAAGGGCACTCTTCTTCCAGAAAAATAAATCTCTGGGTTTCAGCTCATTCAGAGTCTGCTTTGTAGGATGTTGTTATGGCTGCTTATTCTTGTTGATGATAAGACTGGGTATATGCAGGGGTCTCTTGTAGTACTTGACCGCATCAGCTTACAACCAGGATTGAAGGTGAAATTCCTAAATACATAGGGCCGCCTCTTATTAATGTATAAAATGAAAGCTGAGGAATCCCAAAAGTAGTTGATTACATTGTCATTAAAGCTAATGAAATACTTTAGGCCAAGGGAAGTTGAGTATCTCTGAAAGTATTGCTAATCATAGCTTCAGAATTTCATTTATTTGCTCCACTGTTCCTGAAGATTGAGGATGAAGTTTTTGTTAGTAAAGGCCAAAGTTTTGAAAAGCTTATTAATAAGAAATACATGTCCTGTCACTGGAGAGATGGGTTAGATCTCCCCATATCAGAAAAAAAAAACAAAAACAAAACAAACAAATTATTCACTACCATGAGAGCCCGCCTTTCCAGCCACAAAAAGCCTCAACTGCATCCTGAGAGTAAGGAAACAATGACAAAAAGATACTTTACTGCCCAATTGTGGGGGTGAAGAAGGCTGGAGGTATTCAGAGGAGTCCTGGGGCTCTGATTCCAGAAGATATTGTCCATGTCCCATCTTTACAGTTTTGCCAGATTTATGTTGTTGGCAAGTAAGACATACACTGGAAACATCCTCGACAATACTCTTAAAATTACCCAGCCCCCCCCAAAATAATAAATCACCCAGCCAATGATGACTCACTACCATGGTCAATTTAGGTATATTATTATAGGTAAAATAATGAAGCATTTTTTCTAAACTCCAGAAGATCATTTTGTATGACCAGACAACAGTGTTGTGAACATCACAATTATTATCTTCAAGCTGTGTCCATTTTTTTTTAACATCTTTATTGGAGTATAACTGCATTACAGTGGTGTGTTAGTTTCTGCTGTATAACAAAGTGAATCAGCTATACACATACGTATATCCCCATATCCCCCCCCCTCTTGCGTCTCCCTCCCACCCTCCCTATCCCACCCCTCTAGGTGGTCACAAAGCACCGAGCTGATCTCCCCGTGCGATGCGGCTGCTTCCCACTAGCTATCTATTTTACATATGGTAGTGTATATATGTCCACGCCAAGTTGTGTCCACTTTGACCTTCTTTGGTGTTTCTTTGAATCAGGGGCTTCTTTTGGCAATTAATGATGGTCTCTTTGAATCTCTCCAAGGCTTTTCCTCTTTGAGTGGCATGGGAAAGCAATTTATGCTTTTATTAAATGCAGATTTCTCTTAAAACAACCAAAATTCACTTTTTATTTTATTTCTATCTTACCAGACATGTCCCAATATTGAATCTGGTCAGTCTTTGACAGTTAACTAATAATCCCAGAGACTTTGCCTTGTTAAATCTATTAAGCCACAACACCCTCATCCAATCTTTCTGTCCCTGCTTTGGGGATTTGTTCTGTTCATTTTTAACGTATACCAAAATGTGTCTCTTTCCTGGTTAGTTAATTTTCACCTTATTGGGTTGTTGGGTCCAGCAGGATGCTCCAGTCTACCTACATCTTCCTGGATTTTGTCAGCCAGTATTTTAATACCAAGCCTATTACCCTTCCCAAATTATGCCCTGTCCCTATTCACTGAACAAGGCAAAAGTGAGGACTGAGTCTCAGACCCAAAGAAAGATCTAGAACTTTGATCTTTGTTTTGAACTCTCTGATGGTAGAGGATATGCTAGGAAGGGAATGTCTCTTCCATACGACACCCTTTGCTTTGCTTGACTTCATTTGCCTTTGCTGCCAGAAAAGGTATAATCCAGCCACAGTCAGCAGTAACGAGGGTTAGAGGCAGAAGTGAATGATTGTCAGCACAATGCCTGAAATTGTATTTCTTAGCATTAGTGTTTTAAGTGAATTTGTGTCTGAGTTTCTCAGAAACTTTTTGAAGATTTCCATTAACCCCACAAACATTTACTGAATAACCACTTTGGGTCAGATTTGCCTTTATTTTCTTTACTTAATTTACAACTTTGAACCAGAAAAATTTTTCAGCTGGGAAAGCAGGCGGGAACATTGACCATCATGTGGTTGGGTGAGGATGGACCTGGGAGGGGGAATCTGGGTGTAGCGTCACTGATCCCTTCTTCTCACTGGGAATCACCTGACAACTCTCTTCCACTCACCTGGCCTTTGGTTCCCGTGTCTAGAAAACACAGGGAGCGGGCATGACTAGATGGTAACTAAAGTATTTAGCTCTGACAGTCTAAGTGGGAAGGGTTCGCGGAAGGAAAGGAAGAGAGGGAGAGCGAGCACAGTGCTACCAGTAGGTTAGGTCCTCCAGAACGTCTCTAATCTTGTTCTCCAAGTTGCCTTAGGAACTGCTGTCCTCATTTCACAGAGGAAGAGACTGAGGCTCAGTGTTTACCAGGCATGCTGCCTTGGTTTCACAGCTAGGACAGTGCAGAGCCTGAATCTGAACATAGGTCTACAACTTCACTGTTCATGGTACTCCTTCCACTGCACAAAGGTTTTTTTTTTCTTACTCATTTTAATGTTATCTTCCATTTATAGAAAAAATGACTCGGGTGTCCAAGA
This sequence comes from Grampus griseus, assembly GCF_964374135.1. Taxonomy (NCBI): domain Eukaryota; kingdom Metazoa; phylum Chordata; class Mammalia; order Artiodactyla; family Delphinidae; genus Grampus; species Grampus griseus. Next base: position 6,230,962 of record NC_139018.1, on the reverse strand, counting down.
GCTGAAAGTCTTTCTGAAAGTTGGCTCTATTATGAAATTACTGAAAAAGATGTCATGTCCACTCTTCTGAAAATCCAACGTCCCCCTTAGCACTTCCCTCCTTAACGGGAAAGTGTAAAGATCCTGGAAACAGGTGCGTCTTGACAGGTCTAGAGCCATGGGTTTGCAGGGTTTGATGGCCAAGGAAATCAGTCAATTGACTGGACTCATAGGTCCTCACTGGGGACAGATGGAGTTAGGCATCTGGTGCTAAAGAAACCAGTGATATGATAGTCTGGTTATGAAGTCGAATATAGAGAAAAAGTGTTGTGCTGAGCCTGGCGTTGAATCGCACCCTGAGTTTTACAGTGTCGTTGGTCTGAGTGCGGAACGATTTCCATCACGGAAGAGAAAGACAGTGGAAGGAAACACAAAAGATGCCGATAGTAACACCTGGGCGATATTTTTTTTCAGAAGCTGCTGGCAAACATAACTTTCTGAAAGGATGATAATGGATACGCAGGAGACTAATAATAGCTGAGATTGGTGTAGAGGGGCTTCAGCCTGCTGGCATTGGGCTCACTGTTTTGGAGGCATTCTCTCTGTTCTCCATAAAACCCTATAAAAAGGCACTATTTTCCCTCGTTTAAAGACGGAAAGACAGAAACTTAGGAAGATTAAATAATTTGTCCAAGGTCACACAATTAGAAAACGGTGTTAAAATTACAGTCAGATACAGAGCTCATGAAATTTCACTGGCCATTGTGAGTGCTGTGTCAACCTCCCTTGCTAAGTGATATGAGAAGAGTGTCCTGGTTCACAGGAAGCATGTGTACACACACACACACACACACGCACACACAGTTTAAACTTCCAAAAGTTTAAACATTAAAAATGTAATAACAGCATCAAAATTATTTCTTAAAAATAAGGGTGAGAGTTTACCACCAATGAACCAAAGAAATGTATAAACGATGTACTTAATTGAGAGGAAAACGATGCAGCAATAAGGTCTAAGATGCAGGAAGGCATATTGAACAACAAGATTGGGAAACAGAAAGGCAACTCTAATCAAACACCGATTGCATTCAACAACTATAATGAGGCTAATTTATATAACTGAAAATACAGAACTAAATTTCTGGAAGACAACAGAGTAGAGTAGTCCCTCCCCATCTGAGGATGTTATCTTCCTGAAGAGCTTCCTAGTAGAAAGAATCAAAGTTGAGATTTTCAAAATTGTATGAGAAAACAACAGTTAGAAGGCTCAAAAAACAGCCATGAGCTGTGGAAAACATTATATATTTTTTTATGTGTCCTGAAAGAAAATGCATTACATAGATGAAGAAGACAATACATCCAACAGAGAAAATAGCAATGAATTTTTCATTACTGAAAGTAGTAACAGTTGATGCTTTCTTAGTAATTTTCATACCATGGCTGCCCCATGAAGGCAGCAGGGAGTTTGTCTTCTCTACACCTGTGTCCCACCTCCTAGTAGAGACCTGGCAAAGTCAATGCTGGAGAAATATTTGTGAACTGATGTACGTATAATATGTATTAACTTCAAATTCTCCTCCCAAGGAGATATGTGCATCTCCTGGTGTTCTCTGTGGAAGTTCACACTGGTCCAAAGTGTTGGCACCACCATTGACTCGCTAACTCAAGTAAATTAATATTTCCATTTAAACTGAGTCATCAGGCAAGAAAAGTCATTCAGGTGCCAAGGCAGGAGCTGACTCATATCATTCCTCCACTGAAAACTAGAAGAATATTTTTGTGTTGCTGTTCGACATGCATTGAAGAGCCATCAGTATTTCTTCTTCCTCTTTCTCCTGCTTTTCTGCATGAATGCCTATTGACTTCCTGGCAATCAGTAGTGTCCACATGCAAAGGAAAAAGGACTGAGGGCCAGCCTGGTGGATAATTTAGTCTGTGAATCTGTCCAAACATGTTGCCTGGTGCTTCCACAAATGTTCCCTGGTCGTTCTGTTCAAGACGTCAGGTATCTTCAACGGGGCAGATCAGAAATGGCTTTTGGAGCGGGTTGTCACATGTGTGGTTGAACAGGGCCCTGTGCTTAAAGGGCTCCACACTTGATTTAATGTTCTTAATTTTTGAACAAGGGGTCCCAAATTTTCATTTGAGGCTGGGCCTTGCAAATCATTCATCAGGCCCTGTGCCTGTCACTATCCTTAACGTTATTTTCCCAAAGATAGGTCAAGCACAGGGGCCTCCCTCAAAGACCCCACAGTCTAGTTGGCAACTCAGACATGTGAACAAATAGTGCAGTTACTGCAATAAAACCCTCGCCTCCTTCATTACCCTCAATTGGACCTGCAGACCCTACTTCCTGATGTCTGTACTCAGCCCCTCTTTGCGGCCACCAACTCAGGTCAGACCCTCCTGGTGGCAGGCAGGCCTTGCCTGGCTTTCTAAGCTGGTCGTCTCCTATCGCAGCCTACCTGTTTACAGTTTCCCCAATCACGCATCCACTCCTGCCTTTACTAGCCTTGCACATGCTTTTCCGTCTGCTTGGATTAACCCTTCCTCCCCCCCCACAGTCACATGCTCTCTCTCACCCTCTCTCCCACCAGCTGCCCTTGTGGACCTTCAGGAGTTAGTTCAGGGGCCACTTCTTCCAGGATGCCTCCCCTGATTCCTACAGTCTGGTGAAATCACCCTTTTCTGTTCTCCCATCATCCCTCTGCTTTCCCTCTGTTTTTGCAGCCCCACCACTTCCTGCACTCAAGCTCGGTGCACGAGCCTGTTTTCCCCACCAGATTCAGAGCTCTTTGCGTACAGCAACTGTGTCTTTTTTTGTTTGAACCCTGACATATGGTGGGAGCATTGTTTGTAAGGTAAAGGAGTGAGCCAAACTCTTTGGCAGGCCTGGTGTATATGCTCCAACAGGAGAAAGAACCACCCAGGGATGCACTTTGCTTTCATGCTCAAACTGAGATCTGGTTATGAGTTGCCCTCTACTTGCCCAGGAAGGGAAGCCATCTTTGCACATCCTGCGTCTCCCAGCATCGGCAATTTCCCCACCACCACCCCTATCTTGGAGTCCATTTCTTGATGCTCTTCCCACTGCTGGATGCGAGCCCCAACTCCTTACAGGCATTTCGGCCACACGCAGGCTCCTTTGCCTTGGTTTTCCCCAATAGAAAGCTGACTCCTAAAGCAGGGATCTCCTCTGTCTTCCGTCTACCCCAACATATACTTTGAAAGCTCTCAGAAATGCCATTAATTATAATAATAGTGACACTTGGTACTTTTATAGGCTCTTTCATCAGAAGATCTCTGAGTACTTAAAAAATATTATCTCATTAATCCTCACAACACCCTCGTGAGACAGCTGGCAGGTAAACCTATCCCAGTTTATCAGGAAAGGGAATGAAGGCAGAAAGGTGATGTCTAGAGAGAGGTCCAGGATCAAACAAAGAGTTGGACGGGCTCTGGACCAAGGATCCAAGCCAGCAGGAAGGTAAAGCCTGGTCAGCGGACGAGCCCCATGTACATATTCTATAAAAACATACCTGTTTCAGGTTGTTTTCCCATATAGGTTATTACAGAATACTGAGTAGATTCCCTGTGCTATACAGTAGGTCCTTGTTGGTTATCTACTTTATGTATAGTAGTGTGTGTATGTTAATCCCAAGCTGCTAATTTATCACTTCCCCCCACATTATATGTATGTGTATAACTGAATTACTTTGCTGTACACCTGAAATTAACACAACATAGTAGATCAACTATACTCCAATAAAAAAAATTAAAAATAAAAAATTAAATAAAATAAATTTAGTAGTCTTAATCGGTTAAAACCTGTAGTTCATAATTTTTTAAACCTCAAATTATTTTACAAAACTTAAATAAACAAAACACATCCCCCCCCCGCCCCCAAAAGAAAACCTATCTGGACCTCATGGGTGAATGAATCATGGATACGTCTGACATTTCATTGGTGTTTAGGAAATGATACCAAATCACTGACCTTTTTGAAGAGTCACCTTCTTCTTTTTCAGCAAATACTTTCTGAGCATCTGCTCACGGCCCCCTCCCACTGATGATACAGCTGAATCCAGCTTATCAATAATGCTAGTGAATCTTCCTCCCAAATCTATCTCAGAGCTAATGAAGCTTCCAGCAAAGAGGAAAGTGTATAATCATCTATGAATCCCAAGCCCCTTTCAACGTCAGGAACACAAAACAGCACCTGAGAAAAAGTATTAATTATGTCTTTTACTGAGGAACTGGAACTCTCATCTCACTGAGCCATGGTTGACATTCCTAACTGGGAGCCCAACAGGATTTTGAAAGTATCTGGTTCCAACCTTTCATTTTGCAGATGGAGAGAAGGAGTCCCAGAGAAGCTGGGGGTCTCTCCCAGATGGAAGGATGAGTGGAGGGCAGAAGCAAGGCAAATGGCCTTTGCTTTGCTCCAGTTTTCAGACTACTTATTTTTCTCAACACCGAACACCTAAATCATATGTTTGGGAGCATTAGAGAAAGTTCTGGTAAACACCAGCCCTTTCATTTTTACTTCCAAAGGGAGCTGTGGGTGTTGAATGGGGGAGGGGATGGGGGAGGGGCGGGTGGGCGTGAGCAGGGCAGGGGAGGGGGGGGAGGAGGCTTCATGTGAGGACAAGCCCAAGGGCTCCACGAGGGGCAGCAGCCTTGGACCCAGACAGGCTCTCTGTTGGAGTGAAACAAGCCCTTGAGCCTCTAATGCGTGCAGGATAGAAAATAGATACCTGTCTGATATAATTAATTGTATTTTTCCTAAATTTAACATTGCCCGAAGGGGAAAATCGTTCTGCTTAGGAAAAACCCTCCTGCCACACAGCGTCTACCAGCCGGCCAGATTTAATTGCTGCGATAAAAACCACAAGAAAGACCAGGTTCCCACTCAATGTATAACCACATCTACTGAAGAATAGCTTTAATCACCTTTGAAAGGGTGACCACAGGATAATTAAAGAGGAAGGGTGCTCATTGGGAATTATCCAGAAATATCAAATCTCCATTTATCATGGGGTCCGACTTAAAATGTCTTGGCATGGCTCTGCTCCCACAGCCCCCACTCTATTTTAAGCTAAGGCCTCAGATTTCCATTATTTAGTGATGGAGAAAATAGGCCTGTTTCACAAGTCTGCATTCACTGATGGGTTGAGAGGTTGAAGGGGACAATTGTCAACTGAGAAGAACACAGGGTTTGGGGTGAGCCGGACAGGACTGGAATCCTCTTTCCTCTATCACCTGCCTGTGTGACCTTCACAGGTGACCTGACATCTCTGAGCCCCCTCCCCAAAGTGAGGGCCATGAGAGTCATTCCGCAGAATTACTCCAGCCGAACGCTCCATTCATTTGAATCTCTTTCCTTCAGCAGAATACCCACTCCTTTGCAGAAACCAAACAAAAATGAATCAAGGGCTGAAATTCACGGAGGAGACTTTGAGTAGCCACGAAGGAGCAGAGAATCGGGAAACAGAGTTGGAGGCAAGGCTGTGACGGTGTGGGGTGGGGGGAAGAGGGGCTATCCTGGGCTTATTTTCTCCCTGTATTGAGGCTCTTCCACTTTGCCCAGGGCAGGGCGCTGAGGGGCAGCTGGGAACCAGTGGCGTGACATTCCTGGCAGCCTGTTTGCACCCAGAGCAAGCAGGCTTTGTTCCACACCCACATTCCCAGGCCGCTTGCTGTCTGGCCTCTACTCTCTGGGGAAGTTAACCAGGAAGTGACAGTCTCCCTGCCCCTTACCTCCCTCGAGAGACCTCTCCTACCAGCCCCAAGCACGGGGCTTGACTAAACTCCTAGGAACAGAAGAGAAGCACCCCCAGCCCCTGAATTCCTAGGCTCTCCTCACCTAGAGGTGGGGAGAGGAACAGGGGGACAACTTGCTTATCTTCTCCCCAGGAAGGAGGGATGAGTCTGGTGGAACCCCTCACTGGTATATTCATTCACTTCTCCATCCGTTGTAACCAGGTGTTGACTGTGCCTCTCCCCCACCGCTGTGGTCACTTGAAGCCCTCATGGTTAAACTTGACCCAAACCACAGTTCCAGGCTTTCAACAGCCACAGTCATGGACCTAGGACCTATTCTTGCTCCTGCATCTCACTTCTCGCCTCCCTCTGCCTTTGAGCTTTGACATCCAAACACAACACCTTCCCTCTGCCCCGAGCCCCAAGAGCCAGGCACGAAGTCTAGCTGCTCCTTAATTTTCAAATAATCCACTCGTTCTCCTGTGGCAGAATGAATAACATCCCTCCCACAGATAATCCATGTCCTAACCCCCAGGACATGTGAACGTTACCGTATGTGCAAGAGGGATTTCGCGGATATGGTCAAGGGTCTGGAGATGGGGAGGTGATCCTGGATTATCCTGGTGGACTTAATGTCATCACAAGTGTCCTTATACAATGGACATGAGAGGAATCAGTCCTACAGTAGGAGATAGGATGACGGGGGCCAGAGGAGGGAGTGATGTAAGGGGAGGGCCACCAGCCAAGGAATGCAGGCGACCGCTAGAAGTTGGGAAAGACAAGGAAAAGCTTTCTCTTCTGAAGCCTCCAGAAGGAATCTGCCCTGCAGACACCTTGATGTTAGGCTTCTGACCCCAGAACTTGGAGAGAATAATTGTGTTTAAGCCATTAAGTCTATGGTAATTTGTTATAGTAGCAATAGAACCCTAACTCATGTCCAAATTTGAGGGAGCTATACTGAAGCATCACATCCTGGGGTACATGGCCTCATACAAATGCCCCACCCACCCACCATTTTTCCCAAGGGCATGAGTCCAAAGTGTTTTCAGTGGCAGGTAATGCAATACCAGACACCTGCTACCTTATCTTCCCCAGAGTGTGGAGGTCAATGCAACATGGCAGCTCTTGAAGCTCTTCCTTCAAGGTGCCAAGGAGGCTGCTGTGACTCTATAAATCACAGTCACACCCAATGCTAGAAGAAGGGATGCCAGATGGGTCAGTCCCTTTTATCATAAAGTGAACGTTTTCCCAGAAGCCTCCAGAGCTGTCTTACCTTTTACTCTCATTGTCCAGAACACGGTCCCATGACCATCTTTCATCTTCAAGGGAGTCTGGGAAATAATAGAACAGGATTATAAGAGTTCGCTTCACCAAAATATGATCCATTGCCTTGACACACTGGTGTTGCAAACAAAACCGGGCTACATTAACAAGGAACAAAGGTGCTGGATGGGCTAGTGTCCCTGTAATAGCTGCTCTGCCCTAGGCACCCATCAGCCCAAGTTCCAACTGCCAGCACCCGTACTCTTTTGCCTGAGGGTGGGAACAGCAGGAGGTGTTTCAGGATTATCACCCGCCCCCAGCAGCACTCCACCAATGGTGGATGGCAGGTGGCGGGAAACCTCCCAGCTTCCTTCGTCGTCCCGCAGGTGAGATAACCCTGAGTGCTGGGCATTGTCTACCAGAGCCCCTTCTGCAGGGTCGGGCTCCAGTTGCCCACAGTGATAACCTACTTGGTGGTGAGCTCTTTACCAGCCATCGCCACATGCTGCCTCATCTCCCCGCTCCTTCAGCGTGTCTCTCTGGATCACGTCCCAAATAATTCACTTGCACACAATTCTCAGGGTTTGCTTCTGAGGCACCCCAAATGACGACAGCCAGTAAAAGAATTTTTTAAATTTTGTCTCCAGTCCCATTTTCATTCAGGAACAGGAAGCATCCATGCCCACCCCAAAAGATCCTTTCCAAAGCAACTTCTCCACAAAAGGGAGATTTTGTTGCTAGAACCTCTCCACAAATTGTTTGAAAGTCGGAGCTTTCTCCATACCATTACACGTGCATCCATTTATCAAGGAACTACTGAAGGTCAACAGGACTGGATTCTGGGTTGTTTGCTGGGTTTCCTAAAATGAATTAGATACAACCCCTGCTTGCAAAGAGCAGCCAAAGCAGAAGCGGGGAGAGATGAGAAGGCCAGGCAGCCAAGGAAAGGAAGGGATCAAACTTACCGGAAGGGGGTCTCACGTGGGAGCTGGTCTGAAAGCATGAGGTCAAGTCAGGGGAGGAAAGGGTTATTTAAGCCAGGGGTACAGCATAGAAAGCCAGAGTAATGGCAGAGAGACCACATTTGGGGGCCTTGTGAGTCATGTACAAAGGCTGGGTTGTGGGGAGTTACATATTGGGGAACAGAAGATGGTCTGGAGAGAAAGACAGAACTGAAGAAAGAACCCATTTGGAGACACAACACCCACCTCTTGGGTGTCATCCTCTGCTGAGTTCTCAATCCTAGTGTTCATGAAAGCAGCCTACTTCTCTCTGCAAGGTGGATATTACTAAACCCTTTCATTTACACAACCATTTACAAGGTGTTGTAACATAGATTCATATTAAATCTTCACCACAAACTTTCCCTCCCATTTCTCAAGGAGAAGGTCAGTCTCTAAATGGTAAAGGGTCTTTTCTAAGACCACACAGATACCAGGCGGAACATCCAAGATTTGAATTGAAGTCATGTTCATTCTAAGGGGTTCTAGCCACACTCCTTTCAACTAGGAAAATAGACAGACGAGTCCGTTTGCCTAATACACCTGGTTTCATTAACGGCAAGGCTCCATCGTTATGAAAAATATTTTATCTCCTTATCATGTACTTCAAATTCTACTGTCCAATATAAAAATAAGGCAAGCCACTTGCATAACTTTTAATTTTCTAATACCACGCTTTTAAAAGAGTAAAAGGAAACAAGTGCAATTAATGTTAATGATATAATTTATCTAATCCAGTACACCCAAAATAGTATCATATCAACATGTAATCAACATTTAAAAATCATTCGTCAATATTATGACATAGTGTGAGTGTGTTTCGCGTTTGGTAATTGCAATCATTGTTGCTTTTTTTGTGGTCATCCATTTACAATGCTTGGTGTCAGTTGATTTATCTCTTGTAAAAATAAAATACAGTGTGTGTGTGAGTTGTGAAAAAAAAAAAAGAGAGAGGGTGGCTGGCGGGGGAGAGACCTTTCTCTCTTTCTACTCCCCAGAAGAATATCCACCTACCTAACCCAAGGAAAAGTTTCAATGATGAAGTTGACCTTAAATGATAAGACATACAATAAACTTTCATTATGATATTAGCACCTAGAAAAAAAACATCATTCATTATTATGAGATATTTACATTCTTTGGTTTGTACTAAGTCTTCACAATGCAGGTAAATTTATACTTACAGCGCATCTCACTTTGAACCAGCCACGTTTCAAGTGCTCAAAAGCCACATGCAGTAGTGACTATCATAGTAGGCCAGTGCAGCTCTAAAATCACATGCAGAATGGCACGGTGGTTTGTGCCCTGACTTGGAGTCGTAAGGTCTGGCTTGGATTTTTCTCTCAATCTCCATTTCAAGTCACATTGTCAGCTTTTCCGAACTCTGATCAGTGGAGAAAATGGGACCATTGAGCAACGCCAGGCCATGTGAACTCATGGACTAACAGGTAGCTAACAGGCCAGGGATCTTGTTCAGAGGTCGGCCAACTACAACCTACTCGTGGGCCAAAATCAGTCCCTACCCAGTTTTAATACAGCACATGAACTATGAGTGGTCTTTCCATTTTCAAAAGGTAGTATAAATAAGCAAACAAATAAATAAATAAGAAGGATATGCAACAGCAGCTCTACATGGCTGGCACAGCCTAAAATATTTATTATCTGTCCCTTTACAAAAAACGTGTGCTGACCTCTGGTTTAGTCAATTCTATATGTGGTTTTCTTTTTTACATCAATAGGGTTTATAGGATTTAGATACTATTCTGTCACCATAATTCTACAAGTTTTTACTCTTAATTCAATGTTTATGTAATTTCAATGTTCACCATCAATTCTTTCCCTGTAGTGTCTCCATTCTTCATTTGATTCAGTGCTCGGTTAGATGAATTTACTGTCAAGGATTTTTTTTTCAAGAAAATCACTTCTATGACCTGTTATCTGAGATGCTACTATTTGACTGACAGTCCACGTTTTGTCTGTTCACATCATTATACTTAAGGAGAAAAATTAGGCTCAGCCCCTTCCATTATGGGGGTCATATTTCTTTCCCTGGGGACTTCACATATCACCCCTTTGTCTTTGGACATTGAAAGCTGCACAACTGTTCTTAGCACCATCTTTTACTTATCATTTGGTCTACTGGACTTTGACATAGAGGACCATTTTCCACCAGAGTTTCCCAGAACTCCATTGCCTCCAACTTCTTTCACATTTCAGAGTACATGCCTGATGCATTTATATCTGAAACACAACTTTCCTGGGCATAAGATTCTTGATTCAAACCTCATATCACTTAGAACCCCATAGCCACTGCTCCACCTTGGTGTGTGACATGTTGCTGGAGGGAAAATCTACAGCCTTATTCTTCTTTCTTCCAGGAAACTTGTGTTTTCTGCTCAGATGTCTGAAGAATTCCGTTTACCTTCAATGGTCAGTAAATTAAGCAGGATATGTCTTGGTATCAAATGTTCTTCACTTTTTTTATAAAACACAGTGTGGCCTTTTAATATGAATACGTTTTCTCCTTTTCAGGGAAATTTTCCTTCAGTTGTGTCAATGATTTGTTGACTTTGGTGTTTCAGGGCCACAGATTAATCTCATAAGGCATTATCTATCAGCCTGCACACTAATACCTTTCCTCTTATTGATTTAATCTCTTTACTTCCTCTTCTGCATTCATCTCAAACACTTCCTTAATATCAGTAATTCAGTATTTCAACTGCATCATTCTGTTCTTTTGTCATTTGTGATTTATGTATTGATTCAGGCATGCTGTTGCTTCAGTCTCAGATTGTTTTCTTAAGCCCATAACATCACTTTTCTTCTCATCCCATGATTTTATTGGCTCATCTCTAAGTTCCTATTTTACTAAATTATGGTCATATTATATTCTTCTATAGTACAAAGCAATTGCTCGGAGTTTTCTTCAGTTCCTGGGGTTATATTTTCTTCAGGACTAGGTTCTTCATTTGTGCTTTATATAAACTGTTCTTTAATTTTTTTTTTTTTACACTTAGCTTTTGATGTAGTATATTTGCATAGTGGCCAAACTGTTTCTTTTCATCCAACTTATGCTAAACAAGGGCATCTCTGCCCAGATCTTCTATTTTCTCTGATTAAAAAATAAAAATAAAAATAAAAACTTGCTGTGAAAGTTGGGATCAGATCCCTCCTCTAAGATCCTGGGCAAATGTCCTGGACCACTGGTCACTCCGCCCTGTAGCAGTTGCTTTCCTTTCTGATGGCAAGGCCACCAGGCAGGAACATGTTTTATAACTCCAGAAAGAAACAACAACTTCACCTCCGACTCTATCCCATTTCTACCTTGACTGATAAAGGCTAATGGTGTGTAAGGATGACTCAGTGAATTATCCTCAGCTTTTCCCAAGGGTTCCTATTCATACCTTCAATCTGCCTTTTTCAAAATTAGGAAAGGGGGCTATTGGCAAAAAGTATTTGAGAATTTGGTCAACTCACTTTTTCATTCCTCTATTACTTGGGAGTATTGGGATAATATGCAGACAGTCATTTCAGAATCTTTTGTTCCTTCCTCTGGCTCTCACTGTTGCATGTGAATAGCATGAGATTATGTTCCATTAATTGCTTTGTTGAAAATTTTTATTTTTGGCTTGTTCTTTATTGGGTGTCACAGAAGGAAGATTCTGTGGTCCATCTTTATCTCGTCACATGTGTTCAGAAGTTCCCTCCCTTTCATAATCCCAAACTTCAGGAAATTGGAATCTACTCCTCCTTCTCTCTATGCATTTTCCCATAGTGGTCCTTTTATCAGCAATACCCTTCCTCTTATCTTCAATACCCAAATCCCAGCCATCCTTTAACACCCAGATCAAATGACACTCCTACATGAAGTCTTCCTTATCCATTCCACAAAAAAATAATCGCTTTATTCCCTTGAAAATACCCCCCCCCCATCATCTGCTCCATTCTTACACTACTCACCACTTCCTACCTCGTACTAAATTTTCCTGTGCCCATGGAAGTCTCTCTGGCTACATGGTAGCATCCATTATGGCAAGGTCTGTATGCTATTCATACCTGTATCTTTTATACTTAATGAGGTAAAGAACAGAGTACAAGCTCAGTTAATGTTTGTTAAATGAGTTAAAATTCTGTTCAGCAGAAAATTATTTGTCCTATGTCGATGTGTGTACACAGAAAGCATAAAGGGATGTGAGGTAGAGCTCAAATAGAAGATTTAGGATCCACAATAAATCCCATTGTGATGAATGCCATCAAAGCAAAGCACTCTGAGTGACAGTGAGATCTTTAGCTGGACCAGGTAGCCCATTTGTTTATAACATGATCTCCACAATAACACAGGCAATAGCAGTAATGTGGATTGACACCATATTTACGTTCATTCCATAGTTATCCAAGTGCCTTCATACTTATTATCCCATGTCATCCTCAGAACAACCTGGGTAATCAGTCTTAGTCCAATGTTACAGATGAGGAAAGTGAGGAGTACAGATGTTAAGAACCTCATCCCAAGTCATACAGTTAGCGGGCAGCAGAGCTATAGCACCAGGACAAGTCTGTCTGCTTGTCCCACGACATCTGAGATGCTTCTCTAATCAATACTTACTAGGTCTCATTGATGACAGGCAGGACCACCCTGTACGTTGGTTGTTGACTACACAAGGGCATCTGGATGAAGGGCCAAGCAAGGAGGGAAATCCAACCCATGCTCCTCTTATCAAGTTGTGTGTCCTGGCGCAAGGCCACATCTGCTTAGAAGGAGCTCCTTTTTCTAATTCATATGAAGACTGGCAGGGGAGCTAATAGCAGGGACCATGTTTTCCCAAGTTCTCTCTCCCCAAAGACTTACTCTGCACCTAGCACACAGTAGACATTTATAACTCATTTGTTGGATAAGCATATTCTCATTTTCAAAGCTCATTTTCATAGATGACATTGTCTAGTTCTCGTAACAAATTCCAAAACAGACAAAATTCTGAGAAACGCGAAGGATTTCTGATACCCCTTGGCCCTCCTAGTGGTGGAATTTGACCAGCACGTTGCATGAGGAATCCAGGATCACTGCAAAGTCAAGGAGAGAGAGCGTGCTCTTCCTCGGCCCCAGAGGAAGTCAAAAAAAGAAACATTTTTCCTTTCTGCTGGTCCCATATCTGATCCAGCTCCAGATGTGGGCGATGTGTTCTATGATTTTTAGGGTTAAATTTCCCAAATTTTTCCTGTGAAAGTGAAAACCAGGAAATTAATGTGCTGGTGTCTCCATGTAATTAGACGTGCATGACTTTTCTAAAAATGCTGCAAATATGTGGGTCCAGCCATTAGGACACCCAGGTCAGCAGGAGACCCTTAGTGAGCTACAGTGCTCAGAAAAAGCAACAAAGAGGAAGAATTTATGAAATCAAGTTGCAGAGAGGCTGTGGGGCTTCCTGGGACACCCGTGGGAAAGGGTGATTGAGGGATGGGTTGGGAGACGGTTTAGGAATGAAGGGTGGGAGTCTTTGGAAAGGGAAAGGGCAATAAAGGGGAAATGGATGGTGTCCACAAGGCTGGGATTAATCTCAATTTTTAATGGAAAAAGAATCTGCTTACTCGGTCTCAGTTTGACAATCTGGGGAAATATTTCTGCTCTTTCAGGTTTCAGTTTGACAATCTGGGAAAATGCATCTGCTCTTTCAAGCCATAGAACCCCTCTGCTGGAAGAATAAAGACTACCTTATTCATTCCTTCATTCATTTGTTCATTTCTTTAGGCATGCATTAAACAAACGTTTTCTCTGTCTCCTTTGTTCCAGGTCCTGTGCTGTGTACCACAATTCAGAAGGTAAAGATGTGATCCCAGCCATACGAAGTTTATATCCTGGTGGGAGAGAGGGGTCTGGCCACAAGCATCTCTTTGAGAAGTTAGGAATGGTCAGCTAGAGAGGAGAAGAGAAAGCCCTACAAAAGTTGAGAAGAAGGACAGTCAATGCAGGATGAAGGAATCCACTCAGGAGGCTGTCTTCTTATGAGGCCACAGGTGAGGAAAGCCTGGTGGGCTCCAAGCAGCACAGAAGGATTCATATCCTCACTTTGCTCTTCCCTGAGCTCTCACCAGCAAATCACGTCACAAATTCTAAGTCTTCCATTGCTGCAGAGGGAAAGGAGGAGTAGGTTGGGACCACCAGCCCCCCACAATCCTTCATGTCCCATGGTGTAATGATCCTTACAACGGCAGCCCCCAGGCATAGCCGAGTGCCAGGCACTGTGCAAAGTGCTTTACTTGCCTTATTTCATTCAATATTCACGCCCACTACAGAGGGAGGCAAGAGCTGGACCACATGTGAGTACATGCTGAATGAAGTCAGGGAGAATGTCCTGTGAGCACCTCGGGGGAGAGGGTTTCAGGTAGACGGAAAGGTAAGTGCAGAAGCTCTGAGATATTTGGAGAGTCCGAGGCAAAGCAAGGAGCCCAGCATGGGCCATGTGGCGTGAGGAAGGCAGAAAGGGGTGGGATGGGTCAGAGGGCTCTGCCCTCATGGTGGTACCCGCTGTGGTTCAAGGACCTTGGCCATGACTCTGAGCCAGATGGGAAGCCACTTAGAGAATTGGACAAGAAAATTCCAATGACATGATTTTATGGATGCTTTAAAAGGATTGTTATAAATGTAAATTATACTTCAAAAACTGTCTTAAAAGGCTATTTTGATGGCTGTGTTGCTAATAGACTTGGGTCAGGGAAGTAAGAGAGGGGCAGTAGCAGAGAGGCCAGCTAGAAGGTATTTGCAAAGTAACAGCATCATCGTGCAGGGCACAGAGTGGGTAACCTTAGAGGAGGACGTTGTTATAACAGCCCCTGCTCAGCCCCATGCCAGACGTGGTCATGTGCAGAAGACTGAGTAGATCCAGTCATGCCAGGGCCTCCGTCTACTTCAGCATAGTTTTCCTTTGATAAGTGTTTGTTGAATGAGTAAACGAATCACTCCTCTTGTATTTCCAGGCCTGATGGGGAGACCAACAGGGCAACAACTGAGATGCTGTCAGGCAGGTATTACCGTAAAGAGTTATATCCAGTGTCCCAGAGGAAAGGAAAGCTGACTTTTTCTGGAGAGACAAGTGGGATGTGAGCAACGTCCTCACAATGGCAGTGATATAGAGATGGGTGCTGAAGGATGCATAGTAGTTTTCCAGGCAGATGGGGAGACCAGGTACACACAATGGAAAGGTCAGCATGAACAAGTGCTCAGAGATAAGAAACGTGTAGAATGTTCATGAACTCATGAAAATGTTCTATACCTGGAACATAGTAGGTGCTCAGTGAATCTTTGTTGCATGAGTGAATGATTGCTTAGGGGTGACTGAATGCAAGGCTGTCAAGGCAGCCTGGGGCTCAAGTGGACTTTTCCTAGAAGCACTGAGGAGATATTAAAGTGGTTATTGATGTAAATATTCTGTGACCTTTAAATAAATCCCTGGAGGACAAGAATTGTGTGATTGTCATCTCTGAATTCAAAATGCAGAACTAGGGCTTGAAACAGAGTAAAAGATATTCACTAATAAATGTACTTTTCTATACCAGCCCCAACCTCTCTCCCTGAGTCCAAGCTCTTGTATCCTAGTCCACTTACACCTTTGAACACTTAAGATCAATATGTATAAGGCAAAACTCGTCACCACCTCCCCCAGCCTTGCTCCTTCCCTGCAGCAGTGGACACTGTCAGAACTCACATCTATCTGGTCCACCTCCTATTCTTGGCACACAGTTCATGTACCCTTTTCAGGCCACTGCAGTGAGGCAGGATGAGGGCTGAGAGCAGAGAGTTGTGTGCACTTCTTGCTTGGGATCTCCATACTCTGCCTGGCCCTGCTCAGGAGGACACATGTTTCAGAAGGTGCAGCTACAAAGTAGTGGTTTTGTACCCACCTGCGCTGTTTACATACCATGAACAAAAATAAACTTTAGCTGTATTAACACATTGAGATTTGGTGGGGGAGGGGGATATTTGTTACCAAGCATAACCTGTCTCACACTGACTAATACACCCTGTCTCTACTATCTTAATTAATAATACTGCTCACTTAGGCCAAAAACGTATAACATCTTTCTTTTTCTCATGCCCTGACACACACACCTAACCCACTGCTAAGTCCTGTCAGATCTATATCTAAATGGAACTGATGTCTTTTCACCATCTCCATCCTGTCCACTCTGTTTGAAACTTCCCTCAGGGGTTGTAGCAACTGCCTAATTGAACTCTCTAGTTCCTTTCTTGTCTTCTCCCCACAGAAGCAAGAGGGACGACTTAAAACATTTTCCATTTCTATTATTTCTTTGCTTACAAAGACCCACTGTCTGGAGATTAAATCCAAATTCCATGTTGTGGTTTACAAAGTCCTGAATGACTGGCTCCCTGTTATTTCTCCAGGCTCTTCTGTGACAGTTAACTCCACCTTTCTCTAACTCTACCCCAGGCACCCTGGCCTCCCTAAGGTCCCCCCACCCCAGGGCCTTTGCACCAGCTGCTCCTGTTATCTGCAGTGTTCTTTTCCCCAGCTCTTCCCACACTTGGAAATTACTCATTATCTCTTCTCAGATAATCTGTCACTTCCTCAAAGAAGCCTTCCCTGATACCTCTCAGTTAAGCCAGCCATCCTCTCCCCAGCAATACTATATCACATCACTCTGTTTTAATATCTTCACAAAACTTAACTCCAAATTAAAGTCTTTTTGCGTGTTTGCTTGTTTTTTTGACTGTCTGTTCCCACCAGGACGTTGTGCCCATCAGATTCCTAATACCTAGGAAAGGTCTCAGCATGTAGCAATCTCTCAATATATCATCCGTGAATGATTGGATGGATGAATGAACCACTAGCATCATTGTAGCCATTGAGAGAATCAAATGAGATCACAGCCCACAACATCAGGACGATGACATCTTGGGCCCCGCGTTGTGTTACGATTCTATCCCCTAATCTAAAATGAAGAAGGAAAACGGAGAAGGAGACAGAACACCAGAGACTAAAAAATCATTGTTCGCTCCGCTGCTCAGGGGACCTCTCACGCCTGACAAATAATGAATTAGAGAGAGATCAGAACATCCAAGACCAAAACAGTCATTAACTGCCCCTCTCCCCAGACCCCCTCCCCAAACACACTGGCTGCCAGAAGCCAGCCCAGACAGTCCAGTCAGGAAACAAAAAGATGGAACAGAAAGGCCCCTTTGAGCAGCTCTAGACGGGGGGAGAGAGTGTGCACAGCTTAACTCAAACATTTGTGCAGAAATGTAAAAAACAATTATGACATTCAACTATTCCATTAAGTGAAATTAACCATTCTTCTTGTTCTTTGAAAAGACCAAAGAAAGCACAGATCTGAATAATTAGGTCAGTGAAGAATTGTGAAGAAAGGATGTCTAGACTTTTATTTTCATTAAAAGTAGGAGGGGGGGTGCATTTGCGCTGTGTGTGTGTGTGTGTGTGTGTGTGTCCTCTTGGTCTAAGAGCGCCTTTGAATTCCAGGGGTGGTCATATCCGCAGCTCTGCCCTGGCAGGTACGGCCAAGTCCGGATCAAGGAGTGGCATTCCCACTTTGATGTTGACTGTCACGCTCTGTTGCCTGACGATCTCTTTGGCTGCCTGCAAGTCTGTTGTCCTGGACCACCAGGTAAACCCGGCCAGGAGTGCAGACCCTGCCTTCCATCCTCCCTGGCACCCCTTGCAGTGGAAAGAGGGAGAGATGTATAGGTGGAGACGTCCCCCGTCACTCTTTCAGTTCTGAAGAGGGATTTTGACCCTTGATCATCATCTACTGAAGCTCCACAGACTACACACATATACCTGTATGCTTACATGGGCGTATAAACACACTCGCCCTCACGGCTCAACTGTGAAGTGAGAGAGGGAAGGGGAAGTGGAAAAACAGGGGTCACCCCCAAGGCCCCGGGTGCATCTTTTATTCTCTCAAGCCCCATGTTTGCAGCTACAAATGAGGATAAAGGTAAGAATCCACCTGAGCAGGTGGCTGTCCGTAACAAGAGTGCTGCCATCTCTCAGCGTCTCAACCCAGCATCTGACTGCCCTGGTTCAACACGGCACGATTTCTCCAGCAAACTATTTCCTATTTCAGTATGTGATTCAGAAGCCTGTAAATATTAAGTATCAGTGCCTCCTGGGGTTTTGGGGGGTTGTTTTGTTTTGTGTTTTTTAAACTGTCTGTCAAGTGGCACATTTCTCCAAGGGTGCCTGGAACATCAAACCTGCTTCTTTGTGATAAGGGTCTCTGTAGTTTAAAAGTTTACACCATGACAAGTCCAAAAGCATGTAACATTAAACTATGCCCTGAACATTGCTTTAAAATAGCTTCCTAAATTTTTTAATCTTTTAAAATTGTGGTAAGATACACATAACATAAAATTCACATCTTGACCATTTTTAAGTATGCAGTTTGGTGGCATTAAGTACATTAACATTGTTTGCCAGCCATGGCCACCATCCACCCACAGAACTGTTTTCATCTTGCAAAACTAAAGCTCTGGTCCCCCTTAAATACTAACTCCCTATTCCCCGCTCTGTTCCAACCCTGGCAGCCACCGTTCAACCTTCTGTCTCTATAAATTTGACTCTTCTAGATACCTCATAAAAGTAGAAACGTACATTATGTTTTTGGTGTCTGGTTTATTTCACATAGCATGATATCCTCAAGGTTTATTCATGCCATTGTGTGTGTGAGAATTACCTTCCTCTTTATGGCTGAGTAATACTCCATCGTATGTATAGAACACATTTCGTTTTTCCATTTATCCATTGATGGATACCTGGGTTGCCTCCATCTTTTGGCTATTGTGAATAGTTAGCTATGAACATGGGTGTATGAATAGCTTTTCTAGTTTCTGCTTTCAATTCTTTTGAATATTAAGATAAATATTAAAGGAGAAAAAAACAAAAATATCATTTTCTACTCCTGGAAAGGGAGATTCTATATAATGTATTGAGCTGTTATAGAATCATAAAAAGTATATATTCTTTGTATTCAAACAGAACCTGGATTAAAATTTTGGCTGTAACACGTGAAAGCATTGTCAATTTAGATAAACTAATTTCTTCAAGATTCACTTTCTTGACAAGCAAAGTGGAAAGAAAACAGTCCTTTCCAACCTAGAAAGGTGACTGTGAGAATTGAATTGATGGAGATCAGTCCCAGGGAGACAAGGAAGGAACTGGCCTTGCTCAACATTGTATCCCAAAGTCTTGCACGATGCCTGGCACAGAGAGGGCCCTTAATCAA
The DNA here is from genome assembly GCF_964374135.1 of Grampus griseus. Lineage (NCBI taxonomy): Eukaryota > Metazoa > Chordata > Mammalia > Artiodactyla > Delphinidae > Grampus > Grampus griseus. Next base: position 6,211,700 of record NC_139018.1, on the reverse strand, counting down.
AAAGCACTCCCATGAGTCAATGTGTAAATGAATATGTATGGTTCACCTTAAACGTTATGGGGTACATAGGATGCACCTGGTAACAGGGGGCTGGTGTTACTTTCATCATCATCTTGGTGATCTCAACATATTCAGTCAGGAAAATCACCAAGGTTCACAGGCTTGCCCCCTCCCTTGACAAGGAGGACTGGTGAGCACAGAAGGGAAGGAATTTGGCCGAGGTCACAAAACAGATTAGAGAAAAACCAGAGTTTAAACTCTGCCTCTTAAGTGCCAGTCTATGGCTCCATCTCATCTATTTCTTGTTTCAACAAAATAGATTAGTGCTAGCTCAACAAAAGCCCACCGCACGGTCCCCCACATGCCACCTTACAGACCTCCATTGCCAGGGGTGTATCACACCATAGCAGTCATCTCAGCTAAGAGCCTTGGATTAATTTCCAATAGTGACCACAACAAATCGGAGGCTGCCTGCATTCCTTGTCTCATGACCCCATCCCTACATCATTCCAGCCTCGTGCTTCAGTCATCACCTTTCCTTCCTCCTCCTCTATGGTCAAATCTCCCTCTCTCTCCCTCTATAAGGATACTCATGATTGTATTTGTGGTCCACACAGATAATCCAGGATTGTCTCCCCATCTCAAGATTCTTGACTTAATCACACCTGCAAAGTATGCTTTGCGATGTAAGGTAACATTCACAGGTTTGGGGAAGTAGGACTTGGATACCTTTGGGGGTCATTATTCAGCCTAACACAGACCTCCCAGGGGACCCAAGACTGAGGAGATGTGGCTACCGGTATGTTCTCAATAATTGAGTCCAGAAAATACCAAAAGTAATAGAAGCTGATGAGCCAGGGGAATCTTGACTAAGGATCTATCTCAAGTTTGACCCATCCCCCTTCCTTCCCCTCCAGCACAGCACTGAGCCCACCCTCACAGGGTATCTCTGATGGGACCACCCCGCTTTCTGCTCCTACACCTGCTCCAGGTCAGGCCCTCATGTTCCATGTCTTCACTCAGCGTTCTTCTTGCCCTCTGCCATCCCAGGAGCCAGGAGCTAAAAGCCCAGTGGGGTTGCCCACTCCAGCTTGAGATAGTCCCAACTACTGCTGCAAGTCCTTCTTTTAGTTGATCAGAAACCTGAGACTCTGTAGTTTCTGTCCATTTGTGAACTGAAGCTTTGCAGCTTGAGGTCCCAGAGAAGAAATCCACTGTCCTTCTAAATGTGGGCAAAGAGGGAGAGGGGAAGTCCATAGAAGGCAAAAGGTCAGAATCCAAGGCTACAGAAGGAGTATCTGCAAATACCTGCCAAGTTTGATGAGGAAACAATTTGAGATCCTCTGTGTTGAGTGGACAGGACTAAAGCAAAGAAAGAAATAGGTTGAAAGCAGAGATCTAGGAGGTTAATAACTGATGTGGCAGCAGCAGCAAGAGAATCACCCTCCTACATGCCAGGTTAGGGGCTATGAAGAGGCTCATGGGGAATGGATGGTCTTGGAGAGCCCAGTGGCAGCAGAGCTGACGCCTGAGCCTGGAAAGTTCTAACTATCATGAAGTAGGGCCCAAAGAATGTCAGTCACAGCAGAAGGGGAGCACCCCCAGCCTGGAACCAAAAACTCAGTGAGAGGCCAGAGGCTGCTAGGGAGGCGCTAGAAAGAAGCACTGTTGGGTGTTCATATAGAATGAACCTATGTTTCACTGGAGACCAGCTCCAGCCAGGCCAATATAAGCAAGGAAGAAAAGAAGACTTCTGGAAGCAGCCAGCCCATCGCTGTCACCTAGGATGGAGCAGGAACTAAAAGGCTCTTAAGTGACTCAGCAGTCACTAGGCAGAAACCGCTACAGGGTGAGCCAACCTGATTCCATTGATGATATAATTGATATGATGCCCATTTTGCAGATAGGTAAATTGAGGCTCAGAGAGGCTGATTGGCCCAAGGAAGGTTTTGGGGAATCAAAGAGCTTGTGTTCTCTTCACCCCACTGCCACCCGCTCACTGTCTAACATGCAATATTTAACTGTGACTCAGCTGAGTGTCCTGACGATCAGAGAGAGTGTCCCAAATACTCAACACAGAGAAGGCAGACACCCAGCTAATCAGAAGAGACTGAAGCCGTAGGGCTGAAGCAGGCTCCCAGAGACACCCTGCAGGGCTGGGCACTGACCCTTCGGTACCTGGATGGTGGATCCCAAGAAGGAGGCTGAGGTGGACAGGACAGCACTCAGGGACCCCGGAAAGAGGCTGTTTACCAACTAGGTTTGTTTTGTTTTGTTTTATTTTTATTTTTAACATCTTTATCGGAGTGTAACTGCTTTACAATGGTGTGTTAGTTTCTACTGTATAACAAAGTGAATCAGCTATACACATACGTATGTCCCCATATCCCCTCCCTCTTGCGTATCCCTCCCACCCTCCCTATCCCACCCCCCTAGGTGGTCACAAAGCACCGAGCTGATCTCCCTGTGCTATGTGGCTGCTTCCCACTAGCTATCTATTTTACACTTGGTAGTGTATATATGTCCATGCCACTCTCTCACTTCGTCCCAGCTTACCCTTCCCCCTCTGACAAAGATGTGGCACATACATACAATGTACTCTTACTCAGCCATAAAAAGAAGTGAAATTGAGTTATTTGTAGTGAGATGGATGGACCTAGAGTCTGTCATACAGAGTGAAGTAAACCAACTAGTTTTACTGAGAAGTATTTTGGTATTTTAGCATTCAATATAAAGGGGGCTTTGCCCACACACTGAATACAGTAAGTCCCCTACATATGTACAAGTTCCATTCCGAGAGTGTGTTCCTAAGTCCAACAAAGTTAGCCTAGGTACCCAACTAACACAATTGGCTATATAGTACTGTGCTGTAGTAGGTTTATAATACTTTTCACACAAATAATACCTAAAAAACAAACAAACACAAAAAATAAAGAAAACCTTTTTAATCTTACAGTACAGTACACTAGTCCAGTACAACAGCTGGCATACGGGGGCTGGCATCGAGTGAACAGGCAAGAAGAGTTACTGACTGGAGGAGGGTGAGGAGGTGGGAGATGATAGAGCTGAAGGATTTTCAGCAATAGGAGACGGAGGGCCAGCTGCGATTTCACTCACGCCTGACTCTGATGGCACAGGTTCTGGTTCCTTGCTGGATTCAGTTATGTTCACACTCTTGAAAAAATGATCCAATGATGTCTGGGTAGTAGCTCTTTTCTTCCTGGTCATCGATGACACGGTAGCATTGGATTTCATTCTGAACGGCTACTGCAACCTTCATGTACTGTTCTGCATTCCGGTCCTTTGCCTCAAAAACTAACTGTGCCTCCTCAGAGAAAATCCCCTTGCCATTTCCTGTGTCATGAATCTCTTCTGTTCTTCAGTTACTTCTTCTTCTTCTTGTCTCTCTTCATCCTTTCTCTGAGCCTCCACTTCCGTGAGGTGTTCATTAGTAAGCTCCATGTGCACATCTTTGAGAATTTGCAATTCGTAGGTGGGGGACTTCCTGTATCAGCACTATTTTTATGGGATAGGTTTTAGGTGTACCCTTGGGTGTCAATGGGACCCAGACTCAGGCTATTGGTATAAGAACAGTGAAACCCTCAGATCTTCTGCTTTGGAAGCTTCCTCCCTTTCTGGGGGTTGCTTTGACTGGAGAATTGTGGGCATCCCCATAATTCTGGGTCAGTGGTAAACCAAGGTGGCCTCAGAGCCTCCATCTGGTTCCCCCTATCTGGCCAGCCTCCTGGGGTCTATGTTATATCAGAAGCCTCCAGAAAGCCCCAGGCTGAGCCTCTGGAGCCCAGATGTCCTTGTGGCATCAAATCCTGAGGTTCCAAAGTTCCAGGAAGCAGCCCAAGCCAGCAGAGTCTCACAGGCTCTGAGATGGAAATGTAACTCCAGTTCACTTCCTGGGCCAGGTTCCATCCAGGGAGAAGTCAGGAGACATCAGAGGAACCCCAAGGCCAAACAGCCATAAAAGAGCTCTCAGCGGGCAGTGTTCTGATGACCGGAGTATAAATGAATCAGACACATGCCAACCACATTTCCCCTGGAAGAGGCATGAGCGTGCATGTGCACACACACACATCCACACTCCTTCATACACACTCCACACACATGGAGTTTTTCATACACAGGTACTCACACTCACACGTACTCACTGACTCACCGTATGAGTTTTCTTATTGCTGTTGTAACAAATTGCCACGAACTTGGTGATTTATTATCCGGCAGGTCTGGGGGACAGGAGTCCCCAGGCGTCTCACCAGGCCAAGATCAGGGCTGCATTCCTTCTGGAGGCTCCCCCAGCCCTTCTTCAATCTTCACCCCTGGTGACAACAGGCAAAGTGCATCTCCTGTAACAGCAGCCCGCCCTCTTCTCCCGCTTCCCCCTCTCACTGCTAAGGACCCTCCCCCTCGTGATGACATTGAGCCACCAGAGGAACCTCCTATCTCAAGGTCAGCTGTTAGAAACCTCCATCCTATCTCCAGTCTTAATTTCCTTTCTCCACATTAACATTTAACATATTTGCAGGTTCTGGGAATTAGGACCTGGACATCCCGGGAGCCATTATCCAGCCCACCACACACATCTACACACATACTAACTCATACACACACACTTTTTTTGTGTGTGTGTGGTACGCGGGCCTCTCACTGTTGTGGCCTCTCCCGTTGCGGAGCACAGGCTCCGGACGCGCAGGTTCAGCGGCCATGGCTCACGGGCCCAGCCACTCCGCGGCATGTGGGATCTTCCTGGACCGGGGCACAAACCCGTGTCCCCTGCATCGGCAGGCAGACTCTCAACCACTGCGCCACCAGGGAAGCCCATACACACACACTTTTGAAAGATGAAAAGCAAAATAACTTGGATGGGTCTCCTTAAGGTTTTGCTGAGTCCGAACCATTTGGCAATAAATGGTGACATCAGACCCATCTACAGGCTACCCTCCATTCTCAATCTGTTCTTTCTTTACAGGGATACAAACACCAACAGAAGCAGAAAAGTGTGACCTTCTGATCTATACTCTCTGGCCAGGCAGCATTCGAGGACTCTGCCAAGGGTGTCAGAGCCAGCGGGAAAGGACCCTGCACAGAAGAGGGGCTGCCCTGGATGACTGGGAAATGCAGATCAGAAGCAATTGGAGGAAGCCAATCAGGCCAGAAAGGCGGAAGTCCCAGTGTCTAAGGACCCCTGAGCCATGCAGACCCCCACCTGTGCAAAGGCCGTCTCCAAACACCCAAATCTGGAGCCAGTAACTCCTGTGCAAGGATGGGGGGCTTATGCTTGTGACAGAGTTTATTAGGACCAAAGGGCTCTAAGTAACCAGACTGTCAAAGCACCCATTTTGTAGATGGGGAAACCGAGGCAGGGAGAGAAGAATCTGGCTCAAGTTCCTGCAGCTGGTGCAGAAGCAGAGCTAGAACTCAGTGTCCCAAGCTCCTAGACTGGGGTTTTCTCTGCATCACATCTGGCGCTCACCTGTTTCCTATGGAGTCGAAGCTTCCCTGAAATTAGGTGAGCTGTACCTTCATTTCCTGGTGATATCTGTGCCTCCGTGGGCCCATCCTCACATGTGCGTATCCAGCATATTTTTACTGCAGACCAGCTCTGCCCCAGGGCCTTGGACTGGCTGGGCACCGAGGCCTCAGAGGTGTGGCATCAGCGTCACTTTCCCATCACGAGACAGACGGGACCAGGGCTTGGACGGAGGGGGCACCCTCTCGAGAGGGGTGCACTCAAGGCCGGGGAGCACAGGGAACAGCAGGGGATGGAGAAGAACTCAAACAGCAAGAGGACTTAGGAGTCCAGCAAACCTGTACTGAAATCTCAGCTCTGTCACATGCCAGCTGTGTGACATGGAGGGAGTTACCTAACCTCTCTGAGAACCAGTTTTCTCAGGTGGGACCTGATTCATACGATTATCATGAACTTAACACACTTTATCAGCTCAAAGGCACCTCTGACCCTCCAATATCTGAGGTGCCTGGGTCTACATGGCTGAGTGTGGCTTGACTGACCACTCACAGCAGGTTCTGAGAAGTTAGAGGAGGGTGTGGAGAGGGTGGATGGACAGCCCCTGTGGAAAACAGTATGGCAGTTCTCCAGAAAGTCAAACATGGAATTACCATATGATCCAGCAATGTCACTCCCAGGCATATACCCAAAAGAATTGAAATCAGGGACTCGAATAGATATATGTACACCTATTTGTAGTGTCATAGGAGCATTAGCCACAAGAGCCAAAAAAGCAGAAACAACCCAAGTGTCCTTGGTGGGATGACTGGATAAGTAAAATGTAGTCTTGCCATACATTGGAATATTATTCAGCCTTAAAAAGAAAGGAAATTCTGACACAGGCTACAGCATCAGTACACCTTGAAAACAGTACGCTAAGTGAAATAAGGCCAACACAAGAACAAGTAGTGTGTATTCCACTTGTGTGAGTATCTAGAATAGACCAATTCATAGAGAAAGATATAATGGTGGTTACCAGCAGCTGGGGGGGGAGGGGAGAATTATTGTTTAATGAGTACATTGCTTCTGTTTGTGGTGAACAAGGGTTTTCATGGATGGATGGTAGTGATGGCTTTACAACAATGTGAATGTACTCGATGCCAGGGAATTGTACACCTTAAAAAGGGTACTGTAGTAAATGTTATGCTCAGTATATTTTACCACAATAAAAAAGGTGATTTAAAAGGCAATGGCCATTGGCAGAGTGGCTGTGCCACCTAGTAAAGCAGGGACCAGTCGGAATGATCATGTGTGCTCCATGAGAGAGAGGAGAGGGTAAGGGGACAGTAGCAGTGTCCGCCCCGCAGAGGTGAGAACCAAGAAGGTGCAAGAAGAAGAGTGAGACCCTCACTCTCCACCCAGCGTCATCCATCTGGTGCCTGTCAGGAGAGACAACGAAACAAACATGAGAACCCAGAGTGGGGACTCCAGCTTCACCCCTGTGCTCCCTTGCATGAGACTTCTTTCCACTGAAGGTCAACTTGGTATCATAACCCAAAGGCACCATATTGTCACCCTCGTCCAGTCACTCAAGGGGGGGATATTTTCTTCCAGGAACACCATTCTTTCTCTTTTTTAAAATTTATTTTACTGAAGTATAGTTGATTTACAATGTTGGGTTAATTTCTACAGCAAAGTGATTCAGTTTTATATGTATATATATATACACACACAGACATTCATTTTCATATTATTTTCCATATGGTTTATCACAGGATATTGGATATAGTTCCCTGTGCTCTAGAGTAGAGGTTGGTGTTTATCTATTTTATATATAATAGTTTGCATCTACTAATCCCAAACTCCTAATCCATCCCTCCCCGACCTCCCCTCCTCCTTGGCAACCACAAGCCTGTTCTCTATGTCTGTGAGTCTGTTTGTTTCGTAGATAAGTCCATTTGTGTCATTTTTTTAGATTCGATATATGTTATGTCACATGGAATCTGTCTTTCTCTGTTTGACTTATTTCACTTAGTATGATCATCTCTAGTTCCATCCATGTGGCTGCAAATGGCATTATTCTGTTCTTTTTTATGGCTGAGTAGTATTCCATTGTATATATGTACCATATCTTCTTTATCCATTTATCTGTCAAGGGGCACTTAGGTTGATTCCATGTCTTGGCTATTGTGAATAGTGCTGCAATGAACACCGAGGTACAGAACACCATCCTTTCTCTTCTTCAACAGACCAATTGCTCCAGATGCTGCCCTGGGCCCCGCAAGTTAGCTGAGCCTCACCCACCCCTCCCATCACTCCTGTCCTCATCTCCATCAGTTCACTCACCACACCAAATTATACATAGCCATTTCCCCATCAGGACCTACTACAAAAGTAAGAGTTTCTTAAGGTTGGGGACCCCATGGTATTTGTGCAGTACACTCAGCCCAACATGTTCCCTGGCACTAGTAGATATTCACGCTTTATGGTCTGTGGGTAAATACTGTAAGTGAATGGATGAGAGTAAATGAATGCATGCGTTGTAGCAATGGCAGATCTCATTGGAGGGCAGGATGTGGTGCTCTGGGCTTCACATCTATCTGGCCGTTTAATGCACACAGAAATTCAATGAAAGGAGCTCTGTTGTTACTGTCAATATTCAACAAGAAGGGTGATATTTCAAGCAGTGTCCATCCAGCCAGAGATGGAGGCGCATTTTGAATGAATTAAAGGAAACATGAGTGTCCACTCATTGGTCCTGGTTTATTCTCCAGCTTCAATTCCAAAGTTTAGAGATATCACCTCCCCACACCCCAAGCTCCCCATGTTGGGCTCCCACCAGAAATTGCCTTTGTTTTTACACAATTCAAAATGGTGCTTAAGAGCATGAGATTTAGGACTTCCCTGGTGGTGCAGTGGTTAAGAATCTGCCTGCCGATGCAGGAGACATGGGTACGAGCCCTGCTCTGGGAAGATCCCACGTGCTGCGGAGCAACTAAGCCCGTGCGCCACAACTACTGAACCCTGCACCTAGAGCCCGTGCTCTGCAACAAGAGAAGCCACTGCAATGAGAAGCCCGCGCACTGCAAAGAAGAGCAGCCCCTGCTTACCGCAACTAGAGAAAGTCTGCACACAGCAAGGAAGACCCAACGCAGCCAAGAAAAATTTTTTAAAAAAGGAACATGAGATTTGGGATCACACGGATTTAAATTACCACCCTGGTCCTCCTACTTCCTGGGGCAAGTCAGCTTCCCAGAGAGCCAGTTTCCTCATCTGTCAAATAATGATAAGTGTAGATTAGAAGCCACCACACACATGAAGCCCTTAGCACACAAACATCAGGCAACAAGAGGCCAAGTTTACCATCGGTGGGTGTTGGATCAGGGCTCTTGGGAGATTGTGCATTGGCTGGTCATTCTTATGAATCTAATCAAGAAGATATTGCCAACAAAGATGTGTGGTGAGGAGAGGACCAAGATCAAGGCAGGAGGATGGGTCCCAGATGGGTTTCAAGCTTGGAATGCAGGACGCAGGAATCCAGTTCCAAGGTTTGGAGTAAACAGGGCTGGAGACCCAGGAGAGAAGGTCAGATGGGAGAGTGTGAGCAAAGAACACACTGTGGATTCCTAAGACGAGAGGTCATGCCCAAGGCTGGGCTTTTGCTTTTGCTTTCTTTTGCTGTTTTTTTTCTTTACTGAGCTCCAACACACAAGTGCATGGGTGGGCTTGTCCCACTTAGAGGGGCCTGTGACAGGAAGGACCATTTTCCCCACAGCTGGAGACTCTTGGAATGCTGGAATTCAATCCCCCTTTGGATGGGTGGTCTGCTCGCCGTCCGTCCCCTCCCCGCCCTTATTCCTATGTTGGAATATGTCTTTGCAGCTCTGGATCCAGCCAACAGAGAACATTTTCCTTGCTGCTTAAATTAGCACATGAGAAATAACTAGAGATAGAAATCACAGTTCACTTAACACTAATTATTTCCCTGGAAATGAAGATTAATATTGAACTTGTTACTTGCAGGGAGGAGAGTAAACACGCACAGGCACACACCCTCCAAGAAAACGTGCAAATCTAATCCTTCAATTACTTCAGACCCAATACACCAAGCAGCCCTGGTGGCTAAATGTTTCCTAGTTGGTTGCTATGATCAAATCCAGGAATTGGGGAATGTTCATGGCTGGCCCCAGTGGTAGAGACACAATGCAGAGGAGACGGGAGTTCCAGGGTAACTGGGTGAGTTTTGGGGCTCCAGTGTTCCCCAGAGGTGTATCCATCCTCCCCAAAAGGACAACAGGTGTCCAGGTTTGCCTACCCTGTGTCCGTAGCAGCTCTGTAAGAAACTCTGGTTATAGAAGTTCAGACCACAGGGCAGTGAGTGGATGAATGAACGGGTGAGTGACCTCATGAGTCATGAGTAACTGAGTGTCAGTGAAGCAGCTCACCCAGGACCAAGAGTCAGAGGTCCCGATGCCCAGTCCAAACCTTGGTCTAACCTGTCGTGTACAGTCAGCTACCACACAGGCTTCACAGAGGAGACAGCATTGAAAAGTAGGCAACATTTTAAGGAGTGAAGGGTATTCCAGCAGAAGAGTCAGTAGCAACTAAAATCTGAAAGCAGGAAAGTTGGAGGCATAAACGTGGAAGAGTGAGGTGTGTGTGTGTGTGTGTGTGTGTGTGTGTGTATTTTCTCTCTGGCAGGAACAAAAAAGGATTGGGAGGGATAATATTAACCACATTTGTGTGGTAAGCTCTGGGTTTTACAGAGCACTTTATACCATTATCATGAGGAATTCTCGAGGCGGTTCTACGTGGTGGGTATTTGCCCCATCAAGGAACCTGATATGCGGGGAGGTGAGATAAATTGCCCAGAGCCACAGAGATGGAAAGTCACCAAGCAGGAATGTGAACTTCAGCCTCCTGGGTCCCAACCGAGAGCTCTCCCCATGCCTGGGTGCCTTAGAGTGGGGAGAGGCTTCTAGCACCTGCCCAAGAAGTGAGTGGCCCAGGCTGGCGGTCTCTCCATCATCAGCAAGTTCCGTCAGGATCCCAGTGACAACAAGGAGTTCAGAACTCAGCTGCCGGGCACCGCTCACCTTCTGAAACATCTCCAGCTATTCAGTGACCAGGGTAGGAAGACGAGAGGTGAAAACTGGGTCTTTTATCATCGATTGCACATTAATTACCTAAACTTCATAGCAGTCATGCCATGCTCCCCAAACCTTGCACATCTGTGTGCCCCGAAGTTATTATTCCCAACTGCCAAGCTGTGGTGTCCCTGAGACAGCATGTGTGATTCAAGTTCAAGTGCAGAGTAAAGATTGTCAGCTGTCTTACCCTTCTTCCCCTGCTCAACAAAGCCACTACAGACCCAAACATGCACCTCCTGACCCTTTCCTGCCGCGTGACTCAGGCTGGTCCCCTGAGGTTACTGATCTGAGAAAAGCTGAAGGAAAAATAAGGCTATTGCCCATCACCTCTGTGTGAACCCAGTGTGGGTGTACCCAGAAAATTCGGAGCAAGGGACTCACTCTTGTTAGCTTATTCCTGCCAGCTCAGAGACCACAGGACAGAATTTAGAGCTACACAGATGCAGGTTTAAATCTTAGCTCCACCAGAATGCAGCGGGGTGACCCTGAACTAGTTCACTAACCCGTCAGCCTCAGCCATTCCATGTGTCCTAGAGTGGTCTTTCCACCTGGCAGAGGTGTCCTGAGGATGGGAGAGTCATCTGTAAAAAGCCTGGCATGCTGAAAATAGCCAGTAAACGTCAGTCCCCTCTTTGGGGAGACTGCTTATCAATCTTAGAGGCACTGAGTATCCTAGGTAGGGCCTCCCCTTGGTAGGAATGAAACTTACATGAAGTAAGTGCTTCCAATTCAGAGGATTGGGTTCAACATGCCCCGTTCTAAGTCTGGTTGTCTGTAAATCACTCTGGAGGACTCTGGCTGCTTTCCAGGCTACGTCTACAGCCTACGTCTATAGGATCCATGCCTTTGGGAAATGGGAGAATGAAGGTGATTTCCTCCTTCTGGTCGGCAGGACTGCAAATATGGAGACTGGATGTGAGTTCTTGAGGAGGGCATGGTGGCTAAGGCTGTGTGAACCCTGAGGAACACCATGGCCAGCAGGGCACAGACCAAGACCGGCTCCAGCCCTCCCTCTGCTTCAGGATTCCCTCTGATGTTCCCGTCTGGGAGCCGCACGGCCTCGGCGCACAGACGCAGTTGGTGGGATCTCACTGTCCCTCAGTGGGTCCAATCCATCCTTGAACAGTGGCTGTTAGAAAGCTGACACTTAGTTGGGAAAGGCAGGAGCAAATGCTTGAGACCGAATGGTAAGCAAATGAAAAGGGTCCATTAAAATTGATATTCATTAGTGTATGTATAGCATACATACATAGCAGAATGACTACAATGATATACTAAAATGGTTAGTTTTTGATCCATGGATGGCAGGATGAGGGGTGATTGTAAGCTTCTCAATCTTTTCTATACTTTCCATAATGAATATCTGTTTACTTTTCTAATCAAGAAAAAATTAAGCATTAATCAAAGGAAATGATTCCTTATATCAAGCAGATGTGTGTATATATATATGTCTTTCTAAAATGCAGGTTTCTTGATTACCAGCCCCACACTCTTATCAATAAAAGGAATAATGTAGATGGAAACATTTGTGAGCTACCTATGTTCTACCAGGCTGACTCACAATATAATTAACATGTAAACTCCAGCACATAATAAAAGGATGACCCTCCACTGCACAAAGAGATTCTTTACTTTGTTTAAGGAATTGCCAGAGGTACATTAAGCTGATACACACAAACAGTCACAGATCAATTAAAGAGAGACCAAGGCCGCAGTAGCCCTGAAACAGTGTTAAAGTGGGTGGTTTTGATGACTGATCACTTCACAGACCTTTCAGTGCCTCAGTTTCTCCAGGTAAAGACAAATTGGACTAGATGATTTTGAAAGGATCTATGAGCTCTTCAGGAGTGATCAGAGGAAAAAAAAAATTTTAAGTTGGCATCCAGACATTAAAACTGTGAAAGCAACTGATGATTGGATACCCAACCCTTAAGAATCTCCATCTCTAGAGATTCAAATGATCCAGACTCAGCATAACTAAAAATATCAGTGAAAACTGAAACTAGTAAACACAATATCAACATTTGAGAACCATTGCCCCTAGAAGATCAGATAAGAACAAAGACAAAACAGCTCTGAAATGTTAATATGAGCCAGCAGAAAAGTAGACTTTATCTGTAAAAACCACACACACACACACACACACACACACACACACACACAGCACTCAGATATGACACAGGAAGCTTCACCTATTGATACAAACCATCTAATTATTTTAAAATAGTAGAAAATTATAGAAAGATCTTCAGAGATCATGCAACCACTGCTTTTCAATATTTCTTTTAATCCACAAAACGCTTTCTTCAAATGAAATCTTACATGGAACCGTTAAAAGCAGAGCTTCTCTGATTGATGATGTGCAGAGATACATGCCTGCCGTGTGGCACCCAAAGGGGACACCCACGTCTTTCCACAGAACATCGGGAGCTCCACAGAGCACAGGTGAAAAGCCACTGGTCTCATCGGGGCCCAGAGAGGACACGTGACTTGCTTAATGTCACACAGCAAGCTGGTAGCAGATTGAGGACTGGCCCATGATGCAGCATCACGCTGCCTCCAAACCCAAGAGGATATGACCAGAAGTCAACTCTTCAGGCTCACCTGCTTGTTCCACATCAGACACCCCAATCACCTCTCACCCCTGGCAGAGCTATCCCTGGACCAGGTACACTTGCACATCATCCTGTTCCCCTCTCTCTCCCTTGCACCCCACATCTTATTGGTCAACTTGTCGTTTTGATTCCACCTCCTTAATCAATATTATCTCTAGGGTGAAGCCAAGATTTAGGCTCAGATCTCAAAACAGCTCAGCCCTTGCTCTGCCCACCTCCAGGGCTGATCCAAGACCTCCTCATTAAAAGGATCTCAGACTTTTGGTGGCCTCCAAAAGACCCAGCCACGTGACCATCCACGTGACCATCCACGAGTGTTGGCAAACACAGAACTTTTCCCAAAACCAACAGCAGAGGCAGTCTCTCTGTGAAGTGCTCACAATGGCCATAACTTCCTTGAAAATGTCATTTTTTTTTAATCCTTTTTTTTTAAATTTTGTCATGATGTTTTGTTTTTTTGTTAAAGGATGAACGATAGCTCCTGGTAAAACTGATGACCCTGGGATTTGTCTCCATATCTTAGCAATCTGTTCCGTAGTCCATCAAAGAGGTGGTGAGACAGTAATGATTCTTTTGTTAGCAACCTTTACACTTTGTCAAAATTAAAATGAAAACACAACATTCATATGTAAATCCAGTTACCTTTGAGGTTCCCCATACACTTTATTCCTTTCACAAAATTACAGATTATTAAGAAATGTTTAAAGAGTGGGAGACAGGTTTCAGGGGAGTGTGAAAGAGGCAGAGCGAGACAAAGGGGCAGAGAGGATGAGGTGCTTTGACCTTGCCCTTCTCTTCCATGCTCACTAACATCTCAGTCTGTGGTTTCAGTGCTCATCCTTTGTCCGACACAGCCAACCCCTGGCCGAGCCTGACTCATGCATCACAGTTCCCCCAGACCCAAAGCCTGGGAAAGGACAGTAGGAAGGCGTAAAGGGGGAAGGAGCTCCTGTTTACAAATATTTCTCCTTGAGGATGAACTATTTATAGCAGAAGATGACCATGGACACCGATTGGCAAAAGGTCTTATTTAAAATTATGCAGCCAAACTCCCTAATTGACAGGTGTGCACTGTTATATTTAAAATAGATATCCAACAAGGACCTACTGTCTAGCACAGGGAACTCTGCTCAATATTCTGTAACAACCTAACTGGGAAAAGAATTTGAAAAAGAATACATACGTGTATATGTATAAATGAATCACTTTGCTGTACACCTGAAACTAACACAACATTGTTTTACTTTGTTTTTTTAACATCTTTATTGGAGTATAATTGCTTTACAATGTTGTGTTAGTTTCTGCTCTATAACAAATTGAATCAGCTATAAGTATACATACATGCCCATATGCCCTCCCTCTTGCATCTCACTTCCACCCTCCCTCTCCCACCCCTCTAGCTGGTCACAAAGCAGAGAGCTGATCTCTCTGTGCTATGCAGCTGCTTCCCACTAGCTTTCTATTTTAACTTTGTTAGTGTGTATATGTCCATGCTACTCTCTCACTTCGTCCCAGCTTACCTTTCCCCTTCCCCATGTCCTCAAGTCCATTCTCTACATCTGCGTCTTTATTCCGGTCCTGCCCCTAGGTTCATCAGAACCACTTTTTTATCTTTAGATTCTTTATATATGTGTTAGCATATGGGTTTTTTTGTTTGTTGTTTTTTTTGTGGTACGCTGGCCTCTCACTGTATTGGCCTCTCCCGTTGCGGAGCACAGGCTCCGGACACGCAGGCTCAGCGGCCATGGCTCACAGGCCCAGCCGCTCCGCGGCATGTGGGATCTTCCCGGACCGGGGCACGAACCCGTGTCCCCTGCATCGGCAGGCAGACTCTCAACCACTGCACCACCAGGGAAGCCCTAGCATACGGTATTTGTTTTTCTCTTTCTGACTTACTTCACTCTGTATAACAGACTCTAGGTCCATCCACCTCACTACAAATAACTCAATTTTATTTCTTTTTATGGCTGAGTAATATTCCATTGTATATATGTGCCACATCTTCTTTATCCATTCATCTGTCGATGGACACTTAGGTTGCTTCCATGTCCTGGCTATTGTAAATAAAGCTGCAATGAACATTGTGGTACATGACTCTTTTTGAATTATGGTTTTCTCAGGGTATATGCCCAGTAGTGGGATTGCTGGGTTGTATGGTAGTTCTATTTTTAGTTTTTTAAGGAACCTCCATACTGTTCTCCATAGTGGCTGTATCAATTTACATTCCCACCAGCAGTGCAAGAGGGTTCCCTTTTCTCCACACTCTCTCCAGCATTTATTCTTTCTAGATTTTTTGATGATGGCCATTCTGACCGGTGTGAGGTGATACTTCATTGTAGTTTAGATTTGCATTTCTCTAATGATTAGTGATGTTGAGCATTCTTTCATGTGTTTGTTGCCAATCTGGATATCTTCTTTGGAGAAATGTTTATTTAGATCTTCTGCCCATTTTTGGATTGTGTTGTTTGTTTTTTGATATTGAACTGCATGAGCTGCTTGTATATTTTGGAGATCCTTTGTCTGCTGATTCTTTTGTAAATATTTTCTCCCATTCTGAGAGTGTCTTTTCATCTTTTTATGGTTTCCTCTGCTGTGCAAAAGCCTTTAAGTTTCATTAGGTCCCATTTGTTTATTTTTGTTTTTATTTCCATTATTCTAGGAAGTGGGTCAAAAAGGATCTTGCTGTGATTTATGTCAAAGAGTGTTCTTCCTATGTTTTCCTCTAAGAGTTTTATAGTGTCTGGCCTTGTACTTAGGTCTTTAATCCATTTTGAGTTTATTTTTGTGTATGGTGTTAGGAAGTGTTCTAATTTCATTCTTTTACATGTAGCTGACCAGTTTTCCCAGCACCACTTATTGAAGAGGCTGTCTTTTCTCCATTGTATATTCTTGCCTCCTTTATCAAAGATAAGATGACCATATGTGCATGGATTTATCTCTGAGCTATCTACCCTTTTCCACTGATCTATATTTCTGTTTTTGTGCCAGTACCATACTGTCTTGATTACTGTAGCTTTGTACTATGGTCTGGAGTCAGGGAGCCTCACTCCTCCATCTCCGTTGTTCTTTCTCAAGATTGTTTGGCCATTCAGGGTCTTCTGTGTTACCATACAAATTGTGAATTTTTTTGTTTTAGTTAGATGAAAAATGTCATTGGTAGTTTTATAAGGATGGCATTGAATCTGTAGATTGCTTTGAGTAGTAGAATCACGTTCACAATATTGATTCTTCCAACCCAAGAACATGGTATATCTCTCCCTCTGTTTGTGTCATTTTTAATTTCTTTCATCTGTGTCTTATAGTTTTCTGCATACAGGTCTTTTGTCTCCTTAGGTAGGTTTATTCCTAGGTATTTTATTCTTTTTGTTGCAATGGTAAATGGGCATGTTTCCTTAATTTCTCTTTCAGATTTTTCATCATTAGTGTATAGGAATGAAAGAGATTTCTGTGCATTAATTTTGTATCCTGCTACTCTATCAAATTCATTGATTAGCTCTAGTAGTTTTCTGGTAGCATCTTCAGGATTGTCTATGTACAGTATCATGTCATCTGCCAACAATGACAGCTTTACTTCTTCTTTTCTGATTTGGATTCCTTTTATTTCTTTTTCTTCTCCGATTGCTGTGGCTAAACTTCCAAAACTATGTTGAATAATAGTGATAACACAACATTGTTAATCAACTGTACTTCAATACAAAATAAAAAGTGTTAAAATTAATTAATTAATTAGTTAGCTAAATTAAATAAAATTATGCAGCCAAATATGATATGTGAGAATTGAAAGAAACAGTAATCCAACGGGAAAAAACTCTCCAGACTGTTTCCATGTACCTTTTTCAGATATGAGCTGAGATTGGACAGTTCATACTAAGAAACACATTGCCATAGAAAGCCTGAAGGATGGGCAAGTAATTCTCCCCAGGGTCATCTGGGAAGGTTTCAGAGAAGCGGTGACTTTTTTAGTAGGATTGTAGCAGACAGAGTGTTAAAGTAGCCCATATGATGCCCACCGCCTGTGGTTCACACCTGTATGATCTTCTCCCCTGAGTGTTGTTAGGACCATGGTTGCTTCTAGCCAATAGAATATGGCAAAGCTGATGAGATGTAATGATTATGTGTAAGTGATAACATGATTATTTTACATAAGACTATAGCACCCTCCTTTCTGGAGTGTCTCTCCTTCCCTGGCTGACTGCGAGGAAGTGAACATCCATGCTGGGAAACCCCACAGACAAAGAACTGCAGGGAGTCTCTGGAAACCAAAGACAGCCTCCATCTGATGGTCAGCCAGAAACCGAAGCTCTCAGTCCTATGATTTCGAGGAACTAGATGCTGCCACCAACACAGGAGTGGAGAAGCAGATCCTCCCCAGTCAAGCCTCCAGATGAGCTCCCACCCCTGATAGACTTCTTGATGGAAGCCTTGAGGGACCCTCAGCAGATGACCCAGCTAAGCTGTGCCCAGTCCCCTGACTCACAGAAACGGTGCAATGAGCAATACAGTGTGGTGTTGTAAGCCACTACATCTGCAGTTGTTTCTTACAGAGCGATAGAAAACTTATACAAAGAAGTTGGGGAAGTAGTTAGGATTTGCCAATTGTAGGAAGTGAAGGAAATTCCAGACAAAGGGAACAGCAGATGTAAAAGCATAGTAACAAGAAGGTGTATATTTTGCTTCAAGAAAGGTATGCATTTAGATATTCCTAGGTTAAGAAAGTGGGTAGGAGGTGGAAGATAAAAGGCAACTCAAAGAAAAGAGTTAAAATATATTTAACCTGAGGCCAGTGTTTCCTTGACATAGACTGACATCTAATCCTCCTGGGGAACTTTGTGTCAATCCAAGGCTCTGGTGCCACCCACAGAGATTCTTCTTCACGGTGTGTGGGACGGGGCAGAGGTATGGTAGGTCTAACAAATGCCCCAGGTGATCCTGATGCAGCCACTCCATAGAGCAGGATTGGGAACCACTTCTGCACCTCACGACACCCTGCAAGAGGTCTCTCAGTACAAGAGTGACATTAAAAAGTTGATTTTCAAGAGGTGTAACCCAGAAGCAGTCTGGAGGATGGTCTAGTGGGAAAAGAAGGGCTGGAGACTATGGTCCAGGGGTCACCTAGAAGGACACTCCAACAATGGCAATTTGAACTAGGGAATGGCCAGGCACCGAGGAGAACTGTACACAAGGGAGAGGTAAGAATGACCCTTGGCAGGATCTGGTGATGAGTCAGATGTAAACAGTCAAGAAAAGAGAGATGTGGGGGAGATCTGAAGGAGAGAGAGAGAGAAGGGAGGAAACAAGGAAGGAGGAGAGGAGGTGCAGCTGTGGAGGGATGATAAGGAGCACTGTTTTCACGAACGGAGTTTTGCAGCCTCTGTCCTCGCTGACCTGCGGACCTGCTAACTGGGCCTTGGGAGATTTTGAGTGTTGATTTTGGCTCTGTCTGTACTGAAATTGTCCAGACTCCAAATTTCCAGAAAATGAGATCCTCTCCACATGGAGGCCATTTACAGAGAAAACTGCTAAACCCCGATAATCCCTGCGAGTGGGACAGCGGCTGTTTGGCCACTTCAGGCCTATAATTGCCACCAAGTTCAACTCTGGAGGCAATGTAGCCAGGACTGCTTCAAGGAACACTGGACAGGGTGGCCCTCCTCCCATGAGCCATGAGTATAAAAGGCCAATTCCTGGACCCGGCCTCAGCGGACTGATCCCACTGCAAGCCTTTGAGTTGAGGATTGCGTTCATTCAGTCAGCATTTGCTGAGAGCACACTGAGTGCCCAGCATTATTCCAGGCTTGGGCGGGGGGGGGGGGGCTACTGCCCTGAACTAGACAGGGGTGTCCCCATTTGATGGAGCACCCCACCTTTTCTCTCCTGTGAGAACCCTCAGGGGTCACAGAGTTTAGAGACTCCAGGGGCTGGGGAGGCTGTAGGAGGTGGCACCTTCTTGGCCCTCATGCAGTCTCCATTCCTCCAAAACTGCCTTTCTTGCCAGGGCTGTGTTTTCCAAAGTAGGTTCTGTGGAACCCTGTTTCTGGGGTTACAAATAAACATCAGACCTTCAAGAAGGAGGTTCAGTGATAGTAAATGACACATATGTAGCCCCTGTTGCATTCCAGGCATGTTCTAATCACACAATGATATAAACTCACAGGACCCCTCCAACTAGCATGATCCTTATTTTTCTCAGGGGGATGCCAAGGCATAGAGGGTTAAGTTGCTGTCAAAGCTCACAAGTCTAGTCAGTGATGGAGCTGATAATCACACCCAGGGATCAGGATCAAGAGTCTGAGCTTTCATACTACACATCACTAGCATTATGATGGTCAAACAAGCCAGGAAAATCCTGGGTTTAAAAAACATAAAGTCACACATACCCCTGATAAATATGTTTTCATGAGCTTTTTGGCCATTCAATAATCTTTTGTGAAATACCTGTTTAAATATTTTGCACATTTTACTGAGTTGTTTGTCTTTTTATTATTGATTTGTGGAGGATCTTTATATATGATGGAAATCAGTCCTTTGCAGATATTATATGTATTGCAAATATTTTCTCCCAGTTGGTGGCTTGCCTATTCATTTTCTTGATGATCAGAAGTATTTCATTTTGATGAAGCCCAATTTATCAAAGTTTTCTTTTATAGTTAATGCTTGCTGTGTCCTGTTTAAAAATATGTTTCCCTGACCCAAGGCCATAAAAATACTTTTCTATGTTTGTGTATTGTTCTACCTTTGACATTTAGTCTTATGATCCATGTTAAGTTACTTTTCCCATATGGTATAGGGTGAGGGTTGAGAGATTTTATTTTCCATGTGTATATCCAGCTGTTTTGGCACCATTTTTTGTAAGGACTTTCTCTGTTGAATTGCTTTGTTGTCTGTGGCAGATCAGTTGATCACATAAGTGTGCATCTATTTCTGGGCTCCCTATTCTCTTCCATCAATGTATGTGTCTATCTTTATACCAATGCTGCTTTGATTACAGTAACTTTTATTATGTATCAAGGAAATGAAAATTAAAATCTTAATGAGGTCCAAACACACCCCCATCAGAATGGCTAAAATTAAAGGACAGACAGCGCCAAATGCTAGCAAGGATGTTGGGTAATCAAAGCTCATATTCGTTGCTGGTAGGAATGTAAAATGGCCCAACCACTCTGAAAAGCTGTTTGCCAGTTTCCTGTGAAACTGAAGTTACACTCACCCCATGACCCTGAAATTCTACTCTGAGATGTAGAAATTAAAGTGTAGGTTCACATATAAGCACTCACATGTGAGTGGTCATAGCTGCTTTAGTTGTAATAGCCAAATCTGGAAACACCCTAAATGTCCTTCAACAGGTGAATGAATAAACAAACTCTGGGATGTCCACACAATGGAATTCTACCAAGCAATAAAAAGGAGCAAACTGGGTAAATACAACAACAAGATGAATCACAAAGACATTACGCTGAGTGAAAGTAATGGACTCAAAAGTCCACCTACTAAGTAATTCAAATTAGAAGAAGTTCTGGAATGGGCAAGTTAACCTACGATAAAAGAAACTTTATCATCAGTGTTTGTTTCCTGCAAGGAATGACTGGGAAGCGGCACAAAGACCTCTCTGAGATGATGAAATTTCTCTATCGTCATGAAATATGGGTTACATGGGTATAGGCACACCTGTAAAAAATTACCGAGCTCTGCATTTTATCTCAATAAAAAATTAAAATTGAATGAAGGTTACATTTAAATGTAAGGAAAAAAAGTATAAAAGAGGTTTCTTCTTAAATGGCATTTAGGTAAGCTAAAACAACCTGGAAATCTCTAGAAGAGGGCTAGAGGGTTTCATTTTGGTTGTTGAGATGGGTTGAATTGTGTCTCCAGAAACTCACATGTTGAAGTACTAACCCACAGCACCTCAAAGTGTGACCTTATCTGGAAATAGGGTCTTTGAAAATGTAATTTGTTAAGATGAGGTCGTCCTGGAGTACAGCAGACCCCAATCCAAGGTGAGCAGTGTTCTTATAAACGGGGGAATTTGGACACAGACTCACGCACGGGGAGAACACCATGCAAAGAGAGAAGTTATGTCACTACAAGCCAAGAAACTACCAGAAATTTGGAGAGAGGCCTGGATCAGGTCCTTCCGTAGAGCCTTCAGAGGGAGCACAGCCCTGCCAACACTTTGATCTCAGACTTCTGGCCTCCAGGACTGTGAGGCGATAAATTTCTGTTGTTTAAACCACTGTTTGTGGTACTTTGTTACTGCAGCCTGAGCACAGTGTACAGCCGTAGATCCCTCTTTTCCCCCTTGGTGTGTCTTTGGTAACAGACCCTAGATAACGTTCCTTGTTCTAAGAAATAACTCATTCACTTATGTTTTTTTTTTTCCCCAAAGAGATAAAAGCATCTATTGTGACCAAGGCTGCTGCATTCACATAAATGAAGAATTATAAAAAATGATAAATGACCCCTGACCCACCATACACAAATGATGTTCCAGTGAACTTTCTCCTTTCATCTCCAAAGTCTAGAAGGTGGAGTCATTGCTCCCATTTTGCAGATGAGGCAAATAAGGTTCCCGTCAGGCAGCAGTTACCCTGAACCTTTCGCTCCATACCTGGATGTCAGATCATCTCACTTCTAGGTTTCCCCAAGGCCCCTGCCAGCCGCTGGGTTGGGCTTCCTCTGGGTGAGAAGAAGGAAGGATGGAGAACAAGGACCCTGAGCACCTGGCTGGTCTCCCTGTATGTTCCCGGAGCAGGACATGAGTCAGGCACAACCACGTGAGAATTCTACCCTGCTGGTCACTCATTTTCACTGGTAACCCCAGACACACCTCCCTGAGCCCCCATTTCTTTCCCTGCAAATCATCATACCCCCTAAGCCACAGGCTCCAGTGATACCCAGGAGACAAGAGCTCCCCTCAGGGGTTGGGGCAAACTATGGAAGCTGCTCTTTGGTTCTGTCTCCAGAAGTCTCCCCTCCCCTCCGTTGTCCAGTCTCTTCACTGCTTGTCCGGCTGAAGGCACAGAGGTGGCCTGGAGCTGGGTTTGGAAAATGAAAGCCCATTTCATAGTCTTTTCCAAAATGGGTTAAACAGCGTGATCTCTCCTTACCCACTGACGGGAATGGGAAATGCGGAATAATGGGCAATAACTAGTTTCAGCCGATTCTGACGTGCAATATCTCTCTTTTTTAACTGAGATAATAACAGAGAAGTATGCCTTCGTGAGGTTTAGTAAAGAAGGCCCAGATTAATACCCCAGTCAGATGGCTTTTGAAGCAAAACTTCTATTCAAGTCGCTGCCAAAAAGTCACTTTATCTTCCCTCCGTTGCATCTCAGGCTTTGTCTACCCTTTTATTCTTTTTGTCCTTAATTTTAAATCCTTTTTATTATTATTTTTTCCCATGTAAGCAGCAAGGGGGTTATTTAGTACTCATTCTTTTGGAAGCAATTATCCACAGGAGAGAGGCTCACTTCATTTGGGTTGCATTTTATATCCAGACCGGATAAAAATGCACAAAATTGAATTTGCTTGTGCAGCTCAGACACTAAAAAGTTCTTCCTTGTGAATTTCAACTCAGCTGCCTGTTGACTAAGCCCTCTTTGGAAGACTAGGTGAGTGGTGATCCCTTCTACAACATTCTCTCTGGTAGCCCTAAGATTATCTCCTTGCTGCCTAATCAGGAAAATAAAAAACTTCATTTAATTGCCCATTAATTCAGACCTTTTAGACCCCAAGCTGTCTGTGAATTTGAACAGAGAGTATTCTTGCTTGGTCTAAAAAAGAATGTCTCTTCCCTAAACGGTGGCAAAATCCTCTTAATTCAAAGTCTTTATGTGTTTTTTTTCTTTTAACAAATGAGTTCCTCATGTCTAGAGAAGGGGTGGGAAAGGGGACATTTGGTACCCAAGCCCTACCAAATCCATTACAAGCATAAAATTGCTGTGTGACATCTCACAGATCTTAAACTGTTACGTGAATATTGCATTCTACTCTGTACACGTCTGCATTTCATTTTAATATACTAATGATGTTTTAAATTAATTACCATAGGTAACCAAAAATATAATAATAATAACTTTCCTATCTGTCTTGTAGTTGTTAAGCAAGGGACAACTGACTTGATATTTATCGATTTTACAAAATGTGGCTGACCTACAGAGAATTTACATCAAATGGTGCATCACTGCTGGCATGGAGGCAACTCTTCTTTTCTCTGCTTCTGTCTCAAAATGTTTAGAAACCACAACCATGAGCATATGTGAATAGAGCATCATCGCCTCTTTTTCTGCTTTATGGGCTCTCTCCAGGCACTGGCTAAGGGGTGAATATGCCCTAAAAGTGGCAGGACCCATCCTGCAGGTGACATGGCGATGATGATACTAGCTTCTTGCTGACTGGTTAAGGTGCCTGTGTCTGATCCCCTGATCCACCAGCCAAAATAACTACTGCCTCTGGAAGATATTTGTCAATGAACATTTTCACTAAGAAAGCCCCTGATCGTGGGCTTTATTTTCCCATTCCTGCTCTAATTTCATCCCATGTAAATGAGCTCATCTGGGCAGCCTCATCTGCACCCCTTCCCCTCTCTCCCCTGGCCCTGGAATGTCAGCTGCGAGGAAGACCCTTATTCTGCATGTTTTAACATGAAAGGAGATGGATCTTTACTCTATGCTGGTGGCTAAGAACATTCAGACTTAAGATAAAAAAGCTTCTAAATAAATGAACTCCATGAGCTTTATTTACCGTTAGTGGGGACAATTCTTAACTCATTTTATTTGGGTTTTACCTTTTGCGCTGGAGCCTTTGCTTTTTCCCTCCAGGAAGAAAAATAGCCATGCACCCCCAACTTCACGAACCCTTCCCTCACCTTCTGCACTGAAGGTGGCCCACATTGGGGCAGGGAGCAAGCTTTGGGGAGCGCTTTCCATTTTATCCTAAGCCAAAAAGTGGGTACCCGGGTCCTCATGGTTCAATGGAGAGGGTACAGTGCCCACTGCAGGGGCCACCTCTTGGAGGGGTGACTGTGAAGGGGTCTTGGCTGCTGGAGGTGAATGGACCGACTGCCACCCTCTGGACCTCATCATCAGTCTGGGATCTGGCCCCTCTGTCTTTCAAATTGATGGGTCCTGCCTGGGGACCTCCACTCAGTCTCTCCCCTCCTCCAGAAAACCCTCCATCTCCCCGCTGAGTCTAAACGTATCCATCCACTAGGCCAAAAAATGGGGAGGGTCATCCTGACCCTCTCCCACCTTAAATCATCTTAAATTACCTTCCACCAATAGAAGGTGACCCCTGTGAGCCCGGGTTTGTGTCCATCTGCTCTGTGCATGTGCATGCGTGTGTGTGTGTGTGTGTGTGTGTGTGTGTGTGTGTGCATGCACACTCACCCTTGGCCCAAGTCTGGCTCATACCCATCGAATGGACAGAGTGGACAGAGGCACAGGTGTTCAACCACTAAAGAACTTCAACGGCAGTCCTGAACTCATCACTGGGCACTAGTGTTTCCACTTTTACACAAGATGTGCCTTTCTTCTCTGTAAAGCATGTGGCTGAATTTCTAAGCCTTTTCTAAATAAACTCTACTCCTGACCTAAACCCAGGGCCTCCTCTACACATCACTGGGGGGACAACAGGGAATTCCCACTGTGTCCCAATGTTGGTCAGTTGTGCCTATGTATCTCCCCACATCACTCTGCTCCATCTGGGGATGCAGGGTTGGGATGCTGTGCTAGGTCCTGCCTGCTCCTCAGCTAAGGAAGAGGGTGCATTTAATTGTTGGACCCTCTGATAATACACACAGCAGTGTCCTTCCCCCCTGGCAGTCAGCATGCTGACACCAAAGAAGCTAGAAATTAATGACGAATATCCTGGACAAGAAGGCAAGGCAGACCCTCAAAATCTTGTCTGTCGTCACGGGCATTTGAGCTGTGTTTATAATTCCAACCCTCCCCCACTGTTGAAAGAAAATTGCCTTCTCCTCTATCACTACAACCTTCTCATCAAAAACAAGATCATCCCTCGCTGTAAAATATTGCAGGTGAGCAGCTGCTGTCTCCTTAAATCAAGACATTTGTCAGAGAGCTTTGACAGGTCCTTGTCAATAAAGACAAAAAATTCAAAATATGTGTCCATCCTGTGTTAGGGGGGAAAAAGTGACAACATGTGTTTTTCAGTCCACTCAACATTTTGCCCTTGCAGTGAGTTATTTTTTCCTTATTACCTGGAACGTATGTGGTGCCCCAATGTTTAATCTTCTGCTTAAACTTTGATCTAGAACCAAGGTTCCTTTAAGCGATATACCCAAGTCAGAAAGGATCCAGACCGAAAGCATGAAACATTAGATTCTTGGTGTGGTGGGAAAGCTTTGCTATCGGACAGAACTGCTTTCTAAATCCAGCTCCATCATTTACTGGATGGACCACATTGGGTAATTAATCTAAGCCTCAATTTCCTTATCTGTAAAGTGGGAGTAAAAAGAGCACCTACATTATCTGGGTTATTGTGATAATGCCTAACCATCATTATTCATCGTGCCTCCCCTCCACGGTACTTAATAAACTGCTGTTACTTGAGCGAATGCTACGTATTATGAGCTTGGTATATAATATTTCTGTTTTATAATGACTTTACAAGGTTGTTTAATCCCCATTTTACAGATGAGCAAACCGAGGTTCGAGAAATGATGTCACCTCCTGAAGTTTCTGAAGCTAACATGCTCTTTCAGGACTGCTGGCCACCTGCACAACCAGAAATTATATCAGCTACCATGAGCTTCCCAAGGATGCGCCACCAATGGGCCCCAAGGGTCAGAGGTACGGTTTCTTGCAGCCAAGTAGGGACTGGAGGGCTGGGGCCCCCGGCTGATCACCTGATGTGCCGTGAAATTGTTAGCACAACCTTTTTTCTGTGTGTCAAGACATTTTAATGGTTGGAAAGCACGGAGTGTAAGAGCTGAGAAAATCCCAGAAGGTGAAATGGGGCTAAATTATTTAGAGGTTCCAGCTCATTGAGTCATCAGAAGCCTTCCCCTCTTCCCCCCCGCTCACCAGTGGCTTCTCAGAGACCGTCCCCGCATCCCACATGGGCAGCCGGACTCCCCTCTGCTTTTCAAAGAAGCAAAGGTCCGGGCAGCTGACGCCTGTTTGCCCAGCTATCTGTCCCCTCAGAGATTAGATTACTCATATCTCAACTTGGGAAATGAAAGAGACCAGGCGAAGGAAGAAGGTTATCCAGGTGGAGAAGGTGAAAAAATTTCAATATCACCATCTCGTTCCTTATTCAGGCAAAATGAAAAGTCCTCATTATTAAATCACAAAGCAATTAAAAAATTAAAAATTTCATAAGACCCTACATAAAAGAAATACAAGTATTTAGTGATGGATTAAAAAGTGGAAGTAGGGGGAGAGAAAAAGTAAAAGCCCGCTGGCCTCAGGGGTTTCCCTCTCCGGCGGCGACGAGAGTGGTTTCTGCCCGCACCCTCGTGCCAGCCGCAAGAACTAATAAATTCCGGGCTCCCCTGCCTAGAAGCCGAGGCCGATTAATATCTGCCTACCTTGTTACCTAATTCATTATGGAATAGCAGTTAATTTGATTTGATATTATTTTAATAAAATTCTGTAATATATTAGATTGTTTCAGGCTATCAAAATAATTTTCCAATTATTACAGTTACTCAAGCAAGTCTTTTTTTTCCCCCTTCATGAGCGGCAGTTGGTCTGACTCAGAATATATTAGCTCCTACAGCTTCATCCTGGCCAAGGGGAGCAAGGGAGCCATGCATGGTTACCCAGAAGAGCTCCTGCCAGAAGCAGGTGCCCGCAATTCACAGCAAAATGGCCACGGCCACAGACTGATGGGGAGCTCTGGCCTCATGACTCTCTGACCATGAGGGTGGCCCCTCTTCAACCACTGCTAAGTTTTAAGGAAACACTGAGATAAATTTCTATTCAAAAATAACCCTGGAGATCAGTTGACTGGAGGATTGGCAATAGCTTGGAAGCTGGGTGACCAATAACGCCTGGTAGAGACAGCGTGTGCTGTAAAAGTCCAAATTCAAGTGCTCTTTCTGTTAGCATCTGACCTCCCCGAACCTCCAGCTCACGGTGCAGAGAACAAAGAAGGCTCACCTGACTGGAAGCACGGTGTGAGATTTCAAAGGCGATCACTTTTGCAGAAGTGGTGAATGCCAACATATAACTGGCATCAAGAAATCAGTTCTGCTCTGGGCAATGATGGATGTTAACTAGACTCGTTGTGTTGATCACTTCGAAATATATACAAATATGGAATCAGTGTTTCGTACACCAAAACCAATATAACACATGTCAATTATAGCTCAAAACAATAAATAAAAAGAGATCAATTCCCTCTCTTCCTTGCCAATCCCCTAGGGAGGTGAGGATGGGGGAAGATCAAAACTTAGGAGGCAATTTGGGGGAAAGATGCCAACCTTGGAGCAAGAAAGCTGGTTTGGGTTCTTGAAGGGTGTAGATCCCTGTATGATGGTAGGTGACACCAAGCCGTGGTGTCTGGATCAGAACTGGAGACACCGCACAGAGCAAGCATGGGCCTCTGGTAGGGCGTCCCCAGCATGCTGAGACAGTTGATGAGCTCAGTCTTTCATTTATTCACTTAGCAAACGTTTACAGAGCTCCAAAGGAGTGATGGTACTGTGGGTGGTGAGCACGGCTGGCAGCTCACAGGGCCCCTGATGCAGACTCTGCAGCCAGCAGCATCGCTGGCACTGAGTAGGCATCCAATAAACATGGTTGGGTGACTTACTCAGTTGGTCAGGGGACACCAGATATTAACCAAATAATCACATAAGCAAAATTACAAGTGAAATAATCCAATGTAATTACAATCTACAAAGGCCAAGCACAGCCGACTGTGAGACCTGAATACGAGGGGACTTGGTTCAGAGAGTATGCAGGGACCCAGAGGATGGGTGGGGATTCGCCAGGAGAAGAGGGAGGGAAGCATGCTCCTGGCAGAGCAGTGGCATAAACAAAGGCCCTGAGGCAGGACTGGCAGAGAGTTTCCAGGGACTGAAAGAGGGCCACCCTAAGGGAATGGAGGGAGGCTGGTGAGTAGAGGCCAGGTCCCCGAGGTACCAGGCCCGTGGACACAGTAAGGTCTGTGGTTTTGCCCCGTGGATGGGAAGCAGTGAGATCACAAGCCTGGGAGCCGCATGCTCAGGTCTGTGTTTTTAAAGCTTGCTCCGTGCGGTGCGGGGAATGGATTGGCCCAGGCAAGAGCAGGTGTGAATGCCCGTGAAGAGGCCGTGACAGGTGCCCCGGGAAGAAGTGACGTCAGCCTGGAGGGGGGCAGATGTCAGGGTCAGACTCTGCAAGTCCCAGAGGTTGCTTGGCAAGGGGTGCTCTGAACAGGCTCCCTCGATCTGAAGGCTAGCTACCTGGTGGTGTGGCCACGCCCGGCCATCCTCCGTTTCACCCTGGAACCCTGGGCGTCCGCAGCCTCAGCCTCTGACCCCGTGGATAACTCTGCATACCAGGCCACCCGCCACCCTGGCCAGGGTTCTCCTACTCAGCTCGCAGCTGGACAGCCCTGGTCTGAGTCGATGCTGCCCCATCAAGACCCAGACACCACCTTGTCGCTGCTGACTCTGTCCTGCCAGGCCAGGCACGGGAGAAATTCCAACTTCCCTCCCAAGGAGGAGGCCTGACCCCACTGTGTGTGCGCTCAGGGGGTAGAGAGGGGAGAAGTCAGCAAGGGGGCAGGGTTGGGGGCTGAGGAAGACCCAGGCTCAGAGGGAACAACAGAGGTGAGTGGGCTCTGTGCCCCTCGGGATCGTGCCTCTCAGTCCAGATCCGGAAGGGACACGGCCCAGAGTGGAATCACCCATGTAGCACTGTTCATTGGACGGGGGTGAATGGGGAGCCAGAAACATACAGACCGTCCGGAGGGCTGCAAGGGGCAGGGTCCCTGAGATCCCGTGCATATTTCCAGCCACTATCCCCCAGCCTCCGTAAATCTAGCTGGAAACCAAGAAGCCTGGCCTCAGCTGTGCTGCAGATCAGACGGGCGTCATTTGGCCACACCTGGGCCTGATCAGTGACCTGGGGAGGAATGGGGGACTGCAGGGTCAGGGTTGCTCCAGTGCCCAGAGGCCAGGGAGGGGGCGTCTTCCGTTCTCCGAGCAAACACTCTCTGAGCACCTGCTCTGTGAAGTCCCAGTCACCTGTGGGGGACCTGGAATAAACAACACTGGACCTTGGGTCACAGAGGGCTCCCTCGTGGCTTCATGGGAGGCAGTCTGTTGTCCAAAAGGGGGTGGGGCAGCGGGCGGGAGAACGAGCTGCGTTGGGGGATGGCAGCACCCTCAGGAAAACTGCCCGGGGGAGAGGTCTGAGCGGTGGCCACAGTTAGAGGGACTGGCAACACGGCGGCTCCGAGACGCCGCTCCAAATTCAGCTGGGGGATGACGGGGGAGGGGACGGAATGGAGCCACGGGCTGCAGAGGCGGGGACCCTGCAAGGGACAGGAAGCGGAGCGCTCACAGGTGCCTTCTAGAGAGACGAGATGACTGTGAGGGGAATTACAGGGCAGGTGTCAGAGACTGAGACGGAGGCTGATAGCCTTGGGGGCTCACAGGGAAAGCCCGACCCAGGGCCTTAACACGTGGCCAAGCAGAAGCAGTCAGAGGCCAAGTGAGGAGCTCAGGGGACAAGGGGTGAGCGTTGCGGGTGAGCCAGAAGGCTCTGGGATTCTGGATGAAGCAGGGGGTACGGCCCATCCCCACTCGATGGAGACCTAGGGAGGACCGAGGTGGGGATGCCGTGAGGGGGCCTGGAGCCTTCTGTGGCACCTGCGCAGAGGTAACAAGTTAGCTTTCAAATGTGTGTCAGTCTCAAAAAGCAGCTGTGCGATGTCCTGTAACCACTAGGTTTGGAGAACCTCACGTGTGCCTGACACAGTGACCATGCCAAGCAGACTTCCTCCCTTGTGGGCCTGCGGGAACTGGAGGACAGCAGCCTCCAGGTTTCCAATGCACCTCCCATCTTGCAGCCTAGGATCCTGAGGTCCCCAAGCCCCAGGAGGCTTGCCCCATGGTCTTCAGCTGCCCAGCTTCTTCGAGAAACCCTGACAGAGATCATAACAGCTCAGAATGCATGCCCTCACCCTCAGAGACACACACTGGGCTTGATTTCCACGCTGGCGAATCGCTTTGTTCTCTTCTCTACTTGGCTGGGATCAGGCGAAGGGGAGAGGACCACGGAGAGCTTCGCTGTTCCTGTTCCAAGTGGATGAGAATAAAGAAAGGCAGTATTTTCAAAGCACCACGATGCTATCAATTCCCTGGAGAAGGAGGCATTTTTGTCTGGGCATTAATATTATTTTCTTTAAATTCCCACTCTGGTGGGCTTCCTGCCTAACAGAAAACTCTGTAGTGAGATAAACAAAGAAGAAAAGTGAGTGCTTCGTGCCAGCTTGTGTCCACTTGAAGTAACATAAAAGGTTGGCTCCGAAGGCCACATCCTCCAGAGGAGAGCCACCTACGGTCAAAGTAAGGTCTTAATCTTCCATAGGCACCTACTGTAGTGGTTGAATGCTGGCCCCTCGGGAGATGTGTCCACAGGAAACTGGGAGTGTGAACTGATTTGGATAAAGGGTCTTTGTCGATGATGTGAAATTGAGGATCTTGAATCCTATGAGACGTCCTTGATTATGTGGTGGGACCAATTCAATGACAAGTGTCCTTATGAGAGGAAGGCAGAGGGATCTTCAAGACATTATGAAAAGGGGACAGAGATTGGAATTGTGCTGTCACAAGCCAAGGAACACCTGGAGCCACCAAAGCTGGGAGAAGCCGAGAATGGATGCTCCCCGAGAGCCTTCAGAGGGTCCACAGCCCTGCACCTTGACATTGGACTTCTGGCCTCCAGAACTGCGAGAATAAAGTTCCGTCGTTTTAAGCTTCCCAGTTTGTCGTCATCTGGGTGGCAGTCCTAGGAACGAACCCACCTAGGTTGTAAGAATATATGATTTTAGATCAGAGAGCAGAACAAAGTGAGGGTTTTATTTTATTTTTTTAACATCTTTATTGGAGCATAATTGCTTTACAATGGTGTGTTAGTTTCTGTTGTACAACAAAGTGAATCAGCTCTATGTATACATATATCCCCATATCCCCTCCCTCTTGAGCCTCCCTCCCACCCTCCCTATCCCACCCCTCTAGGTGGTCGCAAAGCACCGAGCTGATCTCCCTGTGCTATGCGGCTGCTTCCCACTAGCTATATATGTTTGGTAGTTTATATATATCAATGCTACTCTTTCACTTCATCCCAGCTTATCCTTCCCCCTTCCCATGTCCTCAAGTCCATTCTCTACGTCTGCATCTTTATTCCTGTCCTGCCCCTAGGTTCTTCAGAACCATTTATTTTTTTAGATTCCTATATATATGTGTTAGCATACAGTATTTGTTTTTCTCTTTCTGACTTACTTCACTCTATGACAGACTCTAGGTCCATCCACCTTACTGCAAATAACTCAATTTCATTTCTTTTTAAGGCTGAGTAATATTCCATTGTGTATATGTGCCACATCTTCTTTATCCATTCATCTGTCGATGGACACTTAGGTTGCTTCCACGTCGTGGCTATTGTAAATAGAGGTGCAATGAACATTGAGGCACATGTCTCTTTTTAAATTATGGTTTTCTCAGGGTATATGCCCAGTAGTGGGATTGCTGGATCATATGGTAGTTCTATTTTTATTTAAATCTACGAATGAACAATAAATGCTGCAGAGGGTGTGGAGAAAAGGGAACCCTCTTGCACTGTTGGTGGGAATGTAAATTGATGCAGCCACTATGGAGAACAGTATGGAGGTTTCTTTAAAAAGTTAGGGTTTTAAATAAAACAGTTACTACCTTAAATAGACTCATCCCCAGGAGAAAAGCTCGAGCATTATGTACGATTTATACGTGCAATGCTTTTACTGAACAATATTAAATGAAGCTTATGTTAACAAAAGTCTGAGTCAACCTATGTAACAGGAGAAGCTAGGCCCAGCTTGTAACATCCGGCCTCTACTTAGAACAATACTGTGACAATACCTTTGTCCACTTTTCACCTGTGGAAACTGAGGCTCAGGAAGCTGCAGTGATGCTTCTAAACCCCATCACTCAGGAGCAGCAAATTTGTGGTGGAATCCCAGGCCTTCCGATTCAACAGCTTCTTACCATGTTACAGGAGCTGCACCCCACCAGCATGACTTTTACAGTGGTAGTAAATAGCTTATATTTCTATCCTGAATTTCTAAATGATAGTATGTCTGAGAGAAAGAGGGTCTGATCCAAAGGAATCAATGTATTCAACTAACGTAAACATGCCGCACTCTTGAGAAAATCCAGTTTCCAAGCCCTAACCTTGAAACCCAGAAGCTCTGTTGTCGCCTTTCTGTCTTGTCCATACAAGACCAAAGGTTAGCGCCTCTTTTAAAGATTTCTTTCATGAAGAATCAGCTAAAATGATGGCAGAGCTTCAAAATTGCTCCAAGATGGTACTGAAGTCTTTGTGTGGACAACTTTTCCATTTGGTGGTAAAACTGGAAAGCTTTATCACTCTTTTATAACTTTCCATATAATTTTTATGAAACCAAACAGCCGGCATCAAAGACTGTGGGCTGAAATCGTGCCTGTGATCATAACCAAGGAGCAGAATCCAGTCCTGAGGATGGGAAGGCTCACATCTGGCACATGGCCTCCCCAGATGACTTGGCCAGAGAACACAGCCCAGGAGCAGGCAGATGCAGGAGGAGCCTCGAATTTAATAACCGTGCTCGGGTACCAAACCCAGCCATGAAGATGGAGGTGCTGAAACATGCACCCTGCATCCCCACTCCCCACGTATCCGTGGACCAGGAGGTAATCATGAAAGAGAAACAGAACTTGGAGGCAGGTCGACAGTAGGGGTCAGCCAGGAGGTCTACCACCTCGTTGAGCAGCTACAGATGCTGAGGCCCCTGATGGCCCCCAGTGCTCTGTGCAATACTACGTAAAGGATGCAGAAAAGAGTGCAGAGTCCAGAGGTGGTCCATGCAAGGTCCAAACTCACCCTTGCCCTCTTATCAGCTGAATGACAGTGGGTAAGACATTTCACCTTTTCAGCTTCAGTGATGACAAACTGCACAAGGCAACTGTACTACCAACGGTATCACCACCAGGCAGGGTTGACTCTAGGGTTAGAGAAAAAGTATGTCAATTACTAGATACCATAAATGGTGGCTGTTATTGTTAGGAACATGGAATAAGGGGAAATATCCATCTGATAGTTGAGATTGTTGGCTTTTGAAGTCAGAGGCACCTGGATTGAGTTCTGGCTCTATCAGTAATTGTTAAGTTGAGAACAATTTATTTTGCTTTTCTGGGACTCTGGTGTCTCAGCTGTGAAGTGGGAGGGTATAGCAGTACCTACCTGTAGTGGGTTGAATGGTGCCTCATCACCGGAAGATAGCCCAACCGGAACCTGTGAATTGATCTTATTTGGAGAAAAGTTCTTTACAGATGCTACCAAGTGAAGGATCTTGAGATACCCTCCTGGCTTATCCAGGGTGGCCCCAAATCCAATGACAAGTGTCCTTGTCAGAGAAAAGGTAGAGGGGGTTACACACCACCACAGAAGGGAAGCCCACGTGAAGATGGAGGCATACACCAGATTGGTGTGTCTACCATTCAAGGAACAAGGATGACCAGCGGCCACCAGAAGTTGGGAGACAGGCATGGACCAGATTCACCCTCAGAGCCTCCAGAAGGAGCCAACACTGCTGCCACATTGATTTTGGACTTCTCTTTCCTGAACCGAGTGAGAATCAATTTCTGTGACTTCAAGCCCCTCAGTGTGTGGTCATTTGCTACAACAGCCTTAGCACAGAGCCTGGCC
Source organism: Grampus griseus (assembly GCF_964374135.1). NCBI lineage: Eukaryota > Metazoa > Chordata > Mammalia > Artiodactyla > Delphinidae > Grampus > Grampus griseus. The sequence goes on along the minus strand of NC_139018.1, from coordinate 6,177,574 downwards.
CACGAGAAGCCCTCCTGGACATCAGCCTGCAGAGTCAACAGAAGGGCAGTATCTTAGCCTTCATGGCGCAAACCAGGAAAATACACACCCACGGGCCTCCCCAGCCACACACAGGTGGTTCCCCAGGGCCTCGGAGGATCTTCCTTGTCTAATACCTCACCATATGTCAAGTGGAGTCAAGAGAACCATCCTGATTTTGTAGCTGTGAAGGCAGTGTGGTGAAGGGCACATAAACAGCAGAGCTGGGACGCAAGCTTATTTCAAATCCTGATCATCAATCAAGTAGGTTTTTTCTTCCTTTTGCTTTGATTTGCTTAGGTTGAAAGAGGTGTGTGTGTGTGTGTGCGCGCGCGCGTGCGTGTGCGTGTGTGTGTATTTTAAGTATTGTACAGAAATTCTTTGCCCTTTTGACAAGCCCCCTAAGATATCAGTCTCTACCTGGGACACCCTGGTTTTGCAACAAAGCTGGAATTGTCTCACGTTGGTCGCAAGCATCCTGAAACGGCATTCTCAGAATACTCTTGTAAAGTTAGCTGTAATTTACCTTAATGGGTGGAGAAGGGAAAGTTGGTACACATCCTTCTGCAGTTGTTGAAAGAGGAGTCAAGTTCTAAACACACGCCTGCAAACACATGCACGTGTGCACACGCACATACACACCTGGGCACACACAGTCACTCACTGCCCCTGTGAAGTTAGGGATGGGGTCTCTGACACCAATCTTTGAGATGCAAATTTAAAACTGCAAGTGGGCATTGCCAGATGTACTGTATCCTTCAACCAACCTGTCTGAACAACAATGGAAGCTCTTCTAATAGCTGTGAAGGTTCCCAAGGCTGTTCCAGGAAGGACGTAGAGTGTGTCTCAAGGCAGGGGAACATCCACCCACTCGGTATCCCCCTTGCACATGTCTGGCCCATGGCGCTGACCTCTCTGCACCCCTGCCTTTACCTGGGAGGGTACAGGCAGCCTCTTCTGCATCCCCCACCTCTGTAATGACACGGCAGGAGGTGTGAGCACCACGCAGCACCTCCCGGAATGAAAGCAAGACTCAGGAAGCCAGGGGTGCCCATGGGTGAGCACGTGCCTGACCAGGTGGAGCGGGGCTGTCATTACTGTCCCAGTCATCGTGTTTGAGAGGCCAGCACTCCGAGAGCCATGTCCCTCCAGGACATCCGGTGCACTCTGCTGTGCACCATGGGGAGTTTTGCCAGCATCTCTGGACACCAGGTTGTTGCTGATCTCCAGGCCCCATGTGCCATTCCTCTTTCTCATGAAAGATGAAGATAAAGACCCTGGACAAGCTTCCTCTGTCCTTCCCACCCCATCCCCACCTGCCTTTCCCACCTCCAGGGAACCTGGGTAGCATCCAGAGATGCCCGCTGCGTGATTTTAGCCCAGACCTCAGGGCCCCCTGCAGACCCCCCTGCCCCGGTGGGGCCTCGTGATCCATCGAGCTCTCCGTCTCCGCACAGGAAAATTTCACTTCCCTCACCCTCTTCCAGAAAGTTCCTTCCTCCTCCACCTTCTCCTCCCAAACATGCCCTAGAAGGCATGTGGGACCAGTTCACTCTTGCACAATAAACCCCTGCAAAGAAAGCCAGAGCCCTGTCCCCCATGCCTGCCGCCATGAGATCTGGACACCTCTCACCCAGGCCCAGCTGTGCTGCCTCTCCAGCCGGTCAGGGGTGACCCAGCCACCAGCCCCGAGCTCCGAGGGTGGACATCACAGCAACATCCTTGTACGGTGGGTCACACCAGGGGGGTGAGCATGGCAGACACAGGCACCCCCCTGCTCCCTGTGTCCATACCCATCCTCCCCCAACTAGAGCTTCATCCTTTTGGTCTGATTTTTCTTCTCTTGGGAATTTCACTCCCTCCTCCTCTTGGTTGGAGCCCCTTGTTCTGAAGGGTCTTGGGTAGGTTTGGATTTGACACCCAGCTGTGCTATTTTCCAACTGTGTGATCTTCAGAAAGTCAATCTCTCTGTGCCTCAGCTTCGCCCTCAATGAAGTGGGTAGAACACTGTCACCTTGAAGAAGTGCTGAGAAGATGCATAATAGGACAAACGGCGTGGAACGTCTGCCTACAGAAGCACTGATGCTGGCATGCCTGTTGGCTTCTTATCCGGTTGAACTTCACACCAACAGGCTTCTGCCATCTCTGTTTGAGAGACAGACAGCGACTCTGCAAGGGGAAATGAATGGCCCATGATGTGGAGCTGTGCACACATTGGAAAGGGCTTTGGGAATTATTAAGAGTTTACAGCTGTCGGGAGTTTACTGAAGCTCTAAGAGCACGAGCAATGGAAACCCTCTAAGAGCATCTTCAGCACCTGGGTGCTGAGAACGATGGAGAGTAACCCTGGGCACCCACACCCACCTTGGAAGTCCAGCTTGAGAAGGGAGGACACGTGGAGGGGCCTCTGCATTGGGGATCAAGGCCACTGTCACCCTCTGACCCACCGTGGGCCCCTGAACAAGCCATCACCCTCTCAGAGCCTCAGTGTCCCCTTGGGGGGGCCCTCCAGTGGTCCTTCCTGCTGTATCTGTGAGTGAGTGACACATGTGCTCATGGACACGTGTCCTTGAACATTCAACCAGGCATCACGGACATAATGAAGGATGGAGAAAGCCCAGGGTCTGTGGGAGCTCAGAGTGGGGCACTCCCAACCAGAAGGGCTGGGAGGACCTCTCAGAGGAGGCTAAGCCAGGGGCTGAAGAACAGCAAGTTCTCCAGGGAAAAATGGAAGCCCAGGGGAGCCCAGGCAGAGCGACAAGGATGGCAAATCATGGCATATTCACTGACCACACCTGTTTCTGTGACTGCTGGCACCTGAAGCTCCCACCTGGATGGCGTCATCTCAGCTGTGTGACCTTGGGTGGCTTATTCAACTTTTCTGTGACTCAGGTTCCCCACCTACAACATGGGGACGATAGTAATACGTACCTCAGATGGTTGTGTATGACATTCAAACGCAGTAATCCACGCAGAGCACTTAGATCACGACTGGGCAGGCTCGCCGAGTAGTGAGTCAGGTACGCAGCGTCACAAGCTACCAGATGCACCCCGAACCCTGCTCCTCCGGCCTCTCCCAGAATCTCCACAGGATGTCCCCGCTGGAGCAGGCTGGCCCACACGGCACTCGGGGAGGGTGAAAGGATGTCCACCGTCGTCTTTAAAAGCATCCAAGAGTCCCCCACCTGCATTTTGCTCTGGCTATTTTATAAGCTTCTGGTGTCATACCCCTGGCTCTTTCACTCCTGCACTGCCTTAGTCAACTCGGGAGCTGAAACATCAGTCGAGTTACATCAACTCTGGTGGAAGTAACAAAACACAATCAACTGGGAGCTTAAACGACAGACATTTATTTCTCACAGTTCTGGAGACTGGAAGTCCAAGATCAAGGGGCCAGCAGATCTGGAGTCTGGGGAGATCTCTTCCTGGTTTGTAGACAGCTGCCTGGGTGGTGAGAAAGGGAAAGCTCTCACATCTCTCCTTATTAGGCACTAATCCCATCACCAGGACTCCACCCCATGGCCTCACCTAATCCTAATTACCTCCCAAAGGCCCCACCTCCAAACATCACCACGTTGGGGACTAGGGTTCAACCTAGGACCTCTGCAAGGATGCGAACACCTGCCTCCATAGAGCGTACACGCCTTGTCCGCGTCCTGCCTCCGCCTGGACTCCCTTTGCTTTTTGCTCCTTTACTTTTGCTTGCCTATTGCTGCCCTCTAAGAGCTTCTTGTTGGGAGAAATTCCAGACACCATGTCATCCAGGGGTGGAGGGAACCAGTGAAAGCAGACAGAGGAATCACAGTGAGACTTCACTGGGTTTATGTCTCAGAGATGTTTTTCTCATCCCCAAACAGTGACTGAGGGCTGAGCATGTTCATAGTCCTGTGTGGGTCCCCAGGACACAGAAGTGAGCAAGGTGAATGAGACCCAGGCCTGGCCCTCAGGGAGCTCAGACGTAGTGTGGACACACCCAGGAACCAAGCACGACAGAGCAGGTGAGAGATGGTGGGATGGAAGCTTGGCTGGACCTCCCCCAGATCCAGGCAGCAGGCCCTGCTTTAGGAGCTCACCTGAGCCAGTCCTTGCTGGCAGAGGAAGCTTACCGAGGAGAAGCAGCGTTTCAGTCAACGGCCAGACCCAGCCCACAGATATACTACCTTTGGCTTAGAGTGTTCAAAAATTTTCAGTTCACTTATGGTTACCAAAGGGGAAAGGGGAGGGATAAATTAGAACTTAGGGATTAACAAATACACACTACTATGTATAAAATAGATCAATAACAAGGACCTACCATATAGCACAATATCTTGTAATAGCCTAGAATGGAAAAGAATCTGAAAAAGAATATATATATACACACACACATATATGTATAACTGAATCACTTTGCTATACACCTGAAACTATCCCAACGTTGTAAATCAACTATAGTTAAAAAAAAAATGTCAGATGTCATTTGACAAAAATCAGATTTCACATAAGATCTGACAGCACAGGCCCTTCCCAGCTACATGTCCTCAGTCAACTGGAGCTAAACAGTAGCCATCCCGCTTAGACAAGACATGCCTCCTCCAGTCTGGCAGACTCCCCGCCCCACCCACTCCAGTTAGCTTATTCCTCCTAACCGGCTCCTGTAGACATTTGAGTGGTCAGCCTCTGGTATCACAGATTTCAGCAGTGTCATTAACCAATTTCTGTTGATTTTATTAACCATGTCACCATGTGACTGTTCTTCAGGGAAATACCCCCAGAAGTCCCAGGATCCACTTTCCTTTGTACAGAAGAAACACGCTGGCCAGAAGGGCATAGGGACTGAGCCTGCTTCCCGTGTTCGCTTTACGTTAAATTGAACTGCACAGCAATTCATCAAAGTAGGTGCTGGTCTCGTGTCACAATAGTCAAAGCACAGTTCGGAGGAGTTGGAAGACTTGCCCAAGGTCATCGTCAGTAGGAGTCAGAGCCTGGATGGGACCCAGGAGTTCTGTCTCCATGTCCGGCAATTTTCCACCACATCACAAGGGCTGCCACCCATGTAGAAAGGAGAGCCTGCAATCCAAGGACATTCCAAACCACAGAGGGTCCAGTGTCACCCAACTGTCCCCAGCAGAGCAGTCAGCTGATGTTCAAATGATTTTCATCTGTTCCACAAATACTTCTCTGAAACTCCAAAAGTTTAAAGTAGTGTATATAGGAAAAACTACTCTTTCACGCACACACACACACTGACTTGTTTGTTAAAATACACTCAAGCATCACCAGCCCCTCCAGCGTGGAGACAGCCCGGCAAGCATCAGCCCGGGGCTGCCAAAGGGACTTTTGTTTCATATTAAGCCAATCTGGTCTAGATCAGAGACAAGACTGGGATAATGTCTCCAAATGAAAAAGCACAATCTTCGAACAGAATCTCCCAATCAACAGTCATCAAGGGGCCGGGGACTGGGGGTCTGAGGTCATGACATGTGCGGCATCCGATCACAGCAGGGAGAAGAGAAGATATCGGAGGGGAAATGATGATCCTTGGTGATGACCTCAGATTTGCAGAGCATCTCTCCTCTCAGGGACAACCGCAGAATGAGTGAGTCACTCATTCAGCCCTCGGCCTGGTTCAGGGTGTGCGAGATGACAAAGGCCCAGCCCCTTCCTGCAGGAAGTCCTGGTGTGCAGGGAAAAGAAAGGCACAGAAATGAGGGACGGCAAAAAACTCCTCCTTCCAAACGTGTCCTCCCCTTCGTGCCTTTAAACAGCCACCATCAGGAATGCAAATTGGTGCAGCCACTGCAGAAAACAGTATGGAGATTCCTCAAAACCTAAAAATAGAGCTACCGTATGATCCAGCAATCCCACTACCTGGCATATACCCAGAGAAAACCATAATTCAAAAAGATACATGCACCCCAATATTCACTGCAGCCCTATTCACAATAGCCAGGACATGGAAGCAACCTAAATGTCCATCGACAGAGGAATGGATAAAGAAGATGTGGTACATATATACAATGGAATATTAGCCATAAAAAGGAATGAAATAATGCCATTTGCAGCAACATGGATGGACCTAGAGATTATCATCCTAAGTGAAGTAAGTCAGACAGAGAAAGACAAATATCGTATAATATCTCTTATATGTGGAATCTAAAAAATTGATACAAATGAACTTATTGACAAAACAGAAATAGACTCACAGACAGAAAACAAACTTATGGTTACCAAAGGGGAAAGGAAGTGGGGAGGGATAAATTCAGAGTTTGGAATTAGCAGATGTTATATATAAAATAGATAAACAACATGGCCCTACTGTATAGCACAGGAAACTATATTCAATATCTTGTAATAACCTATAATGGAAAAGAATCTGAAAAACTTCATATATATATATATATATATATATATATATATATATATATATATGAATCACTTTGCTATACACCAGAAACTAACATCACATTGTAAATCAACTATACTTCAATTTAAAAAATAACTAGGGCTTCCCTGGTGGCGCAGTGGTTGAGAGTCCGCCTGCCGATGCAGGGGACACAGGTTCGTGCCCCGGTCCGGGAGGATCCCGCATGCCGCGGAGCGGCTGGGCCCGTGAGCCATGGCCGCTGAGCCTGCGCATCCGGAGCCTGTGCTCCGCAACAGGAGAGGTCACAACAGTGAGACGCCCGCGTACCACACAAAAATAAATAAATAAATAAATAAATAAATAAATAAATAAATAAATAAATAAATAAATAAATAAATAAATAAAAATAAATAAAATAAAAAAAAATAAATTAACTGCCACCATCCACCCAGGTGGGAAGGTCCAGCCCTGGTGTCACACCTGAATCTTCTGTCTCCAGCACCGTCCACTTCCAAGCCAGAGGGACCCAGCCAACCTCCAGAACAGATTTCTATTCCTGCTGCCCTGCACCTTCTCTACCTCCCAGCCCGCACCTTCGTCAGGGCCACCAGCGTCTCTCACCTGGGCTCCCTGCTCCCATCCCCCAAACCAGCCTCCAAGAAACCTATCAGGGTCTGCAGTCAGATTCCCTCCAGCCTCTGACCCTTCAGTGACTTCCCAACACTCATGCAACAACATGGAAACCCCCCTGCACACATGCTCAGCCCCTACCCGCCACACCCAACTCATGGCTCCCTGCACTCACAAGGCTCAGTCGCCCATACCCCTCGACTGTGCCGGTTCCGGCTCTTCTCACCCATGGCCTCCACCCTTCCCAGTCCCCCAGCCTGGTGCCTTTCCTGGGCTCTCCAATCTGCCTGATGCTTCTGACCTCTCAGACCCTCCATCAGTGGGCTTCTTCTCCTTGAAGAAGCCTCCCTTGCCCACCCTATGTGAAGGAAATATTTATCCTAGCATCTTTTTCATGTCATAATGATCCTTATCACACTTTGGGAGGGGAGTTTATTTATGTGTGTGTGTGTGTGTGTGTTTCTTCCTCACTAGACTAGAAGCTCCTTGAGGGCAGGAACATGGTTTGATTTTACAGTCCAGGGGTGTTTAGAACAGTCATAGTAATAGAATATTGGAACTGAGAGGGAACTCACCCAGTTATTTTGTTCCTTTTTATGGCATGAGCTACACGAATCCCCTTTGCAGCTCCTTAAAAGCAGCTAAACATCATCTGCTTGGTTGCTTCCCATGACAAGGGACTCATGCTCTCTCAAGACAGCTGACCCCATCCTTGAATGACTTTGATTATTAAGAAGGTCTTCCTCATTTGGAGCCAAAATTTATATTCTGCAGTTTCTGCTCCCTGGTACTCAACCTGTCCTTTAGGACCTTTCAGAATAAGCTGCTTCTCTACCCCCTTCAGTGGCACTCCAGGTGTTTGAAGACAGTGGGCTAGTTCCTCTTGAGTTTTCTCAAAGGGAGTATCTCAGGTCCTCTAACTCCTCCTCATATAACTTCTTTTGGAAATCTTGAACACCCTTGGCCTCATTCCCCTGTACCTGCTTATGTTTCCTTACAACATCTTAACTGGCTAAAGCCAGCAGTCCAGTCATGGTCTGAGTAGCATAAAGTAGAATTTTTACCTCCCTCATCCTAAGTACTATATACTGTTATTGCAACCAAACCATAAACTGCTTTGGTGCATGTCTGTAGTTAGGTTTCCAAGAAGTGACCCTGAGGTGACGATTCATGGGCTAGGGATTTACTACAGGAATCTCCCAGGAGAAACTAGCAAGAGAGTAAGGGAAGGAACCCAGGATGGCTGGGAAGCCCCATGAAGGGTAGCTCCAGACTGACCCTGAAGGGGGTTCCCAACTCTGACACCAGTCTGTCATTGGCTAAGGAAACCCCAGCGTGTTGTAACCTCCCAGGCTGTTCCTATTCTCTTCCTGGGATGTCAAGGTAGCTCTCATAGCCTGAGGGCAGTCCCTAAAGAGAGGCACAGGTGTAGCAGGTCAGAAGCCAAAGCATATGGAAGCAAAGGGAAGGGTGGGTCTGAAGGATGCAAGCAGGGCATCAACAAGGTCCATGCTGGAGCGCCGCCCAGCTTATATCTCCCAATTGTCCATCCACCCCCCTCAGTCTTTTTCTCACTAATTCCCCCTAAGCTCCCCCTTTTCAGTTTGTTTTTGCGCTGTTTTCATTTTAGACACAAGTACATGACCACATGTTTGTCCTTGCATCTTTTAAATTTCAGTGCCTGCTTTAGCGAGTCAATATAATATTGAAACTTGTCTCTGTCATCTGGTATATTCATTATCCTCCCAGCTTTGTCCCATCTGCAAATCTGATTCAGATTCAACTACCTTGTATTGAATGTCTACTATTTGCACAACACTACATGTAGCCTTTCTTTCATGTATGTATATCTTTATTTGAGATGTGACCCTCCTGTTCTCTCTCTGAGTCCATGAAGGAACATTGCCCTTTGTGACTCAGAACCTACCTTTGACCACAGCTGATCCAAGGTAAGAGGACTCCACCCAGGACGAGAACACACCACAAAGAAATCATGAGGAATTGTTAAAGGATTTAAAGGTCCATCCCGGGGACTCCCCTGGCAGCCCAGTGGTTAAGGATCTGCACTCTCAATGCATGGGGCACAACCTCAATCCCTGGCTGGGGAACTAAGATCCCACATGCTGCACAGTGCAGCCAAAATTATAATAATAATAATAAAAAACATCTAACATGATCTGTAAGATAAAGATGCTACTCAATCCAATAGGAAGCATAGCATAGGTACTAGAGACCATAAGAAGTGGTGGGACCTTTCTCCAACACAGAATGGCCTTCTGGAAAGCCTGTGATGATGGAATTTCAACAGTGATGCATGGGAGATAGGCAGCCTCTTTGCCATCTCTACAACGTGATTTTTCCATCCATAAAATGAGGATAATACTAATTGTGCCTACTTTATAAGGTCGTCCTGAGGACTAGATGAGACAATTGCTTTGTGATAGATGCTGTAAAGACCCTGAAATGCTCTGTGTGCAGCAGGCAGTGATAACAATGTAACTGACATTTCCTACTTCTACCTGAGTCACGGGCTCTCTTACTCTATTTTAAATTTCCTTTTCTGAGGCCAGTTTTTTTAAATGTCCCCTTAATAACTGGTTTTGAATTCAAATAAGAGAAAGGAAACAAGTGGATAAATTTAGAACAAAAGAAAAAAAAAAAGGATTGTTTAACCCTGGATTACAATCATGAAGTTGTCAAACAAATCCCATGTCATAGACTCTGACAGACCCCACATTACTTTCTAAGGTCAGTGTCGAAAACAACAACTTTCTAATGAGGTTAAAAACATGTAATAATTCTCCAGGCAATTAAATGAATATCATCTGCTTTATCTCACCCTGAATTTGTCATTTTCAACATTTCTTCTAAAGGGTAGAATAACTCTGTTGGATCCGATGATATTTCCCCCAATTGGATGGTATCCCAAAAGTCACAGGGCCCTAGAATCTCAGCGAGGACATAAGATGTCATCTAGTCTGAATCTCATTTCAGGATGGAGCATTTTGGATGCAGAGAGGGGAAGGGGACTGCCCACAGTGGTAGAACCAGGGCTAGAACTTACACATGCGTTGTAGACCTTTTATGAATTGAAAAGGCAGTGACCTGGATAAGCACAGGGTTTAAAGCTACTTCAAGACAATTCAAAAGCTCACTGGGCAAGGTGCTCAGCCCTCTAACAGCCTGTGGCCTTCACTTGTGAATCAGAAGGAAGTTAATGCCAAAGCAACCTTGAAAAAGAAGAACAAAGTTAAAGGGCTCACGCTTCCTGATTTCAAAACTTACTACAGCATTACAGTAATCAAGACAGTGTGGTACTGGCACAGGGATAAACATATATATATATATATATATATATATATATATATATATATATATATATATATCAATGGACTAGAAATGAGAACCTGAAATAAAGCCTTTCATTTACTGACAATTGGTTCTTTACAATCAAATTGAGAAAAAATAGTCTTTTCCCGAATAATGCTGGGACAACTGTAAACCACATGCAAAAGAATGAAGTTGGACCCCTTTCCGCACATATATACAAAAATCAACTCCAAAATGGATCAAAAGCTAAATGTAAGGGCTAAAATTATAAAACTTTTAGAAGGAAATGTCAGAATAGATCTTTGTGAGCTTAGGTTAAGCAATGTTTTCTTAGATATGACAACAAAGGCACAAAAACAAAGGCACAAAAGCACAAGCAACAATAGGGAAAAAATAGATAAACTGGACTTCATCTAAATTTAAAACTTTTATGCTTCATAGGATATCATCAAAAATTGGAAAGGCAGCCCACAGAATGAGAAACATTATTTACAAATCACATATTTGATAAGGGATTTTAATCCAGAACATACAACTCACTCTTACAACTCCATAATAAAAACATACATAACCTAACTTAAAAATGAGCAAAGGATCTAAACAGACATTTCTCCACAGAAAATATGCAAATGACCAATAAGAACATGAAAAAATGCTCAATATTGTTAGTCATCAGTGAATGCAAATCAATACTACAATGCAACACCACTTCACACACACTAGGATGGCTGGAATCAAATGGATGGACAACAACAATTGTTGATGAGGATACAGAGAACTCCCATCATGGGTGGAAACGTAAAACAGAGCAGCCCCTTTGGAAAAGAGTTTGACGCTCTCTCAGAATATTAAACACAGAGTTACTGTAGGACTCAACAATTCTACTCCTAGGTATACACCCAAGAGAAATGAAAACGTACGTTCTCACAAAGCTTGTACATGAATGTTCATAGAAGCATTATTCATTGCCCATATTTCAAAGGTGGAAACACTCAAATGTCCATCACCTGATGAATGGATGAATAAAATGTGGTGTAGCCACAAAAAGAATATTATTTAGCAAAAAAAAGGATGAAGTTCTGATACATGCTACAACATGGATGAGCCTTGACAACATTATGCTAAATGAAAGAAGCCAGTCACATAAGGCCTCATATTGTATGATTCCACTTTTTTTGCAATGGCAAAAACAGGCAAATCCATACAGACAGAAATAGATTAATAGTTGCCAACAGTTGGCAACAGGAGATGAGGGCTGTTGATAGGGTAGAGTTTCTTTTCGGAGCAGTAAAAATGTTCTAAATTGAGATTGTGACGATGATTGTACAACTTTGTAAATACACTAAAAATCATTGAACTCTACATGTCAGATGAGTGAATTTTATGTATGTGAATTATACCTCAAAAAGTTTTTTAAAAGGAAAGGGATACATTTAAACATTCATTTATTCATGATTCAACATTCATTGAATGACTGCTATGTTCTAGATTCTGGGATACAATAATGAATCCACCCTATATTCTATTGGACGATAGAGATAAGAAGCAGTAAACAAACGATGTGGGCCAAATCCCAATTATTATCTGTTTCTGTAAATAAAGTTTTATTGAAACACAGCCATGTTCATCCATCTATGTATTGTCTGTGGAGATTTTCCTACCACAGTGGAAAGAAGACCACAACTACCGTCTGTGGGCCAAATCCTGCCCATTGTCTGTTTCTGTAAATAAAGTTTTATTTAAACACATCCATGTTCATCCATCTATGTATTGTCTGTGGAGGTTTTCCTACCACAACGGCAGAGACCATATAGCCCACAAAGCTGAAAATATTTGCAGGCAGGCTTTGTTTTATTGCACTTCACAGATACTGCATTTATTGTAAATTAAAGTTTTGTGGCAACCCTGCATCTAGCAAGTCTGTTGCTGCCATTTTTCCACCAGCATTTGCTCACTTCATGTCTCTGTGTTTTGGTAATTCTTGCCATATTTCAAACTTTTTCATTATTATTATATTTGTTATGGTGATCTGCAATTAGTGATCTTTGATGTTACTATCGTAACTGCAGATGTGGTGGAAATAGCAAGAGAACTAGAATTAGAAGTGGAGCCTGTAGATGTGACTGAATTGCTGCAATCTCTTGATAAAACTTTAATGGATGGATGAGCAAAGAGAGTGGTTTCTTGAGATGGAAACTACTCCTGGTGAAGATGCTGTGAAGATTGTTGAAATGACAACAAAGGATTTAGAATAGTCCATAAACTTAGTTGATAAATCAGAGGCAGGGTTTGAGAGTATTGACTCCAATTTTGAAAGAAGTTCTACTGTGGGTAAAATGCTATCACACAGCATTGCGTGCGGCAGAGAAATTGTTCATGAAAGAAAGAGTCACTCGATGCAGCAAACTTCATCATTGTCTTACTTTAAGAAATTGTCACGGCCACCCCAGTCTTCAGCAACTACCACTCTGATCAGCCAGCGACCATCAACGTGGAGGCCAGACTCGCCGCCAGCAAAAAGATTATGACTCACTGAAGGCTCAGGTGATGGTCACCATTTTTTAGCAATAAAGTATTTTTAATGAAGGTATATACATTGTTTTCTTAGACATAATGCTATTTCCCATGTAACAGACTACAGTATTATGTAAACGTAACTTTTAATGCACTGGGAAACCAAACTACTCTTGTGACTTACTTTATTGCACTATTCACTTTGCTGCGGCCGCCTGGTACCAAACCTGCAGTAACTCCAAGATCTGCCTGAACTATCTGTCCCTCTATAAAAAGTTTGCCAGCCCTTGTAGTAGAGTATCAGGTAAAGATACATGTTACAAGTTCATATAAAACAGGGTAAATGATAAGAAGTGGCTGGAACTGCTATTTTAGGTAGGGGAAGAGAGAGGACTTTCTAAGAAGGTGGCATCGGAGACCCTAAATGAGGGTCTCCTCAAATCATGTGACCCTCTAGGTGAAAAGTGTTCCAGGAAGAGGGAACAGAAAGTGAAACCGTTGGGGGCCAGTATAGCAAGACTGCGTCCGGGGAGCCAAATGAGCTACAGAAGCCAAATGGGGTTGAGTCACAGCTGGGAGCAACCTCCCCCAGACGGACGAGACCATGACACCACCCAAGCCAGGAGATGGTAATGGCTGGGATAATTTCAGAAACTCTTAGGAAAGTAGACACATTTTACTTTGAGATGGGAGAGACTCTGAACCAAAAGAATCCCCAACAGCCATTGATGAGAAGTCTGTTGGATAAAGCTATGCTTTAAAAAAAAAACCCATCGCTATATATGTGTTAGCATATGGTATTTGTTTTCCTCTTTCTGACTTACTTCACACTGTATGACAGACTCTAGGTCCATCCACCTCATTACAAATAAGTCAATTTCGTTTCTTTTTATGGCTGAGTAATAGTCCATTGTATCTAAGGAAAAAAAAAAGGTCATGAAGAACCTAGGGGTAAGATGGGAATAAAGACACAGACCTACTAGAGAATGGACTTGAGGATATGGGGAGGGGGAAGGGTAAGCTGTAACAAAGTGAGAGAGTGGCATCGACATATATACACTACCAAACGTAAAATAGATAGCTAGTGGGAAGCAGCCACATAGCACAGGGAGATCAGCTCGGTGCTTTGTGAACACCTAGAGCGGTGGGATAGGGAGGGTGGGAGGGAGACGCAAGAGGGGGGGGATATGGGGATATGTATATGTATAGCTGATTCACTTTGTTATAAAGCAGAAACTAACACACCATTGTAAAGCAATTATACTCCAATAAAGATGTAAAAAAAAAAGACAAAATGAAAAAAAAAACCCATCGAGATCAACCCCAGTAGTCCGTCAGGACCATGGAGACTACCAAGGACCATGTAAGGAGTGCTGCAGGGTGAGGCACAGCAATGGCCATAGAGAACCTAAGTTAGAAAAGTAACTTTGTCATTTACTGGCTGTGTGATACAGGAATGGATTTATTTATATATGTTCTTATAATGGGGACTTGTTATCTTATCTCAGGTAAGGCACCTGCCCTTTCTGAGTCCCAACTTCCTCAGATATGAATGATAATATCCACTTCCCAATCTACACAATTGCCCATCTTGAGACCCAACATGAATGACTCCTCCGTCTGTGCTGTGGAAGCTGAAAAGGACTGATCGTCAGGGTAGCTGACAGTTTACACTCTTGAAGGCAACTCCTCTTGAGTCCCACAAGTCTCTGAGGTCAGTTGACAAATAAACGCCCCAAGTAGAGTCATGGGCACGCTCTCCTGCCTAATCTAGGGTAAGAAAAACACAAATATCACCATTTCACATCTGCATGCCTCGAAAAATAAAATAAATTAATGCTCTGTAGGACACACTGAAAACTCCAATTGCATTTGTTTGCAAGGTCACTTTGGAGACAATGTCCAGAACGTTTCAGAAAAATGTCTGGATCCTTGTGTCATTTCAAGGTATGGCCGTGCACTCTTTTCTATTGATCTAATACAGATTTGGGAGAATGAGAATGTCACCCTGCAGGCATTGCACCCACCTAAACGGACCTGGTGACATTACAGCGCAGGAGATCTGCAGGGTGACGCTTGCATTGGTGAGTGAGCAAAGGGTTTGCCTCTCGCTGGGCAATTGGCATTTTAGAGATGCGCACCCTGCAGTTATTTTAATAGCAATGAAGTTCACTGCTGCTGAGATGAAGAGGTCCAGAAGAAATTGCTCTGTCCTCTCTGCCTTGAAGAACTCTTTGGCGCCAAAGTCTCCAGAGATTAACCCAACCCCCTTCAGCAAATGGCCTCACCACAAAATCCAATCTGACTCCGAGGGCCTCCTTCCTGCTCCAACAGAGAACAGCTGCATTCATCACTGGAAATTCTCCCCAACCTAAAAGATCGTGTCTCCTCCTTCTAACTTGCCTTCCACAAATCCACGATCCACTGGGAATCATGAGATCCAGGACGTAGCCAGCTCATTCTTGTCCCCAGGCCGAAAACATTTTCTAAAGTGAAGGAATTCTTTGCCCAAAGGAAACCTTGAGTAGAATGTATCTGACCTGGGGATATAAGACAGATACAAATAGAGATGCTCTGGATAAATTGGTGGGTGTGGGGTTTCACCCCTGCCCCACAAGTCTATGTTTCTCCCACTTCACTCCAGGGTCTATTGAGCACACACCACCCCCCGCCCCGTCCCTCCCCAGGGATCCAGAAAGCACAATTTGAAAACTACAGTCAAACCTAATTCTTTCATTTTACAGGTGGGAAAACTGAGACCCAGGGAAGGAAAATGTCTTGCTCAAAGGCCATGGCAATATCTGGTCCAGGTCCTAGTTCCATTCGTTGAGGAGTTGGCATATATTTTCTGTAAAGGGACAGATGGTGAATATTTTCAGCTTTGAGGGCACATGGTCTCCACCACCACTGTAGAGCAAAAGAAGTCATCAACAATATATAAACTAGTGGGCATGATTGGGTTCCAATCCAACTCTACAGAGACAAGTGATAATTCCTACACCCATGTTTATAGTGACATTATTCACAGTAGCCAAAGGTGGAAGCAACCCAAGTGTCCCTGGAAGGATGAATGGATAAACAATATGTGGCCTATCCATAAAACTGAATATTATTCAGTCTTAAAAAGAAAGGAAATTCTGATGATAATGGATGAACTTTGAGGACATTATGCTAAGTGAAATAAACCAGACACAAAAGGACAAATACTATAGGATTCCACTTAAAAAGGTACCTAGAGCAGCAAATTCGTAGAGACTGAAAGTAGAATGGTGGTTGCCAGGGGCTGGGGGAGGGGGAATGAGGATTTAGAGTTTAATAGGTACAGAGTTTCAGTCTGGAAAGATGAAAAGTTCTGGAGGTGGATGTGGGGATGGTAGCACAATATAATGTAACTACACCACTGAACAGTACACTTGCAAATGGTTAAGACGGTAAATCTTATGTGTATTTTATCACAATAAAAAAATAACAATTAGAAAAAGTGATGGGCCAGATTTGGCCCATGGACTGTAGTGTACTAATCCCTGTGACAGTTCAGGCTACTTGTCTCTGGACAGAAAGGTGATCAAACAGCAGATAACACAGAGGATCATGGCTGTGCCAGGGGAGTGGGATGGGTAGCCATTGACCTTTAAAGTAGCTACCATCCATTGAATCAAGAGGTCAATTGTGGGTTGAATAAAGTTAGACAGTGTCTAGAACCATCCACTTGCACCCACTCTGGCCACAGTCAGACTAAAGCCAGCAGTTTTCATGGCCTGGCAGAGTAATCAGAAATTAAGCTTCTCATCAGGCTAAGTGAGATTTGCATTTTCCATCCCCAAACCACCACTCAATGGCAGTATGCTTTTGGGTAAGGATCTAGCACTCTGAGCCTCAGTTTCTCCACCTATAAAATGAATTTATTGTACCATATGATCTCTTAGGTTAGATAATAAACCTACTGTGCCAAGTTATGCTAATATTTATGTTATAAAAAAATACATGCAGGGACATCCCTGGTGGTCCCGTGGTAAAGAATCCTCCTTCCAATGCAGGGGACACAGGTTCGATCCCTGGTCAGGGAACTAGGATCCCACATGCCATGGAGCCCACAACTACAGAGCCCACACGTCTTGGAGCCTGTGCACCACAACTAAAGAGAGAAAACCCGCATGCCACAACTAAAGAGAAGCCCGCGCGATGCAGCGAAGAGCCCACGTGACACAACAAAATATCCCACATGCTGCAACTAAGACCAGATGCAGCCAAAAAAAAAAAGAAAAGAAATAAATAAAATAAATTAATATTTTTTTTAAAAAAAAATGTGCAAAGAAACTACTATATGATAAAAGCTCAAAAAGGGTTATCTAATTTCTTTCTGTTTGGGGGCCTTAAATTATCAATAACTAAAGAGTAGAGGACTCCCTGAAGGGAAAAGAAAAACGATAAAAAAAAAAAAAAGGGCAGGAGAATCTCCAAAGAACTGCCATGGCTGCTGAGATGGAGCCATTTCTAGGAGTATAGAGAAAGATGGTGAACCTTGAATGTCGTGCAAAGATACTGGTTGTTATTATCAGCAAAACACACGAAAATTTCTCCCTGAGAACAAAAAAAAATTTTTCAGCTCAGAAAATGTGGTCAGTCAAAAGAGAGAGAAGTTTAAGTATCTGCCTGCTTCCTTTCTATTATGGACTAAATATTTGTGTTTCCCTAAATTCATATGTTGAAGCCCTAATCCCCAATGTGCTGGTAGTTGGAGGGGGGGTTTTGGGGAGGTAATTAGGATTAGATGAGGTCATGAGGGTAGGGCCTTCATGATAGGATTAGTGGCTTTATAGGAAGAAGAAGAAAGAGATAACTCTCTGTCTTCCATGTGAGGACACAGTAAGAAGGCAACTGTCTATAATACAGGAAGAGTGCCCTCACCAGCACCCAACCATGCTGGCACCCTGATCTAGAATGCTCTGCCTCCAGAAATGGAAGAAAATAAATTTCTGTTGTTTAAGCTACCTGGCCTATGATATTTTCTGTCAGTCTGAGCAGACTAAGGTGCTCTCCCTGCCCAGAGTTTTAAAAAATATATATTTCAATAGCCAATTCCAGGGCCCCTGAAGTTTATTTCAATTCCCCTTCAGCTATAGAGACTTAGAGATAATGGTCAAGCAAACATGGAATTAGGGAGGTTTTAGCATCTCTTCCATGAGACAGGCTGTCAGAGAGAGGGCAGCTCCTAGGACAGGAGTATCTCAGATTGGGTTGCCCCAGGAGCAGACCCAATAGGAGAGAGAGGTAAGTGAGGCAGGGAAGAAAAGACATTCGTGAAAAGGTTGTTATTAAGTCAGTTACCACTGTGGGCAACTAGCACTTAATCCTACTGGGAAACTGTGGGATCCAATGTAGAACATGTACCTCAGAGCTACCCCAGATGCAGTGAGAGAGCTGGGGTATTTATACCCCCATGATGTCAGTCATTGTGGAAGTGGGTGGGTACCAAGAGCAACACTACAATGAAACAGTGGTGTTGCCTCCTGTTCGTTTTATTTTTATACTTATTTCTTTTGAACACATTGCAATAGGGGAAGATCCTCTCTTCAAACTTACAAAGCCAAAGACTCCAAAGGATAAGACCAAAAAGCAGAGAAATGATAAATAATCAATTAACTAATTATTAATTCATTTCAATGATTACTTTCAGAACCCAACCATTAATCTAAGACTGAGGACTCACCCTGGACTTGTGCTCATCTCCCTGACCCTCCATGTCCAACCCACTCCAGAACTTGGGCATTCAATCTTCTTCTTTTCTTTCCCATTCACTGCCACCTCTCCACCCTCATGGCCCTTAGTCATGTCCTAACCAGTCTCCCTGCCTCTCTTCTTCCCTTTCCCTACCCTGCAACCACCAGAGAGACCTTTAAAAACCAGTCATGTTATCAATTGTTCCCTGGCTTCACACTCTGATGGGGATGCAGGGTGATATCCTATAGCCCTCCCGACTGACCCCAGCCCAGCACTCAGCTCCTCCCCCACCGACCTGCACGTGGCCCCCATTCCCAACTCTCATCCCTCCACACCACTGGCTCACTGTATCCCTCTGTCTGGATTTTCTTCCCTCTTCTTCCCTCCTCTCTTCACCCTGGAAGGTACAGCTCAGACATTGTCTCCTCCAGGAAGCCCCTCTGGGTTCCTACAATATCCATGCCATGTCCAGCACTGCTCTTAGGAAATCATATTTTGACAGTTCTGGAGGATTCTGTGCTCCTCCGGATGATCACAGGAATCCAACCTTCTCACGCCTGAATCCCAGCCTCTGGTCCAAGTCTTAACCTCCAACAGTGGTCCTGTCTCTGTGTCTGCAGAATACTCTCTGTCCCTGTATTCTAGCTTTGTTTTTCCCCTTTCCTTGCTGAGGATGGGGGAAGACCCGTCTCTGACTGCCAGGACAAAAAGTAGAGACACGTATTTGCTGGTCAGCTCTTTGAGTGCTCTTGTGGTACTTGGAAAGGAAATGATTCTGTCCCTAGCTAAATGTGACACTCAGTTAGCTAAACTTTGCTGCCTCCCAGGGACTTCCAGAGCTGGCCTGAGCAAACCAGACCCAGCTCTGAGCACTTCCTGCCGAGGGCCAGTCTTGCGGGCATGGGGACTGGCTGTGGGAAGGCTCAGGCAGGCTGGTCCACCATACCTGCACACCACAGAGGTGACCACAGGCTGCAGGGCCAATTGTAAACATGCAGGTGGCAGGACGACGGCCACAGCAGAAGCCGTGGGGCCTGCTCTGCGGCTCTGCCTCCCAAACCAGTAAAGCTACATGCACATCCCTGTGTAGACTCAGCCAGAGGGCAGGCCCCCTCTCCCGGCAGCTTGGGGGAAGGGAGTTATAGAGGTACCAAGAACAGGGCCCCATCCTTTCTGCTTTCCTTCCTCCTTCCCTCCCTTTTCCTTCCTTTCTTCCTTCAATAAATATAAATGTTTAGTCAGCCCAGCCCTGGCAGGCCCTGGGGCACACACAGCAAAATATTTTGATCCCATAAATAATTTCTTTTCACTCTACCTTGAAAACATGAAGACAGCCACACCCTGTTTTTGGCTCAGGGGATGTACTGGTGAGAAGGACAGATACACTCTTTGCTCTCATGGAGCTTAGAATGTGAGTGACAGGCAGGGTCAGACAGTACTCAAATAATCCCACAAATAGACATGGAGCTACAACTGTGGTATGTGCTGAGAAGGGGAAGGGGATGGGGTTAAGGGACAGAAGGAAAACAATAGCAATAATAACAGCCATAGGTATACATCCCTTACCCTGTGCTGGGTGCTGCGCCAAGAGCTATTAGAATTTCTTCACAACAACCCTAAGAACTAGGCACTCCTATCACCCCCCTTTTAAAACAGAAGCACAGAAAGGATAAGAAAATTTCCTAAGTTCACCCAGCCACGAAGGGGTGGGGTAGGGGTTCATCAAACACAGAAAGTCTCACTAAGGATGGACGTTAGATTAGAGCATGGAAGGGTGAGTGGGAGTTCACTGGTGGAAATCTGGGCCATTCCAGGCAGAGGAGATCCAGGGCATAGGTCCTGGGGCAGGCACCAATGCAGGAGGGAAGTACTCTGAGGATCTAAAAATTGAGTAATGAGCCAATTAAACCAAGTGATTGGGCTCTTTCTCTTGATTCTACACCCCTAGTAACTGTAGGTCTCCACTGGCTCTTCCATCATTGCACTGAGATACCATGGGTCTGTCCCTCTGCCTCTCCTCCAGTGGCCAAGCTCCTTATGTGTTTGTGGGGGAGGGAACAGAAAAGACCCTCTTGTTTCACTTTGGATTTCCAGAGCCTAGCACATGCCTGACAAATAGTAAGTGCGTGAGAAATGTTTGTTGGAGTCGTGCATAGCTGCATGGCTGTCCTCCACGATATGGCGAGCTCTGGTGGATGGAGCAGGTGCAAAGACAGGGTGCATGATATGGCTCCTTCAGCTCCCTGACATCCCCCTCACAGAGCTCACAGTTGAGGAAGGAGAGAGATTTATGAGACTAAATGCTATGTGGTGCCGTGGACTGGGTCCTAGAACACAAAATGTCCTGGAAAAACTAGAACATCCAAATAAAGTCTGTAGTTTAGTTCATGGGAATGCAGTTTTCTTAGTTATGACAAATGCACCACAGAGATGTGAGGTGATAACATTATAGGGAACTGAAACTGGATGAGGCGTTTATAGGATTTTCTGTAAATTCAAAAGTATTCCAAAATAAAAAGCGTATTTCACAAAATTGGGAGACAGCTAGGAAAATTTGAACGTTGCGTAGTTGCTACTATTAAGGAATCACTGTTTCTTTTTAGGCCTGTTATTTGTATTAAGGCTTTGCTTCTCATTAAGCTCTTATCTGTTAAAAAGATACACTGAAGAATTTACTGATGCAATTATTTTGCTTCAAAAATCCTGGGTGGGTTAGAGTGGGGTGTAGCAGGAGAGGGCTTATACAAATAACTTAAGATGGGCCATAAGCTAATAATAATTGAAGCAAAAATAGGTACAGGGAGATTTATCTGTATGGGTTTGAAATTGTCTACAATAAAAAAATATTTTTTATGTTAACTCTATTAGATAAGTACCCACCTGGCGATGGGATTGCTGGATCATATGGTAGTAATTCATGAAATCAGAATCTCAAAGAGATACGCACACTCCTATGTTCATGGCAGCATTATTCACAGTAACCAAGATGTGGAAACAACTTTAATGTTCATCGACAGATGTTAATAAAGAAAATGAATAAAGAAGATATGATATATACTCAGCCTTAAAAAAGAAGGAAATCCTGCCATATGTAACAACATGGATGAAACTTGAGGAAATGATGTTAAATGAAATAAGCCAGACACAGGGGGCAAATACTGCAAGATCACACTTATATGAGGTTTCTAAAATGGTCACACTCGTAAAAGCAAAGAATAGAATGGTGGAAGACGGGGTTGGCAGGGGGAGGGAGGGGAAGGGGGAGGAGCTATCAATGGGTATAAAACTGTAGTTATACAAGATGGCTAACTTCTAGAAATCTGCTGTATGACATTGTGCCTGTAGATAATAATACTTTACTACAGTATTATTACTACACTTAGACATCTGTGAAGAGGGTAGAGGTAATATTAAATATTCTTAATATAATATAATACAATATTAGTATAAAGTAAGCACTAGACCCAGGTTGTATGGGTTCAAAGTCTAACTCATGGCTATGATGTTTAACCTTTCTGAGGCTCAGTTTTTTCATCTGCAGAATGGCCTCATTAAAACACTACCCCATAGAAGAGGGAGGAGCACTCCCAAACTCATTCTGCTAGGCCACCATCACCCTGATAGCAAAACCAGAAAAAGATGTCACAAAGAAAGAAAACTACAGACCAATATCACTGATGAACATAGCTGTAAAAATCCTCAACAAACCACTAGCAAACAGAATCCAACAGCACATTAAAGGATCATACACCATGATCAAGTGGGGTTTATCCCAGGAATGCAAGGATTCTTCAATATACGGAAATCAATCAATGAGATACACCATATTAACAAATTGAAGGATAAAAACCATATGATCATCTCAGTAGATGCAGAAAAATCTTCTGACAAAATCCAACACCAATTTATGAAAAAAACCCTCCAGAAAGTAGGCATAGAGGGAACTTACCTCAACATAATAAAGACGATATATAACAAATCCACAGCCAACATCGTTCTCAATGGTGAAAAACTGAAACTATTTCCACTAAGATCAGGAATAAGACAAGATTACCCCACTCTCGCCACTATTATTCGACATAGTTTTGGAAGTTTTAGCCACAGCAATCAGAGAAAAAACAGAAATAAAAGGAATCCAAATCAGAAAAGAAGAAGTAAAACAGTCACTGTTTGCAGATGACATGATACTATACATAGAGAATCCTAAAGATGCTACTAGAAAACTACTAGAGCTAATCAATGAATTTGGTAAAGTAGCAGGATACAAAATTAATGCACAGAAATCTTTTGCATTCCTATACACTAATGATAAAAACCTGAAAGAAAAATTAAGGAAACATTCCCATTTACCACTGCACCACAAAGAATAAAATACCTAGGAATAAACTTGCCTAAGGAGACAAAAAAACTGTATGCAGAAAACTATAAGACACTGATGAAAGATGATACAAATGGATGGAGAGATATATCATGTTCTTGGATTGGAAGAATCAACATTGTGAAAATGACTATACTGCCCAAAGCAATCTACAGATTCAATGCAACCCTTATCAAAATACCAATGTCATTTTTCACAAAACTAGAACAAAAAATTTCACAATTTGTATGGAAACACAAAAGACCCTGAATAGCCAAAGCAATCTTGAGAAAGAAAAACGGAGCTGGAGGAATCAGGCTCCCTGACTCCAGACTATACTACAAAGCTACAGTAATCAAGACAGTATGGTACTGGCACAAAAACAGAAATACATATCAGTGGAACAGGATAGAAAGCCCAGAGATAAACCCACACACATATGGTCACCTTATCTTTGAAAAAGGAAACAAGAATATACAATGGAGAAAAGACAGCCTCTTCAATAAGTGGTGCTGGGAAAACTGGTCAGCTATATGTAAAAGAATGAAATTAGAACACTCCCTAACACCATACACAAAAATAAACTCAAAATGGATTAAAGACCTAAACGTAAGGCCAGACACTATAAAACTCTTAGAGGAAAACATAGGCAGAACGCTCTATGACATAAATCACAGCAAGATCCTTTTTGACCCACCTCCTAGAGAAATAGAAATAAAAGCAAAAATAAACAAATGGGACCTAATGAAACTTAAATTTTTTTTTTTTTTTTTGCGATACACGGGCTTCTCACTGCCGTGGCCTCTCCCGTTGCGAAGCACAGGCTCCAGACGCGCAGGCTCAGTGGCCATGGCTCACGGGCCTAGCTTCTCTGTGGCATGTGGGATCCTCCCCGACCAGGGCACGAACCTGCATCCCCTGCATTGGCAGGTGGACTCTCAACCACTGTGCCACCAGGGAAGCCCAACTTAAAAGATTTTGCACAGCAAAGGAAACCATAAACAAGATGAAAAGACAACTCTCAGGATGGGAGAAAATGTTTGCAAATGAAGCAACTGACAAAGGATTAATCTTCAAAATTTACAAGCCGCTCATGCAGCTCAATATCACAAAAACAAACAACCCAATCCAAAAATGGGCAGAAGACCTAAATAGACATTTCTCCACAGAAGATATACAGATTGCCAACAAACACATGAAAGAATGCTCATCATCACTAATCATTAGAAAAATGCAAATCAAAACTACAATGAGGTATCACCTCACACCAGTCAGAATGGCCATCATCAAAAAATCTACAAACAATAAATGCTGGAGAGGGTATGGAGGAAAGGCAACCCTCTTGCACTGTTGGTGAGAATGTAATTTGATACAACCACTATGGAGAACAGTATGGAGGTTCCTTAAAAAACTAAAAATAGAACTACCATATGACCCAGCAATCCCACTACTGGGCATATACCCTGAGAAAACCATAATTCAAAAAAAGACATGTATCACAATGTTCATTGCAGATTGAGCTGCAGTCCATTGCAGCTCTATCTACAATAGCCAGGACATGGAAGCAACCTAAGTGTCCATCGACAGATGAACGGATAAAGAAGATGTGGCACATATATACAATGGAATATTACTCAGCCATAAAAAGAAATGAAATTGAGTTATTTATAGTAAGGTGGATGGACCTAGAGTCTGTCATACAGAGTGAAGTAAGTCAGAAAGAGAAAAACAAATACTGTATGCTAACACATATATGGAATACCAAAAAAAAAATGGTTATGAAGAACCTAGGGGCAGGGCAGGAATAAAGACACAGACATAGAGAATGGACTTGAGGATATGGGGAGGGGGAAGGATAAGCTGGACAAAGTGAGAGAGAGGCATGGACATATATACACTACCAAATGTAAAATTGATAGCTAGTGGGAAGCCGCCGCATAGCACAGGGAGATCAGCTCGGTGCTTTGTGACCACCTAGAGGGGTGGGGTAGGGAGGGTGGGAGGGATACGCAAGAGGGAGGAGATATGGGAACATATGTATATGTATAGCTGATTCATTTTGTTTTAAAGCCGAAACTAACACACGATTGTAAAGCAAATATACTCCAATAAAGATGTTACCAAAAAAATAGCACTTTAAAAAAAAAACACGACCCCATCGGGGCACCATGGGAATTAAGTCAGTGACTACAAGCCGAGCCCTGAGAACATGGTCTGGCAGGTGCCCAGAGCTCCACAAACATCAGCTTTTGTTCCTAAAGTGAGTGTAGGGGTCGTGTTACTGTTATGCCATCGTACTTGTTCAAGAAACTACCTATTCCAAGGCAGTGGAGCGTCCCGGGGAAGGGCTGGCTGAGGGCAGGGAAGAAGCTCTGTAAACCCAAGTCAATTTCCGAGCCGTGAAGACAGGCCTGTGGTGGGAAGTTCTGAGGGAGCTGGCAGGCGAGCAAGTGGGGACTAGACTCCGGGGCCCTCCCAGAACAGAAGAGGAAAGAACAGGACGGAGCAGGTCTGTGTAGGAAAGAAGGGGGCAGAGGACAAACACGGGTGGGCCTTTGTCCCCTGAGAGAACTGAGGGACGGTGAGAGGAAGGCAGAACTGAGGATGCTCTGAGAGGACAAGTCAGCCAGCGGTGGACACAGGGAGGGACAGGGAGATCCAGGCAGAGGAAAGCTCCAGAAGGGCAGAGAGGCCAGCAGGAGGGAGCAGCAGGCTGACCTCTGAAAGGGCCCTTTCAGGGAGAGACACAGGCAGGCAGCTGGCCTCCTTGTCCAGGTGTGCTGAGCAGGGGAGACAGGTGGCAGGGGTGAGACAGGAGCTGGAGGGTGGGCAGGTCCACGGCTGCGGGGGCCTCGGGAAGCCATGTTCACTGCTGCACGAGGTTCATTGCCTGGAGAGCCCACCAGCTCGCAGGAGAGCATTAGGAGAAAGGAAGGAGAGGGCAGGTTCCAGGTCACTTCCTGCATGTACAGCAACTCCCCAGCACCACCTTCCATCCTTCCTGGGCTGGGCCCACCCACTTCCCCCTCCCCCTCTCCTGACTCCATCCCAGGCTCGCTCTAAATCTACTCCCACCACACTTGGACCAGACCCCACAGCTTTAATTACCATCCACAAGCTGATGACCTTGCCATCCCTCTTTCCAGCCGCTCGGCCCAGAAACCCAGGCTCATCCATGCAGCTGCCTTCTCCGCTGGTCCCCGGTTGGCACAGCCAGACACCTTGGTCCCAGCAACTTTCAGCTGCTTCTGTGCAGGCAGGAGTGGGTGTGGCTCTGGGTTCTCCAAAGTTGCAGCTTCATCAGGCAGGTGATGGCCCCAGGGAGGGGACACCAGAGAGAGTGAACTGGGAAGAGGGGAGGTGGGGTCAGAGAGGATTTTTGAAGCTAGATTTTGCCAGTGATGAAGGTGTGGGAAGGCAGTGACCCCCTTTAGAGGAGGTGTGCTGAAGTAGGGAAAGCAAAGAAACTTTGGAGGCAGAGCCATCAACCCTGTGTCCAAAGTATGTCCTGAATCAAGGTGTCATCCTCCCATCTTAACTACCATGGTCCGTGCTGCCACAACATCCGACCTCCTGCCTTGTCCCCTGCTTTCTCTCCTGCCCCACCTCCCATCATATTCTTTGCACATCAGACAGAGTTACCTTTTCAACTATAAACTAGATCCTATCACTGCCCTGTTAAAAATCCTCCCGGGGCTCCATCATGCATAAAACAAGATCTTAACCTCTTACCCTGGTGACCACACTCCGTATTCTCAAGCCTGCCTTTCTCTTTCCACTCTTATCTCTGGAATGTTGCCTAAACACGCCAAATTCCTCCCACCCCAGAAAGCCCATCCCTATGCATGTGATCTTGCTGCTCTCCCACACAGCAGTGGAGACTGAAATCTGACAGGATTCTGTGACATTTAAGCTAAACAGGAGTGACAGGGGACCTGGGAAAGAGCATGCCAGAGGCAGGGGCTGCAGAGCTACTGGACCTAAGGTGGGAGTGGGAAGGCCCGTGTGAGTACAGGGAACAAGAGGAGAGGATGCTCTGGGTTGATGCTTCAGTCAGCTTTGCTGCGTAACAAATCAGCCTCAAGCTTTGTGGCTTAAAACCACAAAGATCTAGTTTTTCTCCTGCTCCCGTGGGTTGCTTGGGCCATTCCTCTGCTGGTGTCACCTGCTAATGCACCCACAGTCACCTTCTGCTGGAGAATTGGCTTGGCTGGGACTCCACACTGGATCACTCCCATGTCTGGCAGTGGGTTCTGTGTCAGCTGGGGCCTTGTTTCCTTTCATAGGGCTCAACCTCAGCACCAACAAACCTCACCTTCTTTTCACTTTCTTCTGGACCTGAAGTTGGTTCCAGTGGAGGCCTGAAGGAAACATATCATCATGGGGGAATTTCAGGAACATGGGGACAGCTCTCCAAATGCAACCCCTCTGACTATTTGGTCCCTTTTGCTCACATCTATGCCCCCTAGAACACAGAGTTCCACAGATGTGACACCATAGCTAAGCCATGACTGAGTTTTGGCCCCAGAAGTCAGGAGAGCTGAGACCTTCTTCTCCTGGAGCAGGACTGGTGATAGGAGGAGAAGGATCCTGAGGGTACCATAGCTGGCAACCCTCAGGCATCCTGGCCCTGAGTTTCATCCTACTCATGGCAGTTTAGGTGTCCATGAGACTGGCCTGCAGTAAGCTATGTAGAGTAGGATGGAAGCAGAGAAGGGGTATGGAGTGAAATGCAGAACAGTGCAAAACACTTGGATTTGGCCTGAGTCATGGGACCTGTCTGACCCTCAGGCTTCTCTTCCATAAAATGAGAGAACAAAGCGGGTGGGCATGTTTGTACACCTTAAGGTAAGGGTTAAGCAACCTTCATGCTGAGCCTGGGAAGAGAGGATTATCCACGATACTTTGCTAATTGGGAAATCTTAGGTCTACTGATACAGACACTACAGTCAGACCCGTGTAACTCTGCGACATGAAAACTTAAGTCTGAGCCACACAAGTAAGAAAAATCACAACTCTGAGAAACAAGAGTCTGTAGCATCCCATCCTGGGCACTCTGGTGTTTGTGTTTTCAAAGAAAGGGGTGGAAATCTCTCCTTCTGCACCTACTTAGAAAAGCCAGCATGGAAATCTCTTAACAACACCACCCTCTGGAATTTCATTGAGGCATTCAATGGAACACTTCAGTTGCAAGGTAACAATTTCGAGTGCTCTGAGTTGCCACGATTCCTCTTTTATTGATGTCATAAAGTAGGTATTTATGAGATGAGGCTATTAAGGTCAATAGAATAAATGGAACACCTAATTCTATCTTTTTCAGAACTGCACAAAGCATTCT
Organism: Grampus griseus; assembly: GCF_964374135.1. NCBI lineage: Eukaryota > Metazoa > Chordata > Mammalia > Artiodactyla > Delphinidae > Grampus > Grampus griseus. Next base: position 6,149,320 of record NC_139018.1, on the reverse strand, counting down.
CCTGGCACCATCCCAATGAATAAGGCGACCAGGGAGCTGTCACTTAGGCCTAATCCCAAAGCAAAGAGCTCAACCCTATTAATGGTGACTCACTTTTTACATGCTTCTTCGAGTCAAAAATCCTCTTGGCCCTAAGTAGACTTTATTGAAAAAGAAAAAACAAAAAAAAATTGAAGAGTACAGATTGGAATCATTGTGTAACTGGATTTACCACATTTATGGCCAGGTCAGCCACACTGGTTTTCATTTCAACAGGAGCAGAAAAAAATAACAGAGAGAGGAAAGAGCCCTCTGCTTTTAAAGTTGTTTAGAGGCATGTAACTGGCTTACCTAATACCCAGTTCAAGGGAAAAAAGGTCCAAAGCAGGGGGAAAAGTTTGATCCTGTAATCCCAGTAGGGGCTAAAAGAAGCCATAATCTCTGCTGAGACCCTAGGCTCCTAGAAGCTAAGGCCAAGACACACCTGGCTAAGGCCCTCTCCTTTTCCCCAGGGAAGGAACAGACGAGTGTATTGCTGATCTGTTTTTGTACCAGAATGAATGCTTCCGGGGGTAATCATCAAATGTCTATATATGGACAAACTCAGCCCATTCTGAGATAACAGCACAGATTCATATTTACCAAGCATGTTTTCCAGGGAAGAAAGAAATGCAGCAACCTGTGCTTGGCATATTTGTTCAAATTCAAGCCATCAGGTAAATAGGAAACAGAGTGACCAGGCTTCTTGTAGAGGCTTCTGGAACCCAATCTGGTTCTGGTCCATGATCCCACAGAGTGGTGGCACCGGTCAGATGGATCTGGGAAGATCCAGGAACACGGTCCCCAGCCACCACCAGCATATGCGTTCCACAGCTTTGTCGGGGGCCCCCATGGGGGACTGGTCCCTGTCTCGGTAGCTCTCATGGCCTTTGAGACCATCCTTGGTCAGGCTTACTTTTCCAGCCTGCTCTCCTGCTCTTGTTCTCCACACATCCTACGAGTGGGTCAAACTAATCAGCCCAGGATTTCCTTTCCATTCCTGATATTTCCAGCCTTTGGCCTTGACCATGGGGTCCCCTTCCCCCTTTATGCACGCGCCGGTATCTTGTCCCTGGATTCATCGCACCAATGAAGGGATCAGCACAGAATACAACACCAAGCTCCTGCATGGGTGCTTCCCAGAGCACCGGGGTCATAGTAGGGAGAGGAAATCTCCCCGTGAGCCTCAGGGGTGGGAAAGACCACTCGGATCCCAGCCCCTCCCTGCAAACAAGATGAGGACAGACGCAGATGTAGACAGTGAGGACAGACAGCAGGAAATCATGGGGCACACAGGGATTCAGGACAAGAAGAGGACGTATCCAGCTACCCAGCCCTGCTGGTTAAGAGGTGTTTCCACATCAGCAGCTTTCTCTACCAGCCAGGGAGGCAGAGGATGCCTATTCCCATCCTGCCTTGGAATGTGGAAACCAAGGCTCAATGACCTGTCAACAACCGAGAAGGTGGAAGAGGAAGAATTTTACCCAATTCTTTTGATCCTTGGTCCAGTGCTCTTTTTACCACACTCCAGGGAACCAGTTGGACCAGTTAGCTGGACCAGTTCAGGAATCCATCTGCCAGGGTTCAAATCTCAGCTCCACTGTATATGAGTCATGAGACCTGGGGCAAGTGTCTCATTATCTCTCTGTGCCTTGGTTTGCTCACCTGGGGGACAGAAATGGCAATGGCAAAATGCAGATGATAATAATGATCAAAAGGATTGTCTGAAGGCTCATATGAGATAACGCGTCTATTGAACACCCAGTAAATGATAACTTACATTGTTATACTTCATTCTTCAGGTTAAAACCTTTATTGGTAAGAAAATGAGGCTCGGTAGGGTTTGGTGACTTGTCAAGATCACCCAGCAAGAGGCAGAGCCAGGGCAGTGGCCACAGACCTTGGAGAGCGACTGCTCCTATCACATTAGTGATGTAGAAAATGATGTCCTCGGCCCTGCACAGGCAGCCCATGGATGGTGGTCCAGGGTGAGTCCCTGGTCTCTCAATTGCTAACACTTTGCTCTTTCTCACCTCGTCAATGAGCCCTAATTGGGTGGAGAGGGGAGGCCCTCCTGAGTCACCAAGTGCCATGGACCAGGCAGAGGACCCCAAGGTGGTAAAGTGCAAGCGTCAGCCTCCCTGACAGCCCCTCTGGTTGGCCCAGCTATGGTGCCTGCTCGTTTCCATCAAAGGGGCTTCTTAGCAGCACACCCAGGCCTTCACAATCCTTCTTTCTGCGGAGGTATTAATTTATGATGGCAGAGACCCCTTGTGTCCTAACAGTAGCAGATCTGTCCTGTGCACAAGGCAGAAATGCCATCAGGTCAGATGTCCCGGAAGTGAGGCCTCCTCAGGTGTCAGTAACACATGCTTTATAGAGACGTCAGTGATGTGAGCCCGGCAAGGGCATTTCAAGTGTAAGGAGTCTAAGTGCCCGGAGTGATGGGTCAGTTCTTAATGACACAGGGGGCTCCCATGGTGGGTGCGCTGAGCTCCTGTAGAAGCAGAGGCTACCTCAGAGGACGTGGACATCCAGAGCTGGGAGAGACATGGCTGATCACACCTTTGTGCCTGTTTCTTTTACAGATGGAGACACAGAGTCCAGAAGTGAAGCAACTCACCCCAATCTCAGGGCAAACTAGCACCGAGTTCGGTTGTTCACCCAACTTTTATGGAGCACCTCCTCTGCCAGGTCCCCTTCCTAGACACTGAGGGTGCACAAGTGAATAATAAGACTCAAGCCCTGCCCCAAGGAACTCACCATCCAGTGGAGCAAGGAATGGTCCCCAGGGGATGGGAATCGCTGACCATCAAATACAGAAGGAGGTGGAAGAAGTGAGGGAAGCAGACAATTTGCACCCTCTCAACACTGTATCAGTCAGGACAAGATAGGTTGTGCCACATAACAAACAGCCCCATGGTCCTGCCCTCTCGCTGTGTGCCTCCTATATTAGCAGGGGAGGCTCAGCTTTACACAGTTTCCCAGGCTGACCCAGGTGCCCCCACCTGGTGGCTGCACCTGCTGGGACAAACAACATTTTCACTGTGCAGGGGAAGTGTGCTGGGGGATCCAGAGGAGCATGTAGAACATACTTCACCTGCACTAATTATCCTCACCAATTCACTAACTGCCCAGCAACCAGCTCCTATTGTGACGTTGACCCCACCTAACTACAGAGGGAGCAGGATACTGTAATCCTCCAGTGAGCCCAAAGGAAAGGCAGAAGGATGTGGGTGAGCCCTAGAGCCCCACAGACACGGGTCTATTTCACCCAGTAAATACTCAGGGATACATTCCCTCAGAAAAACTTGCTCCTTCATCTTTTTTAAAGCATGGCTCTGTTAGCCTTTCATTTTCCCACTTCTGATGGAGATACGAGCACCAGAAATCTTTTTCCCCCTCTTAACTCTTCCGTAAGTGACAGCCAGCATTCAGCCTCAGAGGGGGAATAGAATAGGGATGAGTGAAGATTGGGGTCTAAAGGACACAACTGCTTCTTCTCAGCCTTATCAAAGCCATGATGGAATGAATGCAGCCCCAGTGGTGCCAAACATTTGTGTGGTTTTTTTTTCAAAGTAGACCCCAAAATCTGTTTTTCAGTAAAACCTTCTAATGTTTAAATAGCAATCATTCAACTTTCCTTTATAAGCAGTGCTGGCTACACAGGCATACCTTGGAGATATTACAGGTTCCATTCCAAACCTCCACAATAAAGGAAATACTGCAATAAAGTGAGTCACACAAATTTTTGCATTCCCCAGTGCATATAAAAATTATGCTTATACTGTACTGTAGTCTATTAAGTGTGCAATAGCATTAAGTCTAAAAAAATGTACATACTTTAGAAATACTTTATCACTAAAAAATGCTGACCATCATCTCAGCCTTCAGTGAGTCATAATCTTATGGCTGGTGGAGGGTTTGAAATATTGGGAGAATTACCAAAATATGACACAGAGATACAAAATGAGCAAACGCTTGTGGGGGAAATGGTGGCGATGATTTGCTCAATGCAGGGTTGCCACAAAACTTCCTCTTGTAAAAACACAATCTCTGCGAAGCACAATAAAGCATGATAAAAGGAGGTTTGCTATACTGTGGACAAAAGAAAAAAAGCTAGGCCACAAGTTCAAGACCTCTGATCCCATCAACGCCTTCCCCTCTTCTCAGAAAAAAAGAGCCAAGCTCCAGGAGAAGCAGGAATGTGCCTGAGGTCAGCAGTAGCTCGGGGGACAGGGATGCATGCGATGGAGGGGCACTGCCTCCATCCTAAGTCCCTGTGCATGTGACCTTTTTCAAGATCCTCCCATGGAAACCAGCCAAAGCAGCTCAGCCTGTGCCAGACCTCTTTCTGCACTCAGTCTCGGTCAGCTTTGGGGATTCAGGGCTCAGTCAACCTTGGGAAAACACCAAGCTGTCAGACTCACAAGTTGACAGAGCTTCCAATAGAGCACAGCTTTTTCACAGCACTGCATCCTGGAGGAAGCTGGCCAGGGTTGCCTTCCCGAGGAGCCTCGCCTTCCCATCCACGGCAGACCCACGGCAGAGACCAGCCCGCAGGTCCCTTGGCTAGCACGTGGTCCCAGCTCTGGGAGCCCCTAGGTGTGCAGTGAGTGTCCCACACGCACTTGAACCCTCCCTTCGTGGGACCCCAATCCCTTTCACGGAAGCATCTTGTGCTGCCTTGGGATTGAGAATAGTGACCCCTTAACAATACAGGTGCTTCGGAGTTAGTCTCCCATTGGGCCCTTGCAGAGTCCCAACAGGTGGGATTATTACCCAAGAGCCCTCGTTTGTCAGAAAGACCCAGATGGAAAAGATCACACAACTGGTTAGCAGCAGAGCTGAGGGTCCAGTTCCAATCTCTGACCTTTAACTCCAATAATCGTTCTGTTGTCCGAACTTCCAAAACAAAGTCGTGAACGGAAAACAGAGGTTTGTGTCAGTTGGAAAAGTAAAAGTGTACGGTATCATGACCCGTGTATTCATCCATTCCCTTGAGAAAGAAAACTCCCATGCTGAACACCTGCTTGTAAACCAGTCTACAGAAGAGGAAACAGGCTAAAGGTAAGAGCAGCACTGGCTGGGTGTGGAAGCTGAGATCCGCCTGGACGTCATGCACTTGAAACTTCCAGACCCAGATCAACACTTCAAGTTTGCCGACATCTCGAGTCCAGCCAGGGGAAAGAAGGAATCACCACCAATGACAGCCACTGTGCCTTACTCTGAACCACGTACAAGACCAAGCGTTGATTTTTTTTTTTTAACAATTTCATTTACATACCATAAAATCCACTCAGTTATCACGTACAACCCAACAATATTTAGTAAATGTTCAGAGTTGCGCAACTGTCACCACCATCCAATTTTAGAACATTTGCATCACCCCGAAAAGATCCCTCAAGCCCATTTGCAATTACTGCTCCCTCCCCCCAGTGCCTGGCAACCACTAATCTACTTTCTCTCTGGATTTGTCGCTTCTAGATGCTTCATGAAAATAGAACCTACCATATGTGGTCTTTTGTGGTTGGTTTTCTTCGTTTAGCTTCATGTTTTTGAAGTCAATGCTTTGTGTAGCATGTATCAGTACTTCATTCCTTTTTATTGCCAAATAGTATTCCATTGGTGGACATAACATGTCTTGCTTATTAGTTTAAGCAGTTGTTTAATCAGCTGATGGACATTTAGGCTGTTCTCACTTTGGAGATATTATAAATAAGGTTGCTATGAATATTCGTGTTCGAGTCTTTGTGTAGACATATGTTTTATTTCTCCTGGATAGATAGCTAGCAGTGCAACTGCTGGATCGTATAATAAATTTATGTTTTCTAAAAAAACCACTAAAGGATTTTCCAAAACAGCTGTACCATTTTATATCTCTACCAGCAATGGACGACGGTCCAAATTTCTCCACCCCTTTCTGGATACTTACTGTTGTCCGTCTTTTTTACTCTAGCCATGTGATTTGCTTTTATGAATTAACTTGGGAAATCTTGATAGATACCCTAGAGACAGGGGCTGGCATTATTATTCCTTGACAGATGGGAAGAAAAAGTGAAGCAACTTGCCCCGGGTCCCAAGGCTGGGCGTGAGGGAGCAGTGTTAGGGTTTGACAGAGGTCTGCCTCTCATCAGGGCTGATCTGCGCCCACCACTCTCCTATCCTGCCTCCTACGGCACAAGGTGTTACACTGGCTTTTCCATACCATCCATCCATTAACGAGCACGTACTGTAAACCAGCACAGACGGGGCATCCACGAGCTCACATCACTTCCATAACCTCATGCTTTCACTCGCATAAGCGCCACAACTCATTTTTTTACTGAGAGAACTGAGATTCAGGAGAAGCGAACATCTATCTATCCAGGGGCCAGCAAACATTTTCTGGAAAGGGTCAGAGAGTAAATATTTTAGGCTTTGCAGGCCAGAGAGCCCCTGTCCCAAATACTCAACCCTGCCGTTGTAGTGTGGTAGTTTCCACACTACAGAATAATCCAGGTGATAATCCCACCTGTCGGGGTTTGGGGAAGGTCCAATGGGAGACTAGCTCCGAAGCACCTGTGTGTCAGGTAAATTTTATGCACTTACACCAGTAGCTGGCCAGGCATGGCCCACAGGCCGTTGATGGCCAACCCCTGGTCTCATCCACTGTCACGCAGCTAGTAAGGGACCGAGTACAGATCGGAGGCCGGCCAGCCTGTCATTTTGGAGTGTGCGTTCTCTCCCACCTCCTCGCTGCCTGAGGCACGCTTACCCCCATATTGACTTCAGGATACGCTTTCCGCTGGGGCGTGTGACTCCCCGACTCCTTCCTCTCCTTCACTGCTCCGGATTGACTGGGACCATTAAGTCCTATATTTAGCGCATTCCACCACGAGCTAATTCCTCGTGTCCCAGGCTCACACATTACAACAGGAACACAAGCCCTGAGAGTAATTACGAGGCTCCAGTCCCAGCTCCACCTTCCCTAGTGGTGGAACTTCTCACCTCACTGTTCTCATCGGCAGAGGGGGGCGGTAGTGGTCCTGCATCCTAGGTGGGTTGTGAGAACTAAATGAGTTGATACAGGAGCCCGACTTTCCAACAGGGCTTAGCACAAAGTAGGCGCTCAATAAATGATAGCTATTTCTAGGTAGCCCCCACCAGCAAGGAAGTGGAATCAGTTTCATATCTGCCCATGATTTAAGGTCTCACTGGAAAGAGCAAAGAATGCACCGCAGTTAAAATTCCTATATAATTATTGCTGGCTGCACAGGGTGGTGCTACCTAGTTTTGCAGAAAGTACAACAGCCCTGAGGACAAAATTGTAATGTGGTAGCAGTAATAATAGTGATAGTAATAATAAGAGTTCACACTTATTAGGCACTTAGTAAAGCGACATGCTAAGTGCTTTGCAAACATACTGCCATACCAGCTAGCATCTGGACGGTGCTTTTGAGCTGGTGTAGCATTTTACCGAGCTGTATCCTGCATGTGTCTGCCATCGACCTGTGAGGGCGACCTCCACGTCTTCTCTAGTTTACAGATGTGGAAACCGAGTGGTCTTCCCCATGTTCCCTCTAGAAAGTGGCCAAGTTGGACTCACTGGGGACGTCGAGGTCCAGAGCCAGCTCCCTTCCCCCACCACCACCTCTCTCTCCACCCTGCCCAGGCCAGGGCTCCATCCCAGTGTTTTCTTTAAGCCTCTGTCCTAGGCTGCAGAGGCAACGTCTACTAGCATCATTCCCATTAACCCTCGGAGCATTTATCTCTCCCAGGAATAGGTCTGCTCTAAAAAACCACGGAGAGGATCAAGGCTTAACCCCAAAGCGTGCTCCCTGACATAGTCCCTCCTGTGTCTGGACCACAGGCAGGATGCCCCCCTGGGTGCTAGAGGACCTTCCCCGAGGCTCCAGCGTCCATCCAGCCTGTGGCTATCAGCTCTGTAGACCTCCACGCAGGGGAAGTGGAATCCAAGTGTGGAACTTTAAAAGGGGGCAAGCTGACCAGCCCCTCCAGGCAACCTCCCCACAGTGCTAGAATGTTCTCACCTGGGTGCACTCTGGGGAAATCCCTCTAAGGACAGGAGACAATTCCTGCCTCTCCGAGGAGCTCCTGCTTCAGTCCGGGAAGACTGTCCTTGTAATGTCCCCTCAACTTGCCGGAACAAGCCTGCTTTCCTCTGTCCCAGGACAGCCTCAGAGCAGTAGTGGCCATCTCCACTGTTTCCACTCTCCAGGCATCTCTGCAGCCTCAGGTCCCCCAGCTGTCTGTACCTGGTGTGTTTCCAGCATCCTTCCAGAGCTGCCTCAGTCTTCACCACACACGACTGTTGCTCTCTGGTTTTGAAGGACACAGACCATCCTTGGCCACTTGCCGTCTCTGAGGGCTGACTTCCTCGCTTGTAAAATGGGATTATGATACTTACACAGTGGTTGTGACACTCAGAGGCCATACATGCAAAGTGGTGTCTAGACCTTGATGTACAGCTTTTCTAGGAGTGGTAGGTAAGGTTGGTTCGACCGCAGAGCCAGGAGCCCTTAGACCGGGCACTGTGGCCAGTGCACTTCTTCCTCATCCTGCACCTCGGAGGCGCATCTCACACACTGGATGATACGGATGTTGATTCAATGAAATTATTACAATTTTTGATTTAAACGTGCAGAAGCAATCTTCATGGTGACTACCATGACCCTCAGAACCGTGTTCAATCCCCAGCTCCACCCTGGTCCCAGCTGTCAAGACTGGGCGGAATTGGGTCCTTTCCCATGGGACAAATGTTGCAAGAAATGGGCAAGGAGGGCAGTGCCTGATGCTCGCAGAGCCTCCTGGGCCTCCACCCAAGCCAAGCGTCACCAGGCACAACCCTCCTTTAGCCCCTGCCACTCGCTCTATCTGGAGGACTATCTCTATCTCTTCCAGCTTCGTGTCCCAGAGCAGCAATTATCACTTTTCTCTGAAGCTCTCCCGGGCTCTCCCAGGCAGCAGGAATGTTGCCGTATTCTGAGATCCCTGCTTAGGGTTTTCCTACCCCTCCCATAGTGTTTGCTGTACTGCATGTGTGTTGGTTCACACGCCTTGCTCTCCACTGGATTATTATAATAATGATTAGCAGCCACCATTAGGTGAGCATTTAAATGTACACCAGGCGCTGTGCTGGGTGATTTATACACACCCTAGTTTGTCCCCCCTAAATCCTTGGAAGCTGGCCCTTCGGTCTGGTCTGCAAAGAAGGAAACACTGGTTGGGAAGTAGGCATAGAGGGGAGAAAATCTGGGTCCCCCAGGGACAGAAGGACTCCCGGAAGGCTTCTCAGAGGAGGTGTCCCTGCTCTTTGTCTTACTGGCCTGTAACTTTCTCAAAGTTACACACTTAAGTTAGGGCAGAGCTGGGCTTACCTCTGAAGTCCTCAGCTCTACCCATGATCTCAGTCCCCACTCTATCCCCAGCTCCTGGTGTGTCACCTGATACCCAGCGCAAGCTCAGCTGCCTTTGTGAGTGAATGAGGAAAAGGAAGCAAATAAATGAATGAATGAAGCTCTCCACACCTGAATTTATCCCAGCCTGGTGGAGCACAGGTGTGTGCTTCTAGCCCGGAGAGCTGCAGCCCTCTCAGGAGAACCAAGATTATCAGCTGTTGTTTTACGATAACAGGGCCTCCCAGATCCTCATTTATTAGCAGGCCAGATGGCAGCCAGAGCGAGCCATCCCTGGTCCATGGCACCAGAGAAAGTGCCCTGCACCGCCCCCCGGGCAAATGGTCTTACCTCCAATTGCATCATCTCCCCGTCCACTGGGGGCGTCCTTGATCTCATGACCTTGGCAAACAGGGAGACTTGGGCCAACACCAGCCTTTGGACCTTCTCTCCCTCCTTCCCAACGTCCTTCCCTGCATCCGTCCCTCCATCCTTTCCTTCTGTCCTTCCGTCCTTTGTTTCTTTCTTCCCCTTTCATTCTTGCCTCCCCTCTCCCTTCCTTGGACCCTATCTTCCTCCTTCATTCATTCACTCTCACTTACCCACCAGGCAGTAGCTGTCCTGCTGTGGGCTAGGTCCGGGGGTCCACAGTCAGAACTGGGAACCCACCCCCACCCTCAGGGTACCCAGAACCGGGCGAGCAGGTGACAGCTACCGTGTCACATCGGCCAAGACGGGCTGCAGGAGTTGAAAGCAGGTGTGTGCACTGGGCATAGAATAGGCTTGAAGGGGAGAAAAGCTGGGTGGCCAGGAGACAGAGGGACTTCAGGAAGGCTTCTCAGAGGATGGGTCCCTGCACTTTGTCCTAACAACCTGCATTATGAAGGATTAACCAGGCGAACAAGGCAGAAGCTTGTTTTCACAGCTCCCTGCTCAGAGGTCGTCAGCCTCCTCCCCACGCCCGAATCCCTGTTGGTGCCACCAGAGTTCAGCCTGGCCTCTTTGACTCAGATAGTCAAGGTCAGCACGGACCCACCCCCTGCTATGCCCTCAGTGACCTGTCAGACAGCGTGTCCTGTTGCATCTCGCTTGCTGAAGTCTGTCACTAGGGCCCTTGCTCGTCTTCTTAAGGCCAGACCCCCATGGTGCCCTGCCCAGCACTGTCAAAGTCCCCCACTCCCGCCTCCCTGCTTCCCATCCCCTCACCATCACACTCTTCTCCATGACATACTGATGCTGCCTGAGTCATCTCCCCAATACACCAGGGGACTCCCAGCATCCCTCCCCCCATGATTTAATGTCTCACTGGAAAGAGCAAAGAATGCCCAACAGTTAAAATTCCTATATAATTATTGCTGGCTGTACAGGGTGGACTCCCCCCCCTTGGCCGATCAGAGCCGCGTCCCGCCGGAGCCTGATGTGAGTTCCTCCCACACATGCCATTTCTGCACCGAGCCTCCAGCCCCCTGCCTCTCCTGAGTGGTCCTGTGGGGCACCACCTCTGCATCTTTCCTGACACCGTCCTCGCTCCCTGAAGGGCACAGTAGCCATGGCAGTAATAGCAGCAGCAGAGAAGCAGCCAGGTGCCAGACACTTCACATGGGTCTACCCATTCCACCCCTAAAACCACCCATCTGGGAAGCCATCACTCGACCTTTGCTACAGGGAAGGAAACTGAGGCTCAGAGAGGTGAAATGGCTCACTCAGAGTCTCCGGTTAGTAAAAGGAAGGTTCAGGGCACAAGTCCAAGGCACAGTCTCCAGAGCCCAAGCTCACCACCATCCTAACACCCCTTCTCAGCCCCTTGGCCCTCTGCCTGACTCTTTCCAAGTTTTGAAGAATTAGTCACCTCCTCCTGGAAACCTTCCCTGACCTCCTAGGCTGGAAGAGATGCTTCTGCTTTGCACAGACAGAAGAATTGACATTCCCAGTAGTCAACTCTCACGAAGACATTTCCTCATCCCTCCGCTGCCCCCCAAAACTGTGCAACCCCTGCACGCACCACGTGCAGCATGTCGTACCTGCAGGAAATCTCAAGGACTGAGTACAAAGACAGAAGTGCTGAGGGGCCACTTGTGAAGAGCAGGAGGCAAGGTGTGAGGCAAGGCACTCATGAGGGTTTCACGGAAGAGCCCTTTGGGCAGGGCTTCCGAGATCTAAAAGGACTTAAACAGGACTCAAAATAAGGGCACTCAGCAGGCAGAGCCGCATGAACAGTGGGAAGACAGGCAGCATGTCCCCAGGGCGTTCGGGGGTGCCGAACGACAGGAGACTGAGTCAGGCAGAGGGGGTTGCGAAGGACCTTGACCATCAAACAACATTCCTTCTTCTCAGCCTGTCTTGGTTCCCTCAATCCTAAACCCAGAGGTCAGAGAACAAAAGCCCAGTTTTATCGGGCTGGCCAAAAAGTTCCCTCGGATTTTCCATAAGCTGTTACAGAAAAACCCGAACAAACTTTTGGGGCAATGCAACATTTGACTGGCACAGTGCTTTAAAAAAATTTTTTTTAATCATTGCCAACATTTAGTCATAGAGAAGTTTTTCTCAAAAAATTAAACTATTTGGCCACATTGGATTCCCTGACTGGTCATAGTCAGCTGGCACTCTGACTGCTCAGCCCCTGTCCCCCTGGGGCCTGGTTTCTTCACTTTGCCACAGTCCCCAGCATTCACAATGGTCACCCCCGCCAAGGGGACCCTCCATCACCAGGCATCGTTGCATTGGCCAGCGTCATTGAGGGTGCCCACCTGGCCCTGAAGGCATTTGGATGAACCCAGTCCCAAACTCCATCTGTGACAGGAAGCCTCTGTCGGCCTCGACTGGGCTTCCTGCAGGCCTTGGAGGGCTTGACCTTGAGTATGGTACATCTCTGTACGTTCTTACCTCCTTTCCCCCGAAACATGGCCACACTCACCTTCCCTTGGAGCCAGACAGATCCACACTTGAATCCTAACAGGTGTGGGATCCTAGTAACACCCCAACTCTGACATGAGTCTGCTGTGGGCCGAGCTTATAACTCTCTTATCAGATCCGCCTAACAGGGCCACAGTCCTCAGAGATGCTTTGCATTTCAACCCTCGGCCTCTTCTCCTTTTCCCCACCCTACTTTATTTCTTCGTCTCTCCCTCTCTCTCTCCCACCCTCTCTCTCTCTCTCTCTCATATGACTCCCAAACTCAGAAAGGTTTGATTGCATTGAAATTTGGCTCTAGAGCCCTAAGCCTTAAGGCAAACATTTGTCCTAGAATTCGCTGGAAATCACTTGGCTTCTCTTAGCTAGATGATGGCAAAAAGCAAACAGCAGCTCCCTTCCCTGCACCACGCCACCCTCACTCCCACATTGCAGTCTGGCTAACTGGAGGTTCCTGGAATTCCCCGGGGCTACACACCAGAGCGTCTCCACGCAGGAAACTCAGCAAACTCCTGGAAAGCTCCAGAGTCATTGGCCAGGGCTATAGCCAGGCCAGCCTGCTGACAAGGGTGCCCATCTTGTTATTCATCACCTTGGCTGGGCCAGTGCTTGTCTGCAAAGCTTCCTTGAGTTTTGGGTGGATTCTGCCCGCTTTCCCATGACCAGTGTGCATTGGCCAAGCTTGGTTCTAGAGGACCCTGACATGTGACCGAGAAGCTAATTAAAGAGAGAAGTTATCTATTCAGTCACTCACTCGTCGATCCATTCATTTACTTCTTCATTTATTGCAGCTTAAATTACCTCACTCGTTTTCTCCTTTACTCATTCATTCACTTAGACATGCACTAGCTTACAGAGAGATCTACATACAGATGTGGATCTAGATTCCCTTGTTTACTTTTTTATTAATTCATCTGCCATCCACTCATCTGCTCATCTATTTTTCCACTCATTTATCCCTCAATTTCCCCATTTGGTTATATGTTGGCTCACGTTATTAATGTATTTATTAACACATTATTCCATCCACTCATCCATTTATACATTCACTCAATCACTCCATTTATTCATTAACTCACATACATACTCACTCATAATCAGCTCCCTTCCTATTGTACAAGGCTTTATAGGGTAGGTTAAAACTTGGAGTCTGAATAAAATAAGACAATAAAAATAGTAGTCTCAGGAAGACATGGGCCCACACTCTCACTCTCACATCTCTGTCTCAAACAGGCAATGATCCATGAACTGGGGTTCATGGGAGAAGGGAACCTCAGCACAAGAGAGAAAGGAGGCGTGAGGTTCTCTGGGGTACCAGGGCCAGAAGTCCATTCGTGCAGGGCAACCAGATTGCTCCCCCTTGATTGCAGTGTCGGGGAAGGGGCGGGTGATGACCTCCCAAGGCAGAGACGGCTGGGGGAGACAGTCACTCAGAGAGTGAGCGGGCACCGGGGCCAGCAAGGAGAGCGCCCCCCTTAGTCGGCAGCAGCTCAGTTCACACATAAAGAGGCAGGAAGCTGGGTGTCCTGACTTAGGTCGTGGGCTCTGGAGCCACAAGATGCCAGACTCGGTTCTAGAACTGCCTCTCAGGAGCAGTGGGACCTTGGGCGGCTTACCTGACCTGGGTGAGCCTCCCATACACGTGGGGACAGGACCCCTGCAGGGTTATTCCGAGGACTCTGCGGGGTCTGCGAAGGACGGCGTGCAGAGCTGGTGTGTGGAGCCGTGGTACACGTTCCAGCCCCATGGGTCAGGAAAGCCCCTCGAGGGACAGGATGCAGGATGGGGCTGGCCTGCTTCCAGAGCTGAGAACAGGGCTGGTGCATCATGGGTGCTCAGTAAGAACTGATTGAATGAATGAATGAGCTGGAAAGGGCTCTTAGAAGTCAGCCAGTCCAGCCACTTTCAAACTCTGCTACTTTGAAGGTGATACTGGGGCCACCAGAGAAGGTTTGGGGCCACATCTCACTTGATCCAAGCACCTCTACTTTTAACTCTTTACATATTGGGCTTTTCTTTTAAATTTTCATTTGACAAGTGGGTTTCCCTCCCCACCACCAAAAAAAAAAAAAAAAAATCTTGAAAAAGGATGCTTGAACTCTCTTAAAGATTAAAAAACTAAAGCCCAGAGAGAAGAAGCAAGTGCCCAAGACAGTCCAGCAAGTTGATGATGGGGCCGGAGGAGACCCCAGAACTCCATACTCCCCATCCGGGGAACCTGCCCAACATCACACCACCGTGTTTTATCACAGTACTGACCCTCCAGGCTTTCAGGGGCCACCTGCCACCATCCCCACCTCTTCCAGGACTCTAAGATTCCAGATGGAAGTGGCGAGAATGGTGAGAAAAAGGGTAACTGGGTCAAGCCACGGAGAGTGGGGAGGGCTCCCCAGGTATGCTGTGTCTCCTCAGGTGGAGAATCCAGCTGGAAATTCTGCAGGAGAACAGCCAACACCGTATGGCCAGGGTGTTGGGTTTTGAAACCCTATCCACTTTTTTTAACCTATAATTATGTGGCACACACCTAATTAAAATGGACTATAATTGTTGAAATATTTTATTGAAGTCATTTTTTTTTTTCCAAACAACAGGTTTAACAGATGATAAAACTTGTCTTGTGGTTAACTTGGGCTGCCAAGAGCCCCGGGCAGAGGACGGGCTGGGGCTGGCGGACTATGGACAGTCAACCCCGACTGGATGCCAGCATTCTTCGCTAAGCACTCCTTCTGGAGACTTCTCTCGGGCCCCATGCCAAGCGCTCAGAACAGAGACAAATAGCCTGGGTGGGAGTTTTGTGCACAAAGATGACTAGGTTTGCTTAGCTCAGTGGAGAAATCCTTTGAAATTGGGCTCCCAGGGGAGTGAGGGCAGCTACGAGCAGAGCAAACTGTTGATTCCAGAGCACAAGGAAAGGAGTGTGATCCTCACCCCACTCACAAGCAGCAAAACCCTCCTCTAAAACCCCAAATGACCACAACAGAACAGACCTGGGCAGCGCAGGGGCTGCTGGGTCTTCACATTTTTTAGGGAATATGGTGGATGCAGCTCTAACAATGCCTGTGACAGCGGCCACCGTTTACTGTCTTCTAGGTGCTCGGTGTTTTCTATGCTTTATTTCTAATCTTTACTGAGGAAACTGAGTCATAAGGTGGCCAAGATCTTTACCCCAGCTCTAATTCAGAAGCCAATGTTTCTCCACTATTGTTCTGACTCAGACCCTGACTCAAAGTGAGCATCTTCATCATTAAAAAGTCTGAATCAGTCTGGGGGAGGGAAGGGCAAGAAAATACGCTGCAGGATTTGAGGGTTCCCTTCCTTTTGGTGTGTCTGTCTGCCCAGCCCGCCTCACCCTGCTGGCGGCCTGTGGGCCGGATATGCTCTGAGGTAGACCAGAATAAGGGCCGGACTGGGAAACAGGGAGAAATTTATTTTATCTCCTGGCCAAACAACCGGGATGGTCATCGGACCCCGGTTCTGATCTCAGTGAACCAGTGAGCGGAGGTGCTGCTCTTGTCTGGAGATGATCTGTTTTACCTTGTGTTATTGTCCCAAGCCAGCAGTGACGTGGCTGTTGTCACCCCCAGGTTACACGTGATAAAGAAGAGCCAAGAGACGAGCCAGGTCTGATGTGACGCAGTTCAAACAAAGCTCAGAAGTCACGGGAGAAAAGTATATCCTCGGGGTCTCTCCATCGTGTGCGTGTGTGTGAGTGCGGTTTATAATGTATTCCTTCTTATTACTCTTGTTACCGTTGTCTACTTCCCCTCAATGTCATGCTTCATCTTCATGCAACTCGTTTTTATTGAGCATCTACTATGTAGGAGGCCCTAAGCCAGGTGTGTGGCCTTTCATCCAAGAATTGAGGCCGTGGAAGGAATCGGTGTCACAGATTCAAAGGCCAGTTCAGCCCCAGGCAGCTGCGGGATTTGAGACCATCTCTGCTCCCTGCGTTCAGTTTCCGCCTCCGCAGGCAGGGTTGAAAGCCCAGACCTCAGGGTTGCAGCCTGGAAGCAGGGCCCCTCTGTGTGGGGCCTGGCTCGGGGCCTGGGAGCCCTCCCCCACAAGCCACCCACCCGCCCCTTCCCTCTCTGGGCGGTTCGTGCAGGACTCACGCTGACAGCTGTCCGGGAAGGGGGGTTATTTGTACAAAGCAGCCTGACTGTGTCTAAATCCCTCCCTGGAGCACTGGTTCCAAATTAAAATGTGGCAGATTTGATCCCTGCCAGCCCCCTCCACCCTCCACCCCCAGAGGACTCCCTCCTCTGCCCTCCGCCCGGTCCTGCCCCGGTGTCCTCACCACCCAGAGGAGCATCGCCACCTTACCCTCCCCCATCTCCAGCCCCGCCCCCTCCCACGCCTCCTCCTTCTCCCCCCTCGCTCCCACCCCACCTGTTGGATCCATCCTTTTGGTGTAGGGAGGAGTGGGCGGTGCCCTCCAGCTCTCCAGCCCAGGAGGGCAGCAAGGGGACAATCACATAGGGAACTAATTAATTCACCGAGCAAGCCCTCCGCCATCTTGTCTCGTCAACCCTGAGAGATAGATGTATCACGATGCTCATTTAAAGATGAGGAAATTGCAGGTCGAGGAGGTCACTGCTCAAGGTGACACATGGCCCAGCTAGGGATGGGGTGGAATTCACACATGGAGCCTCTTACCTTATTCGCGCTGAGAACGGCTGCCTTTTGAAATGTGTTTCCTTGTCTGTGGACACGCTGCGTACAGGAGCATCGTACCCAAAGGAGCTGCATGGTAGGCACCATTGACCACATTACACGTGGGGGGCCTGATGTCGGGGGTTGGGATAACGGGCCTGAGCCCGTGGCGAGTCACTGGGCTGTGAGATAAGGCTGGACGGCTTTGCAACCGCCCCTCTGTCCTTCCCCATCCCATGTTTGGAGACCAGCTGAGGAGGAAAACCACGTGGCTTTTTCTTTGTCACGATGGGCACTGTAGGGTGTTTAGCAGCGTCCGTGGCCTGCACTCACTAGATGCCGATAGCGAACCCCAATCTCCTGACCGAAGCTGTCTGTAAACATGCCCTGTGGGGGCAAAATCACCACTCCCAGTTGAGAATCACGGCCTTACAGTTTTCTGTTTTCCTTAAAGAAAGGCTGTGCTATTTGTCTCAAAGGCATTTAGAAAATCAGAATAGTGGATGTCCCCAAAGTAAGTAACACAGAGCATGGACAAGAAGCACAGGCCAGATGTGATAGTATTATTATTGTTACTGTTGTTGTTGTAGCTGTCAGTGCCTTTCCTATTGTAGGTGGGGATAAATCACCATGAGCTGGTGATGGAGCCCTGGAGGGCGGACAGTGAAAGCTCATAGATGAGTCCTGTGGCTGACTCACAGGACACTTTGAACACGGCTGTTTGCCTTTGGGAACTCAGTGTTCCCATCTCTATAATGGGAAATCGGAAAGATGTAACCCTCAAGGACCATTTTAAGTCTAGTATTTCCAGATTTCCCAGATTGTATCTCTGATTCTGGGACCAGTGTTATCACACAGCACCAAAGTGCATGGGCTCTGGGCTCTGCCCATCTGGATTCAGACCACAGCCCGAGCACTTACCAGCTGGGTGACCTTAAGCAGGTCCCTGAATCTTACCATGTGTCTGTCCCTTCATCTGTAGAACTCTGAGACCAGATCTGCCTCTTATGGTTGTCACAAGCATGAAATGAGATGATCTATATACTAGAACAGTGCAGGCACTGATAACAGACCCGTAAGAATTCATTATTATCATCAGAAATACTCCAGTTGTATTTAAAAACATATGATTCTTGGGCTTCCCTGGTGGCGCAGTGGTTGAGAGTCCGCCTGCCGATGCAGGGGACACGGGTTCGTGCCCTGGTCCGGGAAGATCCCACATGCCACGGAGCGGCTGGGCCCGTGAGCCATGGCCGCTGAGCCTGCGCGTCCGGAGCCTGTGCTCCACAACGGGAGAGGCCACAACAGTGAGAGGCCCGCGTACCGCAAAAAAAAAAAAAAAAAAAAATATGATTCTCACTTATGATCTCAAGCCCACTGAATCAGATCTTCCAAGGTGAAACTATGTGATGGTATTTTTTCAAATCGTTCCCAAATGATTCTGAAGTAGTGGGTCCTTGGCCTGGCATAAGTTGTGTAGAATTCTCTGATGTTAGAAAGATTTCGTTAATGTTTCAAGTGTTGCTGTATGAGGGGGCCCTGAGTGGTATGAAGTTAAGAAAGGTACTCTGGCCTCAGGGAACCACCATCTAACCAGGCAAGGCCAACTTATAAGTGAAATACATAGCCCAAGTGGGCCTCTGTGGCCAGGACCACAAAGAAATTTGGAACATGTGCTCAGACATAACAGAGGAGAGAAGGTGATCTTCAGGGTTGCCAAGTAAGGTTGTGCAGGTTGTTGACTGCACTTAAGTGCCCAAGAAAGGTGACTTTTTCTATTCACACAAAAGCACCATGGGGCAAGTGGAAGGCCTGGAGGTCGTTGATCACCCAGGATGCCCTGGAAGCTCTGACTCATCCATCACTACCAGCCCAGCTGCCCCCTTCTCTGGGTAGTTTTCTCTAAAACCCCACAAAAGGAATGGACCACTGTGCCGGGCTCTATTATAGTCTTGTCTTTCCCAGGTTTGAATTGCACATTTGGGTCAATACCTCCCCCAAGAGATTATGAGCCCTTTGAGGGCAGGAACCGTGTATTTATTGTATTTTTTTTTAATTTGGTGTCTCTAACATCGAATATGAGGTCTGGTGTAGAGTAGGTGTTGAGCAGATGCTTGTTGGATGAATGAATGATCAGATAAATAAACAAATGAATTCCAACTAAGTAAAAGGGTCTTAGGGACCATCAGTGGAAAGGAACTACGTCACTCATCAAGAGAATGGGGTGCCAGCTGAAGGGAGTTCTTGGAGGAGGTGGAGGAGGAAATGAGCCTTGAAGGATGGACGTGATTTTGCTGGGCAGAGACGTGGTGCAGAGGAAGTGAAGGGAGCGCGCTCCAGCAATCTCACGCACAGAAAATGAGATAAAAAAAAGTGGAAGACACAAGGCATCGTTAATAAAGGGTTCAAAGAAAGCATGGTTTGATGGTTCCCGTAGCAACGCGTTCTTCATTTGGTTTGGAATCACAAAATAAATATTTTCATAGAATCAACAGGAAAATAAGAAGACACATGGTGCTGCACCTGGGGGAAGTCTTTGCACTCTGGGGGACCCTCATCATTTTGTCCTTGGACCCTCATCATTTTGTCCACAGCTTCTCAGAGTTGAGCAAATGCCAGATTCTTAGGTTCCATGTGCCCAAGAGACAGGGAAGCCCTGGGTGCCAAAGGGACCGGAAAATGCACTGTCAGGTGTGTGACACCGATGATGTTCCTCCCCAACCTGACAGCCCTGGGCTCTGACCACACCTGGCTGTACGACTCTGGACAAGTTGGATTTGTCTCTGAGCCTCAGTTTTCTCATCCATGTAAAGGGATATACACATGCCCACCTCTCAGGACTGACAGTCAAATTAAATGAAACACAATGCTGGCTTTGTGGGCACTTAATCCATGTTGGTTCTCTTTTCTCAGAAAGTTCCATTAATGTCCACTTGGCTGAATTAGGGAATCTGTCTCCAAACTTAAGAGATAACCCTGTATCTTTAAACCTGATGGAATTTCCTTTCAACCAGTAATGCCAGCAAGGGGCTCTGTCTTTTGATGATTCCAAAGGCAAAGATTTATGCCCTACAATTTCCATTGCAGTGTTGTTCTATTAGGAAAATATAAACTGTGTCAGCCATGGTGGGATACTGATGTCCACAGAGAAACCCCCATAATGTAGAATATTCTGCATAATGGAAATGTATGAGGAGAGGCAAAGGGTTTTTACTAATACAGGGAAATCATGTTGTAGATTTAACTGGGAAGCTTCAAACACAATTCATAATCAATTTCACCTTTGGGTTATTTTCTTTACTACAAAGATTTTTGCTTTGTTTTGTTTGTTTTGTTTTGTTTTGTTTTGTTGAGAGTATCAAAATAGAACACCTTGGGACAAATTCCTCCATCAAGCCCAAGGTAGACTCAGCTTCCTAGTGCCCTGTGACCACATTGCCAAGATCACGCTCCTGGTAGGAGCCCCAAGGATGACACGTGTTGCCCCTCACTTCATCAGGCTGTGATAGTACACAAGACCCAGGGCTAGTTCCGTGCATCTGGCACCCTGAACAACTTCACACCCAGCCTCATGCTAGGAGCTACAGAGAAGGGCGGCTGACAGGCTTGCAGGAACTCCCACTGCAGTGAGAGAAGAGGGCGTAAAATGGAGAAGCTGCCGTTTCTCACGTGGACCCCATCTCTGTGTCCTGCACCTCCTGTGCCTGTTTCTTAGTCTCGTCCCATGTGCTCACGCTAAAGGCAGCTAAAGGGTTAAAAGCACAGATGCTGCAGCCAGGCCGCCTACAGTGAAGCCTCCCTCTGCGGGGGGCGGCTGTGTGAGGCTGGGCAAGTGACACAACCTCTCTGTGCCTTGGTTTCCTCATCGGGAAAAGTCATATGATGACTGTACCCTCCTCATAAGCAGTGTGAGGTTCCTGGGTCGGTAAAGCTCTTAGATCAGGGCATGACCCTCGGCACGTGCTCAGTGAGGGCTTTCTATTAACATTAGTTCAGACGCTACTGAGATAAAGACTATCGGACTTCAAATCACACAATCTTTCCACTCACCCCACTGCCAGATACCCACAAATAACTCGGAAACGAGACCCTTGGAGGGACTGAAACAGAGGGTCAAAGGGGACAGGAGTTGCCTGGTCCCTGGTTGCAGAGGGGACGGGGAGGAACAGGGGTGCTGGAATTTGGCTGCTGGGGGTTTGAATTATACTTTTACCGCCCACTGATGGTCTACGCCCCCTGCCCAGTGCCTCTGCAGCTCTGCACCTCGGTCGCTCTGCCTGAAGGATGGGGCTAGCTGCCACCCACTCCTGGAGAAGTTCCCATCAGCAACAAGCATACATCCAATAAAGCTCGAGAACCGGGTTATTAACCTAGCACCGAGCTGCCAGGAAGGGTGATGGGGAAGATTATGTAAGACGATATATGTGTGACATCTGCATTGCCCGGTGGGTGCAGGCTGAGTCTCTCACCCTTGAAGGACTCCAGGAGAAACAAGTTAAGACAGGTCCCCTGGGGGGCAGGGGGTTTAGAAGGCATTGAGAGAAGACAGGGCTTTGGACAGCCAGAGATGGGGAGCAGGGTCCTTCCAAACAGAAGAAGCAGCTTGGGCAATGAGCCAGTGCCTCAGAGCATCCTCAGATGGGCACAGTACTATCAGAGCTTCCTGGACAGGTCTGGGGTGTAGGAGGTGGTGGGAGAAAAGAAGAGAGAGGGACAGGGAGAGAAAGGAAAGAGGGAAGAAGGGAGGAGAGAGAGGAGGGAGGGAGGACGGGGTATGGGAAGCACTTGAGTCCAGCTCTTTCCCTGAAGCCCCATCTGTGGCCAGCCAGCACAGTGCTGACACCACACACACCCCACACACCCGCAGCGCCTGACCCCACGCAGAAGGCCCTTGTTCCGCAGCCACCCTGCACGACCTCTGGGGAGCGTGATTACAAACTTCGACACTCCCATTTCACCCTTTCAAAGGGCACTCTTCCCACTCGGGCATCTGCTTCCCTCCCCTTGGAGATGTAATGCACCTGCTTGCCACTGAGAGATTTAGTGTCTGCCCCCCCCCCACCCCTGAAAAGAAAAATGTAGCTTGAGATTTTAATTCTTATTCATGTCATTTTACAATAGCTTCATTCATTCCTACTGGCTGTATGACTTTTCTTCTTTTTTTAATTTATGGAGTACCTGTGTGACGTATGAATTAGAGAAAGGAAATGTTACTAGAAAGGTCCCAGGGAGCGAGCTGTTTCATGTCTGAGGACTGAAAAGTAAGGGAAAAGGAAAGAGTGATACGTGGGGCAAAGAGAGCTGTGTTCTAGCCAGAACTGGCCTCCGAAGTGCTGTGTGACTTTGGACAAGGAAGTTAACCTCTCTGGGCCATGTGACTCTTTGCCTAAGGGACGGCCACCCACTCTCATCAAATAGCATCTCCATTACAGCAGCCCTCTTGGTTAGGTATGGTCATTGTCATGATTTCTATGGAGAAGCCCCCTTTAGGGGGCCTGAGCCCAGACCCCAGCCCATCTCATGGGGCTCCAGCTGCAAACAGAGTAAGGCTGAGCCCCCCTGCCGCCCCCACCATCCCGTTGTCCAGCTTCAGCTGCCAGGGTCTCTCACGGGCAGAAGCAGAAACGAAGAAATCCAGTAAGCCTGGGGAGACCAACGCCTTGGCCCCATAAAGCCCGTTTCCTAAACAGCTGGCCACAGCTGCCCAGAGCTAAGTCTTGCAGTAAATTGGCCGAGAGCCCTGAAAACTGAGGGGCTAGGGCATGGGGACCCGAGGAGGGGAGAAACAAAAGATGCTCCTGGGAGGCTGAAAAGAGCCTGCTCATTCCACCGCCCACTGGCCGTGACGCCTCGCCCCTCACGCCTCAGTGTCCCCGGCTGTGAAGCACACAAAGCCCCCTCCCCTGGCATTGTACAGTGACGGGACTGTGGTTGTCAGACAGCCAAGGTCAAGGTCTGGCTTGGGTGGGTCCCCCTCAAAAGTCCCGCGCAGAAAGCCCTTCCCAGCCTCTCCTACTGCATCACCCGCCCCTCCCCACCCACAGCTCACCCCCCACCCCTGGCCCCAGGAACATGCACACCTGTCTGCCTCCTCGTCTCCATCCTCCCGGGACAAAGTACCAAGTGCCTGTGCCTTCACGGGGGCTGTGTCTGACCGAGAGCCAGGCTATTGGCAGCTCAGTCAATGTTCCCTGAGATGGCCGCTCAGGCAGGGGGACGCTTTTCCAGGTTTGCTGCAGGTAGGTTTTATTTTTACGTCATTTACCGAAATTCTCCCAACAGGTTACGGCAGAAGGGCAAGAACGATGTGGCAGGTTTCCATGTGCTCGTAGGCCAACCCCTGGATGCAGAGAGAACTAACAGCTCTCAAGCATCTTTCCTGCTGATGGCAGAAAACCATCAGTTTCTGATGACTCAGGGTCACCTGAGTTAAACTGTCACCTTTGGAAAAGTCCCCAGTCCGATCAGAGACTTTCCCCTTTCCTTCTCTCCAGGAAAGGTGTGAGGAATCTAGAGGAAGAAGAGCAGATCATTCTGGCTTCAGGGAAGGGTGGGTCTAGCCCACAACCATCCTCAGCACCTACTGGCCTCGGTCAGCTTCTGGCTTTGTTTTTGTTGCCGGGTATCTGAGGGCAGTGGCTGCCTTGGTCCCGGGCTCCCCATTCACAAGGTCCTCCTGTCCTAGGTTCAGGAGGTTCTCCTGAGTCCCGAAGCCCTCTGTCAGCAGCCCCCCGCCCCTCAGGATTGCAGGTCCTACCAGAAGCTTCCTAGACAGATGCCACTGTGCAGGCGTGTGGGATAGTGAAGCAGGGAGACCCCTCGCTCAGCCGCTCTTGGTGCAATCAGCGAGGCCTCGCTCTCACCCCTCACATTCCCCCAGGGCTGCTCTAGCTGCTCCCACCCAAAGCTGATCAGGGAGGGCTGGGGAGATCCTCTGGGTGGGCAACTGCCCAGCTAAAACCCAGGTTTTACAATAGTAAGTGAGAAGGAAGAAAAGTCTGTCTGCCACAGTGGCACCATAAGGGTGACATATTTGCTCCATTATCTAGAAGACAAATGAGACACTGCGTGGGGGACACTGTATCTAGGCTCACGGTCAGAAATTCCGGGGGAGCCAGGAATCCCCTCAAATCCTGTACTTCTTGCTATGTCACAGGCCATTGCACCCCCTCCCGGTGTCCCCAGCGTACCCCAAATCTTCCCTGTGCATCGCGTGGTCCCCCCCTCTACTGACACAATACCCCTATTAACCTCAGTTAGGACAAAGTGACCCCAGATGGAACCACAAATACCCAATGGGCAGAAAATGAGATGGAAAATCCTACCGGTCCTTCTGACAGTTAAAGTAAAATTTTATGTGAGCAATATACTCTTGCTCTGATTACCATGCAGTATAATTTTATTCTGGTTTTTCTGGGCCCACTGAACCCCCTGCTCTTTTAAGTGTTCAAATGCTCTGCTTGCCAAGATAAGTGATTATAATTGACAGGGCATTGTCAATCTATAGCAAAGCTGATTTCATTAAGCATGCCAAGGGCCAGCTCTGGGGGCAGGTAGCTGAGTGGAGAGGGGTTTTGATCTCACTCTCTCCCTCTGGTACAGTCCACACTGGCACCAAAGGCTGGAGGGCAAGAGAACAAAGGGAATGTTGTGTCTCTGAATTCAAATCTTTCCCTTTGAAATGAGGCAGCCAGAATGGCCAATAAAACTGTGGAAATGGATTTCTGGCTGCATTTGATGTTAAGCCTTTAGTGTCAAGCGCCTGGTCTATCGGTTCTGTGTTCATGCCCCATCCTTTCTTTATTCCCTTTGCTCCCCTTGTATCCCCCCTTCTCTGGATGGCCTTGTGGGGAATTTGTCCTTTCATAAATAATTTCTTAAAGTTGCCGGATAGGCAGTTGCATCCCCTTGCTGCTTTGACGCGAAAAGAACAAATTAAGTCTTAAAAGAATGGTGATTTGCTCTGTGTCAGTAATAGAACTGGTCTCATATAGATTGACTAAGACCAGAATTCTCCTGCTTCAGTCTTAAATTCTCTGTTTATTACCGCATCTGTGTACAGAGTTGCCATCCTTTTACACTGAGTCATCATAATCCCATACCATCACTTTCCACCTAGAGAAGACAGTTGGAGAGAGAGTCCAAGGTTTAGAGGCTCCTCCCTAGTCATCTGTAACAGGATATCTGTGACAGGGAGCTGAGCTTTCATCTTGAGTGGTTAGCCTAGTCCTTAATTCAGAGGGAAGGATGCAGCCCATCCGTGGCGCTGTCCCCGCCGTCACCCTGAGCTGTTTTCAGGCTGGGGGAGGTGATGAAAACAGAGCTTTGAGTACCCAGATCATAGTCAGTTTCTGGGATCCCAGTGAACCAGAGTGTAGCCTCACCCACCCTACTTACATCCTTCAGTGGGATCAAACTAATCGACCCCTTTTACACAGTGGTTTGTTGTTCCTGGTTAAGAGGAAGGACCCGGTAAAAGGGAAGAGAAGAGCAAATGGGATATGGAATTTGAAAAACTAGTTTCCAATCCTGATGCTGCCTCTTACTGGGTAATCTTGGGTTACTTCTTCTCCTGCGGCTCAGACATCTGGCTGTAAAAATGAGAGCCGTAATTCTTCCCCTGTCCTGAATTCTAAATGAGGCTGGATATAAAAGCATTGTTTAAACTCCAAACAGTCATACAGATGAGAGCTAGCACCATTGCAAGAATATATCCATTAGCATCATTTGATCTTCATGACAGGTTAGAAAGGACCAGAACACCTTGCAGCAGCCATAGAGCCAGCCAGAGTTCCATCCCAGTAATAGAACCAGTCAGGTATGCTGGAAATCATGAAGAACTCTAGGTTAAATGTACACAACATCTTCTTAAATGCTCTAAACAGCTGGTAAGGTAATAGGAAGTTAGGTCAAAATCTAAGTGGGAGTTAGAGAAAGAAGACCTGTAAAGTCACTGTTGTCCTGAGGACATCTGGTATACCTGGATAACGGGATCTTAGTTTTTCAGAGCCTTGGAGGATACAAGGGACATAAAATAAAAACCAGAGCCTATTCAAGGTGGGGAATCCAAGAGAAGACCTTCCTTATGGAAAGTCAGAGTCTCAAAGGGTACAAGGGTGAACTAGACGGAAACACACATACACACGGGACATAGTCCTGCTGCTGAGGAGAGAAGCCTTTAGGTGGTCAACTGGGGACCTTTAACACAGCCACAGCCTCCCTCTCTAGCTTCATCTTCCTTTACTAGCTGCTTAATCATCACCCCTGAGCTGCTGTGACACACTTCCCCATCTCTTCTGGCCATTTCCTACCCCTCCCCTGCTGTACCTCCCACTGGCTGAACATTCTGTGGCTAGAATTTTCACCAGATACCCTTCTCCACACGCATGTCCCTTCTTAGCCATACACCCCAGCTTCACTCCACATCAGTTAAGTCCCCTCTAATAATAATCCTGAAAAAAAGTCAACTTTTGCCTGCTTAGGTGTTGGAATTTCTTTCCAAAATAATAATAATAAAAGTTTGATGATAATTGTAAGCACATCTTCTAGAAATAGCTTCTCCTACACTTTTAAGGACCCTAACCATGTCTGGGAGAAGGGAGTGGTCATGGAGAGGGGGTATCATCTGGGGGCACCAACCCCTGGCCCAGCTTCTTTCCCTGCTCTCCTTGGTATGGTGATTATTTTGACCCATTTCACAGGTGTGACCAGCATCAGACCCTCTATGGCCCTTCCTCTTTCATAGAGACCCTCAGATACCAAAAAAAAAAAAAGAAAGAAAGAAAGATGACCTGGTCCAATCCTTGAGTGTTGCCTTGGCCTCACCCAGACCCAGAGGATCAGGACCAGGTCTGAGGCCACACAGCACACCAGCAGATGACCTGTGAGGTCCCAGTCTTCCAACTCGCAGCCAGGCCCCCTGGCCACATCACACCATAGCCAGCGGGAAGGGCTCACCCCAGCCTTTGTGCTTGTTCCCAGGCAGTAGCTTCTTTGCTGTCGTGGCAACCCTAGAAGGTGAGCAGGGCAGCCTTTATTCTGTCCTTTTACAGAGGAGAACAAAAGACTGGCAGCGAAGTTACCCAGCCAAGGCAGGAGAGGATTGATGAGAGAAGAAACGTGGATATGAGAAAGTGAGCTCAGAGTCTAACGATGGTCTCCCTCAAGTGAACTTAGAGAAATGCAAGTTACAGTAAATTGGACCTTAAATTCACTTTTGACAGTGGAGCTCTGCTTCCCAGACTCAAGTCCACTCAGTGTCTGGGCAAGATGGGTCACAGATTCAATAAAGCATATTGAGTTAGGTTTATAGGAAAGGACCTCCCCTCCCTCAATGGGGAAGCAAAAAGGATGGAGGGGAGGAGGATAGAAGTACTTTATGCTTCAGCCCAGACTAAAAATTGGTCCTGAGATTTTGAAAACATCATTTAGGATTAGAGGGGTCTGTAATTTCAAAGCTTTCAACTGATCTGATTTTTGTTTTTAAGATGTGAGGATTTAAATTCACCCTCAGAGAAAGAGATGTTTTTATTTTGTGAAAAGCAACACCCAATGAATTCCTTCAGATCTGAAACAGAGGCCCACAGCTGATATAACAATATCTGTGAACCACACTATTCTATATTCAATTCAACATGTATTTATTGAGCACCTACTGTGTGCCAGACACCATTCTAGGCTTGGGACTGCAGTAATGAATAAAACAGACAAAAATTCTTGCCCTCATGGAGAAGACAGATGATAAGTACCAGCAAATAGGTTTTATAATATATATTAGGTGTTAAATGCTGTGGAGAAAAACAATGAAGGAGGTCAGGGAGTCCTAGGAGGGGTGTCAATTCAAGTATAGTCATCAGAGAAGGTCTCCTGAGAAGCTATCATTTGAACAAAGACTTAAATAAGATGAGGCAGAAAACCTTCAGGTAAAGAGTAATTCAGGCATGGAGAACGCAAGTGCAAAGCCCTGAGGCAAGTGAGGGAAAGAGGGAACTCGGAGATGAGGTTAAATGGTAGGATCTTGGGAGGATGAAGACGGAGAATAAATGTCACATGTGTCACACTTGATGTTAGTCAAGTCTGAATGACGAAGATACCCAAGACAAGTGGGGATTGACGGGATTGCCCTCAACAAGCAGAGAGTGAGGCCATTCCTGAGAAGGGTGGGGTCTTCCTGGAGAGAGTGAACATTTCCTCTCTCCTTCACTTTGGGAAAAGATCAGTCATAAGAAGAGGAAAGAAGGGCAAGAGATCCAGGCCTACACTGGAGGGGAGCTGGGCCTTGAGGAGGTAGACAGAGGACATAGGCTGATTCCTCAGAGGGGCAGAGGAACACCCACCCAGTGGGGTATCTGAGCTGACCCCAGGACAGGGCAGCAAGAGGAAAGGGTCTTGTAGGGAACCTGAGGATGATGCCAGCCTGCAGATGCCCATTCAAGAGTGCCTGCACATTTTCCCCCATGTTATTCTTCCCTTCCATTATCTCTGAACTTCAGGAAATTCAGAAATTTCTGCCTCTGCTTGCCTAGGGGGAATCTCTTTCAGAACTGGGCCACAGGGAGGCTTGCACAGAGCCAGCAGAGAGATGCAGAGCATAGGTCTGGGCCACACTGGCTACAGTGCCCAAAGGCCACTGGCACAGACTTGGGGAGTACGGAAGCCCTTTCCACAAACTTTAGCGGGACTCAGATAAAAGACAGGAGTCCTTTTGCCAGACTGGAGAAGGCAGGTATATTCAAAAAAAAAAAAAAGAAAAGAGCATAAACCTGCAAGGGTTAGGAAAAGAGCATCAGCGGAGAGTCAACGAACTTCTACAAGATGGAAGGAGAGAGAGGAGGAGTGAAAAAAAGAATCAAAGTAGAAGAAACCACACTCCAGAACACTCATGGAGGGGCCTTTGGCAGAGGAGAGAGAAGATGGACTTAGGAGCTTCAGACAGGCTCAGGATCAGAAACATCATGTAAGAAAAAGCAGGAGTGAGAAGTGGGGTTGAAAACAGAAGATAAATTGAACTCTTTATTTGCCCATCCACACAGAGAAACAAACAGCCAATATCTACTCCCATTTTTTTTAATGGATAAATTTTCTTTAAAGCAATTAAATGGGAAGAACTAGGAGTGCTGGTATAAGCACCAGTGCCTGAGAGCAAAGACCTCTAGATTTGGGGAATGGGCACCCCCCATTAACATTCAGCCCTCTGACCTGTCACCCCAGACAGAAGCTTGACTGTCAATGAGTTTTGTCCAAATACACTGAGTCCCCGATTGGCTTTCTAGTATCTCATTTGTTTACTTATATGATTAACCAAGGATCACCAGACATTTTAGGAAAATTGAACATAAAAGAGAGAACAAAATTTTTTTAAAAAAATGAAAAACTGACTTTGGAGGAAACAAAGATAATTCAGAGAAAATAAACTTGTCTTCTCAGAGATATGCAAGAACGTATTGCATTCATAAGGAAAGAACAGAATGCTACATAAAAGGAACAATCCTATAGCAAAAAAGAGTTCTGGGAAATTAAATATATGATGTCAAAAAAGGAAGAAAATTCAATAAAAATGTTGGAAGGTAACATTGAGGAAATCTTCTAGAGTGCAGAACAAAAAAATCTATGAAATGGAAATACGAGAGCAAAGTAAAGAGGAGAGGCATAGAAGAGCAATTTAAGAGATTTAGCATTGGACCAATAAAAGTTCTAGGAAGACAAGGTGGTTAAAACAAAGGTGAGAAGAAATTTTCCAAAAAATAATAATAATGCAAGAAATTTCCCAGAGGTAAAGGACAAAAAGCTTCAGAATAATCAAGTCCCTTGAGTGATCAGTACAATGAATACTCAAATATTCATAACTATATTATTATGAAATTTTAGGAGCTCCACAGATAAAGAGAAAATCTCCAAATTATCCAGGGGTCATCTTCAGAAGAAAGGGAATAAAACCAATATTATATTTTTCATTAGCACAACTAAATCTAAGAACACAGTGTTGAAATTCCTCCAAAGTTCTAAGAGAAGATAAGTGTCAACTGAGACTTTCATATCTTGCTAAACTATGACTAAAGGGTGAGAATAGAACAAAGTATAAGAGAAGAATAATGACATTATCAGACATATAAATATTTATAGGGAAGTTTATCAAAGTTATGCTCATGAAATGGAAGGGAGTAAAAAAAAAAAAAAGATGAATAGGACATAGTATTCAACCCAGGAAAGTGTCTTGTCAGCAGCTCTATGGAACCTAAAGTAACTGGCCTGGCTTAGAGCAGAAGAATAGAGGGGAGGAAGGAGGGGGTCATCTGTAAAAATGAGGTAGATTCCAGGAATATGAATAGATTCTTGAGAATTTGAAATACCTCAAGGAGGTAATAAATACAAACAAAGCAAGAAAATAAAGGAACCAAAGCTGATAAACACAGACCAAGCAAGAAAATAAAAGAACCTATTAGAAACTTTAAAAAAGAAAATGAACAGTAATCATAGTAATAATCCTAGTACTCTTGGCTATGAGGTGAGTGATATTTATGGTCACAGTAAAGTAAACATGATTTGCTTCATGGATGTTCCACTTCTGGAATCAACCTATAGAGAAAGCTTGGTAGACTGTAATTTACAAAACAAAAAATAAATTTTATCCATCTTAACATTATAAAAGTGAAAGTACATTTGTTAGAAATGAGAAGCAGAAGAAAGGGAAGTGGGAGAGGAGGTCCTAAGAGGGGTTGGAGCATCATACACTCATCTCATAAATTGTGAGTCAAATGTTACTGTAGGTCACTGAAGGAATAAAAACTATGTACGTGCGATTTAAACTAATAAAGAAGCTAAAAGATTGTGTGTGTGTGTGTGTGTGTGTGTGTGTATAAAATGAGTAGGGGGACAGAGATGTGGGTGATGGTCCAAATGAACAAATTCTTTTGTTACAGGAGGGCCCTGATATATGATACCTAAACTTGACCAATCAAAAATAACATTACTTTCATGTATATTTTTAATATATATATTTTATATATTACATATATATATGTATGTATAGACACAAGGACAAACAAAAGCAAACAAGCAGAAATAGTTAACAGAATTACAAGTGATTTACTCAGGAGAAAAAGGAACCCCCAGCAACCGGGTAGGACGTGGGGCTTGGTGGGGAGTGAAGGGGGAGAAGAAGTAGAAGCAGGATGGGACTGGCGTCCCTGAGTGGTGGCTGGGGGAGGGGAAGGGAAGGGATCTCACGCCCAAAGGAGGAAATTGGGGGACCAATGAGAGGGCAGAAGATCAAAAGGGAGCGTGGCTGGGTTTCCCTTGAGCACTTGGGCCCCCAGGAGCCTTCTGAGATCCCAGGCCTGATCCTCTGCCCACCGAGGCTCCCTGCAGCTGGGAGGATCCTGAGGGAGTGTGAGGGAGGGAAGGGGGAGCAAAAGTAGCGAAAGTAAAGGCCAGACCTCTGGGACTGGCACCCCTGAGGGGTGGCTGGGGGAGAGGAAGAGTTCCTACACCCAGCAAGACCCACCCATGGTTAGGGGTCCAGCAGGAATGGGGGAGAACCTGGGGGAGACTTGGGAGGACACAGAGGAACAGAAGGGAAAGCGGCCAGTGCATTCCCTGTCCACTTAGGCACCAGGGAGCCTGTTGGGCTCCTGGCCCTAATCCTCTGCCATCGGAGCCTCCCTCCTGCAATGCAGAGCCCAAGCCCCGCCCCTGCACCCCACCCAGGGCCCCACCTCTACACTCAGAGACCCCCTCTGAGACCCCCTCCAACACAATGGGCCTAAACCCCACCCACACACCCTCACCCAGGACCTTACCTCCAAACTCCCGAACTCCACACTCTGGAGGCAGCCCTTTGGATGTGCTGCCTCTCCACTTCTGCACAGGTCCTAAGCAGAGGCCCTGTCCATGCTTGAACGGCGCCCCGCCTATAACCTTCCCCAAGGCCACTTCTGGGTGCCTGGGTTCTGAGCCTAGGCCCTGCCCCACGTTCAAATGTTCCGCCAGCCCACCTAGGTCACGCCCCACCCGAAACCCTGCCTAAGTTTCACCTCCACCTAAACTCCGCCCATCCCATAGGCAAGGGTTTTGTTTTGTTTTTTCTTTTTTCCTTTTAGATTGGGGTTCTGTTTTACCTTGTTGTTGATTCATTTATACTTTTAATTTTTCTAATAAATCTTTTAATTCTTTATACTTTGTTATTGTTCTGCTCCTTTTGGCTTGTTCCCACCCCTCCCTTTTTTTTTTTCTTTTTTCTGGTGAGGTTTTGTTTTACCTTATTGAAGCTGTTTCAATTATATTTTTATTTTTCCTAATATATTTTTTACCTTTCTAAATTTATTTTGTTTTTTATTCTTTGTTATCGTACGGCTCCTTTTTTCTTTTTTCTTCTTTTTTTGTTTTTGTTTTTTTTTTTTTTTGCCTTGCCACGTGGCTTGCAGGATCTTGGTTCCCAGGCCAGAGGTCAGGCCCAAGCTCCTGTGGTGGGAGCTCCAACTCCAAATAGCTGTACTAACAAAGAACCTCAGACCCAGGGAAAATTAATCAGAGTGAGGCCTCACAGAGGTCCTCATCTCGGCAGCAAGACCCGGCTCTATCCAACCACCTGCAAACTCCAGTGCTGCATGTCTCAGGCCAAACAACCAGTAAGACAGGAAGACAGTCCCATCCATCAAAAAAAAGAAAAAAAAGAAAAAGAAATGAAGCAACAAAAAAATATGTTACAGATGAAGGAGCAAGGTAAAAACCTACAAGTCCAAATAAATGAAGACAAAATAGGCAACCTACATGAAAAAGAATTCAGAATAATGATAGTAGAGATGATACAAAATCTCAGAAACAGAATGGACAAAATACAAGAAACATTTAACAAGGATCTAGAAGAACTAAAGAGCAAACAGTGATGAACAACACAATAACTGAAATTAAAAATACTCTAGAAGGAACCAATAGCAGAATAACTGAGGCAGAAGAACGGATAAGTGACCTGGAAGATAAAATAGTGGAAATAACTACCGCAGAGCAGAATAAAGGAAAAAGAATGCAAAGAATTGAGGTCAGTCTCAGAGACCCCTGAGACAACATTAAACACACCAACATTCGAATTATAGGGGTCCCAGAAGAAGAAGAGAAAAAGAAAAGGTGTAAGAAAATATTTGAAGAGATTATAGTCAAAAACTTTGCTAATGTGGAAGAAGAAAGAGCCAGTCAAGTCCAGGAAGTGCAGAGAGTTCCATACAGGATAAACCCAAAGAGAAACACACCGAGACACATATTAATCCAACTATCAAAAATTAAATACAAAGAAAAAATATTACAAGCAGCAAGGGAAAAGCAACAAATAACATACAAGGGAATCCCCATAAGTTTAATGGCTGGTCTTTCAGCAGAAACTCTGAGAGCCAGAAGGGAGTGGCAGGACATATATAAAATGATAAAAGGGGAAAACCTACAACCAAGATTACTCTACCCAGCAAGGATCTACTTCAGATTCGATGGAGAAATCAAAAGCTTTACAGACAAGAAAAGCTACAAGAATTCAGCACCAGCAAACCATCTTTACAACAAATGCTAAAGGAACTTCCCTAAGCGGGAAACACAAGAGAAGAAAAAGCCACAGAAACAAACCCAAATCAATTAAGAAAATGGTAATAGGAACATACATATCAGTAATCACCTTGAATGTCAATGGATTAAACGCTCCAACCAAAAGACACAGACTGGCTGAATGGATACAAAAACAAGACCCTCATATGTGCTGTCTACAAGAAACCCACTTCAAACCTAGGGACACATACAGACTGAAAGTGAGGGGATGGAAAAAGATACTCCATGCAAATGGAAATCACAAGAAAGCTGGAGTAGTAACACTCATATCAGATAAAATAGACTTTAAAATAAAGACTATTACAAGAGATAAGGAAGGACACTACATAATGATCAAGGGATCAATCCAATAAGAAGATATAACAATTATAAATATTTATGCACCTAACATAGGAGCACCTCAATACATAAGGCAAGTGCTAACAGCCATAAAATGAGAAATCGACAGTAACAGAGTAAGAGTGGGAGACTTTAATACCTCACTTACACCAATAGACAGATCATCCAGACAGAAAATAAATAAGAACACCCAAGCTTTAAACATCACAATAGACCAGATAGACTTAATTGAGATTTTTAGGACATTCCACCCAAAAGTGGAAGAATACACTTTCTTCTCAAGTGCACACAGAACATTCTCCAGAATAGATCACATCTTGGGTCACAAATCAAGCCTTGGAAAATTTAAGAAAATTGAAATTGTATCAAGCAATTTTACAACCACAATGCTATGAGATTGCAAATCAATTACAGGGAAAAAAAGAACAGTAAAAAACACAAACACATGGAGGCTAAACAGTGCATGGCTAAATAATCAAGAGATCACTGAAGAAATCAAAGAGAAAATGAAAAATACCTAGAAACAAAGACAACAAAAACATAGCAATCCAAAACCAATGGGATGCAGCAAAAGCAGTCCTAAGAGGGAATTCCATAGCAATTCACGCTCACCTCAAGAAACAATAAAAATCTCACATAAACAATCTAACCTTACACCTAAAGCACCTAGAAAAAGAAGAACAAAGAAAACCCAAAGTTAGTAGAAGGAAAAAAATCATAAAATCAGAGCAGAAATATGAAATAGAAACAAAGAAAACAATAGCAAAGATCAATAAAACTAAAAGCTGGTTCTTTGGGAAGATAAACAAAACTGATAAACCTTTAGCCAAACTCATCAAGAAAAAAAGGGAGAGGACTCAAATCAATAAAATTAGAAATGAAAAAGGACAGATTACAAATGACAACAAAGAAATACAAAATATCATAAGAGACAACTACAAGCAACTATATGCCAATAAAATGGACAACCTGGAAAAAATGGACAAATTCTTGGAAAAGTACAACCTTCCAAGATTGAACCAGGATGAATTAGAAAATATAAACAGACCTGTCACAGGTAATGAAATTGAAACTGTAATTTAAAATCTTCCAACAAACAAAAGTCCAGGACTAGATGGCTTCACATTTACAGAAGAGTTTACATCATACATTTACAGAAGAGTTTACACCTATCTTTCTCAAACTCTTCCAAAGAATTGTAGAGGGAGGGACACTCCCATAAACATTCCATGAGTCCACCATCACCCTGATACCAAAACCAGACAAAGATATCACAAAAGAAGAAAATTATAGACCAGTATCACCGATGAACATAGATGCAAAAATCCTCAATAAACTACTAGCAAACAGAATCCAACAACACATTAAAAGGATCATACACCATGATCAAGTGGGATTTATCCCAGGGATGCAAGGATTCTTCAATATACACAAAACAATCAATGTGATACACCATATTAAGAAATTGAAGAATAAAAACCAATTGAAAAATAAAAACCAAAAAATCATCTCAATAGATGCAGAAAAAGCTTTTGACAAAATTCAACACCCATTTATGATAAAAACTTTCCAGAAAGTGGGCATAGAGAGAACCTACCTCAAAATAATGAACCTACCTCAAAACATATGACAAAACCACTCTCAATGGTGAAAAACTGAAAGCATTTCCTCTAAGATCAGGAACAAGACAAGGGTGTCCTCTCTCTAGCCACTGTTATTCAACATAGTATTGGAAGTCCTAGCCACAGCAATCAGAGAAGGAAAAGAAATAAAAGGAATACAAATTGGAAAAGAAGAAGTAAAACTGTCACTGTTTGCAGATGACATGATACTATACATAGAAAATCTTAAAGATGCCACCTGAAAACTACAAGAGCTAATCAAAGAATTTGGTAAGGTTGCAGGATACAAAATAACTGCACAGAAATCTCTGGCATTCCTATACACTAACAATGAAAGATCAGAAAGAGAAATTAAGGAAACAATGCCATTTACCATTGCAACAAAAAGAATAACATACCTAGGAATAAACCTACCTAAGGAGGCAAAAGACCTGTACTCGGAAAACTATAAAACACGGATGAAAGAAATCAGATAACATAAACAGATGGAGAGATATACCATGCTCCTGGATTGGAAGAATCAGTATTCTAAAAATGACTATACTACCCAAAGCAATCTACAGGTTCAATTCAATCCCTATCAAATTACCAATGGCATTTTTCACAGAACTAGAACAAGAAATTTTACAATTTGTATGGAAACACAAAGGACCCTGAGTAACAAAAGTAATCTTAAGAAAGAAAATGGAGCTGGAGGAACCAGGCTCCCTGACTTCAGACTATACTACAAAGCTACAGTAATCCAGATAGTATGGTACTGGCACAAAAACAGAAATATAGATCAATGGCACAGGATAGAAAGCCCAGAGATAAACCCACACACATATGGTCACCTTATCTTTGAAAAAGGAGGCAAGAATATACAATGGAGAAAAGACAGCCTCTTCAATAAGTGGTGCTGGGAAAACTGGACAGTTACATATAAAAGAATGAAATTAGAACACACCCTAACACCATACACAAAAATAAACTCAAAATAGATTAAAGACCTAAATGTAAGGCCAGACACTATAAAACTCTTAGAGGAAAACATAGGCAGAACACTCTATGACATAAATCACAGCAAGATCCTTTTTGACCCACCTCCTAGAGAAATGGAAATAAAAACAAAAATAAACAAATGGGACCTAATGAAACTTAAAAGCTTTTGCACAGCAAATGAAACCATAAACAGGACGAAAAGACAACCCTCAGAATGAGGGTAAATATTTGCAAATGAAGCAACTGACAAAGGATTAATCTCCAAAATATACAAGCAGCTCATACAGCTCAATATCAGAAAAACAAACAACCCAATCCAAAAATGGGCAGAAGACCTAAATAGACATTTCTCCAAAGAAGACATACAGTTGGCCAACAAACACATGAAAAAATGTTCAACATCACTAATCATTAGAGAAATGCAAATCAAAACCACAATGAGGTTATCACCTCACACCAGTCAGAATGGCCATCAGCAAAAAATCTACAAACAATAAATGCTGGAGAGGGTGTGGGGAAAAGGGAACCCTCTTGCACTGTTGGTGAGAATGTAAATTGATACAGCCACTATGGAGAACAGTATGGAGGTTCCTTAAAATCTAAAAATAGAACTATCATATGACCCAGAAATCTCACTACTGGGCATATACCCTGAGAAAACCATAATTCAAAAAGAGTCATGTACCACAATGTTCACTGAAGCACTATTTACAATAGCCAGGACATGGAAGCAACCTAAATGTCCATCAACAGATAAATGGATAAAGAAGATGTGACACATATATACAATGGAATATTACTCAGCCATAAAATGGAACAAAATTCAGTTATTTGTAGTGAGGTGGATGGGCCTAGAATCTGTCATACAGAGTGAAGTAAGTCAGAAAGAGTAAAACAAATACCGTATGCTAACGCATATATATGGAATTTTAAAAGGCGGTACTGATGAACACAGTGGCAGGGCAAGAATAAAGATGCAGACATAGAGAACAGACTTGAAGTCACGGTGCGGGGGGGGCAGCTGGGATGAAGTGAGAGAGTAGCATTAACATATATACACTATCAAATGTAAAATGAATGGCTAGTGGGAAGCTGCTGCATAGCAAAGGGAGATCAGCTCGATGCTCTGTGATGACCTAGAGGGGTGGGATAGGGAGTGTGGGAGGGAGGCTCAAGAGGGAGGGGATATGGGGATATATGTATACATATAGCTGATTCACTTTGTTGTACAGTAGAAACTAACACAACATTGTAAAGCATTTATACTCCAAAAAAGATGTGACAAAAAATATATATATCTCTACTGTGTGATTTTTTAAAATACGTATTTAATAAATATTTTCAGATATTTTTTAACTTATTTTGACTTCATGTTTTAATGTGAGATTGGGATGTACCAATTTCATATATGATTCTTGAGATGTTCTGAGTTTGTCGTTGCTGCTGCGGTCAAACACTTTCATCTAGAAATGATTTTAAACTAAAATCTATATGCCTCTGTTTCACTTCATTCACAAATCAAACCCAGAAAGCAAGTTTTAAGCAAGTAAAATCACTAAGGATTCATTCACTTATCATTTATTGGTTTATTGAGCGCCTATAAGAAAAAGGCTGTTTTTAATTCTGCTAAGGCTGCCTAACTCCATTTCTATCCTTAAGGTAACATATGGGATTTTTCCCCAACAGAAGCCCACAAAGGAAAGATGCAGAGTCCAGGTGGCTTTCCACACACCCTCACCCACTCCTGGGTTTTAATCCACTATTTATGGAAAGGACTGAAGTCAGGATGTTGGGAATTTTAGACCCAGATGTTTCATTTTCTCTACTTGTATCACCTAGGCAATCATCTCTCTGATCAGGACCTCTTTCAAATATAAAATAACAGGGTTTGGAACAGTTGTAATCTGAAACATCAGACATTGTTACCCTGAGCTAACTGGTTAACCCCAGCAGCAGTGCAGTAGGCAGCGGGAGGCAGTCTGACCCTGGAGGCAGAAGAGGTCAATTGGTGTTATTAAAGAGGACTGTTTAGGCACCAAAGCACAGCCTGCAGAATGCACCTGAGGAATCACGTGGCAGCCTGTGAAGCAATCCCATTTGGGGGAAAGATCGAAGGCCTGGGGGTCTAGAGACCCAGGGTTTTGTTCCAGCTCTGCCAAAACGTGGCTAGATGATCTTGAACAAGTCACTACAGCTCTGTGGCCCTAAGTGTCCTCACCTGGAAGATTAAAGCATTCAAGTAGACAATCCCTAAAGTCCCTTCCAGCTCTGACATGCTCATTCCATGATTGCGTGACCACCAAATTAAATTAAAATCAGACCTTTTGCTTCACACCGTGTGTTGGCGAAGACAAGTAACACGCCCATGTGTACATGAAAAAGCCTCTGACGGGCCGCTCAGCTTCTTGTTTTTGTTGGGATTTTTTTTTTATCCTTTCTTGAGCTTATCAGCCCATGATCAAGGGCTCCTTCTCCAATGCAGGTGCTTATCTTCCCGCTGAGGCCAAGGGCGCATCTTAGTAACTTGCAGCGTGTGAGGCAATGCGGGCGTTTCTGCCACTGTTAAGCCACGACCTCTGGCTACAATAAGGCGTTGCCTGATAAACAGACTTGCTACATATCCATCTGCCTGGGAAGGAGAGAAATTTCCTGCCAGCCCACTCCTGCCAAGGTCTGCACCCGGCCGTGTGCAGGAAGGGTCTGATGTTGGGGCCGTCTAAGATGCTGCCCAATTTGGGGAAAAGATGGATGAGAGAGATGGCTCCGGTATGGTGGGCTTCCTAGGCACCTGGACCCAGGGCCTGAAGGGTCCTTGGAGGAACGCCAGAGGTCAG
The DNA here is from genome assembly GCF_964374135.1 of Grampus griseus. Taxonomy (NCBI): domain Eukaryota; kingdom Metazoa; phylum Chordata; class Mammalia; order Artiodactyla; family Delphinidae; genus Grampus; species Grampus griseus. The sequence continues at coordinate 6,109,978 of NC_139018.1, read as the reverse complement.
AATAGAGACCCGTTAGCTGGGAGAGTGGGGGTCTCCTGGAAAACCAAGGCTGGGCTGGGCTTGGTATCGATGTGTCAGGGAGAAATGGCCTCGAGATCTGGCTATTTCTAAAGCCCTGGATGACTCATTCTTTCAAGGAAAATTTCCAAAGATCTGATATTCACTTAGCATGGAGGAAACAGATGAATTAATATATAGGTCCTTCCCAGTCTGGTTGTGAGAGGAAATGGGTAAATAAAGCAAGTAATTGCAGTACCTTTAACACCTACTGTGCGTAGGCACCATTCTCAGTACCAGAGAAATTTAAGTGAAAGATGTCTGATCTCTCAAAGTTTAAATCACCAACGTCCTTCTGATCAGCTTCCTGGGGTAAGGACCATAGTTTGCAGAGTGCTTCCCACAGACTGGGCTCCATGCTGGGTGCTCTGCACGTTTCATCTGGAGCCATCCGACTGGCCCAATGAGGTAGTGATTACAACTCATACTTCACATATGAGGAAACAAAGGTCAGAGAGGCTGGGAGACTTTACCTGCACCTCTCAAACCGCACGTGCCTGGGGTGAGGTTGGACCCAGGTCTGTGGGTCTCCAAAGCCTGACTTCCTTTTACAATAATGTTCTGCCACAGCTCAGCCTTTCCCAAGTCCAGAAATGTCATCTTTCCCACACTTGCTCTCAGCGCTCCTTCTTTACTCCCTTGCTCAGGGAAGGGCATCACCTTTTCAGTCAGTATAGGGTAGGTTGTGCTGCAGTAACAAACAACTAAATATCCATGACTTAAAGCAAGGATTTATTCCCCACTTACGCTCCATGGCAACATAGGTAGGTGGGTGGTTCAGCCCGTCATCATCACTCGGGTCTCCAGGTTGGTGGAGTTTGCATCTCAAGGTGTGTTTCCCTGATCACCAGTGCAGGAGAAGTGAAGAGCTGGAGGGCATCCCATGAGCTATTAAATACTCTAACCCAGAAGTGACATATGTCAGTTTCACTCACAACTCATTGACCAGAACTAGTCACATGGCCACAATTAACCACAGGAAAGGAGGCTGGATATTGATTAGCAGTAGGGATGTCTGCCAATATCATTGTTCACCCAGGTCCCCAAGGGTGAAACCCTAGTCTTCCTGGATTGCTGAATTTTTTTCTCCCTTAGGCACGAAGTAGGGGAAACAGAGCCGACTGTGTAATCCCACAGACTTACAGAAGCTGTGGGACCTTGTTACTTAACTTCTGTGGATCTCTGATGTCTTATTTGTAAAACAGGGGCAATACTGTAATGCCTTTATCACAGAGTTATGGTGCAAATTTACAAGCTAAAGTATGTAAGATATGCTTGATAACCATTAGGTTTCCCTTCCCACCCACCCCTACCATCATGCTCCCATATAAACCTTCCATCCTCTACTCTCAAGTCTCCATGACTGGCATCTCTCACCAGCGCTACTGCAACATTCACTGGTCCCTCTGCCTTGAACTGCATTCCATCCTCCACCCTGGCTGCCTGGTGATCTTCCTGAGCCCCAAATCTCACTTTGTTGTTTCCCTGCTCTTGATTCTTTTATGGTTCCTTGCAGCATTCATGACATAGTCATACCCCAATCTATCTTTCTAGCCTCTTGATGTCCCCACATACTCTTTATCCTCCATACACATTGGACCATTTCCCATCCCCTGAATCTTCCCTCATCCTTTTTTTTTTTTTATTTATTTTTTTTTTTGGCAGTACGTGGACCTCTCACTGTTGTGGCCTCTCCCATTGCAGAGCACAGGCTCCAGACGCGCAGGTTCAGTGGCCATGGCTCACGGGCGCAGCCGCTCCACGGCATGTGGGCTCTTCCCAGACCACGGCACGAACCCGTGTCCCCTGCATCGGCAGGCGGACTCTCAACCACTGCGCCACCAGGGAAGCTCTTCCCTCATCTTTTATACCTGCACATCTTTAACCATGGATGCCTTCTGCTTGGAGTAGCTTTTTACCTACCTCATCTGACAAACTCCTATTCATACTTCAAAACTCAGCTCACATGTCACCACCTAGATGAAGGCTTTCACAGATACACCAACAGAGTTAATTTTCTTTCACCTGCTGTTAGCCTGAAATTGCACCAGCAGCATTCCATTGAGTCAAGCCAAAGTTTCTTCATTCATTTCTCTTTCATAATGGCACAGACAGCAGACCAAGCCCTGACTTTGATTTCAGGGCTTTTTTCAAGCTTGCTTTGTAATCTTAGAAACGTCATCTCCCATTTGCAGCTCTCCCCTCTTGGAGGGATTTGCCATTGTGGGAGCTGCTATAGAAATATCTTAACCTCTTCATGATCACCATCTGCCCTGGGCTTTTTCCATCTGAGGATCCATCTGTTCCCAAGGTAACAGAGACTGGGAATGACCTCACCCTTCAGGAGGGACCCCTCCTTCTCCACTCCTTGGGTGACTTTCCCATTGCAGACCCACTATATCCTGAGATGTTACAGAAAGCACAGCATTCCCATGACAAAAGTTACACACATAAAGAGAGCGACGTAAGAGGGGACAGAGGGGAGTTATTCTGCCCCAAACAAGCCCCATAATGGACACAAGAGTTTTCATCCTTATACCCTTAAGTGTGGGGACAGCCGAGGTTGTGGTAGAACGTCACATTTATCCACACAATTCTCTGGCAAGTTGTCTTCAACAGATAAGACATGTGAGGCACAGAATGGTAACATGACTCACACAGGGTCCTCCTGTAATTTCAAGTCCTGGGCAGAAACAAGCCACAAAGAGTCCTTCTGGTTTCTAGTTCATTGCTCAGAAATTCATGGAAAGGCAAGCCATGCAGCTTGATCGTAATCCATGAGTGTGTGGGCAACTTAAGAAGTGACAGGAGAGTGCAAAGGAGTCTGCTTAGCCACGAGGAAAATGCTCAGTCTCCATCAACAAGAAGAGATCCCCCAAAACCCATCACGACGGGAAATAACAATGGATCCCTGATGGTCCTGTATAATATGATACAAGGTACTATTTATGTAAATATGTAAAGAAAGGCTTAGTCACAAAAACAATACTACATATTATGTGTGTGTGTGTGTGTGTGTGTGTGTGTGTGTGTGTGTGTGTAATTTTTGTGGCTTGGAAGGAAGGACATCAAACTTATAATAATGGCTACTTTTGTGGAAAAGGGAATGGACCAGGATGGGAGTAGTGGTCATGGGAGACAGCTGGAGATTTATCTAAACAGTTCTAATAGTTTTTAAAGTGTCCGCTGGCAGACTCTTTCAACTATACTCATAGAAAAGTAACTGAAACAAATATGAAAAAAAGGCAAATGGTTAATTTTGGGTTTTAGGAATGTAAAGTGACTGTAATATTTTTTCAAAAAAAACACTCTCAGAGAATTCTGAGTTCAGATCCCGTCTATGCTGCTAACAAGCTATGAGACTGTCAGCGATCCCCTTACCCGCTGTATGCCTCTGTTTCCTCACTGCCACCTGCAGGGATGGGGTGGCTCCCAGGTCTTAACCCTCTGAGCTCTGCACACAAGTGGGCCAGACCCCTGCCTAATCAGTTGTCTTTTTCCAGCTAGATTGAAATTAAACCATGTTTTAGTTTAATTTTTTGTGACGTTTCATGTGGAGGAGGTATCAATTGTGCACAGGCTAAAGGAAAGAGAAAAAGGAAGGAAAGAGATGGGAGAAGAAACAATCAACTCCAGATCCATGGTGAGAGGCAGCCATGGGGTCCTGCAGACTCCGCCTCTCTTTTACTTTTGTGTGCGTGTCTGCACGTGCACACGCGCGCGCACACACATCACATGGCAGGGCTGTAGAAGTGACAACCACCAGCCTGTTTCTGCGGAATGACCCCCAGAGAGTTCTGAGATGTCTCCACCCAGGAACCAGTTCAGCCCATTGTCAAGGACCTCCCTCTAGAGCCATACATCCCAGGACCTCCAGCTCCTCTCACCCAGGGTGATATGCAGAGAGGATCACATGTCCCATTCACTGGAGTCCACACAGTGTAGGCCGCTCCAATCTACCTATTTCCATGCCACCTCCCAGTGAGGTTGGACTGAAATCCTTCACTTGCATGAAATACTCTGAGACAGCTGTAGTCTGATTGGATCCCAGGGGCCACCAGCCAGGGAGGAAGGAGTGAGGCTGGACTCCTACTCCTGGTAATAATGAAAAGCAGAAATCTGCCCTGTGCGGCTGGTGTTGGGCTTGAGCACACCACGTGCTTTTTCTCACTAGTCCCCCATCAGCCCAATGTCATAGGCAGAAAAACCACAGTTTGGAGTGGTCTGCCCAATATACACCCTGCCAGGCCAGCAACCCGGCCCAAGTTCAAAGCTCTTTGCCCTGGAAGATGTCCCCACACCTCTGCAGTGCAGCAAGTTTGGAAGCCATGTGGGGATGGGCTCCAAGCCCTCTTTGTCGCATTCACACCATTTCCATTTAGAATGTTCTCAACTCTCCGAGGCAATAAGCAGCAACAATTCAGCCATCAAGATGCTTGTAGGAGGAAGAAAGGCCACGTTGGGGTCATCAGGAGAGCTGTGCAACTTTCTTTGTCTGTAAATTGGCACAAGGAGGCCCACCTGGTGGTGCTCCAGGGAGGATCAGGTGAGACAGCAAGCGAGAAGATGCTCAGTAACTTCCTCCCCCTTTGGGTCAGCCTGGTAACAGTTACAGTGGCCCTGACCCGTTCTCTCCTGGTGGCTGAGCCAGACTGTGTGTTCCAATGAGAAGCAAACTTGATGACCTGCCCCTGGCTGCCTCAGGTCTAGCTGTGCCTGCAGAGTTGCAGGATGTGGTCAGCTCAACAGCAAGGCATGTAGAAAAGAGCTTCCCAGAGGCCTTTGCAGCAAAGCCGCAAGTTGGGGAGATAATTTGTTGCCTTTGCTGTCTTTTCATAAGGCTGCCTCTTAAGGCTACCAAAAGGAAAAAAAAAAAAAAAGTCATGTTCTTCCAAAATGCAATTCCTTCTCATGAAAGGGTAAGCATGGAAATTATTAGGTCTAAGAGACAATCTCCTTTGCCAACTATGAAATCTCACCAGGACATTGGACGGTCTGCCCAGAGAGAAGAATCTTAACTCCTTTATGAGAGCACCAGGCGGTCCTTTCGGTATTAGTAAAACATACCTCACCCAGTCAAGGAGCAAAACTAAAACAGCTTAGAAGAGCTGCTTGGACATCAAACCCATCTTACAAAATAGGACTTTGATGAGTTCCATGTAAACGAATCCAAAACATGTGATTTAAAGGTCCTCAAAGCAGAGGAGGCTTGGAAATGGGTCGAACTGTCCTTTAAAAAACCACACTTGGGGCCGTACCAAACACAAACGTTTGAAAGATTTGTAACTATGGTCTGGAGGCCCAGCCATTAACTCTGCAGCTCAGAGTGGACTCTGGGTGTCTATAGGAAAAGCTAATGAAATCCACAGATGAAGCCCTCCTGGCGTGACCCACCCACCTGCTCAGGTGTCTGCAAAGGGAAGTGGCACCAACACCACCTCTCACACCACACCTTACTTCCTCTTTCTTGTCATTCCCAAAGCAGTGTGGCTTTGGAGCAAAGGATTCCTAAGTGACAGGGAGGGTAGGCTGCATGCTGTCTTCACTGAGCCTCTGCCGTGTGTCACCAAGGTCATACCTCCTCTCGTCTCCGGTTCTTCCTTCAAGACCAGGACTCATATCATAGCTGGGTAGCCAGAAAGGAGAGGCTGGAGCCCAGAGCTTTTGAAAAGTAGCCAAGGTAGGTGGTGGGAATGGGACCAGAGAGAGAGGTGACAGGAGACAGGTACAGAGTCACAGTATCATTCTTGGGGAGGCTCAGGACAGCAAGCAGTACTCCTCTTGGGGAGCATCCTTATATCTGAAGCCTAAGCAGAGAGAGAGATGGAGAAGACAAGAGCCCAGATCTTAATGTATACACAGTCCAGTTCGCTGGGAAATAGACTTCGAGATTCTGAGAGTTGTATTCAGGAGTGCCCTTGGGAGCAACATGTCGGGAGGGGTAGAAAAAGAGTTGAGGAAAGCAAGACTGGACAGAGGGAAAAGTTGAACTGTGGTTCAGTTACAAGGGGAGCAGATGCTGATCCCATAGGAAATTCTAGATCTAAGGTGGACCTCAGAGATGGTCCAATTGCAGGCACAGGTGCTGGGCTTTTGTACCCTGGCATTATCCAGTCATCCATCAGGATGAGGGTGTGTAATCTTGGCCAAGGAAGCTTCTTGAGACTGAGGGCAATGTCCAGAGTGGAATGATATAGCCAACACTCCAAGCATCTGAGAAGGGTATTGCTCCTGCCCTGAACTGGGATCTCGGTCACTCACCACAGCATCTACTGCAGTCCATCCCGTGTGCCACCTGGACCCGCTAGTTTCATGCACCAAGTTCACTCTATCTGGGAACAGCTGTTCCAGGATTCTGGTTGGTCTCTTTTTCCTGGGAAAAATGATAAGAGGAAGGTTATGGGACAAACTACAGCTGCTGCTGCTGCCCAGGTATCGTACCCACATCTAATACCCCTCACTCCGTCCTCTGCTATGTGTCCGTATGCTGTGATTGTTGGCCAGCATCTATCTGGGTCCAGGTGGCTTACCTGAGATGAACCATCTCATTTCACCAGCAGTAAAATCTAACTTAAGGAAGCAAGGAAAGTAGGACTGGACAGAGGGAGATGCTGAATTCTGATGAGTCCCACTCCATCCTAATTAGGGATCTGACCCTGGCATAGCATATCTGCAGGCTTTGAGGATTCAACTTCTTCTAACACTCTGCTGCTCTTATAATTAAGACCTGGGCACAGCAAAGGAAACCATAAACAAAGTGAAAAGACAGTGCTCGGAATGGGAGAAAATATTTGCAAAAGAAGCAACTGACAAGGGATTAATCTCCAAAATATACAAACAGCTCATGCAGCTCAATATCCAAAAAACAAACAACTCAATCAAAAAATGGGCAGAAGACCTAAATAGACATTTTACCAAAGAAGACAATCAGATGGCCATCAAACACATGAAAAAATGCTCAACATCACTAATTATTAGAGAAATGCAAATCAAAACCACAATGAGGTATTACCTCACACCGGTCAGAATGGGTCTCATCAAAAAAATCTACAAACAATAAATGCTAGAGAAGGTGTGGAGAAAAGGGAACCCTCCTATACTGTTGGTGGGAATGTAAATTGGTACAGCCACTATGGAGAACAGTATGGAGGTTCCTTAAAAAACTAAAAATAGAACTACCATATGACCCAGCAATCCCACTACTGGGCATATATCCAGAGAAAACCATAATCGAAAAAATGCATGCACCCCGATGTTCATTGCAGCACTATTTACAATATCAAGGACACGGAAGCAACCTAAATGTCCAACGACAGATGAATGGATAAAGAAGATGGGGTACATATATACAGTAGAATATTACTCAGCCATAAAATGGGATGAAATACTGCCATCTGCAGAGATGTGGATGGACCTAGAGATTGTCATACAGAATGAAGTCAGTCAGAAAGAGAAAAACAAATATCATATAATATCGCTTGTATGTAGAATCTAGAAAAATGGTACAGATGAACTTATTACCAAAGCAGAAATAGAATCACAGATGTAGAGAACAAACTTATGGTTACCAAGGGGGAAGGGAGGGTGGGACGAACTGGGAGATTGGGACTGACATATATACACTACTGTGTATAAAATGGATAACTAATGAGAACCCACGGTATAGCACAGGGAACTCTACTCAATGATCTCTGGTGACCTAAATGGGAAGGAAATCCAAAAAAGAGGGGACATATATGTACGTATAACTGATTGAGTTTGCCGTATAGCAGAAATTAACGCAACAAGTAAAGTACCTATATTCCAGTTTAAATTAAAAAAAAAAAAAGACCTGGGCCTGATCCTCAACTTGTCTGCCCTCCAGGACGATGAGTCTCTTTATAGGTTTCCCTCTGGCCATAACACCTAGCCTTTAATTGATGCTCAGTCACCGGACTATAGCCAGTGCCTTGTCTCTCTGTAATGCAGTGGTTGCCCCCAGCAACAAGCATCCAATTCCACAATACTTCTAATTACTATCCCCTCCCTCCTCACCTGAGAAATTGCACCTGCCAGTGCCTCCTCTTCCTTAATATCCCATCCCATTTCACCACCAGCAAAAGGATTGACAATTGCCATGCTGCAGCATGCCAGCGGCAATCCACATAGTACCTACTACCAGGTACTATGAAGATGGGGTCTTCACTGCCAGTCAGCAAGCAGGGGATCCAGCTCCAGAATCCTATTCTAGAGTCCGTGTCCCAGGACCACTTCATTAACACCAGTGAATGGGCTCCCAGGTAACGGACCCTGGAATGAGAGGCACATGCTGCCAGTTTATTGAGAAGGGCTGAGCAGAGGGAGACGTTGAACTGTGATGCAGTCACAGTTAAGTTCTCAGCCAACCCCGTGGGTTATCCCACTCTGAACCCGGGATAACCCATCAGAGATGTCCTGAATTGAGATGAGGGGGCCAGGCCTTTATATCTCCAATCACAGTCACTATATGGGACCTATTGGAGGAGAAAGTCACTCTGGGCTAGGCAGCTTCCTTCAGGCAAGAGCAATTCCCGGAAAGGGATACAGCTCTGAGCCAGCCCAGGACAATAACCCCAGTAACTGGGAAATGAGTTCCTTGGTCCTAAAAGGGTCCACATGACATGAACCACAGTACCCACTACAGTGTCTGTCTTCCCCGGGAGGCAAGAGGAGATTCATCACCACACAGTCAAGTATGAAATTTCAAGCCATGTGAGGTGCTACGATGGGTGTGTGCATCAAGGTACATGGAGCTCCATGCACTCACCAGAACCTCTGAGCTCACCTGGAGGGTTAGGGAGGGCTTCCCCATGGAAGAGGATTTGAGCGGATAGAGTCCCCAGGAATGAGTAGGCAAGGGGTCAGTGAACACAGGAGGGGGCAAAGCCATCCAGCAGAAGATGGCCAGGCGTGAGCAAGAGGTGATGTGCGGGCGGAAGGGAGGTACTGATGAATCACAATAAGGCCAGGGTAGCTGGGCCGAGAGCAAGGGGGACCCTAGCCTGAGATAAGCCAAGTCCAGCAATGCCTGGGGAGCCACAGTAGGGACTTTGTTCTTTATCTAAAGAGCTACTGAGGATGCATTGAAGGCTTGGAGAGGAGCGTCAGCCTGAGGACACAGCACACAGGTCCCTCGGGTGGGATTTCCTGCTTGAGTACCAGCCCCTACAGACCCCAATGCTTGGAAATGTGGATCCAGGTGTGGTCAGTGCTGTCTGCTCTAGACATAATATGACCCGGCCTGAAATGGCTCAGGACATGGTTAGGGGAGGGGTCAGTAGGGAAAACTGGTCAGGAAAACAGCCGGGAGTAAGACCCGGCCGGTGTTAAAGGAGCACGTGAAAGATTGGGGAGCGATAACCACGGAGGTCAGGCCTGAGTCCTGGCTACGGTGGGGGCAGCGCCATGGAGGGTGGGCTGCTTTGGGGAAGAAAAGGCCCAGGTGGCTTCCGGGCAAAAGTGGCTGCGGAGAAAGGCACTGGCGGGAAGAGGGTGCTGCATGGAGTGCTCAGTTCCAGGAAGTGGATTCCATAGAGGAAGGAGATGAAGGCTGGTGGGACCAGGTCCCAACATGCTGTGCACCAGTCTGAGGAACCTGCCCATCGCCAGGGAGAGGTGAGAGCTAGTAGCCTCTGGAGGCCCCATGTGGGATCAAAGATGGCAACTCTGGGCTCCCCTGGTGGCGCAGTGGTTGAGAGTCCACCTGCCGATGCAGGGGACACGGGTTCGTGCCCCGGTCCGGGAAGATCCCACATGCCGCGGAGCGGCTGGGCCCGTGAGCCATGGCCGCTGAGCCTGCGCGTCCGGAGCCTGTGCTCCGCAACGGGAGAGGCCACAGCAGTGAGAGGCCCGCGTACCACAAAAAAAAAAAAAAAAAGGCAACTCTGCAGGCAGTGTAGCAGAGGCTTGTGGTCGGCAGAATAATAGCCCCCAAAGATGCCCATGTCCTGATCCTCAGAGCCTGAGAATCTGTCACTTTGGATGGCAAAAGGGACTTTGCTGATGTGATTAAGTTAAGGATACTGAGATGGGGAAGTGATCCTGGGTGATTTCAGTCCAATGTCATCACAGAGATCCTCATGATACAGGCAGGAAGGTCAGAATCAGAGATTTGACGACGCAGTGCTGCTGGCTTGAAGATGGGGAAGATGCCACGCACCAAGAACTGGCAACTTCCAGAAAATGGAAAAGTCAAGGAGGTGGAATGTCCCCTAGAGCCTCCAAAAGGAACCAAGTCCTGCAACACCCTCTTTTGGTCCGATGGGACCCATTTCAGGCCTGTGACTGCTGGCGAGAGATGAGGGGTTGGAGGACATTGGGATGTGGGCAGTGGGGAAGGAGAGGAAGCCAGAGATGTGAGAAGCAGCCATGGGAACGGGGGGCACCACTGGCCATAGATAGTGAGAGAGGGAACCAGCGTGGCCCACAGGTTTCTGGTGCAATGCTCATGCAGAGGGGAAAGGGAAGAGAGAAAGAAACAGGAACTGGAGGAGAGGGTGATGTCTAAGGTTGGTGACAATTCCTTTGGAATGGGATCCAACTAAGTTCTCCCCCAGATCGCCTTTGAGATGCTCTGAAGGTTGGGTGAGGGAGGAAGAGGAGGACAGTGCCACGTGCTGTGATTCAGTCTCGTGAAGGTACCAGCTATGGAAAGGCTGGGAAGCAAGGAGACCGGGTTTAGGCCTGTGACACCAACCCTCTGCCCAGCGTCCCCTCGGATGGGACACTCCTGCTTGAGCATCTTCAAAGTCAGGGTAACGTGTCCCTCAAACAAGGGTGGGTGGGTTCGGCTCAGCTACTTTCAAAGCTCTTCCTTAGTCTCTGCCAAAGTCAGCTTCCTATTGATGTGTGTCTCGTTTTCCTCTCCCAAGCCCCTCTGATGCCTGTGCCCTCTTTTCTCAGGCAGCCCCACCCCTGGAAAATTGTGGGCAGGATCATGTACTACTCCCGGTGAAACAAGCCCACTGCCCTTCAGGCACTCACTCAATCCTTCCCCTCTTGTACAGGTGACAAGCCCTCCCTGACCTCCGACTGATGGCTTTACTGTACCTATCCTCCAGTTTGCTTTTTTTTTTTAACTGCGCCCACTCCCAACTCTGAACTGATCTAACACCTGAGGCATAAGGGAACAAAGCCGAAAAGCCCAGAGCTCCCATCTCCCTCGTTCGAAACTCTGACCCCCTTGTAATGCAGCCTCAAATCCCATTAGCTTTTTATGAACTGTCATGTCATCCAATGGACCTATATTGAAAAAGATCCCCAAGGCACTTCCCTCATGAGCTTCTACAAAGCTGAGTCGCCCCATCCTGACCTTGCACTTTGGTTATTTGAACCAATGCTTGAGACACAGCATTTATCTAGGTTCCACAGTGTAAAGGGTTTTGTGGTTGTGGTTCTGTCTTCCCCACTGGGTTCAGCCTCCTCCAGAGCAGTGGTTCTATCCTGTGCACATCAGAAACACTAGGACCTGCCATAAAAAGTTACAGCCAATGGGAAAGGGGAGAAAAGAGAGAGAATGAACGAAGAAGAAGGAATGATGGGAAGGGCAGCAAAAGCCAGAAGAGCAGGAGGGTGTTGGAAAGAGCAGAGGAGGGGACTGAGAGAACATGTCACACCTGGAGGAGCTCAGGTAGGCCTGAGGCATGATGGGAGGTAACCCAGGTGGCAGAAATGGCTGAGAGTGGCAGGTGGGCTCAGGATCACGGGAGCCCAGGGCAGGTCAGGGGAGGCTGTCACTTGGAGGTTCTGGACGGCAGAGCTGAGGCATGGGAGGGGGACAGAGACCAGATATATGGACCGGGGAGGGGGGGCGGCTGGAGAGGCAGACACCATGCGGTTCAAGGCAGTGCCATCTGATCTGTTCAGTCTTGTGGGAAGATGCCCTGGCTGCTCTCTGATGTTGTGGACATTGGGTCGCTAGGCTACAACAATATAAGGCCGGCCCCGTCAGAAAGTGAGGTCATGACTGTAACCAGGATTGTCACAGGGCCTGGAGTGAGGCTGGGCTGGGTCCTCCTGTGGGACCCATACAAGAAACTGTAGGGAGCCCATGAGCTGGGGACACTGAGGCAGTGTGTGACAAAGAGGAGAAGAAGGAAGGGAATTAAATGAGATTATCTAGGAAAAACTCTCAACACAGTGTTCAGCACTTAGTAAATATTCATTTTATGTTGACAGTGATGGTGGTGGTGGTGGTTAAAATGAGGGAGATCAGGAAGAAAAAGAGTGAATTAAGGAAAAGAGAGCAGAAAGGCAATAATCTGGTATCTACTGAGTGTCTACTATATGCTCTCGGCACCTATACTAGCTGCCTTCACCTTTTATATTTCCATTAACCCTGCTCAGCAATTTTATGAGATGGGTGGTCTTACCCCATTTTACTGATGGGGAAACCAAGGCTCAAAGGGTGAAGACAGCTACCCATCTGCAAATTGCCAAGGCAGGATTCAAGGTTTGTGTGATTCGAAAGCTCCTGCCTTCCAGTGAGGAGGAGATACAGAAGCGGGTGATGACCAGCTCCAGGGAACCACCTGGCTAGACACAGAAAACCCAGATGTGGGCTTTGAACCCAGGGAGCTCCGAGGGTGCGGTGGGGTGGGAGGAGGTGGTCTGAACAATGACCCCATCAAATGCAGACCATGCCACCCTAGAGGATACACAGCATCCCAGGAGCTCAGAGGAGGCAGGGAGGGAAGACTTCTTGGAGGAGGTGTTGTCTGAACTGAGCTGTGTGATGAGCATCCACTTTCCAAGAAGATGGGGGCACATTTGGTTCAAGGCAGCATTTGGAAATGGGCAGCTCTCTGAGGATCTGTCTTTTCCTCTCCCCTGTCCCTAACTCACCCACCTTCCACAGCAGAGTCCAAATCAATAGTAGTTGCTCCAAATGTACCACTAACATCCTCCCCAGTCTTTGTTTCTCCTTCTCTCCAAGAAATTTTCAGACTCCATCATCCCTACCACAGGACATCCAGTCTCCAGCTAGGAAAAGAGCTCTTTTGGTCAAGCCAGCTACTGGCAATGGGTCTCCAGCAGAGGAGAAAGAAGATTTCTAGGTTTGGGGCAAGGGTATAAATCAATTGGCAGAGTACAATAGGAATAGAATAAATAGTATCTCATCCAAATCAGTTACGTAATATTTAAAAAGCAGCTCTCAGATAGGAAGAACATTTATCTATTATGAACATTTTCCATTTTTAGTGTAATTGAAGTTTTTCATCCACAGCTCGTGCTAAAAGCACCAACACATTGTGATTGTCCCCACCCGTTCGAATGCAATTAGAGAATTTAATCAAACTCCACTGCAAGTGCAGTGCCAGCCAGGCTATTTTTGAATTTTTCAATCTAGCATCATTTGGGGACTTTTTAATTGTTAGTTGGGTTTATTTATTGAACTCGGGCTTAAAAGAAAAATAAACAGCAAGGAGGCAAGAAGTGGCTGGAAAGGCAAGAAGAATCCAATCTGTGCAATTTAATAAAGTCTGTCCTTGTTAGCTCCAGCGGTGGCGAAATTCCATTGAATTCAAATTTCAACCAGGTCTCTAAACATCACATTATTTACATCTTTCATCTATTATGATATTTCAAATAAGATTGTTATAAAATTGCCCCAACTTTGGGCAAACATAGATCATAAAATAGGAATATTATTGCATTAAAAGAGAGGAGCTGTATCTCATTTAAAACACATAAGCACATAATTTCATAGATTTCATATCTGTAGCTGGATATCTATCTATGAACAATGAAATTGTCCCAAAATTAAAAGCCTTCTGGCTATATATTTGTAAACACAATCAGATCACAATCCAATAATGGGCCCCTTTTGAATTAATGCGCATCACGTGGCCTTCCTATCATTACATTTATAACTTTCCTTTTGAACAGCTCACTGCCTTCTCTTTGTCTCCATAAAAATGCAAGGGTTTGTGTGTAGTTTCTTGTTTCCTTAAGCTAATGGTATATAAAACCATGTTTTTTTAAGGCAAGAAAATTGGATCATGATTGTGAAAAATACCGACAGAAAGAAACTCACCCTTTTATACCTGCATAGATGGAGAGTCGCCATCTAATTTCTCATCACTTCTGACATAAAACACTTTGCATTTTAAAAAGAAACTGTCACCTCGCTCATTTTTATGATTCTGATAATGAGAATGGGACTTATATTGTTAACCAGGAAAGTGCAGTGATTTTATATGCACATTAAAAGGAAAAGACTGTTCCTCTAACTTAGATCATTTAAAACAAAACTTTCCAAGTGGCAACACTTTCGTTGCGATTCATTCATCTATTCAGTGTTCATGGGAAAGCCTTTCCTGAGATACAGCGTTCAAAGTAAGTGAGTAAGGCATCCTCTTCCACAAACAAAGTCACATCCTGAGGGGACTGAAATGTTGTGTAATCTACTGCAGGGTATCTTAGAGAGTCCGGTGGAAGGAGTCCACACTGGGAGTCGGGAGAGCTAGATACCATGGCTGCTCTGCTTTGTGTGAGGCTTCCAAATACATAAGGACCACTCAGCCTCAAGTGACCAAAAGCCAACTCAATAAAGCAAAAAGTGGACTCGTCTTGTGTATCTCCAAAGTCCATGGTGGATTGATTCAGGAACTGCTGGATCCAGGAGCTTCCACAATGCAATGGAAATCTAGTCCAGCCCCACCTCTTGGCTCTCTTTTCCTCTGTGCTGGCTTTATTCTTGGGATCCATGTAGTGGTCCTTAGTAGGTACAGGCTTGCATCATCCTTGCTGCTATTATGCTCACAGAAAATAGAATTCCTTTTTACTGGTCACACCAGTGAAAGCCCCAGTGTTCACTCCCATGGACCACCTTAAGTACCTATCCCTGAACTAATCATGGTGCCCAGAGCAATAGAATGCACTGTAAGCCCTTGTCCAGGTCACCTGCACAATCTTGGATTAGTAGAATGAAATAAGTCCCACCCAAGTGACATGGATGGACAGAGGGGCTATCACATGTCCTTAGGTATATTGGGGTTTCATAAAGTGATAAACCACTGGCTTAGGAAATAAATTCTAAAGTTCAGGTACTAACCTGCTTCTTCCCACACATTCATCTACAAATTAAGATTTTAGTTCAGATTTCTGACTTGAAAGTTAGACTTCTGTCGGAGTCATTTGAACCTCTGTTTCCTAGTCTGTAAAATGGTTATGATACTGCCTCTCCCACAGATTGTTAATGAGATTACATATGTGAAAGTATTTAGCAGAGTGCAAATAAAGAGCATTATATATACTAAACCTTAACTACACATTATTATTATGAGATATTACGGGAAGTGAATCAACAGATGACACCAGTCAGTATCCAAATGAGTCATAACAGATTACCTTAGTCATACCTGCCTCTGTGTCTGACAATTCTCAAGGAAAGAAACATTGGGGTCTATAATATCATTTAATCATAGTTAAATAAATATGTCCTTTATAACCAACTTCAATGCGTATGACCTTGTCCTCGATCCCATTGTATGGCTCCATTTCTTTTAGACTTAACCTGAGTTCTAAAGCAATTCAGATATTCTTGGGGAAAGAATAGGAACAGGAAAGGTCAGTTTACAGCCGTTATTAGAATTTGAGTCCAGAGAATGGGCAGCTCAGATGGGTACCTCTCATTTTAGACTGGGGATGAAAAAAAAAATTAGGTTTGCCTTTTGCCTCCATTGTGATTGCTTCACTTTGTTTAGAATATTGACTTCATTTGTTTAATAAATATAGTACATGATCATTGTGAAAATATGCCAGCAATACAAAAAAGTCCAAAAGGGCCAGTAAAACAATTATCTAAAATTCCACCACTCAGAAACAATGGTAATCGATATTTGGTAAACGTCATTCCAACCATTATTCTATGTTCAAAGATAGATAAAAGGACAGAGAGATGATAAAGTGAAAGAAAAATAAGGGGACAAAAAGAGGAACGTGTTATGCACATTAGTTTGAATATTTAAAAGTACTAAACTCTCTTATATTTTAATTGACTGGAAGAAGAAAGAAGCCCAAGTAAAATTGAAAGGCTTATTTCAGATCCATTTTCTCCACTACATGGGATATGATCTCCTTCCTAAAAGATCCCTCTAAATTAACAAAAGAGATTATAGCACACTTTGAATTGGAGTCATCTTTAAATTACATTTTAATTTTAGACTAGTAACTCCCTGATATGAAGAAGGAAGAAATTAACACCATATACTTCTCCCTCCCTACCTCTCAACATACTTCTGTTCTTACTACTGTCCAGCTTTACAACATTTATGTTTTGTTCAGTGAAAAAAATTTCAGTTGGTCAGTCTTAGTCTTATATTTATTGATACTAACTATGATATTTACCATCTAACCATGATGTCACCATTCCTGCATTATTTACTTTAGTTCATCTTTTTGTCGGAATTTGTTAAAATACAAAAGAAATTAGGATGTTTAATTGGGGAAATAAACTGTGTTTATTTTCCCTGAAAGACTCCTAAGATGGTACAATCTGTGAGTTTGTTCATGCTTGTCAATATTTCTAAAACCTTTATATCTGAATTTTAAGACAATATAACTTGGCTTAAATCTTTTTTTCTGATTGAAATAAAGAGGTATTTGTTTGGGGTTTGTTAGGACTGGCTTAAATTTCTTGAAGACCACCTTTTATTCCTACCTTTACCACTTGGTAGACATTAGTCTTCTGGCATTCACTATAGTTGTGGAAAATTCTAAGATAATCCTTTTTTTCTCTTTATATCTTAAAATTTGCATTTTCTCCTAGAAGCCAATAGAATTCTATCCTTACTCTTTTTTTTTTTTTTTTTTTTTTTTTCATTTTTGGCTGTGCCACACGGCTTGCAGGATCTTAGTTCACTCACCAGGGATTGAACCTGGGCCCACAGCAGTGAAGGTGCCGAGTCCTAACCACTGGACCACAAGGGAATTCCCTATCCTTACTCTTGAAATTCAGATTTTTCACAGGGGTGTACATTGGTGTTGCTCACTTATTCTATTTCATGTTTTCCTGGGATATCGTGTACCTTCAGATCAGCCCTTTATTTATCTAAGTAAAGTTTTCTTCAGTTATATCATTTAATATTTTTCTGTGCCATTTGTTCTGGTCTCTTCCTAAAGAGAGTCAAATCTGTGCATGTGTCATATTTCTCCTATCTACCTGTCTATTATAAAGATACATCATCTTTTTAATCATTTTCATATCCTTGTACTTTGAAAGTGGGAAGGTATTTTTGGTTGACACAATAACTAGGGCAGGGGTGGGTATAACTGGCATTTGGGGGATGAGGGTTCAGAATCCTAAATGTCCTTCAATGTACAGGAATCTAGCCCTATGGTGAATGTCCTATTCAAAATGCCAACAGGGCTGAACAGCCCAACAGCCATCACGTCTTTGATGATGCTTTCTGTCATGTTAATTCCAATTTTTTTAAGACTTTTCTTATGTGGACCGTTTTTTTAAAGTCTTTATTGAATTTGTTACAATATTGCTTTTGTTTTATGTTTTGGTTTTTTGGCCATGAGGTATATGGGATCTTAGCTCCCCAACCAGGGATCGAAACCGCACCCCCTGCACTGGAAGGTGAAGTCCCAACCACTGGACTGCCAGGGACGTCCCTGTCATGTTAATTCTAATTTTTAAAGACTCTAATGGGGCTTTAATTTATGTAACATTTGTCTTTTTCACGTCAGTTTTTTTCTTGAGTTCTGCCAGCTCACTTTACATCCACTTATGTTGTTTTATAATTTCTTCTTGTGCTCTATCTTAAAAGGATTATCATTTCAATAATATTTTCAATATTATAGAGAAGTATTTGTCTAAACTTTTTGACTATTTTCTTGGGCAATTTATGTTATATATTCCCTTGATGTACCTTTTGATGAACAACTTTTTCCCTCCATGTTTGCAGTTATTTCATTTTTAAAGTATAATAGGTCACAGCCTAGTTCCACTGTGTAACTAACCATGTGTTGACTTGGAGCAGAGGGGAAAGGTAATGAACTCTGGACACTGCCTGTTGTCTGGAGCCTCTCTGTTGCTACATGTGGGATGTCTCTATCCTGTTTGATTTTCAGAAGGGAACTTCTCTTTTGGTGCTTCCCTGGTGGCGCAGTGGTTGAGGGTCCACCTGCCGATGCAGGGGACACGGGTTCGTGCCCCGGTCGGGGAAGATCCCACATGCCGCGGAGCGGCTGGGTCTGTGAACCATGGCTTCTGAGCCTGCACGTCCGGAGTCTGTGCTCTGCAATGGGAGAGGCTACAACAGTGAGAGGCCCGCGTACCGCCAAAAAAAAAAAAAGGATTTCCAGTTTCAAAGGGTATCTGTGCATCTCAGATCCGTTTTCCTAGCTGCATAACCTCAATCCTCAGTTTCTCAGGATAAACCTCAGGATATTATTATTATCCTCACAAAAATTCCATGAGGGAGTTATCACTGTCTTCATGTCACAGGTGTGAAAACTGAGACAGCGGTTAAACGGCTTTCCCAAGCTTTCACAGTAAACCAGTGGCAAAACTAACTTTTCAAAACCCAAACCTATGCTCGACCATGTTCCCAAAGCTGGAAAGATAATCTGTAGAGCACTCTTCACCAAACACTTTCAGATTCACTAGAACTTTGAATCAAAATGTACCCATTTTAGAGATGAAAAAAAAAAGCTGAGTCCTGTAAGGCCACATGGCTAGTAAGTCACAGAGCCAGGACCGAAACATGAACCTATAGCAATCCAGTGCACCTGGAAAGATACAAATGGACCCGTCGATTTATGTCCCAATGCAGCTGAATATGGGGACAGAGAGAAAGGAGGCAGGGAGGTGACAGGAAGGCAAATGGATCCTACCCACCTGTGTAAGCACAGATGAGTCATTTCACATCCTTGAGCCCCCACAGAAAGTGGCCATCAGAACCGCATCATCAATGTTAAGTGAACAAAAAACCCTGCAAAACAGAATCTGCTCTCTTCTCTCAGCTCTGTTTTTAAAAATGTCTATCCATCAGTGCGTGCGTCTGTAAGGTCGTCTCTCTTTCTCAGATCTAACTGCTTATCTGTCTAAACATCAGGAGGGCATAAACAAAACATATTTATGTGGCAAGGATACAGGTGATTTTAATTTTCTTGGTGCATTTCTCCATTTTCAAACTTTCCTGTAAAGAAAAAAACGTGTTATTTATATTACCAAGAGAAAACACAAGTCTTACAAAAATATTGATCTTGTCGGGCTGTTGCAGGATGCCTGAGACAATGAGGGAGCGTGATGGAGCCAGGGTTCTGCAACCCCACAGATGTGAGCTCATTTCCCTGTCCCTGGCCTCTGATCGCCGGCACGCTTCCTGCTGTCTCTGAGCCTCCTCTTGCTCGTAAGTTGAATGGGGACAATATCGATTCTTGGGTCGGCAGGAGGGTTTAATGGGGTTACCTATTTAAATGTCTCCCATGGGGTCGGGTACACGGGAGTCACTCCCCCAATGTCAGTTCCTTTGCCTTCGCCGAAAATTCCAGCTGTATCGTCTGCAAGCCTTTGAGACGTACAGGCCAAAACTGCAGCCCAGGAGAACTCCTGAACAACACTGTTTATTTATACAGCGAGAAGATTGAAATCATTATGCTTTGACTGGCAGCAGCTACTTATAGGCCTTGTT
Organism: Grampus griseus; assembly: GCF_964374135.1. Lineage (NCBI taxonomy): Eukaryota > Metazoa > Chordata > Mammalia > Artiodactyla > Delphinidae > Grampus > Grampus griseus. The sequence goes on along the minus strand of NC_139018.1, from coordinate 6,090,257 downwards.
CCCAGCGAGCTGTTGGGATCAGGGCTCTCCCCAACAGATTTACCAACTCCTGGGCTTGGCCATAAGCTCCACGGATGTCTGTGTGGGCCTCTGCTTCCCAACCACGTGAAAGCGGAATCCCTTCCCTGTTCTATTAAGTGAAAATCATTGCCTACAGTAAACAAAGAAGGAGAGGGAAGGGGTCAGAGAAAACCCTCCCAAAATGATGGGGTGGAGCTTGGCGGCAGGAGCAAAGGCCAGCATCCCTCCACGCAGCTCAACGTGCTGAGTCTAAGAAGGACTAATTATGGATTTCATCACAGGTCCTGGATCTGCCAGAGGCTCATCTCTCTGTGAGTCCTTGGACATCACTCCAAATGCTGATGGAGCACAGATTCTGGATAAAGCACCGGGGTGTGTATTGTGGGTGTGAACGGACAAGATCTGGATAAAGCCTGGGAAAGGACATGCCAGGTAGGGAAATCAGCAGGGGCAAAGGCGGAGAGGCGGGAACAGTGAGTGGCTCCACTGGATGGAGCATGGGACAAGAAAGAACCAGCACGAGGAGGTTAAATACAATCCACCAGGAATGCTGGCACCTAGGAGATGACCCATAGATGCTCACTGGCCAGACATGTATATACTTTGGGAAAAATTAGGATGGAAGGGGGTCTCCAGAAAGGAGAATGTTGAAGCTTTATTTTTTTCCTCGAAGCTTCGACCTTCCCCAGTGTGCAGAGCTACAGGAAACCAACCTGGGTCTTCTAGTCCTGGGGGAATGTGGGGTCCATACAAGTCCCTTCTGCCTCCAGGCCAACTGAAGCCATTTTATGAGGGCCCACGTACTCTGCAAATACCTTACGCCAAGTTTTCCAACAGGGCATTGAGTAAAACCCAGACTATTTCTCTGATATATTTTTTTTAAAACTTTCCTTTAAGTTCAACATGCATTTGAATTCAGGGGAAACATGGACCACATGTTTTTAATCTATCAACACTTAAATCATCAAAATGTTGGAGGCTATTGGTTTGGAAGCCACAGGAACACCAGAGCCTTTTTAAGACTTTCTTCTCCTTTTCTAGCAATCAGGAAGCAGCCTTTTTCCAAGAGGAAACCAAATTTCGACTCCAAAGGGGCTGCTGCGTTCAGTGCCAAACCTGGCATGCTCCAAGGCCAAGCTGGCTCCAGACCTGTTGCAGTGGCCGAGGAGAAGGGGTGTGCAGGCTAAGAGGCCCCCCTCTCCTCGCCCACCCTGTGCCACCAAAGACTCGGAGGAGAAAGGGAGGAAAAGGGAAAGAAAGAACGGCCACGGGCTTGAAGGCCAAGGCCCAGCAAGCGGTGGAACCACAGGCCAACCTAGAGGAAAATGCAGATCCTGGTTCCAGACACGTGCCCTGTGTGGACCACGGGTCGCTTCATCTCTGCTTCCACTTGGGAGAGTGGAAATCGACCCCCACTGCACGGAGCCGTTCCATAAGAGGACAAGAAAATGAAGTAAGATGAAACAAGAGTAGATGCAAATATACATCAGGAAACACACATGCCAGGAACACACCTGACCGGACAGTATTCCATTCGCTTTTCCCACACTCGGGGCCAGACCCTGCCTCTGATCATCCTGGCACCTCCATCCCACCTGCCGCCCTGTCCCATCTCTGCCTCACTGGCTGGAACAACGTCGGCAGGGATACTGCAACTCAGGCCACCAAAGGGTGAATTGGTAAAGGTAGGAAGCCCCCCAGAGCCAGGACCACAGAGAGTCTATTGCGTAGTGAACAGAACTACCTTCTGATCTCAACGAGAGCTCCTCGATAAGAAATGGTCCAACCCTGTCCACCTAAGATTTATTCTGTGGCCCATTTCCTGTCATTTTCCCAGAGCAGGGGTCTGCTTGTGTGTCATGGTGACACAGCCACCCCCTACCCTCCCTGGCTTGAGATAGAGCATCCCAACTCGTGCTCTCACCCATGGAAGCATGTTTGGGAGAATTGTGTTTACATTGGTGTTAGAGCTGAGGTCTACACGAGCAGCCCTCCCAGGCCCCCACCCCCAGTCAACATCCCTGTCCCCAGGACCTACAAAAGTCTGGGAGAACCCATCCCTACTAAGTAATTTGCAGTCTGAAGAAATGGACAGTAGCACAGACCCTGGTGTCAGACAATTTAGGTTTGATTTCTGGCTCCATCACCTCTGAACTATGTGGCCCTGATCAAGTTACTGAACATCTCTGTGCTCCAAAGCCCTCTACTGCAAAATCGGATAATAATAGTCTCCACTTAATAAGACTGCTGTGAAAATTAAATTAGTATACACAAATCACCAAGAACAATGTCCAGCATATAGTGACCCTGTGTGTGCTTGCTAGCCTCATTGTTAGTATTATTGGCTCACAGTGACAAAATCTGTAGGCACAAAAAAAGCACACGGCACAGAGGAAGCTCTCAACAAACATTAGTTGTCTTCCTTCCTCTCTGTTGTGTTACTCCTGCCCACCAATAGCAAACTCCGGCCATCTGAGAAGCCTGAGATCATGGGATTTGAATGCTGGGGGCGGGGGCCGGTGGTGAGGTCAGATGCTCTTGTCCAAGTAGTGCCTTTGGGATATTTTGCCTCTCTTTATTTTTCTTTGTAATTCACCATCAACAGTTGAGTCTCCAATGCTTTGAAATCTCCTAGGAAGACGTTCCCACTTATGTCAGCAGCCCATCTCCCGAGAATTGAAGATGCAGAGAGCAAATGCCCTCAACAGTCTGGACCACCCACGACAGCGCCCTTGACCAAGCATCCCCTCCCATCAGCTAATTGAGGCTTGGAGAGGAGGCCAAAGGATGCTGGGCAGGGTAGGGAAGGAAGACAGGGAAGGAGATGAGGAGATAAAAGGGGAGTTGGTCCAGGAGGAACTGCAAATCTTAATCTTTTCGTTCTGCCGTCCCATCGAGAAAGGAATCATCACTATTTGATTAAAAGTTGTTTTAAGATCGTCAGAGAAAGTTCCATTAAAAACAACAGGTCTGGCAGCTAGAGGAAAGGATGAGCGAGGCCCTGTCTTGGAGACAAGAATTAAGCATCAGAGTCAACCAAAGGTATCTCAAAGGAGCTGAACATTTCCCAGCATTCAAAATCTTAAAACAAAAAAGAAAAAGAAAAGTGTTGCAACGGCCATTGTGTCAGGGAGCCATATGTCACTCTGACAGTTGGGAACAGCTCTGACCAGAGAACAAGACGTGAAGACAGTCTTGGTGGATCCCGTCTTTCCTGTTGTCGTGGTGGGGATGGATGCAAGTGCGGACGGGCCAGCTCATTTGTATGGAGATGAACCATCACCATCGGCCCCCTCCTCTCACCCCCAGCTGCAGGTCTCAATCCCTGGCCCAAGAGCTGACGCCAAGGGAAGGATAACTGGATGCCAGCGGTCAGCCGGAAGTAGAAGATGCAACATCAGCCGAACTTGGGTCCAACCCAACACATTTAAAGAACCCGGGGTCACGGGAGGGAGGAGTGGAGAGGGGGCTGAACCCAAGGCACAGGCACAGACCTCCAGCCTTGGAAGCCACGGACACCACTGCCGACCAGGAGCTTTGTGTGCTCCCTGCAGAAACAAGGACAGCGACGGAGCCTGTGCTGGTTGTCAGCAGGAATGGTGAGGCTTCCCCAGACCAGGCCCAAAGCAGGCACTGAAACGAATACCTGTTCAGGCTGAATCTGAGCATTTTCCTCCTCAGCATCCCAAGACCCTGTTTCCCAAAGAGCCTATGTTCTCTGGTGATTTGTAAGAGAGAGAGGGACAGACAAAGAGATACAGAAGGAGATGGAGAAAGGAGAGAGAGCAGAAAGAAAAGGAAAGAAGGGAAAAGGAAGAGAAGAGAAAACAAAACAAAACAAAAAGATAGGAAAAGACTTCCTGTGGTTGGACAAGTTAGAGAACTGGAGAGTTAGACAAAGTTAATGCCACGATGACAGCAGATCTTTTTCAGGTCCTTAAAGTGCTGGCATGCCTTGTAAGTCTCCAAGGAGGTAACGTCTGTCTCACCCCTGCCTCATTGACCTCCTTCCCCACACACCGTCCTTCCAGGCACACACACGATGGATGAGACATGCCATAGAGGGGGCTGCAAGGAACCTGCTCTGGGAGGGGCTGCAGTCAGGCTGGACCACGTTGAGCTGGGTCATCCTGGGCATCTGGGCTGCCTCATTGTGAATGAGGTGCCTAACTTCTCTCTATGCCTCATTTTACTCATCTGAAAAGTTGGAATGATAAGACCCAGGCCCTCAGGTGCCTAGGAGGGAAGAAAATGGGCTCATGGATGCGAAGAGCATGGACTCACCACTAGGAGGGTAACTTACACTGATTACACTCTTGGGCCATCATATGCCCTGGCTGCCCATGGAAGGGTACTGGCTGGTGATTAATAGGACTCTCACCTCATCCTTTCCAGAAAGTCCAAGGCAGGTCTGGACCAACCAGAACCTGGTCTCTCATCTTGTCTGGAAAAAGTCACTTTGGCTTTTTGAACCTGGGTTTTCTCATCTGTCAAATGGGTCTACGAGTCCCACCTCCAGGACTGGAGCTGAAAGAGGACAAGAAATGAGACCTGGCTTGTCAGCTTCAGAGAACCAAATGGTCAGGAGGGAAATGGATGCTTTCTGGGGGGGGGGGGGGTCCGGGGAACTTTCCAGGCATCTCACATCACACACACCCTCGTGCCAGGCACCTAGAAACCTTCCAAGCAGTCATTCTGAGGTCAGGCCTGGGAGGCAACTCAAGAAAGGAGACAGTCACGGGTGAGAAGATAAATGAGATGGGAAGCTGTTTGTCTCGCAAACAGGAGTGGATGTTCAATCAATCCATCCAGAATCAAGGCCAGGATTTATGACCAAGTCCTCTCTCCCCACCCGGAAAGTCCTTCATATTTTGTAATCTGGCACGTCCTTAAAGGCCTTCAGATGGAACCAGAAACAAGTTCAGTCCTGAGTAGCATGGCCACGGCTTAGATGAAGCAAGATCCACCTTCCTGGGACTATTTCACTCCTGGGACAGACACCCTGAGCCCTGCAGGTGACTTGAACAAGGTCCCCAAAGAGCAATGGAAAAAAACAGTGTAAGTTCAAAGTCAGAAAGTGCTGGCTTCAAATCCAAGCCTCACAGCTTCGAATCTAAATGTCGTTTGCTCACCTTTCCAAAAGGCGTCTTCAGGTTGCCGTGCAGTCAGTGTGGGAGCTTGGGTCACTTCCCCACCCTCCACCCCCAGCTGGGAAGCCAGGGGCTCAAAAATGGGTATGAGCCTCCCAGAGAAGCTGCACGGCCCGGTCAAAGGGCTTGGAAAACAACTTAGGCGTTTCCAGGAAAAAAGCGGAGCCCAGCTTGGGGCCATGGAAAGCACGGTCCCCAATGTTGAGTCAGCCTTGAGTCATGAGCTAAAAACATGCTTTTGCCAATTGCAGCTCTAGGCAGCCATAATTAATACAGGGCTGATGAAAACTGCATTTTTCACTCAACAGAGGAGGGTATTTCAGGTAATTAGACATAACCTCATGTATCGGTAACTCGCCTCCACACATGAGCTCTGGCCGCCATGTCCAGGCCCTACCTCCAAAAATAACTTACACCAGCCTTAACCAACAAGATGTGTCTGATTTCAAAACATTACCCTTCCTCCTTAAGTATATTGAGTGTAAAATGCTAAATACATTAAGGCCCTTAATGGGTTTGTCCTAATCCGCCGACACCTCTCTGAGAGCATCTTTGTACCTGGGCCAGGCAGCCGCCTTGTCTTTGAGGATGACTCTTCTCTGAGCTGACCCCAGTGCAAAGCATCCTGTGGGCTGGAATGAAGTGGGGGAGAAGTATTTTGATCCATCATCCGTTCGTCACTCATTTACTCACACCACAGCTACTGGGGGCCCACCATGTGCCGGGCTCTGGGCCGAATAAGAAGCTAAGAGCCCGACATAGAGGAATTTACACTCGATGCGGGTGTTAGAGGCCTAGGTGTGCTGCTTCCTTTACAGACGGGAACCCTAAAGCCCAGACTTGCCCAGATGCACCCAGAAAGTGGATGGCGGAGTGAGGGAGAGCAGCTAGGGGCCCGCCTCCCAGCAAGCTTGGAGGCCTCAGGAATCCCAGCTGTGCCCGCCCCCTCTCCTGTGAGGCAAGGACCGCCCCTCCAGCCTCCACTGGGCACACAGAGGTCACCAGGTGTGGCTCAGTGGAGGCCAGGCACGCTCCTGCCAGGTGATTACTTGCAGAGAGAGGTCCTGCCCGCCAGGCTCCTGACTAACCACCCATCCCGCCGTCCAGGCCCTGCCCGTCTGCAGGACACTCCCGGGAGAGCTTCCCCTGGTTCCCATGACTAAGGTGGCCCTCCCAGGACAGCGTTATCCTTCATTCCTTGCCGATGTCGCAATGTCCAGCCAGATGAGGCAAGAGGGACATTTGGTGTCTACCGACACTTCCAGAGAAGCCCAGGGAAATTGCCCAAAGCCAGAATCCCTAAAGGGCCGACTCCCAGCTCCCCTGGTCCCCACCACGTCTTTCTTCAGCATTGAAACCCCCTTTCCTGTTTTTTTTAAACTCTCACAACCTCTACAGAGAGATGGAAATAAAAATAGCAGTTCACACTGGCTAAGTAAGACACGAGGCCCTTAGCACCAGCATCTGGGGGACGGGGGACAGGGGGTGCTGTCAGCGCAGTTTTGCACATTTTACTCCAAGAATCAAAGACTTTAAGGAATTTCCAAGGTCACCCAAGGAGTGCAGGCAGATCTGGCTCTGAAAACAAAAGGTCTCTCTAATCATGGCAATAATAATACCAGCTAACAGTGGGAGCTGACTCTCTGCTCAGCCCTTGTGGGTGTTGCTCTTTAATCCTCACAGGCCACACAGGAGTGAGGAACTCTGTTCACACCCAGCCCTCCAAAGCTCCAGCACAATCGTCTGCCTGCTGGGCGGTACTACCCGCTGGGTCCCGAGTCCCTGTGTGCCTACGGGCAAGTCGCTTCCCCTCTCTGGGCTTCAAGTTTCCGTCAGTGAAATGGGACATGGATGCCTCCCTCACAGTAAAGGGAACAAGAGAACCTGGTCAGGACAATGTTCTCTTCTCTTTTTGTCTCCGCCTCCAAGCCCACATCTTGCTGAAAACCCACATACTCTCAAAGCTTGGATGAATCCCACCAGTTCTGGAGACCCCAGGAAGAGCAGCCCAGTCGTGACTCTCATGCTAAGGAAGTGATGCTCTCTTGTTAGCAAAGGGAGCCATGAGGGATTTTTGGCCAGTGTACTAACAAAAACTACCTTTAGAAAGATACACTTCACAGTGATTTGAGCAAAAGATTGGACCCAGGAGAGACCTGGAGAGACGAGGAGGAGAGTGCAGGATTCCAGGTAAGAGATGAAAACAGCGCAGAAGCCATGGATGGAAAAGTGACTGTGGACATAAATCCAATAGGACAGGGTATAGGGCCATTATTGGGGGACAAAATTGCCCCCAGCTGAAAACCAGTGTCATCTATAAAGGGACACTTTCAAATTCAAGCCCTCAAGTTTCTCACCTAACACTCATAAGATTTTTAAGAAGTAACAATAACAGTGAGGGCTTTGCACTCAGGCCCCAGGACAAAGCTGCCTCACGGCTCCCCGGCCACGAGGCCGTAGGTAAGTGGCTGCAAATGTTGCCTGCTACAGGGTGCTCGTGTCTGTAGAATGGAAGTGGGGGGGGGGAATGGAAGACCCCCAGGGACAGGGCTCCCACCTGCACAGCCAGTCAGGAAGCTACACGGCCTTCCCAGGAGGGTCTGGGCCATTGGGCCGCTACCACTTTCTGGCCCGAGTCCCCGTGATAGAGCTGGCAGGGATGTTACTGCTTACAAAAGAGGGTGGATCCAGGTGAAGCAAGAGCTGGGACCTGCCTGAGGGGCTGAGAGCTGCCCTGAGCCCTGCCTGGCTGACGAGGAGCTCTCACTTTCTAGAAATCTCTGCCTCTCCCGAGACATTTGCATCGCGAGCGTTCACAGGACCCAGGGCCCTCGGTATTTCCTGGTTCTCCTTGTCTGGAGGCAGCCGGCGTGGAGTGACCTTCCAGGCTATTCCGTGAAACTCAGCCAGCTCTGTGAGGCCTCAGGAGGGCAGCCAGCCCAGGCCGCCGCAGCCCTTCTTGGGAAATTGCTTGTCCGAGTCCATCTCGTCCACCACGGGCAGGTATTTATCAGGTGGGTGTTGGCAGGGAGGATCCAGCTGGCTAAAGAGTCAGTCATAGGATTACAACACTGGGAGGTGCTTGAGAAATCATCGTCCACTTTGCTCCAGCCCAGAGAGGGCGAGAGATCAGGAAACACGCGGACAGCTCGTGTCCTGCCTGCTGACAGAGGCCAAGAGAAAGCAGAGCCCAGAGAGGCAGAGCTGGTCTCCTGAGAGCTCAGCCAGTAAGGGGTTGCACTCAGCTCTCCCCGACTTCAAAGCTGGTTCCAGAAGCCGGCACCCCCTTCCAGCTGGCTTTACCAAGGGGCTCGTTTTGGTGCCATCCCCCTGAGCTCACGTGGAACCCTCAGTGAAAGGCTTTTTAGCTAAAAGCCCAACCACGTAATCCCACCTGGCATTTGAACCAACTTCCACTGGGCGACGCACATGGGAAACCGGCCATTGGGTAGCATGGCCAATGGATCCAGTCAAGACGGGAGAACACATTATAGTCGTTAAAAATCATTAGGATGGTTGGGCTCTGAGGTCAGATCGGCAAGATAAACACACTTGGAGGAACTAGTTCTGCCTTTTCTTGCGGCCGCTCTCACTCATCCAGGCCGGGCACCCAGACAGACAGACTCCCTCCCCCAAGAACCTGCCGCAGGACTCTGGGCAGTGCCCCGCTCTGCTGCAGTGCTAAGCAACTTCTTGAAAAGCAATGTCAGGGACTCGGTTACTTTCCCGTGGTCTTTTGCAAATGGGCAGGATAAAAAGACACCCCACCCCCAAAGAAATGTCCTTTGATCAGTCTCCTCCGAGAAGTCCTCGAGCCCACCTGTGCCACCCTTTACACGCAGAGGCAGAAAGAGGGATGCAGTTCTGCACGGGACAAATCACTCTGGGTTGTATCTGCTCGTCCGCTATCCCCACAAGAGACCAGCAGGCACTAAAGGGCAGGGACCACCTCTTAGTACCAAGGCTGCTGCCATTGGCTCCATGCACCAGGCATTTTACATGCATTAGCTTTAATCCTCACCGACAACCCTACAAGGGAAATATTATTATCCTGATTATCCAAATGAGGAAACTGAGGGCTACAGAGTTAAAATGACTCACTGGAGGTCACGGTTAGTAAATGGCAGGGACCTATCCGACCCGAGTTTGCCCTTTCCCGCAGCCCCAAGCTCCCTCCTTCCTCTTTTCGGCATCCCTGGGAGCAGCACAAGACCTCACACATAGTAGGTGTTGGTCACCTGTTTGCAGAATAAGTGAATGAGTGAGTAATGAATAAAATAAATTTGAAAACTTCAGTTACTTAATTTGCATCTTCCAAGATGAGTACATCAGTGCGGCTGTGAGGAAGAAAACAGACTGTTGATTAAATAGTCTCCTGGATTTTTGAACTCAGTGAAAACAATCTCTAAATAATTTTGTGACTTTTGGCCTCTTCTTAGCACAACAAAAACATTTTAATTAAAGCTTATTCCTAAGCCAACTTTTCTTTCTTAAGAGATGGGGAGCATTTAATGTTCACTGAGCATCTACTATGGATACGTACACCACTGTCAGCACACTCGCTCTTCCCAGCAAATGGGTATTGTTACCAGGTTCCAGAGGAGGAGACAGAGGTTCAGAGTGGTTACATAACTTGCCTGGGGACACACAGCTGGGTGAAGACAGGAAGGTCCAAGACCTGGACCGTGTGAGTCCACACACTGCCTCTAAACACCTTTCAGCCGCAACCAAGCTTCCTCTCTCTCTTAACACAGCGATCTGCAAGACAGCCTCTTTCCAGAGTCATCCTTCATCCAACAGGCCTTCTGATTATGTGCTCCTAGGGAATCAGAGAAGCAGAGACACCCAAAACAAATGAATAAAGAGAAAGAACCCAAAAGTCGAAAAAGAAGCTGCTTGTTTCCAGCACTCATTAACGTTTAGTGTCATTTAAAAAAACAAACAAACAAACAAAAAACAAGGGCTTCCTTGGTGGCGCAGTGGTTGAGAGTCCGCCTGCCGATGCAGGGGACACGGGTTCGTGCCCCGGTCCGGGAAGATCCCACAGGCCACGGAGCGGCTGGGCCCGTGAGCCATGGCCGCTGAGCCTGCGTGTCCGGAGCCTGTGCTCCACAACAGGAGAGGCCACAACAGTGAGAGACCCGCGTACCAAGATTGTCTCTTGTGGTTTGAGTGTTGACTGTGGAATGGCAGGTGTGGGATGGAGAGGAGACCTCAATCTTCTCAGTATTAGGGCCACAATGTCCAGCCTTGTCTCTCCCAGCAAACGAGTCTCCCCAAGGAAATGTTTCCAGTGCCGGGAGGGGCTCCAGTCAGTCAGTTCTGGCAGAAGGGGCTGTGCACAGGGGAGCAACCCTCCCACACGCCCCCATCCAGGGGATCCCTACCCCACTCCTGCCCCCAGCCCGGCAGCCAGCTCGGGGGCCCGTCAGGAGCATCCTTGGCAAGCAGCCATCCCAGCGGCAGCTGGAACCTGGCTACTCTCCACGCGGGCAGTAAGAGTCACGGAGCAGTGGATCCCTCACCCTGGAACCAGGCAGAAAATGCCCTGTGTCTCGTCACCTTCCCACCCTGGCTGCCAGGACCCGGCCCAGTCTTGGAGATGCTGAATAGGCCGTTTGTGGTGAGATCAAAGGGCCACCTGCGGGAAGCGCCCCACTGCCTGGAACAGGCCCAGGCTGCGTCCTGCCCCAGCACCCGCCTCCCACCTGCCAGACCCAGGATCCTCCAAACAGCCCACCTTGGCCAGGCATCACTCTGCCCCCGCCTCCTCCTGACGGTTCCCTTTCTAAAGACACCTAATCACCCTCCCCAAGTGCCAGGCTCTCGCAGGCCTCCCTGCCTCACGTGTGCTGTTCTGTTTGCTCCCCTTCCTTGCTTTCTGCAGCCAGAGGGTTCAGGCACCAAGTTAGGCAGAGTTCCTCCTCCGGTTCCTCAGGGGGGTTCAGGGCTCGCAGAGGGCAGAGCAAGCTCCATCATTGCCGCCTGGTTCCCCGCCAGACTGCCCTGGGTGAGGAGCTCCCCGGGGGTCTTCATTGGCCACAGGGTTGCATGGAGACCTGGAAGTCCCGGCACAGGCCTTGTGCGGTTGCATCAGACTCTAGCGGGCTGAACGGGAAGGCAGAGGACACCTCCACCTCGTTCTCAGAGAGAGAGACTCAGTAAAGAATGGATGAATGCGCGCCGCTCAGAGACGCGTCTGGAAACAAGCTTAGATGGACCATTTAACAGCGAACCCCACGTAGACCCAGCCCTGCTGCAACCCTGTCTTAACCACGTCGTATCTCACTAGGACCACTGCCCACTGGACAGCTTCTGCTCTTGTGCCCCCAGTAGGTCCATGCCAAAACCACTGTCATCTTTCGAAAAGGCCAATCTGATCACGTGACACATCCCTACCAGAAACAAGCGCTTGGCCCTCGCCAGTGCTTTGAAGGCACAGACAGACTCTCCACCCCAGCACACAAGCCTTGAAGCCGGGCTCCCGGGCTCCCACCTTTTGGACATGGAGGCATTTGTCTTTTCCTACCCTTTTACCATTTTCCTCTTCCTCAGTTTACCCCAGGGTCCCCCCAAGATGTCACTGAGCCTCTGGCACAGTGAGAAGGTCATTTTTTCCAGAGTCCCCAGCTCTTACTGGCAATACCCTCACTCGAATGTAAGCTCCGTGGGGCAGGACTTTGTCTTGTCCACTATGCTGGGCACACACACAGCTGTTTAAGGTGCACATGTGCGTGAACGGCCCTCCACCTTGTCGACCATCTCTGTAGAGGCGACCCTGGGAGATGCGAGATGGCTTTAGCGCTCTTGATCAGCTCCTGGTCTGTCTGGTTCTTTCCCCTGTGATCTCCTGGGGGCAGAGAGCATGATCCCTTCACCTGCCCCGCCCCCAGCCCAGAGCTGTGCTCCCTGGGCTTGTATTTTGAACAAATGAAGGAGTAGCACCTACTGTGTCAGAGGAGCCCACAGGCCCAACATGCCATTCCTGTGCACTGCCCAGAACCCCCAACCGCGGGGGCCAGTCTGAGACCTGGGGACCTGCCGCTCTGCCCCATTTGATTTTCCATTGGTCCTGCCCCAGCCCTCCTGTCCCACCTTTTCTGAAAGCGAAAATCTCAACTGAGTTGAAAGTGAATTGTGGCCAGCTGGGTCGTGAAGGGATGGAGACCCACTCTCCTACTAGGAAGAATGTGTGTTTGCCTTTTGGCAGAGAGGATATTCCGACTGATCATTTTTTGCTCCGCCCCAGCTCTGGACGGAACTCCAGCCCCAGGCCCCACCCTGCAAGACAGAGAAGAATGGTTTTAGGGGTGAGACGTCACCTTTCAAATCCCTTCTCAAAGGCCACCTGCTCCTGGAGGTCCTTCTGGGTCCCCTGGGGAAAACCGCTGAGGGCTCTGGGCTCCCCCAGGGCATCACTTACTCCTGCCCCGTCATGTGTGACCCTGTGCTTGTACAGTCTGATGGCCCTGTACCCACGAGTGTTCCTTCAGGAGGGGATTATGAGCTCTTCCTTTTTATGTCCATCTGTTCCTTTAACCAGCCAGGCTTTTACTCTCTGCCCTGTCCTGGGCTAGGCACCGGGCGCACAGAGTTGAGTTAAATGTGTGCCCTCCAGCAGCTGACGATCTAGTGGGAGTCGGACGATCACCCCTCACCATGCGGCATGATTAGAGCTCTAAGGGTGCCAGCACCGGGCTGTGATGGCAGAGCAAGCCCCTGACCAGACCAGAAGGACACGCAGGTTGGGAAATAATTCTTAGAGGAAGTTGACATCTGAGTGGGGTTTTCGAGGACGGATAAGAGTCTGTGGAGCCGTAAAGAAGGGAACGTGGTGTTCAGTCTGGCTGACTACAGCAGCCCTGGACAGCCCCATCACGTGAAGGGGCCCACAAAGCATGCTAAGACATTTCTTCTTTTTCTTGTTTACCTTTCCAAGGTACCAAAGAAGGGTTAGGCCAATGTGTGAGACACAGAAGGTGTTGAGAAAGCAGATGTGTGCCATCCATTCAGTTGGATTTCTCCCTGCTGCCTCCTAACCCCCATGAGATTAGAAGCTTCTGGATGCCAAGGTCCAGACACTTGTGTGTATTTGTGTGCATCCCCAGAGCGATGAACACAGTCATGACACTCCACAGACACTCACTCAATATTTGCCTTGACCAACAATTGCACGATGCATTGGGTTTGGCCAAGCACCCGTGACACTGGGTAATTTTACCTGCCCCACGCTTGCCAACGTGCTAGGCACTCTGTATGTGCTACTCACCTGATGTCATTTGTCACCAGTAACACCACCACAAGATTGACATGCCACCTCTATTTTGCAGGTGAAGAAACTAAGGGTCAGGGGGCAACTGGCAGGTCTATCTGACTGTGTGACTCTAAACTTCCACATCGGTTCCCATTTCACAGGTTAGACAAACTGAGCTCACCTCCCTTGCCCAGGTCGACAACAGTGAATTCAGAAAAACAGCCCCGAAGCATGACTTGTTTGACTTGGCAGAGTGCCCAGCTCAAGAGCGCTGGGTACGCACACATTTCATCACTTGCGACCCTTTCATGGCGAATCCTCCGGGGACCCAGCAGCTGACCAGCTCCAGCCGTTCGGGCTTGCTGAGGCCAAGCGGGATCTGTCAGCCTCTGTCTGCCAAGGTCCCGGCCACCAGGGAGGGCCTGGCACCCTCTTGCCCACCCCCTGTGCAGCGCTGACTTGGGGAAGACAACCTCCCAGCAAACTGCCTGAAGCCCAAGAGGTGAGATTAAAGGCATCCAAGTCGGCCCCCACCCCACCTGGATCTACGAGGCCACAGGGCTGAGACTTGCCCTTGTCACAGTCCTGTCACCTATGCCTCAGTTTCCACACCAATGGAAGGGAAAAACCGCACGGACCTTCCTGGACGTTGGGAGGATGAAGGGAAATAGCAGCATCGACCAGCCCAGCTGCATCAGAGACTCCTGAGGGCACCTTAAAATGCAGGTTCCAAGGCCGGTCCTGCCATCTGATCCTGGGGCCCAGGGAGCTGTATATCTAATGGACTCTGCAGGTGATTCTGGTGGGAAGCCAGGTGGGGGATGCAGTGAGATCATCTCATCAACAGTGAGACCATCTCACTGTAGGAGACCCCGACACCCCCAACACCCATAGGGCCCAGGAAATGTCGTTAGTCCCTCCAACTCCAGCCAGCCTTAAGCCTCTCTCTGATGGTATCACCTGTCTAGGGACCAGGGCATCACCCCTCCCTCCCCTCCCCTCCCCACTATCGCATCTGTTTTCTCTCCGACAAGAACCTCGGAACCTCTGACTCCATTCCCCTCTCCTTCATCCCTGTAGTGGCCACTGGGACCAAACCCTATTCACTCCTCACTCCTCCCGGCCTCCAGCCTCCCCCAGTCCATCCATCCTGCCATATTCCTCCACCCCATACATGGCCCTGCTCCCATCACCCCTTTCGGTGGACGCTAACATCCTGTAAATTCAGACTCTTTCACCAGCAAGGAATTGAGTCAGACTTCCCAACTCACCTGTCCCTCCTGGGCTACCATCACCCAGGGCTCCCATCAAACCCACACTCCTGTTCTTCTCCCCTGCACCCCCTACTTCCAACCTGCATGCTTTCTCCTCTCCAGCCTCACTCCTCCTCCTGGACCTCTACCCGCTGCCACCAGCTCCACCAGTCCCAGTTCTAGCCCCCCATCAAGGCCATCTCAAAGGTCACACCCTCTACAGAACTGCCCCTGGGTTGCTTACAAGCACTGTGCGCCAGCACTGCCCCAGCCCCCTCACCGGCCACACTCCGTCCCTGTGTTCCCCTTCCTCTCCCCATCCGCCTTCCAGCATCCTCCTCTGGGCCCGGGAAGCTGCTCTGCAAACTAATAGCCCTGGGTCCCCAGCTCTCTCCCTCACCCCCACCTCCCCGGGTCTCCCTCCTTCCCTCCCCGCCCACCTCCAGCCCAGGGCACTGGGCACTGCAGTATCTCTTAGAATCTCCCTTCTCCCTGCTCTCCCCTTTGCAGATGGGAATTCTCCCCAGATGACCCAGTTCGAGGGTGCCATTTCCCGCCAGGGCCTGACCAGTATACATCCTGTACCAAAAACAGCCACGTTCAAATGGCCACGTCAATTGGGCCCTTGAAAACCACCTGCTTCCTCGGGTAGATCATGCCACTTCTCCATCCAGCTCCTGGGGCACTGCTATCTCCCTTTCTAAATCCCCAGGATGTCCAGGGGCGAGCTCAGCTTCTGGGGAGGAGGGAAGCTTCCTTGTCTGGAAACAGGAAGGCAGGACTGGCCCTGAGCTGTCGGAATATTGGAGCCCATGCCCTTGAGAGAACAGGGATGTATGAGTTTCCCAATTAATGCTCACTTCTAGAGGATGCTTCTACAGACCTCTGAGTGGAAGAAAGGATGGGGGGAATGGAAGAGTGGGAAGGAGGAGGTAGAAAGTCCCTGATATTTCACCAGACCCCCATGGGCAAACAGACACCTGAGGGGCTGGATTGCGTGCACCCCACCCACTCAGCATCTCGGGGAGAGAATGGGTGAATAAATGACTTGAAATTCCTACCAACTCAATGCTCACAGGTATATGATCTAATAATAATCAGATTCTAGAAAGACTCCAAGTTCGATTCTGCTCTGATCCTTGGAATGGCCCAGAAGAAATTTGACAGGAGCATGTCATAACCACCCAAATCTCCTTCTTGGTTTCCCAGCCACCGTGCACTCTGAAGACTCTTGCTCCAAACTCAAACCCCACGAAGATCAAAAGATCCCTGAATTCAGGTTCCAAAGAGACACAGACGTTATTGCAACATCCTGACCCATCTCGGACATGAATTCCATTAAAGTTCCATGAAAGAGTAAGTACATGTTTGAATTAATACCAATGTTTATTGGGGTTTAACAAACATCCACACCAGTATATATCTCCGAGCTTTATCTACATGTCCCTTATAGAGTTATTAAAACCCCAAAATATAATTTTAATCATCAGCAGGATTGTAATGAACACACAATCATGAGTCCCGTTCAATCGGACTCCTCAGATCCAGGAAGTAATTACTCATTCATGACACTTAATTTGAAGTGTTACCACAGATTTGTATCTCCTGAAGCCACAAGAAGTTAGATCATAGTATTTCTTGTTAGAACTTAGAGAGCAAGTTCGCTTCAGAGGGAGGATGGAGACCGGGTCCAAGAGAGGCGGGAAGAGATAGGAACAGCTGGGAACCAGTTGGGTGGCCTCCAAAGACGGAAGATGAGAGTGGTCCCCGGAGTGAGAACACCTCCCTGCTCCCGCCAGCACATCGGCTTTCTGCAGCGTGGCCTGGCACGGGCCTCCCGTGCCCGGGAGTCCCCAGGGTTGAACCCTTCCAGGGATGGAAAGCTCATTACCACAGAAAGAAAGGTGCCCCGTGTAACCTTGGAAAGTCACTTCTTCTCACCCCACCCCAGCAATCAGAGACTAGCCTCTTAATTTAAATATGCCATCTCCATCCACAGGAACAAGACTATTTTAAATAGGTGTCATTCCGCCAAATCTTTTCTACCTGCACAAAAATCACCCCCTTACTGAGTGCTTAGGGCCAAGGTCCAGTGGGGCACCTTGCCTGCTTCTGGGCAGTGGGTCTCACCTGGGGATGATTTTTAGCCCCCAGCACGTTTGGCTGAGCCAGGACATTTCGGGTTATTACAACTCAAGGTTACCACTGGTACCTACTGGGAAAAAGGCAGCAATACTGACATTCTACAAGCAACATTGTAGAATGTTGTTTGTAGACAGCAATACAACATTGGGACGGCAATACAATATTCTACAAGGCACAGGACAACCCCGTGTCCCCCAACAGACTCATCCAGAATATCAATCGTGTTGAGGTGGATAAAACTTGTTCTAGATCTAGATCTGGCCCCAACTCATTAAAGAATAAAACAGGAATGGCAGATAGTGTTCACGTGTGGTCTAATTTGATCTCTACCTCGTTAGTATCCCCATCCTACAGATGAGGAAACTGAGGCCCCTGATGGTTAAATAACTTGTCTGCAGTCGCACAGAAAGTGGCAGAGCTGAGTTGATCCATGATCCATCTGCCTCCCAAAATCTTCGTAAGACACAACACCTCATCCCAGGGAGCAAGTTGCTGAAGGTATGTCAGAGACCAAGGTCTTCTCTCAGAGGTAGAACTTCCAGACTTGTGTGTACTTCCAATTCATGCAAATCCAAGCATGTTTCACTATACACAGAAAACTCAGGTCACTGTGGGTCAAAAATTCCCTTGAAATTTGCCATGTTGAACCCTCTTGCAATGGAAACTGGTTTTCCCCCTAGTTTTGACCCCCAAACAGGACAAACCCTGTGTTCAGCCAGCTTTCACTGTTTAGAAATTTACACTGAACATCCATGGAAAGGCCATCTCCTGGAAGCTCTCAGGAAGTGGACAAACCTTGTGATTTCAAATAGGTGAATTCCGCTATGAGGCACAAAAAAATTCCATATTCTTTCTCCTTGAGTGTTGATCCAAAATCAGGTGCCTTGGGGAATACATTTGTCTTATATTCAACCCAGTTTTGAAGAGCACCTAGAAAAAAAAATGAACACACTCATTAAGAACTGATTACCATTTTCATTCATTGAAAGATATCCTCCAACAGACCCACAGGGTCACGCAGGAAGGGAAGGGGGCTTTGATGTGCTTAGTTGAGCTCATACGTATTGCAGGAGGGGACGCCGAGACACACGGAGGAAGGATTCACTCCAGGGGCTCTTTGGAGCGTGCCACAACAGACCCCCAACTCCCAGGACAGTGCTTTTTTGCATTCTGGAGCAAGGCTACTCTCATCTGAATACACCTCAATGTATGCTTATCGGAATCTGTTGTGGCCCAAAGCACTAAATATAATGGCCAGTTAGTGTCTCCAGTTGAAGGGAAAGAGGGGAGATGGAGGCAAGTGTTGAGCAGGCCCCTTTTCACAGTAAGTTCAAGGATATCTCATAGAAAAATGATGCTAAAAAGGGCCTCAGAGGGCATCCAGTCAGACTCCCACCCACTTACCCTGCAGGTGGAAAGACTGAGATCAAGAACCGTAAAGCTCCTTGAGCAGATACGTTGTCATGGTCAAATACCAGGTGCCCTCAAAACTAGAACTGACCCCCTTCTAACCACCCTCCTGATTAAGGAAATACTCGTGAAGATAGACACAAAGGAGGCAATAGAGAGAGAAAGGGAAGAACAGAATTGATACACAGAAAACCAGATCAGTGCAGTGGAGTATTGGCTGGAGAAATCCTGCCACCACCCAGGATAAAGGACCAATAGCCAGCATGATGAGCAAACTGATGATATAAGGCAAGAAAACTCTACCATAGTGACACAACATCTACAAAACAGGAAGTCCAGAGAGTCCAGGTCAGACAGGAAGTCAGCACTGACTTAAGGACTAACAGAAAAACAATTTCCTTGAGATGAAGAAAATCTCTCTTTGTGTTGAGGTTTCATGTTTTAAGTACTAGACAAAATTAAGGTGCCTAATGCCTTAGTGATTTTTTTTTCTTAATCTAAAGGATGAAAAGAAAAAATTCCACACTAGGGTAAAAAAATGATTCAGCATCAGACCTTTCCTCCACATTCCCAAATGACAGAACCCAGTGGAGCCTTCTCCATGGAACAGGAGAAACAGTGACCCAATAATCTATCCCTGCCAAGAAGCTGCTCATTGATGAAGCTAAGAAAAGGAATTTTCAAAAGGCAAGGACTTTGAAAGTATATCCTTCACTTGCCCTTGAGGAATTAAACAGTGACCTTCAAAGAAGTTCTCTAGACAAGTAAAAACTCTATCAAAATACACAAAAACCAAAAAGAGTATTGATGTTAAAGATATATAATATACATTTAACCTCGCTAATAAACAAGGAAATGTAAGTTAAAATAAATGAGGCATCATGTTTGCCTATTGATATGTTAATTATTTGTTTGATTTAAGTTCATAGTTGCTTATCTGACATTCCTGAAGTCAGATGTGTCTGTAAACTTAGAAATTTTCAGATTCTAGAAAGGAATGTTAGTGCACATGGGGAACATTGGCAACCATCCCACTAGGGTCTGAATGTTGGTGTCACACAGAGCACCCTAGTCCCCTCCTCCATGTGAGGACACAGTGAGAAGTCTGCATCTGGTAAGATGGCCTTCACCCAACCCTGCTGGCACCCTGATCTCAGACTTCCAGCCTCCAGAACTGTAAAAATAAACATTTGTTGTTTTTAGGTCACCCAGTCTGTGCTATTTGTTATAGCAGCCCAAATGGACTAAAACACCTCCCTCACCCTGAAATATGTGAAGTAGCACCCCCAAATCCAACACTGAGATAGTTCTAAGGCAAAACATGAATATTCACACTACATGAGATAAAATAGAGGCAATAAATATCTCCATGTCAACTGAGGTCAGATTCATCCACCAAATAAATGATGAAACAATTTTCATTTTCAGAAAATTTTGGATCTCAGAATTACAGATAAAGACTTGAAACCTGTAAATAATACCTAGGTTTGATAAGGTAGCTGGAAAAAGATGCTTTCTTGCTTCATGAATAGAAGTTTATATTCACAAAACCTTTTCTGGATTTTAATTTGGAATGTTTCAAAGCCTAAAAAATTAAGTAAATGTTCTTTGTTCTAGAAATCTGCTGCTAGATATTGATCCTAAGGAAATCATCAGAAATGGGTAGAAAGTCTCCACTTCAGGAAGTTCAACCTAGAATTGTTCAAGGTGTCCAAAAACAGAGATGGTTAGATAAATCATGGCACATCTTAAAAAGGAAAACTTGATAGGCATTAAAAATGACATGATGCAAGAATGTTCAATTATGTAGAAAGCTGATGACAGAATAATAAGTGAAAAAGAATTACAAATCAATTTATTCTGTATAATGCCATTTTATTAAAAAAAAAGAAAAGAAAGATTGGACTTTCCTGGTGACACAGTGGTTAAGAATCCTCCTGCCAATGCAGGGGACAGAGGTTCAACCCCTGGTCTGGGAAGATCCCACATGCTGTGGAGCAACTAAACCCGTGTGCCACAACTACTGAGCCCACACACCACAACTACTGAAGCCCGCGTGCCTAGAGCCAGCGTTCCGCAGCAAGAGAAACCACCTCAATGAGAAGCCCACACACTGCATTGAAGAGTAGCCCCTGCTCACCGCAACTGGAGAAAACCCATGCAGCAACGAATACCCAAAGCAGCCAAAAAAAAAGAGAGAGAGAGAAATATATGCAGAATGTGAGTACATACACAGAAAAGAAAGACTGGAAAGGTATATAACCAAAGATTGAAGATAGTGATCATCTCTGGGTAGTGTGAGTTTTTTTTTAATGATTGTGTTCTTCTTTTTGCAAATCTCTACCTTCTAAAGTTTCTATAATTAACATGCTAATTTTGATAATATAAAAATAATTATGAAAAATAAATAAAATGCCTTTTTTTGGTACAAAAATGAAGTGATCTGATTAAGAAAATATAGGACTACATTGGCAACATGCCAGACACAGACAAGTTATACAATGTGTGCTCGTACAAGGGAGGGAATTAATATAGTCTGGATGGTAGATTTATTTAATATTAGCATTGGAGGGGAAACTACCAAAGCTCCATTTACAGCTGGGAAACTGAGGCCTAGAAAGGAGGAGGAAGGTGGGACTTGACCTGAGGCAGCCTGAGTCTAGAAACTCCTACAATGACCCATACCTGACTGTGTTTTTTGTGACTTCTCCCCCTAAGTTCTATCTTCGAGAAATTGGCTGAGCTCAAGTGTGAGTACCAGGACTGTTCAAATGGTAAAATTCACCATAAAGAGGAAAAATTGATAAGAAAACATGAGGGTTCATTGTCTAGTTTCCTTTTGCTGCCCAAATTACACATGCAAATATAGACTTTGGAATTTCATCTGAGCTGAGGATATGTTGTCGTCTTTCCCTAGAGGACAAGGAAAAGGTCGCCTTTGAGGAAACCAGACAGGGGCCCCATAGCCAAGAGGACAGAAATCTCCATCACAGTTTCTGCAAATCTAGTCCCTTCCACATGACATAAAAGGTAGACTTGACTTCAGTGCAACATGGAAACCCAAAACTTTGTCACTGAGGCATAAAAGATATTAATTTTGGTAGCAAAAGATATTTATTCTTCATCACTGGTTCAACAAAGGGCTGTTTTCTCAGGTTAAAAATATATGTTCTCTCTTCCTCAATCATGTGATTCATGCTAGTAATAAATTACCATCCCTCATATACTGTCCTTTGATTACTCATGATCACCCCTGCTTCCAGAATGGAGAATCAACCCCATTAGCTCTTGCCTCAGTGAATGACTGGGCACAGGACAGATTCCTCTATGTTCTTATAAAATATTCCACACAAAAGAAATCATTCTAGGGACTTCCCTGGCAGTCCCGTGGTTAAGACTCCATGCCTCCAATGAAAAGGGTGCAAGTTTGATCCCTGGTTGGGGAACTAAGGTCTTACATGCCACCCAGCCAAAAAAAAATTTTTTTAATTAATTAATTAATTTAATTTAATTAATAATGATGAGATTCCTTGAAAAAAAGAAAAGAAATCATTCTAAATCTTGCCACTCCCACCACACATCCCCTTATAGCTCTGGGGAGAAGTGGAAGGGGAATTGTTGGCAGATTTGTGGAGACTTTGAGAGTGTCCTTCAGTTTGCAGAGGCAAAAACAATGTCTTTCCAGACACACAAAAGTGGAAAGAATTCATCACCAGCAGACCTGCACTAGAAGAACTGTTAGAAGTTCTTTGCACAGAAGGAAAATGATACTAAGTGGAAACCTGGATTTACACAAAAGAATGAAGAGCACCAGAAGTGGTAACTCCATGCGTGACTATAAAGGTGCTTTTCTTGTTATTCAAAACTCTTTGAAAGATAACCAACTATTTGGTTGGCCAAAAAGTTCGTTCAGGTTTTTCCATAAGATGTTACAGAAAAACCCTAATGAACTTTTTGGCCAACCCAATACTTGAAGGAAAGGTAAAAGCAATGTACTGTGGGGTTGGTTTATAGCACATGTAGAAATAAAACATGTGACAATAGCACAAGGTCAAGAGAGAGGAAATAGAAGTGTACTGTTATAAGGTTCTTATACTATACATTAAATTAAAGATGCATATTAAAAACCCTAAAGAAACCACTAAAATAACTCAAGAAAAAAGTAGGCTAACAAACCAATCAATGAGATAAAATAGAATCATAATAAAAATATTCAGCACAAAGGAAGGCAGAAGAGGGGGAGAAGTTCACAGAACAGATGAGACAAACAGGAAACCAATAGCAAGATGGTAGATTTAAACCATAGCAATAATAGCTTCAAAATTAATGATCTAAACATGACAATTAAAAGGCAGAGTTTGTCAGATTGGATTAAAAATAAACAAAACAAGACCCAACACTATGCTACCTACAAAAAAACTCACTTTAAATATAAAAACCCTAACACCAAACAAAAGAAAGTGGGTGTGGCTACATTAATATCAGACAAAGTA
Organism: Grampus griseus; assembly: GCF_964374135.1. Lineage (NCBI taxonomy): Eukaryota > Metazoa > Chordata > Mammalia > Artiodactyla > Delphinidae > Grampus > Grampus griseus. The sequence continues at coordinate 6,067,531 of NC_139018.1, read as the reverse complement.
GATTTCAGAGCAAAGAATAACAAAAAGATAACAAAGGGCATTTCATAGTGAAAAGGATTAATTCATCAAAAAGACATTCCATTCCTAAATGTTTATACAGTTAGTAACAAAACCTCAAATTATGTGGAGCAAAACTGTTAGAACTGCATGGAAAGAAAGACAGATTCACAAGTTTAGTTGAAGTTTTCAATATCCCCTTTTCCATCATTGACTGAACAAGCAGACAGAAAATCATTAATAGTACTTGAGCACTATCAACCAACTTGACCTAATTGACATTTGTAGAGCACTTCACCCAACAGCAGTGGAATACATATTCTTTTCAAGTGCTCATGAAATAGTCCCCAAAATAGAGCATATTCTGGACCACAAAACAAGTCTCAATAATTCAAGTCATGCAAAGTATGTTCACTGACCACTAAGGAATTAAATTGAACATCAATAACACAAAGATATCTAGAGAATCTACAAGAATTTTGGAACTAAATAACTCATGGGTCAAAGGAGAAATCAGAAGGAAAATTAGAAAGTAGTTTGAACTAAATGAAAACGAAAATAATCAAAATTTATAGAATGTTGCTAATGTATCATGGTAAAATGCATAGCTTTAAATGCTATATTAGAAAAGATGAAAGAAAGGTCTCAAATCAGTGATTGCTTCCACCTTAAAAAGCTAGCTAGGGCTTCCCTGGTGCCGCAGTGGTTGAGAGCCTGCCTGCCTATGCAGGGGACACGGGTTCGTGCCCCGGTCCGGGAAGATCCCACATGCTGCGGAGCGGCTGGGCCCGTGAGCCATGGCTGCTGAGCCTGTGCTCCACAACAGGAGAGGCCACAACAGTGAGAGGCCCACATACCGCAAAAACAAAAACAAAAAAAAGCTAGCTAAAGAAGAATAAGCCCCAAATTAAGCAGACAAAAAGGAAATAAAATAATCAGAAGGGAAATCAAAGAAATAGAAACCAATAAAAATCAATAGAAAAAAATCAATAAAACCAAAACTGGTTCTTTGGCAAGATCAATAAAATTGATGAAACTCTAGCCAGACTAATTAGGGAAAATAGAGAGAAGAACCAAATTGCCAATATCATAAATAAGAGAGGTGACATCACTATAAATTCTACAGATACTAAAAGGATAATCAGGGAACATTATTAAAAATTTTATGCCAAAAACTCAACAATTTAGATGAAATGGACAAACTACCAATACTCACAGCAGGAAAATAAATAATCCAAACAGCACTTTAATTATTAAAGACATTGAAATTTTAGTTAAAAACTTTCACAAAAGAAAAGATCAGGCCAGATGGCTTCACTGGTGAATCCTACTCAAACATTGCAGGAGATAATATCAAACTCTTCCAGAAAATAAAAGGAGGAACATTTCTAAGTGCATTCTATAAAGCCAGCACAACCCTGATATGAAAACAAGATTAAGATACTAAAGAAAACTATAGTGCAATAGCCCACATGAAAAATAAATACAAAAATTATTTTTTTTAATTTTTACATATGTAAAAGTACACCATGACCAAGTGGGTTTTCTCCTGGAAATACAAGGTTGGTTTAATTTTTGAATATCAATCAATGTAATTCATCATATTAACAGACCAAAAAATGAAAAACCATATGATCATCAAGCAATATATAAAAGCATCTGGCCAAATCAAGCATCCAGTTTTTAGCAAACTAGCAATAAAAGGAAACTTCCTCAGTGTAATAAGGAGCGTCTTCCAAAAACATATGCTAGCATCAGATTTAATGGTGAAAGACTGACTTCTTTCATCCTAAGATCAGGAACAAGTCATAGAACTTCACTCTCACCACTTCTATTCACCACTGTGCTGGAAGTTCTAAGCAGTGCAGAAAGACAAGAAAAAGAAATGAAAGGAATCCAGATGAAAAAGAAGATGTAAAATTATTTTTATTCACAGGCATAATAGTCTACATAGGAAATTCTATGTAATATACAAAAAAAGTGACTAGAACAAATAAGTGAGTATAGCAAGGTTGCTAGATAAAAGAATGATATTTAAAAAAATTATATTTCTATATACTGGCAACAATCAGATTGAAATGAAAAAAATAATTACAGTAGCAATAAAAAATAAGAAACACTGGTGGATACGTCTAATGAAAGATGTACAAGGCCTGAGCACAGAAAACTACAAAATATTACTGAGAAAAATTAAGGTCTAAATGAATGAAGAGATTTATTGTAATCACGAACCAAAAGATTCACTCTTATTAAGATGTCAGTTCTCCTCTAATTGATCTATAGGTTCAATGCAATTCCCAACTAAAATCCCAGCAAGTTTTCTTACAGAAATTGACAAACTGACTCTAAAATTCTTATGGAAGTGTAAAGGGCCTAGAATGGAAAAAAAAAAAAAACTTTTAAAAAGAAGAATATAATTGGAAGATTAACACTACCTGACTTCAAGATTTTTGAAGCTGCTGTAATAAAGACAGTGTGGTATTGGTGTCAAGATAGGCAAATAAATCATATTCTAGGAGTAAACCCACATAATTGAAATTGATTTTCAACAAAGATGTAAAGGTAATTCAGTGGAGGAAAGGTAGTCTTTTCAATAAGTGGTGCTAGAACAATCAAAGAATCATATGCAAAGAAAAAAGAACTTTAATGCATACACCATATACAAAAATTAACTAAAAACAAATGATAAACCCAAATGTAAAACATTAAACTATAAAACTCTTAGAAGAAAATTTTTGTAATCTTCAATGAGGCAATGATTTCTTAGCTACAACACCAAAAGCACAATTGTTAAAGGAAAAAAAAACATAATTGACCTCAGCAAAATTAAGAACCTGTGCTCTTCAAAAGACATTGATAAGAAACTGAAAAGGCAAGACACAGAATGTGAGAAAATATCTGCAAATGGTATATCTGATAAAGAACCATTACCAGAATATATAAAGAACTTTGAAATCTCAATAATAAAAAACTAATTTTAAAATTGTCAAAATATATAAAGATATATAAAGAACTCTAAAATCTCAATAATAAAAAAAACTAATTTTAAAATAGGCAAAAATCTGCATAATTTACCAAAAAAAAAAAGGACGGCAAATAAGTATATGAAAAGATGCTCAACATAATTAGCCATTCGGGAAATGGAAGTTAAAAGCACAATGAACTACCGACATCTTAAGATGTCTAAAATTAAAAAGACTGACCACACCAAGTGTTGGTGAGCAACTGAAACCTGTACATTGCTGGTGGGAATGTAAAGTGGTACAATCACTTTGGAAAACAGTCTGGCAGTTTCTAAAAATCCAGCCATTCTTATGACCCAGCCATTCTACTCCCAGGTATTTACCCAAGAAAAATAGAGAGAGAGAGATATGTTGGTACAGGGTCTCGTACATGATTGTTCATAGCAACTTTATTTGTATTAACACAAAACTGGAAACAATCCAAATGTCCACTAACAGGTGAAGGGATAAATAAATCATTGTACAGCCACACAACAGAATACTACTTGGCAATAAAAAGGAAGGAACTATTTCTACTTGTAACTACATTGATGAAACTCAAAGTAATTACGCTGAGTGAAAGAATCCAGGTGTGGAAGAGTACAAACTGTACGCTTCCATTTAAATAAAACTCTAGAAAACGCAAGCTAATCTCTAGGGACGGAAAGCAGGTTGGTGGTTGCCCAAGGACAGGGCAGGGAGAGGTGCAGTGGGGAGGGGCAGGAGGGAGGGTTTACAGAGGAGCATGGAGAAACGTTTGGAGGTGATGGATATGTTCGCCACCCGGATTGTGGTGACATGGGTGTATATGTATGTCAAAACTTATCAAACTGTACACTCTAAACCTGTGTGGTTTATCATTTGTCAACTAAACCTCAATAAAGCTGTCAAACATTATGATGGACTGTGCTTCCTGGACCCACAACCCTGGTCCTTTCACCTGAATTACTCACCTGGGTCTTACACTAGTGGGAAATTCCTGATAAATGAATGTCTCCGTGTTTCTGCCAGTTACTCTACATTACAGGTTGAAAAGAGATCTTCATCACAGTCAAGCATCCTGGCAGCCGGCTCTGACATTTCACCTTGAGGTCCTGGACTTATATTCCAACCATCTCCCCAAGCAGCTCTAGGAGTTGCTTCAGAACCTGGGACTCAGACACAGTTGTAGCTCCAGGCTCACATCCAGCATCTGCACTGCAGTGCTCTCTGCTCACAAAGAACAGTGCCCCTCCCTCCAACCAGGGTCAGACTTGCAGCCCTGTCAACAGTTAAGACAGCTGTGTGCAAAGTTCATACAAAAACATAGGCATGCACATTCACACATTTGTCCCAGGGAGAGGCCCTCCAATTCTCTCCCTTCAAGACTTCCTTTGGGCTTTGTTGCAATAACCATGCTTATTTACTTTTTTTGTTCATGCATAAGACCTAAGGCAATATCTGGTGTATGTTTGGGGTTTTTTTCCAACCTGCAGTAGATTTCAGGTTGGGGTTTTTTTCCAACCTGCAGTAGATTTCAGGTTGGGGAAGGAGAGATAATGAAAGAAAAAAAAAATGTTGGCCATCTAGAAAAGTGACAGCATCACTGAGCTAGAAAGGACTTCAAGATGATGATCTGGACCAATTCACTCATTTTACAAGTGAGGAACCCAGAACCCAGGGACTAGACGGGATCTCCCTAAGGTCACCCAGTAAGTTAGTGACCAAGATGGAATATAAATCCCAAATCTTTCAACTCTCCCCTCAGGCTCTCGCCTTTATGCTGCAGTTTGAGAAAGAGACAGAATAACCAGGAAAAGCAAACGGAAAAACCTGAAAAAGGACAGAGAAGTCTGGGAGAATTTAGTGTCAGTGAAAAACAACAGTCCTACATGGAAGGCACCAGAGTGTTCCAGTGCGATATCAGCTGATGTCCCAACGGGAACCAGGAATTCCATAGACAAAGCTAAGTCAAATTGCATTGCCTCTGCCTGAGAGGAAATTACTTCCCATTTAAAGTGGTTAAAACAAAAGGTGGCCAGTGCCTAAATGGCCGAGGCTATCAGCTGAGCACCACTTCCAAAGTGCTTCATCAGAAAACGAGTGTTGGAGCACATACTTCCTACGTGTATGTTTATCTATAAATTAAACACAGGTATTTTTGATTGAGATGAATACAAATAACAGTCCTAGTATTTTCTCCTTGTCTTCAATGACAAGTGCCTCAATGTACACTTTCCCCTCTGAAAACCACCAACATAGAGCATTCCATCAAACTGAACAGAGTCCCCGCCTGGGGTCTGGAGACCTGGAGCCTATTGCAACCTTGTGACACCCCATCTCATCCAATTCTTCCCTCCATCGTGCAGACCTGGAAGCTGAAATGCAGAGAGATGAAATCAGACTTGCCGAAGGTCCCACTGTTAAGAACTCTAGGAGGCAAAATTTGGACTTGGACCCAGATCTGACACCAGAGCTGTGTTTGTTTTGGGGGCCACAGGTTCATCCCAGGAGAGCCCCCGAGGCATGTAAGCAGGCAGCACTCAGTGAAAATGGAAGTTGATCTCCAAGGTTCCAAGGTAGAACAACCAGCTCCTAGAATGTCATGGCAAAAACATTAGCGTCTAAACAACAAGATCCTACTGTATAGCACAGGGAACTATGTTCAATATCCTGTGATAAACCATAATGGAAAAGAATACGAAAAAGAATGTATACCTATGTATAACTGAGTCACTTTGTTCTACAGCAGTAATTAACACAACATTGTAAGTCAACTATACTTTAATTAAAAAAAATTTTTTTTAAACATTAGTGTCTACAGCTTAGTTGGGGAGACAGACAGCACTCCAAATAAATAAGCATTTAAAATTTGCCGTATGCTATGGGAGGGAGATGCATGTAATGTGAGAGGAAGGATAGGAGGAACATTTGAATTGAGAAGCCAAGGAGGTAGCGGTGCCTTCTTTGCGTGCTTTGTGGATTTCACAAGGTGATGCCTCGGATGGATGTGGGGGGGAGGGAGGAAGGTTCACGGCACCCCTCCCCCATTGGCATTCTCTAACAGGGTTAAAATTCTCAACTTCCTCCAAATCAAGATGCCAGCTTCACGCAGCAGTCTGTAAAGGGGCTAACAGCCAATTTATGTTATTAGGAATTCTGCTGTGAACTTACCCAATTTGCCACCACTGTATGCATGTTTAATGTTTCCTGTTAGGAATCAGCTGTGTTACTGTTCTGTCCCCGTCATTTCAAGCTCCCCTCTTCCCTGCCTTCTTTTTATGAACGTGGCGCACCGATTAATATTCTGGCAGTTCGTATGATCGTTCTCAATCCATGTGAATAACCACCTCCTATATTATCACTTGTTAGTTTCTGAAGTTTTTAGCCTACATTGGAATGTTCTTTCCAGCAGGGCCCAGGGCTAGGCCTGGAGCTGCTGCTTAGTAAATTAGTAAAATGCATTCTCTCTACCCCTGGAGAGTGCCCATTCCCCAAGCCCAAGCTGTGGCTCCTTCCCCAAGGATGGAGAGAGAGACAGGAGGGAAACAGACACAGAGAGAGACAGAGACAGAGCAAACAGAGGGACCAGAGCCACCAGAGACAGAGACAGAAAGAGAGACAGGGGGAAATAGAGACAGAGAAACTGAAACAGAGAGGAAAGCTCCCCTGCCATTTGAGGCATTCAGAACCCTCTAGATAGCAAATTGTTTTCATAATGCACTTGGAAGAGGTGTGATATCAGAGTTCAGGTAAGGTGCCCCAGCAATGCTTACAAACTGCCTAACAGGGACATAAAGTTTTATTTATGAATCAGCATCGGAAGGAAGAAGGAAGGAAGGAAGGAAGGGAGGGAGGGAGGAAAGGAGAAAGGGAGGCATAGGAAAAAGCCCAGAGGATCCAGGGGGCAGGACTGTTATAGCTGTATCCCCAGGGCCTGGTGCATTGCTACGGAGCTCCAGAAAGATCTGGAACAGACACCCAGAAGCCACAATCAGGCCAGGATAACAGATGATAAAAAGAGTACCCACCTTTTACTGAGCATCTATTCTATACCAAGTACTTGTGTAGGTACTTCAGATTCATTAACTGCTGACTCCTAGCAAGGGTGCTTTGAAGTAAAGATTGATTACTCCATTTTATATGCAGGAAAGGAAGCCCAGAGTGGTGAAGTGACTTTCCCACACCTCATAGCTAACTAATAACAGAGCCAGGGCTGAAACCCAGTTCCCTCCCCTGCCCTGACTGTCTCGAAGGATTCTTGTGTGGACCAGGTGACTGGAGACGCAGCGTTGGAGGAGGGAGCCAGAGGTGCAGCCTCAGCACTTCACTGACCGAATCAGCAGGATCCTCAGGGCCGGCCCAGCCACAGCTTCAGATCTGCCAGCCAAGCAGCGCGGCAGGAAGCTCCTTCTGCAACTCCTCTGCCCTTATCTCCCAGAGGGGCTAATCTGCAAGGCCAAGACCACAGCACCTTATCAGAACATCTTCACCTCCTGGGGACGCAGCCCAGCCAACTCAGAACAGCAATTTCCTCTAGATCTTCCCCCAGAAGCCCCAATCTCAGGCATCACAAATTAAAACAAGAAACCCCAAAATGAAATTTGAGGGGGGCCCTCCCATATAGGGCCTAGCCTAGAGCAAAGGCCACAGGGAAATATATGTAGCAAAAGCCTTTTCCTCTTTCTCCATCTGGTGAGCTCCTGACTACCCCATGAAACCCCAGCTCAAATGCCCTTCCCCCTGGAAGATTTCTCAATGCCTCCCCTACATCCAGGTATAGTGGTCAGTGCTCTGACAATACTTTGTCCACTTGTCTCCCTGAATTGCAGTTGTTTGGTTTTGTATCTCCGCCACCAGACTATAACCTGGTGGGTATAAATATAGGCAATAAAACCAAGCCACTTAGAATGAATAAAAGATTTAATCACAGTTGATTAAGTTACTAGCTCTGTGACCTTGGGCAAGATGGCCTTTCTGAACCAGCTGGCTCATCTGCAAAATGGAGATAACATAGGTCTATCACTGTGGGAATTAAGCAGTTCAAGTGCTAGAAATATAGCAGCCACTTCAGGAACATTAGCGCCACCCCTCCCTCCCCCCACCTCTCACGCCAGCATTATACCTACCACTCTGAGATTCTCACCAATGCTTGTTTAAAGGAATCACTGAATGGGTGGAATTAAATGAAACGCTGAGGTTTTACTCAATACATGAGCCTTAGGAGAGCAAGGAGAGATCTGACTCAAGGAAGGGCCCCCAGCTCCCAGCCAAAGAAATGGGTCCACGCAGCCAGATCCTACCACTCCTGTTTCTTCTTCTTGGATTCACAGAAAGACTACATTTCCCAACATCCCTTACAATTATGTTAGGATCATGTGACTAGGTTCTGGCCAGTGGGATGGGGCTTGACATAATGGGCACCTTTAGAAAATGGAAAATGATCCTCCATTCTCTCTCCCTCTCTCTCTCTCTGGCTGGAGGTGAGGGCCTCCAAAATAGTGGAGCTGCATGATAGAAGGAGCCCAGTTTCCTGAGTCAACACTTAAAGGAGAGCCACCAACCCTCAGTGGATGTTAACATGAGCAAAAAATGAACTTCTATTACGATAAGTCACTGAAATGCCAAGGTTTTTGTTATAACAGCTAGTGTTACCTATCTGACTGATACAGAAATAGGAGACAGAAAGGGACTGAAAATCTTTTGAAATTCTAAAGTAGGTGGCATCAGCTTATCAATCAAGAGGTGGAAAGTAAAGAAACAGATATATTCGGATGGAGGGATGGACATCTAGGTTATACAGGGGTAAGTGTTTTCTAAGACTGTTGCCTATGATAATCTGGAGGGTAGAATCTGTGCCTTCTGAATTTATGGCTCTAGGGAAAAAACTTGAAAACAGAGCAATAATCTGTGTATGTCAGATACAGCTGGACACATCTGAGAAGAGATTATAAAGAAAGAGATAAGCTCAGGAAATAACTGACCAGTTGGCAAGCCGAATAGAAAGGGAATAGAAAGCCCAGAAATTTGGGGCCTTCCAAGGTTGGAAAAGCCACTGCTTCTAGTCCCAAATAGAAATGGAATTTTAAAAGTTGGAGGGGCAAAAGCCCAGGAAATGCTCTGAGTTGGATAAAGTGACTTAAAGCAAAGATCAGATTAAGGGTGTGTCCTTTCTTTTCAAGCTAAGGTAAGACTTTGGGTGCGGTTTCCGGTACAGAGAATGGGGCAAGTCAAGCTGATCGGGAGCTTACTAAGTTCTTGAGGGACGTGCATTGCCAGAGAAATCAAAAGTAAATGTTAAAAGGCTTTCACGAGTCCAGACTACAGACAGGTTTTGTTCTAGAAGAAAACAGGAGAAAATCTTTGTGACCTTAAGTTAGGTAAAGATTTCTTGGATATAGTACCAAAAGTACAATCTTAAAAGAAAAATTTGATAAATCAGACTTAATCGAAAGTAAGACTTAGGCTCTTCAAAAGACACTGGAGCTTCCCTGATGGCGCAGTGGTTGAGAGTCCGCCTGCCGATGCGGGGGACGCAGGTTCGTGCCCCGGTCCGGGAAGATCCCACATGCCGCGGAGCGGCTGGGCCCGTGAGCCATGGCCGCTGAGCTTGCGCATCCGGAGCCTGTGCTCTGCAACGGGAGAGGTCACGGCAGTGAGAGGCCCACGTGCCGCAAAGAGGAGAAAAGAAAAAAAAAAGAGACACTGTTAATAACTCAAAAAACAAGCGAAGGACTGGGAGAAAATGTTTGCAAATCACATATCTAATAAAGAACTTGTATTCATAATATATAAATAACTCTCACAACTCAAAATAAGGAAACAATAACTAAATGGACAAAAGATCTGAAGACTATCCTCAAAGACACATGGATGGCAAACAAACACATGAAAAGATGCTGAATACCACGAGTTACAAGGGAAATGCAAACTATACACCTCTTGGAATGTCTAAAACAAAAAAGAAAACTTACCAAGGGTTGAGAGGAAGGAAAGCAACTGTGCTCCTACATGTTGCAGGCAGGGCTGCAAAATAGCACCTGTGCTTCGGAAAACAGTTCAGCAGTTTCTCATAAAATTAAATGTTGCCATGTGACCCAGTAATTCCATTCCTAGATATTTACCCAAGAGAAACTTAGTTTCACATAAAAACCTATATGTGGATATTTATAGCAGGTTTATTCAGGTTTCCTGCCCCAAACTAGAAACAACCTAAAATTTTTCAATGTGACATCCATTCAATGGAATACTACTTGGCAATCAAAAAAAGAATGAACTCTTGATAAACGAAACAATGTGGATGCGTCTCAAATGCTTTGTGCTAAGTGAGTAAAGTCTGACTCAAAAGCTACACTCTGTTTGATTCCAAACCAGATCAGGTGGGGTGGAAACCGCCAGACACTGGCGTGAGCATGGGACAGAGTAGAGAGGAGTGCAGTCAGACGGAGCTGCGTGCAGACACCACTTCGCTCCAGTAGTGACAGTGTGAATTGACCTCTGGACCCCAGAATGACCTATGCCATAGTACACCATGCCCCACTTCAGAGGATCAGGGATGTGGGGGTCCAGGAACAGGGTCCAGGGATAGATGGGCAACATCTGGATAGTCTGTCGTTCATTCATTGAGCAGAGCCACAATTTGAGGGAGTTTTCTATCACCGCAAGCATGAAGGGACTGGAATGACCTCAGTCACCAAGAATCACCCCCAGCAGAGAAACCTGGTTCCCAAAACTGGGACCCAGTTAGAAAACCAGGACCTGGGACAAGGCCAAAACCTAGAGGCTACAAACAGTCCACCATGGCAGGAGTGGGTTAACCCCATTGAGAGGCGATGCTGAGCTAGAAGAGTGGAGAGTTCCTTTGTCCCAGCCCATACCAGCCAGGCAATGCTAGTCCTAGAGGGCAGCATTGGGGTTACACCTTCTGGTAGGAGTGAAGTGGTCCCAGGGAGGGGTGCTCAGGAGATGCAGGAGCCAGGCAGGACTCGCAACTGAAGTTAAGTTTCCTTATAAGAGCTTTATCCCACTTACCAAAGTTCCCTAATTAGTAACAAGGGGTATGTGTGCATTGGTAGGAGTTCTTTGGTAAGCAGGAAACCTAAAGGTTAAAACAAGCCAAAGGAAGTATTGCTTTCAAGAACACCTAGATTACAGACCAAGCTATCAGTGGTCACCTCTAACCGGATAGGAACTAGATTGTAAGCTCCATAAAAATGAGACCCCAGTCTCTCTCTGCAAGTGTTTTGCACACTGCTTGGTTCCCGAGGTGTATAGACAGGTAAGTGGGTAAGTGTTCACTGAAGGCAGAGGTTATGGAAAACACATTTTATCCTTTGAATAATTAAATGGTCCTTTGTGCTCCTGTAGAGTGGTGAGATTTATATGATGTGTTGGTACTGTCTGATACGATTTTCCCCAAACCCTTAAAGGCAGATGTCCATTCTCTGCATTTGGCAGATGTAGGAAGGGAGGCTCAGAGTGTGAAGCGAAAAGAAAGCTGGCATCTATGGGGCAGGGTTCTCACCCTTAGCACCCGCTGACATTCGTGGCCAGAGGATTCTTTGTCCTGAGGGCTGTCGTGTGCTTTGAGGATGTTTAGTAAGCATCCCTGGCGCCTCCCTACTAGATGCCAATGATAACACTCCCACACAAGTTGTTATCAAAAATGTCTTCAGACATTGGCTATGTCTCCTAGGGGGTAACCTCCCTCTCCAGCGAGGATCGCTGCTGTAGGTGGGTTAACTCACATCCCCAAGGCAGGCGTTGGCCCAGAGTCCTTTATCTCAAACCCTCGGGGCCAGATGTGGTTTTGAATCCAGAATATTCTGGATCTTAGAAAGGTAAATACATAATAGCCCAACTGAGTCTGGGGCTGCCCTCCATCATCCCAGACATTACTATTCTATAGCAAAATGAGTGAATATCCAAATTAAGCAGGATAAATAAAGATTACAAAGAGTCTCACATCAGTTCAGGTCAGGCATTACTGTCAAATGAGTCTGCTATAAACCTGCAAAAGAAGAGACTTTGGGGGCTTTTTGGATTTCAGAATTGCAGAATGATTCATGAACAAGGGGCACCACAGAGACGTTAAGTGACATGCCTGAAGTCACATGACTCTTACTATGGACAGGGATGGGTTAAATGACATGCCCAAGGTCACCTGACTGTTACAATGGACCAGGATCTTTGCCAAGAGCCAGTACTCTTTACCATTGTTCCACACCCAACTCCCTTAATGCCTCTTCACCTGCCAGGGCCCCATGCTGGTAGAGGACCTAGATGCAGGTCCTGGCCCTGGTCACATCCCACCTGTTCCCTTGCACTGTCTGCTTTCCTTGGGACCACCCCCTTGATTTCATTAATCATGGTCTTATTTTTTTTTTCTTGGCTTGTCTCAGTTTCTGACCAGGATTTCCACGTGGTCAACCCACGAGATGAAAATCAGTAAGGTTCGAGACCCAAGGATTTAGGAAACAGAGAGAAAAAAAGAGAGGAGGCAGACGCAAGAGGGAGGAGATATGGGGATATATGTTTGTGTATAGCTGACTCGCTTTGTCATACAGCAGAAACTAACACCCCACTGTAAAGCAGTTATACTCCAATAAAGATGTTAAAAAATGTTTAAAAGAGGCCAAGAGGAGGCACCTCCTGCAGCCAGAGTCTCCACTGGAAGACCAGCTTCACAAGCGTCCCACGCAGGTGTGAAGGCGCATCCCACAAGGGCATGTGACACGCCTGCCGTCCTGCCGGTGAGATCCCACTCTAAAGCAGACCTCTCGGGGTCAGGTCTGTTTATTCAAATATTTGTCCCCAAAAACCGAGCTGCAAAAACCATCCACCTCACCCACGGCTGGGGACACGGACCTGCCTCCAGCTCACCAGAATCGAGGCTTCTGCTTTTGCCATGGGGAACAATCAGAGGGTGAGACAGACCGAGGGGTGCGGGAGTCCATGGTATCTGGCCATCTGGGGGCTCCCACTTTTCTCGGACAGTTGTGGCAAGGGAGATTTTTTTTCCAGAGCGTGGTAGAGCTCCATATGGTCGAGATCAAAGGTGTTGCTGGGTGCCTGGTCCTGCTTTATTTCCAAGCACTGCTGTTAATTAGAAAACAAGATCAGAGGCAGTATTAAAATCCAATTAAATTGATATGAACAGATTGCCAAGGGATGTTCACTAATGTATAATTGAGCACCATGTAAATTTCGGTGGCTGGCTTTTGTTTCTCTCCCCTACACTCTGGAACGAATGATGAAGCTATGAAGTTTCCCTTCATTGTAAAAAACAAACAAGTTAATGCATTGATCTAGGGAGTATTGCCCTGGTGATTGATGAAAATGAGAGAGGAATAGTAAAGTGTGACTTTTTGAAGGGAGGGAGCAAGGATCCTTTGATTCGTTCCCTTTTTCCTCTCTTTTTGGTTCCAGAGTCATTTCTTATGCCGGGTGTCAGGCCTAGCTTTCTGTTGACATTCCATCATTAACGATCCAGAGAAAGTTCCTCTGGGTTTCAAGGATGGATTGGAAACAAATTTGGGAATTTGAAAACAAACATCACAGATGAAAAAAGGATCTACATGCAGGTAGGTTTTGTTTACATGTTAATTGCTTGTTTGGGCCTTTGTGCATTAAAAAGAGAGATTCTGTCCTGATTTGGACTCCTGAGCAAAAGCCCCAGGATATGGAATCGGAGAGAGGAAGCCAGGAAGGTGAGGAAAGGCTAGTTTTACCAATAAATGTGAGAAACCTCCCGAAAAGAAGCCATCCGCGTAAACATGCGTCAGGAGTTGACTGTTACTGTTGCAAAATCAAATTGCTCACTGTGGATACGGCAGGTCTGCGAGCATGCTGTCAGCATAAATGTAAAAAAAAAAAAAAATTACCACCAAGGAATCCAAAAAAGACAACGGCGGATGGCAGTGTCTACATATTCATGATATGCTGGTAGCATTGGGGGTTTTGTTTTAACTCCCTATAAAGAAAGGAAAACCTAATCACCTCACTCCCAGAATTGCAAAGGATGAGCTAGGCGGTGAGGAAGACTCAGAGACACCCCAGAAACTGGCCTTGACCTGCGGGTACCCGGGAAGGGGGCAAGAAGTGTAATAAACAAGTAGCATGAGACACAGGGAGAGATGAGGCAGCTTCTCAGCATCCGTAACCCTGCGGTTCCCTTTCCTTAAGAAGCCCTGGTTTTGCTCAGGGTAACACCTGCCTATCATGCAATGCAAGGCTGGGGACCCCAGATCCAGGGGAGCTCTTGACAGGTCTAAGCCAGAGGGGCAATTCCACTGGATGTGACCCAGTTGGCTTCTCCCAGGGGCTGCTGGGAAAAATCTCCCTAGGTGATGAGAAGCATGGGTTACTGCTGCCGCCATCTTGCTACCAGCCCAAGGGTGACACCCACACATCCAGCAGGACCCGAGAGTCCCAAAGAGTCAGACCCAACTTGCCCCCCTGGTTTTCCAGCACCTGAAACCCACATACCTTTGGATTTGTTCTTAAGTATGACAGCAAAGCTTCTCATCACATAAGCCGCTATGGACCAAATTTTCTGTTAAATGTTGCCAAAGCCACCCAACTGATCCGGGATGGGACCCCAGAGAGGAGTGTAAATTTCATGCGCCTTGTGAGATGTGGGAAGCTTCCTGAAGGAAATGGCGCTACGCTTCCTTGTCAGTATCTGCCTTGGAAGATGGGGGTGGGTTCGGCCATTTGGTTGTTTCGCTGATTCATTTCAGAGAAGAGCTTCAGCAGAGGATCAGAGGACAGAATAAGGTCATTAGCAACCTCTGCTCCTTTTCACAGAAAGGAAAGGAAAGTGACATTTATTAAGCGGCCCAACTATGTACTTCCCAAATAACAACTCCCTAAAAAGAAAGGGTTAAAGTACACAGAGTCTCTCTTTTAATCCTCCCAATAAATCTCTGAGATGTCTTTTACTACCCCCATTTTGCAGATGGGAAAACGGAGGCTTAAAAAAGTGAAGTACCTTGCTCTGCTACAATCTCTCCTAGCCCCCTCACATTTCCTTCATAACATTTACCACGTAGATAGACAGCAAATATTTTATACTTGTTCTGCTGATATCTTATCTCCCTAGACTCTGAACTCCAGAAGGAAAGGGGACATATCAGCCCGTTCACCACTGCACCCCTGACTTCATGCCTGGCAGGCATTCTATAAATGCTCTGTAAGCATAGCCAACATCATTTGGTTAATGAGGGGGAAGATGCCATCTGAACCCTATTCTGTCTGTCTCCAGAGACCAAGCCCATGACCACTAGCCCACACTCCTTGCTAATACTCCTGTAATCCCAGCACTAGGTATGCAATCCCACACAAGGTGGGATTCACTGTGTGCAATGGCACAACCAAGGCGGGTGGTGCCCTCCTAAAGTGTGGAGCAGGGAAAATTGGATGAGGACTGTGGCCACCAGTAGGTAGGATACCTGGGTTCAGGACAGGGCTATGTAACTCATGAGCTGTGTGACCTTAGACAGGTCACTTCTCTTCTCTTCTCTGGGCCTTAGTCCTTTACAAGAAGAAGCATCCCGGAGACACGTACCTCCAAAGAAAATGCAACTTCCCAAAGGAAGACATCCTTCTCACCAGTTGGTGATGCCCAAGAAGTCTTCACAGAGCAGCCCAGCACCACCTCATTGTTTGACGTTCTATGGAGCCCTTATCCTGCAAGGATGTGGTTAAACATCTCTAGGTCTCAGTCCCAAGATATCTGTGGGGTCCAGCGCGAAATGTAAATGCAGAGACATTTATTCAAAAAGGAGGGTAAACGTGCCCTGAGAGGGACTGAAATACAAGCTCTTGCTTTGACGATCTTCTCTCTCCACTAGTCGTGGTGTTTTTGTTTAGTATTTCATGTTTTGTTAAGATAAATTTAAAATTATTAGCATTTGTTTTACCATTCATCTTTATATTGTGCAATTCCAGGTTCAAATGCAAATATAAGAGCATTTACTTCACATGTGAAATAACCAAAATTACGCAACTAGTATTTTACCGTTTGTACATGTGTGTACATTTCATTCTTACCAGAGCGGTGGAAACACTGCAGAAGCTAACTCAACTGTTTCATTTCTCTTCTCCATATGTGCGCATTCTACCAAAGCACCTTGGGGGCCAGGAGCTTGCATTCCATGCGTGCCTTTGTACTCACTTTGACAACTTCCTGAACTTCCAAGCATGATGGGTCCACTCTCATTGTGTGCTCACGGGGCATCGTGAATGATGTGTATGAATATAGCAGGGAATGGGGACACGCATATTATAGATACCTCCTCTGCTCATACACAAGCTCCACTGCCTCACTGGATGTCACTTGCAGAGCACAAGTTCAAAGATAAAACTATTTTGAATTTTAAGACAGCCAGACAAGGCCCTTTTGAGTGTAGAGCCTGTGCGACTGCCCAGGTCACATGCCCCTGAAGCTGGCCCTGGGCTTGGTGCTGCTGTCTCCACCATGTTTAATGGCCAAGCCATCCAACCTAAGGCCTAGAACCCCCTAGGGCACCCACAGAGGGTCCAGCGGCCCAGTGCCAAGAAAGCCCCGTGGCTCATGAAACTCTCTACTTCATGCCAAACAACTGGATTTTAAAAATCCATATTTCTCCCAGATGTTTAATCATTTCAAACACTAGGATGAAACTGTTTTGTACTCAGCCTTATTCCAAATGTGTTCTAAATCGATTCACCAAAATACATTTAGTAAGATAAAAATGAAGAATTGACTCAGGCGAAGGGACATTGCTGTTATCAATACGACGTCCTCTATCCCCTACCAGATGGTAAGAGAGTATCTTCAACCATTTTATTTTCAACCGAATACATAGCACTGCATTGAACATATTGGTGCCAAATAATTGCAGAATGACTAAATGAAATGTGCAGAGTCACCATTTTTTCTTAGCTAAACAACACACCTACCAATGGACAGTTCATTTATGAACAAATTAACTGAGCTCACTAGTTAATTAACCAGCCCACTAGAACTTGAGAAAATTTTTAGGTTTTTTTTTTTTTTTAATCTACAAAGCCTTTTTATCTGCTTATCTCATCAGATATTCCAAACAAGTTTCCAATGGAAGCTATTTTAGCCCCACTTGGCATCAGAAGGCCTGGGAAGGGAAATGACTTGCCCATCATAACATATAAGAGACAGAACAGGTTTCAAACCCAGTTTTTCTGATGCCAGGATTTTCTATGACTTAAGCCTTTGAGATTATGAAGTACTCATCTGGGCCAGAGGAATAAAAAAAGGGAGGAAAATGATCTGGAGAGAAAAAAAAAATGTGAGGCTCCTTATAAAATGCGAATCAAGAGTCCCTCTGGCCAGAGCCCCGCAGAGACCCGAGAGATGATTTGAAACCCCCGAAGGGTGTGATGGGTCAGCCTCCATGAGCGTTGCTCCCCTGTCAGGACGGTGCATTTGCCACACACAGAGAGGAAAACACAACCAGAATCAGTCACAGAAGACAGCTCATGAGGCTTCCATAGCATCTAATAAATGCAGGTTTCTCCTTTCCATCCATGCAGCCAATCGGGATGGAGAGAGGACATGACCTGGGTTGCTTTTCTGGAATCAGCCCACACCCAGGCCTCCAGACACCAGTTTGAGGTCCTTCACAGCCATCGTCCTATAAGTGGAGTGAAGCCCTGGGCAGCCCGGACAGCAGGGAGAGGCACAGCTGGGCTCCCCCAGACCCTTGCCTGCAGGTCACAGGGGCTCAGACTCCATGAGGAGGCCTCTTCCCATTCGTGAGGCCACCGGGTCAGTTCTTGGGCCCAGGCTGGCTCCCTGGAGCCCCTTCTCGCCTTCTGCTGACAGTCACGGGGCAGGACAGGGAGAACCCAGGGGTGCCCTTATCCACGGAGAAATACTTTGAGTTTTAAGAAGTGTTCTCCATGAACTCTTCTGAAGTAGAAACCTCACACCTTTACCCTCCCAGGTCTCACCGTGTCTCCCGATGGCAACGTCACAGGAGCAGCACACAGTCAAAACCATGAATGTGGCTGCCCCAGAGCCCCCATGGTGGCCCCCCCAGGCACTGTCCTGGCAGCCCCAGTACCTGCCCTCCTCTCTCACCCAGGGCGTCCATCACTCAGCAAGCACTCATTCATTCATTCATCACCTGCCAAACACTCGGCCACATCCCAGGGCATGAAGCTGTCTGCAGGAGCTCGCAGCCCAGAGGGGGTAAAGTCGGGAGAGAGAGGCAGCATGGGAGCATGTGGACAGAGGGCCTCCCAGGCCCTGGAGAGCTCAGGGCCCACCCTGTGTCCCACACTCCTCCTCTCCCGGGGAGGCCCAGCTCTTGGTCCAGACTGGGAGGGACACCTGGTAAGAAGCAGAGGGGAACTGTGCTGGACACTGGCCTCAAGCCTGGACAGTTCCAAGGACTTCCTTCTGAGGCATCTCCATGTCCTTCAGCTCAACCCAGAGAAGGTCAGACGGAGCCCAGACATCTTATATGCAGTGTGTGCTACCTCTCAGCTCCAGGGCGTGGCCAGCTGAGCTCTTCGGAGACAATGGTCTTAGCTCATGCCCGGTTCCGGGGGTTAGGAGAGCCCGCCCTCTGCTAGTCCCTCTACTAGTCCCTCTATGTGGGACTCTCCAGACATCATGCTTCTGGAAAGAGCGAGAGACTTTGTCATGGAAGCCCCCCAGAGAGGCTTGAAGTGGGGGCTTGCAATGCTGGCAGGACCCCATGTGTCAGACCTGGTGCTCACGGGGCCACTTGGGTAACTAACTATACCTGAGTTTCAGTTTTCACAACCGGAAAGTGGGGACACCCGCTAGGATTTTCAGGGCCTGTTTACCACAAAGAGAAGAACTCCCCCCAGTTTGTTCAAACACACAGGGGGTGAAGGGGTGAGGGCATGGGGTGCTGGGAGGAGTCGCAGTGAAGGTACAACTGGGCATTGCAGGGCAGGAAGAAAACAAAGCACGGCTGAAAAATCTTAGGGATTTTGTCCCTCTGTAGCTTGTAGCTTTATTTCTCTCTGCAGGCCCCCTCCACACACACACACACACACGCACACGCACACATGCACACGCACACGCACACGCACACACACACATGCTCCTCTTTCTCTGGGGCCTCCTGGTCTCCCATCTCTGTTTTCCACTCTGTCCTCTCTCTTCTCTTCAGGGACTGGCTGCATCAGCTGGTACACCGGCCACCAGAGGCTCCTGCCGATGGCTGTCAACCCCTCACAGGCCAAGTCCACACAGCTAGCAATCTCAGCCTCTCTATGTCCCAATTCCAAGAGAAATTTCCAAGAGGAAAACCAAAATGAAACCTGCAATCAGATGAGGCCGTGGCCAGACAAGCAGGGTCATGGGTCCTGAGCAGGTCAGCGCAGGGCCCCAGGTGGGGCACCGGTGAAGTGGGCCTCGCAGGTACTGGACCAGCCCCTGGAAGGACTGACGTGGGCATCACACACGCACAAGTTCGCACGTGGCAGGTCCCCAATCTGCCACCGCAAAACCCCAATGGCACCCACGTTCTGTAACTCGGAGCCTTCAGGGCTGGTTCCAAGGATGTCAGTTCCTTCCACGCTATTCCATGCCTGCCCGTATGCAGGCTCCTCCCTCCCAATCAGTCACCACCTGCCTGGCGCTGTTCTCTGTTTCCAGGCTCGAGTCCTGGCCCCCTCTAGGGAGGATCTCCTCCTCCTATCTCTCCCAGCTAAACCTCTCCTTTGCACCCCCCAGGGGAGATCTCTGCATAGCGACAGGTGAACCCAATCCAAGGATGCTGAGCGTGCTGGCCCATCACGCTTTACAGAGGTGCTCACCCATTTCTGTCCTTCGGCCCTCCCTCTCTTCCATTTGACACCAAAGGAGCCTGAAGCTGGGTCCCCAAGCCAGTAGGAGGAGGAATGGGAATTTGAACCAAGACCACCTTCCGCCAAACCTAGAGCGTCTCCCGGCACATCCCAATTTCCTCTGAGCCATGACACAGCACGTTTCTACAGCCCTTTACTATGGCCAGAGCTCCTTTCATACCAGCGACCTCACTGGAGCCCCGTGAACTTGTGAATTGCTACACAGGGTTCCCAGCGTACAGAGGAGCAAACGGTGCTCCAGAGAGGCAAACTGACCTGTCTCTTGCCCAAGGTCACACAGCCAGGAAGTGGTAGCACCAGGGCTCAAACCATGGCAGTCTGGCTCCAAAATCCCTATTTTTTGTCAACACCACACCACCTCCATAGAGACAGAACTACTACATGGTAACTCATTTTCATGGGCTGGGAAGTCGGTGCACTGTGTTTCCAAGGATCCATTTATTTTTTAATTTTAATTTTATATTGGACTGTAGTTGATTTACAACGTTGTGTTAGTTTCAGGTGTACAGCAGAGTGATTCAGTTATATATATACATGTATCTATTCTTTTCCAAATTCTTTTCCCATTTAGGTTATTACAGAATATTGAGTAGAGTTCCCTGTGCTACACAGTAGGTCTCCTTGTTGGTTATCTATTTTAAATATAGTACTGTGTATATGTTATTCCCAAACTCCCAATTTATCCCCCCCCCCACCTTTCCCCTTTGGTAACCAGAGTTTGTTTTCCAAGTCTGTGAGTCTGTTTCTATTTTGTAAATAAGTTCATTTGTATCTTTCTTTTTAGATTCCACATATGAGATATCATCTGATTTGTCTTTGACTTCACTTAGTATGATAATCTCTAGGTCCATCCATGTTGCTGCAAATGGCATCATTTCATCATTTTTAATGGCTGAGTAATATTCCATTGTATGTATTTACCACATCTTCTGTATCCATTCGTCTGTCGATGGACACTTAGGTTGCTTCCATGTATTGGCTATTGTGAGCAGCACTGCAGTGAACATTGGGGTGCATGTATCCTTTCGAACCATGGTTTTCTCCAGATACATGCTCAGGAGTGGGATTGCTGGATCATAGGGTAGCTCTATTTTTAGTTTGTTAAGGAACCTCCATACTGTTCTCCATAGTGGCTGCACCAATTTACATTCCCACCAACAATGTAGGAGGGGTCCAAGGATTCATTTAATACCACATCATGCAGGGTTATGAAGCCCCTGGTGGCGTTTGGGATGAGATTATTTGCCATTCTGTGCACGATGCTTTAGAGTTTAAAAAGAACTTTCTCATAAATTCTCAGAACTCACAATTGTTCCCTGGATTTGATTTACAAATGCCCCACTGAAGTGTGGGTGGAAGGTACTCACAGGGTTAGGGGAAAAGGACAGAACATCTGTCTCCACCCCAACCCGGAGGTTCTCCACGCAGAACCACATCCCACTCTCCCAACAAGGCCACGAGGTCCGTGGCCATAGCTCCATCGCGTGGATGAAGCGCTGAGCTGGAGAGAGCAGTTTATGCAAAAGACCGAGAGGAGTAAAAGGACACTTGGAGTACCTAGAAGCTTCTCAAGTGCTCTCTCCTGCCACCACCAAAATAGGTCCATCTGCTCCCTTTTTTGGCTTAAAAGAGAGACGTGCCAAGCTTAACGTGTCACTGCTGCTGGGACAAAAATGTCCCCAGCTCTCCAGAAAGACACACGTTACCACATTGAAAAGGCTGTGCTGGTCATCAGGATGGAGGTTTTGCCCCTTTACTCACTCCAGAACTTTTAAAAAAAGGAACAGGATGGGGCCAGGAAGTGCTGGGGAGTAAGACGAAGCAAGGCAGGTGCCCCTCAGCTGGGATAGAAGAAAACAGGTCATTGGCAGCTACGCACGCCGAGGAGTTGAGACTTCAGGGAAAAATACAAACCGAAAAGAGGGAAGAGGGTCACAGGGCCCGGCTCAGTTTAAACAACCTGCGAGAATCGCAGACGACTGCTTTATCATCAGGCCCCTCACCACTCCTCCTCCTTTTCTCAGCCTGGCATCCAGCACTGACTGCTGAGCTCAGCTTTCAGAAGTTGCCAATTTGGTGGCATTCGGTTTCATCTTTAAAAATGCAGCATCTTTTGATCTTCAGACCTTTTCATCACTCACTGAAATGAGAGAGCAAAGCAGAAGACAAAGGGACCACCCAGGCAGGGCCAAGGGACAGGGTTTGGGGGTTGGCGATGGGGTGCTGGACATGAGGCTTAATCTTTGAGGACTGGGTCCCCCACAATAGTTCCAGCTAGTGGGAAATCAAAACGAGACAGTGTGGCCGGGCTCCAGCAGGGAAAGCATGACTCCTCTGGAAAGATGGTGAGAAAGCCCCTGGCTCTTAGAATAGGTCATTCACCCCAGACGGGCTTCGGGGAGCCAGGGAATCAGCCAAGTGGCAGTAAGCTTTGTCTGGAGGGGGAGGGGCAGCATGGGTGGAAACCACACCTACAATTCCAGAAAACATTGCACTGTCCACTCCAGGGTCTGGACCCCAGGACAAGGCTTCACCAAATGTGTTCCTCAGATGCTGCTGCGCTGATACTCCATGGACAGTCAAAGGAGGTGAACACTGGGTTGAACAAAGGGAAGCATGCTTTTCTGCTGCAGGACTTCTCAGGGCCTTTACTATGTGAATGTCCATCATGACTCTCCAAGGAAGGTGGGGAAGGGCATAGAACATACAGGGTTGCCCGGGCTTACCTTCTCTCCTGGTACCGGTGTTCCACTTTGGGAAACGCCATGGGTGAAGGGTGTGGAGGCCTGGGACCCTAGCGGGATGGCACAGGTGCCTGCATGGGGGTTCCACTTGAGAAAGGCAGCTGCTGCTTCTGTGCAGCTGTGACATCACTTCCCTTGACACCCCAAGGTGGGAGGGTCTGTTTACCTTCAGACCCTCCCACCTCTCCCCCAATGGTGGTAACGCAGACGGAGCGTACACAGTCAGGCCCATACCCCCAGTACCTGATGGGAGCATTCCACCCACCTCCCACCACAAGTACACACCATGGGGGCTTTGCTTCTCTGCCTCAGGGTCTGCCCTGGAGCCACAGAAGACAGTTTTGCCAGGGACAGGTGCAGCCCGGAGCACAGGGTGTAACACCCCCTCCCCTGACGGCGATAATCTTTCACGGGGTCAGGAGTCCAAACTCCCATTATCTGAGGGATGATTCTAAGGCAGGTCCACGTGCTTCCTGACAGAGCCCTCACAGGGGGACGAGCATGGTGACCAGCTCAGCAATGCCCCTTTATGGGCCTTTCCTCTCCCCACCCAACTCACCAGACTCCACTGCTTCCTGGGGTCACCTCCCAAAGAAACTATCTTCACCCGACTTCTTGTTTACTTTCAGGAAAACGCCAACAGTCAGGAAGTGCGTGTTATGTCACAACCTCAAAGCTCCCAGTAAATAGACTGGCCTGAAATGCAACAGCCAGCCCTGGGAGGGAGTGAGCTCTTGGCTGCTAGAAACACAAACAAAGATGCAGGTTTGAGCCCATCAACAGCCTGCTGTTGTTAACGGGAACCCAGCCATGGGTCAGGAGGCTAGAACAAGGACATCAAAATGCCAAGCTACACCTCTGAGTTATGACTGTGCCCTGCCTGAAGACCACGGCATCATGGCTTTTTCCTGCCGAGTATTCATGGTCTGTGTCCAGGGACTACAGCCTGACCATCAGGGCAGGCACAGAGCAAGGTAGAGTTCCCACAGCCAGACTGGACCCGGAGGTGAATGAGGAACTCCCCAAAACAGAAAAGGTACACAAATTCCAAGATTATTGAAAACTGTCAGGCTTCCTCATCAATCAAAAAAATGCAAAGTGAGGGGCTTCCCTGGTGGTGCAGTGGCTGAGAGTCCGCCCGCCAGTGCAGGGGAGACGGGTTCGTGCCCCGGTCCAGGAAGATCCCACATGCCACGGAGAGGCTGGGCCCGTGAGCCATGGCCGCTGAGCCTGCGCGTCCAGAGCCTGGGCTCCGCAACAGGGGAGGCCACAACAGTGAGAAGCCCGTGTACCGCAAAAAAAAAAAAAAAAAAAAAAAAAAATGCAAAGTGAAACAACAACGTTCTCTTTTTTCTTATCAACTGAGCAAAATATTTTTAAATTTAATTTTTTATATTTAAAAAAAATTATAGCATTGGCCAGTGAGCAGTGACAGGGAGGTCCCCAAAACTGTTAATGAAAGTATAATTTGGTCCTTCCCCTCCTGAGGTGCATTTAGCACTATCAAGAAGCTGAAAAGTTATGTTCCCACTCTCAAATACTGTATCTGAAGAAACTAATGAAATAGAAAAAGATTTATCTACAAGAATGTTTAATGGGGTGTTATTAATTATAGCAAAACGCTGAAATCACCCAAAGGTCAAACAGTTGTAAATCAGATATAAATACTACATAGTATATTCAAGCAAAAGGATAGTTTGAAAAAAAGATATAGAAGACTCAGGATTTGGAAATATTTATGATATATAGTTCTTTGGAGGGGACAGAAAATAAACAGCTGTGATAGCATGATCCATTTAAAAACAAAAGGTAAAATATAGTAAGTGTCACTTCACTTAAAAAGCTGTGGTCCAGTCTCAGAACTGTGTCCCATTTAGAGGGACCCAAACTGGAATTTTCCTTTATTATTCACATCTCATCTCCCTCAACATTAAAGAGGGTTCAAGTCCATAGATGATGTTTAGAATCTGATATCTGTCTCTATTTCCCAGCCTCCCCAACCCCAGGATCCTCCCACCCTTCCACTCTGACAAAATTCTCTTTCCTGTGCCATCTGGACCCACCTCCATCCTCTTGCATCTGCTCTACACTCAGCCCTGTATGATGTGCTCCCAGCTTGTCACTTCCTTCTCAGATCTCCCGCCTCTTTGAAGCCTGCCCAAGGGCACCAGCTCAGAAGCCTCCCTCCAAGATCTAAGGATGACCTTCCCCATTTGTGTCACCCACTAACCCTGAACATGCAGTGTCTGGTTTCACTGCCTATTCTAGTGTTAGCTTTAGGACAAGCCTCAGTTTGCTCATCTGTAAAGTGGGGACAGCACTATCTGAAAGCCGTGGCAAACATTGCATGTTACCTGGATCACGGTCATTGTTGAACGTGTGTTAGTTCCTTCCCTCATGTCCCTCTTGGTCAGTGTCCACACCTTGAGAGTCAAGAATCAAACTAAACCACTCCCAGAGCAAAAGCAATGAATGAAGTGTCCTCTGGACTGGATGTCCCCACATCACAGCAGAGGGTCCTGGACAATGAGTCACATTCGTAGATGGGCTCAGACCTGGGGCATGTGGTCCACCTTCCCCACACTTGACAGCCTGCCTTCAAATCATGGCCCCACCATCATGCAAGTGAGTTACCTCCTCCCTGAGCCGTCTCCTCATCCACAGCGTATGGATGGGAAGATTACATACCCACCTGAGAAGCCAATAAAACAATGCCTGTAAAAATTTTTAATTGCCTTAAGATGACAAAGACTAACAAAGCCAAATGTTGGCAAGACTGTGAAACCAATGAAACTTTCATACGCTGCTGGTGGGAAATGCAAAATCGCACAACTATTTTGGAAAATAGGTTGGCCCTTTCCTATTAAGATAACTACATATATAAATATATATATAAATAATAACTATATATATATGTAAATAATTTAAATATTCATCAATAAGAGAATGAATGAAGAAACCGGGGAATAACTCATACAAGGGCTGTAGTTCATATGATAGAATCCTGTTCAGCAATACAAACGAATGGATTCCTGAGACAGTGTGGGTGAGTCTCCCAGGCATGTGCTGAATGAAAGAAATGAGATGCAAAAGAGCAAACAGTATGAGTCCATCTATTTGAAACTCTAGGAGAACAACTAATCTATGGTGAAAGAGTACAGATTAGTGGTGACCTCTGGCTTGGGAGGAGTAGGAGGGAGGGGGTAAATCAATAAGGGACCACAGGGGACGTTATAGGGTGTGGCAATGCTCTATATCGTAATTGGAGTATTGTTTGCAGGAACATATACATTTGTCAAAATTCATCAACCTGTACCCTAAAGGCATTGAAGATCTTAAATGCACAGTTTTACCTCAATTTAAAACATAATAGGGCTTCCCTGGTGGCGCAGTGGTTGAGAGTCCGCCTGCCGATGCAGGGGACACGGGTTTGTGCCCCGGTCCGGGAAGATCCCATATGCCGCGGAGCGGCTGGGCCCGTGAGCCATGGCCGCTGAGCCTGCGCGTCCGGAGCCTGTGCTCCGCAATGGGAGAGGCCACAACCGTGAGAGGCCCGCGTACCGCAAAAAAAAAAAAAAAAAAAAAACATAACAGACATGGCCCCCGGCTGCCATCTTGAATTGTCCTGTCATGTGAAGCCTCTCTGCACACAGCCCCCGGATGCCATCTTGGACTGCAGTGTCGTTTGGCACACTTCTGCACACGGCCTGCCTGGGCTGAGGTGTTGGTGGCAGCCATTCCACACTAGGAACTCTGGTCAGAAAAGCCGGGTGCGAGGCCCCTGCATGTGGTTCCCTGTGAGCAAGTGAAACCCAACTAAGCACAAAGGGAAAAAAACATCCATCTCAGAACTGTGACAATTTTCAAGGCTATTGCTTTTCTCTGTGGAACACTGCCTTTCGGGCAAAACAAGGAAGAAGCAGGTGATTCTAATGTGCAGTGCAGAAAGAGAGCCACTGCAGGCCAGCTTCTCCAACTCTGAAGGCACTCCAGCCATGTGGCTGACAGGGTCTTAGTGCTAGGGCCGGTATCAGGACTGAGCCTCTGAGGTGGGAGAGCCAAGTTCAGGACACTGGACCACCAGACACTTCCTTGCCCCACGTAACATCAATCGGCGAGAGCTCTCACAGAGATCTCCATCTCAATGCTAAGACAAAGATGCACACCACTCAATGACCAGCAAGCTCCACTGCTGGACGCCTGATGCCAAACAACTAGCAAGACAGGAACACAACCCCACCCATTAGCAGAGAGGTGGCCTAAAATCATACTAACTTCACAGACACCCCAAAACACACCACTGGATAAGGCCCTGCCCACCTGAAGGACAAGATCCAGACCCACCCACCAGAACACAGGCACCACTCCCCTCCATCAGGAAGCCTACACAAGCCACTGAACCAACCTTACCCACTGGGGGAAGACACCAAAAACAACGGGAACTATGAAACTGCAGCCTGTGAAAAGGAGGCCCCAAACACAGTAAGTTAAGCAAATTGGGAAGACAGAGAAATATGCAGCAGATGAAGGAGCAAGGTGAAACCCACCAGACCAAACAAATGAAGGGGAATAAGCAGTCAACCTGAAAAAGAATTCAGAGTAATGATAGTAAACATGATACAAAATCCTGGAAACAGAATGGAGAAAATACAAGAAACGTTTAACAAGGACCTAGAAGAACTAAAGAGCAAACAAACAATGATGAACAACACAGTAAATGAAATTAAAAATTCTCTAGAAGGAACCAATAGCAGAATAACAGGGACAGAAGAATGGATAAGTGACCTGGAAGATAAAATAGTGGAAACAACTACTGCAGCACAGAATAAAGAAAACAGAATGAAAAGAATTGAGGACACTCTCAGAGACCTCTGGGACAACAATAAATGCACCAATATTCAAATTATACATGGTCCCAGAAGAAGAAGGGGAAAAGAAAGGGACTGAGAAAATATTTGAAGAGATTATAGTTGAAAACTTCCCTAACATGGGAAAGGAAATAGTCAATCAAGTCCAGGAAGAACAGAGAGCCCCATACAAGATAAATCCAAGGAGAACCATGCCAAGACACATATTAATCAAACTATCAAGAATTAAATACAAAGAAAAAATTCTAAAAGCAGCAAGGGAAAAGCAACAAATACCATACAAGGGAATCCTCATAAGGTTAACAGCTGATCTTTCAGCAGAAACTCTGCAAGCCAGAAGGGAGTGGCAAGACATATTTAAAGTGATGAAAGGGAAAAACCTACAACCAAGATTACACGACCCAGCAAGGATCTCATTCAGATTTGACCGATAAGTTAAAACCTTTACAGAAAAGCAAAAGCTAAGAGAATTCAGCACCACCAAACCAGCTTTACAACAAATGCTAAAGGAACTTCTCTAGGCAGGAAACACAAGGAAAAGATCTGCAAAAACAAACCCAAAACAATTAAGAAAATGGTAATAGGAACATACATATCGATAATTACCTTAAATGTAAATGGATTAAATGCTCCAACCAAAAGACATAAACTGGCTGAATGGATACAAAAACAAGACCCGTATATATATGCTGTCTACAAGAGACCCACTTCAGACCTAGGGACGCATACAGACTGAAAGTGAGGGGATGGAAACAGATATTCTATGCAAATGGATATCAGGAGAAAGCTAGAGTACCAATTCTCATATCAGGCAAAATAGACTTTAAAATAAAGACTATTACAAGACACAAAGAAGGACACTACATAATGATCAAGTGATCAATCCAAGAAGAAGATATAAGAACTGTAAATATTTATGCACCCGACATAGCAGCACCCCAATACATAAGGCAAATGTTAACAGTCATGAAAGGGGAAATCGATAGTAACACAATAATAGTAGGGGACTTTAACACCCCATTTTCTCCAATGGTCAGATCAACCAAAATTAAAGAAAATAAGGAAACACAAGCTTTAAATGATACATTAAACAAGAGGGACTTGATATTTATAGGACATTTCATCCAAAAGCAACAGAATACACTTTCTTTTCAAGTGCACATGGAACATTCTCCAGGATAAATCATATCTTGGGTCACAAATCAAGCCTTGGTAAACTTAAGAAAATTGAAATTGTATCAGGATCTTTTCTGACCACAACACTATGAGACTAGATATCAATTACAGGAAAAAAACTCTAAAAAATACAAACACATGGAGGCTAAACAATACACTACTAAATAACCAAGAGATCACTGAAGAAATCAAAGAGGAAATCAAGAAATACCTAGAAACAAATGACAATGAAAACACGATGACCCTAAACCTATGGGATGCAGCAAAGGCAGTTCTAAGAGGGAAGTGTATAGCAATACAATCCTACCTCCAGAAACAAGAAAAATCTCAAATAAACAACCTAACCTTATACCTAAAGCAATTAGAGAAAGAAGAAGAAGAACAACAAAAAAAACCCAAAGTCACCAGAAGGAAAGAAATCAAAAAAATCAGATCAGAAATGAATGAAAAAGAAATGAAGGAAAAAACAGCAAAGGTCAATAAAACTAAAAGCTGGTTCTTCCAGAAGATAAACAAAATTGATAAACCATGAGCCAGACTCATCAGGAAAAAAAGGGAGAAACTCAAATCCACAAAATTAGAAATGAAAAAGGAGAAGTTACAACTGACCCTGCAAAAATACAAAGAATCATGAGGGATTACTACAAGCAACTATATGCCAATAAAATGGACAACCTGGAAGAAATGGACAAATTCTTAGAAAAGCACAACCTTCTGACACTGAACTGGGAAGAAAAAAAGTATAAACAGTCCAATCACAAGCACAGAAATTGAAACTGTGATGAAAATTCTTCCAACAAACAAATGCCCAGGACCAGATGGCTTCACAGGCGAATTTGGTCAAACATTTAGAGGAGAGCTAACACCTATCCTTCTCAAACTCTTCCAAAGTATAGCAGAGGGAGGAACACTCCCAAACTCATTCTACAAGGCCACCATCACCCTGATACCAAAACCAGACAAAGATGTTACCAAAAAAAGAAAACTACAGGAGAAAACTACAGGTCAATATCACTGATGAGCAGAGATGCAAAAATCCTCAACAAAATACCAGCAAACAGAATCCAGCAGCACATTAAAAGCATCATACACCATGATCAAGTTGGGTTTATTCCAGGAATGCAAGCATTCTTCAATATACTCAAATCAATCAACGCGATACACCATATTAACAAACCAAAGGATTAAAACCATATGATAATCACAATAGATGCAGAAAAAGCTTTTGACAAAATTCAACACCCATTTATGATAAAAACTCTACAGAAAGTAGACATAGAGGGAACCTACCTCAACATAATAAAGGCCATATATGACAAACCCACAGCCAGCATCGTTCTCAATGGTGGAAAACTGAAACCATTTCCATTAAGATCAGGAACAAGGCAAGGTTGTCTACTCTCATCACTCTTTTTCAACATAGTTTTGGAAGTTTTAGGCACAGCAATCAGAGATGAAAAAGAAATAAAAGGAATCCAAATCGGGAAAGAAGAAGTAAAGCTGTCACTGTTTGCAGATGACATGATACTATACGTAGAGAATCCTAAAGATGCTACCAGAAAACTACTAGAGCTAATCAATGAATTTGGTAAAGTTGCAGGATACAAAATTAATGCACAGAAATTTCTTGCATTCCTATATACTAATGATGAAAAATCTGAAAGAGAAATTAAGGAAACACTCCCATTTACCACTGCAACAAAAATAATTAAATATCTAGGAATAAACCTACCTAAGGAGACAAAAGACCTATATGCAGAAAACTACAAGACACTGATGAAAGAAATTAAAGATGATACAAAGAGATGGAGAGATATACCATGTTCTTGGATTGGAAGAATCAACATTGTGAAAATAACTATACTACCCAGAGCAATCTACAGATTCAATGCAATCCCTATCAAACTACCAATGGCATTTTTCACAGAACTAGAGCAAAAAAGTTCACAATTTGTATGGAAACACAAAAGACCCCGAAGAGCAAAAGCAACCTTGAGAAAGAAAAATGGAGCTAGAGGAATCAGGCTCCCTGACTTCAGACTATACTACAAAGCTACAGTAATCAAGACAATATAGTACTGGCACAAAAACAGAAATATAGATCAATAGAACAGGACAGAAAGCCCAGAGATAAACCCACACACATATGGTCACCTTATCTTTGATAAGGAGGAAAGAATATACAATAGAGAAAAGACAGCCTCTTCAATAAGTGGTGCTGGGAAAACTGGACAGCTACATAT
Organism: Grampus griseus; assembly: GCF_964374135.1. Lineage (NCBI taxonomy): Eukaryota > Metazoa > Chordata > Mammalia > Artiodactyla > Delphinidae > Grampus > Grampus griseus. The sequence continues at coordinate 6,036,653 of NC_139018.1, read as the reverse complement.
AAAAGAATGAAATTCGAACACTCCCTAACACCATACACAAAAATAAACTCAAAATGGATTAAAGACCTAAATGTAAGGCCAGACACTATAAAACTCTTAGAGGAAAACATAGGCAGAACACTCTATGACATAAATCACAGCAAGATCCTCTTTGACCCACCTCCTAGAGAAAGGTAATAAAAACAAAAATAAACAAATGGGACCTAATGAAACTTAAAAGCTCTTGCACAGCAAAGGAAACCATAAACAAGACAACCCTCAGAATGGGAGAAAATATTTGCAAATGATTCAATGGACAAAGGATTAATCTCCAAAATATACCACAGCTCATGCAGCTCAATATCAAAAAAACAACCCAATCAAAAATGGGCAGAAGACCTTAATAGACATTTCTCCAAAGAAGATATACAGATTGCCAACAAACACATGAAAGGATGCTCAACATCACTAATCATTAGAGAAATGCAAATCAAAACTACAATGAGGTATCACCTCACACCGGTCAGAATGGCCATCATCAAAAAATCTACAAACAATAAATGCTGGAGAGGGTATGGAGAAAAGGGAACCCTCTTGCACTGTTGGTGGGAATGTAAATTGATACAGCCACTATGGAGAACAGTATGGAGGTTCCTTAAAAAAATAAAAGTAAAACTACCATATGACCCAGCAATCCCACTACTGGGTATATACCCTGAGAAAACCATAATTCAAAAAGAGTCATGTACCACAATGTTCATTGCAGTACTATTTACAATAGCCAGGACATGGAAGCAACCTAAGTGTCCATAGACAGATGAATGGATAAAGATGTGGCACTTATGTACAATGGAATATTACTCAGCCATAAAAAGAAACGAAATTGAGTTATTTGTAGTGAGGTGGATGGACCTAGAGTCTGTCATACAGAGTGAAGTAAGTCAGAGAGAGAAAAAGAAATACTACATGCTAACACATATATATGGAATCAAAAAAAAAATGGTTCTGATGAACCTAGGGGTAGGACGCAGATGTAGAGAATGGACTTGAGGACACGGGGAGGGGGAAGGGTAAGCTGGGACGAATTGAGAGAGTGGCATGGACATATATACACTACCAAATGTAAATTAACTGGTGGGAAGCAGCCGCATAGCACAGGGAGATCAGCTCGGTGCTTTGTGATCACCTAGAGGGGGGGCATAGGGAGGGTGAGAGGGAGACACAAGAGGGCGGAGATATGGGGATATATGTATATGTATAGCTGATTCACTTTGTTATATACCAGAAACTAACACAACATTGTAAACAATTTTACTCCAATAAAGAGGTTAAAATAAATAAAATATATGTAACGTTAAAAAAAAAAAAAAAGCTCACGGAGTGATCCTATTGGGTTGAGAAACACTACCTTAGAGTGAAGAGCGATGCAGAGGATGGGGTTGTGGAGGGCTTTATTTCAAGGCACGGACTTCTAAAGCAACGCAGAGCCTGGTTGCCATGCAGGTGGAGAGGGTGCGGCTGGTGGAGGCTGAGGCTGAACGGAGGTGGCGCCAGATTGGGAAGGCTTCAGACAGCGGTCCAGGGAGTTCTGACTTTACCTCCAGGTTTTAGGGGAAAGAGGGCACTGAAGTTCTTGGCGGGGGAAGGCCAGCTGAGTTCTGGAGTTTGGAAGGTCCTCTGGGGGATTCAGGACACAAGACGGATGCCAGATGTCGGGAGTGGGGGTGGGTGGAACCGGGCAGGAATGGGAGGGGCTGACTGTTTGCTTGCCTGAGAGATGCTGGGCACTGGGTCCTGCGGGGCCAGGGAACCAGGAGAAAAGGGAGATGCCCAGGGTTCAGGCCTGAGCATCCAGGAGAGCCGGATGGAACCACCAGGATGCTCTGGGGACAGAATGAATAGGGCATGGATCCTGTTCTCAAGCCCCCAGCCATTGTGTGTATTTCTGGGCACACCCTGAGGCCAAGGTTACCCGGGATTTAACTCGTGGCTGTTTGTAAAATGAGCATAATTTAAGTGCGAGGGATGGGCTCCATCCCGCCCTCCCTCCGAGCTGCATCCAGATAAGGCGGCATTTGAAGCTGTGGCCACTTGATGTATCATTAAATACACCTTCTTGCACTTGGCACATAAACCCTGATAAAGTTTCACCTTTTAACAAAATAAATGACTCAATTAACAAGATGAAAAACAGCAGTGTGGTGGCAGGCGCACTTGGTGGCTGGAAAAAAAAGCCTGGAGAAGAATTATCCCAGCAGGAAGTTAATGCGGGTAGGGCCCGGTGCTCGGTGGGCAACCGCTGACTGCCAGCCTGCCAGCCTGGGGTGGACGGGGCCTGCTGACCGCTGATGCAGCGGGGGGGCGCCCACGTTCTGGGCCAGGGACTGGCGGGGCTGTGGGTTCCGGGGAGCTCCCTGAGCTGAGCCCTGAGCCATGGAATCAGGCAGGGCTTAGTGTGCGAGGGTGAGCCAGTGTGTTTGTGCACACGCATTGGAATCCCGGCTTTGGCCTGTCCCAGCACCAACAAATCATAGTCATCCTTTAATGATGAGACACCCCTAGGCCAGGCTTTGTGCTAAATTTTTATACATTTTATCTCTGAAGGACGGAGGGTGACCTGGGATGTAGGACACTGGGCTCTGGGTTCAAATTTTGTATAGCTTCGGAATAACAACTCGCCTCTCCACCTCCATGTCGTCCTGGGCAGATAGAGAGGGTTGGACCAAGGAAGGCGTCTCACTGGGGAGGCAAGGGCCTGGGGACAGGCCTACAGACCTGGTTGAGAAAATAAAATTGTATATTTATTATCACTAACCTCTAACTGAGCGGAGCCCCTCTGTCTGTCAGGACAGGGACAGTGTGATATCAGCACAGTGTTTGCAGTGCCTGTGACTTGGTTACCAACAGGAATCCCAGATACTTTCCTTTTCCACTGTCATTGTTGCAGAAAATTCAAAATACCATTAACACTCCTTGCTACCCTGAAATTATGGTGGTTATTAGACCCTCTGTTCGGGCTTGTTATTTAATGCATTAATGAGGAAGCATGTGCACTCCTACATCACAAATCTGTTTTTAATATTTGATAATTTTCAAAATAACGGGTTTCCTTTGTCATCACATGTATTTTATTTTATGCAGGCAGGAGAGGATTCTGAGAAAAGGTGCCAGGCGTCAGTCGCCTGTCGGAGGGTCCAAGACATGAAAATGGTTAAGGTCAACAGGGCTAGGGATTTCCAAGTTTCCCTCAAATTCTGATGTCCTATTATTCCATGGAACTAGAGCAATCATCACGACAATGAAGTAGTTACAGAGTGTTGTGTGCCACGGCCAATGTTACTTTTTTTTAATTGAAGTATAGTTGATTTACAATATCGTGTTAGTTTTCAGGTGTACAGCACAGTGATTCAGTTATACATACACACACACACACACACACACACATATATATATATATATAATATATATATATATATACTATATATTCTTTTTCAGATTCTTTCCCTTATAGGTTATTACAAAATATTGAGTATAGTTCCCTGTGCTATACAGTAGGTCCTTGTTGGTTATCTATTTTACACGTAGTAGTATGTATCTGTAAATCTGAAACTCCTAATTTATCCATCCACCCATTATGGGTTTTTTAAAATCTTTACTGGAATATAATTGCTTTACACTTTTGTGTTAGTTGCTGCTGTATAACAAACTGAATCAGCTATACGTATACATATATCCCAATACCCCCTCCTTCTTGCATCTCCCTCCCACCCTCCCTATCTCAGCCCTCTAGGTGGTCACAAAGCACAAAGCTGCTTCCCACTAGCTATCTATTTTACATTTGGTAGTGTATATATGTCCATGCCACTCCCTCACTTCTTCCCAGCTTACCCTTCCCCATCCCCATGTCCTCATGTCCATTCTCTATCCCTGTGTCTTTATTCCTGTCCTGTCTCTAGGTTTATCAGAACGATTTTTTTTTATTCCATATATATGTGTTAGCATACGGTATTTGTTTTCCTCTTTCTGACTTACTTCACTCTCTATGACAGACTCTAGGTCCATCCACCTCACTACAAATAACTCAGTTTTGTTTCTGGCTGAGTAATATTCCATTGCATGTATGTGCCACATCTTTATCCATTCATCTGTCTATGGACACTTAGGTTGCTTCCATGTCCTGCCTATTGTAACTATTGCTGCAATGAACATTGTGGTACATGACTCTTTTTGAGTTATGGTTTTCTCAAGGTATATGCCCAGTAGTGGGATTGCTGGATCATATGGTAGTTCTACTTTTAGTTTTTTAAGGAACATCCATACTGTTCTCCATAGTGGCTGTATCAATTTACATTCCCACCAACAGTGCAAGAGGGTTCCCTTTTCTCCACACCCTCTCCAGCATTTATTGTTTGTAGATTTTTTGATGATGGCCATTCTGACAGGTGTGAGGTGATACCTCATTGTAGTTTTGATTTGCATTTTTCTAATGATTAGTGATGATGAGCATTCTTTCATGTGTTTGTTGGCAATCTGTATATCTTCTGTGGAGAAATGTCTATTAAGGTCTTCTGCCCATTTTTGGATTGGGTTGTTTGTTTTTGTGATATTGAGCTGCCTGAGCTGTTGTATATTTTGGAGATTAATCCTTTATCTGTTGAATCATTTGCAAATATTTTCTCCCATTCTCAGGGTTGTCTTTTTGTCTTGTTTATGGTTTCATTTCTCTAGGAGGTGGGTCAAAAAGGATCTTGCTGTGATTTATGTCATAGAGTGTTCTGCCTATGTTTTCCTCTAAGAGTTTTATAGTGTCTGGCCTTACATTTAGGTCTTTAATGCATTTTGAGTTTATTTTTGTGTATGGTGTTAGGGAGTGTTCAAATTTCATTCTTTTATATGTAGCTGTCCAGTTTTCCCAGCACCACTTATTGAAGAGGCTGTCTTTTCTCCATTGTATATTCTTGCCTCCTTATCAAAGATAAGGTAACCATATGTGTGTGGGTTTATCTCTGGGCTCTCTATCCTGTTCTATTGATCTATATTTCTGTTTTTGTGGCAGTACCATATTGTCTTGATTACTGTAGCTTTATAGTATAGTCTGAATTCAGGGAGCCTGATTCTTCCAGCTCCGTTTTTCTTTCTCAAGATTGTTTAGGCTCTTTGGGGTCTTTTGTGTTTGCATACAAACTGTGAAATATTTTTTTCTAATTTTGTGCAAATGCCATTGGTAATTTGATAGGGATTGCATTGAATCTGTAGATTGCTTTGGGTAGTAGAGTCATTTTCACAATATTGATTCTTCCAATCCAAGAACATGGTATATCTCTCCATCTGTTGGCATCATCTTTAATTTCTTTCATCTGTGTCTTCTAGTGTTCCTCAAACAGATCTTTTGTCTCCTTAGGTAGGTTTATTCCTAGGTTGCAATGCTAAATGGGAACATTTCCTTAATTTCTATTTCAGATTTTTCATCATTAGTGTATAGGAATGTAAGAGATTTCTGTGCATTAATTTTGTACCCTGCTAGTTTACCAAATTCATTGATTAGCTCTAGTAATTTTCTGGTAGCATCTTTAGGATTCTCTATGTGTAGTATCATGTCAACTGCAAACAGTGACACCTTTACTTCTTCTTTTCTGATTTGGATTCCTTTTATTTCTTTTTCTTCTCTGATTGCTGTGGCTAAAACTTCCAAAACTATGTTGAATAATAGTGGTGAGAGTGGGCAACCTTGCCTTATTCCTGATCTTAGTGGAAATGGCTTCAGTTTCTCACCATCGAGAATGTTGTTGGCTGTGGGTTTGTCATATATGGCCTTTATCCTGTTGAGTTAAGTGCCCTCTATGCCCACTTTCTAGAGAGTTTTTATCATAAATGGGTGTTGAATTTTCTTAAAAGCTTTTTCTGCGTCGATTGAGATTATCATATGCTTTTTTCCTTCAATTTGTTAGTATGGTGTATCTCATTTATTGATTTGCATATATTGAAGAACTCTTGCATTTCTGGGATAAACACCACTTGATCATGATGTATGATCCTTTTAATGTGCTGCTAGATTCTGTTTACTAGTATTCTGTTGAGGATGTTTTCATCTATGTTCATCAGGGATATTGGCCTGTAGTTTTCTTTTTTTGTAACACCTTTGTCTGGTTTTGGTACCAGGGTGATGGTGGCCTCGTAGAATGAGTTTGGGAGTGTTCCTCCCTCTGCTATAATTTGGAAGAATTTGAGAAGGATAGATGTTAGTTCTTCTCTAAATGTTTGATAGAATTCACCTGTGAAACCATCTGGTCCTGGGCATTTGTTTGTTGGAAGAATTTTAATCACAGTTTCAATTTCACTGCTTGTACTCGTCTGTTTATACTTTCTTTCTTCCTGATTCAGTCTCAGAAGGTTGCACTTTTCTAAGAATTTGTCCATATCTTCCAGGTTGTCCATTTCATTGGCATATAGTTGCTTGTAGTAATCCCTCATGATTCTTTGTATTTCTGCAGGGTCAGTTGTTACTTCTCCTTTTTCATTTCTAGTTTTGTTGGTTTAAGTCTTCTCCCTTTTTTTCCTGATGAGTCTGGCTAGTGGTTTATCAATTTTGTTTATCTTCTCAAAGAACCAGCTTTTAGTTTTGTTGATCTTTGCTGTTGTTTCCTTAATTTCTTTTTCATTTATTTCTGATCTGATTTTTATGATTTCTTTCCTTCTGGTGACTTTGGGAGTTTTCTGTTCTTCTTTCTCTAATTGCTTTAGGTATAAGGTTAGGTTGTTTATTTGAGATTTTTCTTGTTTCTTGAGGTAGGATTGTATTGCTATAAACTTCCCTCTTAGAACTGCCTTTGCTGCATCCCATAGGTTTTCGGTCATTGTGTTTTCATTGTCATTTGTTTCCATGTATTTCTTGATTTCCTCTTTGATTTCTTCAGTGATCTCTTGGTTATTTAGTAGCGTATCATTTAGCCTCCACGTGTTTGTATTTTTTAGAGTATTTTTCCTGTAATTGATATCTAGCCTCATAGCATTGTGGTCAGAAAAGATCCTTGATACGATTTCAATTTTCTTAAATTTACCAAGGCTTGATTTGTGACCCAAGATATGATCTATCCTGGAGAATGTTCCATGCGCACTTGAAAAGAAGGTGTATTCTGTTGCTTTTGGATGGAATGTCCTATAAATATCAATTAAGTCCCTCTTGTTTAATGTATCATTTAAAGCTTGTGTTTCCTTATTTTTTTTCATTTTGGTTGATCTGTCCATTGGTGAAAGTGGGGTGTTACAGTCCCCTACTATTATTGTGTTACTGTTGATTTCCCCTTTCATGGCTGTTAGCATTTTCCTTATGTATTGGGGTGCTCCTATGTTGGATGCATAAATATTTACAGTTGTTATATCTTCTTCTTGGATTGATCCCTTAATCATTAGGTAGTGTCCTTCTGTGTCTCTTGTAATAGTCTTTATTTTAAAGGCTATTTTGCCTGATATGAGAATTGGTACTCTAGCTTTCTCCTGATTTCCATTTGCATAGAATATCTTTTTCCATCCCCTCACTTTCAGTCTTATGTGTCCCTAGGTCTGAAGTGGGTCTCTTGTAGACAGCATATATATACGGGTCTTGTTTTTGTATCCATTCAGCCAGTTTATGTCTTTTGGTTGGAGCATTTAATCCATTTACATTTAAGGTAATTATCAATATGTATGTTCCTATTACGATTTTCTTAATTGTTTTGTGGGGTTTTTTTTTTTTTTGGTTTTTTTTGCGGCCCTCTCACTGTTGTGGCCTCTCCCATTGCGGAGCACAGCCTCTGGATGTGCAGGTTCAGCGGCCATGGCTCACGGGCCCAGCCGATCCGCGGCATGTGGGATCTTCCTGGACCAGGGCACGAACCCGTGTCCCCTGCATCGGCAGGCGGAGTCTCAACCACTGTGCCACCAGGGAAGCCCTGGGTTTGTTTCTGCAGGTCTTTTCCTTTTCTTGTGTTTCCTGCCTAGAGAAGTTCCTTTAGCATTTGTTGTAAAGCTGATTTGGCGGTGCTGAATTCTCTTAGCTTTTGCTTGCCTATAAAGGTCTTAATTTATCAGTTGAATCTGAATGAGATACTTGCTGGGTAGGTTGGGTTGGTTGTAGGTTTTTCCCTTTCATCACTTTAAATATGTCCTGCCACTCCCTTCTGGCTTGCAGAGTTTCTGCTGAAAGATCAGCTGTTAACTTTATGGGGATTCCCTTGCATGGTACTTGTTGCTTTTTCCTTGTTGCTTTTAGTATTTTTTCTTTGTATTTAATTCTTGATAGTTTGATTAATATGTGTCTTGGCATGGTTCTCCTTGGATTTGTCCTGTATGGGACTCTCTGTTCTTCCTGGGCTTGATTGACTATTTCCTTTCCCATGTTAGGGAAGTTTTCAACTATAATCTCTTCAAATATTTTCTCAGTCCCTTTCTTTTTCTCTTCTTTTTCTGGGACCCCTATAATTCGAATATTGGTGCATTTAATATTGTCCCAGAGGTCTCTGAGACAGTCTTCAATTCTTTTCATTCTTTTTTCTTTATTCTGCTCTGAGATAGTTATTTCCACTATTTTATCTTCCAGTTCACTTATCTGTTCTTCTACCTCAGTATTCTGCTCTTGGTTCCTTCTAGAAAATTTTTAATTTCATTATTGTGTTGTTCATCATTGTTTGTTTGCTCTTTAGTTCTTCTAGGTCCTTGTTAAACGTTTTTTGTATTTTCTCCATTCTATTTCCAAGGTTTTGGATCATCTTTACTCTCATTACTCTGAATTCTTTTTCGGGTAGACTGCCTATTTCCTCTTCATTTGTTTGGTCTGGTGGGTTTTTACCTTGCTCTTTCATCTGCTGCGTATTTCTCTGCCTTCTCATTTTGCTTAACTTACTGTGTTTGGGGCCTCCTTTTCACAAGCTGCAGGTCCGTAGTTCCCATTGCTTTTGGTGTCTGCCCCCAGTGGGTGAGGTTGGTTCAGTGACTTGTGTAGGCTTCCTCGTGGAGGGGACTATTGCCTGTGTTCTGTTGGGTGTGGCTGGATCTTGTGTGTCTGGTGGGCAGGACCACGTCCGGTGATGTGTTCTGGGGTGTCTGTGAATGTAGTATGACTTTAGGCAGCCTCTCTGCTAATGGGTGGGGTTGTGTTCCTGTTTGCTAGTTGTTTAGCATGGGGCATCCAGTACTGGAGCTTGCTGTTCATTGAGTAGAATGGAGCTGGGTCTTAACATTGAGATGGGGATCTCTGGAAGAGCTCTCGCTGATTGATATTACGTGGGGCCAGGAGGTCTCTGGTGGTCCAGTGTCCTGAACTTGGCTCTCCCACCTCAAATCTCAGGCTGACAGGAAGCCAGAGCACCAAGACCCTGTCAGCCACATGGCTCAGATGAGTGGTTTATTATCAAGGGTATTAAAGCACAGGAACCAACAGCCAGATGAAGAGATTCATAGGGCAAGGTCGAGAACAAAAAAATTTCATTCCTCTTGGAGTTTGGCGCCCAGCACAGTGGCACGTGGAAGTTTTCTGCTTCACCAACCTGGAAGCTCTCTGAAACCCCTCCTTTTGGATTTTAGTGGTGGTTTCACTACACAGGCATGGTTGATTACTCAGTGAGCTTTTCAAAACACTGATGCTTCAATCCCATCCAAGACCAACTGAATCAGAATCTCAGGGCCCAGGGCACAGGTACCCAGCTAATTCCACGTGCAGCCAGACTTGAGAACCACCATTTCAACATCCTCCTCACCCCTCAAGTACAGGCATGGTTTTCACCTCCTGCAGGAAGCTCTCCTGGCCTCTGCCCCCAAGGCCCTCACCATCCAAGGGTGAATGAGGCCCCTCCTCTGGGTCCCAGGTCTCCCTGTGCAAACTAAACACGAGTGCTAAGGTTAGCACAGGGCTCCCTGTGTGGGATGCTCTTGAGGGCAGCAGTGGCTGGAATCACACAGAGGGTCCTCAGCATGGGTCCACTGGGAGTCTGCATGGTGTGAATACACCTCACGCTCCCACAATGATGTGCTACCAAGGAGAGCTCCCATCAAAGTTGCCAGATTAGGGAGGTCAAGGCGCCTTAGCAAGCCTCCTGGACAGGGGGAGGGGTCAGCGTGAGAGATGGTATGGAGGCTGGAAACATCCAGCAGCAGGGCAACAGGGAAACTTCTTTTAGATTGACAGGAGGTAGTAAGGCATGGTTGAAAGAGCCAGAGTTCCATCCAACCCAGCCATGTCCCAGCTGCGTGACCTGGGGTGACTCACTCAACCTCTCTGAGCCTGTTTCCTCATCTATAAAGCAGGTAACCCTCCAACTCTTGGCGAGGACTTTGCAGCAGGACATATGTGAAGGGTGGGGCACTAGACCTGGTGGGTTGAAACTTTGGAGATGTCAGTGTCCCCTGATCACAGCCTTCTTCTCATCTGTCCTGGTTTTCCCTCTCCTGTGGATGTCTTTACGGTCCTCAGGCCACCAGTCAGCGGCAGGCTGGCAGGCAGGCGCCACACCATGGACTCTGGCCACTTTCCCTTTGCACATTGTGTGTCCAGATGATGGTCCAGGGGAGCGTGATTGGCCGGTTTCCCTTTCGTTCTGCCCTGACCGTTTTCTCTGAAAAACACAGTGGAGCTGCTGGGCCGTAGGTATTTCTGTCAGTCAGGCTGCTGTGTCTATCTGTCAGCAGGTTCTCCCTAATTGCATTCTGACACACATGTATTAAGCACCAGCTGTGGACCAGGGCCCGGGCTCAGAGGCGAGGGGGCCACTGGGGCGTGTGCCTTTTCGTGGTTGAGTGTTGGTGGTACCAGCGTGGGTTGGCATCACCGACCCACTGAGGGCCTGAATAGAACAGAAAGGTGGATGAAGGGAGGATTTGCTCTGTCTCAGCTGAGATGTCTATCTTCTCCTGCCCCCAGACATTGACGTTCCTGGTTCTCTGGCCTTTGGACTGAATTCCACCCCTGGCTGTCCCGGATCCCCGGGTTGCAGGAGGCAGATCAAGGGACTTCTCAGCGTCCACAGCTAAGTGAGCTAATTCTTGTAATAAATCTCCTCTTATGTATACTTATATGGAGAGATAGACAGACAGACATCCTATTGGTTCTGTTTCTCTGGAGGACCCTGACTAGTACACTGACCATGTGACCCAGGGCAATTCTGTCTATCTCTCTTTGCCTCCATTTCAACTAAACATGGGATTTTCACCTCACTGGGTTGTTCTGGGGTCCAAGCAGTAATAAGCCACAGTAATAGATATACAGCACTTGAAGTGGGGCCTGGCACACGGTGCAGGGTTACTGTGTCAGAGCGTGTTTACTTCTGACCCCTCCCATTTGCACGGTTCATCCACAGCGTCCAACTCCCAGCAGTTGGCAGCACACAAAATGGGCCTGTTCAGAGAGGGCCGCTGGGTTGTCAGACAAGTTGCTCCATATGCTTAAGATTTCTTTTCCTCCCCTCACAACCCCTGTGCAGTCTCTCTTTAGGGGTCCCCTCCTCCAAGAAGCCTTCCCAGGCTGCTCTGTTGCTGTTCCTGTGGTGTCTGCTGGCTCTTCCGTCCCCTAACCCAGATCGTGGGTTACTTGAGAGCAGAAACCAGCTCATTTCTCTCTCTCTCTCCCCCAAGCCTGGCCCAGAACTTGGGCAAGCAGACCCTCGATACGTATTTGCTAAAGAAAGAGGGAGTGGAGGGACGGACGGAGGGAGGAAGAGAAGAAGGAACCCATCGGCCTTTGGACCCACAACTTCAGTGCTCCTTAAACATCACACAGCTTAATGGGTGCAGATCCGTCCAAGCCTCCCTTGCAGTTGGCTTGTGTCTCTTGGACACAGGACAGTTTCTCTCTTCCCTCAATCATGGAAGACCCAGAGTCTTCCATTGCCCTTGAGCAGCCCATGAGTAGTCCTCTAGCTGTTTTTCTTCTGGAAACTGTGGAGACCAAAAAAATAAGGATAAAGTGTGGCTTTTTTTGAAAGGCATGATGTCTTTCAATAAGAAGAGAAACCTTGATAATAAAGTCTCCAGACCCCAAGGAGAAGGAGTGACTTAAGGAAAGACCCAAATGAGAAATACAAACTCAACACTCCATTACGGCCAGTGAATTCACCAGATTGTTCAATATTTTGAGTTCAGTATTTGGGTCAACGAGCAATGGGTTTTCCCCTTCCAGGAGTAGTCTATTTAATGCTTAGCTGAGTTCTAGGCATCCTTCCTGGTCATGCTCTAGGGTCATGCTCTGGGGTAAATGCCCTGGTCTAGAGATTTATATCAGCTCCCTCTCTACAGTCTCCATGGTTTTAATCAGAATAAAATGTCCTCATCAGGAGCCCACAAGGTGAATGGCTTCTCTGGGTTTAAAAGCATGAGAAACCTCGATATTGTAAATCAACTATACTTCAATTTTAAAAAATTAAAATAAAAAAAAATTTTTTAACCCTGAGAAACCACAAGGAACAGTCTTAACTCTCAGAAGATGCTGGACCCCCACCTCCACCACTTTGTGTAGCCAAGTTTCCCCAGGAACTGTGGAAGGTTGGATCTCCAAAGAGGAGAAAGGCTTCTGTCTCCTCTGGGGACTGGGAAGCATGGCTTCAGGTGAGTGAGCTGTTCGGATGAGGTCAACAGGCAAAGTCAGCATTGGAAGGAATGCCAAGGCCTGACATTTGTGTAAGGCTTGGCCATGGAGGAACCTCAGGTCCCTTTGGCCAGCACATTGTGAGCCCTGGTGGAAAGGCTGAGCACCGGATGTCCATGGTTGCAGAGCATGAGTTTAGGAGGGCTCCAAGGCTGGATCTGTCCCACAGCATCACAACACCTGAACACAGATGTCTCTGCTCTCAGGAGAGCACCTCTCCTCATCCCCACTTCAGCTTCTGAGTGCCCATAATGTGCAGGGAATCCTCATCCTCCCAACTCCTCACTGTGCAACACTTAACACCTCCACTTCACAGAGGAGGAAACTAAGGTTTCCAAAGAGAATGTGGTGAGTTATCAGTCGCCAGGTGTTAAGTGCTTCCTGCATAGCACAGGAGCAGTGACATACCAGACACGCGATGCTTTCTCTAATCCTCACACTCACTGCCAGGGAGGATTATTAATCCCATCCCATAGATGGGGAAACTGAAGCTCAGGGAAGGGAAAGAATGGTCCCTGTATCACACAGCTGGAAAGTGGCAGAGTCAAAATTCAAAGCCAGGGCACCTAACTCCCTAGAAAGTCCACAAGGCAGGCTATTGCACAGGGACACCCAGCTTGTGCGAAGAGGGTAGGGACAACAGGAAGGAGTGAGCATCTTTGCCTCACAGTCTCTGACCACCAGTCACCGCCCTGCTGCCTTCTCAGGCTGAGCGGTTCTCCTTTCCTAGGACTGAGCTTCAGGGTCCAAGCCAGGAGTGCTTGTAAACATCATCTACCACACCACGGTGTTCCCCTTGACCACGTGGAGGTGTGACACTAACCTCACGCTGTGGTGAAGACTGTATGAGTTTCCTGCAGCTGCTGTGACAAATGACCACCAGCCTGATGGCTTAAAACAACAGAAATTTCTTATCTCACAGTCCTGGAGGTCAGAAGTCCAAAATCAAGGTGTCAGCAGGGCCATGCTCCTTCTGAGGGCTCCAGGGGAAAGTCTTTCCTCACCTCTTCCAGCTTCTAGTGGCTCCTGGCATTCCTTGGCTTGTGGCTGCATCACTCCAATCTCTGCCTCTGGGACCATGTTGCCTCCTCCCCTCTGTTTCCCTGTCTTCTCTCTTCTGTCTCTTAGAATAATGCCCATCATTGGATACAGGACCCACCTTAATCCAGGATGACCTCACACTGAGATCCTTTCCTTAATTACATCTACAAAAACCTTTATTCCAAATACTTTCATGTTCTGAGGTTCCAAGTGGACATATCTTTTAAAGAGAGTCACCATTCAACCCATTACAAAGACCTTAATTCCTTTCTACCCATTCCCAGCACTTTTGATACCACCATACTACTCATCTCTACCCCTCCTCACCCTACCCCCCACACCTGGGAGGTGGCATGGTCAGTGGGAAGAGCATGGGTTCTTGGGCCACTCAGACTTGGCTTTGTATCTCAACTCTTCCATGGGCCAGCCATGTGGCCCATACAGGCTACCAGACTTCTCCACACTTTCCTAGCTTCATCTCTTAAATTGAGCAAACCCCACTTACTCCTTTTAGGGGACTTATATGATCTAATGAATGATACCTGGTGGGTTCTCAACAAACAGTGCGCACCCCTCCAGCCTCCCTACATGTGTAAAAATCCAGCAGATCATAGTCATGTGGGATTCTTTGAGAGGGTCACACAGCTGACCAAGGTCAACAGGAACTGGGATTTCATGCACAGCTGTGGGATCCATCTTCCAAGGACTGTGTTGAATGTCACTAGCTGGTATGAGGACAAAGCTTTATTTACACCAACACGTGAACTTGAGCACATGTTAGAAATCTATGCACTCAGGAGGAAACTGAGATTATGTGACTTGCCCAGCATCACAGCAGGACCTAAAGCCCTGGCTTCAGAAAACACCTGTCCCATTGTTTCTCAAGCCACCTGGAATCTGCATGGAAGAGCTCCTTGGCTCTTGACAGCAGTACAAAAAGTCTATCTGCCCACAGCATTCCATCTTCCTAGATCTAGAGGGGCTTCAGAGTGCCCTCCCTCACCTGACACTCCTATTTGTCCTTCAGTGTCAATGAAGTTCCCCTCCACTGGCCCCAATAAGCCCTATTGCTCCTGTTGAGTGTGACCATTTGTGTGCTTGTCCTTCCCAGAACATGGTGGGCTCCCTGTGGCTGTGAACCCGTGCCTGATCCATCCCTGCATCCCTGTTGTCTGACTCAGGCATGACACCTAGTAGGACTTTATTGGACCATAAGGCCACACCGACCAAGACTCAAGTTTCTTTGTCATTTGCAACACAATTGATGCTCACAAGGGAAGGAAAACTATAAAAGGGGACATTTGTGGTCAAACTGGTGGGAATCACTGAGCTAGTTGAAGCTCTTCATTTTCCACAGAAGCAACCAGAGGCCCTGATGTGAAGTATCTTGCCCAAGATCTTCAAAGAGCAAGAAATGTGACCCAGAAATATGATTCATAGTCCCCACTCCACTTCCTTGTTTGAGATTTGAGGGAGAAGAGGGAAGGTGGGTACCAAGAAGAGGAGGTGCCTCTTTCTGGGAACATGGCTTCTGTAATTAACTGGGGACCCTGGGCCCAAAACTCTTTCTGGCTTCAAGCCCATCTTTAAAGCTCCCACTAGTGTTAATTAAAAGACCTTTCTCAGCACTCCCCTGACCAGCCTCTGCTGAGAACTGAGTTGCCTGTGCCTCCGTGGACAGAAACAGCACCTTTCACCATACCATCTTTCTGCTGGCTGCTCTCAGCAGAGTGGACTGTACCTTCGTAAGGGTTAGGAGAACTGAAGAGTCGTTGAAGAGGTACCTGGTCTGTGGAAGGGAGGTACCAGCCAGCCCAAGAGGACTGAAATTTGGAAACCGGGCAGGACCTTGTGGGATCCTCCTGGTTACAAAGGCCCTTCTGTGTCCCCTGTTTCTTATATGAAGGAAGAAGACTCCAGGCTCCTAGACCCTCCCTGAGTTCCAAAGGGTACATCTAAATAGTTTCTAATTAGAGAAGTGAGGGAATGCAGAAACAAAGTTGGAGCAGTCAAGAGACAATAGTGCAGCGATTAAAGCAGGGTCCTGGTTCCTCCTCAAGGGATATACCTAACAATACCTTTGAGTTCTTCTGCAGGAACTTAAACCCCAACCCAGGTGGAGGATGGTAACTTCAGGCTGAACACAAGATTCCTGGAGCACTGCCCTGTCACCTCACCACCAACCAGTCAGAAGAAAGTCTGCACATAGTAAAAGATAAGGAAGATTCTGATCTCCTCCCCAAATGATTAACTGTGATTAATTTCCCCTTTCACCCTTTAAAAACTTTCATGGTTAGAAGAATTTTCCGAGTTGGTTCTTGGACATGAGTCCACCTTCTCCCCAGGTTGCTGGCCTCCTGAATAAAGCAAACTTTTCTTTCCAATCAACACTTGTCTCTTGAACGTTGGCTTTCAAGCGGCAATGAGCTGAACCTGAGTTCGGTAAATTTAAAAGCCAGTAGAAAAAGAGGGAACGGGAAGAGAATGGAAGAAACAGAAAAAGAAAGCAGCAATGGGAAGAAGGGTAACAGAGAACAAGGTGGGGGAGGCAGGTTCTGGGTCATAGGCTTGCATGGGCCATGTTGAAGAGTGTGCTCTTCACTATATAACAGTAAATCACCAAAGGGTTTAAACAAGAGAGGAGCATATCGGGCTTTTTTTGTCTTTTAAAAGATCAAGAAAATTGCATTAAAAAGAATTTCAGAGTTAGCGGGAAGCGAACTGCCATCACTTCAGATATCTTTTAAAAGTTTGGGCTCCCCAAGTTCGTCCATAGATAATACACTAAAGAGACAGAAGTCAATGAAGGCTGTTAAATTCGTGGTTATTTTTTGTTACAGCTAAAGGACAGAGATTAAAATCAGCCAAAGGAAGAAGCGTGTAGGGTTGAGTCCAGAAAGTGAAACTGAACAGGACCCTGTGGGGCTCCAGAGCACAGAAGCCTTTCTGTGTCCCCCATTTCTTGTTTGTAGAAAATAAGCTTCAGCCTCCGTGACCTTCCCTGAGTTCCAAAGGGCAGGTTCAAACAGTTGTTGATCAGGGAAGGGAGGGGATGCAGAAACAAGGGAGGAACAGTCAAGAAACAATAGTGCAGGGTCCTGGCTCTCCCTCAAAGGATACCCGTAACAATATCTTTGAGCTGTTCTACAGAACTGAAACCCCCACCAAATAGAACATGTTAACTACTTGATGAAGCATTCTTAATTCCAGAGAAGGTCACAGTGTGATAACCTTGAGAACCTCAGAAGCTCATCAGGAGACCATGTGAGGACAGATTAAAGGAGCACAGGCCCTGCACACACCCTGATCCTTATCAGCAACTCCACCCTTGAACCTTCGCTATAAAACTCCTCACCAAATCCCCCTGGGTTGGGACACAGTACTTGAGGGCACAAGTTTGTTGTGTCCCCCTTTGCCTGGCAAAGCAATAAAGCTATTCTTTTCTACTTCATCCAAAACTCTGTCTCCAAGATCTGATCTGGCACTGGTGCACAGAGGGCGAGTTTTCAGCATCAGAAGGTTCCAGATGCAGAGCTTCCAGTTGTCCTCTGCCCATGGAGTCAGGGACAATAAACCTTTCCCAGCATCAGTGTGTGACAATATACATGGAGTATTGCCAACAAGTGAAGCTCACCCAAGCCTTGGTATTCATAGCCCTTACCTGGGCTCAATCTGCCCATGTGGCTGATCTGTCCTCAGCCACACCAGAGGCTGGGCTTGTGACCCAAAGCCTTGGGTCACCTTGTGACCCAAAGCCCCCACGCTAAATCACAATGTTGGTGTAGCCCAAAGTCCCCAGGGAAACAAGGACACCCCTAACAGGGATAACATTACAAAGACCTAGGCAATACCTCCAAGGAGTGGAAGGCAAAGGCCAGACCTCTCTCTGAGCAACATCAAATGCATTCCTACACAAGAATGGACTGGAGAGGGGATGAGGTGGAGATGAGTAGAGCACATAGGAAGTGACTGCATAGTCCAAATGAAAGATGGAGGTGACCAAGTTAGGATGGTGGACGGGATGCTAATGGTGAAGAGGGAGGCATACCCAAGAGAGATCTGACTAGTTTCATTAGAGGTTAAAAAATAAATTCTGAGAGAATTTTTACTCCAACCAAGATGGAGTAACAGGGACTGGATCTTTTGTGCTGCCTAAGACAATCAAAATTTATTTACATATTTATCAAATATATGTATACATCAAAGGTTTCCAAGACCATGAAGGACATCAGGCAATAAAGAACAGGGATCCCAGTGAGAAGAGAAACAAATGAAGTGAGTGTCACAACTGTCCCAGTTTAATGCCTTGAGAGTTTACAGAAAGGGCTGAGGATGTGAAGCTGAGAATAAAAGAGAATAAAGTGGACAGAGTTTGCAGGACAGAATACTGGAGAGAAGAGAGCTGCAGTGAGAGAGAACTCCAGAAATGTGCAGATACCATATACGAAAATTAACTCAAAAAGGATCATGGACCTAAATGTGAAACATAAAATTACAAATATTCTAGAAGAAAACATAGTAATAAGTCTTCACGACCTCATTTTTCTGCCTCTGGGCATTTTCCCCAGCCATTCTGTCTACCTGGAGTACTCTTACCTTCAGCTCTGTGTATCAAGTTGTTACGGGAATAGCTGTTCTTTCAAACGTATAATTTTTCAGGATGCAAATCAAATATTATCTCCCCCACATTCTCTAAACCCTTCCAGGTAGAATTTGTCTATATCCTGTTTTGAAGTTTCCCAATCTTCTCTCATTTTTCAGCATTTCTCACTGACTGTCTAGAATTAAATATATATTTAACATATATTAATATTAATATATACAAATATAAATATATATTACATATATTCATTTTAGAATATGTACATATCCTAAATTTCATATGAGACAAGGAGCTCCTTGAAGACAGAAATCAGGTATAATTTATGTTCTAAATTCTCCCAGGGTCTAGCAAGGTACTTGACATGGAGTAGCCACCACTGACATTTACCAAGACTCTATCATATGCCCAGGGAGTGATGACGGTGACAGTGCGAAGTCAGCCTGCGTGCTCTGCTGCTGGGATTTTAAGAGCTGGAAACACATCTGACAGACAAGCCTGTCCAATGCCTTGATGATCACTGCAAATATCCATCATTTCTTTTTCTTTTCCATTATGGTTTATTGCAGGATATTAAATATAGTTCCCTGTGCTACACAGTAGGATCTTGTTGCATATGTGTATTTGTTAATCCCAAATTCCTAATTTATCCCTCCCTCCCTTTCCCCTGTGGTAACAATAAGTTTGTTTTCTATTCTATGAGTCTGTTTCTGTTTTGTAAATAAGTTCATTTGCATCATTTTCTGCATTCCACATATAAGTGATATCATATGGTATTTGTCTTTCTATATCTGGCTTACTTCACTTAGTATGATGATCTCTAGGTCCATCCATGTTGCTGCAAATGGCATTATTTCATTCTTTTTTATGGCTGAGTAATATTCCATTGTGTATATGTACTGCATCTTCTTTATCCATTCATCTGTTGATGGACATTTAGGTTGCTTCCATGTCTTGGCTATTGTAAATAGTGCTGCAATGAACACTGGGGTGCATGAACCTTTTCGACTTAGAATTTTCTTCAGCAAATATCCATCATTAAACTCACCATTAGACTGTGAATACTGAGCAGTGTAAATTTGGGCAGTTCAACATCTTTACCCCACATGTCCAGTTCAGGGGGCCAATTCACACATGTAATGGAATCATTTGATCACTCAAGAATTGCACAAGTCACTTTCATAATTGTTTATTCTTTTTTGAATGCCCCTTCTATTTGGTGCCATTAAATCACTGAAACCAGAGCTTGGCCTCAATTCTAGCGTCACTGGGGTGGGTGGGGGCGGGGCGGGGTGGGGTGGGGGAGTGTAGGTTTTATTATAAATTACATGGGAGGAGGTAAGAACATGGGCTTGTAGGACCAGGGAGGATTTTTCTGGTATAAGGAGGCTCTCAAGGAAGCTGGATCTCTTCTCAACCAGATCCAGGAATTAGCTGGAAGGAACTGGCATCCGTGACTTTGCCCATTAAATGAATAGAAAAATATGCTGTTTCCTGTGCTAGGTGCCGGGAATGCCACCCTGAACACCACCCAACCGCTCCCTGGAGACGGTTTCAGTGCAACAAATGTGCCACGGTAAGCCCAGAGACTCTGACCACGCAGTGGAACGGCACCTAACTCAGACCTGGGGAAAGAGAGTGGGCTTCCTGGAAGCAAGCAAGGCAGACTCAAGGAAGCCACCAATCTAACCAGAAGGAGGTTGCACATGCAGAGCTTTCCAGACTAAAGCTCAGATGCAGGAGAGCAGACGGCCACTCGGGGTCCCTGTGAGAAGGGTGGGGTGACTGAAACCAAGGGGTAAGGAGCTAGAGGTGGGGTAGGCTGGAGCAGGAGGCCAGAGCCAGATCCCAAAGGACTGAGGGCTCAGGGTGTGGAGCCCAGCATTTGGGCTTTATCTTAAAAGCAATGGGGGCTCATGAGAAGTTCAAATACACAACAGAGGACATGTGATTGGCTTCTCTAAGTGGGAGGAGCTTAAAGGACCCCAGAGAGACCTGTAGAGCTTGCTTTCACCAGGAGGGAAGGCCATTTTGAATGGGTGGTGTGGGCAGAAGTGCCCAGACAATAGTCAACTCCTCAGAGAAATAAACATTAAATTACAAACTGAGATTAAATGCTAGCAAGCCTAGGCTTCCCAAAGAAGTGACATTTGGGTGGGGACTAAAGAGAGAAGAAAGCCAGGTGACCATTGCTAAACCCTTCCAGGCACAGGGAACAGCATGTGCTAAGGCTCTGAGGCAGGAGGGGCAGCCCTGGCCTCTCCTCGCCTCTCCACGCTCATCTTACAGGAATCCCACACTCCATCACCCTGAGAGCATCCTGTGCTTTCCCACCTTCCCATCTGTGCTGCTCCTCTTTTTCCTGGGCCCCCTGGGTCTGATCCCAGTGGCACCTCCTCTGTAAAGTCCTCAGCTCACCAGGCACTCCGCCCCTCCACGCTCTGTGTCCCCGTAACACTGTATTCTTCTCCCCTCCCACGTTTTTCATTTCTGAAAGGGTTCAAGCTTTTGGCGTTCCCGCTAAATTACAAGCTCCTTGAGTCTAGAGACGGTAGTTTTGTTTTCATCTGGCGCGTGGCAGGCCCTCAATGAGCACGGATGTTTACATGAAGAGATTAATCCAGGTTTCTCAGCCTTGGTGCTATTGGCAGTTGGAGCAGATACTTCTTTGCTGTGGGGAACGTCCTGTACGTAATAAGATGTTTAGCATCATTCCTTGTTCTACCTATCAGATGTCAATAACATCTCCCCCCAATGCCACGTTGTGACCATCTAAAATGTCTCCAGGCACTGCCCAATGTCCTCTGGGGGTAAAAATGGCTCCCAGTTGAGAACCACTGGATTGGACAAATCCACGCTCTTACTTTTCCAGGCAGGGAAACCAAGGAGCAGAGGCTGTCTGTCCGCCAGGCTTTTTCTCCTTGAAGGACTTCTAGTTGACAAGTAAACAATCAGACGTGAAAGTAAAGCAAGAAGGAAAGGAAATGGGCCTCCAAAATCACACAGACTTTCTTATCTTAAGTCTTCTGCCAACATCAACTATTTAACCACAGAGTTGATTCTCATCTTGTAAACAAGAAGGAAAGCGGTTTGCAAGATAACGCTCTCCCTCCCAGGCACTGAGAAAGGCCTGGCCCCTCTCCAGGCCCTGGGACAGGTGGCAACCCTGAGTGTCCCCATGGGACACGGGGGCAGCCGCGTTCCAGCCTCAGAAACCTCAGCTGGTGCTGCGAGTTACAGGCTGAGGAAGGAGCGAGTGAGGAAACCAGCCCAACGGAAACAAACTGAGGAATGAAGTGGTGGGGCTTCCTCAGCCGAGAATTTTCCCAACGAGAAGAGCCTAGTTTAATAGTTAAGGGTGTAGACACGGGGCCAACTTACATAGATTTGTTTCTGGCTCCCCCGCCTACTGGATGCTTCACGCTGGCTGCATTATGCAGACTCTCTGAACCCCAGTTTCCTCACCTGTAAAATGGGTGTCATGAGAACACCTCTATGAGTCGGTTGTGTTGAGTCCTTAGCACGATGAGGACCAAGTACAGGGCAAGCACACGTATGTGTCACCCGCTATTACTGGGCACACACACCAGCTCAAGACCTGAAAGATTTTAAATATTTTAAGAATGAGAAGGAGGCAGCACGAGAGGCTGGACTTGGGTGACAGAAGAGGAGACGCCCAGATCTGCCTCGTTACCCACATCTAATTTTGGTTTCCTCGTTGAGGAAAAGGAGATCATGAAACCTCCCCTGCTTGCTTGTCAAAGCCATAATAACAATCAAATTAGAACAATGTAATAATACACTCAAATTGTCCCAAAGTTCTCATAACTAAATATATGGCAAAAATACTCACATGTATTATGTAAACACCCTTGTGAAATATGCAGTTTGTCTTTTGTCTCTGTATATTTTTACTTTATCCTGGAAACTTGCTCTGTGCCCCAGTAGGAACCAAATGGAAAAATAGAATCAATAAAAACAGTAATTCTAGAATTGGTAATTTTAGAACTGAAAAATATATTTTCTGAAATAAAGAGATTTTCATGGATGGACTTAATAAACATGACAGAGGAAACACTAAAGGACACCACAATAAATCAATGAAAATTATTGAAGGTAAAACATGGTGAGAAAAAAATCAATAAACAGGGAATTGTTTGATGATCT
Organism: Grampus griseus; assembly: GCF_964374135.1. Taxonomy (NCBI): domain Eukaryota; kingdom Metazoa; phylum Chordata; class Mammalia; order Artiodactyla; family Delphinidae; genus Grampus; species Grampus griseus. The sequence goes on along the minus strand of NC_139018.1, from coordinate 6,014,256 downwards.
CAAAGAGTACAACACATGTAATTGGAATAGGACAAGGAGAGAGAATTGAGGATACAAATATTGAATAAATAATGCTTAATATTTCCCAAATTTGATGAAAAACATATAATTGCAAACATAGGTTGCTCTATGGATATCAGGTAGAAAAAAGGGAAAAAAGCCCAAAATAAGGTGCATCATATTCAAATGGTTGAGAGCCACAGATAAAGAGTAGATATTGAAAGTAACAAGAGAGAATTAATATATTACACAAAAAGAGACAAAATTCCAATTAATGGCTGAGTTCTCATCAGAATCCTTGTAGACAAGAAAAGATGGAAACATCTTTAAAGTGCTGAAAGAAAAAAAAACAAGAAACCTAGCAACACAGGATTCTATATCCATCAAAAACATTCTTCAATAACACAGGTAAAATATAAGAATATTTTCAGGTAAAAGAAAACCAGAGGAATTCATTGCCAACAGATCTGCTCTAAAAGAAATGTTAAAGGGAAATTCTTCAGGCTGAAAGAAAATGATAGCAGAGGAAAGACTATGCCCTCAGAAAAGAAGGAAAAATATCTGAAATATCTGGGTAGATAGAAAATCATTTTTTTAAATTTTTACCATTTTCTTCTTAATTTTTGATAAACATATATGTTTATACATCTATATCTACATCTATATCATAACTATATCTGTCTATCTATGATTATATCTATATAAAACACAGTTTTGTAGGTTTATAAGTAGTTAATTTAGTGCAACAACTGTAATAAGATTTTAATGTTTTAGGCAAAGTAGTACATAATATACTATAAAGTATATTACGGTACATAAATAAACTATAGAGATTTCAAAAAAAATTAGAACAATGTTTTCCTAACATTTTGGACTGGGACCCACAATAAGAAATATATTCTACAACAAGATCTAGAACACACACACACAACTGAAACAAATATTTCACAATCCTTACCCTTCTGTGTGTCATGCACTCTGATAAATTCTATTCTATTTGATTTACTTTTTTGCAGCCCACGAGAATGACCTTACGATCCGCTCATGAGTCATGATCTTCCACTAGAAACAAAAAAACACTGGATTTTAGAATAAATGAGAGAGTGGTTGGTAACATTGTACAGTGATATTCAAGTATGAGTTTGCATATTAGCATTATGAATAGTGTTCCCCTTAAACACTGCTGCTCAACAAGGACCCCAAAACTTACTGGTTTGAATCAATACTTCATTATTAACTGTCACAGCTGGGAAGAGTCACTGAGCTCGGCTGGGTGATTCTCTCTTGGCTCAGCTGGAACAGTAGTCATCTGAAACCTCAGCTGGGCTGGGCATCCAAGATGGCGCACTCAGAGGGCTGCAAGTCCGTGCTGGTGGTCAACTGGAGCGCCTACACATGCTCCTGCACATGACTTGGACTTCTCACAATACGGCACCTTGGTTCAAAGAGAAAGTACACCGAGAGTAAACATCCCCAAAAGCCAGAAGCAGAAGTACCAGGCCATGCAGGGCTATGCCTAGAAGTGACCCAGTATCACTTCTGCCCTAGTCTATTGGTCAAAGCAGTCCCAGCATCATCCCAGATTGGGAAGAGTAGCAAGTTTGTGCTGCAGAAGAGCTTGTGGGTTGGGAGATGTGGTTGCATCCATCTTTGGAAATACAACCTGTTACAATTGCTGATAAGCTTTTCTCAAACCCAGCTCACTGTGTGACAGTGGGTGGATCACTTCACCTGCCCTGGCCTCAGTTTTCTCATCAATAGAATAAGAAAACTGATGAAATGTGTCTAAAAACCTTCCAACTCTAAAATTCTGCATTCAGGAGAAAGTTGGGGACACATCCACACCATCTAACATGGTATGCATTTGGCATAAGCTAAAATCACCCCCTCGGACTCACCTTGATTCTTGTGTTGTATTTGCTAAGCCCTGAAATTTTCCAATTAGTTTTAAAATCAGAAAAGACATCTCTTTTTCCTCCTACAAGCAGAGTCATACTGAGAAGATCCTAGTGGGCTGTCCTTGCTTTTCACTGCTCAGACCCATCGAGACGTGAACAAGATTCTCTGAAGTACCCATTAGGCCAAAATCAAACAGTCACACAATGAGTGTTTGCGGCAAGCAGGGTACTTTATTTTATTACCCGTCCTGCACAAGCCACACAGGAAAGAACCAAAAACTGCTAGGATTTTATGAAGCATCGTTTTGTCAGGCTGAGGGAATGTGGAAAAGAAATGCAGTGGCAACAACTACAAAAAGAACATATCTGCCAGACTTCAAGATCAATTCCAAATATAAACCGAAAGGACTGCTTCTCAGAGGGAATCGTATTTCTCGTCCACCGTTATCAAGAAGCTATAGACAACTAAAGTATTTGAATCTGTTCCCTTTCTGCTCGGATATAACCACTAATCTCTCTTCCTTGCCTTCTTTCTTTTCTGGGGATGCAGCCCACTCACCTGGCACATAAAACACTCGTATTATGACATCCGGGCTTTAGAGATTTACATGAGAATCAGCAAACTTTATTTTAGCCCAATATAGAGAACGTGTGAGGCATGGAGGGAACTTTGGGCTTATTCCTCAGATAAGTCATGTATTTCTTTCCTCAAAGAAAAATCCAATATCCTGAGATCAGATGCATATTGAAGCTTTGGTGGAAAAGAACCAGACGGGGCTGGATTAACATGTTCACGTCAGCCTCTCTCTGCAGAGTGATCCGGGAAGCAGAGGGAGCCTCCGTGGAGGAAGGTCCCAAGCCAGGCAGGGCAGTGCCTCCAACCTGGTCTTTTGCCACCCTCGGGAATGCGGGAGCATCCCTCCTCGTCTGAGCAATTCTAGAAGCACTTTCTGATTTTCCAGCTCATGAGAAATGCGTATGTTCTCTCTCTGTGCTTCAAGATACTATTTAAAAGCAAGCAAAAGACAGCAAGCCTGGACTTTACGCCTATTCTAGACCTTCCTCCCCACCTGCGTTGCCCTCATGCCCAGCTAGTCCATGTGAGCCAGGCAGTTGCTGGCTCTGTGCTCCACACACGGTGTGTCATCTGCCCGAGACACCCTCCCCTGCCCCGTTCCTAGGTAGAAGCACCTGAGCATCATTGGGTCTCCAGAACTTAACCGTTTGGAACCGGCCCCAGGGAGTGGCACCACCCTCCACCGTAGCTTCTTGCAACAGAAACCCAGGAGTCTTTCTTGGTAGCCCCCTCCCTCAACCACATGCTCCTCCCATCCCCAAGTCCTTATCCATTCCGCCTCTGAAGCAGGTCTTAAAACCCCACCACTCTTCTTCCCCAGGGTACCACCACCTCCCATCTGGACCACCTGCCCACCCCAACGTGCTCTTCTGCAGTCTGTTCTGTCTGGGGTGACCAGAGTCACATTCGTCAACGAAATCAGGTCATGTCACGTCCCTGCTTAAACCCTCCAACGGTGCCCACAGTGCTTCCAATAACATCCTACTTCCTGTAAGAGCCCCGCAGGATGGGGCTCGCCTCTTCCTTCAAACCCACCCCACCACTCACCCCCTTACTCACTGCTCCAGATGCTGGCCATTCTCCAGATCCGAGAGCACACCAGGCTCTTTCCTGCTTCAGAACCCCACACACCCTCTCCCCCCCGCCGGGGCTCTCGTCCTGCCCCTCCCCACTCGCCAGGACCCCAGGCTCTGCTAGCTCTGCTTCAGCTTTCAGTACAGACGTCACCTCCTCAGCATGCCCACTCCACCTGTCCCCCAGATAAAACTGTGGCTTCCCACTATTCTCCACCCCAATACCTGAGTTCTCCTTGAAAACACTTATCACAGTTTATAACCGTATATTTATTCGTTCCTTTGCTCGCTCCGTGCGTCTGTCCCCACTAGAGGGGAAGTCCCAGGAGGGTGAGGACCCTGTCTGTTTTGTTCACTATGGTACATCCAGACCCGAAGCCAACACCTGGCACAGGGCAGGCCCTTGACCAGTACGGATGCATGACGAAACTCAGGGGCGCTTTCTCACGGAGTTCATCACTGGTAAGAAGTGGTTCTCAAGCTGGGGCCCTCGGTAAGGTAGGTGAACCCCATATCAGCGGAAAGTGCTGAGGTCCAGAGGTCGGCAGCAACACGAGAGATCCCCTCCAAGGTAAAATGAAAAGTATTGTGTCAGGTACTTCCTGCCACAGAGAGACAAGCACAGTGCCTGGCAGGCCTCTGATATTCCAGATCCAGGAATACTGCTCTGGTCCATAAATCAGACGACGCCAAGCACTGCCAGCTTCATTGGGAACCAGACGGCAGCACAAGGAACACTGCCACTCGGACCCCACGACCCGGAAGATCCTACAGTATTAGAAGTATTGGTGGTGGGAGGGGGGGCTCTGAGGGGCCTCTGCCAAACCCCAGCAAGAGAATCACAATTCAGGAGGCCCCTGGGGGGTCTGCAGCAAGGCCACGCCATCTGCGACAGAGAAGTAGGTGCTTTTTGAAAAAGAAATCCTGCTGTGCCACTGGACCCTGATAGAGGTGGAACACCCGGCCATAGCTTAAGAAGTGACCAGGTGTCCAGGACTGCCCAAAACAAGCTGGGTCTGTCAGACCCACCAAGACATAAGGTTGGGGATGCCCTGGAGCTGTCCATCCTAAAACAGAAGGGGTGTCTCTGGGATGGATTATAAGCAGGACCAGAGGGTACAAGTAAGCTGCACGAGCGGGTGGCCCAGGACCCCCATCATGCAACAGAGCTGTACTTGCCCCCTTCCTCAATGCACACCTGTGGCTGTATGAGACACCCTTCACAAATCCTCCCAAAAGGCAGAGTTTCAAGTAGAGCGCCTGGCCATCGACTGTGTGGAAGGAGAAGTGGTATAGATTAGAATATATACAGACTCGTGGGCAGTGCTGAGTGGCCTGGCTGGGCGGACAAGGATTTGTAAAGAAAAAAACTTAAGATGGGGCACAAGTGGTTTGGGGTGGAGGCAGGTAGATGGATAGATGGGAGTGGTCCAGGTGTGAAGGTCTTTGTGCCACCGGACAGCACCCGTCACCAGCCACCCCCATGTGGAGAAACCCCATTGGGAGAGGTAGAGGCTGCCCACGGGCTCCTCTGGTGTTCCTGCCATGCTCTCTTTCTCAATTGTAATGGTAAATGGATAAGTGCAAGAACCTTAGCCTGAGAGAGTCATGGTGAGTGGGGTCCCAGGCCTTCATGCCACCAGGTGAGCCCTGAGACCAGCAGACGTTCCAGCCGAGGGGAGAGGAATCTGACTGAGGTCAGGGCCGGGGGACCCCCACCATGACCATGGGTTGCACCTGGAGACTGGCTTCAGTTCATCCACTAACCTTGCTCTTCTAAGCCCCCCAAAAAGATGGTGACAAGAATCCTGAAGGAGCTGCTCCCCAGGGGTATAGAAAGGAGGGGACTACAAGGGTAGGCTGGGCTGGACGTGGAGATGCGGCGACCAGATCCCCCTAAACAAAGGCTATGTGGCCTCCAGCTGTCACCCTGTCACGGGGCACCCGCACCCGGCTGCAGAGACCAGCCTCAGTCAAGAGCTCACCCTTCTCAGAGCAGCGCACACATGGGTACAGGAGCGCGAAGGCCCGGCCTGGGCCATATAGATGGCAGGGCCGGCGGGGTGCTGTGAAGCCTGCATCCTGGCTGGACTGCCTCCCCTGCCCTCCCACAGGTATTTATCCCTAATCAGTGCCCTGCCCGTCAACCTCCAGCTCAGTGTCTGCTTCCTGAGAGGACACCCTGCACAGGATGGGAGGTAGGACCCTACCTGAGCAGCTACACTTTGACCAGTTTTAGATATCGGGGTGCTGTCTTACTCCAATAGGGCTGCTATGACAAAACCCCCACAGACTGGGTGGCTTAAACACATTTATTTCTCACAGTTCTGGAGACGGGGACATCCTAGGTCAAGGGGTCAACAGATTCAGCATCTGCTGAGGGCCCACTTCCTGGTTCATAGACGGCTGTCTTCTTGCTGTGTCCTCCAGTGACGGAAGGGGCAGGAGAGTGCTCTGGGGTCTTTTCTATAAAGACACTAATCCCATTTACCTCCCAGAGACCCCACTTCCTAATACCATCACATTGGGCATGAGGGCTTCAATGCATGGATTTGGGGGGACACAAACATCAATCCTATTGCAGTGCTGTGTTAAGCTGCCTTTTTCAAAGGGATCCACGGCTGAAAATTAGAAAGTTATGAAAGCCGTTGCACTGCACAGCACTTCCTCCTAAATGCAGCATTCCCAAAGAGAGCTGAGAAGAAGCAAGAAGAGGATGAAAGACATGGCAAAAACAAGATGGAGAAGAAGAGGAAGACATCTGGGTCCCTCAGCCCAGCACGAGGTCCTGGGTGATGCTCGGATTCCTCTCTGCCCTTCCTCCCACCTTCTCTCTCTCTCTCTCTCTCTCTCTCTCTCTCTCTCTCTCTCTCTCTCTCTCTCTCTCACACACACACACACACACACACACACTTTCTTTTTCTTTTTTGGCTGCGCCGAGTGGCTTGCGGGTTCTTAGTTCCCCAGCCAGGGATTGAACCTGTGCCCCATGCAGTGGAAGCGTGGACCCCTCACCACTGGACCGCCGGGGAACTCTCACACACACACTTTCAGCATTCCACTAGACTGGAGCCCCTCGAGGGCAGGGACGGTGCCCATTTCTCTGCGTAGCTCAGGTGGGGCTCAGGCAGGGCACGTGGCATCTGCTCAGTACATGTTTGTTGAGTGATGTGTAAGGGCTCTTAGGAGGTTTGTGCACAAGCATCGTTTAGCTCGTAGGTCCACCTTTATTTCTATCGCTCTAGCTATAGAATAAGTCTTAAAGTCAGGCAAAATGCTTTCTCCTACTTTATTCTTCATTTTCGAAATTACTGTTGACATTCTAGTTCTTTAGCTTTTTCATTTTTACATTTTTTACATTTTTTACATTTTTCAGCTTTTACATTTTTGAATAATCTTGCCTATATCTACAAAATTCTTGCTGGAATTTCCATAGGAGTTGTGTTAAACCTCTTTATCAATTCAGGGAGAATTCACCTCTTTACTATGTTGTCTGCCAACATGAACACAGCCTGTCTCTCCATTTATTTAGATCATCTTTGATTGATTCCTTCAGTACTTTGTAGCTTTCAGCATACAATTCTGTACAAGTTTTGATAAATTTACCAAGTATTTTTCTGAGCATTTAGAAATGGTATTGTATTTTTGTGTTTCTATTTCTATGTGTTTATTACTAGTTTATAGAAATGCAATTGATTTTTGTATGTTTATCTTGTTTCCTATGACTTTGCTGAGCTCACTTACTGGTTCTAGAAGTTTTACTGTAGATTTCCTGAAATTTTCTATGTAAACCATGATGTCATCTGCAGATATGCTTAGTTTGATTATTTCCTTCTATTTATAGTACATGATCCTAACTTTCCATTTATAATGATAGTGCAATGTTTTTATGCTCACCTCTCTATATAAAGCAGATAGCCAACAAGGATCTGCTGTACAGCACAGGGAACTATGCTCAATATTTTGTAATAACCTGTAAGGGAAAAGAATCTGAAAAAAGAATATATATATATAAATATATTTATAAATATATTTATATATATATAAATTGAATATATATATATATAGCTGAATCACTTTGCTGTACACCTGAAACTAACATGACATTGTAACTCAACTATACTTCAATAAAAACATTTTTAAAGTGTAATGTTTCCATTTTAAACAAATTTATATAGAACACAGTGAATTGGTTTAAATAAAAATATTAAATAGTCATAGAGGAAGCGCACAGATAGGGCAAAAATTGTGATGTGCGACATGGCTTGAGAAACCCTGTTTTATATCACATAACGCTCACACTAACTCTGCCAGGCAGGTTTACATGAGGAAATTGAGGCTCAGAGAGATGAAGCGAGTCGTCTAAGATCTCACAGAAAGCAAGAGTCAGTGATGGGCTGCACACCCAAGCCTGCCGGACCCCTCAACCCCTGCAGCCCCGTCTCCTCCCTGGCTGTGGAAGGAAAAAAGGGGCAGAGTATCAGGGGTGCACCAGGAGGGCTAGGAGGGAGCAGATAGGAAGGGAAGATGTTATTATTGCCGGTATTAGTTGGGTTTGGGCCTTATATTTATGGCACTAACTCCTAAAAAGCCCAGGAGTTGGCCAGTGAGGCCAGCTGTAGGTAAAGATGCTGAAAGAAGGCTTTCACACGCAGTTGCAGAATCCAGAGGGTCTTCACCAGTGTATCTGCTGCACCAAAGCCCTTCTAGACACTCAACCCCGCTCCTGTCTCCATTGGCCACCCCAGTTAACTCTGACGCCAACAGCCTTATCAGATCTAAGAAAAATCTCTCCCTCCAGCTAGATGATTCATGACATCACTCCCCTCCAGGGAAGCTGGTAAGATGACCTTCCATTTGATGGAGGAGGAGGATTCATTTTTATGGCCTCGCCCCTGCTAATGTGTGTTTAGACAGGGCAGGACAATCAATATTGAAGAGAGGATGCTGATTTGACTCACCGGAGTTGAGGTAAGGACGCTGCCTCCCCATCCATTGTTATAAATCACTTTAAGGGCCTATCGATCTTTCCCTGGACACCAAGGGGCACGAACCCCTGGGGCAGCAGCCTGTCAGGCCCCTTAACCCTTTCTGATGTCCCCGCTGCTGGCAGGAGCCATCAGCTAGTAACCTGCCCTGGGACAGCGGCTGGCTTGAGACTGGGGCTGAGATGCCCCCTTCTGGGCCCAAAGCCTAGCTGAACCAATGCACAAGTGTTGCTTTCAAAGCATGTGGGAAATAAGGAAGTGCCCTTCACCACTACACACACACATGCACACACACATGCACACACACATGCACATTCACGAATGCACACACACCACACTTACACACACCCTTTCAGACACACATACAGAGACCCGTGTAAACCTGGATACCAAGCTAAAACAAAGGCATGAAGCTTCTAGGCAAGCACTAGGCCTGTAACCATTCCTTAACACCAAAAAAAGGACCATTCAGCGTCTCTCCAAATGTATTCATTTTGATCTGATTCCACCCCTTGGGAAGATGGGAGAAGGAAGTGTAATGGATTTTTCTCTGGGCCACCCCAAATTTCAGGGACAACTTTCACGTGGGTCACCCCTACCTCTGCCCAGAGATGTCACCCGTACACCTCACGATTCTCAGCCAAAACGCTACCGAGCACAGGTGCACCATGGAGATAGCTCTGGAGGTGTCCCAAGTTGTTATTGAAAATAATAATTTACAAGAGGACTGGGGGATATTTTTATAACTTAGAGCAGAATTCGTCCCTGGAGTAGCATCACTACCAAGTATTTGAATCCCAACCTGCTTTCTTGATTTGGGAATTGCTCACCCCCGTGGCCTGACATATCTCTATCATGACCACCCCCAGTGGTCCTTCATCATTTCAGTGTGCATTGTAGCATCAGTGGGGTTGGGGGCTGCATAGGACCGTGGACGGATGGGGTCCAACAAGCAAATGGGGTGCAGGTGTGGGTGCTGGAAAGTTTGTGCTGTAGCAAGGGGGCCCCTGTGGAGAGCCTCCATCGTCCTCAGTGAAGGCCGATCTTGGGTGGCCTCTGAGAGGTCTTCTGCTGGCCCTATCATGGCCCAGTGGACACCTCTCACGGGTCAGGGTCAAGGGTGCTCCAGGGAAGAGGAAGCAGGAGGTGGGTGGTAGGGGGAGCGGTGACATGCTCTGCACTCTCACTAACCTCGAAGATGTCTCCATCTTCATCTTAATCATAACCAGCTCCACCACTTTTATGGAACTAAAACCAAAACTTCCAACACGAATAGAATCAGATGCTGCTACTTCCATAGGAAAGGGAAGGGGGGAGTGAAAGGAGGGAGGTTCTTGCCTGACACCCCCTCCGCTGCTCAGCCCCTTGCCCCTCACTGCTCTTCCTGCTTCATTCTCAGCCCCTCCAGGCCACCCTCTCCAATGTGACAAATGGGATGGCCTTCCCAAGGCACCAAGAGACCACGTCGCCTCCCACTTTAAAAGCTCCGTCTCCACCACTAAGAGGAAAAATTCAGCCCTTTTTCGCTAGCTTTCAAGATCCTTTAAAGTCTGGCCCCAGGGTGGTGGGGGGGGCTTCTCCACCACAGACCCCACACTTCCCAGGACACCCTTCCCAAATACTGCATCCCACAGGGCCCCCACGGGTGCTCTCCCCACCTCCTTGCATTCCTTCACGTTCCTGCATCATCACCCCCCAATTTAGGTGGAGAAACGGAGGTCCAAAGAGACTGCGATGTTGTCCGAGATCATACACTTGTGAGCTGAAGACCACACCTTTTCTCCCGAGGGAAAGGGGCAGATGTTTAGGCCGTGATGCATTTTCTCTGCCCTCTTGCAGCCAGGGAGGAGCAGAGACAGCATTGCCCAAGGGTCCCAGGCAGCTCCTGTTCTTCCCCAGCTTCCCCCTCTTCCCACGGGGTGTCCTTTGATGGGTCACCGAACCTCTCTGTGCTCTTAATCTGTAAAGTGGAGCTAAAAACACAGCCTGGGATGACTAGAAAGATTACTCTGGGGGACGAACATCAATTCCAGGACCCCTTGTTAAATGTGTAATGACCACCGAGAGTAGCATCCCGTCAGCCAGATGTCGCCCCTTGGGAGGTGGGAAGAAAGTGTGTAGGGGCTGGATCTGAGCCACCCCAGATTTCAGGGAGAGCTCTGATCTGGAAGCCCCTGGGACATCCTTGAGTCTCCACCCCATAAGATTAGAAAAAGTACGTGCATGCCTGCTGGAAACCAGAAGATCTGTGATCAACGCGTGGGCTGGGGAGATGAGAGTGAAGGACGAGGCTAGGAAAGAGCCGAGAAACACCACTGTGGGCCAGGTTCGCGCAGAGAAGTGCTGATTTGGAGAATCATTTGCTTATAGGAGAATCTACCCATACCTTGCTGTGTGACATGGGTGAGTTCCTGAACCTCTCTGAACCTCAGTTCCTACAGCTATAAAACCAGTACATTGAGCTAGCCTCTTAGACCTTTCCAGGCATTAAAAGTCCATGAAATATCCCCTCCGCTTCCCAACACTTGCCATGAGACACCCTGGGGCATGTCATTGCTCCCATTTGCAAAGTGGGCAAACATTTTCACGTGAGACTCGGTGACGCACATTGCTCCCAAGTTTGCAGAATGAGGGAGGGGCTGGGCCAGGAGCAGAACCGGCTCCATCTGCCTCCAGGGCGGGGTCCGGCCACGACCCCAGGAAGCCTTGCCCTCCCTCTGTGCAGGCACTGGCCTGAACCGGCTGGCTGGGCCCCCAAGCCTCCCATGCTGGTGGGATGGCCGCCAGGCACAGCCCGTGTGTCCTCCACGGCAGTGGCCCTCGCCAAGCGGCCCTGCCCAGACCGCACGAGGAGCTGGCCGCAGCCTGCCAGCCTGTTTCTCATTTAGAGCGAACCCCGGCTGCAGCCCAGACATTCCAGAGGGGACATCCAGACGCCAATCCTGCCCAGGGCTTGGGAAACCGGGCTGCAGGCAGCCCCGTGGTCAGAACGCATCACAATGTTTTTCCCTTCCCTGTCGGCATTTTTTAAGTTGCTTAATCCCTCGAGGAGTCTGGTCCACTCTTCGGGGGCGCTGACCTTGGCATTCGAGGCCAATAATGAAAATGACGAGGCAGACCAGGCTAGACTCCTCTTGTGTCCCGTGCTCTCCTGGGTCAGCCCTCCTCTGCATCTGTGCTCAGGCTGGTCTCCACCCCCTGAGACAGGCTTACCTCCAGCTGGGAGTCCAGAATCTTCCTGGGAGAGGAGGCCCTGGAACAATAGAATTGCCATTAATTACATGTCAGCTGCAGGCTGAAGAGACGTCCCCTCACCCCTTCCCGGGATGGTGCAGGTGGAATGGCTCTAGCTGTCCGTGGAAGAGTCCTACCCTTCAAAAAGCCTTGAGTGAGTTAATTATAGATGGCCTCCTAATGACGGCAGTAGCGCTCCTGAATTCCACCAAAGTGACAATTTGCCATCACCGTAGAGATGGCTGCCTGTGCTGCTGGCCAGCCGGACATCTGGGCGAGAGGCCCCTCCTTCTCCTGCTGCGTCCTCCACTCCTGCCCAGCTCCTGGATTATCCCTGCTTGGCTTGTTAGTCAAAATAAATTCTTTCTCTTGTGAGGGCTGCCATGTCAGCCCCAAAGGTAAGGCTTTTTCCTTTTTCCTTTATCTTTTTTTAACTCTGATTTATAAACCCCCTGCTAATGGGACCGGGGGCTTTAAAAAAAAAAAACAGTTCCCACAGTATAGTGGGTCCTCAAAAACTCATAGGATCCAGTGATTCCACTTCTGGGTATGCACCCAGAGGAACTGAAAGCAGGGACTCACATAGATATTTGTGCACCGTGTTCACAGCAGCGTTCTTCACACTAGCCAAGATGTGGAAGCAATCCAAGCGTCCATTGACAGATGAATGGTCTATTCATACAATGGAATATTATTCAGCCTTAAAAAGGAAGGAAATTCTGAACATGCTGCAGCATGGACGAAACTTGAAGACATCATGCTAAATGAAATAGTCCAGTCACAAGAAAACACATACTGTAGGATTCCACTTATATGAGGTACCCAGAGCAGTCAGATTTGTAGAGACAGAAAGCAGACGGTGGGTACCAGGGGTACCAGGGGGGAGGAGGGGAGGGGACTGACCCCACTTGGGTCCTACATCCCTGCAGCCTGTGGTTGGGGGTGGGTGGGTTCCAGTGCTCTGATTGGCCAGTACTGGGTCCCGTGCCCACCCTCGGAGCTGGGGGTGGGGTCAGCCTCGGTCAAACCCCCTGGCTCAGAGGCAGTTAAGGGGAAGGGCAGCTGGGCTGATGAGAGCACATCCACATCCCTGGGCCAGTTTCGGTGTACTCCCAGCATGCTCTGCAAGGGGGGAAGGGGGTGTGATGAGGGGGGGGCCATGACCCACAGCCCGGCCTCCTATACCGCCTGCCCCTGCATCTCTCCCAGCTGCCTCGCCCACGGGGCAGTCTCAGGGAGGGGGGTTACGTCCTCCTTTATGTACTGAGAGTGTCTCTCCATCCTGCAGAGAGGTACAGAAACGGGTGCTCAAAGGAATCCTTGCCAGCTTCCACTCACTGGTGTCCCCGTATCAGAGTGTGCTAGCTGCTGTAACAGATGACCTCGAACCTCAGTGGATTAACACAGTGAAGGTTTCTTTCTGATTCACATCCAGTCCACTGACGGGAAGGGGGCCTGGCCTGGCTGCAAGCAGCTACCTGCATTCCATCCATCAAGTGGGCCCATCACCTCCTCCCCCTGCCCTGGGCCTCAGAGTGTACGCTGGGGTCTGTGGCCTGTGTCTGCCGCCAGTGAACAAAGAGAAGACACGAGACACACCTGCTCAACCCAGAAGAGGCAGTCACGTCTGCTCATCCACCACTAGTGAGAGCCTGGCCCAGAAAGGAGGACTGTCTGTCCTACCTACCCCTCCCTGCTCCTTCTACGCTTGCCCTGCCCCCAGGCCAAAGCCCTTTGTCCTCACAGCTGGACTTCGTCTTTGCCTCTTCCCCACTCGCCTTCCCACCCTCCCCCACTCACTTAGAGTTTCAACGTGGTGGCCTGGAGGGCTTTTGCTCTCCCTAAAGGCCTGGCATGCTTTGACCTCTAGCCCGCAGGACGGCAGGGCTGGTACCTGACCCCCCCACTTTTGGAAAGGTTTGAGGGTGGAAGGTGAGAGGGCTGGGTAAGGACCAGCAGAAGGATGGATGGATGCAAAATAATGCCCACAGCACCTGGGATGCCTGCTGTTACCCTGCTGGCCTCTGTCTCCCCTCCCCTCCCCCACCTCCTCCTTCAGCTTCTCTCTCCAACACCGCCCAGTCAGGACCCTCAAATGGGGACCCAGAAGATACTTACACAACGTGTGGATAAGCCAGCTCATTTTGCAGACAGACAGTAAGTGGGTTACAGGGGTGGGCCCAGACTTGGTGTCCCCTCGCTGCCCCGGGCTGGTCCCCTGGACCACTTCCCAAGCCCTGGTCCGGGAGAAGAGGCACCGACAGGAAAGAACCGGCATTCACGGATCACCTGCTAGGCACCCAAGCCTGTGAAAGTTGTGCTTTGCCTCGTTTCACTTAGTTTCCGACTCGACGTGACAGGTAATACAGCAGGTCCCTCTGGAGAAGGGAGACATTGAGGTTCAGAGAGGTGAAGAGGGCAGTCGGCTAGCTGTGAGGAACAGGGGCAGAGCCAGAGGGAGCCCAGAGCTGCTGTCACTCACCCCCGTCCCTGCTGTGGATCCAGGAGCACCGACGCCCCTGGACACCAGCTCCAGAGAGCACGTGAGCGGGGCTCATGCAGAGCAAAACAGGGGAAGGGAGAATGAGAGCCCATCGCACAAAGGCTCAGCCTCCGAGAGAGGAAAAGGAGAGAGAAAAGAGAAGCAACGTGGCTAAAGCAAAGGCGCTGTGAAAGAAAAGCTAAGATCCCTAGTTAAAAACCCATTTCACCGTAAACGTGAATCCATCTACTAGAGGTCAAGCCCCTCAGCTGGAGCTGCCACCTCGTGATTTGCACACCTCCCCTCGTTACTTAAGACAGACTCAGTGGCCTCAGAGCCTCCGTAATAATACCTTTCCCCAAACATCCCAGATGAACATTTCTGTTTGAAACTTAAGGAGAATTCTACGACGGCTGCAACACATTATATAAAAGGCCAATGATCAGAGGCAAGGCCTTGGCTTCTGCTGCCCCCCACCCAGGGCTGAGGCTCTGGTGCCAGGACAAAGCCTGAGGAATGTGGCCACGTGTGGTCCGTGGCAGGAGGAACACACGACCAACGTGGCCTGGACTTGAACTGTGGGATTCTGCTCAGCCCCCGAGGCCTCCAGTCCGCCTCCGGGAGCTCCAGCCTCCCCTCTGTGGCCACCCAGGTGGTGTCCGAGGACCTGTCCCCACCAGCAGGTGGACACGTGCCCCCACTCTGATTCCAGCCCCCAAACTACTTCAATAAGAGCAGAAAGGGCTCCTGCCTTAGGAAGACAGAGCCTGAAAAATAAAGGCTGCACTTTGGCTAAAACTGACCTCCTTTTCCCAGGACTGGGGTGTTCATCACCACAGTTTCTTTCATTTCTCTCAGCGGCTGTGAAGGCAGGTGATGTAACTGAATCCACCGCACCTCCGGGTTTGTTGAGGGCCCCATCATTGCTCACCATGGCCGTCATACTGACCCGCAGGGGGCTTGCTTACCGGCCGTCCCTCCCCTCCCATCCAAGTGAGGTCGGGGTGACAGAGAGCCTTCTAAAATCCAGATCTGACCAGGTGACACCCCAGCTACAAACACCACCATACTTGCTCAGCCAGGTTCTTTAGCCAAGAACCTAACACCCCACAAATGCTGGCCCATCCTGACCTTTACTGACTCTCAGCTCTCCTCCCTGCTCTGGCTGGACTGAGTGACTCATGGCTCCTTCCTTATACCTCAGGGCCTTTTCACATGCTACCTCATGGACAACCTCCCCACCCCACCCCATGCCCGGCCTTCCTCCTTCTCTGCCTAATTCCTGCTCCATCCTTCAGGCAGACTCTCCCCAGGAAAGCTCTGCTGATCTCCCACCCCTCCCCAGGCTGGCTCTGTGCCCCATGCAACCTCCGTGGTGACCTCTGCATTAGCACTGCCTGGTTCTGAGCCTGTATCTCCCACCAGCCTGGCAGGTTCTTAGGGCCGGGACTGGACCCAAGTCATCTCTGTGTCGCCAGCACCTGGCACAGGCCTGGCACATAGTAGGTGCCCAAGAAAAATGCATTGCATAAATGAACTGTGCTGAACGAGACACACCAGCCTCCTGAATGGCTGAAGGCTAATGGGGGAGGGATTCGTCAGCTTGACCAGGCAGGGCTCCACTTCCCAGAATTCACTCCCTGAAGGCTTCCAGGAGGAGGGGCCACAAGACACATCTTCATGTGACACGTGGAGGGCAGAGGTGACACAGCGGTCTGGGGCAGGGGCAGGCACTCTGCTGCCCACGTATGTTGTCTGGCCTCCACGCGGGACAGCGGACGGGCCTGCGCCGGCTCCAGTCCCCGCACGATCCTTCAGCTCTCCACCTCATGGGCCGTGTCTGCTTCGTGATGAAGGGCACCTGTTTCTCCAGGCAGGACACCCTGGAGAACATCCCCAGGATTGGAGGCAGCAAAACGGGCACTGCTGCCCACGCATCCCAGTGCCTTCTGCACGGCTGGGATCCCGTCTTCCTCCCGACCACCCTGCTTCTCACCTCACTGCCCTCTTCCCTTCCCAGCTCCCTGCTGAGCAGCCCAGAAGCTCCAGCATGGGAAGTGAAGCCAACAGATGCACAGGGACTGCTTACCTAGCCCCCATGCTCGTGTGAGCTCAAGTCCCTGCGTCAGGGGCTTTCATACCTATACTCACATAAGTTCCAATCGTTCTGCCTCTCCGCACCAACCCCAACTGATACAGGAGACAGGCCCCCTACCGGCTCAACAATTAGACTCAAACAAACAAACGCTCAGATGCTGGGAAAGCGAAAGCAGCATGGACCAGGGATGCGAGGGAAGGTGACCAAGAGGAGTGGCTCTGAGCTCAAACTTGAAGGGCCGGAGCATCTGATGGAGGAGGTGAAGGGTGCCCCCAAGCTGAGGAAGGGGACCCAAGTGAGGACCGGTGGCCCTGCCATGCCCCATTGGGAACCAGCCTTCCACCCAAGGGTCTCAGTCCCCATCTCCTGCTCCCAGGCCTGAGGGGTGATGCCATCCCAGACCTGGCGGTTTGGCCTTCACCCAAGCCCGTGGTCCCCATCATCTGAGAATGAAGGTCAATCACAGGATAAAAATGCTTTGAGCCAAACATTAAATTGGAGAGTTAAGGGCTGGCATTTTTGATTGAGAAGACAGCCAGGTCCAGGGTGGTACAGGAGGTGGGGTTTGGCCAAATCTGAGAGCAGAGTGGAGCTCTGCCTTACTTCTAGAAGAGCACAGGGAGATGGCCAGCCCATGGTGTTCCTTCTACTCAGCAGGGCTGTCCAGGGATAGTGATGTGGCCACAGCGGCATGAGGGTCTGTGATGCGACAGACGGTTCTTAGTGGCCTGGGAAGAGGCCCTGGGCCTCCCTGAGGGCCTAAAAGCAGCTGGGAGACCCTTGGAAAGGCAAGGAATTTTCCAAGGACCACAAGGAATCAGGAGGTCTCAGACCTGCCAGTGTAGACAGGTGGACCGTGCACATTCCCCTCCATGAACCCCTTAGGATGTACACTCAACCCCAGGGTGAGGGGTCACCCTAAATTAACTGGGTTACATTTCTGTCATTTGGAATTAAGTCCGGTCATGAAACCTTCAAGGAGGTCCCTGGCACACCCCTAGGTAGAGGCCTGAGATTTGCACAGAGACAGACCTCCAAGTTCCTATTTCAAAACGACCCCCATGCATTCACCAGCATTAGAAATACAGCCACCTCCAGGAGGGCCAACAGCTGTGGGGGAAAGATTTTCAGTAGCAGTGGAAAAAGCCAGGGCAGGATTTAAAACTAACCAGCAAAACCAACTGGAAACAGCAGGGGAACTTGCTGTGAATGTTGGTTTCAAACGCACCCCATCCATAATTACTCGTTCAGAAAGTCACGATTCTCCTGCCAAAATCGGACCTCCCTTCACTGATGAAACCCCGTTCACACCACTCCCTCTTTGCTCTGCAAAAATGAATTTCACTCAAAAAAGAAATTAGAAAAATAATTGATGTAATAACCATAACCTTGAAACTACTTCTGCCAGAATTTAAGAGCAGAAGGGAAAGGAGGCCCCAAATAAAGGCATAGCGCTGAAAACTGAAAACGTAAATTACTTCTAAGCACTGACTGCACCCACTTCTCCGCCAACTCTCTGAAGGTGAACAGGAGTGATCCCTGCTCCACAACTCGGGCAGCAGGACCAAACGCTGCTTCAGAAAGCCCAGTCCTCAGACCTCAGCTGCCACAGCTGGAGAGAAAGGACCAGCTGGTCCTGCCTCCCATTTGTATATAGATGGGGAAACTGAGGTGGAAGCTCAAAGCGTCTCTGTACAATTCTCCATACTCCCTTTTTGCTGTCTCAGTGATGATGAAGGCCTAAGCCAAAGTGATTCTGCATCAGCCTGAGTTTCTGAGCATCCATGAAAAACAGAGCCTTCCCACTGACCAGTATTAGACAAGTAGCAAGAGCCAACATTAAGTCTTTGTTGTATTTAAGCCACTGCATGTGGGGGCTGTTTGTTACTGCAGCGTAACCTATCTTACTCTGACTGATGCACACTTTTGTGGTGATGACACGGATTCATTGCTCTGGTTTTTCTTAGTAAGGTCCACAATGGCAGGATTCACATTTCATTTTGGCTATCATGACACCCAATGCCTAGCACATAGTTGGGCTCAGAAGACCTTTATTGAAGCAATGTATAAACAAAGACTCAATGGATAACCAACAAGGACGTACTGTATAGTACAGGGAACGATACTCAATATTTTGTAATAACCTATAAGGGAAAACAATCTGGAAAAGAATATATATATAACTGAATCACTTTGCTGTATACCTAAAATAAACACAACATTGTAAATCAACTATACTTCAATTAAAAAAAAAAAAAAGACTCAGTGGATAATGAGCCGAAAAAAACAAGACGATGTAAACTGACGTTTCCTGAATCAGCGAGAAAAATCCGACACGTGCAGAAAATGACAGCCCATGCTTCAGGGATAGATGAACGTGGCACACAGGCTCTTAATTCTAATCAAAACCCACCTAAGTAATGATTAGCTATTGCCTTCTAAAGGGAAGGCAAAGAGATCCAGACCACTTGGCGAAATCGCCCTAGGTCACAGCTGGCATCTGAGCAGCCAGCCCAACTCCAGAGCCAGGGCTGGTCCCCTGCCTGCCCAGCCACTCACCTTCCAAGGCAGGAATCCCAGGGTGAAGCTCTGGCCCTCGCTGTTCACCTGTCCCTCTCTGTCAGACCTGCACAGGTGAAAGCTCAGAGATGAAGTGAGCAAACACGTGTCAAATGTCAATCTCGTGTCAGCCTTCAGATGCCTTTTTTGAGAATACGGAGACTGGAGAAGTCAGGGATTCTCTGGCCCAGAAAAAACGCTGAGCTGCCTCCCAGAGGTCCTGCATATTCTCTCGCCGGGGCCTCCATTTCTCCTATCGGTATAGCAGACACACTGGACAAAACAAAGTCAGCCCTAGGACCCATTCCAGCTCTAAAGTTCTCCAGTTCCTGTGCACATACCTCTGACTGATGCAGGAAAGTCAAACCCTTTTAAGAAAATCACTAAAGCCCTAAAATTACGTGGAAGCCTTTTGAGATCCCTGAAAGAAAGGCATTTGCTAAATCCCCTCTATTATTTCCAAAGGATATTTTCTATTATTATTATTTACCAAAGGAATTTCTGGACAGAGTTTAAGTGCCCCAGAGCCTACAAAATAATCATCTCTTCGCAACATAACAAAAGGATCTGAATATTCCTGGCTGATGACTTTTTCTTTGAAACATGTTCTCCACTGAACAAAGGATTTTCTTTCTTTTTTTTTCCAATTTGTCCAAGTTCAAGTGAAACACACACACACGTACATAAAACCTCATTATGATTACCAAGCTAGGAAATTTTTCACATCAGCAAATAGCCTAAGAACACGTTCCTAAGAGTGGTGATTCTCATTTCAAACATGGTCAGGGTCACCCACAATCCTGGGGACTGTTTATCAGGAACAAGACAAAAATGGTATCTGTTTACTTAGAACTGTGAGCCAGACTTTGTGCCAAGACCTTACACGCACTAGTTCATTTAACCCCCTGCATAACCCAGTGAAATGATGTTTAGTCTATGCTGGCCTGAGATCACGAAGCTGGTAGGAGCTGGAATTGGGATTTGACCTCGGGTCTACACAGACTCTCAAGTCCTCGCTTTTAAGCATCACACCATGTCCTCTCCCAGGCACTATTTCATTTAACCCTCATCCTCCAGCCCACAAGGCAAGTTTCGGAGCCCCGCTGTACAAACAGGAAAACTGAGGACGAGCTGGATCAAGTCATTGGCGGAAGGACACACAGAGCGAGCGTCGGTTGGTGAAGCCCGAGGTTCTAACTGGTCCACCAAACCGGAAAGCGTTTTCCCTCCTTCCACAGTACTTCCGAGCGATGCAGGCGTCAAGTCTCATGTTCCCCTGGTTTGGTCCTAGCTTGTGGTCCAATGCGCTGCTCGTGCCAGCTCCCCAAATTTCCAAGTCTTAAGTGAGTGAAAGAACAGAGGGTTCTTTGCGGTGCCAGTGAGCATGTGTGGCCAAAGGACAGATTCAATCCTGGAGTGAAGGCGGAAAGCTCTGCCTTTGGTGGGCATCGCAGCGATGCCTCCTCGTGTCCAGGGACCGGGGCCCAGGCAGTCGTTCCACTGCGGGCAGCTGTTTGCAAAGGTTAGTAACTCAGCCCATAAAAATGTGCGGCGAGTTGCAACTTGGCACCGTCTCCTTCAGACGGGGAGAGAAGCTGTCGTTTGCAAAATATGGTTCAAATAATCTCATCTCCTCCGCCCCCCCCCCCCGCCTTTTTTTTTTTCCTTCCTTAGTTTTAAGAGTGTAAGAAACATAGAAGTTTTGTGGTTTCGCACTGGTCTTTTTATGGTTCGAAAGACTCCAAAATACAGTTGATTAAAAAAATGCTTCTGCATAATGCCGGCCATTGTGCGGGCATTTTCAAGCATGCCATCCCGCGCTGGGCCTTGGGGGACTTGGATGTTCTCCGTTGGCTTAAAGAAACGGTTTTGTTCTCAAACAAAAGAGACATCCTGACTCAACAACTGTTTGTGTCTTGACCTCTGCACTCAAATCCCAAATCTGCTCACAAAAAGGAACTTGATACAAGAGAATAAACACGGAACTTGGATCCAGCCAGGAAAACCTAAAGCCTGGCTCTGCCTCTCCTCCGCTCTAGGACTCTGGGAATCTTAGGAATCTCAGAGGAGCCCCACGTTCCTCATCCCTGTAACAGGCACAGTAAGTTCTACTTGTAGGGCTGTTGAGAGACTTGAGATAATATAGGTTAAACATAGAGTCAATCATTTCTTTTTCCTTTTTTTAAAACATCTTTATTGGAGTATCATTGCTTTACAATGGTGTGTTAGTTTCTGCTTTATAACAAAGTAAATCAGCTATACATATACATATATCCCCATATCTCCTCCCTCTTGCATCTCCCTCCCACCCTCCCTATCCCACCCCTCTAGGTGGTCACAAAGCACCGAGCTGATCTCCCTGTTCTATGCGGCTGCTTCCCACTTACTATCTGTTTTACATTTAGTAGTGTATATAAGTCAATGCCACTCTCGCACTTCGTCCCAGCTTACCCTTCCCCCTCCCCATATCCTCAAGTCCATTCTCTACATCTGTGTCTTTATTCCTGTCCCACACCTAGGTTTTTCAGAACCATTTTTATTTTTTAGATTCCATATATATGTGTTAGCATACAGTATTTGTTTTTCTCTTCCTGACTTCACTCTGTATGACAGACTCTAGGTCCATCCACCTCACTACAAATAACTCAATTTCGTTTCTTTTTATCGCTGAGTAATATTCCATTGTATATATGTGCCACATCTTCTTTATCCATTCATACGATGATGGACACTTGGGTTGTTTCCATCTCCGGGCTATTGTAAATAGAGCTGCAATGAACATTTTGGTACATGACTCTTTTTGAGTTATGGTTTTCTCAAGGTATATGCCCAGTAGTGGGATTGCTGGGTGATATGGTAGTTCTATTTTTAGTTTTCTGAGGAACCTCCATACTGTTCTCCATAGTGGCTATATCAGTTTACCTTCCCACCAACAGTGCAAGAGGGCTCCCTTTTCTCCATACCCTCTCCAGCATTTATTGTTTGTAGATTTTTTGATGATGGCAATTCTGACTGGTGTGAGGTGATACCTCATTGTAGTTTTGATTTGCATTTCTCTAATGATTAGTGATGTTGAGCATCCTTTCACGTGTTTGCTGGCAGTCTGTATATCTTCTTTGGAGAAATGTCTGTTTAGGTCTTCTGCCCATTTTTGGATTGTGTTGTTTGTTTTTTTGTTATTGAGCTGCATGAGCTGCTTGTATATTTTGGAGATTAATCCTTTGTCAATTGCTTCAGTTGCAAATATTTTCTCCCATTCTGAGGGTTGTCTTTTCGTCTTGTTTGTGGCTTCCTTTGCTGTGCAAAAGCTTTAAGTTTCATTAGCTCCCATTTGTTTATTTTTGTTTTTATTTCCGTTTCTCTAGGAGGTGGGTCAAAAAGGATCTTGCTGTGATTTATGTCATAGAGTGTTCTGCCTATGTTTCCCTCTAAGAGTTTGATAGTGTCCGGTCTTACATTTAGGTCTCTAATCCATTTTGAGTTTATTTTTGTGTATGGTGTTAGGGAGTGCTCTAATTTCATTCTTTTACATGTAGCTGTCCAGTTTTCCCAGCACCACTTATTGAAGAGACTGTCTTTTCTCCATTGTATATTCTTGCCTCGAGTCAATCATTTCTTCCAGAAATAATTTTTGAGTACCTACAAAATGCCAGGCTTTATTCTCAATAGTGGAAAATGAACAGTGAGCAAGCAGACCCCATCCCTGCCCTGGTAGAGCTCACATTCTTGTTGGGGAGAGACCCTAAATGGGTAAAGACATAAGTGAGATCATATTTGATGACAAAGTCTTTTTTATTTTATTTTATTTATTTATTTATTTGGCTGCACTGGGTCTTAGTTGAGACATGCCAGATCTTTAGTTGCAGCATGCATACTCTTAGTTGTGTCACGTGGGATCTAGTTCCCTGACCAAGGATCAAACCTAGACCCCCTGCATTGGGAGCAAGGAGTCTTAGCCGCTGGACCACCAGGGAAGTCCTGACAGTGTCCTGAAGAGTGGAGCAGAGTAATGGAAGAGAGAATGACTGATGGAGGTCCTGACAGTGTCCTGAAGAGTGGAGCAGAGTAATGGAAGAGAGGATGACTGATGGAGGTCCTGACAGTGTCCTGAAGAGTGGAGCAGAGTAATGGAAGAGAGGATGACTGTGGAGGGGGTGGGCTGCCTTAGCCAGAGTCATCAGTGTGGAGCAGATTAATGGAAGAGAGGATGACTGATGGAGGTCCTGACAGTATCTTGAAGAGTGGAGCAGAGTAATGGAAGAGAGGATAACTGATGGAGGGGGTGGGCTGCCTTAGCCAGAGTCATCAGTGTGGAGCTGGCACTTGAGCTGAGGCTGAATGATACGAAGGAGGTAGCCATGGAGAGATGGCTGGGGCAAAGGGTCTGCAAGTGCAAAGGCCCTGGGGCAGAGTGAGAAGGCCACGCTAGAGCATGTGAGCTATCAGGAGGAAGGAGGTGAGGCTGCAGGGGAATGCAGGGACCAGATCAGAGGATGCCTTGAAGGCCACGATAAGGGGTTGTATTGGGCTTTGTTCTATGGGCAACGGGAATCCTTTGGTGGGTTTTACACAGTGGAACTACAGGGTGTCTGACCCTGCTAGATGGAGTCAGGATAATGGCAAGATAAGTTGGGAAACAAGGAGACCAGTTAAGAGAATTTCTCAGTCTAGCAAAAGATGATGGACTATCATGGCAGCAATGGGGCTGGAGAAAAGCATATGAATTTGGGGGATACAGCTGGGAGGTGGGGCCATGGACCAGATGGCACCCAGAGAAGAGAAGAGAGCCTGGGGGCACCTGATCTTTAGAAGCTGGGTAAAGGAGTGTGGGAACAGTGGCCAGGGAGGTGGGTAGAAATCAGGCGAGTGCAGTATTCTGGAAGCGCTGCAAAGAAAGAATTGGGGGAAGGAAAGAGTGGTTAGCTGAGCCAAGTGAGCAAGTTGAGAACAGAGAACTGCCCGCTGGATGTGGCCAGATGGAGGTCATATCAGTGACCTTGACGCATACCCTTTCTGGGAGGGAAATAAGAAAGTGGAGCCTTGGGGCCTCCCTGGTGGTGCAGTGGTTGAGAGTCCGCCTGCTGATGCAGGGGACACGGGTTCGTGCCCCGGTCCGGGAAGATCCCACATGCCGCAGAGCGGCTGGGCCTGTGAGCCATGGCCGCTGAGCCTGCACGTCCGGAGCCTGTGCTCCACAACAGGAGGGGCCGCAACAGTGAGAGGCCCGCGTACCGCAAAAAAAAAAAAAAAAAAAAAAAAAAACAAGAAGGAAAGTGGAGCCTGCAAATGCAGGCAGCCATCTTCACAGGTTCAGTGCATACAAGGTAATTTAAGTCCCTCCTTTAGGAATGGAAATTGAGCATCTCACACCTACCATTGTTAGAGAACTTTAAAGTTTAGAAACAGATTGACATCCATTGTCTTATTCTGGTGACTTATGTAGCTCCTTTCATGATAATAAAAATATCCATAACGATAACTCTTGATCCTCAGATATCCAGTCGGTATGGTAGACTGAGCGGACCCTGCATGACTGTCCACACCACTCAGTTCAAACTGTTAAAAATGTTGGATACGAGGTAACAACAACTGATTTCCATACAAAGCCAATTTCAAAAGCAAAGAAAGGAAAATCTCCAGGAGCTCAAAATGAAGTTAAAACTCGAACTAGAGGAGTTGATAAACGCTGAAGACAAACAACTCACAGGGTATTTGGACTGAATTATAGGAGCTGGAGTCTAGGGGAAGAAAGGAAACTTCAGGCTTAAGTAAGGCAGAGTATGTGTCTGACCCCCTTCCTAAAGCCAGGAACCATGAAGCATGGCCCATCCATGGAACTCCAAGCTAAAACATTATTATCAAATCCGTCCAGCGCTGATAAAACCCACAGGATCCTAGCAGTGAAGCATATGTGAAACTACCAGAAGGGGTACCTCTAAAACTCCAGAGAACAAGGCTCCTATGAAAAGCTGCCCCATTAAAGATGAGCTCACAATAAAAATTACAATCCACGGGAGCAAAAAATCCACCCTGAGGTCTAGTACAATCAAAAGACATAGCAAAATAGAGAAATTCACCCCAAGAACTAGAAATAAAAAGTTGAAACTTTAAGCATATGTAAAATCTTCAAAGAAAGATAGGAAGAAATACATACAAAAACAAGGTTGCATGGAAAAGTAAAGACACATCTGAAAAGAACTAAATGGAGATGCTAAAAATGACAACTACAATGAATAAGATAGAAAAGTTCAATAGACAGGTTAAATAGAAAAATAGATGCATTGAAGCAAAGATATTGAACTCCAAAATAGACATTTGGAAATCACACAGAATGTAGATAAAAAAAGAGATAAATAAATGGATAATATGAAAGCATAATTTGAGATCTGCATGGCAGAGAGAGAAGCTCCAATCTATTAAAATGAACTATTTTCGTGGATCAAAAATGGTTGACTATCAACAATGTCATACAGTTCTACTTACCATGCCTAATAAAAGTGATGGAGAGGAAAATAAGAAAGAATGTGGAAGAGAGAGACGATGAAGGGCTGAGTGCCGGCAATTTTTCAGAATTGAAAACACACGAGGCTCCACATCGACTCAAAGCCATGTAAATAGAGCATGGTGGACCTGTCAAACAACCAAGACAAAGAGAAAAGCTGAAAGGTCACCAGAGAGAGAAGACAGGAAGGACCGAATAATAGCAGACCTCCTGTCATCACTCTTCAAGTGTAAAGACTTATGGGAGGTCCTAGCAGCCCCCTGCTCAAGAGTGAGAACTGTAAGGGACATTTTCAGATGTCCAAAGGCATATCACCCACAGACTCTTACTAAATAAAAGTACCAGGGGCTAGAACGAAAGGATCCCTGACTTGGTGTTTTAAGTTTCACACCAGCTCTTCACCTCAACAGACAGTAACAAGCACCAGTTATTCCAGGTCTTGAGCTAAATCCTAGGCATGGAAAGGGGAGATGCTCACGACTTAGTGAATAATCGGGTCCAGCTCCCTGATTAAGCAGATGTTGAGCACAAGACCCTGTACCAGTTGCTGGGACATAACCATGGAGAAATAACAGCTCACCTAAAATATATCCAGGTTAGGGCTGAATCACCTGGCATCCCTTGATCCATCCCTGCATCCGTTCATTCCACTTCTTGAGCACCTGCTCTGTGCTGTTCTAGGCTCTGAGGATAGATCAGAGAACAAGAGAGACAAGAACCTGCCCTGAGACGTGTGCATTGTGGCGTGGGGAGGGCAGAGAGACAAAGCCATCCACGGGGGCAGCACGTCAGAATCACCAGAAGCCCTTTGGGGCCCAGCCTTCCATATTTGCATCTGTATCCACAGAAGTTTCTCCAGGAGTTGGTCCCAAAGCGGTGTTTGGAAACACTCAAGGACAGAAAAGGAGGCTGGCCTGGGAGTGAGGAGTTTGGGGCGCCCCTCCAAGAGGAGGAGACCAGCCTTTGAGTCAGTATCAAATGTGGTCAGTCCTGCAAGCCTTCCTCGAGTTCCGAGGGGGTGTGCACAGTCCTGTGAGGGAGAAAGACTCATGCAGAAAGAAATCCCCTATGTGATAGCACAGGGTACTATATTCAGTATCTTGTAAAAAAAACTATAATGGAAAAGAATCGGGGAAAACAGGAATATAGATATATACATATAGATGTATAACCGAATCATTTTGCTGTACACCTGAAACTACCACAATATTGTAAATCAACTATACTTCAATTAAAAAAAAAGAAAAGAAAAAGAAATCGCTGGTGTGCTCCCAATCAAGAGGGAAGAAAGGAGAGACCTGGGATCCCAGCACACACCGGGCTCTACCCCTGAGCCCTCCTCGCAGAACACAGTGAGGAGTGTCTAATAGCAGGTTGTAGAGGATGCGCTCAACTCGCCACTCGGCCTGAAAAATAAATCAACAGCTTTTGTTGCCAGAAAAGCCATAGCGGCAAAACCCCCTGTGAGGTTTTAGGGCCGCACTTGCTTGAGGCTTCCAGTCCTTGGGAACCAGCGTGTTTGCATTTCCAGAGGGAGGGCCCTCCA
Source organism: Grampus griseus (assembly GCF_964374135.1). Taxonomy (NCBI): domain Eukaryota; kingdom Metazoa; phylum Chordata; class Mammalia; order Artiodactyla; family Delphinidae; genus Grampus; species Grampus griseus. The sequence continues at coordinate 5,987,299 of NC_139018.1, read as the reverse complement.
GAAGCATTGGTTAAACCTGTACAGTTGGCTGGTGTGTGGCTTTGGAGTCCCCAGCTGGCCCTCACCACCCCAGGGTGCCCTGAACCTGGGCTCAGGTGTGTATGGCAGGGAGATCACACTGGTGGATTTGGCGAAATCTCAGGGCATCGCTCTGCTACGTCGCTCCCCTTCCTAAACCCAGTTTTCTTATCAACAAAATGAAGATGATACTCACTCTCCCAGTCCCCGGGTTATGGTGACTTTTCTAAATGAGATACATAGATAAAGCTCAGAATTCAGCATACGCCGCTGACTTATAATACTAATACCTGCTTACTGCAGCATCACTGGGTTCTTACCAGGAGCTGGGCACAGACACAGCTGTCTTCGAGCATCACACAGTTTAGTCGCTTAACTGGATGGGTGGGCATTTTTATTTTTCCCGTTTCATAAATACCGAGGCTCGGAGAGGTTAACTGTGGGCACGTGGTTAGAAACAGGGCTTAAACCCAAGCGCTGAGTGTGTGTGAGCCTCTGGCTGATGGAGGCTACAGGAAGCAGCACTGGGCACACCCGGGGGCCTGGCCTGACCTTGACCTCACCTTCTCTCCTTTTGTTTCAGCAGCCCAGGCTGCTTGCCTGGGCTGTCCCCAAACACCTTCTGTTCCCAAGGACACCAGAAGCGTGGGCTCCGAGACAGCGGGACCCCGAATCTGATGCGCCCAGGCCTGTCAAGGAAGAAGCATGAAAATGTATTAAGCAGAGTGGGAATGGATTTTTATGATTCCACCAAATGTCTGATAGTGGGAACATCGCCCACGACAAGAATGCATCAGCTTGAGAGAGAAGCAGAGAGCGTTTCAGGACACCTTGTGCTCATGGCCTAGTGACGGCAGCTTCCAGGTGGATGACAAAGCGGCCCAGAGGCCTCCCTCCCTCTCCTCGCCCTTCACGCATCCCCATGCTACAGATGAGGAAACAGACTCAGAGAGGTGCCGTGACCTGGGGCCCATGGTTAATAAGCAGTGAAGCCAGGATTTGGTCCAGACACAGGCTCCAGGCTCAGGCCTCTCACCCTGCCCACCCTCACTGTCCCCACAAGGCCTAAGCTGGGAACCAGGCAACACGCAGTGGGGGAACTGATCCCACTTAGTGGAGTTGGGGCAGGCTTGCTTGAACTGGGCTCCCGGGAGCTACGGCCGCTCTGCCACCCCCAGGCTGTGTGACCCTGCAGCAGGCATTGGCCCCGGCAAACCTCAGTGCCCACATCTGCAAAGGGGGCCCATGAGCTCACGGGAGGGTCAAGTAGGGCCGTGGCATTTGTCTGCTCTGCGGCATGCAGACAAATTTGGACTTCAGTTTGTGTCTGCAGAGCATGCACCCTGGGCCAGGAGCTATGTTAAGCCCTCTGCAAGCATTAGCTCATGTTCTTTGCCTTTATGGTGATGATTCTTCTCACCCACACAACAGCAAACCAGTTCTGGAAGATCTCCAGGGGAGCAGAGCCACCTCCAAAGGACAAACTCTTTCCTTGAAATAGTATTTCACTTGTTTGTGAAATTCACCACGTTCAACCGCACCAACTTCCAGACTTCGAAGTGTCTTACGCCGGCACGTTCACACGCTAGGATGGCCAACAAAATTTGAAATGCCGAGCAGAATGCAGACTCGGCAGAAGAGATGCTACCTCTCCCTCGGCCTCTTTATCCCCAGGGTTTGAGTAGGCCTGACGCATAGTAGATACTCAATAAATATTTCTTGAATGAACGAATGAACATAATAATAATAATGGACATTTGTATAAAACATTACAGGGCACACGCCAAAGCACATTTCCCAGCCATTTTTCGATCTTAATGAGAGGTGGTTGTTATGATCCCACTTTGCAGATGAAGAAATGAAGGCTGAGAGAGGGAAGAATAGGAATCTCCTCACTTTAATGGCGAATCAAATCCTCTTGGCTTATTGGATTCCTTTTCATTCATCAAGGCTTAGGTCACATGTCACCTCCTCCAGGAAGCCTTCCCAGTCTTCCCCACAATTCATCTTTTCCTCTCCTATCTCCCAGAGCCCTTCACCAACTTCTGTTATTTTTCATTCATACCCTGGAGATATTGGGATTGGCTGTGTACATGCCCGCCTCCTCCTAATGACAGTGTCTTTTACTTCTCACAGCCTCAGAGCTAATGCAATTCCCAACACACAGTAGGTCCTCAACCAATGCGTACTGCCTGAAATATGTCCTCGGTAATTTACTTGTGGCTAACATGTCAGAGCTGGAAAAGACTTTAAAGATCCTCTATCATTTCCTCATTTAATAGTCCCGTGTTATCCAGACAACCAGCAGCAAACATGTCTCCTAAGTCCTAACTCAGAGCTCTCTCCAACCACCAGACCCCAACTAACACCTAGATTTACCCTCTTGTGCCAATTGCAATGCACTGGCGATGGTTGCCCCTGGCTGAAATGGAAAGAGTGCCATGATCAATTAGTAATGTCTGTCACTGATACAGGATGGAAGTGTGGCAGAGGGCTGTCAGCTGACCATGGCATCAATTCAGGCTATTCACATCAATTAGAACTATTGTTGATTGATAGCTTCTGCAACCAGGATGGAATTCAAAGGTGACCCATCCTGTCCTCAGAGTTCCCCTATCCAGCCCTTCTCTCCTGCTCTGCCTGTGTTTGTCTCTCCAATTAGTTTGGCATGTTCCTTGAGGGCAAAGACTGTGTCTGATTAATTTCTGCACTCCTACTGCCTGCATGTAATACAAGGTCCTCTGTGAGTGTGGGGAGAAAAATAATTAAATTAAACTTAGTTCAACAATGATGGGTCCATAAGGTAAGTGGGTGGACATGCAAATGGACAGTGGAATCTCAGATAACACTCCCCCAAATGTCCTGTCTGCATCAGCCTCGCCGAGATGGGAACAGGAGAGAACTTGTCTCCCCGGGGTTCCTGGATGCAGGATTCTCACCAGCATCCAGGAATGCCTGCATGAGCTCATACTTCAGGGGTGTGGAAAACGCACGCTCATCTTTCTAGCTGTGGGTCGGCACATTAGCAGAATATCCACAAAATATAGGTTTGGGGAAATCATCCTATAAAACGGAATGAACCATTTTCCAAAACAGAAAATTGCCCAATCATTAAACTGTTGTTTTTTTTTTAACCGTTCAAATATCCATGGCCTTTATTCCCAACAGCCCTGTTCCTGCTGTGTAATGAAGGGAGGAAAATGTGGATTTATTTGCATTTTATAATATCCCATTCTCTGTATGAGGCTCACATGCCAACTCTGTGTGAAGAGACATAAATATTCCAGTTCAGTTATAAAAGCATGGAGGTTTGGAATTCTGAACCTCCTGATTTCAATTGTTTACAAATTCTTTCTCTGTGCTGTGATTTGTTCAAGGTACTTAATAAGCAGACAGGTCTATAAAAAGACAGAAGGCACATTGTTTTTCATTAAAGATGACCCTAGGATCTCAATCCTTCAAAAACAGATTCTGCCTTTACCTTTCCCGGAAGAATGGAAACCTTAAGATTTTTGGAAGCAAGGAAGGGGAAAATGAGGCGCATAAATTATAAACAAACAGCCCCAAACAGAATTAAGTCTCAGTTACTGTTCCAGAAGGTGCCTCTTGCAGCTCCACTCCTGCACATATCTAAGAACCACAGAAAGGGTGGTATCTCACCCTGGGATCCCGACCTTGTGTGAGTTGAATGGGGTGCCTGTCAGGATGTAGCTGGACGCTGCTGGGTACCCATGCCCAGGTACTGGCTTCAGGTCTTCTCGTGATCAGCCTTATCTAGTTTGGGGAGATTCCTGTTTCTGTGTTCCCTGTGAGTGTCCTCGATCAAGCATTCATTCCTTATTCTAAATGGTGGACAAAGCATCTTTTTGGGACAAAGCACTGGGTGGAGCTCTGAGGACCCAGAAATGGAGGAGATCAATTCTTGCTCTCCCAACCCCTGTAGCCAAGAGCAGAGTCCCCAACTCCACTGAGTGTAGTGCAAGGGGCCCAGTACCAGGCTGCGGTTGCCTGTGAGAGCTAGTGTGGGGATGATTTTGTGATTTATAACAAGAAATATATATTTGGTCTTCCTCCCTGCTTCTGGCATAGATGTCCTAAAACCCTTTGCAACTCCTAAGTGATAAGAGAGATAAAGGTGTCTTGATATTCATAACAAACCCCTTTCAACTTCACCTGAGTTTATGGAAATGAAGTAATTTTTGGAAAGCACCTAAGGATGGTTGCCAGGGGAACCAATCATGTGATTGGAGGGCTGGAATTTTCAGTTCCGCCCCCCCTGACCTCCAGGTAGGGGGAAGGGACTGGAGGTCGGTGAACACTTGGAGATTCGAGGAGGGTTACAGGCTTGAAGAGGGTATAGACTCTCCACACCCCTTCCCCCATATCTTTCCCTAGGCATCTCTTCCATCTGACTGTTCCTGAGTTATATCCTTTTCTAATAAACTGGTAATCTAGTAAGTAAAATGTTTCTCTACCTCTGTGAGCTGTTCTAGCAAATTAATTGAACGGGGGTGGGGGTGGGGGAACGTGGTCATTGAAATCTCCAATGCACAGTCAGTCAGAAGCGCAGGCGACAACTTGAACTTGTGATTGGTGTCTGAAGTGGGGGCAGTCTTGTAGGACAGAGCCTTTAACCTGTAGGATCTGACGCTGTCTCCCAGTGGGTACCGTCAGAACTGAGATGAATAGTAGGACACCCAGCTGGAGTCTGAGAACCACTTGATGTGGGGAAAAAATCCACACATGGTAATTGGTGATCAGAATCGTAGGGGGTCTAGAGGCCCACGTGACACCCACACAAGGAGTCATTCTCTTTCTCAGAAGCCTTTAAAGCCTTCTTTGTACACCTGATTGCGATTTTTTTTTTTTAATTCATAGATTCAGTGACTACCACAGGGCAGGCACCCACTGGATACTCCTTGGATGTTAGCTTTCTTAATCACTGAGACTCACGGGACTGAGGCTCAAAGATAAGAGTAAATTCTCAAGACCAGGTGGCTGACCAGGATCCACCCCAGAGCTTCTGGCTACAAACTCAGGGATGGTCTCTTCCCAGAACCACATTGTGCCTTCAGAGATGAATCCTGGGCATCTTTAAATGCCTGGCTGACTCCCAGACTTCAGATGAATGAACACGTCTGCAGAGTGTGTACTGGAGAGGATGCTGGCACCAGAGGAAATGTGGCCCAGAGAGGGAGCTGACCTGCCCAAAGTCACACAGCACTAGGCCAAACCTAGAGTCCAGGTCTCCCGACTCAGTACTCTATGTACACGGCTCTGCACCACCTGCATGTCTCCCTTCCTTCAGTGACACATGGATTCCAAGTCAAAAACCATCTCAAAGGAGTAGCTGTAAATATTTTCCACCTGGTTTGCAGGTTAGCAAGATTCCTTTTCTGCCTTGCAGTTTTAGGCAATTTACGCTTCCATTCTCAAAACAGATTTCTATCCTAATAAAGGCTTTTATTACTATTATCCACCTGTCATTACAAGGCATTAACAATTACAGAGTGCAGACTGGCTCTCCCACCACAAACCTTCCCCTCCTCTCTTGGCAGGGGGAGGGGTGCACATAAACAGAACATTTCATTAAAACATAGAGATGAATCTTTCATTTTTTTAAGCACTGCCAAGACGGTTACCTATGCTTTTGAAAACTTTGCTGTGAAAAGTCACTGGCATGAGCGAGAGGGGAATAAAAAAGAAGTGTGGGCTAGAAACCGTCTCCAGCCCCATTTTGATTGCCAGACGATTGACAAAATAATTTGTACCCGTCGATGCTCATGAAGGGAATTTTTACAATGGATTTGCCGAGCAGATTTTTAATTTTAATCAGTAATGAAAAAATGACAACCCCGATCACAACAAGACATCAGTTGCCGAATGGGCTTTGCAGCCTCTGTCAGGCAGCCTCCATCAGGGACCCGCACCTCCGTGAACATCAATCACTGGTTTCAAACTCCTGTACATCTTTGGGATTTAATTAGACATTTAAGTTCTTTACCCGCAATTTGCAAAACTGTCACTTACCAAAAGTGCAAGACACTAAAAAATGTTCTGTGTGAGTCCCAGGAGCTTGTTTATCTGCCTCCCAGGGGAGGGCTGGAAATTAACCTTCGAACACCCCCGATGCACCCTCACTCAGCTCCGGCCTCTGACCCACAGCTACAGATATTTTCAAAAAGCAAAAACTTAAAGGTTGATGAGTGTGGTAAAAAACAGCCCTCAACTCTGTTGTGGAAAGACAGGGAGAGGAGGAATCGATGTGATGGAGTGTAGACTTATTTTGAGACCTTCTTGGGCATGATGACTGGCCATGATACAGAAGACAGAAGGGCGTTAGAAGCAGGTTCATGTCCTGGCTCCATACCGTACCTGCTGTGTGACCTTGAGCCAATTACTTGGCCTCTCTGAGCCTTTGTTGCCTATAAACCTAGAAATCGATAAGTAAAAAAAAAACAAAAACCCTCATTAATGAATTGCAACGATTTATATAGAATTGCTGTAGAGTACTTTCATAGAGGTTGATTCCGCCTTGCTTAGAGGGCACTTTAAGCTCATGCAGAGAACCAGGAAATGCCCCACCCATCTGAAGAGGGATATAGACAGACACTCATGGTTCACGAGGGCAAAAGACAGATCAGCATCGCAACCTATCCTGGCAGGAAGAAGGCTCCTGCCTGCCAGCCCGGCACAGTGACCGCCTGTCCCGGGATCGCTGGCCAGCAGCTGTGACACGCACAACATATAGTATACTACTGTCTGGGATTTTCATGTTCACCGTCAAAAGCCCCTAAAGCTGTGTTTTCTTTGAAATCGTTGAGGCTTGGGCGTTTTCATTCTGTTTGGTCTAGATGTCGCAGAAGTACATATTCTCGATTTAATTTTTCGTTGATGAAAGGGTGGTTGGAGGAGTAGGCTCCCAAGGTTTACCCAGGCTCTGAGCTGGGCTGCATCACTCAGGAAATAATCAGGGCCTTCTCCTTTAAGAGAACTTTGGCTTAGCGTGGCGCATATGAAATGAACATAAAAGGTGGATTGTGAAAAACCTATTACTCACAGATAAGAAATGCACCCCAGGCAAAGCTTAGGAGCATAAACTTCTCTTCTCGCTGAAGTTTCTTTCAAGTGATGGTTCCTCCCCACCCCTGAGAGTGGTGGTACCAGGGAATTACGGAGCCTGGAAGGGATGTTCTCACCTTGCACTACTGTCTACAGTACAATGGGCAGGCACTATTGTTAAACCAATTCACTAGTCAAAATGACAACATGCATTTTGCAATTTCACCCCTGCCAAAATTACCTGTCCTCACCTGGGTGAATCCCCACTGCTTTCCTGCAGGAGACAGACAAGCCGCTGTCTCATTACCCACTAACCGTCCTGTCTTCCAAGTGACCACAAGGCCCTTTCCCCGAAAAACGCAGCCTGTCCAGTCTGTGCTGCAGACTCACAGACCCAAATCTCAGGACGCAAGAGCTGACAGGCGCTAAGACTTGGCAAGTCCGGGCTGGAGCTCTGAGGCCAGGGCTCTCAACCCCTGGTTGAGGTGCCAACCTCTGCTGTGTGATGGTGGCAAGCCATGTACCCTCTCTGGGCCTCAGCTTCCAGACGAGGTCCTCTGATTTATGAAGCCATGACCATGGAGAGAAAAATGTGAATCCAGAAAAAAAAAAAACACAAACACAGGTTTTAGAATCAGCAGAACTAGGTTTCCATCTCAACCCTGCCACGAGTTTCCGCCTCTGTGTGTATCTATGTGTGTGTACCTGTTTTTGTGCATCCACAGTGCCTGGCCCGTCACGGGCTCTCAACAAATATCGATTGACTGGAAGAACAAACGTGGTCCTCCTCTCTGCTGCCAACAAGTGCAGCGTCCTCCAGTTAACACCTACTCCATTTTAAAGGAAACCCTGGGACCTGGCTTCCCACCCTGATGCTGAACAGAGCATGGGCATCCCTCCTTCCAGAGTCCTCCCTCCCACCAGGGCCACAATCTGCGACCAGGACCACAGCAGAGATGCAGAACAGCTGGTCCCATCTCAGCAAGAGCAGGTTCAGGGTCCACACCCACAAAAGGCGCCCCTGGGCAGCATCACCCTCGGTGACCTCCCTGGCGCTATAGGAACAATCGCTGGGCAGAGCGATGCCAGCTCTCCGTGGGCCAGGGCGGGCTGGGGCGGCAGGTTCACGCACTTGAGACACGTATGTGAGCACTCTTCATAATAGGGCTTTGTCCTGGCCCTGGTGGGCCAGTGTCGGCAGAGCCCTGGGAGGGCAAAGGCGTCAGCCCACGTACACAATGCCACCTTTCAGCTCCGGGAGGTCTCGTCCAGAGCCCAGAAACACAAGGGCATCCAGGGAGGAGCAAGGCCGGTCCTAGGAGGCCACCTGCCAATGCCTCTCCCTGGGGCTGAAGAAGCACCAGGAAGTCAGCACTTATTCCCTGGCCGATTACAAAGAGGGATGTGATACGGAGAGCAAGGAAGGGGGAGGAAATCTCTATCCACTGAGCGCTTACTGTGTATCAGGCCCTGTGCCAGGCACTTTAGATTCCTTATCTCACCTCTGGAAGGGTGCATTACCACACCCATTACACAGATGGACAGACTGAGGGTAGACTGAGGTTCTGAGTAGTAAAGTGACTTGCCCACTGTCCCAAGGACCCCAGATGTCTCTGCCTCCAAGGCCTATGCCCTTTCCCCTCTTCCTCATAGAATCTCCCTCCAAAATATCCATCTACCTCTCACCTCTGCCAGTACAGACCCAGCTGGATGGAATGGCATTGGGATCCCTGAGCACCCCTACCCCATCCCCTGCAGCTTCAACCTCGCTCAGCCTCTTGCTCTACCGGGGTCATTCGGAGCACCGGGAACTTGCTACAAAATCTTCTTTCCCCGGCCACCTGCCAACTGCCCTGCAACACTTTCTCTTCTCCCAGGATGGGGCAGGAAAGGCACCAGAACCTGGCCTCTCCCCAAGGCTCCATCACTCACCCTTCCCCAGCTGGGCTGTGGCTCCCGGGGCCGACACTAGGTGCTTTCCCCAGACTAACTGAGGACCGGGCTGGACTGCCCTCCTGGGAGAGCTGTGGTTCACCACTCACTCTTCTCCCATGGGCTAAGCCTCAGCATCCGCAGATGGAAGAGTAGAGGCTGAGAAGACCTGCCCAAGCCCATCGAGGCCGTCATCAGAGACAGGAACGTGAACTCCGGAAAACCGGTCCAATGTGTAAGTTCACTGACCACTCCAGGCCTTTCTCCATGTCCACGTGCACCTGGCAAGGCGTCCAAAACAGGACTTATGTTTAGTAAAAACCTGGGGACTAAAACTAGAGATTCTTTACCAACAAAAGGCAGCGGAAGACGTAATAGGAGAGCAGCAGTGTAAGAGTTGGGTGGTGACCTGAGTTTTAGAAGCAGAAAGACCTGGGCTCAAGTGACAGATCCACCACTTCCAAGCTGTGTGACCTAGGGTGAGTTCCTTAACCTCTCTGAGCTTCTGTTCCATCATCTGTAGTTTGGGCAAAGCATCAGGCCCACCTTGTAAGTGTGTTGTGAGCATCATAAGAATACTCTTAGCACATGACAAACGCCCAAAGAAGGTTTTCTGTAAATGTTACTATTGACTGTCTTCATCATCCTCCTCGTGGTTCCAAGCCGAGTTGTGTCTCTTATTGTCTGGGGAACTTAGGCAAATCGGGTGTCCGTTTGTTCATCTCTGTGGAAGGATCCAATGAGATAACCTACATTCATGTTTTGTGTGCCACCCAAAGGAAACAAGTACCAGCAAGTCATACCATCTGCTCTCTGATACGTGTTTGCTTGTTTGCTTCACTTGGCAAATCCACTCGGTATGTCCAGTCCTCAGAGATACTGATAACCATGCCCATCGCTGACTGCGAGCTGTCTCCCCGCCCCCCGGGCATCCGTGGCATGGGGAGCAGACTCACACCAGCTCACAGGAGTTGACGGTGCTCCTGTCTTCCCAGCTCGGTGCCCAGTGCACCCTTCGGGAGAATTGGCCAGAAGTATTTACACCATGGAAGCTGGCAGCTGCTCCAGATAGGGAATGTTTGCCCCAGAAAGCCGGTTGTTACACATGCACAGCACACCGTGATCAGAGCCTTCATTTCATTTCCTTCTACAACCTCGAGACTGTGTGACGAGAGCCCAGGGACCACCCAGCCAGGTGCACGGGGGACTTAGACCACGGCTGAAATACCAGCCTTGGGTCGAGGGGCCCCATCTCACAGAGGAGTGAACGCAGAGCCGGACCCTGCCGCTCAACACACACTGGAGTCCTCCTGCCGAGTGACACCAGGTCATTAAAATGACAGGACCATCGGGAGGTGCCAAGGAAGGGGACACAGACCGCCACAGGCAGCGTCACAGCTCATAAACTGGCAGAGGCAGAGCCATGCCGGCATCCAGAGGACACTCTTCCTCCGAGAGCAGCCAAATCCCGATGCCACTGAGTGCAGCCACGGGGACGGGTCAGTCTTCGAGCGACAGGTCATCTGCGGGAATGATCTGTGTGTCCGCCCCGGAAATGTGGACACTGAGCCCGGGAAACAGACCTTCCCTCCTTCCATCCATGCGGCTGTCTGCCAGCCACGGGTCAGGGAGCTCCTACAAGGGAGGAAGGTCCAGACGCTCAAGGCGTCACTTGGGCACCACAGGACTCTCAGTTCCTCCTGGCCTCGGCCCAACCCTGCCCGTCCCCCTGTCCCCACCGCAGGCTCACCCAGGGCAGGGATGGGGTGGGTGCTCTGAGCCCAGGACCCCCCTCGGTTTCCTCTCCATCCTTCCCCAGCGCCTGCCTCTCCCCTCCCCTCCCCCCTCCCCTTCTCCTTCGTCTTTACATCTTTCTCTTCCTCCTACCCTTTCTCCTCCATCCTAGTAGCTAATATTTATGGACACTCGACTGTAGGACCGGCCCAAGGTAGTCAGTCCATGGTAATGTCTCCTTCTGCCAGCACCCCAGGAAGGAGGTGCTGGTGAGTCCTCACTCTACAGCTGGGAAACCAGGCCTCAGAGCGGTTAAATAACTTGGCCAAGGTCACTCTGTTGTGTGCCCTTGACAGACTCAATGACAGAATAACTGCAGCGTCCAAGGAAGAACCACCCAGCAATTATTTAAGTGAGTGAATGAGAGACTGAAGGTATAAGTGAAATTTTGAAAGCCCAAATCTGATTCTGTGCCTGCCCTGCATAAAACTCTTCTAGGCCTCCGTGACCTTCAGACACCAGCCCAAGTCCTTGCCCAGCATTCAAGGCCCAGGCGTCAGCCTCTGCCCACCCGCAGCATCCTCTCCCCGACAGCCCACTCGGCAAGAGGCCCTGTCCCTCATTATGGGCCGCCTCCTGAGTCCAGCACATGGTCACCCAGAGAGCACCCTCCATCCACCCGCCTGGCGATCCAGCAAACCCCTGCTCCCCCCTTCGCTCTCACCTACGTGCAGCCTCCTGTAAAGGCCTCTGGGTCCTCCCAAGCACAGTCAGCGACTATTTCCCTGTTTCCAAGCTTCCTTGGTCCAACACCTGTGTAGTGATCCATGGATCCTGCCTTCCCACAGGTCCTCAGGGTCCTAATATCTGGGCTTGGATTGCGTCCTCCCCCAATTCACATGTTGGAGTCCTCACCTCCAGTGCCTCGGGATGTGATCACGATTGGAGAGAAGGTCTTTACGAGGGTAATCAAGTTAAAATGGGGCCATGAGGGTGGACCCTGATCCAATATGACTGGTGTCCTTATAAGAAAGGGAAATTTGGGCACAAGAGAGACAGACATGTGAACATGAAGACGGCCATCAACAAGCCAAGGAGGGGGGCTGGGCCAGGTTCTCCCTCACAGCCCTCAGAAGGAGCTGACCCTCAGGGCACCTTGATCCTGGACTTCCAAGACCATGAGACAATACATTTCTGTTGTTTAACTCACCCAGTTGGTGGTACTTTGTCATGGCAGCCCCAGGAAACTAACCCACCTGGGAGCCAGAACTCACCTCTCATATTTGTACCCCATGCCCGCCTCCATGCCTGCGGTCCCTGAGGAGTAGACTCTGGTGAGTAAACTGAAGGGTGATGGACAGATGAGAACTGTGTTTTAGCGTCAAAACCTTAACAGATTTTTGCACTGAGTTTATCTGATAATTGAGGCTTTTTTCCTCTGCTGGCTAGCAATTTTCAAATAATACACCCTGGTGAAGAGAAGTGGGGTGTGAAGCAGGAAGCTTCATTCAGTCTAACTCAAGAGCATTTATTGAGCCCCTGCTGTGTACCTAGAATAGGCTTAGACAGGTTCCTAAAGCTCTGGAGAAGAACCACGGTGAGTCACTGCAATAGAAGATTTTTTCCAACACACATGCTCACACACACACACACACACACACACGCACACATATGCACACATGCTCACACACGTGCGCACACACATGCTCACATGTACACACACACTCACGACATTCACGGGTAGAATTTTCTCCGTTTCAAGTTCTTCCTCTCCTAAATTTCTCTTAACCTTTTGACTTTTTGTGCTAGCATAAGATATCACCTAACATAGCTTCAAACTATATTTAGTGTATTTAGTCATTTTAGGCTTAAAATGCCAACAATGTTTCACGACATTCCACAGAGTGCATCACGACCCTTTCTTTTTTTAACTTGACAACCTCGGGAGTTTCCAAACTGCCGTCAAAAAAAAAAATTTTTTTTTGTTTGTTCTGAGGGGATAAGTAGGAGTTTACATAGCCATTCACCAATTCAAGTTCATTCACTAATTTAAGAGACACCGCCTGAGTCCTACTATGTGCAGGGCTCACGTGGGCAGTGGGCACATGGAGCAGACGAGGCAGCAAGAGCAGGAATCGTTTCTCCACAAAGGCCTCCCAGGCCAATGGCACGTGGGGCCTGCACGGGCACCGAGGGGAAGGCAGCTAGATGAGACAGTCCTTGTCCTACACCCGCCTGGGCCCTACGCATGGGGCCAGCACAGCCCCGGGTGCTGAGCGGTGGGGCAGCAGGTGATCGGCCGAGCCTTGGGACGAGGCTTAGCTGCCCTGTGCTGCCCAAACCACAGGAGCAAGCCTCGTATGAGGGCATTGGTCAGGAGGTGACCAGGGAACTCGGCCCAAAGCTTCCAAGCCCCGCCAGCTGTCGACCACAGCCCAGGAGATCGCAGAAGCTGCATCATGTATTTCCAAATCCCCTCTAATCTGCAATGCATTATGTGCACATCTGTCCACCCGCTGTGGGCTGTTTGAGAACTCAGCCTGCATCCCTGCCCTAGCCCACCGCCCGCCCCAGGGGAGCGCTCAAGAAACACTGCTTACAGCCCTTTCACAGCAGAACTTCAAGGTGGGGTCTGATCTGCCCGAGCCCTTGGGGCTCTGCCTTTCCCGGTTCAGAACCCCTGCTGGCCCAGCACAGCGCCGGCCCCACTGTTTGCAGACAGGCCCCTCCCCCCAGGGCCCAGACCCAAGCCTGAGTCATGAGAACTGATGGTTCCTGAGCAGCAGCTGTGTGCAGGCACGTTTTGGGCACCCACTGTCCGCTGGGAGGCCTGGGGTGATTCCACACACCCTGCGTGTGCCACTGTGAGCACATGCCCAGAGCAGCCACAGTCTCCACACCCACAGTTCTGTCCGGCTCCGGTCTGGACCCTGCACTGCACTAGCCTCCATCACTCACGGGATGTGAGGAGGACGATTATGACAGTGATGACACAAGGCCTGAGATGGTGCACTTCCCACAAGCCGGCACTGTGCCAGGCCCGGATGCTTACTCTCTCGTGTATTCCTCACCAGCCAGCCCTGGAAGGAAGCGCTCTTGTGCCCATTTGACAGATGAGGACACTGAGGCACAGCGAGAAGGTCACACAGCCCATAGGGGGCTGAGCCAGCTTCCCACAGACTCTGACCTGCTCTTGTAACCTCTGAGAGGACTTCCTCCCCACGCATGGGGGCTGTCAGGAGGTGGCCGGCTTTGCCCTGAGAGAGCCCTATGGGAGCTGCACACACACAGGCCCGTCATCCCCACCTCATGGGGGTGCTGGGCCTCCCGGGGCCTGGGAAGGTGGCCTAGGGCCAAGAGGTGGTAGAAGAAGGTTCCCACCATGGGCAGAGCCAGGTGAGGGCAGTTGGAGGTCAAGGGGCCCTTGTCAGGAAGTTGGATCCACGTTGGGGAAAAGCCACAGGGGTGCAGGGCCCGGAACCTGCTGGGAAGGGACAAGGGACAAAGACAGCTTTGTCTGACCTCCCGGCCAGCCAAGGGCCACAACTGTATGAGTCTGAGGATGAGAACTAAATGCCTTCCACTCGCACCCAAGGGTGAAGGGAGCCGCCTGCACCCTTTCCTCGCTGAGGGAGAGTGCACCTTTGAGCCTGGCCCAAACCCAACTCCGGCCATCTGTGAGCTGTGTGCCCCACAGAACATCAGGGAACCTCTTTGAGCCTCAAATACCTCCCTCAAAGAATGGAGACAGAAAATTCTCAAGACTTGTGTGTAATTTCAAAGCACGTTCTCCCACAGTGCCTGGCACTTAGTAGGAAAAGCAAATCCTCTTTTCTCCGGGAAGAAGCTAGAGTGTTCAACAAGTTCTCCTCCCAGCCCTGGCCCTTTGCCTCTTCACTGGGCCAGTCCCCTCAGCTAATCCGGCTGAACTGAGTCCATGGGGAAGAGGCTGCAACGGTAGCCTTCATCATGGTTTCCCAGGGCCCCCAGGAACCCCACCATCCCAGGCCCTGAGCTTCCCTTGGCCTCTGTGAGGGAAGGGAGGGAGCACAGGCCTCCATCCCACACCTCATCTGGAGCCCTTACCTGCCTTGCCACATAGACCTGCCTGCCACCCAACTCTCCAAAGATACTGTTGTTCCCATTCTACAGATGAGGAAACCGAGGCTCAGGTGTTGGACTCCCTCAGCCAAGTTCACAACTATGGGCGCACCAGGATCCAAACTCAAGTCAGCTGAACCCCGACATCCAGCCATGTGTCCCGGAACCACGTGGGGCCCAACCTCACAGCAAGCTCATCGCACACACCCCAGCTCTGGAAATGCGAAACACTCCCCGGCTGGAAACAGGCAAGAGCGACCCGCACTGTGCCAATCAACCGGCGGAACATATGCATTTCAAGGATGGAACAGTTGTATGCTCTTTTCTACACAAACTTAATGTTTTGCATGTTTCTTTCTCAAACACCACAAGCTTTCCCGTCGCCATGTTGCGTAAGCCCCAGAGATATTTTCTCTCTTCTGTTGTACCCCACACAGCGGCTGTCTTCTGAGAAAAGAAATCGACCAAGGGACAAAATCTTGTAGATATTCCAGCCATTCACTTATCCAGCATAATTACCCTGCAAAGAGCAACATTTGGGCCTCAACTCACTAGCAGATAACTAACTGCATTATGCAATCAGTTGATGCGCAATTAGCAGAGTTTGCAACGTGCACGAGCTCATGGGGCCATCGCAGGCTTCCAGGAGTCCCCGTGGGCCAGGATGGACATGGCACAGAGGCACCCGCCCCAGGAAATGTGCCTGGAGGAGGGCATTTGGAAAAGTGAAGGTGAGCTCCTAAAATTGGGGAATTCATCCAATCTGCCTTCACACGGGCCCAGTGACTTAGTCTGCTCAGGCTGCTATAACAAAACAGACAGGGTGATCTGACTCAGTCATTTATTTCTCATCATTCTGGAAGTGGGGACGTCCAAGATCAAGGTCGATTTGGTTCTTACTGGGACTCTCTTCCTGTAGACAGCCACCTTCTCACCATAACATTATATGGCAGGAGAGAGAGAGGGTTTGGTATCTCTTCCTCTTCTTATAAGGGTACCAGCCCTATGGAATTAAGGCACCACCCTTAGGACCTCATTTAGTCCTTTTCACCTCCTCACAGACCCTGTGTCCAAATACAGTCACCCTGGGAGTTAGGGCTTCAACATATGAATTTGGTTGCAGGGGGTGAGGGGGTGGAGGGATACACAAACATTTAGTCTGTAACACCCAGGGTCAACATTCCTCCCCTAGGCCATTACAACAGCCTCTTACCTGGCCTCCCTGCCTCCATCCTCTACCCAGCAGCCAGTGAGATCTTCCTAAAATCCAAATTCAGCCATGTCCCTTCTCTGACTCAGTGTCACCCTATCACCTTCAGGGGATACTCCCCCATGGCACAGAAGGTTTTCATGATCTACAATCCCCACACATCCGACCAGCCTCTGGTTTTGACACAGCTGAGTACCCACCCACCCACTCACTCACCTCTCTGCATGCACACACACGCACATAGGCACACATACACAGGCACAATGCCATTTCCTCTGCTTGGGCTGCTTGTGTCTCCCTATTTCTACTCTTCCATCTGTTGAATGAACAACTACTGATCCTTCAAGTCCAAGGTCAAGAATCGCTTCTTCCTAGAGGCTTCTCTTATCCCTCCCTCCACCTCCAGGCTGGATCCCAGCATCACACAGAAGCTGCTTCTTTACAAAGAAGATGACTCTGTGTTCCAAAGAGTAACCATTACTATTATTTTTAATTTTCCTAATCTAATGGGTAAAATACCAGGCATTGTTTTATTTTGCATGCTCTACCTTGTGAGGTTGGCCATTTTTCTACATGCTTGCCAATTGCATCCCATCCTGTTAGAATTATCTATTTAAATTGTTTACTACTAGAGTCTGTTAGTTTTCTTGTTAATTTTCAGGAGCTCATTACACAAACCAGGGACACAAAGATATTCACTTCCGTATTCTTTATAATGGCCAAAATAAAGATGCTCAACGAGGGAGTCCTTTAAACATTGATAGTACAACACCTCAGTAGACTATTAGGCAGCCGTCAAAAATGATAACAATACAAACTTCGTAACCTGGACAAATGCTCATTGTATGATGAGAGGCCAAGGGGGCAGCCTACAAAATTGCTTTCATGTTCTGATTACAACATTGCAAAATGTGTTAAGTGTTGGTTCCTAGAGCTAAAAGGATGAGCAAGACGGCCCAGTGCACGAACACACAAACAGCCTGCTTTAATGAAGTGTGAGAATATTTCAGGACAGAGGAACATAGAAGGTACTGGAAGCTCAAAGTAGAGGCCTAAGGAAGGCTCCTTGAGGGCAGGAAGGAAGACTTCCTGTCTGAGTCCCAAAGGACTGAATTATCACTGATGTAGCCGGCGTCTGCCAGACCTGGAGCCCCAATCACTTGATGTTTGGGCATCACTAACCAGTCTTCCACCTGGGGGCTGAGTCTACTCCTTACAAGCTACAAACGCAAAACTGAACCAGCTTTATGCACGTGATCCCACATTCCTCCAGCAACTCTCCAAAGTGGACATTCTTATGGTTCGTTTTACAGCAGGGGGAAGTAAAGGTCGAAAGGAAGTAAAGGTTAGGTCTCTTGGGTTGGGTCACAGCAGCTTCAAACCCACAACAGAGAAGCACCAGGTCACGCACTCATCCTCCCGTGCACACATTTCTCAAACCTCCTGCACAAGAACCCCTTGGAATGACCGTTAAAAATCAAGATTCCAGGACCCACCCCATAGGACTGAGTCAGAATCTCTGGGGGTTTGGTCAGAGAATCTGGATTTCGTTAAACAGGCCTCCTAGATGACTTGGACATTGCAGTTTGGGAACCACTGAACGACATGCCACTGGCTGAGTTATTCTAAGAAATATCTGCACGTGCCTGGTTTGAAGGACTCCACTCCCCTGGCCTAACACTCCACGTCTATGGTCGTCATTGCTGGTGCTTTGCCTGCCATTCAGGACAAGATGCACTCCAGCATCTCTAAGAGCCAGCCCGTGCCCTCAGCTCACGCCTCTCCCGGGAATGCTTTCCCCTCCAGTTCCTGTTGGACTCATTGTTCTGTTTGGAGCTACTGTGCAAGCTGCTTTCCTTTCTCTCTCTCTTTTTTTTTTTTTTTTGACGCCGGCAGCAATTAGGCATCTTCTATACCAAATGGTTTATGTCCGTCATCACTAAAAAAATCCCCTTAGCCCCGTTAAGCCTGGCACATTGATGGAGAAGCCCACATCTCACACCCACATCAGCTACAGAAGCCAAATGCTGGAAGCGGGCAGAGGAGGAGAGACCGACAGCATCAGATGTCATTGGTTGGACCCAGGACTTGACCTCATCAGCCAAGGTTGAGGAAACAACCCAGAGTCACGTAAACCTGGGTTCAAGTCCCATCTGCCCTCTGCAAGCCCTGTGACCTTGACCACCTCTTTCACCTCTATTGGTCTCAGTTTCCTCTTCCACTCCATGGGCGTAATAACACTGCCTCGTAGGGCTGCTGTGAGGGTTATTCGACCTGATGTACGGAGTGGAAAATGAGACACATACACTGCTTCTCAACATGCCAGTTAGACACAAGAATGTGGATTTATTTCACACTCCAGAGTAGATTTTCTCTGTTCTTAGAGGAAGAGGGGAAGCTGCAAAGAAGGTAGAAAAAAGAAAGAAGAGATATTTACAAATAATGTGCATTCTTTCCATGTGTATTAAAGGGTCGTCAAACACTAAGAGAAAGGCGCGGAGGACAGGAGAAGACAGGGCATTTCCCGTTCACCTCCCATCTCACTCTGATCTAAGACTGACTTATTTATGGTGACCATCAAGGTCATGTCCGTCTGACCCGTTCCTCTCCCTCCAGTCCAGCCCCAGCCTCCTATCTAGTCTCCCAGTGAAGAAAGGCCACGCTGTTCCCTCTGCCCTGATGCTCTCTTCCCACAAAGAGCCACGTGCTCACTCCCCACTCCCTCCAGGCTCTGCTCAAAGCCCACCTCATCAGCCCAGTCCTTCTAGACAAACCCTGCCCCCCGCACAGTCTCCACCCCCCCCACACACATGCATGGGTCACCGTCTGACGGTAGCAGCCTGACTCGTTTACTTGGTTGTATCTGCTTCTGCTCCCTAATCACTGGGACGTTGTCTATTCACACCCCCAGCAACGTGAATACGGCCTGAACGCTCAACAAACACAGGATCGACACTGCTTAATTCATTAATCAATCACACTGGCTTTATCTCATTGAATCCACACATCCAGCCTGACAGGTAGGAGTCATTGTACCCGTTTTATAGATAACAAAAGCAAGGCTCAGCTGTCCAGGCTGGCGAGTGATGGTACAAGTGCTGGGAATTCAAAGCCAGGTTTGTGTGGAGGCCAGGCGTAAACCTAACCATTTCACCTGCTGGCCTTGAAGGGGAAGGACGGAATAGTTGAGCCAGGTCGCTGAGGAGGGACGTACTGGACCAAACACAAAACCAAAGCACCCCCCGCGCAGCCTTATGAAAGGCCCACGTGACCTTTCAATCTGAATGTGAACCACAGCGAGGGAGCCTTTGGCTTCGTGCCTCTCTCCTTAAAGCAAGTGCCCCTTTCCCAGGGCTGCGGGGTGCAAGTGACCAGGACGCTGCCTCTCCAGGAGGAGCTGGGTGGTGCTGTTTGAGTACAACAGGACCCAGATAAGATGGAAACCTCACTGTTCCCACCGAGGGTCCAGGGGAGGGAGGGCAGGGAGAGCCAGCAGCCTTCGCTGAGTCTCCTGTGCCCAGGCTCACGCGAGCCCTTCCCTTCCATGCCCGCACACCTCCAGGGGGCAAGGTCCACACAGACTAGGCTGTCAGAGGTGCCCCTTGTACTTACACAACATGTAACCCTGGGCATCGTCCCATCTTAGAGCTATGAAGACAGAGGCTCGGACACCGAACCTGCCTTCTCCAAGGTCCCCAGGTGATGAACCAGGATCCAAACCCAAGTGCTTCAGGTCCCAAAGTCCACACTTAGTCCACACGCCACTACCTCCTACACTCCCAGTTTCCTGCACATTATTCCATTTAGTCTTTGCTGTGATCCAGGAAGAGAGGTATTACCAATGATCTAACTCCTCCGTCTGCCCAAATCAAAGGGCCGTGAAAGGGACAGCCTCCAATGTGACTTGCCATCTAATAAACCCACAACCTTTCCTTACAATCATAATGATCTGAAAGAACAAGGAAGGCCTTGAACACTGGACAAATCGGCCGCAGCCAATGAGACACACCAGCAAAGGAAAACAGGAGAAATACCTGGAGTCAGTGAAGGACCGCCCACCCTTCCTCCCTTGTCAGCCCGGCCCCGAGTGGCCAGACACCCCGGGGTGTGGTTGGCTTGTCCCACGGCTGGTAAGTGGTAAAACCAGAATCAGAATCAGAAACCCAGACCTCACTGCCTATCAATGTTGTTCCGTTTACACCCACAGTGACCCAGACACCAATTCTTACTGTACTTTCCAGAAGTGGCCACAGTACATCTCAGAGCCTTGCCTCTCCCCCAACAAGAGCTGCTCCTGGGGGCCTTGGTGAGTGTCCAACAGCAGAGGACAGCCGACGTGGAGCTGCATGACTTCTGAAGCTCGGTCACAGATGGCAAAGCAGCTTCCTCTTGCCTCACAGGACACTCGCTCCTGAAACCCAGCCGCCATGCCATGCGGGGGCCCAAGGGCCACGGGAAGGCCACGTGTGGATGTCCTGACCCACAGCCCCGCTGAGATCCCAGCCAACAGTCCACAGCACCCACCTGACACGTGCACGAGGATGCGTTCAAACGTCTCCAGTCCAGCCAACATCTGACCACAACCCCCTGAGTGATGCTGAGCAAGGACCGCCCAGCTGAGCCCAGTCACCCCCTGAAGCAGGAGAGATAATAATAATAAGTGAGTGTTGGTTTATCCCACCATGTGGGCTGGTCTGCTACACAGCCGCAGACAACCAGAACCTCACCTTATGAATGTGTAACGAGCTCAGAGTCATGAAGTGACACATCCAAAGGGGAAGGTTGAATCTGCATACTGCACATCTGACCCTCTGCCGCTTCCCAGGAGCAGCTGGAAGGAGGCAGAGGCCACTGCTTCAAACCTTCCTCATCCCACTGCCTGGGTTCCTTTCAGCTTGTTAAACCTCAAAGTCTTCTTTGACTCCGGGAAATAAAGGAGGAATGTTTGCTAGCATCATTTCTGCACAGTTAGATACATACAATGTAATCATGTTCTGTAATGACTACTCCTATAAAAACTGTGTTCTTCCCAAAGAACCTCTCTCCCCCAAATCCACCCAAACCGCAAGAACTATGAAAAGTACAGCCTCCAAGCTGATATTCAATCTGTCAGATTTGCAGTTCTTCATTATAAGCATAATCACAATAAATAAAAGATAAGACTTAGTGTGGCAAAGTTCATTGTTGAAGGGACAAACCCTCCAGCCCTTCTTCCCGTGATAATTGCCAGACCATGTGGCTGAGGTGGGGGAAAATAAAACCTGGGGGAAGGAGGTGGTTAAATGCCCCCATCAGCAGGGGACGCCGGGAGTCAGAGCCCACCAGAGCTCGCCAGAGCCGCTGCGGCTGCCCAGGCTGAGGCTGAACGAGTTCCTTCCCACACACTTTCTGGTTTCTTCTCAAACTTCTCCAAGGCAACAGATTTTCACTTCCTTTTAAGATTTCTTTTTGCTCAGAGAAAGAAAGAAGATGGCATAGACCGAGTTCTGACATGCCAGGTACTGCACTGGCCACGCACGTGGTCTCTCCAAGCTTTGTAACCACCCTGGGAGGTGGGTATTATTACCAGTGGCAGGAGCATGGGCTCAGAATCGAGACAGAATCAGGTCCAGATCCCCTTTCTGACTCTCAGGTCGTGCTCGATGAAGGAGTGCTGGTTTGTTTTGTTTTGTGGTTTGTTTGTTTGTTTTTGGCTACGCTGCACAGCATGCAGAACTTCCCTGACCAGGGATCGAACCCGGGCCGCCTGCATGGCAAGCACGGAGTCAACCACTGGACCGCCAGGGAAGTCCTAAAGGAGTGCTCATTGGATGAAAAGAATAAAAGGCCTCCCCTCGTTCTCTCCCCCATCCTCATCCCTCTCACCATCACACGTCCCCATGTGTAAATGCACATAAAAAGTTTCATCCTGTTTACAGACTGAGCTGACAGTTCCCAAGGTGGAGCCAAGGCAGGTGGCTGCCTCTAAGCCCTGGACCTTCATGCACCACTGTCCATAAGCCTGATGCCTCAGTCTGTCTTCCCCAAACTGAGGGGACCTGCAAGAGAGGGTCTGAATCCCAGGCGCAGGTCTCACCATCCCAACAGACTGTGGGACCCAGAATGTGGAGCAGGTGGGGGCGGTCTCATAGAAACCTGAAGGCCCCTGGAAGAGCTGGGTGTGGCGGGGAATCATAGAAGATTCCAGTAGGTGACCAGCAGTAACCAGAATGCTGCGCACTTCCTGTCGCCCCAGCCAGCTCTTGGAGAGAACCGGAGGGCCTGAGGCTCATAGCCCTGCTCTCACCAAGAGCACCTGATAGGAATGAGACAGGCTGCACACACTCAGGAGCCCATTCCCTTCTGATGATATTACTAATGCCTAAATACCAACAGCACATCGTAACTCGTGCACTCCAGCTGCCCCTTAACTCAAAGTTGCATCATAGTGCTTATGACTCAGGGCTCCCCAGCTCCAGCTAATTTATAGGAGCATGGTTATTCCTAGGGGCCATTGGCTTAGAGGGCCTGAGCCCACCTTGAAGAAGATTCTATCCAGAACCCTTCTAATGCAAACACTACAGAGGCACTCAGTAAGTATCTGTTGAAAGAATGAATGAATTAGGCACTATCATATATTTTATATCATTTAATAAGAATGCTGTTCATTATCATCTCTGATCTTCAGTTTCCTAGACTATAAAATAAGGAGAATATTACCTACCTAACAGCATTACAAGGTTAAGGGAGGTAATATATGTACAGTGTCTATGCATCTTTAACAATCAATACATGTTCAATTAAGTTCAGCAAATATTTAATCACCATCATGATTGTTATTAGTGATCATTTATTTAGCATCTGCTAAATGTTGGAGGCTTTCTAGGCTTTCTAATCCTCATAATAATACTTCAAGGTAGATAGTAGGATTGCCTTTATTATGCAATATTTATGAGAGCTGAGGGAGTAAAAAGGTTAGTACAGTATAATAGAATAACTTCCACTCTGGGAGTATGGCAGACCAAGTCTTCCAAGGCACCCTCTCATGTCAAAAAAAAAAAAAAAAGAAAAAAGACTATCCTGATAAACATTCACTTTTGACATATTACTAGGTTGGCAAAGGCATGTGGAAGTTTCCAAATGTCCCACCCTATTCCTCCCCAAAATATGAGCTAGACCTGGATCTGGGACAAGCTAGCAGTGCACAGAAAGCAGGAGTTTGCTTGTCTTGAGGGTGAGCACCAATAAATACATTGCCATTGGGATCGTGACCCTACAGTCAAGAGCAAGGTGGAGGAGCTGAGCCTGGGAATCTTGCAGATCTGGGATGCTCAAAGGTGGTACATGTGTCTCCAGGTCTTTGGTGGTCCTGACTCACAGCAGAACCAGATAGAAATCTCTGGAAGAAGGGCTTCCCTGGTGGCGCAGTGGTTGGGAGTCCGCCTGCCGATGCAGGGGACACGGGTTCGTGCCCCGGTCCGGGAAGATCCCACATGCCACAGAGTGGCTGGGCCCGTGAGCCATGGCCGCTGAGCCTGCAAGTCCAGAGCCTGTGCTCCGCAACGGGAGAGGCCACAACAGTGAGAGGCCCACGTACCACAAAAAAAAAAAGAAAAAGAAAAAGAAATCTCTGGAAGAAAGCATCCCCAATTTAGGTTCACAAGTGTCCCAGGGATTAGGGCTAAGTAACAACCTCACAATGAAAGGTCACAGAAACAGAAGGAGGCAAGTACCCATGAGTGGCAGTGAGAACAAACTTTAAATGCCCAAAGATTGCAGACATTGAATAGTCTGACACACAATATATAACAACAATATATAACAATGTTTGAAGTGCATCAAGAAAGAAAGGTTGGAATCACAAAGATGAATGATCAACAAAAGATTATCAGCAATGACCAAACAGATTTGAAAACTAGTTGGAACTTCTAAAAATAAAAAATTTAATTAACTTTGAAAATAACTCAATGAGTGGTGGATTATACACAACTAAAATTAAAATTTGTGGTCCCAAGAGTCTGATTGAATTACCAAAATAATGTACTAAGAAACAAGGAACTAGAAAATATAAAGGGAAATGTAAGAGTTATGAAGAATAGAAAGAGAAGCTCTAACATAGACCTAATCAGAGTCCCAGAGGAGAGTGTAGAGATATTAGATGAGAGATTGTATTTGAAGAGATAATAGCTGAGAACTTTCTAGAACAAATGGGAGATGGAAATCCAAGATTCAGGAATCACAATATATTCCAAGTAAGATTAAATGTCTTAAATCCTCTCTGACATCCTATAGTGAATCTTTAAAATACCAAAAACAAAAATAATATTTTAAAAGTGGCCACAAAAAGAAGAGATAATATTCAAAGGAATTACAGTAAGGCTGAGAACAAACTTTTCAACTCCAACAATGGCAGCCAGAAGTCATAGAATAGAGCCTTCCACACGTGGAGATGCATTTACTGCAGATCCAGAATTGTGTACTTCACAAGACTGTGTGCCCAGAAACAGTAAACACGAAACAAAGTTATATTCAGATATACACAGTTGGTGGTAAACCAGCAGACCTTCCCTAAGGAAGGAAAGAAAATGATCCAAAAAAGGACAGCATGAGATGCAAGAAGCAATAGTGAGCTAAGAAGCTGGTAAACATGTATGAAAACTAGCAAAGCAATGTGTGTCTAAAATAACAATTGTCTTATTTATAAAGTTACAGAAAATAACAGAAGTAAGATATTAAACAACAGTACCATGTAAGTTGAGAGGGTGTTGATTTGATTCTGGGTATTCTAAGGTCCTTTTATTATCCAAAGGAGTTGAAGATATTAATTTAGTATGCTGTCAAGTTAAACATGCATGGTACAATGTCCAGGACAATCAGAAAAACAATAGGAAAAAAAAGAATAAATTTCAAAACAATAGAGGTAGAGTAAAAATGAAATAAGGAAAAAGAGCAAATGGATAATTTTTTAAGACAATCAAAAAGCAAGAAAGAAGACAAGAGAATCATAGAAAAAGTGGAAAAAGGGAAATCACAAACTAAGACAACAGAAACAGCCAAAATAAATCAATAATATAAATAAACATAAGTGTGCTAAACTAACCAATTCAAGACAAGATTGCCGAAAAGACTTCAAACCACAGGAAGCCCAGGTATTATCACCACCTAGTTTGAGAAGTAAACTATTATCAGCAAAATTTAATAATCTATGTACTCCTTTCTAATCTCAACTCCAACTCCCTCCTCTCAGAAGAAAAGAAAATGACTAACTCAATATCTATTATAACCATCCATTCCCATATATTTTACCACAAATGTATGTATCACTTCACATACACACACACTTTTTTTTTCTGCACATCACATTTTTACTCAATATCATGTTCACATGGTTTTCAATTTTGATAGATGTAACTTTAGTTCATTAAGTTTCACTGCTGTATTTTTTTTTCATTTTAACATCTTTATTAGAGTATAATTGCTTTACAATGGTATGTTACTTTCAGCTTCACAACAAAATGAATCAGTTATATATATACATATATTCCCATATCTCTTCCCGCTTGCGTCTCCCTCCCTCCCACCCTCCCTATCCCACCCCTCCAGGCGGTCACAAAGCACCGAGCTGATCTCCCTGTGCTATGCGGCTGCTTCCCACTAGCTATCTACCTTACGTTTGGTAGTGTATATATGTCCATGCCTCTCTCTCGCTTTGTCACAGTTTACCCTTCCCCCTCCCCATAGCCTCAAGTCCATTCTCTAGTAAGTCTGTGTCTTTATTCCTGTTTCACCCCTAGGTTCTTCATGACATTTTTTTTCTTAAATTCCATATATATGTGTTAGCATACGGTATTTGTCTCTCTCTTTCTGACTTACTTCACTCTGTATGACAGACTCTAGGTCTATCCGCCTCATTACAAATAGCTCAATTTCGTTTCTTTTTATGGCTGAGGAATATTCCATTGTATATATGTGCCACATCTTCTTTATCCATTCATCCGATGATGGACACTCAGGTTGTTTCCATCTCCGGGCTATTGTAAATAGAGCTGCAATGAACATTTTGGTACATGACTCTTTTTGAGTTATGGTTTTCTCAGGGTATACGCCCAGTAATGGGATTGCTGGGTCATATGGTAGTTCTATTTGTAGTGTTTTAAGGAACCTCCATACTGTTCTCCATAGTGGCTGTATCAATTTACATTCCCACCAACAGTGTAAGAGGGTTCCCTTTTCTCCACACCGTCTCCAGCATTTATTGTTTCTAGATTTTTTGATGATGGCCACTCTGACTGGTGTGAGATGATATCTCATTGTAGTTTTGATTTGCATTTCTCTAATGATTAGTGATGTTGAGCATTCTTTCATGTGTTTGTTGGCAGTCTGTATATCTTCTTTGGAGAAATGTCTATTTAGGTCTTCTGTCCATTTTTGGATTGGGTTGTTTGTTTTTTTGTTATTGAGCTGCATGAGCTGCTTGTAAATCTTGGAGATTAATCCTTTGTCAGTTGCTTCAGTTGCAAATATTTTCTCCCATTCTGAGGGTTGTCTTTTGGTCTTGTTTATGGTTTCCTTTGCTGTGCAAAAGCTTTTAAGTTTCATTAGGTCCCATTTGTTTACTTTTGTTTTTATTTCCATTTCTCTAGGAGGTGGGTCAAAAAGGATCTTGCTGTGATTTATGTCATAGAGTGTTCTGCCTATGTTTTCCTCTAAGAGTTTGATAGTTTCTGGCCTTACATTTAGGTCTTTAATCCACCTTGAGCTTATCTTTGTGCATGGTGTTAGAGAGTGATCCAATCTCATACTTTTACCTGTAGCTGTCCAGTTTTCCCAGCACCACTTATTGAAGAGGCTGTCCTTTCTCCACTGTACATTTCTGCCCTCTTTATCAAAGATAAGGTGACCATATGTGCGTGGGTTTATCTCTGGGCTTTCTATCCTGTTCCATTGATCTATATTTCTGTTTTTGTGCCAGTACCATACTGTCTTGATTACTGTAGCTTTGTAGTATAGTCTGAAGTCAGGAAGCCTGATTTCTCCAGCTCCAATTTTCATTCTCAAGATTGCTTTGGCTATTCGGGGTCTTTTGTGTTTCCATACAAATTGTGAAAATTTTTTGTTCTAGTTCTGTGAAAAATGCCAGTGGTAGTTTGATAGGGATTGCGTTGAATCTGTAGATTGCTTTGGGTAGTAGAGTCATTTTCACAATGTTGATTCTTCCAATCCAAGAACATGGTATATCTCTCCATCTATTTGTATCATCTTTAATTTCTTTCATCAGTGTCTTATAATTTTCTGCATACAGGTCTTTTGTCTCCTTATGTAGGTTTATTCCTAGATATTTTATTCTTTTTGTTGCAATGGTAAATGGGACTGTATTCTTGATTTCACTTTCAGATTTTTCATCCTTAGTGTATAGGAATGCCAGAGATTTCTGTGCATTAATTTTGTATCCTGGTACTTTACCAAATTCATTGATTAGCTCTAGTAGTTTTCTGGTAGCATCTTTAGGATTCTCTATGTATAGTATCATGTCATCTGAAAATAGTGACAGCTTTACTTCTTCTTTTCTGATTTGGATTCCTTTTATTTCCTTTTCTTCTCTGATTGCTGTGGCTAAAACTTCCAAAACTATGTTGAATAAGAGTGGTGAGAGTGGGCAACCTTGTCTTGTTCCTGATCTTAGTGGAAATGCTTTCAGTTTTTCACCATTGAGGACGATGTTGGCTGTGGGTTTGTCATATATGGCCTTTATTATGTTGAGGAAAGTTCCCTCTATGCCTACTTTCTGCAGGGTTTTTATCATAAATGGGTGTTGAATTTTGTCAAAAGCTTTCTCTGCATCTATTGAGATGATCATATGGTTTTTCTCCTTCAATTTGTTAATATGGTGTATCACGTTGATTGATTTGCATATATTGAAGAATCCTTGCATTCCTGGAATAAACCCCACTTGATCATGGTGTATGATCCGTTTAATGTGCTGTTGGACTCTGTTTGCTAGTACTTTGTTGAGGATTTTTGCATCTATGTTCATCAGTGATATTGGCCTGTAGTTTTCTTTCTTTGTGACATCCTTGTCTGGTTTTGGTATCAGGGTGATGGTGGCCTCGTAGAATGAGTTGGGGAGTGTTCCTCCCTCTGCTATATTTTGGAAGAGTTTGAGAAGGATAGGTGAAAGCTCTTCTCTAAATGTTTGATAGAATTCGCCTGTGAAGCCATCTGGTCCTGGGCTTTTGTTTGTTGGAAGATTTTTAATCACAGTTTCAATTTCAGTGCTTGTGATTGGTCTGTTCATATTTTCTATTTCTTCCTGATTCAGTCTTGGCAGGTTGTGCCTTTCTAAGAATTTGTCCATTTCTTCCAGGTTGTCCATTTTATTGGCATAGAGTTGCTTGTAGTAATCTCTCATGATCTTTTGTATTTCTGCAGTGTCAGTTGTTACGTCTCCTTTTTCATTTCTAATTCTATTGATTTCAGTCTTCTCCCTTTTTTTCTTGATGAGTCTGGCTAATGGTTTATCAATTTTGTTTATCCTTTCAAAGAACCAGCTCTTAGTTTTATTGATCTTTGCTATCATTTCTTTCATTTCTTTTTCATTTATTTCTGATCTGATTTTTATGATTTCTTTCCTTCTGCTAACTTTGGGGGTTTTTTGTTCTTCTTTCCCTAATTGCTTTAGGTGCAAGGTTAGGTTGTTTATTCGAGATGTTTCCTGTTTCTTAAGGTAGGATTGTATTGCTATAAACTTCCCTCTTATAACTGCTTTTGCTGCATCCCATAGATTTTGAGTTGTCATGTCTCCATTGTCATTTGTTTCTAGGTATTTTTTGATTTCCTCTTTGACTTCTTCAGTGATCACTTCGTTATTAAGTAGTGTATTGTTTAGCCTCCATGTGTTTGGATTTTTTACAGATCTTTTCCTGTAATTGATATCTAGTCTCATAGTGTTGTGATCGGAAAAGATACTTGATACAATTTCAATTTTCTTAAATTTACCAAGGCTTGATTTGTGACCCAAGATATAATCTATCCTGGAGAATGTTCCATGAGCACTTGAGAAAAATGTGTATTCTGTTGTTTTTGGATGGAATGTCCTATAAGTATCAATTAAGTCCATCTCGTTTAATGTATCATTGAACGCTTGTGTTTCCTTATTTATTTTCATTTTGCATGATGTGTCCATTGGTGAAAGTGGGGTGTTAAAGTCCCCTACTATGAATGTGTTACTGTCGATATCCCCTTTTATGGCTGTTAGCATTTGCCTTATGTATTGAGGTGCTCTTATGTTGGGTGCATAAATATTTACAATTGTTATATCTTCCTCTTGGATCGATCCCTTGATCATTATGTAGTGTCCTTCTTTGTCTCTTCTAATAGTCTTTATTTTAAAGTCTATTTTGTCTGATACGAGAATTGCTACTCCAGCTTTCTTTTGGTTTCCATTTGCATGAAATACCTTTTTCCAACCCCTTACGTTCAGTCTGTATGTGTCTCTAGGTCTGAAGTGGGTCTCTTGTAGACAGCAAATATATGTGTCTTCTTTTTGTATCCATTCAGCCAATCTGTGTCTTTTGGTGGGAGCATTTAGTCCATTTACATTTAAGGTAATTATCGATATGTATGTTCCCATTCCCATTTTCTTAATTGTTTTGGGTTCGTTATTGTAGGTCTTTTCCTTCTCTTGTGTTTCTTGCCTAGAGAAGTTCCTTTAGCAGTTGTTGTAGAGCTGGTTTGGTGGTGCTGAACTCTCTCAGCTTTTGCTTGTCTGTAAAGGTTTTAATTTCTCCATCAAATCTGAATGAGATCCTTGCTGGGTAGAGTAATCTTGGTTGCAGGCTTTTCTCCTTCATCACTTTCAATATGTCCTGCCACTCCCTTCTGGCTTGCAGAGTTTCTGCTGAAAGATCAGCTGTTAACCTTATGGGGATTCCCTTGTGTGTTATTTGTTGTTTTTCCCTTGCTGCTTTTAATATGTTTTCTTTGTATTTAATTTTTGACAGTTTGATTAATATGTGTCTTGGCGTATTTCTCCTTGGATTTATCCTGTATGGGACTCTCTGTGCTTCCTGGACTTGATTAACTATTTGCTTTCCCATATTAGGGAAGTTTTCAACTATAATCTCTTCAAATATTTTCTCAGTCCCTTTCTTTTTCTCTTCTTCTTCTGGAACCCCTATAATTCGAATGTTGGTGTGTTTAATGTAGTCTCAGAGGTCTCTGAGACTGTCCTCAGTTGTTTTCATTCTTTTTTCTTTATTCTGCTCTGCAGTAGTTATTTCCACTATTTTATCTTCCAGGTCACTTATCCGTTCTTCTGCCTCAGTTATTCTGCTATTGATCCCATCTAGAGTATTTTTCATTTCATTTATTGTATTGTTCATCATTGTTTGTTTCATCCATAGTTCTTCTAGGTCCTTGTTAAATGTTTCTTGCATTTTGTCTATTCTATTTCCAAGATTTGGATCATCTTTACTATCATTATTCTGAATTCTTTTTCAGGTAGACTGCCTATTTCCTCTTCATTTGTTAGGTCTGGTGGGTTTTTATCTTGCTCCTTCATCTGCTGTGTGTTTTTCTGTCTTCTCATTTTGCTTATCTTACTGTGTTTGGGGTCTCCTTTTTTCAGGCTGCAGGTTCATAGTTCCCGCTGTTTTTGATGTCTGCCTCCAGTGGCTAAGGTTGGTTCAATGGGTTGTGTAGGCTTCCTGCTGGAGGGTACTAGTGCCTGTGTTCTGGTGGATGAGGCTGGATCTTGTCTTTCTGGTGGGCAGGTCCACGTCTGGTGGTGTGTTTTGGGGTGTCTGTAGACTTATTATGATTTGGGGCAGCCTCTCTGCTAATGGGTGGGGTTGTGTTCCTGCCTTCCTGGTTGTTTGGCATAGGATGTCCAGCACTGTAGCTTGCTGGTCGTTGAGTGAAGCTGGGTGCTGGCATTGAGATGGAGATCTCTGGGAGATTTTTGCCGTTTGATATTATGTGGAGCTGGGACGCCTCTTGTGGACTAGTGTCCTGAAGTTGGCTCTCCCACCTCAGAGGCACAGCACTAACTCCTGGCTGCAGCACCAAGAGCCTTTCATCCACAGGGCTCCTTAATTTGGGATGATTCGTTGTCTATTCATGTATTCCACAGATGCAGGTACATCAAGTTGATTGTGGAGCTTTAACCGGCTGCTTCTGTGACTGCTGGGAGAGATTTCCCTTTCTCTTCTTTGTTCTCACAGCTCCCGGGGGCTCAGCTTTGGATTCGGACCCGCCTCTGCGTGTAAGTCGCCAGAGGGCGTCTGTTCTTTGCTCAGACAGGACGGGGTTAAAGAAGCCGCTGATTCAGGAGCTCTGGCTCACTTAGGCCGGGGGAGGGAGAGGCACGGAGTGCGGGGTGGGCCTGCGGCGGCAGAGGCCGGCGTGACATTGAGCCAGCCTGAGGCGTGCCGTGCGTTCTCCCGGGGGAGTTGTCCCTGGATCCCGGGACCCTGGCAGTGGCGGGCTGCACAGGCTCCCCGGAAGGGGGTGTGGATAGTGACCTGTGTTCGCACACAGGCTTCTTGGTGGCGGCAGCAGCGGCCTTAGCGTCTCATGTCTGTCTCTGGGTTCCGCACTTTTAGCCGCGGCTCGCGCCCGTCTCTGGAGCTCCTTTAAGCAGCACTCTTAATCCCCTCTCCTCGCGCACCAGGAAATAAAGAGGGAAGAAAAAGTCTCTTGCCTCTTCGGCAGGTCCAGACTTTTCCCCGGACTCCCTCCCGGCTAGCCGTGGTGCACTAACCCCCTGCAGGCTGTGTTCACGCCGCCAACCCCAGTCCTCCCCCGGTGCTCCGACTGAAGCCCGAGCCTCAGCTCCCAGCCCCGCCCGCCCCGGCGGGTGAGTAGACAAGCCTCTCGGCTGGTGAGTGCCGGTCGGCCCTGATCTTCTGTGCTGGAATCTCTCCGCTTTGCCCTCCGCACCCTTGTTGCTGCGCTCTGCTCTGCGGCTCCGAAGCATCCCCCTCTGACACCCGCAGTCTCCGCCCGCGAAAGGGCTTTTAGTGTGTGGACACTTTTCCTCCTTCACAGCTCCCTCCCGCTGATGCAGGACCCGTCCCTATCCTTCCGTCTCTGTTTATTCTTTTTTCTTTTGCCCTACTCAGTTACGTGGGGGGTTTCTTGCCTTTTGGGAGGTCTGAGGTCTTCTGCCAGCGTTCAGTAGGTGTTCTGTAGGAGTTGTTCCACGTGTAGATATATTTCTGTTGTACCTGTGGGGAGGAAGGTGATCTCCGCGTCTTACTCTTCCGCCATCTTCCCGGAAGTCTGCTGTATTATTTTTTGTAAGACTATGCCACAATTGATTTATCCACTCCCCTCTTGGTTGGCATTGGTATTATAAAACCTTTATTTTGCAAAAGTTTGTCTCTAAGGTAAATATTCTTAGGTGTGGAATTTCTGGGTCATGGAATGCAAAAATCTTCAATTCCCTAGATAGTGACAAATTGAAAGTAGTTGTACAAGATTATCACATTTTTGGCAATGGCAGACTAGGTAATTAGGACCAAACTTCCCACTGCAAAACCTGGAAAATATAGATAAACTTTTAAGTGAAAAATTAAATGCCGGAAGGCATTGGAGAGTTTTCAAGACAATGAAGAATTGTAACCAAGATCCAGGAGAAGAAGGAAACTCAAGGAGACAAGCTTAGCATTTGGACAGTTTTTTCCCTAACGGTGCTCACTTGTTCTGGAGGAGGAAGCAGAAAGGCTGAAATTTTGACAAATTCATAGAAGTAGAGGGACAGAATTAAAGTTCAGAGATGATTAATAAGGGGGATTTATGGAACCACCAACACCAAGAGTGGTACCCATTTTTTCTATGATTCTCTTTTTTTTCTTTCTTACCTCCTGTGGAGGAATTGATTGTGTTTTGTTTTTTAACTGACTCTAAAAGGATATGCTCTAGGACTAAGGGCAAGCCAGAAATATGCTGTCCTTCAAAGGGACTGAAGCCCAGGTTAAAACTTCTCCATCACTAATTAGATTAAGGAGAGCTGGTACTGCTAGTTCTCCTAGCTAGCCTGTGTCAGAATCAAATATTAAACCTAGTCCCCAGTTTATCTCTACAATATTTCCAGTACTCAGTCAAAACCAGGAATACATGGAAACAAAATAATATGTCTGAAAACAAAGAGACACCAACATAATATGGAAACTTCCCATAGGACCCCCAGATAATGGAGTATCAGACCCAGACTTTAAAATCAACTAGCTTATTATGTTCAAGGAAATAAAAGAAAAATTAAGAATTACATCAGAGAACGAGAAACTATAACAATGAATCAAATATAAATTCTAGGAGAGAAAAATAGAATAATGGAAATTAAAAATTCAGTGGATAGGTTTAAAGCAAATAAGATACAGCTGATTAAATAATTTGTAAACTGAAAGATACCTCAGAAGAAAATATCTAGAATGATGTATGGAAAGAAATGAGGATAGGGGAAAAGTATTAGGGGCATATGAGATACTGCAAAAAGGTCTAACATATACGTAATTGGAGTCCCAGAAGAACAGGACAAAGAGTGAGACAGAAACAATCCCTAAAGACATAAAGATATGAATGTGATCAATTATATTTAGAAAGATTCAAGAAGCAATATGAACCACCAAGCAAAATAAATACAAAGGGAATCCCACCAGGCACATTATACTAATGCTATTGAGAACCAAGGAGGAAATCTTAAAATCAGAGAGAGAAAGGGAAAAAAGAGGCAT
Source organism: Grampus griseus (assembly GCF_964374135.1). Lineage (NCBI taxonomy): Eukaryota > Metazoa > Chordata > Mammalia > Artiodactyla > Delphinidae > Grampus > Grampus griseus. The sequence continues at coordinate 5,953,528 of NC_139018.1, read as the reverse complement.
TACCTACAAAAGAACAAGAAGAGCACTGACATCTGACTTCCCAATACAAGCAAGAACCAGAAGAGAATAGAATGTTATATACAAGGTACGGGAAATGAAATTCTCCAGCCTAGAATTCCCCAGCAAAAATATCCTTCAACAATATAGATGAAACAAAGACATTTTCAGATTGGGAGAAATATATATTTAGGCTGAGAAAATTCACACCAGCAGTCCCACACAAAAGGAAATGCTGAAAGGTATTCTTCAGAGAGAAGCTTGGAAATGTAAGAAGGAATAAAAAGATGACAGAAAGGCAAATGTGTAGATAAATGTAAAATGAATATCAACTGTATACAAATAATAATAATGACTTGTGGGGTATGGAATAGATAGATAAATACAATACATGAAAACTGTAACATATGAGTAGGAGTAAATGAAGATGAAGCACTTTAAGGCTCTTGCATTATCCAAGAAATGGGGCAGGTACTGATTTATATTAGACTGTTAAAAAAAATTAAAGATGCTTGTTGTTTTGGGGTGAGGGAGGGATAAATTGGGAGATTGAGATTGACATATACACACTACTATATATAAAATAGATAACTAATAAGAACATACTGGATAGCACAGGGAACTCTACTCTGTATGACCCATATGGGAAGAGAACTTAAAAAAGAGTGGATATATGTATATGTATAACTAATTCACTTTGCTGTACAGCAGAAACTAACACAACATTGTGAATCAACTATACTCCAATAAGAATTAATTTTAAAAAAGCAAACAAAAGAAAGTAATAAATATAAAAGCATTCATTAATGAAATATAAAATAAACATATAATAAAGATGATCAATAATAAAAATTTAAAAAAAAAAGATGCTTGTTGTGATCTCTGTGCAGCAGTTCTCAAAATGTGGTTCAGAGACCCCTAGGAGTCCAGAGGGGACTGCAAGTTCAAAACTACTTTCATAGCAACGTTAAGGCATTATTTGATTCTTTTTATTCTGTTGACATCTGCATTGATAGTGCAAAATTACAGTGGGTAAAACTACAAATGCTGGTGCATTAACACAAATCATGGCCATGGCAAGAAAAGACACTCCTTCTATTCATTGCCATCTTCACTGCCATGCACCTGCAGGAGAAAACCAAAAGGAGCCCATTTCATTGGACTCTCCTTGATGGAACAGAAAAAAAAAAAGTATTAATTTTTATTAAATCATGACCCCTGACTACACATTTTTAATAATCTATGTGACAAAATGGGACATGGGCATAAAGCAGACATAAAAAGTTATGTCAAGGAAAAGCACTGAGCAATTAAGTCACAAGGTGAACTAACCACTTTTTAATCCAACACCATTTTTACTGGAAAGAGCAACTGTTAGACAAACTATGATTATTCCAACTTGGATACTGGGTCGGCATCCTCTCAAACAAAATTAACAAAGTTACCGTCACTTTAAGGAAAACGGCTTACGTTATATGTCACCAATGATACAACTTGAGCTTTCAAAGAAAAATTAGAATTTTGCAAAATCTGATTTGGCCATCATGAGCTTAATGGCTCCCCAATACTTAAAGACTTTTCTGATAAGATCAATGGTGATATAAACAAATGTAATTTTTTTGATCTTATATAATCAAATGTGTCAACATGTGGAAGACCTACGTAACCCAATGAAGTAATATTTTCCAAATGACCAATGCATAGTGCTATGTTTGGAAATTATGTATAAGTGAAAGATCTATTCAAATTCCAAGACAGACTAATGGATTTTAAATAAACAGAATATGAAAAGTTCATTGATATGGTTTCAGATTCCAAATTGTAAATAACATTTAAGAAACCTCCACTTATTAACTTTTGGTGTAGGATCAAAGAAGAATACCCACAGTACTCTGAAAAAGCTATTAAAATACTCCTCTTTTTGAACCACGTAACTGAAAGAGGCTAGATTTTCTTTACGTATTTTACCCAAAGCAACATATCACAACAAATTGAAGGCAGAAGCCGGTATGAGGTTATAGCTGTCTTCTATTAAGCTATACGTTAAAAAAAATACATGCCAAAATAGAAAACAATACCAGCTCCTCAATTTTTTGTTTCAGAAAAGATACCTATTTTTCATAAAAGTAAGTTATTTCTAATAGCTAGTAATAATTATTATAACTTCTAATAAATATTTTTAATTTTTATTAATTTTAAATTATTATACAATAAAATATCAGTATGTGTAACCCAGAGGCATAAAATCATTTTGGAGTTCTCAACAGTTTTGTTTGTTTGTTTGTTTTTTTAAGTTTTTTGTTTATTTTTTTAACATCTTTATTGGGGTATAATTGCTTTACAGTGGTGTGTTAGTTTCTGCTTTATAACAAAGTCAATCAGTTATGCATATACATATGTTCCCATATCTCTTCCCTCTTGCGTCTCCCTCCCTCCCACCCTCCCTATCCCACCCCTCCAGGTGGTCACAAAGCACCAAGCTGTTCTCCCTGTGCTGTGTGGCTGCTTCCCACTAGCTATCTACCCTCAACAGTTTTTAAGAGTGTCAAGGAGTCCTGAGACAAAAGACTGAGGATCACTATTCTAGGGTAACTATTAAAAGAATAGCAAGCGAATGTATAAATACTACTAAGAGAAGTTGGGGGGAATAATAATAATAAAAGACTCAGTGAATCCAAAAGAAGGCAAGACAGTAGAAAAAAATGACATAGATCAGAAAATACCATATGATCCAAGAATTCCACTCCTGGGTACATATCCAGAAAAAACGATAACACTAGTTTGAAAAGATATGTGCACCTCAGTGTTCATAGCAGCACTATTTACAATAGCTAAGATATGGAAGCAACTCAAATATTCAGCAACAGATGAATGGATAAGGAAGATGTGATATGTTTATACAGACAATGAAATAGTAGTCAGCCATAAAAAAGAATGAAATTCTACCATTGCAGCAGCATGGATGGACCTAGAGAATATTATTCTCAGTGAAATAAGTCAGACAGAGAAAGACATCACTTAAGTGTACCATATCATTTATATATGGAATCTAAAAAATAAAACAAACAAATGCATATAGCAAAATAGAAACAAACTCACAGATATGGAAAACAAACTAGCGGTTATCAAGGGGAGAGGGAAAAGGGGAGGGGCAAGACAGGAGCATGAGATTAAGAGACACAAACTAATATGAATAAAATAGATAAGCAAAAAGGATATATTATACAGCACAGGGAATTGTAGCCATTATTTTGTAATAACTTTTAATGAAGCATAATCTGTAAAAATACTGAATCACTATGCTGTACACCTGAAACTAATATAATATTATAAATAAACCATACTTCAATTTTTCTAAAAGACCCAAAAAGTGTTTTGAGTTCATTGCAGCACTGCTAGTAACTGCAAAATACTGGAAACAACCTGATCGTCCACAAGTAGGAAAACAGTTGAATCAACTATGGTACATCCACGCAATGGAGTACTAAAAAGAATGAGGAAAAATCTCTACAAACTGATATGGTAGAATTTCTAGGACGTATTGTTAAGTGAAAAAACAAAATATTATAGAGTACCTATAAAAAGATACCTTTTTATAGAAAGGAAGGAGAGATATGAAAATATACCCATGTGTGCTCATTCATTCAAAAAGAAACAGAGATGATAAGCCAGAGACTGTTGGGATTGATTAAGCACAAGAAGGAGAAGAGAACAGGAGAAAATAATAGAAGAAATTGGTGGGGTGGAAATGTTATGACTCTGAGAATACCTTTTCATACAGTTTTGTCTTTTGGAACCACATAAATGTTTCATATGCTCCCAAGAAAAAAGAAAGAAAATGAATTAAAGTAACAAATATGGAAAAGGGAAGCTAAAAAAAAAAAAAGGAAATCTATATCAGTCATTACATTAAGTATAAATTGACAAAGACTGTCAGACGTGATTTAAGAAAAACGTGATCCAATCATGTGCTGTTTAGAAGAAACACACTTAAAATATCAGGATACAGAAAGGTTGAATGTAAGAGAATAGAAATATATCTCAATGCAAACACTAACCAAGAGAGAGCTGGTATAACTATAACTATATTAGTATCAGAAAATGTACACTTGAGAGAAGAAATGTGACTAAATGTGAAGAGGGGAATTTATAAAATGCAAGGTCAAGTTTATCAGAAATATAATAATTCTAAATGTGCATGCGCCTAATAATATAGCCTCAGAATATACAAAGCAAAAACTGACGAAACTAAAAGGAGAAATAGACAAACCCACTAGCACAGTGAACTCTCAGTAACTGATAAAACAAGTTGACCAAAAACATTAGCAAAGATTTAGAAGTTTTGAATAACAGTATTAACCAACTTGACTTAATTGACATTTATAGAACATGGCACCCAACAACTGCTGAGTATACCTTTTAAACATTTAACAGAATTGACCATATGCTGAGCCATAAAGCAAGTTTCAACACATTTGAAAGGATTAAAATCCCTCCGATCGTGACCTCTGACCAGAGTGGAATTCAGCAAAGCATCAATAGTAAGTTTAAGTAGAATATTTTGGGACATTAAGAATTCTGGGGGGTTAAGAGAAACTGTTCTAAGGAATATACTGCATCAAACAAAAAAATCACGACAAAAATCGGAAAATATTTTAACTAAGTAATAACTACATTATATGATGACTCGGAAGCCATGCTGACAGGGAAATTGGTATAACCTTAAATGTGTATATTGAAGAAGAAATGCTGAAAGACAGTGATCCAAACTTCCATCTCAAGAATTGGGAGAGGAAAATAGAAAGTAAAACCCAAAGAAAATGACAGAAGTCGTGGCTGTTGAAGGCTCTGGGGTCTACCCTCTCCTGGAGTCTGCAGAGCGAGGCTGCTCTGGGGAGGCTGTGATGGGCTGGAGGGGGCAGGTTGTCAGCCCCAGAGTCCAGCTCCCCCAAGATCAGCTCTAACCACTTCCTGTTTATTATCTTTCTCTGGCAGGTATTTCTGCTAATCTAGTACCTACGGTTTTAATTCACATTTCCCTGATGACTAAGAAAGTTGAGAATCTCTTCATACTCTTGGAGCCTCACGTAGTTTCTCTTCTGTGACTTGTCAGTTCAGATCTCTTGCCCAAATTTTCTATTCATTTTCTTACTTTTATTTGCAGAAGTTCTCCTATATTTTGGATACAGATCCTTTGTGTGTTAGATGTATTGCAAATAGCTTCTTCCAGTTTGTAGCCTGCCTTTGCACTAGGGTACCTTTCATTGAACAGGAGGTTTTAATTTTAAGGTGGTCAAATATAGCAATATTTCCTTCGGTTTTTATTTTGAGTTTGTTTCAAAAGTTCTCTTCTATACCCCCAAAGTCAGGAAGATATTCTATTCTATTTTCTTCTGAATGTGTTAAAATTTCTCTTTTCCCACATAGGTCATAATTCACCTGAAAGTTCTTTTGGGTGTCACGTGAGGCTGATTCCCTTTTTACAGCAGGTGAAATTGAGGTTCAGACTGGTGACCGGGCTTCTCAGGCTGTAAATGTCAGAGCCTGGAATCAAACCCAGATCTGCCTGGTCCAAACCGCATGGTCTTTTCCTGCAACCCATTGCATCCATCCAGAGGCTTCTAATCTGATCTGTGCTAGGCTCCTAGCCCTGTGAACACATACATCAGTTGGACCCAGGCCTGCTATGGAGGGGCTCAGTCTGCTGGGGCCCAGATATGCACTCTGACAGGGAATTCTTGGATTATACATTCCTGAAATGCTAAGGCAAATGCAGGACCAATTCAAGGCCAAGAGGCGAGGCTGGGGAAACCCTGCCCCAAAGCCAAGACAGCACCAAAAAAGTGCTTATTTCCTAGTTACCAAACGACACTCAGAAAGTTGAAGTTAGCAGCCCAAAATTATTCCTAAAGGAAAGCAGCAGAAGTGAACCTAGAAGTCAGGCTGTGGAAATCTAGTCTCTCTTGCTCTTTCAGCACTGCTTTGCAGAGAGAAAGAGAACAGCAGGGAGATGGGGCAGCAGCTGCGGGCAGCCCCCTACCCCAGCTGCCTGACCCCTGTCCCCAGCCCTGGGACCTCTGCAGTGGGAGCTTCCGGGTTCCACGGTGCCCTGCAGCCATGTCGGGGTTCTCATGTTTCCCAGCAACAACCGGCCTCGCCAGCTGCAGCCAGGTGTTCCCAGCAGCCCACTCCCAACACACACACACACACACACACACACACAGACACACACACACACACACACACACACACACACACACTGCCCTGATACCGTGTGCCAGAGCCACACTCCTCCAACCCTAAAGCCCGAGCTCAAATTTCTGACTCTTCACCCATCAGTTCCCCCTTCTGTCCAGCTGTCCAAGCTGCTCCGTGGTCAGTGTTGGGTGACACCAGAGGCAGACCAGGCACGTGCCTAGGGCCACAGAGACACACACACAGAGTTCAAGTTCAGGGGGCTTATCAGAAGTTTGCAATCAGAAAACCTAAGCGGAAGTCATTTTAAATCTCACCGTATGTGTAAGGTGTGTGTCAATACGAAAAATGCACTGTGAACTTGAATCACACGGGGCTCTAGGAAGGATTTTCTCTTCTCGGCTTGGATCTTCTAAAGCAGCGGTCCCCAAACTTTTTGACACCAGGGACCAGTTTGTGGAAGACAATTTTTCCACTGACCGGGGATGGGGGGTAGGTGTGGTTCAGGTGGGAATGCAAGTGATGGCAGGCGGCAGGTGAAGCTCCCCTCCTGCTGTGTGGCTTGGTTCCTAATAGGCTGCGGACCAGTACTGGTCCCCGGCCCAGGGACTGGGGACCCGTGTTCTGAAGGGCTGAATTTTGCCCTGATGGTGCCTCAAGCCACGAGGATATTTTCCCAACTTGATTCTGAATTGTTGCCTTTCTCTGTTTCTCTGACCCTCCTTTCTGTACCTTCCTTCCCCTCTCTCCTCTCTCTCATCGCTTTCACTCTGAACTACACGTAATCATTTCCAACCTTAAAGCACTTCACCTTTGGCGAAAAGTACTTCAGTTTCAAAGTGATTAGAGGTTGAAGATCCGTCGTTTAAAATTTAAATTAAACCAATTTAAATTACAGGAGCACTTCATGGGTTTTAAGCAAATAATTATTTTTTACACAGATCAGAGAGGTTGGCCCAAACCAGGTACTAAACAGGAGTGAGAAAGTGGTGAGAGACCTCCGGGGAAGCCAGGCTCCTGGGCTGAACGGGCCAGGCAAGCCCTGCTCAAGTGGCCAGTGGCAGCTGCACTACGTTCTGGGAGAGGGCAGACCCCAGCCCACGGCAGTGTTCCTTCTGATCCCAGAAACCAGTCAGGACCCTGGGCATTCCCTCTAAGGTCCCTCAAAGAGTAAGACTTCAAGCACCTACTGGGGACTTCCAATGCAATGGGGGGCAGGCCTCAGTCACGGAAGAAAAAGGAGGTTTCCCTTAGTTCTCGTGGTCCCTGCTCAGGATTCCATGCCCTGTGTTCCCATGCTATTCCCATGTGCCCCAGCAGAGGGGAGGTAGACCTCAGGGTCACCAGAATGCAAAGAGGACCTCATGTTTATTGAGCACGTTTTGTATCCTGGACTCAAGCATGAATCAGCAAAGTCCCCACCCTCTAAAAGCTTAGCCCAGCAGAGGTATAAAACTATCAATTTCAGAAGAAAGCTGTGAGTAATACAGAAAACTGTCTGAGTTTTAAAACAGAACAAAGATGGGACTGATTAACTTCTGGGATCCTCTGGGTTGGCCTCAAGGAGAAAAGGCTTTGTAAGCAGGGGTTTGCAGGGTGAATAGGAGTTTTCAGGTAGACAAAAAGATATCAAAAGACCATGACATCGTGTTCCTGCTACAGAAGGAAGGTAGGATGAGATGCTTGAGTTGTCTTCTCTTACCACGTTGGAAACTGAGTCTCGACGGTTTGATGTTCCTGTCTGAGATGACGCAGCTAGAAAGTTGAAAGCTCAAATTTAGGTCTGACTCCAACGTCCCAAGTACTTTTCTTTCCTCCTTTGTTGATATCTGAAGCCAGAAACTGGTGTTTCAAGTCTTTTCGTCTTTTTCTTCTTCTCCTTCTCCTTCTCCGTCGTCATCTTCTTCATTTTTGGCCAAACTGCAGCCTAGGATCAAGACCATGAAACTAACCTGCCCCACAGCTCTGCTTCCCACCACCCCACATCTGTGCCCATCTCTTGGGACAGGGAGCTTGTTGTTGGACCTGGAAGGCGGCTGGAACAGAGAGCAAAAAAAATAGTTCACGGTCTGCATGGCCTAGGGAGACAGTCAGCCCAGCCGCGTGCAGGAGAGCCAGGAGGCCAAGCCCAGTGCAGACATTTCAAAAACAAACCTTCTCCTCGGGCGAGCCCCACCCTCCAGGAGGAAGGTAACTAATTTCAAGCCGCCCAGGTTCCTTTCCTTTGGAATCTTTGTTTTGTTGTTTTCCCTTTTCCCTAATTAGGTTTCAGAGACCAGAATAATCTAGGCAGCTTCCTGTGCTCAGCTGGTTGGATGTGTGCTGTGGTGTTTATTTACAAATCTATTCCCAAAGAGGGATAGTGGAGGAAGGGCCGGGAGGGAGGCACCTAAATCAGAATTAGCCCTGGGGCTGGGTGTGGGGCTGGAGGGTAGCTATTATTCATGGGTACTGAGTTTCTGTTGGGGATGATGAAGATTTGGGTAGAGATAGTGGTGAGAGTTACACAACAGCGTGAACGTATTTAAGGCTCCTGCACTGTGTACTTAGGAATGGTTAAAATGACACCTACTACATTGTGGGTATGTTACCATAATAATAAGTGGCCCCATGATGGCTTGTGAATTGGTGAGAAATTAAGAAGTCTTCAGTGATAATTATTACACCAGCAGTGACAGAGGCATGCTGGTGGAAGGTTATTGACTGATTGGCCCGTTGGGGAATGGAAGCCTCCAGCTGTCTGGACAGTCGGGTGTGGCTGTGAAGCACAGCATGCCTGAGACACCTTCACGCTCTGGGGACTCACACTTAACCTGGAGGTCAGTGAAGCCAGTTCTCTTCTTTCAAGGAGCAAACTGCTATCTCTGTCCACTGGGAAGGACCTCAGCTCCTGGGCCCTTCCCTTGAGCCGTGTTCCTGCCTGCAGAGTGAAGTGGGAGGTTGAGGAAGCCCTGCTTCATCACGGTGTGCAGGGCAGTGGGAAAGGGCTTGGCACACAACAGCCCTCCTTCCGGGCCCAGCACCGTGATGGTATGACCTTGAAGAGGTCACTTTGTGTCCCTGAACCACACTCAGCATCTTCGTCTTTTGAATGTGACAAGAGTCCTTGAACAGACTGAGTCCACACTTACGTGTGTGCCTGGCACATAGTAGGTGTTGGACAAGGGCTGCTCCTCCCCCTGTCGCTCGAAAGAGGAGCCTTGGGCCTGACGGAACCACAGCTCATTCTTGGGGACCAAGAGTGAGCCCTGTGGAAGCGTGGCTGGCAGGAGTCACAGGCAGGATTCAGAAGCCTTGTTCTCGCCATTCAGTGATCCGTGTGATTCTGAGTCCGGGGTGGGGTGACATGGGAGGAGAGGGAGACATGAAATCAGGAGCAGGACCACCGCTGTTGGGCTTGGGCTTCCCGTAGCGAAGGGCTGGCAAAACTGCTTGGAGGGAGAGAGGCCTTGGGTAAAGCTTCAGCAGTGTGGAGGCCCCTGAAAGCTCAGCCCTGAAATCAGAGTGAGACAGGGAAGGTCGACCAGCAGGCCAGCCGACTCCCCTCCTGCAGCCCCTTCTCCCTGCAGAGGAGGTGCTACAGGCCCAGAAGGAGGGCCAGATCTGTCCTGCCCAGTTCAGGATGTGCTAGAGTGGGGGGTCACAGTGCCAGAAAGACCTCCCGCCTACCTCCACCCCAAAACAAGCCAGCTCTTTCTCGGCCGAGACCACTCCCCTTGCTTAAAGGACAGGGGACAGGGACCATGTTGGAAGTCCACCCAGAGGCCTTCGCAGACAGTGTCACCTGCTGCCTCTTTGCACAGCAGTGTCCATGGTGAGTCTTCAGGAGAGTCCCAGGAGAGCTACCCCTGCAAGGTGTTTCTCAAGCTCCTTTGGCCTAGGAGTCTTTTTACCTACAGGGTCTCAAGTTCTAAAGACCTATTTTGGGAAATGTGGCCTTTATAGTTCTTAACTATAGCTTAATCTGGCGGAAATTTTCCTAAATTCTTCCTGTAGATGTGAGCAGCCTTGACAACTGGAGTTCTTGCAGCCTTGGTTTTGACATCTGTAGAATGGGTATTGTACACATATGGTATCCACAGAGACGACTGTTGCAGGAATAAAGGAAAATATTTCACAGAATGCACAAGCTGGTGTTGCCTGCAACTGCCTGGGAAATAACTAAGCACCACATTTGTTACCCACTGCAGACTGCTTTTATTTATTTACACATTCAACATACATTTACTACCTGACGGAGCGAGAAAGGGGTAGTTGCCCCTTTTCTTGCCATTGCTATTTGGTTTGGGATGCAGACGCTGAGGTGGAGGATGGAGCTGAATTTGCATGGTGTCCCACGGCTATAAATTCCAGTGCCAGGATCAGAATCCTGGTTCGTCTGAGCCCAAATGTAGATGTTCTCCACCACGCCAGCCAGCCTGGGCTCCTGCAGCCCGCCATGCAGCTGCTGTGAGGAATACAGCAAGGGAGAAGTCAAAGACCCTTCTCCAAGGAGGCCACAGCTTCACAGAGACACAGAAGTCACCGTGGGAGCCTGGGAGGACCAAGCCAGGTGGCCAGACAGGTTTGGACAGCCCAGAAGCGGAGGGGAGGGCTCCTTCAGAGAGAAAAATGTGAGTAAAGGAGGGTGATCTAAGAGGAGGATTACTTAAGGAGGTAGAGGGAGACAGGGCTTGGGGGCTCTGGCCATACCCACACGATCTAGGAGCAAGGGATGGGACCTGATGCTGCAGGTGCTTTGGGGAGCTTTGGGGATTTCTGATTCGGGTCGTCAGATGTTGCAGGGGTGCAGAAAGACTTACCTGAAAACTCTGTGGAGAGTCATCCTGTGTAGCTGGTAGGAATATAAAATGGCAGAACCGCTTTGGAAAATAGCCTGGTAGTTCCTCAAATGCTTACACAAAGACTTACCATATGATCCAGCAATTCCATTCCTAAGTATATACCCAAGAGAAATAAAAACGTATATCCAAAAACACGTGTACACAGATTTTCAGAGAGGTATTATTCATAATTGCCAAAAAATGGAAACAACCCAAATGTCCATCAACTGATCAATGAATAAACAAAATGTGGTCTATCTCTGCCATAGAATATTATTCAGCCACACAAAGGTGTGGAGTACAGACACATGCTGCAACATGGATGAACTTTGAAAAACCTACACTGGTAAAAGAAACCAGTCACAAAAGACCGCATATATGATTCCAATCGTGTGAAAATGGTCAGAGTAGGGAAATCGATCAAGATAGAAAGTAGATTAGTGGTTGCCAAGGGCTAGGAGAATAGGATGATGGGAGAGAGTGATCGCTAACTGGTTTCTTTTAGAGGTGGTGAAAGCGCTCTAAAATTCACTGGGGTGATGGCTGTACATACCTGTGAATATATCAAAAGCCATTAAACTGGAAACCTTAGATGGATGAATTGTAAGCTATGTGAATTATATCTCACTAAGGCTGTGCAAAACAATTTATGGAGGCATCAAATAGCTTACGTGTTAGCTTAGTTAAACCTGACCTCTGCATGGGCAGGTTTATTGCTTTGTTTACCATTTTACAGACGAGAAAAAAGAAGATTCAGAGAGGTCAAGTGACTTGTCCAAAGTCAGAGCCAGTGAATGGTCACTCATTCTCCAAAGTCCAAACTCTTCCCAAGACAGTCATTTCAGTCCCTTGGGGTTGCTTCCCCATTTGCATAAGGCCAAGGTCAGCAGCACTTCACCACATCCCCCCAGATAAGCTCAGTCACTCAATCTGCCAGGAGGCTCCCCTGTCTTGTGCTTCACCAACCCCCAGGAGATGGGCTGGGGTGGGCTTTGCTTCTAGCCCAATTCTTTATCTTCAAACGCAATTTCTGCTCCATGTATATTTATGGCAAAATACAGAGCAAGACTTCTTTCACTGGGGCCTACACTGGAAGCAGTTTTCCCAGCCTGCAGATGTTTGATGGTCAGATCTCTCTGAGGGCACATTAAGATCTCTTGGCTGCTGGTGCACTGCCCTGGCACCCCCACCCCCATCCGCAAGTCATTAAGTGCCCCAGCCATGTTCAAGTGGGGACACTTCCATGAGCTTCTAAGATGCCATGCCCGGTGTGTTCCACCTCTGACTCTGTCCATTGGGTTCAGTGGACCTAAGATCAGGTTCCAGCCAAGGTGTCCTCCCCATGGTGGGCACTCATCACCCGTGAGACACAGACTCTGGGGCAGCTGGTGGAAATCCAGCTCCGCCATTTACGAGGGGTGTGACCGTGAGCAAAGCACCTCACCCCACTAAGCTCATTCCTTTAACAGGAAAGTGGGGACAACAGTAGTAACTTCAGGATTTACAGGATCACTTCAGGATTTTACGGGATCATTTTGTAAAGGGCTTAGAGCTTAGGCTGGCCCATAGTAAGAACTCAAGAAATGATAGCTATGATCATTTTCTCCTCTTCCTCATCCGCAGCCTTCTCCTTCCTTCCTTCCTTCCTTTTCGTTATTAAGCACAGAATTCTGCAAATAAAAATAGCCACACATTTTTAATACATGCCCAGCCATTCACATAAAGGTCCCTACTTCTCAGAGGACTCTGCAGCATAGGTCTCTTTAGGGCCTATTATCATTAAAGAGAGGGAACAGGCTCAGAAAGGGGCAGTCTATTGCCCAAGGTGTAGTCTGAAGTCAGGGAGCCTGATTCCTCCAGCTCCGTTTTTCATTCTCAACATTGCTTTGCCTATTCAGGGTCTTTTGTGTTTCCATACAAATTGTGAACTTTTTTGTTCTAGTTCTGTGCAAAATGCCAGTGGTAGTGTGGTAGGGATTGCACTGAATCTGTAGATTGCTTTGGGTAGTGGAGTCATTTTCACAGTGTTGATTCTTCCAATCCAAGAATAGGGTATATCTCTTCATCTCTTTGTATCATCTTTAATTTCTTTCATCAGTGTCTTATAATTTTCTGCATACAGGTCTTTTGTCTCCTTAGGTAGGTTTATTCCTAGATATTTTATTCTTTTTGTTGCAATGGCAAATGGGAGTGTTTTATTAATTTCACTTTCAGATTTTTCATCATTAGTGTATAGGAATGCCAGAGATTTCTGTGCATTAATTTTGTATCCTGCCACTTTACCAAATTCAATGATTAGCTCTAGTAGTTCTCTGGTAGCATCTTTAGGATTCTCTACGTAGAGTATCATGTCATCTGCAAAAAGTGACATCTTTACTTCTTCTTTTCCGATTTGGATTCCTTTTATTTCCTTTTCTTCTCTGATTGCTGTGGCTAAAACTTCCAAAACTTTGTTGAATAAGAGTGGTGAGAGTGGGCAACCTTGTCTTGTTCCTGATCTTAGTGGAAATGCTTTCAGTTTTCCACCACTGAGGACGATGTTGGCTGTGGGTTTGTCATATATGGCCTTTATTATGTTGAGGAAAGTTCCCTCTATGCCTACTTTCTGCAGGGTTTTTATCATAAATGGGTGTTGAATTTTGTCAAAAGCTTTCTCTGCATCTATTGAGATGATCATATGGTTTTTCTCCTTCAATTTGTTAATATGGTGTATCACGTTGATTGATTTGCGTATATTGAAGAATCCTTGCATTCCTGGGATAAACCCCACTTGATCGCGGTGTATGATCCTTTCAATGTGCTGTTGGATTCTGTTTGCTAGTATTTGGTTGAGGATTTTTGCATCTATGTTCATCAGTGATATTGGCCTGTAGTTTTCTTTCTTTGTGACATCTTTATCTGGTTTTGGAAAGCTACAGTAATCAAGACAGTATGGTACTGACACAAAAACAGAAATATAGATCAATGGAACAGGATAGAAAGCCCAGAGATAAACCCATGCACATATGGTCACCTTATCTTTGATAAAGGAAGCAAGAATATACAATGGAGGAAAGACAGCCTCTTCAATAAGTGGTGCTGGGAAAACTGGACAGCTACATGTAAAAGAATGAAATTAGAACACACCCTAACACCATACACAAAAATAAACTCAAAATGGATTAAAGACCTAAATGTAAGGCCAGACACTATCAAACTCTTGGAGGAGAGCATAGGCAGAACACTCTATAACATAAATCACAGCAAGATCCTTTTTGACCCACCTCCTAGAGAAATGGGAATAAAAACAAAAGTAAACAAATGGGACCTAATGAAACTTAAAAGCTTTTGCACAGCAAAAGAAACCATAAACAAGACCAAAAGACAACCCTCAGAATGGGAGAAAATATTTGCAAATGAAGTAACTGACAAAGGATTAATCTCCAAGATTTACAAGCAGCTCATGCAGCTCAATAACAAAAAAACAAACAACCGAATCCAAAAATGGGCAGAAGACCTAAATAGACATTTTTCCAAAGAAGATATATAGACTGCCAACAAACACATGAAAGAATGCTCAACATCATTAATCATTAGAGAAATGCAAATCAAAACTACAATGAGATATCTCACACCAGTCAGAATGGCCATCATCAAAAAATCTAGAAACAATAAATGCTGGAGACGGTGTGGAGAAAAGGGAACCCTCTTGCACTGTTGGTGGGAATGTAAATTGATACAGCCACTATGGAGAACAGTATGGAGGTTCCTTCAAAAACTAAAAGTAGAACTACCATACGACCCAGCAATCCCACTACTGGGCGTATACCGTGAGAAAACCATAATTCAAAAAGAGTCATGTACCACAATGTTCACTGCAGCAATATTTACAATAGCCAGGACATAGAAGCAACCTAAGTGTCCATCAACAGATGAATGGATAAAGAAGATGTGGCACATATATACAATGGAATATTCCTCAGCCATAAAAAGAAACGAAATTGAGTTATTTGTAGTGAGGTGTCATACAGAGTGAAGTAAGTCAGAAAGAGAAAAATAAATACCGTATGCTAACACATATATGTGGAATCTAAGAAAAAAAAAATGTCATGAACTACCTAGGGGTAAGACGGGAATAAAGACACAGACCTCCTAGAGCATGGACCTGAGGACACGGGGAGGGGGAAGGGTAAGCTGTGACAAAGTGAGAGAGTGGCATGGACATATATACGCTACCAAACATAAAATAGATAGCTAGTGGGAAGCAGCCGCATAGCACAGGGAGATCAGCTCGGTGCTCTGTGACCACCTAGAGGGGTGGGATAGGGAGGGTGGGAGGGAGACGCAAGGGGGAGGGGATATGGGGATTATGTATATGTATAGCTGATCCACTTTGTTATAAAGCAGAAACTCACACACCATTGTAAAGCAATTATACTCCAATAAAGATGTTAAAAAAAATTTTTTTTTTAAATTGCCCAAGGTCACACAGCTGGTCGTGGGTCGGCTGATTCAGAAGCCCAAGCTCATTCACTATGGCCCCCACTGTCCACTTCTTCCTCAAGGGCGACCATAGTAGGCCGGCTTAGAAATAGCCACGGTACACGAAGGATCGATTGTTCCTCTGAGTCTTGGAACATATTTAAATTGTGAATTTCCAATGAAGGTTTGGGGGATGAGAAAATCAAAGCAGTCAGCACATTCCTGCGATGGGAGAAGTCAGCCCCCGTGGATGACACAGCCGAGCACGGTCGCACCCTGGTCCCCACCCACCCCACCCCACCGCGGTGGCCAGGCCACGCCAGGTGGACCAGGCCGGTGTCTCAGAGGTCCCTGGCGGGAGGAGCCAGACCCAAAAGATTCTTCAGAACAGGTGGCCCGTGTCCAAGGAATTGACCAAGGGCTCCACCCCAGCCTCCGCTCAGCCAACATTGCATTTCTGAGGACTGGTCAGGACAAGGCTGGGGAAGCAGTGCCAGTTCTCCCTGGGCTTTCGGAATGCAATGGAAAGAAAGCTCTCAGGCCCTGGAGGGCAGGGGTGGGACCTCTCATTTACGGAGAAGATTCCCAGCACCCAGCCGGGCGGTGAGCTCTACAGGTGTGCTGTTCAGGCAGGAAGCCAGCCCGTCCTTCCACCAGGGCCAAGCCCTGAGGACAAGGGCTCCAAAGGGGACAGCAGAACATCCCAGAAAAGAGAAGCAATCACACGATCTGGACCCACCTTGCTTTGGACTTGGCTCTCAGGAGCGCTGAGGCAACTTGACCTTGAGACTCAGTCCCCTCCTTGGTAGGAAGAGGTCAGTGACGATCGTCTACCACCCACCCATCTACCCCAGGCTTGTTGTGAAGACTGGGGAGCATCCCCAAGCCTCTACCCTACGCTCACTCAGTCATTGAAAACCTGGTCTAAGAACCACCTACTCTGCCCAGCTCACTTGCCTCTCCGTCTAAAATTCCCTCGTTCAGAAGGTTACTCATGCTTTCATTTTCGACATTTCCTGAAATGCCCAGGCCCAGTGTGACTCCCACTCCCCCCTCACGCCATTCACTCATTCACTTATTTGTTTATTCATTCACTCAACAGACATATTAATTATCCAAATGTTTAAGGCAATAGCATCTCTTAGCCTGGAATTTCCTTATGAATGAGCGAATTTCAAGCTAAGGGAAAACTAGAACTATGGTTTTTCCTACATTTATCTCGGCTATGAAACAGTAGCATGCCAAGGTGAGTGAATTTTGAACTCATAAATTCTGGCTTTAAGGGGCCTTCTGGTAAAATATTCTGCTACGATTATGCCTCTTGACCTGGATTGCTGCCTTGTCTTCCCAAGCAGGAATCCACGTAAGAAATTTGCTTGAACTGGAAACAGACTTCAGAATCTCCCTTTTACAGGTACAACATTTATGAAGACATATACAGGGACGTTGCTCTTGAAGTGTTTCCCCAAAGCAACTTAATGGCTGCAAAAATGTGAGCAAACAAGATCCCCGTATCTTAAAAAAAAATCATCATAATAATCCCATTCAGCACCTGTATCTGAGTCAGCATGCCCAATTTTAAAGTCAGAATGCCGTGGCCTGAAGGCTCAAGCGTCCAATTCTATAAATACAGACAGAAGTTGCAAAGTCAAAAGGCCAGACCATGCCAATCTATCACCCTTTCCGCATTGATAAATTATGTACACCCCTTGGATGGATACGCCCTGAGGCCTGAGGTCCTGTCTGACAGAGTCAGATCTTCAATCCGGGCCCCAGTCCCCCCGTCATCCGCTCCCCCGACACGCTCAGCCTGCCACTCCCACCCTCCATGCTGTCTCCTCTGGGCAGACCAGGTGTGCTCCGTGATGGATTGCCCGACCGGCCCCTCCATCCTGGAGGCGGCCAAGCCCGGGTGGCAGGAAGCAACCTCCGGGTCTTTTTGATGGACGGTAGGCACGTCAAAACTGGAAAGGAGCCTGTCTCGGGGGGACATGCGTTTTATTTGAGTTGCAGGGGCCCCTTCCCAGCTTCTTCCTGACCACACCCTGTCCCCCTGCCTCTCATTCCCCCTCAGTCCTCTTTATCCCTCCTTAGGGCCCTGAATGCATTTGGTGTGTGTCTGAGAACCACATTTTAGCCAAAGAGCAAGGAAAAGGAGCCAAGTTTCCTCCCATTTTAGGAGACTTTTTTCTGTGATCTTAAGACGAAATCAGAAGGGTGCCGTGTCTCCAACGAGCTCCTTAGAATTCAGAAAGACGGTTGCAAGTCATTTAAAAAGAGACTCAGCATCTTTAATAAATTTAATCCACGTCTGATTACAGAGGAAGAAAGCTTTCTTTCTCTCTCTCTTTTTCATCTTCTAGGGATGGAATATCGCAATAACTGTTCCCTCTGATTTTTAAAAAAAATAAGATTTGCTAAAGGTCAATGTATCTCCTGGCCACATATGCAGCAACATTCAAATTTCCCTGGCCCAAGAATAAAAAGATTCTATCATTAAAAATAAAAGCATAAGGACATCTCTCGTGCCCATGGGGGATTTTTAGAAAGAGGAGACATTTCGTTATCTAGGCGCGATCATGAGATTTTTAAGCAGTATCTCTAATCTGCTTTCCCCCTCCTGCCCCCCGCAACCCATCCACCCCCTACTCCCCTCACATCCCCCCTCCTTCTTTTCACATCAAGGTCTTTTTATCTTCCAATTTTGCATCTAAAGATGAGGTGAATACCATTAGCTCAATTCAACCTCAAGTGTAGTCAGATGGGCCTGTGATTTCTGAAAAGCACTCGCTAAGGTCACATTAAAATGTATAAGAGCATTTCGATTCCTGAGAAGGGGGCTTATTATCCACCCGTGGTGTAAAAGAGGAATGTCAGTGGCCACAGACTTGGGTGAAAACAAAAGAGATACCAGGATTTCAGTCTTTTGTCAGCAAGCTTCTCTCCTTTCTTTGCACAGCTCTCCCGCCAGCCCTGCAGATAGCTCTGCAGACTGCAAACTTAGGCCTCTTGCAAAAAAAAAGAAAAAGAAAAACAAGTTTAACTGGCTCTCCTTGCCAGTTTTTGTTTTAACCCTTCCAGTTAGAATCAGCCATGCCACTTGCTTTCAAATTATAAACGTGTATTTCCTTGAGAGAGAAAGAGAATTTGGTGTTGCCTGTTCTTGTGGCTTTTTTTTTTTTTTTTCAGTCTGTCCTTTTCAGTAGACAGGAGTCAGCATGCAGTTAGAAAAGCATGGACTTTGAAGTGAGACAGACCTGGGTAAGAAGCCCAGTTTTGCCACTCACGAGCCATGTGACCCTGGGTACTCACTCGTTCACTTATTGAACAGATCATCTGCTATAGGCCAGACATGGTTCTGGGTTCCAGGAACACACAGGTGAACAAGACAGGCATGAGAGTTTGCATTCTTACCTGGGCAGGGCTTCTGTACAGAGGTAAAGCCACAAGGCAGGAGGAGATGAGCATTTTTGAGGAAATACACAGAATTCTTTAAAAGAGGGAGCTTGAAGAAGGCCAACTTTAGGTAGGGTAATTGAGGAAAGCCCTTCTGGGGAAATGGAATTCGAGGTAAGACCTGGGAGTTGAGCTTATGCCAGCAATTCAAAGGGCATCCCAGGCACTGGGTACGGGAAGAAAAAGAATTTGCATTGTGGGCTTCTGTTATTCTGCCCATCAAGCACTCACTCCTCCTCCTTCCCATCAGCTGTGCCCTGACCTCATCCAGCAAAGAAAAGGGTACATGACCCAAGACAGGCCGTCAGACCCTCACCTGGGGGTGTGCCTGTCAAGCAGAGGCACATAAGATGGAAACCAGTGGCAGCCGGTTCCTCCCCTTGGTGGTGCTCTAATGAGAAGGCTGTTTGGTTCTGCCTCTTACATCCCTAAAATTTGTCTAGTTCTTTATTGTTCCTGATGTTGATTCTTCGGCTTTCCTTTAGATTCTGTGAGCCCGTCAGCCTTCCAATAAATACTCGTTTTGCTCAAGTTAGTCAGAATCTGATATATGATTTGAAAGCAAAAACCCATAACCAACATAGAAATCAATAGCAGAGAGTGAATCTTCAGGTAAAAGAACCTCAGGTAAAGGTAGGGTATATTGACATGGCCATCTGGCCATGAGGATTCTGATTTATAGTGAGAGTGGGAACTTAATAGCCAATGGCACACAGAGGTGAAACAGCTAATTAAGTTATCAGCTTCAGGACTCTCAAAGAGAAGCCAGGAGAGTGAAGGTCTGAAACAGATTGGATTAGAATTGGAACTGTTGCTCTTAATTTATGGTTTTCAATATATAGAGAGATAGCTATAACTATAGACCTGAACATGGGTTTGTATGTGTCCACTAAGAGGACCTGAGAGCAGTGACACCCAGTAGCAATGAGCACACTTAGCACCCAGATCTTGGTTTCTAAATACCATTCTCTATTCACAGGAACAAGGGCTCCTTAGAGAAATGCATGATTCCAGGGATGGGGCAGGGAAAATACAGAAGGTACCTGGAACATCTTGTGCCAGAAAGTGAGGAAGTGTTCAAGGAATAAGGGGAACAGGTAAGAACAGAGACTAACTTAAAGAGGCAAACACTGACAAAATTTAAGTATTAAAAAAAAAATTTACTCAAATTTATTCTGATATAATTTACATACAATAAAATGCACCTATTTTTAATTATAGTTCAATGATCTTTGTCAAATACATAACTATATACAAGTATGTGACCACCACTTTAATCAAGATACAAAACACACCCATCTCCCCAAAAATTCTCTCAGACCCTTTTTTAACTCATCCCTCCCCAGAGGCAACCACTGATCTGATTTTGGTCACTATAGGTTAATCTTGATTTTTTTAGAACTTCATACAAATGGAATCATACAGTATATTTTTTTGGTGTCTGCATTCTTTGACTAACATAATGTATTTGAAATGTATCCATATTGCTGTTCATATCAGGAGTATGTTCGTTTTTAGTGTTGATAGTTTTCTAATTTATGAAAAATACAACTGCTTTATTCAATCACTTTTTGATAGACATTTATGTTGTTTCTAGTTTCTGGACATTATGAATAAAGCTTGTTTGAATATTCATATATATGTTCTTGTAATACATGTATTCATTTTTCTAAGGTAATACCTATGAGTGAAATTCCTATGGTCTATGATAAGATTATATTTAACTTTATAATAAATTTTTGCACTGCTTTCCAAAATGATTGTACCATTTCACATTCCCACCAGCAATGTTTGAGAGTCCCAGTTGTTTCATATCCTCACCTATGTTGTTATATTTAGCTTTTTTTATTTTACCCATTCTAGTAAATATATAGTGGCATCTCATTGTGGTTTTAATTTGAATTTCCTAATGGCTGTTGGCCATTCATACAGCTTTTTTTGTATAGTGCTTGTTCAAATTTTTGCATGTATTTATTGGGTTGTTCATGTTATTATTGAGTTGTAAGAATCTTTCTGGATACAAGTTCTTTGCCATATATATGTATTGCAAATCTTTTCTGCC
Source organism: Grampus griseus (assembly GCF_964374135.1). NCBI lineage: Eukaryota > Metazoa > Chordata > Mammalia > Artiodactyla > Delphinidae > Grampus > Grampus griseus. The sequence continues at coordinate 5,932,534 of NC_139018.1, read as the reverse complement.
AGTTGTAACATGCTTTCCATTTCCTTAATGGTGTCTTTGAAGAGCAGAAGTTTTTCATCTTATTGAAGTCCATTTTACAAATTTTATTTTATGATTTGCGCTGTTTGTGTCCTAAGTACTTATTGCATACTCCAAGGTCAGAAATACATGTCCTATGTTTTCTTCAGAAGTTTATCATTTAAGTCTTTGTGCTAAAGCATATAATCAAATTGGAGTTCAATATTATAAATGTTGTGAGACAGAGTCAAACTTTTTTTTTTCCATGTGGATATTCAGTTGTCCCAGAATCATTTGCTGGAAACATTATCATCTCTCCATGAAATTACCTTTGCCTCTTTGTTAAAAAACAATTAATCATATATGTATGATTGCTCTCCATTAATCTATATGTTTACTCATTCACTGACTTGAATATTGTAGTTTTGTATTATAAATGTTAAAATTAGATTGTACAGGCCCTCCAAATTTTTTTTCCTTTTTGAAAATTATTTTGGTTACACTAGGTCTTTTGTATTTCCATATAAACTTTATAATGTCTATCAATTTCTCCCAGAAATATACTGATACATTGATTGAAATTACATTAAATCTATTAATTCTTTGTGTAGAAACTATATTGTGGTACATTAAGAAATATATTTGGTTTTTGTCACTGATTCCTGACACAGAGCTCCTAAAATTATTGGAATTTCCTGGGTGATAGGAGTGCCTTTTGTTTGATCACTCCAAAGTTTATGCTAATGAGGTAATTTAGGGTGGACCAGGATGGGCTGGTCTAAGTGATTAGAAAGTTGGAAATTTCAGCCCCACTCACCACCTTCTAACCTTTGGAAATGAAAAGAGGGGGAGCTGGAAATTGAGCTTTATAAAACCTCTTCAACAAAACGATTTGGTGGGCTTCCAGGTTGATGAACACATCAGTGTGATAGGTGGGCTGTGCACATGGGACCGACATGGAAGGTCCACACCCCTCCCCCATATTTTGTCCTATGCATCTCTTCCATCTGACTGTTCTTGCAATATATCCTTTATAATAAACCAGTAAATATAAAAAAGTGTTTTCCTGAGTTATGTGAGCCATTCTTGCAAATTATCAAACCTGAGGAAGGGTTGTGGGAAGATCCAAATTTGTAGATGGCTGGGCAGAATGTGGGTAGCATGGGTAACAGTTTTGCCGCTGGCATCTGAAGTGCAGGCAGTCTTATGGGACTGAGCCTTTAACCTGTGGGTTCTCTACTAACTCCAGGAGTTGGGGTCAGAATTGAGTTGAAGTGTTGGACCCCAGCTGGTGTCAGAGAATTGGAAAATTGCTATGGAAAACCCACATACATTTAATGTCAGATGTGTTGAGGAAAAAAATCTTTCAGATATCTTAACAACATTGAGTCTTGCGATATATCTCTCCATCATTTAGTATATCTCTCCATATATTGAGGCTTTCCTTAACTTCCTCCAAAAATGTTTTGTAGTTTTCAGTATCACTTTTGTTAACTTTATTCCTAAATATTTTGTTTCCAAGTATTCTTTTTTATTTTTAATTTTTTATTGAAGTATAGTTGATTTACAGTAGTACATTAGTTTCAGATGTATAGTATAGTGATTCAGTATTTTTACATATTAAGCACCATTGAAAGTTATTACAGATTAAGGGCTATAATTCCCTGTGCTATACAAAATATCCTTGTTGCTTATCTATTTTATACATAATAGTTTGTGTCTCTTGATCTGGCACCCCCAATTTGCCCTTCCCCCCTTGCCTCCTCCCTTTGATAACCACATCTTATTTTTTGTATTTTTGAGTTGGTTTCTGTTTTGCATATACACTCATTGGTGTTATTTTTTAGATTACACATGTAAGTAATATCAGAGTATTTGTCTTTCTCTGTCTGACTTTTTTCACTAAGCATAACATTCTCTAGGATCATCCATGTTGCTGCAAAAGGCATAATTTCATTCTTTTTTATAGCTGAGTAATATTCCATCATATATATATATACCACATCTTTATCCATTCATCTATTGATAGGCACTTGGGTTGCTTCCATATCTTGCTAGTATGTAGAAATACAGTAGACTTTTATGTATTGACCTTGTATCAAGAAACTTTGCAAAATTATTCAACTTGTAGCATTTTTGCAGATTCCTTATGATTTTCTATGCACATAATTATGTCATCTGTAAATAAAGATGGCTTTTTTTCTTCGTTTCCTATCTCTATACCTTTTATTTTTCTTCCTTTATTGCATTGGCTAGGACCTCTAGGCAGTAAAAAGTAGTGGTGAGAATCGTCATCCTTGTATTTTCTGGTGTTAGCTGTATGTTCTTCATAGATGTCTTTTATAATGTTGAGGAAGCTTCCTTCTATTCCTACTTTTCTGATAGTTTTTGTAATATGTATGTATGTATTTTTGTAATATGTTTATGTAATATGTATGTATGTATTTTTGTAATATGTATGTCAAATATTGTCAAATGATTTTTATGCATTTACTGAGATAGCCATATAATTTTCCAACTTTTTGGTGGTAAGATTGTGATTTACACTTAGTGTTTTTTGAATGTCAAACCAAACTTGCATACTAACAGTATCCTGTTAATAGTCCTGGATTTGATTTGATAATGTGTTGTTAAGGACTTTTCCCCTCAATATTCATGAGGTAAATTAGTCTGTACTTTTCTTCTATTGTTTTTGTGTCGTGGCATCACAACATCAGTTAAGATATGTTACCTTTTCCTTTATTTTCTGAAAAAGTTAACACAATATTGGTATTATTATTTCTTCATTAGATGTTTGATAGAATTCACCAGTTAAACCATCTGGGCATAAAGTTCCACTGTGGGAAGTTCTTCAACTATTAATTAAATTTTAGTAGATATAAGATTATTAATATTTTCTATTGTTTCTTGTATTTATTTTGATAAGTTTTGTCTTTCAAGGAATTTGTCCACTCTATGTTACTGCAATTATTGGAATAAATATTTTCATGACAGTTCCTTAGTATCCCTTAATGTCTGCAGAATTTGTGGTAATATTCCCTATTTTATTCTTGATACTGCATTGATAAATACTCATAGATGACCTTTTTTTGGTCAGTCAATCCTGAAATTTATCAAACTATCTAAATGTTTGAAGAATAAACTTTGGGTTTCATTGATTTCTTCATTTTTTTCCATTTGCTGTTTCATTGATTGCTATTCTTATCTTTTCATTTTCCTCTTTCTACTCTTTTTGGATGTTAATTGCTCTTCTTTTTCTAATTTCTTAAGATGGAACCTTAGATCATTTATTTTAAATCTCTCGTTTTTTCTTATATAAGCATTTTTAAAACGTTTCCCTCTAAAAAACATAAACACACAAATTTTGATATGTTTTTATTTTATTTCCATGCAAAAATATTTTCTAATATTTCCTTTGATTTTTCTTTGACCCATAGGTTATTTAAAAGTGTGTTGTTTCATTTCCAAATATTTGACGATGTTCCATATTTATTTGTATAATTGTGTTCTCATTTAGTGTCATTGTGGTCAGAGAATATACTCTATTGATTGCAATCTTTTTAGATTTACTGATACTTATTTTATGGTACATCATATGGGCTAGCATAATGAGTGAGTCACTTTAAAAAAGAGTGTATTTTCTTTTCTCCAATTGTGTGGAGTAGTCTATAGATGTCAACTAGGTCAAGTAGGTTGACGGTGTTGCTCAAGTCTTTTTTTGCTTACTGATTTATTTTCTGTTCTATTAATTACTGAGAGAAGAGTGTTCAAAATCATCAACTAAAGTTATAGATTTGTCTATTTCTCATTTGAATTCTGTCCATTTTTTTCTTCATATACTTGGAAGTTCTGTTATTAGGTGAGTACACATTTAGAACTGTCATGTCTACCTGATGAATTGGCCATTTATAATTTGCAAATGTCCTCCCTTGTCTTTGGCAATATCCCTTTTATTGAAGTCTACTTTGATATTGATATAGCTCCTTCAGTTTTCCCAGTACTAGTCTTTGCATTGTAACACGTTTTACATCCTTTGACTTTTGCCTATTTTTTTTTTATATTTAAAGTGCATTTCTTGTACACAGCATATAGTTGGATGCTGTTTTTTAATCCACTGTAAAATATCTATCTATTACTTGGAGTGTTTAGTACATTTATGACTCCATAATTAATGACGTGGTTGGATTTAAATTGCTATTTCTTTCATGTTTGTCCCATCTGTTCTTTGTTCCTTTTCCCCATTTTCTTTGGGATTAATTGAGTATTTTCGGTATTCAATTTCATCGTCTCAATAGGCTTATTATCTAAACCTCTTTGATTATTTTTATTGGTTTCTCTAGACTTTTACAATATGCTTATTTACCCTATCACAGTCTACCTTCAGGGGTATCATATAACTTTACATGTAGTATAAGAACATTACAACTATATGTTTCCATTTTCCTCCCCATATCCTTTGTGCTATTGTTGCCATACATTTCACTTATGTATATGATACAAGTCGATGACATATTGTTATTTTTATTTAAACAGTCAATTATCTTTTCTTAAAAATGTAAATGAAAACAATTGTCTTTCTATATATTGGACGTTTCTGACACTCTTTATTCTTTTCTATAGATTTGCATTTTCGTATAGACTCATTTTTCTTCAGACTGAAAATTTTGGTTTAACATTTAGTGTAGTTAGTACAGGTCTGCTGGTGACAAATTTTCTCAGCTTATGTCTGCTTGAAAATGTCTTTTTTTCACCTTCACTTTTGAAGGATATTTGAGCTGGATATAAAATTCTAGATGGCCAGGGTTTTGTGGATTTTATTTTTTCCTTTCAACACTAAAGAAGTTATTACAGTGTCATCTGGCTTGTATTTTTTCTGAGAGAAGCCAGGGATCATGTTTAATTTCTGTTTTACTATTTGTAATATGTCTTTCTCCTCTGGAAGCTTTTAGGATTTTTCTCTTTGCCATTGGTTTTGAGAAATTTGATTATAAAGTGTCTTGATGCAGTTTTTAATTTATCTTGCTTGGGATTCATTGAGATTCATGAATATGTAGTTTCATATTTTTCACCAAATTTGGGGAAATTTTGAACATTATTTCCACAAATATTTTTTTCTGCCCCACTGGCTCCCTCCTCTCTTTTGGGAGCTTCAGTTTACACGTATATTAGACAGCATGTTACTGTGCATGGGTCACTGAGACTCTGTTCATTTTTTCAGCCCTTTACTTTCTGTTTTTCATTTTGGATAGTTTATATGACTATGTCTTCAATCATTTTTTCTGCGGTTTCTAATATATTTTCAAGCTGATCTGATGAATTTTTAAAAATTCACAGATTGTACTTTTCAGCTCTAGAAGATCCAATTGCTTCATTTTTATAGTTTCCATTTCTCTTCTCAGTATATTCACATTTCCTTTAAATTCTTGAACGTATTTATAAGAGCTCTTATCTAGTCCTTGCCTGTTAACTCTACTGCTTCTGTCATTTTGAATGCGTCTCTATTGATTTTTTTCCTCCAGATTATGGACCACATTTTTCCTGCTTTCTCACATGTCTAGTAATTTTTTACCAGAGGCTGGACACTTTGGCTGTTACATTGTAGAGTGGCTGGATTTGTTTTTTGTTTGTTTGTTTTGTTTTGCTTTTGTTGGTTTGTTTTCTCATCAAAGTGTTGAGCTTTGTTCTGACAGGCAGTTAATTTATTTGTAGATCAGCATTACACTTCTGAAGCTTGTTAGAAAGGCTTGTTAGAGTGAGTCTAGAGTTGATTTTATGCTATGGCCCACATAACACTACTCTTAAGGTATGGCTTTTCTGGAATCTCTACTGAATTCCCCTTTATTGACCAAGGTCCCTCCACTCTGGTTGGTTGAAATGTGAACGATTCACAACTCTGTGTGTGTTCTGACAGCTTTTGGCTTCCTTCTCCACAGTAACTTTTTTTCTCCCAAGATTTTCTTTGCCCAGCCTCACGGAGTCTCACCTTGGGTATATGTAGGTCAATGTTCAGTCAAAGACTCTTAAGACACCTGAGGACTTCTCAAGATTGCTCTCTATGTAGCTACCTTTCTTCTGGTACTCTGTTCTACAAATTCTAATCATCTCAGTCATCCTTAAACTCTGATTTTTGTGGCCTCACCTCACCAACTTGGCTTTTCTCCACTTGAGCTCCCTTTTCCTGCATTAGGATTATAAAATTCCTCAAGGAAGAAAGCTGGGGTCGTTATAGAGCTTGTATTGTTTGTTCCACTTCTTCCAATCTGTCTAATGTTATAGTTGTTTAAGGTGGGAGAGTTAGTCCAGTACCAATTATTCCTTCATGGGAAGACCATATAAGGGACAGCTGAGAATCAATAAAATAATGATACTAACAGATTATGTCCATCAAATAAAATAGAATCCATGAGTCTCTTCTGATGTGAATTTTTTTTTTTAATAAGGAGAAAAGAAAGCTTCTCTTTAAAGTAGGATGTCTACTAATAAATGTATAAATAATGATAAAATTAGAAAATCACCATTTGGCACCATGATATTAATACTTAATTCAGCCAAGAAACATCAGTAAATGATAAAACTTGTGATAAATATTTGATGAAGCATAGGATATTTACATAGTTTCCAAGTACTCCCTTCCCCCAAATACCTATTAATTACAAAAGAAGAGGAAGGAACTTTACAGTGGAGAAACTTGACAGTTAACAGCAGTGATAAGTTTACAAAGCCGGTAATGAGACACATCAAATCATATACTACCTGGTAATATGTGTTATGGACTGCTGGGTAAAGGACAGAGGCAGGGAAGTCAAGTAAGAACCTATTGCAATAGTCTAGGGGAAAAATGTTGAAGCTGGATGTTATGGATTGAATTTTTGTGTCCCTCCACCAAAATTCACATGTTGAAGCCCTAACTTTTGTATAGGGAGATAGGAAGTGATAAAAGTTAAATGAGGACATAAAGTTGAGGCCTTAATTCAATACGGCTGGTGTCCTCATAAGAAAAGGAAGAGACACCAGAGCTCTTTCTCTCCACCTTGTGAGGACACAGTGAGGAAGTAACCATTTGAAAGCCAGGAAGAGAGATCTCACCAGGAACCATATTGGCTAGAAGCATAATCCTGGACTTCTAAACTTTGAAACTGTGAGAAATAAATGTCTTTTAAGTCTATAGTATCTTGTCATAGCAACCCAAGTAAACTAATACAGTATGAAAACAGATGAACAGAGCATCACTTATATGACATTCCTGACAAAGATGCTTATCCTGAATCTAATCATCAGGAAATATCAGACAAATCCAAATTGGTAAACATTTTACAAAATAATTGGTCTATAATCTTCTAAAACATCAAGGTCATGAAAGTCAAGGAAACACTGAGAAACTGTTCCAGTCTTAAGAAAATTAAAGAGACATGACAACTAAGTAGAACACATGATCATGGATGCTTTTGCTATATAGGACATTATTGGGACAATTGGAAAATGGGAATGGGGTAATTTTCTGATTCTGATAGTTATATTGTTATTATATACAAACATATCTTTTTCTTTCTTTAGGAAATACACGTGAAAATATTCATCAGAGATGGGACATAGTGTCAGCAACCTATTTGCAAATGGTTCAGGAGGTAGTTCTATGTACTATCTTGCAAAATTACAGAAGTAAGTTTGAAATTATTTCAAAATTAAAAGATAAAAATAAATACCACATCCCTGGGAGAATTTTAATCATCAAATACTTAATAGATGCTGATGGATTTGGAAAGCACTGCAGATTTAGGTAAGCTGAATTAGATAATGAATCCAATTGCATTGACTCTTGCTACATCTTTCAGAAGACTATTTGGGGGAGGGGTATTTTTTTTCCTTCTATTTCTTTTGTTAGATTGATCAAGTTTTCTATATTTCTTTCATTTTCCACTACTGATTCAGAAGTTATACATTCTATCATTCTGGTGTTTAGTCTTAAATCTTAATATTGTTTATTTTGCATCCCATTCCTTCCTTCTGGAATTATTTTTTTTCTTTTTTTCCCACAAAGCCTCAACCAAACCCAAAGGGAGCAATAAAAGGTGAGGCCCTGGCAGAAAGTGGTAAACATCTGGATACAGATCCTGGCCCCAGGCCTTGACACCCGCCAGTGTGTGGCCATGGGCATGGTTCTTGACCCTTCTCTGCCTTAGTTTCCTCATCTGGCTTAGCACAGTGCCTGGAGTCTAGGAGGTTCTCCGTGTGTCAGTTTATCTGGAATTGCATTTTTATATATGTAAAATTGATTTTGTATGTCAAAAACTACACTTTTAACAAAATGAACTACATACAACAGAACATAAAATGTGAGAGTACGTAGCAGCAACTAAGGGTGTTATTCTAAGGCAGCACTATACAATAGAACTGTAGTATGAGCCACATATCTAATTTTAAATTTCTTAGTAGCCTCCTTTAAAAATGTAAAGAGAAACAGGAGAAATTAATTTAATTTAATTTTTTAATAAGTTTAATGAACATCCATCATCCCATATAGACACAAGATTAAAGAAATAGAAAAGAAATATTTTTCCTTATGAGAACTTTTAGAATTTATTTTCTTAAATATAACATATATATATATAGAACAGCGTTAATTGTATTTATGTTGTACATTACATCACTAGTAGCTTCTTATCTTACACCTGGAAGTTTGTACCTTTTGACCACCTTCATTCAATTTCCCCTCCTCCCAACCCCCCGCCTCTGGTCACCACAAATCTGGTATCGTTTTCTGAGTTTGTTCATTTGTTTTTGAAGGATAATTGACCTACAGCACTATGTTAGTTCCTGATAAACAGCATAGTGATTTGATATTTCTATACATTTCAAAAAGATCACCACAATAAGTCTAGTTATTATATGTCGCCATACAAAGATATTACATAGTTCTTGACTACATTCCCTACATTGTCCATTTCATATCCATGACTCATTTATTTTGCAACTGAAAGTTTGTACCTCTTAATCTCCCTCAACTATTTCTTTCCTCCTCCCTAGCCTCCTCCCCTCTGGCAACCATCTGTTCATTCTCTGTATCTATAATTCTGTTTCTGTTTTGTTATATTTGTTCATTTGTTTTGTTTAGATTCCACATATAAGTGAAATCATACAGTATTTGTCTTTGTCTGACTTATTTCACTTAGCATAATACCCTCTAGGTCCATCCATGTTGTTGCAAATGGCAAGATTTCATTCCTTTTATGGATGAGTAATATTCCATTGTGTGTGTGTGTGTGTGTGTGTGTGTGTATATATATATATATGTATATATCACATCTTCTTTATCCATTCACCTATTGATGGGCATTTCTGTTGCTTCCATATCTTGGCAATTCTAAATAATGCTGCAATGAACATAGGGGCACATACATCTTTCCTAATTAGTGTTTTCATTTTCTTCAGATAAATACCCAGGAGTAGAATTGTTGGATCATATGGTAGTTCTTTTTTAATTTCTTTGAGGAATCTCCATACTGTTTTCCATAGTGGCTGCTCCAATTTACATTCCCACCCACAGTGCACTAGGGTTCCCTTTTCTCCACATCCTCACCAACACTTGTTATATGTTGTCTTTTTGATTAAAAACCATTCTGACAGGTGTGAGGTGATAGCTCACTGTGGTTTTGATTTGCATTTCCCTGATGATTAGTGACACTGAGCACCTTTTCATGTGCCTGTTGGCCATCTGCATGTCTTCTTTGGAAAAATGTCTATTCAGGTCCTCTGCCCATTTTTTAATTGTATGGATTTTTTTATGTTGAATTGTACGAGTTCTTTGTGTATTTTGGATATTAACACCTTATTGGATATATAGTTTGCATATAACCTCTCCCATTCAGTAGATGGCCTTTTTGCTTTTTGGATTTTGTTTTTAATTTTTATTGGAGTATAGTTGATTTACAATGTTGTGTTAGTTTCAGGTGTACAGCAAAGTGAATCAGTTATCCATATACATATATCCTCTCTTTTTTTAGATTCTTTTCCCATATAGTGTTTTTTTGGTTTTTTGTTTGTTTGTTTTTTTGTGGTCTGCGGGCCTCTCACTGTTGTGGCCTCTCCCGTTGCGGGGCACAGGCTCCAGACGCACAGGCTCAGCCACCATGGCTCACGGGCCTAGCCGCTCCGCGGCATGTGGGATCTTCCCGGACTGGGGCACGAACCCGTGTCCCCTGCATCGGCAGGCGGACTCTCAACCACTGCGCCACCAGGGAAGCCCACGTTTTTGTTTTGTTGATAGTTTCCTTCACTGTGCAAAAGCTTTTTAGTTTGATGTAGTCCCATTTGTTTATTTTTGCTTTTTTTTTCCCTTGCCTGAGGAGACATATCCACAAAAAGTATTACTAAGACCCAAAGAGCATACTGCCTATGTTTTCTTCTAGAAGTTTTATGGCTTCAGATCTCACATTTAAGTCTTTAATCCATTTTGAACTTATTTTTGTGCATGATGTGAGATAGTCCAGTTTGATTCTTTTGTAACTGTCCAGTTTTCCCAACCCCCTTTACTGAAGAGGCTGTATTTTCCCCATTGTACACTCTAGCCTTCTTATTTTTGTCTTGTTTAAGTAATTCAATTAATAATCATGTTAGAGAGTATCTGCATGTAGTTTCTATTCTATATTCTGGTTTGTCTAAAAATATCTTTGTCATCCTTGCCCCTAAAGTATAGTTTGGTTAGGTATAAAATTATAGGTTCACAATTATTTTGTTTCAACTCCAAAGACATTATTTCATTTCTTTCTGGCCTATGTTGTTGTTTGTGACAATTTGGCTAATCTGATTGGTGTTCTGTTGAAACTAATTTATGTTTTATTCTCTGGTGGCCTTTAGGATTTTCTCTGTCTTTGCTATTATGAAGTTACACAGTAAAGGCTCCAAGCGTGAAGCTTAATGGGTCTTTCTGCAGTTCTGAAAAGTTTTCAGCTCTTATTTTTTAAAATCTCACCTTGCTGTCTCTCACCCAGTATCTCTATCTTGACATGTGATGGAGCTTCATTTTCTATCTTCCATAAGTCTTAAGTTTCCTTTTATATTTTCTATTTTCATGATTTTCATCCTATTAGATTTATGTGGAAGCTTCTCATTCTATATTCCTTACCTCTTTATTTCTCTCATAATTGCTATTTCTTTCATATTTTCCATCTCTTCAATATTTTCCATGCTATTAGTCATATGGTGAAGCGCTTCATTCTGTCTTCAAATTTTCTTAAGTTCTCATTTACATCTCCTGTGCCTTTAATAATTTTTAGCTCTAATTCCATGGGCTAGATTCTGAAAGACTTAATCAGTTCAGTCTTCTAATTCATTGGTTCTTTTCTCAGCAGTGTCTGGTTGATCATTTATCCATCTGCTGAGAAGCTTTGTTTTTAATTCCAATAAATATTTTTATTTTTCACCCAGATGCAGAGAGTTGTGTCAGCAGTGATCCTCATTTGAAAGCAGGTTGCTATCATATGATTTTTACAAGGCCCTTACTTTATTTTTTCCCTTCATTCCTGATCTCAAGTACTGTTCCATTCCCATGGACAATCATTGTGCAATATATAATACATAGAATATAATTTGGGTGCCTTATGATTATGGACAAATAGCCTGCAGCAGAGACTGGCTAGATGCTCTTTAATCTCATTTCCACATCTTGAGCACTTCATTCTCCAGCCCCCTTTGCAGTTAAGTCAAGGTCCTACAACTACTTCTGGTCAATGAAATTTGGGTGGAAGCGGTACAAGGTAAAATGGTAGGCATGTGGAAGGGGGTGTGTGGGGATGCTGGGCTGACAAGATATGGACTACCATGAACACCCATTGCCTTTGCCTACATGTCTGCCTGCCTGGCATTCAGCCCCCTTCATATGATGGAATCCCCCCAGTAATGCTTTAGAAGACTACCTGATCACCACTGTATGCAATCTTGATAAGTCCGTCAACCAAAGCATCTTGCATTCACTGGAACAAAGCATGGCTGGCTACATAATTTGTGAGACCTCTTGTTCAAAGCTTATTAAGAATTTCTATATGGCAACAACAGAGAGTCGAACCAAATGCAGGGCTCTTCTAAGGGCAGGGCTGTATGAGACTTCCCAGGCTGTCCACTCAGGAAAGTCACCCCCAAACGATCAGACTCTCCCTTCCAAAAATGTAAATCTTGACCACCATGACATAGGTTCCGGAAAAACCTGTAACTAATTTCCCCTAGAGGACTCCATTGGTTTCTGCTACTTACATCCCCAGGGAATTCCTGATTCCTATCTTTTCCAAATCAGATTCATTTGCTTCTCTTCAATGCTATCAGCGCTATGCCATTTCCTTCCCTTTGGCTTAATTTAACTCTGGTCAATTTCTGACGATTAAAGGAAACAGTGAGTAATTCCACTTGAGTCCTCTGATCCTTGGTTCTCCACCTGAAAAATAGGAGTAATGGCATACACCTCCAAGGACTCTAGTTATAATTAGAAAACGAAAAACGACTGTGACGTGTACAGTACAATCCCTTGCATATACCAGGAGTTTACTAAATACAAGTGTTCTTTCTTCATCTTCACTCCCTACCAGAAGTAACTAAATGCCTGTCTCTCTGCTATTCAGACGAAAGAATTATCCATCTCAGACCTAGGTCGAGAAGTCAAGTGTTTCGTATCCATCAGTTATTATGCGAACGTCTCTTGGGTAGACCAAGAGGGGAGTTGGCTAGGGCCCCTGCCAAGTAGCAGAAAGGAAAAAGATCCAAGGGTGAGTGTGGTGGATTTACAAGAAATTCGGTTGCCCCGTAACTAAGCCCGCTCCCTAAGAGCACATCAGATTTCTTTGGGGAAACCAGCTCTTCCTCCATGTGTGTTCTCTGAGAGGGATTCCAGAACAAGCCTCCCACTCTGGAAGCCTAAGGACCAGATTCTAGCTCTCCCTGCCCTGCTCAGCCAATCAGAGCCTGTCTTCCAGGATCTGAATCTTAAATCATCACATCAGAGTGATGTGAGTAGAGAAGGGGGGGCTTCATTGTAGCTCCAGCACCTTAAGGGGGTGACGGTGGCCTCTTGGCCAGGCCGCCTCAATTGTAAAAATGCATCTGTTCTTCCTGCTTCCTCTGCTTCACCCTGAGTTGTCTTGGTTTCCACCCATTCCCAAGGCTGGTTGTAGGGCTTCCCATCCATTTCAGGAGCTCCTCCACCCCCCAACAAACACCCCATGATATCAAAGCTCCCTTTGCTTAGGACGACCAAGTAAGTTTCTATTTCTTGCAAGAAAGACCCCAGATTACTACAGAGAACCAACTCTCTGTCCTCCAGAAGACCCAATCTTGCATAGCCAAGATTATGCAAAGATCCAAAAGGATAAAGTCCAGGAATAGGGAATGGAGCCCAGGATCAGCTGCTGAGCAGAATCAGACCCCAAGTAGGAGGAATCCACAGCCCCACCTGGCCCTTTGCAGAGGTGAGCTCACAGCCTCCCACTGGAGTAGATATTAAGATCCCTATTCTTCAGAAAAGGAAACTAGACTTCATGGACTTAGGTGATATCCCAAGAGGTAGGAAAGCTAGAACTTGAACCAAAATCCCTATAAGATGTTCTTATGCCCATTTTGACAGCTGAAGGGCCCATATGTCCACATGAAAGGTAACTCAGACTTATTCAGCAACAGCCAAGTGCCAGGTGCTGCCCTTGGGCAAGTGTTTCTCACGTGTTACGTCATTTAATCCAAATAACTCAAGTTCTGTTTTTCTGTCTTTCCAAGCATTATGATGTTGTTTTTATATTTCCAATCTACTGTTTAAATATGGGAATATATGGTACCAGAAGATGCCCAGAGTAAGCTCAAATGGTTCTATGCTGTTAGGAAACCATCCTCCAAAGGAAGGCATGTTGTTGAGTCCATGCATCACATCTTAGGGGCCAACAGTGTAACCTCCATATGGAATACAATATATATCGAAGGACAAGTCATAAAAACATGTGAACTTGAAGCTGAAAGAGATCGTATTCAGACTCACCATAAAATGCAGCAATTGTTTAAAAACTTAGACCCAAAAAAGAACATTTCAGGGAGGAGTATTCTATCACTGACGTTGTTTGGAATTGTCAATGCATAGTGATAATTAAAAGCAAATTCCAGGGCTTCCCTGGTGGCGCAGTGGTTGAGAGTCCGCCTGCCGATGCAGGGGACGCGGGTTCGTGCCCCAGTCCCGGAAGAGCCCACATGCTGCGGAGCGGCTGCGCCCGTGAGCCATGGCCGCTGAGCCTGCGCGTCTGGAGCCTGTGCTCCGCAACGGGAGAGGCCACAACAGTGAGAGGCCCGCGTACTGCAAAAAAAAAAAAAAAAAAAAAAAAAAAAAGCCAACTCCAGTTTGAGTTGGTTTTATTTGTTTGCTGAAATTCCCTGAAGGCAATGCATCCCCTTCTTGCCTGCTCCCTCAAGCCCTGCCCCTAGTACATCGTTTCCATTTTACAGATGAAGGAAGTAGGCCTAGGAGAGGCTCAGCATGTGAAGTCACTAGTCCAGAGGGAAGGCAGAATCCAAAGGCCAGTGTGTACGGATGCCAAGCTGGCCTTCTTTCCACTCTGCCCGGCAGCGGGCAGGCCTGAAGGTGCAAAAGCAGAGATTTCTTCCTTCCGACGTGAGATGAACACCCTGCCTCTCCCCACCTCCCACCCTCTCCTTGCTGCCTTTGAGAGGGGTGCTCAGCGGAATCCTCCCAAGAATGCACACTCTTCCCGGAAGGGGGACGTGCTTCAGGAACACAGCCGCCCAAGAGCTGCGTTCGAGTCCCAGGCCCACCTTGGCGTCATTTCGAGGGTCCCCCTGCAGGGGACCTATCTCCCAGGTTGTGCCATGAGGCCACGGATGGGAGAGCAAGTAGTCAGTGGTGGCCCCGCGAGGGTCCGAAGGACCGACCCGTCTCTAACATGAGCGTCCGCATCTGCAACCTGCATCTGCATCCCGCGTCTTGAAGGATTCTCGCGCCTGCCATCTGGAGGGAGAGAGCCGGACCCGGGGCGCCAGGCCAAGAAAAGCGTCGACGCCGGAGCCTCCCGGGAGCCAAGCGGCACCATGTGTCTGAGCACGATCATTTACACTGAGGAAGCGGGTATTTAGAAAACAGGGCTGGTCCCAAGCACGCCATCTGTGGCCAAGCTTTCCCGGCCCACCGCACCATATTGTGGAAGGCACAGGCGGAAGGAAACAGCGGCCGTGGTGCGCAGTGTTTGTTTGGTTTGGGGCTTTTGTTGTTTTTTGTTTTTTGTTTTTCTAACAAATTCAAATGTGGCTTCCTCACTTCGCAAAGCAGGCTGAATGGCCCCGCAAGTCAGAGTCGCTGGAGGGAGAGAAGGATTGAGGCGGCGTGGGATTGTACACTGGCTCGGGAAGGTAAAGAAGCATCCTGCTCGGCGTACGCTGAGGGCTGGTGCCTGTCGGGCTCTTGGCTAAGGGCGCTATGTACATGTGTAGATGTATTTTATGTGTACATCTAATTTCTTTAATCTGCACAACAGCCTTAAGTGCTAGATACTGTTACTTACTCCATTATGTAGACATGGAAAGGAGAGCCCAGAGAGGTTGAGTAACTTGCCCGTGGCCACACAGCTAGAGAAGGTGGAGCCCAAGCCAGGAGTCAGGTTTAACCCGCATCCACCCTGGCCATCCTCTGGGGCCCTTCTATCCTTAAGATACACAGAGCTCTTTTCCAGCCCTTTCTGGCAACTTGCACACCTCACTGGGTCACTCTCTTTCATGTGGTCCTGCTGTATTTTGCTTAGGACACTGATCGAACGTGAAATCATCTTCCTTATGAATTTGTTGTCTTCTGTTGCCCTCACCAGACCATCCGTTCTTTGCAGCCCAGGCTGTGTTCCTCATCGCTGTATTCCCTGTAATGGGGGCGCAGGGCAGGCCACCCCATTACTCCAAGCATCATTTTCTAGCCCTCATTCCCTCTTCCTTCCCTCAGCCTCAGTTTCCCCATATGTAACATGGCCCACTGGTCCCTACAGCTCTGTCCAGCTCTAACCCCCTCTCAACTCCTCCAGCCCTGAAAGAGCCGTGGGCAAAGGGGTGATGAGAAAGCTGTTCGCTGTTCACTAATACAGGCCCCAAGGTGCCGCCTTCCCCTGCCCCCGCCCCCGCCCTGCCCCACACTTGCCAGGCAGCCACCCTTGGGAGGACCCGGCCCATTAAGGCACAATTATCTCACCACTGTTAAGTGGCTGCAGAAGCCACTGGTTTTGGGGAGTGGCAGGCAGGCTCTGCTTCTGGAGCACATGGTAAAAGTTGGTGCAATTAGCAGCGAGGGAACACACATTACTACTATTATTATGTTTTTCTGGCACTCTGGCCCTGTTGCGGGCTGTCTCCTTTCTTTAATTTCTTTTTTAAGGAAGGAAAAAAAATGCTCTTTGGGAACTGAAGCAAAATAAAATGCCAAGAATTAAAAATGCAAATTCATCCAAGATGTTTTCTGCCCAAGACAGCAATGGCCACATGGCTCGATAACATTTTAAATGTTAAAAAATGGGTAATTTTCAGTAAAAATCAAATTTGCCAGAGCCCGAGTTTAAACGAATCCCATATAGCACTCGGGCACCCGGCCAATATTCATGAACAACGAGTCCCTTCAGAAGGTTACATACTATTAAAATGAGGAGAAAACACAAACTTCACATATGCACCGCTGGTCCTTGGGCATCTGCAGAGCATGGGTGGCTGCATCCAGCTCAGGCTTGGTGATTTCTCTCCCTGCTCTTGGTTGCCCCATCTGTAAAATGGACATAAATAAAATGCAACTTTGGGCTGTGAGTAAGAATAGTAAGACTGTTGTAAAACCCCAATGTTTTCTTAATAAGTGTTGAACGAATACCTCACTTAGCAGAAGCTTCTAAGGACGAGGATGGGAAATCTGAGTTGTACTCCTGCCCACCCCCCTGTGACTGCACTGCCCAGCCAGGGGTCTGGCTCCTAATTAATGGTCCGCAAGTGCATTGAGAAAGGTAGAGGCCCTCGTGTGCTCAGTGCCCAGCCCCATGGTTCAGAGAGCACCCGTCTAGCCAGAGGGGTCAGGGCTCAAGACAAAAACGAATGCCTCCCCCACCGTCATCCTCCCGTATTTTGTGGCTCAGTTAGTTTCACCCACCGGGCAGGACGTGACTGGGAGAACTGGTCTTGCCGCTGGGCACTCCTGGGCTCAAATCCCCCTCTGTCTTTTACTGCCCATGGGACCTTGGGTAAGGCAGTAAAGCTCCACAGACCTCAGGGTCCCCAACTGTAAAATGGGGACCACAGCGGACCCCACCTGCCAGCGCTGCTGTAAGAATGACTCACAAATCTTTGAGCCTCTGCATGGCCCGTGGTAAGTGCGCAGGGCAGGAGGCTGTTCTAGTCTCTGTATTAATGTCAAAGAAGCTGCCACCCTGGGGTCCCTTGATCTAAGACGATTCCTGCATCTGACCAAGATGCTCTCCCTTAGACAGCAAGGTAGGAGGGGGACCAGCCCCCGTTCGCTGGGTCCTGGTCAGGACCCAGCTGGAGACACGACAGGAGCCTCTCCACCTGCCTCGGTTCTTCTTTCCCCCAAAGTCAGATTTGCTCCCTCTTCTGTCTGGAACCCGCCACCTAGCAGGTCGACTCGCCCAGAGCCAAAACCGGCTCTAACCTTGGCCTTCAAGGTCATACATGTTGTACCCACCATCCCCCTCCCCCTCCCATGACACCCTGACCTCATCTCCGCCCACCTCTCCACACAGGCCCTCTGCCCCGTTTCCAGCACACCAGTCACCACCCAGGCCTTTGCTCTGCGTCCTTTTCCAGAACCCTCTGCCCCAGGTATCTGCAGGACTCACCTGTCACTGCCTCCAGGTCGCCTCCTCCAAGAGGTTTCCCCCACCCACCTGGTTGAGACCGCAGCCGTACCTGCTCACAGCGCTTGTCAACAGTCGCCCTGGAACAACACCTATTTGGGGTCCAGTTCCTTCCTCTCCCGCTGCAGTGTGCACTGCATGCGGGCAGGGTCTTGGTCACCTAAGTTTCTTTGAAGACCGGGGTTCTCAGGGGAAAACGGAAGTGATCTGCCCCAAGATGGGGGCTGGAGCCCTCGGGGCGAAGGGACCCACCTCATCTCACAGATGGGGAAATGCAGGCACAGAGAGGGGAAGGGACCTGCAAGGCCACGCGACGAGTCAGAGTCCGCCTCCGTCTTCAGTTTGTTGATGAGCTAGTGCATCAGACAGACAAGGATGCAGGGTTCACGGGGTGCAACCACGGGGGAGCTTGATTTTGCCTCCAGTCGCCCCTTTAAAATGCATTCAGCGGGTAAAGCTCTTCTCCTGTTCCTGGATGGTCCTCAAAAGGCTCATGACTTTGCAGGTCACTCAGGCAATAAACGTGCTGTCGTTGCTTTAAGTCACAAAACACTGTGTCACTTAGGCAATTCAAAGTGTCTTGTCGTCATCAAAACTTCAGACGTGATTGAAAGTTAAATCTGGTCTCCTCCCTGGGCCTGCTGCGCCCTTGCTTCTCTCTCCCCTCTCACCCACGCCCCCCCGCCTTGCGGGCTCCTTCTTCCAACCCCTCCCTACAGGATCCGGCGCATGAGAGGCGTGTAGGAGGAAAAGAAATGGAGTGGAAAAGTCTAACCTGCTCGGCACTGTCCTTCGTAAGCTGGCTTGTCACTCTCTCCGCCTGGGACACGTGCAAAGCCAGCTCTTGCCACTTCTTCCTGCAGAGGTCACCCCCCCACCCCCGGCAGTCCCCTCGACCAGCCGGCTGCATCCCTCTGTTGCTGGTCACTTCTCTTCCCGGGCCCCGGGAATCCTGGGTGCACCAGCTTCTCCCTGCTGAGTCTGCTTTAGCTGCCCTGGATGTTCTCTGGGGCAGCCCCTGGCCACTCAAGGCTGACCCCCCTGCTGTGTGTGCACACCCCCCCCCCCCACTGGGTCCGTGGGACACACCAGTGTGTCCTTGGCTCTGGTCTCTGGGAGTGCAGGCCGATGTCACTACAGCAGCTCATCCCGGCTCCTCCCAGAGCTATAGCTAACCAGCTTTCCTTGCCTCAGACAGGAGTCAGACCTTCTCAGTGAAGGTCTCTCCCCAACAAGGTGGTAGGCTATCTGGCCGGTTGGTTGGTTGGTTGGTAGATTGGTTGGTTTTCTTTGAATCACCATCATTTAGCAGAGTACCACGTACATAGTAAGCCTACAATAAGCATCTGTTGAGTTCTCTCACCTCCCTATTGTCTCATTTGATTCTCACAATATCTCAGCGCTCTCCGCACCAGAGGAAGTGATAACTTCCAAGTTACAGATGTGTGGGCGGTGGATCCAGCCAGACCAACCTGGGGTCAAAACCAGAAAGTCCAAGGCAGAGCCAGGCCCTGTGGAGGTCTGCCTGTCAAAGGACTCTTACGGCTGATGAATGAGAGGAAAGCCTTCATGGCACAGTCAAGGAAAAAAATGAGGGAAAATAGCATGTTTGTTCCTTATTACTAATCGTGCGGCCGTTGGGTTTTCTTAGTCTGTATTTTTGGCCCACTGGTTTTACATAAGCGCATTACCCTCACACCACTTTGCAAACTCAGTCAGCTGGCCCTCTGTCCTGTGTCCTCACCACACACCACTACCCTCGCAGCCCGAGTGTCAGTGAGTGAATCCACCTATCCGTTGATTACCTCCTGCCGCCGGGAGCTCCCTACCGCCGCTGCCAGCTGGAAGCATGACCCTCGGTACCTGCCTTCCACTCACATGAAGGCTGAGAGCCTCACAGCCCCTGAGCCCCGTGTCCCCTTGGGCTGCAAGGTAGTGAACACATTGCAGGGAGGTAGTGAACACTCCCACAGACCCTGCAGGAAGGGACACCAGCTCCCCTCCCCCAGGGGACCCCACTGGCTTCAGTGAACTCCAGTGTCTGCAACTCCGCCAACTAGTTGGATGTCCTTGAGCAAAGCACCAACTCGCATCGTCTTCATGGGAGTAATAAGAGCGCCTCCACAGCATCTCGTGGAGAGAATGCCGGGGAATGGTTTCGCACAGAACCACGCATGTGGTGGTGATAACAGCCATCACTTTCTAGGCCTGATCGAGCACCAGATGCTTCTCTAAGGACTGTCCATCCTTCTCTTGCATGGTCCTTGCCATCAGCTCTAATGCCACCATCCCTACCTTTCAGAGGAGGAAGCTGTGATGCCCGGTAACTTGCCCAGGATTTTGCAGCTCGCGAGTGAAGGATCAGGGCTGGTACTGAGGTCCAGGTTCACAGCCACTGCGCTGCAGGCCCAGAAGAGAGAGACCCTGTGTCCAGCCACTGTCGTCACCCCTAAGCGTGGTCCAGTGCAGACGTGGTAGCTGCCGCTATCACTCTGACATCCTGAGCGGGATTTGTTGATGGTGTTCGGCTCTCTCCCCATGAGTCTTTCCCTGGCACGCTGCCTTGTAAGCTGAGCTTACAAAATCAGCCTTAAGAACACTGTTTCCCAAAGTGGAAATGATCAACAAAGACCTCCAGTGATGCGCTGCCTCGGCCCGGTCCCTGCCAAGCGCAGCCACCCAGCTTGCGAGCACACATGCTCACTGTTGCAACTTGCCCACCAGTTTCCCTCCCGTCTACCCCATTAGAGGATCGGAGACTAATCCTGTGCTCTTTCTTCTAGCACGCGGGTTCCCAGTGCCAGGGCCGCTCAAGGAGGGGAGAATTCGCTAACGTGAGCTGCTTCCAGGACAAACAGAAAGCTCCCGCCTGTCCATCTCCCACGGCCTGTGAGAACGAGACACGCTTTCTCCTTTGCATCGTGTGTGTGTAAGTGTGTGCGTGTGGGTGTGTGTGCGAATGCAAGTGTGTCTGTGTATGTTGGTATAGGTACATTTGTGAGAGTGGGAGTGTGGCTCAGTGTGCATTATTGTGTGTGTGTGTGTGTGCGTGAGAACGTGAGTGGCAGGGTGGGGTGTGGTGAAAGATCAGGAAACCAGGTGTGAACCCGGACACCCTGAAGAAATGCTTGTCTGCGTACATTCCCTGGGAAATTCCCTCTCCTCTCTCGCTTCTTTCCATCCATTCCCAAATCCCTTGGTGCCAAAAATCCTGAGTCCCTCCCAGCTTATTTGTGCTAAAGTAGAATTTTTATTTTTTTTGCAGTACGTGGGCCTCTCACTGCTGCGGCCTCTCCCGTTGCGGAGCACAGGCTCCGGACGCGCAGGCTCAGCGGCCATGGCTCACGGGCCCAGCCGCTCCGCAGCATGTGGGATCTTCCCAGACCGGGGCACGAACCTGTGTCCCCTGCATCGGCAGGCGGACTCTCAACCACTGCACCACCAGGGAAGCCCGTAAAGTAGAATTTTGAAGGGCAGAGATACAGGAAAGTAAATCTCTGCATGAGGTTGAAGACAATGCCCTAGGCCCACCAGCTGAATTGGCCCAGCAAACCCTTTGGGGTCAATCACATCACTCAGAGCCAGAAGGAGCCCATGCAGTCAAGCTGCCCCATGTTACAGACGAGGACACTGAGGGGGAAGGAAAAGGAAAGCCCGGCCAGACTGGGGACCCGCCAAGTGCCTTGGCACCTTGCTGTCTTCCTGAATCCTGTGACAGTCCTTTAAGACAAAAGTCTACTGTGCAAAGGAGGAAACCTAGGCTGCAGGAGCGACTTTACTTGCCTTTAAGGTCACAGAGCCAAGAAGTGGCAGATGCGAAGCCTGGTCCTCTGAATGCAGGCCTGTCTGTCCACTGTTCCTCATGGCCTGGGAGGCCTGGGCTGGGGGAAGGAGAGCCTGCTGACACCCAGGCCACTGCTGTTCTCACTCAGCTTCTAGCAGCTCAAGACTTGGCTTCTCCTTCCATTGGTGGCACAGTGGGGTGTTTTGACTGGGGCTGGGTGCGGTGGGGAGAGGGAATGTCTTTGGTTTGGAGGTTTTTACTGCTGGCTAGCTGTCTGTTCAGATTCACTCTGGGCACTGAAGACCGCCCAAAAGTCTGTCGTCGTCCCGTCTCCCTCCGAAGGGCCCTTTGGCTGGACGTCCTGGCCAGTGGAAGCCGAGTGGCTATAGCATGTGGGGAGGCATGTTCCCGTGTGCAGCCCCAGGCCCGGCTTCCCGGGACCCAGCCTCCCTGGCTGCCCCTCCAGCTCCCATTCCTGGAAAAATCCCCTCCAGGAGGTCCCTGTGCATGGAGCTTGGGGTCCTTTGAAGGACCAGGGACCACTGCAGAGGAGTGGGCCAGGGCTGACCAAAGGGTGCAGGCCCTTCTCTGGGATGGTCCCTGGTCTGCATTCTCCCTTCTCAGGCCCTGTGCTGCTCAGGCCTCCCCGCCTCTCTCTCTCCTAACTTATCCCTTTTCCTCTATCTTAGCATCTCTCTCTCTCTCTCTCTCTCTCTCTCTCTCTCTCTCTCTCTCTCTCTGTGTGTGTGTGTGTGTGTGTGTGTGTGTGTGTGTGTGTGTCTCCATTCTCGCTGTCTGCCTTCTCTCTTCCCTCAGTTTCTCTCTGCCTCAGTCTCTGGCTTCATCTCCATCTGACTCCATCTTTACCTCTCTAGGCCTCTCTTTCCCGTGGTAATCTCTCATTCGCTCCTTTCAGTGTTTCTACCACCACGGGACAGGCTTGAGTTCAAATCCAGGCTCCACCCCCTTCCTAGCTATTTGACTGAAGGTGAATCATTTTACCCCTGAGGCCCTCAGTGTCCTAATCTGTAAGATGGAGATAGTAACATCAGTCTCCCTGGATTCTTTTTTTTTTTTTTTACATCTTTATTGGAGTATAATTGCTTTACAATGGTGTGTTAGTTTCTGCTTTATAACAAAGTGAATCAGTTATATATATACATATGTTCCCATATCTCTTCCCGCTTGTGTCTCCCTCCCTCCCACCCTCCCTATCCCACCCCTCCAGGCGGTCACAAAGCACCGAGCTGATCTCCCTGTGCTATGCGGCTGCTTCCCACTAGCTATCTATTGGTAGTGTATATATGTCCATGCCTCTCTCTCGCTTTGTCACAGTTTACCCTTCCCCATCCCCATATCCTCAAGTCCATTCTCTAGTAAGTCTGTGTCTTTATTCCTGTTTCACCCCTAGGTTCTTCATGACCTTTTTTTTTCTTAAATTCCATATATATGTGTTAGCATACGGTATTTGTCTCTCTCTTTCTGACTTACTTCACTCTGTATGACAGACTCTAGGTTCATCCACGTTACTACAAATGACCCAATTTCATTCCTTTTTATGGCTGAGTAATATTCCATTGTATATATGTGCCACATCTTCTTTATCCATTCATCCAATGATGGACACTTAGGTTGCTTCCATGTCCTGGCTATTGTAAACAGAGCTGCAATGAACATCTTGGTACATGACTCTTTTTGAATTATGGCTTTCTCAGGGTATATGCCCAGTAGTGGGATTGCTGGGTCATATGGTAGTTCTATTTGTAGTTTTTTAAGGAACCTCCATAATGTTTTCCACAGTGGCTGTACCAATTCACATTCCCACCAGCAGTGCAAGAGGGTTCCCTTTTCTCCACACCGTCTCCAGCATTTATTGTTTGTAGATTTTTTGATGATGGCCATTCTGACCGGTGTGAGATGATATCTCATTGTAGTTTTGATTTGCATTTCTCTAATGATTAGTGATGTTGAGCATTCTTTCATGTGTTTGAGGAGGGTTTGAGAGGTAACAGAGGTAAAATACCAAGGAAACAGGTTGCAGTTATGCCAGGGTGAGGGGAGGACAACTGCTGAGGGAGGCCCGGAGCTGAAATGAGACAGGTCCTTCCCTTGGCTTGGAGCCCCACACGCTGCCCTCTCGTCGCTGGCTCTGCCTCTGGTCTCCTCTGGCTTCTCTCTCACCGTCTGTGTCTTCACTCCAGGAGGAGCTCCGTAAATGCCAGGCTGTCGTCCCTTTGCTCATCGCCCTCGTCCCCAAAGTACAGCCATGCCTGGAGCCCATTCAGCATAAAGCTAAGCCAGTGGGGATTTCTAGAAATAACTCCTTTGCCCCGTGGAAGGAGATGGTCCTTTATACCTATAAAGTTGGCAAAATTAAAGAAGACATTGTTAGCACCCAGCCTAAGGAAGGGAGCAGGGAGCATGCAGGCTCCTGTGTTGCTGGCGGGACAAAAGGGCAGACAGGATGTTTCATATCCTACTGTATGCTTTGTGCTGCACTTGTTAGTAAGTGAATGGGATAATAGCAGCGAATGAATATCACAATAATATTTTGATAAGGGAGTATCAAAACAAGACTTTTTCCAATTCTTATCAAAATAAATATTATAAAAAGATTTTTTCAATTTGATTAAAAATCTTGTGTTATACTTACTGTGTCAGTAACTGCCCTAAGCACAGAAAGGTTAAGTAATTCTCCCAGACACACACAGCTCGTAAGGAGCAGAGCTGGGATTCAAGTATATAAAACTATAATAGTACCGTATATAAAATATATAAAGCATATACCTAATTTTACATATTAACATACCGAATAAACATACATAAAAACACTTAGAGCATATATCTAATAATTGATATTTTATATACAATATATAATTTGCGTATAATTTATAAACATATATACATTTTTATATGAACATATATAGTTTTATATGTATAATTTATAGCTATTTATGTATAAGATATATAAAACATACAAAAATTTGCAAGTGAGAACATTATAACAGTATAAACTGGCTGGAAATACCACCTTGGAAAGTAGTGAGTTCCCCATCATGGGAAGTGTGCAGGCAGAGGCTAAAGTGCTGCCCACGGGAGCTGCTTGAAACGGAAGTCTTGTGTAGGGAGGGAGGCGCAGAGACTGTGTGCTCAGTGACCCTTGATCCTCAGTCTTGGCAGTTAGCCTGCTGGGGTGGGCTGGGGAGGTGCCTGTCTCCAGCGTCCCCTTGAACGATGGGCGGGCCTGAGCCCAGGGCAGACAGAAGAGCATCAAGAGCTGCCAGCCTGGACTTCTACGTCGGGGGTTTCAGGCTACCTGGGAACCCGGACAGTGTGGGGATGGTCAGCCTTGCTGCAGCATCCTCCCTGCAGGGGAGGAAACCGCTGACCATGACACCAGATAGGAACCCTCTGCCTCAAGGGCAACCCCACGCCAAGCTCCCTGCTCAACACACCAGCACCAAGGAACGAGTTCATCCCCACCAGATCTGCTTCTGCACAGATCCTGTGGGGATGAACACACAGTGGGGGAACTGGAGTTACGGAAATGAAACTGACACCAGCGTAGGGCAGGCTCTGCTTGGTACCAGGGCTTGTGAGAAAAGATGCTGGGAACTGCTGCTTCCTGGTTCTCTATGCTGCCCAGGGAGTCAGAGTCAGAAAGACCTGGTTCTAAATCCCAGCCCTGCACTCGTTGGTCTACATAAGCCACTTGCTCTATCTGAGCCTTACTTTTCTCCTTTATAAAATGGGATGACACTAAGCCCTACCTCGCAGGGTCGTTGAGAATGTTCAAGGAAACGCCGATTAGAAAATGGCCCCCTCAGAGCCCGACACTGCGGGTGCCCAGCAGATGTGAGCTTCCTTCCCCAGCTCCTGTGCGAAGAGGTATGAGATGTCTGAATAGGGTGGTCCCCGTACGGACTAGAATCAGTTGTGTTTCTGATCCCAGGCCCGCCTCTGTCTGCCTCGTGGAGTCAAGTCACTTCTATCGAGGCCCTTCACCTCTCTGGGCTTCGCTTCCCCTCTGAGACTTAGACCTCAGAGCTTTCCACGGACCGCCCCGTCAGAAGGAGCCTACGGTGAAAGAAGAAATCTTTGGAATCAGTGCTTAAAAAGCAGTACAGGGGAGCTGACTCCCAGCGATAGCTGAGACCCACTGCATGAGATGACACCCTGCGTAATGATCTTTTTCTTTTATCCTGACCTGATAGCAATTCTGAGAGGCAAGGGGGCATGGGTCCTATCCCATTAAAGATGGGGAAGCAGAGGCCCAGCAAGGCTGCATCACTCCAGGTGGTTGGGAACTCCCTTCTCTTGGCCCCCAGCTCAGTGCATTCCCCAACCCCCTTCTTCTTTTCCCCAGAGAGATAAAATAAAATCATCATCGTAAAGCCGTGATTCAGACACCTCTCTCGTCCCCAGCCACAGGTCCCACCGCCTCTCGAATCTGTCAGCCCAGCTCTGTAGCCTCATCCCAGCAGTCCTATGGCCACAGCCCTCACTCCACTCTGGGTGTTTCTGAGAGTGACAGAGGAAGACAGAGCTCCTGTAACACTGGAGTCCTCCCTCCCTTGCCCGCAGTCAGAAATAAAAGTCCTTACTCATTTTTGTAAGACAAGCCAAGGCCGGGAGTCACAGCTGGATGGGGGTTGGGGAGCAGCCTGTTTTTTCGGGTGGGGGAGGGCGTCAAAGATGTGAGCGCTGTGAAACCACCTTCTGTCTCCTCCCAAAGCAGTTCCTTATTTGGGAAGCTTTTGACTATGATCATGGCTCCATTTGCATAAGTTCTTGGGAGAGAGAAAGGACTCGTCGTGGTTCTCCCACAAGAGTGTGTTCACACCAAGAACAAGGGAGATGCCAACAGTGGCCTTCGCCGTCACCAGAAGTGGCAGCTGAGTTGAAGAATTTCTTCCTCTGGGCATGTTTTCCCCTGTCTCCCTGTGAACTGACTTCTCTCTAGGGAAAGTGGATCTCACTGTCACCAGCGCAGCCTCCCTGCCCACCCTCCATGCTCAGCACTCCAGTTAAAATCATGTCCTGTCTCTGCTACAGGTTTATGAGGCCCTGTTTCAAGGATGACAGTCTCCTCTCCGGGTGAGAACAGGAGAGCCGGGGCCAACTGTTACAAAACAGGCTTCTTGGAAGGAAGCCGGCGGGGGTGGGGAGGGAGACCCACAGTCAAACTAGGACAGCGTTTCCCAAGAGGAGCCAAGCAAGACTCCACATGATTTCAATCAGGGAAGGATACCCGGCTGTTAGCCACTCCACCTCCCAACCAGAACCAGACACATCCAGATGTCTGCATTACATCCTGTCTCCCCCAGGTGTCTGCCTCTTTCCACTGCTGGCCTTGCCTTGCCCCTGCGGGGCACACCTGAAATGCACTCCAGCCCTCACGGCTCTCCAAGGCCGGTCGTAATTGCTCAAAGCACTCACACAGGGTCGTAGTTTGCGGGGTATTTTATAGCTTTCACAGCATTGCCCATGAAGTGATGAAACAGCATAGGCCCTGAGCTGCTCCTGGGCTGCCGCTCCTGGGGGGACATTTCAGGGTGTTACACAGGAAGTGGCATGGTGGCCCTGTTTGTACTCAGTGGGGGATGTGTTTCCAGATGGAACGCCCAGCAGGAAATGAAATAAATGCCCCTCCCAGTCAAAGGAAGTGTTTAGAAGCCACAGCCACCAGCACAGCGGGAGGCAAGCCCAATGGTTTAGGGGCCAGGGCCCTCAGCTCTGAGAGCTAGGGAGCTACAGCAGCACCCAGCCCCTCCAGACTCCGGGCTGAGATACTGCTGTGTGCAAGGGGGCAGGTGATGCAAAGCTGAGGTCCAAGGGCAGACCCAGGCCACTGGCTCAAGGCCAAAGCCACAGAGCTGATCCTGATGGGCCCAGAGCCATCTCCCCAGCCCCAGGTTAGCAGGTCTCAGTGAGGACAGACAGGAGCCCCCAGTGGAGTGCCCTCAACCCCTTTAGAGCCTGTCAGAACTGCAGGAAGTTCTCATTCTGGACTATGGGTTTGGTCATGGTCCACCCACCCTTGAGACATTCTTGCTAAACCCCCAGATTGAGAGCCCACCCAATATTATTGTCCAGATGAGCAGGCCCCTCAGAGAATTCCAGCCCAATGGCCTCCATGGTACACCTTGGCATCCACCATTCTATTAGACCACTCAGACACTGCTGCTAAGAGAATGTTCTCCTGCTGCAGGGAGCATGGGCTGTGTTCTCTCTCTGCCTCACTGTCTGTCCTTGGTGGGCCCAATCCCATCCATAGACCACACCGTCTATGCCTGGTCCAGAGCACCTGGGCCAAATGATATCTGAGGCTCCTTTCTAATGGAATACCTCCAGGACTCTGCCCTCTGAATTCAGCTTCAAGAGGAGATGGTTTTAAACCTCAGGCTCAGAGTGAAACCCGGGGACAAGGCAAGTTCAGGGAAAGATGGATTCAGTCCTTTATCTCCAAGCAAAGGCACAGCCCAAATCTCCCAGGAAGCCCCCCTTATTTTCCACCTCAAGTCTTACACGCTCAAAGGAGCATCCGTCTTCTGCTTTCTCATGATCTCCTGTTCCCTCCCGTCTCCTCCTCCCTCTGCCTGCCCCTCCTCCATTACAGCAACCTCCTGCATGGCTCTGATAGTGTTCCCTCCCCTCCAAAATGAGCAGGAACTCAAAGGTTGTAGGAGGATGTCAACAGGGGTCAGATGGAGCCTGGATCTTTTAGACCAGAGCCCTTGACCTGGGGATTGTGGATGGCTTCGGGAGGGACAACAGTCCCTGTGTGTGATTGCGCCCCCATGCATCTTCCTGGAGGGCTTGAGTCAAGTTCTGAAAGTGTTCTGTGACCCAGAAAACCTCAAAATCAAAGCAGAAAAAAGGAGATGGAGAAAGTTGAGAGTGTTTGTTCATCCATTAGTTGGCCAATCATTCAGTACTACCTCTGGAGGGCCTGCTGAGTGCCAGGCTCTGTGCTGGGCACTGGACATACCCACTTTAACACCAGTGGAGATTAAAAACTGTTCTTGTGGTGCTTACAGTCTCCTATGGGGACAAGTGTTCATCAAAAGTACACAAATAAATGTAAAATGGCAACTCTGCCAAGAAGAGGTCCACGGAGGAGCCCAGGAAGTAGAGAGCAGCCTGCTACGATGGAGGTACAGATTCAGGGACTTGAAGACAGAGAACTGATAGGCTGATGCCAAATCTGAAAGCACCGAGAGTAGCCAGCTCAGAGCCTGGCCTTCAGATGGCTTGGTATAAGGAGAGCACTGGCAGAGAACCAGCTGGAAGGCCATGGCAAGTTACCCTATGGGGGTAGGGATGAGTGGCTCATTTGACAGATGAGAACACTGAGGCATGGAGAGTTTAGGCAACTGGAAAAGGTCACATGGGGTCCTGTTGCCACCTCACAGGGGCCTCCAACTTCCAGGCACCCCATAGCAGGCCTGGGGGAAACCCCAGCCATCTAAGAAACTCATCACCCACCCTCAAAACCTGCTCCTGCAGCCAAACGTTGGGTCTGTAAGCTCCTTGGAGACGGGGCTTGCAGAGCAGAGTGTTAGGCACATGGCAGGCCATGGAGAGTTGCCTGGATGATGAAATGAATCGTCAGAAAGAGGGTGGATGTGGTCCCATCAATGACAGCCAAGGCCCCCTTCCTCACTTGAGGTCTGGAGGTGACACAAGAGACAAGGGAGCAGCTTCTGTATCTCAAACCAAACCCTGTCCCAAAACCACAGGCTGGAAAATCAATATGGAGCCAAACAAATTAATAGTCAAGAGGTGGAGGTTAAAACACATAGCCAAGTTCACGTAGCTGTTTTCAACGAACAGAGCCTGGAAGCACTGCTTTTTTCATTCAGGAAATATGGCCCCCATCAGTTGCTGGAGAGTAATTACCCATTAGAGCCACAAAATGCCAATGCTCTGCTCTCTCCACTTGAAATGAGCAAACTTTTATTATTTGGAGGGAGGAATAAATTGCTCTAAGTATGACATGTACAAACAGCTGGGCTCTGCCAGGATGCCTGAGGAGCCCACAGTCAATAAACACCTAGAGGGCGTTAGGATGGGCTCTGAGAAAAGGCCTCCTCCAAAGAATTAAAGCCCAGAGGGGAGCTGGAAATCTTCCTCTCCATCCTGGCCCCTTCCTTGCCCATCCCCCAGCCAACAAAACCAGGTATTCAGCGTGGATTTTCCCTCCATCTCTCCCACCTCCACCCCCTTCCACATCACCATCTCTCTCCTGGTTTGCATTAGCAACCTTCCAGGCCTCCCTGGCCCTAGGCTCATCCCTCCACTCCAATCTCCCTGCAGGCTACTACACATGCAAATCCAACGGCAGCACTCCCAGCTCAAAGCCCACCAACGCCTCCTCAATGCCTCCAAATCAAGGCCGCAGCATTTCACCCAAGACTGGACTTATTGCAGCAACCTCCCACCTGCTTTCAGCTCACCAGCCTCTCATCTAAACCTCAGATAATTTACTGCTTCTAGGGCAGCTCCACTGGACAGTCCACAAGTGCCTCGAACTCAGTATGGCAGGACCAAACTCGTCACCTCAGCCCCACCCAGCCCTAATTGCCCTTTTCCCCTGCTTCAGTAAATGGTCCCACCTTCCAGCCAGCCAGGACCACCTCCAAGTGGGCAGTCAGGACCTGCGGTCTTACCACCCTGATCTCCTGCCCCACACTCACCCTCTCTCCATCAGCCTGCAGCCCAGCTTCTGTCACTTTCCCCATCCTCATAAGTTCTCACATGACCTTCCTGCCCCCAGCTGACCCACTTCTTCCTCAAGGCAATGCCAGCTGCTGTTAGAAATAAAAACCACAACTTCAGAGGTCTAGCATGATAGATCTTTATTTCTCACGTAGCTAAGGGGCCAGGGCCAGTGCTCCTGGTTACAGCAGGTGTTTTTTCTGCAGGTGGTGACTCAGGGACCCACGTTCCTTCCATTCTGTGTCTCTGGCAGCCCGCAGGACTCAGAGCTCTCTGCTTGGAGATAGTGGAAGAGCTCTCTATGGAAGAGCTTAGAGACCCAGCTTTATCTCCAGCATCCCAGCCCCTGACTGATTGAGAGCCAGTCACCTGGCTACACCTGGATGCAGGGGCTTCTGGGAAATGTAGTTCTTCCATGAACAGCCTCACCTGAGTCCTAATACCATATGGTGGGAGAGGAAGGGTGAGTTTCTTGGTGGTCCTCAGCCACCTCGCCACACCATCCCCCTCTCCACCCCCATACAGAGTGAGGCCAGTCCAGCGTCCTTGGGGGGCATAAGGGGTTCCCTGGACAGTGTGGCTCACCTCCTCAGCCTCAGTCCTATGCACACGTTTACCCTGTGCCCCCAGGAGGCTGAAAGCCTTGAAGGTCTCCGAATGCACTGGCCTCCTCCTCTCCACACCTTGGCACAGGGGAACCCTCTGTGGATGCCAGGATAAAAACACCAGTTGACTGTGGAGAGCAATGATGAACCTTCAGACAGTAGGCATGGCCCCTCCGAGCAGATCTTAGACCGGGAGGGAGCTGGATTCCGGGACATGGCCCGTGATGCTTTCTTGCACTCCTGGCAGGGCCAGGCTGTGGACAGGACATTAACATACTTCACTTCGCTGGGACCTCCCAGCGAGCCTGGAGGAGGGTCCAGTCACCGCCTTCCCTTTGCTGATTGGGAATTTGGAGCTCTGGAGGGCAAGGGGCTCCTTCAGCGTCACACACATTTGCTGAGTGGCTCCAGTGTGCTAGGCAGTGAGAACACAGGACTCATGGGCAGGGCACCCTCACTCAGCACCACCACCTTGGGGCTCGGCACAGAGCCTGGATCCCAGGCCCTCTCATCCAAGGCAGCCCTCTGGCCTCTGTCTCAGGGCCTCTGGGTGGGTGAAGGTCCATCCTCCCTAACTAACGGCCACCGGTTCCAGAAGGGCGGGCTGGAGCTGTATCTCCTCCCTGCTCCCTGAACCACAGACGAGCAGCGTCCTGGGACCAGAGGGAGGAGAGATCACATGCGAGGGGTGTGGCCTTGCGGTGGAGTGGGAGTTACACTCTACCAGAAAGCTTTTAACCTGAGGAGAGAGAGAGACAGGAAGGAGTCCTAGATGGAAGAATCGGGATGACAGGATGAAGAGATCTCAGAGAAGAGGCAGGGTGCAGGAGTCCAAGTGTCGGAGCAAAGAAGCCCTGGGGCCTGGTGAGGCTGTAGCCCAGGAGGCCGGGCCTAGAGGCGTCAGCAACCCCAGATCAGGAAGGGACTCTGGCCAGTGTCCCCGCCCCAGACCCACAGCATGGCTTTATCCAGAGCAGCAAGTCGGTCACCACCGACTTTGTGGAGAGCAGGCCAGGGAGCAGCTGTCCCCAGAGCTCCTAACCCTCCTGGCATCGATCAAACCCCTCCCCCTCAGGAAGTGAGCCTGGGCTGCTTGGAATGATCCCAAATCAATAATACATCTTAATCAAATAGTAGCAAATCTTTAATTGAAACCAATCATGGAATTGCATTCTTCTCCCTTCCAAAGAGCTGTGCTTTTGATTAGGCAGACAGAAGACAGCATAATTTCCCACCCAGGGACTCAGGGTCCTGCCCAGGCCCCCCCTTTTCTCTGCTCAATGGCTGAGGAAGATAAGACCAGTTGTGGGGACTGTGAGCTCCCAGGCAGGCCGCGGTCTGGGGCTGGCTGCGCTGTGGGGTTCCTTGTGTGGTCCCACAGAGGCTCCCTGATGAGGCCTGGCTGGAGTGACCCCCAGGAGGTGGGAGCTGTCCCCACCTGGGCTCCTTAAGAGCCCGGGGTTGGGTGCTGCTGTCCCTGTAGCCCCAGGGTGAAGGATGGATGAATGAGTGTCCCAGGGCCTGGAGGTGCCAGGAGGGCCTCCCTGGGGGAGTCTGCAAGCAGCTGGGAGGTGGAGAGCTGGGGATCTGGTGACTGCCAGTAACTGGACCCGGCCTCTGTATCTCAAAGCCAATGTCCAATCAAAGTGCTGTCATCTCTCCCTTCTACTCCAGCCTTGAGCATCCCGTACACAGGATGCAGCTCAGCATCTTTCCATGAGATGTGAGTGGGCTGGACTGAAGTCATCTACTCATTTACCAGAGACCTTTTTGACCAAGCATGCCCTTGGCTCTGGCTCTAGCAGGGCGACCCATCCTCTAGAGGCCTGAGTCCCTGCCCGGCCGCAGTCCTGGGCTCACTGTCTTCACCTCCATGGGGAACGTCCTGGGGCCGGACTTTGCGTGTATAAGCACTTTGGGTCTCCCAAGCCAGGATTCTGCTAGTTATCCAGCTCACCTAGCCCCCCTCAGGACCTCTGACTCTTGCCTCTGACAGTCAGGGGGCCCACCTGACCCTGTGGAGTGAAGAGTTAGTTAGCTCTGTGTCTACATGACCCACCCCCTCCTTGGCATTCCTTGGGAAGCCTCCCCAACTCCACACAGTACTGTAGAACAACTAATCATAGGTCCTGTCTCCCATCTATCAAAGGAGCCAGGCTGCCAGCGTACCTCACCCCTGGCCACAGCAGTTTGTTCTGGGACAGATATATGAGCCAGGCCAGTCACAGGCTTCTGCCAAGATTGCTAAGCTTGGAGGATGTTGCCCAGGTGAGCACCATCTTACCTGCCAGACGAAGTCAAGAAGTGGCCAGCAGAGCCGTGAGATGCATGAGGGAGGGGGGGACTTGGCAGTGTTGCTGGAGGTCCTGGATCCAGCTGACCTGAAGGTCCAAATGGGATATCTCAGTTACCGGGACAATAAATTCCCCTTTTGTTCAAACCCCTTTGAGTTGGGTTTTGTCACTATCAAAGGACTTCTAACCTGATCCTGATGAAAATGTCATGAAATGTCACAAAATGTGTGAGCAAATGCTGGACTTAAAACCACCCAACATCACGACCCTCACAGTGAACTCCAGGGTCACTGGTTCCCAACCTTGCTAAGGATGAGGACTCCTTTACAATGTCCAAAAACACCTCACAAAGCCTCACAAAATAATATCTGCACTTTTACTATCCCTGGGATGGTTGCAAAAACACACAAAGAAATCGCTAAACTCTCTAAATGAATGTGTGTTTTTTCTATATCAAGTATCTGCATACATCAGAGAAAAGCACACACACGCATGGTAGAATATTCATTATTATCAGTCCTGAGAGATGCTTGCTGGCATGTCGTGTGGACTTAGGCGGGAAGTCTCAGCGTCTCCTGGCCATCTCCCAACCATAGAGTCTCCCAAGTCCTCCAGGGAGAGGTTGCCCATCTCAGGCTCCAGGTCCCTGCCCTGGGAAACCAGGGGATCACTCCTCTCTTAGCCTTCTTCCAAGAGGCCCAGGCTTCCCGCAGCCCCAGGTCTGAGTGGCCCAGCCACCAGCAGTGTCAGGACCCTTTTTCTCATGCTTGTTTAAGGTACTTCTTCAGGATTCCCGCCTTCAGTTGGTTTCTGCCGGAGTTTCATTCCCTCCTGATATGCTCTACACCTGTGCTTCTCAGTTGCAGCAACAGATCACCTGGGACATCACTGGACGTCCCAGACCCAGATTCTGTAGGTCCAGCTGCAGCCCAAGAATTTTTATTTCTAATAAGCATCTGGCTGTGTCCTTGGCCACGTGATCTTGCAGTTCAGCCCCACAAACTTGAATGTTCCTAACATCCCACGTGCCGGCTTCATCTGTGCCCCTGGTGCCCCACCCACTGTGGTGATAGGAGGGACATACTTGGGCACTTGAGGTAGGGAAAATCACTTCCTTGTTGGAGTCCAAACAGGACATGGCACAGGAGCTTCCTGGGACACTTCCTGTGTAACATCATGAACCTTCCCCTGGAAACAGCTTGACCATTTCCTATGCAATACTCTGAGCAAGGGCTGACAAGCTCTCCAGGTCTCCCCACCCACTCCCAGACCTCATCTCTACTCCTCCACTCCTACCAACTTCTTTAGCCAGAACAAAACACTTTTTCAATTCCTCTGCAATGCCAGGCTACCAGCCTCTCTCTCTCTCTCTTTCTCCCTTCCCCTCTCTCTCTCCTTCACCCCCTTCTCTCTTCACTTTTACTGTCAGATTTCACCTCCTTGAGAAGCTTCTTGCTCCACACACCATCAGAGTTAACCATTCTGTCCGCCATGCTTCCTGACCCTTGTGCTACTGAGAACTTGCACAGAAGGGTGAGGAGCTGGAAGGCAAGGATGGCTCTTATCCACCTCTACTGCCTAATGCACTGCCTGACCTGTGGTAGGGACCCAGTGTCTGTTGATCTGGAGAGAACAGAGTGTCCCAGGTTGTAAGATAGGGAGTTTTAGCTTTTAGAGCAAGAAAAGAGCAAAATCTAACACCCTCATCATAGAGATGAGGCCACAGAAGCTCAGACAAGTGAGGGGACTTGTCTAAGGCCACCCAGCAAGAAAGTATCACAGCAGGGAACCAAACTTAGACCTGAGTCCAGAGAGCTCAGGCTTTTCTGGCTTTCCCAGGCTGTCCCTATGGAGTGGTATTTGCTGAAATGGCGTTTTAGTGTTGGGTCTCTGAGCAACTCTTCTTTCTTTTGATTTTAACTTGGAGGACACGGTAAACTAAGGATGGCTTGCTTGTTTTATCCTCTTTGCTTTAGCAGCTAGCAAGCTCAGAGCCAAATTTCTAACAACATAATGGATACAGGCTGGCATCTCATGGACTGGCATTTCTCTTTTTTCTTATCCTCCTGCCCTGGTTTCCTCCCTTACTAATTCTTTCCTCTTGTACTGTTTGTTGCACACCTCTAGGTACAAGATATAAATACTTGAATAGTGACGTAGCACCCATGGCAAGACTGGAATCAGAGCCACCCCTCTGGACCCCCACCCTGGCACTCCTCAGCATCTCTGAACCTCCCTTGCCCTCAAGGAGCTTACAGTTGTGGAGATATTCTGACCAAACCCAGGAGAACTTTCAAAGATCTCACTATCCTCATTTTATTTATCCCAAACTTTGGAAATTTCTCTGAAAACCCGATTAAACATTTTCGCAGCACACAGCACACAAAAATCAAAACCTCCCCAGCCGTTCCTTTTGCCAGTTATTCTGGGAGAACAGGAAGAGTTCAAGGGAAAGAACAGAAGTGAATTTCATTACCATAAGAAGACACCAAGAACAGAATATGATTCACAGAGGTCACTGAGCTCTGACAGGCACATTTTGCTAAACAATTACCTGTTTTGTGCATTGTCATAAACTACGGCATCTTCCATAAAACGTCCAAATGTTACCGAGGGTGGAATTGGACCTCAGGGCCCTATTTCCCACCACATTACAAGTCAGTAATTAACTCAGCTCAGAGGTCCCGGTCCTCCCTCGGCACCTCCAGGTTCTGCCTCTCCTCGCGTCTTTCAAGACAGCTCAGTAGCTCACAGACTCAGAGCCTCAGGACCGTGTCTGTAAAATGCTCCCCATATTTCCAGACATCACACCACCAGGCAGCCTGATGCAGTTTAATTCACCTCCACCTGGGGTCACCCACATGGCAAAGAGGTTCTCAGGGGTACCATCAAAGGAGCACACACTGAGATTCCCGAGAAAATCCTGTTCTCATGGCAATACAGGGACACCAGACCCTAGTTCCTTGTGCCTCCAAGAGCCTGTCAATGGCTCCCTAACCAGAGCTTGAACCCCGTCTCCCAGGAGAAGCACTCAGGGTCTTCCATGACCCGAGGGCTCCCTCATCAGCCACCTTGTTCCACATACACCTACACTCCAGCCCCACACAAGCACCGGGCCGTGCTCCAAAGGTACCACGTCCTTGACGTCCCTGCGCCTTTATCCATGCTGCCCATCCCCCACCTTCTCTTGACAAACTCCCACTCATCCTGCCAGAATCATTAACTCCTCCAACAGCCTCACTCCAATCACCAATCATTAGCCAGGTCCTCCTCCTGCATCTATCAAGCTGAAAGCAAGAAAAGCCAATTCCAACCTCAAGCCTTAGAAGGAGGCCACGTGGCATGGTGTCCAGAGCCCTCTCATTCCCACTCACACCACAGTTATGGCTGGTAAATACCTTATGGCTGGTGAATACCAGATGTACAGTCATGTACAGCAAGCAACTACTACTAAGTCACACTTTTTATCTGTCTGAGCTGTTTGGGTTCCATATCCAATTTCTTTAAAAAAATAATAATAAACTTGTTTTGTGCTTTAAAAAGAATTGTGCTATGAATTTGACACTGGCTCCTGGGAACGGGTGGAGAATGGCTGTGAACCAAGCTGCCGGAGACTACAGAGCAGGACGGGATGGCGTTAAGTAGGACTAGCCTGGGGGAAACCGGGAAGGGCATTTCGAGCAGGGGGTACAGTGTGTACAAAGATCCTGACTTTGACACATTCATCTGCCAAAGGCCACAGCCTCTGTCTATCTGCCCCTCTCTCTGGGTCCATGCCCCTTTGCCCTCTCAGGCCTGGCAGGGGCAGCTCACCACTGGTGCCAGGCCGGGAGGCACTCACCAGCCCGTGTTGGTTTCGTTTAGTTCTGCCCACAACTTTGTAAGTGTCCTCTCAACCTCTCCAGTCACCCCTTCTGAGCATGTCAACTGCTCCCCACCAGGACCCAGACCTACATCGCCCACAGTCTCGATTCATCTAGTCAACCATGGAGAAGAAAAGGATGCAAGTCTGGAATTTGTAGAGTGCCCACATCAGGCCAGGCACTTTGGCTGTGTCATCTCATTGGATCCTCATAAACAATCCTGTGATACAAGTGTCATCAGTCCCTTTTAGAGAGGAGGAGACAGAGGCGTACAAAGGTGAAGTGACTGGTCTAAAATAACAAGCATTTTTCTTTTAATCCTA
Source organism: Grampus griseus (assembly GCF_964374135.1). NCBI lineage: Eukaryota > Metazoa > Chordata > Mammalia > Artiodactyla > Delphinidae > Grampus > Grampus griseus. The sequence continues at coordinate 5,895,080 of NC_139018.1, read as the reverse complement.
GAAACATCTTTTCTAAACATCTCTCTCTCGCTGTGAAGTGACATGACTAAGGACCACTCTTGCTTCTCCCGGATTTATGTATACGGAGGATCTTGAATGATGGCCACTTAAGGTTAGTGATGCTTATTGGGGGGTGGGGCGAGTGACAAGATTTGTGGTGTATGAGATTGTTTTCCTTTTACCTTTGTACTTTTATATATTGCTTAAATCTTCAAAATAATGAACATCCATCATTTTATTAAAAAAAACAATGATAATTATTCTAAAAAATAGAAACTGGGGCATAGGAAAGAGTCAGTGGTGGGGGACACTTTGTGCACTCCTCTGTCATGACTGCAGGGCCGGAAAGGAGGGTGTAATCCCAACATCACTCTGATATCAGACACTGGCTCAGCTCACTCAGGACACCCCTCACATTAAAATGGGGACCTGGGCTGAAAGTGTGTATTTTCATCCTACTCCAAAGTAATTTCACAAAAATATTTATGAATTAGTAATTCTGTGACATAAACATTTGCTTATATCACATGCCAGAGTCATATATCTTGTTAGTGAAAGTGTTTCTGGTTCACATCTCAGGAATTAGGAGAATCTATAGTTCCTAGTGTATCACAAAGAGCCCCGTGACATCCAGATGTGGGTGCTCCCTCCAGAATATATTTGTGACCTACTGGAGAAGGTGATGTCCAAGGTCCCATCTACCCCAAGTGTCAGGATTCTGTGTATTAGCTGATGTAGATGTCACCTAGAGATGATCCCATCTCCCAGGCTAAACCCAATAAAAAGTTGGTGAGTGCCAGGAGTAAACTGAGAAGGATTTGATGTTACAATTGGGTTCATGGGGAAAAGAGCAATGATAGATTAGTCAGGTCTGCATGGTCGTGAGAGGAGGTGTTGGAGCAATAAAATCTCTCACCTGATTCCAAGTCCTCAGATTCAATCAACTTGATCAAAACTTTTGTTATATTAACTCCTCAGGATATTTAAAATTGTCTGAAATATTGCGAGGTGGCATGCTGCTCACCAATTCTCCACATTTCCTGCTCTCCTGGGCACATCTGAAGTTTAGGCATTATTTTTTTCTTTTAAATTAGCTTTAGTGAAGAATAACTTACATACAATAGAATTCACCAATCATAAGTGTACAATTTGGTAAGTTTCTGCAAATGTACACAGTCATGTAACCACCACTACATTCATGATATAGGACATTTCCATCACCCTGAAAGTTCCCTTGTGCCCTTTGGAAGTCAATCCCCTCCTCCCACCCAGTGGCCCCCTCCTACTCACTAGTCTGCTGTCTATCACTGAAGCTTTGCCTTTTCTAGAATTTTACATAAATGAAAAGCATTCATATAGAATCTTTGGCTTCTTTCATTTGGTTTCTCTCATTTAACATAATGCATTTGAGATTCATCCATGTTCTTGCACATATGAATAACTCAATACATTTTATTGCTGACTACCATTCCACTGTTTATCCATTCAAACACTGATGAACATCAAAGTTTACCCAGGGTTTTTGGCTATTATAAATAAAGTTAGGCAAAGCCTTCACGTGAACCCATGTTTTTATTTCCCTTAGGTAAATATCTAGAAATGCAATTGTGGGTCATACAGCAAGGGTGTACCTGACTTGTAAGAAACTGTCAAGCTCTTTTCCAAAGCTGTGTATTATTTCGCATCCCCATTAGCAATATATGAGCGTTCCAGTTGCTCTTCATTCTTGATGGCTTTTGTCAGTCTCTGTCTCTGTCTTTTTTAATTTTAGCCATTGACGGATGATGTTGTGCACGTTTTCATGTGCTTGTTTGACATTCATGTATCTTCTTTGGAATAGTGTCTGTTCAAATACTTTGCCTGTTGTTTTTATCTTATTGTCTTTTTATTATTGAATTGTGAAAGTTCTTTTTATATTCGGGATACTAGTTCTTTATTAGATAGCTGTTTTGCAACTATTATTTCCCAATTTGTGTCTTGCCTTTTCATTTCCTTAATGGGGTCTTTTGAAGAGCAAATGTTTTAAATTTGAAATCCACTGATTTGTTTGTTTGTTTTTTAGTTCACCTGCTTTGTGTTTTATTTTTTAAATCTTTACCTAATTAATACAAGGTCATGGAGATTTTCTCTTGTTTTTTGTTTTTTGAAGTACGCGGGCCTCTCACTGTTGTGGCCTCTCCCGTTGTGGAGCACAGGCTCCAGACGCGCAGGCTCAGCAGCCATGGCTCACGGGCCTAGCTGCTCTGCGGCTGGGATCTTCCCGGACCGGGACACGAACCCGTGTCCCCTGCATCAGCAGGTGGACTCTCAATCACTGCGCCACCAGGGAAGCCCTCTTGTTTGTTTGTTTTTTAAGTTTTATAATTTTAGCTCTTACATTTAAGCCTGTGATACATTTTATGTTAATTTTAAGGTGGGAAGTAAGGGTTGAGGTTCATTTTTTAGTATATGGATACTACCTTGGGACAATAGTCAAAAACCAGTATGTATGTATGGTTCTATTTCTGGACTCTATATTCTATCCCATTGATCTATAAATCCACCTTTATGGTAATACCAACAGTCTTGATTATTATAACTTTACAGTAAGTTTTGAAATCAAGTAATGTGGGTGCTCCAATTTTTTAAATTATTTAGGTTATTCTGAATCCTTAATATTTCTACATAAATTTTAGAATCAGTTTGTCAATTTCTACTTTAGAAATCCTGATGGAATTTCAATTAGTATTGTTTTGAATACATAGATAAATATAGGGAGAATTAATATTGAGTCTTGCCATCTATGAACATAGTATATCTCTTCATTTCTTTAATTTCTCTAAGCAGGGCTTTGTAGTGTTCAGTGCACACACATGCATTTTTTGTTAAATTTATTCCTTGAAATATCTTTTTTTATATGATTGTAAATTTTACAGGCATACCTCAGAGATATTGCAGGTTTGGCCTCAGATTGCCACAATAAAGCAAACATTGCAATAAGGTGAGTCAAGTGAATTTTTTGGTTTCCCAATGTATATAAAAGTTGTGTTTACGCTATACTGTAGTAAGTGTGTAATAGCATTATCTCTAAAAAAAAGTACATACTTTAAAAAATAGTTTATTGCTAAAAAAATGCTAACCCTTATCTGAACCATCAATAAGTCTTAGTCGTAAGATTAAAGATCACTGATCACAAATTACCATAACAAATTTAATAATAATGAAAAAGTTTGAAATATTGTGAGAAGTACCAGTATGTGACACAGAGACTGGAAGTGAGCAAATGCCATTGGAAAAATGGTGTCTATTGACTGGCTCAGTACAGGATTGCCACAAACCTTCAATTTGTGAAAAATGCAATATCTGTGAAGTGCAATAAAATGAAGCACAATAAAACAAGTTATGGTCGTATTGCTTTTTAAAATTTATATGACACTTATTCATTGGTATTTATAGAAATACCATTGACTTTTGCATATTGACCTTGTATTCTGCAACCTTATCAAATTCACTTATCTGTTCTAGTAGCTTTTTTGTAGATTCTTTGGGATTTTCTATGTGGAAGATAATGTCATCTGGGAAGAAACAGCTTTACTCCTTCCTTTCTAGTTCATAAGGCTTTTATTTCTTTTTCTTACCTTATGGCATTGTCTAGAATCTCACATATAATGATGAACAGAAGTGGTAAATGCAGACATCATTGCCTTGTTCATGATCTTAGGGAAAAGCATTTAGTTTTTCACCATTAAATAGGATGTTAGCTATAAATTAACTTAGAAAGTTTCTTTCTGTAACTACTTTGCTAAGAGTTTTTAATCATTACTAGGTACTGAATTTTGTCAAATACATTTTCTGCGTACATTGAGATGATCATTATGATTTACTTTCTAGTCTGCTAACGTGGTGAATTACATTAATTTATATTTTAATTCCTGGCATAAAACCCACTTGGTCATGATGTATTGCCATTTTATATATTACTGGATTCAATTGGCTAAAATTTTAAATATTTATATCCAAGAAGGATGTTAGTCTGTAGTCTTCTTTCTTGTAATATCTTTATATTGTTTGGGTATCAGGGTAATGCTAGCCTCATAAAATAAGTTGTATTATCCCCTCTTCTTCTATTTACAGCAAGAATTGGTATGCAATTAACATTATTTCCTTCTTAAATGGTAGATAGAGTTCACCAGTGAAGCCAGCTGAGCCTGGAGGGACTTTTGTTGGTTTATTTTCGTGGGAAAGATTTAAACTACAAATTCAATTTATTTGCTAGATATAGAGCTATTCAGGTTGTCTATTTATTCTTGACTGAGCTTTTGTAGCTAGTGTAGTTTAGAGAACTTGTCCATTTCATATAAGTTGTAGAATATATTGGCATTAAGGTGTTCATAGTATTCTCTTATTATTATTTTAATATCTGTAGGACATGTAGTGATGCCTACTCTCTCGTTCTTGATATGGATAATTTGTGTTGTCTCTCTTTTTCCTGATCAGTCTAGCTAGAGACTTACCCATTTTATTGATCTCACAAAGAACTAGATTTTGTTTTTATTGATTTTCTCTATTGTTTTTCTTTTTTCTATTTCAGTGCTTTCTGTTCTTATCTTTATTCCTTTTTTCTGATTACTTGAGGTTCCGTTTGCTCTATTTTTTCTAGTTTCTTAAAGTGGAAGATTGTCACTGATTTGATAACTTATTTTCTTATATAAATATTTAGCGCTGTAAATTTCTCTTTAAGCACTACTTTAGCTGTGTCTCACAAATTTTTATGTTTTGTTTACATTTTTATTCAGTTCAAAATATTTTTTAAATTTTCTTGTGATTTCTTCTTTGATGCATGAATCATTAAGCGTGATATTTACTTTCCAAATATTTTGGGAATTTTCCAGATCTCTTTTTGTTATTGACTTCCAGTTGAATCCTACTGTGATCAGAGAACATTAGTATGATTTCTTACCACTAAAATTTATTAAGACTTGTTTTTATAACCCAGGATATTATCTGTCTTAGTGAATGTTCCTTACGTTCTTTAAAAAAATGTGTACTTTGCTTTTGTTGTTGAAGTGTTCTATAAATGTCAATCAGGTTGAGGTGATAGTGTTGGTTGGTAGTAATGTCTTCTACAACCTTTTTCATTTTCTATCTATTTGTTCTATCAAGTATCAAGAAAGGAGTATGAAATCTCCAATTGTAATTGTAGATTTGTCTATTTCTCTTTTTAATTTTTTCAGGTTTTCTGAACATAAAATTCTATTATTATATACATATGCATTTAGGATTATTATACCCTCTTGAGGGTTATCATGGTCCCTTTTATAAGTGATGCTCAACTTTTTTGTCTGAGGCCCACTTAGTTGGAGCAAATGATCCTGAAGTTCATTACCCTGCCCATTCCCATTTTCCAAAGTAATTACCAAGATAAAAAAAGATTAACAAAATGAAAACCTAGAAGCTATTCCACCAGTATATTTACCAATGTGAGACTAGAAACCATTGAAAACGACTTGAATTCAAGACCACACTGATAATTCACTAATAACAAAGTGTCCCTACCCAAAACTAGGGAAATTTCAACTCTTTATCTATGTATTTGATCTACTGTAATTTTGCGTCAATGTCAGGAAGTTGGGTTCCTTGATGGAATGCTAAAATAAAGTTCTTAGTAAACTCCGGTAATGCACTAAATTTAATTTATGAGAACTATATTTGTTAACTTTGAATAACTCAATGAGTCATTGCTAAGTAAACATCAGCCATGCATAACAACAAAAATAAATGGGCTTGTGCATCATTCACAACTATGAACTGGACTCAGAATGTACATTTCTAATTAGTTTGTGACTTTCCAGGAATCCCTTGCTTCCCACCAGTGTGCGGTGGACCACACACTTAAAACCACAACTCCATGCAAGGATTCATTAGAGAAACTGCTTTCAGATTAAAGTACCAGGAAACACTCTGCTTCCCCTGAAGCAGTACAATGGGTTCACACTGATGACTATACTCATTGTATCCCTTTTCTCTTTGACAGCCAGGAAGCTTGGAGCCAAACTTTCAAATTGCCTTGCGTGTTTTCATTCTCACTTCTTTTATTTAAAGCAGAATTTGCCCTAATCGTATTATTCATACCGTTCTGATTATTAAACATTGCTCTTATCAGCCATCTCTTTATCTTTTTTCTTATTTGTGTGTGTGTTGAACAAAGCACTGACATGAATAAATAAATGCATGACTCTCTGTGGGTCGCTTCAGATATTCCCACCATCCTTGAATGCAAAACTCCGACCCCAGCTTTGCATTCTGCTAGTCCCCTCCGGCCCCTTCCAAGCTGCTAAAAATACCCTTGCGTACTTAACTCTTTTAAGATAGAGGAGAAACAAAGTCAGCTCCCTGCCAGCCATCCCAGCATAAGAACATCCCAGAATTGCAGACACGGCCAGGGCCTGGTGGGCATGCGATGACTGAGAAATGAAAAGCAATCCTGGTCACATGGCATCGCAGTGGAAGCCAGGGGTTGCCTTGTGCATTCTGCTAGAGCAGTTACCGGGGTGTGGAGTCCCGGCGAACATGACATTGTAATCTCAGTTATGTTTTATTTATGGGGAGTGGTGGCACATCGAGGGTGTGTTAACAAACAAAGATGATTGCTTCTGAGCCACTCTCGTCCTGAGGTAATTAACACAAAGTAATGCACCAGTTGGGGGATTCAAAGAGCCAACAACATTTTCCATAGGAAAATGATCGGCAACACCCAGGCCAAAAGGGTGGAATCTGGAGAAGTGAGGAAGTGTTTTATCTCTGCTTAAAGATGCCTCATTAAAAGGCACTGGCATAAATTATCCTTCCTTTTTTAAAAAAAATCCATATAACGTTAAGAAAACTACAGAGTATAAAATGTCAGGGACAGAGATGTGTGGATTTGCAGCTGTTGGTGAAGTGGGCCAGGGGCTCCTGGTGTATCTTGCATAGCATAAATTAAAAATATTGACTGCAACCCAAATAGCATTTGCAATCAACGCAATGTGGCAATGTGTTATGCAGACCATTTGCTTTTAAAAAAATTAAAATATGAATCAAACTTGGATGACAAAGAAGTTCAACTTGGGAAAAATCAAATACATCATCAAAAGGTCACAATTCGTAGACAAATTGCTGTTAAAATTTATGACTTGTTTGCAAAATGTACTGTTGATCATTGGTAACTGCTAAATGCTTGGGCGCCTTCTGACAAAATAAATAAATAAATAAAGCACTCTGCATTCATTAGGGGGAAAAAATATGAAAAACTACCTGGGATGCTAATACCTAGCTGAGGGAGGGTAGAGGTTGAGGCTGCTAGTCTGGGCGAAGCAGAGGAGGAAGGACTCAGGGACCTCAGAACCCAAAAGCAAAGAGGAATGAGCGTCAGCCAGGCTGACTCACGATCACTCCTTAGGAGGATCTGAGATGGCCAACTGTCTAAAAATCACAAAAATCAGAGCATCTAAACATTAACCAGCAAGGTTCCTGAGGCCCCAGAAGACGTGCTTAGAGATTCTGTGCAATTCTAAGCTTCCCGAGGGCCCCAGCTCTGACCCTCATCTGTGCCGGGTTCTCCAACCTCATTACCTACACATCTCTGAACTCCCTGGTGGCAGAGGCCACGCCCAAGTCAGATGGGCCCCTCCAGTGCCCAGCAGAGCACCCAGCACTGAGCAGGGCAAACTGGAGGGCTTTATGGTCTCTCCCCAGCATCCCTTCCACCTTTCTTGCACTGGGCAGCAGCTACAGATCTAGGGTAGGGTAGAAATGCGCCCCCAGCATCCCAGTCCTACGCCCCTGGCCACCCTGATTGGTTTAGAAAACCAGGATTAAGCCAGTTGGCACATGGCTTTCTTCTGGCCAAGGAATTGGTTCAGAAATAGCCGTGCAGTCCATTTCAGGCCAATGAGAAGTGAGGCAGAGTTGGCTGGGGAATTCTAGGAAAGGGGGTTCCTCCCTCTTCTGAGAGAGCCCCTAGAAACCTGTACCCTCACTCCTCGGGACCATGTGAGGATAGGAAATGGAATAGAAGGAGATGAAACGGGGAAGGTACGCTGAACCCAGCTATGAAGGATTAGAACGCCATGCTGAAGCCTCCGCAGCCCCCCCTAAAGTTAGGTTGGGGCCATGTCATTGCTTTCTGGCCAAGGGGATGGGGACAGAAGTGATACTCACCACTCCCTGTCCTGATCCAGTAGGACACCTGCGTGTGACTCTCCATATTTCCCAGTACTGATGGCTCAGCACAGAGGATCCAGCAGAGACCCCCGAGGAGACTCTGCTCAGCTCCATCCAACAGAACTTTCTGTGACGGTGGAAATGTCCTATGTCTGTACTGCCCAATATGATGACCACTAGCCACATGTGGCTACTGAGCCCTTGAAAGGTGGCCAGTGCAACTGAGGACCTGAATTTTTAATTTTATTGATTGTTAAAATTCACTTGAATTTAAATAGTTTCTGGTAGCTACCATATTGGACAGCACAGTTCTAGAAGATGGCAGCAAAACAAGACAGAAGGGGCTGGAATTCCTGACTCTCTCCATAGGAAGCTGCCCATCATTCACTTTATGGGACTGTGACATTAACAAGAAATCAACCTTCATTACATTGAGTCATTGGGATTTTGAGGTTGTGCCAGCAGAAGTGTGAATGATCCTGGCTGACTCACTGGTGCCTATTGGGTGTTGACTCAGTGCACCGTGCTGAGCACTTTGCATGCCGTACCGCATTCAATCATCCCAACAACTGAAGGAGGTGTGTAGCATCATTACCCACATGTTACAGATGAGGAAACTGAGGTGTCAGGTGGTCATACATATGGAAAGAGGCTGAATGGGATTACAACCCAAGACATCTGGCTTCAGAGCCCCTCCAAGGTTAAAACCAAGGAATCCATGAGGGATGTTCTTGTCGGGACCCAGACGGAAGGCAGTGGCTACATTGGAGATGAACCCCAAAGAGTTCTATAATCTAAGGGAGCTCAGACAAGAAGACCCCTTGGCAAAAGAGGCACCAGGTACCTGGTGGTCCTGTTCCTAGCTCTGAAATCCTCCTTGCCATGCTGCTTTGACAGTGCCTCTGAGGGGAGGGTAGCTGATTCCCCAGGGTTCTGTACCCCCCCACACACAGATGGGTGTTCCCCCCACTGAGCACAACGGGACACCTCCTCCTTCCTCAACTCATAGCCCTCCAGGACCCAGGATGCTAAAAGCTACAGGGGACCATGCCAGGGCCTATGTGCCCATAGGTGAGAAAGCAGCACATGGTCTGGGGTGCAGGAGGTCCAGGAGACGGGGCAGGAGAGGATCTCGAATCATACATCCCATAGGACATGGATGGGAGGGGACACATATTCCTGAAGGCGGGGACAGCGTGGAGAAAGGCCAGATGTCTGGGAAGAGCTTGCAGTGTTCACAGGGGCAGGAGGCTTCCTCTGAGGGATGTGCTGTGGCAGGTGAGGTGGACTTGGGGTTGCCATCGTTCATTTGGTTGTTTATTTAATACATCCATCATTTTCTGATATATGTCTAGGAGCATAAGTCCTTCAGAGCCTTCCTCATGCATCACCTCATCAATCTTCCAACCGTGCTGTGAGGACCATACATCCACCCCGTTTGCACAGAAGGAAGCAGGCTGAGAAGTGACGGGACCCGTCCAGGGTGAGGCCTCAGAAAAAAACGTGGAACCAGGAGGCACCAGCTGACGGGGGCAAGGCCAACTCCCCCTTGCTTCTCATCGGCCTGAAATGGACCGCACCAGCTCCGGAGACTAGCACTCATTTAACCCACACAGGGCTTCTCGCATGTGAACCTCCCCAAAAACCCAGCATCAGAATCTCTCAGGATTTATGTTTAAAATGCATACTCCATATTACTCAGCCACAAAAAAAGAATGAAATAACACCATTTGCAGCAACATGGATGGACCTAGAGATGATCATACTAAGTGAAGGAAGTCAGACAGAGAAAGACAAATATCATATGATATCACTTATATGTGGAATCTAATTTTTAAAATATGATACAAATGAACCTATTTACAAAACAGAAAGAGACTTACAGACTTAGAAAAGAAACTTATGGTTACCAAAGGGGAAACGTGGTGGGAAGAGATAAAACACGAGCTTGGAATTAACATACACGCACTACTATATAAGATAGATAACCAGAAAGGACCGACTGTATACAGGGAACTCTACTCAATATTCTATAATAACCTATATGGGAAAAGAATCTGAAAAAGAATGAATATATGTATATGTATAACTGAATCACTTTGCTGTACACCTGAAACTAACACAACATTGTAAATCAACTCTACTCCAATTAAAAAATGCATATTCCAGGACCCAGACCTGCAGACTCGGAGTCTCCAAGCAGCATGAGCTGGAAATCTGTATTTTAAATACAACCTCCATGCATGATGCTTCTACTAGTTAAAGTGTGAGAACCAGCAGACTAATCAGGTTTTGGGGGCTCCACATCTTCAGGGAGCCTGTGGGACTTTCTCCAAGAGGCAGCAGCCTCTGGACAGGGTCACTGGTCCCTAGAGCCCTCAGGATGACCTGGGTGGGTGCCACACAGCATCTTCGCCCAGAAGATGCTCGCCAGGGTGGGTGCACTGGGTGTGCAGCGCAGGGGAGGGAGGAAAGGATCAGAGATGAAAGAACAGAAGGAGAGACGGAGGCGAGTGAGACTCAGTGATGACAGACAGACAGACAGAACGAGAAAGTGGAGGGAGAGGGAGGGGAGGGAGCATAAGAAAGACTAGAAGACAGAGGAGATGGTGCAACGTGACGGCTGCCATCTGCCAGGTCTCTGGCCCCTCCTGCGAGCGGGGGCCGGCCAGGCCGGATCAGCGCCCCACCTCCGGAGAAGCGCCCACCCCACATGCCAGCCACCCCCTGCCCAGCTGCCTGGCACTCAGGGCTGGGGCAAGTGGGTGTTTCCATGAGTGTGCCCGGCAAGGCTCCCCCAGACACACACATGGTGGGGGGTGCAGTGATGGAGCCAGCCTTCCCGAGTCCAATCCCAATGGCGATCCGGAGGCTGCAGGTCATCTGCAGACTGCAGGGCGTCACGGGTGGGAGGCAGGGGGCAAGGAGGCTGGAGTGGTGAGGGGTGAGGTCCAGGGCTTGCTGGGAACATGGGACCACAACCAGAAAAGGTAAGGGAAAGCAATGGAATTTTGTTGGGCACCTTGCTTGTACCAGGGGCCTTGGCTACCTTTTACTATTTGAGCCTCACAACTCTGCAGTGAAGAGATCTTGTCCCCATATTACAGATAAGGAAACTGAGGCTAAGAGACTACAGACCCCAGGTATTTAGCTGGTAAGAAGCAGAGCCGAGATTCCTGATCAGTCTCAAGTGCATCCAATTCTAAATTCCATATTCTTTCCACTGCACAAAAGTTTCTAAGTTCATAAGGAGACAAAGAACAGTACAGGAGATTTTGAAAACAGTGCAAGTTGGCAATACCAGAGCCATCACAAGGCAATCATGACCAGTCATAGACAGGCATGTTTGGGAGTCTGGGGGAGAGAAGAGTAGCTTCAGCACAATGTCTTGGGAAGGCTCCATGGGGTGAAGGGAGTTATCTACTTATTTATAATTCTCTATCTCACCATTTTCTAAAAAGTATTGAAGAGGTTACAATAAGATCACATATACAATAAAGCTGTCAAAATAGAAACTCAAAAATAATATAGAAGAAGGAATATTTTTTTCGACATCACTACAGCAATCGAAGGAGGAATATTTTTTTTTAAATCTCAAACTATGTGGATGCCGTGGTTGAACACTAAATTTACACGGAGCTTCCTGGCAGTTGTGGCAAAAAGGGAAATGCAGCAAGTTACATGATTCAAATACAAGATGAGCTATATGGACTTATCAAAAGAGATGTTTATTTCTCAATGCTAAGTCCTAGAAATCAGGGATAAGAGTTCCAGAAGGATAAAATATCACAAATTCTTGTTATACACTCAGACACACACATATATATAACTACATATATAAAACATGTGTGTATATAACAATATAGTTGTGTAATTACACAGTTATACAACCATATAACTATACAAGTATAGTTGTATATAAAACTTGTATATGTAACTCTATATACTCTTCTAGTTATATATATATGATTGTAAATACAGTATATAACTATATAGTTATATATACAACTGTAGCAATAGAGCTAAATAGTATATAGTTATATGGTACATAGTTATATATAGCATGTGCCTGTGTGTGTGTGTCTAAACCCAAAAGAAAGGGAATCCTTCCTGTAATAAACCATAATGGAAAAGAATATGAAAAAGAATATATATATATATGTATAACTGAATCACTATGCTGTACACCAGAAACTAGCACAACATTGGAAGTCAATTATAAGTTTAAAAAAAAATTAAGTTGCATGTACCTAATAAAAAAAAAAAAGGGAATCCTGGAAAGAAAAAGGAATCAAAGCCAGAGTAGTGAGAACTGACTCCACAGCTCATGGGTTGCAGACCCACAAACAGAACCTGGAACTAGGGACTGGAGTTCTGGCATCAGTCCCTGTGGTGCTGGGCACGTAGACTGGATCCTTCTATATAAAGCCTGGATTCTGAAGAGCTGCTCTGTTGGCAAAAACAGGACAAGAAACATTATACCCACTGGAATGTAGTAAAGAAGTGTGTGGCCTCTCTGGGCCTTAGGTGGAAAAAAGTGCTGGGGCCAAGCATGTGTGGGATCCAGGTTTACACTCCCTTTCTAGACCAGCTGAAGTTGCTGGGGTCCCACAGAAGCAGCCAGTAATGTGTTCTGAAAGACGTTTTTATAGCAGAAGTCATCAGACTCACCCAGAGGGGGAACCCACAAAGATGAATTCACAATCCGAAATCACAAACCACCATGGCATCAGATCCATGAGAGTCCTTGGAGGAAACAAACCAGAGAGAACTCAGAATGATGCAAAGAGCTGAGCAAGAGATCAAACTACTGTGTTCGAAGGATGTCAAACAACATAACAGAACGTGTCTTTAACAAACTTTTTGTTTGTTTTCATTGGCCATGGTTGAGAGAATTGTTGAGTGACAATAATTGTTTTTGTAGCCAGCCCTAGAAATGGCCATCCATGGCAGATGAAAGTATCACATTATAATGAACCCCATTTTAGGTGTAGCCGTAGAGAAAAGTTAATTGCTCGTGCAGTTTTGTGATGTTGTACCTGGAAATGAGGTAGATCGTGAAATTCAGAGAGAACTGGACATCTTGAAGGATACAAGTGGTCAGACTCCGGTGAGAGTCTAAGTTCTGGTCCTCTTTAAGAAAGGGGACAGTCATAAGCCCAGTTACAGGTGCTCAGAGGTTTCCAAGTGGTTGGCTCACTGGATATGGAGGCACGTTTACAAGAGTTATTAATTGCATCCTCATCATAACTCTATGACATAGTGTCTCGATCAGCTCACGCTGCCATAACAAAATACTACTATCTTCTGTCCTCCATCACCTGCTTTACCTCCTGTCCATGACAGCCCACCCCCCACATGCAGCCGGAAGGGTCCCACTAAAATGTAATCCAGAACCAGCCACCAGTATCCTTCCCACACATTTCCTCCTGGCACTTGTTTTGATTCATATGTGTCTTCATAAAATCACAAGTATATAACAGACCCTGTAATGTGTTTATTTTAAAACCTAACATTCCATCACGAACACCTTTGCAGTGCCATTTAGGTCGATCCAATAGCATTATTTTTGATACCTGAAAAAATATTCCATTGCATGGATGTTCTATCACTTACTTATCTCATCCCGTGTTTTGGGGCATTTTCTAGATTTCCAGCACAGTGAACGTCTTTTTAGTTAAATCTGTGACAAAATTATAGTTTCTTGAGGATGATTTTCTAGAAGAGACATTATGTCAGAGATTAATAAAAAAAAAAAGGCAAGTTTGCTTGTGTTGTGATCCACGCTAGGTTTAGGGATGTATAGGCATTTCCACATTGCCCAATGGTAATTCTGTATGGAGCCTTTATATGTCTTAGAAAATCATCTGCTAGAGCAAAGGGCTCCAAGAGAGAGCAAATACTGGAGAGACATTTATTAGAGCCTCTCTGACACACATTGTTCACTTGAATATTTTCAGTTGCAAAGGCAATAGCACTAACCTCCTGAAACTCTGGAAAAGGTAGGAGAAATGAGGCTCTCCCTGAAGCAGCCACATCTGATATACTTCCATAGCCACACACACGTTTAGCTAGATAATTTGGAATCATAGCATATGAACATTTTCTATTCTTTTAAGAGTTAAGATTAGGTAGGGCAGAAGATCTGAACAGACATTTCTCCAAAGAAGACGTACAGATGGCCAAAAACACATGAAAAGGTGCTCATCATCACTAATTATTAGAGAAATGCAAATCAAAACTACAGTGAGATATCACCTCACACTGGTCAGAATGGCCATTATCAAAAAAAATCTATGAACAATAAATGCTGGAGAGAGTGTGGAGAAAAGGGAACCCTCCTACACTGTTGGTGGGAAAGTAAATTGGTACAGCCACTATGGAAAACTGTATGCACGCTTGTTAAAAAACTAAACATAGAACTACTATATGATCCAGCAATCCCACTCCTGGGCATATATCCAGAGAAAACCATAATTCGAAAAGATACATGCATCCCAATGTTCATTGCAGCACTATTTACAATAGCCAGGACATGAAAGCAACCTAAGTGTCCATCGACAGAGGAATGGATAAAGAAGATGTGGTACATATATACAATGGAATATTACTCAGCCATAAAAAAAGAATGAAATAATGTCATTTGCAGCAACATGGATGGACCTAGAGATTGTCATACTGAGTGAAGTAAGTCAGACAGAGAAAGACAAATATCTTATGATATTGCTTATATGTGGAATCTTAAAAAAAGAGTACAAATGAACTTATACAAAACAGAAATAGAGTTACAGATGTAGAAAACAAACTTATGGTTACTGGGGGGAAGGGAAGGGATAAATTGGGAGATTGGGATTGACATATGCAAACTACTATATATAAAATAGACAACTAATAAGAACCTACCGTATAGCACAGGGAACTCTACTCAATACTCTGTAATGGCCTATATGGGAAAAGAATCTTAATAAAGGGTAGATATATGTATATGTATAACTGATTCAGTTTGCTGTACGCCTGACACTAACACAACATTGTAAATCAACTATATTCCAATCGAAATTTTTTTTAAGTTAGCATTATCTCACATACAGTTTTTCTACTATTACCAAAGTCAACCCCCTCATTTTAAATGGATATAAACATTCCATTTGAACAAAGCCTTTTTCAATCATTCACTTCTTTTTTATTGAACACAGGCTGCTTCCAACGTTTGGCCGTCATGCATGTCATTGGCTGGAAGTTCTCTTCATGAATAATAAGCAGTGTGTCTATGTTTCTTCTTTCCCTTTGACTAGTGAGAAGCTTAGACGCACACTTATGATTTCAGTGCGGCACCGTATAGCCTGCTTCTCTATGATATACTTGTACACAGGTGCGGACACCTTGCTCTACCTTTTCTTCTCTCTGGTCTTGACGTTTTTCCGCTTACTTATATTTTATTATGTTTCCTATTGGCCTCCTCAGAGCTTTGTGGAATCATGGAAAAAGAATTTAATGAAATGTCAGAGTGACCATCTGTAAGCATATAACTCTTCCTCTCTCTAGGAATCGCTGACGAGTATACTTAGTACAGTTGCTGAGAATAACATGACCAAATCAAATAATCACAATACCATTAAGCCCTTGATATGTACTACCCCAGAGCTTTCAGAAGGAAAAAGGGGAACGTGGTTGAAACACAATAGAGGTAACAAAACTGAATCCTCAATTACACCACCAAACACAGGCCAAAAGGCTGAGTGCCAAAAGTGGTTGAACGGCTGGGAGTGTCACCTGCAGTCTACCTCTTAATTTCTTCCTTTCACTTACCAATTCCTTGGATCTGTTTCCACACTGTACCGTGGGCCATGGAGTAGATGCTTTGTACAATCTTGTCAATGGAAGGAGGAAGAAGGGCTATGAAGAAAGAAGGAGGAAGGAGACACCATCCCTGATCCTCAGTAGTTCCTGGCTTTGCTGGAAGACCTGCCTACCCTTTGGAAACTTCAGCCTGCAATGCATTTTGTGCCAAAAAAGTTCCATATGGCCTGTCCCATGAGCGACATGCCAGCATTGTTATCACATCACGGGATTTAGACTGGAAGGGAGACCACCCCCTTCCTCTAGACAGGACCCCTGCGTTCACATCCTGGATGTGTCCCAAACTAGACATTTCTTATTTTTTACATCTTTGGTTATAAAAGGTCACAGAAACACAAGTATATTTTCATCGTGGCCTGTGAGAAAGAGATCACAGTAAAGGGAGACAGTTTGGACTGCAGCAGGACACAATGGGGAAAGGATTGTGTTTCTAATCTGTAATGAAGACATGAATGTCTCCCCCAGCCTCATGTTGGACCCTGAGCTCCCATCCAAAAGACAGAACCCTGCTTGTCTGTTCACTCACTGCCTCCCCAGCTAACTGGAAGTCATCCATGCTGTGGACTACATCTCCAGGGTCTAGGAGCATGGGGCACTCAGCAGGAACTCCAGGGTCATTAAGGAAATAAATAACTGAATAGATGGATGGATGTCCCATCCTGCCAACTGAAAGGTAAACCCCTGGAAGGCAGGGGTGAGTCTTACTGATCTGTAACTTCCCAGCAGAGTATGTGACACAGCATATGTCTTTGATAAATGTTTATTAAGTGAATAACTTGTGGGTGGTTGGCTGGATGGATAAATGGAAGGACGGATGGATGGATGGATGGAATGGAATGGAAGGATGAATGGATAAATGGGTAGGTGGATGGATGAATGGTTGATGGGTGGAATGGATGAATGGATGGATAAATAAATGGATATATAGATAGAAGGATGGAAGGGTGGATGGATGGATGGACGGACAGATGGATGGATGGATGTGCTATAATTTAGGGTTTGGGAGAGGATTCCTATATTAGATGGGCTTGTAATAGATGACTTCTAAGGGTCCCAGCCAATGATAAGATTTTGCTTCTCCATGGGCTTCACTGTGCTTTCCCAACATCCATGCATTCTCCTGTTCCATACCCTCTGCAAGACATGCCATTTCTCCCTCACCTCTCCTCAACTTCCCAGTGAATCCTTACTCATCTTTCAAGGAGCAGCACAATTTCCGTAGTCTGCCCTCCCCCCAGCGGATTAGTTGCTCCCTCTTCTGGGCTGCTCTCACTGCCCACATTGCCCCATCCTGCAGCCTTGTTTCATAATGCATTTCTTTCATTAAACAAGGAGTCCCTCGAGAGCAAAGACCAGGCCCTAGACCTCCCTGTGTGCTCAGGTCTGACCTCCAGCTCAGTCTTTGCTTTGGGAATTAAATAGACTTTTGAGCTCAACCTGCTTTGACTTCTTCAGTGCATCCTAGATGATCTTTAACCAGAATGCTATAAAATTGTTTTGAAGGCTAGACAGAGCAGACAATTAGTGACTAAGATTTCACCTGCACACAAGAAAGTCAGAATTTGATCCTCCCTGGCTTGAAAGTTACATGCGTTTCATTATATATTTCATCACATTAACATTTTTTTAAAAGTTCTATTCATCTAGTTTTAACTCCAAAGCAGAAGAAGATGTTTTCTAGCTTTAATTGCTGAACTTACAGTTGAAGAGTGAGCTGTTTTGCAGCCTACTCTGAGGTCCCCAACGTCCTCGGGACCGCTTAGAAAATGGGGAGACCCTGTGACTTGCAAGGTGGCGGAAGACCCCGAGGTAAAACCAGCAAAAACATGGGATTTTCTGTTCTTGAGAACCCATTCTCACCCTGTGTTTTGTCATCTGAATAGGGCACATTTCTGACCTTAACTTTCCCATCAAATTTTGTTACTCTGTGCACACACGGCAACTGAAGGCAGAATGGTTCCTTCCAGATCACCTTAACTCTCCATTTTACAGGTGGGAAAACTGAGGCCCAGAAAAGGGAAAGGACTGGCCTGAGGTCACAGAGCTATGGATGGGACAATGAGAATTGAATGGAGCTTTTCCTTTGCCCTACTGGTGATCTCCAAATTGGGCTGAGGGAAGGGACAGGCCATGAGTGTGAATGTCAGGCATTCACACATCATCCCAAGCATATTTTTTTTTTACTCAGTTTAGATGTCTGTTCCTCGACCCTAAGATGGAGGTTCTTCCCCAAATGACCACATCTCCGTGTATCCCTATCAGAAAGCAACTGACCACTTCAGTTCTGCTATTTGCACCGTTTTCTGGGCGGGAAAAATCACAAGTCAGTGGGGGATAGGCAGGACCTACGGAAAAGAAGAGAATTCGTATCGGGGCATTCTTATTCTCTACACCCCTAGAAAGCAGGGCAGGCCACCTGCCCTGAATGGCTACCCACTCCGTTTTTAGTGCTGGACTTTAAATCCTACCTCTATTCATCCGGTGGTTAGATATGGCCTTGGGAGCATGGTGACTTTTTGAAGACAGCACACAGAGGAACACATCTCCCTCATTCTTCCTATCATCTGGCCAGAACCCACACAGCATCTCTGCAAGCATGGCTCAGTGTTTTCATTTTCTGCAGTCTCCTTGTGAAGATTCCCAGGTTGCCTACCTTGGTACCTGGTTTGTGGATGGTGCCCAGTGAGGTTGCAGAAAAGTGACTTGACTGGAATGTTCTTTGTGTCTTGAAGAACAGGAAACATAAGAAGAGTGGTCGAGGGGGACGTCCCTGGTAGGTGGTTAAGACTCTGCATTTCGGCTGCAGGGGGCATGGGTTCGAGCCCTCGTTGCGGAACTAGGATCCCACATGCCGCAGAGTGCGGCAGAAAAAAGGAAGAGTGGTCGAGAACCCAGTGGGTCTTTGACCCCTTTTCACACAGGGGTGGGCTCTGACCCTCACTCATTGGAGGAAAGCAACAGTTTCCTAAGTGGGTGAAACCCAAAGGAAAGCTGCCGTCTTCCTCTTCCATCTTGTCAGTTGCTCTGGGCCCAGCAGGGGGAAAAGCCAAGCTAAAGGCTACTTCCTTCTGAAAGACATTGCCTCCTCCTCCAGATCTGAGATTATCCCTAAAGAAGGCATCCTCAACTCTATCAACCTCTCGCACAGGGGGAGGGAAGGTGGTCCTCCTGTGTGATTCTATTAAAACCCATGGATGGGTGGAGATGCTCTCTAGTCCAACAGCCTCCCTTCATGATGGGAACCCCAGGGGACCAGACCAGACCAAGGACCCAGAGCAGCAGGGTCTCTGTCCCACTCATTTCTGACCCCTCGGTGCCTCACCCAGTGGCTCTCCCTGGGAATTCAGGAAACGTCAGCTTAATTATACTAGACCTGAGCCTTGTCATTCCCAGACAAGGGCTTTTAGTTCTAAATGACTTGTTCTCAAACTTGCCTGTGTAAGAGTCACCTGGGTCATTTTCAAAACTACTGATGCCTGGATCTCACCTCCAGATTCTGATAGAAATTGGTCTGGGGTGAGGCCTTGGCAGTGGAATTTGGAAAAATTCCCATGTGATTCCAATGTGCAGGCAGGATGGAGAACCACTATTCCACATCACAGTGCTTCACAGGGGTAAACGAGGAGCACTGTTGGTCTCTCATGGCATTATTTCCTGTCCGCCCAAACACAGCAGTGAGGGGTTGAGTCAGGAGGAAAATGGAGAAAGACCTTTAAGTCACTCTTGGAAATAAGCTGTCCATTCCCTACCCTTGAAAGACACAGAAAAGGACAAGGTTTGGAGATCAAGTTAAATGTCCAATTTATTTTTATAACTTGAAACCAGAACAAACTTGGTTTTGAACAAGCGTACAAATGAAATGGCAGACACATGCTGAACTGAACATTGTGACATTAAGGGAAAAAAGAGGCCCAAAATCTTGTACAGAGAATAAAAGGAACAATAAATATTTTACTAAGCCATATTGAAATGACCTCCTGTCATCTCAACATTTTATCCATAATAAAAAAAAAAGTGCCTGTTTCTTAAACAGAGCACAAATACCAAGCAATAATAAATAGTTCCAAACTTGTAGTAAAAGACAGAACCTCCAAGTAAACAACAAAATCTCATACAATAAGTAATAGAAAAGGTAATAAAAATATTTCGCCTTGCCAGTACAAATGCAAACAACTTAACTCAATGTAACTTTGCTTCACAGAGCTGATACAAAGAGCACCAAAATCATGGGTTTGCCTGTGTTCCACAAAATCTTTGACTGTCACTTAGGACAGGGACGAAAGGCTGATTTCCCTACTTTTCACATTTTTGCTTAGAGGAATTCAGCTTCCTCCTCCCCCCGTGAAAGACCCTCAAATGGCAAGTGGCAGGTTCCAATTTGGGGCAACTTTGAACCAAGTTGTGGCAACTTTGAACCAAGTTGTGGCAGTGTGGAAACCGGCAGGGTCAGCTGGGTCCCCCAGGCTCGGGGTCTCTCTCACTGGGTCATCTGCTTCAGTGTTGGCTTTTTAAACATGACAGAGAAGCAAAATGCTCATTTCTCTGCAGTCGACAGAGACAAAATCTTTGTGCTTTAGGATGGCTTAGTCCTGGAATCGTGGTGACTTTGCGGAAGCTGGTGAGAGCTGGCTAGCTTCTGTTAACTACAGGAGGATCGCCTTGGAGGCTCTAAAGGACCTTCCCAGGGCATCCGGAGGAAAGGACGGGCCCCTGGGTCTTCGGATCAAGCAGGTAGGAAATGGACATCTCAGCTTTATCTTCCACTTCCTCTCCCTTTCTTTCTACTTTGCAAAGGTAAATGGCAAGGAGCAAAGAGCATACTAAACAGAAAAGCGCCCAGAAGAAAGATTTCTGCATTTGGTAAAGAATTGCCCGACAGGATGCTTGGTTATACTTTCGTAACCTGAAATGGTTTCTTAGAGTTCCTGAAATAAAAAATGGCTTCCTGATATAGGTATTTTTTAAAAAACGTATTATTCCCTCATCCAAAAAAACACCATTTTATTATCTTAAAGCTACTTGGCTTTACAAAAAAAAAAAAGGAGTGGGGGGACAGAGAGGGAGAAATAAATTGAATAAAAACGAAAAGAACAAATAAAGGACTGACAGAGGCGTAAGGATGGAGAGGAAACACAGAGGAAGGAAAGAGAAAGCTATGGAAAGGCACCGAATTCGTCCCAGGCCCTAGGCATTCGGAAACTTGACGGAATGTAGGTTTCGGAGAGAAAAGCAGCAACGCAGGTAAGAAAGACAACAGGCCAACACTCTCCAAGGGATAAAAGGTCCTGGTTGTGATGGGGACTCCTTCCTGAAATCCGATTTGCGCTGGCCCCAGCCACAGATCACGTCACCTGCGCCTAGCTGATACACCAGCTCCCTTTATTACAATTTTTGTTTGCTTGTTTGTTTAATGCTTTCTCAAGGACTGAAGAAAGCTCAGCTTGCGTTTCTCTCTGCTCTGAAGGGCAGGGTGACGGCAGAGGAGGAAGATGCTCTGGGCTCTCCTCTACATCTGACATCTTTTACAGATGCCTCTTAAAGAAAGGGAGGGCTCTGTGAAATGGTACCTATACCTTGACAAACACTGATTTTTCCACTCAATACAAATAAAGAATTTCCCATCTGGTTTGCTGTGGCCACACCAGGGAGCCTTGATGCAAGGTTCAGGGCATTCAGAGTGAAGCCCTATTCGAACAGTCCTTTGTAGAGGCCAATTCCGACAAAAATATATACAACTAAAATGATTTGTGAACCAAAGCATTTAGCTACTTCCTTTTGTTTCTTTTCCTCAAAGGTTGTCAAACAACCCTTTTTTCTCCTGTACAATAGGACTTAACATACAAATTTTTTTTTGCAATATTTTATCCTGCCAAATTAAAAAAATATATTATGGCAGCCTGCTTGTTTTTGTTTTTTTTTTTCTTTTTATTTCCAAATTCACTAACAAAAAGGTACATTAAATCCTTTTAAAAGGACAAGCTTACAGTTAAAAAATTACAAGCTCCAGTAAAAATACAGCAAGTGCTTACATCATATGAACCAACCAATATCCATTCCAGAGAGAGGCGGGAGGAGGAAAATAAGTACAGATCAGAAATGTGGATTTTTTTTTCTGCAAAGCAATAACAATATTAAGCACTTTTTTTTCTACATACTTTTTCTACATGGTGTAGCAATCCCCTTTTAATCCCCAAATACAAGTTTCTATACATTTTTTTTTGAAATAAAAATTCAACACCCAAGGCAGAAAAAAATTTACTAAAACTCCGACTTTACAGTTACTGTGACAAGAACAAATTATTATAGACCCCACCATTTAAATTTTACTGCAACATTTTCAAGGAAAAGAAAAGGGTTTTTTTTTTTTTTCTTGTTTTGTCAAATGCCCAGGCATTCTCGATTATTACAAATACTGGTCCACTTTTACAGTAATCAAGAAATTTTCATATATATAATATATACTAAAACCCCGTCACCAAAAGAAAACAATATACACGCAGCCACTGTGGCATCTTTTTATAACCTATTAAGCAAACTCTGAAAAAAACGATCGCTCCAACACACATACACACAATTTTTTTTTACCCTTGTATGTATCCAATACTGTAAACGTATTTTTAAGACAGAGTGCACTAAATTTAACGTTAGAAAAAAATTAGCCGTTGTTCCTGAATTGTTTTTGTTCTGTTTTTCATTCAACGATATCAACTTGTACCTTGTGTCACTTGAGTTTTAATTCAGCAGTAAATCACCTCCACTCCACATCTAAGCAGCGTTGTCCCACAGACAAAAGGGGCTGAGGATAATTCAGCTAATGGATATCCAAGGTTGTGCTGGGTTTATTTCTTCATTTGATTGGGTCTTATGGCATTTTCATGTCTTCAACCAGGATTTTTGAAAATTTATTTAAAGTAAATGTGGCTTTGTTTGTTTCTAAAGAAATGTACTTTTCTCATTTTACTTTTTTTTTAAAAAAGTCTTTTCATTTCAAACAAAAAAAAAAGTTTTGCATTTGTCTCAAGAGACTCAAATAGGAAGATCAGTTTTCAAGGCACTCACATCAAATTGAATGGCAGTAGAAAAACTGTCCAATAAATTATTTTATTTTGTTCTTTATAGTGCCAGTATTGTGAATGCCACGCTTAGCAATACTGACACTCCATCTCAGCCATCCCTTACAGTTTAACCCACCTCTGGGCCAAAACGAAGAAGATGCTGCAATTTCTTGTTTAGAAGCCATTTAATTTAAATGCAAACAAAAGCTTTAAAGTGCGGGTCAACAGAATTCAAATGTCTAATCTTAACAGTCCAATGTTTAGTACCTTCCAACCTAATGGGATAGAAAAAAAAAACCAAAAACACCTGGGAAGTAGCGCTGGGCATCTTCGGATGGAACTCTTCCCGTTCTCCAGTAAAAGGGAACTGAAATTGGCAAGATCCTCCCCCCACTCCCCCCCCCCCGCCCCCCGTCCGTACAATGTCATCAGTGTGCATTCCGTGAGAGAATAGTAACTTCCCTCAATTCACCATCAGTACACTTGTCTGCTTGGGAAACGATCAGTTGTCACTGGCAGCAATGTATGACTTAGGATTTCTGTGGTGGGGGTGATAGAGAGAGAGAGAGAAGCTGTCAAGCCAGAAGAAGCCTGAAAGAACACCACTGGTTTCTCTCCTTTCTGTGTCACTGCAGGCCACCACCATCTACCCCCAAAAGTACCCTCAGCCCATTTTATTTAGTCTAATCTACGGCAAATAGCAGAGATGGCATCCCAGGGCCCACCGACATTCCAAGAAAAGTACGGGATCTGATGGGAATGCACAATTTTAGAATGCTCTTGGGCCATTTCCCAGGGGCAGCCCTCAAAAACTCCTGTTTCTCTGGCAGTGCTGAGTTTTCTGAGGGCCTCTCCCCACCACCACCACGCAAAGGTTTCCTTATGTATTGCAGAGTTGAAATCAACACAGAAAAGGCCTCTGTTACTCGGGGCATCATCAGTGCTACATCTCCTTTCCGATTCTGAAACAAAGTGCTACAACTTTAAAGATTGTTATCCGCTGTTCATCCACCCCCTCCCCCAAAACAAAAACAAAAACGCATGCCACTTTTTATTTCAGGACAAAAAAAAAAAAGGAATAAAAAAGTAAACAACTTTAAAAGTCATTTAAGTGTTGGCTTCTTCACAAGAAATTACACATGCTTAGCTTAGATTTCAAAAAAGCAGCGCCCTCCCCCCCCCCAAATTATAATTTAAAATATATGCTTCCCCTCTACATAGCTCGGGAGTCATCGCTCAGGCTACTACTGAGTTTTTAAAAAACAAACAAAAAAAAGAAACAAAAAAAAGAAACAAAAAACTGAAGAAGGGATGGATACCCAACAAAATCTCTTAAAGGAATTTCAACAGAAAGAATAATAATAAAAAGTACCTGCACATGCCAAAAAAATTACAAAACCCAATAAATACAGAAATTATTGCACAGTTAAAAGGCTCCACAATTTTTACTGCCTTAATCAACCCTCGGGTTTCCATAGGACTTCGCAGACACAGGTTAGGTTGGAGGGCCGCCTCCCCTGGGGCCCCGGGGGCTCGCAGAGGGTGCCGAGCGGCGGCGGCGACACGGAGGCAAGTGTCAGGTCAGCATTCTCTCGCTTGGCGACGGGGCTACTGTACAGGTGCGCGGGGGCCGCGCGCGCTTAGCTCCTCTCGGCCTGCTCGATTTTGACGTCGTTAGTCAGCAAGTGCTCGCCGTGCCACTTTTTCATGTGTTTCTCCAGGGTGCTGTAGACGCTGAAGGGCATCTGGCAGATGTCGCAGCGGTACACCTCCTTGCCGATCTGCCCGTGCGTCTTCATGTGGCGCGTGAGCTTGCTGCTCTGCGCGCACGCGTAGTTGCACAGCTCGCACTTGTAAGGCCGCTCGCCGGTGTGGCTCCGCCGGTGCACCGTCAGGTTGCTGCAGTTCTTGAACACCTTGCCGCAGTACTCGCACGTGTCGCTGCGCCGGCCCTCCTTGGAGCTCGGCCTCCCGGGGCCCGGGCCGCCCAGGTGCGGCGTGCTGCCCCCGCTGGCCGTGCCGCTGCGGCCCGACAGCCCGCCGTCCAGCAGGTCCCCGGGCGGCGTGGAGAAGCGCAGGCTGCCGTTCTCGGACGAGTGCTCGGACGACGTGGCGAAGGGCGACTGGCGCGCGTCCGTGAAGCCCAGGAAGGGGTCCTTCATGAAGTGCCGCGACGCCGCGTAGCCCACGAGCCACTGCGAGTACACGTTCTCGGACGGGATGAGCGCGGCGGGCGGCAGCTCCAGGTCCTTCTCCACCTTGATGCGCTTGGCCGCGCTGTTGAGCCCGGGGCTGGGCAGAGGCGCCGGCTTGCGCGGGAAGAGGCCCGGGAAGGGCTCGGCGCCCGGCGCAAAGCCGCCGCCGCGCCCGTTGACCGCGCCGCCCGGGCCCGCGTCGCCGCAGCCGCCCGCGTCGTCGTCGTCGCCCGGGTCCCCGCCGCCCGCCGAGCGCTTCAGGAAGGCGCCGCGCTTCTGCTTGTCGGCCAGCAGCTCGCCGTAGGGCGGCAGCGCGCCCAGGCCCACGTTCTCCATGACCTTGCCCAGCACCAGCGCCTTCTCGTCGGCCAGCGCCTTGGCCGCGCCGCCCACGCCGCCGCCCGCGCCCGGCACCCCGGCCACGCCGCCGCCGCCGCCGCCACCGCCGCCGCCGTTCTCCCGGTTGCGGCTCAGCTCCGAGTCCATGCTGAAGCTCGACTCGGGCCGGCTCTCGTTCTCCAGCAGCAGCTCCTCCTCCTCGTCCTCCTCCTCCTCGTCTTCCTCCTCAGGCTCGTGGCCCAGCGACGGGTCGCTCTCGTGGTGGCGGAAGTCGCCGTCGGCTGCCTTGAGGCCCTCGCCGGCCAGCTCGCTGGTGCCGGGCTCCGGGGAGCTGGCGGCCGAGAGCCCGTCGTCGGAGCGGCCGGCCAGGGAGCCGGCCTTGTGCATGTGCGTCTTCATGTGGCGCTTGAGCTTGCTCGCCTGCGAGCACGCGTGGTCGCACAGCTGGCACTTGTAGGGCTTCTCGCCCGTGTGGCTGCGCCGGTGCACGATGAGATTGCTCTGGAACTTGAAGGTCTTGCCGCAGAACTCGCATGACTTGCTCTTGGCCGGCGGCTGGGGCGGCGGCGTGCCGCCGGGGGGCATGGGCGGCAGCGGCGGAGTGCTCAGGAACGGGGACTTGGGGCTGGGCTGGAAGGGGTTCAGGAGCCGGTGCATAGGGTTGCCGCGGCCCGGGGACACGGGCGGCGGCGTGGAGCTGTTGCCCGCCAGCTCGCGGAGCCGCCGCGAGAAGTCCATGGCGGGCGAGTCGATGGCCATGGGGTTCAGGCGCATGACTCGGTCGAAGGCACTGGGGTGCTGGGCGACGAGCCCCATCTCCTCGGCGCTGAGGCGGTGCGGGTCCAGGTGGTGGCGCGGCGGCGGGCTGAAGAGCGGCGGCGTGCCGGGCAGGCGGCCCTCGCCGAAGCCCGGGTGGTCCCGCAGGATGGGGCCCGTCATGCGCAGCAGGTTGAAGGGGTTGCTGTCGCCCAGGAAATTCATGAGCGGGGACTGGGCCACGGCCTCGGGCCCGAGCGGCGGCGGGATGGTGAGCCGCGGCGTGAGCGAGCTGCTGGCCGGCCCGGGCTCCAGGTAGATGCGGAAGCCGTGCGTGTTCTGCGCGTGCTGCAGCAGGAACCACGCGCTGTTGAAGGGCTGCTTGCATGTTGTGCAAATGTAGCTGGAAGGCTCATCTTTACCTGGGGAGACACACGGACGGAAAGGCAGAGAGAGCGTGAGAAGCGGAGGACGGGGGCTCGCGCACCACGGGGCCACTGACCTGGAGGCGAGCCGGAGCCGAGTGTGTCCGGGGACCCGCGGCCCTTGAGGGCGGCAGCAGCGGGACGGCTTCTGAGCAGGCCCAGGCCTGCGACCCCCTGGCAGGTCCCCGGCAGAGGGGCTGAAGAAGCCTGCTCTGTGGGCTGGCGGCCCTGGCAAAGCCCGGACCAGGCATGCGTCCTCAGCAAGTTACCGCAATTCGGTAGACATCCCTCTGTGCCCCTAAAATACGGTGTCCTTAAGCCCATCACCTCAGAAGCCGAAGGAGATGTGTTTGTGAGAATGCCTGATTCCAGTAATAGGAAGTATGGGAAGGCTGGACTGCATAAAAGATAGCAGGGCAGATTTCAGCCGTTCAGGGCTACCTTCACACTGGCCACGGTCTAGACCAGGGATTGACAAGCAAGGCACTACTGACATGTAGACCCTGATGATTCTCCGCCTGGGGGCCGGGGGCCGCCCTGTGCTTTGCAGGGTGTTCAGCAGCATCCCTGGCCTCTACCCACTAGAAGCCAGTAGCACTCCCTCCCCTCCCAATCATGAGGATCCAAAATCTCTCCAGGCATTGCCAAACCTCCCTGGGGGGCAAAACTGTCCCCTCCCCCCTCAGTCACTGACTAGGCAATCTTTGATCCAATAAAGTTCTAAGAAGCACAAATCAAACCAAATCGCCTTGCAAACTTTTTTTTTTTTTTTTTTTTGCGGTACGCGGGCCTCTCACCGTCGCGGCCTCTCCCGTTGCGGAGCACAGGCTCCGGACGCACAGGCTCAGCGGCCATGGCTCACGGGCCCAGCCGCTCCACGGCCTGTGGGATCCTCCCGGACCGGGGCACGAACCCGTGTCCCCTGCATCGGCAGGCGGACTCTCAACCACTGCGCCACCAGGGAAACCCGCCCGAACATTTTACGAGAAACGGCTGATACCTCTGCATCACTCGGGATTTTAACTACAGGAAATCCCAGGGTTTCACACACCAGGGTCCATGCAGAAAGCGCTGTCAGATTTAAACACGGATGCGTAGGAACAGAAGGATTCAGCATGTCATGAACATCACTACTGGGTGACAGCTGTCCCCCACCATTGCTCTCCTGGCCTCACACACACACACACACACACACACACACACACACACCCCTAAGCACAGTGTGGAATCTGGCCTCCAGAGACCCCTGGGGAGGGGGAGGGGTGAGGTCCTTTGCCAGAAACACTGAGTGAAAGAATGTCACATCTGACAGGACGGTCAGGATTAATGGTGGCAAGTGTGGAATTGTTACAAACTGGCTCTGGTGACATCGGGAGCCAGTCTTAGTGGACGCTGGTGGCACAGAGCCAAAACGTCCCTGTCTTTGTCCATCATTAGGGTCATCACAAAATGGAGCCTAGACCTTCCAACCAGAACCTCTTTTGCGGCCAACGTCCTGAACCTGCGGGTGAAACTGGCTGCTTCTCCAGCCTGAACCTCTTCTCCTCATGCTTCACGTGAACAGGACAGGTGTGGGCAGGTCCTGCTTTCCAACATCAGGTTTGCTCACTGGCCGGGAAAGGAAAAGGGAACACGACATCACAGCTGAGATCCTGAAATACCCTTTTGTTTTTTCAAACGTTCTTGTACCTGGAAGATTTGAACGCTGATAAAGCACGGTAGCCGCAAGCTCCCTGGTGGAGCCAAACGTGCATGTTAATTTCCATACCCCCCCCCCCCCGTATCAGGAAGGGGAGGGGGGAGTACACGGGGCGGGCTGGAGCAGACAAGCCCCATCTCAGCCACTCCCTGGAAGATTAAGGACTTCTGAAATCCCGTATAGAGATGTATTTTTTTGGTTTTCCAGCCACAAATTATGTTTCTTGGGGGCTTCACCCTTAGCAGTAAAATCCAAGTGGCTCTGGGACCAAACGTCCCGAGTTCCATACAGGTTAAACTTGACCTCTCCCAAGGTCCAAGGTCCAAGGGGCCTGGACCTCCCTGAGCCATGCAGTGTGTGCGGGCTGTCCAGGGGGCAGGGGGGCAGGGTGGAGATTCTCCCAGACACAGAAGCAACTGGGCCAGATCACCCACCACTGGAAACCAAGACCTGCCTTCCAGGTCTGGTGGTCTACGGGCATCACTGCACGCTCATGTGCAACAGGACATGTGTCTGTGTCTTTGGTAGTGAGGAGACCAAGAGGGGTGCGGGGGGCAGGGAGGACAAAAAGGAAAAAAGAATTCCGAAGGTCAGCTTCACCTCACTTTTCAACACAGCTCCAGGAGAACTTCTGAGGCAATTTTCTTTATACAGGGTGTCTGGGCAACTTCCTCCTCCCAGTATGTCTGTGTAATTCAGTTCCCCATGCTGGAGCCCCTGGGGAGAATTTCCCCACCTGGAAACAGGGCCTTTCCTTCCCAAGGCCCTGGGCGGCCGTGGTCCTTACTGCGGGAGCGGTAAGGCCACACGGACACCCCAGCCTTCCCGTCCTGCGTGCCACCCCGCTACGGCAGAGAGCGCCAGCTTCCTGGAGGCAGCATCTCCTGTCCTGGCTTATTAGTTAACGCGTGTGGGGAGCAGAACTCTTCACCTCAGACAGCCTCACGGGAAAGCTGGCCAGAAGCCATGATATTTAGAGCCCTCCGCAAATCCTTTTCTGGAGCTAGACAGAATAAACGAGTAATAAATAAGATAAAGGAAAAGTCCCTTTCTGACACAGGAGCTCATAACACAAGTGAAGCCCCACCTCCCACAAGGTCATAGATCTTCCAATTAAAGCGCAGTCTATACCCTTCACCTCCGCTCCAGCCACTCTCATTAACCAGGCTACTGCACACAGCTGCTCTGGTTCCTCATGTGTTTAAGACGACGGGCCGCCTCCCTTCCCCCAATCTCCTTTTTCATCATCTTCATTTCCTTGGGTCTCTCCAGAGCACTTCCTGTTTCTTCTTCTGATGGCTACACATTTTCTAGAAAGTTCTGCTGCCCGTGAGGAATGTTGGGTATCAGAAGACGATGCAAAACTCTTAGGCAGGCCAGGAATGAAATGGCCAATTAAAATATATATATTTTTTAACTCAAACGGCAGCTGCTGAGAAACATGTAGCTGCGTGTTCTAAAGAGTTCAGATGTTTCCACTTTTTGTATAAAAAAAAAAAAGAGCAAAAGACACTGCTAAAACTCTAACTTGGAGCAACCGGGAGGAAGTTAACTGTCCGGAATTCACCATCAGGGGGAGAAAAGCTCTGTGCGTATCCCTTGAATAGGATTCCAGGGTCCCTCGTCAAGCCAGGGTAAGCTCTTTTCCCGCACCCCTGAACCCATCTGGCGCCCACACTTCTCTCCACGCCATGGCAAGATTCACTGCAGGTGCCGGTCTTCCCAGGATCTGACAGCTTCCGATGTTTTTAAAATCTCCCAGCCCTCAAAGGCCCTCCCTAGACAATGCACTTTCCACTCTCCTCCGTAACTTTCTCTTTTAAATAAAATGTTCATTTCCATATTACCACTTCATGGTTATCTCTTACCTAGAAGCAGCCTTGAGCACTGGGGCTGCTCACTTTTGAGAACTGAACAATGTCAGGAAGCCTTTGAAGAGCCGCTCGGAACATTTTTCTGTTCAAAAACTCACTAAATATTTTAAAGCCCCAACACACACAGTCACCAATGGCTCATTTTTAAATGCAGCGGAAGACCCTCGGTGAGAGGGCTGCTTCGGACTCAGGGCTGTCCCCGCTCCTGGAGCTCAGGGCCACCTGCCCAGAGGTGAGCTGGAAGCTCTACCACGTGCCGACTTCGCTGGTGGCCCAGACAGGGTCCATGTCCCGACACGCTGCCACTGTGGCTGCCGACGTTCCAACTGAGAGGTCGACGCCTAGGTTATTTTTATTTTTATTTTATTTTATTTTTTTGCGGTACGCGGGCCTCTCACTGCTGTGGCCTCTCCCATTGCGGAGCACAGGCTCCTGACGCGCAGGCCCAGCGGCCATGGCCCACAGGCCCAGCCACTCCGCAGCACGTGGGATCTTCCCGGACCGGGGCACAAACCCGCACCCCCTGCATCGGCAGGCGGACTCCCAACCACTGCGCCACCAGGGAAGCCCGACGCCTAGGTTATTTTGAAGCGACTTACCCAGCGACGCCAAACCTGGCCTACAGGCCGAGAAACGTCAGCTGCGTTTGGATCACTGCATCAGGCTTGGCGACTCAGAACCCAGGGCCTGTGTCTTGTTTGCTTGCTTCCTTCCTTCTTTCTTCCTCAGACATTTTTGGTATCCATTGGCAGAAACCCACACTGGGTCTTCTTTTGCTCTCCTGGCTTTCAAGGGAGGCCCTGTGTTTTTCTCAAATTCAAAACCCTCCCAGTGATCTCTGCTGAAGAGAACCCTGGACAGCAGCGTGAGTTCATACCTCCGCCTTGACATTCCCAGCAGAGTGATGTTGATCAAGTCGCTTAACCTCTCTGAGCCTCTGTTTCCTCATCAGTAGAGCAGGAATAACATATCTGCTTCCAAAGAGGGCCGGGGGAGCAAATGAGATCGCGCATGTGGACACACCCTACAAAATTCACACATCACTGCGCACATGTTACGGTTGGGCTTTGCGTGTTTTGTTTATTATCCATCTCGTACCTGGCAGTGGACGCTTCAGGGATGCCTTTCAGTCTAACTCTGGCAGTAATAAAACCCTGGAGGAATTTTCTTTTCTTTTTTATTTTTTAACATCTTTATTGGAGTATAATTGCTTTACAATGCTGTGTTAGTTTCTGCTGTATAACAAAGTGAATCAGCTATACATATACATATATCCCCATATCTCCTCCCTCTTGCGTCTCCCTCCCACCCTCCCTACCCCACCCCTCTAGGTGGACACAAAGCACAGAGCTGATCTCCCTGTGCTATGCGGCTGCTTCCCACTAGTTATCTATTTTACGTTTCGTAGTGTATATATGTCCATACCACTCTCTCACTTCGTCCCAGCTTACCCTTCCCCCTCCCTGTGTCCTCAAGTCCATTCTCTACATCTGCATCTTTATTCCTCTCCTGCCCCTAGGTTCTTCAGAAACTTTTTTTTTTTTTTAGATTCCATATATATGTGTTAGCATACGGTATTTGTTTTTCTCTTTCTGACTTACTTCACTCTGTGTGACAGTCTCTAGGTCCATCCACCTCACTACAAATAACTCAATTTCGTTTCTTTTTATGGCTGAGTAATATTCCATTGTATATATGTGCCACATCTTCTTTATCCATTCATCTGTTGATGGACACTTAGGTTGCTTCCATGTCCTGGCTATTGTAAATAGAGCTGCAATGAACATTGTGGTACATGACTCTTTTTGAATTATGGTTTTCTCAGGGTATGTGTCCAGGAGTGGGATTGCTGGGTCATATGGTAGTTCTGTTTTTAGTTTTTTAAGGAACCTCCATACTGTTCTCCATAGTGGCTGTATCAATTTACATTCCCACCAGCAGTGCAAGAGGGTTCCCTTTCTCCACACCCTCTCCCCTGGAGGAATTTTAATGCAGCCTGCCTAATGCATTAGAGGTTCCAGGGAAGTAGAAACTTGCAAACGTTGAGGAAAAGGCATTTTTTTTGTGACTCTTGGGAACCAACACGCAACTGGGCTCCTGCAATGAAGTGCTACCGCCTCCCCACCTCTGCTAGTAGGAGTTGTTTTTTTATTTTTTTAATGAGCATTTAAATAATTGTTCTTCCTTATTATGCTGGTTACTCTAATAATACCAATAAAGGTATCAGGGATGTTCAATAAAAAGCACACCTTTAACTGAGTTATTATTCAATAAAAAGGCCATAATTGAGAGCAATAATTTAAGAGGGCTCTCCTAAAGCCAAGTGATACCCAGTAGAAGGGTATTCCTGCCTGCAGGGGATTTAGTGGTTCACGGCTGCTCAAAAGCCACCTCCCAGCTCAAGCAGGGCCTGGGGCGATCACCGGCCAGGGCCTTTCTCCTCCCAAAGCTGGAGGCAAAAATGAGAGCCCTGACACTTGGACACTGAAGAAAGAACTGGGTCTTGGCTTCACGTGGCCCTCTACAGTTTGCAAAGCACTTGACAGTTGGTTTGGCATTTTCACAGCCATTAGCGCATTTCATCGTCACTCACACGACCGCTGAGGGAGGCCAGGCAAGGACCACCTCCCTGCTGGCACGTGATGATGCGACAGCTCAGAGAGGCAGAGTCCCCCAGCCAGCAAGGGGAGGGCCATGTCCCTGCTCGGGCTTCCAGAGACCTGGCTCCATCCCAGCTGCACCCCCCAGCACCACCTGAGATCGTTCTCTTTACACTCGTCAGGGCCTGTTTCACAATGAAAAGGTCCTCCCATCACACTGTGTGTGTCCTCCCAGGGAAGGGCATCGATGACCCTTTGATGGAGCCCAGTCGGGTCCACCACGGGCCTTGTCCCTGGAGTGGAGATGTTTAAGAGAGCAGGTGAGCCTACGGGGCAACGTGCCACTCAGGACCTGGTGAAGGGGTCATGAGACACTGGCAGCCAGGGTCTGGGGCAGGCTGTTAGATCCAGGGTCTCCCTGGGGCAGGCCCCTTCCCTCTCTGGATTTTAGGGTACCCGGTGCCCAAGGAGAGGGCTGGATTCATTGGCCGACCACCCAATCCTCCTCCAGAATCTATACCCACTAGCAATGCCACCTCCTCAGCGCCAAAATGTTAATAATTATTGTCACTATTATCTCTAGATGTGTAGACCCCTTATTAGTTTAAAGACTGTCTTCCCTTTCATGATCCCCCAGAAAGAAAATGTCAGTTGGTTTCCTTGGGGAACTCTGTAAGTTTCATGTTCATATCATTTCTGAGCACAGTCACCTATGAAATCTATAAGCACCCCTGCTTGTTCTGAAAGCATCCTATCAAACAAAACCTCAGCCTCTCCAAGAGAGAAGGTGGAGCTAAGGGAAAAATAACAGCAGTAACAAGAAACCGTTATTAAACCCTTACATGAGCTGCCTGCAGCTAAGGAGAACTGTCCTCACAACTCCCAAGGTCAAGAATTGTCAGCAGCACCATCTCACAGATGAGGAAACTGAAGACTGGAAGAGATAAGGTCATCAGCCCAGAGCCACACAGACAGCCGTGCTCTAGATAAAAGCTTAGTCAGAAGAGGAAAGGGTGCGGACCTGGGCCCCTCCCAAGACAAGGGACCCCAGGGTAGGAGACGGGGCATTTGTGTGTGCCTCGGGATCTCACCTTTGGTTCCAGCCACATGCTAGTGAAACGTGGAGACGTGTTGTTCTCGGCTAGAATTCAACAACTTGGTGAACTCAGGCCAATCATCTCATGGAAAAGTAATAGATGCCCTTTGTTGGGCGTTGGTTCTGGTGGTGACAGTAGTAGCACTACTACTGCTACTAAATGGTCTCCCTGGTGATGAAGTGCTGAGCCAGCCTCAGTCTAGCACAGCCAATGCCCGTGGCGGACATTGCCAATCCATCCCCACACTCCCCCACCAGGCCTCAGAATCCTCCTTAACCCAGAGCTCCAGACAGCCATTACCACCACACAGGGTGTGCGTCTGCCTCTTTGCCATCCCTGGATCCCAGCTCACATAAGCCCACTAAGTGGGGGAACCAAGATAGGTAGAGCTGAGTGGACTAGGTAGCAGGGTGTGTCCTGCAAGAGCAATGCCTACGCTTGCCTTTCATTCATTCATTGAAACACGTAGGAGCTGGGCACCCTTTATCCACTAGGTATTCTGCTGGTATCGAGGGATGCAGCTCTCGAATTCCAGGGGGAGACGAGAGCACCTAATAACCCTCTCAGTTATTTCATGAAAAGTAAGAGTGCTGCTAGGACCAAGCTCAAGGTGCAGGGAGAGAAAAGCACGCAAGGGCTTGGCTGCCTTTGGGGGTTAGAACCTGCATCACCCCATGTAGTCTCATGATAGCTCTCTGCCCGTGACCACACAGGAGCAATAAAGGAGGCTCAGAGACCGCAAGTAAGTTACCGGAGGCCACATGACTGGCCTTGGGTCATTTATTTAAAATTCATCATCTGGTCTGGATTCCAAGCTCCCTGAGGACCGGGGCTGAGGTGATCGTGCTACTGCCCCAACTCCGGCCATCAGCAGGGTGACGAACGCACACGTGCTTCAGAATTGCCGGCACCTGTGTTAGCTGTGTTCTGTCTGTTTGCTCCCGCCGTGGTCAGCGTGGCTAAAGTCATCACAGGCAGAACAAGGGCGTCTGCCCAGGTCTGGGTGAACCTTCCCAGGCTGCACAGTCTGCCCTCCAGGCAAGGCCGCCTCTGGAGCAGGGCCCAGCTCGGCACTCACCACGACCCCGCTTCCCGGGCTCGCTGGGCAGGACCCCACCTAGCATGCCCATGCCTCCCCGCTGGCTGTGTTCCAACCACCAGAGGATACTGGGATCCAGGTGACTCCAAAGAAGCCAGACGCTCCGCCACCGCCCCCATCCACCTCTAAGCCAGCCGCCCTGGCAGAGGGGGCAAGCGGGCCAGCGATCCTCCCACATCACAGCCCTGACAGCCGCTGCTGCCCGGAGGAAGCACCGGGCTCTCAGCCTTCAGGATCCGGCCGGACTCACTGCCCACTCACGCGCTGGACCCCCCACCCTCCTGGTCCTCTCCCTGCCCGTGCATCTCACACCTCCTTGCACCTGCCGTTTCAGCTGCCTGGAATACCTGCCTTTCCTCCTCTCCCTGCAAAACATCTTCTTAGACACAGCCCAAGCGTAGCCCCCTCTGAATCCCCATAGCCTTGGGGGAATGCTGCTCGACACTGATCACCACACTGGTATCACCTGCCCTTGACTCTGGTGGGCTTGACTCACGTACCACTGCACGTGCCAGAGGTGGACTTGTGGGCGCTCACAGCCACTCTGGAAAGTGGGCTCTAATCCAGATCTTATATAAAAGAGAAACTCAGTCTCATCACAGCTAAGTGAGGGGTCCTGGGTCAGACAGCCTGTGGGTCACAGAGCCCAGATTCACAGCTGGGTCTGAGCCCAGGGCCTGGGTCGTGTCTGACGCACACCTGGCTGCCCCTCCACCGGGCTTGCAAACTCCGCCGTAACCGGCCCTGGACCAGACACAGCACACCATTCCCCCTGCCCCCGCGCACACCAGCGAGCTGGCCGGTGCCGCGAGCTGGAGGCTCTGTGCAGGAAATGCCACGTGGAGCTTGGCTGAGAATCAAGAGGCCCCACAAGTAAGAAACCTCACCCGGCTGCGGTCCACTCACCCTGAGAGCACCCATGCGGCAGAGGTCAGCTTTGTGCTTCCGATGCCCAAGTTACCTCGGGCTGGAGGACTGGGCCTTCAGGCTTCACCACAGCCTCAAACTGAGGCCCCAGCATCCCCCTAGACAGCCAGGGCCACAAGAACCCCAGCAGAGCAAAAGCAGCATCCTGGGAAGTTACTAAGGCCAAGGAAACCTAATCTTGTCCAAAATATTCTAGGGACGTCCCTTTCCCATTCATTCATTCACTCGTCCATCCGGTCACCATGTGCTAGGCGCTAGGACCCACAACAGGACCTACTTACTTGGAGGGATCAGCCACAGGTGGGGGTCGGGGGGAGCAGGGGTGGGTTAAGCTGTGGACACAAAGGATTCTGAGGCAGAGCAGGATCTGCCGAGTGACCTCAGAGCATCCAGGGAAGAGGCACGCAGGCAACACCGCGTGGAGGTGAGTTCAAGCCAGACACAGGGAAAGTGGCACCGGCCCAGATCCAGCAGGGAAGGCACTCGGGGTGGAGAGCCCTGTGTGAGCACCCTCGGGGTGCACCAAAGAGAAAGCAGGTCTGTTGGCTGCAGAAGCAGGCAGGGGCGGGGAGATGGGAGAGGCGATGAGAAAGGCAAGGACCTGCGGAGAACTGTGCAAGTGTTTCCATCCGATGCATCCCCTGCTCGTTCTGCAGGGTTTCCCGTGCAGGGCTGTCCTCACTCACCCACACTCACCCTCCAAACCCAGGGCTGAATCGTAAACGTGAAAAAGATGCCCCACTCTCGGTGTTCGCATTCTCCTCCTAAAAAGCCAGGAAGCCCCTCAGGACAACACCCAACGTCTGCACAACACTACGTCTGCACCCGGAAACCGAACCACTGGAGCAAAAGCTGAGAGGCTCTTGTCCACACGTCTGTTCGTTTGCTCCTTCCTCCCTTCCTCCCTTTACTCTACACGTGCAGGCAGCGTGTGTCGTCTGCCAGGCCCGCACTGAGCTCAGGAGGGATGCCCATGCAGAGCCTGCGGTCCAGGACAAGAGGCTCTTGACTCCACAAACATGCAGTAAGGGCTCAGGCCACTAGTTCACTAAGAAAGGGTGTGCCACACGGTGCAGGGCCCAGAGGAGGAGAGACTGATGGCCTGGGAGGATCGGGGGAGACTTCTCGCAGGAGGAGACCCTGGAGCTCAATGAGTCCATTGTGCAGAGAAAGGGCAGAAAGTGTGTGCCTAGCGGAGGAAACTGCAGGAACAAAAACATGGAGGTGGGATCTTAAGATTCGTGGAGGCGAGGACCTGGATGTGGAACTGAAGAGGCGATGGGGGATCCACCTGAGGAGGCTCTGAAAACACACAAAGAAACTGAGCTGGAGAGAGACCAAAGTCCATTGCTGCAAATTCCATCACAATGAAAACTTTGATTTTTTTTTTAAATGAAGATTTTCAAGCCCACGCTCAAGGTCTATTTGAATCACGAACTGTTCAGTACAACAAAATCTCAGTACAACGAAAGGATGGAGGTAAACCCTTCGGAGAGTTTGGTTGCAGGCCAGACCTGCCCTTCCCAAACTAAGAAACCGTAATGTATAAAGAAATGACACTGGGGGGTGGAAAACACAAAGAGGGAACTTCAGGTCCAATCTACGAGGACCACGAGCTCAGGAAGCGAGGCGGCTTCTACATCACCGTCTCCAGCAGAAGTTCTATTATTCCAGCAGAAGCCTCTTATCTGAACACCCACGGCTGAGAAGCCCGCCTTCAGGAATGGGGTGGTCCAGACTCTTGGGGAAACAGGGAAGTACGAAAACTGAACTACGGCCGCAGGCCCCATACACCCAAGATTTCCCCCAAACAGTCTTGACTTCAACTGCTCGATTCTGTGGTCGCACCAGGTGTGCAGTTCAGGCTCAGGAAACAGCCACCCAGCCCTGAAACAAAGCAATACCTCTAACTGTGGAGGGGGCATCTCGGGGCAGGGTGAGAGCCGTGGTGTTTGCTAGTCAGATGCAAGAGCCGGAGGCAAGACACACAGAGTGATTTTATACGTGGCAACTCACAGCATTCTTGAGAAACTACAGCGCACTCCTCAAGATCATCTTTATACAGTCCCCCCCCCCCGCTTTACACCAGGCTCTCACATGCGTTGGAGATCATGTCTTCCCCGAGATAGATGAATGCATCGTCAGACTCCCTTGAAATCTGCTTTCCGTAGACTTCTCTGAAAAGGACCTACACTTTTCCAGTGGGTGTTGGTGGACTGAGAGATGAATGTACTTCCCCAACCCTCTCCCCCCCAGTACAGGGTTTTCTGAAAGGATTCTAGAATTCTGGGGACGGGAATTTAGCAGAGAACATGAAGAGGAGGCATAGAGCAAACCATCCTCATCACTTAATAAAATAAAGAGTGAATTAAGAAATACACAGGCAAAACCCGTCACGCAGTGAGCTGCTTGGGTGCTTGAGCGCTGGTGTGTACACAGTTGTGCACACACGTACACATGCCAAGCACACCTCACACACACATTCTGGCTGACACAGGAAGTCTCCCTTCTCTGTAATTCATGACTTCCTTCACGAGGCGGGCCTCCATCCTTCCTTTCCTTAAATCCACAGAACTCTCCACGTTCCACCCCGAGAAGTACTGCAGGGGCAGTAAGCCTCGTTTTAACGGAGTGTACGTTTAGCCCGGAGGAGGTAACTGACGTTACGGAGAGCCTCGAGGCCGAGTGATACGGGTTAGCTAACGCGGAGCGGACCCACAGCCACACACCACAGACAAGCAGTAATATGTTACATAGATTGTTCTGAGCGGCGTGCGTTAGAGCAAAAGTGTGCGGGTCCACTGGGATTGATAAAACACAAGGAAACAGCAGATGCGCACCTGTAAATGTGTCTCATTTGTCTCTGAAGTGAAAGGTTATTCCCTTGTTCGGAATTAGTGATAAAAACATGCTAGCCCAAGGTTTGTGGAGAATATCTGAATATTTAAGTTGTGTATAATGATAGGCGATCATAGGATAAAAACTGGACCTTATGAACGGGGCAGGGGGCACTGTCTGGATCACCAAGTGCTTCCCACCGCTGAGTCATTTATCTTTAACGCACGAGCACTTCCACGCCACATGCTCCCCCCACCCCCACAAAAGGGCTGCAGGGACTGTTACCAGACCCCACCGCCACGAACCGGTAACCACCCAAGCTTGACTTTGCCTGGGTGGGTGGATTCTTTTCTTTTTTTAGTTTTGTTTTCTTAAATATGTCTAGTATCTCCCTGCAACCAAGAGCTGAGACTGAAGTCATGCCCCTCCAGGACAGCCTCCTCCAGTGGGCCACCTTTCCCGACCCTGAGAGCCGAGGCCAGGCGTAGGGAGGGGCCTCGGCCCCCGTGTGGGCGCCCTGCTCCCCAGCACCCTCCCTGGAGGCGAGCAGGGGGGCTGGCAGGAAGCACCAGCTGTGCCGCGCGCCCGGGCTGGCACCTTGGCATCCCGGCTGGAGCCGAGGTGCCCGCCTGGCCCCATCCAGGTTAACCAACTGCAATGTTACAGTAACTCCAGACAGCCTGTCACCGAGCACAAAAGTCACCAGCGAGTGAATGTTCTTTTCTGCACCACAATTAAGACGAATCAATACGACGGGCCACAAATGGTATTTTACTCTCAATAAGAACTCGAGCTGAGTTTATTCAGAATATTTTAGCGCTTCCCCGGGGGATTTTGGGCCGACGCAGATGGCAAATAAAGTACTCAGCCTAAGGCTACAGCACATTATGGTAATTCTAATGTCAGATGTACTTTAATATACAGCTCTATTTAATCACCCCATTATTTCACATTTCCATATGAAAAACCTGCAGCACTTCTGCGGTGCTTTGCCTCTGCCACGGTGCCAGCTTCCTGCAGCCCGCGGGCGGTGGGGAGATGGTCATCCTCGCCAGCCTCGGCTCACAGTGTCGAAGTTCCCAGATGCCCCTCTGCACAGCGGAGCTGCCCGGCATGATCAGAGAATCAGCGCGTTCGGAGACGCACCGAATGCCACGGGAGGTTATGGGAGAGAAACCTAGCAGCCCCCACAGCGGCTGCACACAGGTTCACACACACATGCAGGGGTGTGCGCGCACACACACACACACGGGTGAGGGCTCACCACTCAGCCTCTCTCCAAACACCACTAACCCCAGCGATGTGGCTGGCTGGCCCACTGGTTAGACCCAACCAAGGCACTGGGTTGGACCAGACGCGCCTCCTGCACGCGGCTGTCACAGCACCGCCCCACGCCCCCACCCCACAAGGGCAGAGGAAGGCGGCAGCAACGCCAAGGGCGGGAGGAAATGTGCAGGGGCAAGCGGAGGCTGGCTGGCGACAGAGGAGGCGGGGTGGGAGGGGCAGAGGAGCTGCAGCCCAAACCGACTGTACATCTGGAGCCAGGAGGCCCCCAGGATGTCCTGTCGGGTTCGCACTGGAGAACGTGAAGCTGCGGAGCTCAGGCCCCAGGGGAGGTGGAGTCCCGCGAATTCCAAATGGCCGGAGCACCTCAAGGCTGGCTCGGGCGGCCAGCTGGCGGGAAGAAGCCGGCGGAAGCATGGGTTTTGGCTGAGCGCAGGAAATCACGCTGACGCTGTCACGTGCGCACTTGGCCACATGGCGTTCCAGAGAAGCCCAGCGCGAAACCCGCGGACCACCCAGTTCTAGATTTCTCACAGATAGGCTGCCGATGGGCGAAATGACACCTGGCGCCTGGCGCCTGACCCTATTGGATGCCCCACTAACCAGTCAACATTTAAGGCCACAGAACAGGATTGCTGTACATGGGTACAGCACATGCCATCCAAATGAGGCCGCTGCTGCCCGTGAGCGGGCCCGGTCCCACTCCTAACATGGGGGAAACAACCTCTAAGGGAAGCAAGGAGGCAGGCGGGGAGAGAGGAAGGAAAGAGAGGCAACAACACTGAGAAAGTCCTAGTGTACGTTGCCAGAAACACTACCAATTCCTCCGAATCGTCCACTTACCAATAAGACTATCAGTTACCTAATTCTAGTAGATTTGTCTCATAAGCTCAGTCTGGGAGATTTTTTTTAGAGGAAAACTGCTTGATTATTTGAAGGTACAGACTCTGGCGGTTCCAAATCCTGCAGGTATCACCGCGACAAACGGCTCACCGCCCAGCATCCACCACCCACCGTCGTTGCCCCTCAAACCAGGATCAGGACTTCTTAAAATACACTTTGTGGGGGGGAAATTCAACAGCGGGAATTCTTTCTCCATTTCCAAGGCCTTTGATTCCATCCTATTATTTTTGGTGATCCGTGAACCTAAAAATAGATACTAATATTCCCCAGTCCTTTTCCTGGCTGTAGCGAGTGCCAGTTTGGAAAAAAGAGCTAGAACAGTGGTTCTCAACTGAGGACTATTTCGCCCCCCTCGGGGATTTTGGCAACGTCTGGAGATATTTTTGACGGCCACGATTAGGAGGGTGGCGGTGTTACTGGCATCTGGTGGGTAGAGGCAGGGATGCTGTCGAACATCCTGCAAAGGTCAGCAGCTCTGGGGCTGCCAATCCGAAGCTAGACGTGCCCCGGCTTCCCCAGCAGCACGGAAGCTGCACCTGGCAAAGCTGACTGCAAGGGGAAAGTGGGGATCGCGGGTAAGGCAGAGAGTGGGAAGGGGAGGAGAAAGAGGGGAGAAAGAGGGTGGAGAGAAACTCTGAGACCAGAGAAGAGAAGGAGGGGCCCACATCACTGACTTTTGGCAGTAAGCGGACTTGTGGAATCCCAGTCAATTTCGTCATTATAGAAATCATATGAATTCCAGAACGGCCTGGAGCTGCAAATATCCGGGGCTCCTAGGGAGCTCTGTGCCTGGTAAAGGGGAATGCCAGCCTCAACAGGCAGAGGGAGCAGCACCCCCTCCCCCGAGCCTGCCACCAAAAACCGTCCGCCTGACGGACGCCTCCCTCCAGAACTGGGCTCGGCCACCAACGCCAGGACGTCAGGGGCTGCCCTACATTCGGCTGCTCAGACGTGAGCCTTGCAACAGCGGCTGCAGGAGATGAAAACCCAAATACACTTCCTGAAGTCAAAGAGATAAAAATACAGTTTCTGCTGCGTACACCACGCTTTAACAAGGCAGCAATCCTGCCGCGTTGGGGGAGGGGGAGGAGGGAGCAGAGAGGATGACCACGCAAGCTTGAGTCCATTAAAAAAAAAAAAAAACGCGATCCGGAGAGATTACATAAAAAGTACAATTAAGGACCGCTCAGAATCCCGAGGCCTTGGAGAACGTGCTGCCTCCGGAATATTTTTAGAACAATCACTGGAGTGATTCTTCTGAGTTGTAGAAACACTCCCAATCAGAAAGTCAATTTTTCCTCTATTTGCAGAAGTGAGCTGGCTCCACGGGACGGAATGCGTGTGTTTTGCTTGGCGCCCGTTCACAACGCTGTCTTGGCAGGCTTTCCTTGGATCGCGCGCGGTGAACCTGGCGCTCGCACAGTAGCACTTTCATCTGAAGCGCCCGGGCCACGCTTCCCTAATAACAGCCTGGGAACTGCAAAGCCCCTGCAAGCCCAGCCCTTTACACGGGGAACAGAGACGGGCTTTCGGGGGGCCCCTCTCGCCACAAGAGGGATTGTAAACCGGGGCTGGTGCTTTCAATAAAGCTGTTAAAAGGCGGAAAAGAAAACAATGCCAGCGAGTTCTGGCGACCTTTCACCTCACCCCCACCCCACCCCCCCCCACACACGCATACACACACATACACACACGCACACGCACACACACCCAGCCCTGATGGCTCCTCCTTCCCTCCCACTGCCCACACAGGTACCAGATTATCTCTGGACCATCTGAAGTCTGGATGGGAAGGGACACGGCCACTTCAGAACCTCACCGAGGCTGAGTCCCTTGGGCCTGACAGATCTGAATCTCCTGCTTGGGAGCTTCGGCTGAACGTGAATGTGTGAACTCAACTCTGAGCTACAGTTTCCTTCTGCACGAATGAGGTTAATACCTGTCTTGAGGATCTCGGGCACGCATGTAAAGAATCTTACATCT
This sequence comes from Grampus griseus, assembly GCF_964374135.1. Classification (NCBI taxonomy): domain Eukaryota; kingdom Metazoa; phylum Chordata; class Mammalia; order Artiodactyla; family Delphinidae; genus Grampus; species Grampus griseus. The sequence goes on along the minus strand of NC_139018.1, from coordinate 5,851,965 downwards.
GGCCGGCACCCAACAGAGGAAGCTATTCATGGGTAAGAATGTGAATGAGTGAATGAATGAGTGAGTCAGTGAATGAATGAGTGAATGACTAAATGAGAGAATGAATGAATGAGTGAGTGAACGAATGAGTGGGTGAATGAATGAGTAGGTGGCGCCCATGAGCCCGCCCTTCACCATCACTGATCAGCAGCCGCGGTCCCGCCCTCCCCATCAGGGGAGCTGTCACTCAGAAAAAGGACTTCCAGGTACCACTTCCTCCCCCCCCCCCCACCCCCGGCGTCAAGAAGTGTAGTTATTTCGGCCTCTTGGAACTGGCGCATCACCACTGTCTTGCTTCACACATTCCCTTTTCTTTCTCTCTGTGTTGTTTACAAAGGTTTCACTCTGTTTTCAACTCATCAGAAAGGCCCCGCTAATACACAATTAACATGTGATTATAAAAAAAAAATAAAATAGCTTCCAGAAGAAGGAAATGTAATTAAGTAGAGAATGCTTTTCAGTAAGTGCTTTGCTTTAAGCCATTGTCAGAACGCAGTCTACGTTCACCCACAATGCCTGGAACAGATGCCCAGGGCAGAGTGTTAAAAACAAGTAAAAAAGGACATTATTTTCGGGGGGAATAATAACCATCGACTTGGTACAACACGCTGGAGAACTCAGATTCCGGCTGCAGAGGGCTGACCTCCCCCCAGTCCTCTCACCACCCTTTTCTGTAAAAACGCTTCTCTTCTAAAAAATAAAATAAATGACTAAACCCAACTCTGACATAATAAGTGAAACAGAGTGAAAAAGCAAAAGCCAAACACACATACTTACAAACTCCACCATTAACAGAAGCTCTAGTCCAGACCATGAAGAGTCTGACGTCACCACTTTTTAACCAAGTCCGGGATCATTTAGTTTCAGATCATTCTGGACAAATTTCAAAAGGGATCTCTCTTAAAAACCCCCAAATCGAAAATGGACTTTTAACCTCATGTTCAAGAAGCAATCTGAGAAATCGAAGGAATTTTTCTCCCAGCTTTTCCTGCAGCCGCCCCGACGAAATCCAGTCACTCTATGGGCCCGACGTTGATGGTTTCTGCCCACCAATATGGTGCCACAGCAAAGTCGAAATTCAAGGAGTTCCCATTTCCTTGGGAACCCTGTGAGAAACGTGTGTGTCCCCGCACACGAACCATCTCCCAAAATGATGGAGGAGAAGCAACGTCGGAAAGCTCAGGGCTGGTGGCAGGGCCACCACACCAGTCACCTGTCTTCCATCCTTTGAACCCGAGCACAGAGCAAACGCTCCCAGCCCCAGACTGTTCCCAGCCGCTGAGGGAGCAGTCAGTGAACGGCCCACACTTCCACCTGGCCGGCCAAGAAGCTGGGGCTTCTGGACAAACATCCCACCGGGGAGGCATCCCTCTGGGCCACTCAGGACTCCATCCAGCGCCGCCCCTGCGCCTTGAACCACGCATGAGGCACGGCTCTATTCCTGACTCGGTGGGTGTTAGCTGGGTGACCCTGGGCAAGCTTCCCCACTCCTCTGGATCCGTCTCCAGTGTGACATTCCTCATCTGTGAAATGGCCCCAAGAGGAAGCAAATGTCTGTGTCTTACAGGAAGAAAAGTGAGATTCAAAGGGTTTAGGTGTCTGGCCCGAGCTCCTGTAGGAAGTGAGGGAGCAGAGACCACGGGCCAGTCTTCTCAACCAGGGGGCCAACTGCCCTCGGGGACAGCAGCCCCCGGGAGCCGACAGACCCTGAGGGGCACTGGGCACCCACGGGCACTAGGTCAGCAAGACCTCGTTTCATCCCACAAGTTACGTGCTTTCACTGCAGTCCATGGACGAGAAGCCTGTGGCAGAGGATTTACTCATGTCTGTCTAAGGCCACCCAAAGTGTAAACTTAAGGCAGGCAACAGCAAGGTCATCCAGCCCTCCCCACGTACCAGATGGGGAAACTGAGGCTGCCCAGTGGAAAAAAGACTTCCCAAGTCACACGTGTGTTCGGTGAGCCAAGCTCTGGCTCCTAACCTGTGCTTCTGAGTCCCCTCGACAAACCCACCCCAGGCACCAACAGGCTGGTCCGCCCTGACCCAGGGCTTCTTCTGAAGAAAAGAAAGAGAAGCCACCAATGGCTCCCCCGATATTCCCCACGCCTCCTTCGTGGGGTCTCCCCCAGCACCCCCATTTCACAGATGAGACCAGAATGCAGAAGGCGGACAGCAGGCCCACGGCCTACACTTCGCCACCCAGCACCCTGTCATCAGCCCACCCCACAACCCCTGAGACCCAGGACCCTTCCCTGGGACCCCAAATACAACAGCCTGCATGTCTCAGCATTCGTTTGATAACTCCTACTAGGGTCATTGCCTCGGGTTCAGATGGAGAATCCAAGGCTCAGAGACATAAAGCAATCTGCCTGAGGTCACACAGCTCAAACCCATCCAGCGGCGAGCAGCCACAGCGGCGCTCAAACTAAATGCAAATACATTTCCCAGTAAAGCGCCCCGACTCCGCTCCCAAGGGACAGCAGATCCCTCCAGAGTGGGAGCCTCTCTCCATCCATCCCGGAATCCCTTCATCGCTTGGCACCGTCTTGACACATAGTAGGTGCTCTACCAACACCTGCTGAACTGAATCCTGCCTGCGTCCAGAAAAGCCATTAAAATTCTGCAGCCGGCGCCTGCCCCGCGCATCTGCACGGCGCAGCAAGAACTGACAATTCTTCCTAGATAAATATCTGGAAAGAAGTCGGGAAACAATTAAAACTAGAAGCTAATAAATGATGGAGAAGCCCATGAGCCAAGTCCTGGCCCACTTCCCAGTCTTCATTCATGCATCAAAAAACCCCAGCGGTCCGAGGCTTCAAGAGGGCAGCTGGGCAGTGGGGCTGTCCGGCGTAATATAAATGGGAATTAGATATGATCGAGTGTACTCATTGCACTCCCAACAGCAGACACTATCTCCCAACTCCCCCTCTCGTGTCTCCCCAGCCAAGCCCCCTCCTCAGGGAACTGGTGACAGATGATCTTGTAACCAGGCAACCAGGCGGAGGAAAGGTTCCAGAGTTCCTCCACTGGAGCGCGGACGGCTGCGTTCTGCTGAGCGTGGCTCCCGGGATGCAGCGCCGTGACACCCTCTTCCGGACCTTAAAAAAATTGGGGGAGGGGGCAGGTGCACGAGCTATCCCCCCACCATGGAAACAAGTGCTCTGGCGTCCTCCCTCCCCCTCCCAAGCTAGGCCAGTGGCCAGCTTTTCAGGGAGACAGGTTTCCATGTCTCCACGTCTCCCCCAATGACAACCATGGCTATGGACGGACCTGTAACGGAAGGTCCCAGGGCCACAGTCTTTCCAGAAAAGCTCTCGCTCTGCGGTGGCCATCCTCCTTGCCTATCTGCCATCTGTAGCTGTCTTAACAAATGCTCCCAAGATTCCAGGGAGCCTCAGAGGTTCAACCGGGTCAGCTGCACTTTGGGCAAACATGTGCCTACAAAGAGAATGCCCTGTATCCATGGTGCGGGGGAGGCAACGGAAAAAGGATGTTGGGGTTCTCAACCAACAAAATGGAAGCTCTGTGTGCAGGGAGCACGTGTACCCGTCCACTCTGACACGTCAAAATGCTTTCAAGCTGTATTAGACACCTCGAGAGCCCTTTCACTGGGTGTTTGCCATAAGCCAGGTGTCCTCACATCCAAGGCGATACTGGGTCCACACCAGTTAGGTGGGTATCATGATTACCATGCGGATCATGGCAACATCGAGGCTCAGGGCTAGAGGGGTTGCAGGAACATGTGCCCCGAGCTAGGAACTTGGTCGGGAGGATTTGTATAATCTCGTGAACTTTATTCTCAGCCTGGTAGGAGGCCCAAGATGTACAACCAGGGGGGCAGCTGTGTGGCTTCCTGCCTCCCTCACCTGTGCCCTTCCCAGGGTTCGTGACGGAGCCTTTGCCAGCCGTTGTCTCATCTTGGGGCACTGTGTAGGATTACGGTTGGTGGCATCGAGCAGATAAGTGAGAAGAGGACCACGGGCAGATGGGCACATCTGCAGAGGGCCCACAGCCTGCCAGGCGCCGCCCCGGGTCTAAGGAACCCCCTGGCCCCTTCCTGCCAGCCGGCTGAAGTCGGTATGCAAAGCAGGGTCCAGGCACTCTGAATTCAGGGCAGAGCTGTCAGTTTCTTTCTTTCTCTCCAGTAACCATAGTGCACTTAATAAAGAAAAGGAGCGAAGTTGGAAAATTGAAAATTGGAAAGAGAATAATTTCTTTTCCGGGAGGCAAGCCTCCAGGAGGTTCCTGTGGGTATCAGAGGGTAAGGGGCACTCAGGGAGGAAATGAAGACCCTGTTTGGGGGGGTGGATATCATCCAAGTATCTAATAAGGTTCTTCTGACAACGCTAAGATACACACACAAACCGCACACTCCCTCTTCCTAGCTGCATGAACAGATATGATTCTTTCTAACATCTCTATCAGAATGGAAATGACCACTGCCAGAGACTGGGCAGACGCTGGAGCGAAGAAGATGCAGAGACTGGGGCCCATCGACTCAACAGATGTCCTCACCATATGCCCCCACTTCTGGACCACGCAGCCCCAGACCCAGAGGAGGAGGGTCTCTGACTCCCAATTTGGGGCCACAAGAAGGGAATGGAAATACAGCCAATAAAAAGAAGAGGCCTCCCAAACGCACAGGGATGCAAGCCTTCCGTGATGGGAAGCTATCCATCACCACTGGGCTGACACAAGTGTTTTCAGCTCGTATCCCCCTGTTACATCTAAGGGCTGAATGGTTTTCTGGGAAGTGGGAGGAGCTAATGAAACCACAAGGTTGGCAGAGCCCGAGGCAGGGTGTCCGGCTAGAAACTTCTCTTTCCGATCAGCTAAAGTCACCACAACTTTAAATCAATGTTACTGCGTCTTCTGATTTTTAAAGGAACACTTTCTTCTCGTAGAAAATTTTACAGATAACAGACCAGGATACGGAAGGAAAATAGAGACCACCAAAGTAACTTCCATTAACATTTCGGTGCTCCCTTCCAGTCCCTTTTCAGTGGACTTGTACAAACAGACACCTACTGATTGAGCTATTACTGTATACCGTTTTGGTTTGTGCTTTTCTCTCTTGATATTACATTGGGAGCATTTTCCCACGTTGGGAGAAACGCCGTAAAATCCTTATTTTTCATTGCTATGTGATGTTTCCCATCATACGGCTGGGACACCGTTCATGTAGCCATTCTCCTCCTACTGGAATCGACTTGCTTCCAAAACTTTCCACTGTGACAAGGACACTGCAGTGCGTGCCCATGTTTTCAGGCATATACCTAGTTAATCTTCAGGATGGTGACCCAGAAGTAGAATTCCTGGACCCAAGGGCATGAGGGATCTCTCTACATGTTCCCAGCTATGTCTCCAGCCCTCTAAATACTGAACTGCTTTACAACCACCCTAAAAGGACACAAGAATACCTACGTATTCTCAAGTCAAGAAAGCTTTCCACACGATCGATAATTTTGTAAAAACATTTCCCAGAGGGGCTGGCAGGCATGCACTCTCCTGGTCCCTGCCAGGCTGACAATACCTATTGTACGGTACAGCTGTCTCCCCCGTGCACCCTAGAAGTACACCCAGCACCGATGACCCACCAGCGTGCCTCTCTGGACGCCCTGGACGCCATCTCCCTCCACATGGAATGATGCTATTGTCCACAAACAATCATTTTTTAAAAAACAAACAGAAAGGGTGTGTAGGCCAATACTTCAGCGAGATAACTTGTCCGCTTCCTGAAAATGTGAGATAATGAATAAAAATGTTCATTACGGAATTATTCACTTTCCTCCCCGATTCACGTCCTGGTAATTACCGTGACCAGCCTAATAAAAACTGCTACAAACCGAAGGTCAACTGGCAGTTAGAAGTGTTCATTTTCATTTCAATGTATTCATCTCTGGCTCCTAATGGCCTCATTTTCTCCCATGCTCCTTAATAAATACCACTGAATTACAGGTTAAATAGCTAAATTAAATTATTGCAATTACAGCGTGCAGAGCCCTGAATCTGGGTTTACCTTTCCCAGTTCAATTAGAGGCGAAGTTTCAACAGCCACAGAATTCTGACTGCTGTCAATATTCTCAGTTGCTGAGAATCTGCGCAGACGGCCAGAAATTTGGTGAGAGGGCATTTTTTCCCCCTGCTTGTTTCTGAGGGGCTGATTGGAGCGCTCTCGACTGAAACAAAATCACACCATCAAAAGTGGTTTTTGGAAAGAGACCACAAGGCATAATTGATTCTTTTCGACTGAAAAGGGAAAAGACTTAGCAGGGTTCTGGCTAAATGCTCTGTGCATGCGTGTGTGCGTTGTGTATGTGTGTGTATGTGTGTGTGAGCATACACAAAAGAAAGTCCCATCTTCTGAAGGGGAAAAGTACATTTCAATAAATCCAAGTCCCCCCTCCTTCGTGCCACTGGCCCACAATGATTTTACAGGTCCGCATTAAAGAGCTTGCTCATCATTTAAATATATTTGAACGTTTGTTGCTATTGTCTCACCACAGGATTAATTATCCAACATCCCTTATAAGACAGAGTGTCTTAATAATACGGAGTGCCTGGGAAGAAAAAAAAAAAAAACCCTCACCAGTTCTGTTTTCCCAAATCCCAAGATATGAGAGTCTATTTCTTGTGGAAGAGCTCCCCCTTACTTCTCCATCCCTCTGCTTCTAAAGGCACCAGATTCCACCACGGACAGGGACTCTTGTCTGGCTGTGGTTGGTTTTGTGTTTTTTTTAACAATCTTATTGACACACAGCACGGGTGAGCGATAAAACCCCTCTAGGCCCACCCATGAGTGTTTAGAAATCTGGGATGCTGCAGGGGTCCACACCATGGAGAAGAGAGCCCACCCACTTCCCTGGCCCCCGAGCCCAGGCCTGGTCAGACTTGAAGGGAGGGCCGATTCCACCCCGGTGGGCGAGGAGGTAGGGGCCCGGCTGAAATCCCATTTGGAGATTCGTCATCCCTGTTCCGAAAGCCCACAGCTGAGCGCGTGCCAAGCACTGAAAGGCTGGTCGCGTGGCCAGAGCCCGTGTATGTGGGCGGCGGCTGAGACCCCGGGCACATCGACTATCAGGGCCAGGGGTCTACTCCCCGCCCGTGGCTCAGGAACCCACATCTGGAAGCCCTCCAACCACGACAGACCTCCTCTGGAGGCCTGGGCACTTTGCCCCCGCAAAGGTGGAGGATTCTCTGCCCAGGGCCCAGGGAAGCCACCTTGCCCGTGACGCTGGGGTGTGGGGCATCTGTGTTCACAGCGTGAGGCCCACCACTCCAGCCAGGACCACGGCCAGGGCAAACGCCTGTTCCAGGCCTGGGCCACAGCCACTAGGGACACGTGCCCCCGGCACAGGGCAAGAGGCTGGCACGGCCACTTCCAAGTCAACCCAGAACGGCATCAGAAGCAGGGGTCCCGACGGGGAGCTCCCCGAGGGCAGGGCCTGCATGCGGGTCACCTGTTGGGCCCTCTCCCGGGCCTGGCACAGAGCAGCCGGCCCTCCGTCAATATCTGCTGATCCAGACTGAGTAGGCAACAGCCTCCCAGGTGTCCATGGGCTGGCCAGAGGGAGCCAGGCCTCCCTGTCCACAGCCAGGGGCCTCGGGGAGGCCCTCGGGCCTTTCTCCTCCTACACCACGCTTTGCTGACATGGGGACAGCCAGGCCCGGCGTGGTGAGGAGATGCCTGGGCGTTGAGGCAGGTCAGAGAGTGGACAGACATGGCCCCAACGTTCCAGGCCCCCAGCATTCTCCTAAGGACCAGATTAACACCACAGAGCATCCAGTTTCCCAGGAGAAGTGGCCAGTGGCCCCTGCAAATATTTCTACAGAGGAAAATGCGACTCTAGCCAAGGATTTCTACCCCTGGAAGCCAAACCAAGACTCATTTTAAAGAACGCCTGAAAAGCAAATTGACCATCCACTGCTTAAAACGGATCGGTAGTTGAAAAGCTGTCACGCACAATTAACACATCAAATACTGGGGGGTTTTTTGGAGGGGGGGATGACACAAATGGCGACACCAGCCCTCCCAAGTACTAGGCGTGTGCACATCTGGATCCCTAGTTGAGCCTTGCAACAATCTGATGAGACATCACCATTGTCATCATCATTATTCCACTGGGGTGCCTCCTCCAGTTTACAGATGACAAGCTAAGATTCAGAGAGGTGAAGTGACTTATCCAAGGTCACACAGCTGGGAGCCCTCAGTCTCCCATTAGAGGGCTGCCCCCTGGAGAAACAGCAGACCCCCAAAGCTGGCACCTGGGTACCTCTTGATCTGCTGCCAGCGGCCTGCTCCACCCCCTGTACACTTTGTCCCAGGCCCCCGACGTCAAGCTGGCTACTCGTAGGGCCCAGAAGTGTCCATTCCCTCACACCCTGTGCGCTGTCGCTCCCTTTGCCTACAGTGGCCTCCCATCCTCCGTGTAGCCTGGGGAAAGTCTTGGCCTCCCATGATGGTCCCTGGATGCACTGCACTGTTCCCTGGCCATTTACCTGGTGTCCTCCAGGGGCTGCCTCCCTTGTCCCTGGATCCCAGTGCCTAGAACAGTGAGTGGCCTGAGCAAGGCCCTTCCCCACTCTGGACCTGGGTCTCTGGCTGGGGAGGGAGTCAGGCCAGACAACTCCCCACCCTCCACCAAGAATCCAGGGCCGCAGAGCCTGAGAGCTCTGGGGCAGGGGTGGCCACTGAAAAGCTATGTCCACGGAGAATCGTGTGGGGCTCCCTGGTCCCTGCCCTCGGCCGTCCAATACCACAGCCCACTTGGACAGGACAAATGTCAGCTGCCTTTTCCAAGCCTCCAGCACGCCCAGGCACCAGGCTGGGCCCTTCCACATGTCATCTCAATGAACTCCCCATTTCCCAGAGGAAGAAACTGAGGCTCAGACATGGGAAGGAGGTTCCCAGCCACCGAGCAGGAAGGCAGCGGCTGCTGCACCGCCCACCAGCCCCGTTCTCGTCCCTGCTGCCCCAGCAGGCAGAACAGGCCTCGATGGCCACATGAGCACGGACCCGCCAGAGGGTCCACACTCGTCTCAGGTTTGCACCCGCAAATCCCACCGTCACGGGCGGAGACGGTGCAGGCATCACCAGGCTCTGAGCTGGGGGGGGGGCATGCAGTTATAAAGGGACCCCCCAACACACACACCTGAATGCATCATTACAGCGCAGCAGCAAGCAACTACCTCTACCCCTTGGGGCCGGATAAATCCTTTTGCAGCACCCCTGCCCAGCCCCTCTCACCCCTACCTTCGAGCCAACAGGCATCGCAGAAAGGTCTGGGGTACCATGTGGTCCTGTCCTCCCAGGCCGCTGCAGATGGAAAGGCTTCTTCCTCATGGTTTGGCCACTGCCCCTGCCCCAGACTTCCAGGCTCTTCCTGGCCCCCAGAGTGTGGGCACAGTCAGAGCTGACCTTGGAACGGAAAAGGCCGCACTGGACATGATGATGGGGTGTGCAGTCCCCATCCTGGCCAGTTGCTGCAGTTAAGACCAATGCCCCAGCTGCGTGGTGGCGGCTGGTGAACTTTGGAGACCGGCTATTTCCCGGGGGTCTGGGGTGAAGGCAGAGGCTGAGGCTCCTATGAAGCCCCAGCTAGCCTGTACCGAGCGCCCTGAGCTCCTCTTGTCTGCCGTGACTGAGGGCATCTCGCCCTACAGTGCAGGGGGGATGGAGGCCCAGGGGCAGGGAGGCAGGTGGGGGACCCAGAACTTTGCTCCCCCCGCCCTGGCATTTCACCCCAACAGCGCACAGGTAGGGGGTGCATGGCGACCCCTCCCCCCAGGACTTGCTCCACAGATGTCCTGCCAGTTACCCACCGTGACCCCTCAGCTGCTCACTCAGCACATCCTCAGTGACAGGGCCACCGCTGGGCAGCCAGGAGCTGGGCATTGACATGCATCCGACAAAAGTCCAGAACCTTCTCCCTGAAAAGTGACTTCCCTCTTTCCCTGCACCCAGGCAGAGGGGGAGCTTCAGCGAAAGTTGGGGAAGGAATGTTTCAGACTAAACTGAGCGCCAACATCTTAAGTTCCACCCTTGGGTCCCTGAAGGTGGTCACGAAGGGCATTCCTTGTTCAAAAATGTTAAAAACACTAAAACCCGAAAGAAACTCATGAACTCATTCACAATAAGGTCACGTGGGCAATGTGAACACAGTTGCTTGGATTGGTTCCTAATTTAAGCCCACCTGGTGTGACAACACCTCTTATCAAAGCTACCTGGGACGGGACAGGTGGGCCAGGTCCCAGACCTGTGGGCAGGTGTTCGGAAGATGCACCTCCATTAAGGCTGAAATGACCGTTACTTAATGAAACGTGATTTTTCACAGCAGTGGGAGGGGGGAATTAAAACAGTTCCTTGAAGGAAGGGTAGGGCTGTCCTGGGAAGACGAGAGAGAATTCTGGGGCTGGTACCTCTGATGCTGCTTTATCCTCGGCCATTACTGCAGGGTGGTGTGGCCAGTGGTTCTTCAGACCCTAAAAATGAGCGTCCGGGGACATCCCTAACTCAGAATCCAGGGCCGGCTGGGACCATGGAGAACTCCCATCTACTCTGGGTGTCCCATGCAGGTTTTATACAGTTTGGGGAAATTCAAGGATTTTCCCAAAGGCTGCACTGCCCACTTCTGACAACAGTTAGTTAAAAGCAGCCACACTGCAAGGTGTCGGCTACACTGGCATCTAAGGAAAGGGGAAAGTCAATTCCCCGCACCTCCTGTGTGCCAGGTCCCGCCCTGGGAGCTTTACAAACCTCCACTTTCCAGAGGAGGAAAAGCAGCTCAAACATATGTATATCTTAGCAGTCCTCGCCCCCCTCCCAGCCTTTAGGGAATTAGGTCAGGAATAAGTAAACAAACTGAGAGTAACGGGGTCATGGCATGCACAATCTTCTAATCCCATACAGCGTCTCCAACAATCAAAAGAAAATACCAGCCCAACTACCTCTTAACCACTGTGAAGCCATAAAGCCAGCCCCAAGGCCTTCCTTCAAACACCTTTCCTTTGCAGAACAAGTTGCTGAAGGAAGGTCAAGGTCACCCCGTAAGGGGCCGCCCTTTACAGTGAGGTCTCACAGGAAGGGAACCCGCAAGGCCAGGGCTTCCTGAACACCTGAGGCCAGGGCTTCGGGAAGGGAACATCTAAGCCAGCGAGGTGCATCTGCCCGGGGCTGGAGCCGGTGGCCTCCTCGACCCAATTCTCTCTCTCTAGGGACAAAGATGCCGAATGAGGTCTGGGGATGAGGAATAAAAGGACCAGACCCTCCACTTTATGTTCTGTCTCAACTTCTACCAGGGTCAGTATGAGAACCTGTCTCCATTTCTGTGTGCTCAGTGCCATGGTGATCTGCAGTGTGACAGTCACTATTCCTTATCTCAGGGATCCTCAAACTACAAGCCTTGGCCTGGCTACCTGTTTTTGTAAATAAAGTTTTATTGAAACAGCCACACCCATTCAGTACACACTGTCCATGGATGCTCTTGCCCTGTAATGGCAGAGTTGAGTAGTTGCAACAGAGATGGTTGGGGCCCACAGAGCATAACATAGTTACTACCTGGACCTTTATCTTAGATAAAGCCCTGTCTTATCTAAAAAACCCTGAGATGAAGTCTCCCAGACTTGAAGTTGATGCAAAAATCTCTCTGTCTTGAACCATTATGCTTTGTTCCATAAGCAAATCAGAAGTCACCGTGTTTCCCTTTTTGCAAAGGCTGCCAGGAAGCTCAGAGCTAAATTCTGTGCTCCTCTGCTGTGTAGTTTACTGGGATAACCTTTCCAATAGCTTGAATGTATGACTCCCATTGTTTCATCATTGCTTTAATGCTTCTGTTACTGGTTTACTTAAAGTAAGAGACTTTATATCCCTTTATTATCAATGTGGCTACGGTATAAATCATAAAGAGAAAAAGAGCATGAGGACAGGATGACACTCCAGCTCAGGGGTCCCTCTGCATCATGATAAGTCTTTGCAGACCCCGCTCTCGAATTCACCCAGGCAAGGGACCCCCCATTCCTTCCCTTCCAATCTCAACTCCCTCCAGCTGAGTCCTCTGGACCAGGAATTCCTGCGTGAAGCTAGGTGAGCTTCAGGCACTCGCTCTGGTCACTTCCAGTGCCCTACCTGGTTCTGATGGGCAAGACACTCATTCACTCAGACCCTCCTGGACAGTAAGGCCCACTTACATGCTAAGACTCAGAGACAGAAACACAAAGCTCAAAGCACAGTCCGTGCCCTGGGAGCCCCCCATTCCACACAAGAAGGTGATGGACTCAGTCCAGAGGTGTGTACTAAATGCCGCCCAGGGGAGCTAGTCCCGGAGATGCGGACGAGAGCTGGCTCTTCGGGAGTCAACAGGCTACCCAGAGAGCCTGAGGGGCTTGCCGGGTAGAGCGCAGCCAGGCCAAAGGGCAGAGGTGCCCAGGGCTCAGCAAGGAGCCCTGGAGGCCGAGCTCAGCCACCTGCCAACCACCACCAACGGGGTTCGGGCCTAGCAGTGTCCCACGGCTCCACCCAGAAACCAGGTGTGTGGGCTGGGTGACCCTGAGCCAGCTACAGATGTTTCCTGTACTCACACCAACGTCGCAGCAGCAGCCTTAGGAAGACGCGAGTACTTTACCAATTGAAGCTGCGATGCACAGCCTGGCTGGGTGGTGGAGCCCAGGGACAGCACTGGAGGGTGAGGCCAGAGGTCCCGGAGGTCGTGAAGCTTACTTACGAGGAGCTTACTTTCCCCTGAGCATCCCCAAGGGTCCTGACATTTAAAAGCAAGAGCTCAGGATCCAATCCCTCGTCCTCCCCAGCAGCACAGTTTGAACTTGAGCTCAGCTAGGCCTGCCACCCCTTCCCCGCTATGGAAAAGCCCAGGTGTCACTGGGGTGCCAGCCACAGGCCCTGGGACTTCACTGAGCCCTGGATCCCAGGTGCGGACAGGGATCTGCCCCCGCAGAGGCCAGCGTCTCCAGGGCCGCCGCGCCGCTAATCACCACACTATTTACCTGGAGTTTATAGGCAGTTGCTGCCACTGGCTGCTGGCAGGCTCTCATATTTACACCTAGCTTTCTCGAGGTCTCCCCAAGTGCGGAAGTAATAAAAGGGCCGTTCCTTCGCGCCGCTGGCGGGAGGCTAACCCAAGCAAAACCAAGCGCGGGGCTGCGTTTAACGAGAGGAAAGGGGCTTTCGGGCTCTCTCTGGCTCGACTTCAGGATTCCGGCTAACAAGCCTCCCTTGGGGGGTGACACGCCCAGCCGCCTCCATCCTGTCCAGGGAGGCTGGGGACAGAGCCTCTGCCCAGAATTCAGCCAGACTTGCTTGAAGCATTCCTGACCCAGGGCGCAATGGGGTAGCGTGAAGGTGTATTTGCTGAAGGACCACTCTGGCTGTCCATCCACCCATCCCCCAGACATCCGCAGGCCCCTTCAGTGAGCCAGGCAGGATGCTCACACCAGAGATACAGAAGTCACTAGACAAGGTCCCTGCCTCAGTCCAGAGAGGGGGACATGCAGGCAGACACCTACACTGCAGCCAGGCCAGGGCACCCAAGAGGAGGGAGGGAAGGCTCCCGGCAGGGAGCACGTCCCGGGGAAGCAGAGCACGCAGACGGCTGCACAGGAGGGAGGCAAATTCAAACCACATCTAGAGGGAGGAAAAGAAAGGCTGTGGCCTCGGAGACCTGGGATGAGCTTCCCTCTGCTGCTTCATAGCCGTGCGGTTCTATAGGAGAGCTTGACCTGTACCAGCCTCAGTTTCCACATCTGTAAGATGGGAGTGGCCACTGTGACGAGGATTCAGGAGGTATAGGATTGGAAAGATGGGGCCCATGGGTCCCCAGTCTCTCTCAGCTCACGTTCCTACTGGACCCCAAAACATACATCCTCAGCTGACATCAGCCGGGAATTCTCAGGTGACTGAAGAGCAGGCTCGTCTCTGGGGTGCAAACCCCTAGAGACCACGGAGACCATGTGACGGAACAAGCCGAGTCCCGAGCCAGGACCAGGTCAGCGCAAGGGCCTCCCCAGCCCGCGGCAGCTGGGACGAGCAGAGAAGAGAACCGGGCGGCCACAGTCCCGCACCCGCCCTCTAGGGCTCACAGTGATCTCAGCCAGGTACCAGAGAACACGGGTCCCCGGGGGCCGGGAGGGGAAACCTCAGCCTCGGGTGGGCCAGTGCCCACCACTCCAGGCAGCCAGGCCAGAGCAAGATCTGGGAGGGTGAGGCACCCATAGCTCAGGTGAGAGGTGAGAGGCCTGGGGTTGAACTGGCCGGGTCAACCATCCTCTCTGCCTCTAAGTCTGTGACCTCACGTCAGGCCTTTCCTTCTCTGCATCCTCACCGCAACACTGGGCAATGCGGTCTGCTCCAGAGGGTCAGACTGGCTCCGGCACACACCAGCCCTCAGCGAGACAGCATCATTTTTACAACGGCTACACTTAAACCGAGGCCTCCCAACTACCTCCGCCCAATTGTCCAATGACTTGGAAAGACCCACAAGACGCAGACATTCCCCTCAAGGGCTGAGGACACAGTGCAAGGTGGTGTCTCCTCTCCTATCAATTCCCTCACGGCAAAGTCATGCCAGGATGGGAATGAAATTTCAACTTCTGGGCTGGTGTGATCAGTTAGTAGTGGCAGCCTCGCTTAGCCACTTAAGGTGCCCAGGCCCAAAGGACAGAGGTACCGTTATGGACTAGTAATAGCTGTCATAGGTACAGGAGGGGGCAACGGAGGCACACGTGCTATACACACCTGACCCCAACACATCTCTGGACAACAGCATGCCATTTCTTCAGGAAGAAACAAACGAACACAAGCAGAACATGGATTGTAGAAAATCGGAAAGCTGGGACAGCTGGTCCAAAAGGATGGCCAAGACCAGGGGAAGGAGGAAGAAGAGTTGCCCAGAATTCCCATAAACCTCTGAACTTTACCAGCAACAATAAACACAAGGCCACGGGTTTTCTACAGAGGTGTTTACTGAGAAGGTTTTCTCCAGGGAGAAATGACTGAGAATAGATCTCTCCCCTCAGCTAGCCACCTCCCTGGCTCTGGCCCCTCTGCTCTGGGTCTGGAACAGGCTCCCAAAGGCACCCAAGCAGCTCGTGTCCAAGGACCAGGAAACCGCCATCCTGGGGTCTGGGTTTGTGGCGAGGTGCGCAGGGCCATTCAAAGAGGAGACACAGGCAGCAAAGTCAGAAAGCCAGGACAGGGCACGGCTTCCCACAGGGGACAAGGAGGGCCAGGCGAGCCCCAAAGAGCAGCTCACACTGGTCTAGCAGGGGACACCTGGGTACTCCAAAGCCTGGGACCTCCACACATAGGACATGAGAGGACCCTGAGGCAGGGGCCCGGCCCTCATCATCACCCCCTCTGCTCAGCTGTCCCCAGCATGGGTCATCATGAAGAAGACACCTTCCTCTCTACCAACAATCACAATGATCATCATAGGACAGTCAGTAAAGGTGCCCTTGCTGGGGCCTTCCACGTGCCAGGCCCCGTGCTTAGCACCGTGCACACACTGGAAACTAGGTAACACCATCATCTCCTCCTAGTAAGTGAGGAACCCAGGCTCCAAGACGGAAGCAAAAGGCCACGGTCACCCAGTTAGGAAGGGGCAGAGCCAGGGCAAGCCCAGGCCTGGCAACTCCCCGGCAGGGTTCTCTGCCCGCCCATCTCTGCCCCTGAAAGCACCAGCACGGTGGCCAATACGCACCCGGAGAGTAAGAGCCGGGGTCCCCAGGAAAGCCTGCATTCACACACTAGGGCAACATTTGGGTCTCACTTCCTCTTGGTCCTGTTTCACTGCTCCCTGGCCCTTCACAAAGCAACAGAGCAGCTGACCGTGGAGCCTGGTCTTCAGGATGGAGGGCGGAAGCACCGTTCATGCACACACATGCACATGCGTCCATGCACGCAAACACACGTAGGCATGCACACATGTGGACACACATACACATACATGTACATGCGTGCATGCACACACACATGCCTCCTTCTGGATACTCAAGTCCATTGCCCTTACTCCCCAGGGTGACCTCCTTAACATAAATGAACCTGCTGCTGTAGAGTCCAAGGCTCTGACATGCTGGCCCACCTCTAACCCAGAGGTTCACTTGAAATGTTTACCCACCCTTCGGAGTCCTCCATCATGGGTTCCTCCGATCTAAACCTTTGTGTATTTTATGGGAAATTTAATGGGTAAACGAACTGCTTTTCCAGCCTGCGCTTCTCATGGTCTACACGGGCTTTTTCTTCTTACTCATAAAAAGAGAAAACTTCAACTTAATAAAGGTAAATGAACTTGAACCCCTGCCCACTCCTACTGCCCCACACGCATCCCCCAAAAGATGTGATGGTGCCAAACTCAAGAAACCAAACTCTGTATCCCATTCCAAACCAAGAGCCTTCCCTTATCCTGACTGCTGACTTCACGGGTCCATCCTCCCCACACGCCTTCCGTCTCTGTCTTTCTCAGATGTGTCCCTAAGCACTGTCCTCCTACCTGAGGATTCACCTGAGCGGTGGGCGGGCTGGAGCATCTTGTGGAATAAAGAGAAGCAAAATGGACCCCCCAAAAAAGGCTAAAATTCCAGACATCAAGTGACGCACCCAAAGCCAGAGAGACGCAACTCCAGGTTGGCCTGACGGCTACATCTTACAGAACTCAAGTCTCGTATTTCTTCGATATGCAAAGCTGCTGTTTCCCCTGGCCCAGCAGAGACTTCCCAGACGACACTCCCTCCCTCCCTGCCCCCCTGCAAGCTGCATCTGGGGCCGAAGGTCAGCTTACCTGTTGCCCAGGCCCGTGGTGAGAGGATGAGAGGGTGGGAGGCACAGGAGACAACAGCCCAGGGGCTGACCCCAGCCTCACTGCACTCTTCAACCTCCCCGCCTGCTTTGGTTGCTCTCCCCCAAAGCAGGATGCACGGCCTTCAGACAAGAAGTCTCTGGGTCTGGCCCCTCCCCTCCAGTGACACCTCCCTGCCCTGGTTTAGGACTTGGGCATCGGAGGCTCCTGGGAAAGATATCCCAAATCTAGAGACCAGTTTTTCTTCTTCTTCCTTCCTTCCTTCCCTCCTTTTTTCCTCCCTCGCCCCTCCCTCCCTCCCTCCCTTCCTTTCTTTTTTTCCGTGCTGCACAGCTTGCGGGATCTTAGTTGCATAACCAGGGATTGGACTCGGGGCCGGGCAGTGAAAGCCCCGAGTCCTAACCACTGGACCACCAGGGAATTCTCAAGACCAGTTTCTTTGAGGGAACAAAACACAGCCTGTCTTCTGCACCCTCACCTGAGCAGGAAACCCACCAGCAGAGGGGACCCTGGGATTCTGTGCCAGGGCCGGGCACGGAGCAGAGAGCTCACTGTACCCCACGCCCATCTGCTTCCAATTCACATGAGCAGACAGATATGGAACCCTTTCAACTGGACATTAATCATTCACAGCAATTAGATCCCCGAGACCTCGCAGAGGGAGTGCGACGAGCCCAGGAAGGAAGGAAGCCCCGAAGCGCTAAGCAGCGCGGCCGTGCCAACCTACGTGTGCCGACACAAAGGGAGATAAAGGCCCCGGGTTGCTCTCTCTCACCTGCCGCATGCAAAGCCCCAACTGTGATCAGATGGCAGAGGGCTGCGCTGCAAAACGCTCAGTGGATTATTCTGCAGTAAGGTATAATTGGAAGGATTAACATGAAGGCGATGTTTCCCTTCCAAAAATTCGAGGAACGCCAAAACGACTCTCATCTGGTCTGGTATGACTCATGTTTTAATAGAGGAACTTAATTTTCACTTCTGAGGAATTTGGGCTCCGGGAAACATCGTCTAAGAAACACTCGTTTTGCTCCACCGATGAGAAGTACCGCCACCCCGAAAGTAAAAATAAAGGTCCCCCAGCCTGTCCCATCTCCCAGAATCCACCGGGCGGAGCCTCCACACGCTGGGACAGAGCACGAGGTCTCAGGGGAGAGGGTGGGGTCTGAGGTCAACCAGGCAGGTCCTAACTTGGCGTGGTGGCCCTTCCCGTCTCGAAGGCACTGCTCAGGCCGGGCCTGCCCAGAGGCACCTGGCAACACTGCACAGCAGCCCCTGGCATGGGACACTGTGTGGGCAGGATGTGAGCCTCCTGAAGAGGGACGGTCTCCACATCCCGACCCTCTGGCATCCTCCGCCCGGCAGCAGTGGCTCCCAGGAGATCGCGCCCCAGGACACTGACTCCTGCCCCTGCCTGAGCCTGGCCCTCACGCCCAGCAGGGGCCGATGGAACCAGGGCTCAGAGGTCAGGACAACCTGTCACCACCCACCAGCTGCCTAATTAGTGGAGGCAAGATTCCCTACCTCCGTGATGAGACATCACAGAAGCTCCAGAAACACCCATCCCTTCCCAGACCCCGCCCTCCTCGCACCACCCGTGTGCCCACGTCCGTGTCCCTGCCCTGAGCCCCACAGAGACCCTGCCTCCCAGGGACCCTCCAGACACCCCACCCCACTCCGGATTCCAACACGTGTTGAGTTTTACCTAAAAACTGAACCCACGATAAGCATCTGGGGCGCAGATTTCTTGCAACCAGCAGTACCTGGCAAGCCTCTGCTTTTCTGCCTCTCTACCTTCCCAGCTGTATTTTCTTATTTACATTGCCCCCAGCAGGTCCCTAGCGCCCACAGCACCTAGCTGATGGACGGTTCCTGAAGGGAGCAGGGATCATGGGGGCCGGCTTGAGGCTGCAGCCCCCGAGTACCACCGTCACACCACGGAAGAGCCCCACAGGTGAGAATTTCCCATCAAGCATTTCTGGACAGAGGATGCTCCAAGATACCACCAATGCTCAGGTGCTCATCACCGCATCCTGGCAGCTCTGTTACCTGACTGGCCGCAGCAGGAGTCCCTTCTCTGTGCTGCGCACCCTTCACCTAGGCTTCTGCAGGACCCGACAGTGACCGGGATGGCGCCTGCCACCCCTACCCCAGCCCTGCAATGGAGAACAGATATCCAGATCCCCTCCCCAACTCGTCCCCACCTCTGCTCCGGCCAAGGGAGAGGCGCTCATTTATAAGTTGCAGATAATGTCACCCACCATTCATCCAAATGTGTCAGTTACATCCCATTAGACAGTAATTATTTTTTAATTAAAACTAAGAAAACTGGCATGCCTGTGCCGACTTTATGCATCTGTTATGGGTTAAAATAGCTTTTAAAAAATGTTTCGGAGACCGCAGTCTATTGTGGCCATGGCCTCTGCCAAAGAAAACGCAAGCTTGCTTATTTTCTCTGTGGGGCGCGACAGCGCCTGTGTGTGCCGGAACAGAATCGGCTGGCCGTGAAAAGAATTCTAAATAAAACACAAACATGGAATTTGGCAACGCCACAGAAGCAAGCTTAAGACTAATTCCAGCATGCGGACGGCTCTCACATAGTAAGTCTGGCTCCAGCATAAATGAAACCAGGCACTGTAAAATACCAAGCAAGTTGGAGTTTCAACTTAAAGGGACAGAACGCTGGTTCCAGGTATAAAAGCTTATTAAGCCGGCTCATACTGGCTCCATAAATCCATAGGTTATTAGCTGTTTGCTTTCAGCCAATCCCTCCTTAAAGAGATGCATATTAGGAGAGAGAGAAAGAGAGAAGGAGAAATGAAAACCATCACTTTGCACTTGACTTTTAGTACAGCCGTTCTGGAAATACTGTGTTCATTATCTCAATTAGAGGAGAAAGACTGTCAGACCTCAAGTACACACAAACCCAAAAGGGAGGGGAAGGTGAGGGAGGGCCCGAGGGATGCAAGGTAGGAATGCCCATCGCACTGGAAAGATGTAAACGGTCCCCCCACCCCCGCAGAAACCAGAAACATCAGGGGGCGGGACTCGGCCACAGGGGGAAAGCCATGTGGATGCTGGAATACCCCCACCCAGGGAAACAGCAATGGTAAGGATTTTGATAATAATTATAGCAACAATAGTTGCTATAAAAATAGTATAGTAATACCTGCCACTGGGCACCACCTTTCATATACCAGCTGCGGCTGAAGGTGGCATGGTATAACAGGGACAGTTCTAAAGTCTAATCAAGGGGTTAAGGTCTCTGAAGTCAGACTTGCCTCAGTTTCCAAATGTGTAAAATGGGGATAACAGTGCCTTCCTCACAGAGCTGGGCTGAGGGATGCTGAGGATGCAGCCCACGGTAAGCATTTAGCAAAGCACCCCTGTCAGAGTCGGGACTTGAACTCAGCCGTCCTAAGGCAAAGCTGGCAGCCCCCTGCCACACTCTCCTGGGCAGGGCACCCACGGGACTGGCCAGATTTTCCGGACTGGGAACTGCGGGCTCCCTCTGAGATTGGGGTGGGGCAGGGGCCGCAGTCTCCCCCAGAAGGTACTGAGAAGGCCAGTTCATCCCCAGAGAGAGACTTGCCCTCAAAGGCTTCAGCGGACCTCAGCGCTGAAACGTGATCGCACACACCGCAATCCAGGAAGAACTGCAAAGTTCAGGGAAGAAAAATAATCAGAAGTGTCTCCACCATAAACACCCGGCACTGGGCGGAGGTGCAGGTGGGGGAGGGCCCTGTTCTGTGCTGACAGTGCTTCCACACCACCACACACACACATGCATACATACACACACTCACGTATACACACACACGTATGCATGTACAGACATATAAACACATGCACTCACATATACATACAAAATACACGCACATGCATATACATACACATGCATGCACAAATACACACATTCACACACACAAATACACACTCAGATATTAACACACAAACACACAGGGCCTCCTGTTACGGGGTCTGTGCCAGGCCCAAGGACCTGGCAGAGGCAATGGGAAAAACCAGGGAGAATATTACATGAGGCGATGTTTTGCTCCAAATGAAAAAGCCATGGAATGTTTTCCCTCAAGTCTTGGTTATGTCTTGCAGGTCCACTCAGACCCGGCTCATCACAGCCTCGCCCAGAGGGAAGCCCTGACCCTCCTGGTCCCGGAGTTAAACCAGCTTCAATCCTCCCAGTGGACCAGGTGTGGCCACAGTCAGGCCGCTCAGGGACTACCCTCCCAGCAAAGATATGCGCGGCCAAATGGGGGTTCCTGACCCTCTGACCCACCCCCGTCCCCACCCTGCTCCACAGGCTACTGCACCCTGACTTGGTGACATCATACATGTGCATCTTCCTGAAAAGATGCTCGACGTCTTAGAAAATGCAGACTAAAAATACCCCTGGCTTCTCAGAGCCGGTTTACAAAAATAATTATATTTTCTTAAAAAAAAGTAGATTAGAGGCAAGTATGTGTCCGGCTATTTTTAGCTTCTATTCAACTCTACTAATTTTTTCTCATAATAATCATTGCAGACTTTTTTTTTTTTAAAGCCACCCGCCTCTCTGTTAATAGCTGCGTTCTGACTTGGCACGGGGGATTGGGAGGGAGGGCACACAACCTTCCGTAAACCATGCAGGTCTGAGTGCTGCCCAGAGGTGACAGCGTCTGAGAGTCACCGAATTCCTGGGAAAGGAACATGCGGCCACTCCTTCGGAGACCAGCCCCAAGTTCAACCCACCACACATTTGGGGGACCCTGTCCCAGACCTCAAGAGTTCACAGAGGGCTTCCTGGGGTTCCTGGCCTGGAGGGGCTCACAATCCAGGAAGGGGTATGTCGTGGGTTGAATGGCGGCCCCCCGAAATGAAACACCCATAACCAAATCCTTAGAATCGTGAATATGACCTTATTTGGAAAAAGGGTCATTGCAGACATAATTAAGTTCAGAATCTGAGATATCGCCCTAGATTACCCGGGTGGGCTCTAAATCCAATGACAGTTGTCCTTTTAATTATCCAGGAGAGAAAACAGACCCCCAAGGAGGAGGCCACGTGACCATGGAGGCAGAGACGGGAAGGATGAGGCCACAAGCCAAGGAATGCCCGGTGCCACCAGAAGCTGGAAGAGGCCAGGGGCAGATTCTCCCCTTCAGAGGGAGCACAGCCCTGCTGACATCTTAGCAAGGTTGGCATGATGACCCCCAAGCAGAGGCAGATAGGAGAGGCTCAGAGAGGGGCAGCACAGGCCCCGGGACACCAGCCAGCCTTAACCTTGCCCCCAGGTGTCCCCACTCTAAATACACTTTCTGCTGAACTGAACCTAAATCAACGCCCTGAGGACACAGCAGGAAGGAAAGTGAAAACTGTCCATTTGCAAAATTTTCTTCCCTTCAACTCTCAAGCTAGTGAAATGTTTAGCTGACAGCCAAAAACCAGCATCTGGGAGATGGGGCCACCGTGGGGAAGCATTTACACGAGAGACTGATGTTAGAGACCCTGAAAGGAACTGAAGACACTGGCCCGTGACCAGGGCCACAAGCACCAAGCCCGAGTCAGTGGGGGCCGGTTCCATGCCGGACGCTCAGGCCTATTAACCACATACCCTGGGCCAGCTGGTGTCCACATCCCTGAGACTCAGATTCCCATATGGTCCAGCAATTCCACCCTGGGTATTCACCCAAAGAACTGAAGGCAGGGTCTCCCACTAGTACGCGTACACCCACACTCCCAGCAGCACTATTCACAGTAGCCAGAAGGTGGAAATAAGCCGTGTCCATCACAGGATGAATGGATCAACTCTGGTCCAGCCACACAATGAATATTACTCAACCTTCAAAAGGAAGGTGTAACCTCTATGGGAAAAGAATCTGAAAAAGAATGAATATATGTGTATGTATAACTGCATCAGTTAGCTGTATACCTGAAACTAACACAACATTGTAAATCAACTCTACTCCAACAAGAAGTAACAATTATATTTAAAGAAATAAATAAATAAAAAGGAAGGTGATTCTGACACACGCTGTAACCTTGAGGACCTAATACTGAGTGACACCAGCCAGACACCAAAAAGACCGTGATTCCACTCATAGGAGAGTCCCAGCGTGGTCAGACTCATAGAGACAGGAAGTGGAGTGAGGGCTGTGGGCTGGAGTTGTGGGGGGGCGGGGGTGAGCGTTTAATGGGGACAGAGCTTCCATTTGGGGTGACAAAAAAGTGCTGGTGATGGATGGTGGTGACTGTACTTAAGGCGACTTGACTAAAAAGGGTTAAAATGGTACATTTCATGTTTTGCATATTTACCATGATAAAAAATAAATAAATTCCAGCACACATAGGCTCAAACCGTTGCGAGAGGGCTTCCCTGGTGGCGCAGTGGTTGAGAGTCCACCTGCCGATGCAGGGGATGCGGGTTCATGCCCCGGTCCGGGAAGATCCCACATGCTGTGGAGCGGCTGGGCCCGGGAGCCATGGCTGCTGAGCCTGTGCGTCCGGAGCCTGTGCTCCGCAACGGGAGAGGCCACAAGAGTGAGAGGCCCGCGTACCGCAATTAAAAAAAACCAAAAAAAAACGTTGCGAGAAAGAATCGGTGCAGATGATCGTATGCAGCCCGTGCACACAGTGGGCCCTCAAGCAGTGGTTCCCTTCACTAGTAAAGCAAGAATAAAACAAGGCGCCGGTTAATAAAGCACAAGGAAACTCAAGACGAGGGCGCCTGCGTCAGCGCTGCTCACATACAGCTCCAAGGGCGACTCAGGCACCCGGGGGCCTGGTCCCGCCAGCCACTCCTCACCTCTTATGAACAAAGGCAATCAATAAAAATGTCTGGACTTATGGAAAGACTCCAACTGCCCCTGTCTCTGCAGGTGGTGACTCCGTTTTTGCACTAACCTCCCTGGAGAAGTCCCGAGACCTCTGATCCCTTCCGCTGAAATCATAAAACACAGGCATTCTTATCACCCCGAGCTGCTCTGTGATTCATAACTTGCTCCTCTCCCTCACACCTGCCAGGTACAAGGCCAGCAGGTGGGCAGTCTGGGAGCCAGAAAGCAAGAAAAGGAGCAGGCTGTGGTTCCCAGACCCAAGGAGACCCGGGTTCAAATCCCACCTCTGCCGTCTACCAGCTGTGCAACTTCGGGCAAGTCACATCACCTCTCTGGTCACAGTCTCGTCACCTGTGAACTACAGAATAGGTTGCCTTCCTAAGGGAGAAGCTTACATGTGTGGGAAGGCCCCTGCAGAGAGCCTGATGCACAGTGGGGACACAAAAATGATGACCAGGGCTTCCCTGGTGGCGCAGTGGTTGAGAGTCCGCCTGCCGATGCAGGGGACACGGGTTCATGCCCCAGTCCGGGAAGATCCCACATGCCGCGGAGCGGCTGGGCCCGTGAGCCATGGACGCTGAGCCTGCGTGTCCGGAGCCTGTGCTCCGCAACGGGAGAGGCCACAACAGTGAGAGGCCCGCGTACCGCAAAAAAAAAAAAAATGATGACCAGGCCATGACCCGGTGGCCCCCTGCTGAGTGTAAGGACGCTGATGGGAGAGGAAATCACGGTGGATGCATCACCCACCCTGACCACACACCGTGGTCACACACACCCCCACCCCGGGCTCTTGGTTATTATTAAATAACACCCAAGGAGGGGGTGGGAGTGACGGGCAGGCTATGATTCCCCGCAGGTATAACGCCGGGCAGCTCCGAGCAGCTAAACCCCACACAGAGGGACCCCTGCCCGCCAAGGGTGTCTTCCCATCGCTTTTTGGATTAAATTGGCCAGCCTTGATTATGTTTGTCATGGTTTAGATTATTTGGGTTTGATTGTGAAATGTGTACAGTACACAGCCCCTCTGCCCTGACCAGCCCTGGGGTTTGAAAAGTCAAGTACATCTTGTTCCTCCCACCAAAAAAGCAACAAAGAACACCTCCAGCTGTAAGGACGATGAAAAGTTGGTTTCTCCTGAAGGAGGAGAAATTGCTTCTAGGGAACTGTGTATGAAAATGAGATGGGAACAGCATGCCCTGTATTTCTTCGGCTTGCTCTCACAAACGTGAACACACCTTTTCTGGGTCTTCGTCATCCACCAGCACCTAGAGGGCTCGGCCAGCCCAAGCACTGGGAAGACCAAAATAGCGATATAAGTCAACCTGGTGTGTGAAGGAATCTGAGGTTGATTTAATGATAAAAGCTTTTCCCATGTTCCAGGCCTCTTCATCAATGTCACAACTTCCCTCTGGTGGTCTGAGGGTCCAGAAACACTCTGTGTCCCTGCAAGTCACTAACAACTCAGACCCCTTAGGGGCCAGCCGGGACTACAGAAGGCTCACTGGGTCAGCAGGACCCCTCCTGGCAGGTACCCACACCCACATCTGTCACTGACCCACGCCTTGGAAGAAGCCTGTCCCCTCCGCCAGCCTCACCTTCTCCATCAGGAAAATCCCAGTGGTCCTCAGGGGCCCTCCCAGCTCCCACAAGCCCAGTTGTTTAACTTCCTTTAAGCAGAGAAAGGCATCATGGAGCGTGTATCTCGCACTCTGTGCTCCCCCACTGCCGTGAGCTCCTCTAGGGCAGAGACCCCAGGGAGCTCATTCCTGGATCCCTGGAGTTCAGCCCAGATCAGGCACCAGCATGATCGGTGAAGGAAGGAAGACGCAGGGGACTCTCCCAGGATCGTGTCCGAATGTGGTCTGGTCTCTCACGGGTGAGCTGCTTTTCTGTTGCCCACGTCTGCGCCACCAAGCAGCCCAACGTGAAGCCGGAAGGGAGAGCCGAGAACACGACTTCACAGCTGGCCAGACCTGAGTTCCGATCTCAGTTCTGCTGTTTGTGTGCTGTGTGACCCCCGGGGCATTGCTTGGCCTCTCTGAGCTCCAGTATCCTCATGAGCAAAAGGATGGAGCTGCCTTTCCTTACAGGTGCTATGACGACGGGTGACTGAGTGAGGTATGCAAAGTGCCCAGGACAGTGCTGGGAACTAGCAGGCCCTTTAGACACGGCGGCAAGTCTTAGGAGCAGTGATGGCGGTGGGCCATCCTCCTCTTTCATTCATGCTAAGAACACCTCCCAGGCAGGACTTTCAAACAGATGGCAACCAAGTCATCATCGAGGTACGGGGTACCCAGGCTTTTCGACAGCCCAGCCTTCTCCTTCCTGCCCCCCCACTTCCCTTTGCCTCTGCTTCCCCACGTGCTGGTGATCAGCAGTGGCCACCCCAGCGTGGAAGCCCATCAGGGGACCCTCCAAGGCAGGGATCAAGGGTGGATACTTCTAGTGTCCCCATTTCCCAGATGGGGAAACTGAGGCTTGGAGAAAGAAAGCAGCTGGCCCAGGGTCACATATTGACACCTGTGCACCTTGAGAACAAGGACTAAGCACGGTCCCATCTCTGGAGCTTCCCACAATGCCTGCAGCTCTTCCGCCAATATGTGTCCACTATGGCATTTAAGTTCAAGCATAAATCCAAGCCACAGAAGAGACGCCCAGGAAGAGATGGAGCTGCCAGCGATCAGAGCACAACCACAGAATGTCTCACACCTGGGATGCACAGAGGCAGGTCCCCACTGCAGATGGCAAAACTGGGGGCCCGAGAGGCTAGGTACAGGGCTCCCCAAAGCAAAATTTCTCTCCGTTGCCAAATCTAACTGCACGTTTCACATGGCTTCAGCTAGACGATGAATTTCCTTCTCCAGTTTTCAATATGAACTCAAGAGGGGCAGTATAGCCTAGTGGGCAGAGCCCGGGGGACTCGGTCCAAGCCGGCTCTGCCCCACACACCTTGTGGTCTCTTCCCCACTCTCTGCCTCGGTGTCCCCATCTAGACAATGAAGGGGTTGGGTGAGATGATCTCTCGGGACCCCTGATCCTAGATCGTTTAAAATTAACTCAAGCCTTCAGGTCACCAGAGGCGGACCCATTTCTGGACCATCCCATCCAAGCAGAGGGCGCACAGCCTCCTCTGCCCCTTTCGGATTCCCTTTCAAGCTGCAGAACGTGGCCGCCTTGCTCTGAGATCTCTGATGTCGGTGGCCAGTGCTGCTTCTTCACATCCACTAACTGCTTTAAAGCGCTGCACCCGGCGCTGCATTAAAAATTAATTACACATGCTATTTTATTGCCAGTGCATAATGTAATGAGCACCAGCTGTGCTAAACAGCCAAACTCCTTTTTAAGACAGCTATAAAAAAAAAGAAAGAAAGAAAGAAACTGCACTTCCAAAGGCCTCTCCTGTCAGAGCAGAAAAACAGCAACATCTTGTGCGGATTTGAACAGAACTCTTTGATTTAGCTCTGCCTTCAGAACGTCTGAAGGGCCGGCTTGCAGAGGGAAACGGGATCTGGTGAGGCTGCACCGGTCTCCACTCCGGGATGTTGCTGGGACCCCCCTTTTATCTAAGGACAGTCATGCGGGTAGGTGCCCCTGCCCCCCACTAGGCAGCATCGCACTCCTTCTGGCCCCCAGTCCCCGTCTGGCGCCCGGTGGTGCTGGAGGAGATGTGAGTCTGCAGCTCTGGCGGACAGGGGACTTTTCTGGAGTCCACCCAAGCCCTGCCACCCTCCGTCCCGGGAGCCTTGCAGCTCTCCATGGCCTCTCCCAGCACTTCCTCCGATTACTGAAGGAGGTGCCTGGGTTCTAAAGGCAGGTGGTCAAGGGCAGCCTCTACAGCAGCATGATTCCAAGAAGCCAGCAGACACCAGAGCAGACTCCAGGAACCACTGATAAGCTGGACCCACAGCCCCTTGCACGATGTAGACAGCGGCGCAGGGCGTACAGACGACTCTTTGAATTTTTAATAATTCCCCTGAAAGCCCTTCCTCCACAGCGAGCCAACCACCATGGCCCCTGGGACCTGGTGAGCCCAGAAAGACCCCACAAGGAATGGGACTTTGCAGAATCAGGAGAAAGGCAAGGGAGTGTCCGGAACCTTCCCCGAAAGCGTGCTTCTGTCCACCCACACTCACCCACACTCACTTCTCTTCTTCACCCCATACTCACCCCTCCCTCCAAGGTCTCCACGGAGGCCCCCACGCCCCACCGGAGCGCCTCTGCACCCCCTGCCCCAGACTGGAGGCATATGCACCAGCAGGGGCCTGGAGAGCGTTGCCATCTTGGGCCACATCGCCCTGCGGCTGCCCACTGATCCTCCAGTGTCAATCAAACCCAGACCGAAATGAAACTACGGCCTGCTTCTTGTTCTGGTATGAAATGTGCAAAGCACAGACCATATCATTAACATAAAACTTCCAGAAATAAGACCACTTTCCAGACAGACTGTATTAATTGCATCAAGCTTCCACAGCTAGGGTGGTCTAAGCTACGGCATCCCATTGGAAGGATTCGGTTATAAAAACCAACGCAAAATGAACACTGGGATATAACTGAAAGAGGAGAAAACGACAGATTCTACTGTGAAATCCTACTATGTACTTACAGGTATTCTTTTATCTTTATTGTCCCTTTAACCCAAGCCAAGACACCCCACACTAGTTAAATAACACAGCAAGCACAATTTCAGTAGAAAAGTAAATTGAATTTAACTTTACAAGATTGCCCTGTGATTTCAGCATATCCTAATGACTGCAACTGACTCCTTCTATTAAATCCAAACACTTCACTTCCCCGAGCCAGGATCCCGTGCGTTCTTGCTGAAGACCTTGAACTTCACCAAGCGCATGTATTAATCATCATGGCTGATGACCATTTGCGGCTTTTAAATATGGAATGAAGTTTCTCAGTTCCTTTTCCACTTCCCGATGCTGGTACACGATCTGAGCCAGCCAAGAGGCTAAATGCCTTTAAGAATGGAAACTAGGGATCCAGCTTGATTCCAAACAGAGCCGAGCAGGTAATGATATAATGATGTGAAATCCATCCTGCTCGGGCATGAGTCAGAATGTCTGGAGGGCTCACTCAGCAAGAGGCATTGTTCTCAGCACCTGGCGTGTATGACCTCAGCCAGTCCTCAGAACAAGCCGTCAATGACCCCCATTTTACAGGTGGGGAAACTGAGGCAGAGGGTGGAAATGACTTGTCCAAGGTCACAGAGCCATACAGGACGGAGCAGCCTTCACCCTGCAGTCTGATACTCTGATGACTGCCTCCCAATGGTAGAAACCTCAGAATAGGGAAGGGTTCAGGGCTCCAAAGCCCAGTGGTTCTCTGAACACCCCACCCCTGCCTTGGGAACCCCCGCCAAGTCCCATACCCAGGCATCCCTAGCATCTCAGTAATCGACACTGATCAGTATGTTCTCAATATGAGGAGCCTCGTTTTTTTGTTTGTCTTGTTTTGTTTTGTTGCGGCACGTGGGCCTCTCACTGCCGTGGCCTCCCATTGCAGAGCACAGGCTCCAGACGTGCAGGCTCAGCGACCATGGCTCACGGGCCCAGCTGCTCCACGGCATGTGGGATCCTCCCAGACCAGGGCACGAACCCGTGTCCCCTGCATCGGCAGGCGGACTCTCAACCACTGCACCACCAGGGAAGCCCAAGGAGCCTCGTTTTTCAATGCTACATATGTACCACACACACGTGTGTATGTGTGTGTGTGTATACATATATATATTTACACAAGGGGAAACTGAGGCCCAGAGAGTGGAAATGACTTATTCAAGGTCACTGGCCGGGTGGAGTAAAGGCCAAGACCACAGCCTTAGACTTTTGATTCCCCGGGCACCTTGGAGAAGTTCCTACGTGGAATTTCTCAGGGTAGAAATTTCAGTTTCCAGGAACACCGTAACCCAACAGAGTCAAAAAGCAAAGGGGGCTCCCCTGGTGGCGCAGTGGTTGAGAGTCCGCCTGCCGATGCAGGGGACACGGTTTCGTGCCCCGGTCCGGGAAGATCCCACATGCCATGGAGCGGCTGGGCCCGTGAGCCATGGCCGCTGAGCCTGCGCGTCTGGAGCCTGCGCTCCGCAACAGGAGAGGCCACGGCAGTGAGAGCCCCGCATACCGCAAAAAAAAAAAGCAAAGGGGACCCCTCCTTCCCACTGTGACCATCAGAAGGAGATCTGGGGTTGGGGTCCTGGGAGGCGGGGCTGCTTGGGATGCCGCCAGCCGGAAAGGTACACAAACACACATACCTGTGTGGATTTCTCCCCCATAATATCACATCTTTCTATAAATAACCTCAAATGCATTCACAGGCATGCAATTAACCTGTGTGAAACACAGTTACATCAGGGTTTTCCATATTAATTTGAAGAGATAGGTTCAGTGCATCCTGATGTGAAAAGGGACAGAACAAAGTAAGGACGGCGGCCCCTTTCCATCTTTACAGAGGACCGCTTCTTCCTAACGGGTTACTGGGAATTTAATGGCTCCATTCAAACTACTAATTAAACAGGCACTAAAAACACTTTAGCAAACAGCCCAGTGCCAGGGACAGAAGCCACGAAGGGACCAAAACCACTGGAATAGGATATTTTCAGGTACTGAAACTGATCTGAAAATACGATGGCACAACCTGGTGCAGGCTAATTACCGCAGACCCATCGATGAGAGATCAGTGCCGGCGATCAGGGTACAGCGTCGGAAGCTGAGGGTCGGCCCCTTAGCAGGTCAGGAGGAGAGGTCCCAGGGACCCCAGGAACAGACACAGGCCCACCTCACTCCCCTCCCCAGCACTGCCAGCAAGCATAGGGGCTGTTCACGGGTTCTGAGCCCTCACAGCATCAAATTCTAAAATCAAAGAAGGCTCTAAGCCAGGTGAGCCAACGTCAAAGGTGAAGCAGGTGCAGGATGAGTGACCCAGGATCAAACCCCACCTCTGCCCTTCCAGC
The DNA here is from genome assembly GCF_964374135.1 of Grampus griseus. Classification (NCBI taxonomy): domain Eukaryota; kingdom Metazoa; phylum Chordata; class Mammalia; order Artiodactyla; family Delphinidae; genus Grampus; species Grampus griseus. The sequence goes on along the minus strand of NC_139018.1, from coordinate 5,821,342 downwards.
CCCTCCCTACAGGTCCCCATTCCCACTCCACCACCCGGCCCACCAGACTGCAAGCTGCAGGGGGGCTGGGACCTGCCATGATGGACCGCACTGTGGTCTGCACAAGAATGAATGAATGGGGTCCAGTGGTTAGGACTCCGCACTTCCAGTGCTGGGGGCCAAGGTTCGATCCCTGGTCGGGAAACTAAGATCCCACAAGATGCGCAGTGTGGCAAAAAAAAAAAAAAAAAAGAATGAATGAATGAATGAGTGGACAAATGAAGGTGAGCCTCATTTTCTCAACTGTAAAGTGGGGACAGTAAACCCACCTCCTAAGGTGGCTGTGAGCATTAATTTCAAGAACGCACACAAAATGCCTAGCACAAGGCAGCACACAGTAGGCCCTCAATTCACGGTCCCTACGAGGAAGCGGGCGGCACTGTGGCTGAGAGAGTGACTGGGTGAGAACGTCCCCAGGATGTAGGCAGAGGCATGGGGCTCAGCGGGAAGAGGGGTGGCCTTGTCGGGAGGCACCCTGACCACAAATCCCAGTTCTGCAACCTGGGCCCAGCCCCTCACTCTCCCCAAGCCTCTGTTTCCCCATCTGTAAAACAGGGGTGTAACAGCTCCTGCTCGGCACCACAGCTTCTAAGCAGAGCCAGAAGTTAAGCAAAGTGGAAAGTTAAGCGAAGCCCCAGGCACTCCACTGCCAGGGAGAGCGTGTTCCCGCACCACAGAACTTAACCAAGTCCAGTCATGAACGCTCAGGCTGATCTTTGACAGTACGGCCCCCCGAGTGGTTGCAGGGCTGCAGCACTGATTACAGGAAGCCATTAGAGCAGGGCAGCCACCCAGACGGAGTAGGCATCCCACACTCAGCAAGCAGGGATCACAGCACAGACCTGCGAAGCTGGGACCGGAGCCCCAATCACCGTGGGCACCCAGGCAGCCCGGGGCAGGGAGCCGGCTTCTCTGTAAGCTGTGCGGACTCCTTCCCAGGTGATTCAGTCTTTGCTTTGTGCGTTCAAGACACAAGCCCAGTACCTATGATGTCACGATCTGTCACAGCAAGGGGTGCTGAAGGCTGCAGGCCACCCCACCAGCAGGAAGGCCCGGGGAGCTCTTGACCCTGGAGCTGGGCCACCTGTGGCCCTCTGCAGAGCTGTGGCTCTAACAGGGACCATCCCTTGGGACAGCTTCAATTAAAAGCAAAACCTGCCCAATAAACAGTTTTCCTTTTACCACTCGAGTCAAGAGAAAGCCTGCAACATACCCGGTGAGAAAGCAGGGACACAAAGAATCTGCCCCGGCTCGGCACCCACCCTCTCCTCTCCCGGCCCCTGCAGGACATTCACCACCACCGGTGTCTGTGTCAGCATCCCGGCTCCCGTGGCCTCAGTGCTTTTTGCATCAGGCTCCGCAAAGATACTGGGCAGGAGAGGCTGGAATGAGAGGTCCCTGCCTGCAAATTCCAGGGACCCCAGGCCAGGGCAGGAGTTTGGGTTTTGCTTGGGGAGGGAGAAGGGATGTAACAGAGAGCAGGTCGGGTCGCCACACTGCGCTGTCTGCCCATCTGTATAATGGGCAGCCACGCCGACCCGGAGCTGGGCGCTCAGCCCCGCCCCCTACCCCTACCCCCACCCCCGACACACCCCACAATGTTTCACTCCCTCCCAGAGCCGAAGCTAACAGGCTCCTTCAGAGAAAACTTTTTTCTAAAAGTTAATGGGCAACACATTCTCGCAAAGAGAAACTCAGCATTTTGGACGGCTCCAGGGATGTACACAGACAACCAAAGAATCTTCTCCTAGCCATGAGCTGGGGGTGAGGGTACTGGTTGGGGTTGGGGAGGGGGGGCGGCAGTGGCGAGGGCAGAAGAAAACCTCAGATGTTAAGCGTTATCCAATTAAACTTTAGCTAAACAGCCCAAAGAGATGAAATTTGGGGGCTGGGGGAAGGCGTTCTGGGAGTGAGACCTCAGAATGGGTGGAGGCACGGGGGTATCTCCTGACCAATGGGGACCAGGGCACCCGGGTACAGCTCTGCCGACATCCTTCGCCATTTCCCCGGCACCTCCCCAAAAGTGCCTTCTGGGGTGTAAGTTGCATGTCTCCCCTGGGTCCCCACCTTGCCCCAGCCCACCTGGGAGAGGCAGCCGCCAGCCCTGCCCAGGACACACCCGCCATCCCCGGGAGCCCGCCCCCACCGCGGCCGTCGGTTACCTGACAACTGACACTGGCATCCAAAGGGAGCCTCCGTCTGACCCTCACCCTGAGTCCCGTCACCCGAGACAGGGCGCGCGCTGCAGCACGGCAGGGGGAAGCAGGGCGGTAGAGCGCCCAGGGCACGAAGAGGTGAAGTAATCACAGATGTGTGAGGGTGGGAGGAGGAAGCAGCTATGGGGGCCATCGCTGGCAGCTGGGCAGGCCTGCACGGCCCTGGAGAGAAAACAATAGAAAAGGCTGGTCAGTCGGACCCTGGACTGGGCAAGGGCTTCAGGGTGTGGAACGGGGCCCGGGGCAGAGGGCTGCAGGCTGCCCTTCCAGGGTGGGAGGTTCAGGGTGGCAGCCCCTGTGGGGGGCTTGGCGGGGGTGGAGAAGGGGGATGCAGCTGGGACTCGGGTGGGGGCAGGCGTCAGGGAAGCGGGAGGGGCCTGAGGGGCTCCTACGTCCTCAGCTGCCAGGTTGGGCTGTCTTGGGACCAGACTTCCATCCCAGGGAGGTCTAATGCCGGGGCCGGGACAGATAGGAGCTGTTGGGGGCCCCTGATCCCAGGAAGGTCTCCCCAGGTAGGGACTTCTGGAGTGTTCTGGAGCAGATCCATTTGGGGATCTGTTTCCCCAAATCTGGGCCACCCCCCTCTGGAAGACCCAGTAAGTTCCAGGCCACCACTGTTCGCTCCATCAGGATGGGCTGCTGGTGCAGGCCTCGGACACCTCCAGGCCACCTCCCAGCGCCTGGGCACTGGCTGAGCCTCCAGCCTGGAGGACTGCCCGCCGGTGCCCCCTCCGGCCCACAGTCCTCAGCAACCAACACCTACACGCAGCACCCAAGCCCCAAGGCCTGTGGGACAGCTCTGAACCTCCTCCCCGAGAAAGCACCAGCACCGCCCAGCACCCCTCTTCACACCTCCCCGGGTCTGACAGCCCCAGCGCAGGGCCAGGGGCCTGCCTGTCTCCAGCAGCCCTACGGCTCGCCCGGGCTCCCCGGCAAGGCCTGCGTTTGATTTGGCCGTTTATCTTCAATGGCTAAGAGACCACCAGGGCACAACATTTGTGTGGAGCCCTTGCCAAAACCACAAGTGAAGAAGCCCAAATTCCCTGGGTAAATAATTGAGCGGAGAAGCATCAGACAAAAGGAAAACATCAAGAAGATGATGGGCAGCTGGGCCCTGGGCCGGCCCTGCCAGGGGTGCCACCCCGCACCCCCAGGCTGTCGGTGCCCCGCATAGGTTTACAGGGGCAGGGATCTGCCCACTCTACGGCCCCCATGAGGGAGTACCCCGTCCGGAAGAGCCACGGGGCCCTGCAAGCCCACCGTGAGCCAGCAGCCTATCAATCTTGATCATGAGTGCGCTTCCCGGCATGCCCTTGGGGGCAGGGCTCAGCAGACCCACTGCACAGACCAGGAAACTGAGGACATGACTGCAGAAAACTGCAGACAGCAGCAGACAGCCCCACCAAAACCCCGGCTGGCTGCCTGGCTCCAGAAGCAGGGCTCTTTCTCTGTGACCCCTGTCTCTCCAAAACAGGTATTATCCAGGACCGGGGGCATTAGAGCATTTGAGGACCACTTGCACATGTCCGGCCAAGAGGCCAACGCTAACACCACCACCAGCACCTGGCCCCTCTGGGCCAATGAAGACCTTGTGCTAGGCTAGGCTCAGGGCCCAGGCCATTTCTGAGCCCATGACACAGCCCTGGAAGGTGTGGCCAAGACCTCATGCGCTATTCCAGTGACAGACACTGAGCGCAAGGCCGAGTCCCAGATCTGGTGCAGGCCCTCGAGAAACGTCAGCACCTGAGACCAACGTCGGCCACCTCCTCCCGGAAGCCTGCCCTGGCTGGTCCTTGCCTGAAACTCCCCAGCAGTGGACACAGCATGTCCGTCCTTGTCAACCACGTCAGCCCCACTTCACACCATTGAAAGCTCCGGGTCATCGTAACTGTGACAGCGGCTTTGTGCTGGGTCCCTACCACAAGGAGCTGGGCTCGCTTCACCTCAAACACCTCACTCGGCAGGGAAGACCACCCCCCATTCCACAGGGCGGAAACTGAGGCTCGGGGAGGTCTGGACTCGAACCCAGTGTGTCTCCAAAGCCTGGATGTGCCCTGCCTCCGCCTGGGGCTGCAGCTGGGGTGGAGTAACCAGGGAACCCCAGAATCTTGAGAGGAAGGGTGGGAGGGAACCTGAGGGTCCTTGGGCTGAGTCGGGCTGCTGGAGGTTACAAAAAACAATTCCGGGCCCCCAGGTTCTGGGTGAGGCCACAGCACAGCCACCACCATTTACCATGGCTGAGAAAGCCAGCAGGATGCCCAGGTAACTGCTGTCCCAGGCCGGAAGGGTGCAGAACCTGTGTGTCCATGCTTGGGAGGAAGGACCAAAGGGCGTGTCTGGCCGCACCCCTCTCCTTCTGGAAAGGTTGGGCTGAGTTAGGGCCAGAGTTTGTAAAGGCAAAACGTCATCCTCCAACTCAGGTAGGGCTGGGGGGCTGGGCCGCCCCCTGGAGGGGCTTCTGAGTGGCCTCATTAGACTTCTGGCCTCCATGAAGCCCACCTGCTCCAGGGACTGGCTCAGTGGACGCAGGGGAAAGAGAAGCAAGGGTCAGGGGCTTCCAATCCTAAAGCTGCCCACAGAGGACCCTCAGGGTGCTCTCAGAGGGACCCTCTGCCCTGGGGGAGGTCCCCTCACGCCAGCCGGAGCAGCTTAAACCGGAATCCTGCCCAAAGGTGGAACTCCAAAAACACTCTTCTGAAGCTGCAAAAGCCCAAGGTGATGCCAAGAGCCACCTATTGTATGATGAGAGGAAGTGTCCGGAAGAGCAAATCCACGGAGACTGAGATGGAAAGCAGAGAAGTGGCCGCCGGGGCCGGGGAGGGGGGCTGGGGGAGTAAGGGCTAAAGGGTGGAGGGTTTCTTTGGGGGGATGATGGAAATGCTCTGGTGTCAGTGTGACAGCTGCACAACATGGTGAACATACTCAAAACCACTGACTGCACACCTTAAACTGGTGACTTTTACATGATGTGACTCTTATCTCAACTTTTTTTAAAGCCCAACGTGAAGACCGTCTCTGGCTGCAGCACCTGTCCCAGGCCACCTCCCAGCCCTGGGGGTGGCTGCCTTGAGAAGCGCAGCCAGGGAATCCAGAACGCACTTGACAGAGGACTTGAGACCCTGTGATGAGACTGTGCACCTAAGCAGAGGCGGAAGAAGCCCAGAGCACAGAGGCTACGCTGCCTCGGAGAGAGGCCCACGTCCGTCTCCTCCTCTGCCATCTCCTGGCCGCATGACCCGGTTTGAGTCACTGTCTCAGAGCCTCGCCTTTAAAGGAAGGTCAGGACACGCCTGGCCATCTAGTAAACACCCAATAACCGTCACTATCCTTCATTTATTTTCCATTCCGGAACTTTCTCTGACTCCCTATGGGTCCTCCCCACAGCATGGCAGCAAAGGCCGCCACCACCCGTCCCCACAAAGCCCTGAAAGGCACTCCTTTAAAAAGGTACTCTCTTCTGAGGTCTAGGCCGGCTCCCCTCTGGAACTGGAACAGACACACGTGTACCGAGGTATGTGGCAGAGGGACGCCAAGACGCCATCTCAGCTTTACGTGGGATCCAGGTGGCTTAAAGATAAAATCCCGGCTGGCTCGATTCCTTACCATGGAAGTTCACTTTGGTTAAAGGAAAAAGAAATAAACAATGGCTACACATGTCATCTCATTTAAGCCCAGCAGCCTTCCTATCAGAGAGCTATTAGGACCCTCCTCTCACAGACAAGGAAACTGAGGCTGGGTGTCCAACACCACAAGGCTCAGAGGGCTGAGACTCTAGCTCTATGCAATCCATACAGAAAGGTACAAAATGACCAAAATTAAGACCCCTAAGATATCTCCTAAGCTCCAAATCCGGGTGATTTGGAATGCCTCCATTCTGCGGGAGTCTGTAACCACCCATCTCCCTTCTAGAGGGGCCCTGCAGATGGTCCTGCCTCACTCTGCACACATGCGCACTACCCAGCAAACACGCCCACACCGACTGATGCAGACACAAAAAACTCCCTGGAAAAGCCCCAGCCTGGTTTCGAGGGGAAGGCGAGCCTTTCCCAACGCTGCATCCTCGGTGTCCCCTCCCACATGGGAGGGTTACAGATTCCTAGCTAGCAAGAGGAGTTCTAGAATACACTGTGTAGGAGATGTATATTTTTCTCCCTACCGATGCCTTTCAATGGATACATTTTATAAGCCAAGAACTCTTACTGATGGTGCAAAAATGAGTCATAGATCAAGGAGGGAGACAGACAGGGAGCGAGTGCATGTGAGTGAGGGCCACTGGCAAGGAAACCTGACAGTCCCCGCGCCCCCTCCCCCCATGCCAAGACATTAATTCTCACAAGTCGGAGAAAATTACTATGCATGAATGCAAAAAGCATGATCAGGAGTAATTAACATGGCTTCATATGCAAATTTTATTAATGCAGAAGTACAAAGTCATTATGCAAATGAGACTTACGTCAACTCTCTTGACAAATATTCATCTCTGAGGCTCAAGTTTCTTCCTTTTTATTTATTTATTTAATTTCTCTCCCCACCCCCACCCCCACCTTTTTTTTTTCCTGGTGGTTTGGTTTGGTTTTTCGATTTTTTTTTTTTTTTTTTTTTGCAGGTGGGGGGCAGGTAGGGCTGGTGGCCACTTCGGTGGCAGCAAACCACGAGGTCTGTTTGACAAGTCTGCAGAGTTGTTTTTCAACCAGAGAAATTTATTCTTGCATTGTTGATTTTTTTTTTTTTTTTTTTTTTTGCGGGGGAGTGCTGCTGGCAGGTACAAGACAGCTCATAGGAGAAGAGGAAAAAGTAAAAAAATTTAAAAAAAAAGCTCTGGGCAGCAGGCAGCCAATCAAAACGCCAGAGCCCGTAATGAGGGCGATTGATGGCTCTTTGGCTTTTACTGCAGGGTAATGAACTAGACTCCAGTCTGAGGAGGGGGGAAATATGAATATTCATGAGACTGTGCTCCTGCCTTTGATGATTAAAGAAATTTTTAATATTCAAATAAGCACTTGCCAAGTGATTAACAAAGAACATGCACGCAGAAATATGGAAATGGGAGCCGGGAAGGATTCGAGAGGCGAACAGACTGCAGGAAAGGCAGCCCCAAATTTCATAAACAAGATAGGCAGATAACCCAGTTCGCACGCGGGCAAATAAAAACATTTCTTTCGATCGCTTAAATATTTTGCCAGCTACTTTGTCTTAAGGATGATAAAAATATTACGTATTAAGCAGGAGGGGGTAGCAGGGAGGGAGAAAGAGAGAGAAATCGCATGAAGTCAAATGCTCTGCTCACACTGAAGAATCCTCATCCTAGCCCACCTCCCCGCACCCCGATGGGAAACGGGGACTCTTTCTGGTTTGCTAGAGAGAGAAGATGGAGGGAAGCCACCTTGGACTTGAAAACCCAGTGATGGAGGTTCTGGCCTGCCTGTCGGGGGCACTGCGTGGTGGGGATACGGCCTGGGGTTGGCATGTCCGCGGCAAGTGGTCATTTGTTGCTTCGAGGCTGGTCCAGAGGCTCAAAGGCAGGAGACCATGACATCTAGAGGTGCGGGGGGTGTGATTCTTGGGGTCTCCAACCTGGAGAGCTCAGGGCCTCCTCTGGACTCAGACCCTGGTCAAAACACCTAAGGAAAGTAGTCATAGGGAATAACAGGTACATCTCGAGAAGGTGAGCCGACTCAGACTCCAGCACGGGGTCTGGCCTGGGCCTCTGCAGGGCCATCGAGGGAAAGGGCTCCATCAATCCAGCAGCCTCCATGAGCTGTCTGCTAGGGCTCCTATTTTAACAGCTCCACCACGGGTTCACGGTGAAGCACATAATAACAGTATTAGCTAGTAAAACGACCCTGCGGTTAAAACACATCTAATTAGCAGCCGATGACATCCATTTTGGCGATTTCCTATTTGAAAGAAGCAGAGCGCTACCTTAGAGCCAGGCAGTGGATACTTACCCAATAAACCCAGGCCTTTCCATCATCTGTCTCTTTCTCTCTCTCCCTCTTTTGCGGGGACTGGGGAGGGGTGGGTAGAGAGTAGGGAGTGGTTGAGACAGTGGGAATAGGGAAGAAAGATTCTAAGGAGGCTTCTTTGTTACTCAATTTCTGAGCTACAAGGGTCCTGGGGGAGGGGTACTCAAAAAATAAATTCCTTCACTCCACAGGTATTATTTCATGTCTTTTTCTTAGTTTTTCATAACCAAGCTCTGGGAACCAGCGAAGACTAGAAGTTGTTTTTCATTTCATTCTAGATATAGATATAGATACAGATATAGATATAGATATAGATATATAAAATAAGACAAAGCAGAAAGGGAATCCAAGGCTTTAAGTGAACGCAGTAAGTCACCGTGAGAACCCCCAAGCCCAAGGTCAGGTCCCCAGGGCAGGCCCCGAGGGTGAGTGGGTGTGGGGCACGGCTTGGTCACTGCACCAGAGCGTTTGGGGGACCTAAAAATCCTCTATGGGGAGCTGCGGCTCCCCAAGTCCCACTTCCCACTACCAGATTCACATTTAGTCAGGCTAGTCTGAGCACCCACCAGGGTGTCCCTGGCTGCAGCAGGTTTGGGTGTGGGGGTGCATGTGTAAGGTCCTTTAGAAGAGAAGCAAGGAAAAGGAGAAATGAGGTCTCACGGGGTTTGCACAGCTGTGTTTCAAGCCTTCCCTTACGGTCATTACAGGAGAGACAAAACACATAGCTCCAATCCACGTCCGGCCTTTACTGAGGCTGCATGCTGCCAACAGCAGCCCTCTCGCCTGCCTGGGAGAGTGGAGGTTCCGATGCAGGTGGAAGGGGCTGCTTGGCTTTCCTCCCTGCAGCCTGGGCCTGGCCGGGCTTAGGAACACCGTGGGTACCCAGTGCCGGGCAGCAGGAGGGAGGAGCCTGCAAGAACGTCTCTGGGCCTAAGGCCAGGTCCACTGCCACTCCCCCAGTGAACATCCAGAGACCGCCCAGAGCCCTGGGTTAACACCAGGGCATCTTCCTGCACCCACATTCTCCAGAAGGCTTGGCCACCGAGAGGAGGCCAGAAGCACAGCCCTCCCGACACCCCAAGCCTGGCCACCTCCCCCTGGTGCGCCTCCCACCTCCTGTGCTCCTGAGATCTGTCACGGTGAATCACCACTTCAACTATTTTTGCTCTGCAGTACGCGGCACATTTAATGCATCCCAGAAAAGGGAGAGGCGAGGCACAGGAACAACCTTGCCCCCCAAAAACACCGCCACACCCGCTTTCCTCCTTCCACCGGGGCTCGAAAAGGGAACACCCTCCCCGGCAGCTGCATCTTGCAGTTAGAAGCAGGCACACACGCGCACCCCCTGGCCAGGTCCAAAAGCACCTGTTCCAATGACTACCAACCACAATTTCCTCAAGATGCAAGCAGCTGAAATACGCCAGGGCAGCAGATCCCCTTTCCTGCGCCCTGAGCCAAGGATCAGTGAGGTTACATCACAAATTCCAAAACCTTCCCTGGCCCTTCCAAAAGGTCCAGTAAGGGATCAGAGGAAACCTCAGGCACGGCTGGGGAGGCAGGGTGTGGCTGAACCATATTCTGGGAACCGTTTCGGGGTAAGATGGAGGCAGCTGGGCAAGTACTCGGGCTGACCACGCCAACCCCTAGTGGGCACCTGCAGGAGAAAGTGCACAGCTTCAACTCTCCTTCTGCTGTCTTTCGGGGAAATCCCTGGAGCTCTCTGAACTGCTGGGATGCCAGTAAACACAATCACTTGTTCTCCAGCCGGGAGGTAAGGCCTAGGCACCGTGGCTTCGAGACACACACAGATAAACAGGTATGAGTCCTCTGGGATGACCTCAGCAGGAAGGGTCGGCCAAATTGGAGCCCACGATCCTGGAATGGGCAGGCCTGGGGACAACAGAAGGTGAAACCATGTGTCTCACTAGCTAGAAAAATGTATGCATGCACATCTATTATAGAGAGATTGTACACATATGCATACACACACACACACAGGCACGCATACATCAGCAATGTGGGCATGTTAAAATGTCTGCATGCACTCCACGCAATCTATAGAGGCCAAGGACAAACCAGAGTTGACAGATTCTGTGAATCTCACCAGCAAAAACAGCCGACCAATACCTAGCAGAGGAATTTCCCCTTTCCCCCTGATTTGGGCCTTCTGATCAGAAGCTGGGTAGCGGCTTCCATCTTCAGCAGTTTCTGCCCTAAAACACAATGTATGCAAGATCCTCAAGGAATCTTCTCTTGGGCTGTATCAGGAGCCACAAACAGCATAAGCACGTATCTTCGTGAAACACCCCTGGGCAAGAAGCTCAGTCTATACGTGGAAGTCAGAAGCTGGTTAAATCGTTTGGATTTCAAGCAGGAAGACTTTGGGACTTGGGGTCAGGACCCTGCAGCCCTTTCCCAGATGGCCAAGCTCCAATGACCAGCTTGGCCAGGCAGGCCTTAGACATGTCCCCATTCATTCCAGCCTGGGGGGAGGGGGGAGGGGGAAATCCACAGTCAAGACAGAAGTCACGTGTCCCATGAAGGGAAATAAGCCAGGAGGTGATTCTTCAGATTTGGCGCCTACAGTGAGTTTTAAACTAAGGGCATATTTTTGTTTCGCACCAGCGTCCACTGGGCCTGGTATCTGAGGGATGCCTGGGAACACTGAACCCTCACATTAGTTTACAAACTGGTGAGTTCATAAGTTGTGGTTTGCAGGTCCCACCAACTCCAACACTGGCTTTGCCATGTGCAGAGTGCACAGTGGAACCACAGGACAAAGTCTGAACTATGAGAATCCCAGAGAATTAAGAACGAAAATAAGGCAGCCCAGCCAATGAAAAGAACATCACGCCACTGGAATGCCCAGCAAGGTGCCCAGCAAGGAGGTTACCCTGATGACTCAGTCTGAGAGGAGCAGGCAGGAAAAGGGATTACAATTCCAGGTGTTGATGGAGTTGTGGATTTGAGGAATGTAGGTATCACCAACCTTTTTTTCAGCTCTGTCTTTTTTTTTTTTTTTTTTTTGACCATAAAATTCTACCTGGGCAATAAGGGAACATGCAACCACAAGGGCCAGTGGAGGTCCTTGCTTTAGATGGACTAGAAATTTAACCCGATTACAAGGATGTTTTAAAAAATAATAAAGGGAGAGAGGGAGGGAGGAAGAGAAAGAAAAAGAAGAAGAAAAAAATCCAATTGTATTAAAAAAAAAAAAAACCCTGCTACAGTGTAAATGCATTTTTTGGTTTTAGTTGCATTTATTAGAGTTACATGCAATTGATCTCTACTATTGTAATAAAAAAACCCAGCTCTCCCCTGCATTTTGTTGTTGATTGAATCTTCTTTTTCTCCCTTCATTTCTTTTCACCTTTTGCTAATGGACATATAAAACACTGAGGTTCAACGCTTTGCATCACGTAAGAACAAAATCTTTCTATGGCCTCTTTATGTTTCTAAGCCAAGTCTGAAATGTCACTGACTAAAACACACTGAACAGGCCTATAATTACTTTCAACAAAATACTTCCTTTAACTGAGTTTTCTGTATGTAGATGGCATTTCATGTACATATTGTGAGCCCTCCTTTCAGCGCAGGTAGCATTTGATGGCGAAAATCACAAATGTTTCTTCTCAGGGAGCCGTCTGACAGCCACCTTCTTCTTTTTCGACGTGAAATCATTTTCCTTTCCCAACACACCAACAGTGACGTACAGTGTGTGCACAACAAAATTTGTAAAAATTAACACTTCGCCAGATTAATTTAATAAAGATAGTTAGCACATTAACACCAATAACATTGCTCCTTGCGATTCAATCTAGCCGCGTTCCCGGTGTCGCTGTAACAGGGGTTTACGTTCAGCTGAGGTTTACACCGCCATTTAATGTAATTAAAGAAACCGATAGTACAGTCCTCAATGGAAATATCATTTCTATTGCGGAGTATTCCCATTAGAAATTGGGGGAAATCAGAGCACGCTGACTTTGATTTTGTTGTAATTTTCTTTTCCCCTGGCTCTCTCTGAAACAGAGCTGATGTCCTGGACCTCAGACTGAATGCACTGCAAAGATTCCCTGATAAGACCCGCCTAGACTCCTGGAAGCAGCACCCAACATTTATGTGCCATTGTTTTGAATTTGAAACTGTTAAAAAAAATTGTTTTTAATCTCTAGTCTACATTCGGCCGTAATTCTCTGCCCAGCAAACAGCGTCACATCGTGAAAATGACTTTTCAGATACCCCCCAAACAACATTATGGATAAAAACCCAAAGGAAGGGAGGCCTCCCTAGCTGTTCTTATATATAAACAACGATAGTGTAGCTAGAATTCCAACAAGCTCCAAACCCCGAACCTGGACAAGAATTGAGCTATCACCTCAGAGGATGATTACAGCAAAGCACTTGCTCAGGAGGCCTCCGAAACTAAACAGACACAACACCAACCCGAAAACAGAAAAAAAAAAAAATCTTTGTACCACATCGTCCAAAATGGCAGAGAAAATTAAGTCTTGGGGCAGAAATGAACCCGGCTCAGCTCTCCGGGCCGAGCAAACAAAAGTGAGACGATTTCTGAGCCTGCTCGCCGCAGGTCCCTGTGCTGCGCAGGTGACTGAGTGGGGTTTTTTTTTCCCCTTCCCTAAGTGCATTTTAATACCCTTATTCTACAATACATCCTAATTTCTTTGGGGAGAAAAAAAAAAATTAGTGACACTTAAAAAACGTCACTCTGTTTTGCAAAATCCAGCAGCTTCCTTGGCAGCAAGAGAGGCTGGCTGGCATTATCCCCTCATTTGACAAAACTACTATTTCTGGGCATGTGCTCAAAAACAGGTAGGAAGCAAATGCTGAGAAATAAGGAAGTAAAAACAGCCAACAGATTTTTCACTACCAAGAGCGCCAAGCGTAAACATGATTTATTTAGCTGTGTTTAACGTCTGTCCTCCACACAGCTACAAGACCGCTTGGGTTGAAGGAAGGGTGGGGAGGATGGGACAGAATCGGGGGGTGCGGGTAGCTGGGGGAACAGCAGGGGACCGTGGAGTGGGGGGCGGCCCTGGACGAGGACTTCCTGAACGGCTCCGCTCAGAGTTTTAGGAGAACAAGAATCTTTAGCCCCAAAATATATGCATGTGTCAAAAGAAGGCAGCAGTAATCTGCTGGTTAATTAACGAGCTGCCACTAACAAAAGATGGAAAACCCAGTTCATACAAACAATATTTACATGGGAGCTGCGAGATCCTGTCCCCAGCCCCCCACAGTTGCCTTCCTCTTTTGCAAACCACGTGGGCTGGGTGCAGGGAACGGCAAGGAGGCCCTCCGGGTTGGGGGGTTCGGAGCTTCCAAGTCCAGGGGGAAATCTCACTGCCTTCCCTGCCCACCCTTGCATGCCCACGTGGAACTGACCGAGCTCTGTATTCAATTAAGGAGCACCAGACAGCTTCTGGCTCCAAGCCTGCACCAACACAGGCTACGGGATCTGCCGTGCCTCCTCCAGCCCCCTCCAGCTCCCACGCCCATGCCAGGGAACTAGGGCTCCATCGCATCCCCCGTGGAGAAGGCGGAGTGCCACACTCCCCCACCCCGACCCCAACCCTCAGCCTGGGGTCTCAGCCCTCCTGGGGTGAACCGACCACATACGTAAAGAAAGCATCCGTATTTTCCAACTAGCAAAACTAAGCCAGAGGTTTGGGGCCTTTGCCAGAAGTGATTCCTATTAAAAGTCCAATTCAAGTCATTCAGCATTTGCTGGAAAAAGAATCCAAGCCTCTTCAAAAGAAAAACGGCAACAAAAATGTAAGACGAAGCCCCAACAGGACACTTGGGGCCTCCCATTTCCCCTGTGAAGGTACCATTTCAGTGCAGCCAGCTGTGTGCTCAGTGGGCATAAATGCCAATTTTTGTTAGCTTTGTGACGTGGTGGTATAGCAAACCGAGGATTTCCTCACCGGTCTGCACTGAGTTCCTTCCTCACCTGCATTCAGCAAGACTGTGCACTTAAAGGCTGCCTGCTGTATGCACTCTTCCCCAACACAAATCTACATTCCCTTTGCTCCACTCTTCTCTTGGGGCCAGACACCAAATGTCAGGAAAGATACCTTTTCTGGTGTATTCAGGCCAAGGACAACAACTCTGTATTAGGATTCTGAATCACATGACAGTCCCCAACAATAACAAGGAGCTGAGGGAGAGGGGGCAGCTCCCTAAAATGAATGGGGACGGGGAGAGGTGTTTCCTATCGGTATTAGGTTCCTAAATTGGAAATTCAAGTCCTGCCCCTCATACCCCTCCTAAATCTCCCAATTCTTCCCCCTCCCATTGAAAACGACAAGCTACACAAGTAGCTATTTGATTCCTTTCCTTTGCAAATTAGTCACCCTGCCCCCACGGACTAATAAACAAGAACAGTTTACACTTTTATGATGTCTTTGCAATCAGCAATTACTTCACTCCTCCAGAATGATTTGTTCTCGTATCTGGATGGCGGCAGGCGCATTAAACAATTGGATAGCCCCATTTTACAGATGAAGAAAGGAAGAGATGAACTGGTTTGCCCTGCGCTTTTTAGGAACAAACCCATTTCAGACTTGCAGGTCCTTGCCTACATCTAGGATGCTTCAACACGGCCCCCAGCACAACAGCAACAGCTAATACTGATCACAAGTCTAACCCAGACTCAGGTGCTGCCTGGGAGGCCATGCTCACAGAAAATCCTCTAAGAAAATCTAGATTGCTCACAGCAGTAACATTGAAGATGCTTAACTGCACCTCTGGAGGAGGCCTCCCCGGGATCCCTCTGGCTACCAATTCCACGGGTATTTCCACACGATCCAGCCAACAAAATCCCCCGTTCGCAAGCCAATCTCCAGAACGTGGCTCCTGATCGAAGCAGGGCTAGTCACCTGTGCCCCGCAGACCTGTCCCACGGCTCAAAACCACATGCCGCAAAAGCAGCCCACCTGCCACTCCAACACTGAAAGGTGTGTGTCCTCCAGAGGAGGGAGAGGACCCAGAGGGGCTGAGAGCTCTCTTCGAGGATCCTGAACGAGAACCTTCTACCACTCTGCCCCAAGCCTTGACCAAAAAACTAGCGGGAGAAATCACTCGTAATTTTTATCATTGTTAAGCCGTCAAAATAAAGAAAACAGAAATAAGGTGGCCTCCTCCTCCCCGCGATAGCCATCAAATCAGCCAATCACACGTTTACCTGTCTTGCAGGCCAAACATGAACAATCACACCCGCACACACACACACACACCTGGTCTCCAAAAATCCGGAAATGGACATCCCTCCAAAGGAACTGCAGAGACCCAAGAGGAGGCCCCTCGAATACATACCCATAATTAGTGTTTCATGTTTCTTTCTGTAAAGGAATCCGGTAACATAAATATTAATCACACGTGAGAATCTGCCCCTTCAGTCTTGGACCCTTACGAGTGTCGGACTGTGATCTTCTACCCATATTTACAGATATTCAAAGGCAGATTCTATCTTGTTAGAACTGTTATAAACGGACGTCTGAGAAATCAACGAGCAAGTTCAGGCAGATATGAAAACCTTCCTGTCCAGGACTGGCAGCAGCTTTGAGTTCCCAAGTGTTGAATTTGTTACCTTTTCCGTAAGCCTTTCAAAAAAAAAAAAAAAATGGACAGATGCCTTCAGCAGAAGTTCGGGTGAGCTAAATCTGAGATTTTCTGAGATCAACTGTTGCTCAAAATGCCATGAAAGCATTGTTTACAAAACACTTTAGCCTTTGAGAGCACAGAACGTGCCATACGAATATTCTGTTATGATCTGCGCCAGCCCACATCATAAATATATATGTATATACATTTTTTTTTAATTACCTTGACTCTCGTTACAGCAAATATATTCTGCTTGGTTCAGACCTACTTCTGAATAATGGAAAATAGAGACATGGTTCCAGTTCTAGCTAGAAAAGCTGTCATGGTGAAGGTAAACTTTTAATCTTCTATAGGCAAACAGCATACATTTTTATTTCCAGAGCAGCAGCTTTGGGGAAATGTTTGAACATTCTCTTAAGAGCTTTGTGGTAAATACATTGGGCGTCCAACCAATGCTTTTCTGGGTCTTTAAGGGCCTGTTGGAGTGCTTTAAACAATTGGAGGCCAATTTTTAGGAAGCAAAAATAAAGAGCGACTCCTAAGACGGTGACCATTTGCATTCAAATTCTCTTTGGGGGGGTTATTGTAAGAGGTCAGGCTGGAAGAAGGACTGACATTAATTCCCTGTAATTCCAGGAGGCTTTATGCCCCATTCTAGTGGAGGGTTCCATTCCCACACAATTGGGAAAACACTTTTGTTCCTGAGTGCTTTAAAATCCCAGCCCCAGGAATTCCCTCTAGAAAAGCAGACTCCCTCTCCTCCCCCGCAAAAACAAAACAAAACTCCAAAGAAAACCACTCTGGGACAGGGCTTTTGGCCCGGGATGGACATAAAAGACACAAGGGAACTCTTTGAGGCACCTTCCAACCGGGCCTCACCTGGATCTAGGGAACTGTGGGACTCTGTCGGGCCGGGCCAAGGCGGGTTGATGAGGGCGGCACGACCCTCTAGAGCACTGGCGGCAGGAGGAGAGGGGATCCCCAGGCGCCCCCAAGACCCGGCACCAACGCCAGGGAAGGAATGCCACCCCAGCCTAGGAGGCCCGCCCCTCGCGCGCGGCGGTTGGGAAAGAGGGGTCCACTGGCAGGAGTTTTCAGGAGTCCTGAAATGCAATTCCCGACGCACGGAAAGGTCGCCAGCGCGGGCGCACGCCGGGGGGTCTGGGGAGGGGGCGGCGGCGGCGGCGGCGGCGGGTGGAGGAAAGGCGGCCCTGCGCGCACAAAGGGGCCCCGGGCCCGCGGCCTCCCCGCCCTTGACCTTGGGTGTCCGCCTCCATCCATCTCCGGGCGCTGCCAGGGAAGAGGGCTGGCCCGGGGCCAGGGGCGAGCTCGCCGGACGGCTTCGGAGCCGGGGACCAGGGGGGAGGATATCGGAAAGAAAGACTCAAGGGCAGCAAAGTGCTCCGAAGAAACCTGCATTCCAACTCCCCCGGCTCCTTCGGGAGCCGAGCCGGGTCTTGGGGCGTCTCCGATTCACTGCACGCCTCCGCCCCCGAGGAAAAGTTGCGCGAAGGAAGCCCCCTCCCCTTGGCTAACCCTACGACTCGCCCGTCCCCCGCCTTCCACGGACCCGGGCCGAGAGGGGGAGGGGAGCTGTCACGGGAGGAAGAAAGGAGCGCGCCTTCCCGGCCAGGCCAGACGCGGGCAGGGTCAGCTGCGCCTCCGCCCGCCCCTCGCCGCCCAGCTCGGGCAGCTGGCCCATTAAGCCCCCGAATTATGCATGGGCCTTAAGTCCCCTCGGCACTCCCGCCCCTGGAAGACACAATCTACGTGGGCGGCGGCCGGGGGCCGGGAGGGCAGGAAGGAGTGGCTGATGGTCGCACAGCCGCGCGCCCGGGGCGCAGACCGGAGAGGCCGCTGGAGAGTCGGCGAGCCCGGCTGCCCCGCGGGGGCCAGACGCGCCCAAAGGCCCTCGAGCAGAGCCTCTGCACCCCCGGCGGGACCAGGACCGCCCGGGAGAGGGGCACCGACCGCAGGGGAGGCCCCCGGAGCGGTCACGAAGTTGCCAGAGTGTCCGCCCATTTCCCGTACGAGGTCGGGGGGGAGGGGCGGGAGGGGAGGGTTCCGGCCGCCCCCTCGCCCCTGCCTGAGCTCTGCACCACCCGCCGTAGAGAAGACCATTGTGTGTCCGGTCTTGGCAGGGAAGAGAGACTAATGGACCCCAACCTTGGAGGCCGCCCCGGGGGGCGGGGCCTAAGTCCCCCGCCGGTGTGGCAGGAGGCGCTCCGTCCCCGCCCCCTCCCACGGGGGAGGGGATGGTTTGCAGGTGGTGGGCACCGTCGGGGGGAGGGGAGGGGACTAGGCTGGGGGTGGGGGAGTCGCTGGAGATCCGGAGAGGCGGCCAAAGGAGTCTTACACTTTGTAACCGTCAGGACACATGGGAAATTGCGTTCGTGGTGAGGCAGGTGCCGGCTGGTTTCATGGGAGCGGGAGAAAGGGATCCAGTCTCAGAGTTGGGAGGATTTAGGTGTCCATCTTCCCACCCTCCCCCGTAACGCGCCAACGACCCAGGCCCCAAAGCGCAGGGCAGCCTCGTAACCCCTCGGAGTCGGGCAATCCCCACAGCAGGCTGCTTTCGGTGTCTGGAACCGCCGTGCTCCGGGCGGGCAGCACGACCCCGACGCCAGAGTGTGGACCTTGTTTGCTGTCTTAGGCCCCATTTGTCTCCTCTCCCCTTCCCTCCGAAGCACAGGCCAGGTCAGGAAAATTACATACTTCTTTTTCCCAGCGAATAAAGTCGCCTCGCCTCCTTTGCAGGGAAAGTTTTACAAGCCAGTGATGTCAGTGATGCAGGGAGAAGACCACACTGTTTAGATTTCTTAATTGGCTGGCTTTGAACTCGGGGTGGGAGGGGGAAAGAATCCACTCTGGCTCCCTTGGAGAACTTAGTTTTGTGGGGTCTACCAACCTCAAACGTTTTAGCCAGTTGCTGGGGTGGGAGGGGGTCATCAAAGCTCTGTCCTGTTTCTCCTTAAGGGAGAGGAAGAACCCTAGACGACTGTGGTCACACTGAGCCCAGGACAGGCAGTCCCTGGCCCCCAGCCCCAGGGGAGGACCCCTAGAACCCAGCTGGGGGCTATGCTCTCCAGATGCCATGCTCTGGCCCAGAAAAGCCTTTGAAATAAAGCCAGCGTTTCCTCCACTACTTTCAAGGATCCCCTTGGTACCTGATGTCAGGAGAACAAGCCTGTTTTCTGGACACTGCTGGGTTAGACAGGCATCCTCCCTCGTGCTCCATCACAGCCCAGGCACTGAGGCTGTCAGGCCGCGGGGCTCTGCACGTGCGGGTCCTTCTTGGGTGGGCGAGGACCCACGCACCTGTTGGCACCTTTGAGCCTGGATTCATCTGCCTACACCTAAGGCTGTGTCCACACTTGGAACATGAAGGCGGTGGAAGCTGCCCAGGGTATTCAGCCAGGGTCAGCAGCCCTGATCAAATACTGCCTCGGCTTAGAGAACCAGCTTGCTGTCTCAGGCTGGGGGATGCACCCCGCCCTTGGTGGTACATCCAAACAACTGCCTTCTCCTCTCCACTCCAGGAGGGGGGGATTCTGACTTCTCACGTCCAACGAAAGGCCCTTTTGTAGCTGTTTTGCCACCCAAAGGAGCCTGGGGTCCCAGTTTCCATGCTGTCTGAGCAGCGGCAGGCAGCTCTTCTCCCAGACCTGTCTCTCATTCAAGTGGTCCCACCTCTCCCTCCCAGGCCTCCCCTCCCACACCCACCTAGCCTCAGCACAGACTCCTCCTTCCTGAGCGCCCCCCACGCAGGGGAGCCTGCAGAGCAAAACCAGCAGACCAGGAAGACAGCCCTAAGGACACCCACTTAAAAACAAAATAAAAGGAAGCCTTGGGCTTCCCTGGTGGCGCAGTGGTTGAGAGTCTGCCTGCCGATGCAGGGGACGCGGGTTCCTGCCCCGGTCCGGGAAGATCCCACATGCCGCGGAGCGGCTGGGCCCGTGAGCCATGGCCACGAAGCCTGCGCGTCCGGAGCCTGTTCTCCGCAGCGGGAGCGGCCACAGCAGTGAGAGGCCCGTGTACCGCAAAAAAAAAAAAACAAAAAAACAAAAACGAAGCCTTGCCTTCTCCAAAAAGGCCTCCCTTCCCCTGAGTCCAGCTTAGGGCCTCCAAGTCCTGAACCACCCCACCCTGCCATCTGGAGCTCCTCCCTGGGCTCAATTCCAGCAAAGCTGACACTCCTGCCCCTTAGGTCACTGGCGGCCACCTAGCAGTGCCTGGGCCAGGATGGGTCCAGATTCCGTGGGACCTGAGGTTTATACAATGCGGGGCGGTCCTCTTAACAAGAAAACAAATACCAAGCCATATCTACAACAGTGGGGACAGTGCCCAGAAGGGGCCTGGGCACTCAAGGTACCCCGAGCCTAAATTCCATCAGTCTCACAGTGCGTGCACCAGATCCTCCCAGAAGAATCTTCACAGCTTGGAGCAGAAGGAGACCCTGTTTATCCTTTAGTGTAACAGTTTTCATTTTCAGCCACCAATTTCTTCAAAGAAAACCTACTTCCAAGCCCAATATGTAACAAATGAGGAAAGTGCCTGAATAAACTTGCTTTATTCAATAAAATTAAACTTTTTGGCTTCTTTAAAAAAAAAAAAGGAAGGGAATTTAGGTGGAAAGTTGGAGTCCACCCCCTACCCTGCTGCCAGGCTCCGGAAGCTGTCGGAAACCACTGGGGCCTCCTTCTCATATTTTGGCTAAGGAATTTCAGGCCCAGAGAGGGGTAGGGTCTGCTCAAGGTCACACAGCATGTGGGCCACAGGTTTGGGGCCTGCCCCTCCCCACACTGCATCCAATAAGCTCACCTGCCTGTTACTAACCCTACCCTGGGTGGAGGTCAGCTCCTAACAAGACAGTTTTTTTGCACAGATGGCGGTAGGCACACAGACATGCCTAAGACAGGGCTGGGGTGTCCACTGTCCTGATTCCTGCACCCCGCACTAGACCCCAGGGGCCATCACGGAGCTTCACCCTTAGGGTGGAAATCGGGAGCAGAAGGGGCCCGTGTCAGCCACAAAGACCCACATGAACCCCGGGTGGCCTGGGCTCCCTGGAGATGACCCGGTGAGGACCCCAGGCCACCCTGCGAAGGTCACTGGCTGGAAGTCAGGAGCCTAGTTTCTAGACACAACCGTGCCACTGACTCACAGGGTGGCTGTGCAAGGCGTCTAACGTCTCTAGGACTCAGTTTCCTCGTCTACAAAATGAAAGTAATATCTGATTTACCGCCTTGGTGGGGCAGAGACAGTGGATGGGAACGTGGGATGAAATATGACCACCGGCAGCCCATGCCCCACCACAGGAAAGAGCATGACTGCCGGAGTTTACACCATGGGCCCCTGTTCACTGGCTGTGTGACCTTGGGCAAATGACTTAACGTCTCTGTGCTTCAGTTTCCTCTTCTGTAAAGTGAGGTTGCTAGGAGGATTAAATCAGTTAATATGTGCAAAACCCTTCAGTGACTGGCATGTTGTAAGTTCTAATAAGGATGTGTTAAATTAAAAATCCAAATATGAAAAACTCAGTCTTTCTGTCTCCTCGGTGAAAAGAGAAATCCAAGGGCGCAGGGGGTGACAGCCAGGCTGCCTTATTTATGTAACTTACTGACGTAGAGCCCACTCCAAAGAGATTCGACAGCTGCTGGTTATGCCTTAGTCAGGCACGAAAATTAGGGGGGGAAAAGCTGTCAAATGCCTAATAAAAAACTTAAGTCAACTACTAGCTATTTACTGTCAAATAAAAACCCTAATAATAATAATAATAATAATAATAATAATAATAATAATAATTATTGAGGCTGAATGCTGGTTAGGTTCTCTGCTTGGGAGCCCAGTGCCTTTTCCTCTCACTCTCTTGCTTTACTTTCCTTCTCCCTTCCTGCCCTACTGCTGGAAGCAGGGATCCACCTATATAAGTCACAGATAATAAGGTCCAAGACCTAAAAAGGGGAGAAAACAATGACCCTCTAGCTGACCGGTATTTCATGTCTTCTTAATTCAATACGACTTCCAACTACGACTCTGTGCTACAGTCATGTTGCGTAGCTGCTGACACTCTTTGCCATGGTTTGGACAGTTTACCAAGGTACCTGCCATCTCCTGCCTCCCTGGGAGGCCAGCAGGACAGGGACCACTCACCCCC
Organism: Grampus griseus; assembly: GCF_964374135.1. NCBI lineage: Eukaryota > Metazoa > Chordata > Mammalia > Artiodactyla > Delphinidae > Grampus > Grampus griseus. The sequence continues at coordinate 5,799,341 of NC_139018.1, read as the reverse complement.
CGTTTACAGGTGAGGAAACCAGGACTCCGTGAGGGGAAATGGCTTGCCTCAAGCCGCAGGGCTGGGCAGCCTGGTGTGGCCAAAGGTCACCTGTCCCTATTCAAGATAAACGGGGTCTGGACTCAGCCCCGCCAGCAACCAGTTACACAAGCTCAGACAAGTCCCGTAATAGGCAAGAATGGGGAATCAGCAAAGAGATCCTTCCAGCTCAGGCCAGGAGGCCAGAACCCCCATGCACCCCACTGGCAGCTCTAGTATTAACAGTTAAGAATCTACAGGGACCTATTATATGCATACATTGTCTAAACCAAACCTTATAACAAGCCTGAATGGTAAGAAAGATTATCTCCATTGTACAGCAAACAGATTTGGAGAAGTGAACATTTGGCTGTAGGTCATACAAGTCACTGGCAAAACCCAAATTCCAGCCCTGGTCCATCTGAATTCACATTTTATTGCTTGCTTTTCTGCCACCTTCACCAGGAAGTATGGGCAACTGTATGAAGATGCCTGGGACTGTGCATCAAGGTTTCTGGGGGCCTGAGGCCTCCTGGCAGTATCTCCAAGTGTCATACCCGGGACAGTCTTCAAAGACCTCCTTGAATGGGGTCTAGAGATAGTGCCTGCCACCAATGGCTCCACCAGCCAGGCAGAATTAGAATACCTCTTCTCCCTCAAGGCCTCCACACCCTGTGCTATCCGAAGAAGCCAAGCAGACCTGAATCTGATTCCACTTTGCTGTGTGACCTCGGGAAAGTCCCTTAACCTCTCTGAGCCCCAGCTCAAAGTGGAATTAGAAATATCTAGATTTCAGAGTGGGGTTAATGGTATCTGTTTCAAGACTGACGTCTATTTCAAGGTGAGATAACCCAAGAAAAGCACCTGACACGGTGTGGGTAACCAAGTTGGCCCCCTCTTCCCCACAACCCATAGGCCCTGCCCAAGCTCTGAGGTCAGCCCTGCAATGCCCAGCACCCCAGCCGGAGCCCAGGGCCATGTCTAGAACACTCCATGACTCCTTGGTGCAGACAGAACTAGTAATTAGCTGTCACGATTTAATAATAAAAAAGATAACCCAGGCCCCAGCACACATGGATCTCACTAACCTTAATTTGAAGGGAAAATAACCACTCTAAATATATCAAATGCAAGTTTTCTAAGACAACCTGCAAGTGGGGTTTATCTCCAGTTTCCAGCACAAGCAAGTTATTTAGTTCCTCCCACTGGCCAAGCTAACATTCTTCTCTTCACACTTACTTATGTTTTACAGTCTGAAGCAAACGTTCTCAGAGCAGCACGTAAATCCTCCAGCTGAGCAGAAGCCCTTTTCTGCAACGCATTTTGTCACTGGGACCCCAAACCAAAGCTCTGGTCTGTGCCCTGCCTGCTACGTGAACCCCACCCCCTACCCGCAGACACACCCCCGGCCCTTCCCGGGTTCCCAATAAAGACATACAGAGCGGGTGAGGCCGTCACACCAAGGACCTGCCCGCCACCTCCAGCCCAGGGGGACCGGCCACGTCCTGTCACCCACTGCCTGTCTCCTGCATTTCTCCAGAAATCTGACATTTGGGGTTCTGGAGGAGGAGCAAAAAAAAAAAACAACAACAACAAAAAAAAAAAACGGCAAAAGGCAAACGTGTTTCTGACAGCTAATAGCTCGCTCCTTCCGTGATAGCTTCTTTCGGTTACGGAAGGGGTGATAACATGCAAAAATAAAATACCTGTGATCAGGGGCTATAAAATAGGAATTCTAAGGAGGAATCTGGAGAGAACGGCTGAGAGAGATATCCAAAGTAAGTTTTCAAGGTTCTGACTTAGAAAAGCAAGCACCTTATGCCACCAGGCAGGGTCCACGCTCTTTTAGAAGATTTCTAGATGCTTCCACTTCTCAGTGGTCTATCCAAGGCCAGACCCTGTGCTAGGTGGGCGCTTAACACCCTCACCTCATTGAATTCTGAGCTGAAGCCAAAAAAGTAAGTGCAGACAGGGAAACTGAGGCCCAGAAAAGTAAAGTGACTTGCCTGGGTGAGCGCGTAAATCCCACCCTGGCCGACTGGCAGCAGAGCCTGTGCTCCTTCAACCGCCCCCCCCCCCCGCCCCCGGACCCTACCCCCAGGGCGACCCGCCCTCAGAGCTGTCACCATATGACAGTAATGTGACTGGAGACAGGGGAAGGAGGGGTGACACACCAGACGGGACAGTCGTCCTGAGGTTGTTTCTGATGATGGCATCCTCAGAACCCCATGGAAATTTCTCCCCGATCCCAGGGAGACCTACAGTACTAACACCAGGAGATGACGGAGCCAGGGAGAGAGCAGAGCATCCGTGAGGGAAGGGGGAGGGTGTTCATATTTGCAGTACTTGCACCGTGCACCAGGCACATGTCATTTAAACGCCATGAGTGTTGTCAGGTAGGTTCCCAGATGAGGAAGCTGCAGCTCAGAAGGTCAACTCACAATGCGAGGGGCCGGCAAGCAGCAGGGTGGGGCGCAGACTTGGGCTCTCCAGTGGAGGCCGCAAACCTGGACACCCCTATACCCCCTTCTCCTCACCCCTTCCCAGGATGCCCATCCCAGATAACAGCTCAGAGACTCATGCTCTTGGCGAAGCCTGGGCCCCACTCATCTCCCCTCCCAGGCTTTCCTCTTCCTGCTCCCCTTGATGCATGGGTCCCCCAGCCCCATCAGAACCCTCCACAGAGGCAGGGAGAATGCAGCACGAAGGGATCTTGAGAAACGTAAAGAACTCCTATTCAGGCAGACATGTATCCGATGCTTGCCCCTGAGTCAGGTCTCCAGCCAAAGCCCTCACCTCTGACCCATGCCAGCCCTCTGTCTGCAGATGCGCCTTGCACACAAGCTCCAGGGACCTCCTCCACCCGCAGCTCATGGTCAAGGAGCAGCGCCCCAAGCCTCGACCGCACACATCAAGGGCAGGGCCGCTCACACTCCGGCCGTGTCCCCCAAGCGGGACAGAGCAGCGGCCCAGATGGCCATCCTCCCACATGCTCCCACCCCCTGGATGTTCTTTCAGGTGGGGATGTCTGGGGTGGGGGAACGGCAGTAGGTGCTCAGTTGTTGGTTGAATGAATGAATGAATGAATGAATGAATGAATATCCTCCAGGAGACAAGGCTTCAGAAACGTCCTCCTTCTACTCTCCTACTTCTCTATCATTAAAAAAATAAAAAAGGAAGAATTAACTATTTCTTTTATACCCGTCTCCAGAATACCATCTCCAAGAAAGGGTCCAACCCTGGTGTCATGATCTACGGAATTCCCACACAGTTCTCACCCTGGGGATGCCCTTAACGGTGGAAGGGATCCCACATATTTACAGGCCAGCCCTGCCCATCCATCTCTGGAGCCCTGCCTCTAGAAGCACCTGGCAGGAGGAGAGTTGGGACCTGCCTGTCTGGACCACACTCAGATTGTGGGCTCCAGGAAAGGCGGGACCCTCACGACCACCTGGGCACCTCGCCTCAGACAGCCAAGCCAGAGGCGGAGTCCCAAGGATCAGCCCTCCCCGCCCTGACCAGCTACCGAGCGGGGCCAGCTCTGGGGACAACAGCGGAGCATGGACTGGCCGGAGCATGCCCCTGCCACGGCCGGGGAGCAGGGACAGGAGAGGCCTGGGCGAGGCCAGCGGTGCCAGCGGCCGGGGCAGCAGCTGTGTGGATTTCCGGAAGCCCGGGTGGAGAAGCGCCTGTAATTCTTAGTCCCCCTCTTAAAATATAAAGACTCAATTATCTCTGAGCAGCTTGCTTTGCACATGAATTGACACATTTATTTTACAATAAATAACTGAAAGTTATCTGTGTTTCCTTTACTGTTAATCTACACAGAGAAATAATAAACAGGGCTTGTCTACAAAAATGCAACTCCTGCAGTCCTCAGAATTCAATTAAGCTAAAATAATTAATGCTCCCACCATAGTAAATGACTATACATTGGAGCCACTGAAGTTTTGTGCTTTAATCTTTCCTTTTTATTAAAAAAAAAAAGAAAAGAAAAGTTGGTGCCAAAGTAGGGAGGGGAAAAAGCAGAAAGGGAAACTGGGAAGGAAAGAGCATGATGGGCTGTTAAAATGGAATGGTCGTCTTCAGCTGACACAGCATGGAGACTGTCTTGTGCTTTCGATTAAAATAACATTTTAAATGCTTTGAACAAACATATCTCTTTAGACTTCTAAGAGATTATTTTACATATTTCTTCAAGAATGAAGAAATCCATTCGTCCTGTTGCTGAACAGAAAGGGCCAAGAATATCTTTCGTCACACATAGAATAAAAATACTGTAGGCCACTGCAGTATTACAACCCAAAAAAGGGGGGGATGGTGGGTGACGGGGGGACAGGGGGGTGAGGACAAAGCTGCCTTGAAGATTAACGTTTATGAAATCATAAACAAACCTACCCACAATGATCTGCAAACAAACAAACCTACCCACAATGATCTGCAGCCTCTCATTGGAAAATACCTTCAATGCGAAATGAGGATTCGGATGGGTTCTGGAGAAAGCAGGAAGAAAGCCCTTCCACTGAAACATGAATAGGGGACCGTCTCATCGGCAGAAGCCACCCTGAAAGGTCTGTGTGCACTGATGCCAGGTGTTTATACCACTGGTGAGAACTATCCCTCTAGCGTCAGACAAAGAAAAGAAACACAGACAAAAGGGGCCCAACACCTTTGTGGATCGTGGCTCTGGCCCTAAGGAAGGATCACTCAGATCTACACGGTGCTCTGAGAAACCAGGGTTTACTTTGGCCTGAACATGTCAGACACTTTTCTCAAGGCCCTTGGCAACTTAAGAGTGTGGGAGACTTCGTGCTAGGACACCCACAAGAAGGCCAGCCGCACAGGCCAGTCTGGTTAGACGGGGTCTCCCCAGGGCCCAGCCGGTGCCTGCAGGAATCTGCACACCACCGCAGTCTCTTCACAGGAGAGAGAGTCCATTAATCCCACGGTACAGATGGGCAAAGGGAGGCCCAAGGTCACAGAGCTGCCAGGTGGTTGCCACAGAGCAGCTGGGCTTGCTGCATCAGCCTAACTGCCTGCTGGGTGATGGGGGGTTCCTGGCCATGCCCACCCATCTCACCCGTGGGAGCAGAGTGCCCCACTTCCCTCAGGCTCACCCCACAAGGACCACCCAAAGCCTCAGTCCACCCAGTCTGCTTTGGACCGAGACACGGTGGAGATGGACACACAAACTTCCAGCCAAGCAGCTGCTTGTGCGCTGCCACACCAGAAGGGACCCCCAGGAGAAAAGTTCCACTAGCAAAGCATTTGTGGAGCTCTGCTCCTTTAACCCACACACCAGGCCTGCCGGGATCGTCCCTCCTGGTGACACGTGGAGAAACTGAGGCTCTGACCCTGAAGGTAGTCCAAAGTCTATCGGCAGGGTCTAAACCCTCACCTGCACGAACTCCGATAGCGTCTTGCTGCAGGACAGACTGCTGTTTCTAGGAAACACAGGCCAGCCAGGGCCCTGAGCTCAGAAGTATGAACCGGAAGCAAACACTCCGGGCTGCACGGAGCACAGGCTCCCTGCAAGAGGCTCTGGTGCGCCGTGACCTTGACCCGGAGAGGACTTGATGCGTAAGCCGACCTGCCCGAGGACGCAAGCCTCTACACCTGTGCTTCAGGTGCTAAAAGCCAGCTGTCCAGATGACCGGCCAAGTGGGCATGGCAGAAGGGACGGCCAACCTCCCCCAAGGGGCACCTGCTCCAGCAAGTTCTCACAGGCCCCTCCCCAGACCTACGCCTAGGACCAGGCAACATCAGAAGGAGCCTCTTTCGACAGATGGGAAACGGAGGCCAGAGAGCAGAGGAGAAGTGAAGGCCCCACCCACACGCAACATCTCGTAAAGCCTCACAACCACCCCGACGAGATGGGTCTCATTCGCTCCACTGCGCAGATGTGGAAACTGACTCGTCCAAGTTGTGAAGAACGAATTCCACCCAAGACTATCTGCTTCCAAAGCCAGAGACTAGGCCAAGAACGCCTGCAAAGGGAGGGCCAGCTAGCCTTCCGAACGTCCATCCTGTCCTCCTAGCCGCCTACGGATCAGGCCCCACCATGGAGCCTGTGGCCAAAAGCACAGTGACCACCATCAGCCCACCGGGCCTCTCCGAGCTCCAGGCCCGTCTCCTCCCGAGGGTCACTGGACGGCAAGGGCGAGCCCACCTGTGGCCCCGTCCTGGTAGCCCCCGGGCCCTCCCAGCACCAGCACCCTCAGACAGAGGGCGAGCCCCCCCGCAGTGCGAGGGGCGAGGGCAGGCCTGGGACCCGAGAGGTGGCTTCGGCAGCGGCCAGACGAGTGCAACGTTCCATACCTGCAATGTTCTCCTGCTTGGGGCAGATGCCTTTCGTGGGTGAGAGCAGGTGGTCATCTTCGTCGGGGGTGACCTGGATCCCGATCTCCACCGGCTCGGACACTTTCCTGAGCTCAGAGCGTGAGGAGGGCGGCGGGCTGCCCTTGTCCAGGCCTTTGTCATAGCAGCCACCCAGGCTGCCGCCACACTGCTTCTTCTTGTGCTCTATAAAAACCAGGATGTCCCCCAGGGGGAAGTTCATCTGACACTGTCCACAGGTGAGCAGGTCAGGGTCGGGGCCCCCCACCATCAGCCCCAGGCTGCTGGGCTCCTCTATCTCCAGACCCTCATCTTCCTCGAGGATGGTGGCCTCCACATGCTCAGGCTCTGCTGGAGAGAGAAAGGAGAAGGGAGGGGGGGGCAGAGAAGACAAGATGGGCTTAGGCAATCACAGGCACCCAGCGCTCATTCCAACCCTTCCCCACCAAGAGGCAGGCCCCTCCGCTGCAGGATGCTAGACGTCACCACGTCCTCCCCACAACTCCTGGAGGCAGGGGGTTCGCCATCCTGCGTGCAACAGATGGGCAAACTGAGGCTCCCGGAGCAGCGCTGCAGCTCCCAGAGGTTGCTGCTTAAGTGGTACTGATCTTACTGCTTTCTAGTTTATTTCCTGCCAATTCCGCCTCCCCCCCCACCACCAACTCAGCATAGGGACACACACACATGACCACCCGCATATCCACACACATCTTGGTTTCACCAGAGACTGGGCCGTCTAGAGAGGTGTCTCTCAAACTCTGCAACATCTAAGAACCACCTGGGAGCTTTGAAAACCCCCGACACCCAGGCTGCACCCCAGACCAACTACACTGAGAGCCAAACATCAACCAGTCTTTTCCTTTTTTTTTTTTGTAAGATTCCCAGGTGACTCCGATGGGCGGCCAAGGCTGAGAACCGGGAGCCAGAGCTGTCTCTCCCCGCTTAGGCTCAGGCCGCCCCCTCTCTTCCCTCCCACCTTTCATTCACGTCCTCCCCATTCATAAGAGTCCTGCTTGCACTCCTCTACCTGAGACCTGGCTGCACACCAGACAAGAAAACAGAAACCCAGACGGGCGTCCCAGGGCCAGTCCTTGCGAGAGAAAGGAACCCACGGGCTCAGAAAGCAACAAGTGGGCGTTGGTTCAAAAAGAAATATTGAAAGAAAAAAAAAGAAAAATGCAGGGAAGAGACGCTGGGAGTTGGCTGGCTGAAAGCGGGAGCCGGCTTTCCTGCCAAACACTCTGCTCCCGGTCAGCCTTCCATTGCTTTGTAGATTTCCCGACACTCACCAACTCCCCACTGTCCTTTTTTGTTTGTTGGTTTTATTGTCACTCCCAGAAAAAAGAAAAGAAAAAAAAAATAATTCTTCAGACTACAAAAGCATTTCTTGGCAGAGGACGAACCACACTTTCAACGGGCTGTACGTTTTCATATTTCTTTAGCAGCCGATATATCTCCTTTCATTCTTTTTTGTAGGGGGCACGGGACCCAACTATTTTGAAGCTAATAAATGCCTCAAAACGCAGCAACCCCCTCAGGGAAAACTGGGAGACACGGCAGCCGAAACTGTCATAAATAAGGGACGCGGACAGTGAGGTTGCATCCTTCCTCGGGGTCTGAGCAAATTCGGGGTGGAATTTTTCGAGAGCAAATGTCAGTCGTCATGTAGATAGCACAAGCGGCAGGGTCTTCAGAGAAGCAAGAGGGCGGCCAGAGGTCTGAAACCCGAGGAGGCAGGTACATTTTCTGTTGTACGGTATTTAGGAAAGGATAATGAAAACCACAGAACAGAGGGAAGAAATGGAATGGGGGAAAACACATTCCGTGGCAGTGAAGTTACTGACGGGTCAGAGCCAAAGAACAGACAATTTAAGGAAAAAATTCTGTGGCATCTTCCATCCTACATATAAATCACTGCTCTGTATTTTCTGAATACAAGCTTCTCCAGGGCCTGTGAGAGTCCATGTATAAGACCGGATAGACGGCACATGTAACATGTATGAACTAGGCATGCACGGGTCAGTGCACAGGTATTGCTGAGAAGGGAAGTGACAATTTGAGATCCCGCCTGTGCTTATAGAAAAGCAGACAGAACCCTCGATGAATTACACGTAGAAACGCACTGGAAATGTGACCGCACAGAAACACCCCGCAGATGAGGAAATCCGAAATCTCTCGTCTGCATACCTCTAACAAAAAGAACCTATAAGGTATGAGAAACAGTGCACAAAGGCAGCCCCAGAAACCACTAATTACACTTTAAAAAGAAATCGGGGTTTATTTTAAAAAGAGTTGGAAGACAATGCTACATGATTCATTTACCAATTTATTTTATGAAAAGACGCTTTGCTATGGTTAAAATGTAATCACAACCCTCACGCCGAACAGTGGTTCTAGGGGGCACTGGGTTCCAGGTTCCTGCGAACGGTTTGCCAGAATGTAAAAGGTAATTATTCAGTGCCTCTTTCCCCTTTAATGATCTAACATTGAGCAATACTGTTTATATTGAAAAGCTCGCACCTTTAATTACCAATTACATATACATAATTTCAGAGCCAAAGGAGAGGGCTGTGAAAACAGTTCTTTAGAAATATAAGGATGTATTGTAGGCCATTTCTAGAAAAGGAACTCTAATAAATGGGGGGAGAATGTCAAAATATTGTTTTGTTAAAAAGAGAGAGAGAGAGAGGCACAAAGGAAATGCGCTAAAATGCAAAAGAAAAAGGACAAAATGAAATTGAGAATTCAAATGAAACAGGGGTGAGTTCTGTGGAGGTACCCGGGCCCTCCTGAGCGGGCCTGGCAGCCGGCTGCCTCCATAAGGGCATTTGATAAAAATAAACAAAGACAACAGCTCATCCATCCAAATCCCAACTTGATCATCCTTTCTGAGGATGGGGAGGTGTTTTCTGCCGTCTAATTTCATCTTTGGTTTCCTTGTTTTGGTTTTGCTTGGTTTTGCTTTTCATTAACTTTTTCAGCCAAGTCCGTCCATCCGTACTCCTGGTGGGAGTTTTGGGAAGAAGCATGAATATCTCCTCTCTGTTGGGAGGTTTTAAGCTACATAATTTCAAATTTCTTTTCTCTTTTAAAAGAAACACAGACGAATTTAAAAATGAGCAAAGGTCACCTGTTCATAAGTATCCCTCCCTCGCCCCTCCATCTTTTGCTAAGGACTCTGTACCAGTACTTTTTCCTTTTTCTCCTTTTTTTTTTGTTTTGCTGTTTTGGGTAACATCTGGTATTCTTTCCTTTATTTGGCGGCCTCTGCCTTTTCACTTTCCTCACGCAGCAAGCCCTTGTGAGCCCCAGTAATTGAGTTTGAAAATAGCCGAAGCCGTTCACTGGGCTGCAGGTCTAATTTCTCCCTCCAGCCAACCAGCCTGAGCAGCCGGGCGCTGCTGGCGTCCCATCCTGCAGACGGCTCTGAACTCGGGTCTCCAGACCCCGGGTCCAGCTCACTGCCTCCTCCAAGGGCGTGCAGGAGAAAAAGAAACACAAAAAAATCCCCTTCCCCCCCTCCCCACTTGCAGTGCTGAAAGTAAAACTCCTTAGGATGACAGGGGTTTTCACCCAACTCCAATAATGGGGTTCCCTCTGCCCAGCCCCTGGCACGGGGAGCTCTGGGCTTTGACTCTTCAGGAGGCGCTTCCCAGGAAGGCAGCGACGTCACCCCGAACCCCAAAACTGTCAAATTTCTAGGCCAGAGCAGGTGGACCAAGACAGCTTGCTGAATCTCATGTTCAAGGCCTTCGGAGACACCCCCAAAGGGCTGTGGTTTCACTTCCGCTGGCAGGCGGATACCGAGCTGGGCGTGTGGGGTGCATGTGTGTGCGTGTGTGTGTCTGTGTGTGTGTCCCTTCTTAGAACCCTGTCCCTCACAGAAGAAATAAAAGGAGAAAGAACCACTTGCCCAAGCTCAGAGGAGGGCAAAGTGAGATGGGCCTGGCCCCCACCCCAGAACCTTCCTTCCTCTGACCTGTGGGCACCTCGATGGAGCCCACACAGCCTCAGAGAACCCGGCCCCTGCTGGGACAGGCACCCAGCGATGAGAAAGCACCAGAAAAGTGAAAAGCCACATACAAACGAAACAGCCTTTCAAATTCCCAGACCCTACAAACCAGTCCCTCAGGCTGCCCTGTCCGGCAAACTTCTTCAAAAAAAGAAGGCGAAGATGAGGTCTTTCCCGCGAGAGGATTTTTGCTTTCACGCAAAGCTCCCCGAGTGTCAGGCAGCCCTGGAAAATACTGCTGCCCTCACTAGTACGAGCTGAATAAAGTAGAGGGATCGCTAAAATGTTTGACTCATTAGGAGGAAAAATGAATGAATGCAGCAGACGACCTGTTTAAACGTCAGGTATCAGATTGGGGTGGGTCCTGAAATGTGACGTCCGAAAGCACATGGACAAACGTGTATTCACACACACACACTTATACATTTGTTGTAATTTTCCTTTACAACAAAACCACATTTAATTCACAAGGCGAGGCCTCCTCCCAGCTGATAAATGCATTCAGAAGCAATGAAATCAGGGTTCGCAGATAATAATGGACGTTGTTGTTAAGTGGACGAGGAAGCACTTGGTCCTAAGACTCGCTCCCCCATGCTTGGCTGGGAAGGAATGTGGGCAGAAGACAGATGGAAAGACATCATTAACACCGGCCCAGCCAAGCAGCCCACAGGCCCCCGGCAGCTGCAAAGGCCTAGCGAGCCTTACCTGGTCAGTGACTGCCCTACACACACGCTGGGCTCCAAGGGCCCCGCCCACCCTGGGTCTCCCCTAACAACTGCCCCTGCACCTGCCCTTCGGGGAATTCCAGCCAAGGGGCGGGCCTCTGTCCCCAGAGCACAGCGTGTGTGCCCTGCTGCACACACAGCGCACAGGCCCGTGTCCCCTTACCCCTGCACTGATTCAAATCCAAATCGCTGTCTTTAATGGCTAAGCCACAGACCAGGAGACACCTACATAGAGGTATGGATTCAGTGATGGGGGCGTGGGTGGATAGGGGAAGGATGTGGGGAGGAGGGGTGCCAGGCTCTCAAAATCTTGGGCCACCAACGTCACAGCCGCCATCCTATTTGCACGAGTGTTTACAAGAAACGTTGAGCACCCATCCGCCTGCCGGAGCCCTGCCTCTGACTGGAGACGTTACACCTGCTTCCTACGAAGACGGAGCCTTTGCCAGCCGGCCCGTGCTCACCAGTAATCTGCAAAAGGATCTTTTCACTCTCCTCCCCGCGAACAGTCAGGGAGGGGCCAAGACCCCAGGCGACACCTAAACGCCACTAAAACGCGAACTCGACGGAGCACAACACTTTCTGAGCTTCCATCAATGTTTAATTTATTGGCTCCAAGAGAAAATAACAACCGTGTGTGGCAGGGGGAGGGGTGGATGGGAGAGAGAAGGAATCAATTCTTGGTGGAGAAAATAATCTATGACTAGATGACGCTTAAAGGCTCGACAAGACATTTATGAAGTTCTCCGCACAGAGGGAATCGCGCAGCGCCCGGCAGAGGAGTCGCAGATAAGCGGGGAGCCTCAGCTGAGCCAGGCAGTGTCCCGAGGACGTTCCTCGAGGGGCCAAGAAGGGTCAGGACGCAGCCGGGTCCCTGCCTCCCGTCTGCCCACCCAACTCCCGCCTCCAAGCAAGGACCCGACCCGGGGGGGGTGGTGCAGCCAGGCTGGTGAGAGACGGGTTCCGCAGAGAGATGAGCTCTCTCTTCCCGGACCACCTGCCCTCCAGGGAGAAGGGCTGAGGACTCCAGCCTGTTCCAGGTGTCACCCAGACCCCGAGCCTCCTTGAGACCCTCAAAGGCCACCTCCCCAGCGCCCTCAAATCCGCTGCAGGGACGGGCACACACCAGGGCCGGCCACCACCCCTCAAGGCCCCATCTGCTCCATGCCAGACACAGCACACGCCTCAAAATGAAATGTTCAAGATTTCTGACATCTGGGCAGAGAGAAGGATGCCAGGGCACAACCTTATCTGTAACGTGGATTTCCCTTCCCGTGAAAATGACCCAGGGTCTGGCTGACCGGGCCCATCATGGGGAAGGCTTGGCCTGCATTTCAGGAAGGCGGGGATTCCTGATCCGAGGAGAGGTTTGGGGTGCAGGAAGAACCCAGCCGGTAGACTCCAGGTGGGGAGTTCTGAGGGTGTGAGGGGCACCCCCGTATACATACACATATTGTCCTCCATGCCCCCGGCCTGGTTTCAGAATACTTTAGCGTGTTAAAATCAGCTCGCTGCAACACACCCTAACTTGCTCCATGGACTCAGTCCAACCTCTCCCCCCTCCCCCACTGCATCCACCTCTCCAGATCCCGCAAAACTGAGCTCCGGAGGCCGGGTCTCACACAGTCAAAAGCAGGAAAAAGAGCCCATTAAGGAGAGCAGCGTTCAGGTGTATTCACAGAGCCCGTCCACTACTAAAAGGTTACTAAGAAAGAAGTCAAGTCCATGAGACCAAAGAATGGAGTGACCTATGATTTGAGAAATAAAATAGTTCTTTAAAGAAAAGAAAAAAAAAAAGGAAAGGTACAGAAATACTTCTAAACACATTCAGAAGATTCCAGAAAATTGCAAACGCCTTAAATCTTCAGAGACACGACAGAGCTCACAACGATGCGACGTAAAAGCATTCTTCGGGGCCCAACGAAGAGATTTGTTTTATTTAACGCTGTGCTTTTTCAAAGGTGCTCAGCAGAAGAAAAGGGCCATCATACAGGACGCTGAGCTACAAGCCCTTAACTGGAGGAGAGTCTCTGAGGCCGACAGCAAACTAGCAAGAGTGGAAGCTGCTTTCAGCATCTCGTTTCCAAGGGAGAAATTTAAACGTGATCCTCCACCACTTTTTTAATTCTCAGCAGGGCATCCATTTCTGAGGCGCACGTTCATCACAGTAACATTGGCATTCAGCTTCCTTGAGTCATTTTCGTGTGTTGTTTTAGCACTGAAGTTGTTAGAACGTTCTCAAGTGTATTTGCATTTCAGCAGTTCAATTGAAGGGGGTCATAAAAAAGTTGTGTGAAACAGAGGATTTTTTTTTTTTTTTTTTTTTTACTTTGAAGTTACCTAATTTTGTGTGGTCTGGGATTTCATTACAGTACCAGAGCTCAGTCTGTCTGATTCAACACCCAAGCAGATGATCAGCTGCCTCGGAAAAAGAAATAAAGAATGAATTTCTTGAATTTCAGCAACTACACAAAAGACTTGCATATGTCAAAATGCCGGACGAGAGTCCCCGTGAATGTAGCACCATTAATCAAAGCGCAATCTGGTGTCACTTTTGCCAGTAAAAACGATGCTGTTCCCCTCACCCCGCTCGCAGGCTCGTGCAGAAGACACACGAAGTGTGTCCCTCTGCTTTTCATGTGTCTCCAAATAGCCTGCTCTCGGCACTTTTTATACTCGCCTGGGGAAAACTACTGCTCCAGGGAGGCGGTCAACAAATGGCTTTTCTTGGGGAGGGGACGACAGCTCGGGTAGATCTCACTGAGGTTTGGCTCTCTGGGAAGGAAGGAAGATGTGTGGGATTGGGAGCAGGGGGTGGGGAAAAGGACACACAGGCCCCCAGGCCCAAGCATGTGAGTAAATAGAGCTGGAAAGTGACAAAGCCATGCTCAGAGCAGCCGGGTGACACAGACATTCATCCCTGGTCTTCTGATGTGCCCTCTCCCCATGAAAAAAATACCCCAGTGGGCCCACAGCTAACACCACCTGCAGATGCTTGGCCGGCATCAACAACTTGACCGTGGGCATGGTCCCCAAGGAGCATTTACTGTCCCTTGTCCTCCCAGATGTGACAACAGCATTCAACTTAGTCCAAAGTCCCTGGAGAGTTTCAGCTAACGGTAAGACCTAACTGGACAGCCAGAAGGTCCTTCCTTAAGCCATAGGAGATGGAGGAGATAGTCCCCAAAGGTCAAGGACCCCATCTTTACCCTCCCCCATATAATATTTTTCTTCACACATTGTGGTATCTGTAGTCTGTGTTTAGTTACAGCTTGTGAAACTCCCCCAAGTTCCAAGGCAAAGGACTGGGGATTTCTGAAATGAATTTTTTTAACGGTTCTCTGCAGGCCAGAGGCAACTGTCCCAGCCCAAGGCTTCGAGGTGACAGTGACGCCTCGCCTCTGAGTCGTCAAATGAGCTCGCTGCCACAATATGCTTACAGCAGGCTCGATTCAGACATTAAATGAAGTCGAGAAATCATCAGATAAATTGCTGGCCCTCTGTACTGGAGAGTGAAGGCTCTTGCTCTGCCTGATGACAGCGCTAGGCTTTTGTCTGACCTAATTTATTTCTCTTTCAGGTTAGAATAAAGCACTCCTTTCCTGTCGCCACGTTACCTCTTCTGCCCATATATTGAACTCAAGCAGAAGACTCTGGGTTAACTGTGCTGTCTGCAGATTTCTTTTTTTTTTTTTTTTTTTTTTTGCGGTACGCGGGCCTCTTACTGTTGTGGCGTCTCTCCCGTTGCGGAGCACAGGCTCCGGACGCGCAGGCTCAGCGGCCATGGCTCACGGGCCCAGCCGCTCCGCGGCATGTGGGATCTTCCCGCACCGGGGCACGAACCCGTGTCCCCTGCATCGGCAGACAGACCCTCAACCACTGCGCCACCTGGGAAGCCCTCTGCAGATTTCTTGAACTTGGAGAAGAAGACGTTATAGATCCACAAATTCCGTGATCAAAAGCACACATATTCCCCAGCACGAAATTACACGGTTAGGGGAGAAATCGTGTCATTAAAAGCCATCCATTAAGGGCACCGTTTGGGGTGAAAGGTATTAGCAACGCTGGGTCTAGCAAGCACATACTCCTTCCAGACAAAGTTTTACACATTATTTGAGTTGGCATTTTATCTCTTTGGGGAATGGTGCTAGTTCACTTAGTACAGTGGGAACGTTACCTAATAAATGGAATTGAGGATCCAAGTGTTATAAAATCTGAGCTGAAAAGATTTCCACTCATCAAGCTGTTTGAGACGCATGACTCCCCAGAGCAGTGGCAGATCCCCAGGTCTGTGACATGCAACACAGGAATGGACAAAACGAGGTTCACTCTTCGCAGACCCCCTCACCCCATGAGGCATGCCTCAACGACTCTAAATGCAATTCAGAAAGTCAAGACCACAGACTAACCGGAGGAAACACGCCCATTCAAAGCTAACAATTGTAACTGTTTAAAAAAAAAAATTAAAAAAAAGAAAATTGTCCCCATCTGCCTAGTGAGGGCTTGTAAATCAATGCCGATGGCTCGAAAATAGATTTCTCAAACTTATTTTCTCATTTTGTCCTGCTCGACTCTCTGCAGGAAAATCAATATTACAACTTCACACTTAGGACATTTTGCAGCAACGTAAACTGCTTTCGCGGCTGATGGAAGCCGGGTCCCGGCCCCTCGCAGCGACGGCTCCACGCATGACACGGGCACCGAGCTCCCCCTAGCTGCCAAGAGGCGCCAGACGCTGCTGGGCGTTGCAGCCTTGCCATCAACTAAAAGCCAATTCAACTGAAAGTTTATTTTGGAAAGTATTTTATCACAACAAGCAACAGAGAATGCAAAGCGATCGGAGAAAGGAGATGAAAAGGAAAAAGAGAAGGCGGGTGCAAGCCGTGTTCTAAGCCCAAAGACAGTGCCAAGAGCTCGATTCTGATAAGGCGCTAGAAACCAGTGCCCTCTACAGCGGGAAACTGATCGATTGCTTTGCGCGCTCCCATCTCACCTGAGACAGATGCTAATTACTGTCCGGGGCACCCAAAATTGGCCTCCCCTTTGGTCAATGAGACCCATCTGGCCCCGCACAGTGGTCAGCAAAGCATCACATCCCAGCATCTGACTCAGCCTCCCTCCATGTTCCTAAGGCCGCCTTCACCAAAGCAACTGCATTCACTCCAGCACTTGAGAAATGACTCGTTTTCTGTTATGAAATATTTTGAAGGCCAGACAAAAATCGCCAAGGCCAAAGCACAGAGAGCCACCTCCCACCCTCAGAAAAAAAGGAAATATGCCCCCGTGCATAATTTTCAGGGAGGGAAAGACTACCCTTTAAAAATATTATGGGTTGTTAAAATATGCTCATGGCTATTTTTTCTCTCAGGTGTGAATTACAAATGAATAAAGTCCGCCTGGCATAACACCTTGGATGAACACGTTTCTATTCTCCCTTAGAATCAGAGCAGCTGACTTATATCACACTTCTAATGATATGGGGTTCCCTTCTGTGCAGAAGGGAGACAAACTTCACTCCCCCCACCAACTACCAAAAAAAAAGAGGGACCCAGGTCTTATGAAATTTATCAGAGGCCCAATTTTGAAAGATATGTGGACACCTGGAGATATACTCTACCCTGGGAAGTTAAGATAATTGTAAGCACAGCGGCCTTCAAAACACACAGCCACAGCAAAGCCTAATTTAAAAGGCAACCATGGAATTAACACACCCTAACTTCCGTGTCAAATCTGGGGTCTCTAGTAGTTCTGCAAAATCGTGAATTCATACGGAAAATTACTAACCTTCCAAGGAAACCTGTTGGTGGGTTGTCGAAAAAATCACCTTCGCTGGGTCTGTGTAATCTACCCTGGCCTTCTTATTTCCTTCGGGAAGCCTCAGAGCTCCTGCACGGCCTGGGGTTCATCTGCCTCCCCACTCACCCGGCCTGGCACAGTGGGCTCACGGCCCTTCCCTCTGCCTGGCCAGTCACTGGTCCTCATCCTACCCTGTCCACTACTGTCACTGTGTTGTTTTGTGTTTGTTTTTCTTGAAAGCTGTGTCTGTCCTCCGGTTTTAAAAGCCATATCCATCTGGGTCAAACATTTTGAAACAAACCAGAAGCCTCAGTCTTCATCCCCAGCTGTCTCCCACTCTCTCTTTCCTACCTCACTCCTCTTCTCACTGGCCCTGTCTGTAAATTTAACTAGCTCATTATGGAGCCCTTCTCCCACTTGCCAACCCCCCTGCAAGATGATCGATGCTGTTTGTGTGCTCTTCTGTTTCTCAAACCATCAGTTATACTAAGTTGCATCATCTCTAAAGAACCTGAGGCCGGCGGGCTGCCACCCAACTGAAGATGCACCACGTTTTAGGCTGTTTCTTTCACATTTGAACTAAAATGTGGACACCGGATCGGGGCTGCGGCAGCACTCATTTTGCTGGCCAGGGCTCCAGAGCACACGAGACCCACAACTCCTGCATCGTTGTGGAAAGGCACACTTGCACAGGCCCTACAGCCGAAACTGCATCCAATTCTTGCCTTTCCCCTGCCTGCACTCCCACCTTCCGGGTGACATAGGACAGACAGAAAAGCCAGCTGCTTTTGGATAATAAATAGCCTTGTCTGAAAACTGGTTGGACCACTCTCCCTACTTAAACCCCTGCATATGCCCTGGGCTCCGTGCACTCCAGGAAGGCAGGTGGGATATCCTTTGCCCCCTGGTCTCCTCCCCACCTCTCCTTCCCTGCCACTGCTCCAGGGTCAGCCGGCTTTCCCCAGCACTGCTCTGAGCAAGACTGAAACAGCCGTGAAACAAATGAAGGATGGAAGGATGTTGCACTAGGCACCCCTCGCCCCCCATGCCCAGCTGCCGCCAGTCCTCCTGGCCAGGGCTTGCTCCTGAGGTCCCAGGAACACCAGAGAGGAGAGAGCAAAAGCAAAGCGAACCTACCTGCTTCTTTCCCCCTTTACACACAACTGCAAACACTCCTGGCTCCTTCGCTGCTGCCAGCTTGGCAATGCACCCCAGACAACTCCCCCTTCCCGGACTCCCCCCCCCAACTTCCCCCTCCTCAAAAACAACCCTTGCAATTATACAGAGGCTCTGTGGGGCAAATTGCCTCCTGGAGAAATTAGGCGTCTGCAAGTACAGACATTCTAACAGCCACTCCACCATCTAAACGGGGGAGGGGGGTAGAATAAGCGATTGCTAAAGGATTGGTAAAGGACGAAATGTCAACTGGCGATGAGGACCTTGATCAAACCAGGTTCAAATATGGTCGCAAAACATTTTGTTTTAAATGCAACCAGCGAGTCTCCTTTGATGTTACAATGATGAAAAATAGAAGTCCTCTTCCCTCCCTCCAGAAAGGTATCCCTCTCCCAAGGCAAGCCCACTTTAATATCTATTCCCTTCCCCCCAAAATAATAATAAATCCACAAATTCTTACTAATGTATCTGCTGTAACAAAGGAGAGATGGCAGCAGCAAATGCTCCGAGCAGATGGCGCCTATGCTGAGTTTTCAGGGGAGGGGAGAACCCCTTTATATATTTATTTATTTATTTAAATTTTTTAAAATATAACATAAATATTCGGCTCTCGGCCGCCCCGCAGCCGGTCCTCGGCGGCGGCTGGGCGCGCAGCCCTTCTCCAGCTCCGCGCCGGCAGCCCGGCCCCAGCCTGACGAGGTGCTCCAAGGACTGCAGGAACACAACCTGCCCGCTGTTTCGATGGCACCCAGAGGACGTTTTATTTCTATTGCAGTTTCAAAAAAATTAAAAAAAAAAAAAAAAAGCAAAGGCGACCCAGGCACCGCGAGAGAAAGGACCGCGGGGAAAGGTTTGCGCGCCGCGGAGCAGCGGCCCCGCGGGCTGCGGCGGGCGGGGAGCGCTGCGAGCCGACCTTCCGGGGGTGCAAGCGTGCAGGCAGCCGGGCGAGCTCCCCTGCAAACCCCGTACCTGGCCCGCTCCCGCACGCTTCTTCCCTTTGCTAAATAAACCCGACTGGGGCGCTGGAAGCTGCTGCGTCTCTGCCCCGCTGCCTGACTTTGCCCGCCCCGCCACTTGCTTGAAATCCACACGATTTCAGCCGGTGGATTTCCACTGCGACCTGCCTTGTTTATTTAGATAGGGGAGATGAAAGATCCGAGATAGGAAGATGGGTGAGAGATTGATAGATCTCTTTCCTTTTTTCTTTTTTTCTTCCCCCCCTCCACTATTGTACAAGCACATCCCACTCCTAGCTAACAACGCTTTTTTTCCCCCCGTGGCGGGGATTTTTCACCAGCCCCCGATGCCCCCACCTTCTTTTGGAGTGGGGGAAAGAAGACAAGATCATCCCAGGAGACAGACGGAGGTGGGGAAATGGGGGTTGGGGTGCAGGAGCCCGGCAAACAGCCACGCAGCTGGATTCTTTTGCAAATAGCAAGAGGAGGGGAGAGAAAGGCGGCTGCGGAATCCTAGGACCGGCGTGGCCGGCGCCCTGCCCGGCCGGGTGCAGCGCCTGGGGGACTCGGAACCGGCGGCCGCCCCTCGCCCCGCATCTCCCCCAGGCCCGAGCGCACCCCGCTCTCCTCCGCCCGCGCCGTCAGCGCGGACCCACGCGCTAGCCAACTTTTCCCCACTTCCCGGCTCCCCTCCCCCTCCGCTCCCCCAGCCCCCTCCCCCTCCTCTCCAAACCCCGCCACCAGCGCCGCCGCCGCCACACACGCCGCTCGGAGGGGCGAGCGTCCAGCCGGGATCCGCGCGCACACACACACCTCCTCCAGCCCGCGCGCCCCCTCCCCGGCCCGGAGCCCGCTCCGCAGGCCCCCGAGCCCGAGGCGCGTCTGAGTGCGCAGAGCCCGGACTCTCCGGGCTGCAAAGAAACTTTCCCAAGGCCCCCCGCCCCCTACCATGCTCTGGGCCGACGCTGCTGCCTCTGCGAGCCCGCGGGCCTCCCCGGCGCCCGGCCCGGCTGCGCCTGGCTCGGTGTCCCCAGCCCCGGGCGCCCGGAGCCCCATCCGCCGGCCCCTCGCGCGCACGCCGCAGACACTTACGGGTGATGAGCTCCCTCTGGGACAAGTGCTGCGGGTTGCCCTGTTTGCGGCGGGACATTGCCCCGGCATCTATTCTGGCATCGCCCGGAGAGCTGCACCGATGGGGGGAGCCGGGGGAGGGGTCCGAGCCGCCGCCGCTGCCGCCGCGCCGCGCCGCTGCCGCCGCCGCTGCCGCCGCCGCCGCCGCGCCTCCTCTGCCCGGGTTGGTGTTTTGGTTTTTTTTTTTTTTTCCTTCCCCTCTTGCCCTCTCTTCCTCCTCTTCTTCTTCTTTATTTTGCGCTTTCTTCTATGCTGTTTTTTGTTTTGTTTGCAAAAAAAAGAAAAAGAGAAGGAAAAAGGAAAACCTCTCGATCTAAAATAGGAGAAAGGCAAAAAAAAAAAATCTGCTCTTGCTTGTCGCGGACTGGCTGGTTTCTTCAAAAATATATTCTTTTCAAGGAAAAAAAAATTGCTTACACTTCTTCAAACTGCTTGGCCTCCTGGACTTGCAAATGTCTTCTTGAACTTAAACCGGATTTTGCACCGGCTCCTGACACTTTCTTTCAGGGTCTGGTAGGTGGAAAGCGCACTTCTACCAGGAGGGGGAAAAAGGAAAAAAAAAATGCAAACAAATAAAAAATAGAAGAAAAAGAAAAGAAAAAAAAGCAAAGAAAACTTGGGGACTTGTCTCGTACCCCCTCACCCCGCCCCCTCCAGAAACCCAAAGCAATGTAAAACTGCCCCGGTTCGGTTGTTTCTGGGTTTTCTGCGGGCTGCCTGTTTTTTTCTCGGAGACTGACCCTTCCGAGGCTCTGGGGGGACTCCAGGAGCGGCTCCTTCCCAGTTCACCTGGCAGGCTGGCGCCGGCCGGAGAGGCTGCCGGGTCCCCGCGAGCGCTCCCCAGCGCTCCCCTGGCGCCGCGGGCCCGAGGGGAGCTGGGCCGAGGGGCGGCTCGCCCAGTGCGCCTGGGTCGGTGCGGGCGCGGACGGGGAGCTATAGATTGCAACGTGAAGATGGCGGAGTCCGGGTTCTCTGGGAGCTCTCGGTCTCTCTATGGCTGGGGCTGCCTCTGTACAATGGGATAAAATTCAAGTTCAAGTGCGGACGTGACGTTTAATCTGCACTAGAGACAAAAAGACCCAGAGAGTCGGAGCACTGGGGGCGACTAGCGGTGGCTTTTTAACATTGTACCCTGTAAGAGAACAAGAAAGCGCACACACACACACACACACTCACACACTCACACACACTCACACACATATTCGCCCGTGCGCACACCCGCAGTCCAGGCCGGCCACACGTGCAGCGTTTTAGAGCGCTCCTCTCCTCCCCTTGCACTGCCAGCGCAAAACGCCTGGGGGAGGGGGGGGAGGGAGGACGCTGGGCAGGATATTTTTAAATAAAAGAAAATCCTCCATCCCTCCTCCCCTCCAGGGAGCTGGACCCCGAGAGAAGAGGGGCGGAGTGCGCTGTGCGTGGAAGTAAGTTGAATCAACGCAAGTCCCCACCCACTCATCCGAAAGCTCTTGGCGGGGGGGGGGGGGGGGGGGGGGCGTGGGGATGGCTGTGAAAGAGGGTTGGGGTCGACACGGGGACTGGAGGCAGATGGTCAATTGCTTCATGTCCCTAGAAAAGTACCTTGGTTGTTTTCACTTTTGTTTTATCGAGGGGTCGGGGTTAAACTTCCAAAAAGTGTCTCCATATAAATCCTGATATTCCAAACTCGGCGAGAGCGGAGCGGACAAAATAAAAGATGCTAAGAGCAGAGAATTAAGGGCACATTTGGGGGAGGGGAAACGTGAGACCTTGTCTGAGTCGCATTCCGGAAGGAATGTTCACCCCAATCTGTGCGCTCCCTCCACCTCATCCCATTAACTCCTTGCGGTGTACACGGACACCCCGGCCCCAACGTCGAGATCTGTGGGAAGCGTGGGGGTGAAGGGCAGGGCTGCTCCACGTGGGAGAGGTTCTCGTACCTGCTGACCCAGAAATAGGTGTGGCCGGATCTCTGGACCCACTCGTGTGGGTGACCCCCTCAGGTCCCCCAGTTCCCTCCCACCCCCTGACAATTACTGCAGCCTGGAAGTAACGCCCCCCTCCCCCAGGGCTCCTCCGCCCAGGGCAGGACTGGAAATCGCCCGTCAGACCGGGAAGGACACAGCTGCCTTGTCAGCCGTTTGATCTGCAGCCGGCGACGACAAGAGGAGTTGTGGGCGCCTGTCCGTGGCCCGGGGACAAGGCCAGGCCGCAGTCCGCGTGGACCTCCACCCCCACTCCAACCTCCTCGTCCCTCCCCAGGCCGCAGCCAACTTCATCTATTTCGCGACTTGCCCTCCCGGCTGGGCGTGCCACGCGGCCGGCCCCCTCACCGTTCCCAGGGCATCTCGGGTCTGGGCCAGGAGGCGGCGAGGGCGGGTCCGGGCCTGGCTCCGGACTGGGCTTCGCGGGCGAGCCCAGCTGCACCCACCCCACCCCGCCCCCAGGCCGGGCCCTGGCGGCCTCACCGGAGCGAAAGGCTGGGCCGTGACGCCTCCGGGAGCGCCGCCTCCCTCAGGGCCTTTTCCTCTGGGGAGGATACGGGGGTGGGGGAGTTCGCCCCCAAGGTCGTGGGTCGGGCGACGGCACCAACAACTTAACAGAGCGCAGCGCCCATTGGCGAGGACAGAAAAACCTCTCAGCCCAAGCCACCCCCACTTAAAAACTAATAACAATAAAATGTGCCCTAGCGTGCAGCTCTGCGGACCGGGCGGCAGGGTCGGCGGACGAGCGGGTGGAGACTGGGCGGAGGGGGCGGCGTGGGGGGCGAAGGGGCGCGGGGGGCGAGCCAGTCCGCACTAGCTACCCACCCGGGGCTGCGCGCTGCAGCCCATCACCCACCACCTACACCCCACCTCCACGTGGTCCAAAGTCTGGAAGCACCTCCTCCCATGCAGCCCTACCACGAAAATCTTTCCAGGAAAGTGGCCTAAGTAAGAAAAAAATGCCCACACGCACCTTAAATAAACTTCTTAAGAAAACCATAAACCGGCCATCCCAACTTGCCCACATTCTTAAATTTGGGAGAGCTCTCTGAGCACTGGTGGTGTGAAGTCCAGAGAGGGACAGTGCTTTGCCCAAGGTCACACAGCGCACGGGGGCAGGTCTGGACTCAAATCGCCGCGGCTGGCCTGCCTCTCCGCGCCGCCGGCGCTCCGGCGCCCGAAATCCCAGCACGCGACCCTCACCCTCCCGGGGCCGATTACAAGGATGGGGGACCCGGTCTGTGGCCTGGGGGAATGGGGCAGCCCCCTCCTAGGAAGGAGGCCCCTCCGCGGACTGTGCAGGGTGCCCGGGGGCCCCGGCTGCAGCCGCCTAATCGCGCGCGCTCGGGCGGCTGGGTCCAGGGATGGGGCACCCCCGCCCCACCCCCAGCAGGAAGTAGCGGGCAGGGGGCGGCGCGGGCCGCGACTGACCCGGGGAGCACTTCCTCATTGGCCCCACGCTGCCCCGACGGCGGGAAGAGGGACGCGCGGGCGGGCCGGCGCAGGGCTGGACACGCCGCAGCCCGCCGGCGCGCTCCACCTCGCGGCGGCCAGGGAGAGGCTGCCCTGCCCCTGCCCAGCCCTGTGCTGGCCCCTTCGCCCTCCTCCCCCTCCTCCTACTTCTCCTCCTCTCGGGAGAGGCGGCCGGGCGCACGCAGCGAGCGATCCCAGCTGCCGCTCCAGTCTCCTTTTTTTCCCTCTGCCCGTCTGGCACGGGCATCATTAGCGCTGAAAGCTGTTAATGTCTGGTCTCACAGCTCCCCCTTTAGTCTTGCTATGCTCCCTGTCTCGCGTTCCAAGTAGGATCAATAGCTGCCTCTCCGCCGACCTTGACCTCTCCCTCGACCCCGCCCGGCTACGGCAGCTAGCCCCCAGTTTCCCCACTCTCTCGATGCCCAGACAACAGGCGGGCGGAGCGAAAGTGGGGTGGCGGAGCTCGGGTCACAGCCCCGTCCCTACCCCGTCCTCAGGATCCCTGGCAGGCAGGGGATCCAAGACCCTTCTGAGAAGGTTACTACACACACACACACACACACACACACACACACACACCCCACTCCCTGACCTACCAAGCCTTTGTTTAGAGTAAAAGTCACTCCCATCCCCAAAATGGGGGGGTGGGGGGGGAGGCAGGTGCTTAACATATGAAAATATAAATGGGAAATTGCAAGTACAAATGTGGTCCTAAAGTAATACCACAATCCTTCCGACTCTTTTCTTCAGAACGTGCTGTAGACCTACTGTGTGCTCCGCCCAGAGCTGGGGCTTTGTGCAGACTGCAATCAGACAGAAAGAAATGCCACATTTTCTGCACCATCTTTCAAAAAAAAGGAGAGGTCAGAAAGCTTTTTGAACTCACAAATATTTCTAGCTTCACAGTGCGTTCCAGCAGATAATCCTTAATATTTTTCAGTTTCTTTAAATTTCTTTATTGAGGACTAGTTCGGAAATCATAAATCATTTATCAAATCAGAGCGTCTTTTTACTAACCTTGTGTGGGGCTCTGATTCCCAGTGTGTGCTGCGTGGACCACGCCATGCAATGGGGGCAGATTAAACAGTCACGTGACCCCCTAGCCGAGCTTCTTGTTTAAAATTTTTTGAACGATTCTCAGTGCTTAACTCTTAGCTAAGGTGGGGCTCTATTCGAGATTCTGCAATGTTATCTTTGCCTTCTGAGCTGTTATATTTTATATTATGTCTTTACAGAAAATTGGAACGAATCGAGATGTGTAGTGTCAGTAAAAATGGGAACTCAATATTTCTGCAGAAAGAAAATCGTCGTTTCATTTGTTTGTTTGGTTTTTAAACACGGATCCACCCTCTAAAATGTAGTCAGATAACTTTGTAGCAATATAAAAACTCAACAACATATCTTATCAAATTACCTTGGGCTTCATTTCTGATGCTTTAAAAAAGAAAAAAATCCAGGCAAAGAGAAGGCAGATCTTTTCGTATTCACAGGTGTAGGGCAAACTCAGAGGCAAACTGTGTCTGCTGATTTCTATTCCTTGGAGTCTATAAACGCTATTGACTGCGAAGATGAGGATAAATAAAACACATCGATCTGATCAGTGGATTGACTTGTTTTAACTTTCGAAGAAACTGCAATGGAAGTCCTATGCAAGTCATATTTGTGTACATATTAATAAGGTTCCCAAGATGGCCTTTATCTCCTTCTTTACTGTTCCAGAATCTCTAGGAGCTATCAAATCCCAAAGCCTAAAAAGACAAAAGAGGCATTTTAAGCTTCCTGGCATATCTTCTAGAATTATTTTATGTCATTTCTGAAAATTACAGCAAATTTCTAGGAGCCATAGCTCTCAATTAAGGCTTTGCTAGATTTGGAGAAGTTTTTTGCATTGTCACCTTACAGCAGAGACAGGCCCACAAAACTTGCCTTCCAACAAGTGTGAGGTTGATTCTTTCCATGCACTGAATTTAGCAACATTGCTTTTGTTAAAACATGGCTTAATTTGCACCTTATTTGTTTCTGCAGTAATACCTGGGCTTGATACAGTGGTAGATTTCGGACTACTGGAAGCATGGAAGCTCTAGGAAATTGAGGCATCCCTACCTGCAGGCTTTATAGCTGCAGCCTGCAAGGGGTTAAACCAAAGTCACTGTTCCTGATTCATGTATTATTTTCCTTAAAAAATACTTACCCAGCTCTCCGTATATGAAAAAGACTTACGCCCACATTGAATGTTCCTAGCTCTGTCCCTGTCATCAGAAATGATATTGAATGGCTCAGTACTAGGGGATCTGGAACTATTTCTACAGCTTTCTCACCTCATTTGGAATTTTCTTGCCTTGCTAATTTTAATTCTTTAGTTGAGTCATCAATTCAAATTTGGTAGGGATTGGCATCACCCAGTTGGTCGACTTGGTAGAAACATTGTTCACGAAGATGATCAAACCGCACCAATCCCACCCCCTCCCCACATACACAGAGATCAGAGTGGCTGTGGGGAGTGTGGTGTGTGAGTGTGTGTGTGTGTGTGTGTGTGTGTGTGTGTGCTGTACAAAAAGGGTCTCTCTGCTGCTTTCCGTCCTGTCACCAAGTCTCCAAATTGTATATCTGAAAATGCAAAACGCACACACAGACACCAGTTTGAATTCAGTGGGCTAGTGACCGTCAATCTACCCTATTTAGAGCACAGACAGGGAAGAGAAAGAGAGTTAAAATGGTTCATTTGGGGAAAGAACTGGGATTCAGAAGGGAATTTTCTGTTCCAACTCTGGCTGTCAGCGGCTGTCGTCAGACCTGGCGCTACAATGAGGTGTCTTGGTGATAAGAAACGGGGAGGCGCCGAGGAGGGAGGCAATAATGATCACCTTGTTAACAAGGGTTTTATGAAGCTGTGAGGATTAATTAGTTTGTATCCTTAAGCAGTTTGAGAAAGAGGAAGTTTCAGTAAATGCAAAGCTGGAGTTGTAGACATCTCTGACTCAGTTGCGAGCTCTGCGCCCCTCCCCCCTCCCCCCACCCAACAATGTAGGTTCTGAATGCTCCTGTCTGTGCTGTGATGCTCTACAAAGGAAGCGGTGAAAAAGGGAAGTAAGGGGGAAGCACTCAATTAGGGAGGAGCAGAGGAGAGAGAGGCATGAGTCAGGCGAGCATCCCTCTGAAAGGCAAAGGCACCGTTAATGAGGATGCTGCAAGGGGTCACTTACCAAAAAAATAAAACTGAAAACCGGCCAACACCTTGTTTTCAGATATGCCTTCCAGAGCTGGAAAAGACAAGGGAATCTGGGAGAGCTCATCGGCTGTTTCATAGTTTTAGAAAGACCCACAGTACGCTTTCAAGTGAATTCAACAAAGGTAGTTTGTATCCTAGAAAACACTTAAGGGCCATTCCCTCTATTCAATAGCGGAGCGTTAAGGTTGCAAACTGACAAATAAACAACCTCTACAACACAAAGTTTGAACTGCAGGTGCATTATTGGAGGTGGAATAATATATCTACAGTACGTGGAAGTTATCAAAGTTCTCCCATTGTGCGCATTCTAAAACATTGCATCTGCTTGAAGACGCAATTTACGGGGCTCAACTTACAAGGCAGACAATTTGCTGCAACAAAAGATAATTAATGCTGTAGAGGGAAGATTGAGACGCTGGATTGCTGTGCATTCTGGTATTAGTTTAAGCTGGGTCCTTTAAAAACATGGTTTCAGTGTGATTTTAAGCCTTTGGAATCGTTGAAACAACAATGGCTTCTAAAATATGGATGTGGCAAATAATGTTTCCGATTTGAACTTGCAACAAAGCCCCTCTCTCTCTCTCTCTCTCTCTCTGTCTCTCTTTCTCTCCCATATGTGTCCTGAAATGGAACACTGCACAGGAGCAAAGACACCCACCTTTGACCTGTGTCCAATGGTCCACCATCTACACCGGGCGGATCTATGGTCGATTTTTCACATCTGAATTTGGACTTCCAGATTCCAACCCATGGATTCATCAACTGCTGAGATTTAGCACAGGCGTCTGCAGTTTCATTATTTGTATCTGATTAACAGGAACAATTAGAGAACTGAAGAGTGAGGACGCCTGTTTGGGGACCGTTTCGGTATTGTACCCAGACCACACATTCCAGCTGGGAAGGAACACAGTAATGGAGAAAGCAGTAGTGGATTTAACGCTCGGCATCGTGTTTGGGGAATCGAATTGTTGATGTTTCTGGCAAGAACTCATACTCCAACTGAAATCTATCAAACACCTTAATTAGCTCTGGGTACCTAAAGGCACCCAACCCAGAAGCAAGTTGGAAATCCAGGAGAACACAAGGGCAGGAGCTGCACAAGGGTGGCCGGGGACTCCCTGAGTTCCCCCCAGGGTCCTGTGGCCTCAGTTTCAGGACCAGGATGTACGGGCCGTGGTGCGAAGAGAGCCCCGACTCTCACCACGGCGGCCATGGAATACAAAATGGAGGATGTTTGGATGGTTTGACGGGTGTCAGCTAATGGGATGGGAAGAAGCCACGGTGACACGAAGCCGTTGCCGATGGTAACTGAAGTCTTTTCCTTCAGCCAACCATTCCACATGGACCTCAGCACAAATTATTGTTTTCAATTACCACCTGTGTATTCCTTCCCATGCAACTTATTGATGTAAAATTATAGCTACACCGGTATAAATAAGTTATGCTGCAGTTGTAAAATGGAAGAAATTTTGTTGTAGCAATTATGTTCAGCAAGATGACAAAATAAATTTCCAGAGCTGTGCCTGCAGTAACCTGGGGAATTTAAACCTCATAATTTCCATTCATTTCAGATAATTTGGAGTAATTTCTATATGTAATAACTTTGTAATGAAAAACACAGCGGTACTGAAGTGATTTCGCTCAGTTGTTTTTTTTTTCTCCTATGGTATACATGGCACAAAATAAATGATAAAAATAATATTTCCTTTTTATATGTGTGTGTGTTGAGTAATTCCTTCGGCAAAAAATCATAAACTAATACCCAGACTAAATCTCTGTCCACAAAATGAAAAATAAATTGAGTTAAAGAAAGTGAAAAAGTATGAAAGGCTTTGGATGTTTTATTGTGACTTTATTGAATTGTCTTATTCTCAGGTTCCTTCTGATCTCTAAGGGTTACACTTCCCAAGTAAGGGAAGGCAGGCCTGCCCCCAGATTCCCAAGGGGGGCCGCAGGGAGACCCCCAAATCTGGAATATCCGGGCCAGGTAGCGATTTCTTCCCCAGAAACTGTAAGGAAAGGCAGTCTCCTCCTGAGATCAGCTGGGATGTTCTGAGTTGCCACTTCTCATCAAGGTCTTTAACAGAAACTTTCTCTGCGACTGGAAATGACTTATTAGGCTGGGCAGTGGTCACGGAGGGCCTCCTTTAATTAAAGACATGTGAGGTGGCGCTGCTTCCCTGCCTGCCCCAGTGCCCTGCCCGACCTCTGACAGTGACACCCGCCACGGATGTACACAGCCCCCAAACGCCCCGTGTGATCCAGCGGAAGCCCCCACTGCGTTGTTGGAGGTGACAAGGATTACAGCAGCTGCATTACTCCCAGTGCCGTGCAATTAGCCTCCAGGGCCCATCAAGGGTTTCCTCCAGAATGAAAAATGGAGGCTGGATCTGGTCGAGTCATCTACCCCCTAAACCCTCCCTGCCAGGAGGGAAGGCCAGACCGCTTGTCAGCTCCCGAGAGGGCTGCCGACTGCCTCCTACTAGAGTTTCTCCCCCTGCCCTGCACGATCCTGCCACTGCGTGCAGCCAGGGGCGCAGACCTGGGGTCTCGGACTGTGTACCAGGTGCCCACTGGCTGGGTGCTCTGGGGAGAGGGGGGAGGGCCTTCATTCTCAGCTCGGTGACCTCCCTTGTCAGATGGGGCTCCAGAGCCCCTGTGGGCTACTGGCTGAGCGGAGGTAAGTGCTGGCCCAGTCCCTGGCACGTAGCAGTCACCCCGTAAGCATCGCTGTGACTCATCCTTTCAACAATGCACGCTGATGGGTGCCTGCCGTGTGCCAAGCACGCTGAGGTCCAAAGACTGCTGTGTGGTTCCTCGTTCAGACAGGCCTGAATTTGCCACACCACCCCCGCTCCGAGGACCACGTGGTAAAGCAGACACAGTTACAGGACTGCAGTAGTTGTAACCTAGCCCACCAAAGGGTCTCGTGGCCATGCATTCTAAGTGCTATAGGAGCGAAGGAGTAGGAGGCAGGGGTCCTGAACAGAGTACAGAATTTTCCCCAGACCCTCAAGGCCTGCTAGGTCAGAGAGAGACTCGGGCGGTTTATCTTATCTAATCCTGGGAAGAGAAGGACCTTCATCCCCAGGAAGCCCAAGGCCACTCGTGAAGGGGCCGGGCCAGAATCACCACCAGGTTTGTCTCGGGTACAGCCGTGCCACCCGCCTCTGCCCAGATTGGACTCCCAGACGTCCTGCAAGGCAGCAGCAGGTGACTGGAGGTACCACTGGGTGTGGAACTAAGTCAGCAAAGCAAAGTGAGTGCAGGACTGGAACCCAAGAAGAAAGAGAAAATTTAAAGAGAAGCAAGGATGGGGTTAGGAGAGGATGTTTTCTTCCACTGGGGACAGCAAGATCCAGGAAAGCACGACCATGGCTCTGAAGCCACGTAATCTAGAAATGGGATGAAGGAGCAAAAATAAAGAAGGTCTGGATGTGCTGAGTCTCAGAGATGGCTCAACAGAAGAAAGGGGCTTGAAGTCCAGCCAGAGGGAGTGGGGGTAGACAGAGGGGTCTTCTGGTTAAATTTCAGAATAGACAAATACTAATACTGGTACAGACTGTTACAGAGTGCAGAGCCCGGTCGCCACCCAGACTTGAGTTTCTCCTTCCAGCAACCTTGTGAGACGTGCAGGGCGGGGCACAAGCATCTTGATCCACACCTCCGAGAGGCACAGGGGTTGAGCCCCTGCTGTCCCCACTGTTTGCTGGGAAACCTCAGGAGAGCTGCTCCCCTTCCCAGCATCCCAGGTCCTCCTATGTTATGTCCCAGACTCTCAGCAAGGATTCCATCAGATAATCTATTTGAAAGCCCAGATCACGGGGCCTGACACATAGTAGGAATTTAATAAATTATAGATATTATTCTTTTCATGGAGCCTTACGCTGAGATCAAGAGGAAATTCACATGCAACCCAATCTATGGTATACACTTGAGCCCTTCATTTCAGGAGTGAAAAGAATAATTCTCCCTGGATTTCATTCGTGTGCGTATTTAACTAATGTCGGTGAAGCGCCTACTGTGTGTCAGGGACCAGGCTAACCTCTGGCCAGACCCAGAGGTTAACCTTATCTTTAACAGCAAGCAGGCTCCAGCACATCACTGGACTCTGAGCTCCTCAAAGCAGATGGCAGAGTCTGTCTTTTCTCCTCCGCCCATGACGGGCATATAATAGGTTATCAATGAACAACAGCAAGACGTCCATACAAGACTTAATAGGTCTGCACGGGGGCCCTGAAAAAGCCAAGCCTGCAGAAATAAGACCGAGAAGACACCCTTTGGTGTGTACGCGGGAGTCATCTCAGAGATGGGGAGCAGAGCCTCACCATTTCCTTTTCTCAATCTCCAAATTCCCCGTAGTCAACATTTATGGCTTGTATAATCAGCCACAAGAAATTAAAAAGGGTTGTGGCCACAGTACTTTGTGTTAGCAGAGAGGGGGGAGATAAACTAACCACCTATGAAAAAAAGACTGGAAGGAGACACAGAAATAATGACCACTATTGTGTTAGGATTATGGGATTAGAGTGTCTTTTTAAAAAAACTTAATTTTCCAAATCTTCTAAAATGTCGTAGAAGATTTGCCATACATTTTTAATAAAGTTTTGCAAAAGCATCATAGGAGCAGTCCCTGGGCTCTGAAGAGCTCTGTGGGCTCATCTGGCCTTAAGTCGCAGTGGTTGGCGGACACTGTCCTGACACAGGGACCGTCCTGGGGGCAGGGGCCACTGCGAGACGAGGTTGGATGGGATCCTTTTTAAGAAGTTCCCTCATTTTTTTCCCTTCATTCCCTTCTGTTTGGAGGCCTCCATCACCGGAAACTGCACGTCGGGTAAGACTCTCAGAAGTCCAAAGGGGCAGGTGTTGAATGCCCCCTCTCCCCACCTGCTGGGGACACCAAGGAGCTGGCATCCTTCCCTTCCCCCTCTGCCATCAGCATCAGGGAGCCGCCTGGCCGGGCTCTGTGCAGGGTACGTGCTAAGTGGAGGTCGTTTTAGACACGCACGATAAAGAATGTCCTCTCGAAGCTTCCCCCTCTTTCCCACCTTCTGTCATCCCGGGAGATAATTCATTTATGCAGCTTTCACAGAAGACTGACATTTTCGACTTTTTTAACGGAATAAATTTATAAGGTAAATTAGGGGGTGGGAGCCCTAGTGTCCTAGGCAGATTCAAACCGGTAATTACAGAGGGCCTAATTATGTATTCACCACAGAGCCTTCTGGAACAGGGAAGGCTACAGGGTGGCTCTTGTTCCTCCTGCAGAGGACATTCTCCCCTGGAAACTTCACAGCCAGCGTGTGAGACGCTTTTTCTTCCAGCCCGAGCTATTGCGGGGAAGTGTGCTCCCGTCAGCGACACCCAAGCCCTGGTATTTGCAGAGAAAATCCTGACCCTAGTCAGAGTGCCCAGATTTTCCCCAGCAGTTGTGAGGTCAAGTCTTTTTCAGATCAAGGGGGCCTGACTTGGATAAAATAAAAGTTATTTTTTAAACCACAATTTTTTCGTTTTTTGTTTTAATATTTATTTATTTGGTCGCTCCGGGTCTTAGTTGCGGCTCGAGGGCTCTTTTGTTGCAGCATACCAGCTCCTTAGTTGTGGCATGCACGTGGGATCTAGTTCCCTGACGGGATCGAACCTGGGCCCCCTGCCCTGGGAGCACAGAGTCCTAACCACTGCGCCACCAGGGAAGTCCTACCACAGTTTTTAAAAAATCTTGCTCTGCCACATCTTCCCCGAATTCCACTTAGAATTCTAGATCTACATCTACCAGCCTATGGTATCAAAATTATCATCAGAGCTATCTTCCGTGCTTGGCTGGGGGCTCCTTGGGAGCCGAAACTGTGTCTTTTCCTTCTCCATCTCATCAGAACTCGGCTTGGGAGGCTGGCCT
The DNA here is from genome assembly GCF_964374135.1 of Grampus griseus. NCBI lineage: Eukaryota > Metazoa > Chordata > Mammalia > Artiodactyla > Delphinidae > Grampus > Grampus griseus. Next base: position 5,766,632 of record NC_139018.1, on the reverse strand, counting down.
CTCTATAGTTGCTTAATGAACGAATGAACGGCCAGCAAAAGTGCACAATGACCCTCAGAAGGGAAGGACCCTGGTCCTCAGCAGAGTGGTGAGCTGGGTAAACGGCAGCCTTTCTCACACAGCCCAGCGCACTCAATGTTCGCATGTGTCCGCTCATCTTAAGCGCTGAGCCCTCCTCTCTGTGGCCAGCTCTGCCTCATTTTCCAGTGCCCTCTCTGCTCCCCAGGTGTCTAATCATTCACTTGGTAAATACGGGTTGTGCTCTGCTGTGGGTTGAATTGTGTCTCCCCCCCCAAAAAATATGTTGAAATCCTAACCCCTGTACCTGTGAATGTAACCTTATTTGGGAGCAGTCTTTGTAGATATCATTAGTCAAGGTGACCTTACACTGGATTAGGGTGAACCCTTAATCCAATATGACTTGAGTCCTTATAAGAAAAGGAGGGGACACGCAGAGAGAAACACAGAGAGGGCGGCCATGTGTCCACGGAGACAAAGACTAGCCCAGCAGCCACCTGAAACTAGAGAGGCAAGGAAGCATCCTAGGGCTTCCCTGGTGGCACGGTGGTTGAGAGTCCGCCTGCCGGTGCAGGGGACACGGGTTCGTGCCCCGGTCCGGGAAGATCCCACAGGCCGCGGAGCGGCTGGGCCCGTGAGCCATGGCCGCTGAGCCTGTGGGTCCGGAGCCTGTGCTCCGCAACGGGAGAGGCCACAACAGTGAGAGGCCCGCGTACCACAAAAAAAAAAAAAAAAAGGAAGCATCCTCCCCTAGACCTTCAGAGGGGGTGTGGCCCTGCCGACACCTTGATCTCAAACTTCAGGCCTCCAGAACTGTGAGACGATACATGTCTGTTGTTTTAAGTCTCCCAGTTCATGATGCTTTTGTTACGGCAGCTCTAGGAAGCGGATACGCGCTCCTGCCATGTGCAAAGCGTGAGCGAGGCACGGGAAACAGAGCTGGACCACGCAGATGAGGGCGCTGCTCTCAGGCGGCTCAGAGGCTGCAGGCCTTTTCTTGAAGGCCGTGAAACGCTGTGAGAAGCTTCCCAAGAGTTTCACATTTGCAAAGAGAATGTTGACAAGAACTGTCAGTCCTCCTTGTCACCCTAAAAAGAGCAGTGATGACTGGACTAGAAACACCCCGATGCCAAGACGGTGGCGGGTCCCTCCCTCCACCCTGAAGCCCCACTCATACACCCACGCTGCCCTCTCGTCCTCTCTTGGTACTTGCACAAACTTCAGACTCCAGTTATAATGGCAGAACTTGGGGAAAAGCAGAACTTCAGCGAGGAGATTCTGGGATGGGAGGGCTTCCCATCGGCCCTCAGATCACACGCCCCCCAGTAAGCTCACACCCAGCATGGATACAAGGTTGACTCTAAAATGCGCCGCCACCTCTGAAACTCTGCAGCCGCTTGAGGTGTTAGCTTGGTGTGTGGTTGGGTTTCGTTTTCATTTTGGGGTTTAATAAACAAAGAATAAAAAGCAAGAGACAACAAAGAACAGCCCACTTCGTAGCGGTGGTAGCCAACGACCATGCAGGACTAAGGAAATGGAACTGGATAAAAGTTGGGTCCCTGGAGTTTTACTGAAAACCCCTTGGGGTGAAGTAGAAGACCCACTGCTTTCTCTTCCCCCCCCCCCGAATCATCCAGTCAAACAAACGCAGCCCTGCTCCTACATGTGCCAGAGAGGAAAGACAACTTTTTACCCTTCTCCCCCACGGACCCTCTTAAGAAAGGTCCAGCCTGGGCAGGACTGGCTCCGGATGGCTCTACCAGTTTCTGGCCTGTGTGTACAGCTGCTGGGGAGCCGGATGGAGAGTTCACACTTCTGAGAAGTGCTGGGTTCACACCCAGACGCAGGCATCTGCAACTTTGACCAGACGCAGGGATGAATGGCAAGTGGATATTACTTAGCCAATGCAGGGACTCTCTTCCTGCTAGGCTGTGAGGGAGTGGAGAAATGGGGATGGGCTTCCAGAAGTGGTCTGGAACGGACATGGTCTGTACCCCTACTATGTGCCAGGCCTAGTACACATAGTAGGGGTACAGCTGACATCTACAGTTGAACAGTTGACACCTACTCTTCCAACACACGCACCCTGTCAGGTACATATCAGTATATCGCATTTTACAGGAGAGAAAAACCAAGTTACATAGCCAGCCCCGTGCTGCACAGCCAGAAGCAGCAGTTAGGATTCCAAGTGTGGTAGTGCGGGTACCATTCATTTCTATATCCTCACATTAGGTTTAGGCAGGCTGTGCTGCAGAAACAAAATAATCTCTAACAGGAAGAGTTTGACACGAGAAAGGCACACAGTTTTCCTGATGTCCTATACTTTGCATGTTAGCGGCCCTCCTGCCCCTCTAGCCACTCCAGGTGGCCTCCAGGGCCATCGCGGCTGAAGAAGGACATCAAAGAGGCCACTGGCTCTTAACTGCCACAGCCAGAAGTGACACACATCACTTCTACTCACAGCCCATTGGCCAGAGCTAGTCACGTGACCCAGCATAACTGCAAGGGAGGCTGAGAAATGTGGACCAGCACCTGGGATATTGGAAGTCTGTGCCTGTTGCCACCATATCCAGAAACAGCACTTACTTGAATAAACGGGCAAATGGGCCTTAACTGGAAATTTCTCTACCAGTCAGTTTGGGGAGCAGAAGCATGGCTCCATGACAGTAATAACCTGATTAATAGCCTGATTTGTTACATAACTGTACTTAGGATTCTTACTCTGAGCTTTTTTTTTTTCCCCCATCTTCTGATATTTACTCATGGCACTGTTTCTCTATCCATCTCTCACCAGGCTTGCCCCCATCACATGGAAGAAGGGAGGACCTTCAAGGCAACACAGAGATCTTAATCTAGAAGATTTTATTCCTCATTGTGCAACTTGCCACTGAGAGCAAACAAACCTACAGGATGTAGAGGTGACCAGTCAGCTCCTCAGAGAAAAGAGGATAATGGATGGAGCCCCTCTGGTCCAGAAATGTGTCCATTTGACATGACAGTCAAAAAGACTTTGAAACTCTGGAAGGTGTGAAGTAGGTGTGTGGGATGATGTAAAACACCCAGGCTTCACTTCAAAACCCTCAAAATAGTGTTTGATGGATGGATTTAGATCAGAGAACTTTTAGGCTGGGAGGAGTCAAGAGATGATGCTGTCCACCTACCTCAGGGGGAGTCTGAGGCTGCGGGAAGGGGCCCATGCCCAGAGGGAGAGCCCGAGCCTGGAGGGTGGGCCCCCCTGGCCCCGGCTCCCGGGCCGTGGCTGCAGCCCCAGATTCCCCAAATGCCCTTTTGATCTGTCAGTCAACAAATGTGAAATGAGCTGTTAAGAAACCACAGGACTTTGTCACCATTAGGCCTGACAAAGGCTTGGAAGAGCTCACAAATGCCAGTCACTTAGGACGACAGCTGGTGACAGGAAAATGGCGGGCGTGATGGGAACCTTCCATTGTCAGGGAAGGAAAGGGGCGACTCAACACGGGGCTTCCCTCCCTCCAGGCCATCTTCTCCCAGTCTCTCCGCAGCACTGGGTGCCACCCATGCCGTGCTTGAGGTCAGACTGGCCAGACCTCACCTCAAACAAGGTGTCTCCCTTCAGGAAGGCCACCAGGTCCTCAGGACCTAAAGAGACTGACTCAGGAGGGACAAGGGTGTCGGGGGGCAGCAAAGAGCACCACCCAGGCCACATGGGACCTCACTGAGGCCTGGCGGGGTCCCGGTCAGGATAGGGGCCTCTCCCAGGGGTCTTGCCTTGGAACACAGGCCACCCAGAGCTGAGTCTCACCACTCTGCCATGTCCTCGTGGATCGGGAGGCCCAGCACCCCTCCAAGTGGGAAATAGAACCCTCCAAACTGCCAGGGACTCATTGTCTGGATGGGTCAGAATGGACAAGCTCCCCCAGGGAACACTGAGAGCTAAAGGAACCCCGGGATGAGTGGTTTAGTCCCAGCTGGTGACAGGGGGAAACTGAGCCCCACTGAAACCTCATCTCCAGTCGGGCCACCTCCTCGCTGCAAACCAAGCACGGCCTCCCTGCCTGAACCCGTTCCGTCTGCCTGGGGGGCTCTGGCCTGGCTCCTGCAGCAGGTGACAGGCGGCAGCTCATCATTCAGGGCCCCATCCTGGAAGCCAGTCCCCCTCGGCCCACCTTGCTTAGGCGCTCGCTCTGTCCTCCTGCTTCCACAGCAATTAGCCCTGCTCCAGAAGCAGCAACCCCTCCCAGGCTTCAAGGGTTCTCCCTCATCCCCTCACCCAGACGGTGAGTAACTGTGGGCAGAGACCAGGGCTCACTCAACCGTGTGTTACCGGCCTCCCCCCACCCCCACAAAGGAGGCTCCCAGGGTTAATGCACGGAGCAGCGAGGGGAGAGGTAGCAGGTGAAGCAGAGGATGAGGGTGCAAAGACGCTGATGGGGGAGGGGCAGGATGATGAGGCTGGACCAGTGAGTGACCCACGGAAGTGCTGCCCTTGCTGGGACCTGCTTCCTCACCAGAATGCAAAACCCAACGCACTGCATGATCTCAACTAAGAAAAAGAAACGTATAAAAGAAAATAGTTTATGATATTTTTAATAAAAGGAAAAGAAGGCAAGGAACAGAGAGAAAAGAAGAAAGGGAGGGTGGGATTAAAAAGGCAGGAAGAAGGAAAGAAAGAAAAAAAGAAGAGAGAGAGAAAGAATGAAGGATGGGAAGGTGGGAAGAAGGGGGAGAAGGAAGGGACAGGAGGGCGGGAAGGGGCCGAGAGAGGGAGGCAAAGACAGACTAGAAGATGCGCCAGGCTAATTTCACTGAACTTGATCCTCAGGGGCCCCTGGAGGGGTCTAGGCAGAAGTGGGGCATTGGAGGATTTGGTGCCACACAGGGCCCCCTGGAGTTAGCCTGGAGCAAGGGTCATGCCTCAGTTCTCCCCACGGCTCACCGCTTAGCTCAGGCAACCAGGTGTAAACCACTCAACTCGCCCGCAGCAGGTCCTGCGATGGGCTAGCATGGATGCAAGACATGCTCTGAGTTGTTATCTGTGCAGCCAGCCAGGAGGCATTCTCCTCTGGCTTCTGAAAAAAAAAAAAAAAAAAAAAAAAACCTCACTTCTTTTTTACATCATCTCAAAAAATCATTTCCTGAGCCCCTACTATGTGTAAAGGCTCCTGAAGTGAAGGACAAGGTTTGCTGGGTAGGGACCAAACCGAATCCAAATCAGAGCTCTGATATTGCCTTGCAGGGTGACCTTGGGCAAGATACTTCACCCCCAGCACCTCAGTTTGCTCATCTGTAGCGGGAGTCATAGCAGGACCTCAGGTCCCCTGAGAACTCACTGAGATAACGCAGTCAAAAGTACCAAGCTGAGCATCTGGGTATGGAAGGTTCCCGATACAAGTAAATGGGATCCAGATAAATGACCAATACCAAGCAGAATGAAGCAAGTTCTAAGGAGATGAAGATGGGGGACGTTGTGCAAAAACAAAGGCAAGATAACTTGACTAGGCAGATCAGGGAAGGCTTCCCAGAGGTGGAGGCCTTTTGCCTCCCTTTCAAGGCTCAGCCGAGCATCACTTCCTCCAGGAAGACTTCTGTGACTGCTCAGCTGGGTCAGGTCCCCCTGCAGAGCTTCCACCAGCCCTGGGCTTCATCCATCACACTGCATCCTTCCCTGGGCTGTAAATTTCTATAGATCCATTGCTGCTGCCAAACTGCCCGGGGCAGAGGTGGTGTCTCCTTCACGCCCGAGTCCACAGAGTCTCACATGAAAGACACATCCTAAGTACAGAGTAAATGGCTCCTATATTCTGGGCTGTAATTAAAACATGCTGTGATTTTCCCCCATCTCCCCCAGGTACCACCCCATTTCTCCAAGAAGAGAAGATTCTTGAAAGAAGTTGTGTACACTTACTCAGTTGAATTACTCTCTCCCATTCCCTCTGGAAGCCACTCCATCAGGTTTGGCTCAGCCAGCTCCAGCCAGCTGCTCTTGTCAAGGTCACCACTGTCCTCCATGTTGCTAAACCCAGTGGTCAGAGCTCAGTCCGCACTCTACCAGACCCATCTGCAGCCTATAGTCCAGCTGACCACTCCCTCCTCTTCAATGGGCTCACAGGAGGCCATATGCCCCTGCTTTTCTTTAACCCCATCTCACTAGTCAGCAGTCTCTTTTCTGGCCCCTCTTCATCTCTCGACCTCTGGACATAGCACAGCCCCAGGGCTCATGCCTTGGCCTTTTCCTCAATTTACACTCACCTGTTTGGTGACACCAACCTGTCAAGTCCTTTAAAAGCTATCTACATGCCAATGACTCCCAAATTTATATTGCCATCTCCTGAACTCTCACTCCATCTACCCAATGCCCTGCTGACCTCCTCACGGGGTGCCTGATAATCGCCTCACCCGTAAGCCCTCCAAAACAGTCCTGAACTTCCTCCCCCAATTTACCCCTCCCACAATATTCCCTAACTGGGAAGATAGTCATAGCTCAGGCTAAAGTCCAGAGAGTCCACCCTGACCTTTCTCTTTCTTCCACGCCTGACATCCAATCCGTCAGTACATCTTACTAGTTCTACCTTAAAAGTCTTTCCAGACGTGACCATTTCTTACCACCTCTACTGCCACCTCCCTGGACCAAGAACATTCTGTCTGGGCTTTCCCTCTCCATCCTTGAGTCTGTTCCCAATAGCCAGTCTGACCATTTGAAACATAAGTCAGACCACCACAATATTCTACTCTAAACCCTCAATCACTCAGAGTAAAAGCCAAAGACCCTACAATGGCCTGGGTGGTCTTAGGTGGTCTGGGCTCCATCACCTCGCTGACCTCATCTCCATCACCTCTCTGACCTCATCTCCATCACCTCTCTGACCTCATCTCCATCACCTCTCTGACCTCATCTCCATCACCTCTCTGACCTCATCTCCAACGCTCTTCATCTCTCTTGCTCTCCACTGGCCTGCATTTTGTTCCTCAATTCACCGGGCACACGCAGGCCTCAGGGCCTTTGCACCTTCTGTTTCCTCTCTCTGCTATACACGCCCCCTCCCCCGATATCCGCGTGACGTACTTCCGTCGCTCCTTCAGGTCTCTGCTCAGTGAAGCCCTCCTGGTCCAGCCTATTTTACATTAAAACACAGACAACTTAGATGAAATTAACTAAGTTCTTGAAAAACACAACTTATCAAAACTGACATAAAAGAAACAGAAAATCTCAACAGTCATGTCTATTAAAGATTGAATCTGTAACTTAAAACTTTCCTCCCCTCCCACCGTTTTCCTTGCCTCCCTGCACCCCAATCAAAAACAAAAGCAGACCTTTACGCCCAGAAGAATTCACTGGTGAATTTTTCCAAACATTTAAAGGAAGAAATGATACCAATTTTTCTCAAACTCTTCCAGGAAATAGAGAAGGAGGGAACACTTCCTAACTCATTCTATAAGGGCAAATAATGCTGATACTTAACGCCTGACAAGGATGTTACAAGAAAAGAAAATGACAGTCTTTTACCCCTCATGAACATAGAGGTGAAAATCCTAAACAAAGTATTAGAAAATTTAATACCACAATGTATGAAAAGGAAAATTTACATCATGACCAATTTATTCTGGGAATGTATATTTGACTTACTATTCAGCAATTGATGTACTGATGTGGAATGACGTCTAGGATATAGTATAAGTTGAAAAAGCAGAAGAGTATCTATAGTACATTACATTTGGTGTAAAAGAAAGGGAGACATAAGAAAATATACATACATCTGCTCATTTGAACAACAAGGAACAGGAAAGATAAATCAGGGACTAGTAAGGTTGGTTACTGTATTAGCTTTCTAGGGCTGTCATAACACAGTACCACAGTCTGAGGGGCTCAAACGACTGACATTTATTTCCTCACCATTCTGAAGGGTGAAGTCCAAGACCAAGATGTCAGCAGGGTTGGATTCTTCTGAGGCTTCTCTCCTTGGCTTGTAGATGGCCACCTTCCCTTAGGGTATGTCTGAGTTTTAATCTCTTTGAGAAGGACACCAGTCCTATTAGATTAGGGCCCATCCATATGACGTCATTTCAACTTAACTTACATCTTTAAAACCTCTATCCCCGGGCTTCCCTGGTGGCGCAGTGGTTGAGAGTCCGCCTGCCGATGCGGGGGACGCCGGTTCGTGCCCCGGTGCGGGAAGATCCCACATGCCGCGGAGCGGCTGGGCCCGTGAGCCATGGCTGCTGAGCCTGCGCGTCCGGAGCCTGTGCTCCGCAGCGGGAGGGGCCACAACAGTGAGCGGCCCGCAGACCACCAAAAAAAAAAAAAAAAAAAAAAAAAAGTTCAAATAAAGTCTCTATCTCCAAATACAGTCATATTCTGAGGTACTGATGGTTAGGACTTTAACATATGGATTTGTAAGGTATACAGTTCAGTCTGTAACACTTACCTACAGGGCTTGGGTGAGAATGGGGTGGGAAAGATGGAGGGGATAGGAGATGGCAGAATAACATTTCTCTGACTATAATATTTTATAGAATCCTGACCATGTTAATGTTTCACATTCTCAAAAAAGAGAGGAAAATCAGCAAGGATGAGGGAGGGGACCTAAATTAGAAGAAACAAAGTAAGAGTTGTATTTCAAACAAATAACATGACTACACTGAAGGGAGAGAACTAAGTAACTTTTGGACACAGTATTTGCATTATATGCCCTCAGACAACAGAAAAAAAGAGTTTTAACAAATATTGAATTCTAATTAGTAGGCTTCCTTTCTGCAGAGGTATGGGCTAGCAATTCTGAAACTACCCTCTGCACATTCTAGGATGGGACAAATAGGTGAGTATATTGTTGATAACAAGAGCCAGGCTTTCCACTTTTGAGAAGGGAGTTACAAATACGGAAAATGAATCTGAGGCATTGTTGGAAATTGGAGTTATTAGCGTGAACCCGTAGTTTTTAATATACATATAGATAGCAAGATACAGAAATAAGTATAAATGTGTCTGGATGTGTGTCTGTGTGTGTGTGTGTGTGTGTGTGTGTGTGTACAGAATTTCCCAGCTCTGTCTGATAACAGAGCTGAGTAGCAATGAGCATATATTAAGACTAGATCTTGGTTTATAAATACTGTTCTCCATGCAAAGGAACTAATGGCTGATTCCACTCGGGCAGGGAAAGCACAAGATGAGCTTGGAACATCTTCTTGTAACAAAAAGTAAGGAAATGTTCCCCAAAAAATGATGGAGGCAGGTCAAAAGTACAGGAGCCAGAACAAAGGGGCTTCCACTGCACCAATCTGGGACAATTCAAGCATCAAAATAATGACAACAAATAATTGTAACCTATAGAATAAAGTAAGACTCTATGAGTCCTTACTGATTCATAAATAAATGAAAAGAAAGCTTCTTCCTTATAGTAGAAAGTCAACTAATAAAAGTAGAAGGAATGACATCATTAGAAAATCACCATTTGGTAGCGGTAATGATAACAATAACCCATTCTAACAGTAGAATAAATGCATAGGATAAAAGCCATTTTAAAACATAACTGGCCTTTGCTCTTTAAAAGTGTCAGTGTCATAAAATAGGAGACTGACTGAAGAGGCATGACGAATGTGTCCGACAGATGACCTTGGATCTCCTTCTAGTATAAAGGACATTATTGGGACAATTGGTGAAATCTGAACAAGGGCTACGACTTAGATAATAGTTTTGCACCAATATCAATCTCCTGATTTTGATGACTAGACCGTGGTTATATATATAATAAATATGTATGAGAAATCCTTGTTTTTAGGTAGTACAGACTGAAATATTTAGAGATAAGGAGGTATCATATCTACATCTTACTCTTAAATAATTCAGGAGAGAGAGAGAGAAGGTGAATGTAGTAAAACATTATCATTCGAGGAGTTTGGATGAAGAAGACCTGAAAATTATTTGTGCTGTTCTTACAACTTTTCTGTACATCTTAACGTTTGCTCAATAATTAGTCAATGTAGTAAATTGAATACCATTCTTGGCACTTTCCATCTCCTCCCTGTGCTTTATTTCCTTCTGTAGCAGATATCGACATACATAATGTAGTATATTTTACTAATTTTGTTTGTTGTCTGCCTTCACTTACCAGAATATAAGCTCATGAGGGCAGAAAGTTGGATCTATTTTGTCCACTGCTGTGTCCTCAGCAACTAAAATAGTGATTGTCACAGCATTTTAACAATAAACATTTAAATAAAGCATTTGCACAGAGTAGTGTTTAATACATATTTGTTGAATGAACTAGTGAGGGCAAGGGGGAATGAATGTTAAGCTGGGCCTGGAGAGCAGAGTTCTTGTGGCCTCAAGATTAATATTTGAATGCAAACATTAATGGGAAGAACCTAATAGAGCATCCTCCACAGCCTGTCACTGGAACTTGCTCTGCCGTGCTGCTACCCCAACCTGGTTTTGATGAGTCCATTCCCACCCCCAACAGGAGTGAAGGCGCTCTTGGCATGGCCCCAGGAAAAATGTCTGAGACATATTTGTCCTTAGCCCCCAAGGTGAAATGGAAATAAATTCTCCAGAAGCCACCAGAACCCACCAAGATCCAATCACAAACCCAGGACTAAGAGTCAAACCTCCCCAAATATTCTCTCTGAGTGTACTCACTGCTTTTCCTTGTAGGCATGACTGGAGGGCAAAGGAAGATCCAAAAACGCCTGCTTTATAGCACAAGTTTGGGAACAACTTGGGAAGAGGCAAAAGGTCCCGAGGAAGTTAAGACAGCAGAAAAAAATACCCACTCCCTTCTCTCTCTCTCTCTCTCTCTCTCTCTCTCTCCCCCCCTACTCCATCCCAGAAAATTTATGATCCGCTGTCGTGTTTTAGCAATCCTAGTCAGTTTCTCATCATAATTTCCACTCCTATTTTAGAGCAGTAGTTCTCCAATTTGTGGGATCATGAGACTCACCTGGGGTACTGATTCAATAGGTCTAAGGTGGAGTCCTGGAATGTGTATTTCTAACAAGATAAAGGACCAGAATTCAAATCCAGGAATCTGCCTCAGAGCCCATGCCCTCAACCACTATGCTATGCTCTTCTGATTCTGATAGAATCAAAAAAGTGTGCAAAAAGTAATTACGAAGATGTCCACTGCAAGATTTTCCAATATCGCAAGTACTGGAAACTAGTTAAATGTTTACCAATAAAAGAGTGATTCAGACGCAAGAGGGAAGACATATGGGAACATATGTATATGTATACTAATTCACTTTGTTATAAAGCAGAAACTAACACACCATTGGAAAGCAATTATACTCCAATAAAGATGTTAAAAAAAAAAAAGTAACAGTGGAAATTTAAAAGAAAAAAGAAAGAGTGATTCATTAAATTATGATACAGTGGAATTCTGCTCTCGGTTAAGATGGACACCTTTCAGGAGACCAGTGTGTCTGTTAAGAACAAGTATAAAATCCAGATAAAGTTTTAAAAATTCTTTTTGAAAGCATCATGGCTATAGGCTGGGATGTAAAGCAATTCTCAACAAATTTGAGAAGACTGAAGTCATTTAAAGTTTATTCTTGAACAATGGTGGAATTAAGCCAGAAATCAATAACAAAAGAAGAACCCAAAATGTTGGAAATGAAGTAAAACTCTTCTAATAGTCAGTTGGTCAAACATACATCAAAATAGAAATTAGAAAATAGTTTAAATGAAATGATAATAAAAATACAACATATGAAAACATATTGAACTTAAACTGTGATTAAATGAAACTTAAAGGCACATATTATAAATGAAGAAAGTCTGAAACTTCATGACCTAAGTATTCAAGTTAGGAAAAATAAAAGCAAACTGAACACAAAGACAAAAATAGGAAAGAATACAGAATAAAGCAAAAATAAATTAAAAAGAAAACAAGTGTATACTAAAAAAAGTTAGCAAAAATAAAAATTAGTTCTTTGAAAAAATGATTAAAATCGATAAATATTCAGAAAAATCAGTCATGAATCAAAGAAAGAGAAATTGAATTACCAATATAAGAAATGAAAAGAGGACATCACTACAGATCCCATATACATAGAGTAGCCATTTTCCAACATTTGAATTCTTAGATGAAATGTCCAATGCCCTAGAAAAGTTCAACCTTTCAAAATGGACACAAGAAGAAATAGAAAATGTGGCTAGTATATAATTATTTTAAAATTGTTTTATAATTTAAAATCTTCCCAAAAAGAGATGTCCAGGCACATACAGTTTCCCTAATGAATTCTTTAAAACATTTAAAGAAGTAAAGTCAACATTACACAAACTTTTCCAGAGAACAGAAAAAGGGAGATGACTTCCCAATGAATTTTATAAGACCAGAATTATCCTGATGTCAAAATTCTGCTAAAGCATATCAAGAATGTAAAATTACAAGTCAGTTCCTCTCATGAAGATAGATGCTAAAATCCTAAACAAAATTTAAGCAAGTTGAATCAAATGATTTATAAAATCATGACCACATATGATTTATTTCAGAATTGCAAGGGTGGTTTAATATTTGAAAATCAACCAATTTGATTCACTAAACTCTCAGAAAATGCAGAAAAATTATATTATCATTTGATAAAATTCAACATTCTTGTCTAATTAAAAATTTCTTAGCAAACACAGAATAGAAATAAACTTTCAGAAATTATAGCCATCTATGTAGTCACATTATTATTTCACACATTGAAATTAGTATATTATATTTAAATTTGATTGTATTCTTTTAAAATTCATTTTGCAATGCTTATAATTTTTTAACAATAATGTGTAGTGATAAAGGTACAATTTAATTAAAAAACTATGCTAAAAATTAAAAAACAAGAAATGAGCTTTCATACTCTTATATAACATATAAAAAACTGACAGTTATAATCATCTTATCCTTTCTTCTTAATATAGAAAACAAGGATCCCACTACTACCATTTATATCAACATTGTTCTGAAGATTCTAGATGGTGTGATAAAGAATGAAAAATAAATAAATGATATAAGAATTGGAAAAGATGAAACAAAACTGTCATTTTCTCAAACAACACAACATATGTAAAAAATTCAAATAACCCACATATGAACTATCAAAATTAATCAAAATTAGTTAATCAAAATTAATTAATTAATCAAAATTAATAAGTGAAGGTAGTGAGATTGTTAGATACCAGCTGAGTGTGAAAATATCATTCTTACTTCTATATAACAATGGCAAACAATCACAATATGAAATTTTGAAATGATACCACTTACACTTCTGGCTTATTGTAATGACAGAGGGAACTGGTTTGGCAACTACTCCCAAAGATAACAATTGTAGAGTATGAGCAAAATTTATCAAAAGAAAAAGTATTTGAAGATATTGTAAAGTAATGAAAAGAAGACAGAAATCACAGGAGACTTTTGTTATAAAAGAGGCCATTGCAGTGAGATAAAATTGCAAATATGTTGATTTTTTCCCTGATGTGACTGAGAGTGATCTCCAACCCTCACAAAACATACAGCAGAAACCTCAGATTTCCAGGCGTGATGAGGCAGAAGTGGTATTTCAGAGATAGCAAAGTAGCTAAAAATTTAAGGGGGGGTGGGGAGGTTCCTGGAAACAAGAGAGCAACAGAAAGAAAAAAGTCTAAAAAATCTGAGTGTAAACTCTACCCAAAACCCTGGATGACTGCTAACTTGCACATGCATACTGGAGAGCACAGGGAGCCCAGTGAAAAATCAGGCAAAAATAAGAGAAGAGCCTACCTTTGAAAGATAGAACTGCATTGGAAGAAATTTGAAAGTTTGCTGCATTTTTTACTAAGGCTATTCCCCAGTATACAGAGCAGGTTGCAGAAAGCTGAATTGTTTCTGCATATAGAGGTCAGAGCTCAAGACTGGTAAAACAGCTAGAAAGTTAAGGGAGAAACCATAGGAACAAGGAAGTCAGAGAAAGAGTGAATGACAAATTGTGGGTGTAAACTGTCCAAATCTTTGGCTAACTACTAAATTATGCTGGTACACGGGAGACCCCAGAGATCCAAACTAAAAATACAGCAGCTAGAAGCTGAAAAACTAAGGATAGAAGAGATGATATTTGAAGATTGAGACCTGGCAGATTACCTACCAGCTAGAACCAAAAAACAACAGTCTTTAGAAGAACATAACAGAATGTAGAATAATGTATTGTCTACAATGTCTAGTTTTCAACAAAAAATTACTAAACATGCAAATAAGCAAGAAAATATGACATGTACCCAGGGAAAAGTTAATAGAAAGTGACTCCAAATGGGCAGAGAAGTTGCATTAGCAAACAAAGACTTCAAAGCAGCTATTATAAATATTTAACAGAGATGTGGAGTTTTAAAAGGGTAAATAAAAATGTGATCTTAATGAGTAAACAAATAGGAAATTATAACAGAGACAACAAAACTATTTTTAAAAGTTAAATGAATATTCTACTGCTGAAAAGTACAGAACTGAAATGAAAAATGGAAAATTTATTAGATGTGCTTAACAGCAGATTGAAGATGAGAGAAGGAAAAATATCACTGAACATGAAAATAAATGACTAGAAGTTGTCCAATCCAAAGCAGTAAGAAAAAATTGAAGGAAAGGGAACATCAGAGAACTATAGAAAAATATCAAGAAGTCCAATATACATATCAAGGGAGTTCAAAAAGTGAGTAGAGAAAGAAAGTTCTGAAAAAAATATTTGAAGAAATAATGTTCTAAAATTTCCCATATTTGGTGAAAAATGTTAAGTTACAGACAAAGAAGCTAAACAAACTCTAAACAGGATAAACACAAAGAAAATGACACCTGAGAATCTCATAATCAAAAGGCTGAAAGTCAAGATGTAGAGAAATTCTTGAAAGCAGTCAAGAAAAATGGTACATTTCATAGAGAGGAAAAAGGAAAAAAATTAAATACAAAACAAAAACAGTGAAGATTAGAATGTATTGGAATTACGTATTCACAGTACTCAAAGAAAAATAAAACTAGCAACCAAAAAAGCTGTCCTCCAGAAATGAAAGCAAAATAGAGACAAAAAATGACATAGTCCAACATTACAAGAAATGCTGAAGACAGCTGAAGGGAAATGACACCAGATGGTAATTTGTATCTATAGGAAAGGATAAAGAATAAAGTGCACCAGAAATGGCCACCATGTGGATAAATTTTAGGATATATTTATTTCTTGTCTTATTGTCTTTAAAAGGCATATAATTGTTTAAAGCAAAACTAACAACACTGTATTATTGGGTTTATAATGAATATAGATGTAATATATATGATGATAGCATTAAATGTTACCGCTGTTTCAATGTTCCTCCACTTTACCTGAAATATTTCAATACAAATTCTAAGCAGATAAATTAAAGATGCCTAGTGTAATCTCTAGGACAGCACTTAGAAAACAATCCTAATATATATATATCTGTAAAGATGAATTTAAATAAAACATCAGGAAATTTGATTAACATAGAAGACAGAAAAAGAGAAATAGAGGAACAATAACAAAGAGAAGACATATGGAAAACAAATATCAATATCATAGACCTGGACTTCTCTGGTAGTACAGTGGTTAAGAATCCATCTGCCAATGCAGGGGACACAGGTTCGAGCCCTGGTCCAGGAAGATCCCACATGCTGCGGAGCCACTAAGCCCATGCGCCACAACTACTGATGCTGCACTCTAGAGCCCGTGAGCCACAACTACTGAGCCCACGTGCCACAGCTACTGAATCCTGTGCTCCTAGAGCCCGTGCTCCACAGCAAGAGAAACCACTGCAATGAGAAGCCCATGCACTGCAATGAACAGTAGCCCCCGCTCACTGCAACTAGAGAAAGCCTGCACGCAGCAACGAAGACCCAACGCAGCCATAAATAAATAAATAAATAAATCTACTTCTTAAAAAAAAAAATCATAGCCCTAAAACCTACCAAATTAGTAATTAGGTTAAATATAAATGGGTCACACACTAAAATCAAAAAGGAAAGATTGTTAGACTAGATAAAAAAGCAAAATCCAGCCAAATGCCGTCAGCAATAGATGCACTTTAAGTGCAAAGACGTAGACAGTTCAAAAGTAAAATGACAGCAAAAGATGTACCACGCAAAGAGTGAGCGTAAGAAATTTGGAGTGGCTCTATTAATATTACACAAAGTAGCCTTTACAAAAAGTATTACTAAAGTGAAATTCATAATGATAAAAGAATCCATAAAGCAGAAAGATGTAAAAATTACAAATACATGTGCATTTAATAAGGCAAAAACTGATAGAACTAAAGAGAGGAAGGAAAAAATAACAATCACAGCTGGAGATTTTAAACATATTTTTAAAGTAACTAATAGAACAACTAGAGAAAAAAAATCCACAAGGATGTGGAAGATTTAACAATACATCAAGCACACTAATTGATATTTTTAGGATAGTACACTCAACATCTGCAGGATACAAACTCTTTTCAAGTGTATATAGAATGTTCTTCAAGATAGATCATACACTGGGCCCTAAAATAAGTCTCAATAGATTTCAAAAGGCTATAAAATCTTACAGATTATATGCTCTGACTAAAATGGTATTAAATTAGTTATCAATAACAATGAGATGCCTAGAAAAGCCCCAAGTATTTGGAAATTAAACAACACACTTCTAAATAACCCATGGATCAAAAAGGAAATTGTAATCAAAATAGAAAGTATTTTGAATTTAATGATGGTAAATATACAACATGTTGAAAATGTGTGAGTTACAGATAAAGTGATACTAAAAAGGAAAGTTATAGTTTTAAATGCACATAGTAGAAAATAAGTCCTAAAATCTGTGCTGTAACCTACTATATTAAGAAGCTTTAAAAAAAAAAGGATCAAAATAAAAGCAGAGGCAAAGAAATAATAGAGAGCAGAAATCAATGAAATAAAAACTAAACAATAAAGTAAGTGAAACCAAATGTTGGTTCTTTGATAAGATCAATAAAGTTGATAAACCACTAGCTAGAGTAACCAAGAAAACAATGATCAATTTCAAGAAAGAGGAGACACAACCATAGATCCCACAGACATTAAAAAGATAGTAAGGACTTCCCTGGTGGCCCAGTGGTTAAAAATCTGCCGGCCAATGCAGGGGACACAGGTTCAAGCACTGGCCTGGGAAAATCCCACATGCCGAGGAGCCACTAAGCCGGTACAACACAACAACTGAAGCCCACGCACCTGGAGCCCGTGCTCCGCAAAAAAGAGAAGCCACTGCAAAAGGAAGCCTGTGCACCGCAACGAAGTGTAGCCCCTGCTCACTGCAACTAGAGAGAAAGCCCGCGGGCAGCAACAAAGACCCAATGCAGCCAAAAATAAATAAATACATATTTATTTTTTTTTAAAAAAAGATAACAAGCAGTGTTCTGCTCTCTCTGGCAGGGGAAAGAAAGTTTGATTTGCAGTGTTTGCCAAACTTCCATGCTGTAAATATTGCCACAATAACTGCTTTCAAGCTATCAAAGTGACATCACTGAATGTGAAATTAGAAAGCAATGTTCACAGTCAACTCCTGTGAGCTTTTAAGAGCTGGGTCCATGCAACAACATCCCTCACAAAAATGGACAAAAAATTTTTACCAAAATACTGTAAATAACATTATGCCAATAGATTCAACAACCTAGGTAAAATAAATTTTTGAAAGGCATGAATTATCAAAACTAACTCAAAAAGAAACAGAAAACACGTAGCCAAACAACTATTAAAGAAATTGAATTTGTAATTTTTAAATCCCCTTACACACAAAAAAAAATAATGTCAGGCAAATATAACTTCACTGCTGATTTCTATCAAACATTTAAAGAATAAATAATACCAATCCCACACCAACTCTTTCAGAAAATAGAAAAGGAAGAAATACTTCCTGATTTATTTTCTGTGGCCTTGATACCAAAATCATAACCAATTGCAATATTGCAATCAATTCTAGCAATATATAAAATGACAATACATCATAACCAAGTGGAATTTATCCCAGAAATGAAACATTGGTTTAAGCTTTGAAAATCAATCCCTGTAATTTACCATATTAATAGAATAAAGAAGAAAACTGACATGATTATCTCAATAAATGCAGAGAAAGCATTTGAAAAATTTCAACATGCATCCATGATAAAAAATTCAGCAGGGCTTCCCTGGTGGCGCAGTGGTTACGAGTCCGCCTGCTGATGCAGGGGACACAGGTTTGTGCCCCGGTCCGGGAAGATCCCACATACCGCGGAGCGGCTGGGCCCGTGAGCCATGGCTGCTGAGCCTGCGCGTCCGGAGTCTGTGCTCCACAACGGGAGAGGCACAACAGTGAGAGGCCCGCGTACCGCAAAAAAAAAAAAGAAAAAATTCAGCAAATTACAAGTAGAAGGAAACTTCCTCATCCTGAAAAAGGGTAGCTACAAAAATAATTACAGCTAACATCCTACTTGATGGTTAAAGACTGAATGCTTTCCACCTAGGGTTAGAAACAAGGCAAGAATGTTGACTAAAACTAAATGTATGCATTCCCTCTCATTCACTCCTCAACGGAAACGTGAATCTGCAGACACCAAAAGACAGGGAAAAGATTGTGCATAGCCACGTTATTCATTACAGCCCCAAACTGGAAACAACCCAAATGTCCATCAGTAGTAGAATAGATAAATAAACTGTGGTATGGTCACATAATGGAATACTGTAGATCAGTGAGGAAGTAAATGACCCATTGAAATATGCAACAATATGGACGAATCTCTTGAAACCAGATACAAACACCTACATACTATATGAGTCCATACATAAGAAGCCCAAAAAGCAAGCAAAATAAGCCATGGTGATAGAAGTCAGGATAGAGGGTATATTTGAGGGAAAACAATGACTTTTGGGGTGCTGATAATTTTCTATTTCTTGATATATGTGATGGTTACACAAACGGGTTGGCTTTTAAGAAATTCATTAATTTATACAGTTATGGTCTGTGTATGTTTTTGTATGTGTGTCATGCCTCAATTTTTTAAATTACTTTAAAAATTTTGGTGGATCCACTCTATAAAATGGCAGGTAACCATTTTTTAATGAGGTAGCTTTCCCTACTTGTACTAATTTGAAAATCTCCTCAAGACACCTTAAGGGAAAATAACAAAAAAAAAAAATCATATAGCGCGATAGTAAATTTTAGAATGGTCTATTTATTATGCATGTAAGTGCTGTGTGTGTATACACACGTACACATACATTTTAGATGGATGGATAGACATAGAAAGATAGATATTAAATTGAAAGTTTTGAACGAAGCACAAAGATACAATAAATTTGAAATTCAAAAATGAGAGTCCCAACCGAGATGAAAATTTTCAAAGGCAATACCTAAGTCAGTGGCGTATCATAGAGTATCAAGTGTGGCCCCACGAACGTAGTCTACCCTGTGCACAGACAATTTTCTATACATAATTTTAAAACAATAACAAAACTAAGTAAGCACTGCTCTTCTTTTTATTAACACCATGCATTGGCCATTCTAAATAATGCTAGTAATAAAATATTCCTCCTGGAAAAGAAAAATCTTCAGTTGGTCTAGGTTCTAAATAATTGCTGCTATTACATTTGAGTTTTAATAATTTGTAGGCAATTTCAAAATTAGCACATTTTATTACTTACCCTTTATTGAATATTATATCCTACGTGGACATTAATTCAAAAAAGTTCCAGTTAAATGGTTTCTACCCAATACACATGAACTCAGTTCCATGTGTGCATTTGGAAAGTAAGTTCATAATGGTTAGGAATTGTTCAAGCTTGCAAACTGTGAAGTGTGCTTTTTTTGTTTGATGTGCAAATTTTAGCTCATAAATAAAATATTTTACTAAATTTAAATATACTTAAGGACTTCCCTGGTGGCACAGTGGTTAAGAATCCACCTTCCCATGCAGGGGACACGGGTTCAATCCCTGGTCCAGGAAGATCCCACATGCCGTGGAGCAACTAAGCCCATGTGCCAGAACTACCGAGCCTGTGCTCTAGAGCCTGTGAGCCACAATTATTGAGCCCGCATGCTGCAACTACTGAAGCCCGCACACCTAGAGCCCATGCTCTGCAACAAGAGAAGCCACTGCAATGAGGAGCCCACACACTGCAATGAAGAGTCACCCCTGCTTGACACAACTAGAGAAAGCCTGTGCGCATCAACAAAGACCCAACGCAGCCAAAAATAAATACATAAATTTATTTTTAAAAATTTATTTTAAAAAATATACTTAACATTGATACTTCTTTTTCTTTTTTAAACATCTTTATTGGAGTATAATTGCTTTGCAATGGTGTGTTAGTTTCTGCCTCATAACAAAGTGGATCAGCTATACTGATACTTCTTTTATTTTTTTTTAATTTAATTAACTAATTCTTAATTAGTAATATATGAGTACAGATGTTTTTTTTTTACCTTATATGGCCTTGCTGAATTCACTTATTTGTAGATTTCTTAGGATTTTCTGTTTACAGCTATGTTTTCTGCAAATGAAGCCAAATTTACTTTTCCCTTTCCAATCATTTATTTATTTATTTATTTTTGCCGTACGCGGGTCTCTCACTGTTGTGGCCTCTCCCCGTTGCGGAGCACAGGCTCCGGACGCGCAGGCTCAGCAGCCATGGCTCATGGGCACAGCCGCTCCGCGGCATGTGGGATCTTCCCGGACCGGGGCACGAACCCGTGTCCCCTGCATCGGCAGGTGGACTCCCAACCACCACACCACCAGGGAAGCCCCCTGATACTTCTTTTTAACTGTTAATTTCTTAGAAGTAAATAATGATCATTACTGATGGTTATTACTGATGGTTGATCATTTTCAGCAAAATGATCAACAAAAAGGATTTTGTTCTATTGAGAAGGAAAAGTGTTAAAAAGCTTTGGCTTCGGGTGTTAAATATGCCACTGACCACAAGGATACCATAGGGTTTCAATAAGAAAATGTATACAAAGGTCATAGTGTAGTGCCTAGTGTATACACTCAGTTCATGGTAGCTTTTGTTATTAACATTCATAAGTGATTGGCCCCCATCCACCTTCCTCAACCACTTATCTATTTCCAGACTTTGAGAAGTTGAGATTCAAATTGAGATCAAAGTTTCAACCATGTGCCAAGCCCTGTAATTAGTGTTTTATAAGCATTATCTAATTTATTACTCACAAAACCCTAGGAGAACAATTTTTTTTATCCTTAGCTAATATATTACAAAACTACAGAGAGTTTTTTCTCAAACTTACTTTCTCCAACTTATTCAGCTAATAAATGGAAGTATAATGATCAGACCTATGTTTCTCTGATATTAATCCTGCACTCTTTCTGTGTAACCATCCTGCAAGTTGTTATACCGTCATCATCAACATCATCATCATCACTACTACCATTTATGAGCATCTACTCAATATGCCATACTTTGTTTGACATACTCCATATAAGACAATTTTTTACTCACATTTTACCGTTTTCTTAGTTCTGCTTTCCTTCATGCACCTCATACTCTTCATCTGGAATCATTTTCCATCTGCTTAAAGTATATTCTTTTTTTTTTTTTTTTTTTTTGCGGTACGCAGGCTCCGGACGCGCAGGCTCCGCGACCATGGCTCACGGGCCCAGCCGCTCCGCGGCATGTGGGATCTTCCCAGACCAGGGCATGAACCCGTGTCCCCTGCATCAGCAGGCGGACTCTCAACCACTGCGCCACCAGGGAAGCCCTAAAGTATACTCTTTAGAACTCTTTTAGTGAAAGTCTACTGGTGGCAAATTTTCTGGTTTTGTTTACCTTAAACAAAAGCTGTATTTAATCCCCATTCCTAGCATATATTTTCACTAGGTATAGACTTCTAGGTTGACTATTTTTTTCTCTGCACGTTTAAGATACCATTCCACTGTGTTCTGACTTCCACTGTTTCTGTTGAGAAGTCAACTGCCAGACTGTCCCTCCTTTATGTATTTTCTGTCTTTTCTCATTAACAAAAATAAATCTGCTTCTAAAATCTTCTCTGCTTTTGGTGCCCTGCAGTTTCATTGTGTTATGTTTTCTTTTAATTTAACTTGCTTGGAATGTATTGGGCTTCTGAGAATTTTTCTTTCCTCAATTCTGGAAAGCTTTCAGCAGTTATCCCTTCACACTGCTGGCTTTGCCCCATTCCCTCCCCTCTCCCCTGTGTCCCTTCATCTCCCTCTCTCTCTTCTTTTCTCTTCTTCTCTCCTTCCTTTCTGCGGCTGTGATTAGACTACATTTGGACTCTATCTTTTAGATCTCTTTACCTCTTGTTCATATTTTCCATATCTTTGTCTTTTTGAGCTAATTATCAATAATTTCCTTGTTTTTACCTTCAAATTCACTAATTCTTTTTATTGAAGTATAGTTGATTTACAATGTTTCAGGTGTACAGAAAAGTGATTCAGTTTTATATATAGGTATATATACATATATTCCTTTTCAGACACTAATTCTTTCTTAAGCTTTTTCTAAACTGCTATTAAATCTGTCCATTGAGTTTTTAACTACAATTCTTATATATTTTTTACATTTTAGGAGTTCATTTTCTAACCTACTTGCTTCCTACTCATTTTAAATTTCCCCTTTTATTTCTTAAATATATTAAACATAATTTTGTGCATTCTTTATATAATACTGATATCTGAAGTTGTTGAAAGATGTATTATGCGGCATCTCATTCTGCCTTCTCTCTCTCTCTCTCTCTCTCCCTCTCTCTCTCTCCTCTCTCTCTCTCTCCTATCTCTCTCTCTCTCTCTCTCCTCTCTCTCTCCTCTCTCTCTCTCTCTCTCTCTCTCCTCTCTCTCTCCTCTCTCTCTCTCTCTCTCTCTCTCTCCCTCTCTCTCTCATTTTCTTGTCTGTCTAGCGATTTTTACATTGAAGTTGCTCATTTTCCATGGAACTCTGGAAAGTTTTTAAAAGCCTGGGATGAAAGTGGTTTCTTCTGGAGAGCAGGTTTGCTCTGTTCTGTCAGGTACCTGGAATCACTGCCAGTATGAGGCCACTTTAAGCTAAAGTCTCAGCTTGAAATTCTTTGGGATCCCAGGTTGTGTGAATTCGGGCTACAACATTCCTTGGTTACAAATTCTCAGAGGAAGCTTCATTTTCCCTCTCACCCAGCACCACAGTCCGAGACAGGTATTCTCCCTCTCAGTCTCAGTAGGGGAGGATTGATTTCTAGTTCTCTCTTACATGGCGGTGTGCCCTTCCGCACTCCTAGCTTCATACCAAACTTCGTATCTTGAGCAGGTCCTGAACTGCATCGTCTTACTCCCTTGCCTCAGGGTATACAGAATCAATTCTCAACTTCACCTGGTTCAACAAATGTCCCTGAGTCAAAAGCTAGCTTTAACCCTCTGCTGACCTTCCTGAGTCTCTGTCTTCACTTACAGCCTGGCCTGATATACCTTATTTTCTCACCAGCTCATGGATGCATTTAAGATTTTTTTCAATCCAAGATTTTTAGTTGTTTCCAGTACGAGAATTGTCCATTTTGTCCACAGTGTTGCCTGACATAGAAGTTCCTGGGCCTCAATGTTCCTTCAAAATTGGCTACTACCCGTGCCCGCGGGGTTATTGGGAAGACCAAATGAGCTAACAGTTTTTAAGATAATTAGTAAACCAATGATTCTGCTGTGAGAAACAGACAGGGTCAAACACCTCAGACAGCAATGAGGACGTACGCAGAGGCCCGCAGTCCAGGGCTCCAAGTGGATCCAACTCTAAGGAAAGGCAGTCATTCGGTGCCAATCAACCCTCAGCATCTTAGTGCCATGGCACTCCATCCCCTACAAGCAGAGGCTGTGGGGATACAGGCTTCAGAGATGAGGTGGCATAGGGGCCAAACTTGAGGGGGCTTCAGATGGAGTTGATGGGGAGAGACTGGGGGAGGGCATCCCAGGCAGAGCCAACAGCAGGGACAAAAGCACAGAGGCCTGCAAAGGCAAGGTGAATGCAGGGAACCGGCCCGTGAGGGCAGTGATGGCCGAGGTTAGAAAGCAAGGCTGGACATCTAGGTTGCTTCCATGTCCTGGCTATTGTACATAGTGCTTCTATGAACATTGGGGTACATGTGAAAAGAATCTAAGAAAAAGAGTGGCTATATGTATATGTATAACTGATTCACTTTGCTGTACACCTGAAACTAGCACAACATTGTAAATCAACTCTACTCTAGTAAAAATTTAAAAGAAAAAAAAAAAGCGAGGCTGGGGCTGTATGGCTGACGCCTGGAAGACCAGGCCAAGCAGCTCCCACTCTACCCTCAGGCCCTCGCAGGTCTGCGAACAGCACCAGCAGGAAAACTGAGGCAGCTATCTGTTTCACTCATTAGTTTATGTCCAACACCCAGCATATTTCAGACACTCAACAAGCATTTGATGAATGAATAAATGAATGAACGAGTGAAGCCTGTTGGCCTGGTCTCTTTAAATTGTGGCCATATAATATGTCTTTTCTAGTTTAGCCTGGATTTGTTTGGAGCTACATATGTGGATGGACTATTAAATAATTTCAATAAACATTTCCAAGCACGCATGCGGTGGTTCCGAGTGACCCGGGCTGCCGTTGGCGACACACTGACGGTCCCTGAATTCCCTTCCTGTCCTTGAAGAGCTTCTCCGGACATTCCCAGGCACCTTCCTGACAAGTTTCATCTTGTTGCTGGCTTTTTCAGCCCAGCACAGCTCCTCAGTTAGGCGTCTGGGGAACAGATCCCATCCCCTATCCACAGGGACAAGCTCACAACCAAGGCTGAGCCTGGGTCACTGTGATTGGTCCAGACGTGGCTCTGGGATGCAAGGCCAGTTGGGCCCTTCCCCAGAGTGTCTTCTGGATAGACCCAGTGGAGAAGAGTAGTCTTTGCTCTCAGGTCACTAACTGGGAGAGTATGATTCCAGAACTGTCTGGGGCCATGCGCGCACATGGAGGCAGCAGGCAGAGAGGAACTGAGATGCTTAAAGATGGAGAGCCAGCCAGCCAGCCATGTTGCCGCAGCCCCCATCTCCAGGCGCTCTGAGGCCAGCGGTACCCTGCCCTGGAGGGCGTTTATCACATGAACTCTTTTCCACCTTAAGCCAATTTGAGTTGGAATTCTGTCACTAGCGATCGAAAGGATTTCATCTCATTCAGAACACTCTGCACGGCGTGTTACTTTGAAGATATTTGTTTACTCGTTCATTTATTTATTAAACCATTTGTTGACTAAATACAGGCAGTTTTCCACCAATTTCCTCAAGCAACTGGTAGCACAGAATTTTTCCAGATATTATGTCCACCTGCCCTTCTTCCAGGAGCTTCTGTCAGGACCTCGTGCCTGGTGTGCTGGCTGTCCAGGGACACGTGAGATGATGGGAGAATAAGGATAACCTGGCCACCAAGCATTGCCTGTGTGTGTGTGTGTGTGTGTGTGTGTGTGTTGCAAGTGTATTGTGTGTGTGCACGAGCTGCTGCTGATCTTTTCCAGGCTGATCTGGCTCTGAATCCCCACCACCACACACACACACACACACACACACACACAACTGGGTGGGGGCAGCTCACCCTGAGGAGATGCCCAGGGCTCCTCTCCCTCCTCTCTAAGTTCACCCAGCAAGCAACCTCAGCGAGGTGAGCCTGTCACACCTTCCCCTCATCTTCCAAGTGAAGACACTGAGGCTCAGAGAGGTTCAGAACGTGCCCAGGATCACACAGCTCCCAGGAGATGGAGCTGGAAACCGAGCCCAAGTTTCCCAGCTCGCATCTAGGGCTTTTCTGCTGGAGACTGTGAAGTCTGTGGGTGAAGACGAAGGGCAGGCAGCACCCATTCAGATACTTATTGCTGAGTGCCCTCAGGTAATTAGCCACCGCTCTGAGCCTCAGTTTTCATCTTTTTAGAGCATGGGAATGTGCTTGGTCCGTGCCTGGTGCATGTTAACTACTACCATTTTTACAAGATGGAAAACTAATGGGATGGGGGTGGAGGTGCTTGAGGAAAGCGGGGCAGGCAGGACTATAAAGGGGCAGCCCGAGGGGGCTTCTTTGCCACAAGGGAAGAGCTCTGATCTTGACTGTGAGGGCGGCGGCATGAATCTACGCGTGAGATAAAATGTCACAGAATTACACCCAAAAACTAGCCCAAAAGACCAGTGCGGGCAAAAGGTGGTGCAATCTGAGTGGAGGTTTGTAGTGTAGTTCATCACATTGTGCCAACCAACTTCCTGGTGTTGCTAATGGACAGAATTTTGTCACATTTCACCATTGGAGGAAGCTGGGTGATGGGTAAATGGGACCACTCTTCTATTTTTGCAATTTCTTGTGAGTAATTATTCCAAAATAAAAAATAATTTTTTAAGATGTATAGGCCAAAAAAACCCCAAAACCCTCAGAGGTACAGGTGGTGCCTATGACCTTGTTGTTGTAGATATCTTGCAATATAACTTTCACTCATCACTACTTTGAAATTACAGTAGTTGGTAGATCTACTAGTTGGCTAGATCTTGTAACTTACATGCATTCGTAAAGAAACACAGGTGTTTCTGTATCTCACATTTGCTTTTAAACATCTTGATAACTGTATTTCAGTATGATCAGTTTCCTTTGTAATCTCCTGGCTTTATATTATACGTTAAGAAAACGGGGTTCTGAGAAGGTGGTCCTTCTGCTTCCCTAGCTCCGTAGCACAGAAAAGATCAGGAACCTTGCCTGGGGTGTGGAGTGTCAGCTAGCCACATGGTCCAGATGAGGAAACCAAGACCAAGGGTTTAGTGTCATCGCGAGGTCTCTGATTCCCAGAGTCACTTGGAAGGAAAGTATTTCCTCCAGGAAAAGAAGAAAACTCTCCCCGTTGCCACTGGCCACCTCTGGGTGGGTGTTTACTCTGCCGGGTGGGGTCCATCTGGGTCCACTCTGGGGCCGCATGGTGGCCTTTGAGACAGAGAACAATGCCACATTGTGGCCCTGGCTTCAGATAAAAGAGAAGCTTGGCCCGATTGCCCAGGCAAGAGCGACTGTCCTCTTCCTATTAATACAGGAGGGTGTGCTCCTTGCCCACACCCTCACCACTTTTCGCCGTTGACGGTTGTTTAGAACGTGATCCCACTGCCTTCTAATGGATGGTCAAAGGCCAGTGTGCCGGGCACTTTTATTGTCAGCTGCCTCAGTAATCTTTAACCTCCCACTGGCCAAAGGGCTGAAACCCAGAAAGACAAAACAAACATGGGTTGGGCACCAGAGTTGAGTGACTCAAGTGATGCAAGGCTAGAGGAAACCAGCTCATCCCCCCAACTCTCGCTGGATGCTGGTCGTGATGCTGGGGGACAAGCGCCCCAGACCCACCCACTGGGATGCCATCAACATCTCTCCCTTGCTGGCGGCGGGAAGCAGGACCCCCGGTTAGAGCTGTTAGCTTGTCACCACAGGTTCAGGGAAGGAGAGCAAATGCCACACTAGCCATGGTCACCCCCACCCAACCTGTGACCAAAACGTGAGGATGGCTGGACCCACTCCAGGAGCAAACGCTTCTGCTGGGGTCAGTCAAGGAGGGAAAGGGGCTCAGCGGGCAGTGGCACGTGCGTGCGTCGGGGAGGCCCGCACTGACCCAGCTCCACCATTCATCTGAGCATCCTCTTGGAGCCTCAGTTTCCCCGCCTGTGAAC
This sequence comes from Grampus griseus, assembly GCF_964374135.1. Taxonomy (NCBI): domain Eukaryota; kingdom Metazoa; phylum Chordata; class Mammalia; order Artiodactyla; family Delphinidae; genus Grampus; species Grampus griseus. The sequence goes on along the minus strand of NC_139018.1, from coordinate 5,739,007 downwards.
TTGGGACACTAATATCTCCTCTCAGCATCAGCACCATCTCCTGCCATTTGCTGAGCATTTGCCACCACCAGGGGCACAATGTACTTCAATTCTCACAGTTCAAGAAGTGGCCTTCACTGTCCCCGTTTTGCAAACAGGAAACCAGCGTGTGGAGAGGTAGACTTGCCCAATGACGACACCGAGATCTGAACTCAAGTCTCTATGATTCCAAAGCTGTCCCCTTCCCACTCAACTGCACGCGGGGTGCCCTCTCAGCGAACATGATCCCATGCCTGGTGGCTGAAGGTAGGGATCTTAGCTCCATTTGACAGATGAAGATGCTGAGGCCCAGTCCCTGAGTAAAGGGGGAGTGGGTTCTGCTTGAAGCCCGAGTCATGTGATTCCACGTCCTCTTACTTCCTCTCAGACTGAGGAGGGCTACCCACATCCATGGGCAGCTCTTCTCGTCACCATCATGAGAAGGTGTGGACATAGACCCAGCGCCTGAATCCATTTCAAGGGGCAAAGACAGAGGCCCAGGAGTCCCTAATGGTCCCCGGTGACACCGGTGTGCCTGTCCCTGTCAGTGGCCCTGCTCTCTGATCAGAGCAGTTGTCACTATGCAGGGAAAGGTCAGACAAGGAGAAAGGGATGGAATCCAACCCCCATTCCTGCCTCAGAGAGGCAGGGGCTGAGGAGGTAGGCACAGTGTTATTCGTCTGGATTGGATTCCTTAATCCCTTTGGCCACAAAGCTGGGTCCCTGCTGTGCTGGTAGAATTTCCCCCCTCTCTGGCCATCCCAGGCTGGGGCTCCAGCCAAGCCCTCACCAGCCCCACTAATAAAGTTACTTTCTGTGCCAGGGGCAGAAGGTCAGGAAAAGCCAGCAGCAGTTTGAAGAAGGTTATGGTCTTGCGATCCGCACCAGGGTGGGGCATGGGGAGGGAGAAAGATAAGAGTGGACAATAAAAAAATAGGCAGAAAGAGACAGTTGGGGGGGGGGTGCTGGCACCAGAGTGTGGCCCCCGGCAGTGCTATCTCTTTATGACCTATAAAGGGCACATAAACTGGCACAAATGCCAGCCTTATCTCCCCCTCCGGCTCTGTAAATGATCATCCAGAGGCCACCACTGGCCTCAGAAACGACAGCTGCGTTGGTCACACTGTGGGCACCGAGCCATCGGGCAAAGGGAAGCCCAGGGCGCAGGGGCTGCGCTCAGCTCTGCCCTCGGGCTGGAGGGTCCTCGCCCAGGCATCCCCACTCCGGGAGCCTCAGGGCCCACGGCTGCTGAGCGACAGGGCCCTTGATGTTGCCGATGCAATGTGTTGTATCTTAGGTCAGGGCAGACCCTGCACAGGTGATGGTCCAGGTGGGGCCGGGGGCTCATTCCCTTTAGGCGGTGCGGGCTGTCAGGGGCCAGGCTTTGTAGTGTAAAGCGTCTCTGGATGGCAAGGGTCACAGCAGGAAAACATGTCTGTTGGTGACACGTGCTTTGTCCATTTTTGTGAGTAACTTAGCCGCATGCGAAACGACCATAGCGTACCGTGAATGCACGGTAAGTGGCCAATGTTATTATTCATTATAATCCACGCATCAGGCCTATGAGATGTGCCTTCTATCTGGGGCCCAAGACAATGTGCCACGCAGGCCTCCAGTCTCAGGGGGCTCCATTGACCTACACCTCCCCGCCCCCTGCAGCACTCTGGAATCCATCATCGCTGCATTTGCACTAGGGCTGAGTCCTGGCTTCCCACGGGCCGCTCCCAGCATGGCAGGGTCCTCACACCCAGCTCAGAGGCTCACAGGCACGGGACCCTCTCTTTCTAGGGTCTTTCTGAAACACCGGGAATGCCACGGATGTGGAACAGGGCTTTTCCTGGTGCCCTGGCATCGGCAGCCAGCGGCCAGAGCCACCCGGAGCTTAGGTGACTGACCACTGAGCATCCTCCAGGTGCCAGCACCCTCCCATCGCACAATCCATTCTCCCTCTCAGTCCTGCCCTGTGCCGTCACTTCCTGTTGGCTCCAGCCAATGGGAAGCCCCAATTGGGGATGGGAGGGCGGGCAGAGGGAGGGGCCGGGGCACCTCTTGGCTTTCTTAGATTTGTCCTACCGTGACTGGCTCGACAAGCGCTTTTGTCGGGTGCCACCACCCGCGCCTCCACCTGGGCCTCCCCACTTCCCCTGGCTGTTGGCCCCTGGGTGCAGCAATGTCCTCTTGGTTCCTTTAACCCAGCTCACACCGCTGTAAAACATCCCAGAATTACTTTCCCTCCCTACATGGGACTCTACTACCCACAGGACCTTGCTGGATGGGGACCAAAGCCCCACCCTCAGCGAGGCAGGCAGACGCGGCAGCCGTGTTGCCCTTGACCATCACCCCAGGCAACCACAGGAGATGACCTCCTCCCTCCCCCACCTGCCTGCCAGAGCTCCCTCTCCTGGATGGTCATCTTTGGGGGCAATAGGTGGGCTGCCCTGCCCCGGCCGGGCCTCTCTGGGGAGACGAGAGAGAGCGAGAAAGACCGGCAGTGGCAAAGAGAAGAAGCAGAGGAGGACTGTTCGGCGTGGGGGACCATGTGAGTGTCTCCCAAAGGCCAAGAGGACAACTGAGCTAGTGATGGGGTCTGAGCTCTTGCTGCCTCCTTACCAGAGACAACTACCTGGGAGAGAGAGGATGCTGGCAGGCAGCCAGAGGCAGGGGAGGACCTGCTGCCTGGAGCTGGGCTGCGGGCAGGACAAGGTGAATATCCCTGCCAGGAAGCTGTGCCGGGGGGCGGACCCTGCACTCACCCCTCCCCCATGAGAGCCAGTGTCTGGACTGGGCTGGCCACCCAGGGGACATCAAGTGTCCCATCAAATGGGAGGGCAGCCCTGCTCTGGGTGTGACACTGGAGTTCTCAGCGGCACTGAATTTTGCCCAAGAGACCAAGGGGTTAAAAGAGGGCAAGGGCGATGTGACACGGTCCAGACGGGGCCAGAGAGTGGAGAAAAGCAAAGCCATTGTGTGCTTGGGCCCAGCCCAGCTGGAAGTGGCCCGTAAACATATTACAGCCACATCAGGCCAGGTCCCCAGCTTTACAGAACAGGGTTTGAAAAACCTAAGAGGAAATTATCCTGACTAGTAAAGCTGGAAGTAAGACGATGACTGGGCACCCTCTGCCTGCCCCCCACACCTCCTTCCTCCCTGTGTTCTTTCCCCTCCTCTGGACACATGTCACTGCATCCCCGTCTTGTGCTGATGCTACGGCACTAGAGGAATAGACGTCATTACCAGTGCTATTCGTGCACGGGTACAGCAGAGCGATCTACAGGACATGCTGCCTTGTGACCATGGTATAGTGCGCGGCGGGGAGAGCACCCCCTAGAGGCGAGAAGGGTTTAAACGTGAAAGTCAGAAGATGTGGGTACCCGACGGTGAGTCCTACACACTTCAGCGCGGTTAATTCTCACAACAGCCCCAGTGCCTCCCGCACTGCGTGACCCTGAACCTCAGTTTCCTCATCTATAAAATGGGGCACATAATACCTACATGACGTCTTAGACTGAGGGTTAAGGGGATCGGTGTCCAGAGTGCTTTGGAAACGGAGCATCTGTGAACTTCTGTCTCCCTGATGGGCCATGTGCCCTCCGAGTGTACAGACCTGCCCTGTTTATCTTGCTACCCCAGTTCTGTGGATAAAGCCTGACATGGGGTGATGGGAACCCCTGGGAAATGATTCTACTTTTTTTCATATAGATAATTTGGGGGCTGTGATCTTGAAGTAGAAGATCAAAACCACATTTGATCTGGAAGCCTAGTTTCGAGGCCTGGAAGCCTGCTTCTAGATCACAGCTAGAGCTGCATGTTACGGAAGGGCAGGCGACAGGGATTTGCTGCAGCGCGACAGAGCAGCATGAATGAAGTCTCAGTGAAGGAACAAAATTGGAATTAAGGTGAAACCCATTTTAAAGCTCATCAAGAAATCTTATGTCAGTGGTCGGGGGTGGGCAGAGGGCGCTGTCAACTGTGTCTGGGGCACGACCTTAGCTGGTAAACCCTCCTCCAGGTGCCCTGGTCCATGTAGCCCTGGCTGGAGGGAGGTCTGCGGACCTGGAGCTCGGGGGGACCAGCCACCCTGTGCGGAGAGCCAGCAGGTGCTGCGAGGACAGCAAGGTGGGTGGAAGGCCCACGTGGAGGGGCTCAAGGGGGACGGGGAACAGATGGGCCAGGAACGGTCAGTCCCAGAGGTGAGGTGTCTTCTCAGTGGCCCAGGAGCCCCCCGGGCAGCTTTGAGGTGTGGGCTGTGATGCTGTCACATGAGGCTCGTCAGAGGAAAACCCCTCCCCCAGTGCTGGGGGCTGACCTTCCGGAGTCAGAGCCTGTGGCCGCCGGTTGACCACACAGCTGGGCGGCCGGGCAGGGCCTTTGTGGAGGGGCTGAGAAAATGCCCTGAGCTCAGCCTGGGCTGGGCTCTCACCTCCGCCCACCCATGTGCCCCCTGCTTCCCCTTCTTCTCTGGACTGTCCTCATCTGTCGGGCCCTGACTGTCACTCTGCCTGTGCCCATGGGAAAGCATCCAGGAGGGAGGACAGCTCGCCCAGACCAGACAGAGCTCGACAAGGGGTCACCGTCCTGGCTGCATTCTGAGTACAGCCCAGGAGGCTTCCTTCTCCCCAGGGCATCTCCCACGGTGATGCCCAGACCCCAGACCCCCACCCCCTCTGCTGTTCCTGTCCTGCCCCCTCTGCTTAGCAGACAGGCCAGAGGACCCGAGGGTCAGACAGCGGCAGACACCTGGCCCTCCCCAGCCCTGTGGGTGCTGCAGCCACGTGGCACTGCCACCAAACCACCGGTGTCGGCTGCCCACTGGCGGGTCGTCAGCAGATTGCAGGGCACAAGCTGCCACCAAGACCTGGGCACACGGCCGGCCGCCCGGGGAGCATCCGCGCCCTCAGACACACCTGGGCACACGGCCGGCCGCCCGGGGAGCATCCGCGCCCTCAGACACACCTGGGCGCCCCCAGGGCTGGTCTGCTGAACCTCGGCCTTTCATGCACCCACTTACTCACCACCGGTTTGTTGAGCGTGCTGGCGGGCATGTGCACACACACACTCGTACTTGTGTTTCACGCTCACACACGCCCCATCCCCCAGGCACACTGAGAGCCTCAGGGAAGGAGAGTGAAGATTTCCCGGGCCCACTGCGTGTTGTATCTGGAACCCCCCTTCTCTCTCTCCCCCTTGCCCACCCCCTCCTCTCCCCTCCCCCAGCCCAGCCCTTGAGAAGGGAGGGTGTCCCCTTCGTCAGTCAGTCCTGAGACCCCCTACCCAGTTCACGTCCCAGAGTGAGCAGGACACGCCTCTCTGCCCGCAGCCTCCCTGTTGCCCTGGTCTGGCTACTGGGGAAGCCTCTTTGGGAATCAAGGTGGCTCCGTGTGCCTGGACACAGACCCTGGCCTCAGGCTGGTCACCTGGGTTCAAACCCTGGCCTCACCCACCTATAGCTTCCCGTGTTAACCCCAAGCAAAACTCTAACACCTGTGAACCTCCATTTGGTTGTGTTTCAACATCTCAGAGACATGCATAGGTGGAAACACAGCTCCATCACCCCTCCTACTCCAGCCTAATTCCAGCTAACTTCAACTGACACTTCCTCCTGGAAGCCCTCCTTGAGCATTCCAGGCAGAGTCAGTGACTTTCCCCTCTGACCACATTGTCCTCTATCACCTCCTATCTCTGTGTCTCTCCCCACGTGCTGTGACTGCCTGAGGACAGGGGTTGCGGTGACCCAGGTGTCCACTGCTGGAGGCCACGCAGAGCCAGGCCATAGGGACGCCAGTCCCTGGAAGACACCGGAGGGAACAGAAAGGAAACGGGAATGGCAGGCTGTGGAGGGGCGGCTCCCTCTCCCAGCAACGTGGAAGATGCTGGGCTTTCCATATGTTGCGTGCTTCTCCCCTCCTGCAGCATTCGCCAGGGAGCGAACTTTGGGTTTGGCAGCGACCCCAGGACTCCGTGTTTGTCTGTCTGTTCCTTCCAAAGCTTCAGGAAGCATCCTCCTGCCCAACGAAGTTTGGATCCTGGGGACTCTGTGAAGGGGGCTCCCCTTCCCAAGGCGGTTCTCCCTCCCAGGCACCCCCGTTTCCTGCCGGCGGGAAGGTCTGGAAAGGGTCCAGCTGGCCCAAGCCGAGATCCCCTGCCCTGGCCTCTGCCTGGGAGGCTGGCTCCCTCCGAGTGGACTGCCAGCCCTGGCTTTGTCCTCTGACGTCCCAGCCCCGCTGCTCCCTGGGCACTGGCACTGATTCTTGACTCCTGACCTCGTCCTGTGGCTGTGTCTGTACCCGCCACGAATCTTCCACCCGCTGGAGCCCTAACCCTGGCCCCTGGACTCCAAAACCACCCTGCTGGGGTGAAGAGAGCAGGGCACAAATTGAGACGTTGAGATTTGAGGTTGGCCTGCTGGGTCACCGTGGGACCTGGGCCTCAGTATTCTCATCTGCAAAGTGGGGACAGTAGCTCTGACCCCGCAAGGGCTGTGGAGCACGTGTACCCGGCTCCATCCCTCCCACAACACTGCCTCTGTTGCCCTGTGCACACCTGTGCCCCGACTCTGGCCAGGCCCAGCCGGGACTGTCCTTTCCCATCCTTCTCCATTACAGTGTCTCCTCCTCCAGGAAGCCCTCCTGTTGCCCAGCCTCAGAGGTGGCTCCCCCCTCAGGCCCCTCCCCCTAGCATCAAGCCTGAGAACCATCAGACTCCCTGATCCTCTTCATACTCCTCCCCTCTGTTCATTTCTTATCTTCCCATATCTGAAGGCAAAGAGGGGTTTCACCCACATGCCAAGCAATGCATGCAGCCTGGGTTCTCAGGGGTGTCCCAGGCCTCGGGGGATTTGGGAGGCCTGACTCTTTCCCTTTCAGCTGCCAATCACTTCCCCTCTCTCAGCCTCAGTTTCCCCATCTGTACAATGGGGATGAAATGGGTGCCGCCTTCCAGAGTGCGGTGAGGACTCCTGAAGGAACACACATGGGTGCTCACTGGCTACCCCGGCACAGGGCAAGTATTTCATAAATGGCAACTTAGGAAACAAGCCTCTTCCTCCTCCACCTGTCTTCCCGGGAATCAGCCCCCTTTGGTCATCAGCTCCTTGATTCCCTGTCCTGGGCCATCTGTGGTGACTTGGGCAATCCTGTTGTGTTAGTTTCAGGTGTACAGCAAAGTGATTTAGTTATACGTATACATACATCGATTCTTTTTCAAATTCTTTTCCCATTTAGGTCATTACAGAATACAGTAGGTCCTTGTTGGTTATCTATTTTAGATATAGCAGTGTGTATATGTCAATCCCAAATTCCCAATTTAGCCCTCCCCACCCCACCTTTCCCCTTTGGTAACTGTAAGTTTGTTTTCTACATCCATGCTTTTAAATGTTACTCTCACCCCAAAACATCCTCACAGGAATACCCAGAATCATGTTGACCAAATGTCTTGGGCGCCCCATGGCCCAGGCAAATTAACACATAAAACCAGGCAGAGGAGGCCTGAGCACCAGAAAGCCTGCTTACTTAGACCCTTAGACCAGGCTTTGCTGAAATGCACTTTGGCGTTTTCCTCTAATTTAAGACAATATAGGAAGCTGCTGGGAAGGTTCCTGGTGAGTGGGCACCCTGAGGATTCGGGCAGCCCCGTCACCCCATCTCCTCAGGGTGTACTTTGCTAGACTTAGTGAATAAAAATGCAGCATGCCCAGTTAAATATGAATTTCAGAACACCTGAAACAATTGTTTTAGTGTAAATGTGTCCCAGGCACTACTTAACACAGCTTCATCTTAGTTTTTCCCTTATTCTGATTCCCTTGCTTCCTTCAGGTTTGGGAGATGAACAGAGAGACTAGGTTTGGGGCCGGGTGGCCTGCCCTGCCCTGTGTTCTGCATGACTCTCCCTCAGAGTGGCCCTACTGTGTGTGCAGGACCCCTGTGTGGCTTCCCACGCCCCCCGTCCTGCCGAAGGACTGTCTCTCTCTCTCTCTCTCTTTGATCGCTTGGTACCAACCCCTGGATCAGAGCACGTTTACTGAGCAATGTCATCTATGTCCACAGCACAGGGCTCGTGGCTCCTGTTGCCCAGAGACCTGAGTTGCTCCAAGTCACTCCTCCCAGGGTGTCTGTGTGGGCCCCAGAGGTGCCTGAAGGTGCTTAAGCCCAGCGTGTGAAGAGCCTGAGACAGAAATGCTCGTACCACAGCCACGCAGCCGGCAAGATGCTTCTGCTTAGGGGACAGACCTACAAACCTCAGACACCTTCAGATAGACCTGCCAAGCCTGGGTCTGATCGCCCGGAAGAGCGTCTGCCCTGCGAGGTGGGGGAACCGGGCTGCACCCCGTCTTCCACACAAAGTTACTGTGCGATCTTCAACGACCCGCTTCACTCTTCAAGCTTGTTTCCTCATCGCCAGAGTCCTGCTTCTCAATCTCAAGTCTGTTCTCCTACCCAAATCCCGTGACTCTCTTTATAGGCGGAGCACATAAGCTGGCTGGTGTCAAGGTGCGCGGGGTAGAGAGGTTCACCCAGCCTTCAAGCTGCCCCAGAATAAACACTCATCCATTTGTTCAACAAACAGTGAAGGTCTGCTCATTGGTAGAGCTTGGAACGTACTCCCCACACGCTGGAAATGCTCACAAATGCTGACTTCCAGGATGCCAACTTAGCGGTGAAAATACTGGAAAGAATGGTGTGGTCTTCCAAGATCAGACGTTTGGCCAAGGCTGTCTGGCTAAGGCTGAAAGGAGCTAGTTGATCTTGACATTGGCTGGAGCCCACATTTTGCCATTTTATGTGCAGTGTGCTTCGAGGGAAAGACAGAAGAGTGAGGGACGGAGGCAGAGATGCAGAGGCTCGAAGGCAGAGAGATGGATGGTGATGGAGAACGGTCTGGTCCTCCTCTGTCTCTGTCTGTACAACACAGGACACGAAGCGAATCCTTGCTGGACGGGCAGTGAACGGGTCAACCACCAACTCCCCCCACCTGCTGTGAAGTTCAACATCATCTTGCTGCTGCCGAGTCTTCCCCCCAAATGACAGATTATTATCAGCCTCCCCATAAGAACAGCTTAGAAGATCTTCAGACCCTCCGCCGTAGTAATAAAAGTCATTCAAGCCATAAAGAACCATTAAACTTCAAACTCATAAGTTATCCTACACCCAGTATATTAGTCCATGTTGTATAGATGGGGAAACTGAGGCTCAGAGAGGGAAAGTGACTCGCCAGTATTGCACAGGCAGGAGGGGTGGCTGATGGAGGATTCCCACCACCACCACCCCGCACTCTGGTCACTGAACCAACTGAAGAGATCGTAAAGACACTCTGTGGCCCCAGCACAGGACTCCTGCCCCCCAAACCACCAAGACACCAGCTTCAACATTGCAGGAAGCAATGGCAGCATCTCGACAGTCAGAAAAGCCCTGTCCGTCTGCCCCTGCTTTGGGCCACATCGGGCCTTTTACATTTGCAGGATGGTGGGAGTCTCCACGCCAGTAATTATCAGTCCTATGGCTCCAAAAAGCAACATCAATTTCAAAGGGACTCTGCCTCCAGTTTCTAAACAGTTGGGTAATGGAGAAATTCTATGCTGAGACCACACATACATCAAGATGGCTGCGGCGGCGTCTGGAATCCAGGCTGCACGTGGAGCCCAGCTAACCCCCCGCCGTCAAGCCCTAACACGCTGCCAGCACTTCCCCAGCTCTCCAAGCTTGATAAAGGGCCGGCCCAAGAGACAGAAGAAATGAATTTCAGGAATTTGGTCTTTCAACACCCAAGGAGCTGGAGCCCAGGGCAAGAAATTCCGTCCTGCGTCTTCAAGTGGCTTCAGTGCTTCTGGGACAGGACAGCGCTGTGCCTTCTCTTAATCTGTTCTCATTCACTCATCCATCCACTAAGAGGCAGTGAGCACCTACTGTGTGCCGGGCCAGGGGCCACGGGAGCCCCAGAACTGTGTAGCTGTGCTTCCCCACCCCACCCTGTGATCAAGACCCTGTGCCCACTCTTTCAGGGCACGCATCACCCGATCATGCCCCTGCCTTTGACCCGTCTGAACCCTCACCAGACCGTGACACTCACGGGCAGAGACTAACGCAGAATAAGGTCTTTGCTGATGACCAAGTTAAGATGAGGTCATGAGAGTGGACCCTAATCCAATATAACTGTGTTCTTTAAAAAGGGGAAATTTGGACACACACACACACACACACACACACACACACACACACACAGAGATGATGCCACGTGAAGTTGAAAGCAAAAATTAGAGTGATGGGTCTACAAGCCAAGGAATGCCAAAGACCACCAGAAGCTCCGGGTGTGGCCCGGAACAGATCCTGCCTCCCAGCCTCAGAAGGGACCAGTCCAGCCACACCTTGACCTTGGACTCTGGCATCAGAAACTGCGGGACATACATTCCTGTTATTTAAGCTGCTCTGTGTGTGGTTCTTTGTTACGGCAGCCTTGACAAATGATTACAGATTCTGATAGGCATTTGGTGGGAATCAGTGTGGACAGCAGTGAGGCAGGCACTTGAACCCTGCTTCCCAGGAAGAAGGGTGACCCGTCTACACAGCAGACATCCTCTAACACCTGCCGTGTTTCCTGGGCCGCCCCTGCAAGGCAGACGCTGGAACCGCCCTCTACTTTGAGATGAGGATACAGGTCAGAAGCTGGCCTGCTGGGGGGAGGTGGGATCTGAAGCCAGGCCCTCTGGCTCCAGAACCCCCATTCCTAAACAGCCTGCCCCTGTTTGCCGGGCAGGTGTGTGTGGGTAGCCACTCTTACCAGCTGTGCTATTTAAGCAAATGACTCACCTCTCTGGGCCTCAGTCTCCCCACCTACAAAACAGAGCCCCCAACACCTTCCTGGGGAGGTGGTGAGGGAAGGAGCTGGGTGAGGGCTGCACCCAGGACTGAGCCTGCAGAGGTGACCTCCCTGGGGAGTCAGTAGGACAAGGACACTGCACCGAGAGAGTTCTCAGACAAGGCTGAGAGTGCGCAGGGCCACCTGAGAGGGACAGAGTGGGGAGCAGACAGGGTGCGGCAGGGTCAGAGCCGCCACCTGCAGAGGTGTGGTCACCCCTGGCAGGAGGGCTGCGTTTTTCACAGACACTGCTGCCCACACCCTGAGTCTCGTTTCCAGGAGGCCTCTTTGCAAGCCCATGGGAAAGGGTCTTCCATCCCCTTGCCAGTGCTTGGCCCTGTGCCCTCTGACCTCGACATGCTGGGTATTCCTGGTGCCCGGGCCCCTTTGGAGGACCGAAGTGCCCGTTGCCTCTCCCCCCATTCACCCCTGGACTTTGCAGCTGATGGCCTCCCTGCATGTCCAGAGACAGCTTGGGAGGGTGGAAGGGGGTGGGGGGGACAAGCACAGAGGCCCCCCTTACCACCTCCCCACCCTGCTGCTTCCCACATTGGTCACTAACTCTTCTAGCACCTTGCCGTCCCAGCCTTAAGCCCCACTGGAAAGGAGCCCATCCCCCAGCGCTTTGGGTTGTCCTTCCGAAATACACGTCTAGCAGGGTGCGCACCCACGCCGCCAGTGACTACCCAAGGCCCTCGGGAGAGAGGCCAAAGCCCCCGCCTGGCTCTCAGTCTCCGCCACCCGCCACCACCGTTGATGGGGACCCGCCAATCACGCGTGAGCGCCTGATGCCCCCAAGCGCTCCTAGGACCTCCCCTCCCCCACAGCCTTTGCACCTGCGGTTTCTTCTGCCCAGGACGCTCTTCCTGTCCTCGTCCACCTGCGGAAGCCCTGCGCTTACTTCATTCATTCAACACCCCTGGATGCTGTGCAGGCTCCCCCAGAGCCCCAGGGGGCGCTCCCACCTTCCCACCCACTCTACTCTGCACCCCATGGAGGTCAGACTGAGTTCCCTAAAATGTGTCAAAGAGCAAATGCCTCTCCTGCTCAAGAACCATCGATGGCTCCCACTGCCTTCCCCCACCTGAGTCTGCTGCCCACCATCCTGCCGCCATCGATGGCTCCCACTGCCTCCCCCACCTGAGTCTGCTGCCCACCATCCCGCCGCCATCGATGGCTCCCACTGCCTCCCCCACCTGAGTCTGCTGCCCACCATCCCGCCGCCTCCAAGCATGCCCCAAGCTTGCTCTATGCCCTCCTTGGGGCTGGACGCACCTGGGTTTCCATTTCTGTTCCCCTGTGACCTTGGATGTGTCACTTGCTCACTGAACAGCTGTCCCCCGCTGTCAATGGGAAGGTTCAACTACTGGAGTCTCTAAGCTCCCTTATGGCTCTGAGGTCATGATGCCGAAGGAAAAGCACGTTGTGAATGTCCCTTCACGGGGCACCATGCATTCGGGAAAGGGTCTCTCCAGCTGCCCACAGCCAGCAAGTGCCGGTGATCATGAGGGGCTCGTGCTCGTGACCCTGCTGTGGGACCTGCAGAAACTGCTAACCTTTGGAGTCTCCGAGAGAATTAAAATAGGAAACCGTCTCTGCCTCCCACACGGGGTAGACAGTTTTCACAGTTCACACACGGCACTTTGGCTCAGAGAACCTCGGCTGCCGTTCCAGCATTTTCAGACGTGACGACCAAGACTTTAAAATGGATAAAAAAGGAAAGGTGAGTGGTGATGCCGGCAGGATGTCTGCTCACCAGGGCCCCCACCTGTCCACCAGAACATATCCTCTTGGTTCTGAACAGGTCTGAGGTGGGACATGCACACACACACACACACACACGGGTGAACATGCACACAAACGTGCTCACAAAGAAACGCATGTAAACACACAAACTCACAAACACCCACACAGCCAAACACACACATACACCCTCTCCCACCCACAGGCACGTCTACCGACCACACACATGACAGGTGTCCTGGGTGCCTGCACCCATGCACGTGTACACACCTCCCTCCCCGGGGTGATGTCCATTCCCCCGGACCTCCCCCTCCTGATTCCGGCCTGCCCCTAAGCGAATCTATGGGGGTGACACGCAAAGACACCAAGACACCCACACCCACGCACCTTCTCTGCTACCTAAGATGCACACGCAGCACGCAGATGTGCCCACGTGAACATCTCCTCAGGGTGGGTGCTTTGTGGAGAGGACGGAGCTCAGGCTTCAGGGCTCCTTATGCAGGGTCCTTCAGGGGCCTGGCACAAGTGGAGGGTGGGTGGGAATGGGCAGCGGCAGAAGCAAGGCCGGGCGCCAGGCCAGGGCAAGGCTGTTTGGCATCCATCCCACGAGGAGAAGGAGGAATTCAGATGCCCTGCACTCAGGCACAGAGCCGGTCCTGGGCGGGCCCTGGAGGGCACTGACCCCCATCATTCTGCCAACGAGGAAACCGAAGCCCCGTGTCGGGAAAGGTGCCCCCAGGCTGGCCATCTTTCCACACCCAGTGTCCTCGCCTCTGGGGCCCAGACACGGTGGCCCTTCCTCTTAGCTGCCAGCCTGGCGTTAGGAAGGACTTCAGGGCGTGACCTCGGTCCACTCGAAACGCTGTTCTCCTGGAAGTGTCACCTGTTCAGTGGACAAATCCTGATGGAGCCCTCCTCTGCGCCAGGCCCCCAGGGTATGGACGTGAAAGGCACCATCTCGAAGCTGGAGGCCTGGGATCAGCCTGAGCGAGGGAGGCCGCAGAGCAGAGCCGGGAGCCGGGGCAGGAGAGGCAGTCAGGAGGGGGACGCTGGAGGGGACGGGACAGGAGGGCGCACAGGAGCTACAAGTGGTTTGGCAGGGCTGGGGCCCCACAGGGGTGGAGCGGGTGCTGGCACGTGCGTCAGCTTGCCTGAGTGCAGGGTGGGCTCCTGGCACGCGCAGCAGATCTTCTGGAGCTCCTGGCTCCAAGAACCCAGAGGAGGAACTTCCCCCGGTTCCTAGCTAACAGTTTGCTTTCTGGGCAACCTTTACCATCTCCGAGTTACGTGCTCAGAGGAGATTTCAGGGTGTCACGCTGACATTTCTACTCCTCCAAGCTGCTTGTCACCTCCATGCTTTATTTCCATGCGGCATAGAAGAGGGTGGTGTCTGGCCAGCCGTGGAGCCCAAGGAGTGGGTCTGGCCTTTTCTTGGGGAACATTTGAAAGGCTCTTGGAAGAACCCCGAATGCATATGGGAGGGGGCTGCCGGGCCCACTGGAAAAACTCCAGAGCAGGAGAGAAGAGAGTTCCAGACACCATGGGGACTTGCTGAGCCTCCAGTCTAAGGAAAGCACCTCCTGGCGGGCTCCCCGTCACCAAGGGGTCGAGGTGGACACGGCTGTAAGTCTGTGAAAGGTGACTGCCTGTCAGAAGCAGTGGACTTAGGGGCCAGCGGGCAGGACCTGAGTTTTGGTCGTGGCCCCCCTCTTTCTAGCTGTGGGATGCTTGTCTGCTTGACAAGGGCTCTGAGCTTCAGTCCCGATACCTCCAAAACTGGGATAATAATAAACAGCTTCCAGGGGTCCTGTGCTCTGTAAAATGTCCATGTTTTGTAAAGTGGAAAAAACCATCTGTACATGAAGGATGATCATTTTCCTCAATGACAAACAGGTTGGAAGGATGGACCTGAATCCCTGTGTCACCACCAGAAGCAGAGCTGCCCGCTTAAGGAGTCTGCTTGCCCAGGGCCGATGGAGGCGGAACCCCTCCCATCTTCATGAAGCCACTGGATTTGGTGGGGGCCACGTTTGTTAGCACAGCTCAACCGTCACCCTGACTCACACATGCTCCTTTGTTGTTCACCCTCACCGGATGGTGCTTCATCCTCTAAGCATCGTTTCACCTGTAATGTGATTGCCAAGGGACCAGCGGGCTAGGCCGCCTGTAGGTCACCTGGGGAAACTGTGAAAGGAGCAGAAACCAGCCTGGAGGGGGCTGTGGGTGGAGCCTGAGGAAACGGAGTGAACATAACAATTCTTACAAGAAGTCTTCACTGGAGGGTCATGCAGAGTCAAGGGGTTTTTTAAAAAGATCTTAAGCTTATTTAAATATTGATGGGAAGGAACCAGATGTGGGGAGGGGCCAAGGTGAACGTATAGGAGAGGGGTAATTCATTGATTGCATAAGGTACCTGAGAGGGGGAGGAGATAAGATTTGATGCACAGGTGGAGGAATCAGCCTTATGTAAGAGAGGAGACCCGTCTCAGGGAGCTGCTACGGGTATTTAATGATATAAACCATGTCAAGTCCTCAGCAAGGTGGGCTGCACATAGTAAAAACTATTCTGTGTTAAATATATTATCTGAGAATGAGAATAAATGTTCATTTGGGTCAAAAGCCTTTCAGACATCTATTGAGATAATCATATATCTTTTCTTATATAACCCATTGATACAACTTCTTATACTAATAGATTTTCTTTAACATTAAACCATTCTTACATTCCCAGAACAAAGTCTACTGGACTTGGATGAATAATTAAGATGCTGTTGAATCTGACTTGTGGGGAGTTTATTTAGAATTTCACATCTGCTTTCTCAAGTGAGACTGGTCGATCATTTCATTTTGAGGTTACCTTTGATAGATTTTTGGTGACAAGATTATTTTAACTTTGCAAGATCATTTGGGTAAATTTTGGTCTTTTTATTGAAATACAGTTTAGTTACATTGTTGTGTTAATTTATTGTCTACAGCAAAACGATCCAGTTTATATATATATATATTTATACATTCTTTTTTTATTCTTTTCCATTATGGTTTATCATAGAATATTGAATATAGTTCCCTGTGCTATATAGTAGGACTTTGTCGTTTACCCATGCTACATATAATAGTTTGCATCTGCTAATCCCAAATTCCCACTCCATCACTCTCACACACACACCCCCTTTGGCAACCATAAGTTTGTTCTCTATGTCTGTGAGTCTGTTTCTGTTTCATAAAAGTTCATTTATGTCATATTTTAGATTCCACATATAAATGATATCAATTTTGGTCTTTTCTATGCTTTGGAAGAGTTACTCATCTGTTCCTTAAATAACCTAAACAACTTACATATAAAACTACCTAGCCCACAACCTTCTTTTGAAAGTATTTTTATAAAACCTTCAATGTCGACTTACAATTATTAATATTTTTGATATCTTCTCAAAATTTTTGGTAAGTTGCAGTACTCCAGATAATTGCTTATTTTCACTGAGATTTTCAGAGTATTCATATAATTATATATATTATTCTTTTTGTAAACCACCCCTCTGAAGTTCTGTCCTCTTTGTCATATTGTTTGTATTTTGTACCTTGTTATTTAATTAAAGTCACCAGATTACTGAAGTTTATCTTTTCAAATTGACTCACATTTATAGGTTAGCTCTGTTTTTTACTGCATTAAGTTTGGATTGACATATATACACTAATATGTATAAAATGGATAACTCATAAGAACCTGCTGTATAAAAAAATAAATTAAATGACATTCAAAGAAAGAAGTTTGGCTTCATCTTTTTTGTTTTATTGGGGCTGCTTTTCCCTCCTTTCCTAAGTTATGGAATTGAATGCTTAAATCATATACATTTTAGCTCTCTTTTTGGATAAATAATTCATTTAATAACTATGACTCTGCCTGGGAGAATAGCTTTATTCTTATTAGGTAGAGAGTTTTTATTTTCATTACTTTCAAAATATTCTGTAAATGTATTTTATCCCTCTATGTTCCCATTGTTATTAAAAATACTTTTTTAAAAGAAATAGTTATTTATGGTTTAATTTTGTTTTGATCAGAAAATGTGACCTGTGAAATTTATGTTTTGGGGAACACAGTAAGATTTTTATGAGCTGGCATATGCTCGACCCTGGTCAATGTCCCACAGATGCTGGAAAATAAAGCGATTTCTTTACTTGTGTGTGAACAGGTAGACACTTTATTGATATTATCATTCAGACAGTCTTTGCCTTTTATTAAAATATTCAACATTTACAGCCTTCTTTCTGTCATCTTGTTTTATGCTTTCTGTTTCTTAGTTCCCTTATTATTCTTTGTTTTCTATTTCTTGCTATCTATGTAAAGTGATGCTCACTTTTACCTGTCCCTGTGGAGAAGGAGGAGGGAGGGATGATGGAGGAAATGTTTAGGCGTGGTCATTTGCTCACAATCTCAGGTGAGGTGACGGCTACACTGTTGCACACCTATGCCAAAATGTATGACACTGTACATCTGAAATACGTGCAGTTATGTCTGTTATACCTTAATAAAGCCGTTTTTAAAAATGCCTGCCACATTGTTCCAGAAGATCTGAATACTCACTGGAGATCAGCCCATGGACCTCAGGCTCCCTCCCCGGCAGTGGCCCAGCTTTGTGCAAACATTACATGTGTATGGGTCTTCCTCTTTCCTACAAATGTGAAAAACCCTTCTACCATGGCTTTTTTTCATCTAATATATTTTGGTGCAAATTTTTAGTGCCATTAGTGATCTCCTTTAAGATAATCAAATGCTTATAGGCTTATATCAAATCAGGCTTATATCAAGAACAAATGTAAGAACAATGTAATACGGCTTGACGGATCACTATGTGTTTTTAGTAATTCATCCTGCTTTCCTTCCTCCCTGCCCTTCCCCAAGTCTTTGTTGTTTCAATTGGGGGTTACAGATGAAGCTTATTTAAAAAAACATTTTTTTTTTTTATTTTATAAGTTTTATTTTCATGATTTTTTTTTTTTTGCATTCTATTGTGTGGCCCAGTTTACAGCAGCATTTATACATACACTTGTATGTTTAGTTTCCATGCTTCTTTTTTTTTTTTTTTAATTTATTTATTTGGTTGTACTGGGTCTTAGTTGCGGCATGTGGGATGTAGTTCCCTGACCAGGGATCGAACCTTGGCCCCCTGCATTGGGAGTGCAGAGTCTTAGCCACTGGACCACCAGGGAAGTTCCTGGTTTCCATGTTCTCGGCAGCCCTTTTATACTACTGGTTTCCATTCTTGAGATCTTCATTTGGACTCATCTCTCAGTTGGCTATACACCGTTGGATAATTTTTTAAGGTAACATGAGCTGTATCTCTCCCAGTCTCTGCCTATCCAAGAATATTTGCCTGTAGCCTTTGCTCACGAACGACACTTGGCTGGGGACATAACTTTTGGTCCACAAATTTTTCCCCTCAAAATCCTGAAGAGAGCATTTATTTTCTTCTAGTGTTGAGTATTCAGAGGAGAAATCTGGAACGAGCCTGTTTGTTCTTTCTTTGTAGGTAACCTGTTTCTTTAATACCTCTCTGCTTAGTAAAGAATACTTGGGAAACACAAAGAAAAATAACTGATTGCCTATAATTACACCAAACATAGATAAGATTGTTAATACTTTGGTGTTTGTCTTTTTGATCTTTTTTCCCCTATATCAGATACAGGGAGTTCCCTCGTGGCCTAGTGGTTAGGATTCCAGGCTTCCACTGCTGTGGCTTAGGTTTGATCCCTGGTTAGAGAACTGAGCTCCTGCAAGCTGCACAGCACAGCCAAAAAAAAAAAAAAAAAACAATCACACATACACACCTGAACTGAGAAGAAAACCTACAAATAAAAATGCACCAGAAATGTTTGGTTGAAATTTTTCAGCCCTTTGGAAGAGAATTAGTAAGTGAATCTTCTCTGAATGCCATTTTTATTAACAGAAAATCAATTTCTCCTTGAGCTCATACACTTAATTTTAAACAAATATTTAAAGAATACCTATGGGGATGGGGGCACATATTAATTACTAACCTGTATGTGCCGATCACATGCCTCACCATCATTACGTGTGGGGGCACCAGCATCCACTCGGGGCTGAAGGCGGAAACCTGGGGACCCCCATCTCCCGTCCCTCACACCCGCCACGTCTGACCAGTGGGAAGCCCTGTCCTGCCCAGTCGGCCTCCTTGCTGTCTCTGCCTCTCCTTTCCTGCTGCCCCTGCCCTAGTTGAGGTTGCCCCACCTCTCACAGGGACCACTTTGCTCCCAGCACGCTCACTCCAGGTGTATCACACGAATCCCAGCTCCCTGATACTTCACCAGAGCCCCTGGGTCTTTGCATTTCACATGCTCTTCCATCTTCCAGAATGTTCTTACATTCCATAACCATCTCCTCCCCATCACCTCCTCTCTGGAGTCCTAGTTATCCCCAAAGAGTATTCCTCTGCCATCCCAGTTCAGCATTATTTCTATACTTTGACCAAAGACCACCTCCTCCAGGAAGTCTTCCCTGACTCCCTCTGAACTTCCCAGCACTTTCTCCGTCCTTCCCAGAAATACTTGTTACCTTGGAAGATGATTTTTAAAGTTGTTTTCAATATACTTTCCAAACCAAAACTCAGTGTGTGTGATCTTTCTGGGACAAATGTTCTCTGGTAGGAAAAAAAAACGTTGCATGAGCTTGGAAATTTTATGGGAAGTCTAGGATAGGTGGTTGCCAGATTGTTCTTCCTCCTCTAAAACAAAATATAACAAAATAGGGCCAGACCTGCTTAACCATTCACAACCCTTTGAGTCTCAAGTTTTCCATCTGGGAAGTGGGGATAGTAATGTTGTCACTGGGAGTACTTGGTAGGAGAAAGAAGAACAGGAGATAATGGGGTTATAATGAATGAAATGGGCTTTGAAAATTACAAACTCTGTCAGTGCTAGACAATAAATCCCTTGTGATCAGCTCCACGAGTGTCTCCTCTTTGTGTCCCCTCCGTCCCCCATGTCCCTGTTATGGAACACTCGGAAAATCCCCTCCACCCAGCCTGAGAATTTCCATCATCACCATGTAACCATTTTCCCCTCTTATGGAAAACAGATGGGATTAACAGATTGTATCTATTGTCTCTTGTTCTTAAGCAAGGTACATAAGGATCTGTGTGTCCCCTTACGGAAGACAGGCAGGCTCTATCACTGCCACAGGGAAGGGAACATGTGAGGTCTGCAAATACCCTCAGAGTTCCTCTCTGTTTAGAAATCAAGCTTGCTTGGTGTATCAGTAAGGATCATGCTCAGCAACATGTGACTGAAGATCCAACATAACAGTGACTTGAACACGAGAGAAATGTATTTCTCTTTCACACTAAAGAGATCCAGAAGTAGGAAATACAGAACTGATATGAGGGACACAGGGCCATCAGGAACCTTGGTTCTTTCTAGCACGCTGCTCCACCTTCACTAAAGTGTGACCCTCGTGATCTAAAATGGCTGCTAGAGTTCCATCTATCACATCCATGTTCCAGACAGCAGGACAAAGGAAGGATCAAAGAAGGGCATGCTCCTAACTTTTTAAGATGAATTCCTGGAAGTCCCACAGGACACTACTGTTCATATTCCACTTGGCCATAAATTACTCACTTAGCTACAAGGGAAGCTGGGAAACAGTCTTTGGGATGGATAGCTATGTGTGAGGTAAAAATCAAGACACTGAGATGGCCCCGTGTAAGGTTAGCTAGTAGAAGATTCCAGGGACTCCTGAAAGGAGAAAGCATGGTAAGGAACAACAGATCTTACCAGGTGACTTGGGTTTCTTGGGTGGGGGGTGCAGAGCTGGTTGCTGGAACACGATCTGATCAGCCACCCTGGCACAAGCAAAGAGCATCTAAAAAGCCATACCTGGGAGTCCCAGCCAATCTATGTCGGGACCATCGTTCTCTAGTGGCTGTGATGAAGACCCCCAGCCTCAAGGGGGATTGTCTGAGTCAGATTCAGTTGTGACACAAGGACCAAAGCCTTTGCTGAGTCCCTGCCTAGAGTATTTGGATCGTGACCAAAGGCGACTTTAGGAAGGGAAGCACGACCTTTCACTCCAGGACCCACAGGGATGATGAGCTCTGAGTCTGATTAATTTGAGTAGTGAAAGAGCTGTGTGTTCATTTTGTATCCCAAGTGCTAGATGAGAAAGACTCAGTTGTACTTGGAAGTGTGGAACTTGGTCTCAGTGTTCGTGGGACCTGAGCTCCTTTTTTGCTGGGGAATCCTCAGGTATAAAAGCAGGAGGGTGTGATGGGGGAAACTGGGACAGATTTCGCGTGTGACTCCATTAGCCTCACACTTTCGTCTTAGACAAACAGAGAGCCGGTGCCGTAAAGTACGGAGCCCAGCAGGGCACTTACAGGTCACGTGCACACACACACACACACTCACACACACACACACACTCACACACACAGAGCCTTCCTTCTCAGATGAGGAACAAAGCCAGAGAGGGAAAGACCTGGCCAAGGTGGCCCAGGATGGAATCCGTTGTCAGAAGGTAACCCAAGATGGAGGGAACCATGAGAAGACTGCCCAAAAGCCACGAATGTGGGGAGATTAACTGACTGCCATTTGAACTGGAAGGTGGCGGAGGTAATTCTTCCCGGAGGCAGAAAAGCCAGTCCCCAAGGAAGCGGGGCCCATCGAGGGACTCTCTGATGACCATCACGCCACGGGCTTGCTCCAACCCCTGGAGCCCAGTTCAGAATTCAGCAGTAAATGGGAAAATCTGCAGAGATGCAGACATGGCCACCCAGCTTCCCAAGCAGAGGGGCGTGACCAAGTGGGACCACATGTGACTATGGGGCAAAGCAATCGGTGCTGAAAAAGTGCCAAGTCAGGTGCCCCAAAGTCCTCCATGTCTGCCCTGAAGGGCCAGACATGCAGCTGGACATGGGCACTGATGGGAAGGACACTGCCCTGGCATCCAAGGACCTGCCCTGGACACTTGAGGAATCTTAGGCGGGTCCTACAGTGTCCTTGAGACTCTGCCCTCATCCACGAACCGGGGCCTCTGGACTTCCTGATCTCCAAGTCCCATCGCAGCTCTGTGAGTTCTGCTCTCTGCAGGGAGGTTGGTGGAGAGAGATCTAAGCCTACCAGGGGAAGGAAGGATGTGGCAGGGAGGCAGGAGGGAAGCATCCAGACATCTGTGTGTCTGAACCTAGATTTCAGTCTCCGCGTAGCCATTACTCCTCTGTGCCTCCTTCCTCCCTGCCCTCTACATCACTGGATAATTGTGAGGACAGAAGCATAATGCTTTGCCAGCTGTCAGACACTAGAGCGCCACGCACAGGTGGGCATTTTTCAATTTGTATTTTTAGTTAATTGGATGGAGAATCAAGAGATGCCCGTCTTGCGATCTTGGGTGAGGCCCTTCTTTCTGGCCTCCGTTCCTCATTGCTCCAGTGAGAGGCTGGTCCACTGGAAGGGCCCAAAGGCTCCTGCGCTCATGTATCATCTCCTCTGTGAACCAGGTACTGTCTCACCTGAGCCTCAAACACCTGAGGAGGTAGATGGGGTTAGCACTGGACTCCTACGTACTCGGACTCCAAAGCCTGCACCGAGCATAGCGCTGGGCTGACGTGGCCCACTCCCCGTCTCCAGTCCTGCGGGGGCGGTGGGAGAGGGCGTGCCTGTATTCCAGTATTTAGGACTGCCCACTACGTTATTACGTTTGTGTTTTATTTGTCTCTAAGCGCCACGTTGACGAGTAAACATCCATCTCGTGTATCCCGGCTTTAGTTCGTTTAGGTGTCCATCTTGGCTTCCTTGACTTGCAAGCCATTTTAGGTAGATGGAAAGGAGCGAATCCTATGCTATCTGCCCATCTTGACTCCATCCCCCTATTCAGGCAGCGTATTTTCTTTAACCCCTGAGGGCTATCCTCTAGGGGTATAGAGCAAACAAAGACTTTGTAAAATACTGTGGAATTTTGCCAGGGTTTCAAACATCTGGAACTGCCACATGGTGTTTGTTGGGGTTCTAGGCAATGTCTTGGGTAACATTTGTGGGGGGTCCCAGAAATCCTGACGGAGCCCCAGGAGGGCGGGTGGAGGATTACCCGTCATTTCACAAGTTGGGGTAGAGATCCCACGGGCTGGGAACTGGGTTGGAAAGCCACAAAGATCAAGTTTAAGAATGGGGTAGATGCAAAGGGCTCGGCACGCCAAGATTCAGAGTTGGCCAAGCCCAGGCCAGATACCCAAGGAAGAGCAGAATCGGTCCACGCGAAGGATCTAAGAGGAGGCAGGGCCTGCATGAGAGCCTTTCTAAAAGACAATGAAGAAGGAGGTCCTGCCTTTGGGCTCTACGAGGCCTGGCCAGAGAAGCCAGGTCCCACCTTCCAGGTGGGCACAGTTGGGCAGAAGTCCCCAAAGGGAATCGGAGACCACGACAGGGAGTGACATTTAGAAAATGCACGTGGATCAGGACGGTTAAGTTCACAAAAGGGAAAACAGGTTTTAGTACACCCCTGAACGATGAATCTCCTCATACTATCCTTTTATGCTTATTCTTTCAACTCCCAACGCCCCTGTGATTCAGGGACCCACCACTCCCCTCCTTCTGCCTCTTTCTGCCCCAGGACTCAGCCCTGTGCACAGAGGACTCACGTATCAGGCTGGCTGGCATCACCAAGACCCCCATGACAGTAATCGTGGGACCAGAACGTTATTCCATATTCCAAAGGTATGAATGGAAGTTCACTTGAACCCATGTTTCCAGCCTCACCAACAAACTAAAAGAGCACATGACTTTGCTTTAGGGGACCTCCATCAGCCTGGCTGCATCGGCACCCATTAGCAGTTTTATGCATCTTTGGTTAAAAACCCCGAGAGCAAATCAAATATCACCTTAACATTTTATTGTGGTCAGTAGACATTTTTTTCCCAAAACATGGGTTTCCTGGTATGGTTGGGGTAGGTTAGGCCAAAAGGAAACCACTGGCCTTTGTCTGTGGCCTAACCCCCTGCTGAACCCTGGGGTCAGGAGAGCAGAAGCCCCAGCTCCCTCACTGCCACAGATGCCTCGTTCACGGTGGGGAAGCTTGGTGACAGCTGCACCACAGTTCGTTTAGTGAACAAACGTGGGGCCCATGTGCCACTGTTTCCTGTTCCTACCTTCTAATGAAAGCCCACAGCCCCCCCACAAAGCCTCCCCACTACACACACGCATACCCAACAGCTCAGGTACTTGGGGGGCTCCCTCTGGAGGGTCTTAGGCAGCCTTGGGCACAAGAGCAGTAGCTGTGGGACAGTCACGGGGTGGACCCACCTTTCCCCCCTGGTTCCAGCCCCTCCA
The DNA here is from genome assembly GCF_964374135.1 of Grampus griseus. Taxonomy (NCBI): domain Eukaryota; kingdom Metazoa; phylum Chordata; class Mammalia; order Artiodactyla; family Delphinidae; genus Grampus; species Grampus griseus. The sequence goes on along the minus strand of NC_139018.1, from coordinate 5,715,064 downwards.
CCACATATCCGCCCCCCGCCTGATATCAGCACCCCAGAAAGACACCCACTGCTCCTGCAGGTCGCCCTGCATTTCCTGGGCACCGCTGTCTGCTAACTGCCCCCCACGGTCCGCCCCCCGCCCCCCGCTGGGACCCTGAAGGCATGCATGAATTCGACTCACAAGAAATCAAACACATCAATAAAGAATTCAGAAGAGTACACTATTTTATTATTATTATTTTTTTTTTTTTTTGGCAGTTGGCAGGCCTCTCACCGTTGTGGCCTCTCCCATTATGGAGCACAGGCTCCGGACGCACAGGCTCAGCGGCCATGGCTCACGGGCCCAGCCGCTCCGCGGCATGTGGGATCTTCCCGGACCGGGTCACGAACCCGTGTCCCCTGCATCGGCAGGCGGACTCCCGACCACCGCGCCACCAGGGAAGCCCAGAAGAGTACATTATTTTAAAGCAGAGGTTGGCAAACTTTTTCTGCAAATGGCCAGAAAGGAACTATCTGGGGCTTTGTGGGTCACGCGGTCTCTGTCACAACTACTCGACTCTGCTGCTGTGCGCAGCATGACGGCAGCCAAAGCGAATGGGTGTGTGTTTCAATAAAACTTTATTTATAAAAATAGGCAGCGGGCTGGATTCAGCCCTCAGGCTATGGTTTAGAGTAACATGAGCTGCTGCCATGCAATTGATTTCTGGTCCGTGGGCAGCTCCCCTCTAAGTTTTGATTCAGACCCTCAGAGTTTGGTGAATACCTGGCCTTCTCCACAGACAGGTGACAAGGAAATTACCAGATGTATTTATAAGGCACGGAGGTGCTGATTAAGTCTAGAAAGGACTGAGGTTTTGGTTTTTGTTTTGGGGTTTTTTTTTTTACATCTTTATTGGAGCATAATTGCTTTGCAATGGTGTGTTCGTTTCTGCTTTATAACAAAGTGAATCAGCTCTACATGTACATATATCCCCATATCTCCTCCCTCTTGCGTCTCCCTCCCTCCCACCCTCCCTATCCCACCCCTCTAGGTGGTCACAAAGCACCGAGCTGATCTCCCTGTGCTATGCGGCTGCTTCCCACTAGCTATGTATTTTACGTTTGGTAGTGTATATATGTCCATGCCACTCTCTCGCTTTGTCACAGAGGTTTTAAAAGAGTCACCGAAGTCACTCAGCCGCCAGAGGGTGAAAAGAGTGTTCGTTCTTCACTAAGAACAGGAGGAAGAGGAGTGAAGCGGGATGGGGCAGAGGGGAGGGCTGGCCCTGAGCAAGGCGGCTTTGCAGGCAATGCTCAAAGGCCCAGGCTTCATCTTGAAGACAACAGAGAACCAGAAGGGGAGCGAGATGATTAGGTGTGGATCATAGGGTACCCCTGTGGTCAGCAGAGGACGGCTTAGAGAGGAGCACGACTGGAGGCCAGGGAATCAAAGAGCTCTTCAGCAATACTGAGGACCAGAAAGCAAGAGGTTCTAGATCATCTTAGGATGCGACTCCACGAAATTCCTGGATGGGGTTGTAGGTGGGCAGGTTTCCTGGTTGGGTGAGTGGGTGGGTGGTAGAGCCTTCGCAGAGATCAGGAAGCCAAGGGGAGCAGATGTGGGGAGAGGGGATGAGATTTTTGGACGTGCTGAATTGGCGGTGTCGGAGGATGTCCAGGTGATGTGAATGCTGGGCCCGGCAGGCTGCCGGCCAAGGTCCTGGAAATCATTTCACAAACCGAACCAGCAGGGCGTGAGGCCACCAGCCAACACTTGTGCCGAGGAGCTGTCTGGAGAGAGACGGGCTGGGTGCAGTGCGGGGGACGGGTCACGATTTACACCGAAGAATATTGATTTCAAACAGGTGGAAAATACGAGCCGTCGAGGGTAGACAGGAAAAAGACCTCGACACCCATTCATCAGGGGCCGCGGATCAAGGAGACCAGATGTTGCTGCACAAAAAATGCAAAGAATTTCATAATTTATCCCCCAGACAAGAAGGGCCCGTTAAGGTCAGGGCAGGCAGCCTAGAGTTGCTGGTCGGCCGGGAGCTCTCCGGCAGGGCTGGGGTGGTGAGTGTGACCACGCGTTACCAATGGATGCCAGGTGGTGTCAGACACACACCTCCATAAACACCTGCACTGAGGGCAAAGACGCCTCCACGGACAAGTCGCAACATCTGCATCCAGGTGTCCCAAAGCTGGGCTCCTGGAGGGAGCCTGGAGGACCCGGGCATTCTGAATACCCCTCCTCTCTGGTGCACTTGTGACCTGAAGACCCAGTGTCACTAATGTCCCCCACTGGGGGCCAGGCCCATCCGTGTTGTTGAGTCCTCACCACTGCCCAGGCTGTAGGGCTCACTCCTGCCATTTGTGGGGGGAGGTGGGGGGGGGGGGCAACGGGCGGAGAAGGAAGGAATTTGCCCAGTTCCTACTGCTGGAACCAACACAGCACATTTCCACACAACCTTTGGAGTTAGGACTGAGGATCAAATGAATTCCTTTTCTAAGATGTTTCAAGAATGAATGTCTGGTCAGTTAAAACCCACTTGAACTCCCAAACCCAAGTTCCTTCTTTAAAGCTGGACTGTTTCCCTAGGTACATGTGATGGTGTATAAGGAGCACCTGGGTGTTTTTCACATGCAGCATTGCTCATTATTTCCTTCTGATTAAGATACAAACCAGAGTTATGGCCTCTACCGTCAGTCACAGCAAAGTCTCATGTCCTGCAAAAACAAGGCCTCTCAGCTGGTGGGGCCTGGATCCAAACTGAGCCTGTGACACGCAGGAGGAGACACCAAGGAGTGTGAGCTGAGAATCTCCAGTGGCCCAAATTCTCAGCAACGCATCCAAAGAATCCTACACCAAGACCAAGTGGGATTTTCCCTGGGAGGCATGGATGGTTCAACATACACAAATCAATGGGATATACCACATTAATAGAATGAAAGATAAAAATCATGTGATCATCTCAATAGATGAGGAAGAAGTATTTGACAAAAAGCAATATCCTTTCATGATAAAAATCCTCAACAAACTGGGTAGGGAAGAAACATACATACGCATAATAAAGGCCATCAATGACAAGTGCACAGCTAACATCATCCTCAACAGTGAAAGTCTGAAAGCTTTTCCCCTCAGATCAGGAATAAGACAAAGGTGCTCACTCTCACCACTACTATTCAACATGGCCCTGGAAGTCCTAGCCACAGCAATTAGGCAAGAAAAAGAAATAAAATGCATCTAAATGAGAAAGGAGGAAGTAAAATTGTCATTATCTGCAGACGACGTGGTCTTAAATACAGAAAATCCTAAAGACTCCTCAACAACTGTTAGGCTCAAAAAAACTGTTAGAACTAATCTACAAATTCAGTAAAGTTGCAGGATGTAAAATCAACATACAGAAATCAGCTGCATTTCTATACACTAACAACAAAACATCTGAAAAAGAAATTTTAAAACTATCCCATGCACTATAGCATCAAAAACAATAAAATACTCAGGAGTAAATTTAACCAAAGACATGGAAGATCTGTAGAAAGCTACAAGGCTTTGATGAAAGAAAGTGAAGAAGGCGCAAACAAGTGGAAAGATATCCCGGGTGCACGGACTGCGAGAATTAATATTGTTAAAATGTCCAATACTACCCAAAGCCTCCTATGGATTCAATGCAATCCTATCGAAATTCCAACTGGCTCATGTTTCTCTTTGAAGGGGACCTCATTAAAAGTCATCAGCCCATCACAGCCCCCTCACCTGTCCTCCAAGTGACACTACCGGTCTACTCGGCCCATCAAGAGCTCTGTGGGGACACGGTCTGAATCACACCGCCCAGGTGAGGAGATGCCGACGGCAGTGGGGTCTGCACTCAAGCCCTCAGAAAGCAACAATGATGAGAGCCTAAGAGCTTGTCAGGGAAAGGGACCTGGGAATGAGCATCTATGGGCCAGAAATTCCCCTGGAGGGAAGGGTCACTGCTCTTCCATGCCCACCTCTGGGTCTGGCAGGCATATGTGGCAGTGGCAGGGGCGAGGGGGCCAGTGGGACAGGAGGATGGAGGAACACCGAGAAGGGAGGAAGGAGGCCCCCAGGGGCAAGGCGTTGGAAGGAAGAGCAGATTCCAGGTGGGGAGACGCAGACCTCTGGGCAGCGGAGGGTCTGGGGGTGGCTGACTCGGTGATTTTCAGGGAGAAGAACCTCTGGCCAAGTTGTGTGTGGGGCCTGGCCCCCACCCTTCAGGCTCATCACCTCCTTTGCTGGGTGCCCACGGCCCCTGGGCATCCTCTCCCATAACCCTGACTTCAGGGTACCACATCATTGCCCGTTTTCTGTCTCCCTCCAGGCTGGGCTCTCCATGTGTTTGCACCATTACTGAGAAGGAACAGATGGGCTCTTCCAGAAGTTGGAGGGGCAGGGGGTCGGAATGGGGCTGGACGGACAAGGAGGCGGAATGAGGTGGGCTTCCTTCTCCTCTGCCCCCCACAGGCCCCCTTAGTCCCAAGCTAGCGGCTGGGCCCCAGTGAGGGAGCCAGCAGACAGCAGCGTCCTGCCTACCGGGAGCAGTGACTCAGCCACCATCTGTTATTTAATGAGAGGATGACAAGCCAATTGGCGTGTTTCCCCCGCTTCTCTTTAATATGGCAAATCGAGAAATGTGACTTTCTTGATCTATATTTTAATGATTCTGACTCGCTCACTCTTACTTCTCTTAATTCATCAGTAAATAAAGCTGTGATTTGTCCAGGAATCCCTACTGGGGTTTCTTCTGACTTTGCTTCAGGAGTTTGGGTCTTTTGGGGGGAGAAGGAGGGTTTTGCCAGGTTACACCCTTCCTGCCTCTGCCACTGGAAGGGGCCAAGTTCAACCCCAGGGTGCTCCTTGAATCAGAAAGAAATGGGGCCCAGGAAGGCCCCCCCCAACCCAGCCCACTTGAGAGAGGCCAGGCCACCGTAGCGGGTGACAAGCTGGCCTTGCCGTGCGTTTGAAGTCTGAGGCTGTACTGTCCCAGGTGGGCTCCGCAGCCAACCCTGCACGACCCTGGATGGGTCCTTCTCCCCCTCAGGCCTTGGGTTCTCAGGCTGTAGGCGGGAGGCCCGGTTGGTCCCAGAGGTCCTGTGATTCGGCGGTGCAGGTCGGGGATCTTCTGGACAGATTTTCTGGTGGTTTGGATGAGCACCATGTTCTTGCTTTCCCTGCTCACTATTTATATGACCTCAGGCAAGTTCCCCACGTGGGGACCGAGGCTTCCGCTCTGGGCTGTGCCCGGGGAAGGGTGACAGCGCCCACGCTCCTCTCAGAGCCCAGAGGAACGCGTGCGGCCTCCCCTGGGAGAAGGAAGCTCCCGGGGAGGGCAGCTGGGTCCATTAGAAACACGCTCCTCCTGGCTGGCAGGAGGGGGCTCAGGTCTGTGGTGGGAGAGGCCCTCCTCTCCCCGGGCCCCTGCTCTCTTTGATCCCCTGACCCCTCTGGAGTTTTGTAGTAGCTTCAAGCTCAGGAGGCCACCCACCTAGTGAGGACATGGGTTCGGGAGGGTGACAAACCAGGGTTTGGACCTGTTTGTCGGCTGTGTGACCCTGGGCCAGAGACCCCTCTGAGACTCAGTTTCCCTATCTGTTCAGCAGGGCTGAAAACCCCACTCACCACTGGCAGAAATAACGTGAAAAGTCAGGGGAGGGACTGCTGGGCTCGCCCCGCTGGTGGCAAGTTCGGCCAGAGTGCCCAGGTGCCGTGCCCCTCTGCTCCCAGCAGAAGCCACCAGACCCCTCCCTGGACGGAGGGCCCTGGGGCTGGGGGCGGGGGCCTGGGGGGGGGGGCTGGGATCTGGCCACGTGCTCTGCCTCAGTCCAAGAGCCGCGCTCACGTGACCATCGGCAGCGGATTGATGAAATTAAGCACAGATGGCTACTTTGCTGTTCTTTGAACTGACAGCTGCTGGTATAAAAATAAATTAAATTAAATTTCACATAAGTCAGACTTTTCTGTATTTTTTTAAATGATCTAAGTTTTTTTGTGTGGTTGTCATTAAATTGTTTTCTTTCTTTTTAACATACGGAGGCAGAGAAAACTCCAGGGCGGCAGAAACAAGAATGAGAAGGCGAATGCCCCAGGGCGACCCCCAGATTTGGAGAAAAGTCCCATCCTACCTTCCCACAGCCCCACCTCCCTTTCCCCAAGGTTTTTGAAAGACCACAGAGCTGCAGGGTTAAAAAAAAAAAAGTCTTGGCTCCTTTGTCCCAAGAGGCAGGGGCCAGGGAGTCAATTGGTGCAAATTTGAAGCCAGGCCCAGCAGCCAGTGTCTGTGCCCTGGAGAAGCCGCTCAGCTGCTCCACGCCCCTGTCCCCACCTGTAAAGGAGAGAAGTGATGACGCCTCCCCAGGAGGTACCCAAGTGCACAGAATTCTCGGCTTGTCATCACCTGTATGACCTGGGAATACAGAGAATCCTCACACGGAAGGATTATTATGAAGGTTAAATGCAAGAGGAAATATGGAAAGAAGCCCCCAGCAACCCCTGTCCCCCGGCAGGCTCTCAAAACCACCCCCCGTGGCTGGCCTCACCCACCCACTCAACCCCCCTCCTGCCTCCCTTCCCCATACCCTGTGCTCTGGGTCCATGGTGGGCACAGCCGCTCAACACGCAGGAGAAGGAGTGGGCAGCCCTCTATCTCCCGCCCCTGGCGTCTCCATCACCCTCCCTATGGCTATGTTCTTGGACAGCCCACCTACTGGCCACAGCCAAGTGGTCCAGCGGGGAGCACCTGGCCCAGGCAGGCCAATCAGAGCCCTTCCCTGAGGTTTTTGTAACGAGAGAGAGAGGTTGATCTTGTATACGGTGGTAAGCTGTGAATCTTTGGAGAAGGTGCCTGGAGAGAGAGGATGAGGCTTGTCCACAAAGAGGCAGAGATGAGAGATGGGGAGAAAAGCCCAGGGGCCTTTCATTCCCTGGGCTCACTCTTTTCCTGCAATTCTGCTGCACCCTCACCCTTCCCACAATTCAGCTGTTCACCTCGGCTATGGACTTCTTTCCGCCTGAGCTGGCTCCAGCTTGGTGGCTGTCACTGCAACCAAAATGCCCTATTCGTCCCTCCCAGACCAGCGGAGGAGAAAGTATACACTACTGACAACAGCCGTAGGGAGACCCACAAAGGGTCGCAGGAGGGGTGAGATAAAAAGCGGTGGACACCCTGGGTGAGAGAGACCGATGCCGACAGGGAGTCTGAAAGCCTTCTGGAAGGAGGTGGTACTAGAAGTGAGATGGGAGAAACAGGGCAGCTCTGGACATGTGGAGAGGCGGAGGGGGACTTCCATGCAGTGGGAGCAGTGTGGGCAATGGCACAGAGGTGGGAAAGACAGGCACGTGTTACATACGTGGTCAAACAGTGGGAAATACACTAGAAAAGTGCACAGGGTCAGAACATAAAAGGCCTAAATGCCATTCTAAGGGATAAATGTTTGTCTATAGTCAGGAATCGCGAGAACACACATACCCCACACAGGCTGCTCTTACCTCTCAGGCCCCTGGCAGACACTTCTCATTGATCCAAGCATTCCTCCTTACTGAGGTGGGACATGGCATCAGAATCCTTTTTTTTGGCTGCGTTGGGTCTTTGTTGCTGCACGCAGGCTTTCTCTAGTTGCAGCAAGTGGGGGCTACTCTTCGTTGCGGTGCCCAGGCTTCTCATTGCGGTGGTTTCTCTTTGTTGCACAGCACAGGCTCTAGGCGCACGGGCTTCAGTAGTTGTGGCGCACGGGCTCAGTAGTTGTGGCTCGTGGGCTCTACAACGCAGGCTCAGTAGTTGTGGCGCACGGGCTTAGTTGCTCCACGGCATGTGGGATCTTCCCAAACCAGGGCTCGAACCCGTGTCCCCTGCATTGGCAGGCGGATTCTTAACCACTATGCCACCAGGGAAGCCCCAGAATCCTTCTTAAGAATTGATGCTCCGGGCTGATGGGAGGCGGCACGTAGGGTAAAATCTATTTGCCACCTGTGTCGCCCTTGATGGGGAGGCTACCGCTCTGCCTCCAGGGGGTGATCTGGTCCTGTCTGGTGTTAGCAGGGGCAGTGACAAGCCAGTCAGTACTGGTTTTGGACAAGACCCTGTCCTTTCTTAGATCTCCAATGGCTGTCCAACAAACAAGGGAAATGGACAAGACCAGTGGCTTTCAAGTCTGTTTGTTTTAAGTTGTTGAAACCTTGACTCAAATTCCACAATGCCCCCCCGCCACAAGTATACTAAAAATCATGCTCATCTAGGGAGAGGTGACAGAACCACTTTGGTTATGAACAGCTCCCTGATCTGAAGGCCGAGGTGCCTGAGGCTTCTCCCCCGAGGGTGGGCAGAAAGGAATAAACCAGGACTCCTGGGTTCCCAGGGCAGGAAAAAGGGAAGGGCAGCTGAGAAAGGGACGTGGTCCCATGAAGAGCCCCAGCCAGCCTGGTTCTGATGGAGCACCAGGGGCTGTGGGTCCCCTGGACTGTGGCCGCCTGTGGGTTGAAGGGCTGAGCCCCAAATGCTGTGGCCCATGCTTGGCCTGGGAAGCGAGGCTCAGGTCTTCTCCCTTGGGCAGCAGTGGCCCTGCATCCTCAGCAGATGGACAGGATGGTTCCGGACAGCCCAGACCACCCCAGGAAGGAGCGCGGCGCCCAGGGCCAGATGCTGTCCAACTGGGCCGAGAAAGAGGACAGACTGGCACCCCATTCAGGATGCCTGAGTATCAGACTCGGGGGACTCTGGGAAAAGGAGAGCGAAGTCCAAGGGCAGGCCCCAGACATCCCACTGATGCCATTTTGTTTCACTAGAAGAATGACACAACACGGCCACGTTTGCATTAGAGTTGGTGGAGCAGTTCTCACTAGTTTTATGCAAAACAGGAAATAAATTGCTCTTATTAGAGAAAGATGAAAGACCGTTCCTGAATCTCCCTCCTGCCTGCCTGCCCCCGTAACGTGGTCCCCTGAAATCCAGAGAACTTCTGAGAGCTCTCCCCACACCCATCTGCACACTCCAAATTCCATTTTCAGGGGGCCCTGGAAAGGGACCTGGACTAGAAGTCAGAAAACCAGGGCTCCTGGTCCCCTCTGCTGAGTAATGACTAAGTAGCCTTGCAATGGCGACATCTGATAGAACCGTCTGCAAGGTCGAAAATACCCCACACTGCAGTGTCCGGAACGCTAGTCCCCGGCCACTCGTGCTTACTAAGCACGTGGAACGTGGCTAACACAACCGAGGAACAGAACATTTTACACTTGACTGCGTTTTAACTTAAATAGCCACATACAGCTACCACACGGGCAACCCAGCTTCAAATTCTGAGCCTCTGTTTTCCAATCTATAAAATGGGCCTATGAATCCCTATCTCTCAGGGGATTTGAGGGATGAAATGCGATAAATGGATAGGAAGGAACTTCATGAACTAAAAACTGGTGAAGAACTGCAAAGGATACCACTCAGCAACCTGTGGTTCATTTCTTTCTCCCCAACTAATAATCCCAGTGACATACTGGGCACTGGGTGTGAGCTTGCAGTGCAGCTTGAAGCAGACTCTGAAGTTCAGTCATGTGCTATGATTGTGCCAAGTGCAACGAGGGATAAGGACAGTCTGGTCAATAACTGGCGATGATGTGGGTTCGTGTTCCTTGGAGAACAGCCACTTATGATCAGTCCAGATGCCCTAGGTAGACATCTTGGGCCAGGCCTTTTCCCGCCCCAGGACATTAGCCCAACCCCAAAGCTCCCAGATGCGACCACTGGTGCCAAGTCCTCAGGCCTCTGCTGCTGCCCAGCATCTGGGTAACTCGATGGAGGACAGGGCTCTCTCATTCTGGTGATAATACACTACTCAGCAGGAACTGTGCCCAAGGGGTCCCCTCCCACGGGGCTCTGAAAAATCAATGCAGTTGCTTTTCTTTTTCTGTCTGTGGGGAAGAGGAGGCAGAGGGTAAAACAGAGTTCTGCTCTCTTTTTTTTTTTTTTTTTTTGCGGTACGCGGGCCTCTCACCGTTGTGGCCTCTCCCCTTGCGGAGCACAGGCTCCGGACGCGCAGGCTCAGCGGCCATGGCTCACGGGCCCAGCCGCTCCGCGGCACGTGGGATCCTCCTGGACCGGGGCACGAACCCGTGTCCCCTGCATCGGCAGGCGGACTCTCAACCACTGCGCCACCAGGGAAGCCCCCTGCTAACTCTCTTTTGATCGCAGGTGGAGCATGGCATTTCCCTTCTCTTGACTTGGTTTCCCAATTTGTAAAAAACAGAAGTTGGACCCGGTGACCTTTCTGGTATGTGGCAGGTGGGACTTTTTCCAATTCATTAAAAAAATCCTGTATAACAAGAACAACAGGGATGCGGATGACAAACAGCTGTAGCAACTACCGTATGGGGAATGTCTGCTTGTTGCCAGACGCTAGGCTAACAGCTTTACACTGATGTTTGCATTCCCATCAGTGAGGTAGGGATGATTACCTGCTTTTGCAGACGGTGAAGCCAAGGCTCAGAGAGGTGAAGCGGCTTGCCCAAACTCACAAAGCCCACCAGCGGCAGGGCCAGCACGGCAAGTCCAAGCCACTCTATTGCACAACTCTCCTTTGATTCTCCCTCTCATGTCGGGTCAAAGTTCCCACCCTCCCCGCCTCATGGGGATCAGGAGACCCAAGAGCATATCGTGCCTGGAGTCCAAATATCAGACCTAAAGGCCTCATCTGATCCCATCCCCTCAGGCAGAAGGTGGGGGCCCAGACCCTGAGGAGGCCCGGGATTGACCTAGGTCCCACGGCCAGTGAGCAGCGGTGCATCAGTTTGAGAGCCAGCTCAGGGAGGATGGGAAAAAGGGTGTCACTTGCAACCAGCTCCTTGCTGATCTGGACAGGCCAGCCATGTGGAAGGAACCCCTGGAATTCAGACAGACCGTCCTAGGAGAAATTTCCACCGTTCTGCAGCTCTAAGCTCCTCGGTTCTCTGAGTCTGTCTCCCCATCTGACAGTGGGGGACCCCTGCTCCCTCCTGATGAGGGACAGTGGATGCACTCAGGCACAGGGGAGCAGCTCCAGGCACAGCACTGGTACTCAGGGGATGCTGTAACCCAAGGACCAAATCCAAGGACTCAGAGGTCCTGGCCAGGAGAGGCCACCATGACGCCAAAAAGTCAGGCCCTTGGGAAAGAACTGGACCTGGACCAGCCCCTCCCTCTGTGGGAGGGAGTTAGTCCTCAAGGCTGAGTCCCCAGCCACACAGCCAGGAGAGCCTGGCAGCTGCCTGTCCCAGTAGCACCAAGAGAAGAGGATTTCAAGTAAATTAAAAACAAGCATGTGTGTTTCTCCTTTGCCCATCTGTGGCAGTTTCTCGAAGCACTCTTGGAGGGGGGAAGGAACAAGGCGGAAGTAGAATGGCTCTTGGAGAAGCTGGAAAAATTAGCAATTAGGAGGGAAAATTGTAATGAGAAAATGAGCCTTAATAAGGCAAACACAATACTGCAACGGCTTTTTTCTTGCTCTCTCGTGAAAACAAGCGGTGACTTCATGTCTGGGTTTCTCTGCTTTCCTGAGGCAGAGCCAACTGGGAAAGAGCTGGAGAAAAAAATGTCTCCATTGTCCCTAGACAGTGGTCCTGGCATCCAGGAAAGACACGGCCTGCTTAACTACGATGAGCAGGAGAATCTCACCTGCACCTTTTCTGCAACTCCTACTCTGCTCTTGGCATCACACACTGTATACACATACTCCATTAGTCAGGATAGGCTAGGTCCTGCTGCAGTAACAACCCAAACTCTCAATAACTTAACACACAAAATTTACATCTCAGTCACAATATATATATATCTGGAGGGTCCACCTTGCTACACTCTTGCATGGTTTTTCTGGATGTGGGGGATACAGTGAATCTTTCCACCTCTCACTGGCTCTTACAGTCTTTACCTGGAAGGGATGCTCATCACACTCATATTTCATTAGCCAAAGTAAGTCACAAAGTAAGTAAGCCAAAGTAAGGGACTCTCGTCACTTGTATTCATATTTCATTAGCCAAAGTAAGTCACCCGACTTCAAAGAGGCAGGGACCTGCATTCCTAATGTGCACCCCACGGAGGATGTGGAAAATCTGTGACCAGCCCGAATGACTACCACACACACATTGTGACTAACCCTCTCCAAGGTAGGCAGATAGTAGCTATTAATGCTACCGCCCTCACTTCACAGGCGAGAAGACTGAGCCTCAGAGAGCAGACATGACTAGTCCTTTCATTCATTTGAGCAACCATCCAGCCCTGATCACTTGCAATTTCATTCGAGAACTAAATAAGTCTCGACTTCTTGATATAATTTCCTACAATGCTTTCAACATTCTGCCAACACTTCTTGAGAACCAGCGCTGTGCCTGGCACTGAGGATACTGGAGTGAATAAAATACACACATGCTCTGCCTTCATGGAGCTCACGTTCTAGGGGGAGACACAGACAAAGAAGAAAGCAAGTGAATAAACAAGAAAATGGCATTATAGAGCCTGAGAAGGATGATGCTAGAACTGTGAAATGAGCACGCTGAATGAACGAGTACACTCGTGAGTAAATGAATGTTTTCCACCCTTAACCCTCAAGACCCAACTCAAGGGCCAGACAGGCAGCAGAGAGCAGGGCTTTGGAATCAGAAGCTGAGCTGCAGGTTCCAGCGTCACCATTTTCTAGAGATATGATCTTGGGTAAATTACTTAACCCTGCGGTCTTCAGTTTCCCCATCTTTATAAAGACATGAAATCTTACCACTGACGGCTTAGGAAGAGTTTATATAAGGTGTCCAGCACGGTAAATGTGCTCTAATTAGTTTCACCCACAGCACATAGATCAGGCAAACGGAAAGAGACCCCAGAAGTCATTCCCATGCAAAGAAAACTGTGAGCCCGAGACTGGGCTGGGGCTGGGCTCCGCTCCTGCCTGGGCCGGCTTTCCAGCCTGCAAAGGGACACTCATCACTTGGGTTGTTTGGGGTTTCCAGGCCCTCAGCTCTGATATCCCTGGGCCTAAGATTTAATATCTTTAAGGGCCAACAGACAGACACCCTTAATACAGAAACAGCTGCCTCTTTTATAAGTATTGATGCGGATCAATATCGCTGGGCCTTGCTGTAAATAACTTCAACAGTCTGTCTGTGGACACTGGAATTCATTAGTGGTGACATGACTGAAACCTGTACCCGGCCGGCTGCCACCGCACGGGCCTCTCGTCACCACCGAAGGCCTGGTCTGGGAACCTCTCAGCTCTCACCTGAGGGCGTTGGCACCACCTAGGAGTTCGGTTCCAGGGCACTGGCAGCGCTCCCAAGCTGCTAGGGTAGGCAAGGAACAGCGCCCACGAATCGCACTGCAGGAACACGCAAACACAGGGCGGAAGCCAGGCGCGGGCCAGCCCTGAGCATTGATAGCGCCCCCGTGAGAGGCTCTGATTGGCTCAAGTCGCCACACTCCTGTATGGGCAGTTCCTATTGGGCAGAGTTCACGCCTGCCACCACCCACCTGAGTCTGTCTTTGGCTCCTCCCCCAAGCCCTGGTCCAATCAGCTACGCAGGCGGGTATCTGGCACTGTGTGTGCAGGGGGTTCCTGCTTCAAGAGCCCGCAGCCCGGAGAGCTCGGTCACCTCGGCGGTTGCTGCCCCAAATAACACGGTCATCTTGGACGAGTCACTTCTTCTCTCATCTGCAGATTGGGTCCAGTGAAGTCCTCTAGTGGCCCTGCTCGTATTACCTTACACAGGAACTGGCTCCTGGCCAGTTCCTGCCACATCTGGGAGAGGTCAGTCCAGCTGCCACATGCAGGGGGCCTCGAGGACACGAGTGGAGGGGAGAGAAGGGGAAGGCGACCCCTGGAAGGCGGCCTGAAGCCCCCGCCCCTTATATACACAGCGTGCAGACGGCACCTGCAACACGTAGTCTGGCCCCTCCACGACCATTTCCTCTCCATCTAATTTTTCAAGCATCGGGCCAGCTAGCGAGGCACCGGCACCGTTCCTGCTGTGGACGGAAGGCCCCTCTCTGCCAAGGAGTTACAGGCGCAGCGCATTAATGCTCGGAGTAGCTGAGCGTTTCCGGCCCTCCCACGGCCAAGCCCATCCCTTCCAGCCCAGGAGGACCGGAGCGGGAGAAACAGCTGGCCTCCCTGTGCAGTGTGAGTTAATGGGAGTTGTAATTTCTCCAGCGCCTCTGTCTAGAAATGGGAGTGATGTGCATAATTTATGGGGGTCTGGGTCTGCGCAGCCGGGCTGGGCGCCGCGTGCTCACAATTGGACAGATGTGGGAGAAGGGAAAAGTTTCTGGAGGCGGCCTGCCCAGAGCTGCTGCCCTGGCCTGGCTCTTCAGCCCTGTGTAGGAATGTGAGTGCCTGGGGGCTGGAGAGAAGACCTAGAACTAGCAGTTATCCGAGCCCCAGTTTCCTGGGGCAGAGGATGAAGGGGGAACCCACCCATTCCATTACTGATGGTGGCTTTTATAGGTCTGAGTCACAGCCCAGCTGAGGGGGCATTTGAGCAGCCTTGGGAGTCCTCTCATTTGCCTTCCAGCCTGATTCCAAGCTAGGTATTTGTTTCTTTTCCAACCTCCCCCCCGCCCCGCAACCCCTCTAGAATATCAGCTCTATGAGGGCAGGAGTCTTTGTCTTGTTGACTGCTGTTGACTCAGCATCTAGAATAGGGCCTGGTCTGTAGTATGTACTCAAAAAATATTTGTTGAATGACTGAGTGAGCTCAGGATCTCAACAGGAATCAGGGAGATGGTGTGGTAGATTTGAAAGAGACAGATACGAGTTTGAATCCTAATTCTGCCGCTGATTTGCTGTGTGACCTTGAACAGTGTAAACCTCTTTTTAAAACTCTGTACCACTGTTTCCTCCTCTGAAAAATGGGGATAATGGGATTATTCCCTTGGGGCATCTAATGGGGGCATCTCAGGGTGGGAAGAGGGGCCAGTCAGGCAACAGGCAGGGCTGGCAGGGCGGTTCTGAGGCCCACCGCAGAGTCACCACAGGGCTCAGGAATCCATTCCACAGACCGACGCTTCCCAATTGGAGATTTTTTTTTCCCCAGAGGACATTGGGCAATGTCTGGAGACATTTTTCGTTGTCACACTGGAGGACTGCTGGCATCTAACGGATTGAGGCCAGGGATGCCGCTCAGCGCCCTACAGTGCACAGGACAGACCCCCCCAAAAAGGATTATCCAACCCAAATGTCAACAGTGCTGAGGTTGGGAAACCCAGGTCTAGACCCACGAGAGCATTCAGAGCCTCAGAGTCCCCATCTGTAAAATGGGAGGAGGACAAGGTCATCACAACACGGGCAGACTTCCACCGAGTCAGAGCCTTCCAAGTCCAGAGGGAGCCATGAACAACGGGGGCCCCCCTGGGAGAAGTGTGCTCCCCTGAGTACCTGAGGGAGCAGGGGGCTCCAGGGTCTCTCTCCACCCACGTAAATCTGCCCAGGAAGGTGAGAGCAGTGGCAGCCCTAATTGAGGCCAAGAAGCTGTGTCGAAAGTTCAAAGAACTTTCCAGGATTTCTTCCTTAATTGTATCTTTAAGGGCGCCTGCCTTCACTCCTGCCAGGTGCTCCATAAACCATGTTTTCAGAGACGGGGTCTGCCCCCGAAGGCTCAGCTCAGGAAGGGGCTGGTGAGCTCTGCACAGTGTGACTGGGAGCTCAGATTGCAAAACCACCCCCAAGGCTCCAGAACCGCCCGCCAGGACTCTAGGATTCTGGAACTGGATGCTGTGGCATTTTGACACTAGATCTACAATCAAGGACTCAAGAGGGCAAAGGCTTAGGAAGACGTGTGCCCTGATTCTGGAAGCATGGGTTCTAGTATTCGACCTCTTGCTTAGGGACCCCATTCACACTGACCTCATGGGAACCCAAACATCACAGAGAACCAGGGTGTCGAGCTGCACCCCACAGACCTGCAAGGCCTGTACTTGCCCAACCTCAAGACCAAAGAAAAAGCCCGTCAGCAACAGGGACATGGGTGGTTTAACGCATGGGGGATCTTACACATCTGAATCAAGGTCCTGGGGCAGCGCCCCACGATGTGTGGCAGACCGCGGGCAGGACGTGGTGGCAGTCTTGGCTCCTGGGGGGAGGAGAAAGTTACCAGTTATAGAGGAAGCTGATGTCAGGTTGGCTCATTGGTTATCAGGGAAACTGTCAGAGTGGCACGCCCCTCACCACCCCTTTGATAAGCTATCCTGGTGGAGATGTTCTCATCTAAAGATTAGAGCAGTCACTAGCTGGGGCAGAGGCAAGAACATAGGAAGGTCAGTCATGTGAGTAGGGTATAGGGGAAGCAGGCGCTGGTCAAGCAGGGGATGTACAGCCAGCAAGAGCACAGCCATCTTGGGCAGCCTGATCACACACAGGGTTTTCAACCTGATGGTTTGGCATGTTTGCAGTCACGAGGCTGACACGGTGCTGAAACCACACGGCGTCCTGAGTTCCAGGTTTTCCTGCTGGAGGTCAGCTCCCCGCAGGGACTGAGGGAAGAGTGTCCAAGACCCTGAAAGTTCTGCACGGCCCCGACACACTGGGCCAGCTCCCCCGGGAGTGGATTCTGTGGGGCTCCCACCAGCGGGGACACAGCTGAGCCGGTTCGTCCAGAAGTCTGGTTGGAAAGAGCCCAGGTGCCCAGTAATACATTCCCCCCAAATGGGGACACCCATCAGGTGACAGAGGCAGCCCACGTCTCCACCTGGGTCAGGCTGGGACGACAGCCACATCTGTCCCAGCAACAAGGCGCAGGGTGCTTCTCAGAGCCTGGCAGCTTCCCCAGCCCACAGAGGCCTTTTGAGAGACAGCCGCTCAGCCAGCCCCGACAGGCTCAGTGCCTCTGTCCAACAGCCTGAATATTCCATGCGCTTGAATAATGCAGGCCGCCACACCACAGCAAATTAACTGGGGCTGCTAGAGAACTGCAGAGGGAAAGGGTGGTGGGATGGGTCCCGATTTTTTATTCCAGCCCGTGGCTGTTTTGAACTGCAAGAGGTCCTTGCGCAGCTAAGGATGAGGCCTGACACATGGGGCGGGGGTGGGGACAGAGGCATGGAGGGGCACCGTACCACTCCCAACCTCTGTGGTGTTTGAGGCGTCAGTGAGTTGGAAGGAAAACAGGGGTGGAGCTGGGTTAATCCAGTCTCAGATCCCGGCTCCACGACTTACTAGCCGTGGGCCCCTACCCAAGTCAGGTGACCTCGCTGAGCCTCAGTTTCCAAATCTGTGAATGGGAGGTGTTGCCTTGGAGCATTAAGTGAGGCTCCATGGGGAAGAGAAAGTGCCAACTGGAGATTTCAACGTGCATGAATTCTCCCCACCCTGGACCTCCTCCATCACCAACGTCATCACCGTCACCCTCATCCTCACTATGACAGTCTGCATCCACAAGCCAGGACAGCAGGAGCTGCCTTCCTGCCTCGCTTTCCCCATGCCCAGTGTGCTGTGGAATTTTCCTGACTGCTTCGGAGAATGCGTTTGGCCAAGAAATTTGGGGGCTGGAAAGGAGGACCCTACAGAAGACAGTTAAAATGTCTAACCCCGGAAGGCGACAGAAAAAATGAAGACAGGGACTTCCCTGGTGGCGCAGTGGTTAAGAATCCACCTGCCAATGCAGGGGACAGGGGTTCGAGCCCTGGTCTGGGAAGATCCCACGGAGCGGCTAAGCCTGTGCGCCACAACTACTGAGCCTGCGCTCTAGAGCCCGCGAGCCACAACTACTGAGCCCATGTGCCACAACTACTGAAGCCCGTGCACCCAGAGCCCCATGCTCTGCAACAAGAGAAGCCACCGCAATGAGAAGCCCGCGCACCACAACAAAGAGTAGCCCCCGCTCACCACAACTAGAGAAAGCCTGCGCACAGCAACGAAGACCCAACACAGCCAAGGTAAGTTAATTAATTAATTTAAAAAATGAAGACAGCCTCCAAACCCTGAAGCCCAGCTCTCTTGTAAAAAGAAAAAAAAAAAAAATTGTTTTTAAAATGCAAAAAAAAAGAGTATGTGTCCCTTATAACAATTCAAACAATAAAAGCATATTTAATAGCCTGTCCTACTCCAGTCCAATCCCATAAGATAACCAATGTTAACAGAATGAATTAATACAAATTAACCTCTGTTTCCATTGTTACTCTATGTAACGGTTCCCTAGGGCTGCCATAACAAAGTACCACAAACTGAGTGGCTTAAACAGCAGAAAATTATTATCTCACAACAATCTAATGTCACTAGAAATTTGAAATCGAGGTATCTGCAGGGCCACGCCCCCCTCTAAAGGTGCCAGGGAAGGATTCGTTCCAGTCCTCTCTCTTATCCTCTGGTAATTCATTGGCTTGTAACAGTGTAACCCCAATCTTCACTTGGTATTCTCCCTGTCTGTGCATGTCTATGTCCAAATTTCCCCTTTTTATTTGTTTTAAATTTCATTAGACTTTATTTTTTTAGAGCAGTTTTAGGTTCACACCAACACTGAGCAGAAGGTACAGAGATTTCCCATCTACTCTGTAAATACACATCCTCCTCCACGTTACCATCCCCCAGCAGAATGGGACATTTGTTACCAATTGAACTTACATCGACACATCATTTTTACTCAAAGTCCACGATTTACATTAAAGTTCACTTTTGGTGTTGTTCCCCTTTTTATTTTATAAGGATTCCAGTCATATTGGATTAGCGGCCCACCCTGCTCCAGTATGACATCTTAACTGATTACATCTGCAACAACCTTATTTCCAAACAAGGTCTCATTCTGAGGTGCTCCGAGTTAAGACTTAAATGTATGAATGGCGGGTGGGGGGTGGGAGGGGGGATGGGGCAGGGGGCAGGGTCACAGTTCGATTCATAACACTCTGCAACTTTCTTTTTTTACTTAAGCACTAATAAAAATCTTTCCAGGTCATTGTTCCAACTTACTCTTTTTTTTTTATTTTAAACTATTTTTTTAAGTCTTTATTGAATTTGTTACAATATTGCTTCTGTTTTATGTTTTAGCTTTTTGGCTGCGAGGCATGTGGGATCTTAGCTCCCCGACCAGGGATCGAACCTGCACCCACTGCACTGGAAGGGTGAATTCTTAACCACTGGACCGCCTGGGAAGTCCCCATTCCAACTTATTCTTTAAAAAACACACACACAGCAACACAGCTTTATTGAGACATAATTCACATACCATACGATTGACCCATTTAAGGCATATAATTCAACAGGTTTTCGTATATTCACAGATAGGCATAATCATCCTCACAGTTAATTTTAGAACATTTTCATCACCTCAGAAGGAAACCCCATACCATTTAGCTATGGTTCACCCCCTTACAATTCACCCCTTTATTCCCCCATCCTTCCCAGCCCTAAACAATCTACTTTTTGTGTCTACAGATGTTCCTATTCTGGGCAGTTTATATAAATGGAATCATATACTCTTAACTGGCTTCTTTTACTTAGCATAATATTTTCAAGGTTCATCCATGTCATAGCAATTGTCAGTACTTCCTTCCTTTTTGTGGCCAAATAATATTCCATTGTGTGGACATACCATATTTTGTTATCCATTCAACAGTTGATAGACGTTTGGGTTGTTTCCACCTTTTGGCTATTATGAATAATGATGCAATAAACATCGTGTAGATAAACATCTTAGTGCAAGTTTTTGTATGGACTTACATTTTCATTCTTCTTGGCCGTATATCTAGGAGTAGCATCACTGAGTCACATGGTAACTCTATGTTTAATCATTTAAAGAACCGCCAGACTGTTCTTAAACATGGCTACAGCATTTTACATTCCCAACAGCTATGTATGACGGTTCCAGTTTCTCTGTATCTTCATCACTTGCTATTATCTGACTTTAATCTAGCCATCCTAGTGGGTGTGAAATGGTATCTCATGGTAGTTTGATTTGCATTTCCCCAGTGATGAACGATGTTGAGCATCTTTTCAGCTGCTTATTGGCTATTTGCATATTTTCTTTGGAGAAATGTCTATTCAAGTGATTGGCCCATTTGTAAATTGGATTCTTTGTCTTTTATTTTTGAGTTATATGATACCTTTATCTATTCTAGATATAGATCCCTTTCAGATAAATGATCTGAAGATATTTTCTCCCATTCTGTAGTGGGTTGTCTTCTCACTTTATTGATAATGTTCTTTGAAGCACAAAAATTTTCAGTTTTGAGGAAGTCCAACTGAACTGTTCTTTCCTTTGTTGGTCATGCTTTTGGTGTCATATCTAAGAATCCACTGACAAAACTGAGATCATTAAGATTTACCCTTGTATTTTCTGCTAAGAGTTTTATAAGCTTCGGTTTGGGTTAGTTTCGTTCATTGAGACATTTTGAGTTAATTTTTTTGTATGGTGTAAGGTCAACCTTATGCTTTTGCATGTGACTGTCTAGTTGTCCCAGCACCACTCGTTGAAAAGACTGTTCTTTCCCCCGTTGAATGATCTTGGCACCATTTTGGGTCTTTTACCATTTCTGTAAAAAAAAGAAAAAAAATCAGTTCATCATGGATAAAGAAGATGTAGTATATATATACAATGGAATACTACTCGGCCATAAAAAAGAATGAAATTTTGCCATTTACAGCAGCATGGATGGACTTGGAGGGCATTATGCTAAGTGAAATAAGTCAGACAGAGAAAGACAAATACTGTATGATATCACTTATATGTGGAATCTAAAAACTACAACTAGTGAATATAACAAAAATGAAGCAGACTCACAATATAGAGAACAAACTGGTGGGTACCAGTGGGGAGAGCGAAGGAGAGAGGGACAGTATAGGGGTGGGGGAGTGGGAGGTACAAATAAGCTACAAGGATATATCGTACAACATGGGGAACATAGCCAATATTTTATAATAACTATAGATGGAGTGTAACCTTTAAAAATTGTGAATCACTGTATTGTACACCTGTATATTACATAATATTGTACATCAACTGTACTTTAATTTTAAAAGTTTTAATCAATTTACCATAGACACAGGGGGTTATTTCTAGATTCTCAATTCTATTCCACTGATCTATATGTCTATCCTCATGCCCATACCACACAGTCTTCGTTGCACTTGCTTTGTACTAAGTTTTGAAATCAGAACTGTGAGTCCTCCAACTTTGTTTCCCTTTTTGCACAATTGTTTTAGCCATTCTGGGTCCCTTGCAATTTCATATGAATTTTAGAATCATCTTGGTAATTTCTACAAAGAAGTCAACTGGGGTTCTGATAAGGATTGCATTTAATCTATAGATAATTTAGAGATAGAGCCATCTTAACAATACTAAGTCTTACAATCTGTGAATGTGGGATGTTTCTCCACTTATTTACACCTTCTTTAAATTCTTTCAACCATGTTTTGTAGTTTCAGAGGGTAAGTTTTGTGCTACTTTTGTTGAGTTTATTCCTAGGTATTTTATTCTTCTGATGCTATCATACATAGACTATTCCTAATGTTTTTCAGATATTTCAAAAATAGTGTTCCTGCCATTGCGAATGTGGTGGGTTTTCCATTTTTGTTTGTTGCTAGTGTAAAGAAAGGCTATTTTGTTGTTGCTTACTTACCTGGTATCCAGCCACCTTACCCTTTTCTTGTTGTTGAATTGCTTGAATTTTATATATACATAATTTATAACCTGCAAATAAAGGCAATTGTGTCACTTCTTTTTACATATTAGGATCATCTTTGTTCATTTTCTAGAACAGTGCATTAGCTAGGACAGTGTCGAATAATAGTGGTGGTAACAGGCATCCTCTCTTAGTCCTAATTGTAATGACAGTGGCTTTAGAATTTCTGTTTGCTTCTCAGTTTGGGAAAAGGTCTTTACATGTTTAAGTAGTTTTCTTATATTGCATCTTACTTAGGAGAGCGTAGTAGTTAAAAGTGTGTATTCTGGAGTCAGAGAGTGTAGGTCTGAATCATAAGTTACGTACTAGATTTGTAACCTTAAAGAACTTACCCAACCTCTCTGTGTCCTCAGCTATAAAGTGGGGATAATAACAGTTCTGACTTTATGTGCTTGTTATAATGATTCATTATTCTTCTGTCTTCTGATTTCCAGGATGGGAAATGAGAACTTTGATTTTGGTCTAGATTCTCTTAGTAACTTAACTGTTTTCCTCTGCCTGGAATTTTGAGAGCTTTAAAAAGTTTCCCCTAGAATTTAGGAATTTCAGCAGACTAATCCTGCC
This sequence comes from Grampus griseus, assembly GCF_964374135.1. NCBI lineage: Eukaryota > Metazoa > Chordata > Mammalia > Artiodactyla > Delphinidae > Grampus > Grampus griseus. The sequence continues at coordinate 5,692,908 of NC_139018.1, read as the reverse complement.
TGAAACTTGGTGTGCCCTTTTGATCTGAAAATGTTTGAGAGTCTATTGAGGGGGGGAAAAAAAAGGCAGTGACCTCAGACTTCTATACCTGGTCATGATCATTCATATCATTGATATACGAGTGCCACATTTTTTAAGATTTTACATTCTAGCCAATGACAGTATCAATTATTGACCAGTATTTGGAACATTGGGAACTTTGCTGGTGGGAGTCAAAATGACCAAAGCCACTTTTACATTATGCAATAAAGTTGAAGAAAAGAACGCCCCATGACCCAGCAGTTCTACCCCAGGGTCTATACCTCAGAGAATTCTGACCCATGAGCACCATGAGACTGGCCTTGTAGAAGCAGCACTGTCATGAGAGCAAAACAAAGCAAAAACAAAAACAAACATCTGGAAACCACCCACATTTCATCAGCAGAAGAATGAATCCATACATTGTGGTCTCTTCATAGGGCGGAATGCTACACAGGGGCGAAAAAGAATAAACTGCTGTGCGCATAGTGTATATCATCTCAGTACCATCATGTGGAGGAAAAAAAGCAGAGGGTAGAAAGATACACACAAAAGGACTCAATTACGTGAAGATCAAAAACATGCAAAACTAAACAGTGTCACGTTTAGGGCCACATACACACAGAACAATAAAGCACAACAGGAGAATGATAAATGGATAGAAATCAAGGCACGTGATTGCTCTGAGGGAAGGTGGGCAGGGGGCGGGACCTGGGAGAGTGCACAGAGGACCTTGGAGTCGACGTCCAGTCTTGTTTCTTACACTGGGTGCCGGGCACCCCAGGTCTCCTGTGTAGTTGCTCTTTATACCTCACGCATTTTCACAGATGCTCTTTTGTGAGTCCTGCTATCGAACTAAGCACACATTTCACAGAGAATGGGGTTTAGGAGGAGCCTGGGGTCTGCTGTGAAAGGGAATAGAGACAGGAGGAGGTGGCTGGAGAGACACGTGGGGTCAGGGTGGCGGTGTCCCCGGGGTGGGGTTGGTAAGAATGGTCCGCCAGGTACATTGTTTGTATAGAATTTAAAACATAATAAAACTGACTGAAAGTCAGTCTGCTTTTTATTATCACCATGTGTCTGCAATTCTATACAATGTCAGTGATAAATAACCGGCCCTGAAAAAAAAACCTCCTCCTGGTCTGACTCGTAAACAATAGCTGCAGTTACTGTTGAGTTTTAATGATTTTTAAAGTTTTGGGGGTTTTTTTGTTTGTTTTTTTGCGGTACGCGGGCCTCTCACTGCTGTGGCCTCTCCCGCTGCGGAGCACAGGCTCCGGACGCGCAGGCTCAGCGGCCATGGCTCACGGGCCCAGCCGCTCCGCGGCACGTGGGATCTTCCCGGACCGGGGCACGAACCTGTGTCCCCTGCATCGGCAGGCGGACTCTCAACCACTGCGCCACCTGGGAAGCCCTAAAACATTTCTATGACTTACTTTTAATAAACATTGAGAGCTACATGGAAATAAATTCCATCGGCCCTTGAAACATGCAGCTACCCCCAGGCTGCCCAAATGGTCTTCTCCTGGTCCCATCCCCAGGGACAGGATACACCCCCAGGCCTCCTACCTGCAGCCCCAGTCGTCCACCTGGCACTTGCCCTGGGCACCCCTCTGTATGGCACAGTACACCCAAGCAGACCTTGACATGACCTCATGCTGAGGGGCCTCATCGCCAGCTGCCCTTCCCCTCAACTCAGGCCACTCCGTTCCCCCCAATTCCTGCCCACACTACTGTCATCTCCCTGCACTGCCCCATTCCCAGCGCTGCCGGGAAAACCGACCCATCCTGCAGAGCTGACCTTAGAGGCTGTCCTCTCCAGACAGCAGCCAGTGGCTCTTTCCTCTGGATCCCACACCCTACTCCACAGGCAGGAGTTTGTTGCCTGGCCCCCGGGTCACCCTCACCCCTACCCCTGGCACCTGGACACCCCCGGCAGGTGCTCAGTGAGCATTTGATGATGGTGAGTGATGTTGGGATCAGTCCTTCTGGGCCAGAATTCTGTATCCCAGGGAGGTCCCCACAGACCCTCTGGAGGGGGCCCTGGTGGCCCTGCATGACCCAAGCCACACACTAGGCACTGGGACCCCAGGGCCAGAGCTAGCCTCGGTGGGCCAGAGAGCCCGTTCGTGACTGTGCACATTCTCTGGGCCGTATCACAACGCTAAGGATTAATATTTTTGCTCCATTTTAATCCCCCCAATAGATCCATAAATTCAACACAATTCCAATCAAAACCTGATCAAGATTTTAATGGGATTTGACAAGCTGATTCTAATATTCAGATGGAAGAGTAAATGTTCAAGACTAGCCAAGATAGCTTGAAAAAAGGAAAAACAAAGAGGGGAATTTTGCCTGACAAGATGTCAAAGTATATTATAAAGTAATTTTAATAAATATAATATGATATTAGCACATGAATAGATAAATAGATCCTTGGAACAAAACTAGAAGATCAAAAAAACAGACCCATGTGTATACTGGAATTTAGGATATGAAGAAAAGTGGCATTTCAAATCAGTGGGGAAAAGGTGGATTAGTCAATAAATATTGGAACAATTTAAAATTAAATTTCCTCTTCATGCCGTTAACCAAAATTAATGGAATAAAGATATAATTTTTTTAAACCCTGCAAGAATAACAGAAGAAAAAAATACATAAAATGTATTTATGACCTTGAGGAACCTTAAACAAGATTTAAAGAAAAGCGAGATTCATAAATTTCACTACGGAATTTAAAGGTCTGTATGAAGAAAGATAATGTAAAGTTAAAAGAGGAGTGGCAGATAAGGAGAAAATATTTACAGCATATATAACAAACTAAGGATTAGTATTCAAAATATACAAAGAATTCCTTTAGTAAGAAAATAGGAAAAGGATATGAGTGGATAAGATGCAGAACAGACATTGTAAAGGGTTAAGACAGATGCTCAACTTATTAGTAAAAAGAGGGAATGCAAATTAATTTGACATTTTTTTCCCATTAGTTTGGCAAACATTTAAATGTGTCAACATCGAGTGTAGGGAGGTAGGTCCTCTCATACACTGCTGGTGAGGTTACAAATGGATAACGTCACTTTGGAGACTAATATGGCAATATCTGTTAAAATTTCCTATGCAGCCTGCCTGCCTTCTTTTCTTCTTCAATATTCAGACCAAAAGCCATTAGACAAAGCTGGGCAGGGTGGGTGTCCACACCAGAGGGAGGAAGGGTATAGCAGCCCAGCATGGGTGTCGAGACTGAATGGGTCCAAGGGGGCAAGATTTGCCATGTTGAGGGCCAGTGATGTGGGGAATCAAAGGCCCCACGGGGATGAGAGGGTGTCGGGGCGGGTGAGCACAAGGTATCAGAGCCAAAGCAGGGAGAAACGTAAGGAGGGTCCCTGTACACGAGGGTGATGGTGGTGGGGTGTGGGAGCCCGGGCAGAGTTAGGGGGCATCCAAGGGAGATGGTGGTGGCAATGGGAGATTGATCACCTACTGGAGGATTGATCCCATAAGCAATTATTTTGAGGATAATGGGACCCTGGAGTCTCACTGTTGGGGAAGGGAGCTACAAACTTGGAAGGTAGAAAACCAGGATGAACTCTGGTGTTGGAATGGAATTGGAGGTATGAATTATATAGAGAGATAGAGGAATGTAGAGGTAAATGAGTGTGTAAACATGTGTGTGTTTAGCTCTGTCCACTGAGAGAGCCTGGCAGCCGACACCCCCAATAGTAATGAGCACACATCCTGTCCAGATCTGGGCTGCTAACACCACACTCCACTAAACAGGAACGGGGCATGAGCCATCGATCCGGGGCCGGGGCAGGGAAAGAACAAGATACGTCTGGAATATCTTGTGACAGAAGGTAAGGAGGTGCTCAAAGGATGTTGAGGACCAGGGCCAGCTTGAAAGGCTAACCCACTGGCCAAATCAGGACCAAGTTCAATATCAAAATAAATAATGGTAAAAAATATAAATGATAATAATGACAGTAATAGAAGAGGAAAGGGCTATTTACATATCATACACATACAAATGTAATACCCCTGCATACACACACACACACACACACACACACACACACACGCACAACACACACAGGAGATAATTAATTACTGAGAAAGTAACTCCACAGTTGGTAAATATGGCAGAAACGACCACAGTCAAATGAATAAAGTCACCCTAGCTGGCTCTGGGACAAATGGAAATCCTGTCCCACATCCTAGGATGCAGGGAGCGGAACGCGGCATCGCTTCCGTAGGGTTCCTGAGAAGGTGCGGAGCCTGAATCCACGCGTGACAAACCCCAGCTGAGGGGCATTCTAGGAAAGAGCAGGCCTGGGTCCTCGGAAGAGTCAGGGCTGGGAAAGTGAAGGAACTCTCAGATGAAGACAATTAAAGTGGTGCGACAACTAAACGTGAGGCGTGATCTGGGATCCTTTCACTATAAAAGACGTTCTGGGACCTCTGGTGAAGCTTAGACGGGGTCTGAGCATCGGGTGGTCGTAATGCATCAGCGTCAATTTCCTGCCTTGGTGGTTGTACGGTGATTAGGTGGAGAATGTCCTTGTTTGTAGGAAATACATGCCAAGGATTTTTGCTTTGATTTGTTGCGTTTTTGCAGGAAGTGGGGCTGGTGTTTGATAGCGCATTGCGTGGGCACCTTCAAATAGTGTTCAGGAAAAGAAAGTTCTCTACGCTACCCTTGCTCTACCCGAGCCTTTGTGGGTGTAGCTGAGGGAAGAGCCTTCACTGCACTTTGACCTCCAGAAGGGGTGGCTGGGTCTGTCTCAATCACCAGTGAGGTGCTGGCGTGTAGTAGGCACTTTATAGGGGGTCTTTAAAGGGGGAGTTTGGGAATCACAAAGCTAACCTGCTTATCGGAGAAGGGTTGCTCCTAGGACCGTGTTCATCTCTTGATTCCTTGAAGAATAGGTTGGCTGGGCTTCCCTGGTGGCGCAGTGGTTGAGAGTCTGCCTGCCGATGCAGAGGACATGGGCTCGAGCCCTGGTCTGGGAAGATCCCACATGCCACAGAGCAACTGGGCCCGTGAGCCACAACTACTGAGCCTGTGCGTCTGGAGCCTGTGCTCTGCAACAAGAGAGGCCGCGACAGTGAGAGGCCCGCGTACCGCGATGAAGAGTGGTCCCCGCTCGCCACAACGAGAGAAAGCCCTCGCACAGAAATGAAGACCCAGCACAGCCAAAAATAAATAAATAAAAAAGCCAAGCCTTTGAAGCCCTTTAAAAAAAAAAAAAAAGAATAGGTTGGCTTTGTGATTTGGGCCAAAATCCTGTAACTCAGCTTCAATTTTCTTGTTGGCAAAATGGAAATAGTAATAAAGGAATTGGACTGGACAGTCTGTTGCAGGTATGTGGAGAGAATCTGAGGTCCCAGTGACTGTCAGGCAGTCCGGCACCCCAAACTGGGCCCCTGGACCACACCCTTCCTACCCTTCAGAGCCCTGGTCCATGCTGGCTCTTGTTTCCCAGGGCCCTGTGATCAGCCAGCCCCTGAGTTGGATGCCTGTGGACCAGGATAAATTGGACATGGGCCTGCCTTCAGTCTGGTGGGTGTGGCAGGCACATAAACAATCATAACACAATGGGGCGCATGCCTTGGGGACCCCTGGGGAAGAACGAGAGACCAACAGCCACCCTGGATTTGAAGAGCAAAACCACCAGACTCGGCCCATCCATCCAGGTCATCCTGGCGCCTAGCACAGCGCCAGGTGCGTGGGGACGGGCATAAGCCTCAGTCACAGAGTCTGTGCTCTGTGCTAAGCAGCCCACATAAAGTATTTGATGTAATCCATAAAACAGCCGTATGAAATAGGTGCCACTGCTGCCCCATTTTATAGATGGAGAAGTTGAGGCAGGGGGTTAGCTCACTTGCCCAGGCAGCTATGAAGTGAACAGACAATCCTGTTCTCCCATATCATTTCCCAGCGAACGGACGCATAGAGCAGCACACGTGCCAGGGAAGTCCTCGACGGGGTGATGCTGTCCTCCTCGAGGGAGACGGTCCTCGCCGGGCCGCTGGAGGTGCCAGCATCCGTGCAACCAAGAAGGCTCTGATGAACACCTCGGTTATCCCAGGAGGACTTACATTTTCTTTTATTAAAAATGTCACAGGAAGTCCACTCAAACGTTTGAAGCCACTGCTAAGCGTGCACACGTTTCACATTAATTAAAGCGAAAGATGACAGCCTCCAGGAAAAGGAGTAATTTTCTTCTCTCGGAGAAACGACCTTTCAGGAGAGCTTGTTCTTCAGTTCCGGCTGGTCATTACCAGAAATCACTGAGTATTTTCAATAAAGCTGAGATGACCAGCTCTGTTTGCAGCGTTCCTCCTCCTGATAAGAGAAGGGGCTTCCTTCCCAGGGCGTCCCTCACCCTCGGCCAAGCCATGAATGATGTCCTTGGTGAACAAAGAATGAACCCTGCTTGGAATGCAGCTCTCTGCCCCCATCCCCTCCCCGGGGGCCCCTGCAGCCACCAGGGGACAAGTTCTCAGCTGCCCAGCGATGTGACCTCCTGCTTCCTGTGGTCTTGCCGTCCACCTCGTCTCAGTCCCCCAGCCATGGCCACAACCTGACCTTCGTCACCCCTCCAAACAGCAGCCCCAGCTTGCCCCCTCTGGCCACCCCCTCCTGCCCTCCAGCGCCCCCCCTCTGCACCCTCACTCCGCAGCTCTGGGGCTCAGGAGACCCTGTCCCTTCATCAGCCTCACCTCTCAGGTGCCCACCTGTCTTCTCACCCAACCGTGCGCCTCACCACCTTGTCCCTTTGCCTCCGAACCCCAAACCGCAGCAGGGGTTTTGCCAAATGGGTTAGACTTCATGCTTCATGCCTGCGCCAAAGCGGTCAGCGATGGCTGGAGAAAAGCACGCCTCTGTGCCGGAGGGTCCTCTTGGAGGCCGTGCCTGGTGGGCTGGCTCCGACCCCCGCAGAACTACCTTTCCTCACCTTCTCATCGTTCCCCAGATGCTCACTCCTGCTGCCCGCACCCCTAAAGAGAGTCTGTCTGTCTGGGTAATCACTGCCTTTGTCTCCTCTCCCCCACCTCCCCCAGGTGTGCCCACACTCTGCCTGCCCCATCCACCACGGAGCTTCCCCATGGGCAAATCCAGTGGTCGCTCACCTGGCAGAGGGGCTGCCGGTGTTCCCCATAGCTGACAGCTTTTCCTGGGACGCCCCTCTTCTCTGCCTGCGGCCACTGCAGGGTAGACTGGGCCCAAGGCGCCAGCTTCTGGGCCCCAGGATCCCGCACCAGGACTGTACACAGGTGCAGATGATACTTTCTGAGAGAATGAAGGTCCCAGCGGACATTCAGGAAACTCAAGAGCCCTGTCCCCGCAAAGCCAACCTGGCTGGAGCCCCGTGGATGCAGGAGCCTAGGCCGGCCCCCTGGGGCCTGCTCGCTTCCCCACCCACATGAGACAGCAGAGCAGGGGCAGGATACTCAGCCGTGAGCCCGCGCCATCCATCACCCCACCTCTCCAGGCGGATGCAGCCTGGACCAAGTACCGTTTTGTTCCTAAGTCTGCAAAACCAGGACAAGGGCAGGCACGGTCTCAGGCCTTTCCCACGCCTCCACACGTCTGTCAGCAGCTCCACCTCTGGGTGCTGTCAGCCATCTCCCTCCAGCTGGCTGGGCCGCCAGCGGGCACCTTGAATGCAATTTGGCAAAAATCAGACTCCTGGCCCCCCGCCCCTCCGCTCTGTGTCCTTCTCACCCCAGTAAATGGCTTCCACCCACCCACCCAGTGGCTTGGCTGGAACCAGGTACCAACCCCCCCTCCCTGCTTTCTCTCCCAGCCAGTTCCTCATCTTGTCACCCCACTCGACTCGCCCCCCTTGCGCCGGCCATGATGGCCTTTCTGTGCCTTAAACCACACACACACACCCCCCAGGCTCCTTCCCACCCCAGGGAACTTGCTGCAGCCCCTTGTGAGTCACGCCGCCCGAGAGGCCTTCCCCGACCGCCCAGTAAAGAGCCTTCCCTCCTCAGCCACCTGCCCACCTACCAACCTGCTTTCCTTTCTTGTAGGTACTTGCCAGCCTCTGGAATCATCTTAGCTACGCCCTGGAGTGTTGTAAGATTCTCCCTCCGGAATGGGAGCCCCCCGAGGGCCCAGGCCCTCTCCTCCCTCCCCTGATGCGGGACCCACATGGTCCAGGAGCCCCGAAAGCTGGGAGCTTAACTTGGCTGGAGACTTAAGTCCTGTATTCCTGTCCCAGCTCACCTCTCTGACCTGGTTTCCTCATCCACAAGATGGACAAACCCCTGCACCCGCCTATCTCGGGCCCATGGTGAAGGTCAGATGGGATTGCAAGTCGCCCCTGGATGAGAGGGTGTGAAGGTTCCCCACGTGGACAGGCCTCACACCCGGCTCGCCTCCCGCTGAGAGGTTCACTGAAAGCCGAGAAGTGCCCAGTTGACGCCCACATCGTGCTCCACGGGCCTGTTTATTTCTTGAAACCTTCGTGCGTCTGTCCCATTGTTGGAGGGCCTTCACCGGTCCCCAGGCTACCTGGGCACACCATTCACTTCAGTCCTGTGGACTCAGACTAATAAGTGCTGAGCCTCTTCACTGCGATGGGGAGGAAGCTGCTTTTGAATTGCGGATTTCTTTTTGCAAGATAAATAGCTGGTGGAAAAGTAATACCACATAACAGAATACAGTCAAGGAAGGGAGTGTTTTAATATAGCTAGATACAGCGTGTGGGTGGTAAAAAAAAGTAGCTTCGTTTTTAAAAAATATTCATTTATTTATCTATCTTTGGCTGCGTCAGGCCTTAGTTGCAGCACGCGGGCTTCTCTGTGGTTGTGGCACGCTCGGGCTCAGTTGCCCCACGGAATGTGGGATCCTAATTCCCCAACCAGAGATCGAACCCGCATCCGCTGCATTGCAAGGTGGATTCTTAACCACTGGACCACCAGGGAAGTCCTGCTTGGTTTGTTTTTAAATAAGAGAAAAGAGAGGTAAGAAGTTTCACCCTTGCAGTAGAACCTCCGGGGCCCACACAGGAGATGCACAGCCCTGGAAGGAATTCTGCAGGCTGGTGACAGCGTGGTCGGAAGAGGCTGGGACCAGAGTCCAAAGGCCGAGTTCAAGTCTCATCTTCCCCTCCCATCAGGTGGGAGGGAATGCGTTTGGCCTCTGAGGCCTCAGTTTTCCTCCTCCAGAAAATGGGGGTAAAAAAATCCACCTTCCTCCGGGGCGCGGACATTTAGTGACATCCTTCAGGGGCTCAGGGGTGGAGGGATCCTGGCAGTTTGGTGGAGAAATAAGACGTGCTTTCAAGTCTCAAGGATTCAGGGAGGCAGTGGGAGCACCGTTATGTCTTTACACCTCACTGGAAGAAATGAGCGTCCTCAGGGCTGGCACTGGAGTATGTGTGACCCGGGGTTTAGAAATAGGGACGTCTCAAAGCTGAATTCGAAGAGCCTTTGACCTTGAGGCGCTCACAGTTTAGTGGTGGAGGTGGACATAGAAACAAATCATCAAAGTCCCGCTGAGAAGGCCAAGGGGAGAGGCAGCAGGAAGGACCTCCCGCTTTGGCGAGTTGCCGTCCACGCTATGTCCTGCAGGAAAAGGGTCTCCCTTGCTTCTGGGATATTTCCATTTGAGGTCGGAAGGGCTCTCCTAAGCTGCCCGAGGCTTTGAGCCGAGGGCAGGCTGCTCAGTGGGCAGCCCCACTCGGCCTCTCCCTGGCTGTGCCCTGGGTGGGTCACGGTCCTCTCTGCGCCCAGTTCCTTGTCTGGAAAAAGGCGGTAATCACAGCCTGTAGTGTCGATGTGGGTGCGAGGGCACAGGCTCTGCAGCCAGCCTGCCCGGGTCCCAGTCACACGTGCATGCACACACACTCACACAGATGCACACACACACACACACACACACTCTACTATGCAGGCACACGTGTGCACTAACCTCGCCGGGCCTCAGCTTCCTAGGCTGTCAAGAGAGGTGGCCCCGGAGCCTCAGAGGGGGCGGCGTTTGGCACATGGGAAGCACACAGTGTATGGGCAGCACATGGTGACCCATCCCGTTACTTCTTCCTCCTGTCGCTGCCAGTCACCCCTGGGGCGGGGGGGGGTGGTCGGTGGGGGGACTCAGGCGGCCTCAGAGGGAGACCATAATCCAGCCCCCGTGCAACACCCAGGTCCTGGTGATAGTGGGGGGCAGGCTTGGCGCCCCAGGCGAGGATTCAGGTCCACGAGGTGGGGGAGGGCACAGGTGGGCAGCGGGCGTGCAGAGCCAGGAAAGGAGGAGTTTGTCAGGCAGATGGTGTCGGGAAGGGCATTCCAGGTTGCTACAGGCCAGGGGAGGCAGGGCCGGGGCCTTGGAGGAAGCCATCGGTGACGTGGCAAGGTGACCCTCCCTCCCTGGCTGGCTGGGAACCGTGCGCTAGCACCTGGAGAGCCCCGCGGACAGATCAGTGCTCTGTGCACGTGGTCCCCTTCCCCTGGAGATGAGCACCCGTGTGTGCTGCTACTGGCTGAGCTTAATTGCCTGAAAAACCCTGTCCTTTATCCTCTGTTTGGGCTACCAGTCTCTCAGCATTTCATTTCAAAAACAAAAAAGCACCACTTGGACCCTCACGTGCTGCTGCAGATTTGTCTGCAGTTCTTGCTGTACTTTTAAAAAAGAAATGTAAAAAAACGTTTTACGCTCTCTGTGCAGGCTCGCGGCTGATTTTTCCTGCAGCCCCGAGAATGCAGCGGCCGGCCCCGGGCACAGTCCTTAGAGCTTCCCTTGGGCTCTCTCACTGTGATCCTGTTCATGTGGGCGGGACCGGGACCCTGATGCACAGTGAGGAGTGGCAGGGCAGGGTTCAGGCCCAGGCAGTCGTCACTAGGACACAGGGCTTCGTTCTGTATTTCTGAACTAATTTTAGACTTATAGAAAAGCTATAAAAACAGTGCAGAGTTTCCATATATCCCTCACACAGCTTCCCCTCAAGTTCACGTCTTGCGTGACCAGAGAGCAGTGAGCCAACCCAGGCAATGAACATCATACACAGCTCCTAACTAAACCTCAGACCTAACTCAGATGTCACCAGGTGTCCCACGAGTGTCCTTTCCCGTTCCAGTGTCCCGTCTAAGATCCCCACATCACTTAGTTGTCCTGGCTCCCTCATCCCCTCCAATCTGTAACAGTTCCTCAATCTTTCCTTGTCTTTCATGATCCTGGCACTTCTGAAGTGTACCGATCAGTTATTTCGTAGAATGACCCTCAATTTGGGCTTGTGTGATGTTTTGTCAGGATTGGACCGAGGTGGTGCATTTTTGGCAAGAATCCCACAGAGGTGATTCTGTGTCCTGCTCGGTGCCTCACATCAGGGGTTCATGGTGTCCGTGTCTCTTCATTGGTGATGTTGACCTTGATCACTTGTTTAAGGTGGTGTCTGCCAGGCTTCTCCACAGTCAAGTTCCTATCTTTCCTTTCTAATTAATACATGTCTTGAGGGAGGTACTCTGAGACCATGCAAATTCTGTTTCGTCTCAAACGTTCACCCATTAATTTTAACGTCCATCGGTGGATCCTGTCCACAACAATTATTAGTGTGATGTTTGCCAAAAGGTCACGTTCTATTTTCTTCTTTTCTTTATATTAATAAATAGGAATTTGACTGTAAGGAAGAACTGTCCCTTCTCTCCATTTATTTATTGAATTGGTTGTTTATATCAGTATGGACTCGTGGGCATTTGTTGTAATCTATGTGTTATAATCCAATACTACCATTATTTATTTTATTGCACAAATTGTTCCAATTTAGCCATTGGGAGCCTCTTCGTTTTGACTCCTGTGTTCTCTCAACGAGACCCCATCCTTTTTTACCACCTCCTAACTTCTTGACACCACAAGATGCCCGATACGAGCTCATTTTGTATTTTCCCTGCTCTGATCCTGAGACCATTTCTCCCAGGAGCCTTTATTGGAGGATGGTGCTTGGAAACCAAGATGAGGCACTAAGGGTGCTGTTACTGGGGCATCACTGTTTCCAGGCCCACTCAGTGGACACAGCTGGGAAACACATGTGCTATACATGTGCTAAACCACACCCACACACATCCATGATTCTGGGTCTCCCTATCTTATACACAGTAAAGACCGTGAGTTCATACTGATCACAGGGATTATTTTAGCCTTCCTCTTTTCCTTCTTTGTAACTTTTCTCCAACAGGGAGAAACCCAGCTCTTATTATCTACAATATAATGATTCTTTGTCCAATTCTCATGGCTGTAGAGGGTAGTTTCAGACTTGCTGACCCGTTCCCCTTCAAGAAATGCATTTACTGACTAGGTTTGTGTACAGCTCTTTCCCCTGTGCCCTTATAGTAACCAGTCAAGACACTGAATTCCAAAGTTGCTTATATTAGTTCCTTCCCCACACCCTTCAGCGTGGTTGCGCTATTCATTTGCAATATGGCTTGGTTCATTTTTGGGGAGGGTATTTCATTTGGGGTTACCCTCATATCCAGGTTTGTTTGGTTTATTCTGGGGGGAATGTGAAGAACAAATGAAGGTCTGTGAAACATTGCAAAGGTCCTGAGTCATAGCTGGACCGAAGGAAAGACTCAGAGCCTGGCCACCCGAGCCCCCACCCTGCCTTCTAGCCCCATTCCCCACTCCTTTTCACCCACTCCATGTAACTCATCTCTTTAGTGTCTGTTTTTCTTCCTGTATCTATTTTACACAAACGAGTATATTTCCCTAGACCTCCTTCTTTTCCACATGAAGGATACCATGCCTCAGAAACTCTCTCGCACTTTGCTTTCTTCACTTCACCGCATGTCCTGGAAATCACTCCACGTCAGCTCACGGAGATCTCTTCTTCCTCCACTGTGTGGAGGTTCCAGAGTTGATTCAACTCCTCTCCTGTTTATGAACTTTGGAGCAGTCTCCAGTATTTTGCGATAACAACCAACATTGTAGTGCTCAACCTTGTGTGTGTCTATTTTTGTATGTTGCAGGTGTGTCTTCAAGACAGATTCCTAGAAGTGGGATTGCTGCGCTGACAGGTAAGTGCGTGTGTAGCTCTGCTTGGTTTTGCCAAGTTCCCTTCAAAGGTGTTGTACTAATTTGCAGGAGTGCAAATGCAAAAGTGCATGAGAGGACCTGTTTTCCCAGAGGCTCACCAACAGAATATGTGGCCGTATTTTAATTTTTGTTAGTCCAGTACGGGGAAAATGGTATGTCAGTGTTGCTTTAAATTGCATTTCTCCATAACGAATGAATTTGGACACTTTTTGTGTGTTTGAGGACTTTGTGTGTGAATTGTCTGTTCATGTCTTTTTTCCCATTTTTCTCTCAATTTTTAAAAGTTCTTTATATAATAGAAATATTAGTCCTTTGGTAAATGTTGTAAATATCTTCTTCCAGTTTACTGAGAGAGAACATCTTTTGACTTTGTTTATGGTGGGCTTTTTTTTTTTTTTTTTTTTTTTTTTTGCGGTACGCGGGCCTCTCACTGTTGTGGCCTCTCCCGTTGCGGAGCACAGGCTCCGGACACGCAGGCTCAGCGGCCATGGCTCACGGGCCCAGCCGCTCCACGGCATGTGGGATCTTCCCAGACGGGGGCACGAACCCGTGTCCCCTGCATCGGCAGGCGGACTCCCAACCACTGTGCCACCAGGGAAGCCCTATGGTGGGCTTTTTATGCAGTTTTTAAAAATTGTGGGAAATTTCCTACAATGTTGGTGGGAATGTAAATTGATACAGTCACTATGGAGAACGGGTGGAGGTTCCTTATAAAACTAGAAATAGAACTACCACAGGATCCAGCAATCCCACTCCTAGGCATAATTCGAAAAGATACATGCACCCTCATGTTCACTGCAGCACTATTTACAGTAGCCAGGACATGGAAACAACCTAAATGTCCATCAGCAGAGGAATGGGTAAAGTAGATGTGGTACCTATATACAATAGAATACTACTCAGCCATAAAAAAGAACAAAATAATGCCATTTGCAGCAACATGGATGGACCTAGAGATGATCATACTAAGTGAAGTAAGTCATACAGAGAAAGACAAATATCACATGACATCACTCATATGTGGAATCTGATTTTTAAAAAAATGATACAAATGAACTTATTTACAAAACAGAAACAGACTTACAGATATCGAAAACAAATTTATGGGGACCAAAGGAGACACGTTGTGGGGAGAGATAAGTCAGGAGCTTCGGATGAACAGGCACACACTGCCATAGGTAAGATGAATATCCAACAAGGACCTACTGTACAGCACAGGGAACTCTACTCAGTATTCTGTGATAACTTATATGAGAAAAGAATCTGAAAAAGAATGAATCTATGTATCTATAGGTAACTGAATCACTTTGCTGTATACCTGAAACTAACACAACTTTGTAACTCAACTATAATCCAATAAAATTTTTTAAAACAATTATGTAGTCAAATCTATCCATCTTGGGTTGCCACCGGGTTTTGAGGGAAAGTTAGAGAGTCTTTACCTGTCCCTGAGTGCAGTCCTTTAAAGTGGGGAGGGGGGTGTTGATGGTGGGGGGCAAGGGCAGGAGCAGGCAGGGGAAGGTGGAAGGGTCTGCTGGAAATAGAAGACAGGCCAGTTTACTGTGGAGCTTGAAAGGATTACGAAGGGACTCACTTACACAGGTGGCTCCCCACACACTTCAGATTCCGGTAGGTCTGCCAAAATGGAGCTGGCCACCCACGCTTTATGAAGACGTAGCGAGGTACAAGGCCAGGGGCCCGTGCCCCTCCGAGCACACGTGGAGGGAGGGTGGGGAAGGGGACCGTCTGAGCTTGCGGATTCCGTGCTGCCATTTTACCCCGCTCTTTCACTGCTGACCCATTGTCCGGGCGGAGAAACTGGAGTTCGGTTAAATAACCCCGTCAGCGGTGGAAGGGCTGGGCTGAGTCCACAGGTTAGTCCACAGGCGGAAGTGTGAGTCCACAGGGCTCACACCTGTCACTGCAGCCTGCTGGCTTTGCAGAGGTGGGAAGGGGGCTTTTGGCTCCCCCAGGAGACCTGCTTCCCATCCCCAGAGCAGTTTTTGCTTAATGGCATCTCCAGCCCCCAGGCCCCAGCAGTCCTGGGCTCTCCTCTCCCCAACAGGCACCTCCCTCAGACCTGCTTTCCTCCTGGACCTCCTGGCTGGACCCCTTCACCTTCCCTGGGGTTCACTGCTGCAGACACTTGAGCGGTTCCCTACTCCAGCCTGGTCCCCCCAGTGCACTGTGTAGGACCCCACAGGGATCTCCCCCAAAATTCAGAGGGCCCCTCCCTAAAGGAGAAAAGCCCCATTTCTTTTGCCTGGCGCGGGGGTGCGGGAGGCTCTGTGACCAGCCTTCAGCCTTCCAAGGGCCCTCCTCCACTTCAGCCCCACCCCTGGCTCCAGCCCCCCAGCGTCAGAAGAGCCAGGCATCAGCTGCCTCCCTGTCCACTGGGGAAGGTGCTGCTGTCTGCTGGGGCCAGGCTCCCACACCACCTCCCCGGCGGCCACCCCTGTGTCGCTCTGATGTACCCAGACCAGCCCTGATTCCTTCCAGTCTGGGGGTCTTCCCCCCGCTGTAGGTATTGGGCAAATCGTAGATACAATAAAATCTCTGGAAAAGTCTACTGTGGAAAAGGGAGAGGAGACATGGGGTAGAAAGAGCGCTGTGGAGCGGGCAGGACGTGGGGCGGAGAGGTGGGCAAGAGAATGAGGCCCGAGGGGGGCATCCTACAGCCTGTGGGGCAGGTGACTCGTGAGTGGAGGAGGTCAACAGGGAAAAAAATGCAGGCCAGAGTCCCCTTCCCTACAGCTTCCTGGCAAAGCCACGACGGCCTATTCTAACCAAGCCCCACGAGGGGCCCAGAGCATCAGGTGTGCTCAGATTTAACACAGGTTTGCAGCCTGCAGGGATATTTCGGGATTGGCAGACGCTGCTCCGTTCGCCTGCCTTTCCTTTCCGTTGGTGTCCCCGGGCAGGTGGCACTCCCTGCGCGCCACGCATCCCCGAGGACAGGCTGCTACCAGCTCTGTAAAGCGAGTCGCGTCTTTGCCTCCCAACCACGATTCTTTGGGAAAGTGATCTGTCCTTCTTAAGAGTATGCGATCACCCTGTGAGTTCCTATCCATCCATCTGTCCACTCTGCCCGCAGGCATAACGTTGTGGAATTGTTGGGAATAAAGCATTATAGTGAAAGTCACCATTCTAACAATTTTCCAAATTATATTTTGTCGAAGACTATTTCTTGCCGTTTACAGTTTCCAGCCCTCTTGCTGAGCCAACTGCTTTGGACTTCCTTTCTCTTGGGCCTCTTCTGGGCACCTACACTGTGCAAGGAGCCGCGGGCACAGCCGCGGGCTGTAAACGGGGCCTCGCGTATCAATTGCAAAGTGAAATCTCGTGGCGAGGGCGCTACAATGTGCCGTGGACGTGCAGGGCCTCAGCCACAGTTTAAGGATGGAGAAGCCGGATGGCGGGGAGATGTCCAGGGCCAGAGGGCACCCGCAGACAGGGCAGGGTCCTGGCTCCGTGCACATCGTTGGTATTTGCTGGATAAACAGGTGTAATTGTGGGTCTTACCTATTCCTTAACGTTGAGCACATCTGTACTGAGAAGCGTTTATTTATACAACACAACAGGAGCACCAACAAACCCCAAACACACATAATGCGAAAAAAAAAATCCACCTCTCGGATCAAGTTCTTGGCTCGGTCTGGGAAGGTACCTCCTAGAACTTGGCTTCGTTTCCCCCGGCGGCTTCCTGGAGCGCGGTTCGTCCTAGCTGGCACTGCCACCAGGGGGCGCAAACGGAGCAGGGGAAAGGAGATTGCCCAGGTAGGGGCTCCTATAAAGCCTGCGGGGAGGTGGGACCCAGGGCCAGAGGGAGGGGCGTGGGGTCGGGTTGGATGAGGGTGAAAAGGGAGGTTTGGCTTGTCTTGTTTTGGTGGCAGAGGAGGTCTTGGTGGACTTTCTCTGCTGTTTCCCATGCCATGAAGAGGTGATAGAATTCCCTTCCTCGTGGACACCGATCTGGGAAGGCTGCCCGCGGTGGTGGTGCAGGGAATGGGCTTCACCCATTCCCTGCAGCTTCACCCTTGGCCTCTGGTCGCTGGCGGCTGAGCTGCCTTGATTGCCCTGTTTGCCCGTCTGCCTGTGGGTCATTTCGGGGATGCAACCTGGAGGGTGACGCTTTTGTTCTTAACTCACGTTGCCCTTCGTTGCGAGTTTGCAGAAAGCACTTATTTTTAAACGTGCAGATTCAATAGTTGAAGCCTGAAGTCTCCATAATTGAATGACTAGAATCCTGAGATGATTTAACAAGCGCATATACTCATATTATCCTACTAACTGCGCACGTTATTGGGGCTTAATTTTTCTATTTCCTCGGCTTGTAATCTACTTTCCTCCCCATCACATACACAGCAATTCTATTCTTCCAGTAACAGCTGTTTTATAATCATCACCCTGACAGCAGAACTACATCCTTGTATTCATTTAATAACTGTTTATCCTCTATCTTCCCATTTTCAAAAAGGAGTAAGTTGAGTGCTCCAGAAATTGGAAAAGAAAAAATTGAAATTTGACCTTTATTAACTGGGTTAATTGTCAAAATCTCTGCTTGTAAAAAAAAAATTAATGACCAAAAAGTGTAACTTCTAGAGTTTCAAAGATTAGGTTAATGTCCAAGGAAATACAAACTCTGACCTTTTTGACACATGTCACAAGTAACATCTATCCTAATAAATTGCTACCTGTGAGCAATTATAACATTTTTCCTGTATCCAGTCATGCAGTTTAATTGCTGCTGGAAATTCCGGCTTCCTTGGAGATAGCCTGCAGAATTATCTGATGCCTACGGGCGTCATTTTATATTTGTTTTAGGGGAGAGTATTTGTTCGTTTGGATTTCTAGACACTGAAATGTCATGGACAGACAGCTTAGCCGCTTTGGCCAAAGGCAACTTGGGCGGTAAACAACAAAACTTATCACAGGAACGACAGGGAAACAGGTGACAAGCTTCTATGCCCAGATGTGGTGTGTCACTGAGGCTGGATCCTCTCATTTCCTTGTTAATTGTCCGTTTGAGATAGACTGAAGTAGGTGTGGCCTAGTCAAACCCCGCGGGATTAACAAGTGGTTTTCTTTAAATGTCATCATTCTGGGATGGGTGCTCGTGGACTAGTTTGGGGAAATGGGGCTAATCTCCACCATTCACGCTCTCACTTACCAGTCTCATAACGGGTTTCTGTTTCAGCCAAGGAAACAGGGATTTCACGGTCATTTATCTGGAGTCACCCCAAAGCTATGATGCTGGGGTTCCCCTCTTATCATTCCACCCTCATTCGGAAGATCCCAGAATGTTAGGAAATCTGGAAATGTAGTATCTGTAAACATGAAGAAGATTCTAGTTCCCTGAGGCATGTGTTCAAAGCACTTAAGTTGTGAAAAGAAATCAGAGACTTAAATTCTGTATTATTTGGTAATAGAAATGAACCTTTTGGGGAGGGGGGGGATAAGGAATAAAAATTAGTCTAAGAGAGAATTACAGGTAATCTACCATTCTGTAGACTGGGGAATTAAAAGCCCTGGACAGTCTCTTTTCTGTTAGGGATGGAAACAAAGGAATGTGCCTCAAGACCTAGTTTGGGTGTAACTTCCCCAGGAGGCCCCCTGCAGCCTCCAGACATGGGCTGGGTGCCAGGACCGCTGCTCCTGGAGCTCCTTGTGGACGAGCGGCTGGGGGTACACTGTTTGCACCCCCAGCACTGATCAGATACTCCAACAACTGTTGGGTGAATCGACAGGTGTCACTGAATCAAAGCTTATTAAGGAAGAGGAACTGGGATGGGAGCCTGTGGCCACCCGTGGCTCACTTTCCCGGCAGCTCAACATGGCACCTGGACCTGTGCTTTGTCATCTGGAAAACAGGGCTTCTGCCACCTGCCCCTGCCACCGGGGTGCAGTGCGAGATAGCAGCAGACCAAGGCTGTTTGGGTCCCTGTGGGGAAGAACCCACACCTTGAAGGTCTGAAGTCTTTGCCGTCTGAGCCTCCAAGAAGTCTGACCTGGAAAACTGCTGGGTCCCATGGGGGCCCTTGCTCACCCTTGCACGACCGCTGGTCCACTCATGTCGTAGGGCTGAAGGCCTGGGGGAGGAGACAGCCGCTCCTGTCACCCCAAAGGACGCGGCTCCTGGCACTCTGAGAGCTCCACCCAGTTAACTTACGCGGAATGGCCCGGCCCGTTCCCTGAAACACTCGGTAGCTTTTGTTAATGTCGTCGGCGCATGAGTCACCAATTCCCAGAGCATCTCAGCAGGCAGCAAACACGCACACCACGAGCCTGCTCTCCACCTCAACACCCTCAGCACCCAAGTCTGGCAAAAATAACCCTATAAAGGCTTTTCTGTAAAACACCACCTTTGTACAGCTGCTGGTAGAGCTGGTGGTGTCAGTGTGTCTGTTATAACACCTGCTTCCTAAGGGGGGAGGACGGATGTGAGGGGGGAGGGGGTTATTCCTGTGCCCTTGATTTGATCCAGCCGGGGCAGAAGAGCGGGATTTTAACGTCAGCCTGGAGCTTCTCCGCAGGAGCGTGTAAATCACAGCCACCGAGGTGGAGGTCTCCCACTGCTGGGGGTGCTCCACCAGTGAGGAAACCTTTTCAGAGCACGCACTAGGCGCCAGGTCCTGCACGAGGCACCAGGAAATGAAAGATGAGCCACAAAGGCACCAGCACTCACATCGCACCAGCTGGGTGAAGTCTGCCCTCAGCCATGCCGACCGAGCACCTTCTCTGTTGCCTGAAACTGAAGAATACGAGTTTTGAGAAAATCTTATGTGCACACGTATACATATACACACACACATTTGTGTAAATGTATACATGTAAAATATATGTATGGACACACACACAGGTATGCCTGACTCGTAAGAGGGCGTTAGGAGAATGAATAAACCTAGGGGTTGGCGCCGAAATGAGTGTGACAATCTGGGCTAACTTTCCTAACCCCGCAGGCAGGCTAAGGCGTCCATGAACACAGGTTTCTCTGCCGTTTTATCTCGTTTCTACGGGAAATACCAATGGTCTTTCAAGCAGCTGGCCATTGCTACATTTTTCCATCTAAAGAAGTTCATTCATTACAAGGTAGGTGAAACTCTGCAGGAGCTCTCCTTGGGGTCCCTGGGCACCAGCCAGTTCAGGAGCCTCCTGCGGGATTCCTCAGGGGGACCTCAACTTCCTACCCCCCACCTCCAGCCTGGCACTGCCCTGTCCCCACTCGACTGCTCACAGACGAACCCCTGAAAGCCCAGGTGCCACTTCCTCCAGCGCTTCTTTTCCCGAGTTCCAGAGTGCTCAGAGCACCCCGTCTCCAGAAGCGTGGCGTGCTCTGCCCGGGGTTACGGTTATTTGTTCAAATGCTTGCCTCACCACCTGCGGGGGCAGCAAGGGCTTCTTAGGAATCTGAATTACACAGAACCTGGCATTACACCAGGAACACAACTGTTGCTCAGTCCAGGTCTGTCTCAGTGGACAGATGCCAGCAGTCTGCCTGCAGAGCAGGGATGATTTTGCTGCCCCCCAGTCCCCCCACCCAGTCCCACTAACATTTCCTGCCTCCCAGGAGTGGCTCAGACTTGGAAAAGAGTAATGACTCACATTTACTGAACGCTTAGCACGCGGCAGACACTGTGCCAGAAGCTTTCATACCCGTTACCTCATCTGGTCCTCCCGGACCCTCTAGAGGTAGGAAGCGCAGACGCACTAAAGGTGGGTACAAACACATCCAAGGACTGTCCCCAGGTCCCAGGAGAGAAGCGGGGCTGGGTCAGGAACCCAGAGCCATGTGGCCTGCAACTTGCACTCTCAGCCACCGTGGAGAGCCTCCCCACCCTCTGCATAAAGATAAATAAAATCAAAGTGCCCCAGACACTTAGAACACCCTCTTCCCACGGCCGGCGATCTGTTCACGTCCATGCCCACGTCCAGAGCAGCCTGCATTGTTAGGAAGCGCCCCTCCCTCTGCGGGGATCTGCCTCCCGGCCCACTGGCCCTGGCTGTGCCTTCTGCAGAGACAGAGTGAGTCCCATCCCTCCTTCCCGTGACAGTTCTTCAAATACCCAGGGCCAGCACTGCAGCTTCATTTAAATAACAAATTCGCCAGTGCATCTAAATACAATTTGAGTTACTCCAATTCGATTTACACACAGAATTTTAGGAATACACTATATAACGTGCTGCTGATTACAATAGTAGGGTGACCCCTAATGAGGTTACTGGATTCTACTGTATACTTACCTGAAATTGACATTTAAATAAAAGTGAGCCAGATTCTTGGGTCAGGTTATCGCTACATCCTATTAATAATAAACATGTTCATTTTGCCAGATCGGTAATAATGTGAACATGGCACGGTGTATCACATAAAAAGCTTCTCACCGTAGCCATGGTTACAGCCAACACTTCAAGATCTGGGCTTCCTGAAACTCACCCCCAAAACCAACCACCACTAATCATGATCCCCTATTTTCTTTACAGCCAGTGCTATTTTAGTTCTGAACTCAAGTTGTAGGTACTTTCTTTGGGTTTTGTTTTGAATTCTTTCACTCCAACATGTACGCTTTAACCATCAAACACATAGTAAGTGATTACTTACAGCAAACGAATTCCCTTTTTTTTTTTTTTTTTGCGGTACGTGGGCCTCTCACTGTTGTGGCCTCTCCCGTTGTGGAGCACAGGCTCCGGAAGTGCAGGCTCAGTGGCCATGGCTCACGGGTCCAGCCGCTCCGCGGCATGTGGGATCTTCCCAGACCCGGGCACGAACCCGCGTCCCCTGCCTCGGCAGGCGGACTCTCAACCACTGCGCCACCAGGGAAGCCCAAATTCCCTCATTTTTAAGTGAAAGTTTAATTTAGCATAAGCCTGCATATTGGGAACCTGGGTATATTATACTTTTAATGTCTTACCTCACCTCTCCAAAAAATTAAATACATCTTCTAGTGAGCCTATTCTAGAAACTATTGGGGGAAATCACCCATCAATTGGCAGCCTGAGTGGAAAAACGGGGTGATTTTTCTAGGCTGGTGATATCTAATTCCTGTTTACACAAATAACACACAGAGCGAACGAAACAGAAGCAGAAGCTGGCATTTTTCCAATGACTAGCCTGAGCAGCCTCTTATCCAAAAGCATTAAGAAGAAAGTAAACTTTAAAATGATTTGAGAGAAAGGTCTATTTTCATGACAGATGGCAGTGAGGGTTCTTCAATGCCAATTTAATCACTTTTCCTCAGTTTTCAAATGCTTCAGCTGTGAACCCAAGTGTCTGTGCCGCAGCGCTGAATCCCTCATGGGCGCAGAGGGCTGAGGACATGCACTGTGGTCTCGCTGACCCCCCCCCGCCCCGAGTCCTGCAAGGGTGATTCTATCTGACCTAGGAAATCATGTTATTCAACACACTCTCTTCCGACATCAAAAGCGTTCTATGAGCACCCTTTTTGTCACAGACAGTCTCCTTGATTGGAGCGTAACCTATATAATCGTTTTTTGGTCCAATAACCTTAACAAAGAGACACTGTGGATGGGCAATTCATGGACAGAAAAGTGTCTGAATTTTTAAGCAGGGACCACTGATAATTTAGTACCGTTCCCTCACCTCCCAAGTAAATGAGGGAACTGAGGCCCGAGCGTCGGGTCCCTGCACCCTCCAGTGGTGCCGTGAGGACCAGGGCTTGTCCTGACCCGCGTCCAGCTCCACCTGAACTCGAGTCTTCTCCAGGGAGTATTTTGAAAACTCTTCTATCTCATGAAGCTACTTTACATCTGAACTGTGTGTGTGTGTGTGTGTGTGTGTGTGTATATATATATATATAGATTTTTTTTTTTTTTCCCCAAAGGACATATATTTAACATCAGACTTGAAAGCTGTCATCCAATGAGAAACTCATCTACAGGCAAATCAGTCATGAGCATTCTTCATCTCTTCCGGGGCTCCTGTTCCAGAGAGAAAACTCCTTGAGTACCACCGTGCTTCTGCCTTTTGGAAATTAGTACGTAGGTTTCCCAGACTACCTCATATCTTTGGTAAAGTATCTCAGGTACAGGGCTGATAGGAGAGCTGATGTCACTGGCATCCTCTTCTGAGGCAGTTCAGATTGTGTTCACATTAACAACATAGGAAGTTACAGGCGCCGACCTCACGTAAAGATGAAACCTGTCTCTAGCGTCCAAGGAAGCAGGTACACGTGACATGCGGAGCCCTGGGAGGTGGGGTGTCCTTGGTAGAGAATAAAGCAAGTTATTGGCAGAGCTGTGTCTTCTCCAAGGAGAAACACCGAGAGCACCCTGAAGACTACCTGTGTGCAGCGATGTTTACCGGGACGGTCGGGGGAATAATTCACATAGCCTTTCCCAAAATAAGCGACGTACTTAATAGTCAGGACATCAGAGACGACGTGAACATTTGTAGTTAAGGAAGACTGGCAATCCATAACCTGAAGACTGGTGGCTTTCTGGGGATGGATCCCACCTCACCCCCAGGACACCACCCCAAGCCTCTACTTCCCCTGAAGGTAAGAACTCCTCTTCCTGTGTTCCTGGTGCCACCGGCCCTCCCTGAGCATGCCCTGCAGGCTAGGGAGGGGGCTGAGCACACGGCCTCTCGTCCATCTCTGAGTCCCCAGGGGGGAGCAACACACAGCACGGGTCAGGTTCGAAACCCCGCGGATAAGCAGGATGGTTTGCATAAAAGCTCGATTCAAGGGGCCTGTCGCACTCCAAAGAAAAGGAATAGACAAAAATATTAATTACGTTTTCCTTTTAATAAGGCTTTTTACTCAAAAGTGTAGCTTTGAAAATCTCTAGCTTGTTGTGACAACCAGAGAAGCCAGGAGCGGCCTTGCCTTGAACATGGTGCCCTCGCAGCTCCCCGGCACCAGGGCTGGAGGGCAAATGCACCACTTTACAATCAGAGCCAACATTTAAAATTAGGAGGAGGATGCATGTCCTACTTGGATTCAAGGAGAAAGGACAAGTTCTCAATACAGTAAAACAAAACACAAAAAGTAAACAAATCTTTAGAAATCACTAGATGTGTGTGTGTGTGTCTGTGTGTTTATATAATTAGGATTATCATCAACATTTAAAACTATTAAAAATAAGGTTGCCACCTTACCTTTTCTTTTGGTACTGGGGTGTTATTTTTTTAGGAAAATTTTTTCTTTCTTCCTCTCAAGTTTCCTAACCTGAAGCCTGTTTTCCACTGTGCAGCCAAATGCCCCACCTTCGCGCTGCACCCCCAGAGCGCCACCGTCAAGCCCCGCTGGCAGGAGGCAGGGCAGGCTTTGATTCTGGTTGTCAAGATGACAGGCCCACAAAAGCACAGCTGACAGAGGAACTGAATTCTTCCCCGGGAAGAAGATACATTTGCCCGCAATGGGTCTGCAAAGTCTTCCGAGGCACCTCTTCCCCCTCTGTGCTCTGCTTGATAACTTGTTTGTTTGGCCAAGAAGCAAGATGGCAATCTTAATCAGAAAGGGAAGCTAGATTTTTTAAATAACTTAAAAAAATCATTTTTATATAAAGCAGCAAAAACATATTTTCCTCTCTGCAGAAAGAAAACCATGAACAAGGAAACACAGCGATGTAAACGGGGCCGTTCATACACTTCTGCTAAACTGGGTCCCCGACAGACTCAGAGCTACTTTCCAACCTCCTCGGCGCTGTCGGAAGAAGATTCTTTGGCGTCTCCGGTCGCTCTTTTACTTTCCTCTTGATTTAAACTTTCCTTTTCCGAACTGGTCCCGTTGGGTATAGAGTTTTCGCCGTTGACCAGCCCGTGCTCTGCAGCCTTTGCCCTGCGGACAGCCTCAGTGAGGGTCAAGGCCTCCTGTGCGCCGGCCTCCCCGTCCGGGTCCCTGAGGACCAGGGGCAGCCGCGAGTCCGCCACGCCCTCCAGCAGCCCCGGGTTACTCTCCTCGTACTTGGGGAGCGGGGCGTGCCCCTCCACCTGCCTGCGGCAGTGCTCTCGGTTCGCGGCTGCGCTCTTGACCGCTTTTTCCAAGATCTCTTTCTCACCTAAGCGCAACTTGATGGCCATCGTGGCACGAACGGAAAGGGCATGGTTTTTCAAGAAGGACTTATCTTCCTGGAAAAGGAAACAGAGCAAAATTAACTACAGCAAGTCTAAACCAGCAAAACGATAGTGCCAGAAGGCAGATCAGTTGCTGCCGGGGACGAAAGCATGAGAGAAATTGGGAGTGATGGGGGGGGGTGGTGGTGACAGAAGGTTCTGGAACTTGACTGTGGAGGTGGCTGCCATGACTGCACGCTTAAACCCAAGCGTACACTTCAGAAGTGTGAATTTTACTCTATGTAAATTATACCTAAGTAAATGATTATAAAACAAAAAAGAAGAGCCTAAACCAAATGGTGCGTGGACACTGACAGAACTCCACTTATTTCTAAAACCCTTCTGTCTTGTGCCCTGATGGAGCCCAGGGCTCGGCACCTGGCTGAACGATGGCTGAATGACAGGCACTTGAAGTCAGTGACCCAAGAGTAAACTTGTGTTTGTATCATATGAATTAGAAATTATGGAAAAATGTTAAATAATGTAAAAAATTTATATTCTAATCAACAATGCCTCAGTGTGACTCTTTTGGTCGGGGTAAACATGTAAAATAGAAAAATATTAATAAGTTTAATGAAAAATGTCAAATACACAATGATTTTGCTAAAGCACGACAGTAATTTACATTTAAGAAAGAATCTCTTATTAAACATCTTTTAAAACATGACAAAGCACAAATCCTCCCTTAATGAACAGAATTACCTCAATGGTTGTTTTATATGTTTTTAAAAGAAGTGAGGCTCGATCTTCAAGAAATGTCCACAGTTTGACCTCATTGTCCCAGCTAACAGGATACTCAGAGTTCCCCAAGGTGAAGATTCTGTCAATGGCGTTATCTCCCAGCAAATGTTCTTTCAATTCTTCTACAAGAACACAACAGCCATCCGTTAGGGGAAACAGCACCACTTCTCATCTTCACCAGCAGCCCGCCTCACAAAACATCCTCCCCAACAATGTCATCTTCCTGGGGTGACGAGTTCTCCCTGATCCATCAGCCAGGCCGTGGCTAGACTCTCCAGAGCAGAGCCAGAGCTGCTTCAGGGGAGAAAGAGGGGAGTCTTCCTGATTTGGAACCCAGACCAAGCCTTGCTGGGCCAGCCCTCCACACTGTTCACTGTATTTAAGAGGGATCCCGAGAGCCTTTAGATGGTTTCGGAAGATACTTCTTAAAGACCATCTGTAGCGACACACGCCTTATTTTGACAACACCCCTCTTGCAAACTCTGAGCCCAGTCACAGCAACTGGGTCAAAAAGACATGTAGGTGAGCAACGTAAACTGTGAAAGCAAACAACAGCACAACAACCCAGTGATCCTTCTAGACTGAAATCTGACGGATGCTAATTCCAGCAGTTGACCTGACAAAGCTATTTGTCTCATCCTACAACAAGTAAACCACAAACTGAAACCCAAAAATGGACTAGAAAAATCTTAGTTAATGAAATACGTGTCTATATCCCTCACTTGTCAGGAATTTAAAAAGGAATTACAAATAAACACAAGTGCACATCTCAACTGCCTTCAAATATATGTAAGAAGAGGGAAGAATTCAGCAACTGCTCTGAGCATTTTATCTCCTGGCACATTATCTTCAAAAGACCAAAACATGCCGATCCTATTCATGCTCAAGAAATACAACCGTGCTTCTTATGTAATTATGAGACAGTATCTCTTTCAGAGCAAAATGCCCTACAGCTGTCACTATTTACAATTCAAATGGAAGAACTTCTGCTGCCAGCAAACCAAACTTTTATTAGTATTAGTGAGAGTGATTCAAAGAATGCATCAATTGTCTTGACAAGACAAACTGTCTACGACTAAAGAGAAACTAAAGAGAATCAATGGAGCTAAGATGATTCAAAAGCAGGTTTGCTGGGTTTTTTTTAAGAAAATAGAAGTTAATCTAATATTCAGAAAAGAAATTTCTTAAGTTGCATTTGTTAGCAAAAGGTCATGATGAAATTCAGGATTTTTAGATTTTTGATCCTTCAGTTTATATTCTCTGCATAAAGCAATGAAGATGTTTAAAATGCTTTTTAAGTGGAAGAAGCTTCTTTTTAGACGCCCCCAATACTAAGGTTACATTTACAGTTTCTGTTTTCCTCCTCAACCTACCGAGTTGCACCCTTTAATTAACATTGGGAAGGTGAGGGGCTGAAGCAGAGTTTTCTCTCTGCCGCTCTTAACAGTGATACTGGACTGGCTTCACATGCCTGGAGAAATAGAACCCACGAAAGGCCATCACCCTGCCTGGAACACTCAGGAAGTGAACCACAGGCTCCGGGGGCAGGTTTCTTCCCCCTCTTCCCTCTCGCTGACAAGCCCTTCCTGGATTTCCTGCATTCCCTGCCCACCGCAAGAGTGTGGTTTGGTGGCCCCCAGCCTGGCCCCTGGACACCCTGCAGCGCTAGGATCTCTTCCGTGGGCTATCGGTCTTGCAAACCCGCAGGAGCCACGTGGGGGCCTGGGGTACAGGCCCTGAGGCGGCAGAGCTGGGTCCCAAGTCAGGGTCATCGCCGGCCAGCTGAATGGCCAAGTTACTCTCCTCTTTGCATGGGAGCTTCTACGTCAGTCAAGTGGGAGCCCCACCTCCCTCCAGCAAGGCTGATGAGGATGAACGAAGCCTGCACCACGTTCAGCCCGGCACAGAGAGAGGGCTCCCAAATTATGGGGATTATCATCGTCGTCATCTCTCATCAGGATATGAACTGTGACATTCAACTTTGTAACCCTATATTACATGCAAGAAAAGCCCACGGTTAACCCTTAACTCGTGTTCACTAAATTGAAGTGAGGAACCAGTGCCAAAGCACAAAATCACCAGAAGCTCCCACGTTGAGTGACAGGGAGTCTAGAGCAGTGTGGCTGCGAACGCGGGACAAGGACCACCTAACACCTCTCTGGGCTCTGCAGTTGGTTGTCTGTGTTTCAGGACTCAGTTTCTTCTACTTCCAATGTCAAGCCAGGACCTGGGCGGCACTTGTCTGGCCGCAGACATGAAGGGAGGGAGCCAGACGGCAGAGACCAGCAGACTCCCTCCACGGGCTGTCATTTCTGCTCCGGCCCCGGGCTGCCCTTGCTCTAGCGCTCGGACAGCTTCCTTCAGAAGAACACTTGTCTGTCTCTTCAGTTAGGTGGCACGCACTCACTGTCACTCATTCCCACCCAATCTGCTGTGCACAGGATCCAGGGTAGTTTACAACAACAGCAAAGTCACACACAATTAAAAATGGAACCTCACAACCAGGGGATTTGGAGGAGTATATTTTCAGATGAAAAGTGAAAACACAACCGCAATAGATCACATCTCAGTGCCAGAGATCCCAAACGGCTTGTCTTAAGGAAACATAAAAGTAATGCTCAATGCATACATTTAACTTTTTGTGCCTGAAATAAGAGGCTGTAGACAGGAATATTTGCAGTTTAAACAGGTTCTGTTTGCAGTGTTATTTACTCCAACTGGATGCCTGGCACTGAAAGGCCTGCTGGCAATTTCGGATTCACACTACAGAGCTGGTTAACAAATGAAGTCCTCTGGCCCACGTGGGTCAGGGCCGACCACCCGACTTCAGTGTCGATGACCATTCACCGTGAGGACATTTGGGCTCTGTCGTCCCGGGTAACAGGCACATCAGAAGCTCCCATCTACAAATGTCGAATTTTGATACAGGCAGACAATCCAAGATGTATTAAGTTTTCTTCCAATGCAGTAGAGAATTATTTGTTTATTACAAGCATATACTGACAACACACTGAGGATTTAATAAAATACTTCCAGGATAAAATAGATCAATTTCTTCTTTCTCCAATATTACCTCTTCCCCCCAAAGTGCTTTAATTTTAAGTAATTTTATCTTTAATCTGAATCCCTCTGTCTCACACTTCATGAATTAAAAAAAGAAAAAAACGCAACATTTTTTTTTTTTTTCTGAAATGATTTACCTTCGGTCATGCAGAAGACTCGGAGAAAAGCCAGAAGTTGGGCAGAGATGGGTGGCTCCGTAAAATGCAATGCAAAGACACTGGAGCTGACGAGAGGAAGAAGAGAGATCAGGCCCTGCTGCAGTGGCCTCCTCGCCCCACAGTGAAATCTCTGAATCTGCACTCCGTGTGTGGTCCTCAGGGAGCCTGGGCCAGCATGAGGGACCCCACCTCCTCACCAGAACTCTAAAAACAGAATTTTCAGCCCTGGCGAAATGCGGAAGGCCTGGGCTGGCCGAGGAGGGTGGCGGTAACCATCACTGCCTGCAGTTCTTAGTCTAATAGCCTTCATCTCGGGTGCACACAACACATCAGGAGAATTAAGCATACCCATGGCTCCTAAGAAAGGTTAACAATAATTTATGTTGAGTTCACATTTTAATCATTAATCAAATATTGACAAGTTCAATAAAAAAAGGTCTAGATAATCCATTTTCATTAAGAATGGTTCTCTCCACTCCCTGGAGAACCAATAAATCATAATTCTTGTCCTTATCATTTTGCACCTCAAATGCAGGAAAATCTTAAGATTTGATTTAACCAGAAATTCTTGAAATCACTGACTATCATGACTTCATTACAGACCCTAATGGTGGCAAAGAATTAAATGAAACAAATTGATCCAGGTCATTAACCTTTTCAAGGTGAAAGGCATTAATGACATGGAGACACTTATTTAACTGAACGAGGATTTCAGGCCACATTCCCTGGAACTGGCTGTGGACGCTTCCAGCGACACAATTACGTTGATCTGAAAACGCTGGTAAATCACCATGCATCTCCACGGTTTAACTTTGCAGTGTAACAGGGATGAAGGGATTAAGACAAACTACAGTGGAGAAGTTTTATTAACACGCCAGTTAAACACTACGCGACTGGAAATATTTCAAGTACCACAGTAAAGAGCTGACAGATTTTTTTCTACGTACGTTGGGATGCCAGCGCGAGCCAGGACCTCGGCCTTCATGGCGTACAGCCTGTCACTTTTACTCACTCCAAGCTTTATTTTCACTCTGTCGTGTGAATTATTGTCAAAGAAAAAACCACTGTGGATCACAAACTCTGCATTTGACCGAGTGCCATAAAAAATGTAAATCTGAGATGCAGTAAAGAAAAAATAAAGGGATATAAAAGAAACTTAACATCCATTCTCAGTACAGAGCAGGGCAAAGGATCAGTTCTCATATATTTAACGCAACTTCACACTAAGGAGACAAACAGCTCTGAGGTGACCATGTCCCTGTCCTGAATATCATGTGCTGCCGGGCGGGGCCGGGCGGGCTGAGAAGAGCACACGCCGACCTCCTAGCACCCAGAGGAGCCGGACCCCGTCGTCCCAGCCTTTCTCATACCCCCTCACACTCCCAGTCACAGCGAGACTGCTGCTTTACGACTGCACTTTAAAATTCACCATGTTCTTTTCTCCCTCTCCTTTAACTACAAGAGCGTCTCCTGGAACCAGGGTTTAAGGCAGTGTCTGTCAGAAATCCACTTCTAGATGCTGCGGCCATTCTGCACTGTCTCCAGGCACTTTGTTAGGCTAGTATTTTTCACTCTGTCCCAGCTCGAACATCAGTGGTCTGTGTCGGTTCTGTCTTTTGTGTTCCCTGCTTGGTCACAGGACTGCCAGGCAGAGTGCAGGTGTCCATTCGCGCACATGTTCAACCCCACCCCAAATATTACTCAAAACTTCACAGATTAAAGTGAAAGTACAAGAAGGCAGCTCTTGTGGTTCCTGATTCCCTTATGGTTTTGCCGCTTAAATAAACTGCCTCCTTTTAAAGAAGGTTCTAATCAACAGAAAAAGATACGAAAACAATGCAGTCTATACAATCGAAAAATCTGTTCTACTGTCGTAACACAGAATTTATTTTCAGTTGACGGTGTTACACACAGTAGATGGGTTGTGCAAATAACTGCGTTCACATCTTTCTCCCTGGTGGACCCGAACGTCCCATTCAAAGCACGGCATATTTATTACGGCTTTGGGTCTCAATATGTATTCCAGAAAACAAGCCTTAAATACAAATCTCAAAATTTTCTGCCCAAGTTAAATACTTTTTAAAAATGATCAACACAGTTTGAGGTGAGGGACTCCGTGTGGAACCCACCTGCTCTCCGGCCCGGAAGTCCTGCAGGGCTACACACTCACAGCGGTCGTCCTCCAGGTTGTAGCCGGTGGTGATCTGTACACGGGAGGAAGGATGACAGGACAGCGTCTAAGTGCTCTCGCTCAGGAGGGCCTTTTTCCAGCGATTAGAGGATAAAAGACACGCAAAGCTACTTAAAGGGCTGCATTCTGCTTGCTTCACCAAACTGAGCAAAGAACTGCTTGGTTATTTTCATTGATTCTACTCACACCAGAAATCCTTATGGAAGACCCCGTACCTGCAGTGAGGGACATACTCTTCGGAAAATGTATTGTATAGGTTATCCCTTGCTGGTCTCAATCAAACATAATCATTCATTACAAAGTTACAGGCTTTGAGCTCATCCCCCCCCTCCCCCGCCATCTCCAGCCACCCACCCACCCACAGGACCTGCGCTCCCGCAAGGAGGGAAGCGGGATCTCTGGAGAACTCGAACTGACTTGCAAACAGCATCTTTAGTATTTGGTCATTAAGAACACAAGGCGGGTTTCCCACTGGATAAAGAATCAGGGAGAAAGAAAAGCTGTTTCCGAATTATGTACTTATTTTACTCTGGAACTAGAGAAATTAAAACTTTCAGATAAGCAAAGGAAAAATAAAACAACTTAGTTGTATCCTATTCACTCTCTTTATGCTGAAAGCTATCCTGTGAGAGTTTCTGAACCCCCAAATCCACTAACCACACTGACAATCCGCATCTCTTCCTAATCTCTCCTGTCAAGGGGTGTGGGAGGGGGGCAGGCGATGTCGTGGTCTCGGCACTGAAGTCACCACAAAATTCTCTGGGCCTCAACTGGTCAGCATTTTACCTTCCGAGTCACCCTTTGCATTTTGTTTGTCCTGCCGTCCCCTGGCTCTTCTCACCCAGCTCAACACGTGCAAAACCCTTCCAACTGGTCTCAAATTCCAGAACTGTCCCTCCCGTGTCCCGTGTGGCATACGTGTTTGACCTCCTGTTTAAAACTTTTCAGTGGTGCTCCACTTTGCCTTGCGGAAAACATCCAAATTTTTGAGCAAGGCCAGTTTACAAGGAGGCCCACACCTCCCTACGGTCTCTGGACACGCCACTCGCCTGCCACTCCAGGCGCCGTCCCCGCTCCCTCGTGCCTGCGACCACCTTCAGCTCCTGCTTTGCCTGAGCCCCGGCTTCTCTGGAGATGCCCCCCTTCATCCCACCCTCCCTCTCTGTTCCCCAAAGCCTCTCCCACCCAGTAATAGGGTATTTATATCTCTGCACCCCCCACCAGCCAGACCTGCAGCCTAGCCCTTTTCACCTCGGCGCCTGGAGCTTAGCTCACCGGGCCCAACACCTGACACTGCCCTCGCCCTTGAGAATATCTGCTTGATGCAGGGAAAAGAATAGGCTCTCCAATTTATATTAAAAGCTCCTTCTCAGAAGTCTGTCCCTCAGAGCAGCCCCCAATCTCTTAGATTGTCTGTAAATGCTCATTAATTACTTCGATCTCCTCATTTTATCCTAGAGAATCAAAATTCAAGACGGCTACAAGTGCTACTTTGCTATTCAAGGTATCAACAGCTCAAAAGATTACTTTTGAGTCCAGGGAATGGCATTTGGGGATGGAAGGGCAGATAACACTCCTCTTTAAACCCAGTATCCCCAGAACCAAGACCAATGAGAAATACGAAAGCAACGAGGACTAAATGAAGGCAGGTGTTCTGGCTCATTTTCACTCACAGAACAGCTTAAACACTTGATAAAAAAATCAGCTCCATGAAGTTCCTGCCCAATATCAAAATCACTTTTATGACCCCCAAACATGACCCTGATGATAAGGTACAGAGTGGGGATTGCCCATGACCTCCCAGCCCTAGAAGGCTGGCATTCCATGGTGCAGGCAGTACCCAGGGGCCTGACAGGAGCACGAACAGGCAGAAGGAAGTCAGGGGAAGCAGGAGGGAAGGGGGAGGGCCAACAATCTATAAGAGGAGCACGCGGAAGCACAGGAGACAGACGGTAGAGGACAGGAAGGGAGGCCCGTGGGTGGGGAGGTGTGGCCATCCTATGCGTGGTGCTCAGGATGGCCCAGCCTGGGGAAGCAGCGGGAACAGTCAGCGCAGAGGCCCTCGGTGGGCGTGTAGGGCCCAGACAGACTGGGGTGTAGCGAGGACAGGCTGAGCAGGGGGCCCTGTCTGCTACTGTAAACACCTGGGCTTTCACCTTGAGACTGGAAGCCTCATGCACATCTAAATGTTTCAGATCTTCAACACTCAAACAGAAGGGCCTCGAAAAAGAAACCCCTGCAATTCTGCTTGAATCTTCCAAAGCCCTTTCATCCTGGTTGGTAGGGTCATGTATCCAAATACAAGGGCTGATCATTCCAACACGCTTTACCTGTTGGAACTAATAGAGAGGCCGAAACCCACTTAGAAGTATCCTTCTCTGTATAAACTGAACAACCTCAAAAAAGGGAAAGCAGACCTGTTCCCGTTAGTTCTGAACAAGCCACGCAGAATTTAGATACATTATGCCTCACAGCCCAACACGCCGCCTTATAAACCTGTCTACGTTTGTTTCTCG
The DNA here is from genome assembly GCF_964374135.1 of Grampus griseus. Taxonomy (NCBI): domain Eukaryota; kingdom Metazoa; phylum Chordata; class Mammalia; order Artiodactyla; family Delphinidae; genus Grampus; species Grampus griseus. Next base: position 5,659,109 of record NC_139018.1, on the reverse strand, counting down.
GAGTGGCTAGGAAATAGATCACGTTCGCTAGAGTCTCCAGCCCGGCCTAGATATTCATCCAGCCTCTTAATTTCTCGTGCTTTTCCTTGCTGCTGCTGGTTTGGAATCACTGTCACAGGCTTGATTCCTCCATTTCTACCCCCATAACCAGGTTTGGGGACACTGTTAGAAGCACGCAGCGTTGCTGGGTTACAAATTTCTATCAGCTCCCCCAGCGGTAGTCAGATCAGACAGACAACGACTGTCAGGACAGACACACACAAAAAAGAAATCTACTGTCTGAAAAGCTAAGCCTTTCTTTCAAGTACCTTATTTTAAAAGAGATTAACTGTTAATATGTATGACATACAACTTCATAGTGCTAAAAGAGATTCTGAAATCCTACCAGACAAAATTTCCCATCAAGTGTTGTTTTTACGGTGGGAAACTGTCCAACAAACGTGTAGTAGAGTTAAGTGTGCAGAGAAGACAACCGCTGCAAGAAAAAGCACTAACATCTTGGATAAACCTTCTCAAGGTTAGCAGTGTTTCTGCCAGGACTGCGGTGGCTGAGACCTGATGAACAGTATTAGGAAAAAGACAGTATTAGTAGTTGTCATCAATTCGTTATTTTTATTTTGAGATAAACTAACTTTTTTTTTTTTTTTTTACTTTTGGGGGGGAAAGAGTGAGTAGTTTACATGAAAGCCACACAAAACCAGTGTGTATGTGAGTATGTGAAGGTGCAAATGCACAGCAAGAGTGGGAGAGACGTGCAGCAAGCCAGTAGCCAGCTACCCAGGAGGCGTCGAGTGGACCAGCCACGGGGCCGCCGGCGCCCAGGACTGGCAGGGGACCTCCGAGTTTCACTGCAGAGGCTTCTGTTTTCTTTAACTGGTTTTCTTTGTTTACAGTAAAGTATGTACTTGTTAAATTTTAGAAAGAAAAAAATAAACCCCGATGATCAATCAAGTTTGGGAACCAATGACCTAATCCAAGAAAAAGAAAAATGTTACTGTCAAATATTAAAAGCTATTTGAAAAATTTTTAAACGTCAATGTTATAATCATTTAAAATAGCTCTGAAAGAAAACAAAAAGAACAAAATATAAAATTGTATTCATTAATGAAAATAAATGATAAAATACGCTAATACGCCTCAAAACGGCTAAATTAAGCACATCTAAATTAAGGCAAAAATATAATTATAAAAGTATAGATATTCTTTCTCTCCAATTTAAGAGTGTGCTGTGGCTAGACCTTCCCAGGTTCACACTAGGGTTTCTCTCAAGTGTTTGGCACACGTGGCATGTGTTCTGGCCATTTTGTGGAATTAGATGTGAAATACTCATTTATAGCACCAGTCTATTTATAATACTGCTAATAATAACAAAGAAAGCTGACACTGAGAAAAGATGAACAAAAAACTAACCAAACCACTATACGATTATAATATTTAAAAATTCAAAACGTTCTGAAGTTGATCATATTTCCAACTAGTAATATCAGGAAATCTTTCTCAGCACAGAGAGCACAGCAACCTGCTCCGAGGTTCAGAATCTGAAGAATGCTGAGAAACAGAGGCAGCCTCCTCTATGCGTCATGATTAACAATCCTCACAGCGTCTCCCTATCTTTCCAACGTCTGATGATGCCAACTGACTCCTGCATCCAAGGCCAAGAGCCAAACGCCGAAGTGCACCTCCTCCCGCCCCACTGCCAGGGACACCAGGACTGGCTCCTGAACAAAAGCAGGTTAATCAACGGGGCCAAGGATGTGTCTGCATAGCAGGTGAAGGGAGAGGCGGCAGGAAAGAATCAGAGAAACTTACGTAACTGATAATACAGTCAGCAAGGAGAGAAAACAAGCAACACAAAAGGAAAACCCAGAAGGAGAAAGGATTTTTTTTCAATAAATTGGTATTTTAAAAAGAATAAGAAAAAAGAAACTTTGGTTTAAGTCTGTCATCCAATAAGATAAGAAAATGTATGTCTAGGCTGGAATCGTGGCTTAGCAAAGAAATGCAGTTCACTGTGGCTTCTGAAAGTGATATAAGACTCACGTTTTCAGGATTAAGTAAACACAGAGAGAAAAAACCGCCAGCCTCTACTCATGGGGGGCGAGGTTTGGCGTTGTCTGCTCCTCTTGGAGGGGGCAGTAGGGGACAGTGACTTTTAGGCAGAACTTCGCCGGTTAATGAACACGACCCGGGGAGGTCCTTACCAGGCCGTTGGTGTGATTGCACATGTCCCACAGAGGAATCAGTGCCAGGGTCACCCGGGAACCATCCTCCGTGGGAATCTGGTTTTGTCGAGTCATAACGGAAGAGACCGCCCACCTGTAACAATCAGAAAAGAGGCGAATTATGGCCGGCACATCTGAAAGCCCACGGCAGTCACAACTCAACCAAAACCGAGGTGTGCCTGACCTCTCACGAATTTTCAAAACCCTTTCCTAAGTCGCAAAGGTGATGTTCATCATCATTTAAAATTAAGTCTAGGGTAAAGAGAAGAGGAGGGGGGATATGGAAGGAAAAGGGAGCCAGGGGAAATCTAGGAGTGAGAGATTAAGGGAGGACGTTCCCGGGAGAAAGCGGCCTGGAGGAAGGGCCTAGAACAGAGTCAGCCAGGCCTCAGCTGGTCCCGGTCCGCGTTGCTGCGGAGAGACCCCACCCCTCTTTTACCCAAACGCTGACTCTGTACCTATTTTGAGCCTCACTGAAAAGCAAACACTAACTCCTTTCTGATCGGAATCCTCTAAGAACTCTACAAAATGTGGAATGGTATCTTTTTTTACTACGTTGTGCACTGCATTAAATCTTTTTGTTAAAAAAAAGTCCCTACTTTAAAGAGCTAAAACAGTCTGTTTGAAAGAAAAAAAATCCTCACCCCACACTAACGTTAATCTTGAGCATCACCTGGCTCTATCAACTAATCCCCACCAACACAGGTTAATGGCAATTTCCACATGGCTATCAAAACGCTGCTCCCTGCCCCGGGGTCCAGTGTAACTTCCAGAAAGAACAATCTCTTTTTTAAGGCTTTAAAATGGTCATGCAAGTCACTTCTTACCCAAGCCCTTCGCACTTCTGAGATCCCAATTTCACTCAGAAACCACCCTCCAACACATGCCTTGCACATACGTACACCACACCCCACACACACCCCAACACACACACACACACACACACACACACACACACACACACACACACACCCCTCACACCAACCTGTAGTCCTCATAAGTGAAAGAATCCTTCAAGGGCAGTTTGTGGGCATGAGGATGGGTCTGGGAATTAGAAGTTTTAGAAAGCAGAGGTGAAAAGAGAAAAAGGGAAAACAGAAATCAGTCAGCAAAATTTCATTATTTAGCTGCCTAACAGATCCTAACAAGAGCCAAATGACGCAGGAGGCATCCAGCCGCGCTACTGAGGGATCATCGTGCTATTATGCGCTCATACATCACTGTCAACTTGATTTGCTGCGCCCAGCAGCCGCCATAAATCTGCTGCTTCACATTTCGATACCAGGACCCACAGACACGGCACAGAACTAAAATTTAAGGTGGACTGAGTTTACAAAAGGTAGGCACACCCACACCATAAGTCTCTCGTCTACACGGAAACCCGGAGTCTCCAAGTCAGGTGTCTGTCGCAGCCTCCCTTTGCATCTCTTGCCTTAATGTGCTGTACAGCCCTCACGAATAGTCCAAATCTCTTCTTGCATCAATAAAAGGAACAATTAAAGGCACTCTAATAAATTGAAACTTCTTTCATTTATCTCTGACTTAAAATCATTTGGAAGGAAATCAACCTGTTACGTGCAAATGAATCATACAACATGGCAGATGCAGCTCAAATACAGAAAATCAAGAAAAACACAGTTTTGTGAAATTATGAATTAAATTTTACAAACAAATGTAATAAAGATAAAATCGAGATCGGCATATGTGAATTTTACTCCTTTTCTTTTTGTCTCTGGACAAAAGAACATTTGATAAAAATATCCAAAACTCCACACTTTAGAGAAAATTGTACACATCTCACATCCTCTCTCTCCACAATACTCCCCCCACCTTGGGCCTTTCGAGCACTTAAAAAACTGCGTCTCAACTAAGAAATTCAAAGCTGTAACAGTATAATTTTAATCTTCGGTTTCCATTACAGGCTGACAGACAGATTGCAGTAAGTGATCAAATGGTGACTTCTGAGATACCAATGCGATTCGGCTGCACCGTCTCTGCAGCACTGCAAATGCACGGAGCCCCGTGCAGTATGCAGTTCTGACTTTTGACGCATTACCATCACAAGTGCATATGGTAATTTATCATCGCTCACTGCACTGTACTCGCTGGCACCGTATGCAGGACAGTAGGGGATGAGGTAAAAGTGGCTCGAACCGTAAATCAATTAGAAAACAAAAGCTTGTGCTCGGCGCGCAATTTTAGGCAAATTATATATTACAAAAGGCTGCCAATTGGGTGCTAGCTCCCAGGTGCCTGCTTCTCCCCTCTGATCCTAAACCCAGTTTTAACCCTTTGGAAGAAAAGTCAACATATGGAAATACAGTTACCTAATATGTAAATGTTCTGACAATAAAAATGAAATTAAAGAAGATATAATTTAGGTCAAAATATAAAATAACCTATCGCTCAGGGGCATTCTCTAGCTGCATTATTCTAGCTAGGAAGATTAGAAAAAACTATCTCTGGTTTAAAAAAAAAACCCAATACCATGGTCAAGCACAGCAAAGATTCGAGGAGAAGCTTCTTATTGCCTCTCTTTGTAATGAGTGAAATGCAAGCCTGTGTCCTAAGAGTCCTAAAGAAGCTTTCCATTTAATTATGGAACTTGACCATAAGGGTGCTCAGGTTTTTCCTCGTAAGAGTACAAATTCCGCAGATAAGAACTGCCCCTCCACCCAAAACTAATTTGATGATAAGTACCATAGAAATTTTTCAGAACTTTAAAGAAAAGAAATTCCATTGCTAAAATTTCCTTTCACTTATAATAAAATGAAGCTTCACACAGTCTGACCTGCTGGGAATGTTGCACATCCTATCTCTTCTCAAACTCTAGGAGGGGGGAAAGCATTGTTGCTTTTGTTATTTTAAAATGTTTTAAATTCATTTAAACTGGGGAATGCCCTGTGGTATTTTGAAAGCTGGTAAATTCCAATGCTAAAACCCCTGAGTATTAAAAATTCGACCCCTCCCCCCTCGAAAAGTTTGACTTACTGAATAGGAGAAGAGATGACAATTTTCAAAATTAGAATGCTGAATGTCAAAACGACTTGTGGAAGAATGTTCCAAACACTCAAAGATCTTTAAATAGCTTTGGACTCTACGAAGAAAACTCTTCAAACAAGGGCAGCCTCCCCAAGGACCAAAAAGATGGAAAATTAACTCTCCAAAATGTCTCCCTTCCTACTATTTATATACATTTCTTACCAAAAATACAAGTTTACGTTCACAGGCCTGACGAAGTCGTAAAGAATACGCAAGGGAAAAAATACGCAAATGCTTTCTTCAGGTTAATTTTGAAGATTATTTTGGCTATAGACTTACGTAATATTTGCAGAATCTGTTAGAAATAGTTGTTCTTATCTGCTTCAGAAATAAGGTGTGCCCACTGTACGTAATTCTGGTTTTAAAAAAAAGCTATTCTACCACAGACACATGCACTTAACAGTTATACTGAAGTGGAATTTGAGGCTATAGAGAAAGGCAAGTATCTTCCATTTCAACGGGGCCCTCACTGCTGTGACACCAGCGCCACCTACTGGCCTCATGGCGGAATCGGTTACAGCTGCAGAGTTCTTGAATTATTTCCTAGGGCAAGGCCCCCAGAGCAACTTATCCTAAAGCAAACCGGGGTTTATCCAGAATGGCTACTGGCTCAGCTTTACTCAAGAGAAATTTGGTTTCTAAAAAAAAAAAAAAGAAGAAAAAAAGAAACCAACCTACCTCTTTAAATTATTATATAATAGTTTTACAAGGATCTTGAAACATTCAAATATTGAAGTGATTTTCACGTGAAAAGCATTTAACTTTAAAAATAAGTATTTTCACATACCCTGAAAAAATAAACAAGAATAAGAAATATGTCTATTCCAAACACTAAGCTCTGGACAGAATTTTTTTTTTTAACACATCAAGCCTTAACGTTTAAAAATACATTTTCCAAAAATTATAATATTAACCTGAAGTTACTTGAAAGCTCCTAAAAATGTTCTTAGATGAAAGTCATTAAGTTCACACTTTATGGGGAGGATAACTGAACACTCCTCATTTATAGAGCAAAATCTTATAAGGGTTTTGTTTATCTCCAATAGAAGGCATTCCTAACCTGTACTTTAAAAACTGTAAATGAAAGCAGAAAACTTACTCATTGTGGCTAATTAGTTTGAGATAGCTGTTTCCAAGATCTAGCTACACATGGGATGAGTGAGGGTCTGTCTGGCAGTAGAGAAAGACGACAGTGATGGGGTCTCTCAGGTACCAGGGCCCAAAAGGAGCAGGCCATAGGGTCCACCAAGCATTAACTTCCTCCCCACTCCCCACCCACCCCATAAATACAGGTTTAGAAACAAGCCCATATTTTTTAAGTGATTGACATTTTCACTTTCTTGTGCATTATAAACATCTGAAGTTGGAGATATGAACAGTTCCTGTAGCTCATAATCAGACTTGAAGCCCTATAGAGCTTACTTTTAAAAGAGGATTCTTGTTTCCTTAAGTCAAGCCTGACAACCCAGGGACGCTCTCTCCCATTCCCTCTTCTATCATAGGAGGTGTTCCAGATGAGACACAGTAATATTGTACCTAGTACAAAATAATCACTATGTTTGGGGAAGATTAATATCTAAAATCGTTTGTTTGGCTTCAATAAAAAGAAGTAATATTGCTAAATATGTAAGTATGACATTTTGAAGAATTTACCATATTGCATGGGTCTGGTAGCTATGCTTAAGGAAATTAAAAACCACTACAGTCAGCATATTTGATCCTTATTAAAGTTCTGTCTTGAACTATCACTCACATAAAACAAAAATAAACCAAGAAGAAATTTAAATAAAACCTATGGATTACAAGAGTTGAAGATGAAAAAATGAACAATATTCTGCCTTTTAAAAATTGATTTAGCATGCAGCTTCTCTTTATAGTCCCTTGATAAAAATGAAATCTCCCTAACAAACACTTAATAAAACCTGTCAATATCTCGGGAAAGAAAAATGACACAAATGCATTAAGTATTAAATACCCTTGGAAAAAGTCACATATTCCATGAATTTTTGATGTACTATCTTGACATTAATGTAAAACCTTGATATTTATAATTGACAGATATTTAATAAAGTATAAAGAAGATGACTGCTGTGTAGCATGCAAATTTTTCAGGTTGATCAGAAATGAAAGATACAGACATGTACTTAAACTAAATAAACAGTTAATATGTGCTACACGAATCAGCTGCAGCCTTATTTTAAGCTCACACAACAAATCTTGGTGGAGAAGCAAAATAAGCAGAATTCATTATTATGTGAATTCCTAATTCAGAAACATCTAGTATGTGAAACAGCTTTGCAACAGCTCTGCACAGGAACAAAATACATTTGAGTTAAAGCTGCTTCTTGTTTTTAATATTTAACAGTAAACATTTCAAAAAATAAAATAAAGACAAGCACTTTCATAAATATATGGACAGGTATTTCCTAAAACAATTCTTTAAAAAAAACCACATTTAACCTAAAGAAAGATTCAAAACACTCTAAGGAAATTAAACAAAAAAAGATTAAAACACACAAATGGGCTCTAGGACACAAACACTTCTCAAAATCAGATCTTTACTTTTCTAAAGAATACTCATCTCTAACCTTGACCAGTTTTTATATGGAAACTGAGTTGAATACATTTAATAATCACCTTCAATGAGGCATTTAAATATATTAAAAGGAAAGTAGCTCAGTTCATAAAAATGACTCCTAAATACTGTATTTTAAAGAATTTTACAACCTGCTGTAATATATAATCAATTGTTAACTTGAAAAATATGTATGGTAGTTCAGTGACCTATTAATGCCTCTATAGTATCAGGAATGACAAAACATAATTTAGAAGTTGTATCTATTTTGTTCCGATAAAAAACCACAGTAGCATGCAATTTGAACTTCCTAACTAAAACATGTCGAAGACTGTATTTGGCATATGTATTAAAAGGCAGGGGGCAGGGGAGGGGCAGAAGGAAAATTTACACTTAGAACACTGAGGTTCCCCCTCCTGCTCCAAAAACAGGCTAACTAGAAGCAGCACGTCAGGCAGCAATCTCTAGTAGGTCCTCAACCCTCCTGCTCGTATTTCATTTTCTAAGTGGATATAACACAGTTTAACTGAATGACAAATTGCAAAATATCTTTTGAATCTAGAACTTAGTTTTGATGACCATAAATCAGAATCAAAGCACGGTTCACGCGTTTGGCTCTTGAGGGAAAAAAATCAATTTTAAAGACTTTCATTTTTAAACACAGATTACACCCAACTCTTCAGGGAATTTTTCATCATAAAGTTCTTTGAATTCACTCAATACGATCAAATAAATACATCAATACACATTAAATTTAAACTGTCTGCTTTTCCCTTATACTTAATTTTTATAGCAAATGGGTATTACCTTATAATACAAAAATTTTAATTAAGTAAATGAGTTTAGTAGAGAAATATCAACGCTGTTCAATAAATTCATAAAATTACTTTAGGATGGAAGAATTGGTTTTTTCATTGGAACACTGAAATCTATAACCTACATCCAGTTTAGATTAAATTGAAATCTACTGAAACACTGAAAAAGATATGCCTGTTTAAAAACTTTATTGGTTACCATTTGTATTCCCTGAAGAGGGGCAATCAGCCACGAATCAAATTTAGTCATAATCAATCTACATTTTTGACTGTCAATCATTTGTTCACTCAACAAATATTCATTGACTCAGAAAAAAGCTGAATAGGTTAGGACTAGAAATTCAACAAATACTGCATTTACTGACTATCTTGAATGCTCTGCGAGGTGCTGTGTGACAGGAGGACACAGTCACTATCCTCACAGGGGTCCTGCCAGGCAGCAGTCAGATAAGTGACTTTAAAAAGAAAGGTGATGCCAGAGGTTACAGCCCAGACCCTCCTTCTCCGACCACCAGGTTTCTCTGCTCTGTGTCCTCCCAGTCCTGGGCCCTTCTTTCCCACCGTGTGCACACGCGCACGCGTGCGTGTGTGCAAGTGCGTGCGTGTGTATGCATGTGTGTGCGTGTACACGCACACAGGCACATTCGGTTCACAGTTCTTTGCCCGAGGAGGTGAGCGGGGCAGGGACGACGTCCTTTTTACCACTAGGGAACCCCCGGTGCCTCGCACGATACCTCATTCAGAGAAACGCTCTCCTCCACAGTGAGAGGGAAACGCTCCCCCTGCCCTCTGCCCTGGGCAGCAGCGAAGGGCGAGCCGCGACCTGGGGGCTAGGAGATTTCCTCTCGGTGGACCCGTCATGGCCAAAGTGACAGGTGGGACAGAGGAGTGGCGACTCCAAAGGTGGCGAGAGGCAGCGCCAGGGTAAGCAGGCGATCTGGCGGTGACCAGACCCCACCCCAGGGTCACGTGCTTGCCACGCTCCTCCCCTGCAGCACCGCACACAGGCACTGCCCACGGGCTTCCGGAGAAACAGATCTGGGCTTCCTTTCCTTCTGTCTGCCATCTCTCATGAATAGGGTATTTTCCCACTATCTAGGGTCAAAGAATCTTCTCTCTTTTTTCCCCAAAAATCTATCTTCAAGCATATCTGAGAAAGCTTTACTCTACTTTAAGAATCCAATAAGGGGCAAAATGGACCAAGCCCAGCAGTTCCCTGTCCCAAATGGCCCTCCACCGTGCCACTCCAACTCACCCCAGCAGCGGTGCACCTTAACAGAGACAGCCTCATCCTCCCTGGTCACCTCAGATCACCTGACGCCGAGCCTCCGTCTCCTCATCTGAAAAGGGGGTCAGAGAGCAGCCTCTATCTTTTTTCTAAGCTCTTAAATCTTTTGTTTCTTTGCCTTTGACACTCCCCACCCCCAAATATCTCAATCTGCTGATTAACTTGAGGACTCCAAACCATGATCGAATCTCTCTTCTGGTCTGCAAAAAGATAATAACTCCAGCAAGCAAGCAATACTTGCAACTCCTCAACTTATCACCAAAGAAACTAGAAATAAACAGAATGGTAAACAGCAGTTTTCATTTTTAGAAGGATGCATTTGCATCAGAAAAGCAGGCTAGAATTATTTATCATCAGCTTCATAGAATTTTATTTTTCATTTCGGCTACTTTAGATTTCAACAATTCAGGATAGAGACTTTGGACTCTGGTTAAATTAATCAAGCTAGCATGATTCGGGGCACCAGTCATTCATAAGAGGAGAGCATTCTGACCACCATTATGAAGCCCATCTCCTTGATAGGGAGACTGACGTTCAGAGATGCATACAAACCTTGTCCCAGAAAAGGAATTACCGTGGCTTGGTACACAGGAAAGCTCTCTGTATCTCTAGAAGACAGAGACACAGAGACAGAGACAGAGAGAGACTGAGAAACTGAGAGGGAAGGAGGAAGGGAGGGATTAACAGTCACCATTTACTAAGCAGTCTGTGCAAGGAACTCTTGCGAGCTTTACTGAACTTTACGTGTATTACATAATTTAATCATCCTGCTTCCTGTGAAATAGGCACTATTAGTAGACCCATTCTGTTGCTGCAAAAACTGAGGGACAGAGAAATTAACAGCATGTCCAAGGTCATTACCCAGTTAATAAATGATGGGGCTGGGATAATAACCAGGCAAAAGTTTTCTGGAGCTTACTGAAAGGCAAAGGATAATTAGTTGTCCCGCTTTTATAAATTAAGGTTAAGTTCTGATACGGTAAACACGTTTTTTTCCTGTTGAAATTCTAGGAAAATGCTTGGTAAATATTGCTCTCATTTAAAATCCAGCACAGAGATATTTTAAAGGACATTACAAAGCTTAGAGGCAGGCAATATTACCAAAACTAAGAATGTTTATGTCTGTTATTTCCAAACCACCAGAAAGCACGCCATATTTAGTTAAAGTCGCTATCTATAGTCATAAAATCTCAGACCCAGGTGGTAACTTAGAGATCATCTAGCCCAATTCCCCTGTTATTCTGGACATGAAGAACCCTGGTCCCAGAAAACACATATGTACCAAATAGGTACACTCTTTTCCTTTAATACACTTTAAAACATAGAGGTCATATCTGGAATTCACTTTCTGGTATTTTCTTCATTAGAATTATGCCACATTGGTGTCCCAGCAACTTCCAATATTACATTACCTGGAAGTAGAAGATAATTACATTATCATTTTCATGATAACTCTGAACAGCCTCTAAGACACCCCACAGCTTTATCAATTACCTCCAAGTGCTTACACGGGTGCCATCTCTTTGGCTACTTGCAACTCTCCTCGTTGTCAAGTTGTTAGAGAAATGAACTTTGGCGCCTTAAACGTCCTGTCTTTAAGCCTAAAGGAAGCTGAAGTCACGAGCAGCTAGTAAGCGATGAACCCAGGGGTGCACCACGGAGCCTGAGAACCCGCGTATTTCAGACTTGGGATTCTGATAAAGACCGGCCACATTCTGACGTAATACATCAGTCCTAAGGATTCAGGAGGGTTCCCACAACTGAGCAAGCCTCTGAAACCCTCACATGCTCAGGCACATCACATGGATCCACACATCACATACGCTACTTGGTCACCAGCTGCTATGAGCTAACCCTGGTAAATCCCAAGGATAACAAAATCCAGGGTAGAGGTCCCTGCTGCACACAGCCAGCTGCTGGTCACGAGGGAGGTGGGTAAGAGTGGGTGGCTGAGATCACAGCACCAAGGTTCAGTGCGTCTTCGCGACCCCTGCAGGTGCTGGGGTCCACAGGGAGCGTGTACGCGACCAGTGGTGAGGGCGCTGGTGCCCCCACCATCGCAGACTACTCCTCTCCCTTCCTTTTCTGTATTCCGGATGCTTAAACTGTGCTACAAGGTACCAAAGAGAAAATCCCCAACACTACTTCTCTGGGTCCCCTCCCCATCAGGAGAGCAAAAGCACAAATGTTCCAAGCAAGGAGGAGAGGTACAGAGGCCACTCCTCTTGCTCCATGGCTGGGTACACAGGAAAGCTCTCTGTATCTCCAGGAGAGAGACAGACAGAAAGATGGAGAGAGACAGAGGGAGGGAGGGAGGGAGGGAGGTATGAACAATATAAAGTCACTGATAAAGAGCTATTGCTCAGAATAGAAAACCTTTTTTGTATCCCCTGAAAAGGGAACTTTCAAACGTATCACCCTGAGATTTGATAAATAAAAAATTTTTTTAACATTTTTGGTAAAAATGCCCCCATTAAAACTACAATGAACTGAATTACAGGGCTACAATTTGTTAGAGGCACAACAGAATGTTCTTACAGTAAGTCAAGACAACTCACTTGACTAACCAAATGTAATTTAAAATGTCCGTGCCTTTGGGTAAAGTAGCTGAGAGCTTTCTTTTTGATTAAGCAAAATTATTTTATATTCAGGTTCAGTTGATAAAAAAATGTCCCTCTCTCCTTTTGAGTCCAGAAAAGGTACCATAACTCTTTCGAGCGTTGTTCTACCAAAAGATAAAAATTTAAAAACCAGGCTATTTCCCTACTGGCATCAAAATTTCTTAGGGAAAAGAAGTCATAAAAAAAATTCTTCTGTAAAGTTAAGAGTCTACCTTGAAACAGAACCAGGTATAAAATCAAGAAGAGGAAAAGGGCCGATCAAATCGTGCAGGACTGTACCAGGCTCTGCCCAGCTTCCATCTCTGAAGATAAGCCCAAGTGAGAGCCCAGCAGGACGAGTGAGACAATGCAAGTCTACTTCTTTTTCCACAAAAAATATGCTTTGCCTTATATTTCCTTAATTAGATGCTTTACTGATCAATAGTTATGAGATGGATTTCACTCTCGTTTTTATCAGAGAAAATACTGTCTCACTTTCTAAGAATAATACCATTTTGTTGGAGCAGTCAATATCTGGATACAAATTTTCAGTGAAAGAACAGTTTAATCAGTGCATAGCTTTTAAGCACTACCTATAAAACAGGCAATTATCAAATTGTTCACTTGGAACCGAAAGCAAGAAATCCAATATATTAACTTAAGTCACCTTTCGATATAAGATGACTTTTGATTACAGTCATATATGAGAGAAGATTTTAGAACTGGGTTTTGAAAACCAGGTCTAACTCCTAACCCAGAGTCCCGAAAGTTGGGGAGCACTTCTATTCGGGGGGGGGCAGGAATGGCAGTGAGAGAAGCCCCGGGAAGAGTGAGCTTGAAGGGTCAGCAGGAACGTCACAGAGGTCGAGGAGACAGGGCAGTGGGACAGCCACGGGATCGGACAACTGGTGGCCCAGGGACCCATCAGGGGGTATGTCACTGGTGGGGCAGTGGGAGGGCCTAGACCACAGGGGCTCGAAGAACTCTCAAGCATGGAATATTCTTGGTACATGCTGTGGTTAAAGACAGAAGGGGACAGGACGTTATCTCAAAGGCACAGGGACGTTCTGTAAACCCAAGGGCTAAAGCTGGGCAGGAAGGAAAGGATGAGAAAGATGGGGATGGAAAGACGGCACCCAGAGCAATGTCACAGAGCTCTGGGCACGGGCCACCAGGCTCACCTTAGCTGCTGGCCAGGACTCCTTCTCAGAGGGACTGAGGGAGGCAAAGACACAAAGAAACTGAGATGGAGACAACAAGAAATAGAAGAAATTCCTGTCATCTGGTCTGAGTTTTCTCTTAGTAAACTGGGAACGGGTGAGCCTGGGGGCAGCTCAGGGCTGCAGAGACTCTGAAACAACACCTAGGGGATGAGACGGTCAGCGAGGTGTGATAAGGCATCTCTCTGGCCAGGCTACGGTTTGACCTGGCTCAGAGTTAACTGTCACCTGGACACTCCTGCTGATGCTCTGGGGCCCGGGAGCAGAGGCTGAGACAGGATGGTGCGGAGGCTGCAGGTCTGCTATAAAGGGCAGCACAGCCACCTGCTTCATAACAGACACGAGAGAAGAGAGTTTAGATTTAGTCTCGAGCTTCTCAGGCTGGGGAAGGCGGTACAGAGAGAACCTCTTTCTAAACACTTAATGAATCTGCTGCAAAAAGAAAAAAACCTGTTTTCCCATCTGCACTTCCAGACACATATAATAAAGTGACATTTTCCAACATAGGTTTTTCTAGATCATTAGCTTTGTCAATTAAGACTCTCCTCGGCAAAATGGCCATTGTTTTTTCTAGTCATCTTCTAATTTCTAAAAAAAAAAAAAAAAAAAAAAGTTGCAAAACCTGGAAGTAATCTTATATATCCCTGAAAAAAACGTGACGTGGAAAAGTTTCCCCCAATTTTCATAACTACAATTTGATATTACTTTCCAGATCAGAAAGATTTACCTCCCTTCCACTGATTCACTCTGCCAACCCTAAGATGGTTTGATATCCCTCTTCCTTCAAACCTTCAGATGCCCTCCAGTGACCTCTGCGTTTCCAACACAGAAGTCTGCAAAATACCAGCTGGTGCCTCACCTTACACCATATTAAACTGCTCTTGAGTTGATCCATTCATTCATTCACTCGTTTACCCACTCCCTTATTCAACAAATATTACAGAGTGCCCACTCTCGAGTGAAATGCTGTGCCAGGGAATGGGGAACAAGTAAGCAAGATGGCTCAGGCCCCTGCCTTCCTCCCAGAGCTTCCTGTCTGCTGGGTGGCGGGTACTAGACACAGTTATGGTCGGGATGAGAGCGGCTGAGGGGAAGAGTGCAGAGCAGGGGGAAGTGATACAGTCTGGCAGGGGGCGGGTGGCAGGTGGATCCAGGGAGGGAGAAGGGACGGGCACAGGGAGCCCTGGGCTCTCCCGCTGAACCTGTCAAACGCAAGGAGCTGATAAACACAGCCGGACTCCAGTTCACTGTTCCTGCTACGGGTCAGGCCCCGTGGGGGACAATGAGTAGGACGGGTTCCCTATGCACAAGAGTAATGACACCATCGCAGGGCATCCAGGTGGGTAAAACATGACTGTGTTGTGGCACCAGAACACATGCCGTGTGCTGGAATCACAGAGAAGGGGCTGCAGACGTTGTTGGCAACAGAGCGATCAGGCAGTGACTCAGGGAGGAGGGGGCACGTGAGTCAGGTCTCCAGGTGGGAAGGGAGAAAGTGCCCCAGACCGTACCAGGAACATCGGTGCAGGAGGAGGAGGGGCTGAGGTGTGCTGGGTGGAAAAGCTCATGTAGGGAAGCAGCAGGGAAAGGCTGGTGGGCACGCGAGGGCCCTGCAGAAGGCGCGGTGCACAGGGCAGCAGCTCTGGAGGGGCCCTACTGGTCAGCTGCCTCACGTGTAAAGGGAAGACAGGGCCCACCCCCGAGGTCTGCTGGCACCTGAGAGGCATCAGTAAGTTAGTAGCCCTCCAGAGGAAGGGACTTAAATTCAGTAGACATTGGTAAATTAATGGAAATGATGAAGAAGGTCTTCTTTAGGGAAAGTAATGTACCAAAGGATGGATCAAAACAGAGAGCAGAGGAAGTGGAGAGTGTGGGGAGGGGGCTGGTGAACCTGATGAAAACATTGGGTCTAAGGTGGCAAGGCCTCGGCCAACCACCAGTGAGAACTGAGTCCCCAAGGAGCAGAATCCTGCCACCAGTCAGGAGATGGAGTGCAGACGCTGGTCCTCCTCCAGTCGAGCCCTCAGATGAGAGCACACACTGACTGCAGCCTGAGAAACACCCTGGAACACAGGACCTGGTGAGGCTATGCCTGGATTCCTGGATTCCCAATACCACCCATGCGAGAATAAGGGTGCATTGTTTTAAGCCTCTAAAAAACAGACAACTATGGGCCTGGGAGTACTTCTCAAGAAAGTTCACACGAGCACATACATACCTTATCGGTCAGGATGGGCTAGGAGCTGCTGCAGTAACAAGTGTCTTCAGTAAATGTTAGCACCTTTCTGCCTTTTAGGAAAGGGGAAATGAACATATTTACTGGAAAAAAAAGGAAGAAGATGCACAGGATGGGGAATAAGTGACAGGACAAAGACACGTGGGCATTATGTTACCAAGAGCACAGGTAAAGGGTTGGCCTGGACAAGGAGAGAAAGGTGAAGACAAAAGAGGATGGTGACGGTAAGGGGAAATAATGAGAAGGACACAGAAAAGGCACGGAAACTAAAGGTGGACAAAACACCCCAATTCTCTTCCTACTGGAGGCAGGAGCTTGTGCTTAGAATGAGGGGCATTTGGTCTGCTTTACGATCATTAGTGTGGTGATACTGTCTCTTGTCCCCTTGGCCCCACTTGTGCTCAGCACTCACTCAGTCACCTGAAAACTAATACTTTATTTCAATCCTAAATTTACAGCTTTTGGAGACATCCAAGTTCTTTGAAACATATGCTTTGTACTCTGAACAAAGACACTGGCTAGTTAAGATGTGATAAACAGCTGCTTCTACACTGGCAGTCTCAAAGAGGATCAAATCCAATATAGAAACCCATCTGAGTCTCTTTAATTTCCAAAGTTACTTATGAAAATCAGGCAATGTGAGGCCTCCATAAGGCCCCTCACACGCTTATGGATTTACTTTGGTCCCTTCAATTCCATTCACCTGCTTTTGATCTGTAACACAGATGAAAACTCTGATACACAAAGGGAATTGTAAGACATTCTGGACAGGCTCCAACAGCAAGCTCTTTGCTCTTCCAAAGTCCTACAGTCCAGGACGCTGCTGTCTGGGTGCACTGCATCCAGGCCTCAGTCCAGACCTACGGACACCAAGAGTGGAGCTCAGGAAGCGCCATTTTTAACAAGTTTGCAGGTGACTTATACTCACTTGAGTTGAATCTAGGAACTGGGTATATTGCCAGCTGCCACCAAGGAGGAGGTAGTGAAGATCTTTGCTATCTGATTAAACCCCTCCCCATGCCTTGCAGGTACATATGCACATGCAGGTACACATGCACACACCGATGAATGGTGGCAAAATGCAGTCTGGGAGAAGCTAAATTTCACACTAGGGTTTCTGGCCCCATCTTTGTCCAGATCTGCCCACTTGAGGTTCCGGGTCATTGAAACTCTGCCAAACAGAATATATAAAACTTTAATTCTCCTCCTTAAGCTATTGTATTTTCTAATATTTTCTACTGTACATATGTATGGTTTCTAATTTTAAAATAATTTCACTTAAAATAAAAGAAAAAAGTCAAAAAGGCCGCTGAGAGCAAGGCCAAGGACTCAGCCATATTACTTTTTCCTCTAAAGTAATCTAAAGGTCTCCAACTCCATCCATATTACTTAGATTCTCAGGATCTCTAACACAGTTTTGGACCTGACCTGCAAATAACTGATAATTAGAATTTATTCAACTTATATTTATCATGTGCCAAACGTCAGGCTAGGAGCTGGGGAAACAAAACTGAAGAAAGTCTGTTCTCAGCCCTTTAGGGGCTCAAAATGGCCCCATTAAACAGAAATTAGTGAAATTATGCAGGTGACTCATTAATGAACAATTAAACTTCTCAATCTGCTGAGTAGTGAAGATGCAGGTAAATGCGGCGCCGCTGGCTCACGTATCACTTTCCTCCCCACGACAGAACCTCCGTGCCCGTCACCCCTGCCTAACTTCCTAGTGCCAAGGGCCACGGTCTCTATGTCAGGAACTCATCAGCCCGCTTCCAGAGGACTGGTCACTGTGTGCAGAAAAGGGTCTGACTGAGGCAGGTGCTGAATGGCATTATCATCCAAATCAACTCTACAGTAACAATAAAATAACAATTAACATTTATTGAGTACCTACTATATGCCACGCACATAAAATATCCTAGGCATTTTACAGTATTAACCAAGTTAAACCTCGCAAGGAACCCTGTGAGATAGGTACCACCATCACCCCCATTTTACAGATAAAGAAACTATGCCCCAGAAGAAACGTGCCCCAGGTCACCCAGCTAGGAAGTGGAGGAGTTTCCAAATCCATTCATCTAACTTCAAGTGCTGCCTCTATATAAATATAACACATATAATGGTAAGAAATTTTTTAAAAAGATTATTGGGTGGGCCCACAAAGTGGGCACCCCCCGTTTCTGTGAAGATCTGTACTTCACAAAATCCTCTTACACTTCTCATTCAATCCTCCAGGACCAACATGAGGCAGTGAGCGGCGCCTCCAATGTCAGATGTGGAAACTGAGGCTAGGTGACCTGCCATCTCTAGGTTATTTGGAGGCAGGGCTGTGACTCAAACCCAGCTGTTGATTCCAAATTAGCACCTTTCTGGCACACACCATTCACACAAATGCAGAAAAAGGGGAACTAGTGTGGCCTTAAAATAGCAACATGTGTTTTTAAGGATTTTAAAGCAAGATCTAAGCATCTAACCCTAGAACCACTGATCGCCTTGTCAGGGTCAGTTTCAACAGCAGAACAATTACCATCCCACAACGTATGCTGAACAAGGTGATATTTTCCCCATCTGACCACTCAACAGCCATAAATTCTTATATAAAATTAGATTTTAATATAAGAATACTATGAATGTACCGGACATGACCATTAAACACAGGGACAATTTCTCATAACAACGCTTCTGTCCTTGCCACCCTCTTGAAGAACAGCTGTCCACGTGGTTTAAGGGCACCACTTCTGAAGGTATTCTCTCCTCCTACCGATCCTAAAACATCACAACCTATTTTACTAGGATTTGAATATTTAAGTGGTCAGTTTTGTGGAAGACCTGACAAGTAGGCATACAACTGAACTACAATGGAAAAACTACCAAATTCCCTTCTCTCTGGCAAATGTCTAATCATGACGCTTATATGCAAAGAACCAGATTACAGTCTAATTAAAACAGCACACTTCAGAGTCAATTTATTTTATGAATTGCATCTTTCGTGTGGGCATTTTCATTATGGTTGTAACCTGAAAGTTAAAAAACCACAAGAACAAATACTCTAAATCAAGTCCCTAATAAGCAAGTTGGAAGGGGAAAACAATCTTCAGTTTCTGCACATGCCAGGCCATTTACTTCATGCTTCAAACATTGCCTTTAGACCACCAAACACTGAAACTGTAGCTCTAGATGTTAAAATGCTCCATGGAAAGCTCCTGATAATTAATGTACTGAGTTTTGTTTTAAATAAAAGGCTAGGGGCACAGATGTGGAAGAATCAAGATTTTTCTCAATTTCTTCTCATCCCATACACATGAGTTAAAGAGAGACGGCTCATAGACTTAAATGTGAAAGGTGAAGCAGTAGACCTTCCGGAAGCAAACGTACAGAACATCTTCACGACCCTGTGCCAGACCAAGCCTTCCCCACCTCAGCACGCCTGACATTTCGGGGCAGATGATTCTTTGTTGTGGGGAATGTCCTGGGCGTTGCAGGCTTGGCGGCATCCCTGGCCCAGCTGTGAGAGCCAAAAATGTCTCTATCCTCCAAGGCGCAGACCGCTCTTGGTTGAGAGCCTCTGGGTTAGGCAAAGAATTCGTTAAAGGACACAAAAACACACCATCTTTAAAAAATAAGACTGATAGATCAGACTTGATTAAAATTAAGAACTTCTGTTCATCAAATGATACATTAAGAAAGCACTAGGCAAGTCCCAGTCTGGGAGGAGAGAGTCAAAACATGTCTTATAAAGGGCACGTAATCAGAAGAAAATGCCAAATCACAAACAGGCGACGGGGCGGGGCAGGTGGGGGGAAGCTACGGCTTAACATTTACAGAGTTTCTGTTTAAGGTGATGAAAAAGTTTTGATAGAGGTGATGGTTGCACAACACGATGAATGTAATTAACGCCACTGAATTGTACGCTTAAAAATGGTCAAAATGGCAAATTTTATGTTACATATATCTTGCCTCAATTTAAAAACTTAATAACATAATATACTACTCTCCCCAAAAATACACACTGGACTTCAAAGATTTACTGCAAAAAAAGTGAAATATATCATAAATCACTTTATACTGACTATATTTTTAAAGGATAATCTTTCAGCTCTATTGGGTTAAATAAAGTATATTATTATAGTTTTGTTTTAAATGAGTAAAAGATTCCAACAGGCACTTCCCTGAAGGAGATACCCAAGTAATTAATAAGCAGGTGAAAACACACTCAGCACCATTAGTCACTGGGGAATGGAAGTCGGGACTACACGCATGCCCACAGGACGGCCCTGCAGCCCAGGCTGGGAGGAAGCTGAGCAACCAGAATGTTCGAGCACTTCTCCCGCCACCAAATGGGTTTAGTCGCTCAGAAAATGGTTCATCGATATCTACTGAGGTTGGGTGGTCACATATATGACCACCCAATACCCCAGCTAGTCTTCTTCCAAGAACACCCAGAAGAAAGGAATGCATAGGTCCACAAGAAGACACATACAGGATTACTTACAGCAGCTTCGCTTACAACAGCCAAAAAGTGGGAACCACCAAAATGTCCATCCATAAGAGAATGGATAAATGTGGTTATTCAAACACTGGAAAACTATGCAGCAACAATAAGGGAGTCAACTACCGCTACACCCAGCAACCTGGATGGATCTCACAGACATTACACTGAGCAAAGGAAGGCAGATGCAAGCGAGTACACGCTGTACAACCCTAATGACAGGAGGCTGGTGAGCAGGCAAGACTGACCCATGGTGACAGAATCGGAATAGTGGTCACCTCTGGAAAAGGGTGGGTGGACACAGCCTGGGAAAGGAGACTGGGGAGCTTCCTGGGATGGTAAAAATGTTCCATATCTTGACTTTGATTTAGCTACTTAGTATAAAGACTAATCTATACTTAATGCATGTGCTCTAGTGTATAAACTAAATCTCCATTTGAAAAGTCAACAGAACATCCCCAAACTGTCCATCTTTGCCACAGAAGGTGCTACTACGGAGAGCTACTAGATGGCCCTGCCTTTTTTTCTATCATATATTTATTCCATTAATATTGACCATTCTAAATAACTGGCGTTGCAAAGGCTTATTTGTTATATATGATATAATCCATCAATAGATACACACTATGTTTACCTTTTTCCATTACTTGCCATGTGGAGAGACTGAAGATAAATCTTATCAAAAAACCGTTTATAATGTTTGATGTTTGGACCGGCTTAGTCTACGTAGGGAGTCTCCTGGGTTTTTCACCACCCAGAAATTTGACCAGCATGCCTCCTAGGTCTTTTCACCATCCCGACAAAAGTGCTTGGCAGGACAGGCCCAGGAAGAGAGCCTGACACCACCTGCCATCTCTCCGACCACACTGAGAGTCCCTCCCTGTTCCTCTACTAAGGCACCAGGATGAGTGTCTTGCTGAAATTAAGCACCTCCTTTAAATTAAAAAAGAAAAACAGTAGGTGAAGCTGGCTTGGAAAGATTTTTTCTTAATGCAGGTTTGATCTGGTCCACAGCTATGTTCTTATGTGCTTTTCATTCCTAGAGCAGCCTGTCCAGGAAGCTACTGCTACCCACACACTGGAAACAAAATTCAGAATTGCGTCCAAAAGTGTTGACACCGTGGGTCGGTCACCACCTACTCTCGGCCTCACCCAGGAGTTGTATTTCTTGGTAACTGGTTACCAAGCTCTCGCTGCGCGCCAGCACTCACTGGGCTGGGTGCCCGATCCACGCAGGCCAAGCCCTGCCTCTGCGGTGCTTCCGCTTTAGCAGGACTCGTGAGTACACGTCCACCACTTAAAGCATTGTAACTGCTTACGCTGAAATACAAACCAGATTAGTTACTGAGCCGTGGGCACCCCGTAAATGCTTACAGAGTGAGCGACCAGCTCCCTTGGTTACAGGGTGAAGTCAGCATGATACTGGAGATCCGGAAGGTACATTAGACTCAGGTAGGAATCTAAGTTCTTGTGTACCAGTAACTGGGTATGAGTTCAAGTCCTGGAACAGACAGACCAGCAAATAGTCCTCCGTTTTGTCAAACAGGAATCACAGCCAGACCCGGGAGGGTGGTTGTGAGGACTCAGTGTGCTTAATGAGTATCTGGGCACCAAATGAAGTGCTACTGCAGCGCCGGTCCTGCTTTCCCGCCCCCGTGCAGCCTGTCTCTCCACCCTCACTTCCTCTGCCCCGTGCACACCACGCTCCAGCTGCACTGAGTGGCCAGCCTGTGCCCTTTGCCCACTCCCTCCAGTAAAGCCCGGACCTTCCTCGGGGTCAGTTACCTCACCCGCCTCTGAGAAGCCTCTCCTGACTCCCCAGTCTCTCGGCTCTCCCCTCGCCTCTGGGCTAGCGCCCCCTACCCCTCGCTCTTCTCTTACGGGACGAGATTTGGTTTTCCGCTAGACGGAGAGCTCCTTGAGGCCAAACCACGTCTGCAGCCCCAGCACCTACCAGTGCTCTGCACACATCAGTGGTGCTGCGTGACAGAGGCTGACTGCCAGAGAGCAAAGGCCTAGGCGCAGCGGGACTTCTGCGTGATTCTGCGACGTGCGGGGGTGTGTGTGTGTGACACGGACAGAACTGATCCCTGCCAAAAGACCTTTCTCGGCTTGGGAATAATACTCCTAAGTCCTCTATACACCCTGGTCCAACACTTCACACCCTCGAGGAAGCTTCATTTCACATCTACATTAGCAGTAACTGAAACACTGCCCTTGTCACTACACCGCCCACGTTCAGGTGACGAAGTTCCAGCATTGACACCCAGCAGCTGTATCTAGGAGGTCCCTCTGGTTAGCGTAATGACCTGTTAACAGGAAGCTGCTGTCCTTCTGCTTCTAGAAACCACAGCCACTAGACTGATGAGAAGACCACACAAGAGCAAGGACCTCCACGCTGATGGTAGCAGTTCTGATGTAAACGCCACCAAATGAAATCTAGCTTATTAATTTTAAATGATTTCACAGCATTTAAGGAAAAAACATGAGGCTGACACAAAGATTTCAGAACTCATTAGAGACAGTCTTGAAATCACTAATATATTTAAATTGAACGCTGCTCGTCTGACAGCTTTTCGTTCAGACGTGCTATTGTGCGTGTGTCACTACGGTTAAGGTTGGGTGAGCGCTTCCATTAAAACCTTCACCTTCACGAGCTTATAATTTCACAATAAAGATTTGCTCCAGGCTTGACTTTTGCATACAAAAGGTTCCTGCTTGAAATATCTATTCCAAAGTACAAAATAAACCTGTCTGGACTGAAAACTCAGATACAAAGATTACTTTCGGTGCCTTGCATTCAAACAAGTTAGAATAAGCTAGAAATTTAGGATCAAAAGTTTCCTTTCTAAACCATAAAGGTTAGAAATAGAGAAAGGCTGGTAAAGTCAGCTTAGGAATAAGGGGGGAATAGTAAACTTAAAACCAGTTTATTCCAGAAACCTCAAGGTCATCCTAAACTAACTCTCTCCCAAACTCCTCTCATCCAGTTTGTCAGCAGATGCGGTCAATCCAACCTTCAGATACTTCTCAAACTCCTCAGGCTACCTGGTCTTCTGGCCTCCCTGCCACGAGGTTATCTTTAAGCGAGCAAACAAACCCAGGCCAACCTGATCACTCTGCTGCCCAGGGCTCCCTACGACATGCAGGGCAGAAACCCCAAAGCCTGCTGAAGGCCCTCGTGCCCTCCCACCCTCCCTCCTTCCTGCACCCTCCATCCCAGCTCCTGGAAATGGACTTTTCTGTTTCATCCTCCTGCCTTTCACATCCAGTACTGGAACTTTCCTTTCTGACATCACAGAAGTGTGCTCAAATCCAGCTTCTGGTTAATTACATTAACAGAATGCTACGTTTTAAAACCACATTTTATTCCCTGACAGCTCGGCTGTGAGACAGGGTGGGAGGTAATTGTGGCAACTGAGGCTCAGAGAGTTTGAGCCACTTGGGCAGGTGGCATAAAATACAACTACTGAGGCCACAGCCATTTCACCCCATAATGGTCTGAGCTACAGGAATCCCAGGGAGATGCAGGGACCCAACTTCTGGGAGTTGGTCCCTGATGCAAACCCCGAAATGACCTCCCTCAAATCCAGCGGCTGCGGCCTTTGCTTGGCCTCGGCTGTCTCCCCTCCTCGGAATGTGTCCTGCCGCCCCCCAACTCCACACCTTTGCTGACAGTAGTTCCCTCCCTCTACCAGACAATTTTGCCTTTCGAGCCCCAACTCAAGTACCACCTGACTGCCCCCCAGGAGCTCAGACGGCAGTCACTGCCTCAGTTTCCCATTTTTGCTCTTCAACGTCTCCTGCCAATTGTTTTCCTCCCATCTCTACTATAAATTTCTACAAGGCAAGGACTCAGATTACTTCTCTATCTCCTTATAGCACCTACCACTGGCCTGGAGGAGAAGCCAGCATTCAGCAAAACACCATTATTATTAGAAGGTATTTTAAATAGTTAGTTATTTGACTTAAAATTTTTAATGAATACTATTATAATTTTTTCCTGATGAGGCTGAATGTAAATAAAAATAAACACAGTATCCATGATATGTTTTCAATCACTAATATTTAGAACTCACTTTTCCTTGTACGCCAAAAGAATAAAATTGATTTGTGAAATGAAAAAATTACCCAAATTGCAACACGTGACAAAGCTCAAGGACTAAAGAACACAGGTGGGCCTAAAAGTAACAGCTCCCCAAAAATATAATTCAAGCTTAAACTGTCAATAACTGTAGGGCATTTTGCTACAGTCATATGTGAGCTGGAGATACCCAGTGATTTCCAGGAGGAAACAGCTGGGGAGAGGGTCAGAAGGAATGCATACGGCCTCGGATGGCCACACGACAACACGCCGAGGAGGAGCCGTTCCCTGGAGCAACGTAAGGAGCAGCCATCAGGCCCAGCACAGCCAGAAGCCCTGGCTAGAGCGGAGTCAGCGGAGGCAGCATGGCAGTGGAGGGCATCAGGAAGCCCTGGCTAGAGCAGAGTCAGCGGAGGGAGCATGGCAGTGGAGGGCATCAGGAAGTCCTGGCTAGAGCAGAGTCAGCGGAGGGAGCATGGCAGTGGAGGGCATCTGGTGGGAAGTGAAGAAAAGTGGCCCAGAGCACATCTGCAGAAGGCTCTGAACCTGAGCATAAGAGCCTGGTCGTGAACACCGGGTAAGAATGAAAGCACAGCAGAAGCCGACAGTGTTGTGAAGTACATTTCACGTCACCTAATCTTTTGGAAAATATAGACGGTATTTTATTTTTTACAGAGAAAAACACAGTAGCCCAAGAGAGTATAAACCAGTTTTATGGACAGCTACTAGATTAAGTCTGCTAAAAGCAGAGGATGTGATAAATCCTCCCCTCACTGTAAGTTTCACATCTGGGAAGACAGAGGAAGAAAGGCCAGGGCCATGGAGCTTTGGGCAGAGTGATGGCATGCTCTGTTAGACTTGCGGCAGTCCTCATTTACATGGCTCCTCTGATGTCCCAACAGGTTTAGGGACATCAGAGGACCTTTGTACAAATTGGAAGAAGTTGCCTGCCTGTTAGGATGCAGCTTTGAGGGGACACAGCTTAGGGAGCCGAGGACAGGTTGGACTTTGGCCATCCACCTCCCACGAGGCCCTGGCCATGCGAGACTCACTTGGAGAGCCGGCAGGCAACCGGCTCCCCACTGAACAAGCTCTGCCCGGGCTCTGTGTGCCAGGCACTGTGCCGGCAACAGTGCCACGGTGGCGCCTGGAGAGCAGGGTCACTCCAGAGGAGAACACGGATAATAAGTCAATACACAGATTTTAAAAAAGCATGCTAACTGTGATGATGAATTTTATCTGTCAACTTGGCTGGGCCACATGCCCAAATATTTGGTGAAACTTTATTCCGGATGTGTCTGTGAAGCTGTTCTTGGATGAGCTTAACATTTAAATTGGTGGACTCTGGGTAAAGCAGATTGCCCTCCCTAATCGCTCTCCTTCTCATCTAGTCAGCTGAAGGCCTGAACAGAACAAAAGCCTGACCTCCCCCAAGCTAGCGGGAAGTCTGCAGCAGAAGGCCTTCAGACTTGAACTAAAACATCAGCTCTTCCCTGGGTCTCCAGCCTGCCGGCCTGGCCTGTAAATTTTGGATTTGCCAGCCTCCATAATCATGTGAGCCAATTCCTTAAAATAAATCTCCTTCTATACACATAAACACATCCTGTTGGTTCTGTTTCTCAGAAGAGTCCTGACTAACACACTAACATAGTGGATAAGGCAGATCTACTTCAGGGTAAGGGAAAGCCTCACTCAAACTGCAACATTTTAGCTGAAACCAGAAGACTGAGAAGGAGGCAGCCATGCACAGAACTGGGGGAAGGCACTGCAGAAAGGGAGCAGATGGGGCCAGGGAGGCTGGGCGAGACCAGCGAACTGATCACAGCCAGGGGGAGCGGGCTGCAGTGACGGGGAGGAAGGGGTACCCAAGGAGTCACCTGAAGTGGGAGGAGAGGCCATCTCAGCAGCCCTGCCCTTTGAGTTTTTCCAAGTGTGATGGTAAACCAGCAGCATGATATAATTTATGTTACGAAAAGATCTCTCTAGTTCTGCACACAGACCCAGACAGGAGGGTTAAGAGTGGAGAGACCCTCTGGAAGGCAGGACAGTGGCCTGGACTGGGTGTCCGTCATCACTGGAAGGAAAATGAATTCCAAAGTAAGAGAAACGACAGTAAGAAAGCCACTGGCCATTTTAAACAAGTCAGAATTGCTCCAGACCAAAAATAAAGCAAACAAACAAAATTAACTGACTTGAATATTGAAAAAACTTGTACATGTGACCATAGTCACTGCTGGTGACCACGAAAAATTAGAAAGCTATCTGAACACAGAAAACAGGCAAACAACCCCATAGAACAGAAGAGAATTAATTAAGCTAGGGAACACAGAAGACAAGTCTGCTCCTGACCCCCTGCAGGTTCCAGAAGAGCCACAAAACAGATGATTGAGTGACAGGTGGCCTGAGTTCTGGGACTCTCAGGGGGGCAGGGAGGATTGCAGCCTGCAGAAAGCACAGGCTCTAGGGTCTGAGCCAAACCTGAGACCACCCGTGAGGCCCGGCAGGTCTGCTCTTCAGGAGGAAGGAGGAATCGCACCTCTCACTGGACGCTGACAGGAGGAAATGAACTAAGGCACAGTGTCTGACCAGTTTCATTAAATGCTACTTGCTGCTGTTTCAGCTACTGGCTGGTGGCTTTATTCACCCAACAAACTGCGACTGAGCCCTTGCTAGGCGTTAGGCACCTTCCAGCTGAGGATAAAACACAGTCCCTGCCCCCAGTGTGCTGACATTCTGGTTGGGAAGACAGACAAATGAATGAAGAAATACACATATGCTGTCAAGTACTAATGTGCTTTGAGGAAAAAATAGGCCAAAGGCGAGGTCAGAGAGCAGCGGGGGCCCGTGTCTGAGATCACCTTCTCCAACCACCACTGCTCCCATTTAAGAATGACAAAAACCAAAAGAAGCCCTCCTCCACTTTCAGCTGGAAGGACTCTTCCTTCTCTTTCAATCTATGTCCTCAAATATCACTTTTTACCGAATGAATTTTACAGGCCCAGCAAGCAAGCTTCTGACTAACGTGGTAAACTGTCGATTCCAAGCAGGGGCACCTTGCAGAGAGGTGTCTGCTAAACAAATGCCTCAGGCGGGGATGGGGGGGGGTGGGGGGGTGTAGACAGGGAGGGAAGGAGTCGTGGCAGAAGGCAAAATCTACTCTTTTGCTCTCGAGTCAGGAAACGACTCAGATGAACGTTCCAGGGAGGCATGCTTTGCCTCTGTACAAGGGCTGGTCCTCTAAGCAGTCCTCACGCTGGGAAGGGCTGCCTTGTCAGATCGGGCCCTGAGCAGGGACCGTGTTCTAGCAGAGGCCAGAGGACGGCCCAGGAGAGGGTATGGCTGACCTACTGAGTCTGCAGGGCTGGCGTCTGCACGCTGAGCCCCGCAGAGATGCCTCTTCTCCACTCCCACACAGCCTGGCTGGCGGGCACCCATGTCTCCTTTCTACAGATAAGGGAACTCAGACTCCAACTTAACCTGACCAGATTTACCTAGCGGGTGACAAGCTCAGACTCGGACGGACTGTTCTTTCTTCTACAGGACACCGACTCCTCCGAAAACTGGCAAGCTGGGTGCAGAATGGATGGCTAGGCAGAGTGGGAAGAAGCTGCTGTTAACAAGACTATTTAAAAATTATTATATTGCATGGGCAATTTTTTGGATAATCTGCCCAGCAGAAACACGCTGCTAAAATGAGTTTCCGTAACGGTAAAAGATGTGATCCACCTGATCTAACGCCCCAGGGCTAGAATGAAGCACTAAATACTCAAAGCAGAGCGCCTCTGCAAATGCAGGAAGCAGAGCCCGATGAATACCAACAGCAAAGCCCCACCTACGCTCGGGCTCTCAATTCCAAGGAAGTCAGGCGGAGGGGACTGCGGTTGTGTCTACTCCACAGCACCTTATGGAATAAGGGCAACAGAACACAGGCGCCTATGTTCCCTGCCTGTGAACACTCACTAACCTACCGACTCTGTTAAAGCGGTCGTCCTCACCATCTCACTCCATGCAGGTCTACACACTCCCTCAAGCTCACCGGAGGGTGAGCTCGATCCACTCTTCCGCTTGGTACTCAAATGCAGAGGGGGTGGACAGTCCCAGCTGTGCCTCCACATCCAGCTGCCGAGAGGTCCCGGCCCAACCCGAGTAAAAAGGATGTATTAATAATATAATCCCTGATGTTATGGAGGTTCCTCTACTGCCTCTAATTCCTTTTCATGCTTCTACTGTAAATGCTTTTCTCCCTGGGAGAAGGCGAGAAGGATACGCAGAGTGGCCATGGGAAGGTTGCAGCCTAAGCCAGAATTTCTTAGGTCATAAGCAATTATGAAAGCAGTACAGCTGTGCAGGGAAGGGACAGAATTTGCACGTCAGCGTCAACCATCATGAGTGGCTGCCAATGTGTCTGCTCACTCAGGAGAGTGTTCTCGTAAGGGCGCTTGTCAGAGGTCTCAAAAAACAGAAGCAGGCTCTCGTCTTATCACACACACTCAAAACAAAACAAAACAAAAATAAAACCAGAATTCCTATCCCAGAGAATAGGGAATGTAATCACCAGATACAGACCTTAGGGGGCTGGGAAGAAAAGCAGGTTTCAAGAAAAAACAATTTTGAAGCTTTTGTTTTTAAACTTGTATTTTCAAAAAAGTTCTACTGATCAGACTTGTGGGAAAGACCCAGGACTGGTAAAGCGGGGGCTAGAAGGGGAGAGAAGGAATTGTAGAGAAGATGGGTCTGTGGAGACGAGGGAAGTGGGAAAAACAGCCTCTAGGGTCGGGAGGATCTGGCCTTCAATCCTGACTCGCCACTCAGCCCATTTCCTCACCTGTAAAACGGGGTGATGCCCCAAAGACTTGGGCCCTAGGACTGGAGGTTTCCGCTGAATCTAATTTGGTTAATTCTGTCTCAGATTCTCATGGGAAGGCAGTAGTTCCTGGAATAAAAGGCAAGAAAGCTCTCACAGTGCTGGACACATAGGCGGCATTGCCATGAATGATTACCCTTGTAATGGCTTTGTTGGACTTCCGTTCCCAACTCTGATCAGCAAAGTTGGAAGCTTTTCTCAAGGGGCCCAGGTGACAAGCCGAGCAAGGGCAGGAAGGCTGTCGTTCACAGGAGGACTGCCAGACAGAAGAGCCAGCGGGCCAGCCAAGGGCAGGAGACAGGAGTGCCCTAGCAACCACGGCAGCCTGGAGATCTGGGAATCTTACCTGGAAAACTTCTACAGGAGGACACAGAGCGTGGGGCTGCCCAGCCTCCCCGCTTGTACAGACACCACAAAACCGTGACCTTCCTCAATAACTGCCAAGAAGGAATATGCGCCACCAACTGGACGCAGGTATGGCTTCCCCCATTTAGAACCAGGAATACAGAGAAAGAGCATTTCGTTTCTTGAGTCCCTCAAAGGCTGCTGAAACAAAAACTGGAAAAAACAAAGAACACTAGATTCCCAGCAGGTGAAGTCTATATCTATTTGAATTGCTATAACATTATACAAAACAAGCAAACTGTTAAAACCACAAATTAGATGTTTTTAAATGTCATATCTGCAGCCTGTATTTATAAAAATGGTGAAAATTAGATACACGTTCAGAATGAATAATCTACAAAGTCAGAAACCTTAAATAAGGACATGATAAGGACAACACTCATACACATTTAACACAAATTAGTAATGCACAATGTCAGCTATCAGGAAAAAGCAAGGACACAGGTCAGTGCCTCTCAGCAAGACAGCCAGAGGCTCTACAAAGATCACCAAGTCGCTGGAAACTCTCCAGAGAACATGCAAGCCTGGAGTGATTTTCCTAAGTTCCAGTGTTTCCACTTTTTTATAACAGTAAAAGTCACGTTGGTAAGGACAAAACAAAGAAAGAAAGAGAGAGGGAGCTTCATCAGCTTCATCCCAGCGTGGGGGAAAGCCAGCAGCCTACGGCGTCCTCCGCATGTGCCCTCTCCCACCTCTGCACAGAGTGAGACTGAGGCTGGACGAGGGCCCCTCCAGGAGCTGGAAGGAACCCCAGCAGGTGCCCTGTGCAGGCCCAGGGGATGGCACAGCTTTCTGCAAGATAAGAGCCCAAGAGAGACTTTGAACAAGACTGCCCTGCCCTTAAAACCAGACCACTTCTGGGCTTCCCTAGTGGCGCAGTGGTTAGGAATCTGCCTATAAATTCAGGGGACACGGGTTCGAACCCTGGTCCAGGAAGATCCCAAGTGCTGCGGAGCAACTAAGCCCATGTGCCACAACTACTGAGCCTGCGCTCTAGAGCCCACGAGCCACAACTACTGAGCCCGTGAGTCACAACTACTGGAGCCTGCGCGCCGAGAGCCCGTGCTCCACACAAGAGGAGCCGCCGCAGTGAGAAGGCCGCGCACTGCAACGAAGGCTAGCCCCCACTCGCCGCAACTAGAGAAAGCCCGCGCACAGCAATGAAGACCCGACCCAGCCAAAATTAAAATAAATAAAAACAAATAAATTTATTAAAAAAAAAAAAACACTAGACCACTTCTTTGCCCCAAAAGTAAGACCAGAAAGAGCTGTAGAGAAAGACTGTGACCTGCCGACCCCAGTCTGGGAGGGCTCGGGTCCGGCCGGCCTGCTCTGACCTGGGCCTGGGAACCCCACATCTCCCACTGCTCCTCTGCAAAGGGAGGATGGACACTGCCTCCCTCACAGGGTGACTGGCAGGACTAAAGCCCTGAGGAGAGAGCCCAGGGAGGGTCACACCGATGGGGCCGCTCTGTCCCCACAAAGCATCTTCTGTTAGTGACCTCAGGTCCATACAACAAGCTCAGGAGCCACTCCCACCTCCCGGTCCGGCCAGTGCTCCAGGGCACCCGGCACAGAACACGACTCACAGGATGGGAAGAGGCCCCTCGGACTTCGGGCACAGCTTGGAATCAGAGGGCTTCATTCTCTCCCCATCACATCCTGCACCTCCAACCAGTGCCCTCACCACAGAACCCACGTTTACCTCGATACCCCCAGCCACTGAAGCGCCTTCTCTCATCCCCACCCTCGCCTCTGACTCACCTCCTCGGTGTCCCATACCCCCCACCCTGCGTCAGGAGTCGCGACATTGTCAGGAATTTGGCTGAGAACAAGAGCGTTACGTACGGAACACACGTGCCCCCGGAAGGGAACTTACGTGGGAACGAGGGCAGGAGCAGGGTATCCAGGAGGTGGTGCCCACGGCCAGGCTTTCAACTTTGTATTATGTTTACAACTTTTTCCTAAGTCGAAAAAATTATTTCAAGATAAAAAGTTCAAAAACACCTCTTTGTACCCCCAGGGACATTAGTCCCGGTCCCCAGGTGTGGTGCCTCACGCTTGAGATCCTCAATAAACAGTGGTTGAATGAACAATCAGGAGGATACAGTGGGCTAAAAACAAAAAGAAAGGGGAGTGAATCCAAGGTCAGGAGGAGAAGGTGGGTTGGTTTATCTGGAAGGAAGACCCTTACACAGGTTTCTAGGCGGAGGGGAAGGGCCAACGGAGGGAGAAGCCAGCTACGGAGAGCCCTCCAAGCTCCCCATGGCCTCAGGGATGACGTGGAGTAAACCTGCACATAAACCGGGGGTGCCCGCCACCACCTCAGCCACCAGCGGAAGTCAAGTTCCATGAACGCAAGTGCACATCCTCCGTTGCGGGGCTCTCGGGTACGCGCACCCACACGTGCCTAGGACAGCATTTGACGCCCACATACATCGCCTGCATGTGTCAAGGCGCTGGATCTTTAAAGTATGCTGAGTCCCAGGGGCTTTACTCAAATCTGATGTTATTCCTGTAGGCCTCATGCATGATCAGATCTTCTCTATGAACTTCAGGAAAACAGAGGTAAATCTATCTCCAGCAAAAATTCACGTCTGTGCTCTTCTCCTGTGGCTCCAGCAGGGACAAGGAGAACAGCGAGAAATGGGACAGCAACTGACGCTCAGCCACAACTGCCACGGGATGCCGAGAGCCAGAAGTGGCACCTTCCTTGGCCTCTGGGCAGGCCCTGTTCACAGCAAGCTGTGAGTCTGGCTGCGCGGGTCTCCTGCCACCACGGGCCTGGCCAGGTGGGAGAAGCTGCCTGTCCGGCCAACTTAACACAGCCTCCCCCCATCCTGCAGCATTAGGCAGGAAAGGCGGAAGGCTTGAAATAAAATTCACAGCACTTAACACACACAGGCGTTTCTCCATCAGCCCTTCCCCTGTACCTCTCAGATTCGATCAGCGCAAAAAGAGGAGATCCAA
The DNA here is from genome assembly GCF_964374135.1 of Grampus griseus. Taxonomy (NCBI): domain Eukaryota; kingdom Metazoa; phylum Chordata; class Mammalia; order Artiodactyla; family Delphinidae; genus Grampus; species Grampus griseus. The sequence continues at coordinate 5,626,302 of NC_139018.1, read as the reverse complement.
GTAAGGTGGGATAAATCACTTAAACGATGAGATCAATGGGGAAATAGTAATTTTATAGATATGCCTCTATGCTGTTCAACCCCGTACACTTGAATTTACTTAAAAGAGCATCACATTCAAGCTCAACAGCACAGGAAAATGTGCTCATCCCAAGAGAGCTCTTAACCTTGGGACAGCTGGCGCTCCACATCACAGTGCCCAGCCCACTACGTGGGATTGTCAACTAGACAAACAGCTCATTCACAGGATCTGCTCATTTCTTTTCCATTGACACGGGTGAGAAATATTTGGACTATCATTCATCTAGGTTAAGATATGATTTTCTTCATTTTCTCACGATCACACCACTTCAAAGTTGGGTTTAAGCCAAATCCTACTTTTTTTCCCACTGATTTCTATCACAAAACTAGTCATATATTTCCATGCAACAGTCCCAACTTGGAGCTGAACTTTGGAATGTCCTGGTCTGTCAGGCGTACTTTTATAGGTTAAAGCTCTGCAGCAGTTTTAAGGGCCAAGTTCTGCCTCTACTATTAATCCTCTCTTCTTCCCTCGCGTCCCCCTTCACAAACTGACAGGAAGAAATTCTACCACCACTCAGGTTCTCAATCCCCACGAGCCTTTTCCAGCGTTTGGCTGAGCCACAATTTCTAAATTCAGCTTCCTGAGTTTGGGTGCTGACATTTCTCAACCATGAAACTGCAGCAGAATGTTTCACCAGCAGGTGTGAGATCTTAACTGCAGGTATGCACAAAAAATTCCCTGAGTTTGAGGCTTCTGGTTACATACTATCATCTGTTAGATACCTAAAGGACACACTGTATACTGCACATCTCAAGAAGAATACAATGCAGGTACAATGTAAAAACCTTAAAGAACCGTGAAGCCCAAGCGCTACTGCACAGAAGAGGACGAGCAGAGTCCTGGAAAGACTTTTAAACCAACTCTGTGAAGCAAACTAAAGACAGAAAGTAACCTGAACTACCAAGCGGCCGCACTCAAAAGCCTTTGACCAAGAAAATATGCTGGGAGGAAATTATTTTCCTAGTTCTTAGGCAACAACAAGCAGACAGAGAGAGAGAGAGAGAGAGAGATAGGAGAGAGAGAGAGAGGTTTCTCTAAACATTAAGAATGCAATGCAGAGAAATTTACCTAGAAGCATTTATAATTCCTAGAAGTTAGTATTAGTGCCAGTTTTCTTTTAGAATAAACATCCTAAAGGCTGACGCAAGATGACTATGAACACGTCTCTGTGCTCCTCTCCCAGGGACTTGGGATCGCCACCACACAGGGACCAGCCGTGCTTGCGTCACACTGCTGGTGCCCCCAGGAGACAGTGGCCGGGCCGGGGCTGGCAGACCTTCAGGCCAGCGGCCAGCTCAGGAGAAAAAGAATGAGTTTCGGCTCAGAGCAGAGTTTGGTCTGCATCCCCAGAAAAATGACTTTAAATTGGAAGTCATAACAAAAACCTGCGAATCAGGTTCTGGAATTTGAGCCCCCAAATGGTACGCCAGGGTTTGTGATTATAGCACACATACACGTCTCTGGGAAGAGGGTTCCCAAGACCCTGAAAAAGGTTAAGAGCTACAATGCAAAAGAAAAAAAAGAAAAAATCAAACTGAGGGCAGGTCGCTGTACTGAAAATGTTAAACATGAACTGCTGTAATCCTACTCACTCTCCCCTGAGTGATAACGCATTGCTGAAGTGATCTGTCTACTAAAAGGGAGAAAAAGCCCAACATCCAAGCCTGGAAAAGCATAAGATGTATGGTTTGGTACTGAAGTGAGAAAACATGACACACAAAATAACAGCAGTACCGTGTTAACATTCATGTTTACTCTCAATTGTTACTGAAGACTTCTATAAGCAGTGGGAACATCCTGAAACTAGAAAAACAGCTAGACTCAAAATATGATTTTTAAAAAGATAACTCTTGCTTAAATCCATTTTTCTTTGTCATGAATTCTTATGCAAAAACCTTCTCCTCCATAGCCTAGACCCCCTGGTTGTCTCAGCAGTACGTCTCATTCTGGGCTGCCTTGAGGTCCTATTCCATCAGGCACAGAAATCAAATCATCAATTAAGAAATTTTCTGCCAAAGCTCATTCTGATGTATTTTCAATGTGCAATCATATCTTCTGCTGCCTATTTTTACTAACGTTAAGTGACTGTCACATTTTCTTTTACTGAAAAAGAACCACCCTTAGACTGGCCACATTGTGGGGCTCACGGCATTTACTCCACATAAAGCCACGCTTCTCCCACTGGAATGTGGGTTCCAGGGATGCACAGCGGCAGGTAGGGTCATGGGAGAAATTGGGCTGTTTTCCTACAGTGCCAGTCTGACCTGACAGTAAGTCATTTCACATGATTGTTAAACCACAGCAAACAAACAACTGCACACATTTTTAATATTTAAAAACATGAGATAAAAAACCAATGACAGTAACAACAAAAGCATGAGATATCGAAGCAATCTGAGTTTGTGAAGAGTCACTTGGGTCTAGGCCCTAGTCCTGCAGGAATACTCTTCACTATCCGTGGCCAATAGGAGTTTTTAGTAGGAATGTTAAGAAATACTACCATAAGGTACTGCAGGGACAGGGGAGATGCAACTTAAAACAATTAACACAAAACAACCAAATGACATGGTCTGAAGGATCAAAACACAAAACAGTAACAGAAATGGAGCATTTCTATGACAAGTACTGCTGTACTGAGGGCCTCACGCAGATCAACTCATTTCGTCCACTCAGCAACCCTGGGAGACAGGTGCTGTATTATCTCATTTTGCAGAAAAGGAAACAGAAGCACAGAGCCCTGGCAAAAACGATGCTGTGGGGATTTGAACCCTGGCAGGTCAGCCCCAGAGCCCACCCTCTCCACTACCATGCCGCCCTGGCTCGGGTGGCTTCAACCGTGACCTCCTTGGTGTTTCCTCATGCCACAGGCATTGCAGCCCGGCACTGTGCTGGGGGCTATGATGAACAGCCCAACTTGGGCTGACAGCAGTTACACTGAAAAATGGGTCTTCTACCTAACAGATCAGGAGACAAACACAGAGGGGTAGGGTAAAGCAACAAATGCCAAATTATATTTAATTTAATAGTAAATACATTTATTAGGATTTCAACTCAGGTTTGTCTGACTACAAAGCGCAGGCTCTTTCTGTGCGGCCTCTCTCTCTTGGGCAGATTATCCCACTGCTGCTTCGACCCTTCCTGAAACCACCCTCAGTCAGAGCTGCCCCGTTCGGGGCACATGGTCCTTCCCCTCCCATCAGTTAAATGCCCCCTTCCTGACTGAACTCTCACCAGCTTATGTGGAGAAATGATGATAGCCCACCACATAAAGTTCATTTTCAAAATGCAATTTCAAGGATCTCGACTCGACTCCTTGGTCCAAGTCTGTGTTTTTAAAGAGTAATCTGAATTTTACACTTAGAGTTTTTCAATCTTTGTTCCCCTGTACTTACATCCTTAACAAGTCAAACATCTCCAAACCTAGTCTTATATCTGTAAGTTTTTAAAAAGAAGTGATGTTTGTTAAATGACAGCAAGCAGAAAAGCACTTTAAAATATATTCTCCTAGCTACAGCAGGCAGCTAAAGCCGGGGGGATCTGGAACTGGCCCACGAAGACTTTCTGACATATGGAGACAGTGACCAGCAACCAATGCCAGTCAGGCCCTAGGCATCCAATCACTAGAAGGGATTGATGGTGATTTCTGGAATCACATAGGTATTTGAGGTGCTCTGTCCTCTATATATAAATACAAAGCAGGGGGTCTCGGCCTTAGCACTATTGACATTTTGGGCTGGACAATTCCTTGTTTGGGGGCTGCCCTGCACATCAAGAGAAGTTCAGCAGCAACTGCAGCCTGGAGGTCAGTGGCATTCCCCCCACCCCCAAACCTAACAATCAAAACTGTCTCCAACTGTTACCAAATACTCTCTCAAGGGCAAATACCCTCTCAACCGCCCAGCTGAGATGCACTGATGTAACACAGAAGAAGCTATTATGTGGTCACAGACATACCTTGCTTTCTCTTCGGTTTGATGCTTTTGACAGTCAAGAAAAGTACAGTTTGATTGCATCTTTAAATCATTTTTAAAATTTATGATTCTGCATATATATTTTTTTCTTTTTACCTTTTGAACCCTTTCACCCATTTTTAAAATCACAACCATTATTTTCAAATACTCAAGATTGGCTTAATTATGCAAAAAAGCCAACATTTGATTGTCTGATAATTCCACATTTGGATATACCTTGTTTCACATTTATTAATCAAAGTTTCCAATAAAAAGGAAGAATAAATAAATAAAGGAATACTAAAAAGGAATAACGGATAGATTCAGTAACGCTTTAAGACTGTGGTTGTTTTTTTAAAAAGGATATTCGGATTCATTATAAGTTATCCAAATTGTTCTTGTTAGTCATGTGAGAATTTTATTACTCTTAGAAAAACTTCTGAATTAAAGTTTATTTTTAGAATGTTCTCTAGTTCCTGAGATGTTCATAATAATACTATTTACTACACAGACTGTGGTATAATTCAGTCACCTAAACGTCATCTAAAGGGGTTTATTTCAGAGGGTTATTAAGAGACCTGGCATGAGACGGTTCCATCAAAATGAACAGAGTATTTTAGTGACTCACGGACATTTAAAATCTCATTGAACCTTGAAGCAAAACTGCACTACTTTGTTAATACTGAAATAAACAGACCGGTGAGTGTAATGAAAATCCAAAGATCACGCCAAGCCAGCTGTCGGGAGACTCAGCATCGTTCCAGAACCCTCGGCCTGACCACAGAGGCAGTTCCTCTCAGGGTAGGCCGCCAGCCTTCGCCATCTCACAGCCCCGATTTGAGAAACACATTCCTGAAAAGAGCTGGTTTCCAGTTTGTTGCCTAACAATAGGAAATAACAAAGGTTTAGACCTGCTAGGGTCAGCTTCGCTTTTATTAGTCATTGAAGAAACACAATTAAGAACTAGGAATAGGGCTTTCCTGGTGGCGCAGTGGTTGGGGGTCCGCCTGCCGATGCAGGGGACACGGGTTCGTGCCCCGGTCCGGGAAGATCCCACATGCCGCGGAGCGGCTGGGCCCGTGAGCCATGGCCGCTGAGCCTGCGCGTCCGGAGCCTGTGCTCCGCAACGGGAGAGGCCACAGCAGTGAGAGGCCCGCGTACCGCAAAAAAAAAAAAAAAAAAACTAGGAATAAAAGCACAACCCTTTCAGGTCACGAAGAGCCACGTCACACTTTAGATTGCAGGATTGCAGGTGCAAACTAACCGAATAATCAGGGTTTTGGCCTGGCTCCATCAATATTTTTCAAACCAAGCACACTCAAAATAAATGCTATATACATGTTATATGATAATTCTTAAAGGCTTCCTGAAGTTTAAAGTTTAGAAAAGCAGCGACTTCTACTTGAAGACAAGAGTCATAGTTTTTTATGTATCTGAAGTATTTGATACAGGGGAGGATATAATTTTGAGTGTGACATTCTTGCACAGCGGGCATGCTGTAAGGTTAAATGATGAACACCCAAACATTATTTCCTGTAGCAATGAAAACAGAGCAGAGACAGACCAGCTAAGGAACAACCAAATCAAGCCTAATCCAGGTTATCCAATTACCCAAAGAAAAGGGAAAGGGAGCAGCTCACCTTCCCACTTGCCACCTATTAGGTACAGCAGCCCAGGAGCTGATTCGTGGGCATATGAGAAAGGGGCGAGTCAAGAGGCAGAGACACTCGCCCTTTCTTAGCTCCCAAGGGAACCCTGACACTGGCCCTCAGCTGTCTGAGTGCTGTTCAGCTGGAAAGGAAAGAGAACACTGGCTGAACTGCCAAAACACAGCAAGGAGCAATCAGGTGTAATTCAAATGTTCATGACCTTATAGAGATTTCCATATGACACGTCTACTTAGAACTAATCAAAATTAATATAATACACAGTACACTTTGCAAAACATAAAGAAATCAATTGTCAATATTTTACTACTAATATACGTATGAAGAACCCACAAATGGACTTTCATTTCCTTGGAAAATTTAGACATGGGGCATATCTTTTTGTACTAGATAGATTGTAGAGCTTCTAAAAGTCCATGGTTGTCTTTCGTTTTCAGAAAATGCAGTGACTTTCATAACTTAGGAGCAACCGCTGCTTGTTTTACCACTGGGCACTGAGGAAGTCAGATGTATTCCAACCACATTTCAGTGACATTTCTGTAAAAACAGAAACAATGCACTCGATGCCTTTTACCTTAAAAAGCAAAATGTTTAGGTGGAACATTTAAGCAATCAATTTCCCTCCTTCCCCACCCTGTAACACATCCTTCAAACAGCTCCCAGCCGCTCACCTGGATGACCTTATAGAAGTAGGCGTACTGCCGCGCTGTGTTCTTATACTGGCTGAAGACGTCATGTATGGCCTGTGTGGACTGAAGGTAGCGAACCTCATCCTCTTCGAAGTAGAGAGGGGTGTCGTATTCGCTGGGGAGGGTCTGAATGTAGGGCTGCCAGAAAGAGTTAGGGTCGGCTCGCTCACACAGCAGATGAAAGGCCAGTGTGATGTTTCCCATGGCTTGAAGAATTCGGTCTTGAGAATACAAGGGCCCTGAATTAACCCAGAAGGTAACAGCATCAGTTCCACACACTGCTTTAAAAAGTGTTTATTCAAACTATGTATTAAAGTTATAGGAATATCTCGATAGTCATGTAACATTTAAGGTAAGGTGCCCTCTTCTTTTGGCACTCTTCTACTATGTCAGATTACAAGTGTGGAGAACACTTCGTGTGGATTTGGGGAAATATTTCACTAGTTGAGAAAACGACCAAATATAGTCCCTAGCGCCACAAAATGAAATTTTATATATTTTTATCATTTTTGCTCTGCCTTGAACAAACAGAAATTATTCTCACCCAGCACTGAATTTTTAGCAGATTCAACAGTCATTAGTAATTTTCGTGGAACCCATAAAAATAATTCTTCTGCCTAGGAGGAAAAAAATAATAGTAGAATCACCAAGACATGTTACAATTGTCAATCCAGCTACATCTATGGTCAGAAATCCAATCACAATGAAATACAACTTAAGGTTGCCTATAAGCATTTTATTTCTAATTATCAAATACGCTTTTAAATGTACACGTTTATGTCACAGTTAAATGAGTAGAAGCATCGTCTCGAATCCTGTTTCCAAAGAAAAACTATATACACTGGGGAAAAAAAAAATCAAAAAAGCAATTCGAAGCAAATATAACAATTTGGGAATAGAGCACAAGGGTGCTTATTTATTCTTTGCTGTACTTAAGTTCTAAAAACAAAACAAAACAAAATTCTACCTCCAACAAAAACCCTAACCTGCCAGTGTGAATTGCTATTGAGTTTCTGAAGCTAGAGTAACATTCCTTCCTCCACATGCTTGACCTTAAAGCACACGGATACCAGCGAAAGCACAAGCCCGTAAGACATACTCTGGTTACTAATTTTTTCCCAAGGCATTATCTCACTACTTTGGCAACATGAGATGCTTCTTTCAGGAAGTCCTGTCCATGTGTCTATACTGCCTAAAGCATGCACATCAACATAGTACCTTGAGTGGGGTGATGGTGTCACGGGTATATGCATATGTCCCAGCTCATCAAAACATATACGTTAAATATGTGTGATTTTGTATATCAATTATGCCTCAATAAAGCTTAAAAAAACATGCACATAGTGAAGACGGACCACCGCTAAGATATTCTGGGCAGCATCCATACTAATGATGCTTCTCATCAGAGATGAGAACAAAGTATGACAGCTGGTTTACTCTTGCCATTTACCAATGTCTACTATTTATTTTTATGTGTGTCTCATCCCTTACTATATCAGCCTCATGAAGGAAGAGATCCTGGTGTTTTGGGAAGCATGGTATAATAACAAGCAAGGTACTATTCACACACTAGATATTTAACAGGCATCTAATAAACCAGTGTATGGTTTATCAAGGCATCACTGAAAAGTAAACTGCGACTTGACCAGAGATGCTGCTGGAAGTTTGAAGGGACCCAAATAAATAACATCCATTTCCTCCACCCAAGTTCTGAACCAACTGAGAGAGACACAAGAATACAACAGATGGTGACACAAAACATCACCTACGGAATCCCAGAATTAGACAGACTCCCCACCTAGTTACAGGCAGGACTGGAGCCCCGACAGGCCTCCCCACGTGTGGCCTGCCCTGTAAAACTCCCAGGGTGGAGAGAGCAGGGGAGAGAACACATATGGCAACCAGCTCCCACGGAGAAAAAGGCCAAGCCCAGATCCTTCTTCCAGAACCATCAGATCGTTACACCTCCTCTCTAGGAGCGGCATGATGAGGGCCAGAGAGAGGCCTAGAGCCCCGCCGGGGGCTGCTGCTCCCTTCATCTGGAAGGAAGGACCGAGAGTGGAGAAGAGCTTTGTCCCTTAGCACATGGATATTTCTCTTCTTCTTTCCCCTCCCCTCTGCTGCTGCTGTCTCCGTAAGTGGTACCTCCAGCCACTCAGTTACCCACTCCAGAAAACCGGTCCGCATCTCGACACTGCCCACCCTCCACCCCACCCACATCCAATCCATCACAGGGCCCTGTGTGCTCTCCCTCCAAACCACCCAAGCTCACATCCTCCTCTTCACTCAAATCTCAAAAGCCCGCAAGACATGTTCTCTGGTCTCCTAACAGAGGTTCGGAGATGTGACCCGACTTGCCCCACTCACTGGCTGATAGCACAGTTCCAAGGAGGACAACCTGGGAGGGGCTGTCTAGAGCCCTGGGCTGAGGCCCCTCAGGACCACGGGGCCAGCCGGGAGACTGCAGGTCAGGGAGAGAGAGGTGCGCTGCACGCTGCCGACACGCCCACAGTGTGCTCAGGACAGCCCGAGACGCCTGTCTCCAAGTCCTGGGCCCTCCACGCCACACCACCCAGATGCTCTTAGAGCCCGCCCCCCAGACCAGCAGCTCACCTACAAACTCACCTTGATATCTCTTGTCGCTCTCAAACCGAAGCCCTCTTCTTTGAAGTTCACCATTTCAAAACCCTCAACAGAGGCTCCATTTTCAGAGGCCCATTTCATTAGATCAGGAAAGTAATCTTCTCTTTTTCCATCAAAAGTAACAGACAGACCTATATCAATCCGTGTTTTAGAAAACAAGAGCTACTTTTAGAACATATCAGTCATGTTGCTCTCAGAAAATAAAAAACAGACCACTGGAACTACCTACCTAGAAATAGTAGTAAGACTCCGATCTTGAAAAAAAAAAAATCAAAACTGACCACCAGATGTCACAGTACATACCTTAACTAGTGACAGGAAAGGTGAGTTAAAATCCTGAACGCCCTGCTGGTTACAGAGCAATAGCTGCTGGTCCCAGGTGATATGAATATTGGCGGTCAGGTTCTATTAGGTGCACTAACAGGGATGGGGAAAGCCTTCATGACCACTGCAGGTTCCTAGAGCAACCTGCCATCTCTCATGTGCACACTTGCTTTAACAAAACTCACACGAAAACAAAAATCAGTAGCTCACATACATACATGCACAAGGAGACGTCTGTAAGGAGGAGCCCTAGACCCTGATTCTAAGAGCACAAAACTGGAACGCTCTGAATTTCGTCCAGCAACTTAAATGAGCAGCATCTATATGTATCACTGTAAGCGAAACACAAAACTTAACACTGGTTTTCTGAAAGTCCAGTAGTATGATACCATTTACATAAATTGTTAAAATACCAATTACTACCATCTATTTGTATGGGGTTATATATGAAGCAGAAACACATTCACTGTAAAGACAACGCCCCCCGAGGGGGAGGGGAGGGGAGAGGAGGGAGTGGGATGGAAGTGTGGGGCTTCAGCTGTGCCTGAAACGCCTAATTTCTTAAAAATAAATATAAGAACCAATCAAAGCACGGAGGGAGGGGAAGAGATCGGACCAGTAGCTGAGAAGGAAGGAAAGAAGAACTTGAACCCACAAGACTCTGGCATGTATCCAATTGAGATAGTAGCTGCTTAGGTGTTATTTTCGGCACTTTTCAGCACGTTTGAAATATCAAAAAAGATGAAAAGCCATGCATAGGAAAAATCATTATTTTTCTGAGCAATAAAGAGAGAGGAACAGGAACTTCGACCACATGAGGTGCTGGGCACAGAACCCAGCCCAGGGCCTGTGGCCATGTCCCCAAGATACAATTCATGGTTAACTAGATCTGTGAAGCAGGACTGCCTGGCCTGACGCCGTGCCAGGCTAGGTCTGCAAAGGTACCTGCTAAATGGAGAAAACTGATTTTGTTAGGGATACTCTAAAACAGAATTTACTCTTCCCTTATTGAGAACTAGTGAATGCTCTAGCTTCAGTGCCAGTTATAGTAAATGGTCTCTACTCAGCACAGAAACTCAGGATATAAAAAAACTTTTCAGCAACCAATTTGGTGAGCCAGGATTAGCACAGTCTACCATTTAATGCAAATTAACACATTATAAAAGAACCCGTCCCCATTGAGGGTTTGAGACTATCTAACCTAAAGACTGCATGTTTGCAGATGTGCATGGGAGAGCGGTAAAACTACTCCCTAAGAGGGCAAATACAAAACAAACCGTCTTCCCACTAACTTTCATGGCAATAAATAAAAGGGGAGTCAAAGAAGTTCTCTCATCCTTCTGAACGCAGGCTCCTTATTATGCTTTCTCCTTCTACCTTCCGTGTGGCCTGCATACAAATCTACTTTTTGTGCTTTACAGCACAAAAACAATAGGTATATTGAATACGCTTTTCCGAATTGACACTTGGCCCCATTGCCAGCCTGACTGGGAATCATTAAGATGCCTACTGAATACACCCTGGAAAAACACAGCTTGAGAAATATAACTACATCTCTTATTAAATCAAGACATATTTGAGCTCATTGTAAATCTTGACAAGACACTAACCAATCCGTATATATTTGTGTGTTGACCACACAACACCATGTACTGGCCTCAAACCCTAAAGGAAACACAGGATGCAAAAACAAATTTAAATATGTATTTCATAAAATAAAAATAAATGAAAGTTATACCATCTTAGTCCCCAGATAGAAAAACTGTCCCCGCTGAAGCTCAACATTTTTATCCCTTCCAAAGCAGCAAAGGCACCTCAAACATGGGGAAAATCCTGATGGATTCCCAATGCAGTTTCCCTCCCAATATCTAGGAGCCCTTCTACAACCACCACCCAGACAGGCACGGAGGCCTGAGGGTTGATGCCGAGACCTTCATTCTCAAAGCCTCTCTGCTTATGCCAGGTTCCACAGGATATTATTAAAATGTGATGATCATTTGAGGAAATTTACCTTTTTGTTTTTTTCGTATTTTCTCAACTAGAGACCGGATCTGCACATACTCTTCCCATTCTTTTCCTGGGCCAGGGGCAGGACTACTGCATTCTGTAACACAAAAACCATGGCACCGAAACATTTCTTTCAGCTTAACCTGTTAGTCTTCAGAAGAAAGAGGATCTGGGTTTTGTTGTTGCTGTTGGTTTCTTTTTAAAGAACAAAGGTATATAGCCGTGATGACAGAGGTGAGAAGTATAAACCAGGTATACTTTTTTTAAATTAATTAATTAATTAATATTTGTTTTTTGGCTGCGTTGGGTCTTCGTTGCTGCACGCGGGCTTTCTCTAGTCGCGGCGAGCGGGGGCTCCTCTTCGTTGCGGTGCGCGGGCTTCTCACTTTGGTGGCTTCTCTTGTTGCGGAGCACGGGCTCTAGGCAAGCAGGCTTCCGTAGTTGAAGCATGCAGGCTCAGCAGTTGTGGCTCGCGGACTTAGCTGCTCCGCGGCATGTGGGATCTTCCCGGACCAGGGCTCGAACCCGTGTCCCCTGCATCGGCAGGTGGATTCTTCACCACTGTGCCACCAGGGAAGCCCATAAACCAGGTGTACTTTTTAAAGCACGTAAACCCTCTGAAACCACCCAGGCCACATATTACACTGTGACCACAGGACATAGGTGTGAGCACCTAACTTGCATCTACCCCATTCTTGCTGCTCTGATCAATTTTCCTCAGAATACTCATAACAGGAAAATCTAAAAAGCTAAGCTAAAATGCAAAACATTTTCCTGAAAACTCTTGTGGATGGTGAAAAGAAGGTATATTAAGAGTCAACATTTTTTTCTAGTTAAACTCCATAACAATGATTCCCTAAGGGAACCAGTTAAATTGGACATAAGGACAATTAGTCAACAAACATTTCACATCCTTGTGTAAGGTTCTATAATAAGCACTCTGGGGGAGTTACAAAAAGAGATGGCACAGTTGCCGCTAAAAAAGAAGCTAAGATTCTGTCAGGCCAAAACCGAAAGACCTACCCGCCAAGACCGGAGCCATGGCAGTGGAAGGCCGCACCCCGGGCACCCGGCCTGTCAGCGGCCCTGACCTTTTAAGACAGTATCAGTTTAAAGAGAGAGACCCCGACCACATTCCTGATAAACCTCCTGGCCCCCTTTGTTCCCCACAGAGAAGACCAGATGTGGTAAATAATCAACAGGGGTTGTGGGGGTAGGAACTGGGAGATGGGGACTGACACATACACACCATTGATACCATGTATAAAATAGACCACTAATGAGAACCTGCTGTATAGCTCAGGGAACTCTACTCAATGCTCTGTGGTGACCTAAATGGGAAGGAAATCCGAAAAGAGGGGATATATGTATATGTATAGCTGATTCATTTTGCTGTACAGTAGAAACTAACACAACATTGTAAAGCAGCTATACTCCAATAAAAATTAATTTAAAAATTAATAATAATTAACAATAACTAGTTATGCATTGACTCATAACTTAGGTTAACCAGTCTTACTTCACTCTTCCATCAACAAACACTGACTGAGGCCCCAGAACACAGGAGCCTGTCCTGAGGCCGCCTGTAGTCCAGCAGGAGAGACAGGTGGGGGCGGGCAGGTACAGCCGTGCTCTGTGGGAGCCCACACTGACCTTCTGGGGGGCTCCCCACAGGGGGGATGGGAGAACTCAGGGAGGGACCTGACCCTGACTCAGTTGCTGCCTGCCTGCCTGCCTATGTCAGGGAAAGAAAGCGCAATTTTTATTTGGGGGTTAGCCTCTCACATAATCTAAAATAAGGGGTCAAGAAAATGAGACAAACGTAGTTAGTTAATCGAGTGACCACAGCTAAATCTGAAACATACAGAGCACCAACTTAAATTCCAATTTAAAGACAGAAGTTACCAGCTTACACTAACTTGCTAAAGCAAGTATCGGCACTTAACAGATACTTAATTTCCTAGAGCAAGAACGGATAACCTCCATACGTGAAACTGGAAAACTATTACGAATCACTGAAAGTAAAGGGAAGGGAGCCCAGTTCCTACGTTTGCTCTCTGAGCGGCACGCTGCGCTCACCTCTGGCTTCACGGCCCAATGACCTTCAACCTTCACGTGCCATAGCTCACATGGGGCTCGAGACACTCTATTTACTGATACAAACACTGCGACTCAGCAGGGTTAAGGAACTGGTCCAAGGCCACACTGTTAAAAAGCAGTGGAGTTTGGCCTGGCCCACCGGTGCAGGCGGGGGGGTGGTTATCTACATTCATTCGTTCTGTCGTCCAAGCCTCCTTTAACCATAGTTACAGTTGGTACCATACCTGTTAGGTAAAAGTTACCTGTTGGAACCTGTTGGTACCGTACCTCCATTTTTACAGGCAGGGAAGCTGCAGGCTGGGGAAGATCTGTAATGTGCCAGGCCCCATGGCTAAACAAGCTGCGATCTGAACACAAGCTTGTTTCACCTCCTGCTCCCCAGACCAGGGACCCCCACGCGGTGCATGGGTGTGAGGAGAGAGACACACGTGTCCCACACAGAGGCGGGAAGGCCGAGCCGAGACTTACTCTGCAACAGCTCACTGGTTAGGTTCAAGGTTTCCTTCGGGGACACGCTTGCCGTAGCACCAGTGCCTGATTTCTGCGTTTTTACTCGACTCTTCTTACCCATTTTCTGACTACGGAGAAGAAAAAGAAAAAACAAAGAGAAAAGCATTACATTTCCAAAGAACAAAACTGAGTAATAAAACGTGGCACAGCAGTGGCTCGGCCTTGAGACATTAAGATCTTACCTCAAAGGTGCCATATCCTGAAGTTTCCCTCCAGAAAAAGCAACGTGTAACTAATACTAGTATTTGGAGGCACTCAAATGTGAAAAAAAAGCTGCTTTGTAGTCTCTGGAAGAAAAGTTCGTTCCTTTTCACCTACAAAAACTACAGTAGAAGCAAGTTTTACTCTAGAATTTTTTTCAAATTACATAGACTTCACTGTATATCCTAGTATTCTGTGATACTACATAGATAGAAGTTACATCTACATTCATGTATCACAAACTATCATATGGCCACAAAAACCTATATATTCTCTCCTCCCTCTGCTTTAAACGAATAATTTCCCATAAAGAGTAACTATATCATAAGCAACAGATTAGACCCTCTAGACACATGCTGAAGACATTTTAGAGATCAAAGAAACTTCAGAGAGCTAATTCAATTCCTTAATCTTGCTTCAAGGAAAATCCAAAGTACCTTGCCCAGGGTTTCACAGGAAGTCGATGGCAGACCCTACCCTCGAAAGAGGTCTCCACTGCCTCCCAGCCTGGCACTTCAACCACCCTGGAGCCCTCAATGGTCTAACAAATAAGAAATGGCCAGGATATGCCACAAGCAGACGAGACAGTGGGACAGGGGATGCACCGATAGATGCCGGGCAGAGATGTTTATAACATCTGTCTGAAAACATTTTATAGCAGTGAGTCAGGAGATGTGTCTTGAAGAAAGAAAGGGACTAGGATGTATGAAGAAAGGGTGGGCAACTCAAAGGCAGGGCAGGAATGAGGGAAGCACATGGCAGGGCAGGGGGCACAGCACCCCAGGTGGAGAGGTCTCTGTGGGGAGCGGTGGGAAAGAGGACCCCAGCTGCAGGAGGGCTGCAACTGTTGTCTGAGGACTTTGATCTGAGCATTCCTCCTAAGACAGAAGCGCTTGAGGATGACAACCCAAGAAGACGGAGAGAGATCCCCGCAGAGAAGCCACTGGAGCCACCCACACTAATGAATACCACACACCACGATGATGCTCCATGGACCCCTCGCCAACAAGCTACAATTAATCTCAAGGGAGAACCAAAAGGCCAACTCTGACCTACTTGTTTTTTACAAAGAGAAATGACTATTGTAGTGTGGAGAGCTGTGATGGGACAAAAGGTTGAAAATGCATATTCTCCTGCAGCCTAGCTGATCACTGATTCCACTGCGATGACTCCATGCAAATACAGGCCATGCTAAAACAACAGAAAATAGCTTTCTATTAAAGGGCTATCTTATGTAGCTTCTCTGATGCGTCTGATGCATGAAGTATACTTTGTAACTTACGTATCTAAAAAGCCTTCTAAAACACAAGAGTGGAACACATAGTGCCAGGCACCCTGGAACAAAAGTGAACAGATAACAATACCTAAAACTTCGGCAGCAAAGAGAATTAGTTATTTTGAGATCAAAAGCAGAAGGAAAAAAAAAGTGTGGGGTGGGGGGAGCAGGCGGGGGAATGGTTTAAGCACCTTTCCTTAAGCTCAAGGACTAAACGAGAAGGAAGCTCCCGGGTTTACTAGCTCACGGCTGAGAGGCCTGGACAGAGCACCTGCCGCTCTTCTTTGCACCAGGCCCTCTCCACATCTACCAACGGCATCTCTGCGGAGGACCACTGAACTTGACCTGAAAACAACTAAGACTACCAGTAAGCCTGGAAAGTAGGGCTTTAATCACACTTCCAAATATAGCTTGGCAGGAAGAACTGTGAAGCCCGCTGTCAGAGATGGGCTTGCCGGCCTCTCCCTGCCAGCGTGACCTTCTGTGTGTTAGGCGTCAACTCAAAAACATCACTCAGATAGTAATTCCAAGACCCTTCCCTCCTCTTAGCAGGCCTGGGGCACAGTGAACCCAAGGCAGCCGCGCCCCGCCTACACCAGTCTCCCCAGCACGAAGACCCGAGGGCTACAAAACAGGCTTCTTCACTCTGCCTGCAGCCCCTTTCCCCTCCCCACCCCAAGTCTTCCCTCAGGAATCCCTCCAACTCCCATCACTCTCTGGCATCTAGATACCTGTCCTGAAATAACAATCGTTAATTAAAGCAGCAGCAGTAGTGACCCTGTGTGCAGTCCTTAACCTCTGCCAGGCACTGGGCTAAGATCATCTCTTCATTTGATCTTCCCAGACACTCTAATCAGTAGGTATTAGCCTCATCTTTTAGATGACATTCTCAAAAAGGTGAAGTCCTCCATCTTTGTCCAAGGTTAGAGGTGCAGTTAGAACTCAGGTCTGCCTGACTCTAAAGCCTGTCCTCGGCCACTGCCCCACTGCTTCTGTGACATGCAGAGCAAAAGCACAGGGCTCCGCAGGGAGCAGGAGGGCGGACACGTCTTCCAGACCCGACACCGACAACATCCGGCCAAGTGGTAACACCCCTGAGTATCTCAGGCCACCTGCTCGTCTTGAATTCATCTCTTGCTTAGACTATAAGTGTCCTGCGTTCTCCCTGCCCAAGCCCACCCCTGCCACTTAAATCTGCCCCCACTGAGTAACAGGTACCAATATACAACACAGGTGAAACTTCAAAACACATCAGGAAATTAGCACCATGGACCCCTCGCCAACAAGCTACAATTAATCAGGAGCAGCTGTCCTTGAACTTCATACACATGAAATTATACAACATGTAGGCTTCTTTTGCTCAACGCAAGGTCTTTCCATGGCTCTAAGGTGACACCTAACCTCCCCAGCACAGCCCTCAGGGCCCTTTACTGCTTCACCCCATTTTTCTTGCCCGGCTTTATTCTTCCCATCACCGCTTACACAACACAGCTCTAGGATTTGCTCTTGTTCTCCCCTTTTCCTGAAATAAAGCTACCCTCTGCTAACCCTGTCTCCTCCTGGCAAAATTTTTCACATACTCAGTCAAAATGTCCCCCATGGCCTTGAGGAAATTCCGGGCTCCTCCATGCAGCCCTCACTTCCATGCAAATCTGTAAGAACGGGTCAAGTTCAACGTGATTAACAGATGCTAAAGGCTTGGCTTACCTTGAGATCAGTCTTTTGGAATTCTCTTTGGACTGTTTCCCTCCCACAGGGATATAAGCCCTAAAGAGAGAAAGCAGCCTGCCCAGGTTAGACAGTAAGAATCTCCCAGTAGGCATTAACTCGCTTCTCAATTAAGGAGGGGTAGGGAAATGGCTGTCCTTCTCCCCAGGGGATGTACCTCCCTGGGGTACAAGACCCTAGGTCCAGACCAGCTCTTAATCTGTTCTACCTAGAAACCAGGTTGACAGTGACCTCACCCAGGAAAGCCTCCAGTCACTTGGACCCACTCTGTCCCGGAGCTCCTAATTACTCAGCCCCCGGCGCACTGAATCAGAGGCATGTCCTCAAGTGTGTACTTGAAGAACTAACATTTCTGGAGGGCAGGGGTTCTCTGTACCCAGTTCTATGGCCCAGCAGCCGTTTTTCTGAACTTTACAGACGTCAATGTCTATAAGATTCATTTGCCTCTGGATTCGATATGGTTTGGCACCAATTCTTCTCGCATTTGTGTGACCAATGTACCACCTAAAAGTACCTCAAAGGCGGTAGCCCCGCATTTACTTCTTTTCACCCCACAAAGCATTAGGCCCTCCTGCCACCCTCTGCCAGCTCCCTCAGCCCCTCGGCCCCATGCCATCCTCTGATCCACACGCTCCCTCTTCTCTGCGGCCTACGTGCCTTCAGCCCTTGGTGATGGTGTCTGAGTCTTGACTCAAACCCCAGCTCACCGACGGCCCCCTCCCCACTCCACACCCTGCAGAGCTCAGCCCTGGAGCCCCCACGGCCTCACGCGCTGTAGCTGACATCATTTATGTGCCTACCTCACCCACTGGTGTGGCTTTCTGTCTTGTGGCAGAAAAAACCCAAAGCTTCCATTTCTAAATTATCTGTAGGGTCTAGTATGGTGCCACGGACACAGTTGAGGGTCAAATATTTGTTGAATGAAGGAAAATCTTATCTGAATTTACTAGTGTTACTTATGGGTAAGATTTATTTCCCATCACAATAGTAAGATTATACAGCAAGGAACCATTTTGATATATTCTTCCACCAGTGACAGAACAGTAGCCAAAATGAGACATTTACTTAATACTTAACTACTACTTCTAAGAACTAGGATGACTCTTAAAAGTCAAAACATAAATTTATACATATAAAATTCACATTAAAAAAATAGTTTCCTTTGGGAAACCGTAGTTTGTTGTTAGAAAAGCTTTAAGGTATTAAAGTTCATAAAAGAATCTCTCCAATAAACACAAACTGAATTTTTAAAGTGTTTTTGGTCTCTTAGAAAACAACCAAGCAGGAATAAGTCCATTTCCAATAGAAATGGAAGAGCTGCTACTCAAGCACAACTTCAAGCTCCAGGGGCACTTGTGACTGGGGGCACGAGCATCTGTACAGCTCTCTGCACTGGCCAGACACGTTCCCGCCACAGCCTGCAGAGGCCAGTGGTGACCACTGGCCTGGCAGGGTGCTCAGGCATGGCTATGACTTGGCCAAGAGCCCACAGCCAACAAGCAGCGGACCTACAGCTTCAACCTGAAACCCTGTGTTACATCCAGCACATTTGCAACTAAACAAGGTCTCCTACATCCACATGCCAGGACCACACCAGCTGCTGCAGAAGATGACCACAGCCAGATGAGGGACAGCCAGCCCTGCGGGCCACAAGGGTCATGAGATGAGGACCCTGGACTCAGCCTGGATAACTCCTAAAATGTGCGGGCAAAGTAACCAAACAGAGAGGGGTAAGGAATAAAGTACAGGTAAAGAAGAAGGACTAGATGTTCAGATTCAGTCTGAGAAAGTGTTAGAATCCAGGCTGAGTGGTTTCCTAAACTCAACCCCCTTCTGCCTTGTTTAGCTAACAAAGATTTCCCCAACTTCACGGATTTAAAATAACTACCTACCCTGTTCATTTATGATTCAAAAACTTGTTACATACAATGAATAATTTTCATTGTGAGTTCAGCTGAATCCGGGGCTAGATTCCAAGTTTCAACAAATGAAAGAGCCAAATAGGTATCCTGAATATTCTTAGTGCTCTCAGTGGAAAAACAGTACCTATTAGTTTAATTCATCAATTTCCTACAAAGACAAAATATTTCTCTTCAATATTTATTTCAAATATGTATATTAGAAAAATACAAAGATGTGCTAAATTAGATATGTGTATGCACACACAAAGTTAAATGCCAAATTTTAGCCGAAGGTACAATGCTAAATGAAAGATTTTTTCCCCCAAAGTTTAGATCGAAAGCAGGTATAATTTCCAAATTCTTAATGAATTATCTGGGGAAAACAAATATACAGTAAAAAAGGACTTAAACAATACTTAAGACAAAAGAAAATAATATGCAGAAAAGCAATAGGATTGACAGGCAAAAGGATTCTACAGTAAACAATTACAGTGACAGTCCTTCAAAGGAAGGGGCATCTATAAAAAGAAACAGCAAGCTAAGAGTTCCACACATATCTACATTGCTTCACCATCAAGATATTTTAAAAATCTACAAAATCCTCAAAATCTGGCTCTTTATAACACCATAAACTATTTAGCAAGTCCATCAACAATCTCTCCACCTAAGAGATACAACAAACTTTAGAAAACAGTAAAATAGATGGCATATTCAATTATTATTTAAATTGCTGACTAATATGCAAGTGTCATCTGTAATCAACAACCACTTCTGACCAGTGAAGTGATTCTTTCACACATAATCTGCCTAAGTGAGGAGAAATAAGAACACAGTGCATTTAAGGAACTTGGCTGATGGCGTGGTGGGCGTGGTGAGGGGGATACTTAACCCATTTTTACAAAGTATACTTCACACCTACTGAACAGACCGAGATGGAATTCAGCTGTGTGGGGTTTTTTTTCTTTCCCCCAAAATTCTAAACGGAATGAATGTATATTTGCGATATTCTTGAGTTGCTTTCAACTAAATACAACTAGAATAAACATTTTTGATTATACTTATTTGGTAATTTGGTAAACCAGAAAACCTTAGCTCAAACCCAGCATCTGTTTTTCAATGTATGCTGCATCTTCCCAACTTTACAGCTGGTTTGACTAAGGGAGAGAATGGTCCTAGGGCTTCCTCCCACCTCAGGCTCCCAGCTGTAAACGGACTTGAAGGGAGTGTGAAGCCTGCCTAATCTTTTGGAGGAAGAAAAGAATCTCACTAAAATACTTCACAGGCCATTAGGATCAGATTACTACATACTGAATTAAATACACAGACTACAGGATGATGGCCTAGGAAAATGAAAGCACTCCCAAATTGAAAAGCATTTAACTGTGCTAAGCTCTCTCTCCTCCAAAAACTGATGAAGCATACATGGTCCTTGCGTTGGTACCATGTTAACTGAAATACTGGAAACACCTCTCTTTGCACAGTAGCAGGATCTAGTAACAGGGTCAAGCCTTACTAACTTATACAGGTTCAAGTGGCTAACTAGCACTCATCATTCCAATCTCTATCAAAGGAGACACTGATGTGTCACAGCTCAAAAGTACCAAGAAGTCAGGGCAAGCAGACAGGCGAGATGATGGAATTAATTTCAACTCAGTAGCTACATACATACCAAGATGAATGTAGACCTATAAGCTGCATGTAATTAAAATTTCAATCTTTATACAGAACAATCTGGGCTGTCATATATACATATATAGATAGATACGTAGATAGATACAGATATACACAAACTTGAGATTTAAACTTGCTCTCTACAATGTTTTTGCTATATTTCCACTAATACACATGATAATTTTAGAGACACTTAAACCATCTTTGATTGACTTTTCAATACATAATAGTCTTAGTTTTAAACTGCTATTGAATTAAGTTGTAAATACACTTAAAATGAGGCTCCTATTTAAAGGAAGTTGCAAAACAAACTCTTCATAAAGCAAAGAATCATTCAGTATCATGAATAACCATTTCCTATTATAGCTTTCTAAAAGAAAAATGTTAAGGGTGAAGGAACAGCTAGCTATAATCTGTCAAGAAATTACTTTCAAACCACCCACATTCCTCCCATAAGGATTCTAGATTCTAGAATTGTGGAACATCAGGTTTGGAAGAGACCTCTGGGGCTATCTGTGTTAACCCTCAAGCCTGAACATCTTTAAAATAAAGATATCTAATATTATGTAGCAGGTATGGTTATCTAAGTGCTTTGCTCTCCACTGCCAAATTCAACCCAAGGAGATGAGTCCCCAACTTACTGTGGTTCACGTTCAGATACTTCAACTTTAATACAGACGGTGCAAGCGCATACACATTCAGTAGAAACCTTGAATTTTTATCTTTTCCCAGGCTAGTGATATGCAGTGTGATACCCTCTGGTGATGCTGGGCAGTGGCGGCAAGCCTCAGCTCCCCGCCGGTTACACGGAGCATGAGCGTAAACAATGAACACACTTACAACCCTTCTGAACAGACAGCCATTCTGTTTTTCACTTTCGGTACAGTGTTCAAAAAATAACATGAGATATTCAGCACTTTATTACAAAACAGGCTTTGTGTTAGATGATTTTGCGCAACTGTAGGCAAATGAAGTGTTCTGAGCGCTTTTAAGGTCGGCTAGGCTAAGCTGTGATGTTTGGTACGTTAGGTATGTTAAATGCATTTTCGACAATGGTATTTTCAACACGCTATCAGGATGTAACCCCATCATAACTCCAGGAAGGTCGGTATGGCTAACACTGCCTTACTTTTCTACCAGCCAAGTGATGAGTGAATTCATGCTTGCATTCAGTGCACATTTCTTGAGTATCTAATATGAAATGCAGGGATAAGTGAGACGTGGTCCCACAGTCTTGAGGATAAGGTGGTAACCAACTACACCCTTTGTTACGTAAACTGACCTTCAGCCAGATACATGTGCTACATTAAACAACTGAGTTTTGGAACCTAAATGCAAATTATTCATGCCGTCACGTTGTTTGTTTCTGGGCTGTTGAACCTGTGTGTGCCCTGGGGCAGGCCCCCAACATGACCGTCTTCATCATAACTGCATCATCAGGCATATTTCCTATATCAGGATCTGAGGTAAGCATTTTACACACTAGACAAAGAAAGATATTATGCCCACTTTACAGATGAGAAAGCTGAAGTTTAGTGAGGTTAATAAATTTATGCAGCATGACAGACAGCTAGTAGCACAGCCTCATCAGCACAGCTCGATGTCAAACGTCACAGATGCCCAATGGTATTTCATGGATTCAGTGCAAAACCAACCCCCTTAGAGAGGCTCTGAAGGTTCATTATCTCTGAAATTCTAAATAACAGTATTCCTTTGCAGTTGTAAAACATACCATGTAAAGCTTTTACCCCTTTGGCCTTTTAAAACTATAGAGTCATTATTCTGGCCTTGTCCAAATACAAAGGAGTGGCCTCAGCTTAAATTTGGGACATGAACAAAACTTCCAAATTTTATGATAAAGGCAACTTTCATGAGTATTTTTCAACACTAACCCTTACTTTCTCTTAACTGTGCTTAACAGAAAACTATTGATACTGAAGAGTCAGGCCTATTTTCTGAGATTGAAACCTTAAAGGTTTGGTCATAGAATTTTTAGGCCTTGTTATGTTCTAATGAACTGTATCGTGAACAAAGGGGAAAGTGAAATTCAGGATGGTAGATAGGTAATAAGGCTAAAATACTGCATACTTATTAAGAGTTCTATGTAGACACCTGCTTATCTAATTCTCTAGACAATGTTTTAGTCCTTCTAAAAAATAGTGAAAGCACTTTTTCCTGCCCTGTCCCTCTGCCCCCCGTCCCTCTGTACCCCCATTATTCAGCCTACACATGTAAGAAGTTAAAATTTTACTCTGGCTTGGTAATCAGTATCACTCAGCTCCCTTTCAAAATCTTAACTTCAGAGCTGGACTTGTCTTCCATTGCCAGTCAAGAGTGTTTGGACTTATCTTGATTATTAATTAACTTCTACTTGGAAAGGACTTGAATAAGAAAAAAATGTTCAAAGTCTTAACTTTGGTATTTGAATTTTATAATCATTTGGAATCATTTTTCTTCCATTCAAATATATTTCAGTTGAAAATTGTCAATAGCTGTGT
Organism: Grampus griseus; assembly: GCF_964374135.1. NCBI lineage: Eukaryota > Metazoa > Chordata > Mammalia > Artiodactyla > Delphinidae > Grampus > Grampus griseus. Next base: position 5,603,053 of record NC_139018.1, on the reverse strand, counting down.
TTGTACCTCTGGTTTTACGATCTGTTTACTTCTAAACCTAGAAGAAACTCCCAAATGGAAATGGAGTCTACACAGCTAATCTCTGGCTTGAGTTACTGAATGAATTTAACAACAAAAAGGATTCTATTCTGTTAATCAACTTTTTCCCCATAAGACTATTAAAATGACTTGAAAAAAAAAAACAAGTCTCAACTCCTTTGTAATAAAACATGTGTATTAATATTTTGTTAGAAATTTATTTTTACTTTGAGAATAAATATTATGTAAATTATATATGCAGATCAAACTATTTAACAATCTCCAATTTTATGAGTAGGAAAATGAGGTGACATAAGGAAATCCAACGTACAGAAGTCAATTTTGTCAAGTAAGGTACACTTGTATATGCAACAAAAGTGAAAACCAGAAAAATTTAAAAGCCAAGGAATCCTTAATCTGACCCCCTTAATATGACTCAGAATGAACTGATATCCAAGATAAACACTTCTTCAACTGTAGCAAGAAAAAAAGGATGCACAGCAAATCAAAATATTCTTTCTGATAAATTAATGGGCCCAAATATAATTCTTGTTCATTGAGAAAACAAATTAACTGGCCACAAGCAAATTCCAAAGTACCATAAGAATAAAGATATATTCACTCTTCACTATTCTGTTAAAAGTGTTTAATGCCATAGTAATAAATGACTCCATTTCCTTTGTGCGGGAACAAAATCTAGGTCCCACTCCCAGGACTGAGGTACACGAAGAGAAAACACACTTGAAACTCTTCCTCCCTACTCCTCACAGAAGCCAGAGAAGACAAACCAGTTTCTAAAGATAAAAAAAACCTCCCAGTGATAGATATTCATCAAACTACACCAAAAAAGATACAGTATTATTAGTTACATTTCTAAAAGCTACTGCAGATTAGTGATAAGAAAAAAGGAGACTATGTAATTCAAACATTTTGAGAGATTTGGAAAGCTTCAAACTAAACTGACATCTAGTAAAAAGAAAGAGAAACCCTGAGCCAGGAGGTAAGGTTTTCATTCATATTTTTACTAAAATTCCACGCGCCACAGAGTAGGTACCTGGTTCCCATTGAATTCAATGATTATCTGCTAAATATTTACTGCGAGCAGACTCCAGCGTACTGTAGATACTCTCCTCCAGCTGTCATCTCCTTTGCCATTCTCTTCTGGATCATGAGAGCGGCAAGTTTTAAGGAAACGGTTGTGACCAATTATCAGAGCTCTCAGAACAAAACAGTTTTCCAGGGGTTGAACTTTAGAATGGAAAACTATTTCAGTACAACCTTCACAGCTCTCTCAGTTTCCAGTGGCTTCTAAAGCAAAGGTTTAATCGTCACTGAAAACGGGGCCTAAGTGTTCAGCAAGTGTTACTTTCTTCCTGACAATCTTATTGCACTCCTATCAACAGAACTGAACAGAAACTTTCATTTCTACAGCACACGTAGACATAAATGTTTTAATCTGCGAGTCCAACACCATTCCTATCCCAGGGATCACTGGAGAAGAGATGAGAAGCAGCAACCATTTTACTCGTTCAGACTAGAGTTTCATTTCAGACATTAAGTTACAACTTTGAATATATATAAGAGAGGGCAGACAGGAAGGGGTAGCAGAAGGAAAACACAGGCCGTTGGGGCCCAATAACAAGCTGTTCTGCGGCTCTCTGAGAACTTGGCTTTTCAAATTACTATCCTAGGCCCGAGAAAAACTCCTTAAAATGCTGGAACTTTTCCAAACTATCAATCACAGCAGCCCCAGCAACTAATGTGCTAAGATGAGACTGCATACATAGTAGACTCTGTATGGACACAATATATCAGGGTTCAAGTAAGTCTTGCCAAATTTTAAGGGTACAGAGGAAAGCTGCGTTTATTTTGCTATATTCTTAAGTTAAATTCATTCACTTAAAATGGTAAGAAAAACCTTTCCAAAATTATTTCTGGTTCCTTCAGTTTTGAAATAGCAGTAGGGTCATTTTGGAGAAAAAAATCGGGGAGGAAGAGGTTATCATCTACACACGGCAAAATTCAAACTTCTCAGTGTCCAGTTCTGCCAGTTCTGCCGAACGCATACAGCTGTTGTAACCACACCACAATCAAGCTCTGTGCAGATCCATCACTAAAGGGTTAACTCTTCGGAGGCTCTTAAAAGCAAAATTCACCTGTCAACATACTTTAAAAAGGATTTTTTCTTTCCAAACATCACCTCCTTCATTTGGAAATGCAAAACGTCACCTCCTTCATTTAGGATCCCAAGTGATCCTACACCAGTCAACACACGGCAGGGGTAAGCCCCCCCCTCCCCCGCCGCAAGTGGCGCCCAACGCTAATCGGCTCCTCCCCCGCCCACCCCCCCCCACCCCCGAGTAGACACTGGGGATAGAGGATACACAGTTGCATCGCCAGGCTGGAGCCACGAGGAGGAAGAGTTTGATGCTGGAATGACAAACTCCAAAGCACTGAATTCTTCTCCCTAGTAGGGCACGGAGCGTGGGGAAGATGGCCAGGGCGCGTGGGAAGAAACATGACCTATTTTCAACGACTGTTTTTATAACTGGAAATTGAGGGAGAGAAGCAGGGACTAGTCCCCGAGCACCCCCGAGGGCACCTGAGGTTTGGAGAGAGGAACATGAGAGCCACACCGTCCTCGCCTAAGCAGCCGAGTGACGACGGGAGGGAGGGAGGGAGAGAGGAAGGAAACGGGTGCGCGAGCCAGCCCCACGCAGAGCCGAGCCGACGAAAGCGAGAGGGACCGACCCCGGCCCCACCCGGTGGGTGCCGAGGGGCCGGGCGCTTCCTGCACCTGCTGCCACCTCTGGGCGGGCAGAGCGGGGAACGGAGCTACGGCCGCCGGGAAGGGACGCTGGGCAGCGGTGAGCGCGCCCCCGCCCCAGGAAGGCCGGAGGGCAGAGACCGTGCGGCGCCCTCCGACCTCGCCGGGCCCCCGGCACCCAGCCTTGCCCGCCGGGCCCCAGGGCGCACCCCGACCCCTGCACCCTAGGCCCAGAGCGGCCGGCGGGGCGCGGGCCGGACCACGGCCGAGGGGCGCCGGCCGGGGTTGGGGGCAGCCTCGCAGCACTCTGGGCGGTGGGGGGGGGGTTGCGACGCGAGTCTGCCCCGCGGGCCACGCGCGCGGAGGGGCCGCCGCCGGCACTCACCTGCCCGCTTGCCCCTTCGCGCAGCGGCGGCGGCGCCACACTCCGCCGGGACCCACAGTCCACCTCAACCAAGCCCCAGGCGGTGGCGGCGGCGGTTGCGGCCGGACAGGCGGGGGCGGGACCGCTGCCTGAGACGGCCCCGCCGCCGCGGCCCAACCCGGTTCCGCCCGCCCCAGGCCCCGCCCCCGAGCCGCCGCCGCCGCCGCCCATTGGCCCGCGGTTCAGTCGCATGGGCGCGGCACCGCCCCACCGCCCCCCGACCGTTCCGCTCGGGTTCCTGCCCAGCCATTGGGCCGGCGGGCTCCGGGGCCAGAGCGGCCTGCTCGGCCCCCGCCAGGTTCCGGGCCATAATTGGCTGGGCTGAGCCCATGCCCGGGCGTTAATTGGAAGACCGGCACCCCGAGCCCCGCCTCTCGCGCCCAAGTTCCGTTAGCAGGTTCGGTTGCTCCCGAATTCCCTCTCTCCGACGGGATGGGCCCTCTGGTGGGCTCTTCCTCCCTGACGCAGCGACCGCTGACCCGCGGGGCGGGGCCAGGAGAAGACTGGCGGCTCGTTCCACGTTTGAGAGCTCTACTTTCTTCTCATTGGTTGACAGGCGTCCCTCCGGTCGCTTATTTCTAGTCCCGGACGCAGCGCGATGACGTAGATTTCCCGACATTCCACGTCCAAGATGGCCGCAGTCAACAAGGAGAGACGTTGCTAAGGGGCTTGCCTGAGACGAGGGGTGAGTGACCGACGGACCGCGGGCAGCGCCACTCAAGTCCCGCGTACCTGGAGGTCGGGTTAGGGTATGGCCACCTGCCTCCATCCGCTGGCGGAGTCTCTCTTTCCGGCTTCCGCCTCCCTCCGCTACCCCCCGGGTGCAGATCGAAGTTAGCGGGCGACAGCGGGGCCGCGAGACGCGCTCCGGGAGAGGGTCTGAGGCGCAGGAGCGGGTCAGGGAGGCCGGCGCGGACCGTAGAGCAGGTAGCGACGCTCCAAGTGAAGGGCGGTTAGGGTTCGGGGACTTTCTGGAAGGTGGGGAGAAAGGGCAGGGGTCTTAGGCGCGCACACACTCAGCGGTCCAACCGAAGACTACCCACGTCTTTCCGGTTATTTCGCAGTGTGTTGGTCCCAACCTTGGTAACGCCTGAGACTTTGGGTATCGTTCCACATCTGGGGTACTCTGACTTCGGAATCTGAAGACCCGTGTAATAAGGGTGGGACTAGGAATGAGGAAAAGGCACTTCCGCGGTTAGTTTCGTTTTTGCCGACACATCACGCTTACCGACCCTCTCCTGGGTTGTTTGGTTTGTTACCAGAGGAATTGTTCTTTAGAAGGTTGAGGCGTAAGGCAAGAGGATATCTAAAAGCTCTCAGACTATTCCCCGCACAAAGCATGGTCGGTAGCGCTCCCGAAATTTGGCTTGCCAGTCAAACGGAGCTTTCGCTAAATCTTCTGACGTTAGGAACGGCTTCTCACAGCATTTAGTTGAAGATGGCCTGTTTTATGTTTTTAAGGTAAACTTGATAATGCTTGTGTATCTCTTGTGTATCGTTAAAGATACCTAGCACACTGCCTTGCAATTCTGGCGCTGGTTAAGGTTTGTATGAATGATGTTGCTAGAATGAAAGCTCCACGAAGGAGCTTTATATCCTCAGCACCTAGAGCACTGCCTGACAGATAGTAAACTGTCTTCATTGCTGAATGAATGGATGGATGATGGTAATAGTTGCGGTATTGATAGACATTTGGTTAAGATTCTTAGTGTTCTTAGATGCCTGCTTGTTAAATAATCTTGACTATGAATGTAATAGTTATCCAGGATTGCTTTGTTTTTTCAGAGTGACTACCGTTGGTGTCTAATTTTAGTTTTGTTTTTTTTACTTTTGTCTCCTTTTGATTATGTTTTGATGCTTTGTTGAGAAACATTAGTTGATTCTTGTATAAAGCATGTTAAACATTCCATTTTGAAAACGTAGTTTACACCAACAAGCAATAAAGAAACATTTTACTTGCTAATGAGATCGTTAACTCTTAAATGCCATTTCTAAAATTGAACGTCATAAAGAAAAACAATGGTCATAGTTTTGGCTTACAAAATAAATTGTTCGTTTCAGGAGATTATATTTGAAAGCAATGAGAGTTTGCTAAGTATCTAGAAGGAAAAATGTTTTGTTGTCTCTAAAACTAGGTCAAGACAAAATCAAGAAGGATTAAGTTCAAGGTAATTGAGGAGATTATAAAGAATATCTAATTGGATTACATCTAATTCTATTTTCAGGGTCAAATAAATGATATACCAAAATACATGCAGACAAGATTGTGAAATTATTGTTCATAGGTTTTGAGGAATCTTAAAAGTGCAGTTAATGATAGAACACTGGAGTCTGATAAATGTGTCAGTTTTTGCAGAGAGCAATTGGGTGGCTTTGGATGCTAGAGCTTATTAGTAATCTGTTTTAGAGTCTTGTTGGGACAACAAGAAGAGAGCTTCTAAGTACTTGGGAAAAAGGGCTCACACCCTCAGACCAACAGAGCTTCAGTTTAAGAAAACCAGGTGACACAAATCATGTTTTCTTTTGTTATAAGTTTACTAGACTGGTGGTGGATGGGGGATTGCTAGACATGAGTCTATTTAGATTTCCTTAGGGCACTGAACATAATCCCTCTTCCTATCCTAATAGACACAAGAGAGAAGTATACTGGGTAAGGTCTAGTTAGATGGATATATGTCCGTTCAAATTACCAAACCCCAAATGCTGATTAATGGGTTGATGTCAACCTGAAGAGAGGTCTTTAGCGATAAGTTGCAGGGCTCTGGCCTTGCCCTTACTCTGGTTTGCACTTTTTTTTTTTATTACCAACTTTAAATATATGAGGCATGCTTCTCAAATTAATAAATGCACTCAAAACCTGTAGTGATAGTTAGCCAGTATGTTAGATGGCACTCAGGATTCAAGAGTTCTTAAAGGCTGAAATTATAGACCAAAACTAACAAGATGTAAATTTGCCAGGAATTATTAAATTTATCAAAACTCAGTTGTGGGGCTTCCCTGGTGGCACAGTGGTTGAGAGTGTGCCTGCCGATGTAGGGGACATGGGTTCGTGACCCGGTCCGGGAAGATCCCACATGCCGCGGAGCGGCTGGGCCCGTGAGCCATGGCCGCTGAGCCTGTGCGTCCGGAGCCTGTGCTCCGCAACGGGAGAGGCCACAACAGTGAGAGGCCCGCGTACCACAAAAAAAAAGAAAAAAAGAATAGATATTTCTACTTAGTATTTCCCCGCTTTTCTTACTTAGATACTAACATAGCTGTGTATGCTTTCCTGCACCTTGCTGATCCTGGAAATTTCTTTATACAAGTACTTACAGATCTTTCTCAGTCTTTTTTAATAGCTACATGGTACGCATTTGTGTTAATGTACCATATTATTCAACCAGTGCCCCAATGGACTTTCACGTTGTTTACAGTTTTTGCTGTTATAAACAATACTTTGAATGATCTTGTGCGCTTGTTGTTTCATAATTGTGATCTTATTGTCAGAGTAAATACTTAGAAGTGGAATTGCTAAATCCAGGAGCAAATGTGTGTGTAATTTTGTTGGATATTGCCAAATTCCGAATCTCTGTGAGAGTGGTTCCGCTTTGTACTCCCACCAGCGACGTAAGAGATTACCTGCTTCTCCCTGGCCTTGCCAACAGAGTATATTGTCAAACTTTTGGACTTTTTGCCAATCTGATAGGTGAGAAAATATATCTAGTATGACATCTAACTCCCAGCTCTTCATACTCTTACTGAGCATCTGATTGGGAACTCTTCATACATACTGAGGCTTTAGTTAACCGGTCTCCCCCAGCCCCCACCCGTTGCCCAGTTCAGTCACACAGAGTGTAAATTAGTTCAAGAAGATTACTTTTCTCCAGGTAGTACTTAATTCTTCCTGTTGGAGGGAACGTTTCTCTTTAGAGCTCCCAGGTGCAAGGAGGAGAGCGGTCAGCCCTCCATGTCACCTTTCCCACCAGAAATGAGGCAGCACACAGGAGAAGTTAGGCTTCCAGATTAACTGATGGCCCTGGCCCAGAGCCTGGCTGCCGAACTGCTATTTTCTTGCTGAACCAGACCAACCTGGTTCTAGCTACCTCTTTTAGAACCCTTTTGCTGCCCTGTATGAAAATGTCTATTCTCTGATCCAGTTTACAAACAATTTCCATATTATAATGGCCTCTAGGTGAGAGTCCTTATTTTTTGTTTTCTTTTCTCAGCATACAGCTTTTAGAGAATCTCTTCATTCTGAATGAAAGAGAAGAGGATGAGAAAGCAAGAAAAATTTAAAGGAACTCCTTCTTTCCCTTGTGGACTACCTCCCTCCATCCTTTCTCCCCAGATCACTACACCCACACCCGATCTACATTGCTCAGTTCAGTGGCTTGTGCAGATATGAATTCATCCAGTCTGGTGGCTTTTCTAAGTGAAAGTACCTAAATGAAATCAAGTAAACTAAAAAAGGGAAAATTTTGACTGGATGCTGGATGGAAGAAATGGATAATTTTGGAGGATAAATCTTTTGGGGGGGTTAGGACCAACCTGGGTTTTACTGAAGAACAGAATCTAGACCAGCATAAGGGAGGTGGGCCTAGTGAAAAAAGGCAGAAGGAAATGAGACAGAAAAGCTCCTCCTTTTAAGCAATGAAATTTGGGATTTATCGTACTGTGAGTCACTTAAGTATTAAATTTGTGTTTGGAGGTACGCCTGGGCTTCTAACTACCAATCAGTAGTGCTTCTTCTATTGAAAAATTTTTATCAAGTACAAATCTGTGATCGTAGACTGTTTATAATGATTGGGATTATTTAACGTGAGGTATCCCTTTCCAACATTACTGCTTCTTCTCTTTCTTTTAGGATTCTAACATTTTCAGAAAGTCTGTTGGAAAGAACAAGTCTACTTCAATAAATGAAGGAGAATAAGGAAAATTCAAGCCCTTCAGTAACCTCAGCAAACCTGGACCACACAAAACCATGTTGGTACTGGGATAAAAAAGACTTGGCTCATACACCCTCTCAACTAGAAGGACTCGATCCGGCCACTGAGGCCCGCTACCGCCGAGAAGGGGCTCGGTTCATCTTTGATGTGGGCACACGTTTGGGACTGTATCCTGATTCTGGGACCTGTGATAGACAGACTCCCCACCAGCACCACAAATTAAATTAAATGCTATAGACAAAAGACCAAGTAGCATCCCTGACTAAAGCAGCTCTTAATTAGCTTTCTTATTTAAATGTTGCTTCAGATTTGCTTGGCTCTTCAGGGATTTTCTATTTCCTTTTTATCATTTAAATGTGTAGAATTAGCCTTTGAGCAGGTGGCCACCAGGATGGAAAATAGCACCCAGTGACCTCAGTTGAAGTATTTCTAAAGGATAGTGAAGCCCTGCCTTACTAAAGCATAGACTTCAGCTTGTACCAGAATTCCGACACCCGGAGATTCCCATTCGCCTGCTTTGCCACTGATAGTGTTTGCTTTCCCACTGCTCTTGTTGTTATTGTTTGTCTTTATTGTTTTTTCCACATTTAACTAAGACGTAACCTGTAAAAATTCTTGGCCAAAACCCTTAACCAGAACAACAGACACTATGATACCCTGGCAACTGGAATAATTTATTTTCATCGCTTCTATATGTTTCATTCCTTCAAGCAATTCCCAAGATATGTAAGTGTTTGAATTTTATTATAATTTTCTATCACATGTTATTATTTCCACACAGTTTAGTGGACAGATTGTAGTCTCTCTTTCTATTTTATTTTCCAGAAAGTATTTATTTTTGTATGGTACATATTATATATAAACAAAAACAGCCTAAAATTTGTTTTTTTCCCAATTAACTGTATTAAAGTATTTTTAAGTTTTTTATTTAGTCCAATATGAACCATAATCATATTGTACTTAGTGTGAAAATTTGCTTCCTTGTTACTTTTCCCAAGATAAAATTGGCCTTACAGTTGAGAGCCAACAAAGGCCAAGACTGCATAAGTTCTTTATACCATATCCGTTATTCTTCAGTTACTCCTTAAGACATGGACTGTCTTATGCTCTGTGGGAGAGTCTGCCTCAAGTAGCTTTCAGTCCAGGGTAGATGGTATGACAGGTACAAAACACACTGTAGAGAGTGAGGCCATAGGAGAGGTACAGAAGGAAGGCTGTAGCATTCGAGGGAGAGATTAACTACATCATAGAGGGATCGAGGAAAATTCTGGGGAGGAGGTGCCAGCACTGGGTTAAGCCTTGACTGTAAGTAGGACTTACCCGTGCTGAGATGGGACAGAGCAGCAGTCCTACAGAAAGCAGCGTGAGCCAAGGCCTGGCGGAGGCCTGCGCGGCAGCCAGGAGGCCTGTCGGCGGGAAGGGCATGCTGGGACCCTGGGTGCCAGGTAGACTGAACCAGACCATAGTGGGCCTTGAATGCCAGACTAGGGAACTGTGGCTTCAGTAGGTAAACTGAAGTGATGGAAGGGTTTCATGAAGAAGAAGAATTAGATGTAACAGGAAGTTAGTCTGCTGGGGGTCTTCCTTTTGCTAAGATTTTACTTAGTTTTGTACACATCTTCCTCATTAATTTGTGACGTTCTAGGGGAAGGAGACCGTGTCAGGATCCGCTTTGTACCCCGGCACAGGATCTCACTGATGTCTAACGTGGTCAGGATTCTGTGAAGGGAGGGGCATGTAGGAGAGACTGGAGCGAGCGGGCAAAGAAAAGCTGAAGGTAGAGCGGTGAGAAGATCGCAGTGGAGTAGGAACTGGACCAGGAGCCAGGCAGCGTGAGGAAGGAAAAAGAAAGCGTGGGCAGTGGTGTAGAGGCGAATTCCAGAGGACATGCATTTGGGTGCACCAGTCAGGGAGTCAGTGTCTTTAAGATTGCAATGTGAAAAGAAAATTTGTTTCTGTGACTTTTTTCCCTTTCTGGTGGCTACTTTGTTTACATGACATTTTATTCAGAAAACTAAATTTAAAATAATTTATGAAGCCAAATGGTGGGGCGGGTGGAATATTTGTATGTGACATTTCCTTCAAGATTTTAGAGTGTCCAGGTGTTTGCAAATGAGAAAGAAGCTGGCAGGAGAGTGAGGGAGCCCAGTTTGTTGTGAAGGCCCAAAATGCTTTTTCTGTTCTGTGTGAGCTTTGATAACAGGGTCTCAGGAGCTTTTGTCTCCCTTTTAGGTGACAGGAGCTTGTTGTCTCTTTCTGGCTGGGAAAGTAGAAGAAACACCAAAGAAATGTAAAGATATCATCAAAACAGCTCGGAGTTTATTAAATGATGTACAATTTGGCCAGTTTGGAGATGACCCAAAGGTAAGAGTCTTAACTTCCTGCCTTCAGGCCTTGATTCCTCACAACAGCATTATGATAGAGTTCCCTGTGTTGACAACGGCCGTGGCCCTGTATCTGCCAGTCCCCTGTGTCCCTAAGAGGACTTATGCAGAAGGTATTCTTCCTTGCTTCTGTGAGAAAGGAGGGAAGATAACGTAGCCTACACTTAGGTAGCATCTGCTAATGTGCCATGCTGGGTTGTGAGCCCGTTAGGGGCAGTAGCACATAGAACATGTGTGAGCAAAGTCCTCTCGTGGCCCTTAGCACTCCTAGGCCCAGAAGCAGTTTGGCTTCTTGGGTTCATCTCCAGCTGGCTTCTGGGAAGACAGAATGTACAGATGCTGGATGTACAAGTGTGTCTACGTGTGCTGTGTGTCTTTTGCTTCCCAAGAGTGGTGGAAGGTATTAACATTTGCAGACACCCAGGTTGATATACTATCCATCCTGTCCCTTCCCCACAACCCCTGCTAATGTCAGGAAATGATGGTAAAATAATTGTATACATGATTTTATTATGTTCTAAAGAGACCACTTTCGGGTCGGTGGCAGCTTTCCTCCTCCCCTGTTCTTGTCAAGGTCCCCCCATTGTAACCCTTATAGCACTTGCAAATTAGCCTTCATAATGTTTATCACAGCTCACAATTGGATAGATTTTAACCAGATAATCACACAAAGAACATTCCTCTTCTCAACTGTAGATCTGTGAGAGCTAAGACCCTGTCTGTTTTGCCTGATACCTAGTGCAGTGGCTAGATAGAGTAGGCATTCAACAGGTACTTGTTGAATAAATGACAAACTAAGGATGTGGGGAGAAACTCAGAATCACAGTTAAAGCAAAACTAAGCCAGACGATGCCGTTCAGCACGTCCACAGCCCTGTTTTTCCTAGTCAGCTGGTACTGCCTCCCACGGTAGTCGGCCTCCCCCACCCAGCAGAATCTGTGTGTGTGTCTGCAACGTGTGTGCCTTCCAGGAGGTAACAGGCCCAGAATGCTTTTGCACATACTGTGGTCGTGATTTGTAAGTAATGTCAGTGTGGATAACTCTGTCCCTTGAACTTATTTTATAAATCCATTCACCTGTTTATAAAAATGTGAGCCCATGAGGAATTCATACTAACAGTGGTCAAAAATGTACTTTTATAAAAGTAACGTAGCATCAGATAATGTTTCCAGTGCCTGTGGGTTTTTGATTTTCACACAGCAGGGAGACAGTTGTAGGAATGTGTTGTGCTTTAGTCAGGTCTTGGTCACAGGGGCAGAGGGACCTTGTGGCTGATGAGCTGTGGTTACGCAGAAGGAGTCGCAAAGATCTGGAAGCACCGCAGGGCAAGGGCACGTGGCAGCAGCTGGCGTGTTCTGTCCAGGACGCCTTTGGAGGAGTCCCCTTCTGCTTTCAGCCTTTACCCACTGTACCAACACATCAGGAAACCGAGATCCCGGCCAGGCACAGTGAGGCAGAAGTTCTGCAGCTCCAGGGCCCAGAAGTCAGGAAGAGGGCAACAGCCATGCTAATGAGGCTTTTAAGCCAGGCCAGCCTGACTCAGGTGGGCAGAGGGGCTTTGCAGCCTGCCCTCCCCTCTCTCATGTGCAGTCTCCCCAGGCATGACTGGGTGTCGGGGCCAAAGGAAGGAACCCAGGATCTGGGAGCGGTGAGGACATTGTGGAAGACATTTTCCTCGCCGGAGAGGAGAGGAGGGAAGTTTGGGGGGAGGCGGCAATGTAAACAATTAGAAAAAATACGGTCCTGAATCATGTGCAACTTTTTTGTCTTACTTAGCTTTGCCCTAACTCTGTGGTTTCTCCCTGTTACATTAATTTCTCGTGTGTTCAACAAATATTTGTTCCAGGCTCTGCATTAGGCACTAGACATGAACAGGTGGCAAAGCAGGCCTGGCTTTTGCTCTCATGGATTTTACAGTCGAGTGGTGGGACAGATTTTAATCAAATATTCAGATAGCCAGCTACCTGATTATGAGTTGTGATAAATGCTATAAAAGTTATTGAAAGGTGCGGTGAGGGCATTCGATCTGGGAACCTAGACAGGTGCTCCAGACAGGAAGTGTGGGGCTGAGGGAAAGTTCCCTGAGGAATCATGTTGGCACACAGACCTATAATTATTCCATTAATTGAGTATTTGAAACACAAAGGGAGGCCAGGCCTTGGGCTGTCTCGTAATACTATATGGGCTACAGTCTGGACACTTGGTAAAAGATTGTTTCTAAATTTAAGGGATATGTTGAAACTTCTGGAAAACAGGTGGTAACAAAAGTGGGGTGGGGGGACAGTGATAGTGGGATTTTTTTTGATACTGTGTGAAAACCTTAAGATTTTAAGACGCTTTCCTGAGAGAACACTTGGGAAACAAGGGTGGAAAGACATTCACCTTGCCCTGCCATTTGGAATAACACTCATGGTAGAATCATCTCTACATTCTGTGAAGTGTGGTGCCATACTTTAACCTGAAAGCCAGTTATCTACGTGGCTTCTCTTCCCAGAGTTAACGGGTTTATGCAGCTGTTAATGATGAGATTGTCAGTCTCTCCAAGGCCCTTTCTTCTTCGACTCAAACAAGTGATTGTAATTGTTCTTGCCACACAGAGCATCTTAATTGTATTTTACAATCAAGTAAAATGATAAGTGCTCGGACAGTCAGGCTCTACAGAGGTTGAATTCAAGAAGTTGTTTATGGACACTAGAAAGCATAATAAAAGAAGAGATTCCATTTACAGTAGCAGCAGTAAAATAATATATCCAGGAATAAACCTTATAATAAATTTGTGGAAACCACGTTGGGGCGGGGAGGCTTTAAAACTACTGAAGGACTGAAAAGAGGATTTTCATAAATAAATTTTTGATAGAAGATTCAGTGTAGTTTAAAATGCCCATTTCCCTAAATTATTCTGTAAATTCAGTGAGTTCCCAATCAGAACATCAGTAGCTTTCATTTTTCCTAGAATGATACTAAATAAAATGATATTAAAATGCAGGTGGTGGGGGGAACATGGCTAAAACAAGAAAGGTTTTTAAAAGAGGAATAATCATTGAACTGTCCCTTCCAAATGTTAAATCTCTGATCCTGGTACAGAAGTAGACAAACAGAGCAGTGAACAGAAAAGATTGTGTGTGTATGCGCACGTGTGTGTGTGTGTATAGACAGTTCAGGATGTGGCTTAATAGAAGAGAAAATGATAATTTACTTAGTAAATGACATTGGGGTACCTTGTTTCAGGTAGGTGAATGATTAAAACACAAAAATGATGTTCCCCCATTCTCTCTCTCTTTCTCTCTCTCTTTCTCTCTCTCTCTCTCTCTCTCACACACACACAGACACACACACACAAAATTCACTGTCCAGGTTTGCATGAAGCTGCCACTGTCATAATCTTTCTTGCTTAAAATTTTCAATGTAAATGCCTGGAAGATTGCATTTTTTTAATGGAGGTCTGGAAGGAAACTAAAGTATCTGTAAAGTAAAGGTCTATTTTGTAAAGGGGGCTCATCTGTATGGAAAATAATAACATTTCTAAGAATGTTTACTTTGTTTCAAGTAGGTTTTAAAAATTAACTGATTGTTTTGTCTTCCTACTTTTAGTTCTTTTCAGAATTTATCATTGTCTGTGAGCATGTTAAAGGCCTGAGTGGGAGAGAGGAGAAAAGGAATGAAAAATAGTTGCTAAAATATAACTTGAAGAGAGAATAAAAGGAAAGCTCACTTTTTTAATGCTGTTTCTGACGTGTGATTGAAATTACTGTCTCAACATTTGTTATTTCATTTTTAGGAAGAAGTAATGGTTCTGGAGAGAATCTTACTACAGACCATAAAGTTTGATTTACAGGTGGAACATCCGTACCAATTCCTACTCAAGTATGCGAAACAGCTCAAAGGTAAGAAAAAAAAGTTAAGAGAACTTTTTCATTCTGAAATCAGATCTTTATAATAATTTGATGATACTCAGATTACGCTTCTCAAAAGAGGACAGCAGAAAGTTCAGTGTGTGAAGTACCTAGGCCATAGCTTGCCAGACAATTCAATATTATAGCTGTTAACGCTGTTTCCTTTTATGTATAAACAGATTCTGTCATCCAGTTGCCAAGTGATATGAGGCAGGAAAATGAGTAAGGATTTTTTAAATAGCCTAATAAAATCAGGCTTGGAGCCAGGTTTCCCATAAATGGTGGTTCAGTGTAGGTCATGCAGAAAGAGAACAGAGGTGGGACTTGGGCCTGCTCATTTGTCCTTGTTTCCCAGGCCGAAGCTCTTTGCTGTGTATTGGGGGTGGTGCTAAGCACACAGTAGGCTTTAAATAAGTACTTGCTGCTTCTCATTCATTCTTCTTTTTTTTTTTTCCTTTCTATTACTAATTTGCCTTTTCTTCCCCGTTTCTAGGTGATAAAAACAAAATTCAAAAGTTGGTTCAAATGGCTTGGACATTCGTAAACGACAGGTACATGGGTTCAAATGTTGGTTTAATTATGGTGTTTTAAAATAGGTAGGGACTTTACGTGTCATCTAATCCAAACCCCTTATTTTGTAGTCAGGAAACTGACTTGCCCCAGCTTAAGGAGCCAGTTAACGGCAGACTTGGAGTTAAAGTCCAGGTCACCCGCTTCCCGGCAGAGGGGATACCCTGCCACATCACGGTGGTATAGGATGCTGAAATCTTATCACCGGTTTGAAACATAAGTCCTAAACAATACACCAGAGAATTTTGACAAGTATATACTTAAATCCATTTCATTTTGCAAAATTGCAAACTATATATTTGCAACTTTATACTTCCTTTTAGTGGTTTTAGAGCCTTGATGTTCTTGGAGCTGAGAGATCTAAGGAGGTGCTGGATAGGGAACAGAATGCCCGCGAGTTGCCATCATGTAAGGAGATGGTTCAGTGCTAGGGTTCCAGCTGTTTGAAGAACTTAAGCATTTTCATTTGTATTTCATGACATAGCAATTTTTTTTTTTTTTTGTGGTACACGGGCCTCTCACTGTTGTGACCTCTCCCGTTGCGGAGCACAGGCTCCGGACGCACAGGCCCAGCGGCCATGGCTCATGGGCCCAGCCACTCCGTGGCATGTGGGATCTTCCTGGACCGGGGCACAAACCCGCGTCCCCTGCATTGGCAGGCGGACTCTCAACCACTGCGCCACCAGGGAAGCCCAACATAGCAACTTTTGAATGTGCTGGAATTCTGATTTTTTGAGGAACAAATTAGTAGCTATAGTTAAAGTAACTTATCTCGGTACATTTAGAAGACTAAAAACTTGCTTCTTTATAATACTTTATTTGATCATGTATAGGGAAAAATAAGCAAACTGACATTTAGATATGGCATCTAATCTCCATGCATTGGGTTAATCATAAACGTTTGCTCATCCGAGTCAAGTCACCTCTTTTTCTTGTTGAACTAGTCTCTGCACGACCTTGTCACTACAGTGGGAACCAGAGATCATAGCAGTGGCAGTGATGTATCTTGCGGGACGTTTGTGCAAATTTGAAATACAGGAATGGACCTCCAAACCCATGTACCGGAGATGGTGGGAGCAGTTTGTGCAAGACGTCCCTGTGGATGTTTTGGAAGGTACAGGGCGTGCTGAGCTTTCTGCAGGGTGTTCCACATTAGATCATTCTTCCCTGTGAGGAAGAATGAGTCCCGAGAATGGATTCTCCCAAACAAGTCCATGCAAACTATTCTTTAATTAAATTCTCTAATGTAATGTTCATTCTATCCAAACACATAGTTTTGGTGAACTAAAAATGCACACCAGTGCTGTGCACACCAGGGATTGGTGAATTACAAATATGACAGCCACATATTGGCCCTTGTAGGGGAATCGCACCTGCAAGGGAAATGGGAGTATGTTTTTTTCTAGGTAGAATTTTATTTAAAATATCAATTTGTGGCAAATGTAATTGTTTCCTATCATTTAGACATCTGCCACCAAATCCTGGATCTTTACTCACAAGGGAAACAACAGATGCCTCATCACACGCCCCATCAGCTGCAGCAGCCCCCACCTCTCCAGCCCACACCGCAAGCACCACAAGTGCCACAGTCACAGCCGGCTCAAGGCTCCGAGCTGCCCCAGCCCCCGCAGAAGGACTCGCAGCAGCCAGCCCAGCCGCAGCCACCACCACCGGCCCAGCAGCCCAAGAAACCGTCCCCGCAGCCTAGTCCCCCCCGGCAGGCGAAGCGCGCCGTGGTGAGTGCTCCAGGTTGGCACTGGGTGCGTCCGGCTTCCTGTGGCGACACCCCACCTGTGTGTGTTCCCCTTTCTGAGGCAGCACACGGAACACCAAAAGCAGGGAGTGACACGATCCACCTCCCTGTCTGCCTGTATGGCCACAGGCAGCCTGACAGCTGGCGTGGTCAGAGGAGAGGTACCTTTTGGAGCCAGGACGGCTCTGTCCTCCTCCAGCTGCTGCTGCCTGTGTCAGGGCCCCAAAATGTGCCCGGGTGTAGTTTCCACATCTGCACACTGACTGCCGGAATAGGTGTCTCCCATGTCTTTAAACTTGTAAAAGTTTCTCCCCATGGTAGCAGCCGCGCCAGTGGAGGAAGCCGTACGTTGTGACACAGACCCCAAGGAAGCCCCACGGGATAGGGGCGGTCAGCAAGCACCCTCACCACGGTTAAGACAGCTCGATGGAGGGCATGAAACTTAGTGCTCAGAACTCACTAGTCAGAAAAGTTAGTAATTCTGCCTGCTGTCTGATTTGAAAGGGGAAGAGGAAGGAGGCAGAAATGATCTGTTAGGTGCCATGGTTTGCTCTGCAAGTTCAAGCCAAAATTAATTTTTGTCTGAGTCCACGTTCTGGCTATGATTCTGTTCAGTGCCTGAATAATCAGTTTTTCCTCACTGCATCTAGGGCCTTGGTTAACAGTTGTGTATTTTCTTTTGTAACAGGTTGTTTCTCCCAAAGAAGAGAGCAAAGCATCAGGTAATTTTATGTTCTCGTGTTTCGGTTTTTAGTTTTATATGTTGTTTATCAAGACTTTAAATTCTTAGTCAAAAGTTGTTTCCTTTCAGATTTAGATTGGCCTTAAAATTTAACGTTAGAGCCCATCAAAAACTTTACGCTAGCTGCGTTGTCTTCTCTGTGTATTCCCTGACTGTATATTTTTGGATTGTACTTTAACAGTATCAATACAGAAAAAAAAAATTAGTGGCAATAAAAATGTGCTTGGTAACATAAGTCATCCCTCGGTATCCACGGGGAATTGGCTCTAGGACCCGCCTTGGATGCCAGAACTCGCAGATGCTTGGGTTTCGTAGTCCACCCTCCCTGTCCACGGATGCGAAGGGCCGACTGTATATCAAAATATAATTAGGAAAGTAGGCGAACTGCTGCAGCAACATTTATTTTTGGAGGTTAGTTAAGCCCACCATAGTCGACAGAGTGAAGGGCCCCGGGCACCCCCAGACTGAGCACCAAGCAGCAGAGCGATGGGTAGAAAGGATCGGAGCCGCAGTAGGCGTGCTGCCCTGCTGCTTACGGGGGCAGGCTTCTTTTAAACACGTTTTTTCCCCTATATTTGTGGAGCCCAGAGTTGATTAACTTGTTTCTGTATTGGAAACTAACAAAGTGTGAGCAAAACCTGAAAGATCACAGAGGAGAAAACCAGAAGTGTTTTGTCTCCGGGTCAGCCTGTAGTACTGAACCCTGTGCTGGCACAGACCATGTTTACTCATTTCTGTTTCTCTGTCACTTAGTTCCAGGGTAGGAACCCAGTGAATTATTTATTGAACTATTGTGAGATCTTCAAGTTACAGTAAAGCTCCTTTTTCTCAGGATCTTTGTGGGGATGATGAGTTCATTACAGGGGAGTTTTTTTAGCTCCAGATGGGCAAACAGTAAGTGCGAGACACAGAAGAGGGGGCTGCACTCCGTGCCGCATGGATGTTGGGTCAGCTGAGCTGGCGCTGTGTCTTCAAGAGGCAGAAAGGAGCCCGGGTGGCCTTGGAGGGGGACTTGCCTTGAGCAACAAGGGCTGACAGGGTGGAGCCTTCAGGCAGAGGAGCAGAGTGAACAGTGGGGTGGAGAATTTGGGAGATAACAGAGAGGGGAGTCTTACTGGACTGTGAAGGGTTAAAAAGGAGTAGCTTTTGCTAGGACTGAAAATGTGCTAGAAGCAGGTGGTTGCGCCCGCCTGGTGGAGGGTGGATTCTGCATAGGCAGGGGAGCCAGTGGAGGCGTTTGAGCAGGAGAATGGCACGGTCTGAGTTCACTGTAGAGAGAGTTCCCCTGGCAGCAGTAATGGCAAGAGGGTGGGGAATGGGGAGGAGCCTGCGAGCCCCAGAGTGAGACGTGGTGTCGGGGGTGCCTTGGGGCCTGGAAGCAGGACCCCACTGTGCTCTGGGTTGCAGAGGGCTGGTGAGCGCTTGACATGTGGCCTACTCCAAAAACACCACGTGCCCTCAGTGCAGAAGACACACGGATCTCTAAGAGTTAGAGAAAAGAACATTAAAAATCTCATTAATAAAATTCTACATTGATTCCACATTAAGATGACAAAATTCTTGATAATACCAGGTTGAATCAAAGACCGAATTAAAATTAATTTCACCTCTTTGTACTTTTCAGCGTGGCTACTAGAAGATGTAAAATTGCCTGTGTGGCTCTCCTTATATTTCTGTCGGACAGCACTGACCTAGATGACCTCAGCTCAGCCGTCTGTGGGAGGGGCTGGAGGGGGGCGCCTGCGTGAGAGGGGTGGGCTGCTCGGTCTCGGGACAGGGCCCAGGAGCCTGCTCCACGGTTTGGGAGGAGAGGTGGAAGGCAGAGGCGTAGATCTGCAGCTCCTCTGCCTAGAGACGGGGGATTTGGTCTCTGAGGAAGAGAATAGAGAGAGGGATGTCCCTGGACCTTGAACCCAGCCCGTGTCTGGGACACAGGAAGCCAAGAACGTTGAGCAGTGCCAGAGCAGAAGCAGAGCAGAGCAGCGTACGAGCCAGAATAAAGTGAGTTTCAGGAAGAAAGAACCAAACCATGCAAGCGAAAAGATGGCATTCTTTTCTGGTAGTGTGCGCGCACCCTGTACCGTCACAAACGGAAGGTGCTGGATGTGGCGTAGCCTGTCTTGGCGACTTAGGATTGTCAGTGAGGATGCTGGTTACATGCAGCCGCTCAACCCTAAAGGATGGGCTCTGTCCTCTGCCCCAAGCGGTCCCAACGACCTTGCTTTTCTGTCCATTCGCCAGCCTCCAGGTCTCTACCGACGCCAGTTCAGGTGTGCTGCTATAACTAGGAGTAAACATTTGTGAGAGAGAAAACAAACTTAAGTGTGCCTAGACAAGAGATAAAAGGTGCCGGCTTCTCCTGGGAGCACTTGGGGCCTTTCTCGGTGCTCTGTGTGTTAGTGAGGACCCTGACGGGTACCCCTTGGTAACTGAGATGCAGTCTGCTGCTCTCATGTCATTGGAGGGCTCGTCTTAAGTGGTCAGGAGGAAGTTGGGCAGAGGTGGAAAATGGGCTGGCGGACTGTAAGAAGCGAGAGGGTTTTTACTTTTGGAAGGAGGTGAGAGGCGTGGGGTGGCAGGAGCTGGAGGGGGGATGTATTTGTTTCATTTGTTTTGTTCTTTTAAAAGGATGGTTTAGCTGGTGCCTTCCTCAGCTTCCCTTCAAGCCTTGGTCATATCAGCCTTTTCCCCCAGAAAATTCCTTAACAGTGCATTTTTCTTTTTCTCCTCTCTCGCTCTCTCTGACATACTTACTGTATATGAAGAGTAGCTTTTTAATCTACTTTTTCTTTTCAGAACCACCACCACCTAAAATTCCCAAAATTGAGCCCCCTCACCCTCCATTGCCTCCAGCCCATCCACCTCCAGGTAAGTGTTGCCTGCAGGCAGCTGGGAGGGCCAGCTTTTCTCGCTGCCTTTTTGAAGGGCACACTTGGGAAATCCTGGGGAGGATTTATAGAAGAACTTCAGAAATTTAGAGAGACGTTAATGACCTAGGATTTTTCAAAAAATTGGTTTTTTTACAACCAGATAGCTTGAGGATGTGAATTCTAAGTATATCTGAATATTCTCTGACCTCTCGCATCCAGAAATGGTGGAGGATAAATGACTTTAGAATCAGTTTTAGGAAAGCAAAGCCCTGCAACTTAGGAACATTGTCGAGATCTGGGCAGATCGCTGTCGACCTTAGACTCCAGGCTCTCGCGTCGGCTTCCCGTTGGCAGGGCGTCTCCTCAGTACCCTTTGGAGAGTAAGCAGTTGTTCATGGAGTCATGTGGAGAATAGAGTGAAAAGGCCTTCACAGGCACACAGTGAACTGGGACGCTTCCTCAGCGGCATTAAAAATAGAGGAGAAAGGTTGTAAAGAACTTTCATTCTTCAGCTATGGCGACACTTTGGAAGGTGAAGTGTCCAACTAGAGAAGGCAGGAGTTAGGGTGTGTGTGCCAGAAGGTGGGAGATACTCCAGCGACTTCTGAGCTTCTGGGGGCTTCAGCTCTTCCAGTCAGCTGCTGGCCGCCAGGGAGCCGGGGCGGGGAGCGGTGCCCCCGCCACACAGGGCACGGGCCAGAATGCCGCTCACGTGGGTCGTTGGGGTGTCAGAGGCCGTCCCGGCGTGTGTTTAACGCCACGTCACTCGTGTGACCACCTCTCAGGCGTCCTGCCAAATGCCAGTGCCGCCCGCAGACGGTGCTGCATCCTGGCCCTGGGCTCACAGCCTCTGGAGGCAAGACGGGCAGAAAGAAGGGGCCCCGCGCACGTTTGTACTAGAAAGAGGGCTGGGGGTCTGGGCGGAAGGGACTCCATGCGCCCCCGGGACTGCCCGTGCCTGGTGCGCTGGGGAGCGGGGAGGGAACACCCAGAGTGGCTGGAGGTGAGGTGCAGGGCCTGCGTGACAGCACATGAGCCGCTGGCTTCGGGACACGGGCGCAGGCTGTGCTGTCTGGCCACAAAGGTGACAGCTGCTTGCCGCTCCTCTGGAAGACGGCCCACGGTGCTGTGACAGGGCCAGGAACCCCCGGGGTGGCCGTGAGCTGTTGGGGTTGCGGGGGGGCTTCCCTGCCCCGAGGGAGTTGGTGGATCCCCCCCTACACGCGCAGCCCCCAGGGGCGCCCTGCCGGGAGCCGTTCCAGAGCTGGCAGTGGCCTGTCTCCCTTCTGCAGACCGGAAGCCACCCCTTGCAGCCGCCTTGGGCGAGGCTGAGCCGCCAGGCCCCGTGGAAGCCGGCGACCTCCCCAAAGTCCAGATCCCCCCTCCGGCCCACCCGGCCCCGGTGCACCAGCCTCCACCACTGCCGCACCGGCCCCCGCCCCCGCCGCCCTCCAGCTACATCACCGGCATGTCTACCAGCAGCTCCTACATGTCCGGAGAGGGCTACCAGAGCCTCCAGTCCATGATGAAGACCGAGGGCCCCTCCTACGGGGCTCTGCCCCCCGCCTACGGCCCGCCGGCTCACCTGCCCTATCACCCCCACGTCTACCCCCCGAACCCGCCCCCGCCGCCCGTGCCACCGCCGCCAGCCTCCTTCCCGCCACCCGCCATCCCTCCCCCCGCCCCTGGCTACCCGCCCCCCCCGCCCACCTACAACCCCAATTTCCCGCCGCCACCCCCCCGCATGCCGCCCACCCACGCAGTGCCCCCTCACCCTCCTCCAGGCCTGGGCCTGCCACCGGCTAGCTACCCGCCTCCAGCTGTGCCCCCTGGAGGGCAGCCGCCTGTGCCCCCACCCATCCCGCCACCTGGCATGCCTCCAGTCGGGGGGCTGGGGCGGGCAGCCTGGATGAGGTAACCTGGCGCCCTTCTTTCTTCCTTTGTTTTTTAAAGAAAAGTTTTTCTAATTAACTTGAAAAGTAGTTTAAGTGGGTAAGCCGCAGGGTACCTTGTATAATGCTACACAGTTGTAGTATGGGAAGAAATGGACCGGACCCCCAAGGTGAAATTGGGGTGGTCCTCCACATCTGGGGAGTGGGGACAGCAGCTCTCACTGGAGCCCAGGCAGAGCCGGTTGTGACCCGACTGTGCGTTTGGTCTCAACCAGCGTCGTCCGCGAGTCCTGCGCTGAGTTACTTTACACTAGTGAGAATGTTAACCAGCCATATTGGCTCAATAAATAGCTTCAGTAAGGAGTGAATTTCCTTCTAGAAATCAGTGCCTATTTTTCCTGGAAACTCCATTTTAAATAGTCCGGTTCCATCTGAAGTCAAGCTGTTGTCATTGCTGTCATTCCATGATGTTCTCTCGCATGACACGTGTAGGTCAATTGAACCACATTTTTGATTTAGAGATACTTACATCCTTTGCGTTTAAGTTATTTTGAAGGGGTTGACTTGCTGGATGGCTCTATTCTTTTTCCTCCAGGAAGAAGGGGAGAAATGTACTTGGAAGTAATGTATGTTTACATCAATTTGCAAATTCCCGTACATAGAGATATATTTTTTAAGTGTGAATGTAACAACATACTGTGAATTCCATCTTGGTTACAAATGAGACTCCTTCAGTCAGTTACCCAAATAAAATCAGTTCTGAAATGACGCCTTTGTTTGTTACGGGCACGAGGTGGGGCTCCAAGCCTTAGCAGCCCCTGGGTTTGCAGCCCAGAAGCAGATGTTCTCCTTCTGGACCCTGGGGGCCAAGCAGCAGGCAGTGGAGGAACGCTGCCCAGGAGAGGCCTGGCCACCGGCCAGACCCAAGCCCCTCCCTGGGCAGTACCCTCATGGGGCAGCCTCCCACGTCCAGTGCCTGCGTGGGCTTTCTTGGGAGGAAGCAGTTGAATTTCAAGCTGGTTTGGAACTGCCAGTGTCCCTCCAATAGACAGGGTCCTGGGTTAGACCAGGGTTCGGATTTGAAATGCTTTGCATTTCTGGCCTATGACTAGAGGCCGTGGAGCAGCAGTCAGCGGCCCCCACCATCCACCCTGAGGGGCCCCAGCACCCAAAACAAATGAGCACTGCGTACCCACCAGAGGCTTGCAAGAGCCTTTATTTATCTAGCGCAAAGTATACACTATCACAATCTTCTGTTACTCCTTTTACTAAAATAGTTCAAATCAATGTTTTTACCACACTATCAAAAAGTTCTAATTTTTTTTCTCTCCCCAAATCAAAGTGGTTCAATAGAAGGTAGAAACGGGCACAGGAGTCCAGGGCTCCCAGCTCTGCCCAGAGCTGGGGAGGGGGCGGCCCCAGTACTCGGGCGGTCACATCCGACAGAAGATAGAGCGCGGCTGCCGGCCTGGGGCCAGGGGCCAGGCGGTCCGCCCATTCCCAGAGAGCAGCACAAGTACTTCCCCCACGTTACGAAAAATATACACCTCTCCCGCTCTGCAGTCATGCATTTCCTTTGTTCCTTAAAAAAAAAAGTCAGTAGTATGTATTGTTTCCTCTCAAGTTTTCAAGAAAAAAAAAAGGTCACTTTTTTCTCTTTAAACAACACTGATGTGTGGCTAATAACTTTTGGATAAAAATGTGCTCAGTGGATTCCGACTCCAGGATGGGCTTGGCCACCTGGGATGAGGCTGGAAGGGTGACATCCATCACAGTGGGAAAGGAAGCCACAGCACAGGTGTCACACGGGGCTTCGGGCACTAGAAACAGTGTGTTTATGAAAGGACATCAGGTTCAGCAACACCCCACCACGAGCTCTCAGAGCTGAGGCTCCAGATGGGAGGTTCGCCGGTGTCACCCCCTGCACACTCCCTGCTAGTGGCAGAGCAGGGACTCACCCCGAGCTGGCCCCCGGGACCCTCCTCCCAGCCGTGGGCTCCCGCTGCAGCTGGGCCCCAGGCCGGCGTGGGGCGCGCAGAGGCGCTGCAGGCTTTTCGACAGCTTACGTTAAAAGAGATGCCGTCACAGGTACGATTCTGCCCTCAAAAGCCATTCCCATGCAGTGCTGGCTCCGGGACACAGGCAGGGGCAGGAAGGAGACGTCGGCACCAGCTGGTGCTGCCTCCATGGCGGGCGGGAGGCTGCTTCTGGAGGGAACGCCTGACCCACTCCCCGGACGCCACCGCAGCACTAGGGGACAGGGTCACCTCCCTCTGGCAGGGAAAGGTCCCTTGGAGGCTGTTCTTCCCTGGGTCCGTTTGCAGGAGACCTGCAGTCACCAGGACACCTGGCTTATTGCTTATTTTCAGTGGTGGCCAAGCCAGCCTGACCCAGACGTGACACACGGGTTCTCAGATGTGGCTCCCACCCAAGAGACCCAGACCCCCCTCGAGCTGCTCCACGGTTCTTTGGACTCCAGGACCCGGGAGGGGGCCTCTGCCCTGCAGCTGACTGCCCACCCGGGCAGAAGCCACCCAGAACATGACCGAGGATGTTCACCCAGCTCCAAGTGCACACCCCTAATGACAGGGAACTCACCACATGACCTAGGGACCAGCTCCTTCCAGAGAGCCCATAGCTTCCTGTAACACCCAGGGCAAGAGGGCCGTGCCCGACGCCGCCACCGGCACCCGTCCAGCACTCCTCGGGCACAGTGAGGGCCGCGGGCCTTTCCCCTGAGTGTCGACCCAAGGGTGCCGATGGCAGACAGGCGGTGGGGACGGCTCAGCGTCCCCGCTGGGGAGAGGGACGGGGCAGCCTCGTCCGTCCCCTCACCTGGTCCCCATCCCTCGCGTGAGCCTCGGATGAGGCCTGTCCGGTGCCAAGCCAGCCTCTCGGGCTCTTCGCTCGCCCGCGCACAGAGCTCTAATGACCACTGGAGTCCAGCGATGGGGGAGGAACTGCAGACAGCGGGTGGACGGGGGCTGGTTACAACAGCGGCCTGTCCCCGCCCCCCAGGCTCTGGGATCTCGTCTGTGATACGCCACTGATCACTTACGCCCTCGGGGCCTCACTGCCCTCGCACACAAACTTTAAAATTTACATGTCTCGCTTTACAGTTTATACACGATCCTTTTACACTGAAGGTCTTACTTGATCCCCAGAGCCCTGCAAGGAGGACCTTAGGCTGCCCACTCTGCAGGGGAGGACTCTGAGGCTCAGGAAGGGAGGTGACCGTCCACCGAGAGGAGGCAGCAAGGCAGCGGAACTCAGCTGGGGCCTCCGCCCCTCCCAGCCCACCCACCAGCCGCCTCTCCAGCAGGAGGACCCCGTTGGCTCGCGTGCTGTGAGTGAGGATACAGGCTGACTAGAGCTGATGGCCTCGAACCTCTGAGCCCTCCTTTCCCGACCAGGGGCCCAGAGAGGCTGAGTGACTTGCTGAGGGTCACACAGGAAAATGAAAACCAGAGCCAAGCAGGGCTCCTCCCAAGGAGGGCAGAACTCCTTCACCTACGGCCACGCGACTCCGTCCACAGTGATCCAAGAGGGGTCCAAGCTCCGGGGGCAACCGTTCCTGAGCAGAGGCCTGGCCACGGCCCGGTGCCACCCATGCAGAGAGAGAGGCCCAGCCCAGAGACTCCACACAGCCCATGATGCGAAGCACAGAAATGGAGGTGCCTCGGGCCCTGGGCAGGAGGGACCCAAAAGGATAGGGCACAGCCTAGGACAGGGTGAGGGGACACTGCAGAGTGTGTGGCTAGGGGTAGGGGCGTGAACTCTAAAAACAAGCAGAGCCGGCAGCGGGGAGGCTGGGCCCTGGGGCCAGAGGAAGGGCCGCGGGTGAGTTTCCTCGTCCACGACTCTGGGGACCCACTGCTTATGGAGCCAGTGTTCAGGCCACAGCAGGCGGGTCAGAAGTGGTGCCCCGTCCATCAGTCCAGCTGCCAGCGGCCTCTGTCCAGCACAGGTGGCAGCCGGGGATGGAGGTCTTGATGAGGTGCCCCTCCACCAAGGCTGGGCACAGCCCGGCACGGTTCCTGGGCCGGACATCTCTGAGCAGCCTCAGCCTCTCGCCAATGGAGCCCAGGGCCCAGGCCCCTGAGCAGGAACGAGGTTGTCCAGGCCGCTCTGCTGCGGGGAATAGTCTTCCCGGTTTGCTGGTGTGTGAGAGGTGGGAAATGGAGTCGCACCCCCGGCAGCCAGGCCACAGCAGGCAGCGTCCTATGTACAATTCACCACGGAAAAAGAAGACAGTGGCTCGGCGCGAGGGCCTGCCCACGTCTGGGGACCCCAGGCAGGGCCAGTCCACGTCCACAGGGGAACGGCCCTACAAAGGTCCTTTGAACTGGTTTCCAGACAGGTGCTGCCGGATGGAGGGCTTGGAGCTGGCGGCATCTCCCAGTTTTCTCCAGACCACCTGTGGGGAGGGGCGAGCTGTGAGTGGAGGGCCCATCCCAAGCCTGCCCAGGGGCCTGTGCGCACAGACTGCCCCATCGCTCTTCAGAATCACCTGCGTCCCGAGAGCCATGGGGCCAGGAGGGGACACGGAGGCCGCGTGAGGCCCAGAGACCCTCAGGGTACGTCTTTGCACGTCCACCCTTCACAACCACACCTCCCACCCCGAGCAGGTCACATCTGGGGGCAGACTTGGCCTCGCGGCTGTCCAGTGGGGCCTACAGACCCAGGAGGTGGCAGAGGAGGGGGATTCGGGGCACCTCATCCCAAGCGAGGCCCAGGTGCACCCCGTGATCCACCTTCCCTGCTGGCTCCCTCACGAGTCCAAGGAGACCATGCGTATTGGCCAGGCGGGTCGGGGGATGACGCTCTGCCTCCCCAAAGACCCAGAGAAGCCCAGCTTCCAAAAGCCAAGGCAGCTAGCTCCAGGGTGGGGCGTCCTGCAGAATGGAGCGTTCCACCTGCACCCCCGTGAACAGCACCTGTGCGCTGGCAGCCAGCAGGGGCACCAGCATGCTGGGAGGCTGGGAGCCAGACAGACATCAGGGGACAGGGGCCAAGGGTCAGGATAAATGGGGCGAGCAAGACCAGAGATCAGGGACCCTGTTCTTGGGGAGGGAAGGGGGGAAGGAAAGAAGGAGGGGAAAGGAGAGAGAGGGAGGGGAGGAAAAGGAAAGGGGGAGGGGAGGGGAAGGGAAGAGGGAAGGGAGGCGGGAGGGGGGAGGAAGTCAAGTGGACAAAGAGAGGCCAGGGCTCCCGAAGCCCCAGCACCCGCTCCCAGCCCCCCAGGTCACCGGCCCCTCCTGGGGGAGTAATGGCCACACAGGGCCCACCCCCCCAGGTCACCCCCGGCCCGGGCCCCAGGAGGCTCACGTTGCACATCTCTCGGACGATGGCCTTCTCCTTCTCACTCAGGTCCTCCTCACAGCTGTCCTGGAGCTGCCGGTCCAGGTTCTCATGTACCTCTAGGACCTGCAGGGGACAGGGCCCAGGGTCAGGGGCGGAAGCCACCAGGCAGGCCTCAGGCAGGTCGCCCTGAGCCGCGGCTGCGAACGGGAGCCGTGGGGTCCCGGGACGGAGGGGTGGTGTGCAGGGAACAGGGGCATGGAGAGGCCTAAGGGCCAGGTGGTCCTTCCCCGCTTCGCGTCCTCTCCCCGCGGTACAGCGACACCGGGGACGCTACACGAGGGAAGCAGCACCCCGTGTCAGCATCGGGGGCAGAGCTGAAGACAGGTCACGCGGGAGCAGGGAGGACAGGTGGGGTGGGGACCACTGTCACACGGGGGGACTCACTCCGCCCCCGGGCCCCCACTTGGGCCTCAGGGCGGCCCGGCTCATGCACGTCAGGGGTGTGTCCCGGTCACCGCCCGCACAGGCGCGAGTGTGCCGTGTCTGTGCAGCCGTGCCAGGCCTCACACCCGGGGGACCGTGCACTGCGTCCGCGGCGCGCATACACGTGAAGGGATGGGGATGCCATGGTGGGAGATGCACCGCAGGGCGCACCCGGAGGCCCTGAGCAGGGCACAGGAGGAGAGTGGGCCTGGGAGGCCTGAGCCTCACCCCACAACCCCCATCCCCGACCCTGGGGAGTGCCAGCCCTCCCCCCACCTCCCCCAGGCCTCAGCTTCCCTGGCCGCTACCCAGCACCCCGCGGAATCCCCACACCACGGTGCTCCAGGCAGCCACGGCCACCCAGAGGCCAAAGTCCCTGCCCTGCCGCTCAGCTGCCCCCAGGCTCAGAGAGGGCAAACGTGGGGTCCAAGGTCACAGGCTCCTGAAGTGCAGCAGGATCTGGGGGCCCCCGAGGGAGCGGCAGGGCCTGGCCCTCACCTTCATCGCGTGTACGACAGCCTCGGGCTTCTGTCCCGCAGAGCTGTAGCCGCCCGAGGGCGGCGGGGACAGCTCGGGAACCGTGCAGGCCGGGCCCTGTGGGAAGGAAGTGCGTCTCAGCTCGCCCTGGCTGGCTCCCAGGTGGCAGCCACAGGTGCGCCAGCAGCTGGGAGAGGGCACTGCGTCTGCGTGGCCAGGGCCCAGGCGGGAGGAAATGGGGGTGGAGGTGACGGGGGAGAGGAGGCTGGGCGTGAGGCCGGGGGGCAGCATCGGGACTCCCCACACACATCCCGCAGGCTCCTCTAAACAGCCCACAGGGAAGGTCTGCTGTCTGTTTTGCCGGTCACCTGGGAAGGTGCGAAGGACCTGGGCTCCAGCCCCAGGCGGCCTGCCTCCTAAGGTCTCTCTCCCTCCCCGGCCTCCACCCCCCAGGGCATTCCTGGGGCTTCCAGCCCTGACCCTCCCAGTTCTGTCCGGCCACCCAGGAACAGTGCCACCTCCTTCTGCCAACACCCTAACTGGCAACCATGTGCCCACCACCCACATCAGCCTGAGGGGCCGGGAGGCAAGCCGGGAGAGGAAGGGACCCACTCCCTGGCCCTCTGCCCGCCCGTGTCGGAAGCCGAGTGTCTGTCTGCCCGGCTTCTCCCCGGCTGGCCAGGTGTCCGTGGGGCGGAAGGCAGGGCTTTTGGCTGGGGCTGCAGCGGGGACCCCGGCCCCAGAGCAAGGTCAAGAAGGGATCAGGGCCGCACAGAAGGAGCCCACACACAAGGAGGCCGATGCAACCGCGGGGCGGCAGGAGCCGGGAGGTCAGGAGACGCTGGGAGGGGACCTGAGGGGAACCGGCGGATGCTGGAAGGCAGAGATTAAACACCAAGAACACCCCAGGGAGTGCGTGAAGGGGAGACCCTGGCGTCTGGGCAGCCTTCCTGTCTCTGAGTCTTGGTTTCCTTCTCCGTCAGTGGCCCCCGATGACCCCTCCAGAGACCAGGCCAACTCAGTGAGCTCAGCTCATGAGGCCATCGCCCTGGGACCCTGCCCAGCCAGGCCACGCTGTGCGGGGACCCTCGGGGCCTGGAATCTTCCACCACCAGCAGCCACCCTCTGCCTTCTCCCCACCGGCCCGCGTGGCCCGGACCTGATCCCAGGGCCTCGCAGGCTCGCCCTGCTCTTGGCTCCAGGCAGAGGCCAGACCCCACAGCCTTGATGTCCGGCAGAGCTGGGCTTGGGCAAGGTTCTCCAGGCAGGCCCGACCCACTCTGCACCTCGGTTTCCTTGTCTGCACGACAGCTAGAGTCCCTGTGTCCCAGGCTGTATGGAGAGCCTGGGATGCTGTTTCCCTAACTCTGGCCCAGGCTGCCCGGTCTCTGGATCCCGGCCGGGTGTGTCATGCGGGGGAAACCAAAGCGGCTTCTGGGAGACAGGTGCCGGGTGGGTCACACACACATAGGTGCGCACCCTGAGGCAGAAGGCTGCCCTCCCCACTAAAGGCCAGCAGGGGGCGACCGCACACAAGTACAGCCCAGGAAGGCGCCTGGCCCTGGGCTCCTCTGGCCTCAGGTCCTGTCTGCGCCTGGGGCTCCCTGACCGCCCGCACTGTAAGGGGGCCGATTCTGAAGCAAAGACTAGGAGTGGCCACGATAGGCCGTGCAATCCAACCGCTTCCTGGGCCACCCCACCAAACAGACGGCAGGTGCTAATGAGAGCGTAGCCGCGGCTTCCTGCGACTGAAGCCACCCGCGGACAGCGGTCAGGACCGCGACCTTTAGAGCACTTCCCAAACCCAGCTCACCCCTGCAGGCCTGCCATGGCAGGAGGACCACAGCCTGGGAAGCCCGGTGATGCCTGCCCCCGACCTCCTAAGAGCCCACTCGGAGCAGAGCAGCCCACGGAGTGCCGCTTGCCACCCTCTGCGCAGACGCTGTCTTTCTATGCTCCCACTTTACAGATGAGTAAGGGGAGGCTGCACGACTTGCCAAGGCCACAGAGCTAGTAAACCAGGGGGCCGAGCCTCCCCCCCCCCGGGTCTGTGGGACTCCAGCGCTGGAGCCAAAAGCGGGGAGGTGCTCCCAAGAGCACTGAACACAGGCGTCCACACACGTGCCCGTGCAGGGGTGTTCAGAGCAGCACGAGTCACAACAGGCAGAAAATGGAAACAAACCAATGCACAGCAACTGATGAACGACACACAAGATGTGGGGCACCCACACAGCTGTTGCACATTAAACTCTGTCCAAATTTATGTGGACAATAAAATTTGACAATAAAAAGCAATGAAGGTCTGACACAGGCTACGATGTGGATGAATCTTAGAAACGCGGTGCTAAGTGAAAGAAGCCAGTCACACAGAACGGCATGCTTTATGATTCCGGTTTATATGAAATATCCAGAAAAGGCAAATGCGGAGAGGCAGCAAGTAGATTAGCGGTTGCCAAGGGGCTGGGGGCGGGGGCTGCGGGGAGGGACTGCTAAGGAGCACGGGGTTTCTTTCCAGGGTGATGAAAATGATCTGCTGCGATGACTGCACAAATCTGTGAAGATTCTAAAATCCACTGAAAGGGACACTTAAATATAGTCAACTGACCAAAAAAAAGTAGGGAAACCAGTTTCCCCGAGGGAGCTGTCAAAGCCTCCTCCTCTCAGACCCTGATGGGTACAACCTCCGTTGCTCGCTCCACTGACAGGCAGTGGGTGGGAGAAGTGGGTAGGGATGGGGTCGGGGAGGGTGGGGACATCCAGCTGGGCAGGGAGGAGGTGTCCCCACCCCACAGGGTCACCTGCTTCACCCCGGGATTCTCTGACATGTGGACATGCAGGTAGCCTTACAGAAAATGTGCCCACACGTAGCTGTGGAAGAGACGAGGCCCCCGGCAGCATCAGAGCACAGGGGGTCCCCCCACACAAACCCCCTCTCCCTGTGGACCCACGGGCCCTCCAGGGCCCAGCAAGGGCTCAGCGCCCTATAAACGTCC
Organism: Grampus griseus; assembly: GCF_964374135.1. Classification (NCBI taxonomy): domain Eukaryota; kingdom Metazoa; phylum Chordata; class Mammalia; order Artiodactyla; family Delphinidae; genus Grampus; species Grampus griseus. The sequence goes on along the minus strand of NC_139018.1, from coordinate 5,571,558 downwards.
CAAGGGGCCTGGCCTCTGAACTCCCACCTCAGCTCCGGCCCCTCTACTGCCTCCTCAGCAGCCTCTGTGGCTGCCCCTCCCACAAGACACCATCACCCTCTCCATCTGCCCCAACAGCCTGCCCGCGGCCTCGTGCTGCACGCCGGCACCCGGCCTCCAAGCCCAGCTTGGCCTGGTGCTGGCACGCACTAGCCATGCGACCCTGGCAAACCGTCCCATCCCACCCCACCCCACCCCAGTGGGCCTCAGCTTCCTTCCCTCCAAAGGGGGTGACAGCCCATGGCACGCAGGCAGCCTAAAGACAGCACAGGGAGCCCCTCCTAAGGCCTCCTCCAGGAAGCCTTCCGGAAGACTCATGCCCTCCGCTAGCACTGTCAAGGCCTCAGGGGCTCAGCCTCGGGGAGTGAGCTCCCTCTGCTCCCATCTGCACGTCCTAGGAGCCAGCCAGGCTTGCACAGCACTTTACAGTTTGCAGCTCACCAAGAAGTCTTCAGTGCCCTGTCCCGTGAGCTGTTAGGATTCCCACAGTCAATCAGAATGAACAGAGGGCAGAGGGTATGAAGGGCTGGGGGAGCCGCTCCTGTGGGGGCAATGCAATGCTGGGCTTTGAGAGCCCTTCATCATGGAGCCTCATTCAGCCACGGGGCTCCTGGATAAATATTTGGATTATCTGTCATCAGCAGGCTTTGCTGCCTGCACAGCGTCAGCAGCTACATTCCTGGAGAAGGTGCGAGGGCCTCAGAAGAGAAACAGCAGAGCGCTCGGCCAGCAGCCAGCGGCAGCATCGGCCTGCTCCTGCCAGCGCAGAGGCCCAGGGAGGAACCCCGGGGCTGCCCTTGCTGGCTGGGATGGAAGGGAGACAGCCGGGCTGGGACCCTGGGGGAGAGTCCAGGCCCACCTTGCAAGGGACCTCAGGCCAGCTCGGTTTCTCATCTGTTCCGTGGGGACTTCTCACCAAGTCCCTGCCTTGCTGCAGGGCTTCTGTGTGTGGAGAGCGCCCAGCACGGCCCTGCACGTAGCAGATGCTCAATAAACATCTACAGAGCTCATGCGAACGCGTGCTTCTTGGGAGGTAGTTTTTGCACATTCACAGATTTGTACAGTCATCCAACAGAACGTTTTCATCACCTCCTCCCGCCTCCTGCCAGCCCCTGGCAACCACTAATGTACTTTCTGCTTCTGTAGATCTGCGTATTCTGAATACAAGAATACATCCCTCGGTCACAGAGGGATGACGGGCACATTCACCCACAGGGAGCAGTCCTGAGCCGGGCATGCACATCCCAGGGAGCTGGCCGCACGCTGCCCTCCCTGTCCCACCCAGGGCAGGTCAGAGCCCAGGCGAGAAGCCAGGATCACCTTGGAGGCGCCCTGATGATAACGGAAGCCCACGGTCATAAACTTGAGCTCCTCTCCCACCTCCGTTATAAAGTCTGGGGTAGTCGCCCTCACGTACACACAGGGCAGCCACTCCCTGCTGTGTCCAAGGAGTGACAGAGGCGGACGAGTTGCACAGACAGACAGCGGCTGGGCCGCGTGGCCTCTGCCCCAGCCTGCACTGCCGGCAACGGTATCCCAAGTTGGGCCCCCACCTCTCACCACCACGCCAGGCCCTTACAAGGTTCTAAGGGTCGAGGGTGGAGGGTCAAGGGTCGGGAGCCCAGGCGCCGTCCAAGCCTTGCCCTGGAAGCAGCTCGGGCAGAAGCTGAGGATCCCAATCCTAGCTCAGCCGTGGACCATCCTCGTGCCCTGGGCAGGTCACCAGGCGGTCTGAGCCTCACCCCTCCACTTCCGGAGGTGGGCGGTCCACACGGGAACAGTGGGGCTCTTGGGAGAGGGACACTTACATTCTGCAGGGCATCCTGGTAGGAGGGCGGCAGGCTGGAGAGCTGGGACTCCGAGTGGTACGGGGAGAAGCCTTTCCGCAGTGTCCGGAACTCTCCGGAGCCTGCCTGCTGCGTGAGAGAGAAGGGGAGAGGGGTTAGAGGTGAGGGGCGAGGGGCTGGGCTGAGGGGGCCGAGGATGCTCCCGTCAGGTCCTCGGACCGCTGGACGAGACACCCCTGCCCGGTCCAGGCAGGGCTCCCTCCGTGGGTTCCCTCCGCTCTGTTCCTCACACCTGCCTGGAGGCCCGGCCTGTGCACCCTCCCTCCGCCCCCACCCCAATTTGATCTCACTGCCACTTTCATCAGTAGCCGTTGACGTCCATCTCTCTGTTCAAGTGTCAGAGCCACGAGGCCAGGGGCTTCGTTTCGCTCCCTGCTGTGTATTTTATAAACGTTTCTTGCATGGCTGAATAGACAGGTGAGTGAATGGGAGCGTGGCTCGCCCCGCCCCGCCCCCCTCGTTCCTCTGCTCCAGCACCCTGCACTGGTCCCCGAATGGCCTGGGGAACGGCCTCTGCAGCCCCTGGGGCCCACGTCCTCGGGGAAGTCCTCCCGCCTCCACGAGGCTGGGGCTGCCCAAGGTGTGAGCCTGCAGAGCGCTCTGACACGCTGCCCGTGAGCCTCCGCCGTCAGAAAGCAGCTCGTAAGTGTGAGCCCTGGGCCTCACCCTCTGTAACCACAGGTGCCAGCGCAGCCGGGCTCATGACTAACGAATGCCCAGGGCACGCTTAGAAGGAGGGGGGAAGCGGGAATGAATGAATTACTGAATGAATGAGTGAGTGAATGAATGAACAAGCACCTATGTGGCCTTAGGTGGTTCCCCTCGGGGCAAAGCAGAGCCGCGCAGAAGCTGGGGCTGGACCCAGAGGCGGGGGGACCCAGGGGTCACGCTCAATCCAGCGGAGGCCCCCTGGTCCCGCTGAGCAGAAACCTTGGCTTCTGGACCCTCTGCATCACTACAGCCCTGGGGTGGTGCTTCTGACCCCAACACCCTCTTCTACTTCAAAGGAACTGCGGAAACACTTCTGGGCAGATAAAATGCAGCGGAACGTCCCATAAATCAGCAGCAGCCGTTGAGTTGCCCAAACAAACCCTAGGAGGGGAAGAGGCCAGGGCTGGGGGAGCAAGACAGGGCGGCAGCCACTCCTGGGGGCCCCTCCTCCTCTCCAGCACTCCCCTGCTCTGCCCGGGGGGCCCCGCACACACCCATCTTCCCCCCCCCCGCCGCCGCTGGACCCAGGCCCCCATTTCTCACGGGGCCTCCAGCCTCATCAACTCCCTGGGTTCTGCCTTCCCGCCCCCATCAGACCCAGGTCAGACGCCCCAGGTCTCAAGGGCTTGGGCACACACAGCAGTGCCCTGTAACTATCTGTAGAACAGGAGCAGAGGCGGCCCGGAGGAACAGGAGAAAGGCAGTCACTCCCCTCATTACCCCACTCCCATCCCATCCCCACCCCAGGCTCCCGCCGGCCTGAGGAGAGCCGAGACCAGCCGCCTAGCTAAGAACTGTTCCCGTGGCCTAGGGAGCACCGGAGTGTGGCCAAGGTCACCAAGGGACACAGAGGGGAGAGAAGTGGGGTCCCCTGAGTTGCAGCAGGGTCTTACAGGGGGATCTCGGTCACAGTCCTCTATCTTAAAATTGGACTGTCACCCAAGGCATACTGACCCTCCCTGGCCCAGCCAGGGGTCTATCTGAGCCGAGCCTCTGCCACCGGGCGCCAACAGGAAAGAGACACCGCCCCTCGCCCAGCACTCATTCACCCTCCCATGGGGATCCGCCCCCCCAGCTCCATTTATAGGCAAAAATCCCAAAGCCAATTATTTTCCTGGCCAGATCTCTGTGACAGTTACAAAATCTTCTCCAGTGGAAAGCGTGTTCTCAACTCAACATGCTGAACGTGCACCCCTGGGGCCGCAGGCCACACACACACTGGCATGGATTTGACCACAGGGCCAGGCATTGGAGCCACTGCTCTCTCCCGTCGGCCCCTGGGACCAGGACGGCGGGTGCTGCCCTGTCCTTACCCGCACCCTGTCTAGATTCTGCTCTGGGCTGAGTCTCCCCTCCTCCACAGCGTCTCTGATCCCGGACCAAAGGGGTTCAGAAGCAGCCCACGTGCTGCTACTGAAAACACAGGTCTGTGTGTCTCCTCCCTCCCGGCAGATAATTCCCTGGGGAGGAGGTGTGTGTGCAAGAGGGTGGGGAGTTTTTACTTAGCAGCACGCAATTCCTACCCCTGCCTCCGGCGATGTCCATAACTATTTGCGAGCCCACAGCACTTTATGAGCAAAAAGCCACAAAGCTGGCGGGGAGAATGCTGGGGCAACGCAGCTAATGACGCATCGACATGAAGCAACACGACTGCACTTAAACCCAAATTAAAACTCCTGCCTCTTGCCTCTTGGTGCCCTGGAAGATGAAATCCCTAGGGTTTCACCACTGAGGTGGAGCGAAGCTGAAGGGGCCTTCTGGGGCGGCGGGGCGGGCAGGACACGGGGCGCACCACTGCTCCCCAGGAGAGGACTGCCCTGCCCCCCAGGCCCCCTGACGGGGTCCCTCGGGACACAGGGAAGCGGATCTGACACACAGAGCAGGAGCTGGAACAGGGTTGCCCGGATCCTTAAAAGGGAAGGAAACGATCCAGCGCTGCAGCTACGGCAACGGCCGCTTCCACCCCGCCCTGTCCCCCACGAGAAAGCAGCACAAGAGTTCTGGACCGGGAGGGAGAGACCCAGGAGGCTGCAGAGCCTCCCATCCCACTGTTAAGGGCACCCGGGGCCTCTGTCCAGGGCCATCACTGCAACGCTATCCAGCTCAGAGCGGGTCGCGGCGGGTAGTGTGAAGTCAGGCTACCCCAGCCTCTCCGGGCCTCTGTGGGGCTGCAAGGAGGCTCCCAGCCACAGAAGCACCTAGTCATCGCCTGCGCAGCGACTCCTGCTTGCAAAGCCGGGGGATCCCTTGAGGCCACCTGCAGAGCCTCCTGGGGAGCACCGTCAAAGGAGGTGCTGAACAGAAACGGGCCAAGGGCAGAACTCAGAGAAAACAAGGCTAGGCGCCCACCTCCCCGCCCCTCCACTCAGGGCTCCTCCCTGGGGGGCCGCTTTCTGGGCTCGCTCAGAGGCAGCTACTCGCCCTGCCTTCCTGGTCCCAAAGGGCTCTCAGCCCCTCGGGTGGGCCGCAGGCTACAACAGGACGTGGTCCTACCGGGTGCACCCAGGCAGGGAGGCAGCGCCTGACAGGTGAAGCGGGGCCTGCCACTGCGGAGATGGAAGGTGAGCACCGACACGGGGGCGCCCGGGCGTCCCCACCTGGCAATCTGCCCGCAGGTGACTGCTCAGATCCCCAGACGCAGGGCCCATGGGCCGATGTGTATGCAGTGACCAGGGGCAGGACCCCATCAGTGGGAGCCAGTCCTCAGCCTGCCAGCCTTCGTGGTACAGGGAGGTGTCGGTGTCTCTATCATGGGGACAGGTGACAAGTGACACCAGCCCCGCTTTCCGAAACCCTAACACAGGGCAGTGACACCTACCTCCCAGGGGTGGCAAGGCTGTAGCGCTCGGAGAGGGTGGGAGCCCAGCACTGGGCGCTGGTGGGTTCTTCCTACCTCCAGGCATCCCTGGAGGCCTCGCCCGAGGACCTGGGCCAGCTGGGAGCCACCACTAACTCCTGTGGCCTCGGCAAGCCCTCACCCTGCCAGGCGCTGCAGTTTCTCCTGCAGAGTGCAGATCTCGACCTGCCCCTGACCTCACAAGCTGGGCAGATCCGGTGAGAGGTGGGTAAGCAGGGGCCCGGGTGCAGCATCACAGGAGGCCACTGTCTCATAACTCTTTTGCTGTTACTTTGTAAAACTGGGCAGTAACACCAGCTCAGAGAGAGGGCGGATCCCACAATGAATCTAAAGGCAGGACCAGGGCACCCTGCGTGGTGGTCAGCTCCCAGGAAGAGATGGGAGGGCGCTGCGGGGGGCACCCAGAGCAGACAGGGCATCACACAGCACTGCAAGCAGCCCCCACCCCACACAGCACTGCAAACAAGCCCTGCCGGGCAGCTCTACCTGAAGCCAGCTTCTCGGGCGGCCATAGGGGCGGGGCAGCTGGAAGGGAAGAGAGCAAGTGTCACCCAGCGATGCCAACCACGACCTTCACCTCTGCCCTCCCTCCCCTGGACGCCCATTAGCCCAAAGCCGCCAGGACCTCGGCTGGGCTGCAGCAGGGAGGCCAAGGGCCGAGGTCGGGGTCCCCAAGGCGCCTCACAGGAGCCCCGTGTTTTTAGAAACTCCAGATTGCACAAGGACTGACAGCGTGCCTACCACACGCCAAGAACTGGGGCCCCAACCCCTTCACAGCCCTCCTCGAGGCTCACACTGGAACACAGCTGCACTTCTGAGAGGCACCCCGAGATCCCAGCCAGCTGGGCAAGGCCAGATATCTGCCCGTCCTCAGGGCGAATGTGGCCCGCAAGGTCTCTCACGAGAACATACAGGTCCTACCAACCAGATTTACCTGCTTTTTTCCCCCTTTAATTTTACGAGAACTCATTAGCAGGCTGTGAATCAAAGGGGCTGCGGCGTGGCCAGGGATCCAGCGGGTTCTTCCGGTTATTGCTCAGATGAGGCAGCGTGTCGTCCACGTGCGGTTAACACGTGGCTGATGTCTCACCCGCAGCTGGCACTGCCCCCTACCCCCATGCGACTTCAGGTCCTAAACCATTTTTCAAACCCGGATGTGTGTACTGCCCAGAACCACGTGGCCTGTAACTGATGGGTACCGCGCTGACTGGGTCCCAACCGCAATGACCGTCATCCCCTCACGGGTCCCCTGGTGGGACCATTACTTGCTCCGATGAGGTGAGTGAGGGGCGGGCCATGTAACCTCTGTGGAGGCAGGTGGGGGACTCTGGAGGGCACAGGTGTTGCAAAATCCAAATCCCATCGCAACTGAGTGGACCTGAGCAACTCGCCCACTCCCAGGTCTCTGTTTGCCTGCATGTCAATTGGGGTCCAGTAGGACACTCAGCTGCTGGACGGCCCACAGGTGAGGTCACAGTGGCTGACCCCCGACCCTTATCGCCAGCCAGCCCCGGCCCTCAGTGCTTTCCGTGATTTGCCCTTCAATCCTGGAGCAGACACCGTTAGTGTCCCCGTTCTACAGCTGGGAAACCTGAGGCACAGAGAGGCTAACCCACTGGCCCAATGCCACCCAGCTGGTAAGTGGCACTTTGGGGGTTGGAACCAGGCCCTCTGGCTCTGGGGTTAGCCTCTTACCATGCTGAGCACCTGGTGTCTGGCTCACGGTGGACCCTGGTTAAGCCTCGGGCGTAAGGGACAGAGGTAGAATTCCTTGTCTCTCTTCCTGCCCACGTTGCTAGACTGACCATCTGCTTGGAGGATGGAAAGAGGGGGTTTCCTCCCTGGCTGAGGAAGAGGCTGGACTGGTTCTAAGGTTCTGCTAATGAAGCAGATGCAGCCCTCCGGAGACCACATCTCTCATGACAGAAGGGGCGGGGACATGACAGCCAACCCCGGAACACCAAACAGGCGAAGCAGGGACAGCCCAGAGCCCGTCAACGAAGCAGCACGGCACAGAAGATGCCAGCGAGCAGAACTGCCACCACAGACACACCATGAGGCCAGCAGGCTTGGGCAAGGGGACCAACCAACCAAAACAGCCCTCCCTGGGGAGGCGGGAACCAGTACTGAGGTGTCAGCAATGGGCTCAGATAGTAGCAGACTGTTCCTCAGTCCCAAGGCCTGGATGGTTCAAAACGCAGACAAAAGGCAAGAAGGAGCAGTCCACCAGGGACCAAGCCCGGCTGAATGGGCGTGGGCTTCCAGACCTTGAAAAATCCCAGGCTCCCAAGACCAGGAAAAGGAGAGAAGGGCAAGCACTGCCTGGGCGCCCCCAGGTTCCAGTCAGTGCTGTAGCAGGCATCACCATCGCCCCTGTCTTATAGGTGAGGAAACCAGGCACCGGGACATAAGGTATCTTACCTAAAGCCACACAGCCGGTGAGTGGTGGAGCAGGGATTATCTGAACCCAGACTCCTCTGGGGCTCAAACCCACTTTCTTATACCGTCAGGCCAACAGCATCATTGCTACAGGTTGAACTGTGTCCCAATCAAATTCATATGCTGACCTGTTGACCCCATGCTCCCCAGAACTGTGAGACAATACATTCAATACATTTCAGTTGCTTAAGCCCCTTCTCCACGCACCCCGCTCCGACAAAGTGCATGGTTCTTTGTTACGGCAGCTCTAGCAAACTAATACAATCACCTGTCCCAGGAAATCCTCCTCCACCCAGGCCTCAGTTTCCCCATCCATGCTTGGTGTAAATCCTGGGGTCACTTCCAACCTGAGTGTACAGTGATCCTGTGTGGCATGGCAGGATAGGAAGAGTGGGCACCGGGGCCAGGCGAAGGGGGGCCGGCTGGGACCCGTCACAGCCACGGGCCTGGACCACTGCCTCCTCTCCCCCAGACGGCCGCCCGCTCCTGCCCGACCTGCTTCTTGCTCTTTTGTGAAGCTGGCTTCTGGGCACACGCGGAGCCTTCATTGATCAGCCCAGCAGGGAAGTGAATGGAGGGAACCACAGAGCGTAGGCCCCCGCGTCAATCAGAGCCGCCTCCAGCCCAGCCCGGCTAGGCACAGAATCCACGGGAAAAATCCTATCACATACTGGGCTCCAGATGAATCACTGCAGAGGAAGCAGCTGTGTTGATGAAATTTTAAAGCCGACATGAGAAAGAAAATATGAACTGCAATACAGTAATTTAGCCTGTGAACACTCTGGCACATTTTTAATTAAAGCTGTTTTGGAGTTAAATAGAGGCCGTGGAGGGAGAGGGTGGGCAGTGGGGAACGGGAATCCACAGCGGCTCTCTGCCCTCCCACCCAAACCCCAAAGCCACGTCACCCGAAGATAGTTAAAAGAATAACATTGCTCTCCCCTGCTTTTCGCCAAAGGCAGATTTTCCACTTTGCACAGAGCTGGAGGTTTCTGTGCAATTTGATTTCACTGAAAAGATATAGGTGCCAGAATCATGAAATCTCACAAGCTAGAGCCCATGAGACCGTGGCCAGAATCCCACCCATGGCAGCAATCTCCTTCTTCAATATTCCCAAACACGGTCATCCATCACCCCCATCCATCCATCCATCCACACTTGATTACCTCCACAGATGGTACACTCACTACCTTATGAAGCCACTCTCCCTGGGTTAAGCAGACCTTCCTTATTCTGGGCAAGAACCAGCCTCCCCTCCCAGCCTGGGAGACCAGGCAGGTGCAGCCTGGGTTCCCCAAGATGCATCCACCAAGTCCAGTTGGGCATTGAGACACAGATGTGACCACTGAGACCCAGCAGCCCAGTCCTTGAGTACCTAACAGTCCAGCAGGGGTCAGGGCCAGGCTTCACAAGGAGGATCCCAATATCCCAGCAGCAAGAGAGGCAGCCTATGGGGCTGAGAGCCCAGAGCAAGTGCCGGGCCACCTGGGGGTGGCTGGGGAAGGCTACTGGCAGGAGGCCAGGAGGAAGGAGGCTAAGAAAACCCCATCTTCCCTGGACCAGTACTCATCAAAATAAGACCAGTACTCTACTTGTGGGCTGAGCCCTGCCCACGGAGTTCTCCCCACCTCCACTGTCCTCCACAGCCCTCCCGTATACATGAGCCTGCTGGCCAGGACAAGGAGGCAGCACAAGAGTGCCCCCTGTGGGTAGGCCTCTGCCTGGACACCACTGTACACCCACCCCACTGCCCCGCCGGCCATGCACACAGCAGGTGATCAGTTACACATGGAGTGAGTGAGTGAGTGCCCATTTTACAGGTAAGCAAACAGAGGCCAGGGGAGAGGAAGTGGCTCAAGGGTCCTCATAAAGCTGATGCCACCTGAGGCACCCTAGGAGCCCAGAGGCAGGCAAGGTGTCAACTGCTACCAGGAAGCCCTGAGCAGGCCAGAAGCGGCCCTCCTCTCACTGTTTCTCACATCCCCTGCGTGGCTCAGAACAGCAACGCCCTCCTCCAGGGCACCCACCCACCCTCAAGGCCAAGCCCTGGCGGCAGCGGGTGGCAGGGGCAACAGGAGTCCCGCCCATGACCCTGGAGATGCCCTGCCCGCACCCTGGCCCCCGGGTGCTTTTGCATCCTGTAGCTTGAGGGTCAGCCCTCGGCTGAAGCAAGGGGACCAGGGCAGGTGGGTACGCAGTGCACTGGAGGGCCAAGGCCCCAGCACCACACGGCTGTCCCCTTCTCGGGATGCTGGGTATGGCCCTGACCCCGCTCACTGGGAGACCCTGGGCAAGACCCCCACTCGCCAGCAGAGTCCTCGTGAGGAAGAGACGAGGATAGGACCCAGGGGCCCCACCCCCATGACACACACAAGCACCCACGGCTATCACCGGAGCAGCTCAGCCTCACAGGGCTTCATCTGGGGAGAAAGAAAAGTCTACTCAGGAAACAAGAAACTTGGAACACTGGCACACTGGATGGTCTCGGCGTTCCCAGCACTTCTGTACCAGCGAGGAGCCGGGCCAAAGCATGTTCTTGTCCCTAAAGCCCCATCTGCCTGAAGCCAGCAAGCCTGGGCCCGGGCGAGAGGTCGCGCCCCCATCTGATGGCTGTGTGTTTCCGGAGAGCCTGGCGTGGGTACAGGTCGGGGACAGAAGCCCACTGCTGCTGCCTCCAGGACAAGGACAATGTCCCCAGTCTGACCCCTGGGAGCAGGTCAGAGCAGGCTTGGTGGGGAGGGACCAGGCAGAGAAACCCCCTGCCCAGGTGGCAGCCCGCACCCCTGATGCTGCAGACACAGGGCCCCGTCAACCTCCACCTCTGCCCTTGTGGGCACGGGGCAAGGGGACACAGCTATGGGGGGCTCCCTTATGAGACCAGGGGGCTCCCAGAGGCAGGAGGAGGAGGAAGGACTGCCACTCTGCAGCCTGTCCTTGTCCTTGGAAACAGGACCACAAGCCATGCCCTGCCTGGACCGCAGAACAGCATTGCAAATGGCATGCCAAATCTGGGGTCCAAGCTCTCAACCTGCTTCTCCCCAGAAACAGTGACACAAAGAACAGCTGGACTGGGGCAGACTCACAAGGCTGCTGACCCGCTGGTCGGAGGCTTCCACTGCCAGAGCGAGGTCCTGGCCTTCACCCTGCTGTACATGGCTGAAGTGAGTGACTCGCTTCCCTACTCGCTGGATGGGAACCAGCCCCAGAGCAAAGGCCCCCAAGTCCTGAGGCTGCCCCCATCGCCCCTGCCTACAGCGCCTGCAGCCCGCCCCACACACCCTCCTTAGCCCACATGGAGTGTTCAGGTCTAAGGAGCCCTAGCCCACCGCCAGGCGAGGCCCCAGCCCCTCCCTGCCCTTGCCAGCCCCGAGGAGCCAGCATATCTTGTAGCCAGGCCCTTCCAGCACCTTAACAAGTGACACATTTTGTTTGAAAACAAGCCTTGCGATTCAGTGCCTGGCTATGCGCCTGACACAATGCGGTGGCCATGGGATGTGGGGGAGCAAAGACCCAAATGTGAACCACATACTCTGCAGGGTCCTGCCGAGCTAGGGGGAATTTCCAGCAGCCCCTGCGAGGGCGAGAGGTGGGATGGCAGCTGTCGGGCTGCACTTGGGGCTGTGAGCATCCCAGCCGCCGCCCAGTAGGCAGAGAGGGTGTCTGAGCAGGGCAGTGGCGCCAAGCCCACTGGTCGCCTAGCAACGAGGCCAGGCAGCTGAGCCCTCCCTGGGGCTGGTTCCCAGAGAAACGCTCTGGGCATCCCGGCCGGCCACTTATGGGCCAGCAGATGTGGCAGGGGAGAGGGATACTGAGATGAAGTCAGGGATGAGTACAAGGGAGAAAGAGGCTGGAGGGTCAGCCGAGCCAGCTGGCCCCAGACACCCCGACCAACCGGGCTGATCACAGCCCCCCATCACCACCCTGCCAACAGCAGGAAAGGCCCCTCGTCCTGGCAGCCACGCCCCCTCCACGCTCCAGCCGCACTCGTCAAGGGCACAGACGCCTACCCCCCACCTCTCATCCTGCACCACCTCCTCCCCGCACTGACCCCGTCACCCATCTCTAACCCGCCGTCCCTGTGCTGGGGACAGGCCAGGGGCAGGCCAGGGACGAGGCCTGGCCTCACCTGTCTGTGGACTCAGGCCAGGCAGGAGGGAGGAGGGCAGACCCCAGCCCAGAGAGAAACTGGCACAGCAGGGGCAGGAAAGTTTCCATGGGGGTCTGAGCGGGGACGGGCCAGCCCGCCTCTTGGGCCTTGATGCGCCCATCCAGAGGGCAAAGCAGTCCATTGCTTCAGCACTTGCGTGTGTGTTCTGCACCATCTCTGGGACGGGCCCAGCGCCAGCCCCCAAGGGGCTCGCAGACCACAGTGGGGACAGACAGGGAAAGGCTGTGATGGAGGGAAGGCAGGTGGCCGTCCTCGGCCAGGTGTCCCAGGAGGTGACTCCGGGCAGGAGTCGGGGGCAGGTGGAAGGTTAGGGGTGGGAGGGGGGAAGGGAACCCCAGGCGTGCTGGGGCGAGAGTGGTGGGTGGGCAGCAGGGCCTGCGCTGGCCCTCAGGGTGGGGTTGGCCCACAGCCAGCCTACCTGTGCCAGGAGCTTGTCACCCTCCAGCAGCTTCACCTTGGTCTCCAGCTGCCTGATGTAGGTGGACGAGGGATCTGTAACGACACAAAGGGGGCATGTCACCCGTCGGCAAACTGTATCCAACAGGAGGGCCCACCCTCCCCTGGGCCCCCTCCGGTGGGCCTCTGAGCCCAGGTTTCCCTGACCTGCAGAAAGTGGGTGATGGGTTCCCTCACCAGCTCGTCCTGAGCTGATTCCTTCAACTTCCACAATGCTTCAGGTCCAAAAAGAGTTCTCACAAATGCTCCCCTGATGGGACCCTCACCCAGGGGCAGCCCACCCCAAGGCCCAGGGTCCAGGGAGGCCCTCCCCTGCTCAGGGGGGAAACTGAGGCCCCAAGCATGCCAAGTCAGCATCTGGGCTTCCTCCGCTCCATCCTGCCTGACGCACAGAACTTCTACAAGCGATCTGTTCGGGGGGCTGCATAACACAGATAACCCACCACCCCTCCTGCAGTCAGAGGCCAGGGAGACACCTCCAGCCACACGCCCCCAGTTCCTGAGCGCGGAGGGGGTGAAATCCACCTTCCCTCACCACACTGACCCCGCTGCACAATCACATCAGAAGTGGGAGAGGGACTGCCCCGCTGGCGTGGCGGTTAAGAATCCTCCTGCCAATGCAGGGGACACGGGTTCGAGCCCTGGTCCGGGAAGATCCCACATGCCGCAGAGCCACTAAGCTCGTGTGCCACAACTACTGAGCCTGCCCTCTAGAGCCCGCGAGCCACAACTACTGAGCCTGAGTGCCACAACTACTGAAGCCCACGCACCTAGAGCCTGTGCTCTGCAACAAGAGAAGCCTCTGCTCACCGCAACTAGAGAAAGCCCACGCACAGCAACGAAGACCTGACGCAGCCAAAATATAAGCTAAGTAATTAATTAATTTCTAAAAACCACCTTAAAGCATCCTGTCTCTATTAAAAAAAAAAAGAAGCGGGAGAAATTCCGCCACCCTGGCTACCCACGGCCCTGGTCCTACCTCCCCATTGGGCTGGAAATCAGCTCAGAGGAGAAAACTAGTGACTAACTCACTCCAGGCCAGGACAAGGGAGCCTGCCTGGGTGGAGGCCAAGGGTGACATGGGGCAGAGAGGCCAAGGGGAGGGAGGCAGAACACGGGACAGGGAAGGTTAACACAGGGTAGGGTAGGCAAGGGGACGGAAGAGTCACAGCAGGTGCCCGTGCCGAGGGAGGAAAGGTGGGTCTGAGCACCTCTGTGACAGCATAGGGTACCTCCCCCAGGAGGTCTGCTGCCACCTGCTAAGGGACGGCTATGCTCCTCTCACCCGCATGAGCGCCCGGCCAGAGGCCACACAGCCCAGACGCCAGCCTGGGCCCTGCCCACCCCTGGGCCAGTCGCTGTTCCTGCTGTACCCACCGGCCCCGATCCCCAGCAGGACTCAGGGTCTTCCCGGACCACACCAGCGGCCCTTCATCTCAGAAGGCACCAGACCTTCGACCAAAGCCAGCTCCCTAATGCCCCACACCACTGCCCCCCCGGGGGGGCTTTTAACCTTCCCAGGTGGGCAAAGGGGGCTGAGGTGCAGGCAAAGGACAAGCTGGACCGTCATGCATCCACGCCAGCACAGTCAGCATGACCGCGGGCGAACCCTGGGCCCTTAGGTGTGTGACGCGGACGCCGTGCCCCTCCCCAACAGGGCCTGCCGGCAGAGGAGGGGTCCACGGGCGCCCTGTGAGGATGGGGCGGCCAGTGGCCCCCTCCCCAGGGCCCCAAGCCCCCTGCGCTGGAGGCTGGCCCAGGCTTCACGAGCTTCCGCCCATCAGCAGCGCCGAGCTGCCGCCTCTGACGCGCCCCCAGTTACACGAGGTGCCCGTGTGCCCCTTGACCTGCCTGCTGTGGGTCACCGTGTTCCCCAAGCATACCCTCAGGAGCATTGTCTCCCCAGCCCTGGACCAGGCCCAGGAGCCCTCAGCCCCGCCCTGGGCAGGAATGGGGGGCGGCCCACCCCGCCCCAATTACATAACCAACTCCTCCCCCCTGCTCCCTGCCAGTCACCTCTCAGGAATGCGGAGCCTCCTAGAGAGGAAGAGGGTCACTGGCCAGGCCACTCCCCCTCGCTCCCAGGGAGACCCTGGTGACACAGGGCAGCTCTGCGAGGAGCCCCGCTGTGTGACCTGCGAGAGGCGCCATGGCTTCTTTATACACACGCGGGGCAGTGGCGGGGCAGGGTGGGGGGACCGGACCCCAGGCGGGGACTGCAGAGGCTTCCCTGTGCCCAGGGCCCGGGCAGGGGACCCTCAGCAGTCACTACAGTTCACGCCCCATGCTGGCCCCCGGCCTCGGTTTACCCGTCAATCAGCCCAAACTGACCAGAAGTTCCCACATCGTGTCCGCACCCGCCCTCACAAACAGGCCTGATGGGAAGGGCCTCAGTGTTCCAGGGGTGCTGGGCCCTGTGAGCAGGGGGACGGAGATGGGGTGCAGCCTGGCCTCCCCAATCCTCTGTGTCCTCCACCTGCTGCCGGCAGGAGGGTTCCCTGGAACACCACCCGGGAAACAGCGGATTAGACCCTCCCAGCTCCCTCAACCTTACACGTTAAAACAACCACTGACCCCTATGTGGTCCCCCTCTGGGTGGGGTCGGCGGGGGAGGGAAGGTCCCCCCCATTCACCCCCGTGTGACGCACGGCAGCCCCTGCACCTGGCGCCTCCTTGAAGGCTCACAGGGGCCAAAAGACATCGTCCCCGTTTTCCAGACGAGGAGGCCACAAGGAATAGTGTCCCTACTTGCTGGCAGGTGAGCAGGGGGGCCCAGGGCCCAGACTTCCAGACCCTCTCCCCACCACCCAGGCCCACCCCCATAGGTCAGTGCTCAGGATCCCAAGTGTCCCGCCACTCTGAGAGGAGCTGACAGCACCGTGCCATTTTGAGAAGCCGGCAGAGGTCCCTAATGAGACGTGGCTCTTGGTCAAGCGTCTCCCCTGGACGCCCCACTACTGCCCAACCCTCGGGCACGGCCGCAAGCCAGCCCCCTTGCGCACCGCAGCCCCACCAGGGATGTGCTGCCAGGCACAGCCCTGAAGCCAGAAGGACCAGCCACCTGTGTGTGACCAGCGACCTGAGTCAGGTCACTAACTCTCACGCTGCCCTATACGGTCGCAGAGCCACCCTGAAGGCGGGCACACCGCCCGCCCATGGTCTCCTGGCTATGGGGGCGATTTTGTGTCCCTCTGCCATTCCGATGCGCTGAGCCAGGAGCTCCCAGCCCTTCCCTTCTCTGTCAGACTGCCGCTGGAGCTTGGCCTGGGTGGGAGGGAGTCAGCAGACGTGCCGAGCAGCTTAGCGCCCGCGCCGGGCAACAGGCGGGCCGGGCACACGGCCACTCCACAGCCTCACGCCCACCTCCCAGGATGGCAGTCGGGAAGAAGGAGCGGCGACAGAGCCAGCGCCACGAGAAGGGACACAGGCCATCGCTCACCCCACAAACCACAGGCCGCGTCCATGGCCCCGGAACAAGGAGCCGCTCCGCTCGGCCCATCTGTCTGGGTTCGCCCCAAAACCCAAGAGGCTGCAGAGGATGAACTACGCTTCAGACAGACATCAAGGTTTGTTGGGTTTTTCTTTTAAATTTCAAAAGAACAACGTGAGAAGCTTAAAATGCCTTTAATCACCCGGTGCTCCCAATGGAACGTATCCTAAGGAATGAATTGCAATCATGAAGAACGCAGACAGCGTTACAGTGACCCAAACTGGAAACAACTCTTCGTCCAACAACAGCAGAGCGTTTATACCCTTGTCGCCAACCAACGACGTTTAGGAGAGTCTCTCTCCTCAACGGTAAGAAAAACACTTAAACGCCAGTGAAAAGAACTGGACACAAAACTACAAGTAGAATGGCTATTATGTTTAAAAATACTGAAACAGAAATCCAGGAACGAGGCACACAGAGATACTGACCGTGGTGTTGCTCACGAGGAGATGGGTGACTTTATTTATTCACACTGTTTCTTGTTAATTTTCAAGTAATCTCCCTTTAGAATAGGGAGAAATCTTTCTTTATAAAAAAGGAGAAGGGACTAAACGATTGTACCTTCACATCGCAGAGTCCCGTGTTAATGTCAAGAGAAACAGAAGGGTGGCCCAGAGGATGGCGTGGAAAGTGGGCCCCATCGGCCACCCTCTGCCCACTGCCCCCAGCTCTGCTCTGGGGGCCTTTTCCGAGGTCCAGGCTCAGCCCCGAGCCTGCCCGATCCTGCAGAGTTTAACAGGCTATGAGGCCGCCTTCTCAAAGACCCAGATAAGCCTCCCCGGCCACACGGGACCCCGTCCCCACCGCCCCTACCCTCAGCTCCCCAAGCCAGGCTCTGCATGCTGCCAGGAGCCAGGGAGCCGGACATCTGGTCACCTGGGGGTCAGAGCAGGTGCCCTGCCGTGGGGACGAGTGAGAGCTAGGTGGACCCTCAAGTCGGGGTTGGTGGCAGGGGTGAGAGCAGGAGGGCAGGGGATGCCAGGAAGGGCCCGGCTCCCTGGGAGGACGATCCTTCCCAGCAGCCTCGGGCAACTCACAATCCCACGGGGCGCCTCCATGCCCCCGCCTCTTGGAGACAAGCGTGTAATTAAATTAATCCCAGGTTTGCAGTAACAAGGAGTAGAGCCAGCAGGGAGGGAAGAGCCATTTCCTGGCTTGACTGCTGGGGGGGGGGGGTGGAATGAGGGAGGTGACTATGAAAAGGATCCTGAGCCAGGCTGGCCAAGGTATCCCCTGGACATTCCCTGACCCTCCCAGGGCCCACTGGTCCAATTCTGGGGGACTCACGATCCACCTTCCATCTGGAGTGACAGGGAGAGCTCCCGCAACATTCTCGCCCACAGGAGCCTGAACATCAGCCCTCCTACGCCCCTCCTCACAGGTCCTTGTTCCCGGGGCGTGCAGGACCAGAGCAGCCCGTGGGTGGGTGGAGTCCTGGAGCCGAGGGTCTGCAAGCCCCTCCCCACTGGCGCTGATCGGCTCCACCGAGGAGTCCTGTGCCAGGTGCTGGCGTTGACCATCAGGGCACTCTGCCCTCCCGGAAGCTGCCAGGTCACATCTCCGCCCCCTGCAGCCTGGCCCCCTACCTGCCTAGGCAATGTCACCCCAGCCTCACCATCGGTCCAAACTGCAAGAATTTGGGGGCCAGAGGCCACGTCCAACCACCCCTGTCACCCCCTCCCCACCTAGCTCACCGCTAAGCACGCAGTAGGCCCTTGGAAAAACCTGAAGACCTAACAGGAATCAGTCCTACGGGCTGGGTCGAACAGGTTTCCCCAAACGAGTTGACTCTTAATCCTATGAGCTCCCACCAGCAGCAGCTGCAATGACAGTAAGAAGCACTCAGCCTGTGACAGTGACCTGGCACCCCCAAGGCCACAGAGGGTACAGCATGCCAGCGGCCAAGGGCAACTGTCCCTCAGACCTCAGCCCACAGCATCTACCCTGTTGTCTTGTGCCAACCTCACCAGGAACTTTCATCTTAATTTGGGTGAGACAAGGATTCGCATACAAGTGGGTTACGTGGGAGGTGACCCCAGGAAGCCCAGGTGAGGGTGTGGAGAGGTGAGGCGGGGAATGGGAGCTGATGAGAAGGGTGTGAACCCGCTGGGGGTCTCACAGTTGCTCGCCTGCCCAAGGGCTCCCTGGTGGGAGCCGCTCATGGCAGGAGGGTGGTGTTCATGCCCCAGGAGTGCCCACCTGGAGAGGCAAGCTCCCAGGCAGAGCTGCAGGTGCCCACAGGTGAAGCGGGTGGTGGGCACGGAAGCGGTGAGCGCCACGGGGATCTGGGCAGGGCGCCCACAGTATCTGCTACAGCTTGGGAAAAAGTACGACTTTCCCTCTCTGCAAAGGAGGAAGTGGATGGAGACTGAGGGCAGGGGACTGGGGGGCAGCACCGTGACACACAGCCACGTGCGGGGCCTGATTCTCCAGCTGCTGCCTCTTCCAGGGTCCCCACCAGCCCTGCCTCCCTTCTACCCCCTCTCCCTGAGCGGGGTCCCTATAAGGTCTCGGGGACAGGCAGGCTTTGCGGCAGGTCATCAGCAGGAGACTCAGCAACGCCACACCTTGGGCCCCTGCTCACACCCAGCAGCTCTGCCGTGAGATGGCCGGCATTTCCACAACGCAGCCCGGCTGATTCAATTCCCTTCTCCTTCCACTTCATTACGAGGGGTCGGCTGTGGCACCGGGGCCAGTGGCTCCACCGAGATGGAGGGGCCTCATTAAGCAGAAGCACCCTCACCATTCCAGGCTTCCCTCCCTCTCTGCCCCAGAGGATGAGGGCAGCTCCTGAGAGCATCTGCCTTCCCGTGAGTCGGTTCCTGGGCTTCTCTCTTTTCTCCCGCGCCCCAGGACTGGCCCCCAAGGGGACAGGTGAGTGCCACACATACCTGCGGGCCGTGGAAATCAAAACCAAGTGGGGCAGGCCCACTCTGCACCACGGAGCCTCAGTCTCCACCCGTGCCTCCCACCTGCCCAGGATGTGGTGGAGCTGTCACCCCTCACAGGTAACCTCAGACACTTCACCCCCATGTGGAGGTATCCCCATCCCCCCACAGGCACAGAAACAAGGACGCAGCGATGCACAAAGTCACACAGGCAGGGCCACCAGGAGAACCACCTCCAGGGAGCTCGGACCAGCCCCGGGCGCCAGGGACAGTGCTATGGTCTGGATGTCGGTGTCCCCCAGAATCCATATGTTGAAACCTAATGCCCAATGTGATGGTGTTAGGAGGCAGGGCCTTTGGGAGGTGATTAGGTCACGAGGGTGGAGCCCTTGTGAGTGAGATTAGTGTCCTAACCAAAGAGACCCCCACAGAGCTCTCTTGCCTCTTCCGCCAAACGAAGACACAGCAGGGAGACAACCGTCTGTGAACCAGGAAGTGGCCCTCTCCAGACACTCAGTCTGCCAGCACCCTGACCTTGGGCTTCCAGCCTCCAGACCAGAGAGAAACTCCTGTTGTTTATGAGCCACCCAGTCTGTGGTATTCTGTTATAGCAGCTCGAACAGAGTTAAGACATACAGAGCAAGGCGAGGTCATTCCAGCAAGAAGCAGCAGTAACCACACACTTAATGAGCACCAGTGGTGTGCCTTACTTACAGGCAATCGTCCTCATCGTCTCTCACTGTGAGCAGGTGACCGACCCCTGTTTACAGATGAAGAAACTGAGGCTCCGGGATGTGAAGTGACAGTTGCAGACCAGGCAGTGACGGAGCAACCTGCTCTCCCCAGGCAGCCTTCCCTACCTCGGGCTCAGTGCAGCCCTGGGCTCAAGGCAAAGGCCACACTTTCTGCAGTACCCAGTCCTGCTGGGAAACAGGCCGGTACTCAGTGCCAGAGCGGCCGCTGCCCTCCCACCCTGCCCACAGACCAGGCTGGTGTCCCTGCTGCCCTCACCTCTGATGAATGCACAGCCCCATCAAGGCCCGGACACTGATCCGGCGGAGCCTGGGAACGGTCCTGTCTTCTTCAAGGACTTGGAGGATGTTCCAACCCCAGGCCCACCTACTCCCCAGACGCTGAACAATCCCGAAGGTCACCAAAGGACTGAATCCTTGCAGAGCAGTGGGTCCCCAAATCCAGGACTAGAAAGGCAAGTTACCTGTTTCACGACCGTCCAGGCTACCAGGGGGCTGTGAGCTCCCCATCACTAGTGAAAAGCAAGCAGAAGCTCAGTACTGGATGGAGCCCCTGGAACACTGAAGTTTCCCCACGTAGCTGGGAGGGGGGCCCCGGTGCCAATGTACTCACTCTACTACCCTCTAGATCCCCCAGGGACCCTGCCAGGTGGGCGGCAGACGGCCTATCATATAGAGGACAAAAAGAACGCTCAGCGAGTGAATGGGTCCACCCAGCGTCGCAGAGCCAGGCACCGGCAGGACCAGCAATCACGCGTGCTCGTGTAAGGGCATGGTCCCCTACTGCGAGGGTCTCTCAGCCTAGTGCAGGAGCTGCAGGAATAACCACGTTTGCGGAAGGGCAAAGGGTGGAGTGAAGAGGCTCAGCCCAGGGATGAGGGGGGCCGAGAGCAAGGATGTGCTGATGGGGAGAAATCAGGGACTCCTTCCTGAAGGAGGCGGCATCTGAGCTGAGCACTTAAGAGCAAGCAGGACTCTGACAGGCAGACAAGGCAGGGTGGGGATGGGGAGGATGGAAGGCGAGTCCCAGCTGAGGGCGCATCTGCCTCCTGGCATACATCGCGGCCCCAGGAGGTGCGGGCTGAATGTGAGACAGATATTATTTATGGATGAAGGCGAAAAGGCTGAGGAGGCATATCAGAGGAACATCAGGTTCCTGCGAGGAGGAGTGGCAGCGCTGGGCGGGGAGGGCTGCCCCTGCCCCTCCCTCCTCCAGGCGGGCCTGCCCACCTGAGCTGCCCACCAGTAGGTCTGCATGGTGGACAGGCCAAGGCAGCTGGCTGCAAACTCCGAGATGACTACCAGAGCCTCGGGCGTGAAGAAGAGTTCCCCTGTCCACACAGGACATCAAGGGACCCTTCTTTCCCATTCGCACACGCAAATGTTACTGAGCGCCTCTTATGTGCCAGCAGACGCCAAGCAAAACCCCAGCCCTCCCAGCACGCCCCTAATCCTCACACCGAGCTATCCCCGTTTACTGCAGAGGAGCCTGAGACTCAGAGAGGTTAAGTAGCACGTCCAAAGTCACACAGCGAGAACACTGCAGGGCTGGGATTTGAACCCAGGTTTGTCCAGAGCCAAGGTTCTTTCCACCCTGCCTCAAAGCTCCCCCAGCAGCCCTGGGGGCCCCATACAATCACCCTGGGCCTCGCAGAACACCAGCACCGTGGTGGCTGGCACTGCTCATTCCAAGCCTTGACTCTGCCAGGGAGACACAGAAACCAAGGTTCAGGAGGGGCCCAGTAACGGGTCCAGTCACAGAGTCATAAAAGCAGGGCTGAAAGTCAAGACGTGCGCGTGCGTGCGTGCGTGCGTGTGTCCATCCCCAAACCCGGTGCTCCTCCAGGCCGCCCACCGAGGCAGAGAAGGGCAGGGCTTGGGAAGACTCATGGCTCCCCTCCCCTCCCTGAGCAAACATTCTCTTCGTGGGGCGGTTCTGGAGACTCTCAGCCTCTAAGACTGGGCCCAGGCTCCAGGGAACTCCACCCTGGATGGCGTTCTCCTGGCCCTCTCGCCCCCTGGGACCTCCACCCCAGGGCACCTGCAAGCCCCAAGACTCTGGGCCTCATGGGGTCATGAATGTCCGAAAGGCTGGCCCCCAGCCCCTCCCAAGCTCCCCCCTCCATGCCCTGATATGTGGGATCCTGGAAACCTCAAATCCCACATCCCCAACTCAAGTGGACAGCCGTGACCCCACCCTCTCCATCCTGAGCCTGCAGAGGCAAGAAAATTAATGGGCACAGAGAGAAACGAACAACTGCATTGATGAGAACTGAGATCTCGCCACGCTGGCCGCTCGGCCTCTCCTGACGAGGCGCACGGCTGTCTCCTGGATCCCACCTGCCCCTCCGTGTGCCACACACACAGACCAGGACCCCACGGATCGGTGCTCTGTCCACCCGGGGCCACCTGGCATTTAATTCAACCTGCGCTGAAATCTTGACGGAGTGGCCAAGCAGGAGGCCGAGCCCAACCCGGCTCATTTAGAACACACCCCGGTTTGGGGCTTCCCTGGTGGCGCAGTGGTCGAGAGTCCGCCTGCCGATGCAGGGGACACGGGTTCGTGCCCCGGTCCGGGAAGATCCCACATGCCGCGGAGCGGCTGGGCCCGTGAGCCATGGCCGCTGAGCCTGCGCGTCCAGAGCCTGTGCTCCGCAACGGGAGAGGCCGCAACAGTGAGAGGCCCACGTACCGCAAAAAAAAAACCAAAAAGTAGACTACACCCCGGTTTGGATCCGCCTGCAGCCACGGGTGTTCTCAAGCTGAAAACTCAAACTTATTTTTCCATCTACCGCTTGGGAGGCCCGACCATCCCAAAGTGAAACTGCGTCATTACTTCAAAACCAGGGGAAAACAGGAAAAACAGAATTCCTTTCCTGTGCCTTCAATTATCAGGCCCAGAAATTAACCTGTGTGCTTAGGTGACAGTTCAGGTGTCAGCACTGTTCATGTCCCCTCCCCCCCCAACCTGATTTAACTCTGAATGATTGGGACTTATTGATAGAGGCTGAACAGACCACCTAGAGGCCCCAGCACAGCCACCTAGCCACACAGAAGGCAAGTCACACCTGGCCTGGGTCTCCCTGGGGACATTTTAACATTTGATCTCTTCTCCCCTGGAACCAACTAAACTGGACTCCAGCGAAGGGGCCTGGATGTCCATACATTTTAAACGTCCTCCAGGTGATTCTAACGTGCACACAGGGCTGGGGACCCCTGATCTATGCTGAGCAGTGACTGTTCAAATTGTCCCCCTCTCGGGCTCCTTTCCCGAGGGACCCCACACCTCCTGGCCCTGACTACTCACTGGGGCTCAACCCCTGCAAACACAGCCGTACCACAGGGGCTCCGAGGCGGCCAGGACATGCGGGACGGATGTCTGAAGGTGGTGAGGAAAGGGGGTAGGCGGGTAAACATTCAGGGAGCCCCTGAGTGTATGTGCCAAGCCCCTTGGTAGCCATAAGTGGAGACCTTGCTGGTTTCGGGGGAAAGGGAGTTTGCTTTCATTGTTAGACATCATGCATGTCTCTACCAAGCATGTAAAGCTGGTGGGCCCAGAATGGAGCCAACTGTCCAGCAGAGGAGGCAGGAGGGAGGGGGCAGGACGGCAGGGCACACTCCAGCCGCCTGCAGAGGCGGTGAGGTGCGGGGAGCTGTGGCAGGTGGAGCGGGCCCAGCACACAGAAAATCTAGGTGCGGCTGCGTCATCGGACACAGGGGAGTGGCTGGAAGTCCAGCCGGAGATCTGACACCTCAGCAGGAACCCCGCCCTGCGCGTGAGCAGCAGAGCTGGGGCTCAAAGCACAGGAAGCAAGAGAAAGAGGAAGAGGGGCTCCAAGCAGCACCAGCTCTGGCGGCAGCACCATGTCTGGACAGTGCTTTGCTGATTCAGTAAAAACAAGAATAAGTCATCACAAGAAAGGTGGAGGGATTCCCGGGGTGGTGAGGGCCCGCAGAAGCTCTGCGCGCCTGGCACGCATGCCCTGCAGCATTCTGTGCCGGTGGGGGAAGGCTGAATTGTTTCATGAAAGGGACTGTGGCGGGTGCTGAGAGTAAAAATTCAATCCCAACCTCACACCACACACAGAAGGCAGTTCCGAGGAGGACAGAGTTCTATGGGAAAAAACAACTCTAAAGACTTGGGCTTGTTTCATACAAAGGGGGGTGACAACTTATGCTACAGGCAAGAAGCCAGTCACAAAACACCACATCTTGTACGACTCCATTTATATGAAACGTCCAGAGTCGGCAAATTCACAGAGACGGAAAATAGATTGGTGGCTGCCAAGGGCCGAGGGGGAGGAAGAACAGGGAGTAACTGCGGACGAGCACAGACTCTCTCTCTGGGGTGATAAAAATGACCTGGTATTAGACAGTGATGGTTGGGTAACTCTGTGAATGTAGTAAAAAGCAATGAATTGTATACTTTCATATATATATTAACTGTGTGAATTTTGTCTCAGTACAGCTGTTGTTAAAAAAGAACAACTCCAGGACTTCCCTGGCGGTCCAGTGGTTAAGACTTCGCCTTCCAATGCAGGGGGTGCAGGTTCGATCCCTGGGCGGGGAGCTAAGATCCCACATGCCTCGCGGCCAAAAAACCAAAACATAAAACAGCAGCAATATTGTAACAAATTCAATAAAAAGAGCAACTCCAAAAAGGGAGGGAGGGAGGGAGGGAGGAAAAACAAGAAAAAGAAGGAAAAAAAATAAAAAGAGCAGTTCCAGCTTTCAAGTAGGAAAGGATTTCTTAATCAAGAAGCAAAACGAACAAACCGTAAAGGGAAGACCTGTCACACTCAACTGTGTGAACATTAAAAACCCTGCCCAACAGCAGACCACAGATCTGTGAGCACAGTCAGAAGACCAGCCTCCTGCAAACAAAGACAATGAGACAGTTTCAGCCATTTGACCGAAAGTGAATAGTGGTCACTCATGTGATGGCAAGAGCGTAAGAAGCAGGAAGCAGGACATGGGGCGCCCTGGCACAGCAGATCAGACAGCCACCCGGCATGGCTTCCCGCCACTGAAGATGCACCTGCCTTCAAGGACCCCCAGCGGTCCAGGCGTGCAGAAACAGGTACAAGAACGTGTCCCAGCGCTGGCCAAAGTAGTGAAAAAAATGGAGACCACCTCAAAGTCCTCCCTGGGAGACCAGACGAATTGCGGTTTAACCAAACAATGAAATACTATGCAGAACTGGAAACGAATGAAGTGGAATTACAGGTACCATCAACAAGGATACATCTCAAAAGCACGATGGGGGGAGGGGCGGGGAGGCGGAACTGAGGGACACATATAAATGTGACATCATTTATAAAGTCGGAAAACCTGCAAAGCATCATCGTATGTTGCTTATGGACATACAACCTGTAAGAGAAATAACATCTGTGCAGGAGAGGGGTTAGGTACCGAATTCCTGGCGAGGGAAGGTTCTGGGGAGGCAGGGGTGAGGAGGTGACACACAAGATGCCTCAACTCTACCTGTAACACTTTATTTCTCAAAAGGATCTGATGCTAAAAGGCTTTATTGTTGGCAATCTGATAACGGTGGGCAGTGGAATCAATAGCCTCATTATTCTCCAAGCTTGTTTCTTTTTATGTATTTCTTCACAATAATAGTAATAATAACATTTTTTAAGTAAAAGGAAGAGAGTTGGGGCAGCGCAACAGACGCTCCAGAAAAGATACTGGAAGCTTTTGATGTTGGAACACCCCCTCCCTCGGTCCCAATTCCCGGGCTGCCTTTGGAAAACCTCACAACATCCCTGGCAACGAGCCTCCTTTGGTGCCGCCCCCCACCCCTTGGGAGCAGTGAAATGGCAGCAGGTCAGGAGCCTATGGGGAGGAAGGGCCACAGGGATGGGAGGCTGACAGCAGTGGGAAACCACCCTTCCGCAGACCGCTTGGGGACAAGAGCGGGTTCCCTCTCTGCCCCAACTGCTCTGTGACCTTGAACAAGCCCTTTCCCTCACCCAGGCCCAGAGAGATGCAGGCAGGAGGCCCAGGTGACCCAGAGGGTCAGAGGGCAGGACAGAGATGTGACCCAAGAGCCCCTACAAGGCCGCATCCCTGCAAATAGGCAGGGCAGCAAGGACCCGCCCGTTAAAATGACACAGACTCGGCACGAGGACAGCAAACTGCCCCTCCCCCTTCACAGAAAACCCACAGCAGGTGACTGCCGACCAGAAGATCATGGACAACACTGGGCTTCAGGGTGCATCCCCCGAGGTCCCGGGGAGGGCGCGTCCTTCCAGCCAGTGAAGGACCAACTCCTTTTGTGGCCAGGGCGTGTCGCAAGAGGAGAAAACTGGTGAAACGTTGCAGCTCCGGCAGCACCCTCGGGCCTCAGTCTCCCCAAATGACACCACAATAAAGATATCAGCCTGCGCTTATGAACTGTACTAGGCAGACTACTGTCCACCCAAAGATGCCCACGCTCAACCCCTGGAATCTGTGAATATGTGACCTCACGCGGCCAAAGAGACTTTGCAGATGCAATTAAGGTTATGGCGGTCAAGAGGGGGGATTAGCCTGCATGATCCAGGTGGACCCAATTTAACCTCATGACTGTGTAAAAACGGAGAGCCCTTCCTGGCTGTGGTCAGGAGAGGTGACTGAGGAATGGTCAGAGAAACGTCCTCTTGCTGGCTCTGAAGACAGGAACGGGGCCACGAGCCAAGGAATGCGGGTGGCGTCTAGAAGCTGGAAGAGGCAGGAGAAGGATTCCCCCTCAGGTCTCCAGAAAGTGCGCAGCCCTGCGGACACCTTGATTTTAGCACTTCTGACCTCCAGAGCTCTAAGATTATACATTTGTGCTGTTCAAGCCACCAAGGTTGTAATTTGTGACAGCAGCCGTAGGAATCTAACAGAGGAACTAAAAGCTGTGGCTGTGCGACTTCAGGTGACTTGCCTAGCCACTCTGAACCACAGTTTCATTTAAAAATGAGATTTAAAACACCAACCTTGGAAGGCTGCTGTGAGGATTAAGAAAGGTAGCAGCTCTAAAAGCCCCTGGCATCGCGCCTGGCAATTCCTTAGTAGATGCTCAATAAAAACCAGCCCCGACCTCTCCACTGCTCACACTCCAGTGGCATGACCTTGATGGGAAAGAACGGCGAGCTGAGGCTTCCACGCTGCCAGGTGAGGGCACACCAGCATCAGGTCACCATGGAGACAGCAGAAATCAGGCCACGCTCACCTCCACTGCATGACTGCCCACCTGGGGCCTGGCCCACTCGAGCCCCCTGCATTTGCCTCCCTTTCAAATCTAGCAAAGGGCTGGTGCATCACCACAAACTTTTAAAAGTGAATCCAATTTAGGAATGTCACACTCGGAGGTTATCTGAAGCAAAGGTGGTATTGTTTGCTCATAAAGCAAAGGCCCCCTTCTCTATTTTAAGTTGAGATTTTTGTAGAGCATGGAGTACAGGGACCGCTGAGCTGGCTGTGATGGGGGAACAAGCCAAGGCCGGTTCCATACACCGCAGGGAAGACCTCTCCACCGTAAACAGAGTCCTGGGGCGGGTGAGGGTCCTGTGTGCCTGGACCACTGGGGCTGGACAGACCCTAGTGACTGACAGCCAGCGCCCAGCCCTGTGTTCATGGACGCACAGCAGGCAGCCTAGAGGGAGGGAGGGAATGAGCGAGCAGGTGAGTCCAGGTTCAGCCCCCCGCCTCCCAGCAAATTGCGCCCCACCCCAGTTCAAAGCCCCCTGGGAAACAGTCTCAAAGAGACAGTCCGAGCCAAGTCCAGGCAGAAAGTGGGTCTAGAAAAGAGGAAAGGAACGTGGCGAGAGGAGAAATGGCCCAATCCGGCACTAACCGGGCCCCAGGCCCATGTGGCAATGAGAAGCCCAGGCTGAGGGAGACCAGGGAGGACGTCCGTGGTCACAGGTCGCCTGGAGGTCTGATTCGAATGCTGCAATGATGGGGCAAACCCCGAAGCTGGGGGTCCAGGTGTGAGTTTCAGGGAAAGGAAGGACAAAGCTCTCCCAGGCCAGAGGAGCCTGTGCCCAGATGGCTCCCACGCCAGAAGAATGGAGGGGTCTCCTCCGGGATCCAGGGCGGGTGGGCAGGACCCGGGCTGCTGCCTGGGGGTGCCGTGAGTTTGCTGTGTGACCCAACCGCTCTGAGAAAGCTCACAGACCTGCGTGTCCACCCCAGGTCATCGTGGGGGCCTTCTCAAGGCTGTCTCCAGGGAGGCATGGACCGGCCCAGCTGGCAACGAGGAGACGGGCACCGCCCCAATCCCCGCCATGCAGCAGAGAGGGCCTGGGCGTGGGGTCGGCCGGTCCGGGCTGGCTGCATTTGCTGGACAGGGGCAACCCCGCCCAGGCCTCAGTGTGCCCTGGGAACCAAGAAGACAGAGCAGGTTCCCCGAGCCTCCCAAAAGGAAGGGCCTGCTCCCTGCACAACACCCTTCCAGAGAAGGGCCACGGCGTTGCAGGTGTTGGTGCTGATGGGGGGCTCTGGGTGTTTGGGATTCACGCGTCACCCCAGGTGCACTCCGGTCCTGCCATCGCTCATCGGCTCAGCTCTCTGAATGACCCTGTGGCCCGGGCTGCCTTTCACCCAGTAAACTGAGTTGAAATTGCCCTTTGGACCCACAGCTTTCCGAGCAAGGGAGAGGGTGCACAAGCTTCCAGGACTCAAAGGTCACCTGCTCACCTTGGGCAGGGCTTGGAAAACCCTCCACTTCCCACCGTGACCTCAGTCGGTGGCTCACAATGGGACTGGCAAGCCTGGAGCTCAACATCCTACTCGCCACGCACTTGGTCACCCCAGGCCGCTAAGGATGTGCCGGGGTGTGATCCTCCACGGGAGAGGGACCTGCCCTGCGACCTCACATTAGCGACTAAACATCTCTGAGCCTCTGCGTCCTCATAATGGGAGGAATGATGCTTCTCCTCACTGGGCTGCGGGGAGGACTCTGGAACCCCCAGGCCAGGCCCCTGCAGCCTGGAATTGGGGCGGGGGGTGTGTTGGGGGGTGGAGACAATCTCCTCACAGATCCTTCCAGAGCCTCCACAAGCACAAGTTCAGAGTTCGCATCCCCGTGTGGCACCTGAGCAAGGACTTCCCTAGGGCCTCGGCCTCGCCACCTGCAGAGGCAGGCCTGCTTCTCACGGTGGCCCGCCGGGCTGCTCTGTGACTGCGCACAGAGCCCCTGCGGACCGTCCTCCCACCACCCAGGACTGCTGGAGACATCCTGTTCCACTCGCTGCACGGATCTGCCCCCCTGCTTTCCCGCCTGAACTCCCCCTCCCCCCATGCCCTCACTCCCTCACCCTCAGCCGAAGGTGACTCTGGTTGTCCCCACACAGCAGCTCCTCCACGGCGCCTCTGGCCAAGCCTCAGCTGCAGGGGAGACCCCCAGTCCCTGCCCGAGCTGGCAGGTGAGGCACTCCCCCGGGATGCGCTGGGTCCTGGGCTGCACGGTGCTTCTTACTGGAGTGTGCCCGCCCCTCACGCCCCTTTGCAAGTTCTTGCAGGGCTGTGTCACACACCAAGACAGCACCTGGAGAAGGCTGGCAACCCTCACATTCCTAAAACATCAGCCCTCTCCCCGGCACCAAGCACCCAGCCCGGGCTCTGAGAGGGGACGGTGAGGCTCGGCTTTGGAAAGGGCGGGTGGGCACCAGCAGTGAGGGGAGCAGATTCTATGCACCAGGGGCCGGGTCCTGCCATCACTTGCTGTGTGACCCTGGGCAGGTCCCCTCCCTTCTCTGGGCCCCAGAACACCTCTCTGCACAATGAGGCAGTTGGAAGCCTCCAAGGGCCCTTCTGGCCTGGTGAGCACAGGTGGGCACAGGCGGGCGTGGTGGGCACAGTGGGTAGGGGCCATCACTGCAGCACTCCGCCAGCCCACGCAGCTGTGTTTCTTTAAGAAAGATATGAACGCTAACAGACCCAAAGGTCAGGAGAGCTGGTGCCAGGATGAGGTCAGTGTTTGGTTACTAACGAGAATAAACAGACCTCAGTCCTGCAGAGGAAGGGCCCTGCTGGAGAAGCACCATGGGGAAGTGAGGTGGGCGGGACCAAGGAGCCTCCCTCTGCGTCATCACGCCCACAGACGACAGGTGACAGCTGGCCACCAGGAACTGCCCCACAGCCAACTCCCAGTCTCAGCAGGGGGACAGCACAAGGCCTGGAAGGGGACCCCAAAGGGAGCAAAAGGGCCTTCAAGGTCAGCCCAACCTCTCTTGCTAACATCAGGGTAACGAGGAACCCCGAGGTACTCACCAACTTGCCTGAGGTCACAGGCCATCCTGGCCCCCAGGCCCTACAGTGGACACATGTCAAATCCCAACCCCCTTCTCCTCCCCGGCATCTAGCCAGCTGTTTGTGCCGGGCAAGGTGACAATGACAATGACAATGAGAGCCAGAGATTACAATCACGTTGGATAAAATAAGAATCCACACTGATAAAAGACACGTCCACACACACAGCCCGATGAGGGAGAAGGGGAAGGCACCTCACAGCAGAATTCCAGCTGCTGGGTGCTGACGGACAGACAAGTTAGCAAGTCATCATTACCACCACCACAGCGGTGCCAATGGACACAAGCCTTGTGGGCGCCCGGTGAGGATCAAGACACCTGTGTGACCTCAAAGTGCCTCCCACAAGTTACTTATTAATTACAAAGTTATATGTACTAACCTCACAGTGGGGAGACCTCCTGACCCAACGGATGGAAGTTTGCTCCCAAGACGGGCCACACCAGGTACCTCCTGGCAGGACAGGCCGACAGCACAGCATCCCCTCGGGGCCGTTCCTGCCCCAAACACACAGCCTGCATCCAACCGTGAGCCAAACGCAGGGCTGGTCTGTGGTCTTCAAAACATAGATGACATGTCAAAGGCGGAGGGAGGAGACTTTCCGAATGAAGGAAGGTTAAAGGGAGTGTGTGATCCTGCGCTGGATCCCCGATCAGAAAGCAACTGCTCTAAAACACCGTGCTGGGACGCACAGCGGGCCAGCTTCAATCTCCCGACACTGTCACCATACTGTCACCACCTAAGTGAAAGTCCTCGATCCTAGGAAACCCACACTGGAGTGTTGAGGCTGAAGGGGTGTGTTAACCCCAACTTCTCTCAAATGGTTCAGGGGAAGGACAGCCCACCTACAGAGAAGGAATGACCAAGTGATGAGGAAACTAACACACTCTCTCTTAGGGATGTTTAAGGGCAAGAATGGGACATGCCAAGCAACTCGCAGCCACACACATCACCTCCGACATGAGCCATGAGCCATCTCGGGCGTCACCGTGCCGTGCTGCCCGGAGTGTTGTCCACGGCGGGGCCTTGGAGTCCCTGTCACAGCCCCCAAACCGACAGCCCTCCTCCCAGGCAGAGGCCGACCGCCGACCTAAAGCACTGCGTGCAGGAAACGTAGCTGCCAACACGCCAGGAGACAACCTATGCTTTCCGACAACAGAGCGCCAGTCACGTAAATTCTGGGTAACTCACTTGAAGGGGTGCTGTATAGACACTAACAAGGTTTACGAAGACCAAGAGGAAAAGCGCGTCTGATGCAGTGTTGAGGGAAAAAAGCCAGATTCTACACTAAACACACAGCGAGATAACCAGCAGCCAAAACATGCCGGGGGCGGAGGGGGGGGCGGGGGAGGCGGGGGAGGGGGGAGAGGGGGCGGGGGGATAAAACACTGCCATTGTAGTGGGAGATTTTCAGAGCAGGGTCGGGGTGCGGGGGGGGGCTGGGCTAAACATGTTTTTTTGGGTTTTTTTGGGTTTTTTTTTTTGCGGTACCCGGGCCTCTCACTGTTGTGGCCTCTCCCGTTGCGGAGCACAGGCTCCGGACGCGCAGGCTCAGCGGCCATGGCTCACGGGCCCAGCCGCTCCGCGGCATGTGGGATCTTCCCGGACCGGGGCACGAACCCGCGTCCCCTGCATCGGCAGGCGGACTCTCAACCACTGCGCCACCAGGGAAGCCCTGGGCTAAACATGTTTTGATTTTCTTTCTACTTTTCCAAATCTTCCTGTTTCTCTAACAAGAAATAAAATCGCCTTAGGAATAAAATAGATCAAATCAATTCCCCGTCCTGCGCAGCCACGGAATTCCTCTCCTTGTCGGAACTGGCTCACACCAGCTGCCTCCCCGGGTAGACGTGCCCTGGACACAAGGGACGAGACCCAGGAGCTCTCGGGCCAGAGCTGCCTCTGAGCGGTTGCCACCCAAGGCTGCCCACTTGTCCCGGCCAACAGAGGGGTCTTCAGACCAGCACAGGGGCAGGCGGGAGGGTCTGGACTGGGAGATCCTGGGATGAGCCCTCTGAGTCTCAGTTTCCCATCCGGGAAACGGTGATGGTCACATATGCGGTGAGATCACTGGAAGGCAGCAGCGCTGGCAAAATCGCCTTGAATAAAAGTCTAGGGGCAGACGGGAATGACAAAGCCCTCATGGAGCAATTCTAGAGCCCTCCCCTGCAGCAGGCCAGGGGCCGGACAGGCCCTCAGCGCTCCCCATCTTGACTCTCAGAGCAGCCCCACGAGGCCACAGCACCAGGTTCACTTTGGAGAGGCAGGGAGGGGGCTCGGTAACGTCCAGTGGGTCCTGCCCTTTCCCCGCAGACATTCCCATGCCACTGAGTAAGAGTGCAAAGGAGACACTCCCTCTCAGAGGGCCCTGGAGGGAGTCAGCTATTCAAAGCATGCTCCTCCGCCCAGGTGGGTCCACGGCCTGGAGAGAGGTCACACATGCAAGAAAACTCCCAGCTGAGAGAGTCCCTGTGCTGGTCGCACACCCCCAAGGGCGCAGTTTGGTTAATTAACAACCACTGCCCAGCTCTGCCCCGATGCTGGAGCCCGCGGGAGCCTGAGAAATCCCTTCTGCAGGGAACCAAGATCCAGAGAGGAGTCCAGCCTCTCGGGGAGTCGCAGAGCCAGGATGAGAAGCCAGGGCCCGCCCACTGCCCCCCACCCTGCAGCGTTGGGGGGATTCCAGCTGCACCGCGGGACTGGCTGCAGCCACAGGCCAGCGCCCTCCGTCCAGCCAGGGCAATTCACTCACGTGCAGGCACCATCAGGTGGCACTGCCCCTGGAGGGCACCATGTGGGGCATCAATGGCCTCTCTGCGCCAGGCCAGGTGGAGCCCTGGCCTGCCACCCCTCACTGTGTGGTCCCAGCCTGTACGGTGGGCTGGACCAGAACACCTCTGACGTGGTTCTCTGCTTCTCCCGACTTCCTCCTACCCCGAGGCCCAAACGCAGCCTGGGCCGGAGCCCATCCCACCGCAGGAGAGAAGCCTCAGGCGGCACCGGCCCTTCTCCAGGGCTCCAAGGGGAGCGAGGGGAAGAAGCAAGGCTTATTTCACACCCCCTGCCTGGTGCCGGGCAAGCTCCTGGATCTTCAGGACCATCTTCAGTCCCCAGGCTCCAAAATTCAGTGATTACACAGGCGGCGGGGCAGTGGGGGGGGTGGGGACAGGCAGCAGCAGGTCCTCAGGGAGCCACAGCGCAGACAGGCCCTGCCCGAGTCCACCCCATGCCACGCTCTCCCTCCCGGGCCTGCAGGTACCTCACCTCTGCCCACAAGAAGTAGGACCCCAGCCTGCGGCCCTGTCGGGAAGGGTGCTCACGGGGCAGCCTCAGGAGGCTGTGCCCGTCCGGAGCGATGTCCCCCACAGCTCCAGGGTCCCTCAGGAAGCAAGAGCACCCGAGGGTGGCCTTCGCATGGCTGCCCCTGCTGCAACAGGCAACACTAAGCCTAGACGTGTCTGGATGTGAGCGCTGGGACCGCCTGAGCCTGGGCGAGCTCCTCTGGCAACCAAACCTCACTGGCATCACTCCATTTACCCGGCTTGAAAAGACACTCGCGCCCTGGGGAAAGACGTGCCGGGGGGCCGGCTGGGGACTCCCAGAGCGGTAGGGTCAGAGGGGCAGAGGAAGAGGGGCTTCGAACCACAGAGCTGTGCCCCGATGGGCAGACCCAGGCCCAGATGACGCTCAGTGGGTGCCCCCCACCGTGCCAGGCCCTGGAGGCAGACTCTGAGCACAAGGGTTCACCCTGGGAGCTCGCAGCAGCAAAAGGGAGGGGGCCAGAGTGAGGCACCCGCAGACAGGGCAGCACACGCCCTCCGAGGGCCAGGCTGCGCCAGGGCCGCCTCTGCCTGGGGGCCCGGCTTGGTCCAGCCACATTCCACCCATGAGCTCCCAACACCATGCCTGCACGCACTGTGGCCTAGGACACTTCAGTGGGAGGACAGACCGAGGATCGGGGGCCAGGAGGGAGGGCAGGAGGAAGGGGACTTCACACCCGGCCCCGCCTTGTGACTTGGGCCCCTGAGTTGCCACTCTCCCAGCTGTGAAAGAAGCACCTTTGCTGCAGAGCCAGTAAGATTCAATTAAACTCAATTCCGCAGGACACAGGACGTGGGGAGGCCTGACCCCCAGCGATGTGTACGTCCCCTCCTTCCCCTCCCCGGTCACGCACGTGATGACTTCGGTGCAGAGCTGCCCACTGGGCCTCTTGCTTCCTTCAATGCCATCCTCCCTCAGAAATGCCCAGCAGGCAGCCAGCCAAGGGTCAGCCCCACGGAGGTGCCTGTGCGTTTCACCACAGCCCACGTCTTTGGGGCAAGGCCACCCTCCCACAAAACAAAAACACTGTCTGGGGCAGAAGACAATGACGTGCCCCAGCAGGCTGGCCCGCTGCCTCCTGGGCTCGTGCAGCCCCCGGCAGGCAGCAGATGTTCGGAGGGACAGACGATCCAGCCAGCCGGGGCCGAGGTCCCTCCCCGGCCACAAGTCCTGCTCCCCATTTTGCCTCTGCTGCCCATGACCTTGCACCCCTCTGGCAAGCCTACTGCTCACTCAGGTCTCAAGGGCGGTGGCCACCCCCACCCAGTGCCACAACAGAGCTGGAGCTCCCTGCCTCTCAATCCTCAGAGGAGAGCTAACATGCCCCTGGGTGCCTGGCACCCAGTACAGAGACGGGGACTGTTACCACGTCGTACGGGAACTGAAACTGAGCCTCCAAGGGGGCAGCCTGACCACAGCCAGAGGGCACCAGAGCTGGGGTCTGAATCAGGGCTGCCTCACAGGGGCGGGGCGACGTCCAGCGCCCACCCCGGGTCAGCCTGGCCTCGCAAGCGGAAGAGAGATAAACTATCCGGGACAGCGCGCCGCCTGGCCCGAGTGACACGTGCTCCCCGAGGGCTGTGCTGGAGACCAGACATTGCGAAGGATCCACCCACTTCTCCTTCCCCTGCACACCTCACACTCACACACGTGAGCTCGCACGTGTGCACGTACGCACACACTCCCACGTACACACATTCACACGGGGATGCACCCACACACGTGCCCCGCCTCTCTCCAGGGTCTCGACACTGAGGAAAAAGTATTGAGCTGGGAAGCAGTCAAGGGGTCATTTATTTTAATTATTAAAACAGCGCCACTTACTCTCGAGCCATCTATAATGCCACTTAATTACCTAGTACATAAAACTGCCTTTGCATCTTAGCAGAGCAATAAATCAGCTCAGAGCCAGAGTTGTTTAAAGCATTCTAGCCGAAGATTCGGGGGGGGGGGCACGGTGAGAAATCACCCCTCGGCGCCCCAGGAAGTGATAACCCAGGTCTCTGCTCTGAAGCCGTGTCCACGGCAGGAACAAACGGGCCGGCTCCCGCCGGCAGGGTGTGGGCTGGGAGGCTGGCGTCCTCCCTCCCGCTCCTCTGTCCACTGCTCGGCTGGCCCCTGCCCTGCCATGCTCCATCCTTTGTGTGGTCCACAATGGCCCTGCCAGATGGCATGGCGTGGCCGGCGGCCCCTTCAAGCCAATCGCTCATCCTGTCGGGACCCAGCGGGGGCTGTGGGCAGGACACTCGGGAACTGGCCCAAGCCACGCCTCGCTCGCCCCTGCCCTGACCGCCTCCTGGTCCCTGGCCCTCAGGCACAGGCGGCCTAGGGCACAGCTGGACCATCAAGAGGACCTCAGGCAGGTGTATCGCCACCAGGGGAGTAGGCAGAACCACGGGGTGATTAAGTGGTCACTGTATCTGCAAGACACTGGGACGAAATGGGGAGGGCGACAGAGCAGGCAGGGAGACGCCAGGCACCACACTCCCCGAGTGCTGGCAGAAGGCGCAGTGCTTCCCAGCAGGCAGGCATAAATCATCCCCTCCCATGGGCTGCCCTGGCCTCCATGTGCCAGCAGCCCCAGCGTGCTTCTCCAAGGGAAAGGGGTCCTGTGCACGGCACACGAGGGAGCAGGTGGGCTCTGCAACTCCTGGGGACACGCCAGACTGGGCTAGCTGAGTCCCGCCTTCCCTCTGAGGATGGCTCCCACGGCGCACGGGGCATGGGGTGGGGGGATGGCAGGCACCAGTCCTAGGCAGTGGACCCCTGGGCTGTCTCCAATCTCAACCATCACAAGCACCGCTGCCATGAGGGCCTGGGCGTGCCCCATCTGCACGTGTGCTGTCCGCTGTAGGATAAATTCCCAGCAGTGGGATTGCTGGGCCAAAGGGGACATGCCTCTGCAATTTTCTAAGTCACCAAACTGCCCTCCATAGGGCCTGGCCCCATTCACACTCCCATTAGCGTGCATGACAGCCTCCGTCTCCCATTAGCACGTATGAGAAAAGTTTTCTGTCTCGTCCTTTGTTCTTTGAAGAGAAGGAGTTAGCCGGCTGGAGGCCTTTTAGGCTCCGCATGCCGCCTGCTCGCTGCTTTCTGGTCCTCTCACCCGGGGAAGTGCCTCCTCTGGCCGGTGTTGGCCCCCCCGCACCCCCGCACCCCTGGCTGGCATGGCTGGAAAAGGGGAGCAGGACCCGGCTCACCCCGGGACACACCCCCCTGCAGCTAGGCAGATGTGTGTATCCCAGCGTCGAGTTCAGCAGGCACAAGTCACCCCTTTTCTGAGGCCCCCCTCCTCCACAAAGCCTTCTAGAATTGCCCCGCTGGGGACGCGTGCTCTCCAGCTACCTGCACCAGAGCTTCAAGCTCTCTTTGATTCTCGTCTCATTGTGTCACCTTTTCCCCGAATCAGCCTCCACCATCTGACTGTGAGCTCCCTGAGGGCAGGGACTCGGCCAACCTGTGTGTGAGTCTCTCAGGTCATGTGTGTGCGTCTCTCAGGTCATGTGTGTGCGTCTCTCAGGTCATGTGTGTGCGTCTCCCTGGATGGTGCCTGGCATGGATCCTGACGGCGGGAAGTGGCCGGTTAAAGCCGTCAGGGAGCTGAGGCGGGGGGAGCTGGCTGGTGGCTCATCCGGGCTCATCTCCCGATACCAGGAACAATGTCTAGCCTGTCAAGCCCCCTCGGGGACGCTCCAAATTA
This sequence comes from Grampus griseus, assembly GCF_964374135.1. Lineage (NCBI taxonomy): Eukaryota > Metazoa > Chordata > Mammalia > Artiodactyla > Delphinidae > Grampus > Grampus griseus. The sequence continues at coordinate 5,534,606 of NC_139018.1, read as the reverse complement.
AACTGTCTTTACAGAAAGATGGGCATGTGGCCAATCTGAGACCTTCGGGACAGACTGCATGGGTTTACAGGGCGACTGGATGGAGGGTGGGGAGTAGGTGGGGGCAGATGCAGGAGAAAACGGTCTGTGAGGAAAGTGTGCTTGTCCCCGGAATGCTCTGGAACTGCCAGGAATACGGGCGGGAGCAGCGGCCACCGGGGACAACCAGCCCCAAAGTAGAAGGGAAACGGCCCCTCCCCAGGTGGCCTCGGGCCTCTGAGCACGCAGCCAAGCGGCCGCTCCGGAGCTTAGTCACGGGCCACTGATCGCACTGTCCCCCAGCTGGGTTCACCAATGACAGTCAGCTCAGGCTAAAGCACAGCCGCTTGGGGACCCTGGTCCCCAAGCACTGCGTTAACTCCCGCCACCCCTCCCCTCCTCCCAGCCAGTCCGTAGTCCTCTCACAGCTACCGGGCTGAGGGGCTGTGTAGTCACAGGACCTGACAGGTCAGATACGACGTCACCAAGGGAGAGCTGACCCGTGACACTCAGCTGATGGGGGCCTCCCTGCATCCCACCCCCAACATATGGGGGTGGGCAGGGATAAGGGGGGCTGCAGAGGGGGACGGGGATCCGAAGACAGAGGCGCACCACTCCCCACCCTGGGCCTCACTCGGGGATGCGGCCCCTGTAGCTCCCGCCCTTGGCGCTCACCATCTCAGGGCAGGCGGCAGACGTGCCCACGGATTACACGAAGCTGGGATGTCCATCCTGCGGAGGCCTATTTACAGACACAAAACTCGTTTGCCCTATCACTGCGTTTGAGCCCCCCAACAGCCTCATGGACCAGCTAACATTAAGTTCTCCCATCTCACCAACAAAGAACCTGAGGCTCAGAGTCCACCACTGACCAAGTGCACTCCACAAATGAGGGCGCAGGATGTGTGCCCAGATCGTCTGCCTGCAGGCCCAGACACAGCTCCATGCCCCACCGAGAGCATCTCACATGGTACAGACACCTGCCTGCCAGCCGAGGCAAACAAGACTGCAGAAGGGGGAGGGGGCCACACAACAAGCCTGCACAACCCAGCAGAGCACGGCCTGAGCACACCGCTCCGTCCCACTGAAAGCCCGGGAGTTAAAGCCCAGGGGCGGTCACAAGAAAACGCCAGCCCCAGAGGCCAGCTACCGGGCCAAGGTCCCTGAACGTGGAGACAGAGGGGCCTGGAGGGGAGAAGGAAATAGAAGGAGGTAGGGTGGCTGAGTCCCACTACAGGGCTGGGCTGGGACTCCCTCGGCGTTCCCCAGACCTGCGGGGGAGCGGGCAGTGGATGGTTTGGAAAAGTCAGCCGGGAAGGGCCACGCCAGGCGCCACGGGCCTCCGGGAGCCCCGGGAAGAGACATGAACAGCAATGAGTCCCTCCCACACCTGCCAACAGTGCAATGCCTCTGCTCCTGTCCAGGACACTTGCACGTGCTGTCCCCTTCCTTGCAGTGGTTCCCTCCTCCACTGCGACCACAGACTGGGACTCAGGCTCTCAGAGGATCTCCCAGGACGTGGAGCATGCAGGTAGGGGGAGGAGAGCTGACCCCCGGCGGGGGGCGCCGGGCCGGGCACCCCTCTGACACACAACGCCCTGCACTGTGCTGAGAGGGAGGGACTTCAGTCCCCCTCGTACAAGACGGGCCACCTAGGACCCTCTACCAGAGATGATCCAAAACCTGAGTGGCACTAACCTGGGGAAGCACAAGGAGGCCTAAAAACCAGACAGGTAACGAGCTCCACTGCACTGACCCAGGGGTAGAGCGTCCCCATGATTTATGTAGCCCTGGGAGAGAGAGCGGTATGTGCCCAGGCTGGGTGCGGGCAGGCTGCCACCTCCTCCTGCCGTGTGATGGACGTGGGAGCCCAGCAGGACGCCAGCGGCACCCCCATGCCCCGCCCCACTCGCCAGCCCCTGCTGCTTCATAACCATCGTCTGCTCTTCTATTAACAGAACTGGACCCGAGCAGAACAGCCACAAACACAAACAGGCCTCCAGCAGAGCAGGGGGACCCCAAAGAAGAGGCATCATGATGCAGGAGGGGCACGCTGGCGGCCCCCCACCCCAAGGCAGGGGAAGGCAGCTGTGGGCCGCAACGGGGCAACTTTATAGAGGGTCCCGGGAGATCGGAAGGGGCGCGGCAAGGGACCCCGCATCCTCTCGGCTTAAACTGGGTGCTACTGCAAAAGGAAGCTGGTCTTTCCTGAGCACCGACTGCGGGGAAGGCTCACTCACAGCCATCACGGCCACTGCCAAAGTCTGCTCAGCACTTGCTACGTGCCAGGCGCTCTGCCAAACACATCACACGAATTACTCAGGCCTACGAGGGATGCGCCGTCATTGCCCTATTTTCCAGACGGGGAAACTGAGGCTCCAGGGGGGTGGTGTCAATGGCCCACATCACCCAGAATGGTAGCTGGTGGATCTAAGACCTTGAGTCCAGGGCTGACCCTCTCAGAGCTGGGCTCTTCATCCCTAACCTACGGTCTCCTGCCTCCCCGCCCCCACCCGCCGCCAGCCATCCAGGGAGGGGAGGCGTCCTGTTCACCCCCTCCTGGAGAGTGAGCAAGGTGCCCAGGCCCTACAGCTCCCCGCCTGACCCTGTGAACCCTGCACCCGTTTACAGCAGGAGAGATTCTCAGTATCAGGGTCTGGGCAGGCGCCCGCCTCCTGTCAGGTGTCTGCTGCCCTGAAAAGGCCTCAAGCACGTCCGCCACCCGCCCCACGTGTCCCTCCCGGCTGGGCACCTGCCTTCTGCAAGTGGCAGTGGGCTCTCGGCCGCTTCACTATCCCTCACCCTCCGCTGAAAGGAAGGGGTTCGGTGGCTCTGATCCCCAAAGCGGCAGCGGCTGAGGAGGCTGGAACTTCTGCGCAACCCGCCACGGTCAGGGTGCTGCTGTGATGCCACGCCTGCCGCACCCAGACGCCACGAGGCAGGGCGAGGCCCGCAGATCCCAAACCCCCTGGCCTCCCCAAGTCACGCAGAGAGCTTCCCCAAGTCACGCGGAGAGCTGCCCCAAGTCCCCGAGCTGCCAGCTCGGCCCGTGTCTGGGCCTCCACTGGGGCCCCTCATCTGAGGAACAGGCAAGGCAGGCCCCCATCCCCGGTCTGGCTGACACGAGGATGAAATGGCAGAAGCAGTCCCAGGAGCCCCTGGAAAAGCCGCCCTGACCCAGGCACCAGGACGTGGCGTGTTGACCGATGAGACAGGACAGCACACTTTTTGTAAAGAGTTCCATGAGAGCCTTGTTCTCACGGCAGAAGGGACCCCCGGCCCGGGACACCCTCAGGGGCCAGTGTCTGTGACCTTTCCCTGCTACCCATGAATTTGCTCCCTGACTCTGGCCTCACTGACCCAGGGCTAGCCCTCAAGGGGCCACTGGCCCAGACTGGCCGGAGTCAGGACACTGGGCCAGCCCCTGTGCCCTCCAGCCTCTGCCTAGGGAAGGCCAGGGTCCCAGAGTTCCAGCATCTATAGTCCTGCCTCTGCCACTTTGGTGCCCATTTTCTGCTGGGAGTGGAGGGCCAGCCTTGTGTACTTGGGGGCATCCACAGCTGTTCAACAGAGTGGCAGTGGGAAAGGCCTCTTTGCTGTGTAACCCAGGCCTCCAGACCCAAGGTGGGGGGCTGCTAGCCAGGTGTGTGCATTTCCGAGGGCCTGGGAAGGAGGACGATCCCAGGGCCCCTGGGCCCCCTCCAACCTCCTCCAACCTCCTCTGCCCCTCCTCGCCCTGGAACCTCTGTCCCAGGCATCTCGAGGCACATCCCACCTCCCTAGCTGCCTTGCAGGGTGCGGGCGAGCCCCAGGGGCCTCCTCTGTGGACCCCTGGACACACGCCAACGCTCAGAAGACAGCGCCCTCCTGACGGGCTGGCAGGTGAGCAGACGTGAGGACACCGCTGAAGGAGAGAAGTCGCCGCCGGACCCTGTGCCCACACGGAGGGGGACGCAGACCAGCTGACGAGGGTGCAGCGTCCTCAGGGAGGAGGAAGCTGGGCCTTTCTGGGGCTGCGGGACAGGGCCGGGCCACACATCCCACAACTGTAAGGATTACTGCGAGCTGTGTGATTACTAGTGGTTTGGCCAAAAGCCAGACACAGGCTCAGAGAAAAGGGCAGATAAAACATGACTTCAGTCAGGCTGTCAACAAAGGAGAGGATTACCTTGTCAGAGACAGAACTGGAAACGACGTGAGGGTGGGAGCACTCCCATCCGGCTTCTCCAGCGTCCCCACCCCTGCTCCACCTTGAACGTGGTCCTGAAAGGCAGGCGGGGCACTCTCTCCTGGGGAGGCCGGTGCCTGGTACAGCAGCAGGAACATGGGCCCCAGAAACAGCCCCCTCGGTGGGCTGACCGAGGGTCCCGGGGATCGCGAGGGGGTGGCTGCTACAGGGAGAAAGGGGGCAGAGAGGGATGGTCAGATCCCAAACCTCGGCCCGACAGCCCAGCCCCTGCCCCCAAACCCAGCCACGCAACAGCCAACTTTGACAAAAGACCCATGTGACCTCATGCCTTATCCACAAAGGAAGATCCAAATTCTAACTCCCGGCTTCCCTGGTGGCGCAGTGGTTGAGAGTCCGCCTGCCGATGCAGGGGACGGGGGTTCGTGCCCCGGTCCGGGAGGATCCCACATGCCGCGAAGCGGCTGGGCCCGTGAGCCATGGCCGCTGAGCCTGCGCGTCCGGAGCCTGTGCTCCGCAACGGGAGAGGCCACGACAGTGAGAGGCCCGCATACCGCAAAAAAAATAAAATAAAATAACAAATTCTAACTCCCAAGTGTGGTCCCACGGCAAGGAAGCTATAAGCCCAGGAACCAGGAAGCTGGAAACCACACGACACAGGGCTCCGGTTTCTGAAGCACTGATGCCCCCAGCCAACAGGCCACTGGCCAGCGGGGTGTTTGCTCAGCTGCACCAGGCGGGATTCCGAAGCAGTGCGTGTGGCTGGGGGCAGCACACCACCACTGCCCGGGGCTCTTGGCAGTTACGGGGGGGCCCCTGGTGCCAAGGCAAAACCCGCAGCCACAAAAGTCAACGTCTCCTATCCAGAGAGGCCCTAAGAAGACAAGAGACAGGGACCCAGCTGCCTGAGGCTACAAAGCCAGGACACTCCAGAACCAACACGTGAAAACCAAAAGCATCCGACCTCACACCGGGATCCCACGCCACCCCAGGCGTCCTCGTTAGAGCCTGAGACCTTCATTCCGATCTCACACCTCTGAGGTACCACACAGGAGTGCTGAGCGTGGTGTCTGCACGCAAAGGTGCGGACCATCACTATTAAAGTTACCGTCCCAGACGCGGGCTCATTTAGGACATTTGCTGCCGCTGAGCTGGTTGGAAAGATCCTGAGCTAAGGGCCAGCCTCCACCGGGCAGCTTACAATGAGAGCAGGACGGGACCTGTGCAAGTGAGAATGGCTCCAAAGAAGGAACCCTTGATGTGGGGCTGGAAATATGCTTTCCCAAAACCAAATCACCCTCCGCAGGGAGTGACATCCACGTGCGGACATCACGGCCTCGCTCCTTTACACACCTGAGCACCTCACACACCTCATCCCAGCCAGTGTTCACCACACCCTGCAGTAAGGAAGGTTCTAACAGTCCCCCACTAGACCCATGAGGAAAGAGGCACAGAGAGGTTAACCGGCCAGCCCAAAGCCACACAGCAGCCAACACTGGGGTTTTCTGTGAACCCTCAAAGGGCCCTGGACAGAGAGCTTCCTCCCACCGGCCTCAGGATGGTCAGGAATGCGGGGGTGGCCTGCGTGCCTGGCCCCTTACTGTACACAGACCCTGTGATGTGGGTCCCTTATCAACCCCACTCTATAGAACCACAACAGGGACCAGAAGTGGCCCAGGCAGAGGCTTCTAAGGTGGTGACAGGCCAGCAGGGGGTGGTCAGAGGGGAGCATGGGGCCACAACCTGACAGGCCAGACAGGAGAGATGAAAACGCGTCCCTGGACCTCAGATATGCCCTGCGGGCCCCTGGGAACGAGGGGTCCTCCTGGAGCCAAGTGCACCTTATCCAGGTGTTGACCTCCTTGGCCACTGACCTCAGAAAACACAAACCTTATGGGTATATGTGGCTTCGGAGAGAAGCAGACTCAGGCCCTGATACAAATTGAAGGGCAAAAGCAAACATGGAGACGGTGGCACATGCTGGGGCTGGCGCTGGGGCTGGCAGCAGTCTGGGGGGGTCCCAGGTGACGGAAAGAGGACGCCTTCCCTGCCACCTCCCCAGCTCCAAGCGGCAAGGTCAGCCCTTAGGGTCCCCACCACCACCCACTCACTGTCCCCCCAGCCCCGCCATCCCCACCTTTGCCAGGGGCTCACTCTCTCCAACGAACCACCCCAGCGAGAGAGCAACGCACAGGAAGGAGGACTGAGTCAAAGGAAGCCCAGCATGGGGCCACCAGGCCTTCTCACCTCGCCAAGGTCTGCCAGCCGGGGCTACCACAGCAGCGAGAATAACAGCCAACAATTTAATTAAAAACACCCAGCTCTGACTGCTATGATGACCAAGTGCCCGTTGTACATGCGTGGCGCTGAGCTGCTCCCCAGCCCCATGTGACAGGTGAGCAGCAGTTCAGAGAAGCGAAGGCCGGGCCCAAGGCCAAGGTAACAGGGTGTCCCTGGGCAGGACGCTAGGGATGCGGGCCGGCCGGGTACTCCACCACCAGGAAGGTCAAACTCGGTCCATGGATGCTAGAGCGCTTCGTACCACCTCGGACTCCTTTCTTCCCCTCTGTATGCAGCAAGATTTAGGATGCCAGGAACTCCTTGGAGAAAAAGGTGGGTGGGAACCTGAATCACAGGCACAGGGTAATTTGTGGCCTGTCCGGGGGCTGACGGATGTACATATTTTGGGCAGGCAGATGCCAGGTTCCAGGACCCTGGTTTCATGAGCCAGGCTCCGCCAGGCTGATTAGAACAACAAATCCCTCTCGCCCCTTCCCTCCTGCCTCCTGACCCATGGGAAGCAGGGACCATCACACCTGCCCGGCCTCTTCGCCCTTTATCTTGGCCCTGAGCCACAGGGAGAGAGGCTGAAGGGACGGGGTGAGGGGTTTGGGAAAAGGAGCTAGAAACTGCTCGGTGTGGGCCTCCTACCCCCAGCGGGGCGTCTTCATGAGGCCCAGAGGCTCCCCACACGCAGGCCTATAACCCGAACCCTACTCCAGGCTCTGGAAGCCTCTGGAAGTCAGGGGCGGGGTGAGATTCTCTACACGCTCTCCCAAGTCCATGGGCTCACCTTCACAGGGCGGTAGGTCCTGGAGGAACCAAGAGGGTGGGCTTCCTGTGACCCTGGCTCCACACAGCCAGCCTTGGTGGGGAGGGGGTGGGGAGCAATGTTTGTGAACAGCCAAGCTGCAGCCACCCTGGGAAGTCCTCCATCCACGGGGGACAGCCACGCCCCCTTCAAAAATGAATTGGTTTTTTGGGTTTTTTTTTAAGAATATGTACAATGGGCTTCCCTGGTGGCACAGTGGTTGAGAGTCCTCCTGCCGATGCAGGGGACGCGGGTTCGTGCCCCAGTCCGGGAAGATCCCACGTGCCGCTGAGCGGCTGGGCCCGTGGGCCATGGCCACTGGGCCTGCGCGTCCGGAGCCTGTGCTCCACAGCGGGAGGGGCCACGGCGGTGGGAGGCCTGCGTACCACGAAAAAAAAAAGAATATGTGCCATGTGGGCTTCCCTGGTGGCGCAGTGGTTAAGAATCTGCCTGCCAATGCAGGGGACACAGTTTCGAGCCCTGGTCTGGGAAGATCCCACATGCTGTGGAGCAACTGGGCCCGTGCACCACAACTACTGAGCCTGCGTTCTAGAGCCTGTGAGCCACAACTACTGAGCCCACGTGCCACAACTACTGAAGCCCGCGCGCCTAGAGCCCGAGCTCTTCAACAAGAGAAGCCACTGCAATGAGAAGCCCACGCACCGCAACAAGGAGTGGCCCCCGCTCGCCGCAACCAGGGAAAGCCCGCACACAGCAAGCAAGACCCAACGCAGCCAAAGATAAATAAATAAAATTTAAAAAATTTAAAAAAAGAATATGTGCCAGGTGTTAGATTTACTTCTCTTTATTATTTAATTTATTTTTATTTATTTATTTATTTTTATAAATTTATTTTATTTATTTTTGGCTGCTTTGGGTCTTCGTTTCTGCGCGCGGGCTTTCTCTAGTTATGGCGAGCAGGGGCTACTCTTCATTGCGGTGCGCGGGCTTCTCATTGCGGTGGCTTCTCTTGTTGCAGAGCACAGGCTCTAGGTACGCATGGGTTTCAGTAGTTGTGGCACACGGGTTCAGTAGTTGTGGCTCGCAGGCTCTAGAGCACAGGCTCAGTAGTTGTGGCGCACGGGCTTAGTTGCTCCGCGGCATGTGGGATCTTCCCGGACCAGGGCTCGAACCCGAGTCCCCTGCATCGGCAGGTTCTAAACCAGATTCTAAATCACTGCGCCACCAGGGAAGTCCCCCAAAATGAATTGTTTTTACAAAATAAATTACTTTTCTCTAAGAAATAATACATAAGTTCCAACGCCAGCATGTTGGGGTGTCACCTCCTCCCCCTAGGCTGAAAGCTGTGTACAGGGCCTTTGTCACCAGGACACCGCAGGGGTCCTCCAATGCAGGCACCCACACCTCACTCCGAGGCCATCCTCCACCGGGAAACCAGAACACCTCGAGAAGTGTAAGTGAGATGAGATGGTGTCATCTCTGCCCAACTTAGATAAAATCCCAACTCCAACAGTTCCGCCCACTCTGCCCCCTCGGTTACCAGCCTCCAGCCACAGTGGCCTCCGTGCTGTCCTGAAAAGCACCGGGCTCATCCCCACCCACCTCCGCATCCTCCCTGGGCTGCAAGACCTCCAGGGACAGCTGCTGCTCATGCAGCCCCAGTCCAGGCGGCCCTCCTCCCAGACGCAACCCCTGCCCCCATCTCTGGTCCATTCCCAGCACTCACCAGTACACAAAACCCTCTTGTCCATTGATCTGTCGGCTAGTTTGTCTCCCCAGTGAGACCTCTGACTATTTTTCTCCTGGGAATATCCCAAGAGCGTGGAAACGGGGCCCCGACATGAAACGGGTGCTCGATAAACAGCTGACAGCACACGCCCCGGGCACCGCAGAGGGTGAAGGGCACGGGACCACTCTGACCAGGCTCCTGGACCTCTGAGCTCCACCTTCCCTGTGCATAAGATGGGATGGTGAAAACCTCAGAGCGCCACGGTGACCACGGGAGACGACACCACGTGCCCGGTGCCAAAGGGGACAAGTAAGGCTGCCACCGTTTCTGGGGGCACTCAGAAACCAGGCAGAGATGGCCACCGTGCACACACCACTTAACATCTCCTGGAGCCCCCAGCATCCCTGCCGGCCCCGCTGCTGTCACTGCTCACCACACCCGCAGCTGGGCGGACCACACAGAGTGAACGCCAGCCCCCTGGGTGCTCCCGGCAGAGGAAGGAGCCCTGGGTGGCCAAGATTCTAATGGGAGCCCCCGGGGAGCTGGCTCTGCCTGGCGCGGGGGTTGTTATGGTCTGAATGTCTGTGCGCCTCCAGAATTCATACTGAAACCCTAACCCCCAAAGGTGATGCTGCTGGAGGCGGGGCCTTTGGGCGGAGCTTAAGCCATGAAGGCGGCGCCCCATGAATGGGATGAGTGCCTTACCATGGGCTCCAGTCCAGAGAGCTCCCTTGCCCCTGCCACCCTGTGAGGGCACAGCGAGAAGGTGCCAGCTGTGAACCAGGAACCCGACCACGCTGGCGCCTTGATCTTGGACGACCAACCTCCAGAAGTGTAAGCAATAACTTCTGTTTCCATAACCCCCCCCCCAGGCAGTGGTATTCTGTTACACCAGCCTGCACCAACGAGGAATGGGTGCTGCCCCCCTCCGCAGCCTGCACTGCCTGACTGCTCAGGGGAGGTTTAACATCACCGAAGGCCATTTGGTCTCACTTAGAAGCACAGGACCCTCTGCTGTCACCAAACTGCAGGCACTGGCTGAGGCCACAGGCTTCAGTCGTCACCACCCTCCCCCACTCTGGGCCTTGATGTCCCCTTAGAGGAGCGGGCTGAACAGGGCCTTGCTTGGTCAGTGATGAGGTCCCCGCAGCCCAGCTGCTCTGGCTCGAAGAGCAGTGCGTACCCAGGAGGCTGTACTCCCGCCCGGGTCGGGGCCCTGGGCAGCAGCATTCGGCCCTGGCTCCAACCTCCTGTCTCCAAAGAGCCCCAGGCAGCACCATGCCCCCATTCCACACGGTCCCCGTCCTCCACAATCGCTGGCAGGTGTGTGCTGCCGGGGTTGGTGGGGGAGGAGGGGTGTCAGCCTTCCAGAACGACTTGGTTTTTACAACCGCCGTCGCCAAATGCACCCCTCACCACGACCCCACCTAGACTAGCTCAATGCCCTCTGCACCTTCCCCATGGAAGGGTGGCGGGGCAGGCGAAGACAGACGAGCCTGAGTCAGGCCCAGGCAGCTGCTGGGTGACCCTGAGCAAGTCCCTCCACATCTCTGAGCCTCAGATTCCTGGGCGTGTTAACACTTGCCCCCTGACCTGCAGAAAGCCTGTGGTCCCCACAGCCCATACACAAATGAGGGGCAGTCCAGGGCGCCTCCAGATCCTGCCTTGCTGGAATCCTGCTGCTCGTTATCCTGGGATGTGAAGGACAGACGGGGACGGCTGAATGCAGGAGCTGCCATCTGGAACCCGGGATCTCGGCCGGACATCTTTGCTCATGGAGGGCACGTTCACCTGCCAGCTTTGTGCAGGGGTTAAATTCTGCAACACCTGCTCTTTCCTCTCTGGCCTCCCACCACCTCGCAGCAGAGGACCGGGGGTGGGGGTGAGGGGGGTGGGAGGGGGGGCAGGCAGCTCAATGAAGAACTGAAAATTGCTCTGGGGGTTTTCTGTGTGTTCACAGAAGCTGTTAGATCTCAGCATAAATCTTTCCTGGATCAGGGAGGCAGAGATGCTGGCTGAGCAGTATCCCAACCGCAGCTGGCTCTCCCCGCAACCAGGGCCTGGCACACGCATAGCATACTCCCCCCCCCCCAGGCTGAGGCACAGAGAACCCAACAAGTTCAATCCAGATCCGGGGGAGCGCGGGTGGGGGAGGGGATAAAGATGAAGGGGACCTGGGAGGCAGGAGGGCCTGGAATTTAGGGAATGTAGGGAGATAAGGGTAGAAAAGAAGAGAGGCAATCAGGGCTAAAGGCACATCTGCTGGGGTTCCGAGCACTGACCAGGGGCTTCGTCGACGTGAACCGATTCTGGGACTTCCCTGGCGGTCCAGTGGTTAACACTCGGCACTTGCTGCCAGCGCAGGGGGTGTGAGTTTGATCCCTGGGAGCTAAGATCCCGCGTGCCACGCAGCGCAGCCAAAAAACAAAAAGTGAAATGATTGTGTTGGCCCTCACACTTGCCCTGAGCGGTACACCAGCGGGCAGGCTGGGGTGTGCCTGCGGCCCCGCCACTCACAGCTCCGTGACCTGGGCACCTTCCTAAACATGTTCCCACAAGTGCAAAGAGGGACCAAAGAAGGACCCGCCACAGGGCATTCTGGAGGTTGACGAGGCCATGGGTCAGGTCCTCACCCAGGGATGGGCTGTGGAAGCTGCTCAGTGGGACGCCGGCCACCCCGCGGGGCATCCCACTTTGATGCCCGGAGTCCCCGAGAAGCGAGTGACTGCCAAGGTCACCAAGCAAATGGCTTCGACCAGCGACAGGGAGGAAAGGCTTCCTGGAGGTGGGGACTGCAGCCAGAGGGCAGCCTTTAGGATCTCATCCGGAATGGGGCTCAGTCCCGGCCTCTGCGGGGACTCTGCGGGGACGGCCTGTGCTTCCTCCTTCCTGTTTAACTAGCACCACCCCCAGGATCCGGCCGAGTTCCCTGACACGGGAGCCACGGGGTGGGGCCCGCTTCCTAACCCTGGGCCAGCGCGGGGGATTAGGACGCTCAGCAGGCATTAATGTGACCGAACCAGGGGACTGGCAAGGACCTCGGGAGACGCAGAGGCCCCGCGGCTTCACACCCACGGTGCTGGGCCCCCTCTGCCATCTGGGCCCATGGCACACCGCTCACCCTGCAGGGCGCGGAGGACACCAGCACCCAGTAATCGCTCCGTGAGCCTGGTGCCCTTCTGTCAGTAATGGGCCTTGCAGGGCTGCCATGAGGACCCAGCAAGAAACGGAGGAAGCTCTCTGGAGCACAGAGCTGCACAGAAGCCCGCGCCGACCGCACCGGAGGAAATCATTCACAAACGTTTCCACAAAGCGGCAGACCTCCACACACTCACGTGCTTCAGACCATCTCCGAGCCGTGCTCCGTGCAGGGAACACTCGTGCCCCAGGCCCTACAGCAGAGGTTAACCTACTCCAGGCTTCGCAGCCCTGCCCTGAGTCACAGCGACAGTCACAGGCCATCAGAGAGAAAACAAAACCAACGGGAAGGCAGCTTCCCAGCCCGGGACACCCAGGACAGAAGGTCGGCATGCTCCCCACAGGCTGACCCCTCACAGATGGCCTGTGTTTCACGGCTGCTGGCCGGAGGGATGGGGTGGAAGTCAGGAATCCGAATCACCTCCCAGGCCAAATCAGATACCTGGGGGCCGGCGATCCCCTCCATTCCCATCCAGAACTCAAGTCGCGACAGGAAACACTAGGGAAACCCAGGGTGTGCGTCCTCCGCCCACCCCACAAATCTCCCCTGTCCAGGCAGTTCTAATGGGCATGGCTAGACTGACAGTCACATCTCCCCCCATCCCCAAAGAGAAACCACAATCCCACAAAGGGGGCCAAGGGCACATCCAAGGGGGTGACAGATCACCAAATCAAGCGGTGACATGTGGCGGGGATTTCTAGATGCCTTCGTAAAGTGTGGCTGCTAACCTTCCCCACTGACCACATCTAAAACCCAGGGCCAGAGGCCTCGAGACAGCGAGCGTGATCCTCAGGGTCCCTGCAAATGGGGTGAGCCGGCCACAGTGCACGGCGTCCATCCGGTTCCGACACACGGGACCAGGCTGGCCTGGGAGAAGGGGCTCCCGGGAGGCTCACCCCCACCTCTGCCTGGTCACACACCGTCCCCAGGACAGAATGGCGCCGTCCACTCACATGCCACGAACCTCACCTGTGGCACCTACCTCTCTGGCATGGCAGCCTCACCTCCGAGAACCTGTGAGATCCAGGGAGTAATCAGCAAGGAGCCGAGGCCCACATCCACGCAGGGATGCCGGGAGCATGCAGGGTGCACACGGTTACAAAGCTCGCCCGCAGCTCCCCCAGGGCCCATGCTCACCCCGAGCCCTTTCCCACCAGACCTGCCGAGAACAGCCTTCCTGATGAGGGACGCTTGGATAGCAGCAAACATTTGCAAGGCCTCTTTCAGGCTTACAGCCCTCTTACCCCACAACACCCTGGGGACTCGGGGGGCAGGGAGAGAGGGACAGACTCTCAGTCACTCGGCAGGAAATCAGGGCTCAGAGGGGGTAAGAACACGTGCCCAAGGTAACACAGCAAGTCAGCAACTCTTTCCACACCACCCTGCCCACCCCACCACCCTGGATGCCCCTGTCAGAGCCCCTGCCCACACCCATGGATGAGCTGTCCCACCGGGCCCAGGCTGCCTGGGCTCACAGGGGGGCCACCATAGGCCCCAGGGGCCCCCACTCCTGATGAGCTCTGCGGCCGGCCGGAGGCCTCAGCGTCACAGCAGACACCGGCAGGGGATGCGGCTGCACCTGCGCCCCGCTGGACCGGTTCCAACCCCAGAAACAATACTCCTGGCCTGTCTCCTCTCTGGTTTCCAGTCTGCATCTTGCTCGTCTCTCGCGCTCAGGGTGCTTAATAAACATATATTGGATGAACAAAGGCATCTCTACCACTGAGAGCCTGCTCTGTGCTGGGTGTGGGCCCCCGACCTGCACGGAGCCACCTGAGTGTCCCTGAGTCCACTTAAAGCCACGGAGACTAAGTCCAGGTGAGGTGGGCAACTTGCCCAGCGAGTGGGCGGCAAGTCACACTGGACCCCCCCCCCGCCCGGCACGCCCCCAGGGCGGTTCCTCCTCCACTGGCCTGCAGGTTCCAGGGTGTGCCACCGGCACGCCATGGGGACACCACGGCGAGGACGCTGCCTATGGTGGGCGCCCAGCCCCTCCACTTCTCCGTCCCATTGGTCCAGCGTCTCCCGGGCACCATCTCAGGGGCACCTCAGGGCTCAGGGCCACCTGGGTCTGCCAGGTGTCTGCTGCATGAGCAGGCAGCTCCCTCTGAGCTCTGGGCCTCGGTTTCCTCACCTGCACTGAGGCTTCAGATGCAGCGAAGAGGAAGGGCCGGTGTTCCCACGGGGGCACAGCTCAGCAAACGCCCACCCTCCCACGCATTCAACAGGACGTGCAGATGGAGGGAGGGTGCCGTGAGTGTGTAAACACCAACACGGATACAGACAGCACCCACTTGTCACCTAGAACCTTCCGTGGGTGCAGTCATACCACCCGGCAGATCATTGAATCCTCACCCCAGGAAAAAGCTTGCAGAAGTCAGCTCTATTCTGGGGAGGGGCTGGAGGGGGTGGGCAGCATGGGTGCTAAAAGCAATGAAATTGCCCTTTCTCCCAATTACACGTGATAAACTCAGCACCACACCGAAGGCCCAGCAGTTGTGAGCATTTAAATAAAGGTGACTTGAAAGCAAGAAATAGAAGCCGTGGGGAGGGGTGCTTTCAGGCTCTTGAACGTGACCGAGGGGAGCGGGGACAGGCTGTGTGGGCAGGCTGGAGGCTCACACGTTCACACACACTCATACAGACACACTCACACTCAGGTAGACACAAACATGTAGACAGACACACACACACATTCTCACTCACACTCAGACAGACACTCACATAGACGCACTCTCTCACATGCACACACACTCACACCCCTTCCATCCCGGCCGCCCCACGTCTTCCCCAAGCCAATCCCCTCGGCTCCCCTTCAAATCCAGGGCCCCTCTCCTGGCTCCTGCCCGACGCCAGGCACTGGGCCCAGGGCAGCCCAGGGGGGCCCTGTTCCCAGGAGCCTGGTCAAGGGGACGCTGAGAGAGGCCATGCTTCCTCGGCTTCCTGGGTCATCGCTGCAGCTGAGTTAATCCAAGAAGCTGGTGGCTGACTCCACAGTCAGGAGACTCGGGGCTCAGGGGCAGGCAGGGGGGACCCCGAACCCCAGCCTCCTGCCAGCTCGCCCCACAGGACCCCCTCAGGACCCCCAGGCACCCATGATGGGCCCGGGCGCTCCAGATGCCCCTGGCAGCCGGGGGGCCAGTGACTGACTCAGCCCACCCTCCTCCGAGCCTTGCCGAAACCCAGCCCCAAAGAGTCCAGGCAAGAAACACAGATGGACGGGGCAGAGCCCAGAAGGCAAGGAGCAGGTTCAGGATCGCTGAGGGCAGGCGGGGTGCCCTCGTGACCCAGGAGGGCATGGGACGGGGGTGGGGGGGCTGCCTGGTGACTCTCAGGGCCCTGCCCACCCCCACCTGCTGAGAGGCCGCGAGGGCAGGGCCGCTGGGGGAGGGGCTCCCACACCACCTCCTGCCCACCGCCACCTCTCCTGACCCTCACTTGTCCTCATCTTACCAACAGGACACCAAGGCACAGAGGGTGTCAGGCTGTCCGCCCGCAGGTGGCCTGAGACACCCCTGACCACCCCCATCTGGCTGAGTCAATAGCTCTGGGCGTCGGCCTGGGGTTGGGACATGGAGTGACCCCAGCAGCGGCCACTGTGGCAAACCACACACACCCCGGAGCGAGTCACCAGGGCGAGGCTGGCCGCTTCATCCAAGCCTCACAATCCTGGGCCGCTGCTGGAGAGCAGACGCCTTCCAGGAACTCGGTCACCGAGGTGGATGGAGCCACTGGGACAGGAAGCAGGCGGCCTGGCCACCGGGGCCCCTGAGGAAGCAGGGGACGGGCAGCTCGGCGTGGCACGCGGCGTCGGGCAGGGGAGGCACCAGGCGCCCACAGGGCGCTCCCCACGCGGGCAGTGGGTCCCAGACCAACGACGGTTCAGACGTGGGGCCGTCCTGGGAATTCACAGCAGAGGCTGATGCGGAAACAGCCGCATGCAGCCCCGGCAGAGTGAGACATGACTCAGAGAGACCCATGCTAAGCACTGGGGGGAAAGGGTGGCTGGAACTGTGAAAAGGGGGTGGCATTTCAGCCACAGCTTGCACACCAGCAGGATTTTCCAAATGGAAATGGAGGGGAGGGGAGGGGAGGGGAAGGGGGTTGGAGGTGGAAGAGCCAGTCCGGGCAAACGCAGGGGGTATGGAAATGCCTGGATAGCATTCGGGAACGCTACTGGCCTGGAGTCACGGAAGCTTCTGGGAGGGGGCGTGGAAAAGGAGTCAGGGTCAGATCACAGAGAGCCTCCAGCCGTGTTCCCAGGAGCCTGGGCTTGATGTTGAGGCTGAGGGTCCCTGTGGGTGAGGCGCAAGGTGGGGGCTGTACTTCCGGAAGAACATTCTGTAAGGGCAGAGAGAGGGCTGGAAGCGGAGACCCGGGAGGCAGGGAAGCCACCTGGGAGGCTGGAGCAGAGGCGGGCCTGGGGGGTGAAGTCCCAGCACCAGCAGCGACAGAGCCGGGCAGGAGCGCCCCACACCTGGACATCACAGACCCACACTCACGGTGCCACCGGTTCACCATAAACCACGTGCTCGGCGGGGCAGCAAAGACCTGCGCAAGGCGGGAGTAGGCCATGGACTGCGCCACGCCAAGCCGGGCAGACCCCCTGCGTGTCTGGACCTCCTGCAAAGCACACGGGCCCCAAAGTTAAACTCCAAGCTCTACAGCTCGCAGTGTGGCATCTCAGGCCTGGGGCCTGACTCCCCTCCTTCGGGGCCAGCCCCCTGATGGGCAGAGATCCAGTGACCCGCCTGATGGTAGGCCTGCCCTGGCCTGGGGCATCCACTGACCCTGCCCAACAACTGCCTTTTGTTCTGAGGTCCCATTGTCCTCAATTCTCTCGCCTGCCCGCACCAGGGCCAAAGGAGGATTTCCAGAGGGATCTCTCCATGGGCTTGTGGAGAAACATCCTGTCGGCGGGACCTGCGGCTCCTGGCCTTGCCCGGAAAGGCCACAAAGCGGGTGGGGGCCAACGAGCCTCTGGAACTGGCCCCGGACACGAGTGGTTACTCTAGCCCAAGCGATCGTTGGGCTGCAAGGTCGTCCGCAGGTGGTGGGACTCGCCCAGGCATGTGGGGCCGCGGCGGGCAGAGCCAGCCCTCCTCCTCCAAACCAGCCACCCTGCTGCCACGCTCTGCCCTCCCGCGTGACCTCATCCAGTCTGGGGACCCAGGGGGGTCCCCCCAAAGCTGCCCCACCTCACAAGGAAGGGGTGCCAGGCCTGCCCCTCGGACCACCCGAGGGGGGGCGGGGTGCTGACACGACCAAAGAAGCCAAGAGGGAGCACGGTACCCCTTCTGAAGGTCCCGGCGGGGATGCCCACAAGGTGGGATGAGCAGAGGGCCACTCAAACTGGCATGTAAGAACTGCCAGTGATGCTCTGATAATATACTCTCAACACAATCTGTAAATCAACTATACTTCAATAAAATTTAAAAAAAAAAAAAAAGGATATTCTCAACATGCTCCCGGGGGAAAAAAAGGGATTACAAACTGTAATACAACATGGCAAAAGTTGATTTTTAAAATGCATGTCTTAGGGCTTCCCTGGTGGCGCAGTGGTTGAGAGTCCGCCTGCTGATGCAGGGGACATGGGTTCGTGCCCCGGTCCGGGAAGATCCCACATGCTACGGAGCGGCTGGGCCCGTGAGCCATGGCCGCTGAGCCTGCGCGTCCGGAGCCTGTGCTCCGCAACGGGAGAGGCCACGACAGTGAGAGGCCCGCGTACCGCAAAATAAATAAATAAAATGCATGTCTTAGATTAGATCCTGAACAGAAGAAGGACGTTAGGGAAAAGCTAAGGAAATGTGGAGTGTGGACTCCACTCAGTGTATCAATATCAGCTCGTGAATTGTAACGGATGCACCAATATACCAGCGGATGAAGTGAGCAACCAGGGAACAGGGCGCAGGGTTTATGGGAACTCTGCTATCTTCTCAATGATTCCGTAAATCTAAAAACAGTTCTAAACAGCAACATTTATTTTTAAAAGTGTGTATAACAACTCTACACATGTGGCAAGAGCTCATAAAACTCTCCACACACATAGGAGTGAGAGCACAGAAAGACAGGCGCTGTCGGAGGGAGGGTCTGAGGTCTGGTCACTCACTGTGTGGTGCTGACGTCACTGTCCTGGTTTCAATAATGCCCCGTTCTCCAAACATACGGACACCAAGGCGGGGAAAGTTGCGGGGCGGGCGGGGGGTGATGAATTGGGGGATGGGGATTGACATATATACACTGATATGTATAAAATGGATAACTAATAAGAATCTGCTGTATAAAAAATAGATAAAATTAAATTTTTTAAAAGAAGTGGTAATGATCCGTTCTCACGAGGACGTCACTGCTGGAGGGAAGGGCACACGAGAGCCCTCTACGCTACAATTGCAACTTCTTATGAGTCTATAATTAGTTCAAAATAAAACGTTAACAGAGTTTGTTTTCTAGGTCTGTGAGTTTACTTCTGTTTTGTATATAAGTTCATTTGAATCATTCTGTTTAGATTGCACATGTAAGTGACATCATGTGCTATGTGTCTTTCTCTGTCTAACTTCCTTCACTCAGTATGATCATCTCTAGGTCCATCCATGTTGCTGCAAATGGCATTATTTGCAGACTCACAGACATAGAAAACAAACTCATGGTTACCAAAGGGGAAAGGGGGTGGAGGGGATAAATTAGGAATTTGGGATTGACAGATACACACTACTACATATAAAACAGATAAACAACAAGGACCTACTGTATAGCACAGGGAACTATATTCAATACATTGTTAAAAAAAAAAAATTAACAGAAGGTGTACACAGACTTCCCTTTTCCACCCAGCATTTCCTCCTTTAGAAAAGAAGGAAAACGTTAATATCTGTTCTCTGCAGAGGGCAGGATTATAGGTGATTTTCAAATTTCCATGTTGAGCCTTCCAGTACCTCCCAAGCCCCCCATTACGGGCACACAATAAGCAAAGGATTGTTTAGGGGTGGGCAATACTCTGCGTCTCCGCCAGGATAAACCACAGGGGGTTGGAGTCTGCAGCCTGAAAGGACCAGGTGAGACGACAACTGTAGGGGTGTCCCCACCCCCAGCCGGACACGACATTTGTCCGGAACGAAGTCCGGAGCTCCTCACACACTCCCACCCACAGAGTCCAGACAAAGAAGGGGCTGCCTCGCTCCCCATCCCCAGTGGGGTTCACGCATCAGCAGACATTCTAGCCCCCTGGGAACTCCTGTCAGGGGACCCCAGGATAAATTAGGAAGGCTGAGCTCAGGCTTGCAAGAGGGGGCTGTGTGTCCCCAGACGGGGGCATGTGATGCACTGGGAGATATCTACAACGTGCATCATACTGCAAAAGGGGCTTTGGAGCCAAGAGGTTCCAGAAAACGCGTTCTACAGATGCGCACGTTTCAAGTCCACTAACTGCCCCACTGCCCACAGAGAGGAGAAAAATCGCACTCAGAACTAGAATGTTCCTGATTGTCTCCTAAACTCACCCATTTCAATGGCCAGGCCTCCCACGGGAAGTGAGAAAGTGTACCGATTACTGACAATACCACCGCTGGCCACATCGCACTGGTACGCAGAGGCCGTCTGGGTGCTGGGGCCCAAGGTGATTATTTTTCTAAATTGTCTATAATAAACAGGCAATTGTTTTAGGAGAAGAAGATGCGTCCATGGGAATGATGCGGCTTGTGCGCGGAGAGGCAGTGCAAGGCCGTGGTTAGGGATGCGGGTCCCAGAGGCGGGTACCGCTCTGCCCCTTTCTCCGCGGGACCTGGGCAGCTTAACCTCTGGGCCTCCGCTTCCTCTTCCTGTCCAACGGGGAAAACAGAGGTGCCTGCGCTTTGTGAGGGCTAAAGGAGGGGATACGCAGACAGCACCGAGCACCCACGAGTTCCTACTGTTCCTACTATTACTATGCGAGCATCTTGGTCCATCCTCAAGAGCCCTAAGATGAACTGGATGGGGTCACTCCATCTAACAGAGGAGGAAGGGTGAGGCACACAGGTGTGTGTGACCTGCCTGGGCTTACACAGGTGGACCCACGACCAGAGCTCAGGATCCTCCATCTGGACCCTATCAGGTGGCACCCAGTGCCAGCCAGGTAACAGAATCACAGCCTCAGCTGGGACCCGCTGGGTGAGTTGGGCTTGGCCAAGCACAGCAGTGGGGTGTGTGAGATGCCAGAGCCCCTCTTCCCTGGACCTCAGGCGAGAGGCTGAGAGGTGGCCACGCTCAGGGCACAGGGACAGGGGCCAGGCCAGCCACCCGGGGAACTCCTTCCTCCTCCCTGCAGGGAGGACCATCCCATTCTGGGCAGGTCTTTCTTTCCTGATGGCCCCTGCCTGCCTTGGGCGGTGCTCAGACCAAACGGTAATAATGACCCCAACGTGACTCTAAGGCCCAGATACGGGCAGGGCTGGGGGACCTCAGGGGCCCCTTACAGATGAGGCCCACAGAGGGGTCCAGGACAGACTGAGGCCAGACCAAGGCCCCTGACCCTCCTCCAGGGCTCCTACAGAAGACTGCCCACCACACAGACACACACACACACACACACACAACTCAGAGACACACCAGACCCTAAGTGTCTCCTGAGCAGGGGCCAGCAGCCTGCGGGGAGGGACGCAGTGGTCAGCAGGCACCAGGGGCCGGGCCCCATCCACCATTACCACCCCTCACAGCTGGAGGCACTCTGCTTGAGACAGCACAGCACGGAGCTGAGAAGACCACCAAAATCCCCACTCTGCCCCCGGGAGACAGGCAGGAAACTGAGGCACAGGGATGGGGCGGTGGTATCTGTGAAATCCCATGGGCCTGCGGACTGCGTGTCCTCATCTGTGCCACGGGGCCGCGCCAGCTCCGCCTCCCCACATCCGGGCCCCGGCAGCCCCGAGGACTTCTCCTAAAGGCCCTTCATGATAAATGCACGCATGTTTAGGAAGCAAGCTCTGTAATGAGGCATCATTTCCAGATGCCAACTCACAACTCAGGCTCACAAGCATCTCCTTGTCTGAGCCTCTCGGGACATGGACGGGAATAGTGCTGCGCCAGCGAGCCAGCCCCCGGCCCCACTGGCCCTTCCCCCACCCCTGCCGCTGCCGGTCCAGGTCCCCGAATCCTACCAGGCGGCCTCAGGGCTGGCGTGCCACAGCTAAGCCCTGCAGCCACAGGCAAACCTCCGGAGCTGGGTCCCTGCCTTCCTGACCCAGGACAGGTACCGGCAGAGCAGGGGCCCAGCCAGGCCACCTCACCTTCCCTCCAGCAGGGCAGCCTCCCACTGGGACCTCCCCTTCCCCACAAATTCCCCTCCCGGGCCTGCTGGACACCTCACGCACCCCGAGTATTAAAAGGACAAACCCTAAGGACAGCAGGAAGGACACGAGAGCACGTTATCCGAGGCGGCCACCTGCTTCGGGGGAGGCCCAGTGCCCAGTGGTTCAGAGCAGGACTCTCTGGGCTCTGACCGCCCCCATTGCCATGGGCCACTCTCCCTACCAAGACCTTCTCCCCCCTCATCCTCTATGAATCGTGACCAAAAACAGCCTCGGTGCCTGCAGTAAACGGTCAGAACTAAGTCTCGTTCAAGACCACTGAGGGAGGTTGTGTATGCTGGTTTTCTAACACATCAGAGAATGGCGTACGTGGATTTATTCCAACCCCCTATGAAGGGGCCCTTCGAGATCCCTAACCCAAGGGTCTGCTTCACTGGTGACAAAGTGGAGCCTGACGATTGGGAGGGGGAGGGGAGGATGGGGGAGGGGCCTCAACAAGGTCAGACTGTCACTCACCGCTCCCCTGACTGAGGGGCTCCGCGGCCCAACTGGACCAGCAGAGGGCCCGGCGTGGTCTACACCCGAATGCACCGCGCCGTGGGGAGGTGGTCACGGCAGAGCAGGTGCACCTGAGGATTCCCTGCCCCTCCCCACCTCCCTGTCCCTGCGGTGGGCTGACCCCTCCTCCCGCAGGCTCATTCCCAGGTGCAGGAATAGGACACAGCAGCAGGCAGTCACTCGCGCCCGGAGGCCCACACCACTGACAGCCTCAGAAATGTCTGCCGCGCGAGTACCGAAGCCACGTCACCCTCCCCATCCTCGTGGGGAACACAGAGAACCCAGCCCAGCATGCCTTCCATCTCCCCTTGGCGCCCCCCGCATACCCCCTGAGGCCTCCTAGACCCCATTCTCCCCTTGGGACCGTCCTTTCCGCTTCTTCCAGGCACTAATCAGCGGACCACAGAAGGGCCAGTGGGGATGCCACCGGGAGACACGGCCTCTCGGCTGGATGCGGGGCTCCCCCCTCCCCCAAAGCTGCCCTGCCCCACTGGCACCCAGGAGGCTGCAAACACCAGCTTGCACATGAGTGAATGAGCACCTTTCAGAGTCAAAGTCATTGGCTGGGCGCTGGCCCGGCAGTGCAAACCGCCTTCTCCTGGCCCCCAGGCCTCCCCCTCCCCCCAGGGCCCTAAGCCTGCCATTCTCATTAAGGCAAATGAGGCACTACTGCATATATTTTCAGCGGGAGAAAAGGGAGCCCACAGACCTAGTCAAAAGTCACCAGAGGCGTGGTCTGTAGGAGGAGAGAGGAAGGATCAAGGTTGCAATTCAAAAGAAGGAAATTAGAAGACTTTCCCATTTTCATTCTGCTCCCGCTGGCAATGGCTGCTGTGCCCACAGCCGCAGGGAGTTGGCATGTGTGCCTCTGGGGCGGGGGGGGGGGGGGGGGGGGGGGGGGCGGAGCTTGGAAAGCGAAGCCTCGGTGGGTGCGGTGGAGGAGGGCAGCAAGCGATCCCTCCTGGCCACTGCTTTCTGATTTTGGGTCAGATCAGTCCCCCACCTGGGCAAGCACTTGGAAGGTGAGGGCCTGAGGTTAGAAACTGGGCCACCGTGGATGCTGAAAGCCCCAGAGTGGCAGGAATGTCACACAGAAAAGAAGGCCCAATGGCACTGGTTCGGCTGCATGGGGAGAAGGGGCCAGGCTGGGAACAGCCACCAGGGCAAGGCTGATACCCAGGGAGGAACTTCCTCAAGTTCCTCCAGGGTCTCTGAGCCCCCATGGACCTGGTCCAACTGCCTCATCTCCCAGCTGGGTAAACTGAGGCCCAGGGAAAACGAGGCAGAAAGGAAGCAACACGTAGAGAAAAGTCCAGGAAGCAAAGATAGATGTACGTGGAAACATCTACCCAACTCTAAACCCTCACATGAATACAGACAACTTCAGGAAAGAGGAACAAGAGGTGTGACTCCTGAGAACAGAGGACGGGGTGGGCGTGAGCCAGAGCTCAACACCCACACCTCCCAGACCACAGGCTCAAACCAAGCGGCCTCTAGGTTTCACTCTCTGACTCCTGCGTGGAGCCTCCTGGCAAGGCGCGTGCATTAAGCTCATTCATTTTTACTTTTTAAAGGCTTCAAGGGGAAGCAACCTAAATGTCCACTGACAGAGGACTGGATAAAGATGCAGTATATATACGCAATGGAATATTACTCAGCCATAAAAAAAGAATGAAATGATGCCATTTGCAGCAACATGGATGGACCTAGAGATTGTCATACTCAGTGAAGTAAGCCAGACGGAGAAAGAAAATTATCATATGATATCACTTACATGTGGAATCTAAAAAAAATGATACAAATGAACTTATTTACAAAACAGAAATAGACTCACAGACTTAGTAAACAAACTTACGGTTACCAAAGAGGAAGAGGGAGGAGGGATAAACTAGGAGTTTGGGATTGAAATATACACACTACTGTATATAAAATAGATTACGAACAAGGACCTACTGTTTAGCACAGGAAACTATACTCAATATCTTGTAATAACCTACAATGGAAGAGAATGTAAAAAAAAGTATATTTTTATATATAAGTACAACTGAATCACTTTGCTGTACACCTGAAACTAACACAACACACACTAACTAAATCAACTATCTTTCAGTAAAAATTTTAAAAAAGAAACTGAACAAAATTTTTAAAATATATATATACATATATATAAATAAATTTTTAAAAAAAAATTTTTAAAGGCTTCAGGGAGGGATTTCACTACCGCTCCCACTGTGGTTCTGGATCTTTCCTGGGCCACAGACCACTCTCCACCTCTGAGAACCTGCATAAGTACACAGCCATGTTGGGGGCCCAGGGCTCCCCAAAGCCTGTCATGCCCAGATTAAGGAGACCACTGAGCATGTGTCCACTGAAGGTCAGCACAGAGCAGGGCACAGCTGACCTTGAAGCAGCAGGGACTGCGGAGGGACCAGAGGAGGCTGAGCTGACCCGGGTGTCTCCCTCCCGTCACAACCCCCCAAATAAAGCCCCAGGCCAGGAGGTTCCAGTGACCCCACCTGTGCCGCATTTTTGGAGGGCAAGGGGGCAGACTCGGGGGGGCCGGCCACCACCCCGACCTCCCCCCCCCGCCACTTTCCCGCTCATGAGTTTGGGTTGCACCACAAACAAGGGGTCTTTTCATCCAGCATTACCCACAGTGTTTCAGCCCCACACGCTTGGGAGCGGATCACATTGCCCACAACCAGGCCAGCTCACGGGAACGAGGCCTTAACTCGGGGGACAGGGATTATGGACTCTGCAGGGAGAGAGGCGAGATGAAAACAGCACGGTGCTGGGGACCACCCTCCAGGGCGGGGACCTCGGAGGGAGGGCAGGGAGCATCCCGGGGGGCCTCCTGGACACACTGAGGAGCTGCTGCGGGTCAGCAGGAGTTCCCACAGGCGGGGCAGGGGCTGCAGGGGCTGCATGGGGGCGTGGAGCAGGGCTCACAGGAAACCCTCGGCCCCAAGCCAGGAAATGCCCTCAGCAGAGGAGTGACAGCAGCAGGAACGGGACCCAGCGGCTGCACGGGGTGCTGGGGGCCTCCAGGGAGCTGACGCCAAGGATCGCCCCCTCCCGCCAGCCCCCCACCGCCAACTGCATCTCCAGAGTAAGATACCTCAGAATGGGGCTCTCCTCAGACCTTCCTGGCCCCCAAGGTCAGGGAAGCCCGAATATTAGCCCCTCTCCCTGGGGCCAAGCCAGTGCCTCATCAGGCCTTCAAAGGGGGGAGGGGGCATGGGGGAGCCATGCTGCTATCATCTCACCGGTTGCCCTGATGCTCCCCGCCACACACACACACACACCCAACAGTGGGCTCAAGGGCACAGGAAGGGCAGTAACCAGGGGGGTCGAGGCCAGGGCCAGAACACCAGGTGCAGTGCGTAATGGCTTCACCCACCAGGGAGCGGCTGGCGCAATGACCCGCAGCTGCACCCAGGCAGCTCGGTTAACCCCGAGATGGTGAGAATGCCTGCTGCCCGTCACAGCCACGCATAGAGGGCCGGAGGGGGACCGGCCGGAGCAGGTCTGCAACCTCCTCTACACACAGAGGGGAGGGAGGAGAGGGCCTGTGTCCATCCCCCGCAACCTACCCCACCTCACCCCACCGTCTGAAAAGCCATTTTCTTTGTTTTCAGATCCCGCAGGCCTCCTGGCCTTGTTTCGAGGATAAGGAGCTGGTGGCTGGGAGTGGGGGGCTGGGCTCTACGGGGAAGACCTCTGCAGCCTCCTGGAGCCCTGTGGCCTCTTGGGCTTGGGTGTCCTACACGTACACGTGAACCCACACACAAGGCCACCAGCGGGAGTGGCATCCGTGGCTGCAGGGCAAACGGCAAGAGCCTGGCTTGAGGCTCCTGCAGACGAGGAGTGGACGAGGGCTGCTGGTCACACATCCTGTGACTGTCCATCTCTAAGGGCAGACCTAAGCCTCAAGGGAAGGGCGGGATCTCAGTGGGTGCAGGAGGTAAGAAAGGGCAATTCCTGCCAGCAGAAGCCCTAAGGGCCTGCTGTGCACCGGCAAGGCAAGCAGACCCTGGGATCGTGCGTGGAGCCTGGCAGGAAGGGACAGAGCCCCCGACACCACGCTCACACGCAGAGCTTCCTTCTGTGCACAAGTGCAGTGCACGGCGCAGCAAGGAGCCGTCCAGATCAGCGCTGCCGACAGAACTCTCTGGAAGGACGGAGATGTTCCTTTTCTGCAATGACACGGTGCAGAGCACTGGCAAGGGGGCTAAGCGCAGCTCAGAAACTGAAACGCTCGTGTTACTCAATCCTAATTAAGTTGAATTGAAACAGCCTCATGTGACTAGTGGGCAGCTCAGGGCTAGAGCCAGGAAACCCTGAAGTGGGGTCGCCACCCGTTAGGCAGAGGGGACAGGAGTGTAGGTGAGACGAAGGGGCCCAAACTCAGAGGGCACAGAGTCAACAGGATGGTGACCAGGATGACACTGGACTGCTGGGTCTCCAGGTCAGGAGCGAAAGGTAGAGAAAGACTGGGGGCTTAGCCCGGGAGCGATGCTTCCCAGTACGGGCAGGAGACAGCTAGAGAAAGCCAGGAGCTGCTGCCAGGGAGGTCGGCGGTGCCCAGCCACCCTGCCCTGTTCTAGAAGACAAGCCCACAGTGGGCATCAAACACCACCAAGAGGTCAGGATGAGAAAAGGCCACTGGACCAAGCTGGAACTGCCTTTCCCAGGGTCCAGGACTGCCAGGGGCCAAGAAGCTGCGGGTGGGCAGGTGGGCTGGGCCTCTGGTGCTCCTCGGAGGATTGGGTGGGGAAGGAAGGGAGCCGGGGGCAGGAAAACAGAAAGGAGAAGATTTTGTTTATTGCTTTGGACTAGGAAACATGAGCCCGTTTTCAGGGGAAGGAGCCCGGAGAGACCCGGGAACAAGAGGAGGGAGACAATGGTGGGGGGAGGTCCCACGGGAAGGGCTGGGAAAGGCGAGGAGAGGCGGGGAGCCCTCCCCGCCAGGGCAGAGGGTGCTGAGAGAGGGAGAAACCTGCTGCTTAATTTTCTGTCCCGTATAAGGGCGGTGTGTGCACGTTCCAGAAAACACAGAAAAAAAAGGAGAAAGGGCACGGCGGGAGCCTCCCATTGTCCCATCAGCTCCGAGAGATGTGAAGCGGCCGGGAAATCGAGCCTTCTGAGAGCCCTGGCACAGGCAGCGTGGCCGGAACCCGCCACAAAGGGCCACTCCCAGAGCGGGCTCATTAGGGAGAGGAGCCGGTGCGGCGCGCTCCGTGACGGGCGGGCGCATTCAGGGCCGCCGGACAATCGGGCCCTTGTGGGGGGGGGGGTGGGAGGGTGCCTCCCGGAGCCTCTGATTCCAAGACAAGAGCGTGCCTCCTTCTAGCCTTACAACCCGGGAGCCGACGGAAAGACAGATTTGGGAAGACAAAGAGATGCTTCCCCTGACAGTGGATGGGCTATTTTTGGAAATGGGTCGGCTCTTCTCCCAAGCTGCCGTCTGGGTGCCACTGGCCCAGCCTGCCTCTGCTCCCTTGACCGCAGCCTTAAAAGGCCCCCACTCCGTCTGGGGCGGCCTAGCACCCCACAACAGGGGTGGCAAAGGCAGCGCCTCCGTGCCGATGCCTGGCAGTCTATTCTAGCTCCCAGGGCGGGGAGCTGGGGGAGCAAACCGGGCTGTGTCCAGAGCTGGGGCAGGTGCTCAGGAAATGCAAGGCCAGGCTCAGACCCAGCTTTCCACTGCTGCCTGGGAGCCCCGCCGGGCGAACCAAAGCCAGCTCCCGGGGCATCCACACGGCGAATGTCGGCAAGGCAGTGTACAAACGGGCCTGTTTCACCCTCACGGCTAACGTGAGCTGACACCAGCCTCCCCGCCCTGCGGGCCAGGCTCCGTGATGCCCCAGTGTGGGGCCACGTCCTTGCCTCCGGCTCACCTGCTGATGGGCCATCTCCAGCTTGGGCAGCCCTGCGGGCCCAGCAGCTTCTCTCCCAGAGCTTCCCACAGTGGCTCTGCAGTCAGCAGAACGCCCAGGAACGTCTACAACCACAGGAGGCTCCGGAACCAACAGGGGCCCATCTCTGGGGGCTTGTCCAGGCAGTGGCACTTTTTAAAGTTTCCCGAGGTGATATCTAATATGCAGCCGAGGTTGGGAACCACTGATAAAAGCAAACGTGTATATAGCAAAGGAAACCATAAACAAGACGAAAAGACAACTCTCAGAATGGGAGAAAATATTTGCAAACAAATCAACAGACAAAGGATTAATCTCAAAAATATATAAACAGCTCATGCAGCTCAATATTTTAAAAAAAACAACCCAATCCAAAAATGGGCAGAAGACCTAAATAGACATTTCTCCAAAGGAGACATACAGATGGCCAACAAACACATGAAAGGATGCTCAACATCACTAATTATAGAGAAATGCAAATCAAAACTACAAGGAGGTATCACCTCACACCAGTCAGAATGGCCACCATCAAAAAACCTACAAACAATAAATGCTGGAGACGGTGTGGAGAAAAGGGAACCCTCTTGCACTGTTGGTGGGAATGTAAATTGACACAGCCACTATGGGGAACAGTATGGAGGTTCCTTAAAAAACTAAAAATAGGGCCTTCCCTGGTGGCACAGTGGTTGAGAATCTGCCTGCCAATGCAGGGGACACGGGTTCGAGCCCTGGTCCAGGATGATCCCACATGCCGCGGAGCAACTGGGCCCGTGAGCCACAATTACTGAGCCTGCGCGTCTGGAGCCTGTGCTCCGCAACGGGAGAGGCCGCGATAGTGAGAGGCCCGCGCACCGCGATGAAGAGTGGCCCCCGCTTGCCACAGCTAGAGAAAGCCCTCGCACAGAAACGAAGACCCAACACAGCCATAAATAAATAATTAATTAATTAATTTTAAAAAAAAAACTAAAAATAGAATTACCGTATGACCCAGCAATCCCACTACTGGGCATATACCCAGAGAAAATCATAATTCAGAAAGACACATGCACCCCAATATTCACTGCAGCACTATTTACAATAGCCAGGTCATGGATGCAACCTAAATGCCCATCAACAGATGAATGGATAAAGAAGATGTGGTACATATATACAATGGAAATATTACTCAGCCATAAAAAGGAATGAAATTGGGTCATTTGTAGAGACGTGGATGGACCTAGAGACTGTCATACAGAGTGAAGTAAGTCAGAAAGAGAAAAACAACTATCGTCTATTAATGCGTATTATGTGGAATCTAGAAAAATGGTACAGGTGAACCGGTTTGCAAAGCAGAAACAGAGATGCAGACATAGAGAACAAACGTATGGACACCAAGGGCGGGGGAAAGCCGGGGGTGCGGGGGATGAATTGGGAGATTGGGATTGACATATATACACTAATACGTATAAAACAGATAACTAATTAAACAAATAAAAGTAAACCAAAAACAACAAGCAAAAAAAAGCAAACATGTATTTTTTAGTAACTGTTAAAAGGAAACAGGGAAGCTGGGGAGAGGCGAGGCAGCGGGATGTACAAGTTACCATCCTGGGAGCGGGGGGCAGGTTTGTTTGTTTGTTTTGAAGAAGCTGAAGACCATTTGGTGCCAAATGGAACAAATGCAAAAAAGAAAGGCAAGTGGCCAAAGGGGCTTGATCACTGTCGGGTTTAAAACAAGAGGGAGACCTCGTCCAGTGCCTCCGGGCTGCCCATTCCTCACTCCGACATTTACTGAGCACCCACCATGTGCCAGGAAGACTGGACCCCGCCCTGGGGAAGGTTATGGTCTTGGGCAGAGATAGGACAGCAAATGGCAAAAGTCCAGAACAGGTGGCCTCGTCCCGGGCAACCCCACACCAGGGAACCAGAGCCAGGCATTCTCCTCTAGCACCAAACCTGCTACCCAGCCCTGCAGGAGGTGATCGGATGGCAGAGGCAGGTAATTCCACCGGGGCACTCACCACAGCCCCTCACGAGGACAGGCTGGCCAGCCAGGGGTCTCGGTCTAAGCCAGTGCTGGACAGAGCAGTGCCTGTGTGTCATGGCAACCACAGCACCACCACCACCCAGACCTGCCCCAAGCTGAGGGCCAGCCACCAGGCAAGGGACCTAACCACAAAGGTAACAACAAGAGGCAGGATGGGCAGGGCAGGTGGCCCTTTCCCTGTGGCTCTGCCAGTTGTAGAGGATGCTAGGGTCTCTCGGACCCTGGGCGGGGCCCATCCAAGCTTCCCATTTTACAGATGGGCAAACAAGGGGCTTGCATTAGGTCAGGTCACAAGTGGGCTCAAGCTGCTCGTTCTGTGTCATCTAAGCCACACAGAACAGCCCTGGAGGGCACAGCCGTGTCCCCAAAGCCCCAGATGTAGCGACCATATCAGCTGATGGGGCCACCCGTGTATTAAGTGGGGCACAGGGGAAAGGGAGGGGATGGTCTATGTAAAAGTACCGGTTTCTGAGTGCACCCCTCACACGTAACTGTGGAAAAACGCTCAGAGAAGGTCACAGCTGGAACCACTCACAGCTAGAAAAGCCCGGCCCAGGGACTTCGGGGGGGGGTGGGAGGGGGAATGCAGGTACAGTGGGAGGAGTGCCACAGACCCCACCTGCCCAGCATCGCCCAGTCACCCATCAGCCCTCAGAGCCAGATGTGCCTGCTCCCCAGCTGTTCCTCCCGCCATGCCTGGCCTCTCCCCTACTCTCCTCTGCTTGTACTGACCGGCTCCACCTCCCAGGCCCATCTCAGCTCCCAACTCCAGCCACCCCCTCCGCTGAGCTCCCGGCACACCTGAAGGGGTTGAGAGCCAAACTAGGGCACTTCCAAGAGTGAAAGGGGCTTGATGAACACTCATACGGGGACGAGGGGGGCACAGGTGGGCGCAGGCTCCAGCATCACGCCAGACGGCCCCCTCCCCACCCCACATGATCTGACGTGACTTGCCTCATTGCCCTGAGCCTTTTCCTCAGCAGAAACGGGGACCCCAGTGCATCTCAGCACCGTTGTGGCCGAGCCTGGGGCGGTTCCCCCTTCCCTTCCAAGTCTCCTCTGAGTGCCTTTAGGGCTCTGGGCAGTTTGCTCCAGGGTTTCCGGCTTTCCCAGGCATGGCATTTCCTCCACTCTAAGATACCATCAGTCACAGATGCCCAATTTTCCAGAGTAAGGGAGGGGAAGACCGTGCAGTAAACACACACACTGATTCTAAGATGCACCCTGCACTGCCACAGAGGAGGGGAAAGCCCATCTTTGAATTCAGGAAATAACAAATGACGAAGGCCTCTGGCCAATGGGGAAGCAGGAAGGAGGAAAGGGAAACAGACCCTCACCTACGTCCCAGGGCTCCCGGCTTCTGCTTTGGTTAAGTGATGCTCCGCACCTCTGTTTAAACATCATACACAGGGTGATCCCAAGAACACTTACAAACGAATCGATAAAACCCCTGATCCTTCTGCCCTGCTCCCCAGACAGCAGAGACCAACAGTGACTCGTTCGAGAGCAGGCAGGCACTCATCACCAGGGGACTGACCCAGCTCCAGACCTGCCCTATCACACTCCACCCACCTGCCCCCTCTGGCCTGTGGCAGCAGAGGACAGCAAGAGGGGAACGTGTGACAATGACCAGCTCTGGGTGCCTGGGAAGAGGGGCACCATTCCCCTGTTCATGATCAAAGGAGCATCACGTCCCTTTAGCAGACAAGTTTGTTCCTCTGTCTCCAGGCTTTGGGGAAGCCACTGGGGTCCCCTCATCACCTCCCCAGCTCTGATGAAATCCCAGAGCACTCCCTGCCTGGATCCCGGGCACCCAGGTTGCAGGTGTGGGCAGAGCAACCGTGGGTGTAACCATCCTGTGGAGAGGTACAGTGAGGCTGCAGAGAGAGAGTTTGTCGCCCACAGGTGCTGCTCTGCCCGAGCCCCAGGGCAGCTCAGGACTGACCCCTGACCCCACAGGTCAGGAGTCACAAGCAGGCAGACGGGGGGTGGGGGCAGGGCTTTGGGGCAGACCCTCCTGATCTGAGAACCTCAGAGAAGGTTCTCTCCCATGACCACGGTCACAGCTATCGCCACCCTGGAGGCCCCAAGCTTCCTGCCCCTCTGTCCCCAGCCTGGCCGCCACCACGACAGACCCCAGGTTAATGCTCCGGAACCTCCGCTCCCCAAGCCCGGCTACATGAATCACCGTGAGCAGCACTCAGAATTCAGACTGAGTAACCACTCAATAAACGTCTGCTCTTGTCTTCCTTCCTGCTTGAAGGGTGAATTCTCTCAGCCACCCAGCCCTGCCCGTCCACCTCCCTGACTATTCTCTACTCGCTGTTCTGTACTCACACAACCAGATGCCCAGCTCTCTGGGTGTCCCATTACAGTGGGTTCAGGAATGCCCTGTGCTTGCATGCCTCCCCCGACAGGGAGCTCCCCACCTCCAGATGCAACCTAGTCCACCTGGACCGCTCTTGTCTGTGAGGGCTGAAATCCGAATCGCTGGAACTTTGGGGGTCCACCCTGGGGGGCTACACACAGCACTGACCCCGCTGGGCTGACAGCTCTCCCCGCCCAGCAGCAGCTCCCCAGCCCCAAAGCTTTTCTTCCCCCGGCTCAATGTTCTGGTTCTTTCTGTTCCCATGAGGAGGCTTCCAGGCCCCGGGCCTCCCCCACGCGTCATGAGAACACCTCGCAGGCCCTGGGCTCTCGGCACCCATGGTCCAGATCCACCTGCAGACCTGCTGCTGCCGCTGGAAGGCCACCCCCTTCTGTTCAACTAGACAACAACTCATTTGACTCTGACACGGGGTGGGCACAAGGGCCCCCCTCATGAGCATGTGTCAGGGGGTCCCCCATCCCCACCCCGAGGAGGCAAGTCTGCAGGGTCCAGGCGACAGTGGAGGGTCACTGAACCCATCCTTTAAGGCTCAGTTCTAGGACCAGAGTAGCATCATCCTCGAGACACAGATGAGGCTTCGAGGTGCAGTAAGCCGTCACCTCACACGCGCTGCGCAGTTTACACACTTCGCCACACTCCCTCCTCCCTCAACCCAAGGGCGGGCAACGGCTTCCCACTTTGCAGATGAGAAAACAGAGGTCCACAGGGGTCCTGTTTCGTAGGCTTCCAATTCCTCGTGCTGATGACAAGGACGAACACGGCACAGAAAATCCCCATGGGTGCAAAACACAGACGATGAGCAGCAGAGGATCTCCTTGCTAACCGCGCTGCCCCGGGAACGATACGAAACCAAGTGTGTGTCCTAAGAACTCAGAGGCCGGGCCATGGGTAAGGGGTCTGCTGGGGCCACAACAGCAGAGGGAAACCAGCCTGGCAGGGAAGCGAGGGAATGAAAAATATAAGTGAGGAGGGACTCCGTGCGCGGAAGCCTGCGCTTTCCCCATCCCACTGATGTCCGGAACCGTGAACCGTCATGCCAGGAAGCAGGACAGCATGACTGAGC
The DNA here is from genome assembly GCF_964374135.1 of Grampus griseus. NCBI lineage: Eukaryota > Metazoa > Chordata > Mammalia > Artiodactyla > Delphinidae > Grampus > Grampus griseus. Next base: position 5,501,190 of record NC_139018.1, on the reverse strand, counting down.
CTCTGGGTCTGGACTGAGAACAGGTGCCACACCTTTGCTACACAGGTCCAGCCCCTGGAGCTCCCGCCCCATCCTGCCTGGGTCCATCTACAGGGGGCCCTGCCCAGGACCAAGCTCCGGACAGCCTTCCACTGTTGGTGGGGGTCTCCCATGGGAGTCTCAGGCTGTCCCGGTCCAGAGGGGCAGCAGGCACAGGGCGGCAGGCCCAGACTGACACCGGAGGCCAAGACTGATTCCCCAGACTGATCCCAGGCCCCCCAGCCAGCCCACGGGACTGGGAGCAGGTCACCATACCGCTCCATGCCTCAGTTTCCCCACCTGCAATATGGGACCATTTGGAAGCTCTGAACAGAATGGAGCTGGGACTGGGACACCCTCTGTGGTAAACTGTGAAGTGCTGGGCACACCCTGGTCCCACCCTGGGTTACAGGCCAGTGAGCTCCTTACCACCAGCCCCCTTTGGTATGTGGCCCTGGGGGCTCCGTACCCCAAGGCCAGTGACGGATGGTCAGGGTCAGGATGCAGAGGGAGGGGGAAAAGCTTATTCAACCTGCCCCATTGTCTTTGCTGACCTTTGGCCCCAGGCCTGACTGGGTTTAGGAAAAGCTGCCTTATTAGCATCCTGCCCAGGAGCTGCTGAGCCGGGAGGCCCCTCATAAAAGACCTATTCAGGGACAGAGGCCCAGACCACCCTCGCTCCATCCTCCCTTTAAACCAACAAAAACACAAGCAGGAGGACAAACCCATCTTATTTTGAGAAGCTCAAATTTTTAATCCAAACTTTTAAAAGTAAACAGGGCCCACACAAAGGCTGCTGGAGGCCCCGGTTTCTGTGGGTTAGCTAAAGGGAAGTGGACCCCGTGGTGTGATGGGGGGACTGGGACAGATGTGAATGGGGACGTGGGGGGGAAGGGAGAAAGAAGGTGGGACACGCAGGATGGGGAGGGGGAGGGGAGAATTGTTGAAAGTACTTTTGTTTGGAAATTGCATCAGCTCAAAGTGGCAAACCTGACCTTCTGATGTTTGGGGTTCGCCTGCCTCAGTTTGCCCCACCGGATTAGAGTAAAGAGCATCCCAGTCCAGACTTTAGTCAGCCCAGCCCAGACCTCCATCAAAACAAAACAAAACAAAACAACCCAGAGAAAGGCCTATTTGCATCCCCATTCACAGGCCCACCAGGCCCAGCCCCAGCCAGGGACGGCATACCGATGGGCCACCACCCACCACAGCTGCTTAGGGCCCTTACAGCATCCTGAAGGGCTGCAGGTACCCTGCAGCTTCCGAGACAGGATTATAGGGCCACTGCTCCCCAGCACATCCGCAAGTGCCACCAGACGCCGGCTCAGTCGCAGACACTCAAGCGAGCTGTCTGTCTAAACAGCAAACAGAGTTTCAAAGAGAACACCGATGTCTATCTGGCAAACCCCCAACAGGTCCCTCTCTTTTTCATGAGGAGCCTTGGAAGAAGGATGCACGGCAAGGATGCTGACAACCGTCGAGGCTTCTGACAACTGTCGAGGCCCACTGTGTGCAGGGATAAAGGGGGCACTCTGGGTTTTGCCCCACTCTACAGAAGAGCAGAAAGGGGCTCAGGGCAGTTACGTAACTGGCCAAAGAGAAGAGGGAAGAGTGTAGACTTGAACACGAGACAGTCTGAGCCCTCTGGGTAACGGGGTTATCAGCCATCTGCTCAGTGGTCACCGATAAGGAAGTGACACTTCCCAGGACAGGAGAAGGAGGGCAAACGTGGGTCAGGAACCAAGAATAGGGAGTCAGCAGTGTCTGCTGATGAATATTATCGGCCACAATGACAGCGGGCTGCTGGAGAGGCAAGCCAGCCCACGGGTCTGGGCAGGAGAGGACCCCCAGGGCACCACCCAGGCAGCTGGGACTGAGACACCTGAATCTCAGTTGCTTTCCCAGGAAACGCTCAGAACCTCTCTGAGCCTCCACGTGCTTGGCTTTAAAATGGGGATAAGGGCCCGAGGCACAACCCTGGTATCCGACTCCTTTCGCCACCACCCAGACTGAGGCCTGTACCTGCCTCCACCTCTGGCTCGCTCTCCGCTCAAAACTACAAGTCCAAGTACAGAAAAGTGTTTTCTAAGAGATGGGCCTTTCCTTGTTTCCAGGCATCCTACTCATATTGTTGGAGAACAACTCAAGGCCACGCCTGACTTTATGAGACAAAACTAAACGACAGCGATGCCACCTATACCTGAAATTCATGATGAGAATATGAATGTTCATGTCACCCCAACATAAAGCTTTGCCACCACAAAATCTGTGGCAGTCCTGTTCCGAGTGTGCATGGGACTGGTGGCAGCATGGGTTCTGCAGGAAACCCTACAGCTCCACCCGTCCCGCCCTCCCCCAGTGGGGTGGGAACCTCACTCCTGCTCTGTTCACTGAGGCAGCAAAACGCTGAGCCAGACGGGGTCCGCGTCTCCTTGTCCAAAACATGACAGAACTTCTCAGCAAATGTGCTCTGACACTCTGGGGCTTCAGTGCCCTGCTGAGGATCGCCCTCGCCAAGTGTCATTGATGACGCAGCTGAAAACCAGAAACGTTTCGTTTCCTAGCCACAGGCAGGACTGCAGCAACCCCCCGCCTCATACTGCACTCGGGCAAACCAAGGCCCAGAAATCTGACCCTCCCAAGGCCCCCAAGAAGCCGAGGCCGGAGAGGCTGGGCCTGGGACTCCTCACTTCCCAGATGGTGCAACTTTAACATATTAAACCTCCTAACGCTGAGCTACTCCCACTGGCCTTAAGGAGACTGCTGGTGGGAGGTGGGGTGGATACAGAGTTACCGAGAGAAACCCAAGTTGTAGCCTTAGATTGCTAATCAGTAACAAAATATCCCTCTAAACCTAGTCCTGCCCTGAACTCACAGGCTGGGAAGGTAAACGAAGGAAAAACGGTGCTGGGCTATCACCCCACCTCCCGGGGTCCAGTTCCCACCCCAGCCCGCCCCCCCCCAAGGCACCTGCGAGGCCACTTGGCCACCAAACCAAAGAGAGAGCGCCCTGTCCCACCCCCCCTCCAGGCTGTCACTCTGGGGAAGAACAGTCACTTAAAGCCTAGATACACTTTCTCTGAACTAGGAGAGCCTTTAAGGAGAACCAGAAAGGGCTGTTTAATCTCCACCTTCAGGCAAAGAGTTCAGGCAGCAGCAAATGCCATCAGAAGTAGGAGCCAAGCCACTGAAAAATGTGGAAGGACAGGGAGGTGGGAGAGGAGACAGGCAGCAGGCAGAACCACTGATCAGAGGGCTGGGGATGGGGGCCGGCTGCTCCGCTCCTACAGAGCCCTCTGCCTTGGGCCCGACAGTCACACAGGCGTGGAAGACAGTAGCTGAGCTTTCCTGAGGCCAAAGGTCCTCCCACCCACACCCTGGCCACCGCAGACGACTGTGGCACTTCCTGTAAGGTGACCAACAGTTTACAAACCCTTCAGAGGCTTTTATCTCCACCTCAAATCCAGGAGGTAGGGATTATTGGCTCCATTCTACAGATAAGAAAACCGAGGCCTGCAGAGACAAAAAGCCAGGATTCATTCCAAGCCCGCATTCCTCTGGAAAGTTTTAGAGCCTGAGTTGAGAAAGGTCCCTGAGCCCTGAGAAAGGCAGGACTAACAACAACCGAGGAAGGCTCTTAGCCCCGGGTACTCTGGCCCACCTGCCTCTGATCCTTCCCAGCGGGCAGGCAGCAGGGAGGTCAGGTGGAATTCCAGCCCCAGCACACAGGTGAACACTGCTTAGGTTTGGGGCTGCCTGTTGCTCCAGATAAGAGAGGGAATTTCACTTTCCCTCAAAGGGCCTTTCTTTCTTTCTTTTCCATTAAAAACTTCCCGCTCCCGGACAACGGTTTCCAGGCAGGGATGCGGTGCCCCCGGCCAGCCCTACAGTGCCAGACTCTGATACTGATAAACTCCGCAGGAGAGAAACTTTTCTGGGGTCTGGCGGCCCCCGGCCCGCTGCGTATTCAGAGGGGCAGGGGCACGCCTCCATCACTTAACCAGAAAATTACCACCCAAAGCCCCACTGCGGGTGGGCTCGGGAGCCTCTGGATGCCAGCTGGAGGAGGGGTCTGGAGTGGCGGCCGCCCGCGGGGGAAGGGACTCTGGGCCCGAGACCCGCGCCGCCAGGCAGGTGCCGTCCTTACCGTGCAGGCCGTTGGGGATGCTTCGGTGGTGCGGTGGCGCCGACAGGTCGTCCAGGGACCTGCGCGTTGCGACAGCTTTGCCGTCCGGGGCCTTGTGCGGCCCGGGGGGCAGCAGCGGGGGCGGGACGTGGTGGTGGTGGTCGGGGCTGCCGCCGCTGCCGGCGCTCGACGTGCTGCTGCCGTCGCCCACGTCGCGGGTCCCCGCTCCGGCCGCGCCGCCCGCCAGCGGCCCGCTCAGGCTGGCCTGGCTGTCGATGGAGCTACGGGAGCCGGCGCCACCACCACCACCGCCGCCGCCGCCGCCGCCACCCGCGCCCCCCGCCAGCGCCGCGCGCTCCTCGTCCAGCAGCAGCACCAGCTCCTTGAGCTCCAGGTTCTCACGCAGCAGGGCCTCCTGGCGCGCCTCGAGCTCGCGCAGCTTCTGCTGCGAGCGGGCCACCTCGTGCCACACGGCGCCGGCCGCGTGGCGCCCGAAGCGCTGCCACTCGCGCGCCAGCTTGCGCCCCTTCTGCCGGTCGTCGTCGAGGAAGCAGCAGAGCTCGCGCAGTTCCTGGTTGTCGTCCTGCAGCCGCTGGTTCACGTCCTTGAGGCCGCGGATCTCCAGCAGGTGCTGCTGCAGCCGCCGGTTCACGTCGCGCATCAGGCCGCCGTGCTCCAGCATGAGGCCCACCTTCTCGCCCTCGGCGCGCCGCAGCCGCCGCGCCAGCTCCTCCTTGCTCCAGCGCAGCAGCTCCTCGTCCGGCACCTGGCTCAGCTCCTCCGACGACGCCGCCGCCGCCGCCGCCGCTGCCGCCGGGGGCTTCGCCATGGCGGGGCCGTCACCGCGGCATCGCCCGCGCCCTCGCCCGGCCGGCGCTCCCCGTGCCGGGGCTGCGCTGGGCCGGTCCGCCCGCGGGCGGAGGGCGACCAGGGGCTCGTGCGGCCTGCCCCGCGCCGCCTCGCGCGCCCTCACGCAGCGCCCTCCCGGGCCGCCCGGGAACCCGCGTGTCTCGAGGCTCAGCGAGCTGGGACCGCTGCTGCGTCGGCGGCTGCAGTGCCGGGCGCTCTCCGGGCTTAGGCGAAGCAAGCGGAGGCCCGCCCCCGGCCCAGCTCCGGAGCCCCAGCCGCCCCGCCCACTCCGGGCGGGGAGGGGCGGGGCGCCGCGGCCCGGCCCCGCCTCCGGGGAAGGGAGCGGGCAAGGCACGGCCGGCCCCCACGTCCCTCCGCGCCGTGCGCCCGCCCGCCCGGGGCCCTGCTACAGGCGCCCTCGAGCCGTGGTCCCGCCCCCAGCCCGTCCGATTGGGCCTCTCCGGGGGTGTGCGGGAGGGGCGGGGCGCAAGCGGGGGACGCCGCGGAGATGGTACAGTCCACTGGCGGTTCAAGTTTCTACGCCGGGAGGACGCGGCCTCGGCCAATCCCAGGGCTACAGGGCGCTTTTAAAATGCAGGTACGGCTGCAAGGAGGGGGAAGGTGGGAAAGGTAGGGCAGGGCTTCCCTTAAAGGAGACGCGCGGAAATGGTCGCCCAGCCCCTTCCTGGGCCCGCGTGCCCCGCCCGGCCTCCCCCGCCCCAAATAAACAAATACCCAAGATCCGAAGGACAGCTCCCCTTCTCCCTCCCGGGGGCACCAGAGTCCAGCTTAGTGTGAGATACGACGGACAATAGGACTCTGACACGGGGGTCGCTCTCCCCGGCGGCAGAGCGGCTCTTTGTCCCCTTCCCTGCCCCCGGCTCCTCCGCCCCCATTTCCACCCCCGTCCCCTGCCGGAGCGCGCCGAGGTTGCGGCGTTCCATTCCAGCCCCGGGTTGCGCACCGGGAAGGCCATGGCCTCGCCAACCGTCTCGGAGCACGGTCCGTACCCTCTTCCCTGCCAGGAGAGGGCGAGGGCGCCGGGGACATGCACCGTTCCCCCGCCAACCCGACCGCTCGTCCCGGAATTCGGGAGAGAATCTGTGATTCACGACGTGGAGACCACTGGGGAAGGTGGAAGATGGTCTCCCACTGGGGTCTTAACTGTGGGGGCGCCGAGTCGGCGGCGAAAAGCCTTCCCCACCGCAGCCTGGCCCGGCACCCGGGTCCTCCCACTGTCTGTGTGAGTCCGTCTCGTTTATCCTCGCGTCCCTGAAGTGCATTTACTGCGCGTCTGCTGCCAGCCGGCCAGAGGTGGGCGTCCCTCCCCCGGGACCCGCAACGAGATAAAATCCGCGCACTCGACCGTGAGCGCCACGGCCTGGCGCGCGCGCCCGCGCAACAGCTGATGTCCCCATTTACAGCTGTTCAGCCATTCATTGGACAACTGTGTACAGCCCCTACTGTAAGCCAGGCCTCTTCTAGACCACTGGGGGATTCTGTAGGGGACAACGGCAGAGGCCACTGCCCTCTGGGGGGGAGGACTTTGCACCCTGCGGGGAGGAGGGGAGAGACGATAATAAACAAACTAGATAGCTATGAGTCTGTAATAAGTGCTGTGCAGGGGATTAAGACAAGCTGATGTCACAGAAGGTGATTATCAGTTACTTTAGATCCCGTGGTCAGGGAGGACCTCTGAGGAGGTGCGTCTAAGCTGATATCTGAGTGACAAGAAGGACAAAGATAAGGGGGAAGGGCACTCCAGGTGAAGGGAACAGCTAGTGCAGAGGCCCGAGGGTTGGCCTGTTAGTGGCCTATTCAAAGAAGGCCAGTGGGGCTGGGAGGGGGCTCGGGAAGAAGAGTGAGAGATGAGGTCAGAGGGGCCAGATCATCCATGATTCTAAGGCAGCTGGGAAAGCAGTGGGGGGTTAGCAGGATGCAATATGACCTGATTTGCCTTTTAAGAGACTCACTCTGGCCCATGTGTGGAGAAGGGATGGGGGTGGGGGGCGTTGCAGAGAGGTCCAGATTCAGGACCTCATTCCCCACCCTTCTCCCCCTCTCTCCATATAGATGTTCAGGGAGAGGATGTGCCAGGCAGAGCATAGCTTTGAGGGTCAAGCTCCAGGGTAGCTGAGGTTCCCCCAGGCAGGTGAGCCTGCTGGGGGTCACCCTCCCCACTGGGGCACTGTGCTTCGAGGACCCAGCCCAGGGCATCTGAGTTTGAGTTTGAGGAGAGAAAGGGTTCCAGCTCCCGCTTGGGAAGGGTACAGGTCTTTCTTACCCCAAAAGGCCAACCAGATTAAATAACTCACTGGAGGCTCTCCCCAGAACAAAGCCTGAGCTGGGAGAGTGAGGGGTGAGCACAGGACACATGGGCTCACTAGGGAAGTTGCTGAGATGGTTAACACTGCTTGTGGGAACCGCCACCCCAACTTTGTGTGTGGCCCCAGGTGGTTCCCATGGCCTGCATCTCTGCCCTCTGATCCTGCAGAGCTGGCAGCTTCAGCTGAACTCTCCAAGAGAAAAAAAAAAAACCTTCCATCTAGACGGGGCTTGCTTGCATCATCTACAGACTGTGGGACCATGGGTCCCCCTCACCAAGACTCAGGAGAGCATCCCTAACATCCCCCTGGTGCAGCAAAGACAAGGTGCTAGAGATGAGCCTCCTGGGTGGTGGTCCCAGGGACAGTCTTTGCTCTCCGCACCATGGCTGGACAGGCTGGGGCAGAGCAGGATAGACGGCAGGAGATTGAGAGGGTCCAGAGCTAAAAAAGGGTCCTGAAGCAAGGGGAACCATCTAAGCCAGAGCCCCCTCCCTAAGGGTCCTGCAAGAGGTGCCAAGCCCCCTCGAATACTCACCATCCAACAGACCCTGTACCCCGAGCCAGGATCTGAAATGTCAAGTGTCTTTGCTGTTTTAGCTCTGCTTTGTCATGAAATCCGTAAAACCAAATCATGGACCTCTAATACAGTAATTCTCTAGATGCCCAGTAAAAGTAGTTGTGGGTCTTTTAAAAAATAAAGATGCACCACCACTCCCCAATTTTTTTTCTTCTGAATCTCCAGGACTGTGTGTGTCCATTTAAAGCCACACAAATGTTTTTGAGAGCCAGTACACTAATACGTAGTAGACAAAATAATTCCCGATCGCAGTGTCTGTGAACCCGGGAAATGGTGAGAGCACACTGGCAGTAAGCAGACTGTCTCCTCACTGAGAGGGGATGGGGCTTTCCTATCTCATCTGTGGCTGGGGCGCTGAACAGAGACCTCAGAGCAGCCATTATTTGCTGTCTGCTGAGTGAATGTGTGACCCTTCAGTACGTGACCAATTGAGTCTGAGCCCCTCATTTTGAAGATGAGGAAACTGAGCCCCAGAAGGGAAATGACTTGCCCAAGGTCACTTTCATTCACTGATTTCCTGAACACACAAGCATAATTAGTTAAGTATTTATGCATAAATTCATATGTGTATGTGCAATCCCATATGCATTGTGGACGCGTTGTAAGTACCACAGAAGAGCGGGGCAAAACACATCATTGTGGGAGCATCCTAAGGCAGTGGGAGCAGCTTCCTGGAGGAGGTGACCCCCCCACCCCCCGCCCGGTGAATCTTGCAGAGTGAGTAGGAGTTTATCAGATTGTAGATGGGGAAGGTGAGGGTGGGGATAATCCAGGTGGAGGGAACAACAAAGCCAAGGCCTAGAGGTGAGCAATGGTGAGGGGTGTGTGTAGACACAACCATGCCTTATTGCCGGAACATACAGGAGAGGCAGAGAACAGCGGGGAATAGTCACAGAGGAAGTGTGGCCCCCTCCCTGGGGCTCTGATAGCTAACAGCAGCAACAACAGCAATAATAATAACTACCACCTCCTACCACTTACCCAGCACCCAGTGGGTGCCAGGGATTCTAAACCAGCCCTCACGTGATGATCAGAATGGTGGTGTCATTAGCTCTTCAGGATTTAACGTGGATTCCTGTTGGCTGCTCAGACCACTGTGTGTGAACTTACGGGCAGTGTTCAGAGGCTGCTGGACGCTCAAGGGCTCTGGTGTGGCCAGTGGAGCTTTGCGTGGTGGCTGACTATTTCTGCAGGTCAGCAAGGCAGTGGCAGCTGACCAGGTCTGGGGCTGGGCTCTGGGGTTTCTTCCCTGCACCCCACCTCAGGGAGGATCCTGAACGGGGGAAGTCACCATGCACAGAGGAGGGGCTATGATGAAAAATCAGGGCTCATGGAAAAGCAACTGTCATTATTATTAATAAAGGATAGTGTTGGTTGAGCACTTTTTTTTTTTTTTTTGCCACGTGACTTGCGGGATCTCAGTTCCCCGACCAGGGATTGAGCCCCAGGGCCACAGCAGTGAAAGCCCAGAATCCTAACCACTAGGCCACCAGGGAACTCGCAGTTGAGCACTTTTTATGTATCTACCCAGCACTGTGCTAACGCTTTACAAGGATTGTCTCGTTGAGCCCTCGCTGCAGTCCTGTGAGTTAGGAGCCTCTATCCCCATTTTACAAAGGGGCAAACTGAGGCTCATAGGTTAAGTCACTTGTCCAAAGTCACACAGCAAGCAAGTGAATGAGCTGGGATTGAAACCCACGACCATCTCGGCCCAAGAGTGCACCTTACCCCATAGACTACAGCCTCCTGTACTGCAATTGCTCTGTGACATCCCTTTCACTGTGACTCTGGTTCTACAATGTGGAGGCCTACGCTGTGCCCAGACCATGTCCATCACCCAGCTTCCTCCTACTTCAGCCTTCCACATTGTCACCAAGCCAGAGAGACTCCCCGAGCCTCTGGATGGACCACTGGGAAGAGCTTTCCAGCTCTTCCTGCTGACAGATCAGTCACTGCATGTTGTTAGCTCCATCTCACAGCTCCTCCCTCACCAACTTGCTGGTGACCCTAGGCCAGTTCCTTAACCTCTCTGAGCCACAGTTTTCTCATACGAGCCTTCCTCCACAAGGGCCAGTGTCAAGCAGCTAGCAGGGCTCTTGCCCAGCTCTGGAGAGATGCACGTGCCTCCCTTCCCTGTGCGTTCTCCCCACCCTCTGGATCAGGACAGTCTTCCCATAATGTACATTGAAATTGCACCCATTTTCCAGATGCAAACCCTGAGGTACATTGAAACAAGGGCTCTCCTGGAAGCCTAGTGCTTGCCCCTGGCAAACGGGACTACAAAGGATGCGGGCTATGGCCCTGGGCTGCCCCAGCTTCCTTCTGGGATGGGTGCAGCATGGAATATGGGGTTTAGTGATGAACTGTCTCAACTCCCACATTTTTAGGTGAGGAAACTGCACTGATGCTGGGGCCACCAGTAGGCAAGTTTGCGGGGATGTCGTCCCCTTGGAGGGCAGCACTCGGCGGCCTGGGGGGAGGGTGGGCTCGTTCACTCACACCATTACCCAATGGTCAGGCCCTGTTCTGGGGATCAGGAAGTCAGTGATGCGTAGGATGGTTGCCTGGAACTGCTGATGTCACAGGCAAAAGCCTCAAGGTCAACCTGAGGGCAGTGGGAACCACAGAAGAGTACAGAGCAAAGAGAAAACTGGCAGACTTTTGTTTGATAGCAGGTGACAGGAGGTGTGAGGGGAAGAATGCATCAGAGAGGGTCCGCTGAGGCCAGGAGACAGGCAGGAGGCTACAAAGCCAGGCTGGCCAGAGGCCAGGGCAGAGGTGGGGGGAAGGTGCCTTTAGGGACCAATGGTGGTGGTGGGGGCAGGTATCAGCATCTGCATCCCTCCTCCCTGTCTCTCCCTTCCCAGCTGGAGCCACTGAAATACCCTCCTCCCCTTTCAAATGCTGACATCCACTCAGACCATTGCCCCGAGGAGCAGGGCAGGGAGGGATGCTCAGTCACGGGGAAACTGAGTCAGGGGAGCTCTCTGCAGGACCAGCTCCCCCCTCAGTGCACTTATAAACGCTATTCTTATTATGAACGATTTCCTATCACAACGAACTGCAGAGCAGCAGGTGCCTGGAGCCCAACTGCCCGGCTTAAGGAATCACCACTTTCGCCGGCCCCTGGAGCCCCTCCTGGTCACCTGGGCAGCCCACCTGACCCCAGGGTGAGCACGATCCTGAATGCTGCATTGCTTATTCCTGTGCTTTCACAATACTGTATTTCTCCCTTCTAATATACTGCTTAATTTTGCATGCGTTTGAACTTTATTTGAATGGTATTATACTTCATGTGTTCTTTGGCAACAAGCTTTTAAGTTCTGTATTATTATGTTGATATATGTAACTGTGGCTCATCTATCTGTGCGGCTGGCTGGGCTGGCTGTATAAAGAGGTTTCTCAGCCTCAGCATGTTGACAATTTGGACTGGAGAAGTCTTTATTGTCGGGGCCGGCAGGGGCCGTCCCTCGGCTCTGCCGAATGTTTACCGGCATCTCTGGCCTTCACCAGTTAGATGGAAGTGGCACCCCTGCCCCTATTGTTGTGAAAACCAAAAATGTCTCCAATCTTACAAAATGATACAAATGAACTTATTTACAAAATAGAAACAGACTCACAGACTTAGAAAACAAATTTATGGTTACCAAAGAGGAAAGCTGGGAGTGGGGGGAGGGATAAGTTAGGAATTTGGGATTAACAGATACATACTGCTATATATAAAATAGATAATCAACAAGGACCTACCGTATAACACAGGAAACTATACTCAATATTCTGTAATGACCTAAATGGGAAAAGAATCTGAAAAAGAATAGACCTATGTATATGTATAACTGAACCTCTTTGCTGTACACCTGAAACTAACACAACATTGTAAATCAACTATACCCCAATTATAAAATAAAAATTAATAAACAAACCCAAAAATGTCTCCAGACCTTGCCAAATGGCCCCTGGGGGCAAAATCTCCCCCGCTGAGAACTCTGCCATCTAATTTCCATTGCATGAATACATTACCTTTACTTTTCTCCTGTTGAAGGACATTTGTTTCTAGTTTTCTTGCTGTAACCGGCAATGCTGCCATGGACATCCCTGTACCTAGGTCCTGATGCTCAGGGGCACAAGCTTCTCTGGGGTCTGTACCCTCATAGCTCTCAGAGCACAGGAAAAACCCAGGTCAAATTTTATATTCGAGGCACCCTGTATATTAAGGGAGAAAAAAAAGAAGAAACAGTATAGCAGCCTTGCCTACCATGACTTCTTTGAAATGTCTGTTTTATCAAATTGACGCTTTCGGGGCTTCCCTGGTGGTGCAGTGGTTGAGAGTCCACCTGCCGATGCAGGGGACGCAGGTTCATGCCCCGGTCCGGGACGATCCCACATGCCGTGGAGCGGCTGGGCCCGTGAGCCATGGCCACTGAGCCTGCGCGTCCGGGGGCCTGTGCTCCGCAACGGGAGAGGCCACAACAGTGAGAGGCCCGCGTACGGCAAAAAAAAAAAAAAATTGACGCTTTCACACATGCACAAATACAATGCTACAAGACTTATGCTACTTGTCAGATACGCAGGGTTTACTCCAGGTGATAAGTTCCAGACCCCAGACACACGGTCTTTGAGGCCAGCTGTGTATCTCTGTGACTGCCGGCGTCACTGTGCTGGGAAGCGTGAAGCCCAGGCGGGCGGGCCCACCTGTGATGGGTGGTTCTCATCTGCCTCCCCGCAGCTGCACTGTCCTTGAGGACAAAGCCCCCTCTTCTCCAGGGCCCTCAGGGGCCTGGTCCCCGTGGTGTTCCATGGGTGTCTGCAGCTGCGCCATCTGCATGAGACACCCCCGTGCCACGCCCATCCAGCCCCTACAGCCTCCAGATGCCTTGCACCCCAGGCCTTGGAGGCTGCCCTTGGCCCAGTATCTACAGCCAGCAACGCTGCCCCTCCCGGCCCTGCCCTCTGCAGACACCGGAGACCAGCCTCCTCCAGTGCCTGAATATTTTATGCCCTGATGGTGGAACGAAGTCGGTGACGACCTTAATTGTTAATGTGGCTGCAGCACCAGCCTTCCCCGCCCTCTCTGTCTGCTCCTCCTGTTTGATATAGCAACAGCAGTAACAGTAATTCCTCTTGTGACCTGCTCTGGGCGAGGCTGGGCTGAAGTCAAGTTGTCCCCCCAGCCCCCAGTTGAGCCCACAGCTGGGCAGAGAAGCTATGACATGAATAACTTTAAAACTGGACCATCAGGTTCACCTTTTTGTTCGTCACTGCTCCCTGGTGCCCTCCCAGCAGAGAGCCTGGGGACTCAGTGAGTGCTTGTGGAATAATGAACGGTACAGGAGGAAGCTGGGTTAAGTAGAAAAGCCCTGGAGTTAGAATCTGTGTCTCTGACTTGATATTTCCTAGCAGGGTAGCCCTGGGGAGTCCTGCCCTTCTCCGAGCCTCTGGACCTTACCTGGAAATGGAATCATTCCAAGCCTCCTCCTGGGGTAGAAAGAGACTCAAATGCACAAGAAAAGGTAGGCCTGAACCACAAGCCACACAATGAGGCAGGTGGGGTGCTGGTCTGCTAGGGGAAGGCCTGGGAATGCCCCAGAGCCCAGCCTGAGACTCTGAGACCCTAAGAGAAGAGTTGAGCCTTCTTTCCAGAACAGGCTCAGCACCCCCAAGACCCAATACCAGGACACAGCTTTGCGACGAAGAATCCCATCTTAGCATCCTAAGCGCTCAGAGCCCCTGTGAACAAGTCAGTGTCCTAAGGACGCAGCTAGTCAGGCTAACTCTGAACAAGGCCAGGGGGTCAGCGCAGTGGTTCTCAGCTCTGGGCACTGGTTAGAATCACCTAAAAGCTGGTAAAATGCAGACGCTCAGACCCCACCCCAGATCCATCCCATCAGAATATCTGGAGGATGGGAGTCCATCAGGCAGGGCCGAGAAGCGCTGGGTTAGATGAAGCTCTTGTTCATTGGCAGCAGGTTTCCCTAGGAGCCACTCTCTACAGTATCTCCAAAAACTAGAAGACTACGGAACAATGCATTCGAGATTCTGAAGGAAAATTATTTCAGTATCCGGTCAATTAAGTATGAGGGTAGAGTATGACATGTTCAGATTAAAAAAATAAAAATTACCTCTCAGACATTCTTTCTCTAAACTTAGGAATTCAATAAAGAAACGAAAGGACCCAAATTCAGGAAATGGGGAATCCCAAAGTGATGGTATAGGGAAGTGGGACAGGGAGGGCTTCAGGGCTAGAAGCAGTCAGTGCAGATTGGAACAGGGAGGGAGGGCGCCAGGAGGATCTGGCCAAGAAAGAGAACACAGCTCATGGAGTCCCTGGGGCCTTGGATGTCTTGAGAGGAACATCAGAGCTCTGTCAGAGAGTCTGGCGGTGAAATAGTGACAAGCACAAAGAAAACCCAGCAAGTCAAAATAAGGAGGCAACTAATAATCACCAGGGAAACCCAGAAGTCCTACAAGGAAGGAAATACAGTCATAGGACATATCGTGGCTCTGTTGGCCATAGTGTTTAAATAGTATAATATGTAAACATCATTGATTTAACCAAAAAATTGCGATACAGTTATACTAGGAGGGTGGGGGAAGGGGTGGCATGTGTGAGGGTGGGCGCATGAGTAGGCTAAACCTTCCTGGTCCCTGAGAGAAAGGCAGTGGTACTACCTAAACTGGAGAGTCAAGAGCAGTGTACGTGTGTTGTTTTCAAATGTGGAGAAAAGTCACAGAAGAATCGAAAGTAGTTGCTTCTGGGAAGCAGGAATCAGGGGCGGAGCCATGAGGCAAGGGATTGTTTTTTGGTTTTTTTTCTTTTAAGTTTTATAACCGTATTTGATTTTTGAAACTCTGTGCACGTGTTTTGGTTTTTTTTGTTTTTATTTTTGGCCGTGTTGGGTCTTCGTTGCTGCGCACGGGCTTTCTCTAGTTGCGGCGAACGGGGGCTACTCTTCGTTGCGGTGCGCGGGCTTCTGATCCCGGTGGCTTCTCTCGTTGTGGAGCATGGGCTCTAGGCGTGCGGACTTCAGTAGTTGTGGCACACGGGCTCAGTAGTTGTGGCTCACAGGCTTAGCTGCTTCACGTCATGTGGGATCTTCCCAGACCAGGGCTTGAACCCGTGTCCCCTGCATTGGCAGGCAGATTCTTAACCACTGCGCCACCAGGGAAGCCCCTGTGCACGTGTTTTTAAATTAATACATTTTTAAAAAGCTTGGCATTGGACTTCTCATTAGAAACCCTGGAAGCTAGAAGATCACAGAGCAATCAGTTGCCTTAAAAGTCTGAGGGAAAAGGATTTCCTGCCTGGATTCTAGGCCCACAGAGAGCCATGTGTGAGACTGGAATCTAAACATTTTCGGAAGTGCAAGGTCGTCATGAAAAGGAAAAAAATGAACTGCTGTGCACCTCTCAGGAAGCTTTGGAAGCACATGCTCCTCGAGGTGCTGAGAGTAGACCAAGGCACAGGAGGGCTCCCCAGGAGGGCAGGTCCTTTCCTGGTGGGAGCAGGGGGAGGGTCAGGCCCAGGCCCCAAAGCAGGGGGTGGACGGCTCAGCCTGGAAGAGCCCAGGCCCGGAGGGGCTAGGTAAGGCATCCGAATGCCTGGACGTTTGACCATCCTACCACTAGGTTAGAGCGGAGCGGATAGAGGACGTAAGAAGAGACACATAAAGACCCAACACGTTTTTTTGTTGTTTGGTTGTTTGTTTTGGCTGCACCACACGGCTTGTGGGATCTAGTTCCCCAACCAGGGATCAAACCCCTGCCCCCCTGCGGAAGCGAGGAGGCCTAAACACTGGACCGCCAGGGAATTCCCAAGTTTGTTTTTTTTTAAAGCGCATTAACGCCAGGACATAAACAAACAAAGCTCCACCATAAAAGGAACCACTAGGTACTTCCTTTTTTTTTTTAATAAATTTATTTATTTTTGGCTGCTTTGGGTCTTCGTTGCTGCGCGTGGGCTTTCTCTAGTTGCGGCGAGCGAGGGCTACTCTTCGTTGCGGTGCGCGGGCTTCTCATTGCACTGGCTTCTCTTGTTGCAGAGCACGGGCTCTAGGAGTGAGGGCTTCGGGAATTGTGGCACATGGGCTCAGTAGCTGTGGCTCGTGGGCTCTAGAGTGCAGGCTCAGTAGTTGTGGCGCAAGGGCTTAGTTGCTCCACGGCATGTGGGATCTTCCCGGGCCAGGGCTCGAACCCGTATCCCCTGCATCGGCAGACGGATCCTTAACCACTGCGCCACCAGGGAAGCCCTACTAGGTACTTTCACAGGTAACATTTACAGAATAATAATAAAACCCTGGACCACTGGTCAACTAAGAATTGGGTAGAGCCTTTGAGGGGATGCTGAGGGAGTGGGAGCTGAAGCCTCGTCTGTCACGACCGGAAGGAATTCTAGAAACATCTAGAATTGAAAAATCAAGAAATAGCCACGGGAGCATCTTACTGAGAAACATGGAGACCAAAACCAAAAGGAACAACTAAATGTGGAAACAGGTGGTTCTGGGGAGTGGGGAAGGGGAGGAAGGGCCAGGGAAATATTTCATTTCCTTCTGAACATTTTCATGTTATTTGATTTTTTTTTAACCTAAGTTCATACATTGTTTTGTTTGCAGTATAAAAATAATTAATCTGGGCTTCCCTGGTGGCACAGTGGTTGAGAGTCTGCCTGCCGATGCAGGGGACACGGATTCGTGACCCGGTCCGGGAAGATCCCACATGCCGCGGAGCAGCTGGGCCCATGAGCCATGGCCGCTGAGCCTGAGCGTCCGGAGCCTGTGCTCCACAATGGGAGAGGCCACAACAGTTAGAGGCCCGCATACCGCAAAAATAAATAAATAAATAATAATAATAATAAAACCGATATCCAAGCCAGTGTGTGTTAAACAAGAGAGGAGGACCAACAAGGACCTACTGTCTAGCGCACAGGGAACTCTGCTCAATATTATGCAACAACCTAAATGGGAAAAGAATTTGAAAAAGAATGGATGCATGTATATGTATAACTGAATCACTTTGCTGTACACCTGAAACTAACACAACACTGTTCATCAGCTATACTCCAATATAAAGTGAAAAGTTAAAGAAAGAAAAAAAACGAGAGAAGAACCAGCGATGCTCCCTGACAGAAGCCCCCAGACCTGACCCTCGTCAGCTGCAGCCTAGGCCCCGCAGCCTCGCCCGTTGGCGGCCGGCCCAGCCTAATCCACCCCGACATTCTTCACGGCCATTTCCAGTTTACAAAGCATTCTCTGGGCCGCTTCCTCCTCCCATCCTCCCAGCAAGCCTGCGAGGTGAGCAGGAATTATTACGCCCATTCGTGCCCACAGAAGCTGAGGTTCTGTGTGTAGCTGGGTGTCCGTAACAGGTCCCTGCCATGGCAGGTGCACCTGCTACAAAGGCCGGGGGAAGATCCAATGAAGAGCCAGGGAGAGGCAGCCTCACTGGGATTTCAGGGCTGGAGTCACCCCTCCTGGGCTGGAGGCTCTCAGCAGGGAGGCTGCAAACTCTTCACTCAACTCTACAGTTTATCTTTCCTAATATGTAGTCACACACGCCACCCCCAGTGTCCGATGGAAGGAGCATTTCGCCCAGCAGGTGGGGGGGTGTCCTGTTGAGGGGGTACCACCAGCTGCCAAAGAGGAAGGGCTGGCATCAGCTGGGACTCCACTTAGATGCGGCATCCTGGGGGCTGTGAGAGAGCCGGCAGGGCAGTGGACAGGCACCTCCAAGCGGAAGGTGCAGCCGACGGGGGCAGGGGTGGCTCCAGGAGTCTCCGTGCTTCTGAGATGGGCTCTGAGTCATGCTTATTGCTGACAAGTTTGCTGTTGTCCAATCTATCTAGGTTTGTAGCCCCAAACTCTTAAGATTCAAAAGGGCCCCTCGGGGGAGTTCCCCGGTGGTCCCGTGGTTAAGACTCCACGTTTCCATTGCAGGGGACATGGTTCCATCCCTGGTTGGGGAACTAAGATCCCTCATGGAGCATGGCACGGCAAAAAAGAAAAAACAAAACAAAACAAAAATGCCCCTTGAGCATACGCAATGGCTCAGGACCACCAACCTGGTCCAGTCCCTCCAGTGAACACACGGAGATACCGAGAGTTATTCGGAAGAAAGAGACTCATCCATCCAAGGAGCGGGACACCCTCATCCTCCCTGGACTCTGCGCCTAGATCTTCCTGGTTGCCTGGAGAGGCACACGCAGCCCGGCTTTCTAATTGCTTCTATAGCCTCTTGCCTTTTAAACCCACTCGGGGGACTTACCTGGTGGCCCGGTGGTTAAGACTCCATCTTCCATTCAGGGGGCACTGGTTCGATCCCTCGTTGGGGAACTAATATCCTGCATGCTGCACGGTGTGGCCAAAATTTTTTTTAAATAAAAAAATATAAAAAATAAACCCACTAGGACCCGAAGCTCCGGACCTGCATGTACAACCACCTCCCTAATGTCCCCTTAGCCTTGTTCCCTCAGCTGAAAAGTTAACAGCCCCAGGCCTTTGCCTGGCCTTTCCTTCTCTCTGGAAGATTCTTGGGAACTCAGCCCAGCTGCTTCCCTTAGGAACCTCCCTCCAGGGGGCCCCTCCCAATGCTTGGACCAGGTTGGGTACAGAGCAGGGGCTCAGAAGCACCCAGGAACACCCCTGGCTCTTGGGGGCCCAGGTAGGAAAGGAATGGGAAGGGGAGCGGCAGTCCCCCTTCTGGAGCCTGACACACCCTGGTGCGCAGGGCTGGCCACGCTCTCACGAGAGCCTCCCTCCTCCCCTCCGCTGACTGAAACTGAGCCCGGCCGGGCAGTGGGGAGCAGGGAGAAGACCCCCGCAGAAACATCACACCAGCCTTCCCACACCCTTTGGCACTGACGTCCTCAAACCAGCCTGTGTGGCCTGAGTGCAGTGCACAGCTGTAAATTCCCCTGTGGTGACAGGACGGGGTTGGGGAGAGGAAGAGGGACACATAGCCTGTGTAAGTGGTGACAGAAGCTCACAGAGCCCCGCATCCCAATGGGGCCATCGTAACCATAATCTCACTAACCCTCCCAGCATCCCACGGGTAGGCCCGGTGCTAGGCCCATTTCACAGATGCAAAAACTAAGACTTACCAAGGTTTAAATAAATGCATTGCTGAAGTTGCAATTTTAGCTGTGAGCAGGGTTTCCCACACCTGCCTGGTGATAAGAATCACGTGGAACACATGTCACCCGGACCCCTTCCCTGGAGATTCTGATCCACCACCTCCGGGTAAAGCCTGGAGTCGGTCTGTTTGATGGGGCCAGGCTGGGGATGGGGCCATCAGGAATCGCAGGGTGACTGATCCAGGACCTCCAAGCACCACCCCCCAATTCACCCCGTTTCACAACTGGGTGTGATATTTAAACAGCAGAGGTGCTTAGCTGCTCCCCCACTGCTGGACACGAGGTTTATTTCCAGGGCTGAACTATTATAAATAACTCCCGTGGGGACGTGTTTGTGCACAGCTTGGTTTTCCTGTCGGATTGTTTCCTTGGGATGAGTTCCCAGAAGTGGGATTCCTGAGCGGAAGGATGGATGTTTTCCCGCTCCTATCCACACCCCTGATCTAGTCTAGCGCCGGGACGAGGATCCGGCCTTTCTCTGGCTTCAAGGAGGGGCAGCCGGCAAGTCCCCCTTGGCACTTCCGGAGGAAAATGACAGATCTGGCCCTTTCCTGTAAGAGCTAATTACCGGCTTGACGCGTTCACGGCTGTCAGAGCAACGAGGGCCCAGGTGACTCAATGCCATCTTTCTGGGGCCCGCCCGGATTGGTCCGCCAGCAGGTGATGAATTTTGTCCGTGGAGGTCACAGGAAGCGAGAAAACCATCCCTCACCTCCCTGGGGAGGCAGATCTGTCAGCAGCTTTGGGAGAGGCCAGAAAGAAGGCCTGGAAACCCAGTGGGCTGATCATTCCTTGTCTTTTCAGACAGCGAAGGGCTTCTGGCCCCTGGCCCCTCTGACCTGCCTGAGGTTGGGGCCACGCCTCCAGGGCCCCTCTATGGGACACTCTGGCCCACCCCTACGGGAACACCTCTAATAGGAGCAGGGGGAGTCAGCCCTACGAGGCCAGCCTCTCAGTGTCCATGGTCCTACAGAGCCTGGCACTAGTGTGCTCCCTTCTACCACCACCCACTATGAATTCTTTGAAGGCAGGCTGGTGTCTGCTCTGTTTCAGACTCCAGGAAGTGAGCTCTCTGTCCCTGGAGGTGCACAAGCTAAGGCAGCATGGACCATGGCTGGGTAGAAGGGTCTTCCTGGGCTGAGTGCCCAGCCTACGCCACTGCTTGCCCAATACTTACTCTTCTCTGGAGGTTATACCCACTTTACAGCTGCAGAAACTGAGGCACAGGGGCTAAATCGGCTTCCTGGTGATCTGAAGACGGCTGACTCATTCACGACTCATCACTGTTTACGGAGCACCTGCTGTGCTCCAGGCTGCCTTGCTTCCTGAGTCTCCCCTGGACCAGTTTTCCCAGCCATTGTCTGTATTTCATCACAGGCACAGGTAGCCACCGTCCATCCACTCCCACAGGAAAGGAGTTAACTCCTCTCGCCTTGCCCCAGAGCTTCCATTCACCCGGCAGTGGCCCTCTTTGGTCTCAGGGCAGCGGGGATGGCTGTTCCTGGGTGGGACTGAGGGCTTATGTGGGTTAGGCCAACCCCAGCTGTTGTGAGGGGGTAGGGGAGCTTTACAGGCGTCGCTGGGGATGCCTCTCCTGGAGCCAGGCCGCTGGCCGCCTCCTCTGAAGGACCCTCCCAGGGCCAGGACACCTGATGGTACAGGACATCCCTCCGGGGCCCACAGACCACAGAAAGTTTATGAAGAACCTTCTGTGGGCAGGCCCAGGAAACAGGTCTCCCCATCTCAGCCACAGGAGATGCCCATTTTTAAGACAATTTGGGGGGAAATAGCCTCACCAATGCCATGTCAGTCTGTGCATACAACCTTCTGTGCCTCAAGGCAGGTTATTCTGGCTCTCCGTGTTCAATTCCAGTCTGTTGGTTTCAGTCCCTTGTTTCACCTGCTGAGGTTCCTGGAAATGCTGTGTTCTCATGGGGCGTTGCCATTTGCACATCTGATAAGCAAGCTTCCGGTGGCTCCATGCAGATGCTGGATGGAAGTGAACAGAGCTGAAGGCAGAGACCTATGGCCCATCTTTAGAGACCCTCATATCAGATTACACTGATTTACAAGGTGAACTTTGTCCCTACGTCACTCTGTCCAGGGAGTTATGACTTCCCTCCTAACTGCTCTGCTCTCCAGCCTACATTTTCCATTCCACCAAAAGGACAACATAAAGAGCTTGTCCCCTAGACACACTCTTATCTGTCACACCTCCATGCCTTGGGCCACAGTGTTCCCTTTGTCCCTTTGATGCCCTGTCCCTCCTCCTCACCTGGCTGACTCCCACACCAGGACACAGGTTTGTAAAGTCCGTCTCCACCCCCGCCTCCCAATCCATCAGGCTCCCACAGGCCCCTGGCTTCTCTGGTCGTGGCTCCCATGCACAGTGCTGGCCCTGTCTGCCCAGCCCCCCACTTACACCCTGGGGTTCCCGGGGTTCCCAAAGCCCAGGCAGGACCCGGCACCTGAAGAGGAAGCTCTGTACTGTTGAAAGAGCCCAGGCTTGGGGCCAGCTGGGCTCAGGCAAATGGTTGAACCTCTCTGCGCCTCAGTTTCCTCGTTTGTCCAATGAGGACGCTCGCCGGGTCGAGGCTTACTGAGGATCACAGACCATGTGGACAAAATGCTCAGCGTGGGGCGGGCTCTCTGTGTTCACCGGCTGAATGAGCCAGGCGCCACGGTCCCTGTCATCAAGTTCACAGTCTGGCTGGGGCTAGAGAAGGGGACAGAGAGTCATGCCTTAAATGAGACTAATGTGCTATGGGAGCTGCCGGGAGGAGCAGTGATTCCAGTGAGAAGCTAGGAAGGCTTCCTGGTAGAGGAGATGCATGTGCTGGGCCTGAAAGGGGGCTCCCCATTTCTGTAGGCAGCAGAGTTGGGGAAGAACATGCTAGCCTTCCTGGGTGTGTTGTTTCCTACAGAGCTGCCAGCACTGGCTTTTATCATTTTAATGACGTACGGCTGTGTGTGTGTGTGTGTGTGTGTGTGTGTGATTTAATAGGGATGAATGGTGCTGGAGCAGCCTTATTCCGCATTTCTTTGAATGCCTGTTTCCCTTTGAGGCTGGCTCTGAGAACCACGATTCCCAAAGGTATGTATGAGCCCAGGGAAGTCCTTCTCTATTATCTCAAGATTGTGGAATGAGCTCAGCTCAGGAGAATTTGGGTGATTTTTGGAAGTGGTGCTTTTGAGATGATGATAACCCCGCTTGGCAGGGGAGGAGGGCAGGACCCTGGCAGCAGCAGCCTCCCTGGGGCCGCTCACGAAGAGCCTTTCCTAGCGGCCTCCTGGCCTGACACAGCATGCCGCCGCCTCGAATTCCACCATCCCTCACTTTCCTTCTTTTTTATTTTATTTTATTTTATTTTATTTTATTTTTTAAACATCTTTATTGGGGTATAATTGCTTTACAATGGTGTGCTAGCTTCTGCTTTATAACAAAGTGAATCAGTTATACATATACATATGTTCCCATATCTCTTCCCTCTTGCATCTTCCTCCCCCCCACCCCCCCCAACCCACCCCTCCAGGCGGTCATAAAGACGTTCCTTCTTAAGACAAGGGTTTCTACTAAAATGTAAATATTTTGTCTGGGAGAGGGAACACTTTGCTTTATTACCGAGGGAAAGGAAGTTGGAAACTAACTTTTATTGAGCACCTACTAAGTGCTTTATTATCAAGGGAAAGGAAGATGGAAAGTTACTGTTAATGAGCATCCGCTACGTGAGCTTGGCACCCCTGCACTGCCTTCAAGTCTACGAGGCAGCCTGGCAAGGCAGGGGAGTCACCCATGCCTGCACGCGAGGCGAGGGGATGGGATCTCAGAAGGACAAGGGCTTAGCGGAGCTGAGCCGGAATTCAAGCCCAGACCTAACTCTCCACCTCGCTCTGTTCTCAACACCCAGCTGTTCCTCTTTCTCCTTGGCAGGGGGGCTCCCTGGAGCGTGAGATGAGACAATGCAAGGGTCCTGGGGGCTCCCCGACCCGGGTTCCAGGGCAGCCCTGCCCTCCACCAGCTGTGTGGCCTAAACAGTCGCCTCACCTCTTGGATTTCACCTCCCCTGTGGATAGGGTAGCAACAGTGCCTACCCCAAGGGGGGCTGTTGTGGCAACCGGAGACATGCAAAGCCGGTGACACGGTGTCTGGGCAAAAGGGCTCAGTAAAGGACAAGTCTGGTCTCCTTATCTACTTACACAGGATGAGGCATTTATAGCCCCAGCTCCCGACCTGGGGACACCCTGCCCCTTCTTTGACCCTGGTAGTGGCAGAAGTGGGACCTGGCTTCTCCTCCCCCGTGTCCCCATCCTGGGATCTGAGGAGAGCAGGCTGGTGGCAGCTGGAGCAGCTGGCCTGTAAGCGTGAGTTTTTTCACGGCGTTGGTGGCCTCTGTAAGCCACCCGACTCCCTTCTCGCTCCCGTGTTCACGCAACTGTGATCTGTGTCCCTTTTTCTTTCCCCCAGGAGCCTAGTTCACTAAACAGAGGAGGCCAAATTCGGAATCCCTGCTTGAACTACTGGCCTTGGGCCCCTCTCTAAGATCCGAAGCAAGTCCTTGGCCTCCCGTGTGCCTCAGTCACCGTATCTCTAAAATGGGCAGCCCAGGGACTTCCCTGGCTGTCCAGTGGTTAAGACTCCACGCTTCCACTGCAGGGGGCACAGGTTCAGTGCCTGGTCGGGGAAGTAAGATCCCACCTGCCTCGCGGCGCAGCCGAAAAAATTAAAATAAAAATAAATAAATAAAATGGGCAGCCCATCCATTTCAAATCTGCTTAACAGAGAGGAGTCTGGAGAAAAAACTAGTCCCTGACCTAGTGAAAACTGCCTTGAGGATGAAGTGCAGAAGCCACCAGCCGAGGGCGTCTGTTGATGACAGACAGGTGCTGCAGCCCACGGAACTTGGAATTGTAGGTTCCCTGAGCTGCTGGTGGGTTCAGGCTCCACCACGTGGCAGCATCTCGGGGCCTCCTTTCCTGTGGCTGCGACTCGGTCCCCACCAGGCTGGCCGGGACCCTGCCCTGGGCAGCCCGACACCCAGGCAGCCCGTGGGAACTGACACCTCTCCACAACCTCATCCCACTTTACAGAGGCGGAAACTGAGGTCAGGGAGGTCACGTCACTGGCAGAAAGTCTTGCAGCCAAGGTGTGCCAGTTTGCCTGACACAGAGTCTGGTGTCCTGGCCACCACGCCAAAACTGCTTCCAGGGTTATTACCATCATCACAATAGAAGACTCATACTGGTTGTAATTATTATTATTGAGGGCAGTGCCCTCGGCAGGCAGGTCTGGGTGGCTGCGTCATTGGGACCAGGTGCCTGGTTGGCGTCCAGGGTTCGGCAGAGTCCTGTCCCATCTGGCCCCAGGACTACACTGAAGATGTGAGGCCCCATCATGCGGCCCGAGTCTGCAGGCTGGGTCAACAACATGGGGTCTCTGCCACCCTCTGGCAGATCCTGGACTCAGGCAGCCACTCAGTGCCCATCTGCTCCTGGAAGCATTTGGTGACGGATGCAGCAGATTCATGGATGGGAACACTGAAGATTCAACCAGCGGCACTCACTGTTTCCATAAAGCAGAGTCCCCCCAGACCTACCTCCCAGGCAAGCTCAGTATCCCTGCTCCAAAGGCAGTGCATCCTGCTGGGTAAGCGCATGGTCCCTGGGCTCAAATCCTGGCGCTCCTGCTTGTTCCCTGTGTGACCCTGGACAAGTGACTTCAGGTGCTGCTCTGTTTCCCCATCTGCACAACAGGGCAAAGCTCAAGGTCATTGTGAGGACCGCGGGCTGGAAGTGTGCTTGGCCTGTGCTGGTGTCCAATAAACGTTTGCACCATTATCCCTCCAGGTGGGGTCAGCTGAAGAAGGGGCTGTCTGCCCTGATGCTGGAGAAGAGGTGGGTCACCGGGACGGGACTTGATGGTGATAGACCCTGTGGCGTGGTGGTCTCCATGTGTGGCTGGGACAGCCCTGTAGCCCCAGGGGGAATCGGCTCTGGGCTGGTGAAGCCAGAGGGCTTGCTGTCCCTGGGGGTCCAGGCCCGTGTGTTTGAGCCCCTCAGGCCCCCTGGTTCCCATGGAGCTGAGAGGCCCCGGTGGAGCCTGCCTAACAGGTTCCCTGCTTCCCTGCTCCAGCCAGCATTCCAGTTCCATCTTGTTCTGGTCTGTCCTGCAACTGGGACCAAGAGACAGGGGTAGAAACTGCTGAAGACCCATTTCCAGCCTCTGGGACACAGCCCGCCCAGCTGCCCCAGCTCTGGGCTTAGAGACCAAGTCTGCGGCCTCCGAATGGGGAATCCAGCGCCAGCGCCTGTGTCAGCCCAAAGCTGGCCCTGCAGGCTCCCAGCAGGACGGGTGCTTGGCCTGCAGGCTGCCCAGAAGGCTAGCTCACAGACGCAGGGTTGAGAAAACCTGGGGCACCCAGAGGGGAGGCACCAGTGTGAGCAAAGAGGAGGAGAGGGTGGATTTGCAAGGTTCCTTCAGCAAATTGACAGCATGAAGGTGATGAGGTCCCACAGGGACCAAGGTCCTCAGGGAGTGTTGCTAAGGCAGGCTGGGGTCCCAGCATCCAGGAACAGCCGAGGGCCCAGGTGCTGAGGGGTTAGGACGGGACGGGGCAGGTGGGCAGTGGCTGTGCATGGGACAACCTCTTCCTCTCTGTCTTTGAATGAAAAAACCCAAAGAGATGGCTTAAAAACTGTTGCTCTTGGGCTTCCCTGGTGGCGCAGTGGTTGAGAGTCCGCCTGCCGATGCAGGGGATGCGGGTTCGTGCCCCGATCCGGGAAGATCCCACATGCCGCAGAGCGGCTGGGCCCGTGAGCCATGGCCGCTGAGCCTGCGCGTCCAGAGCCTGTGCTCCTCAACGGGAGAGGCCACAACAGTGAGAGGCCTGCATACCGCAAAAAACAAAACAAAACAAAAAAAACTGTTGCTCTTTTCAGGAGAGGTAAGTGGGGTCACAGGTGACCTCAGCTTCTTGCCCTTGCATTCCTGGACAAGGAGGACAGTGACAGGATGGAGGGAGAGGCAGTGCTCCTGGAAATTCAAGATGCTGAATCCCAGCCCAGGTGCCTCCCTCCCGCCAAGGAGCCTCCGGTGTTGTGTTGGTCACCTCGGGACATGGTGTGGCCACCAGCAGGACCGGGCCGCTCTATGGGGCCCCCTGGTGGCCTGAGGAGTTCCTGCAGACACGCAGGCCGGGGCTGGCTCACTCCCGGACACCCCCTGACATAGGAACGTTCTCAGGAAGCTGAACGCCTGCCAGGTGCTTTGCTGGGTGTCACCAGGGAAAGGTCACCTCCAAACAGCCCCATGAGGTAGGAGTTACCCCCACTTTATACATGTGGACACCTGGAGGGGACTGTCCTGAATCATCAGGCTGCCGCCAAAAAACCATTGTCAGAGAAACAAGCAAGAGACAAAGTACAATTAAAAATAACATGAACATGTATTTATTTGAAAAATTAAGAGCGAGTGTGCTGGCACACACAGACTCCGGAGGATGGCACAGAACCTGGTATCACCCATGGCTTCCAGAAGGGGACCTGAGGCCTGGGCATAGGTGGGAAGGAGCCCTTTTCACCGGTTTAGTTTTGTGCTTTCTGGTTTTTGAACTCTATAGAAATATTGCCTATACTTAAAAGTACATGAAAAGGGGCTTCCCTAGTGGCGCAGTGGTTAAGAATCCACCTGCCAATGCAGGGGACATGGGTTCGAGCCCTGGTCCGGGAAGATTCCACATGCCGCGGAGCAACTAAGCCCATGCGCCACAACTACTGAGCCTGTGCTCTAGACCCCGTGAGCCACAACTACTGAAGCCCACGTGCCACAACTACTGAAGCCTGCACGCCTAGATCCCATGCTCTGCAGCAAGAGAAGTCACCACAATAGGAAGCCCTCGCACTGCAACGAAGAGTAGCCCCCGCTCAGCGCAACTGGAGAAAGCCTGCGCACAGCAATGAAAACCCAACCCAGCCAATAAACAAACAAATAAATATATATATATATATATATATATATATATATATATAAAGTACATGAAAGATCTGAACATTCACAGATTGAGCGACAGAAAGGAACTTGGAAGGGATCAGATCTTCCCCCTGTTATAGCAGCACTGACTTGCACGCCTCCAGCAATGGGAAGCTTACTCCTTAACGGGTCAGCTCCCAGTCTGGAAAGACCCTCTGTCTATGGACAGAAACGTATCTCCCTGGTTTAAACTCCCTCTCCTGGGATGACCTTTCGGGTATCAGTAGGATGTTTAGTACTGGCTGAGCAGCCCCTGGAGCCGTGGGTCCTGGTTTTAGCCTCCAACAAACTCAGAGTCCAGTTTCTGGAATCCCAGCAACAGGTGGGATTCTGAGGCCGTTGTGTACAAGCCCCCAGCCAATATAGGACTCGCCCACCGCACACAGGGCAGGCAGCTGTTTGTAACACCAGGGAGAAGGCCCTGCTGCCCAGCTCCCCCAACCACTCAGAGTACCCATAAATTCCTCTTGCTGCATCCTCTTGCCCCTCTTCCTCCTGTCCAGTGTCTACAGAAATGTCCTTGCATTGTCATGTTCTGATCCAGCGCCTCTGGTCGGTCTTCAGTGTCAACATCCCGGAGCCTCAGTTTCCTCATCTGTAAAATGGCTTAATAATAATGCTTGCCCTAGAAGGTTGCTGTGAGTATCAAGTAAGATGATAGTTGATGCACACTGTGGGGTGAGAGGAGCCAGAGGTGGTGATGGAGGAGATGGCTCTGCCCCACCCAGGCCGCTGCCAGTGAGTGGACAGGATGGAGCTATGGGATTTACATTATTCCAAGTCCACACTATGAATATATATATATATATATGAATATATATACATATACACATATTTGAATGTACCTACTGATGAGGGGGAGAGGGGTGGAGAGAGGTTTCCATCTGGGGTCTCAGCTCTATCCATGGCTGGGACTTGGACCCACCTGGGCAAGTCTGGCCATGTCCAGCCAAGTGATGGGTGGGCCTGACCGGATGGATAAGGAGCCTTCTAGGGGCAGGAGGGCCACACACGAGGGGCTAGGAGCACACTGGGGAAGGCAGCTGCTCCAGGGAAGCCCTATAAGATGCTGCAGCCCATGACCCTGGAGGGGGAGGGGGGGTGACCCAAGCCCAGCACGCCTGCACCTATCAAGCCCTCTGTTGCTTCAGCTGAAGCCTCAGGGGAGCACCAGCTGCCAGGCGTTGTGGGGACACCTAAGGGAGAATCTATGTTGTCAGGCAGACCCCCCCAAAGGAACTAAGCAGAACTATTTGCAACACATCTCAAGCTGGGGGACCCCAGAGCCATGTCACAACCAATGGAGTGTGGGCCCCTATGGCTTGAGACCTGCAGGATTGGGAGGGATGAGTCAGCCCCAGCCAGGGGCTCCCTGAGGCCAGCATTAGGGTACAGACTGTTCTGGGGGTACCATACAGGCGCTGTGGGTGGGTTCTGGACAGAGAAGGGGCAGATTTAGAAGAGACACCTGGCAACAGTTCTAAGACAGCTTTAACTTATCCCACTTCCCAAGTCCAGGGTCATCAGGTGAGGGAGGCTGTCTTCACGGACTCTTTCCAGGGGCCACTGTCCTTCCAGGAAGCAGAGGGAAGGCAGAGGAGATCAGGTAGCCTCAGCCTTGCTGTCTATGAAATGACAGCCCGGTTCCCAGCTGACATCCGCATGCTGGGATTTTCCCCAGACCTTTGATTTTGAAACAAGGGCTCTGATGTCTTTTGATTGCCGTTCCTTCCTTCCTTGCACTTCCAGGACACGATTGAACAGCCCACAGTGGGCCAGAGGAGTTAAGGTCTGTCCTAGAGCAAGGCTGCAGCTCCCACTGCTGGGAGCCTGGCAGGACAGGAGCAAAGCGGGCATTTATTCCTCATGGAACCTCGGGATGAGGAAAGGAGGCTTCCCAGCAGGCAGAAGCTCTCACAGTCGCTCCAGAAAAATCTCCCAGCCCCAGACCCCTAGGGGAAGTGTGCTCAGCATGTGGGAACATCTTCCCCAGGGCTTCTGAGCAGGAGTGAGGGTTAACCTCTATCTAGGGCTGGGAGAGGAGGTGCCCGTGCTCTAGAGATGCTGGGGGACAGGGCCATCATCTACCAGCCCCCCCTCTGGGGGCCCTTCCATTGCATTTCCCATCTAAGTCTTCTCCACTCCTCCTAGGGCGAGAATGCAATTCGTTTTTACAGATGAGGAAGTGCAGATGTGAGGGTTCTGACTTAGAGACGTATCAAGGCAACAGACTAGAAGAGTGTTAACATGTGTGCTGGGAAAATAAGAAGCCTTACTTCTGGGTCCTGGTTTTAGCCTCCCTGGCAGTCCAGCGGTTAAGACTGGCATTCCCAATACAGGGGGCATGGGTTTGATCCCTGCCCGGGGAACTAAGATCCCACATGCCGCAGAGTGTGGCCAAGGAATAAGCCTTACTTTTTTTTTTCTTTTTTTGTGTGGGCTGAGTTGCACGGCATGTGGGATCTTAGTTCCCCACCCAGGGATAGAACCTACGCCCCCTGCAGCGGAAGCGCAGAGTGTTAACCACTGGACCACTGGGGAAGTCCCTTTGAAGTCTTATTTGAGCAAATAAATAAACCAGGCTTTGGCTGCAGGACTTCTCAGAGCCTTTAGCATGCAGAGGTGCATCCTGAATCTCTGGGAGAGGCTTGGAATGTGGCGTTTCCCAAACTCACCTGACCGTGGCACCCCACACAGCCCAGCCCCTGATAAGAGCGCCCAGGACCCGTACTCTACAGAACAGCGCATGGGAAATGTCAGAAGAGAACATGTAAAATCCGGGTCCCCCAGAACAGCTGGGCCATCTTCCTGTGGGTGCAAATGAGAAAACTGAGGCTCAGGGAGGGATTTCTCCAAGGTCAACTTAGAATGCAGATTTGAGCCCAGGACTGTATGGTGTCCAGGCGACTTTCCTCTCGGCCTCCCATCCCTCGGTCTTCAGGTTGGTCCTTGGGCCCCTCCGACTAAAGAAAGGGTTATTTATTCCTTGACGCAGGGAGCCCGCTCTCCAAGGGCTGAGCCCGATCCTGTCGGCACGGCCACCCTCTCCACACTCCCTTTCTGGCACCGGCTCCTGGGGCCATCGGGGCTCCGAGTTCAGCCTGGAGTTAATATCCCGCCCCAGCCGCCGGCCTCTCTGCACCCAGGCCACAGGCTGGAGGTGCTACCCGAGAGGACCAGGGCCCTGAGAATCAGCCTAGAGCACCCTTTCCTAGGAGAGGGCTGCAGTGTGGCTGGGGCTAGTTCATTAAGCTGGAGGCTTCACCAAAGCCACGGGGTGATAAGCACGCGGTTGCTGCCTCTCCGCCTGATTTATCAGCAGGATAACGAGGCAGGGCTGGAGCGATAAGGCCACATAGCCGGCAGCCAGTCAGAGGGAGGAAGCAGGCTGAGGTGACAGAGTCTGCTGCCTTCACCCTCAGGGCCTCTGGGAAGCATCCTGACACTGAGCCCTGGGTTCAAATCCCGGCCCCGTCATTTCCTGACCCCATCGTGATTCCTTGTCAGCAGCACCCCTTGCCTCAGTGTCTCCAACTGCATGCGACAGGGACCTCAGTGGCAACATGGGCTGGTGCAGGCAAGAGGGGAGCGAGGTCTTCGAGGGCTGCGAGACATCAACAAGCTTGCCCCTGAGTTCATGCCGCACCCCCAGAGACTCGGAGCAGCTGGGGAGACCCGGGGATCCTGCAGGCACAGGGGTGGGGTGGAGGCGGCATGCGGGTCCGTGTGGCCCCCGCTGGCACCTGAGACCTGGCAGCACGCAGCTCATGTGTGCAGCCGTGCTGTGTGAGGCCTGCACGAGGTGGCATGGACAAAGCCCCAACACCCACCCCTGCAGGTCTTCAATAAACGCTAATTCTGTCTTCTGCTTTTTTCTTCTTCTTCCAAGTTTAAAATTAAAAATAGATGTTTTGAAAAGAGACCAGCAGACTGGCAGGCGAGCAGGTCTTCGGGGACGGCCTGAGCTGCCTTTTGGTGACTAGCGAGATAGGCAGAAGGGAGCCCTGACGGTCCGACGTGGTCCTAGGTGGCAGCTCGATGAGTGAGCACCCTGATCCTTGCGGACATATCTCCAACACCGGGGTGAGGGGAAAGAAGCAAGTCACAGGAGGAAAAGTACACAGCAGAGCTCAGTTGTAGCAAGTTTAAGATGTTAGACGATGTTCTATATTCTTTGTGGTGCCTGTATGCACCCACTTTCAGGAGAACGTTCCCTCAGGAGCAGAGGAAAAGGCCATGAGGCTGATGTGAGGTGCAGGAGGCGGGAGCCGACTAGGTCTGTATTGAGGACATACTACGTGCCAGGTACTCTTCTAACAGGCTCACCTACCAGCCCATTTAACAGATGAGTAGACTGAGGCACAGAGCGGTCAAGCGGCCTGTCCAAAGTCACACAGTTAGTGGCAGAGGCCACGCTCTGGATTACTAACCCACATCGCCGCTCACACTATGGCTCAGCGTTCCTCGTGTTTTGAGAAAAGACTTAAGACGTCTACAGCAGTTGTGGTCAAATATTAACATGGGTAAAATCTGGTGGTGTGTCCTCGGGTGTTCTTTCTTCTGTGCTGTATAATTTCCTGTAGGTGTGAAATGTTTACAAAAGCCTCTTCTGGCCCTAGGCCCTTTGCCCGGCCATGACCCACATCACACCGGTAGTCCAGCTTCCCCGGGTGGCTGAGCAATGACCAGCTCACCTCTCCCTCCCCCCACAGTGCTCATGAGATGACGCCTAGCATACTCTCCTGCTGCGGCTGGGTGGCCTGGGCCCTGGGGAGAAAGGATCAGCCCATACCTGGGCTGCCCCATCGAGACAGGGAGGGCAAGTGGCCCCGCTGGGCAGACAGGTTGGCCCATGGCCTTTCCCATCACTCTGGGGAAGAAACTGATGGCTGTGTAATTGGCGGGCGTCTGGTCGGCAGGAGCTGATGCATGGCTGGCTGCCCACACTGCCCCAGTCTGGCCAGCATAGGCTTTGGTTCCTCTGGCCTGTGTGTCCTGGTTCTGGCATCTGGCAGTGCCCTCTGGGCTCCCGGAAATGTGGGCAATGCGCCTGGACCCTCAGGCAATCCTCAGGACCAATGGGCTGGGACCCAGAGTGGCCAGCAGTGGCCTGGTCTCACCTCCACCCTACCCCCACTCAAGAGGTAGGGAAATTGCGGCTGAGTTTGAGGCAGGGTCCTACCTAGGGTCACAAGGGGAGTCGACAGCAGGATTGGGTGTCCTCTTGTGCCAGGAGGGGCCTGGCTGGGCAAGAAGGCAGCCTTTGGGCCCTGAAGCATCTGCTGACAGCACACACGAAGCCAGTGTTTGGGGAAGAAAATCCGGAGGTTTCCTTAGCCACAGGCCTGGCTTCCGCCACTGTTTCCATCACGTGGGGCTCAAAGAACCAGCTTTGTTCCTGCTGCTTAGGTAGTGTCCCCCTCCCCCCGACAAATGTCCCTGGCTCCAGATGGCATTTGGTGAAATCGTCCGGGCCACCTAGCCCATGGCCCCCCGCTCTGGCAGGAGCCCAGGCCTCAGGGGCTATGACATTCACTGGTGCTTCTTAGCTTGTCCCCCGCTTAGGTAAGAAGGCAGGTTAGACGGGGCTGCAGTTGGGGGACTGCCTTGGTGGGGTGGCGGACAGCCTCTGAGAAAGCCTTTAATCCTGGAGAGTAGGCCTTTGTTATGGAGACCACTGTGGGAGCATTTCACTGAGGGCCACTTTCCCCTCCCCCTGCAAGAGCTGTGAGGGGGGCTTGAGGGCTTCCTAGAGGTAAAGTCCCCAAACCACGCCCCTCCTTTAGACTGTGAAATCCCACCCCCACCCCGGGAGTTCCTCAGCCTCCCGTTCCTCTGCACTGAGCGCCCAGCAATTCGTCAACATGACCTTTGAAGCCTGCCGACAGGCTCTGGTTCCAGAAACTTCTGCTGCAGGTGACCAGATCACCGCTGGGACTCTGGACTTATTTGTCTCTCCAGATTTGGGGGTGGCGGTTGACCCTCGGACCTCAGTTCTCAAATGGGTCTGGGAAAAGTCGCCAGTTTTCAGTTTGTTCAGCCTCTTTCTTAGTGGCAAGACAGGACTAACAACTTCCAAGCTCCTACACGCCAGAGAGGAACCAGAGACTCTCAGGCACCAGCTTGCTGTGCGACGCAGCCTGTGTTTCCTCGTCTGTCTAGTGGGTCTCAACACAAAGACTCTGTGGCCACGTGCTGCCAAGACCTGTCACAACAGGCGTGTTGGGGACCCTGGCAACTGTGAGTCCGTGGTGGAGTCACCAGAGTCCGGGCCCTCCAGCCTCCCTCCCCGTGACCTCAGGCAGCAGGCCTTCTCTGAGGTCAGACAGCGCAGCACACCAGAAAACAGCCAGGTGGGCACAGGGGCCTCGAGCCTAGTGCCCCATAGCTGCTTAATAAACATTTATGAAATGAACTAACGAACAAATCTCTAGGTTCTCCACCCGGATGGGGATGGGGGCTCAGCATGACACCATGCTCTGGTCTCAGACTGTGCCTCGGTAACTGGCCATGCCAGGTGCGTATGTTGGTGGGGAGGGTGTCTGCCTGGCCATCTCCTGTGGGAATGACATTGGGCATTGATGAGGCTGTCCCCAAAGTTCATGGCTATAGCCCAGGCTCCGTGTCTCCCCCTTCTCTCCCATCCCCATACACACTTTCCAGGGCCCTGTGTTGATGTTATTATTATGGTCTGAATGTTTGTGTCCCTCCAAAATTCATATGTTGAAATTCTAACCCCCAAGACAATGGTATTAGGAAGTGGGGCCTTTGGGAGGTGATTAGGTCACAAGGGTGGAGCCCCCATGAGTGGGATTAGTGCCCTTGTAAAAAGACACGAGCTTGCTTCCTATCACTCTTTCTGCCATATAAGGATACGATAAGAAAGCCATTTGCAATGCAGAAGGAAACCATCATCAGAACCCAACTGTGCTGGCACCCTGATCTTAAACTTCCAGCCTCTAGACCTGTGAGAAATAAATTTCTGTTGCTTGCAAGCCACCCAGTTTGTGGTATTTTGTTATAGCAACCTGAGCAGACTGAGACAGGTATCATCACCCTGTCTGACTCCAGGCTGGGAGGAAGGGGCCATTGCAGAAGCCCTTTTCAGCTCCTGTCTTGGCTCTGCCCTTGCCCAGATCGTGTGCAGGAGGGCCCCTGAGGGCTGCATTTCCCAGGCTTCAGCTCCAGCCTCCACCTACTAGGTAGGCCAGTGAAAGGAGCTGGAAGGCCAGAGGAAGGGAGAAGCCAGGGAATTTCTCTCCCTCTGTCTCAGGCAGAATCTCTGAAGGGCTTGCCTCCTCCAGTTCCACCAGACAGACCCACTGGGTGTCCGGCTTTGACCAAGGGACCCTCGCCCCTTGGCTTTAGTAACATTTCCTGCTGTTCCGTCAGTCAGGGACTTGTGGAATATTCCTGCTGTTGCTAGTCTCAAGGTTGCCTCACTGTCCCCTGTATGGCTTCTTGGTCATCAATTCTCTGCATTAAATTCCCCTTGTTTTAAATACTTAGAGATGTTTGATCTTCTGTGTACTCTCTGGCTCATACACGGCACCTGTTTGGGCCTAAGCCACAGAACTCAGGGAGCTCACAGTCCTGCAGAATCGAATCCACCCCCAGTCCTGCCATGAGGGGTGGCACAAAGACACAGATCCCCTTCCCCAGGGCAGCCCAAAGAGACCTGCCCAGGCTGGGTTTGTGAGTTGGGGCCATGAAGGCTAAGTAGGAGTTTGCCAGACAGAGAAGATGGAGAAAGGCATTCCTGGGAGGAGCAAGTGCCGAGGTCCACTTGGGAAAGTGCCCAGGGGTGGGGGGCGGTTTGGTGCCATGAGATTCTGGGGGGGGGGGGGCGTGTGTGTGTGCACGTGCGCGTGCATATAGGGGGTCCTGTCTGAGCAGCAGGAGCTGAGGCTGAGTCCCGGCCTGCTCTGTGTGTTGTACACCAGGGTTGCTCAAAGAGTGATCCCAGAATTTCTTGAATTAGAGTTTTGTAGGGGCCGTAACAATCTCTGGGCCTCAGAGGTCCATTTTTAGGGGGCTGGCTTGCTCCAAAGAGTGTGCAAACCACTGCCCTGGGCTCCGAGAGGCCTCAGACCTGGCTCAGCAGGGGAAGGACCCCATGGTATTTGCTTTTCAGAAAAACCTCTCTGGTTCTGTGGAGTGGTGGTGATGGGGAGGGAGGAGAGGCCTGGGGCTGCTGGGGAAGCTGGTTCCATAACCCAGGTGCATGATACAGGGCAGAAGCTGGGGCAGGAGCTGGAGGATGGACTGGATGCCCACCCAGGAGGTACACAGGAGTGGGCGGGGGGTGGGGGGTGGGGAGGGCCGGCCTGCAGTCCCAGGCTGTCAGGGAATCTGCTGACCCAGGAGGGCAGAAAGGGAAGAAGCCTGGGGTGGGGGCCAAGGCTGGATTCTAGAGTCTGCCCCATCCTCTCCCCCCACCCTGGGCCGAGGTTTCACTTCTTGTGAGTGTCAGGGCAACACCACCAGCCCTTTACAGGCTGCAGTCCCATTTTTAAGTGATTCTGTGAGCACTCCCAACCACTGGCTCCATCGTGTTCCTCCCCTGGCCCAGTCAGAGGTAGGACCGGGAATCCAGGGGTCCAAACCTCTGGCTGGGGGCTCCTGCACGTCCTGCGCTAAAAAGCGCCGGGGTGGGGGCCAGCTGCGTCCCAGACGGCAACGGGAAACACAGTCCACACCCAGGCCCCAGGAGGCCGGGTCACTGCCATCGTAACTGGAAAGACTCCAGGTCCAGGAGGAAGGGGCTGCCCCAACGGCGGGAACAGAGGTTGCGCCGAGTTCCGAGTTTTGCACCGCGCCCCTCTTCCTTCAGTCCCGCCGGGACGTCCCCGACCAGAGGTGACCTCCTAGCAGGGGAGGTCTCCAAACCCCAGGCCCTGCGGGGCGGGCGCCCCGGGAGGGTGCTGGCGGGGCGAGGGGCGGGCGCTCAGGGCGCGGCCGGCGGCTACTCGTGGGCCGCACTGGGCCGGGGGTGCCCTCCCTCCGCCTCTTCCTCCGCGGGCCGGGCCGGGCCGGGGCGGAGCGGGGCGGCGGCATGGCGGGCCGGCGGGCCGGGGCCGGGACCGGGGTCTGGACGCTGCTGGCGCTGCTGGCGCTGCGGGCGCTCGGCGCCGCGGCGCACCCGCAGTGCCTGGACTTCAGGCCGCCCTTCCGGCCCCCGCAGCCGCTGCGCTTCTGCGCGCAGTACTCGGC
The DNA here is from genome assembly GCF_964374135.1 of Grampus griseus. Classification (NCBI taxonomy): domain Eukaryota; kingdom Metazoa; phylum Chordata; class Mammalia; order Artiodactyla; family Delphinidae; genus Grampus; species Grampus griseus. Next base: position 5,464,929 of record NC_139018.1, on the reverse strand, counting down.
CTTCGGCTGCTGCGCTCCCGAGCACGACGCGGCGCTGGCCCGGCGCTTCGGGGCCCTGGCGGCGCGCGTGGACGCCGCGATTTGGGCCGAGTGCGCCGGCTACGCGCTTGACCTGCTGTGCCAGGTGAGCGGGCGCGCGGGGCGCGCGCCAGGGGCCTAGTTCCTAGATGGGAGGTCGGCTCTGGCAACCCCACTGGGACAAGATCAAGGGTGGGCGGCGGGCTTTGTAACCCGAGCCCCCACCCCCACCCCCGCAGGAGTAACTGGGCACGGGGCAGAGATTCGGGCCTCCTGGGATGGCTCTGGGCTTTGCCATCATTAGCTTTGTGACTTGGGCTTTATCTGGGCCTCGGTTTCCCCTCCTGATGAGGTCATCACTCCCTCAGAGTTTGGGGGGCTTTTCTGCCCTGGCACCGCCTAAAGACCCCCAGTGCCGCGGCCCTGGAGAGCCCTGCCCTTGTTGGAGTACCAGGGTGGGAAGCCTCTGTCCTGCTCGGGGCTCCCCTGCGCTGCCCCCCGGGGAGATGGGAGCCGCAGACCCCTGCAGAGGGCATGGTCAAAGCGCTGGACTTGGGTTTGTCGCGGGGTTTGGGGGCACACTTCTCCCAGTGAGGGCCTTTCCCGCAACCTGGAGGAGCTGTCTGACAGCCCCTCAGTACTCCGGGATCCTGACGTGCGCTGGTGCTCGATCCTGGGTGACCCCCGGTGCTGAGATGTCCCAGGTGATTCCAGACCATACCTTGGTTTGTGCTGTGCCCTTTTCCCGGGATGGCACTCCCACCCGGCGTAGGCATAGGCACTCTCATCCTCCAAGACTACCCCAGTGAGATCCCTTTGGTGAAACCCCTCTGCCCCTGTGGGGGCTGAGTTCCCGCTTCTGCTCGCACCAGACTGTGCCTTAGCTGTTCGTTTTCCTGATTCCGGAGTGCCTGAGCAGAAGCCCTGGCCGGCAATGGGTGGAGGCTGAGAAGTCCTAAGGCTGGCCCTGGCCCCACAGCTGGACAGTGGGAGGACCCATGGGTGGAGGGGTCCTGCCCACACAGCACAGAGTCGTAGCCTTCAGCTGGCAGGGGCAGGCGCTGATGGGAGGAGCGAGAGGGCTGGCTTAGATCCAGACATACTAGGGTTCGATCCTGGCTCTGCCACTTCCTGGCTTTGCGACCCTGGGCAGGTCATCACTGCACTTCAGTTGCATCGTGTTTACAACAGGGGCGACCCTAGCTTCCCCCCCCAGGGTTGCCATGAAGACTAAATGACACATACTCAGGGCTCAGTGGATGATTCTGCCTGGGTTTCTCTAGTGCTTCCTTGGTCCCCACTGGTTGCCCTGCCCTGAGCAGGGACTGAGTGGGGCCTACAGGCTGATTCAGGGAACACCCAGAGTGGCAGGGACTTGCTTGGTGGTCACACAACTCAGTGGTGGCACTTGGACCACGATCGTTGCCATGTGAATGAGCCATCTGGGTAAGAAATAAGGGGGGGCTGGGAGCAGACAAGGGGACAGACCCTGGGGAGCTCCAGAATGCAAGGGGGTGGGCAGCTGTCCTTTGGCAGAGTCTGCTGAGCACCTACACTGTGCATCTCAGGGGAGCCGGAATGGTCTGGTCAAGTGTCCCCCTAGCTCACCTGCCTGGGGACTCCTGGGGCAGATCTTCTGGTCTTCCCACCCTGGTCACATAGCAGAGTACGTGCATCCACCCCCCTTTTTTTAATTGAGCATTTACTATGTGCCAGGCTCAGCAGGGCCCAAAGGTGTGCAAGTCTGAGGAGGGAGAAGGGAAGGCTCAGGCCTGCTACCCCTCCCCTGGCAGGAGGCTCCCTCTCTCCTTGGGAACCTTCCCAGTACGGCCTGGCCTTGAGCAAGCAGCGGTAGAAGGGCCACTAGCATCTCGCCCCAGGCATCTCTGGGAGTGACCTCATGTCTGGAGCAAGCTTGGAGAGTACACCCGAGGCTGGATCACAGTTTCCCTGCCAGGACCTCGTGGGAGGGAGGGAAGGAGAATGCTAGATGGGGATGGTATTCTCTGCAAGCCAAGCCTGCGTCTGGATTCAGCACCTCCTGATTTCCACGAGGGGACGTGGCCAAGGTACTTTATTTACGAGTTTCAGTCAATGACGGCATTCAGGGATCCACATCTGCTTGGACTCCAGATGGGGAGAGAGACCATGAAACCATGCCTACACCCAAGTCCCCCCCTGAACCTGCCCCTATCTGGCACCCACCACTCCTCTAGATGCCCAGGATGGCTCCTTAGCCAGAGGCCAGTAGTCCCTCCTGGCCCCTTCAGACCCTTTCTTGGGGCTTTGCCCTCGTCCATCTGATGCCTATGTCATCAGGAGGAGAAGAGACAACTTGTGACACATGGCAGCTCAGGTCCCAGATTGATGGGAGCCAGTCCACATAGCGAACTTCCCATGTAACTGAGACGGCCTCTTTAAGTACCTAAAATCATCAAAGCATGGTTTCTGATAGAAGTCTGTGCAAAACATGCTCTGCAGGCTCAGGTACTGGGCAGACATTTCCTCGGAGCCTGTTAGGAGTTGGCCCTATGCTGGGTGCTGGGCCCAGAGGCAGTTGGCCAGTAGCAAGCTCAGTCTCAAAAGTTCCCTTGTTCATTTCAGGAGACAGACACACAGACACTTACCAGAATGGCCAAAAGGCTTCCCAAGGGTGACTGTGGAGCCATAGTGAGAAAGGCCACACTTACCCTGAAAAAGTCAGGGAAGCCTTCCTGGAGGAGGGGACACTGAGTTGCCTCTTGATAGTCCGTATTGTCTGAGCATTATTTCAACAAACACATGCATCATTTCAGTTTATTCCTCCCAATGATTCTATGAGGTTGGAATTTTTTCCCCTTTTATAGATGAAGACATAGGCACAGAGAGGTTAAGGAAATTGCCCAAGGTCACTCAGGGAATGGTAGACTCAGTCTCCAGTGTGCTCTGACTCCAAAACCCCTCTCTTAATCACTTTGCCTGCCTTCTTGAAGCCCCACCATGTGCTGGGCCCTGGGGTCCCCGCCCTGGATGGTCTCACAGCCTATGGGGTGGACACACAAAGAGGTAATTAAGTCCTAGTCAAGCAGACCAGCTGAACAGTGGGGAGCTGACAGCAGAAGTGGAGAGCTCACACTGCAAGCTACAGAATTACAGCTTGGTGAGTGTTGTGTCTGAGATACGGACAGAGAGCTATAGGACCATCCACAAGGGCTGGGGGATCAGGGCCCTGAGAGAATAGAGGTGTAAGGGAAGACTGTTGAGTTGTGCTTTGAGTCATGAATAGGAGTTTGCCAGATGCAGAAGTGGGCGAGGAGGGAACGTCCGATAAGAGAATATTGTGTACAAAGACTCAGCCTTCCTGGGGAATTCCCTGGCGGTCCAGTGATAGGACTCAGCATTTTCACTGCTGAGGGCCCGGGTTCAATCCCTGGTCGGGGAACTCAGATCCTGCAAGCTGCACGGTGGAACCAAAAAACAATAGACTTGGTCCACCTCAAGAGTAGACGGTGGACATAAGAAGCCTTCGGGACCCAGGACCATGGGTCATGAGTGTCAGTGACGGCACATTGGCAACCTCGGGGCAATAATGTGGGCAGGCTGTTTGCCCCTGTGCTGAAAGGCCCAGACAGCTAAGCAATGTGATACCGGGTTGGTTCTCCATGGGTTTTCTGCTGCCTCCCCCTCACTGACCACCGTGAGGCTAGTTGTCGACTGAACTCCTTGCGAGCAGCGACCGCTGCACCCTCTTGTCATTTCCTGCTCTGGACTACTCAGGCCTGGGCACCAGGTTTGTATTGTGTGTAAGTAAGAGTGAGTAAGGGTTGGCCGGACCCAGTGGGTTTGACGCATGGATGCTGAAATTCCAGCCTGGCTCCCCGGAGGCCCTCCCTGCTCCATCTCTAGTTCTGGGTGGGGTTTGGATGAGTGGAGGCTTTCAGATTGGCTTTCAGAAGTCTGTTTTGCTCCCCACTGTGTCTCTGGAGCCGAGGACAGTGCCTGGCACAGAGTCGGTACCCAGTAAACGCTTGTTGAATGGAACTCTGCTGAGTAATCTGAGAAAAGCCCCGGTCTGGGCCTCATGAGGCCTGGGTCTGAGCCTCGGCTTGGCCACTTTTTGGCACCTGGCCTTCTTGAAGCCTCAGGTTCTCATCTATACAGTAGAAATCACAATGACCCTACCTCGCAATGACTAAATGAGGCGTGTGCGCACACAGACCCTCCCTGGTCCGCCCACGGCTGCTAGCTGGACTCACAAGAGGCCCCAGGGGAACCGTGGGAGAGGCGGCACTGCACAGAGGCCGGGGCCTGGCCGTCGGGAACATGTGGAAATGCTTTCCCTGTCTGGGCCTGGGCAGTACTGACCAGAAACACAAGCATGTCACCAAGTGGCCCTCAGCCCCACAGTAGCAGTAGTTGGGCCAGGAGGACAGGCCGTGGTGTGACTAAGAGCCCCAGTCGTGTAAAGGGAGGGAACGGCCCCTGGCCAGGAGACTGAGAACACGGTCAGGAGGGCAGCCTGCCACCCTCTGCCCCTGAGGGCCTCCTGTTGGAACCCAGCCTGACCCTGCCTGTGAGGGCGGAGCGTGTGCCTGTCTGTGCCTCCCCTGCTGTGGGAAGAGCATCCCCTGATGCCTCGGGGGCCCAGGCTTGAGTCAGACCGGGCCTTGGCCTGGTGAGCTCACGCAGGGGGTGGGCGGGGGGTACCGGACTCATAACAGTTACATATGCTCAGGTCAGAGGCTCTAGCCGAGGGAGTCCCTCAGAGAGCCTGGGGTGCTGAGGCCTCTGCTCTGGGGGGCTCTCAGCTCTCAGGTGGTGGGCACTGGAGCCTGAAGCTGGGAGAGGCCTGGTCACATTTGTTGCCACTGCCTGGGTTGCCAGAAAGCAGAACCCGGGGCAAAGCTCATGGCTCTTTCCCTTATTATGGTGAGAGGACGCTGTAAGCAGACGTGGCCAGGGGCAGAGGGAGAGCCCAGTCGAGAATGCCGTTGCGAGTCGGCTGCTGCCAAACGTGACGGATGCTTGAATTGGCAAGACTGGGGTTCCAAGAAAACCACACAAACTGTGAATCAGGACTGTCCTGGGGCGGGGGGTGGGGGAGGAAGGCGGAGCAGGTTATCTGTCAGCTCCCTTTTCCCAGGGGCCAAAGGTCTGTCACATCAGGCATTAACTCCCCCACATTCCGGATGGGGCCCACGTGGGAGATGAGTGGGGTCCCAAGCGTCTCATCAATGGGGATGCCCTCGGTGGGAGGTGAGGGGTGAGCCACGGCTGCTGGGTTTTGCCCTGTGACGTTAGACCCCAGGACCAGTGAGCTCAAGAAGGTCTGAAGAGGTGCCCAGGGGTGGGGGGGTTCCTGATTCATTTGTGTCACAGAACAACAGCTCTGGCAGCAGAGGACAGCCCCAGGGCCCTGCCTGGGAGGGGCTGAGCCCAAGGTGACTAAGGGATGGAGGAAGGGGGTCCCGGTGGTCAGGGGGACATGTGGGCATGTGTGTAATCAACGCACTCACACGTGTACATGCACCAGCCTCCCCGGTGCTGGGAGGATGAGGTTGGCCTGAGACCAAACCCAGATCCTCCATGTTGACCGATGGCGCTGGGTGACACTGGGGGGCCCACACCTGGGTCTCCCCATCTGTAGCACTCTCACCCTCATGGGCTCTTTTTTTTTTTAATTAATTAATTAATTTATTATTTATTTTTGGCTGCACTGGGTCTTTGTTGCTGCGCGTGGCTTTCTCTAGTTATGCCGAGCGGGGGCTACTCTTCGTTGCGGCGCGTGGGCTTCTCATCGCAGTGGCTTCTCTTGTTGCAGAGCTCCGACTCTAGGCGCGCGGACCTCAGTAGTTGTGGCTCGCGGGCTCTAGAGCGCAGGCTCAGTAGTTGTGGCGCACGGGCTTCGTTGCTCTGCAGCATGTGGGATCTTCCCAGACCAGGGCTCGAACCCATGTGTCCTGCATTGGCAGGAGGATTCTTAACCACTGCGCCACCAGGGAAGCCCCCCTTCATGGGCCCTTGTGATGATTAAATGAATAATGGAGGGAGGAGCCCTTATTCCCTGTTAAGGGCTGGTCAGGGTGGGTCAGTGCTCAGCACAACCCCTAGGTATTCACTGTGGGCCTCCTATGTGCTGGACATGGTCTCAGGCTCTGGAATACGGCAGTGCCCAAGACAGGCAACATTCCTGCCCTCGTGGAATTTAGGTTCTGAGGAAGACAGACAATAAACACGTAAACACACTGATTTTATAATAATATCAGGGAATGTTAAGATTTTGTTCTTTTTGTTTTTTAAGCCGAGTCAGAGGCCAGGAGGGAATGGAGGTGGTGGCTGGGTGGTCAGGGAAGACTTCCTGGAGGTGCCCCTTGAGTAGGGATCTAAAAAAAGTGAAGTGAGGGAATTCCCTGGTGGTCCAGTGGTTAAGAATCCATGCTTCCAATGCAAGAGATGCAGGTTCGATCCCTGGTCGGGGAACTAATATCCTGCGTGCCATATAGCGTGGCCAAAAAAGTTAATTAATTTTAAAAATTTAAGAAGTGGAGTGAATCATGGAGGTATAGGGCAGAGGCAGCATATTAAAAGAGAAAGTGTATAAAAATGCCTCAGATCCTTTCTGGCACACAGTAGGTGCTTAAGATTAGCTCCTGATGCTCATGTTGGTAGTAGTGGTAATAGTGTGGTTATTCTAACAGAAGCATCAGGTGAGAGGGAAGGAATGAAGGCGAGGAGATACAGGCCCTGTGTAGCTGCTGCTGTGGTTGAGACAGTTGGTGGTAATGGACAGATGGCGTCCTCCCATTTTACAGATCAGCAGACTGAGGTTCTAGGAGATGGGATGACCTGCCCGAGGTCACATAGCTGCTAAGACCACCCCAGAGCATCCCTGAGCCGTCCCTGTCTGTGCAGGAATGCTCGCCGTATGCGGCCCACCTCTACGACGCAGAGGATCCGTCCACGCCCCTGAGGACCGTGCCCGGGCTCTGCGAGGACTACTGCCTGGACCTGTGGCAGTCGTGCCGGGGCCTCTTCCGCCACCTGTCGCCCGACCGCGAGCTCTGGACGCTGGAGGGCAACCGTGCCAAGTTCTGCCGCTACCTGTCCCTGGACGACACGGACTACTGCTTCCCGTACCTGCTGGTCAATGAGAACCTCAACTCCAACCTGGGCCGTGTGGTGGCCGACGCCATGGGCTGCCTGCAGCTATGTCTGGAGGAGGTGGCCAATGGGCTGCGCAACCCCGTGGCCATGGTCCACGCCCAGGACGGCTCCCACCGCTTCTTTGTGGCCGAGCAGCTGGGGCTGGTGTGGGTCTACCTGCCTGACCGCTCGCGGCTGGAGAAGCCCTTCCTGAACATCAGCCGGGCCGTGCTCACCTCGCCCTGGGAGGGCGACGAGCGGGGCTTCCTGGGCCTCGCCTTCCACCCCCGCTTCCGGCACAATGGCAAGCTCTACGTCTACTACTCAGTGGGTGTGGGCTTCCACGAGTGGATACGCATCAGCGAGTTCAGGGTCTCAGAGGATGACATGAACGCTGTGGACCACGACTCGGAGAGGTGGTTCCCCGGGAGCCCAGGCGGGAGGGGCGGGGCTGCGAGCGTGGATGAGCCCTGGCGTGACCACACATGGCCAATTGGAGTTGCGCCCCCCAGGAGTTGTGAAATATTTTGAATGTCACGCTTGGTGAGGGGCCAAACCCCCTGTTCTGGGGTCAGGGGAGGGGTAGTTGCCAAACAGACATCACCGGCTCATGTCCAACTCCTGGATCAGGTACTTTAGATGGTGCCTTTCATTTGGTTCTCATACAGCCCCATTTTACAAGAAGTGGAGGCTCAGAGAGGTGATGGGACTGTTAGGTCACACAGCTAGGAAGTGTCAGAGCTGGAACCCTGGTCTGTCTGCCTGCCTCCCAGGCCCAACCCACTGCTCCTACCAGGGCACTATGGCCCCAAGGCCCCAGTCTCACCTGGCCCCACCTCCTATTCCTCACCTGGACCTTCTGCCCCCCAGGCAGATTGCTCTCCTCCCCACCCTCCCCCAACAGCTTTATCTGTTCCTTGCCTCCAGGTCTCTGCTCCTCTCAACACCCAGCCTGCTCTCTGGGTATTAGTTATGCCCCAACTGTTTTCAAAACAGGTTTGACCTAGCCTGGCAAGAAGGGCATGCATAATCTGTCTCCAATGGGAAAATAAATCCTGTACCAGGTAACTCAAATAGGCAGAATTTGATACTGGGAATTAGTTCCTCGGGTGTTGGAAATGATGAAAGAGCAACCTGGAGAAGAAGGGAGGCAACTCTGGGTTTAACAACTGGAAGGAGCTGCCTCCGTCTCTTGGGCTGTGAGAAGTGGGGTTACTGGAGCCCCTGAGCTGGGGCCACTTGGTGGAAGCTAGAACCATGGTGGACCTGGGTGGGGGGAGCTGAAGCCAGCTGGAGTCAGGGACTGCCAAGACACTGCCTGAAACAGAGAGAGAGAGAGAGAAATACTGCTGCCTCTCCACCTGCTACTCCCCACTCTCCGCCCTCCAGTCTCTGGCCAATGCCTTCCACTGGCTGAACCTAGCTGGAGGCCACATAGCGGAGGAGCATGGGAAATGTAGTTTTCAGGAGCTGGCCCCCTGAAGTAGAGGAGCATGTAAGGGGAGGACCAGGACTGATCTGAGGGCAAATAGACAAATAATAGCACATGATGCATTCAATAAAATTGTAAACTCTTGACATTGAACTTATAAAAAGAAGGAGTTAAATATGCTGGCTAATGTGAGGTCTAATGTAGATTTTGCCTGTGAGCTTCCCGGCAGCCAGGGCAAAAGGAGAAAACATAATTCTCATTACCTTATATGAGGCTGCACAACCAGTTCTCCAAGAGAGGCCAAGTTTATCACATGGATCTCACAGAGGGGAGAGAGAGGGACAGAGTGGATGTGTCTTCAATGGTGACTTTTAAATATTGATTCCTGATGAAGACTGAAGATGGAACACAAAATAAACAGATGAATATATTGCAGAGTTAGGATTCAGCAAAGGCTCTATGGGGACCTCACACGTACAAGCCAAGAAATTGACTCTTGCAGGGGCAGAAGTAGTCACAGCTGGCTCAGGGCAGAGCCAGGAGGGAGTGACCATCCTTGCCTGAGTCAGCTGTCAGTCTCTCTTCTCAGGGCTGAGACCCCAATGGGAGATGGATGACCGACAGTCTGAGCTGTCCTCTCCATGGAGGACCTGGAGTTTGGGGTTGTGTATGACTTACCAAGTCGTGTGTGTTGGCCTCACAATAGAAAGGCTTCTGGTCTTGGCTCTGAAGGTCCAAAGTCCTGGGTTCAAGTTGCTTGACATTTCTGTATCTCGGGTTTCTCATCTGTATTAATAAGGGCTTGGCAAGTCAGTCACCAATCCTGGAACACCTAAACCAGCCTAAGCATTTCGATCAGAGGGAATTTAGTACAAGGAGTTGACTACAAAGGGATTGGGAGGCATGGAGAAGGAAAAGGGGATGGTCAGGTTACCTAAAGATGAGTTCCTGTGAGAAGCTAGAGGAACAAAAGGCAAAAGCATCTTTGTGCTTCTGAGTTTTGCCCCTCCTGGTACCCAGATGTCTGGGTGGAAACCCAGGAGTCCCTATTTGCCAGCCACTGTTGCCCTTCCTGCAACCACCCCTTCTGGAGGCAGCACCAGAAACCAGGGGAATGTGGCCCCTCCCTTCTCCTTGCCTTCCATCCTCCGTTGGCAAGCCCCTAACCGGAAGCCAGCTGGCTGGCAGTGTGGTGGAAGGTTCCGCCCTGGCAGGAGAGGAGGTTGCTGAGGAATGAGTGTGACTGAGCACAACCCACACCATCCAGCCCACCTCCTTAGAAGCTATGGCACATGATCAATGAGAGAGTGTGTCAGAAGTGCTCAGCTTAAGTGGCTGGCGTGTGGGTAGCTGTGATGACGAAGAAACCAGTTGTGCCAGTGATTGGGTCAACAGCTTCGCTTGATCCTAACAGGGCAGGTGCTAGCTGTGGGGAGAGTGGAAAAAGCCCTAGACCAGAACTGGAAGTCCTGAGTTCTAGTCCCAGCTCTGCTATCTACGGGCTGTGTGACCTTGGGCAAGTTGCTCAACCTCTCTGAGCCTCTCGGTTCTCATTGGCACAATGGCGTGAATTATTCCTCCTGCCCAGCCTGCCAGATCCTTATAAAAATCACCTGCTATAAAGGATATGAAAAGTCTTTCCAACTATGAAACGGCATCCAGGAGACAGGAGGTTTTATTGCTGTGATCTTGTTTTGTGTTTTGGCTGAGGTTTTTTTTGGGGGGGCGGGGTGCTTATCTTCTTTTAGGATAATCCTGGAGATCGAAGAACCAGCCTCGAACCATAATGGGGGCCAGCTGCTCTTTGGGGATGATGGGTACCTCTACATCTTTACTGGAGATGGCGGGATGGCTGGAGACCCCTTTGGAAAGTTTGGAAATGCCCAAAACAAGTATGTTCTGATTTGGTTGGCTGGTGGGTTGTTTTACATACGCCTAGTTTACATACTATCCTGGAGCGGGGGTTACTTCCTCAGCCACGAAGTGTAGGGTAGTAGCAAGGGCTTTGGACCCCAGCTCAGTCTGCAGCTAGCTAGCTGGGGAACCCAGTCACTTCCTCTCATCAGTTAGAGAAGAAGAAGAATCCCCATGGGATTCATCATCATCATTATCTAGTCATGAAGAATAAAGGTGATCACGTTGTCATGGGTACCTGAGAGGTGACATCACAGAGCCTCTGGGAAGATCAGATTTTCTCTGAAGTCTGCCCAGCCCTGCTGGAGCCAGAGGAAGGAAAAGGGTGTTTTTCAGACCTAATGGGGAGTGTGGGCTGGTTGGGGCAGGGCTGTGTGGATGGGCATGTGGGTTTTCTGCCCCAAGGGTCACCCAAGATGGCCCAGAAATTGAAGCATAGTCTTGCTTTCAGTTCCTCACTTCTGGACTTGAGTAGATGGCCTGCCACCATTCCCCTCCTTACACACACACACACACACACACACACACACACACACACACACACACACACACACACCCCTCGTGCATATAGATGAGGATATCCAGGAGTCTCAGGGCAGCCTCCGCCATTCTCTTAGTCAAAATCACAAAACCTTCCTCAGCCCAGAAAGTAAAAATAGCGAGTATGCCGTTGATTACAGTAATTAAAGTGCTCCCAATTTGTGACTTGTGCTTTCATATGTGACAGTGTAAGAATCATTGCAGCGTTCTCATGTTTGGGATGTATTTAGAGATGAAGTTGAGAAAATAGAAATTAAGGATTTGTGGATAATTGGACAGGACTTAAAACATTACTTTGCTGTTATGAGTTTTGCCCACTTATGTAGCAAAGCTTGGTGCGTGGCGTATGGGCTCCGGGGAGTAATCTGTAGCTTGGTGGTGAGCAGACTGGAGCGTATGAGAGGAACCCACTGGGGCAAAACCTAGAAGTCCGCAATAGGGGATTAACTGTGGGACATCTACTGGGGGAGAGCGTTTTATCATCATGAAAGAGAATACTTGTGAGGTACCTTTAATGAGGAGGGAAAAGCTTGGGTGCTGATGCTATGTGAGAATGATGGGGTACACAGTTGCATCAAATGGGCGGACCAGCCAGTCCTGCCTTGAAAAGCAAGCCAAAGGGAGTGCACCAAAATGCTAACAGCTGGGGAAAACCACGCAGTAAGTAAGCGCATCAAAAAATCACAGATGAAGAGGGCGTACATCTTTAAGCATGTTACAGGCTCCATCATGTGTCACTTTTGTTATGCGATGAATGAGACCCAAAAGCCGCTCACCCCCAGGGGCTGCATGGAGGTTAGGGCTGCACCCCGTTCTGCGTGGCTCTGGAGGGCACATCCTGAGGTCTCCTCGCTCCAAGGGCTCCAGAAGTTGATGTTGCACGGTGCCGAGGAGTGGCCTCGCTTCCGGTCCAGAGCTGCCTGAGGGACCTGGCAAGTTGTGCCCCTCATCTTTGAGATCAGGGTGGTGTGTGTGGAGTGTGGGGTGAATTAAACCGCTTCTGAGGCCTGTTTGGCTCTCTGACATGCTGCGATGGCACTGGGGGTGTATGAGAGAGATGGCGAGTACCCCAGCCTCCCGTTTCCTGCTAAGATCTGAGGTGCTCTCTCTCCCGTCTCCCTGCCCTGGCCTGTACTCTTGTATGGGGCACTTGACTTTGATTGCAGGTGTTCATTCATTCGCTCAGCAAACACTTCATGAGCACCTGCTACGTGCCAGTCACTGTGCTAGGTGCTGGAAGAAAGCTGTAAATAGAAATAATTTTTCTGGCATGATTTGCACCCTGTAGCACAGCCCTGTGAGTAGGCAGGAAAGAGAGGGACCACCTAATATCACAGTGGATGACACCAAGGTCCGGGGAGATTAGAAAGTGTGGTAAAGAGCTTGGATTTCTGCAGCCAGGCTGCCTAGGCTGGATCCCAGTCCTATCATTTCCTGGGAATGTTTTATGCCCTTTCTGAGCTCAGCTGCCCCGTCTGTAAAAAGGGGATCACAATAGCACCCACCTACCTAAAAGATTCGTTGTGAGGATGAAACAAAGCAATAGATGGTATGTATGCCCAATACTTAGGACAGGGCCTGGGACTTGGTAAGGTGCCCCATAAATGTCGAATGAATGAATGAGGTTGCCCAGCTGGTAAGTGGCTGAGGAGGTCGTGAACCTGGGGTCTCTGGCCGCACAGCCGAGGCTCTCCTTGCACCTGGGTTGGCCGTGGACCGCGGGCCCCGGCACACCCATCCCCGCACCTGCCCCGCAGTGCCCGAGCCGGCTCCTTCTCTCACCCGGCCCGCAGGTCGGCGCTGCTGGGCAAGGTGCTGCGCATCGACGTGAACCGCAACGAGCGCGGCCCGCTCTACCGCATCCCGTCCGACAACCCATTCGTGGGCGACCCCGCCGCGCGGCCAGAGGTCTACGCCCTCGGGGTGCGCAACATGTGGCGCTGCTCCTTCGACCGCGGCGACCCGGCGTCGGGCGCGGGCCGCGGGCGCCTCTTCTGCGGCGACGTGGGCCAGAACAAGTTCGAGGAGGTGGACCTGGTGGAGCGCGGCCGCAACTACGGCTGGCGCGCCCGCGAGGGCTTCGAGTGCTACGACCGCAAGCTGTGTGCCAACACCTCCCTCGGTGACCGCCCCCCGCCCCCTACCCCCGCGCCCTCGAGAATCTGTCTCCCCGGATCTGCCCCCCACTCCACGGCTGTGCGCCCGCGCCTCCCTCCGTGGCCAACCGCGCCCCCGACCGGGACTTCCTTGCCCGCGCAAACCCATGCCCTCCCCCCGCTTTACAAACTTGAAACACCACCCTTTCTGGTTGACTGTCTGGGGCCCTCTCGGGAACCTCCCCCCATCCCCTCCCTCCTCCCTCCCCTCCCTCCTCCCTCCCCTCCCTCCTCCCTCCCCTCCCTCCTCCCTCCCCTCCCCCCCCCCCCCAGCAAGACTCAGGACCACCCAAGAAGCCTTGTTGGGAACCGGCCGCAGACTCACCCAGCTTCTCCCGCCTCTGCAGATGATGTGCTGCCGATTTTCGCCTACCCGCACAAACTGGGCAAGTCGGTCACTGGGGGCTACGTGTACCGGGGCTGCGAGTACCCGAACCTGAACGGCCTCTACATTTTCGGAGACTTCATGAGCGGGTAAGTGGCCTGACAACATTTCTGAGGGGGCAGGGACTGCAGAGGTGAAAGGTGGGGGAATGTACAACACCCTTGACAGCCCCGGGGCCATCTGGCTCCTGTGAGCCAGGACCTGCCGTTGCGCCAACAGGCCAGAGAGGTCACCCTGCTGGAGAGAGGGGAGCTGGGGCTCCAGCTGGGGTCTGCCCGTGGGACCCGTGGAGCCATGCTTTATGGCAGTGTTGCCTCCACTGAGCCCCTAGAGGGTGTGTGTGTGTGTCTGGGAGAGGGGTTGGGATGAGTCACACCCCAAACAGGTTTCAGAGGGGGTAGAACATACCTCCCAAGCCTGCTGTGGGTCAGACTCTCTCCCCAGGGGAGCTTACGGAGACTCATGACCATCTCGTTCTCCTGCTGTATAGAGGGGGAAAACTGAGGACCAGAGAGGCCCAGGGAAGTTACACACCTGGCATGATGTTTAAAAGTACAGCTGAGATGGCCTGTGTTCAAAGCCTGGCACGCTTGTTAGCCATGTGACCTTGAGCCGGTTTACTTCGCCACTCTGTGCTTCAGTTTCCTCACCTGCAAAATGATCATAGTACCTGCTTACTAGGGTTGTCTGAGACCTGTTCATACACAGACAGCACTTAGAATCTAGAATGTGCTCAATTTCTGTGTTTTTTTTTTTTTTGCTTGTTTAATAAGGTGGAAGGATCTGTTGGTTACCTGAGGACCCTTCCAGCCTCATGTGAAATGAATTTTTTGTTTGTGTGTTTGTTTTTTTGCCACACCGTGCAGCTTGTAGGATCTTAGTTCCCTGACCAGGGATTGAACCCGGGCTTCCTGTAGTGGAAGCGTGGAATTCTAACCACTGGACCACCAGTTCTTAATTATTCCCACCCTAGCCTCTCCATGTAAGGGCAGCTGAACTGGGTCTCTTGGGAGAGGAACTAAGGAAGCCCGAGGATGGCAGAATTCTTACCTCCTCCAGGCTGCTGACCTAGGGTGGCCTTGTGGCCAGTGCATCTACAGCTGGAGCTGACAGAGAACCCTGACCTGGGCCTCTGGTTGCTGGGTCCTCCCCCCAGCTTAGGGTCTCCCTCTGGGACTCAGTTATCTCATCTGGAAAATGGGTCTAGATGAAACCCCTTTTTTTTACCCCGATTCTCCTTTTTCCCTCTGCCGTCCCCCAGGAGTGCCCAAGCCACCTGAACACAGAAATTCAATGAATTTTGCCAACACTTCCCAAACCCCTCTGCTGGGTCAGGCTTTGTGCCAGGGCCAAAGCAACAGAGTTGGCGAGTACCTCATACCCAAGTCGGGGAGACAGACCCACACTCGGTCCACTCGAGACCAGCCTCAGAGAGCCTGTGAGCAGTGCTGGGGAAGCCCAGCACAGGGGCAGTCAGGAGGGCTTCCCAGAGGAGGGGATGACCGAGCAGGGCCTGAAAGTATCAATAGGTGATTGACAGGCATAGAAGGGAGTAGGGGACAAGATCAACATTTTCTGAAGATGCCAAATTCTCCATTTCACGCTCCGAAGTGGAGGCAGCTCCAGAGTATGTGGAAACTCCTGGGCACCAGCCTTGGAGGCTTCTGAACTGGAAGTCAGCTCCTGACTGCCTCCTGCTGGTCAGCAGGTGGGGTTGAGCTGAGGGGGCAGGAACCAAGCTGGTCTTGTTCACCCCTGTGCTTCTGGTACGTAGCAGGTGTTCAGTAAAGCCTGCACCTGAGTCCGGCTTCATGGATGTGCGGCCTGTGCGCTTACACGGGGCTCCGTCTCAGAAGTGCCCACGCTTGGTTTAATGCTCTGCTGTTACTGTCTTGAAATTTTTAGTACTTTTTGAACAAGGGGCCCTGAATGCTCACTTTGCACTGGACCCTGCAAGTTATGTATGGTCCTGGTTGCATGGATAATAGATGATTGGATGGATGGATTGGTGGGTGGGGTTCCCTCGGGCACCCTGCCAGGCATGATCCCACAGGCCATCCTCCTTCGCAGGCGTCTGATGTCCCTCCGAGAGAACCTGGGGACAGGCCAGTGGCGGTACAATGAGATCTGCATGGGCCGTGGCCAGACCTGTGCGTTCCCGGGCCTCATCAACAACTACTATCCACACATCATCTCCTTCGCGGAGGACGAGGCCGGTGAGCGCTCCTGAGGCTCTCCATCCAGGCTGCCGATGCCTGGGACTGTGCCCCACCCCATGGGTCCTTCTGGCCTGGGATTCGAGGGATGGCATCTCAGGCCTGAAATCACCTTCTGGCTGGAGACTGACGTGTTCAGAGGGCTTGAGCCTTGCTTCGGTGTCAGTTCTCACTCATCTGAGCTTCCATTTCCTTATCTGGAAGATGGGAGCAGTGGTCCCCGTCCTTCCCTTTCCCCAACTCTCACCCTGGGCAGGCTTGCCAGGAGGGATAGTGTGACCCCACAGGTAAGAGTCCAGGGCAGTTATGGGACCAGGAAAGGATCTGTGATAGTGGAAATGCAGGCAGGTGGGGGAAGAGTGCCTCCCTGGGGACCTCCAGCTCCCTGGGTTCCTGATGGCAAATGTATCAGGGCCTATAAATGAAGCCGCGTTGTCTTCAGAAAGTGGTGGGCACCGCTTTCTTGCCTGTTAGTGGGTCCCCCATTCAGGCACTTGTGTTTTCAATGCAAGGAGCAGAGGGGGAGGGGAGAGGAAGAAGGACCATGGAGGCTGGATCCCGCTTTTGTCCTTGGCCCCGGATTGTCCCTGGACAAAAGCTGAGGGGCCCCCAGTGGGGCCTGGTGGATGCTTGGCCAGGTTACTAAGCAACGCCTTTCCAGGGGCCTTTCGAGAGGTGTCCCCTGCAGGGCCCAGTGCCCAGAGCCCCCAGGCCTGAGTCTGGGAAACCTTTGTTGAACCGATACCCGTCAGAGTCTAAATTTTCAAAAGGGCAGCCTCAGACCCCACCACCCTCCCTGAGCCCTCTGGGCCCTTGAAAGCCATTTCTTTTGGTCATTAGGGAGTTAACATGTTTTGGAAAGGGGAGGATGCCCTCCCCCCACCCTCCTCCGCCTCCAGAGCCCAGACCCAGAGGAGGGCCTGGAAAGCCCAGTTCCCAGGGGGCCCTTCCTCAGCCCTCTGAGTGACACCAAGGGCTGGACAGCCAGGAGGAGGCCCCTCAAAGACAGACAGCCCAGGGGTAGCATGTTGGTGAGTTGGGCAGGTGGCCCCGGAAGGCACAGAGACCTGGGGGTCAGATGCCAGCAAACGTCTCCCAGCTCCCTCTGGCCTCTGCCTCTCTGCATGATCTTCTGACACGTGCAAATTGCAAAACAAGGACCTCTGCTGGCCCAGTGTCCTCCAGGGACAGTCCATACCGCAGACACCAGGAGGGTAGTGTGGCCCTGGGCAGGGCTTAGTACTGCCATGGGGGCTCCCCGCCCATGCACGGGGTTGGGGGCTTCCCGCAGATTAAGGCTGGATGGGGCCTTGGGGTGCACCCGGTCCAATGCTGTCACTTTACAGATGGGGAAACTGAGGCTGACTTTTCCTGCCTGGTCGTGGGGTGGGGGGCACTGGACATAGCCTGGCCCCTGGAGGCCTCCCAGAGCAGGACCTCAAGCACAAGCTTGGTCAGGCAAAGGCAGACAATGGAGAAGGGCACCCAGGCCAAGGGAGCAGCATGTGCGGGGAGCTCCGAGTTGCTCCAGCGCCTGGAGCATAGGGTCAAGGAGGGCTGCACAGCCAGGGAGGGGACCGTGGCCGCTCCCAAGGGCCTCTCTCCAGAAAGGAGCCCAGAAAGGGAAGTAAGGCTCAAAGCCACATGCAAATTCATAGCTGTGCCTATGGACTCTCCAGCAGGGGCCTGCTTGCCAGGGGCCCTGCTCCCTCCCACAGGGTGCATCACGCCTTGTGGGCCTATTCCTCCCCCCACCAACTTGACACCCCCCCCCGCCCCACTCCCACCAGCCACGCTCCCACCACCCACCAAGGCAGGGCTGGTGCTCCTGGAGGGAGGTCAGGGGCCATTGACCACTCAGCATCCTGCCCTCCCCAGCCCCCAGCTCCCCACCACAGCTAGTCTACCCCAGTTGCACAGGTCACCTCTCAAGTGTCTTCCCCTTCCAGAATTCCCCAGGTTTCCTGGGCCTTGATTTTCAAACACCTCCCTCATGCAGCCCTCCCTGACTGCACCAGTCACCAGGAACGTACTTTCCTTCAAGCTCCCTTCTCACTGTCTGTATTGGCCTCTCCTTGGGGAAACCACCCCCACCCCCATCCTTGGGAGGGCTCTCCATTGCCTCTTACAAGGACAGAAGGTGTTAGCATGGCTGAACCATCATAACGAGCCACATGTGGCCTGTGTCTGGGCCTCCCAGCTACCACGTCTCCTACGTTAGCGTGGGCTTGGGGACAGCAGATGTTTCTGAGTTCCAGTCCTGCTTAACCATTCACCAGTTGCGTGACTTTGGGCAAGTCACTTGACCTCTCTGAGCCTCTGTTTTCTCATCTGGAAGCTGAGAATAATTAAGCTTAATTCCTGGGCGTGGGTACCTGTGGGAACAAGGACCAGGGGGCAGGATGGGGGTGGGAGAGAGCAGAAAGCTCAATTTCCCCGAGAGCATCCGTGGCACCAGGTGCTCATAATTCCATTTCTACAAACAGAGGCTCTGCGTGGGGCTGTCCCGGAGCTGCTGGAGCTCACGTGGGGCCAAGCGCAGGGGCTGGGATTCACACTAGAGACTCCCGAAGCACGAACTCCTCTGCCCCTGCTACTTGCCTGGGAGGCGCCTGCTGGTCAGTGGAGAGAGACTGTGTCCCCAAGGACTTGGCAGGACCTGGACCCTGGGCAACGATGACAGTAGCAGCAGCAATAATAGTTCATACTGATGGAGCATCTCCTCTATGCTCTTTTCATCCTCACAACAGCCCTATGAGGCAGGCCCATTGTGGGGATGAGGAGGCTGCGTCATCAGTAAGCAGCCAGTGGGGAGCTGGGCTGTGGACCTCCGCTGGTGCTCAGAGGTGTGTGATCCTGGGCATGAAACCCAGGCAGGGACCAGACGTGGGGCTGGGTCACCAGGGAGGAGACAAGAGTCCCGAGGTCAGAGCCTGGGAGGGTCCGGGCAGAGCAGCCGGCAGCCCGGGAGGCTGTGCTGCAGAGGCCCCTGGGCACATCTGGATGCCTTTCTCAGCCTCAGTTTCCAGTTCTGGGGACTGGAGAGTTACACTGACCTGCAGCATCTCCCCTCCTGGCTCACTGAGGTTGGGGTGCACCTCAGACCTGAGGTGGGGCAGCGGGGCTGGCTGGGAGGGTATTCCAGGCAGTGTTCTCACTTCTTGCCCCTTTTCTTGTCCAAGGGGAGCTGTACTTCATGTCAACGGGCGTGCCAAGTGCCACAGTGGCACGTGGGGTTGTCTACAAAGTGATCGACCCCTCCAGGTGAGTCCCCCCCACCCCACGCCCATCATGGCCTCAGCTCCTACGGTCTGCCGGGAGCCCTCCCCTCCATTACCTCATTTCCCCTCTCTACCACTCCTTAAGGTGGTTGTAGTTAATATGCCCATTTTTCAGATGAGAAAACTGAGGCCTGGAGAGGGGAAGTGACTAGCTAAGTTCATACTGCTGGTGAGGGGCAGATCTTGGATTCAAAACCGATCTGCCAGCCTCAAAGTCCAGTTCTATTCATGCTAAGAGGGCACCAAAGATACCAGTGGGGACCCATAAATATGGACCCCACAATCACATTTTTTTTTAATTCTTTTTTTTAAATTTTAAAACAGTTTTAGATTTACAGACAAGTTGCAATGATAGTACAGAGTTTCCCATATACCCCTCACCCAGTTTTCCCTATTACGAACGTCTTACATTATCATGGTACATTTGTCACAATTAATGAACCAATATTGGGACATTACTATTCATTAACTGTCACACTTTTTTTTTTTAACTGAGGTAACTCCATACTTTAAAAACAAAAGGATGTCTCTAGTTTTTCCCTAGTGTCCTTTTCTCCGGGATCGCATACAGAACCCCACGTTGCATTTAGTCATCATGTCCTGTTAGCTTCCTCTAGTCTGTGACAGCTTCTCAGACATTCCTTGTTGACCACACTTTTCTGTTGAAAGCACAAAACTATTAATTACTGACATAACTATTTATCAAGAAAAACATGAGCGCTTGCTCCTTTCCTCTCCCCGAGGTCTCGGCCCTCTTTGGATTTATGTCATTGTGGAGCAGCACACGCAAACTTTGCATTTTTCCTCGTAGGTCTATCCTTATTTTGTATAAACATTTCCACGTTGCAACATTACCCTCAGAAGGCTCCTTTCTGATGGCGGCATAATTTTCTGTTGAGTCGCTGCACCGTGATTGCCTGATCCGTCCCTTGGACATTTAGGTTATTTCCAGTTTTTGAAAAAAGACTGCTTCTCTAAGGAAATATCACCTAATTCATGCCAGATGCTGCCTGAGACCCACTGTTGCCTTTAGTCTGTGCCGCATCCTTCTGGGCTCATGGCCCCCCGCGCAACAGAGGGAACCCGAGGCTTAGGGATTTCTGCTCAAGGTCTCGTGGGTGGGAGGAGCCAGCAACAGGCTAGACCCCCGTTCCCTCCCTCCCTCCGTGACCCTTCTCATCCCTTTTTTCATTTTTCTCTTTTGGAATCCATGTAATTTTGTGCATCCACAGCATATAGAAGAGGGGCGCCGTTCCAGAACATTTGGAAAATGAAGAAATGGGAAGCAGAGGGGGTAGGGTGGCGTCATCGTTGCCGCCCAAACATAAACACTGGCATTTTTTGGTGTATCTCCTACCCTTTGGCAAGACAAAAATTTTTATGTAATTTCCTTAAGGAACAAAACTCAGCTGGGTCCGTCTGAAGCGTGTGGCTATTATGTGGAGTTCAAAGCAGCCGGAAAACCCACACTTTCTGCAGCTTGGAGAAGGGCATGAGCTGGGCTGTGTTTCAACCTCTGGGGGGAATGGCCCACGTCCCTCCTCAGTTTCCCTCTCTTGCCAGGGCTGTCTGAAAGCCACCCCAGGTCACGTGGCTGCTTCAGCCCTTGGGCTTCCCCCTCGTGCTCTTGGGACCCATTGAAGTCTTGGACCCACGTGGGTTGGTCCCAGAATAGGGTCGGTCCCATTCAAAGACGCACAGATCAACGGCCAGAAGCTCATTAAAATGGGATTCCATTCCTTACTTGTGCCCCTCAGAGATGTCCAAGGAGACCCAATTCATAGCCCTGGCAACCCTTCTCAGGCTCTTTTCTCTCCCAGCCCTCTCCAACCTCACATTCCAAGGCCGCCAGAGCCCTCAGCTCTGCTGCCAGCCCCGAGGCTTTCTCTCTCTCCCCACTTTATTCTTTAGATCGACTTAACCTTTCCCTTTGATTCTGTATCACCAGAAATCCCAGAACCAGAGGGGCGGAGAGAAACCCTCCTCAGAGGCTGTGGGGAATGGGAACCAGGGTAAAGTGCAGGAATGGGGCTGTGGTGACAGTTACAGGAGCTGGACCGGCAGGCTGGGGAGAAGGACTGTGACATTTGATCACATCCCAAGGACACTTCATGCTGAGAATTAGAAGTGGCCCTCCTGCTCCGCAGGCAGAGGCTGAGCGGGCACTTGGCAGGCCGTTATAGGGGGGTCCTGTCCTGGGGTTGGACTCTCGGGGTCTGGGAGGCGTGGACCAGCAGGGTCACTGCTCCGTAAGTGGCCACGATTGTTACCACGCACACGTGCCCAGGCCTGAATGCACACCAGCCCTTTCCCTTCCTTCCTGGCTGCAGGGGGCAGGTGATGTCGGGGGGGACATGCTCGGGGCGGGCTCCCAGGGTGCGGCTCATGACCTCTTGTGTGTCTGCAGACGGGCACCACCCGGCAAGTGTCAGATCCAAGCCGCCCACGTGAAGGTCCGGGGCCGCCTCGTCCACTTCGTGCCCAAAGAAAGTAAGTGTCCGCCAAGGTGGGGACACGGCGGGAGTTCCTGCAACCCACACCCGCTGCCCCTCTTCCAGATGTGGATGCCCTTCCTTGGCCCCCATGCCCAGCACTGGGCCCCGTGCACAGGAGCTACCAGGAGTGGGTGGAGCTGCTTAAACCTCCTTCCACTCATGCAGAGACTGCAGGCCTCACGACGAGCATGGCAAAGGGAGAAGTAGCTGGTCCCAGGCAAGGTTCACTCAGAGTTCTTGGGAGGGACAGAGAAAGAGGGTATATCTCAAGATTGGAATGAGTTATTCTAGGTGCAAGGGCGCCTAGGGGAGCGTTTGGGCTGGGTCTGCTATACGAAGGTTCTGTTTTGATGAGCTTGGTGGGGAGAGAGGGGTACAGATCCTCATGGGCCGAGGGCCAGGCAAAGCCATGGTGACCACCCATGGGATCTGGGGCCATCCGAAGAGGGTATGGCCCGAGGAGAGGGCTGTTCCACTGGGTCCAAGCTAGGTGGGAACAGAGAGTGCCCCAGTGTTGTCAGATCTTCCAGTTCTCAGGACAAGCAGACTGTCCGTCCATCCATCCATCCATCCATCCATCCATCCATCCATCCATCCACCCACCACATACATGCGCTTCACACTGGGGCTATAATGCTGAGTGAGCAGATATGGTCCCTGCCTTCTCAGGTTGTTATTACACAATCTCCCGATTTGAAAATATTGGCAACTAGGTCACAATTTTCAAAACCGCCCTGTGGGCCAAAGGAAATACTTCAGTGGGCTGAGCGTGCCCAGCAGGTCTCCAGCTGGCAGACTGGGGTGGGGGGCAGGAAGAGGGGGAGGTTGAGTGGGTGGGGGGGTACCCGGCCCTGAGGAAGGCCCCACCAGGAAGAGGAAGGCTGGGGAAGCTGGCTGTTTGGGGAATTCACTTCCAGCTGCAGTTGGTTTGGGGCCTTGGCAGAGTTTTCCATTCACTCATTCAGCAGTTTCTGCATTTCTGTTAGTTACCCGCTGTGTGCTGGATGCTGGGGCCACAGAAGAAGTCAGACGAGGCCCAGTCCTGGCTGGGGCAAACAGAGGGGTCATTTAGTGTCCCAGGCCCTGTGACAGAAGTTGTGCTGGGCACCGTGGCGACCCAGAGCAGTGCAGAGCTGGGGGTGGAGGGGGCGGGTTGGGAAGGTCCTGGAGGCTGAGGGTTGAGCCTGGATGGAGAGGAAAGTGCATTGCAGAGGACGGGGAAGGGCAGCCTAGGCAGTGAAGGAAGCAGGAGAAGCAGGAGCCCTGGGAGCTGGAAGTCCCTCCCTGCGGGTGGAGTGGGGGCCAGGGTGCAGGTTGGGGGAGCGTCTGGCTCATGTTCTGGCCCCGGCCTGCACCTGGTCTTGTATCCAGGCCCTTTCTCAGCCCCTGTCTCAGTGGGTTTCCAAGTGAGATGGGCCGGTGGCCCCGGGATCCCTGCCCATAGTAACTGAGCAGTTTGGGGTTTCCACCTCCCCTGAGGGAGGCAGTACCTGGCAGAGTATCTGATGTGGAGTGACGTTTAGCCCTATGGCTGACCTGGGCCAAGCGTGAGGGCCACGTCCTGCAGGAATCACCCACCACAGCTCCCCAACACCTAATGAGTCCAGGTCCCTGTGGAGGGGTCAGTGGGCGGGAGTCAGTGTGGACCACAGCCCTGCACCTAGAGAGCTCCTGACCAGCCCCCCCTGTGATGGGCAGGGGGACCAGCAGCCTTGGGAGCCTGGAGGGGAGGGCTTCACCTGAGCAGAGGGGCCCCGGGCAGGCTGGTTCCCATCCTGCTGGCCTGCCCTCCACCCACTGCAGTTCCCCGCCCCCCACCCCCATCAGCCGTCCTCAGCTTCCTCACCCTTAAACCAGAGGTTGGAGCCAGAAAGCGTCATTTGCTCTGAGAAGCTCTCCCAGACACTCCTTCCCTGCCACTGCGCTTAGGAATTTACAGTGTGAGAGTCCTTCCCCTGGCAGACAGGGGACTCCCAGAAGGGGAGGAGGGATGGGGGTGGGGAGAGGCCCAGCAGCAGAGGCACGAAGCAGCTGCCAGCAAGTGTGTGCAGAATGGCTGCAGAAGCACCTGGCATTCGGCTCCAGGTGGGCACCCTGTGGGGCCAGGGTGACCCGAGAAGCACGCTTGGGGCACCTCATCCTCAGGGTCTGAGTAGAGGGCAGAACGGGACATCTTTCCCTGGGGTCTGCATTCTGGGGTGAAGAGCCGGGGTGGGGTGGGGTCGCGTGGGCTGGCCTGGGGCGGCCGGGGCCCTTCTGAACACAGGCTCTTGCTCTGCGCAGAGTTCATCCGGAGGATGGAGAGCACCCCGCGGCCCACCAAGGCTCCCCGCCGCAGCCGCCCCACGACCCCTCCACTTGCGCCCACCCTGCGGCCGGCACGACCCACCCCGCGGCCCGGGCGCCGTCGGGGCGGCGGGCGGCGGCGGGGACGGCTGGGCACCGCGGTCCCCGAGCCCTCGAACGGCGCTGTGCGCCTGGTGCGGCCCCCGGGCCTGAGTCCAGGCCGCGGGCGCGTGGAGGTGTTCGCGGGTGGACGTTGGGGCACCGTGTGCGATGATGCCTGGGACACCAAGGGCGCTGCCGTCGTGTGCCGCCAGCTGGGCTTCGCGTACACCGTGCGGGCCACCAAGCGTGCTGAGTTCGGCGAGGGCCACACGCTGCCCATCCTGCTGGACGACGTGCGCTGCACAGGCAGTGAACGCAACCTACTGGAGTGCGCGCACGCCGGCCTGGGTTCCCACAACTGCGACCACCAGGAGGACGCCGGCGTCGTGTGCAGCCGCGAGAACCCCGATCTGTAGGCGAGCATCGTCTGTCTGGCCAGCCAGGCTATCCATTGTGCGTCCAGAGCCCGTCCAACCTGTGCGCGCCTGGTGCGTGCGCCCGAGTCTGAGGGTGGGGGGAACGTGGGGGGTGGCCTAGGGGTGGCCCATCTGTAATGCTGACCTGTGGTGCGTGCAGTGCACGCGTGTTCTTTGTGTGTTCCTGCCCACGTGTCTTTGAAACCCTGCAGCCGCAGTATGTGTTGGGATCCGTGTGGCCCCTGTGGGTGTGTGTGTGCAGCCTGAGGTGTTCTTTGCTCACCTCCAAGCATCTCAAGCAGCCGCAGGAGCACAGTCTGGTAGAACCCTGAGCCCTGAGGTCAGCTGCCCCTTAAGGGCAGACATGACCTCACTGCACTAACAGAGGCACAGCCGGTGGGTGGAGGGAGGGGACCAGGCCTGCCCTGCCCACGGTGGGGAGTGGAAGGCCCCAGACCAGCTGGAGCATGGCTTGAGGAATGTGGCCCAAAGGGCGTGGACCGGTGGCCTGGCAGTCAGAGTTGCTGAAGAGAACATGAAGGCATCTAGTAGGGCCAAGGGAAGTCGTCAGACTGATGGGTCCAGGTGACCCCTGGGCTGTGGCTGTCCCAGCGAGGGTCAGGCTGCCCGGGAGGAAGCGAGTGCCGGGGTGGGCTGGCAGGGATGACTGGATGACTTCCGGGAGGAGCCTTCTGGGCCTCAGCATCACGCTGGACCCGGCCACTCCAAGCACCACGGTCGCTGGTGAGGCTTCAGATCTCTCCACTTCCGAGCCGGTGCCAGGGCCACCTCTGTCATCTCCATTCCCCACCCACCCTGCTCAGTGAGATCCCAGGGAACCCTCTGCCTCCTCAACCCAAGCCCGGGGGCCGACCGGGCTGCGGACCCAGTGAGACCGCTGGTGCTCCGTCACCCAGTGCTGTGCCAACAGTGAGACCACTGGTGCTCTGTCACCCGGTGCTGTGCCAACAGCGCGACTGTTTACAAACCCCTTCCTGCCTCTTTTCTCTGACTCACACCTGCCTGGAAGCGGAGGGAGGGGGTGGGAGAAGGGGGCTGGGCCTGCAGCCTCTGTCCTGATCACAGGTGGAAGTTCCTTTGCCCACTAAGGGCCTCAGCCTTGGCTCATGCCAGGCCGGTCAAGGGGCATCAAGTATGGCTGGGCTCAGCCTCTGATAGGGGGCCAAGGAGGGGAAGCAGATAGAGGGTCACCGGGCAGTGAGGACCGGATATGGCCCGTGTCGGGGGTGTGGGGGAGGGCTCTGGGTGGGGCATCCCAACCCAACCTGGGTGTTGTCCTGGGAGTTGAGCTGGCACTAGGGATGGTGTGCCTGGCAGAGGAGATGGTGCGGGCAGAAGCCTGTCGGGGTCTCCCAGCTGCTCGCTGAAGCTGAGTGTGGAGTACGAGGCTGCAGAAAAAAGCTTTAGGGTCACCCTCTCGAACTCCCCCCTACCTCTGCCCTAAGTGGGGTGGGCAAGGGACCCAGACCCTTGTGGCTCCTCTAACCGTGCTGAGCCCCGCGTGGAAACCACAATTAACCCTGCCACCGAGCGTAGCCTGTGTGCTGGGCACCGTCGTAAGAACGGTGCCGCATACCTGAACTCATTCAATCCCCGCAACAGCCCGCTTCCTCCCCTTTCACAGATGAGGAAACCGAGGTGCACAGAGCTTCAATATCTCAGCTGAGATCACCCAGCCAGGCAGGGGGAAGCCAAATGTGAACACGAGCTGGCTAGCCCTAGCACCCGCCAGGTGTATAACCACTGAACCCCCTGGCTATACCTGCAGAAAGTCTCAGCATGGCCCAGGGCCCCTGCCCGCTGTAGGCTGCCAGCCTCGCTGGGAAATAGCTGATGGAGACCCCCCACTGCCCAGGGGTGGTTGACTGGGCATCTTCCAGGTCGCTGGGACATCCGGAAGTGTTAGGAGCTGGGAGGCCCGTGGGGACCATCCAGGCCAAACTCCTCACTGTGCTGATGGGGAAATGAACCTGGGAGGCTGAGTGTCCCAGGCCTTTGGTCAGATGGGGCCGAGCTAAGACTAGAGCCCAGGGAAGGCGGGGTGGCCCTCGGGGCCCTCAGAGCAGGGCAGCATCATGGCCCTGCTCAGCGGAAGGGCCAGGGCTGTTGGTCCCTCTGGCTTCGAGGTGGGGTATGGCTTTTAGCAGCCTCTGCCTCCTCTTCCTAGGGCTCCTCTGTGCTCTTTCCTGCCCCTCCCCACCCTGTGGAGCCCCCTTCCTCAGTTCAAGGCCTGGAGGACATGATGCCACAAGGCGGGGCCTGGGAGGTGGGCACCTCCCACTGCAGCTCAGCACCCACAGCCTGGGCCCACCATCTGGGGCCCGTGGCACTTTCCCCAAGTGGCAAGGGGGAGTGGTCCAGCCCTCTGCTGGGCCCTGAGTGTCACTGTTGTTTGTTGGGGCAAGTAGGGGAGGTCCCAGGCCTCATCACTCCTCTGGGCAGCGCTGGCCTTGGCCCGTCAGTGTTGCAGGAAGGGTGCTTCCCCTCCCATCACCCCTCAGGCTCCAAATAAGGCTGAGGCTGCGGCCTGACTCCTGAGAATGAGGCTCACAGAGACACACTGCTGCTTTACTGGTAATAATAAGGGCAGGTGGCTGACACCGGCTGAGCACTTACTATGCCAGGCACTGTTCTAAAGGCTTTACAGATTAGTCACTCTTTAATCCTTGTATTAACTCTACGAGGTAGGTGCTAGGGTCGCCCTCCCACCCATTTTACAGATGTGGAAGCTGAGGCCCAGGGGGCCTTAGTTACTTGTCAGATGTCACACAGCCAATATTAGAAACCAGGTAGCCTGGCTCTGGAGCCCCAGCTGTGTGCTGTCACGCTGTGCTACCTCAAGAGCACTGAATTCAGGGTCCCCCTCGTTGGGCCCCATCATTGTGCAGATGGGGACACGGGCCCAGGGAGGGGCAGGGTTAGGCGCAGACTCCCTGTCCCGTGCTCCTTTCACTCCACCACCAGCCTCGGAAAGCCAAGGGAGCAGTCACAAGTGACTCTGTCCCTAGGGACTTTGATCCTGCCTCTGAGTCCTCTGAAGTCGCTGGGGATGGAGGCTGGCCTGGGCCAAGGCTCTCCGTGCTCCCTATCGGCCTCTGCCCTCACTGCCTCTAATCTGGCCTCCAGTCAGCAGCTAGAGTGATCTCTCAGAACCTGCCCAGAGAGGGACTGCCTCTGCCCAGCGTCACACAGCTTAGTTCTGGAGCCCTTGGAGCCACCGCTGCAGGGATGTCCCAGGTGTGGCCCAGCACCCAGGACTGCATGCATGGTGTCAGCCTCAGGTAACAACACTCCAGGTCTCTGGCTGGGCCTCATTGGTTCCCTGTTCACCTGCATCCCTCTGGCAAGCCTCAACTGGGCTGGGCCCTAGGTGGCCACCTTTCTCCTCTGATGACAGGAAAGGCCCACTGTCCCTGGCCGCCCTGACAGCTTCAGTCAGTGGCTGAAGGCAACCAAGCTAGGGAGCAACCTTGAGCTCCCCAAGGCATTCCTATGTTTACACGTTGCAAATGCTTGGCTGGGAGACAATGCCTGGGATGTTAGGGGTCCAGCCTTGACTGTGTGACCTTGGCAAGGTCACTTAACCTCTCTGAGCCTCATCGGAAAACAGAAGTAATCAGCAGGATTATTGGAAGAAAAATGAGGTAACATTTACAAACGTGCCCAGGACGTTCCGTATTGTTTCTGGACAGAAAGCTCAGTAGCAGGCTGTTGGCGCCCACATTGGCAGCTGCCAGATGCACAAGACAGGGTGGGAGGGGCATGCCAGGTAGAGGGGCCAGCATTAGAATGACCCAGGGACAAATCCTCAAAATGGGAGGAAGATGAGCCCCTTCAGCTAGCATGTAGAACCCACATCTTTTTTTTTTTTTTTTTTTTTTGCGGTACGCGGGCCTCTCACTGTTGTGGCCTCTCCCGTTGCGGAGCACAGGCTCCGGACGCGCAGGCTCAGCGGCCATGGCTCACGGGCGCAGCTGCTCCGCGGCATGTGGGATCTTCCCGGACCGGGGCACGAACCCGTGTCCCCTGCATCGGCAGGCGGACTCTCAACCACTGCGCCACCAGGGAAGCCCAGAACCCACATCTTCTTGTGGGAGCATCTGTCCTCTGGTCCTGCTGCAAAAAACTTACCTTTATTGATCACTTACTATATGCCAGATGCCTCAGGTATGCAGAATCATTTAATCCTCACAACTACCCCATTAGGCACCCCTGACACTGCGGACAAAATAATGTTGCCTGCCATCCTGGTAAACGATGAATGTTGCCCGCCATCAAGCCATCAGCCACTGCAGCCACCCGCTACGGTGCGCCCTGAGGGGAATTCAAGATGGAGAAAACCTGGATACTGGCCCTGATAGTTAAGATGCATGTCTAAGGAATAATTTCAATGAGCCCAGACTCTTACATCTTCAGCACTAAACTCATTAACTTGAGATGTCTGGTTTTTGTGCTTAGCAGTAATCTTTTGATGTTTGACTACATATTTTTTATTTTCAGCAAAAACTCCTATATATGTATCCTGGCTCCACCCTGACCTCTTTGGAACAGTTCCCGAGCTATCTGAGAGGCTGTCTCCCAGGCTATAGTCCTCAGCAATGTCCCCAAATAAAACATAACTCCCAACTTTTAGGTTGTACATTTTTCTTCAGTCAACAGCTCTTTTCCAGATGATCTCCAAGTTGGCTATGTGACTGGGTCCCTTATTCAGAGGGGGGTTAGCTTTGAACCAAGGAGCTTGATATTTCTCTTTCCCTGGTTACTGTGCCCGTGCCCTGCCTCCTAGGAAACCACTTCCTGTATGGAAGCCATGTGGCCAATAGCTACCACAGTGGATAGCATTTGTCCGGACCTTCCCAGTGAAGGGCCAGGTGGTTGGCCACATGCTTCCAGGCAGCTCCCTCTGCTGGGGGCTTGCAGTGCTGCATGTCCAGGCAAAGGGCTTCCCCTGGGAGCATCAGTGTACAGTCTTAAGCATTCCCTGATGCTCACAGGAGAGCCGGGAGGCTCAGATGAGGTGGCGATGGGACAGAGCCAGAGGTCACTGGTGTTGACCCATGCACCAGAGAATATTAATGCCCACTTCTCTCCCTAGCTTAGGTGGACAGGTTCACACTGACAGTTGTACCTGAGGCTGTCCCATGCCTGCCCCAGACTGTGGCCAGAGCAGTTTAAAATCTGGTCCTGCCCTCAAGGAACAATTGTTTGGTGTCCTCCCTTCAAATTGCCCCCAACCCCTGGAGGTTTCACAACCTAGGAGGTTCTGTCCTGGTCTCCCCGCCTCCCTCTCTCCTGCCCCTCAGGGCCAGCCAGTACGTGCCTGTGACTGCTTTTCACCACCACATGGGGGCAAGGTGGCAAGCCACCATCTCCCAGCCCTAGGGGGAGGCTGGTGCTCCCCCTAGGATGGGGCCCCATCCCCCGAGCTGGAATGGATGTCCAGCTTGCCGTGCGGGGGACAGAAATCCTGTCTCCTCCGTGCTGGACCCCACTCTTAAAGCTTGGCCCTCTCTGACACCCCATAGCCCACACGCCCCAAACACTCATGCCCCTGGTGGGGACTGTCCCTGGCTGTACCTGGGAAGGAGGTATACAGGCCTTCTCTGTTTTTCCCAAACCTCTCAGGATTCTGGGACTCTGGCCCAGGGGCATGTCCTTTTCTCAGAAACCCAGCAGCATCTAAACTCTTTGGGCACCTCCTCCCCGGCTGTAAGGATCTTTATCTGGATTGGGAGGGGGCACACCTGGCCCTTCCCATCCACTGCTCTCCTTCTGGGTTGCTCCTGAGTCTAAGAATTGGGAAGTAAAAAGCCCAGAGCTGGCCTCTTCTGTCATACCCGGATTGGTAAGAAGAAGCAGGTTATAAAAGGGAGAAAAATCTTCGTTAGTAGTTCAAAAATACCCTTTGGCCACCCCGGGCACATTTCTCGCTTTCGCGCTTGAAGGGGACTTTCCGTAACCAGATTTTCACCCACTCCAACCCTTCGGACTTGGGTCAACGCCTTGGACGTTGCGGTCGCGGTCCCCCAGTGGGGCTTCCCCTTGGTCTGGGTGGCAGCCGTGTGCTCTTCATTCGCAGGCATAGGCCTCGCTGTGTCCCCGGGGTCCTCTTCACCTGCCCCGTGTGGACAGGCCGGGCAGGGGAAACCAGCTTTGGAGGTTGGGGTTCCAGGGAGAGGTTTGGGAACAGTCGGCGCGATACAGAAACTTGGAGGCTGGGATGGGGTTTCCAGGAAGGTTTAGGGAGAAAGGAAGGGGCCTAGGAACGCGCGCGGAGAAACGCCGTTATTTGGGGGCGCCAAACCGGGCTGAGAAGTCAGCAGGATTCAGCGCCGCCGCCAGGTCAGCAAGCGCCGAGGAATTAGGGTTGCCAGGGACAACGCGTTCTGGGCGGAGCTGCTGTTGGGGTGGAGCTTGAGGGATGTGGGCGGAGGCTTGGGAGGCGGAGAGAAGGCGGAGCTGGGGGGGGGTCTGAGCCAGAAGTGGAGTTGTTATTGGTGGAGATCACATGCTCTGGGCGGGGCCTGGGAGCCGGGAGGAGACAGTGTTGATGTTAGGACGGAGCTTCAGGATGGGCGGTGCGAAGCCGGGGCCGGCCCGGAGAGCTGGAGCCGGAGGCGGAGACGTGGTTGGCGGGGACCGAGCTCCTGGGAGGGGTCGCAGCCGGCGGGGGCGGAGCCGAACGGGCGGGGGCGGTACTGGGTCGCGCCAGGCCTGGGGCCGAGGCGGCGCGCGGCGCTGACAGCTGAGTCGGCTCGCGGCCTCCCGCCCCCTGCGTGCCCGGCCCCGACCCCGGCCTGGCCTGCCCCGGAGCCATGAGCCCCGGGCTGCTGATGCTGCTCGGCAGCGCCGTCCTGGTCGTCTTCGGCCTCTGCTGCACCTTCGTGCACCGCGCTCGCAGCCGCTACGAGCACATCCCCGGGCCGCCGCGGCCCAGGTGAGCGGGGGGTGGGGGCGGGGACCTGGATGGGGCTCTCGCATGGGGGGCCGGGGGACCGCGTCCAAGCCGGCATCGGGTCCAGCCTTGCCATTGCGCGCGGCCGCTTGGAAACGGCGGCAGGGAGAGGGGCGCTAACTATTCTTAGTAACAAATTACTCACAGCCGCAGCAGCTGCTCGGCGCCCACCGCGCTCTGCTGGGCCCCGAAAACGTGATGGCAGCGACAACCCTGTTAGGTAGGCGCTATTGTTACCCCATCGTTCAGACGAGGAGACTGAGGCGCGCAGAGGCAAAGTCACCTGCCCAAGGTCACACAGTTGGTAAGCCTAGATTTAAACCCAGGTCAGCCTGGTTCTAAAGTGGATGCTCTTAACTTTGGGACTTGGATGGGGTCACTCAACCTGGGTTGTCATACACTGTACTTTGGTCACATCCCCCCTCTTTTTTTAAAATTTCTGTCCTGGTATCTCCTTTTTGTCTTCTCCTTGGTACTTCCATTCCATCCTCAGCCCTCACCCCACTCACCTTACCTCCCCCCTACTCCACCAGAAGTTCACCTTTCTGAAGTGTCATTTCTGTGTCATTCAGACGTGTCATTTCTGTGCTCCAAAGGCTTCCCATCACTTAGAACTAAATCTAATTCTAAATTAAGGCTACTCTGGGGCCAGCAAGGCCCCTGCTGGGCTCTCAGAACCCACTCTGTACTGTTCTAACCCCATGCTTGCTCACTGCTGCCTCCAGTTCTTTCTGCATGCACCCACCCCAGCTGAACCCCTCCTCCCGGGTCTTCCTTTTCCCCACCCACCCTGTATAAAGCCCACGTCCTAGCTCCAAACTCCTTATGGGGCCATCATCCCTGAAGTTACCTTCTGTTCACCTGTTGACTGTCTGTTCACCTGTTGACTGTCTGTCTCCCCCTTTAGAATGTGAGCCCTGGGAGGGCAGGGATACTGTGTGTTCACTTGTGTATCCCCAGAGCCTGGGACATTGCAGGTGCTCAATAAATATTTGTTGACTGAATGAATAAACAAGGGTATTAGACACACTTCTTAAAACCTCAGGACACCAACATTCTGGAAGGCACCCACCTCCAGCACAAGCCGGATGCCCTGGCATTTGAAGCCTGAATCCCTGCTTGGTGGGTCTGGGAAAGAGCTCTAGCTGGGGACACAGGGAGGCAACTGTTCTCCCTGCCAGCTCTCTCTCCTCCCAGGTGCCCTCTCCCACCCTTTTCCCTTACTTCGCAGCTGTGTCTTCACCTCCATCTAGATGGTTCTTCCCCCAGCCTTCTAGGCTTGTCTTAAATGCCAGCTCCTCAGGGAGGCCCTCCCTGCTCCCACACGCAAATATATTTTGTTCATTTTATAAACTCTAAGTCACCAGAATGGTAATTGGGTAACTATTTGTGCTACCTCTTGTTAAGTGTCTGTCTCTCCCATAGGCCTGTGTCTGTCTTGTTCACTGCTGTGCCCCTGACATCTCGCTCAGCATGCACAGTAGACCCTGGATAAACTCTGATCCAAGGTGGATGGTGGAAGGCTCCTGCCAATTCTGTTAGATACACTCTCACCCTTTCAGGTTTTCAAATCAGCCGTCAAGAGCTTGGAACTGAATGAGTTTTGTGCTCATTCTGACAGGCCTCCTCATGACTTGACCTTCTCATAAACCCAAGTGCTTCAAACACTGCAGACCTGAGCCAACCTCTGTGTCTTAAGAAGAGAGAACTTAAATCAAGCTCCTCTCGGCTACTCTCTCCACATCAATTTTTAAAACTGCACTAAAAAAATAAAGTTATGTATGCCATAACATTTACCCCTTTAAAATGTACAGTACAGTGCTTTTTAGTATAGTGACGGAGTTATGCAACCATCACTGCTAGTTCCAGCACATTTTCATCACTGCAGAAAGAAACCCCATAACCATTAGCTGTCACTCCTCATTGCCCCCGGAACTCCCGTAGCCCCTGACAACCACCTAATCTGCCTTCTGTGTGTATAGATTTGCCTGTTTTGGACAGTTCATATAAATGGACTCATACAATATTTGACCTTTTGTGTCTGGCTTCTTTCACTTAGCAGAATGTTTCCAAGGGTCATCCATGTAGTAGCATGTGTCCATATATCTTTCCTTTTTATGCCTGAATTCTCCCTCAAGTCTTACACCACAAAACCTACATGTGACCTACAGGTGTGTGGGTGGTGGAGGAGGCTGACTATAATTTGGGTTGGGCTCTTTATTCTAAGGAGGTCAACTGAACAATGCCTATACGAAAAGATTGTGGGTTAAAAACTGGTTGGTGGTCAAATACAAAACTGCACTAAATGAAGGTTCTGGAACCTCTTTTTAGCATAAATCAGATGCTTTGGCATTCAGAGCCTGGATCCCCAAACCATGATTGGCAACGCCACGGTTGACGAGAAATCTATACGCACTGATTTCTCCAGTAGTGTGCTCTAGGGCTTTGCCAGCTTGCAGGCAAGGAACCCTCTGCCCTGCAAGAGGCAGCTGCTGTGCTCTCGCAGCCCCACTCTTCATCCTCTTTTCTGCAAGAGTCACCAGCAAGATGCCCTCCCTGAGTGCCCTGCTTCTGTGTGCTGATTACAGACAACATCCTACTGCAACGATCCATGTAACAGCTGAAAACTCAGACCCCATGTTCAGATCCCACACAAACACTTGTAGCCTCTGTATTTCTCTGTCACTGCTCTGAGCTTCCTCATCCCCCCCCACTCTCCTGGTAGTGTGGGATGAATGTAAACTTGACAATGCAAAATCTCTCTCCCCCAGTTTTTATTTCTTTTGTAATAAGTTTTTCAAAACTCCTGGGCGGTGTTGCTTCTCTCCACCCTCTCCTGCTTGCCGAGTCGCCAGGCCTGCGGGCTGTTCGACTGTTGCTGGGTCTTTCTCGGTGATGGTGGAGACCCACGGCTGGCTCTGCTGGGCGGCGCATCCAGGGGACTTGGGGTGCCCAGCTGAGCACTCGACCACCGCATCCCTCTGGCGCGAGGCACTTTCCTGGCCCCGCACCCTCACCCTCACTCCTAGTGGGTGGCCCACCCCTCAGCCATCTCGTGGGCTCCCGCCACCCCTCTGTGTGGCCTCACAGTGGGCTCTCCGGATGACTTCTGCTCCAGTACTGTCCCAAACTTTCTCTGCCCACAGGAAACCTCGGATTCCCACTGTGCCTGTCGCAGGGTTATAGGAAACCATGCGTGCCGGGGACCGGGCAGGGGAGGGGGATTTTTGCCCTCTCCTGTCTCCCTGGGTTGCTCTGCCATATCCCGTCTACCACCAGGGGCACACCAGGTGGGCTTCGGTCCGCCCCTCCCCATCCCAGGAGTCTCCCATCCCCTCCTTCCATCATCTCTCATCTGCTGGTTTCTAACCCCTGGTCTCCGGGCCCTGCCTTCGCCCCCCACCCCCAGCGCCCCCTGCAGGAACAGGAAGGAACGGGTCGTAGGCTCCTTTCTTGCCTGGCAGTGAGGACCCCACGCCACGCCATGCCCTTGACCTTCTTGAGGTGTCACTCACGTGCCTCCCCAGGTGGCTCTGGACTCCGGTGCTTAGGGCGGAGACTCTCAGGCGTGTGAAGGTGAGGAGGGTCCAGACTCTGTTCTCACTCAGGTGACTCAAAACTGAGAATATTCTCTCCAAACCTGCAGCTTTGGGGAGTGACCATGGGTACTAGATTATTCTGGAAATACAGCCAGTCATGTGTGATATCCACGGTCCATCTTGCTGCAGGCGGGGCGGTGTAAGTTCAAAGCCACTCCCCTCGAGTGGGCGTGGCTGCCCGGCGCCCCGCCGAGCTTCCTAGCGCAGGCCCCGCCCGCCCGCTCTCCCCTCAGTCCCTCACCTCCCGTGCCAGCCAGCGCACGCTCAGCCTTTATTCTCGCCTCCTACTTCCCTGAGCAAATGAACAGCCTGAGACAACTTCCTTCCAGGGCTCTGCCGCCACATCAGCCCCCTGGCCTGCCCTGAGCCCACGTGCCTTCCCCCCGGGACCTCGGTGCTCCTGGCCAAGGATGCCCGCCCCCCCCACCCACCCCCCACTGCTCCAAGGCTCCAGCAATGCCCCCTCTCCTCCGTCATCACTTTTCCTTCTCTTCTGCATCATTCCTATTTTTATGTAATAGGCTGTAACACAAACCTCTTCCCCCTCATTCGCTCCAGCTGCCGCCCCCCATCCCAGCTTTGCACGCCCACAGCAACACCCCCGTCCGAAGCCTGCCTGTCTCTGGCCCCTGTTCCTCCCTCCCCTTCTCTCTTGAAGCCACCGCCCGTCAGGCTCTGGCCCCCACCTCTCCACCCAACAGGGTTTGATCAAGGCCCAGTGACCTCCATGGAGCTAGACGCATGGTCAGCACTTGGTCCCCATCTTGCCCTGCCACTCCGCTGCTCGGGGCAGGGCGCACCCCTACCTCCTCCTTGAAGCCTTTCTTCTCAGGTTTCCCCCTCTCTCTCCCCTGCGTCTCCTGCTCAGTCTTCCTGGCTGGTTGTCCCTTTACTGTCTGTCCCCCCAACAGTGCCTCACTCTTGGGGCCTCTTCCCTGTCTACACCCACCCCTTGTGGTCTAACCCAGTCTGTCAACACCACTTCTCTGCTGAGGAATCTCGCATTGACATCTCTAGCTGGGAACTCTTCCCTGAACTGCAGCCTCAGGTGCCTACCTGCCTGCTTCCCTTCCGTGTTAGATGGGCAGCGCACACCTAACCGCTCCAAGACTGGCTCTCAGTTCCATCCACTTGTCTCAGGTTGGTTCCCAGAAGCCGATCCTGAGACAAGAATTGAAGTGTAAGTCGTTTGGGAGGCGTGATCCTGGTGGGGTTAGGGACTGGATGGAGAGAGAAGGTCAGAAGGGCAATAAAGCAAATTACCTCTGGGGGCAACTGAGATGCAACCCCCCGGCGAACTCTGGGACCCGGTGGAACACAGGCTCCCCCCACCCCACCACGAGGTGGAGGGAGGGGGGATCGTTGATGGAGGGCTGCTCTGGGGGGTGTTGAGCTGGAATTTCCAGGCTACTCCGCCTGCGGACAGAGCCGAGAGAGCACAGGGCAGAGACTCGGGTTCTGGCCTTTGGAAGCCTCTCCCCCTGCAAGGACAAGGGTGGGGGGCGGGGGCAACAG
Source organism: Grampus griseus (assembly GCF_964374135.1). Lineage (NCBI taxonomy): Eukaryota > Metazoa > Chordata > Mammalia > Artiodactyla > Delphinidae > Grampus > Grampus griseus. The sequence goes on along the minus strand of NC_139018.1, from coordinate 5,428,476 downwards.
TGTCTGCTGCCCCCACCAGGCCCCCTCTCAGTCCTCCTCACCTTAGTGAGTGGTAGCTCCATCCAACCTCCCAGTGGCCCAGGCCAAAAGCCCCAGGGTCATCCCTGACCCCTGTCTCACCCCCACATCCAGTCCATCAGCAGGTCCCCTTGGCTTGGCCCACCTTCACGTACATTCAGAGTCTGACTTCTCATCTCCACTCACAGCCCCCTCACTGGTGCCCCTGCTTCTACCCCTGCCCCCCACACCTGCCCTGTTTACTCTCAGCTCTGCAGCAGCAAGGACAATTCATTTAAAACCCAATTCAGATCCCATCTCTGTTCTGCTCCAAACCCTCCAGTAGCCCCACTTCACCAAGCTCAAAGAAAAAGTTTGGATAACAGCCCCCAAGGCCGTACACAATCTTCCCCCCATTGTGGTGACCTCATCGTGTACCAGGTTCCCCTCAAGCACCCTGCTCCAGCCACACCGCCTCCCTGCTGTTCCTTGAACTTACCAAGCACTCTCCTACCTCAGGACCTTTGCACCTGCGATTCTCTTTGCCTGGAATGTTCGTCCCCCAGATACCTACGTGGCCAAGTTCCTCACTTCTTGCAGCTCACATGTCACCTTCTTAAAGGGATGTTCCCTGACCTGCCTATTTACAATAATCCTCCTACACCCATCCCCAGCTCTCCTTACCTCCCCCAAGTCTGATTTTTCTCCCATCACTGTCTGACTCCCTATTTACTTACTTATTTATTCACTCTGTCTCCTCCCAGGAGAATGTGAGTGCCATGACCCAGAAAACCCCAACTGCAGTTTTGTTGTCGCCCATTCTGGAAGCTGTAGTAAGTCAACTTGATGGGAATAAACAGGAGACAGGAAGTCACCAGTACCTTGGAATGTGCCTAAGGTGACACCACACAGGCCTGTTTACAATCTGGTAATCGCACTGCCAAGTTAGCATGACCAAACTATGTCCTGGTGAGAAGGACTGTGGGGGACCCTGGTACCAGCCATGCACCTGGGGCCAGGTGACTTCCTCTTCCCAGCCTCGGTTGCCCTACCTATTAACTACGTTAATAATAGACCTACTTCAGGAGGTGTGGGGAGTTCAGATGGGGTCAAGCTCATCATGGTGCCCAGCATTTAGTAAGTGTTCCCTGAATGTCTCAGGTTATTCCTCATGCCAGCCCCCAATCTCTGCACCAGGGAGATGAGATGGTTTTATCCCTCTCCATCTTTCTAAGAAAACTTCCGGAGCCAGTCAGACTGGGATTTGCATCCTGCCTGGTGACCCTGAGCCAGGACTGTACCTCTCCGTGCCTCAGTCCTCTCATCTGTGAAGTGGGCCTGATAATGCCTACTTCACAAGGTCCTGTGGGGAAGGGAGCATTCTTTGATGGTGACTTCCGGTCATCTTAATGTTTCCCATTTCTTCTAGTTTCCTTCTAGGACACCTCCCCTACTTTTGGAAAAAGGATGAGGTTTGTGGCCGCGTGCTCCAAGATATGTTTTTGGATTGGTGGGTCCTAACTTGTCATTTGTTGCCCCTACTCCAGTCTCTGCCCCTCATGAGCCAGCTTCCCCCAATGCCCTAACCCCCAGTCCGGCACACACCCACCTCCCCAGCCCAGGTCACTCCCACCCCCAGCAGTTCCTACTCTGAGGCACACAAGGGTGGTTCAGAAGGCAAGCTCTGCCTTTTGCCAACTGCGTGGCCTTAGACCAGGCATCAGAAGCTCTCTGAGCCTCAGTTTCTTCATCTGTAAATTGGGTGGGGGTGTGACTAGGTAACAGTCATTGTTTGGGGTGGTGCTTTACACTTTTCAGAGACGTGATATGGCTTGATTCCCAGCACAACCTTTTGGGGCAAAGGAGGAGGGTAGCGACCCTATTTCATGGATTTGGAGACTGAGGGCAGTGGGGGATGCGACTCAGCAGTGAGTCAGCAGCAAGGCAGAACCTTGGCCCCAGACCCCTGCTGAGACCTGCCCCCCACCCCCACCCCCAGGGATGGGATGCCCTGTTTCTCCAGCTGAACCTGGGCTGATCTGATGACATTCACATCTCTGGTAGCTGACAGCCTCCTTTGCATCACTTTGGTTCCCAGGGCTAAGAAGTACGGACCTGTCGTGCGGGTCAATGTCTTCCACAAAACCTCAGTCATCGTCACGAGCCCCGAGTCGGTCAAGGTAGGAGACAGCGTGGTTTCCGAGGGGAGCCCTCCTCCTCCCTGGGATGGGTGCATGAAAGTCTACCCCAGGGACTGTGGGAGAATCGTTCCAGAGTCACGTGCATTTGGGCTGGTTTCCCAAGGATCCTGAAGGGAACAGCATCTTCCCCTCTAACTACCCACTTTTTGGCAGTGGGGTTGGGGGCCTCCTAAAAGCAGGGCTGTTTGATGTGGACAGTGAGTTATTGTTACACTCTTCTGGGTTGGGAGTTTTACCCAGCTGGTGCGCACGTGTCTGGTTAGTTCACCTCTCTTAGAAGTTCCTTCATCTGCGAGGTGGCATTATAACCCCTTTCTTTGAAGACTATGATGGGAACTAAATATTGATCCATTTATTTAACAAATAAAGGGTCAAAAGATGCTTCAACATGCACTTTTCTATGTGCTTCACAATTATTAACCCATTTAATCCGCAGAGGGGTAGGGACTCTTATTAGTCCCCATTTTAGAGGTGAGGAAACAGAGACAGGCAGCATTAGTTGGCCTATAATATGTGCAGGCTGGTGTCTGCCGTGTAAGTACTAAGAATGGCCAGTTGGCAGAACTGGGCTTAAATCTGGGCTCTGCCACCAACTGGCTATGGAACCTTGGACAAATTACTGTTTCACTCTGAGGCATAATTTCCTCGTCTGTAAAATAGGGATGATGCCTCTCTTACAGGTGCTTATAAGAATGGAACTGATGAATTGGGAGATTGGGATTGACATATATATACACTAATATGTATAAAATAAATAACTAATGAGAACCTGCTGCATAGCACAGGGAACTCCACTTCGCTGTACAGTAGAAACTAATACAACATTGTAAAAAACTATACCCCAATAAAATAAAATTTAAAAAAGAATGGAACTGAAATAATGTGTGTGAACCATCTAGCCCACGCACGGCACACAGCAAGTGCTCAATAAACGATTGTGCTGTGATTCTCACGGTGGGTACTGAGCTGATGTGCGGGGATGATGCTCTCCTTAGGCAGTGGCTGTGGTGACACTAAGGGGGATAAAATACAACTTGGGGTCTAGATCACAAGACAAGTTGAATGACCATGGTGTCTCTAACAGGATGTTAAAAGTCATTTTATTTTAAAAATGTTTCATTGCAAATACAGACACATGCCTTAAGACTTTTTAAAGCATGCTACCAAAAACCATACACAAGACCTTCATGATGCTCAATGAGATAAGAACTTGAAAGACATATATTAATATGATGAATTACATTGCTTAGCATTTAAGTGTTAAATCAGCACTTCCTGGTCATGATACAATTTGTTCCTGGATACGTGGATACGATTTGCTCATCTTTTGTTAAGAATTTTTGTTTCTATATTTTTTCTTCTCTTGATCCCTGGCTTTGGGATCAGGTTAATAGGCCTCATAAGGTGAGTTGGGAAATGTTCCCTCTCCTCTGTTTTCTGAAAGAGTTTGTATAGGAGTAGTGTTTTTTCTTCCTTTAATGTTTGATAGAATTTACCAGTGAAGCCATCTGGACTTGGCATTTTCTTTGAGGGAGGTGTTTTTGTTTTCTTTAAATTATGCAGTCAATTTTTAAAGTTGATATATGGTTATTAAGATTTTCTATTTTTTCTTGAGTTTTGTATCTTTCAAGGAATTTCTCCTAAATTGTTGAAATTACTGATAAAAAGTTGTCCACAATATTTATTTATTATCTTTATCATGTCTACTGGATCTCTGGAAATGTCCCCTCTTTCGTTCCTGAGAACAGTAATTTGGGTTTTCTTTTATCTTATTGAACAAGCTGGCAAGAGGTTTTTCAATCATATTCATCTTTTCAAAGACCCACCTTTGGTTTATTGGTTTTCTCCATTGTTTGTTTCCTATTTTATTGATTTCTGCTCTTTTTTTTTTTTTGCGGTACGCGGGCCTCACTGTTGTGGCCTCTCCCGTTGCGGAGCACAGGCTCCAGACACGCAGGCTCAGCGGCCATGGCTCACGGGCCCAGCCGCTCCGCAGCACATGGGATCCTCCCAGACCGGGGCACGAACCCGCATCCCCTGCATCGGCAGGCGGACTCTCAACCACTGCGCCACCAGGGAAGCCCCAGTTTCTGCTCCTTTTTATTTCCTTCCTCTACTCACTTTCAGTTTGTTCTTGTTCTAATTTTTTAAGGTGATAGCTTAGATAATTGATTTTAGATTTGGTTTCCTTTCTAATATAGGCATTTAAAGCTTTACGTTTCCCTGTAAGCCCTACTTTAGCACAAATATACCACACATTTCAATATGTTGTGCTTTTATTTTCATTCAGTTTCAAATAATTTCTTAATTCCCTTGTGATTACTTCTTTGAACCATGGATTATTTAAACGTGTGTTATTCAATTTCTAAGTATTATAAGATGTTCCAGATATTTTTCTTTTATTGATTTCTAATTTAATTCTGTAAGGTCAGAGAAAGTGTTCTTCATGATTTCAATCCTTTAAAATTAATTGAAGCTTGTTGTATGGCCTAGTATATGGTCTATATTTGTGAACGTTTGTGAGCACTTAAAAAAAAAAACATATGTTCTGTAATTGTTGGAGTGTTTTAGAAATGTCAGTTAGGTGAAGTTGGTTGATAGTGTTGTTTGAATCTTCTAAATCATTACTAATTTACTTTCTACACGTTCTAGCATGCAGAAAGTAAATTATTCTCTACTGAGAGAGGAGTGTTAAACTCTCTAACCCCATCATGGAATTGTCTATTTATACTCTCAGTTCTATCAATTTTGATTCATGTATTTTGTAGTTGAGTTACCAGGTGTGTACACATTAAGGAAAGTTATATCTTTGTGATGAGCTGATCCCTTTATCTTTAGAAATTTCCCCTTTTTCCTTGGTAGTATTCCACTTCCTGAAGTATATTTTGTTTGGTATTAATATAGCCACTCCAGCTGTCTTATGTTTAGTGTTTCATGGCATATCTTTTTCTATCCTTTTCCTTTCTTTTTGGCCATGCCATGGGGCATGCAGGATGTTAGTTCCCCAACCAGGGATCGAACCCATGCCCCCTACAGTGGAAGCGCAGAGTCCTAACCACTGGACTGCCAGGGAATTCCCTCTATCCTTTTACTTTTTATTATTATTTATTTTTAAAAATTTATTTCACTTATTTATTCTTGGGTGTGCTGGATCTTTGTTGCTGCACGTGGGTTTTCTCTAGTTGCAGCAAGTGGGGGCTACTCTTCATTGAGGTGTGTGTGCTTATTGTGGTGGCTTCTCTTGTTGCAGAGCACAGGCTCTAGGCATGCGGGCTTCAGTAGTTGTGGCATGCAGGCTCAGCAGTTCTGGCTCGTGGGCTCTAGACCGCAGGCTCAGTAGTTGTGGCACACAACTACTTAGTTGCTTAGTTGCTCCGTGGTATGTGGGATCCTCCCGGACCAGGGCTCGAACCCCCATCCCCTGAATTGGCAGGTGCACCCTTAACCACTGTGCCACTAGGGAAGCCCTATCCTTTTACTTTTAACCTATCTGGAATTTTATATTTCAAGTGGGTTTCTTATAGATAGCATATAGTGGAGTTTTGCTGTTTCAGTCAATCTGAAAATCTCTGCCTTTTAATTGGAGTGCTTAGGTCATTTACATTTAATGTAATTATTGATGTGGTTAAGTTTAAATATACCATGCTGTTGTTTGTTTTCTATTTGATCCACCTGGTTTTTGTTCCCTTTTCCTCCTTTCCTGCCTTTTAGATTGAGTATGTTTTAGTATTCCATTTTATATCCGCTATTGTCTTATTAGCCTCTTTCTCTTTGTGGTTGTCCTAGGATTCATAGGATAATCTTTAACTTATATCAATCTGTCTTCAAATAATATTATATCACTTCATCTCTGTTTACTTTTAAGACTTCCTCTTTATCACTGGGCTCAGAAATGTGATTGTGATCCACCTTGGTGTGCCTTTCTTTGTGTTAATTCTATGTAGGCTTCTTTGAACTTCTTGGATATGTGGGTTCCTTGAGCGTATTTGTAAAATTGTGATGAATGTGTTACAGTTCTTGTCTGTGAATTCCGTCGTCTCCATTATTTCTAGGCTTGCTTATAGGTCAGATTTTCCTGCTCTTTGGCATGTCTAGTGATTTTATGCTGCACAATGGACATTGTGACTTGTACATTGCTGAGTGCTCAGTTCTGTTTTACTCCTTTAAAGAGTGCTGGACTTCATTCTGGCAGATCACTTTGATCCTCTCCAGGTTGCTTTAAGGCTTTTGAGGGTTGATCAAGTGTAGACTTTTACTCTAGAGCTAGTTTAGCCCCACAACCAAGGAGTGACCCTTCTGAGGACTCTAATAAAGGCCTTGTGTCTGAGGTTTAACTGTGGCCAATGGGGACTTGAACAATTCTTAGCTTGTTTGAGCTCTGAGAATTGTTTAGCCTATAGTTACCCGGTAACTCTCCTTTCCCCAGAAGTTTCTTACCTGGTCTTGTGGAGTTTCACTCTACACATGCCCAGACTGGTAGTTATACAAACACACAGGGGATCCCTTCTGCACAGGACCTCCTTCTCTGCACAGCTCCCTCCTCTTGAGTCCTCTACCCTACAAATTCTAGGTTTTTCTGGCCTGCCTGGACTCTGACCTCTGTCTTATCAATTTGGAAAGCCTGCTGGGCTGTATTTGAGTTTATTCTTTAAGTGCCTTTGTCCTAAAATTGCCTCTGGGCAGAAAGCTGTAGGGCTCCTATATTGTAGGGCTCTTGTCTTTTTTTTTTTTTTTTTCCCTTTTCCTTCTGTCATGGTTCACTGCCCACTGTCCAGTGTCTAAAAGCAGACATTGCATAATTTTTGCTTAATTTTCTGGCTGTTTATGGCCGGAGGGAAAGTGCCTAGCAGTTACTCCTCCATGGGCAGAAGTGCACTGTCAGAATGGGCAACAGGAGAAGGCAGCAAGGTGCTGGGGGTTCCCTGTACATCCCTCATGTCCCAGAGCCCAGCTCACTGGGCCAAACAAAGGATCTGTGGTTCCAGGGACAGCAGGCTGTGGGGACCCTGGTCAGAGACTGTGCCGAGGCTGTTCTGCCTCAGGGGGTGCTCCTCAGTTCAGGTTGGGAAGGGCTGGCACAGACCTTGGACCACTCAGAGGTATTTGAGTAGGGCCTGGGAGGTGGGCCTTTACTGCCAAGGTCTTTTTGCAGAAGAGGAAACCATTAGGCGTAGGATAGTGACAGAACTTGGTTTACAAATGACAGTTTGGGGGTAGGGGTGGGGTCCCTGGGATGTGGCTTGTGAGCTGAAGTCAACATTTCTGGGGTTTCCTTTGAGCTGAAAATTTGGCTTAGATTCCCAGGAGCTGAGTCCACAGTCACCAGCAGCCCCTGGGTTTAATGGATAGCAGAGATGTCACCTTACTGCGTCCCAGTGCCCACAGGGTAAAGCCAAGTGTCCCGCAGGGCAGGCTTCGGGGGTCTGGCCCAGCAGCCTCTCCAGCCCTCCTGCTGCTGCCCCTCCCCCGCCTCCACACCTCTACTCCTCTGCCTGAATGCACCACCATGTGACAGGGGTTCTCCTGCCTGTATCACAGCTTTCTCTCCCCTCGCCCCCACAGCAAATTGCCTGCATTCAAATCCTGTGTCCACCATTTACCATGTGGCGACCCTGGGCCAGTTTTAAACTTCCGTTTTTCACCTAGATGTACGATGAGCATAAAAATACCACCCACGTCTTAGGGTTGATTGGGCATTAAATGAGCTCTAGGGCGCTGGTGTGCATTTGGCATTCGTGGAGCACCTGCTGTGTGCCAGGTGCCCTTCTCTGCACTTTTCACGTAGAAACAATTTTCTCTTCACAGCAACCCTACCAGGCAGGTACTCTCCCGAATCCCATCTTGTAAAATAAGGAAACAGGGGCAGAGGAGGTGAGTAACTCACCCAGGATCATAGAGTTGGCAAGTGGTAGGGTGAAATATTTGAGCCAGATTCAGATTTAAGCCAGTGGAACCCACAGCCTGAGCTGTCAACCCCTGGGCTGTGCTGCCTCAAAAGCTGCTAGCTAATGTTACTGTTGCTACCCTCCTGCTCTTGGTGAGGAAGTGGACCCTTCCTCCAGGAAGCCTTCCTTGACTTCCACGGCTGGGTTGGCACTAACAACACTGAATCTGTGCTGAATGTCTCTCCTGTGTCCTAGAAGCCCTCCCACCAGGCTTCTCCCCTTCCCCACTCTGGTTTCAGAGCAGCCCAGGCCTTTTCTTGTTGCCACTTTGGAAGGTGGCATGGTGTGGGCTCCTGAGTGTGGGCATTGGAGTGAGGAAGCCACCCTGCATCAGTCCCCAGCTGTGTGACCACCGGAAAAAATCACTTCACCGCTCTGTGCCCCGCTTTCCTCATCCCTGAGAGACAGGACTTCCGGAGGGAGTAGGCGAGGTCACTCATATGAGCGTCCACACCGTAGCTGGCCCTCAGCTCAGGGTGATTATTTGGAGATGTGTTTCGTAAGAGACAAGAAAACTGCTGAGCCTTCTGCAGCTTCTCATGGGTGCACAAGCTCATGTTGTTTTTCTGGGGATGTTTAGAAGTTCCTGATGTCAACCAAGTACAACAAGGACTCCAAGATGTACCACGCGATCCAGACTGTGTTTGGTGAGAGGTAAGATGCGAGGTGTCTGGGGCGAGGCCAGGAGAGCCTCTGGCTGCAAGTGGAGGGTTCACAGGGTCCAGAGTTTTGGATGTAGCATTAAGTCCCAATACCCTGGCTGCCGAGCGCACAACAGGGGCCATCTGTGGTGGTCACCGCTCTTGTCACCAGCACCTTCCTTCTCGTCCTTTCCCCTCCGGATGGCAGGTGGGAATGCAGGGGTCACTGAGGTCGGGGCACACAATCACCCTCATGTATGTATGTATGTATTACGGTAAAATTCACATCACATAAAATTCACCGTTTTAACCGCATTGGAATTACAATTCAGTGGCATTGTTACATTCACCGTGTGGTGCAACCATCACCATTGTCTGGTTCTAGAACATCTTCATCACCCCAAAAGGTGACCCGACCCCGTCAGGCAGTCAGTTCTCATTCCTTCACCCCGTTGCTCACATCAAGCGTTTGTCTCTTCCGCAGGCTGTTCGGCCAAGGCTTAGTGTCCGAATGCGACTATGAACGCTGGCACAAACAGCGGAGGGTCATGGACCTGGCCTTCAGCCGGAGGTGAGTGTGGCCGCAGACAGGCCTGGGGTCACGGCTGGTTGCTCAGAGGCGGTGCTGGGCTGCCAGCCTGGGTGGGCTGGGCAAGGGCAAGCCTTCATTGGAAGGGGCTTCACCTTCACCCAGGCTGAAGGGAGGGAGGAAGGACACGGCATTCCTGGTCAAAGAGAGACCGAGACAGCCAGCGGGGTGGGCGTCTGAGAGGCCCCCAAGTAGCCTGTGAGCGTCAGGAGCTGAATGACCACGATGCCTGGAGGTGTGGGGTCCCTGTCCCCCAGCAGCTCCCTTGGCTCAGACTTTATCACTCCTTGTCTGGGCTTTTTCATTGATTATAGTTTTCATTTTTTGGTAACATTTTATTTCTAAAATAGCTGTTTTCATGAGATATAATTCAAATACTATACAATTCACCCATTTACAGGTACAATTCAGTGGTTTTCAGTATATTCACAAATGTGTACAACTATCACCACGGTTGATTCTAAAACATTTTCATCACCCCCCAAATCAGTCACGCCTCATTTCCTGGCAATGCCTGCAGCTTCTGACAACCACTAATTTAATTTCTGTCTCTATGGGTTTTCATATTCTATACATTTCTTATAAATGGAATCGTACAACATTGCTTTTATGCCTGGTTTATTTCACTTAGCATAATATGTTCAAGGCTTATCCACATTATAGCATGTGTCAGAACTTCATTCTTTTTTATTACCAAATAAGATTCCGTTGTATGAACATACCACATTTAATTTTCCATTCATCAGTTGATGGACATTTAAGTTGTTTTCACTTTGTGGCTATTGCGAATAATGCTGCTATCAACATTTTGGGGTGGATATATTTCTCTTGGGTATATAGTAATGGGATTGCTGGGTCATATGGTAATTCTATGTTTAACATTTTGAGGGAGATAATCTTTTATTTTGATATAATTTCAAATTTACAGAAAAATTGTCAGAATAGTCTAAGGGACTTCTGTCTATCTTTTACCCAGATCCACTTAATTGTTTATCGTTTAAATCACCATATGTTTTGTCATTTCTTCTTTATGTGGATATATAAATATATTTATAATTTTCTCTGTGTGTGTGTGTATATACATTTTTGCATAGTGCGTGTGTTTTAAGTTATTTGAGAGTGAGTTGGAGACATTGTAATCTCTTCCCTTAAATGCTTCTGTGTGTGTTTCCTATGATCATGGACATTCCTTTACATGACTGCAGTTCAGTTATCAAAATGAGGACATTTAACATTAATCCAATACTGTTATCTAATCCATATTCAAATTTTGTCACTTGTGTAATGACAGCTTTTTGTATTCTTGTCTAGAATCCAATCCAGGTCCATGTGTCAGGTTTAGTTACCGTATCTCTTTATTTATTTATTTTTATTTTAAGTAATTTAATTAAATTAATTCATTTATTTTTGGCTGCATTGGGTGTTCGTTGCTGCACGCAGGCTTTTCTCTAGTTGCGGCGAGCGGGGGCTACTCTTTGCTGTGGTGCGTGCGCTTCTTATTGCAATGCCTTCTCTTTCTGCAGAGCACGGGCTCTAAGCCCATGGGCTTCAGTAGTGGTGGCACGCGGGCTCAGTAGTTGTGGCCTGTGGGCTGTAGAGCGCAGGCTCAGTAGTTTTGGTGCGTGGGCTCAGTAGTTGTGGCTCATGGGCTCTAGAGAGCAGGCTCAGTAGTTGTGGCCCACGGGCTTAGTTGCTCCACGACACGTGGGATCTTCCCAGACCAGGGCTCGAACCCACGTCTGCTGCATTGGCAGGTGGATTCTTAACCACTGCGCTACCAGGGAAGTACCGGTTACCATATCTCTTTAGCCTCCTTCATTCTAGAACAGTTTTTAGTCTTTCCTTAAATTTCTTGACCTTAAGATTACAGGCCGATTTCCTAGAACATCCTTCAGTTTTGTTTGTCTGCTATTTCTGTTCAATTACACTCAGGTTGTGCCTTTTTTGGCAGGAATGGCCCAGGAGTAATGTTGTATCCTCCTTAGGGCATTGTTATCTGGAAGCATGTGTTGATCTGTCTCATTGTTGGAGATGTTAACTGCTCTCTTGGTTAAGGGAGCCTCCAGGCTTCTCCACTGTGAAGTTACTGTTTTGTATGTAGTCTGTGGACAACCGTATAAACATTTTCACCTAGACTTTCATCACAGCCTCCTCCCTGGCCTCCCCGCCTCCTGTCTCCCTCCTCCAATGCATCCACCTGACCGCCCTGGAGAGATCTTGCTGAAACTCAGATCTGACCACATCTCTCCTCTGTCCTGAAGCCTTCAATGGCTCCCTATGATCTGAAAGATGAAGGTCAGACCTCACTCCCCCTTAGTCTGCCCCTGAGACCCTTCCAACATTTGGACCCTCTCGTCTCCACCTTTCTGGAAACGCTGGGCTCTTTCTGGCATCTCTGCCTGTGTTGCTGCCATTCTCTCTGCCTTCCGTGCTACCCCAGGAAATTCCTCTGACTCCTTTGATACCCAGCTAAGATGTCACTGCTTTGGGGAACTGTTTCCTGACTTTCCAAGACTGAGTTCATGTCTCCATGATGGCTCTTGTCACATCCACTGCAAAGATTCTCATTCAATCTGCCTCCCTCACTAGACCTCGGGTCCGTGAAGGCAGAAGATGTACCCTGTTCCTGGACCCCTGCACCCAGCACGGCACCAGGCACTTCACAAGCCCTCCAGGAATGTCCATAGAATGAATACGTGGAGCGGTCTTGGTCTTACTGGAAAGTTGCCAGGAATGATAAAAGGAATAGACTAGAAGGAGGCATTTATTTAATGAATACTTGTGCCAAGTGCCAGGGTTATGAAGGCCAACCAAGGTGACGTGGTCCCACCCTCAGGAAGCTTTGAGGTTATGGGAGGACATAGATTCTAACCAGATGGCCGCCCATAGTGCTCATGATATAAATACCAGCAGCACTGTTTTGGTTGACCCTCTCCATTACACTGAACCTCACGTTTTTTTGTTTTTTTGCGGTACGCGGGCCTCTCACTGTTGTGGCCTCTCCCGTTGCGGAGCACAGGCTCCGGACGCGCAGGCTCAGCGGCCATGGCTCACGGGCCCAGCCGCTCCATGGCACGTGGGATCTTCCCGGACCGGGGCACGAACCCGCGTCCCCTGCATCGGCAGGCAGACTCTCAACCACTGCGCCACCAGGGAAGCCCCTGAACCTCACGTTTGAACTGCACTTTACATTTTATTAAGTGCTTTCACATTTTTATTTAAAAAATTTTAAATTGTGGTAAGATACACATAACATAAAATGTACCATCTTGCGCATTTTCAGGTGTACAGTTCAGTGGTATTAAGTACATTCACATTGTTATGCAACCATCACCACATATGCTTATTTTTTAGTTTCACAATAAGGTAGCCAGCTAAGCGATGACTATTTTACTGGAAATGCAAAATTCACAAAGTTGCATGAAAGAAGCTTTGGGAGATTCCTGTGTTTATGAAAGTGTCAGTGACCCCTGGTTAATCCGAATTCACTACTGAGGAAAAAAATAGGAACCACTGGTGAGTTTCACCTCCAGCCGTTATCCACAGAGAACATCATTATATACTTTTAATAAAATCGTGATAATGAACTGCCAGTTTCTGCTTTTCTAGATGTTAATTTTACTGAAAATCTTGGTCCCAATCATTCCATAGAAGACAAGGAAATGTAAACTAGACAGCTAGTGGGAAGCAGCCGCATCGCACGGGGAGAGCAGCTCGGTGTTTTGTGACCACCTAGAGGAGTGGGATAGGGAAGGTGGGAGAGAGACGCAAGAGGGAGGAGTTATGGGAACGTGTATACGTATAGCTGATTCACTTGGTCATAAAGCAGAAACTAACACACCATTGTAAAGCAATTGTACTCCAATAAAGACGTTTTAAAAAATGCGAAAAGGGGCTTCCCTGGTGGCGCAGTGGTTGAGAGTCTGCCTGCCGATGCAGGGGACGCGGGTTTGTGCCCGGTCCGGGAGGATCCCACATGCCTCGGAGCCACTGGGCCCGTGAGCCATGGCCACTGAGCCTGCGCGTCCGGAGCCTGTGCTCTGCAATGGGAGAGGCCACAGCAGTGAGAGGCCCGCGTACCGCAAAAAAAAAAAAGACAAGGGGTTGGGATTTTACTGTACCGCTAACATTCCAGTCCGATATATATATATATTTTTTCGGTACACGGGCCTCTCACTGCTGTGGCCTCTCCCGCTGCGGAGCACAGGCTCAGGACGTGCAGGCTCAGCGGCCATGGCTCACGGGCCCAGCCGCTCCGCGGCATGTGGGATCCTCCCGGACCGGGGCACGAACCCGTTTCCCCTGCATCTGCAGGCGGACTCTCAACCACTGCGTCACCAGAGAAGCCCCAGTCCAATATTTTGTATCTGCAGTAGCTGCAAGGGATTCAGTACTGGTGTGGTAACCAGCGCATGGGATCCAAATAGTCAATTTGTATGTGATTTTTTTTTAAAAAAAGACAACTACAAAGAATCTTGCAAATAAATATATACTTGCAAACCATGTAAGTGTTATGAAAAGAAGTCAAGGGTACTATGGGAGCATATATTGGGACTACTTAGGCTTAAGAGACATTTCCCTGAGGATGTGGCATTTGTGTGTCCACCTGGAGAGAGGGCAGATGTTAAGGTGTTATGAGGCATAGGGATGGTGGGTGGGAGGGGAGACAGCTCAGGCAGAGGGGACAACATGTGCAAAGGCCCTGAGAAGGGAAGGAGCATTGGGCTTTGGAGAAGATAACAGGTCATTGTAACAGGAAAGCAGGGCTGCAGGCGGGAATGAACGAGAGCAGACAGCCTCCTGGGCCCAGGTGAGGATTTACCCTCCCTCACAACAGGGTGCTTCAAAGCATTTTAGGTGGGCAAGGGACCAGATTCGAGTGGTGCTTTCATTATATGCCTGGGCCACAGAGAACAAGACATGCAGCCAGCATGGGGTGGGAGCAGCAGTGACCAGACAGATGCTGGGGCCTGTGCTAGAGCTGGGAAACAGCAGGGCTGGCTGATCGGCAGCGAAGAGTGGATAGTCTTTCCTAATTAAAAAAGTTATTCTTTTTTTTTTCTCTTCCCCAATTTGCTCTCTTTACTGTTTTTCAAAACCTCTTATTTGGAAATAATTTCAAATTTCTAGATCAGTTTCAAGAATAAGAATAGGAGAAAAAAAACACCCTTATACCCTTTACCCAGATTGCTAACATTAAAAATGACTTTTAATTTCAAAAGCAGCACTTTCTTTTTGTAAAAATCCAGAAATATGTAATGTACAAAGGGACAAGTTCCCCCCTTTCCACCCCTCAGGGATACCATTTTTGTGAGTTTGGAGCATATCCTTCCATACCTCTTTCTAAGCTGTGTGCCAGGCAGACAAGCCAGGTAGCTGTCCCGGGACGGGGGCACTGTGGGTTGGGAGCTCTGGGTCAGAGGACTCACTTCTGTGTAGGGTTGGGCACTATGATTGCTCAAGGACAGAGAGTGAAATGGGATAACAAAAAGCTGCAGATGGTGGCCCCAGGCAGGGCAGGTAAGGAGAGTGGGCAGTGCAACCAAGAGGTTGGAGGGGAAACTTCATGGACTCTAAGAGGCCCCAGAGGCCTTTCTTCCCTTCCTTCCCACTGTCTTCTGGAGTTTCTACATTGCCATGTCTCTTTGGGGTCAGAGTTGAAGGGCCAAGTGGCAAACAGAGGACCCATGAAACCATTAAAACAAGGGTAAAGGGACAGTGGCCATCCTGAATGGAGGGGGCTGGTGAAATCCAAGGCTTAGTTTGATTACTGCAGCCCCATCCTGTGAGCTGGGTCTTAAGGGGAGACCAGAAAGGCTGGGAGGGGCCCCCACCTCCACTCTGCACACTGGTCTCCCTTCAGAAAGGGGGGCACAGGATGTCCGCAGCCCTGGGCTGGTCCCAGTGGCCGCTGATGTCTGTGCTGTTTCCTCAGCTCCTTGGTTAGCTTGATGGAAACATTCAATGAGAAAGCGGAGCAGCTGGTGGAGATTCTGGAAGCCAAGGCGGATGGGCAGACTCCGGTGTCCATGCAGGATATGCTGACCTGCACCACCATGGACATCCTGGCCAAGGTGATGGGAGGATGGCGGAGTGGCCGTGGGGAGGACCACACGGGCAGAGGGTACTTCTTCCCTCCCTCTTTCCTGCTTGCTTCCCTCCCCTCTCCCCACTTCTCCACATATAAGCTGCCCCTTCTCTGGGCTGGGGGGGGTGTCATCTGTTTTATCTCCTCGAACTTTTAAAACAACAGTGTGAGGTTGGAGCTACCTAACTCATTCTCTAGAAATGGACACAAAGAGATGCGGAGACAGGCCTTTGGCTGGTCAGTGGCAGGACTAGGACTGGATCTCAGGTCTGCCTGACTCCCAGCCCAAGCCTACCTCCCCCTCAGCAGCCCCCACGGGGTATTGCTTGACTTTTCACCCTGGCTGTCTCAGCAGTGGCCCAGATAACCCCCAACCCAGGTTAAGGATGGAGTTCAGGCACAGTGAGTGAAGTCGTCACCATTCAACAATTCACTGGGAAACTGGGTGTGAAAGAGACACACAAGGAAGGCTGCATTTCAGGGGAAATGCATCTTGTCAAGGAAGGAAGCCAAGGTTTGTTGAGTGGCTACTATGTGCCACTTAATCCTACCACATCCCACACGTTCGGGATTATCATGGGTTGTTGTAAGGAGTCGATGACATGGTGCACACAACCCTTAGCTCAGGCTCTGCCCTGGGTCTTCAGTCCTCCCATCACCCACGTATGACCTTGCCCTTCTCTCTCCCCCAGGCAGCTTTTGGGATGGAGACCAGCATGCTGCTGGGTGCCCAGAAGCCTCTGTCCCAGAAAGTGAAACTGATCCTGGAGGGCATCAGTGCATCCCGAAACACTCTGGCAAAGGTACCTGCCATCGTAGCTTGTCTTGTCCTCATTTGCTGGAGAACTTCCTCCTGTGATGTTTTTCAGAATGGGTTTTGAGCTCTGATATGTCTGAAGTGACTTGCAAATCAGTTAGGATTTGCATACATCCCCTAAAGTAGAGGCTGAAAATAGAAGTGGTTTAAGTGAATTAGGAGTAAATCTTTCTCTCATGTGAAATGATCCTGAAGCAGGACGGCAATGCTGACCCCACAATGTCAGATATTCCTGGATTTTTCTGTCTTTCTGTTCCACTGTCTCTAGCACATCACCTCATTGTTATAAGATGGCTGCTGCAGATCCAGCTATCGCCTCCTTGTTCCAGGCATGAAGGAAGAAGAAGGGGGAAAGGTGGCACTGTTACCAAACCGAACTTGGGTCTGCTTGCCCACGCGCAGTAAAGCCAATATATTGATACTGGGTTGTGGTGAGGGAAAGCGCAGCATTTATTGCAGGGCCCCAAGCAAGGAGTCTAGGCAGCTAGGGCTTAAAAGGCCCAAACTCCCTGAAGGCTTTCAGGGAAAGGTTTTTAAAGATGGGGGTGTGTGTTTGGGGTGGAGGGAGGGTGTGGGTATGTGATTAGCTTGTGGACAATCTTCTGATTACTTGGTGGTGAGGTAATCGGGAGTCAACATCATCAACCTTCTGGTTCCAACCAGTCTGGGGTCTACGTGCTGGTGCGCAGCATACAGTTAACTTCTCCCACCTGGTGGGGGCTTCAGTATCTGGAAAACAGCTCAAAGGACATGGCTCAGAATATTCTCTGTAGCCCTTGAGGAGGAACTAAAGATTCTTGACTTTGTTTAATAGTTGAACTATTATTTTGTCTTGCTGGACTGTTTCCCTTTCTTTCTGCATTTTCCCCTTCTCTGATTAAATTCACTCTTTGGAACTCGGGGAAGGCCTAGGAGGCTAAGGTTTTTCTATAGACAAGAGGCAGGCGGAGGACATGGGGGTGGGGGGTGTCTGTTCTGGGAAGACCCCATAGAGTCCTGCTCCGCTACAGTACTTGAGTTGATTCCCAGACAGATGCTCAGGGCCCCCTTCTGTACCCTGGGACTTCAGACTCTGAGCTTAGAGTCCCCTGATGCCACCACACCTTTTCAGCAGTTAATTTCGCTCTACTTCCCTCTGGCTGAAGTTTCCTCCTTCGATGTGATCCTAATTGCCTCCATCCTTCAGGAATCCCTTCTTATTTTCCAGTGCTCTGTGGACACTTTAAGGCGTCTTTCCCATCATTTCTAGGGATTTGGGGCAGGAAGGCGAAGCCAGTGCTTGGGCTTGGGCCACATGGCTTGTGGCATCTTAGTTGCCAGACCAGGGATCGAACCCGGGGCCCCGGCAGTGAAAGTGCCCTAACCACTGGACCGCCAGAGAATTCCCCATAGCCGATCATTCTGATAAAGTCTCCTGGCTACTTGATCTTTTCTAGAATGTTCTCACATTCTTCCACCCTCCCAGCTTGCCGGTGCCGCTGTGGATTTCTGAAGTCATTTTGGAGTTGGGGGGACAGGGGAGAGGGAAAGTGTGTGTCCAGTCCACCACGCTGAGCTGGAACTCTCATTCAGTTTATGCCGGGGAAGTGGAAGCAGCTTCGCGAGGTCCGGGAGAGCGTGCGTTTCCTGCGTCAGGTTGGCAAGGACTGTGTCCAGCGCCGCCGGGAGGCCCTGCAGAGGGGGGAGGACGTGCCTGCTGACATCCTCACACAGATTCTCAAAGGTGCCAGGGCTCCCTCGAGGGCCTTGGGAGGGCCAGGCAGCGAGGGTGCCCCCCATCAGTTGACTCCAGCTGGTTCTGTCTGGCTCTAGGGGAGCGGGGAGTGGGGAGGAGACCAGGATTCTTAGTGTCCCAGGCGGCATCTCCTCCTGGGGCTCTGAGACTCGCCTTGTCTTTCAGCTGAAGAGGGGGCCCAGGACGACGAGATTCTGCTGGACAACTTCGTCACCTTCTTCATTGCTGGTTTGTAGCTTCAGCTGCCACCAAAGGTTCAGAGCAGGAGTGAAGGGGACCGTGGATGGCTTAAACCCTGGCTCAGAGATTTTCTTAGACAGTCTGAGCAGAGTTCTGCTGTGGAACTGGGGGGCTGGAGTGAGGGGAGCAGATGCCCTCTCTCTTAGCTTGGCGAGGCCCAGGAGGCTGCCTTCGTGGCCTCCCACCTGCTTCTGGAGCTGGCGATCGTGAGGATTTGTGAAGCTGCCTTTTTGGGCTCAGGAGAGGTTGACCACTTGAATTCAAGTCTCTGCCTCACTCAAAATTTATGCCGAGACCTTCCGTACACTAGCACCGGAAGATGTGCTAAGCGACCTTATTCATTTGCTCATCAAATATTTCTTGAGCGCTATCCTTCACCTGGAAAACTTCTCCTCACCCTTCAGCAATCCCTTAGGTGTCTCTACCTCACAGAAGCCCTCAGGGATTGCCCAGACTCATCAGGCCCCAGTTAGAAGCTCCCCATGGCGCCCAGAGCTCCTCTCTGCCCACACGTCTCACAGTGTTAAGTTGTATGTTTATCGGTGTAGTTCGCTAAGGTCTGTCTCCCCCAGCACATTGCGTGCTCGGTGAACCGGGGGTTATGTTGTTTTGCTCACCTGTGTATTCCCAGGGCCCAGTGCCGTAGGTACTCATAAAGATTGGATGAGATGAACGAAGACCAGGCACAGGGAAGACAGAGATGAACAAGAGGAGGGATACTTCATAGTCTGATTGTGGAGGTGGACAGACAGACAGAATTGCCTTGCTGGGCAGTGGATTTTCAGAGGAGGAAGCCTGCCTCCCCTGCGAGAGGGTCACGAAGGGGGAGGGGGTCTGCCATGTGGACGGCGTGGAAGAGGGCCCTCCAGGTGGGGGTCACATTCGCAGATAGCCCAGGAGACCTGGAGCAGTAGGGCTGGAGCAGGACTTCAGGGCACCATCTTCTGCATGTGATAAAGAGCTTGCCGAATGAAGGCTGGCTGGTCTTCATGCTGTGAGCCAGGGGCCCGAGTCCGGGATGTGGTTCTTCCATAGGCCGGCTCTGTAGCCTGGGCCTCAGTTTCCTCATCTGTAAAATGGAGATGTCCATCCAGCCTTCCAGCTGGGGTTTAATAACTTCCCTCACGTCCCCTCGCAGCCTACCACGAGCCCTGTGCCCCTACCGCAAGGGGCCGGGGAGAGGACAGCTGCGTCTCTCCTCCCATTGTCCTTTGAGGAAACTGAGTCACTGCTGGCAATGCAGAGCCAGGGCCAGGCTGGGACTTCCGGCCACTTCTGATTCCCCTGCCCGGCCTCCCCTCTGGGGTCCCCTGGCCGTGACTTGCCCACATTCCAGCCCTGGAAGCAGCTGGACCTCCTTCCCAGCACCTACTTGCTGGAAGGTGTAGGCCCTTCTCTTGCATTCAAGCAGCCCCTGGGGCCCCCTGGCTGGCAGTGGTTGCCACCTGTTAAGCTCCCTACCCCTTTAGAGGAAAGTGGTGCAACTCGGCTCCCTCCCTGGCCAACCGGGGTGGGGGTGGGGTTGATGCTATCAACTTGACCAGATCCTGCCGAACCCAGAATCAGCCCTCTCCACCTGGGAAGTCGGTCCCCGGGACAGGAGATGCACCGTCTCCAGACCTCAGGGGCTGGTGCCCGCAGCTTCATGGGCTTTGGGCTTGAAAGCTGCGCTTGACTTGAGTCCTAGCTCTGTGCCTCCTGCTGTGTGACCGAAGAGGGACACATTCCTCTCAGCCTCAGCTTGCTCTTCTGCAAAATGGGGACGAATATCCCTCCAGGCCAGGCAAGGCACAAGGATGGTTGGAGCAAGGGGCTTTTAGGGTGTGAGACACGGATGCATGGGGCGAAGGCCATTTCTTTGACAACATAGGTGGCACCAGGAACGCGGAGGTGGACAGGCGTCTCCCTCGTATCCGTACGTCTGGCTCAGCCAAGGGGGAGAAATGAGGGCTTGAACTACCGCCAGGGGCTTGGGGTCTCAGAGGCCAGGCAGGCTGGGACAGCGGCAGCCCCATAGGCTTCGTGGAGCCTCCGCTCTCCTCCTTTCCTGCAGGTCACGAGACCTCTGCCAATCACCTGGCATTCACGGTGATGGAGCTGTCGCGCCAGCCGGAGATCTTGGCGAGGTACGAGGAGGGGAGATGGGGGGGCTCCCCTTGACGTTGGTGAAGGGGTTTATCTGATGTCTTGTTCCTAGGGGACCACCTGCTCCCGTCTCCCACGGCTGAGCCCCCTCCAATGTGTCCTGCCTCCCTTCACCCCAGGGTCTTTGCACATGCTGCTCCTACTTCTAGAAGCTCCTCTTCCTGCTTTTCTCCTGGAGAATTCCCCCTCGTCCTCCTCCCCCTTCCTCTTCCCCCTCCTCAGAGGTCTTCTTAGACCCCTGAAGCATCCACACTGTTTCCCCTCCTAGCCTCCTCCCAGCTCACAGATGCCTTTTCTCCCGGGACTGTTTGCTTTGAGTCTATTTCAGTCATGAAACCAGAAGCTCCAAGAGGGCAGGGCCGTGGCTCTTTCCCTCCCAAGATGTACTCAGGGCCTGGCCAGGGGCTGGCACTGAGGACTGAACAGAATTCCAAGCAAAGTGCTGAGGGAGCGCTTGTCTGCAGCTGGCAAGACAAAGGAGGGCATCGCTGGGGAGATGGCATTTGAGCTGGGCCATTGGTTTCCTTAAATACAAACAGTGTCCCTCAAGGACTGTGGCACAGATGGGCTGAGCTAAATGTAAGAGCGCTCTGCAAATACCGCCGACAGGCTTGGGGGTGGGACCTCCGTGGACATGGGGAAGGGTCCATCAGAGCAGCGGTTGTCATCACCAGCAGGAAAGGGCAGACTGAACGATTGCCTGAGAATATAACACCGTTGGCCCTTGAACGACAAGGGTTTGAACCGTGCGGGTCCACTTACACATGGATATTTTCCACTAAACACCTGCTACAGCACCACACGATCCGCAGTTGGTTGAATCGGTGGATGTGGAACCACGGACACGCAGGGCCAACTGTAAAGTTATACTCGGATCTTTGTGCGGAGGGTCGGTGCCCCTCACTCCTGTGTTGTGCAAGGGTCAACTGTAGCTTATGGGTGTTTAAAAATACGTAATAGTATTTATTAAAAATTTGGAGAAAAGCAGAAAAGTTAAAATAATGATTATAATGATAAATCCACCTGTGTGCCCCCCACCCAGTGACAGTTCATGATCAATTACTGAATTTTGCCAAGTATATTATCACAACATTGCCCCACAGTTTTGCAACCTCTTCCCAAGTTCCCAAGTTTTTTTTAATATTGTGTCTATGTGTATATATGTATATCATATAGATATCATATATAATATCATATATATAATAAAATTTACCATTTAAACCATGTTCAAGTGTATGGTTCAGTGGCATTAAGTACATTCTCACTGTTGTGGACCCATCCCCACCATCCTTCACCACCATCCATCCCCAGAACATTTCAGCATCCCAAACGGAAATTGTCCCCGTTAAACACTAACTCCTCACTCCCTGTCTCCCTCCAGCCCCTGGCAACCACCATTCAACTTCCTGTCTCCAGAAATCTGACTCCTCCCGGGACCTCATATGAGCGGAATCATAGCGTATTTGTCCTTTTTGTTTGGCTTGTTTCACTCAGCATAATGTCCTCAAGGTTCATCCGTGTGGCAGCAAGTGGCAGGATGCCCTTCCCTTTTGAGTCGGAGTGATATTCCCTTGTATGTATGGACCGCATCTTGTTTATCCATTCATCCATCAGTGGACACTTGGGTTGCTTCCACTTTTTGGCTATTGTGAATAGTGCTGCTGTGAACGTCGGTGTGTAAATATCTATTTGAGACCCATCTACCCAGAAGTGGGATTGCTGCATCACATGGTAGTTCTGTGTTTAACTTTTTTTTTTGCGGTATGCTGTGGCCTCTCCCGTTGCGGAGCACAGGCTCTGGACGCGCAGGCTCAGCGGCCATGGCTCACGGGCCCAGCTGATCCGCGGCATGTGGGATCTTCCCGGACCGGGGCACGAACCCGTGTCTCCTGCAGCGGCAGGCAGACTCTCAACCACTGCGCCACCAGGGAAGCCCTTTTGAGGAGCCTCCGTACCATTTTCTACGGCAGCTGCACCACTTTACAGCCCCGCCCGCCGTGCACAAGGGCTCTGATTTCTCCACACCCTCACCAGCCTTGTTTTTTTCTGTCTTTTGACAAAAGACCCCATCATGGGTGGGAAGTGGTCCAGGTCCACCTGTACGGCTGCATATTACTCTAACGGTGCACGTCCTAAGGCTTGTACCTGCATCCCTGCATTGCTCCTTCTGCTGTTTCCAGCTGCTGTGAACCGGGCTGAAATAGGCATCTTTTTGCAAAGACGTTGTTCTGTGGTGGTTTGTTTCCCACAGCCGATTCCGAGCAGCACACACAGCGGGTGAATGTTTCAAGGGCCTGGAACATAGTTCCCAGCTGCCCGGGAGTCTGCGTTTGGACTGGGAGGTTCTTTCAAGAACGGGGGCTGGGGAGCAGTGTGTGCAGCAGGGAAGCCCCAGGCCTCTCTCTTCACGCTTCCTCCCAGCCCGCCCTTCTTAAAACTAACGTGGGGCATCTCTCCTTGGAGACGAACTTGTCTTTGTCTGACTGACAGGCTGCAGGCCGAGGTGGACGAGGTCATCGGTTCCAAGAGGCACCTTGACTGCGAGGACCTGGGGAGACTGCAGTACCTGTCCCAGGTGTGGGGATGGGGGAGAAGCTTCTGGGCAGAGGTGGGCGTTCTTGAACGTCACTGCACCTGAGAATCCCCTGGGAGGTTAAAAAACTGCCCATGTCCAGGCTGCTCCAGACCAATGATACTGAGTCGCTGGGGGCGGGACCCAGCATGGCTACGGTTTCCCAGGTGATTCCAGTATGGAAACCAGCCCAGTTAGTAAAACCCAGTTAGGCCTGGGTTCCACAAGCATTAGGCTTCCCAGCTGGGGGCCAGGCTCAGCAGAACCCCCCTCCAACCCCCAGCACAGCACAGGAGGAGGCCTTCCTCGAGCTGCCAGAGTCCTCGGGATGGTGGGAGCCCTGGTTTAGAGGGAGGCCTGGCTCTGGTCTCTGGTCTGGTTTGGTCTCTGGCACTGTGGCTTTGCACAACCCCTCCTCTGGGCCTTGGTTTCTCCTTCTGTCACATGAGGGGTTGGACACGCAGAAGAGGCTAACCTTGCAGGGGTCAGGGACCCAGTTCGGCCGTGGGCGCACATTCAGCACCGTGAAATGGAGCAGAGGCTCGGGACATGCTTCTGGCACTTTCCATGGGGTCTCCTGATGTCTCTCGTTATCTCCCCGTGTGGTGTCTGCAGGTCCTCAAAGAGTCGCTGAGGCTGTACCCTCCAGCGTGGGGCACATTTCGTCTGTTGGAGGAGGAGACCTTGATCGATGGGATCCGAGTCCCCGGCAACACCCCGCTCCTGGTGCGTGGGGGCCCTGCCTGCCTGCCCTTAACTGGTCAATTCGGGGCTGTCCGCTGAGGTCAGGGACTCCTCTGAAGTTCGTGGCCCCGTTATCCTCCCTGGCCTCCCCGTGCATTCTTGTTTGAGTCCTACTGTAACCCTGTGATGAATTTTCTCTCCCCACCCCACTGTCCAGTGTAAGATTACAGCGGATGATTCTGAAAGGGAGCTGCCTCATTTACAGCTGAGGCTGCCGAGGCTCAGAGAGGTTAAGTCACTTTCCTGAGGTCACAGAGCCAGCAAGGGGCAGAATGGGATGTGCCCAGTTCCAGAGCTGGCCCAAATTTGCCCCAGTTCCTTCTCTCTCCACGGCCCCTCCTCCCCCTGAGGTTGACTTTCTCCCCCCCCAACCCCACCCCGTTCTCCTTTACATTTTCTTCCTCTGGCTGTTTCCTCATTCATCCATTCATTCAGGCTCCATTCATGCACAGTGACCTCCCCAAACCCACCACCTGCCCCCAAAACGAGAACGTAACCACCTATGTAGGCATCATTCTCCTGATTCCCCCCAAAAGCTGTCACTCTCCTGGATTTTGTGCTTGCCATTCCCTCGCCTTCGTGTGTGCGCACGCCCACACGAGAATATGTCCTAGGACTTGCTTTGTGACTCAGTCCAATGTCTACTAAGATAGTGTAGATTTCCACGTGTGGCTGTAGGCCATCCGTTTTCACTGCTGTGTAATATTCTGCCGTGTGAGTTGCACTATTGCACATTGATTCCGGGGTCAACAGGCATTTGAGAGGGTCCCAGCTTGTTGCCATTATGAGCACAGCTGCCGCTGTCAGCTTTCCTGTCCTTGTGTCCTGATGCGATGTGCAGATGTGTTTTTTGGGTGTGTGCCCAGGAGTGGGAGGGCTGGGTTGTAGGACAGATGACTGATCAACTTTATAAACTAGGGACAAATTATTTTCCGAAGTGGCTTTGCCAGTTCAGACACTCCCTTGCGGTGTAAGAGAGAATCTGTTCCTTGTCTGCCTCACCACTTAGTAGGAGCCAATTTCTTATTTTTTGCCAGTTCAATAAGTGTAAGGAAAGTATTTTGCTGTGGTCTTGATGTGCACTTTCCCGACTGCTGGTGAGGTTGGGCAGCCCTACCCTGTTTCTCCTCTTCTGTGAGGTGTTTGTTCATTTCCCTCTCTTGGGTCCTTTGTCTTTTCTTATTATTATGTAGATTTGTCTTTACAAATTCACATGTTAATCTTTTATCAGGTAGATGTGTTGCAAATGTCATCTCTAGATAGTGGTGTGTCTTTGTTTTTAATGATCTGACGTTCTTAAATTTTTTAGTGGTTAGTTATCTTGTTTTGTCTTGTTTAAGAAATTCTTCCCTGCTTTGAAGTCAGAAGATTATTCACTTACATTGTCTTCTACCGATTTTACACTTTTGAAAGTTAAGCTCCTATCTATCTGAAAATGATTTTGCGTATGGTGTGAGGTAAGGGTCTGTGTTTGCTGAGGCTACTATCGCAAAGCATCATGGACACAGTAGCTTAAAGAGCAGAAATTTATTTTCCCATGGTCCTGGAGGCCAGAAGTTCAAGATTTAGGTGTCAGCATGTTGGTTTCTTCTGAGGCCTCCCTCCTTGGCTTGCAGACAGCTATCTTCTCCCTCCATCTTACCTGGCCTCTTCTCTGTGTGTGTCTGTGTCCTAATCTCCTCTTCTTGTAAGAACACCAGTCATACTGGATTAGGGGCCCCGATGACCTCATTTTAACTTAATTACCTCTTTAAAGAGCCTATCTCCAAATGCAGTCACATTCTGAAGTTAGGACTTCAACTTGTGAATTTTAGGGGGATGCAGTTCAGCCCCAGACAGAACCTATGTTTATTTTTACATAGGAGAAAGACGTGCTCCGGTCCCACCTGTTGAGTCTCCCGTCCCCAGGGCTCTATCAAGCCCTCTCCAGCACGTATCAAACCTTCATCCATGTGTGCTTCTTTGTTTTTTTTCTTTTTTTGGCCACACCATGGATTTTAGTTCCAAGACCAGGGATCGAACCTGGGTCCTCGACAGTGAGAGTGTGGAGTCCTACCACTGGACCGCCAGGGAATTCCGTATCTGTACTTTTTATTTTTTTTTAAAACATCCTGCACCCATAATACCACCTGCCTTAACGACCATCTCTTCAGAACGCCCTTGCATCTGGCAGGGGGAGGCCCTGGGGCTGACTCTTAACCCACGTGTGCAACTCCGTGGACCTTGAGTGGGCACACCCAGGCTCTAATCCCGGCCCTGCTCCCTGCTGGCTGGGTCATCTCAGGGAAGACCCTGAACCTCCAGGCCTCAGTACCATCCCTGTAAGATGGGATAATGGTACCTGAGTCGACAGGATAATACAGGATAATGTACATCACGTGTCTGGCAAAAACCCCTGGCACATAGTAGGTGCCCTTTGCTGACCTTAGACCCCTCCTGGTCTTAGGCTCCCACTCAGCTCCAGGCGCCCCCCCCCAGCCCTGGATGCCCTAGACTCTCACACAGAGAACCAGGGGCAGCACGGGCTTGGGGAGACACTTTGTGCAAAGGTCAGCACCCAGGGCCCAAGTTATGGGGCATGAATGGCCCCTGGGGGCCAGGGCATGGAGCATCAACTTCAATCAGGAGGCACCAGGTGTGCAGGTGAACGGCTAGTGGGGCTCTGCGGCTCCCCCACCCCCACCCTGCTGAAGCAAGCCTTGTGCTGAAGAGAAACTTTGAATAATACCAGCTCTCGGGAATCTAGAGAAAGATGGCCTCGCAGCAGACCTGAGTTTGCCTCTCATTTTGGCCGCTTACTTGCCAGGTGACTTCAGGCAAGTCATGAACCTCTGAGCCTCAGTTTCCTCATCTGTAAAATGGGGATAATTGTAGCTCCTCCCGTAGGGTGAGGTCAAGCATGGGATGATGTAGCGTGCCCAGCTGGTTGGCAGCACGTTGGGCTGCCCCCTTTCTTCCTCTTAGAGACTTTTCAGGGGCCAGTGGAATTCCGCACTGGTCCAGATGGGCAGGTGGAGAGATGGCCAGGTAGAGAGATGGGTGGGGAGATGTGTGGGTGGGGAGATGGGCCGGTGGAGTAGAGCAGGGGTGGGGAGTGCGGGAGGGGGTACTCTGCTCCGAGTCTCCCCACTGGGTGACTGCAGCAGGTTGGGGAGGTTCGAGGGGACCCATCCTCGGAGCCAGAGACAAGCAGATCCTCTGCCCGGCAGTTCAGCACCTATGTCATGGGGCGGATGGACACATACTTTGAGGACCCGCTGACTTTCAACCCAGATCGCTTCAGCCCCAAAGCACCCAAGTAAGTCTCTCTTCAAGCTGTCCACAAGTGGAGACCTGGTGGGAGGTTGGTCCCAGCGGCCTCTGGTCTGAGCTGCCTGTGCTCACTGAGCCCACATAGCCTTCCAGATCACTGCGAGGGAGTTGTGAACCCCACTCTACCCGCATTTACAAGGAGGAAATCACGGCTCAGAGAGGCTAGGTAACTTGCACAAGGACGAACAGCCAGGAAGGGGAAGAACCAAGGTTTGAGCCCAGCTCAGACTGGTTTTAAAGTCTGTGCTCATAACCAGTCCCTTATACTGGGAAGGCCTGTGACTTGGGCAAGTGATGGCATCCCTGCCCCCCCACCCCTTGATGCTCCTATCTGAGAAATGGGAATACCAACGGCTCCCTCTAGAGGTGGCTGTGGGGGTGAATGGTTTCAAGTACTGAAGCAGTGGTGGGGAGGAGAGCCAGGCTCAGGGGACAGATGCCTGAGTCCAGACCCAGACTGCCCAGAGCTGGGCATGCGACCGGCTGAATAAGTGGAGTAAGTGACGTAGGACCTTGGGGGTGTTGCTTTGCCTCTCTGAGCCTCAGTTCCTCCATCTCTGAAATGGGAATAATAACAGCTCCTTCCGGAAGGCTCAAAGGAGGATAAAATGAGGCAATGCTGACCCAGAGCTTAGCCGAGTAAGCTGTTGATGTCTTTAGCATGTTCGAAAACCAGCCCTGGCCCAAAGCCGGTCATCACAAGGTTGGCTTTGTCACGACTGTCGCGGGGCTGCCTCCTGACGCCTCTCTCCCCGCACGCAGGCCGAAGTTCACCTACTTCCCGTTCTCCCTGGGACCCCGCTCCTGCATCGGGCAGCAGTTTGCTCAGGTAGGGGGCCAGCGCTGGGGTTTCTGCCCAGAAGTGACTGCGGGGTGACGTCTTGTCCAGGAAGCATTTCAGAGCCCTGCTCTGGGTCCCTGGGCTGGGGGCTGGGGGCTGGGGACCCAGGCAGCTGTGGCATTTGCTGTTCATTCCTTCATTCACACCACTGACCCCCCCACCCCGCCCCCGCGCGCACAGATGGAGGTGAAGGTGGTCATGGCCAAGCTGCTGCAGAGGCTGGAGTTCCGGCTGGTGCCCGGGCAGCGATTCCGGCTGCTGGAGCAGGCCACGCTCAAGCCGCTGGACCCCGTGCTCTGCACCCTGCAGCCTCGGGGCTGGCAGCCCGCGCCCCCGCCCCCGCCCTGCTGAGGGGACCCGTGCAGGACCGGACTCCTCCGCCAGGGCCGCGCCCACGCTGTTCCCCCGCCCTCTTCCCCGGGAGCGCCCTCCACACTGGCTCCCAGCGGGCCCTCTGCGCACCGCCACCTGCTTCACAGCCCTGAGAGCTCTCCGTCCCCTGCTAACTCCGCTGCCCTTCCTGGACCAGAGCCTGCCATCTCCCAGCTGCCGCCCAGATGTGCTGTTGTCTCCCCCCACCTCTTTGCACAGGCCACGCCCTCTGCCAGACACCCTAACTCTTGCTCACTCCCTAAAGCCCTCTTCAGGTGTCACCTCCTCCAGGAAGCCCCCCCTTGCCACCCCCCGGCTGGGCCAGGGGCTCCTCCTCTGTGCTCCCTTGGCCACCTGTGCTACCTCTAGCACCACACTGACCACACTGTATCATGAGTGTCCTTCGATGTGACCGACTGTCCTGCCAGGCTGTGAGTGCCTCAAGGGCAGAGTCTGCGTGTGATTCACCTCTGAGCCCCCTGTGCCCACCCAGGACCTGGCACAGAGTCGATGCTCAATAAATAAATGTGTTGACTGCATGAATGAACTGCCAGACCAGGCCGGGGCGCTCTGGCCTCCATTTTCTCATCTGTAAAATGGGTGCCTTGTTGAGACTGATCTCCCTAAGGGCTGAGGCAGCTCTGGAAGCTGCCCCTGGAGATGCCCAGACAATGCCATGTCAGGAGAAGACGGCCCAGGTTCCCAGGAGGGCCCCATGTTATGTGCAAGGCCATGCTCCTGGGGGGTGAGGCTGCGACTGTGGGCAGTTTTGAGAGCTTGATTTGAGAGGGTTGGGGGCCCTGGGGCCTGTGTGGTCTAGTCTGCTCCCAACAAGGCCACTGACACTCCAGAGGGCCTCACATAGGATGGAGCCCCCAGGATCTCTCTTGAGGGCAGCTTGGTGGAGCTGAGTGTGGACGCCTGGCCTCACACCCACTGCACCTGTGCACCTGCTGGCACAGGGCTGCCCCTCCTGACCTGGGCAGAGGAGGCTGCTCGGGCCCAGGGGCTGAGACCGTAACCCTTGCGGCGGTGGGTGGGTGAGGAAGCCGTCCCTTCCTCCTCGAGGCTGAGGGGTGGCCAAGGGGCAGGAAGTACTGGACCCACCATGTCCTCTGGGCCTGTCCAAGGGAAAGGGCCTGTTTCTCCTTCAGCACTTGGGAGTTCGTCATCATGCAGGAACAGCTGGCCCACTGCCCGGGGTACGTGCGCCGGACAGGTCCCCCCACCATACCTGAGAGGGCACAGATCCGGACTGGCCCCTGTACGTCAGCTCCTCAGCCCCTGCTGCGGTCTTGAACGACAGCTCCGAGGGGTCTTCCCAGTTAGCAGACGGGGAAACTGAGGCTCAGGGGAGGAAGTGGCATGCTCAACACAGGTGGGTGTTCTGCCCTAGGATGGGGCTGCGTTCCCAGCCCAGGCTGGACATGGGGTCCCACGAGCGCAGTCGCATCTGAGCCTCTGGGCTGGGCGTCTGGCCTCTGGGACGCCTCTGCAGCTGCAGGTTCCTTGCCGAGTGAGGGTCCTCCCACTCCCGCAACCCCGGACTGACCTGAGTGCTCGGCTGGGCCCTTATCAAGCTACACTCCACCCTCTCTGTTCCCATCTCCCTGCCTTGGGGGTGGGGTGGGGAGGCCAGAACCTCCTGTGGCTCTGAGAAGGGTGTGTCTGGGCCAGCTGGATCAGGTTAGCTGGGCTGGAAACCTTTCCTTTTAAGCGCCCCCCCCCCCAGGAGATCTCAGTGTGCACAGGGCTGGTACCAACCCCCTGGGGCCCAGGCAAGATGGATGGGATTAAAACCAAGGTCCTGCAGCCAGACCTCCTGGGGTCAAATCCTACCCCATCTGTCACTGGTTATGGGGCTTCGCCCCCAGTTTCCCCATTTGTAAGGGAGGACAAATAACAGGCCCCGCATCTGAAGGTTTGTGGGAGAATTAAGAACGTTCTACGTGGACGGTGCTTAGCACAGAGCCTTTCAGCGTCAGTGCTGCACACTCAGCAGCTGTAAACTGTAACTGGCGGTGGCACCTTTATTGCTGTTACGCCCAGAGGAGGAGGCCGGGCGGTGCAGTTCCCAGAAGAGCCACACGGTGGCGCCCCGGCGCAGCTCTCAGAACTGCGGGTCCGCCGCAGGCAGGGTGGGCGGTGCCTTCCCAACCCTCGGAGGGTCCAGAGGTCCGGAGGGGGAGGGACTCGAGGCGACGCAAGCCCAGCCTCCTGGAGGAGGGGTCAGGGCGAGAGGCGCGGGTGGTCTGGGGCATCCAATGACCACTGGGATGGGAGTAGGGAGGCGGGCATCACGGTCCCTATTTCACAGATGGGGCATTGAGGCATGGCGAGGGTCAGGCAGCTGGTGGGGCGGCAGGGGCACTGCCACGCGGGTGGGGGGGCAGCGATCACTCGGTGCTTCCCCCCCCCCCACCTCTCCGGGCCGTGGGCCCGCGTGCGGTGGTGGGATGCCGGCAGACTCGCAGTGGGACGAGCCGGGAGGTCTGGACTCACCTGGAAGGGGCAGTTTTGGCAAGAAAAGTCCCGCGGTGGAGAAATGCCCAAAGATGAGTATGGCGTCAGGCTGTTTCCTGCTGCCTCACTAGGTCTCTCTGGTCCCCTCTGCCCTGCCGTTCCCTCCCTCGGGACCTCGGGCATTGATGGCCCTTTCCCAGCCCGCCCCCGCATCTGTAAACCTGGACAAGGTGAGATGGGGCTACAATCTCACTCCGGACAGGAAGCTTCCAGCCTGCACACTCACCCAAGTCCCCCGATCCCTCAGGTTTGAGCTGCTCTAACACCTCCC
This sequence comes from Grampus griseus, assembly GCF_964374135.1. Taxonomy (NCBI): domain Eukaryota; kingdom Metazoa; phylum Chordata; class Mammalia; order Artiodactyla; family Delphinidae; genus Grampus; species Grampus griseus. The sequence goes on along the minus strand of NC_139018.1, from coordinate 5,397,443 downwards.
CGGAAGTCACCTCCGGTGCCCTCGGACCCAGGGGTCTGGAGGCTGGTGATGGGGGACCCTCAGGTTGGGGTGGGGAGGCTGGGGTGGGGAGTGGCCTCAGGAGCCTCGTCTGCTGGTGTGGAGATGAGAAGCTTGGCCCAGCCGTGGTCAGATGGGATGTTTTCTTCCTCTGTGCTCTGGGTGCTGGGACTGGAGGCTGGCTCTGGGGTTGCCTGGCGGCCCTGCTGGGCCTCAGTGGCAGCCAGCATGGGTGGGCAGAGGGCCACAACTAGTTGCCCTGCTGGGAAGGTTCTGGATGGGGCTCAGCCCCTCCTGGTTGTCTTGGCCGAGTAGGTATGGTGTCCGCTACCCTAGTAGGTCCAGCCAGGCAGACCCCACAAGCACAGTGTGTGTGGGGTTCCCTGGGTGATCACGAGAGGGGATGGCCACCTGGAGGTGACCTCAGGGGAGGGGCGAGAGGGGGCTCAAGCCAGGGGTTCGTTCTGCGTCGCACCCCCTCTGCGTGGACGCTTCCTCCCCTCTGAGGCGAGAATCCCGCATCTTCTGGTGGCTTCCTGATAAGTATGTGGCCCAAAGGGGGGTCTCGAACCCCTAAATGCACGTCTGCCCAGACTTCACCCTGGGCTCCTCCAGACAGCCTTGGGCATCTCTGCCTGGATGTCCAAAAATAACCCCAACCGGGGGAGGGGGCAGACACTGGGGTATTTCTGGCGGGCGACAGGAGACTTGCAGAGGAGGGACATTTCTCTGAATCAGGGTTGGGATGGGGACAGATGGTCTAGGGCTTTAAAAACACTCATTCCTCCCAGAACATGGCTCTCCCGCACTTTCTTCCCACTGGAGGAAACCATGGGCACCCTCCTGGTGTTGCCCACCTTAGGCAGCCTCTGCTGGTGGGCTAGCCCCAGCCAGCCAGGCCGAGTGGTCACACCCAGGGCGGGGGGCCTGAGGGTCACGGCAGAGGATGGGGCCAGAGGAGGCCCGGAGCCTCCCACTCTCGGCGGTCCCACAGGCAGCCTCCAGCTGGCCATGCCCAGGCCCCAGGCCTGCCCTGCAGGAGGCTCCATGGACCTCAAGGCGGTGAGGCCGGGTGGGAGGTGGGGAGTCCTGGAGCCTTTCATGCAGGAGCCCGGCCTCCCAGGTGGGGTGTGGAGGGTCCCAGGGCCAATGCCAGGCAGGCAGCGGCAGAGGGCTTGTCTCCCCTCCCTACTCCCGGTCCTTGGGCCCAGCTCCGCTGGTTCAGCTTTTGGGGGGCAGAGGGGGTGATGCAGCCGTGGCAGAGCCCCTGCATCCCCAGCCTGGGGGCAGGGCCCTTCGGGCGGCCCTGGCATCCTGGCTGAGGAGGAATCCGTGATGGTGGTGTTGGGCAGCCCCAGGCCCAGCTGTACTGTGACCCCAGGCCCCTTTCTACAGACAGGGCCCCGAGAGGTGGGGCCTCACTGTCTCTGGGGGGCCTCGCCCCTGCTGTGAGCCCAGGAGCCTGAGGAGGAGGCCAGAGTCTCCCCAGCAGCTCTGCGTCCCCTGGGCCACCCGCCCCTCGCACACACCAAATGACGGCGGCTCCTTGGCCTGCGCCTAGAGGTGAGGGATTGCCCCAAGGAACCCAGGAGCTGCCCACACCCTCACACCCCAGGGATACCCAGTGCAGTTGACGGGCCTCTCAGGCTTCTTTCTTGGCCGGGAGCCTGGAGACCAGGAGGCTCACCCAAGGCCCCCAGGCAGCCATCAGCTTAGGGTGCCTGGGCTGGATGGTGGTGCCCCGGGTGTGGGAAACCAGCTCCCAGAGCTGCACTGGAGTGTGTGTGTGTGTGTGTGTGTGTGTGTGTAAGCCCTATGTATGTGTGAGCCCATGGGTGCGTGTGTGAGCCCCACAAGTGTGTGTCCATTTGTGTCTCTCCATATATCTCTGTGTCTGGGGTCTCCCTGTCTCTGTGTATCTCTGTGTCTCACATGTGAGGCTGTGCATACGGGTCTCAGCGTCCGTGTCTGCGTGTCTCAGGCTGCGTGCATCTGAGTGTGTGTCTGCCGTGACCTGAGCTGTTAAAGGAGGTGTCTGTTTTAAGCTAAGGAGGTGGATACACCTGGTGTTCGGCCCTGGCTGTGCATCGCACACCCCATCCTAACCCCGACAGGTCAGGTGGCCCGTCCAAGGCCACACACCCAGGGGACGCAGGTCCATCCAACGGGGACATCCTCTGTCCTTCTTCAAGTCATGGTCACCAAGGCCCCAGGTGAGGCTCCTTGTTTGAAACTTTCCTGCCTCTATTTATGGAGCGGAGAGCCCAGGAAGATGGGGTGTCCAGCAGGGAGGAGGTGCCGGAACCCCTGAGACCCAGCTGGGGTCTGTGTGAATGTGGGGAGAGCAGGTGCCCGCAGGAAGCAGGGCGTCCACCTTGACCCCGCCAGGCTCCCATGCCCTCCCCCTCTGATCAGGCCAGCCTGACCCTCCCTCCCTCCTGGGTCACTTTGCTCCCAGCATCGGCGCTGGTTGGCTGGGCAGTGGGAACTCAGGAGCTGACGGGGGAGCGAGTGGGGTGTGGGAGGTCGCTGAGCGCACGGTCCCCAGACAAGCGGTCACTGCGAGGCTCGTGGTCGTCCTCCCCTGTGAAGTGGGACATGGCTTCCCCTGAGACCGCACGATGTTGGGGAGGGCCCGGGAGTGTCCCCAGCTCAGGGCAAACCCAGGAAATGTGCACCTCCTACCCCCGTTCCCTTCCAAGCACCCCGACTCTGGCCAGCTGCCAAGTTCACAGGAGCAGCCCGCCCGCCCCCTCACCCTATCTCCCGCCACATCCATCCCCGCGGCACCCCGAGCTCTTCCCCGGAGCTTCTCCTCCACCTTGAACCTGACCCTGGGCGTCCAGGTGTCCGGCTGCCCGTCCAGGTGTCAGCCTGCTCCTCCCTGACCGCCTCCGCTCGCCCTGCGCCCTGCCCTGCCCTTCCTCCGCCACCGCCCACGTGCCCGAGAGCCCCCCAGGAGGCTGCGCCCACGTTCCCCCCAGGCCCCGGCAGCCACTGCCCATCACGGATGCCCACCGGATGGCTGAAATGACATCACACGCTTGTGAGCTAAGACCATGCCAGGTCTCGGTGCCCGTGACAGGGACACGACAGGTGCCCTCGGCTGGGCAATCAGGGCTGCAGGATAGGCTGGGAGGGGCCAGAGGGCGCAGGTGCACAGGTACCCGCCCCCCAAGTCCACACGCACATACATGCTCACACAGGAATGTGCACACACACACACACATTCCCCTACACTCGTGTACACGCTCCCATGCACGCAGGTGCACACACACACACACACACTGTCACACACACGCTCATGAACACACACGCAGTGGGCTCAGGGGCAGAAGAATCGAGTTGTTTTTTCCTCAATACATGTTCCCACACTAAAGAAAACAGGAAGGTACTTGGGGCCAGGGACAGGAAGAGGAAGTGGCCTGCACACAGGGAGCCGGCTCCAGCCGGGTGGGACTCAGGGGCAGACAGACGGCTGCCGGGTGGGGAGGTGGAGTGTGCCCATAGGGGGTCTACGCCCCGGTGCTGGTCCTGTCTGAGGGCCCCACAGGCGTCACCTCTCACGTATCCAGTTGAGAAACCAAGGCAGGGGTGGCTCGTCCCAGTCCCCAGGGAGGGCAGGCGGAGCTGGCCCTGGACCCAGGCTCATCTGATATCACGCTCCCCCAGCCCTGGTCCTGCAGCCCCACCTGGAAGTGGCCACGGTGGAGTCCTCTGCCTGCAAGTCCAGGTGCCTTGGTGGCGCTCTTTCTGCAGCCACACTGCTCGTCCAGCACTGGGCACACCCGTGGTACCTGGCCTGGCCTCTGTGGTCTCGGGGGGCACCCTGAGGTGGGTTCCACAGTGTGCTCCTCTGGGGGCCCAGCCCAGGGAGCCCCAAGCACATGCTGCCGGAGATGACACACACACGATGGGGCCATCAGCCCAGCCTGCGAGGCCCCGCGGGGCCATGTGTGCCTTATGGCAAGGGCTCTGTGGGGTTCTCCCTGCCCCCAAGCCTGGCCCAGGCCTGGGTGCACAAGGTTCTCATAAATGCTCCACCCTTGTGGAGATGGAGGCACAGAGAGGGGCCATGACCTGCCCAAGGACACACAGCGAGACAGGTCTGAACCCTCTCATGCCCTCCCGCTGCAGCTCCAGGGGAAACGTAAGGTGAAGGCCTGGGCACGTGGGTCCCACCTGGTTCCAGCCCCTCAGTAGAGATACAGCTGCCACCTGTGGTGCTCCAGCTGCAGCGTTATCTCGTTAGTCCTCCAGACCCAGTGGGAGAGACTCCTCCCCACTCTGCAGGTAGGGGGCGCCCAGAAGAGCTGCTTCTCTCCTTGCTGACCTGCCTCCTTTCTTTCCTGCGTGCCCTCCCAAGGCACAGGGCAGCTAGGTTTCCACTCACGCCTAGAATCCCAGTCCTGGGATCACATCTAGCTGGTGCAGAAGGAGGGGGAGGATTTCTGGGTTGCAGTGGCTGGGGGTTTAGGGCTCCAGAGACAGATCCAGTCCTTCTTTGTCTTTTTCTCACTTAAAATAAAAATCTCAGTTAGGAGAGACCCAGGATGACCAGCAGTCCTTGTTTGCCTGAGCCTGAGTGTTCCCAGGATGCATGAGGACTTTCAGGGCTAAAACAGGGAAATGTCCAGGGAAACCAGGACAAGTCACTCTAAAGGGACTCCAAAGCCATTTAATCTAATTCCACCTGATGCTTGAACTCTCCACTGTGTCCTCACACAGTAGCTGTCCAGCCCTGCTTACATACCTCCAGTGACAGTGAGCTCATTACTGTTCATAACAGCAAGAGCCAACCAAGAGGTAGACACAGCCAGGACCAGGCACTGACCACAGTGAGGTCAGAATTTGCAGAGCAGAGTGCAGGGTCCTCTGACCTGCCTTTAGGGACAGTCAGAAAAGGCTTCCCAGAGAAGGAGACTGGGGAGGAGGACGGGGAATTCCTAACCAAGGGAACCCCACAGGCAAAGGCCAAGAGGCCTAGAACCATCTCACATGGATTGAATTCCTTTGCTGTTCTCTCTGACAGCTGGTGTGACTCTACAGCCCTCCCCCGACCCCATCTCTGGAAAGGAGCCCCTCCTGCCTCTACTCCCCAGGTCTCCAGGCTAGGAAAGGTCTCATTGCCAAAGGAAGAGCTGCTAGATGCCTTGGAATACCATTCCACCCCCCTCTCATTTTTCTGAGGCTCGTGGACCCTTCACCACCAGCATCTGCCCCCTGTTCCAGGAATCCTGCCCTGGCTTCCCCAGCCCTGTATGCCTCCCCTTTCACAAACATCAACTTTCTTCTCTCCTTGGGGTCACTACTATCTCCAGCCCCTGCCAGGGTCCCTTGTCACTCTCCAGTTGAGCTTTCCCACTTCTCACCTTTGCACTTGCTGGTCTCTCTTCCTGGAATGTCCTTTCTTCCCCTGAAAACACTTTCTTATTCCTCAAAGATGTAACTCAAATGCCAACTCTTCCAGGAAGCCCTCCAGTATTTCTCTGATTGGGGTTGATACCAGCCTTCTCTTTAAGTCACCGTACTCCCTCTGTGCTCTGCGCGCAGAACAAGGTAGACCTCGCGCCTGGGCGGGCTCGAGCCCTGGGACCGGCACTGAGCCCTGGGAACTCAGCCCAGAGCCCTCCACTTGCCTCACTGCCCTGGTCTCTGGCCTGGGTCCCTGTGGGGACTCAGGAGCGGGACTGGGTTGGCTCTTAGGCAAGCACACAGCAAGAGCATACTAAGTGCTTGCTGAGGTGTGTTCTCTCAACTGATATTTCCTGACCACCCCCTCTGTGCCAGACACAGGATCACATGGCTGCCCTTGTGGGGGGGGGGTCCATCTCCATTCCCCGCCCCCCCAGCACACATGGAGCAGTTAGAACCCAGGAGGCGGAGGTGCCCCTGAGTGTGGATGGCTCCCATCTGCCAAACAAAGGCGAGGGGCACACCTTACAGTCGCCTTGGAGACAGACAGCCCGGCTCCAGAGCCCAGCTCCGGTCACACCCCTAACTGGCTTTGGGTAGGTCACTTAAGCCCTTCTGTGACATGGAGAACATAGGGGAGGCCGCCCCAGGGATCTGAGAGCAAGGACAAGGGTGGTAGCTCTCAGCACGACCCCGGCACCAGGCACATGTGCTCCAGCGTGGTATCACTCCTTGTCCTCCTTCTCTAACGCCCCTAAGTGCCCCTCACTGCGTAGGTGGGACCAGTCCCAGGGACAGAACTTGCAGGCATTCTGGGGTCCCAGGCTGGGGCGGGGGTCTCGCAGCCTGACCAAGCACCTCGGGGTGCAGTTGTTTCTTGGGCAACATTCTGAGCCTGCCGGAGAGGCCCAGGCAGGGGAGGGCAGTGCCCAGATTTATCCACCAATCCCGCCGGCTCCTGGCCCTGGAGCGCGTTCTTATCTGCCTGACCCAGCATGGGGGGCGGGGGTAGCCAGGGCTGCCGGGGCAGGACACTGTCTGGGGACTGGACACCGAGCAGGGCCGGCAGCCGCGAGCCCCACCAGGTGGGTGACAGCCACCGAGGGCCCTGAGCGTCCCAGCGGGCCGTGGCGGGCTGCCCGCCCATCTCCTGCACCATGTCGGACGGCGAGGGCCCCTCGGCCGGTGAGTGGCAGCGCTATATTTACCCACTGCTGCTCTGGTTGCAGCGCCAAGGCCACTGGTCACCGAGGGCGCTGGGCCCCCCGCAGGCTGCAGGCAGCTGTGGGGCTGGACCCCCTTCCTCTGGGCCTGATGTCTGGGGGGCTGGCTCCTGGAGGGGGGTGAGAGACTTTCAAAGCTCACTGTGCCTCACACGCCCACCCACCCCCCTCCTCTTGCCCGGCTTCCCGACGGGGCTAGAGCAGGAAGCTGTTTCTGCTGCAGACCCTCCCGGCTTTCAGCGGGGCGTCCGGAGCGACCCACGGTGCAGCAGGGGCCCTGGCTGCGGCTGGACCCTGGGTGGGCTCAGGGTGCCGGCCTCTGGAATCACATGCAAACGAGTGTGCGTGAACATTTCCCTGTCATCAGGGGGAAGGGGGAGTCCACAGCACCCATCAGACTCCCCCGCAGTCTGAGGCCTCCAGGAAATTCTGAGCTTCTGGTCTGACAGCACAAAGCAGACCCCCCCGTGGGCCCCCAAATCCTCTAGGTTGGAAATGGCCAGGGACACAGGCAGGCGGAGGGGTGGTCTGACACTGGAGTCTGCCCACATGTCCTCTGCTCTGCCTGGGGCGAGGGGCTATGGTGGGGACTGGCTGCCCATGTCCCTGGCTGGTGGCCCCTGGCTCCGTCCAGCTGAAGACAAGCTCTGATGTGGATGTCATCCTGAACCTGCCTCGGGTAGGGCAGGGGCTGGGAATATACTGGGGACTCTGGAGTCAGGCTGCCCAGGTTCAAGTTCCAGTTCCTTCATTTCCAAGCTGGGTGACCTTGGGCAAGTGGCTTGACTGCTCTGAGCCTCAGCGTCCCCAGGTGAGAAAGGAGACAGTGGTAACAGTACGTAACCCACAGGGGGTCGTGAACATTGAATGTGATGACGCGTGAAAGCGTTTGCAGGTGTGCAGTGAGCGCTTAGCAGTGTCTTCGTGGAAACAGCAAGTGGGGGTCCCGGGCCGGCGCAAAGAAGCCCATGGGCCTGTGCATCCCTGCCCGGCCCCCTCCAGCCAAGTCTGGCCGCCTAAGCCGCTGCGTGCCTGTAGGTCATGGATTCCTTCTCCGTCAAACGTTGCTGTGGGGAATCTCGGGCAGGTCAGGCTGTCCCGGAGGGCCTCAGGGTGCCTTGTGGGCAACAGCGGTGTGTGCCCACTCTGCATGGTGTCGGATGGACAGTTCCAGCGCCTGGGCCTGGCTGAGTCAGATGTGGAACAGAGGGTGTGTGTATGTGTGCTGGGGAGGGGGACACCGACAAAACTGGCCTGACCTCTCCCTCTTCTGCTGGGCGCCAGTGGCGCTGGCTGCCAGGAATTGTCCGCTGAGCCAGCATGGTGGGGGAAGTGCAGACAGGCCCTTTCTGGCTGGCTCTGCCCACACCTGACGCAAACCCGGAATAACTCTCTGCCTCCACCAGGGACACAGCGCTGCTTTTAGCAGCTTGTAAAACCACCCTGCTGTGGGGATGGGTATTTCAGGAAGCCCAGGACAATATTAGCCCTTCGGGGCGATGGAGTGGGTACCGAGTGTGTGTGTGTGTGTGTGTGTGTGTGGCCTCGAGGCTGGGAGGAGACAGCCTTCACTGTCGGGTCTGGGAGAAGGTCAGCTGGACGGGAAGCTGGTGGGCAGCATCCTTGCTCTGCCCATCCTGCCTGGGTGGGCTTCTCTGGGTGAGGTCGGTGCCTGGCTTCCCGCCTACAAAATACCGTGTGATGGTCTTTGGTCTCTGATGTGCTGGGCTTGGGATCACACCTGGTTGGCAGGAGTAAAGACAGAGCCTGTGTGCAGAGACGTATGTTTGTTTATGGTGAGGGGGGAGCGCTCCTAGAGTCTGTTGTCTGAAATTCAAGTCTTTCTTGGATTCCTACTGTGCAGCGGTGATTGGGCCCAGGAGGCTGCTGTGAAATATTTCCACCTATTCTCAGTATCCAGTCTCTGCGTCTGTGTAGACATGGGGAAATTTCTCAGCTCTCTGGCCACGACCTGTGTGACCTTGGGCAGATTACTCAAGGGTGCTGTGCCTCAGTTTCCTCATCCGTTAAATGGGGACAATAATAGACATTAGCTCTTCAAGTTCCAGGGAGGATTAAGTGACAGAAAGCATGTAACACACTGAACATAATGCCAGGCTTGTTGTTAGCAGTCGTAGCTGTTGTTTTTATTATTCAACCAGTAAATGAGCTGCGACCCAGAAAGGAAAATGAAGGGACCAAACTGTCTGCTGTGTACTGGCCATTGTGGACACTCCGTTTAATCCCAGGAGGGGGGTGGCATGAACTCCACTGTATAACTAAGGAAACTGAAACTCAGAGAGGCAGACAGACTTGTGCAAGTTCACCCAGCTTTGAACCCAGCTTCCTGGACCCTGTTTGTGCAGAACCCAGATCAGATGCCCCTTCCAGGAAGTCCCACCCTGCTTACCTGGGGGGTGGGGAAGCTAGCCATCTTGCAGGTATTTCTGGCTCTCCTGTGAGCAATGGCCCTTCTCATTGGGAGACAGCTAGCTCAACATTTCTCCAATGTTACAGGCTCCAATTATTTCCAATAATTTGCAGCCTGTTAAAAAAAGAAAAGGTGGGGCTTCCCTGGTGGCGCAGTGGTTGAGAGTCCGCCTGCCGATGCAGGGGACGCGGGTTCGTGCCCCGGTCTGGGAGGATCCCGCATGCCGCGGGGCGGCTGGGCCCGGGAGCCATGGCCGCTGAGCCTGCGCGTCCGGAGCCTGTGCTCCGCAACGGGAGAGGCCACAACAGTGAGAGGCCCACGTACCGCAAAAAAAAAAAAAAAAAAAGAAAGAAAAAAAAAAAAGAAAAGGTGGTACCTTGTTAGAGCGCCAGGAAAGTTCCGCAGCGCGGAGCACAGTGGCAGGTAGTCCGCTCTGGGATCTATGGCCCTGTGCCTGGGCAAGGGAGCCTGGAGGCTAAGGTCACCGGGAGTCAGCATCATGTTTATAGCAGGGACTCGCCTGCACCGAGGACTGCCAGCCTGTAACCACGTCCAGTGAAGGTGCTTCCCTTACAGTCGCCTGGCTTCCAGGCCTGGCTCTGCCCCTTAGCAAGGTGGCGGGCTGGACAGGTCACTTCCTCACTGAGGCTCGGCTTCCTCATCTGTAAAGTGGGGCCTTGCCGCGTCCCTCACTGGCCCTGAGACTTACACAGTGTCTGTAAGTGCTGGCACCTGCCGGGGTAGAGGGGCTCCTTATACCCTGGGTCTGCTGACTGTCTTTTCCTGCCTTTGACCTTGTGGTGACTTTGACCTCTTGACAGAACTCCACAGGAAGAGAATCCAACCTCCGTGCTGTCAGTTCCTCCCATGTTTGGGAGAGTTTCCAGCAAAGCAAGTTTATGATTCCAAGCACCGAGGAATAGGCCGTCGTATTCTCAGCAGAGCACCTGAATGCAGGTCCATCAGAGCCTGGGGTTTGAATCCCTGCTCTGCCATTCCCTGGCTCTGTGGTCTTAGGCAAGTCACTTAACCTCTCTGGGGCTCAGTGACAGGTGGACACTTGCCCTTTCCTGAGGCTGTGGTGAGGATGGACGCCCCTAACCTGAGTAAGGGCTCAGCCGGCAGAGTGACCTCCTTTCTCCTCCTGTAAAACCTTCTTCCACCAACACCACTGCCCACTCCATCCCCCTGACCCCGGGGACTGCAGTCACATTGTTTGTACAGTTGGAAGTGTTTTTTCTGGGGAGAGGGGGGCTGGTGGCTGACATCGGGGTGGTCTACCCCTTTCTCACTCAACTCCTGGCATCCCAGAGCCAGAGACAGCCTGCCCCAGCCTCCTGCCCCCAGACCTCGTGGTGGGCCCCCCGCCAGTCTGCAGAACAGCGTCCACCTCCCTCCGAGGTGTGGGCTGGGTTCTGCTCTCCTTTATGGTGACCGACCGACCTCTGGGCCTGGGTCTGGGGCGAGCATCTCCGTGAGGAGATAAAAGCAAAACGCTTTAATTATTATTTAGTTAATAATTATTAATTATTTAGGCCCCACTCTTTGGGGGAAAGAGGCAGGCTTGGCCCCTGGGCCTCAGCGTCTCTCTATGTGGCTCCCCTCCTGGCAGTGAAGGCTGTCCCCGACCCCAGACAGCAACTGGGTTCCATTTTCACCTCTTGGCTGGGAGCCAGGGAAACCTCAAGCCGGGGAGGTGCCTGGATCACTTCCATGTGGGGGGGTGAAAGGTCAGGAGAGAGACTCTGGGGGCCAGGAGGCCCGGGAGGAGGCTGGTGAAATGGTCCTGAGCAGAGAGGGTGAGGCCCACTGGGGGGTGGGGGGAGAACGGGAGGATGGGGCAGCTGCTGGGGTGGGGCGGGACAGGCCGAGGCCCGATGCTGCCTCCCCACCAGGACGGTCCAGAGGACAGAGGGCTCATCCGTCAGGGACTCGGGGTACAGTGGGGTGACCTGGCAAAGCCCCAGGTGTCGGTCCGCACAGCACGTTGGAGTCGATGGAGAATGGCTTCCCGGGCCAGGCACACCTGTCCCCCCCGGACACAGGCAGGTCTTTGCCCTCTGAACTTCGGCCGGCTCAGCTGTAAGTGCGGGTGACACCAAGGCCTAGGGCGCGTCATGGGGGTTAGATGAGATGCCGCCTTCAGACTCCCGTGAACCGCGGGCCGGGAGAGGTATGGGTGGCAGCTGGTTGTCCTCAGGAATGAACCTTAAGACTGTGGCCATAGGTGGTCCAGGTACCTGTGCTAGTGACGGCAGGAAGGGCTTAAGCTGAGAAGCATCAGACCTGGCACAGGAGGCTGGGGTCAGGGGCGGCTCGGGACCCTCCAGACAGCACCCCGTTTCCACCACTCTCGGTTCCCACGCATCACAGTTCACTCCAAGTCCACACTCCCTACCCGTGGATCCCCATATTATGGAGGGGGAAACTGAGGCCCAGAGAAAGAGAGATTGGCTCAGGGTCAGCGGCTAGAGAGTGATGAGCCCAGACTTGATTCCCTAACACAGGCCTCTCGGCACCTGTGCGCGGGCTTCACCCCTTCACTCTTCCCGCTCAAAGCCGGCCCGTCATCCAGGCTGGTGGGACCCTACCTTCTCCAGGGACCCTTCCCTGGAGTCTGCAGCCCCAGGGGCCCTGCACTCCTGGAGGGCGCCCCCCCACCCCACCATCTGCCCGTCTTGCTCAGAAACAGCTTGACTGGTGCCAACCTGGACACCCCTGTACCGCTCACAGGATACTGGGCGTTGGGCGATGTGTTGGGGGTTCGCTGCTGTGTGACCCAGAACAAGCCTCCTGCCCTTTCTGGTCCCAGAGGGGGTTTTTACATTTGCATCCACCCCGGTAGAATCCTACAGGTGAGCACAGGGCTCTGCACATGTGTCCTGTGTTCAGACATCAGGCAGGGCTCAGGGGCCCCGGCTCTACCCGTGAACCTCTGAGCAGCAAATGAAGAAATCTACGCGGCTCCAGTCCCAGCTCCAGTGTCTGAAGCACCCTCGGGGGCTTTTACGCTTAGGACAAGAAATACAGTTTAGAAGCTGTTAGGAATTCAACCAGGAAATCAAAGTTACCCTCTTCTGTGTTTTGTTTTGCTTTTGTTTTTTTTTTTTTGCCCGTGCCGCACAGCATGCTGGATCTTAGTTTCCCAACCAGGGATGGAACCCGTGACCCCTGCAGTGGAAGTGCTGAGCCCTAACCACTGGACCACCAGGGAATTCCACCCCCCCCCCCACTTCTGTTCTTTTAAAGTATTGGGTCCATTCTAACTGACCTTTCTTGAGATAGCAGGATACATTTTAAATATTTTAAATTATATTTTTTAAATGACACAAAGCTGTGGGTGTCTGCAAACGTTTATCAGCTTTTTTCTTGAAACTATGCAGGCAAAATAACATACAGAAACTGGTGGCTGAGATGGGCCAAAGCTATCTGCTATCATCCATATTTATTGATTTCCAGTTTTTGCATTGATCAAAACAGCCCCTTTTGGTTTGCCCTGTTACTTAGGACAGGCTCAGTATCCTGTGAAAAAAACAAATCTCAGTGGCTTAAAGCAACAAAGGTGTATTCCTCGCTCATGCAAAGTCTGTTGCAGGTCTGAGTAACTCTCCAGGGCAGGTCGCCTACATGATGACTCAGTGGGTGTGATGCCTCCATAGGGACCCAGCTCCCCTTCTCACGAGGCAGGTGACAGGAGGGGCTGAGACATCACACCGGCAATTAAATGCTTCTGCCCAGAAGTGATCAATATCATCACTACCAGCATTTCATCGGCTAAAACAAGTCCTATAGCCACACCTAATGGCATGAGGGCAGGGTACAGGTTCCCGTTAGGGAACAGATTAGGAATGTCTTCCCCGCCCCCTTAACTTTTTCTCCCAATTGACTCTTTGGAAAGTAATCCATTTGAATGATGACATGTTTGGAGCGTATTGTATGTGCTGTGGTCAGCAAGCCTCTGAATGTGAATCACGAGTCCTTCTGATATGCAAATCCCAAAACCAAGGGCAAGATTTTCCAAAACGTGTTCACTCCCACAGATGTGACCCTGGGTTGAAAAGCCCCAAAATTAATTTCTGAAAGACGTGGTCACAACACCAGCGAGGAAAACAAAAGCAAGAGAGAAGTTTGCTGCTTATCGCCCCAAAGCTCTCTCGATTTATCATTTGCTAAGGCACAAAGGAGGGAGCTGGGATGAATAGTTCATGAGCCAGTTTAATCACTGAGATCAACAGATGAAAAAAATAGGACGTGAGTTTAGAAGGAGATGGTTATGCAAATATATTGGAAAAAAAAAAAACTGTGAGTCTGTACCTCCTTCTTCTCGTACAGACACTGTTTCCTCGATTGTACGACGTCACCAAATAAATCCTGCAGCATTAGTTTTGTTACAGGCTTTCCTACCTGACTTTTAATAGTATATAACTAAACAAATTTCAATAAAAATGCACAGCCTAACAGAGGGCTGTGGCAATGGACGACACACGTTGTTTTGTATAACGAGGTCAGACCTGGTTTAAAAATAATGTTTGCAGGGACTGGAGGTGGTCTCCGAGCCCTGCCCCAAGAGTCGATGATGTCACCCAAATTGCAAGACTTAAAACTGGAATTTGGGGATACTGGGCTCCGTGTTGGGGCACAAACCTTCCTGCAGTTCTGGGCCCCGTATTTCAACATCTAAGCCAAACCGTTTAAAGAACTCTCTACCAGCTTAAAACACATTTCTAGGAATCCCACCTCATTTATTTCGGGTGGAAAAACACATCAGAGCACCGGTGCAGTTGCCGAAAACACCCCTCCTGCCACTTCTCGCTGGAGGGATGAGCTGGCGGTCTGAGTGGACACCCTGATTCAGAGTGTTTGTCGTAAGCATGTCCTCCGTGCACATATCCTGCTGGGCCCTGCAGTGTGAGGCGAGAGCTGGGTCTCCTCCTGCAGACTTGCCTTCACCAAGCCACATCAGTTTCCTCCTCTACAGGGTTAACAGACTTAAGTTATGAGAGCACTAAATGAGACTGTATACAGTAGGCACTAAATAAATGCTCTCTCCCCTTTTCCTAGGTCCTTTCGCATACCTGATTCAGCATGACTCTCCTTATACTGTAACCCTATGTGGTAAACACTGTTTTTCCATTTTACAGATGAGCAAACTGAGGTTTAGAGACACTGAGTGACTTACCCCAGAGCACACAGTGGGGGAGGTGGGACCAGGATGCAGGTGTGCTGGCCCCAACCTGGGTCTCCTCTTTTGCACCAAGCAGCCTTGGAGGAGGGCCGGGAGAGCTTCAGTCCTTCCCAAGGAAGGCCAGTGGGTCAGGGAGCAGGCTTGGGAGAGGGCTTTTATGAGAGCCAAGACAGCAGATGAGATTCGCTCTGAATTCCTTTGGAAGGCAGGGGTGTGCCACCGGGAGCACAGGGGTTGAAGCCTGGACACCTGGCCCTGAGCTCAGTTCTGACATGAAAGTACTCAGTGACCTCCAGCAAGTCCTTTGCCCTTTCTGAAGAGGTTTCCATCAGAATCTGGACCCAGGAATGTTATGTGAGATAATCAGTTCTCTTTCTTGTAGCAGAATCTTAGGACTCCGCAGGGGCCTCCAAAGGCCCAGCATCTCTCTGGAGCAGTTCTCTGCTTGCTCGGTGACTGTCACCCGGCTCTGCCCCAGGACCACAGTGGGGGCTCAGCCACACCCGTGACAGTGGGGCCCCTCCACGCAGCCCGGGGCTACAGTCCATCCCTGAACTGCTGCTGGAGGGTGCTCCTGGCAACTCTGTACCCAAGAAGTGTGGCTGAGGCTGGAACAGAGCCTGGGCTATGGCTCCACCCGTTGGGCAGTCCCCACCCCAGGCCCCCCCAGTTCCTCCCAGAGAGAGAAGCACCAGTGGCCACGAGCTCCGGTTCACTGAGCGTCGACTGTGTGGCCTGCTCCGGGCAGCTCCCTCCCATCTGCGTTTGCTACCCCGTGCCGTCACAGCTCTGTGAGGGACGCTGTCCCCATCTCACAGGCCTGGACACTTGTGGGTGATGAATTACCACTGAGTTCCAGCCTGGAACTCGGGAGCCCCCCCAGCAGGTACTCCTTCCTGACATCTGGAGGCGTGACCGGGAGGAAATCCAGCCCTCAGCGCTGTCAGAGGTGGACACGGGGAGGCCCTGCAAAAGCTCCATCCCTCAGCCCCCATGGAATGCCTTCCCTTTTCTTTCCGTCTTGAAACTTGTTGAGAGAGGAGGAACCTCAGCCATGACCCAACCCAGGAGGCAAGGTGCTATAAATAAATTGGAACCACCAGGCCTGGCAGCTGCGCCGTCGTGAGACCGTCCAATTCCTGGGAGGAGCCCCACCCCAATCCGCATCCACACCCGTGCATCTGGCAGGAGGACAGGCCACAGCTGGGAGCTCCCTGGTCCTGCGGGGTCTGGGGGGTGGCCTTAACTCAGAGCATGCGGGGGTCCCAGGCTCCCAAGCCTGCCCTGAAGCTGTGGGATCAGCTGTGGGGTCAGCCGGTCAGGGAAGCTGTGCTCAGGCCCCTCTGAGTGCCACAGGGCAGCAGGAGGGTAGAGCCAGTGACCCTCAGGGCTGCAGGCTCTGTGGAGAGTCCTGGGCCATCACTTTTTTAACTTTTTGGTAACTGCCTTATTGAGATGTAATTTACATACCATACAACTTACCCATTGAAAGTGAGTTATGCAACCATCACCAAAATCAATTTTAGAACAATTTTAACACCCCCCCCCAAGAAACCCCTAACCTGTTAGCAGTCAACCCCCAGCCCCCGGCAACCAGTACTCTACTTTCTGGTTCTGTAGGTTTGCCCATACTGGACATTTCATGGAAGTGGAATCATACAGTACCTGGCGTTTTGTGATCAGCTGCTCTCACTCAGCACTTTTAGGTTCACTCGTGTTTGGGTGTGTGTCAGTGCTTCGCTCCTTTGTGGACAAATAGTATTCCATTGTACGGATCTAGATCACATTGTATTTACCCATTCATCAAGTGATGAACATTTAGCTTGTGTCTACTTTTTGGCTCTTATGAGTAATGCCACCGTGAATGCTAGTGCACGAGTTTCTGTGTGAACATAGGTTTTCATCTCTCTAGGGTTGTTATACACCTAGAGTGGAATTCCTGGATCCATGTTTACCTTTTTGAAAAGCGGTCGGACTGTTTTCCACCGAGGCTGCACCACTTTATATTCCCACCAGCAGCGTGTGAGGGGCTTGATTTCCCTGCCTCCGCACCAGCACTTGTTATGATCTTTTTGATTCTAGCCATCCCAGTGGGTGTGAAGTGGTGTCTCATTGTGGCTTTGATTTGCTTTCCCCTAGTGACTAACAGTGTTGAGCATCTTTTCATGTGCTTGTTGGCCATCACCTCTCGGCTCTGAGAACTTATGCCTCAGTTTCCTCATCTGTAAAATGGGGATAATGACAGCAGCACCCGCCTCACAGGCTGTGGTGAGGATTCAGTGAGATAATTCTAGGGTCCTGGTGCAGAGAGGCTGTCAGCAAACATTTGCTGCTCGAAGCTGCAGGCTGGGGTCAGAGCCTCTCCTCTGAGGGCTGGTGTGAAGGAGGAACATAGAGAAAGCTGGAGATCTCGAGCCTTCTGCAAGTTCCAAAGAAAGGGACAAACACCATCAGAGAAGGTGCTGACTGGCAGTGGCCCAGCCCTGGCTGACTTCCCCAGCTTTGAAGCTCTGCTCGGCTGGGCAGTCCAAGTGACTGGGCTGTGTCTATGCAGCCGGGCGAAATGCAGATGAGGCAGGTGTCCAGACCACATGCGCAGTGAAGATAAGCCCGGCCTGTCATCTGGGTTTCTGGGGAGGGGCACCTGTGGGTTTTCTTATCATGAGTTATTTGGCCTCCTCCCCGTGGCTACTCCCAAGAGGGGTGACATTGCCGTTCCTGGATTTGTACCCTTGCGTCTGTCAAAAGAGAGCTCTGGAACTAGGCCAGGAGCATCCTCCCATGAGGTTGGGTGAGAGCCTGGGACCTGGCGGAGGTGCCAATGGTCAGGCCGATTGTGTAGCAGAAACCTGAGCCAGGAGCCAGGCGGGAGGTGAGGGAACACAGTCAGCTCATCAAGGGTGGAAAACAAATCCACTGCTGGACGGGGAGCTCATTAGGCTGCCCCGGAGGGAACAATTATGTCCTGTTCTGGAGCCCACCCTGATGGCCCTGGAATGCTCAGCTGAGTCTCTAACCTGGGAAGGGCGGGTCACATCCTAAGGGGGCTCCAGGCCCTGGGGGTGGGTGTGGATGCTGCAGCCTGCAGGAGTCCCAGGTTCCTTCCTCATCCTGCCACTCTGTCCACAGTCACGCGGGACACAGGTGGGAAGCAGGGACAGGGAATCAGACAGGCTGGCCCTGGCATGCCAACTCTGCACCTGGCGCTGTGTGGTCTTTGCAAGTCATATAATCTCCCTGGGCCTTTGTCTCCTCATGTGCAGAACAAGGCTGATGATACCTTATAGGATGGCTGCTAAGTGTGAATGAAATAGCACACGCGGTCAAGGGCAGAAGTGGGGGGGATTCTAGTCTATAGAGCAGAGCTTCTATCCTATGCACCTGGCTTATCAGGAGGGGCTTTTAGGAGAGGAGGGAGGGAAAAAGGGTAGGGTTTCAGGTGACGTCTAGCCTTTTTTCTTTTTAAATAATAGTTTAATAAAATAAATAGTGGTTTAATAAAACTGTCCACTCCATGGGAAGACTTTGGAGAGAAACACGTCTAGCTTTCTTTTGTTCGCTGTCCGTACACTCCAGTGTGGGCAGAGACCACGCCTTCCTCGTCTGTGCTGATCAGTAAATGTTTGTTGAATGATTAATGACCAAATGTTGCTGCCGCCTCTGCTTCTGTGCCGGGTCACCCAGGACCTTGCAGTAGCCTGGCCCTGCGTGCTGAAGCTCTGGGGTACAGACCGCACCATGGAGTCTGAGACAAGAAGGCCCAGCTTTTGCACCCCAGCCCCAGTGAGTCAGGTGGCGTCAACCGCAAGGGTCCCGCTTTGTTCTCCCCTCCTCCCTGCCTCCCCCTCTGCTCCTGCACAGTTCGGCTGAGGTGCTGTATTAATTTCCTGTGGGGTCAGCAGGGCTCGGCTCCCACTGGACGAGACTCTGTCCCCGGCCTCTCCCAGCTTCTGGTGGTTCTGGGCGTCCTGGACTTGTGGCCACATCACTCCCATCTCTGGCTCCAAGGTCACACTGCCCTCTCCTCTGTGCATCAAATCTCTGTCTGCTTCCCTCTTATAAGGACGCTTGTGGTGGCGTTTAGGCCCACCTGGATAATCCAGGATAATCTCCCCATCTTGACATCCTTAATTTCATCACACCTGCAAAGACCCTTTCTCCACATATGGTAACATTCAAAGGGTCCAGGGATTAGGGCCTTCAGCCCACTGCAGGCACAAGTACAGGATTCTTCAGAGAAGCTTATAGTTTCCCGGGGCTCTTGCTGGGAACCAAAGGAAATGGCCCAAGGGTCTCAGATGTCCCCAGGTGGCTTTGCCCCCAAGGGAGAGGCAGTAAGCGCCCGCCTTACCTGTGGCCCCTCCTCGCCCTGCCCTACCCTCTCTGTGCTCTTTAGGCTTTTCTCTTGCTGTGGAAAGGGAAGTTTGGAGGCTTAGAAACCCTTTTAATCTTTCTAGGAAAGATCCAAGTCTATTCTCTCTGGAAGGACTCAGTCTGGGCTGAACATCCCAGTAAGCCATGGCCTTGGTGCAGGCGGTGACCTCCGCCCCCCACGGAATGGCCGCGGAGAGTCCCACAGCAGCTGGAGGTGTGGCCAGGGGAGGAGTCTCCCTGCTCAGACACTGGTGCTGGGCTCAGAGAACATGCTGGAAAGGAATTAGTTCCCGCGCCTTTCATCTTCCGGGTCTCAGTTTCCCTGCCTGTGAAATGAACCAGTCTGGAGCCAGTGCCTCCAGTGAAGCACCAGGATCTATGAAGGAGAAGCTTAAAAGAAAATAAAAAGAAACTATGCAAGCCATTGTTCACTTAGCTGCCAATCATGCCCTGAGCACCTGCTGTCGGTCGGGCCACCGCAGGGTCCTGGGGACACAGAGGGCTCTCTGTCACAGCTGGGAAGGGAGACAGATGAGAATAAGGACAATGAGAGCCCAGTAACCCGTGTGCTGTGACTCAAATTATGAGGGATAGACAGGGAAGGCTTCCTGGAGGAGGTGACCCTGAGTTGGGTCTTGAGGGACAATTGGGAGGTGACAAGGGAGGGGAGAGGGCAGCATGACTGGCTCAGAGGCACACGAAATCACAGCCACCCGGGGCCCAGGAAGAGCTGAGCCTCCAGGGTGCTGGAGACAGCCTCACATACAGGTATTCCTATTACAAAGCGAGTCCTTGAAGCGAGGCCTGCTGCATGGAAGGTCCTGGGTAACCTGGCACAGAAGCAGAGGCAGCAGCAGCATTTGGTCAATCAGTCAATCAACAAACATTTGTTGATCAGCTGTAAAGAGTGTGTGGTCCCTGCCCTCACAGGGTTGACACTTCAGTGTACAGACAATGAACAAAATAAATAGCCAAAGGATGTACAATGGTGATGAGGGTGAAAAGGATGGAGGGCAGTGAATCCGGGAAGAGAGAGAGCAGTGCTTTGGAGAGAGCCCGGGAAGATCTTTCTAAGAGGGTGACAGTTGAACAGTGAGCCCTGGGAATAGCTGAGGGAAGGGAGTTCCCAGCAGAAGAAACAGCAGGGCCAAAGGCCCTGAGGTGGAGGTGCCCGATCTTTTCAAAGAACACCAGTGAGGTCAGTTTGGGCAGAGTGAATAGGGGTGTGGGGAGAGATGAGCCCAGAGAGGAGGGGGCAGGAAGGTTGTGAAGGGCCTTTCTGCAGTCCAAGAGGGGCCCTTGGCTTTGACCCTCTGTGAGGTGGGAGCTTGGAAGGGTTTAGAGCAGAGGAATGGAGAAGCCTCACTGGGTTTTACAAGCAAGCAGCAGGAAGGAAGTGGAGATGCTAATTTCCAGTGATTCTGAGCATCAGAAGATAAGAGGTGTCAAAGCCAAGGCCTTTTGCCAGCCCAGGCTGGAGTTGTTAATCACCGCATCCCAGATGGAGCTGCTCCAGAGGCCCTCTTGATGGACCCGGCAAACGACTGGTCCAGCAATCCCACTACTGGGCATATACCCTGAGAAAACCATAATTCAAAAAGAGTCATGTAACAAAATGTTCATTGCAGCTCTATTTATAATAACCCGGAGATGGAAACAACCTAAGTGTCCATCATCGGATGAATGGATAAAGAAGACGTGGCACATATATACAATGGAATATTACTCAGCCATAAAAAGAAACGAAATTGAGTTATTTGTAGTGAGGTGGATAGACCTAGAGTCTGTCATACCGAGTGAAGTAAGTCAGGAAGAGAAAAACAAATACTGAATGCTAACACATATATATGGAATTTAAGAAAAAAAATGTCAGGAAGAACCTAGGGGTAAAACAGGAATAAAGACACAGACCTACTAGGGAATGCACTTGAGGATACGGGGAGGGGGAAGGGGAAGATGTGACAAAGCGAGAGAGAGGCATGGACACATATACACTACCAAACCAAGGTAGATGCTGGGAATGTGACCGCCTGGAGGTGTGGGATAGGGAGGGTGGGGGGGAGGGAGACGCAAGAGGGAAGAGATATGGGAACATATGTATATATATAACTGATTCATTTTGTTGTAAAGCAGAAACTAACACACACACTATATTGGAGCGATTATACTCCAATAAAGATGTTAAAATAAATAAATAAATAAAATAAAATAAAATAAAATAAAATGCAGCCAGCTCTCAGTGCAAACGTGCTGGGAGCTCCAAGCCCTCTGTCTGGAGACAGTGCAGCCAGCACAGCCCCCAGGAGAGGCATTTTTTATTCCAAGGCCTTGTCCCTGGACTCCGCCACGACACACACACATGGGTAGGCACTCACTGTAATTCCCGTGAGCAACACCGGGGCTGCCAGATAGAATGCACATGTCTGCTCCAGGGTGAATTTCAGATCAACAACAGGTAATTTTTTAAGTGCAAGTAAAACCCCCAAATTTCTCCTTATTGGCAACTAGAGCATCCCTCCAAGAATATCTCCCGTGATGACGGTTCTGAACCTTCCAGGCTCACAGGACCGAGGGCCTGGCTGGTCTGGACCTTCACCCCCAGCACATCCCTGAGCCCTGTGTGTGGAGCCAGAGGGTGAGGATCTGGGTCTCAGAGCTCAGGCCTGCAGCGGCAGAAAGC
The DNA here is from genome assembly GCF_964374135.1 of Grampus griseus. Taxonomy (NCBI): domain Eukaryota; kingdom Metazoa; phylum Chordata; class Mammalia; order Artiodactyla; family Delphinidae; genus Grampus; species Grampus griseus. The sequence goes on along the minus strand of NC_139018.1, from coordinate 5,376,117 downwards.
TTTCTGGTCCCGCTGGTCTGAAGAACAGACACGAGGGGCTGGGGCGTTTTCCCAGGGGAGCAGTGCCTGCCTCAGGGTCTGGCGACTCCCGGCTGCCCCTCTGGGCCTCAGGAGCCCAAACCTCTTTGGCTGGTGAACCGCAGCTTGTCTCCCGGCCCCCTTTAAGAAAGTGATTTATGGCCCTGAGAAAATGGGGCTGGAGGGAGAGGATGCATGGGGGACCGACTCCGGAAGAATCAGCGGCTACTTTTTAAAAAGATGCATTAAAAATGCACATTTTGAAATAGAAGGGGTTTTTTTGGGTTTTTTTGAAATAGAAGTTTTTTAAAATAATGAAGCCTGAATTAGCAAACAAACCCTGAAATGTGTGGCTAATGGAAGAAATACTCCAGGAAGCGGAAAGGTAGCATAGTCAAAGGAAGGAGCAAGGGCTTCGAGTCCCTGCTGAGCGCCTGCCCCTGGCTGAGCCGTGGTTTCCCCATCTGTAACTCGGGGTCCACCTCGAGACGGCCGTGAGAAGGAGGCAGGGGAGGTGGCACAGTGAGCACAGCCCGTGCTGGGGGGGTCCTGCCTATTGATGACTTGTGCCCCACGGAAGCACCCCAGCCCCCCACCTGCCCTTTCCGCGGGGCAACCTCTGGTCTCAGCCCAGCGGCCTGGGGTCCCTGACACTTCAGCTAGTGAGACCCTTCAGGGAGAATTCCCCGTTAGAGTTGAGTCTGAGCCCTTTGGCCTGGCGCCCACTGACCCTCTCTGGGTGGCCTGACACCGCTGGCCACCCCGGGCTCCCTGCCCAGCACTGCCAGCACCCCACCCCCTCACATCCCGAGTGCAGCCAAGCGGATGGAATTCCACATATTTCATGCCGTTTCTCGCCCTTTGGTCCTGACCGGTGCTGGTCCCTCTTCCTGGAATGCCTTATCTTTCCCAGGGATGCCCTCCTGCCCTCCCCCACCTCCTTCCCTCCCTCACCTCCTTCCCTGGCAGGGAAGGGCCTCCTCTGTGTGCCTCCATTGCTCCACTCTGTGCATCTTCTCATCAGATGCTGACCATCTTGAGGTCAGCAGTTATGTCTGAGTCATCTTTATGCCCAGAACCTGGCACATAGCAGGTGTTCAACAAACTGTCTTGTTATTTCTCTGTTGCTGCTAGTCATTGTTCCTCCAACAGCCCTTACAAAGACTTAGGGTTGAGAGCTCTCTGCAAAGCCTTTAAGTCGTAGTGTCTGTTATCTTTTCCCTGCAACCTTGTTAGCTGGTGTTATTAACACTCTCATTTTATGGACAAGAAAACTGAGGGTCAGAGGGTGTGGATCCATGGAGGAATGAGGGTTCAACTGCAGGGCTGCTGGGATGCAAAGCCAGAGAGCTTTCCAACCAATGCCCCATCCACCCCATTTGACAACCCCCTTGGCCCTGGGGGTTCATGGATAAATCCCTTCCCCTCTCTGGTCCTCAGTTCCCTGATGTGTAAAATGGGTGGGGCTGCAGTGGGTGATATTAAAGTGTCTCATCACTGGGGTTGGGGAGACACAAGACGTTGCCACGTTTTGCTCATGCCCAGGTGTCACTGGAGTGCCTGCCAACATTCTGAAGACGTTAATTTGTCCCAGCACTAGGCTGCTTCCCGTTACATCACCTTAATCCTGTGTGGGCAGTGGCATCATCAGCGTGGTGGGGTCTGCCAGGGCAGGGAGGGACCCATCTCCTAGCCTGGAAGGCTGCCTCCCTGCCCTGCTTCCCCCGTGGTGGCACCCATGACACTTGGAGACCAAAGGCATCCTTTGATCCAGGGACTCCGTCGAACCTCTGACTGGAGTCGTGACTCGCTCCCAGACCAGCTGCACAGCTCCCTGTGCTGAAGGCAGAGGAGGAAGGGGTGAGGGGGCCGCAGGCCGACCTTCCGCGGCTCCCTGTCATGGCCTCGCATTTTTGTTCTCTCTTTACGATTTCTGCTTGAGGCAAGTATCGAGTTAGACGTGGAGGTGCTGGAGGGCAGGGTTTGCTCGTACATGAGTTCACTTCTTCCGAGGCTTGTTTTGAGGACAAATGAGTCAGCTTGCCACCCGGCATGGGGCAGGGATCCCTGGCAAAGTCATCCACCGGCTGTGTGGTCTGAGTGAGCCTCAATTTCCTCACCTTTAACATGGGACTAGTAGCACCGACCTTGAAAAGAGTTGCATGGGCTCCACGATGCAGCTGAAGTTGGGCTTGTGGGAGCCGATGCCGCCCCTGCCCGAGACCCCGCAGTGGGCAGGCACCCGCCGCTCGTGCCCATGCAGTGTTACAGGAGGGAACAGGTGGCCACAAGGAAAAACTGTAACTCTAATCCTGTAATCCTGCTGATGGCTTGTCTTCCTTTCAGGAGAGGGAGGTCCGGCCTCCTGCACTGGGCCAGGAACAACAGGCCTTCGTGTTCTTTGGGGAAATTGAGATGGAGCGCAGAGGAGGATGAGTCAGGGGTTGGCGTGTTATCTTTCCTGGCAATGCTGGGGCCTCTGGGCCAGGTCCCCATTGACAAAGAGAGGCGTGAATAATAGGAGGGCTGGCCTTGTGCTCCCAGCCACCTGGGCTGTGTCAGGGAGCTGAGGGGGGACCCATGGGAGCTACACAGCCTCGGATGGCATGGGGACCCTAGGGGCCCAGAGGAGCTTGGGGCTAGGCTGACGCTGCTCAGAGAGGCGAGGTGTCACTGTGAAGGCCCCAGCTTCCGTCTCAGGTCTCATAAGCTGTGTGTCCTTGGGCAAGATGCCTAACCTCTCTGAGCCCTCATCTCCTCATCTATGACATCCCTGCCTACCACTTATGATCATTTCAGGGGCTCCAGGATCCAGCCTGCAGAGTGGCTGGTACACAGTAGGTGGTTGGCAGGGGCAGCTATGGAAGAAAGCATTCAATGGCAGGGAGGGAGTAGCTGAAAATATCTGTCCCGTTACAGCTTCGGGCTGGCAGTGTGGTGCTGGGCCAGCCTGTTTCCCGTCCTGGAGCCGCTTCCCTCCTGGGAAACTGGGAGCTCCTTCTGGTCCACCCAAAATTTGCAGAACTCTAAGTCTTTCTTTTTGGTTTTGTTTTCAGATTGTGACTATATTTCAAACATACATTAGGTTTTTTTTGTTTGTTTGCAGCACGCGGGCCTCTCACCACTGTGGCCCCTCCCGTTGCGGAGCACGGGCTCCGGACGCGCAGGCTCAGCGGCCATGGCTCACGGGCCCAGCCGCTCCGCGGCGTGTGGGATCTTCCCGGACCAGGGCACGAACCCGTGTCCCCTGCATCGGCAGACGGACTCTCAACCACTGCACCACCAGGGAAGCCCCATACATTAGTTTTTTATAATACATTTAAAAAAATTTTTATTGGAGTATATTGATTTACATTTTTTTTAAATTTTTGATTGGAATATAGTTGCTTTACGATGTTGTGTTAGTTTCTTGCTGCGCAGCAAAGTGAATCAGTCTTATGTATCCATATATCCACTCCTTTTTAGCTTTCCTTCCCATTTAGGTCACTGCAGAGCACTGAGTAGAGTTCCCTGTGCTATAGAGTAGGTTCTCATTTGTTATCTGTTTTGTACATAGTAGTGTATATATGTCAGTCCCTGTCTCCCAATTCATCCCACTCCCCCCTTCCCTTCCTTGGTAACCGTAAGTTTCAGAACTCTAAGTCTAATTTACACTGGCGCTGATGAGTGGCTCCATTCCCAACCCCCCACAGGGCAGGGATGGGGAACCGAGATGAGCTTCTGGTGGCCAAGAGGGGCTGCGGGGAATAGGTGTGGCCAGAGGGAGGCCGGAGGCAGGAGCCAGGCCCCAGGCCAAGGGCTGGCACAGGAAAGGGCCGTTTCACAGATGAGAAAACTGAGGCTCAGAGAGCTCAAGGGATTGCCCAGTGGCAGCGGCAGCCTGCTGCCCTGCAACCCCTCACCCAGCCGTGATGTGCTCAGCGAGGGGGACCACCTTGACCCTGGGATGGCTTTTCAGTGAGATGGAGCCTGGGAACAGTTATTCTGGGTGGGGTCACGTGCCAGCAATCTGAGGGCTAGTGCCAGCTAGGCCCCAGGAGGGTACAATTAGGACCTCCCCTGGGCTTCTGGAGGTGGCATCCCCTGATGGCAGCGGGGTGCTGGCCAATGCCAATCACCACTGATTTAGGGTGGGTCTCAGTGTGGGTGAGGGTCAGGCCAGGAACACGGACAAGGGCAGGAACATGGGAGCAGGGCCCGCCGTATGACCCACGCTGATAAATCGTAGAAGTCACAGCAGTGGCAGCCCTGGCCCTGCCCCCCCGATGCAGGGACGTGGGCTGGGAGCGCTGGCCGTCAAGGCCACTCTGTCCTGCTCTGCTGTGAGTCACCACCTGGCTCAGGGCCCGGGAAGCTGAGGGAGGCCTCCGGCTGGGCTTCCCCTGCTTAGCAGCCTCAGGGTTCACTGGTTCCTTCGCGTTCCTGGTGGGCTGCTGGTCCTCTGAGAACCTGAACTCGGATAATAGCGTGGGCAGGGAAATGGTTTTGAGCAGCATGAGTTTCTGACGCACCCGTAAAGAATGCCGCTGTGTCATGGCCTTGATTTTCAGTACCTAAGACCTATGGCCGGTGGTTCTCAAACTGTAGTCACTTTGAGGGAGGGGCTCGCGAAAATCCTGCATTCCTGAGCTGCACCCAGGCCCGTGGAATCTGCATCTGGGGGCTCCCCTTGTGGGCTGTGGGTCCCCCTCTCAGGCACCCTCTGGCACTCAATGTCCCCTCACGTCCACTTTCTCAGTCCCCACCCACACATGTCCTCACACACTCCTGCACCCCATCCGTATGGACTCACGCCCACACAGACGTGCAGACCTGCACAAGTACACCCAGGCTGGCGACACAATGAAAAGAATTTCAAGCAGGACGTTAAGCTGAGCGCAGGGCCGTATTGTGACAGCACAGGTCACGTGTCAACAAAGCCAGCACTGCAGACCCTCACATCGTACATCCCGGGACGCTCCTGGATGAACTCACCCCAGGGTGCAGGTGCACGCGCCTGTGCGTGCACGCCCACACACACATATACACTCGTGGGCGCACAAGCTCAGGTGCAACAAGGCTTCCAAAATGACTTTTTTTGGGGGATGAGCGAGTGTGCTGGTTAACGCTTAACAAGCAAAATCAAAGTTGAGTCACATGTGAGCTGCTTGTCAGCGAGAAATGCCAGCTGCGATATGCAATGAATCACCGTCCTGGGGTTCATGAGTAACATTCTAATGGGGTTGTGACTAGTTTGGGAAAACTTTTCAGTCCTCCCACCTCAACGCAAATCCACATTAAACCTGCACCACTTAATTAACGCTTCAAACACCATGAAGCTCCCCGAATAAAATGCGGACATAAGGAGTTTCGTGAACAGACTTCTCTCCCAGGCAAATTGCCATGAGCAGGACTGCCCTTTCTTCCTAGGATTGAGAAGGGGAGGAAACTCACCTTTATTGAGCACCTACTACGCGCCAGCCCCTGTGCTTAGTGGTGTGCGTGGTGCCTGGCATACAGTAAATGGTAGCTTACTGCTGTATTTCGTCAGAGCCTAGGATGCACTGATTGTAACACACACTTTGTCTTCTGGACCGCTTAGAAAGAGGAAACACTGCCCTTCAAACCCTGACCCAGTCAAGGCATTGATGGCAGGGCACACTTCTGTCTTGAAGGTGCTTAAATGTGAAAAGCATGTTTCAGAGTCAATGGAAGGAGGGATTAGCCTCCCCAGTCAACAGATGGAAAGACTGAAGCCCAGAAAGGAGGGTAACTGGCCAGAGGGCCTTTTAGCCTCTTGCTGGTCTGTGATCAGAGGCTGAGGAGGGCTCAGTCTTGAGTCACACCTGCTGGGTATGCAGGGTTGCTCTGGGGATGGAGACCTGCCTCAGGTTCCCTGAAACGCTGCTGGTCTACCCTGATCTATGCAGCCTGGGGGCTCAGGGGTTCCCCACGGTGGAGACTTCATTCTCTGCAACCCCCCTCATTTGACCAAAGGCAGGCACATTGGGAGCATTTTCTTCAAAGCAAGCTTTAGAGATTATAGACATTTTGAGGACTGGAGGCCTGCCCTCGGCCCCCATAGCTCCTTCACGCAATAATTCATTGCGGGAGGATTTTTCACAGACAGTGACTGGCCTTGGAAGGCAGCAAGCTCTTGAATATGCATAGGCTCTTCCTCATAAATTATGCATTTTTTTACCGGGGCTTCCTGGGGAGGCCGAGGAGGGCTGGGAATGGTTCAGTCCTGTGTCAGAAGTCTTGCTCCCAAGGGCTTCTTATAAAGCACGTATTCCTGCCTGCCTCCCTCCCTCCCCATCGCGGTGAACTTGCAGGACGCCTCTCTAGCTCTATTAAAACACGGCACCTTGGTTTTCACGGAATCTGGAGTTTACTTGGCTGTTGCTTCTCCGATGACAATGCTGGTGGGTCTGGAGGGGCCGTCGGGGTCAGAGCAGGCCTGCGCTCGTCTGGGAGACTTGCTTCAGGCCCGCACATCTTGAAAGAAGTTTGACTTTACCGAGGCCCCCCACAGCTGAGAAGCTGACGCCCAGATGTGTAATTTACCGGTCGTTTAAAGAGCTTACGCGCCTCTGGATCAGAGCACTCAGGCGCAGGCGGCCCCAGCATCACATAACAAGCGCTGGGCCAGGAGTCAGGGCAGGGCCCAGGTTCTAGCAGGGAGGGGAGGGAGCGGCTCTGCTTCCCCCAGCGCAGGGCCCCCTGCCTCGCAGGAGCCAGCCTTGGCCTCCCGCTGGTGACGGCGTGCACGCGGTGGGCACACAGGCAGTCAGGGTTGGGGTTCGAGGTGAGCTCTGCACGGCCTCCTTGGCTGAAGGTTGCTCCTCCCTGGGGGGCCCTCCCTCCTCCTCCCCAGCTGCTGCCATTGGTGCCCACTTCCTGATGTCACTGACCTCACAGCTTTCCAACAGTTCGGCTGTTCCTCGCCAGCTACGCCTCTGCCGGCCTCGTGTGCATTCCTGGGCAGGGAGGTTTCTCTCCTTAGCGAATGTCCTGTGACTGCCAGCACCTTCCCTGCATCCACGGCCACCACGTGTGGCCACTTCACCCTTCCTTTCATTTCAGCCTCCCAGCAGCCTGGGCAGGAATCCGGTGCATATCGTATGGTCCAGGCCTCGGCCAGAGAGGGAAAGGCTTGTCCTGGTCAGCAGCTGGGATGTGGCACTGCGGGTCTGGAGGACGCCCGTCTACACTCAGTCACTGCTTCCAGCCCAGCCCAGCCTCAACCGTCTTCACGGGCAACAGGGCCAGGGCTATGCCCTCAAAAACACCATGATTGTTCACGGATCCGAGCTAAAGGGCTAGGCTTAAACCATTCCATTTTTTTAAAAAGTCAACTTCCAGGATTTCCCTGGTGACACAGGGGTTAAGAATCCACCTGCCAATGCAGGGGACACAGGTTTGAGCCCTGGTCCAGGAAGATCCCACATGCTGCGGAGCAATAGGCCCGTGCGCCACAACTACTAAGCCTGCTCTCTAGAGCCCACGAGCCACAACTCCCGAAGCCCGCGCACCTAGAGCCCGTGCTCCGCAACAAGAGAAGCCACTGCAATGAGAAGGTCGCGCACTGCAACGAAGAGTAGCCCCGCTCGGCGCAACTAGAGAAGCCCGCGCGCAGCAACGAAGACCCAACGCAGCCAAATATAAAATAAATACAGAAATAAATGTATTTTAAAAACAAGTCAACTTCCAAATGTGTATAAAAAACAAAACCTCTGCATTAAACAGAAAAAGAAAACAAAACCCACTGTAGTGTCTTCATTTGGAAACCCAGCACTGCCAGCCATGTGGGCCTCCTTTCTCTCCCCACCTGTTCTGAGCAGGGTTGCCAATCAAGCCACCCATCAAATGGTATCTCCTGTTCCTTCCTCTCAGCACTGTGGTAAGTTTCCCACATCGGTGCGTCATGTCCACAGTTACCGCTTTTAACGATGGCAGAGCGCTATGCATGGAATCAGTCCTTGATGTTGGGCGTTACTGTGCAGGATTTTAAAAGTCACTGGTCACGGGAGATGACTTTCAGCCTTTTGTCGATTTAATCCCTGTGTCGCGTTGCTAAAGGAGGACCATCTATCGACCGTCCCTCCTTCACGCCTCTAGTCTCCTGCCGCCTGAAACACGTTTCCCTCCCCAGCCGCTGGTATTAATCTTGGCCTCAGCAAGCAAGCACCTACCCTGGGCTGACGGTCCCCGCGTGCGGCAGCCCTGCTTTCATCTTAGGCTGTGCAAACAGTGTCTTGCTCAGCCAGTAAGTATAGAGTTGGGTTACAAACACGGGTGCATCTCACCCAAGTGCCTCTGGTGCATGTTTCGCTCTCTGCTGTCCGAGGGCCACAGAGACGACCGAGGTTTGACCCTGGGGGAACCCCAGGCAAGCAGAGAAAAAGAGAAACGGAGGAATCACAGATGGATCCACAAGTCATGCCATCCAAAGCTGTAAAGTGCTTTCTCTTTCGGAAGAGCTTTATAATTGTTAACTCACTTACTCCTCACCACACCCCTAGGGGCACTAGTATTAACAGATGAGGAAACTGAGACTCAGAGAGGCTGAGTAACTTGGGCAGAGTCACACAGCTTTCAAGTGACAGAGTCAGGATTTGAGCTGTGGCTGTCTGGCTCCAGAGTCACCTTTCTCCTCTCAGCTCTGTAGGAGCCAAGTTCAATCCAGCTCTGTACCCGTACCATCGCCTGCACAGGGCCTTCCCAAAGGCGGTGCTGAATCAGTGTTTGTCCAGTGGAGGACTGTTTGCCAGATAGCACGCTTGTGGATAAGTTGGGAGGAAGCAGGCTGGCAGAGCCATGGCGGGGGGGTGGGGATGTCAAACACAGACCAGAATGGATCACTGAGCCCACGGCAATCTAGCCAGGGCTCTCGCTGGGTGTCGTGAGACCTGGCTGCCCCTTCCCAGGTAGAGGAAAGCTGCTCAGCGTTTGCATTGGCGTCTGGATGGACACACGGAAGGTACGCTTATCAGATTCGTGGAAGATACTGAGCCTGGGGCCAAGAGGTGGCCTGGGAGATCACAGAATGAGTATTCAAAATGATCGCACCTGGGCAGGAGCTGAGGGCAACGTTAACATGAAATTTGAGGGTGACAAAATCCAGCCTGAGGAGTACCACGAACGGAAACGGGTGACCCGTTAGAGAAACACCGTGGAGGTAGAAATGACTCAGTGACCGAACAGATGTGGGGACGGGTCAGGAAAGGGACTTCATGTAAACCGACTCTGCTGGTGAGCCGAGTGGGCGGGGCCGGGCCGAAGGAGGCTTTGGCTCCAGGAGGTCGCTAACCGTGGAGACCCTCCTGGAAGGCAGGGTTTGGGTGTTAGGGCTGCACTTCACACGGTGCTAACATCACAGGTCAGCTGAAGGCCTCAGGTGCCTCCTCCAGGCGGGGACGGTCTACGGCAGGGCGAGGAGAGCCCAGGGCATTAGTCAGCGTTCTCTGGAGAAACAGAACCAATAGGACAGAGAGAGAGAGAAATAAGAGGTGATTGGCTGAGCCGATTCCCATCATAAATCCTGCAGACGGCAGATCACGGGAGGCCGAGAAGTCTCGTGATCTGCCCCCTGCAAGCTTCAGAACCAGGAGAGCTGGGGGTGTCATTCAGTCCCAGCCCAGAGGCCTGAGAAAGGGTGGCCAAGAAGTCCCATTAGGTGTCAATCCCAGGCTGAATCAGGAACTCCGAGGTCCACCGGCAGAGAAGATGGCTGTCCCAGCTCAAGAGGAGAGAATGAGCAGGCCCTTCCTCCACTTTTTGTTCTGTTCAGGCCCTCCGTGGATTGGGTGGTATCCACCTGCACTGGGGAAGGCCAACTGCTTTTTTTTTTTATTCAAGTATAGTTGATTTACAATGTTGGGTTAGTTTCGGGTGTACAGCAAAGTGATTCGGTTATACATATATATTCTTTTTCAGATTCTTTTCCATTACAGGCTATTAAAAGATATTGAATTTAGTTCCCTGTGCTATGCAGTAGGTCCTTGTTGTTTATCTGTTTTATATATAGTAGTGTGTATATGTAAATCCTGAACCCCTAACTTATCCCTCCCAAGGCCAACATCTTTTTTATTTATTTCTGGCTGCGTTGTGTCTTCGTTGCTGCATGCGGGCTTTCTCTAGTGGTGGTGAGCCGGGGCTACTCTTCATTGCGGGGCACGGGCTTCTCATTGCGGTGGCTTCAGTAGTTGTGGCACGAGGGCTTAGTTGCTCCGCAGCATGTGGGATCATCCTGGACCAGGGCTCGAATCCGTGTCCCCTGCATTGGCAGGCGGATTCTTAACCACTGCGCCACCAGGGAAGTCCCAAGTCCAACTTCTTTACTCAAATGCTCCTCCAGAAACACCCTCACAGATGCACTCAGAGATAACGTTTCACCAGCGATCTGGGCACCCTTATCCCAGTGAAGCTGACACAGAAATTGAACCATCACACTCACTAAGGTGTGGAGGAATGAGGCTAAAGAGTGACACTGTAAATGGTCCCCTTAGTGTGTCGCTCCCTTGGTTGAAAGAAATGACATCTTTGGCGAAAATTAAAAAAACACTTATTAAAAGATGCACTGACAGATGTTAGACGATAGAGTTTAACACAAACAATGACTGACACCTACTGCATGTCCAGCCGCACAGTACAAAAATCAATGAGCCATTGCTGTGGATGTAAGGTGGGTTCCCCAGAGCCGTGCTCCCAGGAGAAACCGGTATAGGAGAGGGAGAAGCAGGGCAGGGAAGGGGAAACGGCCACACTAGGTGGGACTGCATCCTGCGGGGCTCTGCAGGCTGCATGGCCCCTCAGAGTCTGCCCCTACCTGAGGTCAGGGGCTGGCCTATCCCACTGGCTCACCGGGCAGTTGTTGGCTAAGAGCCATGGTGGGGGGCAGGGTGGAAGATGGGTGACAAACCCCTCTTCACCTGGAGGGCGTGGTAAAATCCAGGTTCCTGAGCCCGTCCCCCAAGATTCTGATTTGCGGGGTGGACAGTTTGCATCTCTAGCCAGCTCCCAGGTGCTGTTGATGCCACTGGTCTGAAGTTCATGCCTTGAGTCCCAAGGCATTGCATTCTGCTTTCAAGGGCTGCAGACTAGGGGGGCACAGGGGCCTGTACACAGATGGGGGATAATGAGGGGCCTGGAAGGGCAGGGCACGGCAGGCTTTCTGCAAGAGACACCTGAGGCGCAGTGGGAAGGAAAGAAGGAGGTGGCCGACTAAGTCAGGAGTGAGAGAGGCAGCCACCTGCCTCTCAGTTCAGGAATAGAACAGAGGAAGCAGGGTGGACCGCACATGCCCGCAACACCATCCCTGCCTGGTGAAACATGGACTAAAGTGCTAGCAGTATAGACCCAAGTCAGAGTTCAGGGACACCAACCACTGCCTTGCCCATTCCTCGATTGGTTTTTTTTTAAGTTGTGATAAAACACATGTAACGGAAAATTTACCACCTTAACCATTTTTAAGTGTGCGTTTCAGTGGTATTAAGCACATTCACATTGTTGTACAACCGTCACCACCATCCATCCCCAGAACCCTCCATTGTGCAAAACACCAACTCTATACCCTTGAAACATTAACTCTGAATTCCACACCCCTCGGCAGCCCCTGGCAACCACCGTGCTACTTTTTGTCTCTATGAATTTGATTCCTCTAGGAACCTCATATAGGTGGAATCTATATAGTGTTTGTCTTTTTGTGACTGTCACTTAGCATAATGTCCTCAAGATTCATCCATGGTGTAGAACATGTCAGAATTTCCTTCCTTTTTAAGGCTGAATAATATTCCATTTCATGGTGTACCATATATATTTTTTTATCCATTCATCTGTCAATGGACACTTGGGTTGTTTCCATCCTTTGGCTATCATGAATAATGCTGCTGTAAACATGGGTGTACAAATACCTGTTCAAGCCCTTGCTTTGAATTGTTTTGAATGTATAGACAGAAGTGGAATTGCTGGATCATATGGTAATTCTATTTTGACTTTTTTTAAAAATAAATTTATTTATTTATTTGTTTTTTATTTTTGCCTATGTTGGGTCTTTGTTCTGTACGCGGGCTTGCTCTAGTTGCAGCCAGTGGTGCGCGGGCTTCTCGTCGTCGTGGCTTCTCTTGTTGCAGAGCACGGGCTCTAGAGCACAGGCTCAGTAGTCATGGCACATGGGCTTAGTTGCTCCAAGGCATGTGGGAATCTTCCCGGGCCAGGGATCGAACCCGTGTCCCCTGCATTGGCAGGCAGATTCCCACCCACTGTGCCACCAGGGAAGCCCCTATTTTGACTTTTTTGAGGAACTCAGTTGGTATTTCTTATCACACGTAGATTTACTATGAATTTTAGGGAGGCTGACCAAGAACAGGAGAAGCCAGTCATGACGTTCAGACAATATTTAATGTTGGGTCATCATTCTAGACTTAAAAGCCAGGCTCGGCCTCTTCACCATCGAAATTCTATTGGACAATGTTAAATGTTCACCCAAATCAACATCAATAATTTGTTCCACTTGGCAAGGAAAGATGTTTAACGTTTCATGAAGCCAGCACACGATCACAGTCCCATGGTGCCGAGCTGCAGTCACACTAATAAACGGACGGTGCTTTTCTTACAAAAAGGAGAGAAGACCAGTTCACCCGGAGAAGTCTTTCTGTCGCTAATGGAGTGAGGCTGGCCTTCAGGTTTCTGTAGGAAGCGAAGTGCAATCCATCATTCTGGAGTGTTTGCTTTGAAAATACGGCATGTCCCCTGGGAGTCATGGTTTTCCAAAGGTCCTTTCGCTGGTTCTGCTGATTCATATTCCCATAATATTTCCCCATCACCATGGTGACTGTGTGAGAACAAGGCACAGGGAGAAACTTCAGGATTTACTTCTTATTTCACAGAACTGAGATTAGACTTCTGCTGAAGAGTGGGCTGCGTGTTTTATATTTTCAAGAGGAGAGTTAGGTCCCACGAAGCAGAGTTTACTCTAGCCAAGGGAGCGTGGGGGTCAGGGGATGAGACCAGCTGGGCCGCTGGCCCTGGTTCTGGTACTTTCTAGCTGTTGACCTTGGGCAATGCTCTTTACTTGGTTCCTCTCTCTGCAAAATGAAAATGGCAAATGGGAATTTAGGATTCTCTATAGAATTGATTGAAAAAATTCAAGACACTGACAAATTGTAAAAACTTATTCAAAAAAAAAAATCACGAACAAAATACAAATACAAAACCTCTACTTAGTGCAGGCCAAGGTGCTGTTGCAGGTGGTTTTACCTTGCGTTACAGTCGACGGCATTCCTTATGGTGTCTCCAGCCCCCCATTCACACACACACACACACACACACACACACACACACACACACACACACAAAATCTGGGACCCCCTAGAGGCAGGAACTTTGCTTTGCCTTACCCAGAACCCTCCACTTTGCAAAGCAGGTGATTTGACTTAGTGCGGGCCTCAAGAAACGCTTGAACTGAATTCCGCTTTGCATCTAGCAAATGCTTGCCAAGTTCCATCTGCACCAGGCTGTGGGGCATAGAGATAATTCGGGGGAGGGGGGCTGAGTCCCCCTGATTCTAAGACCTGCCTGTGATTTCACAGCAGCTTCTCCCCGGGGTGGGGAACAGGGGAGAAGCCCTCCTACACAAAAGGTATGCACTGAACATTAAGAGCCAGCCTTATTTCGGAAAGCTTCAAAAGCAAAAAGGTTGGTCTTAGAGTTGAGAAAATAGGGTCATTACGATGGCACGTGTTAAGTGGACTTCTCAGAAGGATGTCCTGTCGACAGAAGTGACCCGGAGTGGGGAAGGTTGTGTTCTGCCTGGCGAGGTGAGGACTAAGAGAGTCTCCCGGGGCAGCCGTGTGGGCCGGAGGGTTACGTCTGAGCTGGGAGGGTGAAGGCTGTGGAGCTCCGTGAGCTGCCGCAGAAGAAGAGATTTTGGAAGAAATCTGGAGGAACGTGGGCAAAGGCACAGACAGCCTGATGCAACTCAAGGAACCATCGGTAATTCCACGGGGCTGGAGCACAGAAAAGGGAGGAGGTGGAGAGAAGGCAGACGGGGCGCCACGCGGAGAACCGCCACGTGCACTGTAGCATTTGATTCATGGGCACGAAGGGAATCCCTGCTCAGATGCACCAGAACAGCTGGTCAAAGGCAAAGACTTGGAACTTCACTGGCCAGAGCCCCCAGAGCAGGGGGGGCTCCAGGGTGACCCAAACTGGCATTGGTTGGTTGTTTTGATGTGGACTCAAGGTAGCCAGGAAGCACAGACCCCTTCAGCGACAAGGGGAAGCACCGGAGGCTCCCTCTCTGGTCCTCCTTTCTCAGCCAGCCCCCGGAGCCCCCACCTGCCAGCTACTTGCCTGAGAAGCAGAAAAGGGAACAGCGTTAATCATCTCTTTTGGCAAGTCAGGCTGGCGGGAGTTTTGCAGCATTGCTGGACACTTGGGGAGCTGGAGGGTGTTAGCATGCAGGCAGCAAGGCCTGCTCTGCAGATGGCATCCTGGTCCCCTGTGGGGACACTTGACCCAGGTTGAGGTCTTCCTGTGGGCAGAATTCATCCCTGAGATGCCAAGAAAAGTACCGACCCAAAGGGCATGGCCCTGGCTCCAGGGGCCCTGTGGTGGGCACCAGCAGGAGAAGGCCCTCTGGAGCGCGTGCAGGAGGCAACCCCCGTGGAAGTCAGAGCCGGAAGTTCCACAGGGTCGTCTTCAGTAGGCAGGGCTGGCATTGAACCTCAGTAACCTTGGCCTGCCCGGCAGTGGGCAGGGAAACAAGTGTCTTCTCATTTGTGGGCATCCCTTTCTTCCCCTAGACATGCATCTAATGCAGACAGTCCGAGGTTCCTTAGCTTATGTGGTCCATCTTACTTCACTCCTTTCGGGGCCTCCCGGATAGTGAAGGGGATGCTAATTGTTTATATGTCTCCACACGACCCATCCCCATCCTTTAAGCCGTCACTCTGGACGGGGGACAGGGAATATGTGTGTCAGCACTTGGACAAGTGTCACAATGTCCTCTAGACGTCCCTGCCGTTGATGCTCAGGTTTTCTCAGGACATTACACTGGGGACCCTCAATTTAAGTGTAGGGAAAATTCCTCCCAGGCTGCATCTCCCACATGCAGCCAGCCAAGGAGGGGGAGATGTGCACTTTATTTTGCTGCTGCGTCTCTTTCTCCCTTTGCCTGGGAATGGAGATGGGGCTCAGCTTGATCTAGTGCCTGTAGACCCCTCCAGCCACATTTGCCACCAGCCCCTCCTATTCCCTCCGAGTTCCAGCCACCTGACATCCATAAACACCACACACAAACTTTCCCCCCTCCTCACCTTTGCTCATCCTCTTCCATTTCTCTCTTGTCCACCCTGTTCTGATGGCACCTAAACTTCGCTGGACCATTATTCTCCACTTTCCTCAAAAGTAAAGGAACTACCTTCTCTGTCCTCCTATGGTCATTTTGTAAGAGTCAGAGCTGATTCAAATGCCAGTTCTGACACGAACCCAGTAATTTTACCTCCCTGGACCTCAGTTTCCCCATCTGTAAAATGGGGATGATAATACACCTGGACAAGTAACAGGAATTATATGACTATGTAATGTGTTGAGCACAGGGCCTGGCTCATAGTGGACACTCAGTAAACATTAATCCCTTCCCTTTCCTAGCCTTCCTTATAGCAATTTCCAATTATACTATCATGATCTGTGCCTGCCTCCCCCACTAGATACTGTGTTTGCCTTGGCAGAGTGATTTTCAAACTGTTTTTTAAAGAAATGATTCATAGTAAGTAATACATTTTACAGCGTAACCTGTACATATAAATATCAGGTCAGGGTGTGTTGGAATCCTCTTTGTCATTACTGATTTTGTTGTTGTTGTTGTTCCAACTGTTCCATCAGTTGCTGAGAGGAGGGTGATACAATCTCTTAGCGTGATTGTGGGCTTGTCTATTTCTCCCCTTTAAAGCTGTCAGTTTTTGCTTCATGTATTTTTTGAGGCTCTACCATTTGGCACATAAACATTTATTATTGTTATGTCTTCCTGATGAAGACATGCTGAACTTTAAATCATTATGAAGTGTTTCTCTTTAGCTTTAGTAATATTCTTTGTCCTGAAGTCTGTTTTCCATGATATTAATAGAACCACTCCAACCTTTTCCTACTGACTGTTTACATGTTACCTCTTTTTCTATCCATTTACTTTCAGTCTACACATGTCTTTATATTTAAAGTGAGTCTCTTGTAGACAGCATATAGTTGTGTCTTACTCGTTTTTCCATTCTGGTAATCTCTGCCTTCTAACTAGAATGTTTAGCCCAATAAGATTTAATGGAATTATTGGCTTAGTCGGATATTTTTCCACAGACTGGGGGGCGATAGTTCAGAGGTAATGAGAGCGATGGGGAGCGGCAGATGAAGCTTCGCTCGCTCGTCTGCCGCTCACCTCCTGCTGGGCGGCCCAGTTCCTAAAAGGCTGCAGACTGATACCGGTCCACAGCCCAGGGGTGCGGGACCCCTGCTTTACACTACAGTTGCAAAATGTATTATATCTATATCTATTATAAATCCCACAAGACAGTGTTATAATTTTTGCTTCAGAAAGTTACGTGTAATTTTTTTAATTAAGAAGAAAAATCGTTTTTTATATTTACCCAAATATTTACTATTTCTATTTACTATTTATTCATTCATGAATATCCGAATTTCCCACCTGCATCATTTCTCTTCAACTGAAGAACTTCCTTTAGCGTTTTTTATAATGCAGGTCTGGTGGTGATGAATTACCAAAGTTTCCTTTATTTTAAAATATCTTTATTTCATCCATTCTTGAAAGATAGTTTTGCTGAATATAGAATTCTGGGTTGATGGTATTTTTTTCTTTCAGCACTTTAAAGATGTTATTCCACTATACTCTGACTCCGTGGTTTCCGATGAGATGTCTGCAGCCATTCAAACCATTGATCCCCTGTACGAAATGTATGGTTTTTCTCTCTCTGATTTCAAAGTTTTGACTTTATGTTTGGTTTTCAGCAGTTTGATTACGATGTGCCTAAGGCATAGTTTTCTTCATTTACTCTGTTCAGATTTTGCTGAACTTCTTAAAACTATTATGTATGTTTTTGTCCAACGGTGGGAAGTTTTTGGTTATTATTTCTTCAAATACTTTTCCTGCCCCATTCTCTCTTTCCTGTCCTCTGGGACTTTTAGACTTTGATATTGTTTTACATGTCCTTGAGGCTCTGTTAATTTTATTCTATTATGTTTTTTCTCTCTCTCTTTTTCAGATTGGAAATTTTTTATTCATCTCCCTTCAAGTTTACTGATTTTTTCAGTCTGTCATTCCATTCTCATTCTGAGTCCATCCCATGACTTTTTTTCATTTTAAATTCTGTAGTTCTCAGTTCTGAAATTTTCATTTGATTCATTTTTAAGTATATAATTCAGTGGGGTTTTTTTTTGTACATTCACAAAGTTGTGCAATCATCACAACTATATATTCCAAAACACTGCATTACACCCAAAAGAAATCTAGTACCCATTAGCAATCAATCCCCACATTCCCTTCTTCTCAGCTGCTGGCAATATCTAATCTAATTTCTGTCTTTATAGATTTTCCTCTTCGGGAAGTTTTCTGTTAATGGAATCATACAATATGTGGTCTATATGACTGACTTCTTTCACTTATTGTTTTCAAGGTTCATCCATGTTGCAGCAGGTATGAGTAACTCATTCCTTTTTATGGCGGAAAAATAGTCCATTGTGTGGTTGAACCACAGTTTGTTTACTCATTCATTAGTTGATAGACATTTGGATATTTTCCACTTTTTGGCTGTTATGAATAATGCTGCCAAGTGGTTCATTTTTATGTATTATGCCTCTTGACTGAGATGTCGTATATTTTTATTAGGACGTATTTTTCTTTACCTCACTGAGTATTATAATAGCTGCTTAAATTTCTTGCCTAATAATTCCAATATCTGGGTTGCCTTAGGACTGGTATCTATTGATTGACTTTATTCTTGAAAATGGCTCTTCATGTGTACAGTAATTTTGGATTGTATCCTGGACATTGTGAATGTTGTGCTGTGGAAACTGATTCAGTGATATTGTTTTGTAGAACGTTGATGTTTTTGTTTCATTAGGCAATTAACTTGGCTAGACTTGAACTTTACACTCTATGACGCTTGTGGTAAGTGGGAGCTCAGACCGCTTTGATCTGTCAGGCACACGTTTGGGGCTCAGCCAGAGACTTGGGCTGGGTTTACACACAAAATCTGGATTTTTCTTCTCCAGCTCTCTGCGTCGTGGGCTTCCTTCCCACTCTCCAGTGACCCTGGTTGTCTAAGTCTCCTTCTCTTGGTCCCTCTGTCCACAGGGACAGCAGGCCTCCTACTAGAATTTAGCTACCTCATGCCCCCATCACAAATGTGGCTGCCCTCAGGGCAAACCCACAAAAATAGGAAACTTGCCCCTTGGGGGTTGATCCTTCTAGGCTTTGATGCTGCTCCAAAACACGTCTACTTATGTTTACCCTCTAGGGCCCTGTTGTTTTTGGTTATATTGTCCATAGTTTGTAGATTTGTATATGTTGTCTGCAGGAAGGTTGGTTTGTGAGCAATTTACTCCTCCATACAGAAGCAGAATATACACATATATATACATATTTTTAAATATTTGAATATTTGGATTTATATATACTTGAAACAAAAGGTTCGTGAATCAATACTTACCTACTACATGTCTGCATATGCTATACTCCGATCATCTCTGTTCTATTCCACAATCTTTCAGTTAAAAAAGGCTGGTCTAAATGTAAACTAGATAGCTAGTGGGAAGTAGCCGCATAGCACAGGGAGATCAACTCGGTGCTTTGTGACCACCTAGAGGGGTGGCATAGGGAGGGTGGGAGGGAGACGCAAGAGGGAGGAGATACGGGGCAATATGTATACGTATAGCTGATTCACTTTGTTATAAAGCAGAAAATCACACACCATTGTAAAGCAATTATACTTAAAGATGTTAATAAATAAATAAAGATTTTAAAAAACGCTAAAAAAAAAAAAAAAAAAAGGCTGGTCTCAGTCCTCTGCTAAATTGCTTTGACCCACCGCGCTGTAACGCCCACCAGACAAGGAGCTGGTGCTCTTACCGCACAGGCTCATCGGATGAATAAAACACAAGAGCATCTCAATCCCCTGCACAAGGCTTAGAAGCTTTGCATCCTGAACATACTATGAGCGTGGTGGTCATGATGGTGTCCCCACAGATGGGGTGCCCATCTGTGTCCCCTCCCCCTCCCACCCCTCTGGGGCTACCGTGACCAAAGCCCGCAGTAAGAGTCCTTCAGGACCCAGGACTCCCTGCTAGATGGGATTCACAGACTTCATCCATCTCTGGCCATCCAGGACAGAAACATAAGGCTGCCAACTTTTTATTTTGTTAAATAAGGATATTTAAATATTATGACCATCTGGGGGTTCCCTGGTGGGCTGGTGGTTAGGATTCTGGGCTTTCACTGCCGTGGCCTGGGTTCAATCCCTGGTTGGGGAACTGAGATCCAGCAAGCCGCGTGGCATGACCAAAATAGATAAATAAATAGAGACCATCTATTCTGGCCATCATTTCATAAACCAAAGGTTACAAAAATGCCAGATGGACAATCGCAGAATAAGGCCAAGTTCACTTCCTGCCATGGAAATCTCACTCCCTACCTTTGTCACCATTCCATGGGTAGGTGTTTGGGAGTCTTCGATACAGCTGGGACCATGCTGGGAGGACACCAGAAGGTCTTGGAACCCACCTCCTTCCTGTGTCGGCCAGAGAGGGGTGGCCATTCGCCCAGGGTCCCACACCTGGGAGAGAACAAATGTTCTCCAGTTTTTGCACAGGTCATTCTCCACTGAAATTCCAAGTCACACTGACTGCGAAGACGCAGGCACTTGTTCCCGGATTCCCTCTCTGCTCCATAGACTCCCCAGGCCACAGAGCTCATTTCATTAACCGCAGCTGTTCCCTGGGGTGGCCTCCTCCGCCCTACTTGCCATCACCCAGATATGCAGAAAACAGAGGTGGATGGGAAGAGGAACCAGCCGGACCGAGGTGGGCACTGCTCCCTGTCACACACTCCGCCCTTCTTCCCGGAGCAGCACAGAGACCCGGAGATGCACTGATGCCCACATAATGGAGGCCTCCTCCTGTCTTCTTGGAAATCACCAGCCCGTCTTGCTTAACAACCGCGAGAGAAGTCGGCTGCGAGCCTCTGCTCATAAGGCTGGTCTGTGACTCCCCGTCTCCCTTGGAGGAGGGGCAGCAGGCTGCTCACACAGGGGGAACTGGCCTGGTGTCTCTTCCGCACGACGACGGAGGCTGCGTGAGCATCTCCCCCACTCCCACTCTCAGGCTGTCCTACTGAGGGGCTGGGGAACTGGGCCTCTGAACTGCACTTGGGGGTGGGCCGTGGAAGAGTCCTCTGCAGGGTTCAAGGGGAGATGGGGGCGGGGAGGGAAGCAGAGTTCCAGGCAAAGAGCAGAGGGCTTGGAGGTGAGAGGGTGGGATTCTAGGGGTGGGGGGCTTTTCCTGGCCCTCCGAGATAGCCGTGCAGGGGTGGTCTTGTGACATCTGCATGAACTCATCCACGCTCCTCGCCGTGACCTTCTCAGGCATCTTTGGGGCCAGGCAGGGCGCAGCGTCAGCAGGCACACCTGGGCCTGGCCGTGGCAGCTGTTGGAAGATTCAAATATTTCTGTAGAGCTCAGTATTTCTGCAGTGTTTTCCCACCCCTCCTCCACCGCCGAATGTGCCCTTTCCTCCTGCCAGCCAGCCTCCTCTTCTGGGACCCCCTCAGACCTCCTGTGTCCAGCAGTGGAAGGGCTCCTGCCTTGCACGTCGGGGCACCTCCAGGCTCCTGTTCCTGGTCATATAGTTTGTTGCATATTTTAAATAACTCCTTTGGGGTCTGAGGCATGATAGGTGTTCAGCTGCACGCCCGAGGCGGATTTGCAGCCATGGGCACATGCCTTGCCTGCTTGTGGGTGTGACGCAGGGATGTCAGCCTTACTCACGGCTGGCCAGCAAGCAGAGGGGTAGGGAGCTGTCCGGTTGCAGCCATGAGAAGCCGTGGGCTGGGGAGAAAGCTGAAGGGAGGAAGGCTGGGAAGAGGGGGTACATTGCCAACCTCTCCCCTGAATGGGAAAGAAAGTTGAGAGTGAAAATTTTAATTGCAGATCCCACTGACAGCTTGACTTGAAGGGAAAAGATGAGCTAAATTTAACCTAGCCAGTTAAAGAAGCCAAAAATGCAATTTACTAATTAGCTTAAAATGGAAACTAGTCCAATGATCATAAAGAGCTTTGCTGGTTGCAAAATACCAAAAAATAAAAAAGGTTGTTCCTCTCTTCGTACTGACACACACTTTACATTTAATACTGTTAATTAGGAATGCAGCTTCCTGGCACACTGCCCGAGACACAGAGGCAGGGCGCCACAGCCTTCTTGAAAAGTTACAGGAACCCATGTTTCCACGTCAAATCTATTTTCTACATGCAGAGCCTCGGGAGGGAGGGAATCTGTTCTCGGGGCGTGCAGAGCCCACGGGGTGGACCGGGCAAGGTCTCGAGGGGCCAGGCTCTCCGTGGACAGTACCAGGTTCAGAGGAGGGAGGAGGGGTCCCCAAAGCAGGTGCCATGTGAGTAGACGGCATTTGATGAACCTTGAGAGATGATGACTTGGAGAATAGGGAGAATGTTAATCAGCTCGGGCTGCCATAACAACATACTGCAGACTGGGTGGCTTAAACGTCAGACATTTCTTTTCTCACAGTTCTGGAGGCTGGAAGTCCAAGATCAAGGTGCCGGCAATTTAGGTTTCTGGGGAGGACTCTCTCCTGGCTCGAGGATGTGTCCTCACGTGGAGGGTAGGGAAAGCCTTGAGGCTCCTCTTCCTAGGAGGACACCAATCCTATCAGAGTAGGGCCTCATGACCTCCTTTAACCTTCGTTACCTCTTCATAGGCTCTGTCTCCAAATACAGTCACATTGGGGGTTAGGGCTGCAACACAGAAATGTCAAGGGGACACAGTTCAATCTATAACATGGAGCAACAGGAAGGGACAGCACAGAGTCTGAGATGGGACAGAGTAGGGGTGTATCCAGAGAACAGCAAACGGTCCATTTCACAGGCTAGTAAGCCAAGGCCTGAACATGTGTGATAGATCCCACCCTGGGAGGGACGGCCTGGCCCCTGGCTCTTCATTTAGCAGGCAGTGGGGAGCCACGGGGGACCTTTGAGCTGAGCAGTGATAGGATTAGAGCCGCACTTTAGCAAGCCAATCTGGCCACCAGGTGGAAAAGATGTTTTCGCTACTCCGGGATGTATTTTGCCTGATATGATTTTTGTACCAACTGGAAAGGCATGCCTAATACACGAGTGTAACTTATTACCCTCTACTGTTTCCTCGTAATGGCAGTCTTGAGAGAGCAGCAAGGACTTTGAATAAAACATTCTGTAGACTCATCCAGGACATTATAAATAGTCATAGCACGAAAGTAACATTTGGAAGAAAGAGCACTTTCACAGCAAATTTTCATGATACAGTTCATGTGTATACTCTTCCAACTAAAACAGATGGTTTTTCCAAATGATGGCTATCTTTTAAGACTATTTTCTTGCTTCTCTAATTTGGTACAATAAAATGTCCTACAGGCAAAAATGAAATCTTAGCAGGTAACATATCAGTTCGTATATTAAATATACAGAAGAGGCTCTCCTCTGTACCCTTATCAATGAAGCTGAAAGGAAGCAAGTATATCTGTTATAAAGGCGGGAATTAAGCACCTGTGAATTTAATTCATGCAGAATCTCAGTGACGTACAGCTGAACACATTACCATCCCATTTATTGGATATGGTTTGTTTTTAATCACTAAATGACGTCATTAAGAATGCTCATAATAATGCAATTAAGGACCACAGCTCAGTGAATGGAATATAGATGAATTCTCATTTGTTGTCATTAGTAATATTGGTCATAAATGAATTCCCCTCTTGCCAAATGGCAATGATTTCACCCATAAATTTGTTCTCAAATTACCTTTCCTGTTGCCACATCTATTTCTCACCAGAGTGGCCAATATATGAAAATATGAGTTTACACATATATTATGCAGGGTTTTTTTTTTTTCCCAAAAGATTTGAATAGCACGCTGCAGCCATACATCTTCCCAAGATGTCAACGGATTTACAAACGTAGAATTTAGAGTTCCTCAGAAACCCACCTCATATGCAAAACAAAGTGAAAAGGCACATAAATCTTTAACCTCCTTTAAGTTTTTCTTATAAAAAGGGAAGGCCCTTTAGCAGCAAGAATTGAGTCTTTATCTGGTATGGCACCTGACCTTCAGAAGAAGCCTCACATTAAAAAAACCAAAAAGAAAAAGAAGGCTCACAGCAAATGTCTGCAGAATGAATGAACCAACAAACAAATGAACTAAAGAGCAAATAAACATAAGACACTTTTACCCTATTGGGTTAATGCCAAAATGTTCCAAAGCCCAGGAATGAATTGTGTATTTGAATAGCAAAAAAACAAAATCCCAAAACACGTTTGTTTGATTGAATGAATAAAGGAAGGCCTTGATAAAAAATAAATTAAAATAAAAAGACGATTTTGCGTGAAAAAAGAGCAAATAAACAAATTGAAGTTCAAGAAGTTAGATTAACACATGCATATGATTTTAAACTTAACTTGCATTTATTAAAGTCAGATGGCACATATTTTTAAAAATCAAGCAGTTCTACAAGGTTTAATACAAAAAAATAAGAGAAAGAGAGACAGAGCAGTTACCTTCCCTCATTCCCTATGCCATCCCCACATTTCCACTTCCCAGAAGCAACTTCCTTCCAAATATTTTATCTATTCCTTTTTGAATGCATTTATCTTTCTTGAAATAACAGGGGTATAGTGATGCTTTCTGATTTTTCCAGGTTCAGGAACTTGTTATCTGTTAAATTCCCACCATGGAAGACGAAGACCTAGTTCTCTTTCCCATCACTCACTATACACCCACACATGCACGCACACTTCTCCCTGTCTTTCCAATATAGTTATGTCATAATTTTTTAATTTGATCGTTATATGCTTGTATTATTAGGACTATGGAATGCTATTCATGGTTAAGCCATATAGTATTTGATTGTGTTTCCTTTCTTGTACAATTTTTTTTGTTTTCCTGGAGTGGGTAACTGTCTTCTGTTTTCTTTGTACCTATTACTAAGTCATCCCCAAATACTCTGGCTTGTGTGTAAATCTTGCAATAGTTTCTCGTTCCATCTTCTTGGCAGTCTTTCTCCAGAGACTGTCCTCTGGCTGCAACCTGACTGGCTGCCCACTAACACAGTTATTACTGTCCATTGCACAACTGATGTCTTGGGACCTCTCAACACATTTTCATGGGGATTCCTTTCTCCTCTGTCCTGGGTTCCTTGTTTCTTGGATCTCACGTCTTCTTCCTTGGTGACCCCCTAATTTTGGTAGAGCACAACCTGCAGTAGCTTCTTGAGAAACGGAGCCCATGGGAGCTAAGTTTTTGAGAACTTGTGTGACTGAAAATATCTTTATTCTACTCACACACTTGATTGGATGGTTTGTCTGTAATTATAGGTTGAAATTAAGTTCCACGCCAAAATTTACATTTTTGCATTTCCTTACTGTTTTCTAGCTCCTTTCATCACTGTTGAGAAATCCAGTTTCATTGTAATTCTTAATCTTCTGTCTGAGACCTGTTGTTTTCTCTCTGCAAGCTTTTTAAACATTTCCCTTATCTCCAGTGTGGTAATATGTCACAGGGATATAAATTTTCACGTTTGGTTGTCTCTCCATTGTACTGAGCACTTAGCAGGCTCTTTCAATGCAGGAATTCATGTCCCTTTGTCCTGGAAGTTTTTCTTGAATTATTTATTTGCTGATTTCCCTCCATTTTCTTCACTTTCTCTTTCTGAAACTCCTTTTATTCAGACATTGAACTTCCCAATATGATTATTGAATTTTTTCTCCTATATTCTATATTGCTTTGTCTTTTTATTCTATTTTTCAGGGAGATTTCCTTAACTTTATTTTATTTTATTTTTCAATTTTTTAGATTGACGTATAGGTGATTTACAATGTCATGTTAGTTTCAGGTGTACAGCTCAGTGATTAAGTTATATATATATATATGTATATATATATGTGTGTGTATATATATATTCTTTTTCAGATTCTTTTCCCTTATAGGTTATTACAAAATATTGAGTATAGTTCCTTTTGCTATACAGTAGGTCCTTATTGGTTATCTACTTTATATACAGTAGTGTGTCTATCTTAACTCTATTTTATACTCTTCTGTGGATTTTTTATTTCTACCATCATATTTTTAATTTCCAAATACTCATTTTTTTATTTAATTAATTTTTATGGGAGTAGAGTTGATTTACAATGTTGTGTTAGTTTCTGCTGTACAGCAAAGTGACTCAGTTATACATATGCATATATCCACTCTTTTTTAGCTTCTATTCCCATATAGGTTACATGTACAGTACAGAGTACTGAGTAGAGTTCCCTGTGCTATACAGTCGGTTCTTATTAGTTATCTGTTTTATCTGCTTTAGGGTGTATATGTCAATCCCAATCTCCCAATTTATCCCCCCCAACTTTTTCCCCCTTGGTAACCATAAGTTTGTTTTCTACATTTGCCAAATACTCATTTTTATCATCTAACTTCAGTATCTTGCCCTTGTTTTGTGGCTACAATAACGTCAGCCTCTGAGGATGTTGATCTTTTTGTATCCTTCTGTTCTCTGTGTTGTCTGTTTCCTCATATTTCCCTGCCCTTTTTTCCTTTTATATTTTTTCAACTGTTTAGAGATCCTTGGCTCTCCATTCAAATTTTAGAGACGAGCATTCAAAAGCTGCATGAGGCTCTGAGTCCACAGATGAGATTTGTCCACAGGAGGACTTGTCAACAACTGTGATTCCTGACCTTCCTGACCTCCAGGTCTTTTCCCAAGAGTTTGTCATGGTCCCTAAAGAAGGGTCTTCCACACTCTGCCCTGGACGGCAGACACTGGGCTGCCAGGATGCAGGAACTGAGGATGGGAAGGGGCTGGGGCCAGGTTTCACCATTCAGCATTAGGCTATCACTTCTTTCTCATCTTCAGAGTCTTCCCCCCTGGCATCCATTTGTGCTGAGAACACCTTAGTACACCTGTTTCAGAGATTAAACCTCCAATCTTCTGCAGGGAGAGGAAGGAGATTGGGAAGGGGTTTAACTGCTTTTGTATTAGTCACCTTGGGTTGCCATAACAAAATATCACTAACTGGGGGTCTTAAACATCAGACATTTATTTCTTGAAGTTCTGGAGGCAGTTGTCCTCTCAGGGTGAGAGAGAGAGATCTCTTCCTCTTCTTATAAAGTCACCAATCCTATCAGATTAGGGCCCCACCCTTATGACTTCATTTAATCTTAATTAACTACTAAAAGCCCTAACTCCAAATACAGTTGTCTTGCAGGTTTGAGCTTTAACATAGGAATTTTGGGAGTACACAATTCAGTCATAGCAGCTTCTTAAGCAGACTGTTGGCCAATCTTCCTGTTTTTGTTGTTGTTGTTGTTGTTGTTGTTGTTGGCTGCATTGGGTCTTTACTGCTGCACAAGGGCTTTCTCTAGTTGTGGCGAGCTGGGGCTACTCTTCGTGGTGGTGCATGAGCTTCTCATTGCAGTGGTTTCTCTTGTTGCGGAGCATGGACTCTAGGTGTACAGGCTTCAGTAGTTGTGGCATGCGGGCTGAGTAGTTGTGGCACGCGGGCTTAGTTGCTCCGCAGCATGTGGGATCTTCCCAGACCAGGGATCAAACCTGTGTCCCCTGCATTGGCAGGCGGATTCTTAACCACTGTACTACCAGGGAAGTCCAATCCTCCTGTTTTCAGCCTCTCCTGTGTTCCCACTTCCATAGTCGTGCTGTCAGTTCCTGAATCTTTGCTGGTTCTCTGGTGGGAAGTGGGGTGCTCCTTGGTTGTCCCCAGCTTGCTGGCTTCAGTTTCAGCTTGTTTGGGGCAGATGAGACCACACCTCTCCTTTACCTGTTTACCACTGTGAAGCTGTACTGAGGTTGTCCCCTCTTCCATCCTCTTTGTCCCATGGGTATGATGAGTGTCCCCAGATGTGGAGACAAATACGCACAATCCGTGTGCTGTCTTTCCCTAGAAAGTCACTGTTAGAACTTCCTTACAAGGATGATCATGTTGCCAACAAAGATTTGTTGAACAAATGAATGAAACCTCACATTTTCTGCAGCATCTCACCCATCTCATCCTTCTGACCCTCCTCCCGGAAGACATGCCATTCCTCCTTCTTTCCCAAGTGACCCCCCCCGCCACACACACACACAGTGTTCTCTGGAAGTCTGTTCCAGCCACCACCTCCCTTCTCCTTGAATTGTAACCAGTTCTCCTTCCTCTGACCCTTTCCTCCTGACAAAGCCTCTTCTGGCCATGCTGCCCCACAAGGTGGGTTTTCCAGTTCTTTTCTCCTTTCCCAGCCTGACTGCCTCTTTCCTGGCCACCACTGGCCCTCAGGCCTTGCTACAGCTCATCTGTCCGGCCTCTGTGTCCCCAAATGCATCCTCATTGCCAAGGCCTCGGCCTTCTCCCTGCACTCACCTCTCTTCCCGACATCCCACTCCGTCCCTCTCAGAGTGAGACACTCCTCTGGCGTCTTCTGTATCAATAACCTGGTCCGACTGGCCAATTCCCCACCCACCTGGGAGGATGGCTGCTGGCCACACCCAGGCTCTCACTGCCTTACCTGGAACTAGGCCTGTGGCCCACTAGTTTGTCCTGTGATTCCTGGTCCCGTTTACCTGCAGTTCCCCATCAAATTTCCTGAAGCACAGCTTAATAGTGAGGCTTCCAAGGGGCTCCTCATTGCCCATGGATCAAGTCCAACCCCTTAGTGAGGGGTCCTAGGCCCTCTGCAGTGCAGCCTGATACCTCCTGTCTGACCTCCTTGTCCCATCCTTGACTTGAACAGAGCTGGATGGCTCCTCATTTCCCAGACACATAGGGTGTGCATTTCTAGCCTCTTACTTGGATGACTTTAGCTCCTCCTCTCCACTTACTTCATCTCTCAGATCCATCAAAGCCAGAACTCTGGTCCCATCCAACACCCCCAACCTGGATTCCTTCCCTGTCTGCCCTAGCCCCTGGGGGTTCAGTAATCCTCATGCCTTCATTTATCTCAAGCCCAAGGAGCAAATACTTTCTTCACACGTACTGTTGGTAAGTTGGACCTGGGGTCTGCACCCCACAGAATGAGGTCCATGGCCGTACCCTATCTTGGGGTGTTCCTCTTTCTTGTCCCCAACCAGGCTGTCAGTTTTTATTCTTGGGTAAATCTTCCGTCCTTCCCCCAGGCTCTCTTATCCCATCCTCAGCTGCTGAGGTGGTAGTTCAGGGCAGAAAAGTAAGGTTTGGGACCTGACAGGATCAGATTTAAATCCTGCTCTACCTCTCACCAGCAAGGTGACCTTAGGCCAGGCACCTGCCCCTCTGTGTGCAAGGGAGTTTCCCTACACATAAAATTGAGGCAGTACTACCTTCCCCACAGGCCTATGGCACGGAAGGTGACTGAGGCATGGACAGCACTGGCACTCTCCCCCAGTGAGCTCCTGGGTGCCTTGGTCCCCTCCTGTGTGTTCCTATGGTGTTTACTCCCCTCCTGGACGATGAGACCCTCAGGGGACAGGTGTTGCTCTAGTCCCGTTTGTGTCCCTTGCTCCCAGCACAGAGTGGGCACTGAGTGTGTGCAAACAAGTGAGTCAATAGTCAGCACCCAGCAACCATCTGTGATGAAGAACACACAGGGAGCTATATTCCATATCTTGTAATAAACTATAATGGAAAAGAATCTGAAAAAGAATATATATATATATATATATATATATATATATATATGAAACAGAATCACTTTGCTGTACACCAGAAACTAACACAACACTGTAAATCAACTATACTTCAATTAAAAAAAAATACAGTGAACAAGCCCATGACGGGGGGAGATGGAAAAGCATCTTACCAGTGATCCCTGCTCAGAAGACCCTTTAAACCTTTGCCTTAATCAATGCGATAACTAGAGTCTGCAGACCATAGGCAAATATATTAGCAAGGGTTCCAGGATGTTTTGTTAATTACAAGTAAGCATTATGTATCTCAGCCACTGGGATGAAAAGGGCTCTGATGGGGGTGGTAGGAAGGGACCAGGCAAACCTCAGAAGCGGGCCTTTTACTTGACTTTCCTGATAGGTAATTCAGATTTCCGGCAACTTGTTTTTATTTCTTGCAGTTTTGCTGCTGTGAGGAAGCTGAGGGTGGCATTGTAAATATAACTGTATGAACCTCAATAATTTTTTTCAGTGCATGACATGGGTATAGTCTACATCTTTCCATATTAGCTAGGATGACTATATAATCTGTCATCCAAACTAGAATACTTCAGGGTCAAAGGGGGATTATTATGCCAGGACACAAGCATAAACACGGCTGCCCCAGCACACTGGGATGAGTAGTTGACCTAATATTAGAATATTTACTCTGTGATCAGTCGGTGGTATGCCGAGAACTGCCATAAAACCTCACAGGTGACACAATGGAGCAAATGAACAAAAATTCCTGAAAATGACATTTTTCGGTGGAGACGCCACAACGGAAATTTCGTTTGCCATCCACTGCAGTACTGGCATTACTCTATGGATAAGGGACGCTTTTAACACTGAGTTTCCTCAATGGAATGCCATTCTGAAAAGAGAAAACCAGGAATTCCCTGGTGGTCCAGTGGTTAGGATTCTGAGCTCTCACTACCTGCAGCCTGGGTTCAGTCCCTGGTCGGGGAACTAAGATCCCGCAAGCTGTGCGGCACGGTCAAAAAAATAATAAATAAAAGGATTAAAAAGAGAGAGAAAACCAACCAATATTGCTTTTAATTTTCCACTTCACTTCAGACACTGCAAAATATGTAAATTTTTTGATCAACGCAAATCATTAAGAATGCTTTTCCGTTGCGGAGCACAGGCTCCAGACGTGCAGGCTCAGCGGCCATGGCTCACGGGCCCAGCCGCTCCGCGGCATGTGGGATCTTCCCAGACTGGGGCACGAACCCGCGTCCCCTGCATCGGCAGGTGGACTCTCAACCACTGCGCCACCAGGGAAGCCCAAGAATGCTTTTGATTGGCTAACTTACTGAGGGAAAAAACCCCATGGGTTTCTTAGATAACAAGGAGTTTTCATATCCATTTGGACTATTAGATTATCTGTGGGAGGCTCAGAAGTTCATGGTTCTGCAGTGTCGACATTGTTGTGATAGGATAATGAAGTTGATACGGCTGTGTTTATTACACAGAGCGCTGTTTCTGGTCCGGTGCCTCTTGCCCACCCCAGCCCATCCGGGACCAGCACTGCACAGGTAGTCAGAGAGCTGGGTTCACCTTTGTGAGACGAGTTGCAAGATCTGCCTCCATATGCGGGGATGAGGCTCCCAGCCTGGTGCGAGGCCCGGGAGAGCGCTAGGAGGACACGTGTTGGCTGCTGCGGGAGGGGGAATGAATACAGAGCGAAGAGTCGCAGCCCTGCCCCCACGGAGCCCCCAGCTTCTACAGAGCTTCAAAAAGCAGGTTGGTTTAGCACAGATGAACGGTACCGACAGCCATCCGCGGTGGAGGGGGCAGGGACTCTGGCTGGACAGAGCGGGCGTAGCTTAAGAGCTGAGCCCACAGAGGAGCGGAAGGATATTTCCAGGAAATCATGCAAGTGAAGCCCCAGGGGCAGATAACTGCAGGGTGTTTGGGGAATGAAAAGCAGAATGAGGGACTTCCCTGACAGCCTAGTGGTTAGGACTCTGCGCTTTCACTGCAGACGGCCCAGGTTCCATCCCTGGTCAGGGAATTATGATCCCACAAGCCATGCGGTACAGCCAAAAAAAAAGAAAAGAAAAAAGCAGAATGGATTGACTGAGGCAGAGAATGGGGGCCTCGAAGGACTCTGAAAGCCAGTCTGCGTATCTCGGACTTTGCGGGTTTCTTTTCCTCCAATAAGGAGAATAATCTTTAAACTGGGAAGAGTTGAAGAAATGTCCCTTAGGAGAAATTGTCAAGAGCCCAAGATAGGTGAGAGATGGGGGCAGGCGGGTGGTGCTTAGTGACTGTGAATCCAGTCTCTAGGCCTCCACAAACTTTCTCGGATTTGGCCAGATGGGAGTCGCAGAAAACTGGGAAGGGAAAAATGTCATAATTTTCCAAAAAGCAGAATAAGTTGGGTTCTGGAAAATACAGATAATAAATTTGATATTAATATTGGTTCTGAGCAAAAATTTTAACAGATTTTTGAAGAGCTGGTGTAAACTCACTTGGAAGGAAATGTTACGAAGAGGCAAACCAAACTTATTCCCTCTTTTCACGGGGTTACCAGGCAGGATGTACAAAGCGTTGGTAAAGAGCCTTCCCAAAACCCTGTGGAAAGTACAGAGAAAAATAGTCTGGGCCAACAGACAATTGGGTGACTTGATATTTAGTTGGACAGACACATCCAGAGTACTTATAAAAAGATCAGTGGAGATGCAGCTGGTGAGGTGTGGCCGATGTGAGAGCTCCACGCCTCCGCCAGCCCCACCCTGTGCTTCTAATGTGTTTACCAACTACAAGGGTGAATAAGACATTAACGGGTTTATTACAGCACATTCGCTGCTGTCACAATGCTGATGTGTTATATACCAGACTCAAGAGTTTAAAAGATTTTGGTTCGTTAAAAGGATGGATTGAAACAAATCAAATGACGTTTTACAGGGGTCAAGATAAATCTTATCTTTAGATTAAAAATTTTTTAAAAAAATCAATTAGCTCAGTACAGGTTGGAGACGACCCAACAGTAATGCATTTGAAAAAGACTGATAGGTTTATAATTGACCAGAAGTTCAATATGAACCAACAACATACAGCCTGGCTGCTCAAAAAAAAAAAAAAAAAAATCAATACAGAGTTCCGTTGTATCAATAGAATCATAATCTCCAAGTTATTTAAGGGAACTGCCACTCAGGTCACACACACACACACGTTCCTACGAGACAAGGCTGATTGATGTAAGGGATGCAATCGGGTACCAGTAGATGTGAGGGGGCTGTAGGGGGCTCACCAAGCCCTCCCAGATGAGGCAGCTTCTCCACTGGCAGGCAGGGAGGTGGGCACTCAGCACTGGGAAACGGTGTGGGCAGAGGTCCAGAGCACTCACGTGCGTGGCACGTATGAGAGTCGTGGATAGGGGTTGCCGTGTATGTGGTGTGGCAGGAGCGTGTCGGATGCCAAAGACAGCATTTGTGGCAGGAACACAGACAGACTGGAAGTCCACACCAAGATGTGTGCACTTAATGTGGCAGGCATCAGAGAATGAAATGATGTCGTTAACCCCTCTTTGGGCAAGTTAACCCTGGAGTAACAAAGCAGAGGTGGGGATATCGGGACACAGGCTGTTCGAGCACCATTTCAGAACAGACAGCAGCCTGCGTCAGGACAGAGGGAGATTAAACTGACCAGACCAAAGCGGGATCAATGAAGGATGCTTTGGGAAGGGCGGCTTGGGATAAAAATAACCAACAATCTTTTTAATAATTCAAGCTCTTCAACTTTGAAATGAGCCGAGTGACCGTTTGTCAGGGATGTTGCAGAGAAATACTGCTGCGTCAGCAGGCAAGCTGGGGACAAAGGAGTTTAATATTCTTTATTGATGTCAAGAATCTGTGATTAGCTCTCATTTTATGGAGTAACAGTCTTATCATGAGAAAGTGTATTTTATATTTTATAATTTAGTATCAGTGATGAATGGTGTCCTGAATCTCTGGAATATCCAGTTCTTGACTTCGAGATTCTATACTAACTGTATTAGTTCGTCAGGGCTGCTGTAATGAAGCACCACACACCAGGAGGCTTAAACAACAGAAATTTATTGTTTCATGGTTCTGGAGGCTAGAAGCCCCAAATCAAGGTGTGGGCAAGGGCTGGGAGGGAAGGATGGATTTCAAGCCTCTCTCCTTAGCTTGGAGACAGCCAGCCATCTGCTCCCTGTGTCTTCACATGGTCTTTCCTTTGTGTGTGTCTATGTCCTAATTTCCTCTTCTTATAAGGACACCAGTCATATTGGATTAGGGCCCACCCTAATGAGTGCATTTTAACTTGATTACCTCTGTAAAGACCCCGTCTCCAAATAAGGTCACGTTCTGAAGTACCAGGAGTTAGTACTTCAACATATGAAGTTGGCGGGAGGGGGCACAAGTTAACCGAAAACACTGAGAGGCAACTTCTCTGCTCTTAGAATAAAATCAGAACCCGCCTGTGAACAGGCCACCCCGTCTCCCACCGCGGTAATCTCAGCTCCCCAGATGAGCCTTATTGGCCTGAAGCAACGTCCACTGGTTCTTTGCCCACTGCTGCTTTGTGCCCTCCTTTCATGCCTCAGTCCAGTTCAGACCCTCCACAATAATCTGAAACACTTCCTCTGGTTTTGTTTCATAACACTTAGCACAATTTGTAATGATGTATTTATTTGTACGATTGTTATATGTCGCCTACAGGGAGAAATACATTTTACATCCCAACTCAGCACACATACAGACATTTCAAGTAAAGATCAATACTTCAGGTAAAAATGCTTGTTCTTACTATGTTCAATGCACCTTGATATTTCCTCTTTCATCTATTTTTTCTTGTAGTAAAATACATACAACATAAAATTTGCCGTTTTTACCACTTTGCAGTGTATACCGTCCAGTGGCATTAAGTACATTCACACTGTTGGACAGCCATCACCACCATGCATCTCCTGAACTTTTTCATCATCCTAACTGGAAATGCAGTCTCCATTAAACACTAACTACCCCCCCGCCTCAGCCCCTGGCAGCCGCCATTCTACTGTCTGTCTGTATGAATGTGACTCGTCTAGGGACCTCATATAAGTGGAATCATGCCGCATTTGTCTTCTTATGACTGGTTTATTTCACTCAGCATAATATCCTCAAGGTTCATCCATGTGGTAGCAAGTGTCAGAATTTCCTTTCTTTTAAGACTGAATAGTATTCCGTTGTACGGACAGATCACATTTTTTTCTCCATTCATCCATCGGTGGAAAATGGGTTGTTTCCACATTTTGGCTATTGTGAATAATGCTTCTATAAACATGGGTGTACAAACATCTCTTCGAGACCCTGCTTTCAATTTCTTTGGGTATATACCCAGAACGGACTTTTCTGTTTCTTTTTTACAAAAATTAAAGTATAGTTGATTCTGTTCCATTTTTTAAAGTGCTGAATGACTTTTTTTTTAAAATTTATTTTATTATTTTAATTTTTGGCTGCATTGGGTCTTCGTTGTTGCGCGCGGGCTTTCTCTAGTTGTGGTGAGCAGTGGCTTCTCTTGTTGCGGAGCACGGGCTCTAGGCGCGTGGGCTTCAGTAGTTGTGGCTCACGGGCTCAGTAGTTGTGGCACAAGGCTTAGTTGCTCTGTGGCATGTGGTTATCTTCCTGGGCTGGGGCTTGAACCTGTGTCCCCTCCATTGGCAGGTGGATTCTTAACCACTGTGCCGCCAGGGAAGTCCCTGATGTGACTCTTTAACTTCATGACACCTGCAGTTTGGAAGACACTGTGTTTTGTGTGATCTATCCCCAGCCTCTGCATGGTTCCTAGTCCTGTAGAACTATTTTTGGAGGAATGTTGAATTAAACTATACATGCACAAGGCTTTACATTTCTGGGTATTTTTTTATTACTTCTCCATGAATAATGGCTACAGAGCTCCCATTTTCCTTTCTTTTTCACATGTTGTACAAATGCTGCTATTAATGCCACTGAAAGCTATGGTTATATTGTCCTAGAGAGCATACATCATTTATGACAACAACATGTTTTGGACTCAGACCATAAATTATCTCAAAATGACGTGGAATAGCAGTCTGTTAAAATGTTTGGGCACAAAATCTCACATTATTAATTAGGTTTACAGAGATTTTTCTTGAACTTTCTCCATAAATCTTTTAAAAATGCTGTGTAGATTATACCTAATTGACTTAACATGCATATCCTTGTAATTACACTAAAATTTGCCCCTTTTAGAGTAAGGCTTTTATCACTGTGGGGAAAAACAGAGCTGTTTAATACTCTAGGTTAAGAGTGTAATAATGATCTTTATCATCTCAAAAGCAGTGGACTGTGTTCTTAATTGTTATTTGTAACTTTGCTCTGGTGGAAGTAAAATCCTCTAAGAAAATCTCCAGCTCAATTCTTCTTCGTCCCACTTCTGAATTTTCTTTATTCCCCAACCTTCCTTTGTTGGGGCCACCAAATATCATACCTTTAACATTATAGATCAGGAATGCTAACATTCTTAAAGAGAATCATCTTTTGATCATTTATTCATGATTATCACTTCATTTCCAAGTTTGAGAATGCCACATATCAATTTTTTATTACCAATTATCCAAAATATCCTGACATATAAAACCACAAAGTAGAGCAGCGATAGCAGAAAGATCGGACTAGAGGGGAGGAAAGATGGGAAATGAGAAAAGAGAGAAGGGCCAAGTTCAAATGTGTACGTGTGCTCAAAACCCCTCCTGCACAGTACCCGCCTCTTGCTTTCGGGATGCAGAGGGTCAACCCGTACTGGGCGGGGGTAGAGGCTTCATGTGACGCTTCTGCCACCTCTGCGCTCTATATTTGGCACCTATCTCCTCTCCCTGTCAAAGTTCTGAAATGTGCATCTACATGTGCTCTCCTCTTTTTTTTTTTTTGGCCACGCCACGCGGCATTCAGGACCTTAGTTCCCCGATCAGGGATCGAACCCATGCCACCTGCAGTGGAAGTGTGGAGTCTTAAGCACTGGACCACCAGGGAAGTCCCCATGTGCTCTCCTTTTGATGTCCAGCAGCCTGGCTCCGGTCCCCACTGCTTCACCAAGATGCTCCAAGTTACCTGGGAGCCCTCTGCCACCAGACCCAAGCCCTTTCCCCAGGCTCATCCTCTTTGACCTGTCCTCTAGAGAAACCTGTGAAAAAGCCCACCTCCTTGCAAATTGCTGTGCTCTTCGCTTAATGAGACAACCCGCTAGGCTGATCGTCCTGCCTCTTTGACAGCTCCTTCGGAATGTCCTTCTCCCTTTCCAAGGGTCTTCCCAGCTCCTTTCTGACCTTCCATTCTTTCCTTTACAGTTCATGTACAGCCTCTCTGCTGACAATTCCCACATCCCCATTCTTTCACTGGCCAGCTGGTCTGCATCCCCCGTTGCTATGGGGCATTTCTAACAGGAGGTTTGCTGTCCTTGCTTGCTTGGCCTCTCTGTCTCTCCAGCTGTATCGTCCTGGAGCAGTTTCCCTCTGGCTGGTCCCTCAGCCATTCTTCCCTCTGACTGTCTGGGCCCTGAGTGTCTGGTTTCTGGAGCGCTGCAGACACCCTGGGCTGCTCCAGCTTCAGGGCACGGCCCCTGTGGTCCGATTCACACTCAGACTCATCTCTAACACTGCTCGTGCCAGCCTCCCTCCACCTGCTGCCAGGTCTGGCTCAGGCTCCTCTGCTGGCTCTCGGGACCTCTCTTACCGTGCCCCTCTCTCTCTCTGCGCACTCATTTCCCACTTTCTATATACAGGCTGTCTGCTCTTGTCCGGCCAGCCCTTGGCCTGTCAGCAGGCCCTGCTCCTTCTCTCCTCCACAATCCCTAACGCTGCCCTTCAAACACCAGGTCACAGTCAAACCCACAGCACCTGCAGCCCTTGAGCGAGCCCCCCACCTCCCCATGTACTTTTCCCATTAACAATCCCTCTTGTTTTCTCTGCTTGGTTTCCCTGACCGGGACCTGGATAAGGGCTTCAACCTCTTCCTTCTGCCCACAGCATCTAATGCCAGTCATGCTATCCCATGTGCCAAACACACCAGGCACACCACCAGAGTCCCATCCCTGACAGCATCTTCTGCTTTTGCAAAGACAGGCCTCTATCCGCCTCTGAACCCCAGTGAGGCCCCCAGGTTTTCCTAATAGTAACTTTTTACTCGGTTCTCATTTCACCTACTTGTGTTCAACCTACAGGAATTAACACCTACAACTCGGACCCACTCAGAATTTTACATGTAAGTGAATTATAACTATTGTGTAACCGGGAGCATAAATGTTATGCAGTCTGTTTTGGACAAAGCCAGAGGATCACCAAACTCATGTTCTTCTCTCTTGCATCCTGATTTGTTATTTGCCAGCATCTTTACTTCAGGCCATGGGCACTGAAACTCAAACCATTAACCTGGCATGTGTCCTCAGGGAATGGAAAAGTTACAAACCCGTGGATTTGTGCATTTATCTCCTACTATGATATTTTGTCCCAACTCTTCGTCTCTCTGAGATAGAGTAAATACAGATTTCCGTGGGTCCTGTAACAAGCTAACAAGTGTGTAATGTGACAAATCTGCACCCCAGGGGCTGATCAGAGGGGGAGAGAACAGAGCAGATGTTTTAGCTCCTTTAAAGGCCGCAGCCTTTCCAGCCTGACATTACCAGGGCCTCTTTTTGAAGTGGGAACCGCATCTTTTATCGGCCCAAGAGCGGAGTTACAAGCCCTGCGCTAATTCTCACTCGAGGCAGGGCCATGCTGCGGCGGAAGACGTGCGGAAAGAGGGGCGAGCCTCGCAGGACTTGGCCAAAAGCGGAGTTGCTGCGACGTGGAAAGACAGCCGAAATGAGCTCGCGAGCTGTCCATGTTTGGTCCCGGAGCCGCCCGCGGGCGCGGTGATAGCGCCCCCGGGGAGCGTGGTCTCCGGCGTCCGCAGGAGGGGTTGCCCTGGCCGGGTCGACAACCTCGCTCCCCGCGCGCCCGCTCCCACGTCTCCGCCTCTCCTTTGTCCCCGCGCCCCCCGCGTCCCGCCCTCCTGGGGGGCGCTAGCGACCGCGCGGGGAGGCGGGGCCTGGCCGCGGCGCTCCCGCAGCATCCTGGCCCCGGCCGCGCGCCGCCCTGGGCTCCCGGGACCCGGCAGCCCCGCCCGGCCGCGTCCCCGCCCCGTCCCGTCCCCGCCCGGCCACGTCCCCCGCGGAGGCCGCCCCCTGGCGGGCAGAGCGGGCGCCGGGCTAGCGCGGCGGCGGCGGCGGGCCCGGGGTTGCCATGGTAACCGGCAGCGGCCGCCGCCACAGCAGGGCCGGCCCCAGCGCCAGCGCCGGCCGCGGCTCGGCGCGGCTCAGTGTGGGGGTGAGCGGCGGCGGCGCGGCCGGGCCGGGGAAGCGGGCGCTGCCCGGCGGCCTCAGCATGGAGGACGGCTTCTCGAGCTACAGCAGCCTGTACGACACATCCTCGCTGCTCCAGTTCTGCAACGGTGAGGGGCGGCGGCCGGCTGGGCGGGGGCCGCGGCCGGGAACGGGCCGAGGGGCGAGGCCGGGCGGCCGGGGAGGCCGTGCAAAGTTGCTGCGGAGGGGCGCGCGGTTCCCGCCGCCGCGGGCGCATTGTGCTGGGCCGCGGGCCCCGGGCCGCGCCTCGCTGCGCCCCCGCCCCGCCCCGCCCGGCTCCCGTTCCGGCTTCGGCCAGTGCGCGCGGGGCGGCCGATCCCGAGGAGACCCGCGCGAGCGCACCGGCCGGGCAGCGCGCGGGGAGGCCCGGCCGCCCCGGGGCTCCGGGGACGTGTTGCTTTCTGCTTCCAAACTCACATCTGTTTGGAAATGTCTGGATGAAGAACTCGGAAAACAAATCACTTAATAACGAAACACTCCTTCGAGGATGTGCGCAGTGTTTCTCGCGGGTGGACTCTCAGGATCCATTCAGTTCTACTTTGATGAAATCATCACAGTTTCATGCAATCTAGAGCTTTTTAAATGGACAGACAAAGTGAACCAGGCTTAAAAGTGTTTCGACTGTTTTGTTTACGAGGTGATAGATTTATTTATTTATTTTTACAGGAAGGAAATATTAATAGCTACCAATATGGCATCTTTAAAAAAATATAAAATCCTACATGCTTGAAAGATTTTAATCTCCCTGGCAGGGTTGAAAAAGATTTTCACGGCAGACTGCCTAGTTTATCAGAACATGATGTGTGATAATTCATGCACAAAAGTTAACCATACAGTTTTTTATATGTCGGATTTACTGCTTTATTAGAGGATCCCAAAAGTTTGTTAAAGAAAAAAAAATGTGTGTTTTATGGAATTTGCTTATGGTGCAGTCGGAATAACTTGGAATTCTAGATGCTTTGACAACTCGAGCAATTTATTTTGCAGTTGTAATTGTGATTTAGGGGAATTTTTCTAGTTATTCAACACCTGTTTGCAAATTGGAGGTATTAGCCTTGGCAATAAAGATCACTGGGTTGATTCATCCTCTGTAATGATATTTTAATCTCTGGTGAAATTTATCATCTTTTTCATGGAAGAGTATATATTCTGATAGCTTGGGCAGCTTATAATTGTCCTATTAATCACATGTGAGCCTTCATTAACTTGTAATGCCCTCTTCAGTGGAAAGGAAGAAAGTTTTGGCTCTCTCTCCACATTTAACAACGTTTCAGAGTTGAAGGCAGACAGAATGTATTTGGTACTCTACTGGCCACTGGAATCCTTTGTACAATACATAGTTTAGAGTCATGGGAACGGTTTTACTCTCCACATATTGGAGCAGTTGTTTGGGGCTGGTCATATTGTTTCTAAACAGCCGCTCAGTCATGAAGTTGACCTGCACATCTATTCATGAATGTGTTGGTCTTCTGCCTTTTCTTGTTAATTGCTAGGTTAGCGATATCGGTAAGGAATTTTACTGGTAACGGCGTCTAGAAGAAAGTAAAAACCAGCTCTTATATTGTATGGCTAACAGTTTAAAGAAAAATGACTTTATTATTTATTTATTGAAGCATAGTTGATTTATCAATACAATGTTGTGTTAAATTCTGCTGTACAGCAAAGTGACTCCGTTATACAGTATATACATTATTTTTCATATTCTTTTCCATTATGGGTTATCTCAGGATACTGAATATAGTTCCGTGTGCTATACAGTAGGACCTTGTTATTTATCCCTTCTATATGTAACAGTTTGCATCTGCTAATCCCGAAGTCCTAGTCCATCCTTCCCCCAACCAGCCTTGAAAAAAAAGGACTTTAAAATAGCTAGAATCAAGCAATAGGATCAGTTCAAAATACAATCAAATCACAACTGTTGAATTGCTTTTCTTAAAAAGCTCAGCTCTGTGTTTATTTTTGGGTTACCTTATGAATAAAGTTTAAAGCAAGGGTAGCCTATCAGGCAGAAATGAGTGTTAACTGGTGATGTCTTAGGCAGCAGATGTTTTGATGTGAAATTATTCATTTCTAAGAGGCTTCCATTAAGTGAAAATATAAATGAATACAATCCAGTTAATGACTATGATGATTCAATTAAAGCAGTGGATCACAGAAACACCATTTCACCAAGAACTAAATTAAACATTTGGATGTTTTATTAGCTACATTGAAAAAAAATTTTTTCTTTTTAAATTAGAGATTTACATGACATTGGCAGGACTACAGCAGTGTAATAGATGAACTCATAAATTTTCATATGTTGGGTACACTCCATGCTTTTGCTAGTGACAGGAACTAAAAAGTCATAGTTGTATATTAGCTTCAGAACATACAACCCATACTTCTTACTTGTATGACTGTCACAGTTAACGTACTCCTGGTGAGATAAAGATAGAAGTTAGTAACAAAAATGAGAAGGAAGGAAGAAAAAACGTTGTAATGAGTGAAATCTCTTTTATCCTTATACTGTTTTTCCTTACTATCTCTCCTACTTAATTTGTAATGGATATTAAATGTGAATGTAGGCAGTATCTAGCCTCCTGAAAAGACTATCCATTCTCATCTTTTAGATACTGGCCTTCTCATTTAAGTAGAAAATGTGTGCTATGTTTTTTCTTCAAACTGTTTAGAACTCTGTAAAGTGAGCTAGAAATCACAAACTTCTTTTATTGCCCTAAGAAAAACTACAGTAGTTGGAAAGTGGACTAAAGCTGGCATTTATAAGACAGTTTGTCGTTTGGGAAATACTGACCATCCTTCATTCCATTTTTTTCTTCAGAGCCTTCCCTTGACATAGGTGGAATTACCATCCTCTTTTATGTAGGAAGAAATTGACGCTCAAAGAGATTTTTCTGACTTTATAAGGCCACACAGCTAGTAAAGCTTGGATACCAGTGTGATTTCTTTGTTTTAATAACAGCTATAGAGGCATAGAATTCACATTCTATAAAAATTCACCCTTTTAAAGTGTACAGTTAAGTGGCTTTCAGTATATTCACAGAATTGAGCCAGCATCAACATTATCTAATTTTAGAACATTTTCATCACCTCCCCAAAGAAACCCCAGGACCCACAAGGACGTATTCCCTGTTGCCCTAGCCCCTGGTAACTACTAACCTACTTTCTGTTTCTATAGATTCTGCATATTTAATATAAATGGAATCATATACTATTTGGCCTTATGTGTCTGGCTTCTTTCACTTAGCATAATGTTTCAGGGTTCATCCATGCTATAGCATGTGTCAGTACTTTATTCCTTTATATGGACAAGTAACATTCCACTGTATGGATAGATCACATTTTATTTATCCATTCACCAGTTGATAGGCATTTAGGTTGTTCCTACTTTTTGACAATCATGAATAATACTACTTGGAACATTCGTGTCCAAGTTTTTGTGTGAACAGGTGTTTTCATTCCTCATTGGTCAATACCTAGGAGTGGAATTGCTGGGGCATATGGTAACTCTGGGTTTAACATTTTTGAGGAACCAACCTGGATTTTTTGAAAAAAAAAGCTCTTTTTGTTATACCTTGCTGATATAAGAATAGGGAGTCAAGGAGCTGGATGAAAGAGGGAAGGAAGTGGGTGGGAAGAACATAGTGTTGCTGTTTCATTTCTGTGAGTCACTTTTGATTCTCTCATCAGTCACAGATCATCAAAACAAGTCAATGCGCACTCCTGCTTAGTTGCCATAGGTTATAAGAGTCTCAGCGTTCAAGGGGACCAAAAAGGTGATCTCATCTCATGGTTTACTTTCTTAAGCCTTTGACTGTTCCTTCAAAGTACAGCTCACCCAGGAATCCAAACGTTAAGCAGATGAACAGGGAGCAGCTCCAGCTGAAGTGGGGAGAGGGCAGCGCTCTTTGGTCCTCCTCGCCTGTCTTGCCCTCCACTGATTCAATCCACCCATCCCTCCAAAGCTTGAAATCTCTGTTCCATGGGGGGATGCTCCAAAGGTTATTCAACCCACGTTCGAGCAGTTCCAAGGGACTGGAAACTCACTGTCGCTCATGCCATCCATTCCTTCTTTGTATAATTCAGACTGTCAGTTCCTAAATGCAGTCAAAGTTTGGCCCCAGTTCTGTCCCTTGGGTCCAGAGAAAATAGGTTTAATCTGTTTTCCATGTGCTAGGTTGTCCCATGTTTGAAGACAGTCATGATGGCTCTTTCTCAAGTCTTCTTCCAGCTAAACATTACCATTAAAAAAGAAAAAAATTCCTCACAAGACACAGTTTTAGACCCTTAATCATCCTGGTTTTCCTGGTCTACGTTTGTTTTCTTTATTCTATAGGCCTTTTTAAATTTGACACTACTGGATGTTGTATTCCAAGCATGGTTTTTAAATAGAGCAAAGTAGAGCCAGACACTTCACCTCCCATGTTCTACAGTCTATACTTCTAATAATGCAGCCCAAGATCATATTAACTCTTTTGCTTGTCACTTCACATTGTTACCTCTTACTGGTTTTCACCTAAAATTCTTGTCTGTTTTACATGTACTGTGGCTAAGCCCTTTTTCTTTTTTTTGAACATCTTTATTGGAGTATAGTTGCTTTACAATGGTGTGTCAGTTTCTGCTGTATAACAGTGAATCAGCTATACGTATACATATATCCCCATATCTCCTCCCTCTTGCGTCTCCCTCCCACCCTCCCTATCCCGCCCCTCTGTGTGGTCGCAAAGCACCGAGCTGATCACCCTGTGCCATGTGGCTGCTTCCCACTAGCTATCTGTTTTACATTTGGTAGTGTATATATTTCCATGCCACTCTCTCACTTCATCCCAGCTTACCCTTCCCCCTCCCCGTGTCCTCAAGTCCATTCTCTACGTCTGCATCTTTATTCCTGTCCTGCCCCTAGGTTCTTCAGAACTTTTTTTTTTTTTTAGATTCCATATATATGTGCTAGCATACAGTATTTGTTTTTCTCTTTCTGACTTACTTCGCTCTGTAGGACAGACTCTAGGTCCATCGACCTCACTACAAATAACTCAATTTCATTTCTTTTTATGGCTGAGTAATATTCCATTGTGTATATGTACCACATCTTCTTTATCCATTCATCTGTCGATGGACACTTAGGTTGCTTCCATGTCCTGGCTATTGTAAATAGAGCTGCAATGAAATTGTGGTACATGACGTTTTAAAAATTAATTAATTAATTAATTAATGTTTGGCTGCATTGGGTCTTCATTGCGGTGCGCGGGCTTCTCATTGCGGTGGCTTCTCTTGTTGTGGAGCATGGACTCTAGGAGCGTGGGCTTCAGTAGTTGTGGCACGTGGGCTCAGTAGTTGTGGTGCACGGGCTTAGTTGCTCTGCGGCCTGTAGGATCTTCCCAGACCAGGGACCGAACCCGGGCCCCCTGCATTGGCAGGTGGATTCTTAACCACTGCACCACCAGGGAAGTCCCATGACTCTTTTTGAATTATGGTTTTCTCAGGGTATATGACAAGTAGTGGAATTGCTGGGTCGTATGGTAGTTCTCTTTTTAGTTTTTGAAGGAACTTCCATACTGTTCTGCATAGTGGCTGTATCAATTTACATTCCTACCAACAGTGCAAGAGGGTTCCCGTTTCTCCACACCCTCTCCAGCATTTACTGTTTGTAGAATTTTTGATGATGGCCATTCTGACTGGTGTGAGGTGATACCTCATTGTAGTTTTGATTTGCATTTCTCTAATGATTAGTGATGTTGAGCATCCTTTCATGTGTTTGTTGGCAATCTGTATATCTTCTTTGGAGAAATGTCTATTTAGGTCTTCTGCCCATTTTTGGATTGGGTTGTTTGTTTTTTTGTTATTGAGCTGCATGAGCTGCTTGTAAATTTTGGAGATTAATCCTTTGTCGGTTGCTTCGTTTGCTAATATTTTCTCCCATTCTGAGGGTTGTCTTTTCCTCTTGTTTATGGTTTCCTTTGCTGTGCAAAAGATTTTTTAAGTTTCATTAGGTCCCATTTGTTTAGTTTTGGTTTTATTTCCATTTCTCTAGGAGGTGGGTCAAAAAGGATCTTGCTGTGATTTGTGTCATAGGGTGTTCTGCCTGTGTTTTCCTCTAAGAGTTTTATAGTGTCTGGCCTTACATTTAGGTCCTTAATCCGTTTTGAGTTTATT
Source organism: Grampus griseus (assembly GCF_964374135.1). NCBI lineage: Eukaryota > Metazoa > Chordata > Mammalia > Artiodactyla > Delphinidae > Grampus > Grampus griseus. The sequence continues at coordinate 5,331,659 of NC_139018.1, read as the reverse complement.
TTTCTATATGGTGTTAGGGAGTGTTCTAATTTCATTCTTTTACATGTAGCTGTCCGGTTTTCCCAGCACCACTTATTGAAGAGGCTGTCTTTTCTCCATTGTATATTTTTGCCTCTTTTATCAAAAATAAGGTGACCATATGTGCGTGGGTTTATCTCTTAGTTTTCTATCCTGTTCCATCACTCTATATTTCTGTTTTTGTGCCAGTACCGTACTGTCTTGATTACTGTAGCTTTGTAGTATAGTCTGAAGTCAGCGAGCCTGATTCCTCCAGCTCCGTTTTTCTTTTTCAAGATTGCTTTGGCTATTCGGGGTCTTTTGTGTTTCCATACAAATTGGAAAATTTTTTGTTCTAGCTCTGTGAAAAATGCCAATGGTAGTTTGATAGGGATTGTATTGAATCTGTAGATTGCTTTGGGTAGTAGAGTCATTTTAGCAGTGTTGATTCTTCCAATCCAAGCACATCGTATGTCTCTCAGTCTGTTTGTATCACCTTTAATTTCTTTCATCAGTGTTTTATAGTTTTCTGCATACAGGTCTTTTGTCTCCTTAGGTAGGTTTATTCCTAGGTGTTTATGTTTGGCTAGGTATTTTATTCTTTTTGTTGCAGTGGTAAATGGGAGTGTTTCCTTAATATCTCCTTCAGATTTTTCATCATTATTGTATAGGTATGCAAGAGATTTCTATGCATTAATTTTGTATCCTGCTACTTTACCGAATTCATTGATTAGCCCTCGTAGTTTTCGGGTAGCATCTTTAGGATTCTCTGTGTGTAGTATCATGTCATCTGCAAACAGTGACAGCTTTACTTCTTCTTTTCCAATTTGGATTCCTTTTATTTCTTTTTCTTCTCTGATTGCTGTGGCTAAAACTTCCAAAACTATGTTGAATAATAGTGGTGAGAGGGGACAACCTTGTCTTCTTCCTGATCTTAGTGGAAATGGTTTCATTTTTTCACCATTGAGAATGATGTTTGCTGTGGGTTTGTCATATATGGCCTTTCTTATGTTGAGGCTAAGCCCTTTTTTGCTTACTTTTACATATTCTTTTTGAGGAGGAATTTCCTCCAGCCCAAGATGATTGTAATCTGTATTGTAATGCTGTAAATAATCCCAACACTTACGTAAAATATTTCAGTGTTATAATAACGTGGAAGTTAGTCATTGCCTTAAAGGTTATGATTCTGGCTGATAGCTTTTCTTCCATCTTGCCTGGAAAGGTGTTGTGAGAGACCTTATCAGCTTCCTTCTAAATCCTATGCATGGCGTATCTACCACTTCCTGGTGTAGCTGGGCTTCTTCCCCTGCAGGTGCTACCTGTTAATGACCATGGCTGGTCAAGTCCACACTCACAACCTGCTGCTCCCAATGACATTCTGAAGTCAGTATAACAAGCTTTTGAGCTACTGCCATTTATTTTTTTCTAGTTGTGAAATGAAAACTTGTTTTCATTTCTAAACATTTATATTGGGGGAGTTAAGAATACTTTATTTAAAATCTTAGAAATAGTTTGGCATCTGTAATTCTGACCACTTTCTCTTTACTGTGATTAGGATAGGATTTTCAGGTTGGCAAATAGTTGGGTTTGAAACAGCATCAAGGACCTCGTGTGAGGAAATCACTCTGAACTCAACAACGTGAAGTATTTTCAGACCTCGTACGTATTCTTATGTGGTGGCAGAGGATTGATTTAGGCTTTCTCTGATAGCAAAATCTATAGAAAATGCTTTCATGGGAGAGTGCATAGCAAGCACCCGTGCTAAACAAGAACTTCTAATTGGTACACTTGGTATTCCGGCAAGGAATTTTATTTTATAGCCAAACCACGAGCATTTATGACATTATGAACAGACCCAAGCATTTTGGTGGAGAATTCACGAAACTATGCTTAAAAGTAACCATTAGTCGGTTATTAATTTTTGAGATGGTGTAAGCCTTTTCATATAGTCTTTTAAAAAAATAAACATTTTAGTTGAGTGGAGGATGGATAAAAGAAAAATAACGTCTTTGTTTCTACTGTTACAGTCTGTTCGAGCTATAAAACTAGAAGCGTAGAAACTTAATCATGGATAGCATCGAAAATTGAACATTAAAGCATTGCTTTTATTAAAAGCAGCTTCTCCAAGGACTTAAAATCAATGGTAATTTGTACTGCTTACAAAAATTCTTTCGGGAAAACTGTGGTTATTCATCTTAAAAATCCTAGCTTATTAATAGAGGATTTCTAGGATTTGTAAAGTGTTTTAAATGCCACCAGAAACATGGATAATAAAGAAGTATGCTGTAAACCTTAAATGCTATATAATTGTTATCAATATACCGTCCCCCCAGAGCTTCCTGTTTTTCTCACTAGATATTGGACACGTACATTTAATATTCTGCTGAAAGCAGCATGCTTGTTTTAATGTCATGTAGGACTGGGTCTGTCCTTATGTGCCAGCAGGAGCCAGCACACATCCTCCTTGGTTTACTTTAAAGAAATAGCTCTTCAGAAGTTTGTCTTTCTTTAAAGTATTTATTTTTCCATTAAGAGTTAGGTAGACATACTTCCTATTGTGTTTCCTCTCAAGCTGTATCTTTACTGGAAAATACTATTTGTGTGGAAAACCACATTTTTACAGAGTACTTAGTCGTGTCTTAAAATGCAATAGCACATTTTTTTCTGCCAGTTTTCTGGAAAAGATGTAAACTCTCTGACTTTAACAAACTACCCCCTCTGTGAAGGGGCACATTTGACCGTTACCCTTGGATGGTGCAACAGGGCAGGGACGCCAAGCCCAGAGCCTGCCCACAGTGGGGAGTTCCACAGGAGACCGTGGCTACCTGCAGAGGGGGAGAGAACGGGAGGTGCCAGCCCTCCGAGGCGTGGGGGCCAGATCATTGTGCATCATTGCGGTGTGGTCCAGAACTGGCTGTGTCCTTCATGCTGTGCCCTCTGGAGGGGAAGGCATTATTGTCCTGGACTGCAAATTATTCCCACAGAAAACCTTTCCAGGACAATGGGCGGCTCACATTAAAGATAATGAGGATAGAGACGGTTAGGCACGCATTCATGGAGAGAGAGGCCTTTAAGTTCACTTGGCAAGTGGAGCCGATTTCGAGTGGATCCCTACAATGTGCACAGGACAATGAAAAATGTTTAAAACATGGCTTTCCCTAGAAACATGAGATTGCCCTAGTCATTGTCCTACACTCTTTCTCCCGGCCTCCCATCTCCATGGGCCTGGGAGGTTCAGCCCCCCAAGTATCTCACCATTTCTCCCTGCGCGTTAGCTCAGACCCTGGTCAGTTCTCATCTGGGGTTTGTTGTAAGGACTGCAGCCCCACGCTCGCCTTTCTGCCTCCAGTCTTAGCTCCTTTTCTTATTGAACAAGTGGTCGAGTAGCCACCGTGCTCATCGTTACATGGATCTGAGGGTTCCAGCAACGCGCCAGGTCCACGTGGTCCTTGCTTTCAGGAAGCCGGAGTTGCTCTTGGGGAACTGGCCGCTCGTCATCATGTTCACAAGTTGTTTAATGACCCCGGGAATCGATGGTGCTGAGAAGAAGCGTAAGGCGTGTGGCCAGGCTTCGGGCTGAGGAAGGCCTGTGTGAGCTCTTTCTGGGATGAGTGGAAGCTACTCACTGACAGGGGTTGGGGAGAGGGCGGGCAAGAGCATTCCAGACTGGGTGGGAAGCCCGGAGTGGGGGGGTGGGGAAGGACCTTTTGGAAACTGAAAGAAGGTCTCCTGTGGTGAAAGAAAAAGGAGCAGAGCTTGAAATGAGGCTCGGTGTGTCCTCTAGGGCCTTTCGGCCACATTGAAGAGTTTGGTCTTATTTCCAAGGAGCAGAGAATGTGCTGGAGAATTTTGAGGCAAGAGAGTGACGTGGTCAGATATGCAGGAATTTTTGGAGGACGGCTGTCCGTGGAGCATGGAGAGGTGGCCGGAAGAGCAGGGGAGGGTGGAGGAGGGAGGCTGTGGTGTGAACGCAGGGAGAGGCGATGGTGATTTCCACCAGAGGGGGTACTTAGGGGCTGACCTCACCTGGACTTAAGTCATTACAAGCGGGAGGAGGAGGAATCAAGGATGCCACCCGGGCTCCTGACTCATTCACCCAAGTGAGTACCATGGGCCGAGATAGAAGGACCTAGAAGGACCGGCATGTGGACGATAGTTCAGTTGGGGCTTGTGGGACGTAGAAGCTGACGGGCTGAGTAGGCTGTAGGATGTGGGGACCGGAGCCTGGGAGACGTCCGGACTGGAGATAAAAAGTTTGAGAGCCATCAGTATACAGACGGTAACAGAATCCACGTTGAAGATGAGCTCACCTAAGGTGAAATTAGCTGCTGGGAATGCTCCTCCTAGAAGACAGATCTGATCTGGAAAACCACCTCCTGTTGCAGAGTCTTCAGGGCCCCCTCCTTCCCCTTTGGCGCCCAAAGCCCCCAGGGGTGCAGCTGCCTGTCTCAGCCGACTCCGAGCTCCTTCGCCTGCCACCGCCCCGGCTCCCGCGTGTTGTGAGGTGTCCTTTCTGGGTGGCCACGTAAACCCGTCATCATGATGATCCCAGAGGCCTGTCATGGCGGTTTTTTTTCAAATCTCCCGTTAGACTGGTACCACTTTCCGGGCAGAGGCTCCCGGGGGTCACGTTAGTGCTTTTTTTGCTCCTAAGCTGAGCCTGCGCCTGGTGGGTTTCCTGACGGATACTGTGTGTGTGTGAAATACACACACACCAGTCGAAACGCTTCCCATGTAACATGTGCACTAAATTGAGGTTAAACAGGGAAAGCACTCATGCCACTTTTCTATGTGCTTGAAATAATGTGTACACATATTTTATATTATATATCTCATATGTATATAAGTACACGTGCATACATATTGGTACCCATGTCACAGGAATGTAGATACACACGCACACACGTGTGACATTTAACTCTCTTCCTCATCAAAGAACCAGTAGACTTAGGCATCGCAGGCAAGGAAACATTACGGGTAAAACCCAGAAACATACGGATGTGGGACAGTGCAGAGACTGGCCAGATGGAGTCAGACTCCCCTGCACAAACAGTACAGAAAGCCCCAGCTGGACACGGGTCCACTTGAATCAATAAGTAGAAACATTTGCAAAAAGCCTGGGGTGATTTAACAGACAACACAAATTACATTCAGCCAAAGGAACTGACACAAGGAAGCAGTTCTTGGCAAAACCGGCATTTTTAGCAGGAAAAAAAGTTTGGACTGGGCTTCCCTGGTGGCGCAGTGGTTGAGAGTCCGCCTGCCGATGCAGGGGACGCGGGTTCGTGCCCCGGTCCGGGAAGATCCCACATGCCGTGGAGCGGCTGGGCCCGTGAGCCATGGCCGCTGAACCTGCGCGTCCGGAGCCTGTGCTCCGCAACGGGAGAGGCCACAGCAGTAGAGGCCCGCGTACCGCAAAAAAAAAAAAAAGTTTGGACTGTTAAATTAACCCCCCAAAGTTATTTTGTGTAACAAGAATTTTACCATTTCTAGAAACATATGCTCCAGACGAGAAGCAGTTGGGTATAGTTAGAACTGTCTTATGCCGTCGCATCTCTGTACATATTAGCCCAATTACAGTGTCAGCAACAGTTGAAAATCCTTAGGAATGGAACTTAGCGATGATACTTCGTGTAATATCAAGTTTCTTGTAATGCTTACCTATCCCGTGTATAAAACATGGAGACTGCTCCCCTGGGAATGTAGGGGCACTATAATAAAGATAATGATCTGTGAGCGTGGCTTCACCAAATTAGTCCTTTAGAAAGTAATTACGCAGCCTTGCCCACACTCCGCTGCTCTCAAAGACTAAAATCTGCTCTGTGTGTCATTTCTTTGCCTTCCTAGAAAACGGCCTCGTATTGAGTTGATATAATTTAATTATATAAAAATATGTGTTCACACTGCATCTTGTACTTAATTATAGCTCTGACACTACAGAGTTGTTATTTCCCAGCCAGAGCTTGTGCTTCTTCAAAGTGGGGGCCACGTCCCATTCATCTTTCTCTGCCCCCTGCCGGGCACCATGCACGTGCGCGTGCGCGTGTGTGTGTGCGTGGCATGGCAGGGGAGGAGCGGGAGACGCAGGCAGTGCTGGAGGTCCCACCAGGCAGCCTCAGGTGTCACAGAGTCTGAGCACTTACAGGTGTCCCCTGTTTAACCCTCATTCCACGCCTTTGAGGTGGCTGCTGTGATCATCTGCGTTGTGACTGGTGAGGACACGGAGCCCTAAAAGTTTAAGTAACTTGCTTAAGGTCGCCTGGCTGGTCCTTTTCAGAGCTGGCATTTGAACCCAGGCATCTGGCTCCACGGTCCACAGGCTACAAAGTGCTCAGTTGTGTTTGATGAATGAGCAACGGATCAAGAGATGGGACCGGTCCCAGACACGAAGGGATGTGGGAGGTGTTTTTCATTGGCCCCTTGCTTCTGGGAGAGGCCACACACTAATTCCTAGTCCAGATCTGAGTTCCTTCCACTGGGGTGCTGAGAGGGTCTCCGAACAAGTTCTTGTCTTCACCCACGTTTCCCTTCAAATCACACCACTAACGCACTTTCTAAAGCAGGAGTCTCGTTTATCTCTGAGTTACCCAAAGTCCCGTGGAAGCTACCCATGGCTCTGAGGATGCAGGGCTGAGTCCGTGAACAACCTCGCGCCTGCTTCCCTGACCCAGGGCGGCCTCTCCTCCCAGGTGCCTTGGAGGCTGCCCCCTGGGCTCCGGGTAGTGTCTGGAGGCGCAGGGCTGGTTGACGTGCGTCCTCACATGCTGTGCCCCTGCCCTCCCTGCAGGGACCCTTCCCCAATCCTTCTTTACCTTTAGAGCCTGGCTTCATGCCCTGGAGGCCTCCCTGGTGCATATTGAATTTAGGCGAGATTCTCTTGGTGCCCCGAGCCCGGTGTGTCTCGCTGCACTGCAAACCTTGGTTTCCCTCCAGACCAGCAGCTCCCAGAGGAACGCATCGTGGACCCTCAGCCCCTGTGTGCTGAACCAAAGAGTCAGTCATTTCAGAGTGGAAACATGAAGCGGTCATTTGGTCTGGTAATCGCCCACTTAGAAGGTTTAACACGCTCTGTGCGCAGCCCCTCCCCTGCGGTGACCAGGCATTAAGGAAACTGTTCAGTCTTCCTGTCGGTAGTTCTGGTTCTTTCCATTTTTCTCCAGCAGCCTCATCCCATTTATTACTCTCTTGCCCTTCTTAGAACACTTCTTTAGTTTTTAATTGTGGTAAAATGCACCACATGAAATTGACCCTGTTAACCATTTTCAAGTGTACAGTTCAGCGGCATGAAGTGCATTCACATGGTTGTGCAACCATCACGAGCATCTGTCCACAGAACTCTTCGTTTTGCAAAACTGAAACTTTGTCCCCATTAAACAGTAAATCCCATTCTTCCCTCCTCTGGCCCTGGCACCCTCCATTCACTTTCTGTCTCTAAGAATTTGATTACTCTAGGGACCTCATATAAGTGGAATCCTCCAGTATTTGTCCTTTTGTAACTGGCTTATTTCCCTTGCACAACCTTTTGTGAAACTCTAGTTTCATGAGTTACAGAATCCCAAACCGAACAATGTCTGACTAAGGGTTCAAAGCTGGGTGCCGGGGGAGGGGGGTAATTACCTCAAAGTTCGAGGCTGTCAGAGTCCCTGCTGGGGTGTCACCAGATCACACCCACGTGCGTTACCAGCAGCTCTGCTCAGCCTGTGTAAAGTCTAAGCATCTTATCTCTGGAATCCCTGCGGTAAAAAGTGTGCTCTTCCCCCAGAGCTAACGTCAGGGCAAAGCCAGACTCAAGAAGGGTGGTGCAGAGTCCTGGAAACAGGGCTCAGACTCCAAACTGCCCTGTACACCATCAAACAGCAACAGAGGCCACTTTGACAAGCAGAGAATGGTAACAAGTGTCTAAGCTCTCTTAGGAATGGGGGGGTGGGGGGGAATTTTAGGGCAGTTTAGAAAGATGATGAGGGGCATATGTTTGCTAAAGAAATTCCAGGACATATGCCTTTTGATCACCAATAGCATACATTCTCTCTCAGCTAGCTAAGAATCTAAGAAAGGAAACAACAGATGTGAGGCCCATGCTCTAGGAAGGATCTGGACTGGAGTCTTGGAATATCTCTGAGTTTTTGTTCTTTTTTTTAAAAAGATCGCTGTTGCACATTTGGCACGATCTACGGACATGAGTGTCTGACTGGAGCATCACACTCACAGGACTGTTTAAAAAGATGAGCAGGCGTAGCCTACACATGCCCGGAATGAGTCATTAACTCTTGAGAATTAGCACAAAAGACTGTGTGCACTTCTTTCAAGACCTTCTATAATCTATCACTAGATTACGTTCCCGAGGTTCAAAGCATGGGCTTTGGAGACAGATAGGTCTGGGTTCGAATCATTGATTCTCGAATCATGAATCAATTATGAAGAAGAAGCACCCTGACCCCACTCTCCTCCCTCCCGCCCATCTGCTGCTCTGTGTCCCATTGGGCAAACAGAGAGGGGAGCCAGGGAACAAGGGGCTGTGTTGCAATCCCCTACCCCTGCCAGAGTTAGCCTCCCAGCACAGAGGACAGGGAAGGGTCTGAGGGCAATCGCAAGAGGTCCAGTGGTGGTGTCTTGAATCAAGATGTAAATATTTATTAATGTGGTACCTTTGTAACACATTAATAAATATTTGATGGTTGCCACTGCATTGTTCTAGCCTAGTTCCTGATGTCACATAGGCATCCCATAAATGTTGGATTCATCCCTCTGTCAACTGTGCGTTGCTTTTCCAGTACGCCAAGAATTTCTGTGGTCCTGTAGTCATGCTTTATCAATCCTTATCCCCTCCTGTTTCCATATTGAAACACGCTTTATCCTAGGGACCCAGCCTACACATTGTCTCCTGGGTGACATCTTCCCTGATCTACCCAGGGTCACTTGGTCTTGCCTCTGCATTTCCAAATTTTGGTACGTACCCCTCTCATTGGCACTTCGTTCATTCCATCCTGCTTTATGGTTATCTGTTCAACCTTTGTTTCCACCACCAGCTAGCACACTCCTTCAGGGTGGGGACCCTGTATTGTCTTTTTTATTTGGCTTCCTTCCGTTGCTCTGCACAGGGCCTTGGTTATGGTGTGTGTCTAATAAATGCTTGTTGAATGAAAAATCAGATACTATTCAGGATTAGAGAGTTGCATTACAGAAAGATACCTGGTGATGCTGTAATTAACTTGCTTAAAAAAAAAAAAGAAAAATCAAATACTAAAATTAGACAAAGGGCCATGCTATCTTTAAATCATCATGAAAGGCAAAGGGAGAACTTCCTGATCCTGAAAAGCTTTCCAGTATTACCAGAAACACTTCTTCATTGTTTACAGTAGTGAAATAACTCACAATCACATGTAGCAAAGCCTCTTAGTTATTGTAGAGTGGAGTCAGTGTAGGAGCTTCCAGCATTCATGGATTATACATATTCGTGTGCATACTTGGTAAAAAAGCAATATATATATACAGACACACACACAATTTTATTCCGTTTATTTACCTTTTGTTGTTGTTGACATGGCCTCTAACTAAACACAGGCCAACCACTGTAATTTGCTCCAACATTGGAGGGATTTATTGAGAGACGCTATCTCCACTCTAGTATTTTATAGTTTTCAAAGCACCTTCAGATCTGTTTCTCACTTAATTCTCACAACCAAACTCTAACATAAGTTAGATAAATACTCTTTTATCATGTTCATGTTACGGACGATGAGATCCATCAGGTGACTGATGGATGTTAAGTAACTTCACCAAGGCCAGTCAGTTCAGGAAGTGACAGACCCCCAGACACAGGTCTCCTGACAAAACCCAGCGTCCTTTGAATGGTGCCATGTTGCCTTCTATACGTTAGTATCTACACTGATTGGGTAATCGGCCTTGAAAAGAGCACTTGATTAAACAAGAAAATATGATATAGATAATTGCACCTTCTATGCTGCAGATTTTGTTGTGGTGGCGGTTGTTTTCCTGGACCTTGAAAAAAAATGATTTATAGATAACGCTTTGCTTTTGGAAAAACCTGACATTCAAAAATCTGGATGCAGCGTAAGCTGTTACAAGATTATTTACAGGGTTCCATAGCATCTTCTTAAAACCGTAAATTTCCTTATCTACTTAAACATCATATTTGACAAATGTCGATCTCGTGCTTCAGGGCCACATCCTGGGTAAAGTGCCGTGCTTTTTTTTTTTTTAATTCCTGTTCTCTCTCAAATCATCCTAAAGAGTGGGGGAAACTGCTGGCTTTGCAGCAGTACCTCTTACTTGTGCAGTTTTCCATTGTGGCTGAACTGTGGGTGGAAACATGCCCAGAAGTCGTATCCAGTGTTCCAACAGGTGTCCTGTAACCTAGGCTGGGCTCTGCCTGTTTGCTTGGTTTCTCTCTCACATATTTATCTCAGATGCCTTAAGATCCAATGGCCTGAGGGAGAACTAGCTTCTAAATCAGCCCATAATCCCTTATCTGTGATTTCAAAATCCGGAACGCTCTGAACACCAAATGTTTCTTGGTGACTCAATTATTATTTCGACTCATCCTGATTGGACATCATTTCGTGAGGATTGGGGGGATGGAAGGGTGGAAAAACCTCCCCTGAATTGAAATATGTGGCTTTTAATGGTTTCTGTTTCTCCCTTTTCATGTGAAAGTTCTTCTGCTCTTCTGTAGAACTTTTTTTCTTTTAACATCTTTATTGGAGTATAATTGCTTTACAATGGTGTGTTAGTTTCTGCTGTATAAGAAAGTGAATCAGCTATATGTATACATATATCCCCATATCTCCTCCCTCTTGCGTCTCTCTCCCACCCCCCATCCCACCCCTCTAGGTGGTCACAAAGCACCGAGCTGATCTCCCTGTGCTATCTTGCTTAAAAAAAAAAAAAAGAAAAATCAAATACTAAAATTAGACAAAGGGCCATGCTATCTTTAAATCATCATGTAAGGCAAAGGGAGAACTTCCTGATCCTGAAAAGCTTTCCAGTATTACCAGAAACACTTCTTCATTGTTTACAGTAGTGAAATAACTCACAATCACATGTAGCAAAGCCTCCACTAGCTAGCTGTTTTACATTTGGTAGTGTATACGTGTCCATGCCACTCTCTCACTTCGTCCCAGCTTACCCTTCCCCCTCCCCGTGTCCTCAAGTCCATTCTCTACGTCTGCATCTTTATTCCTGTCCTGCCCCTAGGTTTTTCAGAACCTTTTTTTTTTTTTTAGTTTCCATATATATGTGCTAGCATACGGTATTTGTTTTTCTCTTTCTGACTTACTTCACTCTGTATGACAAACTCCAGGTCCATCCACCTCACTACAAATAACTCAATTTCGTTTCTTTTTATGGCTGAGTAATATTCCATTGTATATATGTGCCACATCTTCTTTATCCATTCATCTGTCAATGGACACTTAGGTTGCTTCCATGTCCTGGTTATTGTAAATAGAACTGCTATGAACATTGTGGTACATGACTCTTCTTTTTTTAATTTTTTTTAACACAGCAGATTCTTATTAGTTATCTGTTTTATACATACTAGTGTATACATGTCGATCCCAATCTCCCAATTCATCCCACCACTGCCCCCCCCCCACCATTTTACCCCTTGGTGTCCATACGTTTGTTCTCTACATCTGTATCTCTATTTCTGCCCTGCAAACCAGTTCATCTGTACCATTTTTCTAGATTCCACATGTATGCATTAATATACGATATTTGCTTTTCTCTCTCTGACTTCCTTCAGTCTGTATGACAGTCTCTAGATGCATCCACGTCTCTACACATGACCCAATTTCGTTCCTTTTTATGGCTGAGTAATATTCCGTTGTATATAGGTACCACATCTTCTTTATCCATTCATCTGTCGATGGACACTTAGGTTGCTTCCATGTCCTGACTATTGTAAATAGAGCTGCAATGAACATTGTGGTACATGACTCTTTTTGAATTATGGTTTTCTCAGGGTATATGACAAGTAGTGGGATTGCTGGGTCGTATGGTAGTTCTCTTTTTAGTTTTTTAAGGAACCTCCATACTGTTCTCCATAGTGGCTGTATCAATTTACATTCCCACCAACAGTGCAAGAGGGTTCCCTTTCTCCACACCCTCTCCAGCATTTACTGTTTGTAGATTTTTTGGTGGCCATTCTGGCTGGTGTGAGGTGATACCTCATTGTAGTTTGATTTGCATTTCTCTAATGATTACTGATGTTGAGCATCCTTTCATGTGTTTGTGGGCAATCTGTATATCTTCTTTGGAGAAATGTCTATTTAGGTCTTCTGCCCATTTTTGGATTGGGTTGTTTGTTTTTTTGTTATTGAGCTGCATGAGCTGCTTGTAAATTTTGGAGATTAATCCTTTGTCAATTTCTTCGTTTGCTAGTATTTTCTCCCATTCTGAGGGTTGTCTTTTCGTCTTGTTTACGGTTTCCTTTGCTGTGCAAAAGATTTTTTAAGTTTCACTAGGTCCCATTTGTTTAGTTTTGTTTTTATTTCCAGTTCTCTAGGAGGTGGGTCAAAAAGGATCTTGCTGTGATTTATGCCATAGAGTGTTCTGCCTATGTTTTCCTCTAAGAGTTTTATAGTGTCTGGCCTTATATTTAGGTCTTTAATCCGTTTTGAGTTTATTTTTGTGTATGGTGTTAGAGAGTGTTCTAATTTCATTCTTTTACATGTAGCTGTCCAGTTTTCCCAGCACCACTTATTGAAGAGGCTGTCTTTTCTCCATTGTATATTCTTACCTCCTTTATCAAAAATAAGGTGACCATATGTGCATGGGTTTATCTCTGGGCTTTCTATCCTGCTGCATCGCTGTATATTTCTGTTTTTGTGCCAGTACCGTACTTTTTTTTTTTTTTTTTTTTTGCGGTACACGGGGCTCTCACTGTTGCGGCCTCTCCCATTGTGGAGCACAGGCTCCGGACACGCAGGCTCAGCAGCCATGGCTTACGGGCCCAACCGCTCCGCGGCATGTGGGATCTTCCTGGACCGGGGCACAAACCCATGTCCCCTGCATCGGCAGGAGGACTCTGAACGACTGCGCCACCAGGGAAGCCCCATACTGTCTTGATTACTGTAGCTTTGTAGTATAGTCTGAAGTCCAGGAGCCTTATTCCTCCAGCTCCGTTTTTCTTTCTCAAGATTGCTTTGGCTGTTCAGGGTCTTCTGTGTTTCCATACAAATTATGAAATTTTTTGCTCTAGTTCTGTGAAAAATGCCATTGGTAGATTGATAGGGATTGCATTGAATCTGTAGCTTGCTTTGGGTAGTAGAGTCATTTTCACAATATTGATTTTTCCAATCCAAGCACATGGTATATCGCTCCATCTGTTTGTATCATCTTTAATTTCTTTCATCAGTGTCTTATAGTTTTCTGCATACAGGTTTGTTGTCTCCTTAGGTAGGTTTATTCCAAGGTATTTTATTCCTTTTTTTGAAATGGTAAATGGGAGTGTTTCCTTAATTTCTCCTTCAGATTTTTCATCCTTAGTGTATAGGAATGCAGGAGATTTCTGTGGATTAATTTTGTATCCTGCTACTTTACCACATTCATTGATTAGCTCTCTTAGTTTTCTGATAGCATCTTTAGGATTCTCTATGTATAGTATCATGCCATCTACAAACAGTGACAGCTTTGCTTCTTCTTTTCCGATTTGGATTCCTTTGGACGTGGCTAAAACTTACAAAACTATGTTGAATAATAGCGGTGAGAGTGGACAACCTTGTCTTGTTCCTGATCTTAGAGGAAATGGTTTCAGTTTTTCACCATTGAGAACGATGTTGGCTGTGGGTTTGTCATATATGGCCTTTATTATGTTGAGGTAAGTTCCCTCTATGCCTACTTTCTGGAGAGTTTTTATCATAAATGGGTGTTGATTTTTGTCAATAGATTTTTCTGCATCTATTGAGATGATCATATGGTTTTTCTCCTTCAATTTGTTAATGTGGTTTATCACATTGATTGATTTGCATATATTGAAGAATCCTTGCATTCCTGGGATAAACCCCACTTGATCATGGTGGATGATCCTTTTAATGTGCTGTTGGATTCTGTTTGCTAGTATTTTGTTGAGGATTTTTGCATCTATGTTCATCAGTGATATTGGTCTGTAGTTTTCTTTCTTTGTGGCATCTTTGTCTGGTTTTGGTATCAGGGTGATGGTGGCTTTGTAGAATGAGTTTGGGAGTGTTCTCCCTCTGCTATAATTTGGAAGAGTTTGAGACGGATAGGTGTTAGCTCTTCTGTAAATGTGTGATAGAAGTCGCCTGTAAAGACATCTGGTCCTGGGCTTTTGTTTGTTGGAAGATTTTTAATCACAGTCTCAATTTCAGTGCTTGTGATTGGTCTGTTTATACTTTCTATTTCTTCCTGGTTCAGTCTCGGATGGTTTTGCTTTTTCTAAGAAATCGTCCACTTCTTCCAGGTTGTCCATTTTATTGGCATAGAGTTGCTTGTAGTCATCCCTTATGATCCCTTGTATTTCTGCAGTGTCAGTTGTTATTTCTTCTTTTTCATTTCTAATTCTGTTGATTTGAGTCTTCTCCCTTTTTTTCTTAATGAGTCTGGCTAATGGTTTATCAGTTTTGTTTGTCTTCTCAAGAACCAGCTTTTAGTTTTATTGATCTTTGCTATTGTTTCCTTCATTTCTTTTTCATTTATTTCTGATCTGATCTTTATGATTTCTTTCCTTCTGCTAACTTTGGGGTTTTTTTGTTCTTCTTTCTCTAATTGCTTTAGGTGTAAAGTTAGGTTGTTTATTTGAGATGTTTCTTGTTTCTTGAGGTAGGATTGTATTGCTATAAACTTCCCTCTTAGAACTGCTTTTGCTGCATCCCATAGGTTTTGGGTCTTCGTGTTTTCATTGTCATTTGTTTCTAGGTATTTTTTGATTTCCTCTTTGATTTCTTCAGTGATCTCTTGGTTATTAAGTAGTGTATTGTTTAGCCAATGTGTTTGTATTTTTTACATTTTTTTCCCTGTGATTGATATCTAGTCTCATAGCGTTGTGGTCAGAAAAGATACTTGATACAATTTCAATTTTCTTAAATTTACCAAGGCTTGATTTGTGACTCAAGATATGGTCTACCCTGGAGAATGTTCCATGAATACTTGAGAAGAAAGTGTGTTCTGTTGTTTTTGGATGGACTGTCCTATAAATATCAATTAAGTCCATCTTGTTTAATGTGTCATTTAAAGCTTGTGTTTTCTTATTAATTTCATTTTGGGTGATCTGTCCATTGGTGAAAGTGGGATGTTAAAGTCTCCTACTTTGATTGTGTTACTGTTGATTTCCCCTTTTATGGCTGTTAGCATTTGCCTTATGTATTGAGGTGCTCCTATGTTGGGTGCATAAATATTTACAGTTGTTATATCTTCTTCTTGGATTGATCCCTTGATCATTACATAGTGTCCTTCTTTGTATCTTGTAATAGTCTTTGTTTAGAGTCCATTTTGTCTGATATGAGAATTGCTACTCCAGCTTTCTTTTGATTTCCTTTTGCATGGAATATCTTTTTCCATCCCCTCACTTTCAGTCTGTACGTGTCCCTAGGTCTGAAGTGGGTCTCTTGTAGGCAGCATATATATGGGTCTTGTTTTTGTATCCATTCAGCTAGTCTATGTCTTTTGGTTGGAACATTTAATCCATTTACATTTACGATAGTTATCGATATGTATGTTCCTGTTACCATTTTCTTAATTGTTTTGGGTTTGTTATTGTAGGTCTTTTCCTTCTCTTGTGTTTCCTGCCTAGAGAAGTTCCTTTAGCATTTGTTGTAAAGCTGATTTGGTGGTGCTGAATTCTCTTAGCTTTTGCTTGTGTGTAAAGGTTTTAATTTCTCCATCGAATCTGAATGAGATCCTTGCTGGGTAGAATAATCTTGGTTATAGGTTTTTCCCTTTCATCACTTTAAATATATCCTGCCACTCCCTTCTGGCTTGCAGAGTTTCTGCGGAAAGATCAGCTGCTAACCTTATGGGGATTCCCTTGTATGTTATTTGTTGCTTTTCCCTTATTGCTTTTAATATTTTTTCTTTGTATTTAATTTTTGATAGTTTGATTAATATGTGTCTTGGTGTGTTTCCTCTTGGATTTATCCTGTATGGGACTCTCTGCGCTTCCTGGACTTGATTGACTTTTTCCTTTCCCATATTAGGGACGTTTTCAACTATAATCTCTTGAAATATTTTCTTAGTCCGTTTCTTTTTCTCTTCTTCTTATGGGACCCCTATAAGTGGTGTGTTGGTGCATTTAATGTTGTCCCAGAGGTCTCTGAGACTGTCCTCAATTCTTTTTATTCTTTTTTCTTTATTCTGCTCTGCGGTAGTTATTTCCACTCTTTCATCTTCCAGGTTCCTTATCTGTTCTTCTGCCTCAGTTATTCTGCTATTGATTCCTTCTAAAGAATTTTTAATTTCCTTTATTGTGCTGTTCATCATTGTTTGTTTGCTCTTTAGTTCTTCTAGATCCTTTCTTGTATTTTCTCCATTCTGTTTCATTGTTTGTTTGCTCTTCAGTTCTTCTAGATCCTTTCTTGTATTTTCTCCATTCTATTTCCAAGATTTTGGATCATCTTTACTATCACTACTCTGAATTCTTTTTCAGGTAGACTGCCTATTTCCTCTTCATTTTTTGGTCTGGTGGGTTTTTACCATGCTCCTTCCTCTGCTGTGTGTTTCTCTGTCTTCTCATTTTGCTTAAGTTACTCTGTTTGGGGTCTCCTTTTCACAGGCTGCAGGTTCGTAGTTCCTGTTGTTTTTGGTGTCTGCCACCAGTGGGTAAGGTTGGCTCAGTGGGTTTTGTTGGCTTCCTGGTGGAGGGAAGTGGTGGCTGTGTTCTGGTGGATGAGGCTGGATCTTTTCTCTCTGGTGGGCAGGTCTACGTCTGGTGGTGTGTTTTGGGGTGTCTGTAGACTTACTATGATTGGGGGCAGCCTCTCTGCTAATGGGTGGGGTTGTGTTCCTGTCTTGCTAGTTGTTTGGCATGGGGCGTCCAGCACTGTAGCTTGCTAGTCGTTGAGTGGAGCTGGATCTTAGCATTGAGTTGGAGATATCTGGGAGATCTTTCACCGTTTGATATTACGTGGAGCCAGGAGGTCTCTGGTGGACCAACGTCCTGAACTCGGCTCTCCCACCTCAGAGGCACAGGTCTGACACTCGGCTGGAGCACCAAGACCCTATCAGCCACGTGGCTCAGAAGAAAAGGGAGAAAAAAGGAAATGAAGGAAGGAAGCGAGGGAGGGAGGGAGGAAGGAAATAAAAGTTATTAAAGTTAAAAATTATTAAAAATAAAAAGTTAAAAAGTAATAAAAAAGAAAGAAAGAAAGAAGAGAGCAGCCAAACCAAAAAAACAAATCCACCAATGATAGCCAGCGCTAAAGACTATGCTAAAAAAACAAAACAAAACAAAACAAAAAACGGACAGACAGAACCCTAGGACGAATGGTAAAAACAAAGGTATACAGACAGAATCACAGAAAGAAAGAAGCATACACATACACACTCACAAAAAGAGAAAAAGGAAAAATATAGATATATCTTGTGGGAAGTCTGAGGTCTTCTGCCAGTGTTCAGTAGGTGTTCTGTAGGAGTTGTTCCACATGTAGATGTATTTCTGATGTATTTGTGGGGAGGAAGGTAACCTCCACGTCTTACTCCTCTGCCATCTAGAGCTATTTTTGAGTGCGATTAGGGGTGTTGCCCCAGACCCTTCTGGGGGTGTTGGTTATTATATGCTATATGCCCCCTGCTTTTGTTCTGAGGTCAGAACCTGGATTCAGAAGCCTGTCAGGCCCCAGGGGATTGGGAAAGGGTCTGTGGACCAGTGGGACCCGATGGCCAGGCCGGCCCGTGCCCAGAGCAGTTCCTGCTGAGACCGTATCCGTGGACCCTGGCCCGACACTTGACTGACATTCAGGGGAGAGCCTGGTTTGTAGGTGGGTGGTGCCCTGGGGGGAGCCGTGAGGCCCTTGCAGCACAGTCGTCTGTCACAGTGCCACTGGGGCCAGCCAGCTGCCTACAGAGCCAGGCAGCCAGCTGTGCCAAGGTTTGTCCCGGGAAAGCAAAGTTCAGGGAGAGTCTACTGACTCTGCAAAGCTCACCCCTCTCCCTCCCTCCCTCCTTCCCTTCCTTCCACAGGAATCTGCGTCTACTAGTAACAAGGCCTGGCTCTTGGCTTGTGAAGCGGAGCAGTGATACTTCGCATCTGCTTAGTATCTACAGCTTATAATTTGTTGTCTTTTCTCATCCCGTCCGCCAGCAGTTCCTGGCAAGACTGGGCTTGGCCTCTGTCTTCACAGCTGAGGAACTGAGGGTTATGTCACCTCCCCAGAACACACAGCTCTCAATCTGCAGAGCCTGGCCTCAGGCTTTTCCTTTTCTGATGCCTTCAGAGGCCCTGAAATTAGTCGTTGATCCAAGCCAAGTTTCTCTCTTCTAGGACTCAAAACCCAATCCGAGTGGAGTGGTGGCTCTTTTTCAGATTCCCGGGATGAATCATTTAACCTCCGTTTTCCATGCCCTAAAGTGGGCTTCATAATCCTTACAAGCGAAGCCATCTATGAGACTGTGCCTTGGGAGCTGCAGAGCCCCTGACCACACGGCACAGTATTTCCCAATTCTTCTCCACCCCGACATCCAGATATGTCTGGCTGGGGTCTCCCCATGGTGCTTCCTCCAGGTCTTTTGGGGTTCACCTGCTCCCCTTCTTTCCACGCTCTCTTTCCTGACGTCCTCAAGGGCAAAGCCTCTATTGTCTTTGAGAACGTGTGTTGCCCTGCTCGCTACTGAACCGTAAATGGTTGTTGGAGTTTATATACCAGAGGAATGTCCGCTTGTCATTAGGGTGGCTTGGGCCCGGTGACATGGTCAACATCACCTTGGCAGGTGTGGCAGCCCGGCCCCCTCAGTCAGGTGTGCCTGGGTGCGTTAGCAAAGCTCTGTCCCTATGACACCAAAACAGCTGGGTATAGACTGAGAAGGAAGTCAGTCAAGGAGTCTTTTCTAACCTAAATCTAATAGTGTGGATTGCAGGCAATGTCCAGATGACAATTCTTTAATACACTGTAACTGAAACAGGAACTGGGAGGCTGACAGATTGGTCTACAGTCCATTAGGGCTTTGGAGGAGCCATCCAGCATTCAGGTGTTTGTGGGAATGTCTCCCCTGCCAGGAACCCCTGGGTGACCCTTTCTCCCTGCTTTCTGCTCCCCCTCCGTATACAATGGCCGCTACAATCTGTCTGGCTCAGAGGTTTTCCTCCATACCAAAGAGACTCCCAGAGTCAAGATTTAGGGCTGGTTTGAGGTGGGAGGGGGTGGGAGGGGGATACAGGCCTCTCTGCAGGCTTGCGGAATGTTTCAGGGGTCAAGGAAATAATACAGACCTTTGAATAGAGGCCCCTGAATGGTTTGTTTGGAGTTCCCAGCGACTAGCGTCTCAGTTACCAACTGCTTTGTTACAATTTGCTTCTCTTTAGCTACCCGTTCTTACACGGTTTTTAAAGCAAGTGAACGGATAAAGTGTTTCTAAGTGTAATAATTCTCTCTTCTGATCCATGGCTAACAAGCCGAGAGTAGGCGGAGGGGCCATAACCCAAAGGATCTCTAATTTGCTCTGCTAAAAACTCCGTTCCTTGCTCTGTCGGCTCCGCGTCTTGCCCCTCAAGGCTGAATAAATTAGTTGCCGCCCTTAGAAAAACAGCGCCACGTTTGGCCAAGGAATCTTCATTAGCTACCTTTCTGGAGGAAAGATGATTAATCTCATTATGCTGAGCAAACCCGTTTTGTATGCTTTGAAATTCCAACCTTGTCAATTTTGTGTTTCTCTCAATCAGGGACAGCAAATGTCAGTCTCATGCAAGAGAAATACTGGCTTTTGATTTAAGGGGAAACAAATCTTGCTTACTTTTTTTTTCTTTCTTTCTAGTCTTCAAGGCAAAGATTCAGATGCCCTAGCCTATACATTTATATGATGTTGTTGTTGTTGTTTGCAGAAGAAATAATCTGGTAGATTATCAAGGCCAACAAAAATAACTGTCTTTACCTGTTAAAAAATACAGAGATGTATGAAGACTGTAAACTTTGCATGTAATCATGCTAATTCAAATTAAAAACTAGTTATCAACTAAAATTAATGAAAATGTAAGTGAATTGAATACTTCTGCTTATGCTCTGGAAGCTCTGACCCCAGAATCCCTTTCCTCCCTACCAGAAGGTTGCTGATGCCTGAGTCGAGATCTTTCTCAGCTGACCAAGGCTTCGAGGCCCTGCAGACTGCAAGTCCAAGATCAACACCAGACGGTGAAGGTCCGTGTGCTTGACACACCGTAGCCTTCAACCGTGTTTTGTGTTACTGTCACTTCTAAGAGTTGACACTGTTCTTTCCTCCAAACACTGACGATGTAGAGCTGTTGTTGTCATGGAAACCTGGAGATGGAAAGGACCTAAAAGGATTCAGGGTGAAAGTTCATCTTTTATAAAAAGAGTCCAAAAAGAAGGTCAAATGAACCAATTTTCTTCCTTTCTTTTTTCTTTCTTTCTTCTTTCGGCCACGATGCACAGCACGCAGGATCGTTAGTTCCCCAACCAGGGATTGGACCCAGGCCCCCTGAAGTGGAAGCGCAGAGTCTTAACCACTGGACTGCCAGGGAAGTCCCTGAACGAATTTCATTATAAAACATCTTTTAAATTAATAGGTCATAAAACTATAAAGGAAAGAATGGGTTATATAAATGGGTTCTGTTTTACAGAACGCAGAGGCTCTCATCCCACTGCCCTCTCCCCTCCCCCCTCCCCCCTCGGTGAATCCCAGCCCGAGGACCAGTTATCTCAGAGCCAAGAGATGCCCTACCCTTTCCCACTTTCCCAGGCCACAACTGCACGGCTAGTGCAGGGCAGCTGTCATGCAGATGTGTCTCGGTGGTCGTTATTCTAGCAGAGACAGCCCCTGAGTGCATGACTTTGTGCCAGACACTGTGCTAGGTCTATATGCTCTTTACTCGTCACAGCCATCGGTGGTAGGCAGGTTACCCCAGGTTTAGAGGTGGTGTAACTGAGCCTCAGAGAGGCAGAGTAACTTGCTTGAGGTCACACAGCTAGGGAGGGACCGAACCAGTACTCAGACTCGGGTCTGTTTGATTATTGTACCACCCACGTTTCATGGTTCAAGCACTGCCTGTCACTTTGATATCTGTGAGCTCGCATTTTCCCTGGTGCTTCAGCTGAGATCTGTGAGGCTTCGTTTGAAAAACAAACTGTACACCTTCTAATAAAGTAATGATACGCCCCCTTGTTGCGTCACAATTAACATTGATTCATTTGAGGCAAAATCTAAAATGGTCTGTTTTTTTTTTTTCTACAAAACCATGGTTTCTTCTTGTTCGTCTTTGTTAAAATGGGGAGGAATCAATATTTATTTTCAGTAGCCAAATGCAGCAGCTCTGTGTAATACTTTCTGCCGTTGGAGAGAACAATTTTGAAGGGGCAGCAGCATTGGAGCTGGTAGCATAGCTCAGAGTTGCTTTTTGCTGGGTTGCGCAAACTGAGAGGACCTTTAGGGTGTTGGTGATATCTCTTCTTTATCTTCTTTGTGATTTGAAAGATAAACCACGTTGGTGACACTGGCATTACTTCTGTGGTGGAGATGCTTATCAGCATTTTGTGTTTGCTTCCAGGGAAAAGGTGGCTCCTGTGAGATAGGAATCTGGCAGGATTAAGAATGTGGGGATTCCTGTGAAGCAGGTACTTCCGGAGGTGCCTGCTGACTTCAGAGCACAGATGTTTAAATACTGTTGTACTCTTTCTTCGTTCTAGCCTTTTCCACTTTATTTCTCCATACCATATTTGTCCCATTGACTTAAAAAATTTTTTTAATGGAAGTATAGTTGCTGTACAATGTTATATAATGTACAGGTATACAATATAGTGAGTCACAATTTTTAAAGGTTATACTCCATCGATAGTTATTGTAAAATATTGGCTATGTTCCCCGTACAATATATCCTTGTAGCTTATTTTATACCTAATAGTTTGTACCTCTTAATTCCCTATCCCTATACTGCCCCTTCCCCCTTCCCTCTCCTGACTGTAACCATTGACTTTTTTTTTTTCCTTTTGGCTGTGCCACGCCTTGTGGCATGTGGGATCTTAGTTCCCGGACCAGTGATCAAACCCGTGCCCCCTCCAGTGGAAGCACAGAGTCTTAACCACCAGACCACCTGGAAAGTCCCTGTAACCATTGACTTTCGACACCCCTTCCTCTTGGAGGATTAGTACTGATACCAGATGCTGTCGGGTGACACCTGACATGTGGCCTGGGGACCCCTGTGGTCAAGGAGCTCAGCTGCAGGTCTTCCCCTCAGACAGGTGCTCTGCAAGCACACGGGGCTCCTCCCGCTGCAGGTGAAGGCACTGCCGTCTTGCAAGCTGGATGCCTTGCTTAGCTTACCCGGTGGCACCTGGGGCCCCTGCTGACAGCTGGAGGGCAGTTCTTGTGGCCCCTGGTCCACGGGCTTCCTCCTCCTGGATCACATCACCTCTCAGTTTTCCCCAACTTCGAAAGGTTCATGTTTCCTTTGAAACGAGGAAAGCTCACGTTGAAATGGTACCATTGTCAGATGCAGGTACAAGTCATACCTCTAACTGCTAGAGCGCACGGCCAATTCCTGAGGGAGGGGAGGAGTCCACTTTGCTGGAAATTTGTCGGCCTGTCTTTCTACTCTGAGTCCTTCAGCTTGACCCTGGCGGTTGGAGGTTCTCTTTTGGTCCATGTTTCCTTTGAACATCTCTGGATCATGCATGATTTTCTGATGTCACACTTCAGTCACGTGAAAAGTATTGATTCACTGGTTATGCAGATCTTCCAAATGTTGACACATTTCATTATACAATTTAGAAGAATCATATGGGCTAATGTCACCACCAAGTCATCAGAAAAGGCTTAAAGTATGGGATGCTGTCCAGCTCACGGGGGCTGATACAGACTTTCCAATGTTCTGTTTTTTTCTTGAAAGCTCAGATTTTATCATTGGTAGCAAACACTGTCAATTGTTTTCCTTGACGGGACAGGCTCACTTCATTGCCTGTTGAGAAAATGACCGCACAGCACTCCCGTCTGAATAACCGCAGTTTGCCGCGCTGTTGTTCTTTCAGGTGAATATGATGCTCCCCGAGTCAGAGCCCACGGCGGCTGAGACGGCCTGCGGGCCTCGGGCAGCCAAGGGCCTCCTGTGCTTTCCGTTCCTCTCACAGAGGAAAGAGGCTCACTCTCGAGGGTTTGTCTGAATAACGTTAGGATATCGTGCGGCTTCACTAAAGGCACCTTGCGTGAACTTAGCTCTTCGCCCTCGGTGGCAGCCAGGGTCTGCGCTAAGGCACAGCAGCATTGCCCCTACCCTGCTGGCAGCTTCCGCGCTATCAGCACGCGTGTCAGCACAGTGACAGAGGCAATACTATCTGGGTATTACTGTGAGGATCGTTTTGACCTCATGGATGTCCTGAAGGGGTCTCAGGGACTCTCAGGGGTCTTTGCCCTGTGCTTTTGGAACTGCTGCTGTCAGTGTTAGAAACAGCTCTTCATTCGGCACCTTCACGGGGGTGGAGTGGGGCGGCTTTGTGCCAGGTAATGTGCTAGGGGCTGAGGATGGCTGTCCCTGTTTTCAAGGAGCTCGCAGGCTAGTGGAGAAGGGCTCAAGTAAGTGGATGCCTTCAAAACATCCTAGTAAGTGCAGTGATAATGGTCAGCGGACAGGATGCTCTGGAAATAGCGGGAGGACCCCTCAGCCCTGCTTGCTCTTCTAGCAGTGGGTGGTGAGGGGTGTGTCTTGGAGGGAATAGCCCTGAGCTGATGAGCTTCGAGAGGAGAAGTAATCCAGGTGAAGAAGAGGGGGAGAGTCCCAGGAAGATTGGGTGGCCTTGGGAGAAGGCTTGGAAGCAGGAGAGAGCTTGAAATACAGTAAGAGCCCTACATATGAGCCTTCAAGATGTGAATGTGCATCTGACCCCAGCAAGGAACCAGAACCTGTGCCGTCAGCGTCAGGCGTGAGTGGAATCGCAGCTGGCCCTCCGTCTCCTATTGCTGACGATCCTTCAGCTCTGCAATCTCCCACCTCCTCTCCCTCCTCCAGTCAGTAACTCTTCTTGCCTGTTCACTCGATGCCAGCCCCCGTATGCCAGCTGTTGTGCTGTACTACTGTACTTTTCAGGGTACTGTACTGTAGATTAAAAAGGTTTTCTTTATTTTTTGTGTTTGTTGTTTATGTATTATTTGTGCAAAAAGTATTATAAACCTATTACAGCACAGTACTATATAGCTGGTTGTGTTATTTGGGTACCTAGGCTAACTTTGTGGGACTTACGAACAAATTGGACTTAGGAACGCGGTCTCGGAACGGCACTCGTTCGTATGTAGGGGACTTACTGTATTTGAGAAGCTACAAGAGTCCAGCTAGAGCTGGAGCACAGGAGCTGGGGTGTCACATGGACCGAAGCACATACAGGGCAGATTGATCCCAAGCGCTGAGTATTTTATCCCAAAGACAGTGGATTTAAGCAGAGATGTGATCCAATTTGTATTTTAGAAAGATCACGCTGCCGTATGAAAAAGAGTGGGGGGGGGAACGGGTAAGACTGCTGACAGGTGAGCCAGTGGAGGCTGGATGGAGTCCAGAGAGCATGTGACCAGGGCCAGACCAGGGTGTGATAGTGGAGATGAGATCTGTAGATACTGAGACGGTATTTAATATTCTGGATACTTAGGTACTTAGAGTCAGTAGGATTTGAGGATTGATCTGATGCTGAGGGTAAGAAATACGGAAGCAGCCAAGGATACTCTGAGATTTGTAGATCAACGGTAGGCTGCATGGCGCTTCATGCTTAGAGGTGAGGGAGCAGAGGAGGTGGTTACAGGCAAGATGGCCAGTTTAACTTCATGTATCATGTTGCTGCGCACGCACGTGTGTATACATGTCTATACATGCCCGTGTCTCCAGGTGAAGATGTCAGTGGGCTGATGGGGTCGGATCTGGAGCTCGAGACGACTCTGGTCAGAGATGTCAGTTGAGGAGTCAGCAGCAGAGGTCATGGCTGCAACCGGGAGGGTTGGTGAGGTCACCCAAGAGGAGGGGGGCTCACGTCAGGAGGGAAGTCACAGCGGCTCAGTAGGTCTGGGAGGAAGGAAACCCAGACCTGGGTCTTCTAGTCCCTGTCACGTGCAGAAAGAGTAGAGAAAAGATCGTAAGTCATAACTCTTCCACTAAACGTGTAGTTACGGTCCGAGCGTGCTTTTAAATGTTTCACACCAAACACGATGCTCTACGAGCAGTACGGCCCCTATAACACATATTTTTGTTCCCGAACTAACACAGACTTTAAATCTGTAAAGGATGGTGAAAATACCAATTATGATTTATATTTCCTTACCCACCCCTTTGAATATTTTTTTTTCTTTTAAAAATAGGGTGGCTTTCCCCCATCTATGGTTTTCCAGTTCGCAGAAGTTCTACCCTTCTTCCTTTATACTAATAAGATAGACTGGTAATTTCAGAAGTTACGGTTTTCATTCTGTCGGATGGCCAAAGATGGGAACAATAACATCAGAAGTGCTGTCTGTCACGTGAGGTTTGGATGAGCGCTGTGCTTTGGCATTGCAGTGGCAGGAAGAGGGAAGTAGCGGGATTTGTTCCCATCTTAGAACTAAAGTAGCATCTTAGAGCTAAGCAGTATCAGGGGCATTTTCTAGTGGTTTCCCCCATGGTGGCAGGTGTGAAGCAGACGTGGGTGGGAAGACGGGAGAGTCTGGACTGGCAGTTCAGCCTTTCCCCCTCCCCAGCATCCCTGATAATGCCTAGGTTGGGCCTGAGCCATGGCTTGGCACCGGCAGCCTCACTTGGGAGGGGGAAGGGCTGATGATTACTTTCCATTTCTCTTTCCATTTTAAAATCTTTTCGAATATGTTTCTGTACTTTAAAAATCAAAATGAAAAAAAGAATAACCAGTTAAAATGTCTTCTAATCCTACACTTGGGACACTCAGACGATTTGCTTATAACCCAGACTATCTTTTAAAGGGGCTCCCCCATAACTCAGGATCCAGGAGGGTTAGTTATGATGGAAGGACTGTGCGTGCACGCAGAGGATGGTACCATCTCATCAGCAGGCAGCTTGCCAGCGAGGGTTTTCGAGGCTTTATCAACCTGCTAGGTGGTTGTGAAAGTTGATCTATCTTTAAATATTTGTATTTGAAGCTTTTTAGCCCTGCGTATACACTGTGTCTTTTTGGGGGTGGGGGGTATTTTTTTCAGTATCTTCTTAGTTCTGTGTTTACTGGAAATGAATCATATGGTCTGTTGCTCTTACTCGTAGTGAGTGTTGATGTGTCCCGAGAAACCCAGACTCAACCACATTGCCTGGTGTGGAGGAAGCCTTCAGAAGGAAACTTCACACCTTTGAGGCTCAGCACTGGCAGGTTTTCGAGGATGAAGAGGGAGAATCTTGATATCCCAGCACCTTCCCAGTCTGGTTTCTGCATCAGAGTTTTACTGTTTGGTGTGAAGCAAATTCTTAGGAAAGTCCTATGCCTAGTTCTGGTAATAGGCAAAAACATCAGACCAAAGATGCGGAATCATTATTTTTCCATTAACCTATTGCACTTTCTCTGAGCAAACCAATTCCTACCATGTCCTGACATCATGTAAGGATCCAGGAGTAGGTTCACAACCGAAGCTGCGTTTGCTTTAGTTCAACTCCTCCATTAACAACTGTGTTAAAGTGTAATATCTAAGTAGTTGCTGTAAAGTGAACTGAAGTGCGTTGATTACGAGGAGATGGGGGAAAGTGCAGGAGGAAGCAGCTGAGGGAGGAAGCCCACAGAGGCCCAGTAGCAGATTCCGGCTAAGATTTTTTTTAAAAACCCTACACACTTCCCAGCTGTGCCTTAGAGAGTAGCCCCCTGTGACATCATTTGCAGATGGAAACAGAGGCTGATAACTAACATGGTTATTACAGAAGGGATTCTTGAACTAACTTTACAATTTTTCCTGCTTTTATATAGAGCTCTTTAAATTTGAGCATCTCAGTAATATGCCCTTGTGAAATAGGGTCATTATCCCTATGGTACAGATGAGGAAATTGAATCGAGGGTCAAAGGACGTGTTAGGGGTAACATCCCCCTAACCTGGGTCTTTTAAGGGCTCTGGTTATTGCACTGGTGCCTCCTGCACCGCGAGGAAGGGGACATGCATCTCTTCAGTCCTAGAGGTTCTACACCGTGAGACAGCAAATGAAACAGAATAGGAGCAGATCTGAAAAGCATTTAGATGAGGATCTGCAGTTGTGTTTCGTCTCTATCATGTACCTCTGTGGCTAACCACAGACCATTAACAGTAAGCGTATCTGTGGTTAGAAAACCAGAATATTCGCTCCCTGTCAGGAGGGCAGGAAAGCAGGTTGAAGCGCAGCTTCAGGGATGGCACGCCGCTGTGGAACACTCAGTAACAGGAGCAGACAGACAGCCTGGTGTGCAGAAATGAGAGGCTGGGTTGCTCTTTTTTGAACAAAGGCATTTTGCAGCCTGTGAGGTGGTGGGAAATGATTGTGAATAGAAGCTCTGGCATCTAAGCGGAGGGCAGACCATGTATATTCTCAGTATGGCTAGGACTGCTTCTCATTCTAAGGTTCTTTTTTTTAAAAAAAATTCCACCTTTTAAAACCATAACACTGTCATGAATGGTGTTTTTGAATATCAAATACAGGCGCTATGTATGAGAATCTATGTGAGAGAGAGAGGGGGAGGGTGTGTGTGTGTGTGTGTGTGTGTGTGTGTGTGTGTGTGTGTGTGGAGGGGACCCTGGTGGCTGATGAATAATCATTTAACAACATTCATTTGTTTGAATAACACTAGTAATAATCCCTTATATTTATAAGGTACATTAACATTTCCAAAGTGCTTGCCCAGATATCATTTGAATGATAATTCAGTTAGAGTTACAGATCTTTCCTGTTCCCACCAGTGCTCTGAGGAGGTTGAGCCCCCAGCTGGGGGGTGAGGGTGGGGAAGCAGAGATATGCCCCCCCATCCCTTCCCTCTCCGGCTTTGATCTCCTTTATTCACATTGATATCATTTTTCCACCCCCAACCTCCTCCCCGGTTCCCTTCTCAGCCTCTATTATAAAACACCTCTTGGGCCGGGTCTCCCAGAACCAGTGACTGTGGTGAGCACCTTTGTTGGGTTTGTTTTAAAATGCCGTTCATTTTCCCTTTGTTGTCACGTGTGTCGCAAGTGAAAGGCCCTTGGACTTGAATTTGCCCGCACAGGTTAGCAGTCGAGGACACCCCCTTGGAGCGGATCTGCTGGCCAGCACCTCACCGGCTCCTTTCTCCAATTGTTTCTTTATTTCCATTCTTTTGGTCCCCGTTTCAGGCTGCTGGAACCTCTCTCGAGCCTTTTCATATTTTAACACACCCTCTTTTTGGCCTACTTTGCCCCACCAGACATGCTGCTTGTCACCAGTCCAATCCATCTGTGTTTTCTGGATTCACACAAGTGCCAAAGCCTTGAAAAGCTGGGTCCCTGTGCATCGAAGGCCCAGGCCCTCCAGCAGCCGCTTCCTCCAGGAAGAGGACCAAGTCCCCCTGCCCCACACATCCCCGTCTCTGAGAACTCACCATCCTGCCATGCCCATCAGTTCCAGGGGATGGTGGGGAGGCTGGCTTAGGATGTGTAACCAGCATCTTTTTATACTGACTCCGTTTCTTTGTATAAAATTTGTCACTTAGGAGATCCCACTGCTAGCAGAATAGCTTCTTTTCTTAGGCTGGTGCTGGCTCCCAGCTCCAGCAGCATGTGACCGTATGTGGGCCTTGTTGGCTGCACGTGGGTGTTGCTCTTGTCCTGGCCTGGCCTGGCAGAGCTGTGTCCCAGCCCAGGCATCAGAGCCGGAGCCCCTTCTGGTGGAGTGTGGTGTGGCAGAGGGTCACGTGGCCTGGCATCACGAGAGCCACAGGAGACCTGGGGTCCATGTGTGATACCTCCTCTCGGAGGCTGAATTTCTGTCATCTATGAAATTGGATTAAGTTACCAAATAAGATCTATCCCAATGGCTTGTTCATTGTAGAGACAGATGAAACAGCGTGTGTGCAAAAGACTGTGGGCTGTACAAGCACTAG
Organism: Grampus griseus; assembly: GCF_964374135.1. Classification (NCBI taxonomy): domain Eukaryota; kingdom Metazoa; phylum Chordata; class Mammalia; order Artiodactyla; family Delphinidae; genus Grampus; species Grampus griseus. Next base: position 5,302,482 of record NC_139018.1, on the reverse strand, counting down.
AGGAGGGTTGGCCTGCTTAATCTTCCAACATGTGTTTATTGCGTGCCTCCAGCTTGCCAAGCCCACTTCTAGGCTCTGGGGAAAGAGCAGTGAAGAAAATAAACCCCAGAAGGGCATCACATCCTAGTGGGAGAGGGACAGTAAGTAAGCAGGTAAGTAACAAAGTCATTTCCTCTGAAGAAAATGAACCAGTGACTGAAATGACGTGGATTGAGTTGTCTGGGTATCACTTAGTATCACTCGGGGTTAAGTACCATTTCCTCCAGGAAGCGCTCCCTGATTGTCCAGATGAAACAAGAATATCTGTGGTTTCTTGAGTAACTTTTAGGAGCCAAGGACTTTCCTATGCGTTATTTCTAATCTTCACTCTCCTCTCTAGTGCTTATAGTATATATAACAGTTTTTAATAAGGAGACCCAGGCTCAGAGAGATCAGCACTTGCCTGACATCTCAGAGCTAGAAAGCAGCAGAAGTGAATGTCTGACTGCAGTCTCTACCCTTTCTACCACACCTCCTATCCTCCCTGTTCCCTCAGGACCATATGTTCATCCAACACTCACCATAGCCTATGGACATTGATGTTTTCCTGTGTTTTTCCCCCGTGAGCCTCCGAGTTCCCGAAGGGTGGGAACTGTTACCCATAGCACCTGGAGCAGTGCCCGATGGTTCCCGGGAGCTTATCCCAAGTTCATTAAATCCATAACCAGCTCCAGCCACAACAGGCCCTGGCCGTGTGTACGGACGCCGTGGATCTCCACTTACGGGTTCCCAGAATTCGGCTCTGTAGACTGCAGGTCAAGCTGGATATGTTTGGAGAGAAGATAAGGGAAAAGGAAGGTTCTTTCATGTTAGAAAATTGTTTTAGACGTTAAGCATCTCCGTTCACCGAGCGATGACTTGTCTGAAAGTCTTGCCACTGAACTTTACCTTCAGCAAGTAGAGATCTGTACCTATGACAGCTGAAAAGCCTTGGCGCACCGTTGCACATAACAGGCAATTGGCTTATCACGAGTGGCCGTTCTTGGGAGGGGTGACGTTTGACATCTGGAAAGTCTGTAGTGTTTAAAGTGTGCTTCCGTGCATTGCTTTGGAGCAGGAAAAGGATACAATCAAGTTCTGTGGATACACTGAGCAACTGTCAGGGAGGGCTAGCATTCCAGTCCTGACCGCTCCCTTCTCCAGCGGACTGCAGTCCAGCCACTCAGAGCATCGTTACTTTGAGGCACGTGCCACAGCCCTCCACAGCTCCCTTGAGTCTTGTGAAAATGAACTGTGGCTCACGTGCCATCACGGATGGACGCTTTGCTCTGTTCACTGGCAGCACCACCCTGTAAGACAGTGGTAGTGTCCAATTTTAGTATCGCCCTGCTTCTTGAAAAACATCTTAGGGCAAAGCATGACTGTTTGGACTATTCGAGAATTCTGAGCATTAACAAATGTGATTCCATTTTAAAGGCAAGAAAGCTGAAGTCACGTCAATGCCAAAGAGAAGAAGTGAGTCAGGAACAGAGAGCGTTTAGAACTTTGTTGTGACCAGGAATGTTGTACAAAACAAAGACTTCTGTACTGACTGGGGACAGAACACGAGTGTGGTTCAGAACAGTGAAGGAGACTGTTCAAGGTGGTTCCAGATACTGATTTCAGCGAGTTAGAGTGTCAGGAAATTCATCCATTTATTTTTTCATTCATTCAGAGCCAGGCATTGTGCTCACGCTAGGTGCAAAATAAAGACCACGGTGATGACGGCAGTCAGAGTCCTGCCCCACAGAGAGCCATTTAGCAGCCGGCAAACACCCTGGCAGAGCAGCCGGACCTGGTCTGTCCTAGCACTGTGTCAATATCCTCGTAGCGCCTGCGGACCTAGAAGGCATGGGTGTTGCAAATACTGTCTGTTATGGGCTGAATCGTGTGCACTCCGAAATTCATATGTTGAAGCTCTAACCCCCCAGAACCTCAGAATGTGACCTTATTTGGAGATAGGGTCTTGACAGGTAATGAGGTTAAGGTGAAGTCATTAGGGTGGACCCTAATCCAATCTGCCTGGTGTCCTTATGAGAAGAGGAGATGAGGACACAGACACGTACATGGGGAAGCCCACGTGAGGACACACGGAGAAGACGGCCGTCTACGAGCTAGAGAGGGAGGTCTCAGGAGAACCCAACCCTGCCAAGACCTTGATCTCGGACTTCCAGCCTCCAGAACTGCGAGGAGGTGAATTTGGTTGCTTGAGGCCCCTGGTCTGTGCTTCTTGGTTACGGCAGCCCCAGCATCCCTCGTAGAGTTTTTGGACTCAGTTGCCATGAGTGCTGGAAATACCCCAGCAGAGCATCTGGACCCAGGAGGCTTGCAGTGCACGTGCGGTGCAGGAAGACAGACAGATGTTTTTGCTCTGCAGTCTTCACCCGTGAAGGGGTTGAAGCTGTCGGTGTGCCTGCAGCCTGTGTATTGATCTCTAGGTTCATTTCAGAGATGTTTGATAGTTAACAGGTCTTTCTCTTGTTGGTTCCAAATCATTTATGTGTATTAGCCACTGGCATTTCATTTTCTTTTTTTTAATTAAAATTTAAAGGTTGAAGTATAATTGATGTACAATGTTATATAAGTTACAGGTATATAATATAGTGATTCACAATTTTTAAAGGTTATCCTCCATTTATAGTTATTATAAAATATTGGCTGTATTCCCCATGTTGTACAATATATCCTTGTAGCTTATTTTATACCTAATAGTTTGTACCTCTTATTTCCCTCCCCCTCCCCCCTTCCCTCTCCCCACTGGTAAACACTAATTTGTTCTCCGTATCTGTGAGTCTGCTTCTTTTTTGTTATAGTCACTAGTTTGTTGTATTTTTTAGATTCCACATATAACTGATACCATAGAGTATATGTCTTTTTCTGCCTGGCTTATTTCACTTAGCATAATACCCTCCAAGTCCATCCATGTTGCTGCAGATGGCGACATTTAATTCTTTTTATGGCTGAGTAGTATTCCATTGTATATATACACCAATCTTCCTTGTCCATTCATCTGTTGATGGACATTCAGGTTGCTTCCATATCTTGGCTATTGTGAATAATGCTGCTGTGAACACTGGGGTGCATGTATCTTTTCAAATTGGTGGTTTTGGTTTTTTTCAGATATATATCCAGCAGTGGAATTGCTGGATCATATGGTAGTTCTCTTTATCGTTTTCGGGGAAATCTCCATACTGTTTTCCACAGTGGCTGCACCAATTTACATTCCCACCAACAGTGTACAAATGTTCCTTTTGCTTCACATCCTTCATTTTCTTTACTTTAAAATACCGGATGCATTAGCTCCTGTTTGGGACACTCTGTTAGCTGTTCTTATACAGACCGGCAGTTCTTGGGATGCCGTTTTTTTTTTTTTTTCCTGTTTGGCTTGTTCCTTTAGTCCTTTAAAACTCAGCCACCACTGTTACCAGGACCAAGAAGCCTTCCAGACCCTCCAGTCTGGTCTGAGGGCCCCCGTCCATGCTGGTTTTCTGCCACTGCACTGTTCTGTGCCGTCATCTGTGCCGACAAGCCTCTGCTACAGAGTGAGCAGATGAACGGAAGGATGGAGATATCATTCCCTTGAGAGCCAGTCATTCAAAATGGGTGAAGTTTTTTGGGTACTTTTTTATTGTGGTAAAAAACATAGAGTGAAATTTGGGATTTTACCCCTTGTTACGTGTACAAATTCAATGACATTAATTGCGTTCACAGCATTGCGCAGCTATCACCACCATCTGTTTCCAAGAATTTTTCATCACCCCAAGCAAAAACTGTACCCATTAGGCAGTAACTCCCCATTCTTTCTCCGCCAATCCCCCAGGCCCAGGTAACCGCTAATCTACTTTCTGCCTCTATGAATTTGCCTATTCTAGGCGTTTCACATAAGTAGAATCGTACAGTATTTGGCTTTTTATAACCACCTTATTTCACTCGGCCTCATGTGTTCAGGTGCCATCCATGTTGTAGCATCAGAACTTCATTTCTTCTTATGCCTGAGTAAGAGTCAAGTTTGTGGAAAGACCACATTTTGTTTATTCACTCATCAGCTAACGGACACCTGGGTTATTTCTACCTTTTGGCTGTTGTGACTAATGCTGCTATCACGTGAGTGTACAGATACCCTTTGGAGTCCCTGTTTTCAGTTCTTTTTCTATGTATACCCTAGAGGTAGAGTGGTAATTCTGTGGTAATTCTGTTTACCTTTTTGAGGAACCACTGGACTGTTTTCCACAGAGGCTGCACCACTTTACATTCCCACCAGCAATGTACAAGGTTCAGTTTCTCCACGCCCTCCCCAGCACTTGTCATTTTCAATGTTGTTGGTCATACCCATTTTAGTATATGGGAAGGGGTGTCTCGTTGTGGTTTTGATTTACAGTTCCCTAATGATGTTGAACGTTTTTTCACGTGCTTAGTGGACATTTGTGCATTTTCTTTGGAGAAATGTCTATTCAAGTCCTTTGACCATTTTTTAATTGGGCGATTTATCTTTCTGTTATTGAACAAAATGTTTGAAACTTGAAAGAAATGTGCTCCTTGAAAGGATGACCCCTCCTCATACTTGGCTTTCTAGAAAGCTTATTCTCCGAGGGTTCTAGATTGACAAGGTTATTTTAATCATCTCCTGTCCCTCCCCCTCCCACTCTCTTGGCTCTCCCCACCACCATTTTTTCTAGCATTCATCTTTCAGATTAAACTTAAAATGATACTCAAATAAAGAATCAAACTGGGACTTCCCTGGTGGCGCAGTGGTTGAGAATGCGCCTGCCAATGCAGGGGACACGGGTTCGATCCCTGGTCCGGGAGGATCCCACATGCCGTGGAGCAACTAAGCCCGTGTGCCACAACTACTGAGCCTGCGCCCTAGAGCCCACATGCCACAACTACTGAGCCTGTGTGCCACAACTACTGAAGACTGCGCACTGCAACTACTGAGCCCGTGTGCTGCAACTACTGAAGCCTGACCGCCTAGGGCCCACGCTCTACAACAAGAGAAGCCACTGCAGTGAGAAGCCCACACATCGCAACGAAGAGTAGCCCCCACTCACCACAACTAGAGAAAGCCCCCGCACAGCAGCGAAGACCCAACACAGCCAAAAATAAATAAAAATTTAAAAAAAAATAATGATAATAAAATATATAAAAAGAAAAATCAAACTGCAAAATTTTGCTTTGGAAAATGCTCAAATGCGCCAATACCCTTTTCAAGTGCATTAAAGAAATTAGAGAACCAGATTGTCAATTTGTGTTATTTGAATGCCGTTTGAAGGTGATAACATTATGGAAGTGTACTCTGAGCAGTATTTGCCAATGTGTTTGGGTATGGGGGTTGGAAGCAGGGTTTCGAATGTGGAGAGGCAAATGTCTTTGTGGATAGGTCTGAATGTTCAGATGAATGGTTCCGTTGGTTGTTTTAATCTCAGTCTCACTCTCTAAACTCTCAGTGGAAAGAGAACCAGGTGGGGAGGACAGCAGCCCTTAGGACAGGTACCATGGAAGTGCATCTGGCAGGGCCTTGGACCTGAGCCCTTGGCTCTGTGGCACTGCTCCCATTGGACCATTAGCAGCTGTGAGCCAGGGAATTTGTATCTTTTATAGAATTTGGAATGAGGAATTTCCAGTGCGATTTTTTTTTTAAATAAATTTATTTATTTTTGGCTGTGTTGGGTCTTCGTTGCTGTGCACGGGCTTTCTCTAGTTGCGGCAAGCGGGGGCTACTCTTTGTTGCGGTGCGTGGGCTTCTCACTGTGGTGGCTTCTCTTGTTGCGGAGCACAGGCTCTAGGCGCGTGGGCTTCAGTAGTTGCGGCATGTGGGCTCAGTAGTTGTGGCTCACGGGCCCTAGAGCGCAGGCTCAGTAGTTGTGGCGCACGGGCTTAGTTGCTCTGCGGCATGTGGGATCTTCCCGGACCAGGGCTTGAATCCTTGTCCCCTGCATTGGCAGGAGGATTCTTAACCACTGTGCCTCCAGTGGGATTTTAAAAGCTATTCTAAGAGAGTAAAATTGAGGGGGGGGTGGGAGATGGGGGAAATATAGTTTTGCTATGACTGCTGGCATATATAGCCTTTGACTGGCCTTAATCAAAAATATTTTTCCTTTTTTTTTTAAGTCGATTAAGAAAAACATCTGCTATAACTTTAGGTCCAGAAACAGGTTAATTTATCCTTTTCCTTTCTTTCTCCAAGCCAAATATTTTCTTAATTTTTGTATCTTGCCTCATTCTACAAAGGATTTTTGGTATCATGTAACACTTTGATTTTTTGGAATCATTAAAATATATATATACTTTCTTTTCTTTTCTTCCCCCCTTTGTTTTTTTTTTTTTTGCTGCTTCTTTCCTCCCCTTTAAAAAAAAAAAAAAGCTTTCTGGAAGTATCATTGACACACAATAATCTGAACATATTTAAAGGAACAATTTGATAAGTTTTGACATATGCATGTATCCATGAAACCATAACCACAATCAGATAAGGAAGATAATCATCCTCCCCTAAAGTTTCTTTGTGCCCCTTCATCATCCCTCTGCCTCGCCCACCCTTCCAACCACTGATCTTCAGTCACTATAGATTAGTTTGCATCTTGTGTAATTTTATAGAGATGGAATCATACAGCACGTACTCTATTTTCTGGCTTCTTTTACTCAGCATAATGATTTTGAGATTCCTCCATGTTGTTGCTTGTTCAGTGTGAGTATATTTTTATTCCTGACTAGCATATCCGCTGTGTGGACGTACCACAGTTTGTTTACGCATTCACTTGAAGGACGTTGGGGCTGTTTCCAGTCTTTGTATGTGCATATGTTTTTATTTCTCTTGGGTAAACACCTATGAGTGGAACGATGGGATCAGGCGGTGGGTGTGGGTGTAACCGTTTCCCAGAGTGGCTGCACCATTTTACACACCCACAGCAGCATGTCAGAGACTCAGTTGCTCCATGTGCTAGCCAGCACTTTTTTGGTCTTATATTGGTCTGACTTGAACATTCGAGTAATGCTGGTCTGATAGATGAGATGAGAAATATTCCCTCCTCTTCAGTCATCTGGAAGAGTGTGTGTAGAATTGGTGTCTGAGTCTGGGTTGGTTGGTTTGTCTTGAAAAGTTTTTAACTAAAAGTTTCATTTCTTTAGTAGTGCTATTTAGAGTGCCTCTTTATTCTTGCAGGAGCTTTGGTAGTTTTGTCTCTCAAAGAATTTTTGTATTTCCTCTAAGTTATTGAATGTGTTGGTATAAAGTTATTCTCAGTATTTCCTGTTGTCCTTCTAATCTGTAGTAATGTCACCTCTGCTTCCTCATATTGATATTTGGTGTCCTTTCTCTTTTTTTTCTCAATAATTTGACTATAGGTTTGTCAAATTTATTTCCTCAAAGACCTAGCTTTTGGTTTCATTGATTTTCCCTATTTAATTGATTTCTGCTCTGCTGCGTACTACTTACTTTCTTCTGCTTACTTTAGGTTTCTTAAGTCAGATGCTGAGGTCATTTTCCTTCACGTCCTCGTCTTCCTTCTTCTTCTTTTCTAATGTAGGTGTTTAGAGCTCTAAAACTCTCCTTAAGAACTATTTTAGCAGCATCCCACAGATTTTGATATGCTGTGTTTTCATGTTCATTCAGTTCAAAATATTATCTAATTTTCCTTTCTATAAAGTTTGAGTTAATTTTTCTGCAGGTTGTAAGGTCTGTGTCTAGATTGTATTTATTTATATGTATTTATTTATTTATGGTGAAAATACTGTCCTTTCTCCATTGAATTGCCTTTGCTCCTTTGTCAAGGATTGACTGCGTTTGAGCAGGTCTGTCTCTGGGCTCTCTGTTCTGTTCCACTGACCTATACGTCCCTTGTTTCACCAATAGCATGATGTCTAGGTAATACCAGTTCTCCAACTTCGTTGCCCTTCTTCAGTATTGTGTTGGCTCTTCTGGGCCCTTTGCCTTTCCATATAAATCAGTTTGTCAATATTCACAAAATAGCCTGCTAGGATTATGACTGGGACTGTGTGGAATCTATAGATCAAGTTGGGAAGAATCAACATCATAAAGTATCGGGATTTCTAATACATGAACATGGAATATCTTTCCATTTCTTTAGCTCTCTTATTATTTCTTTGATCATAATTTTATAGTTTTCTGCATATAGATTCTGAATATATTTTGTTAGATCTATAACTATTTCTTTTTTTGGTGCTATTGTAAATGGTATTATGTTTTTAATTGCAATTGTTCATCAGTAGTACATGGGAAAGTGGTTGACTTTTGTATATTAATCTTGCTTCATGCAACAGCGTTCTAGTCACGTTTTAGGAGGTTTTTCTGATCAATTCTTTGGAGTTTTCTACATAAACAATCATGTCATCTGCAGACAGACAGTTTTATTTCTTCCTTCCCCATTTGTATACCGTTCACTTCCGTTTTTGGTCTTCTTGCACTAGCCCGGACTTCCAGTATGATGTCGAATAGGAGTGGTGAGAGGGGACGTCTTTGCTTTGTTCCCAGTCTTAGGGGGAAGCATCCTGTTTCTCACCATTAAGGGTGGCGTCAGCTGTAGGCTCTTTGTAGATGTTCTTTATCAGGTTGAGGAAGTTCACCTGGATTCCTAGTTTGCCTAATTTTCTCTTTATCTCTGGTCTTAAGCAATTGGATTTTGATCTGCCTTGGTGTAATTTTCTTCATGTTTTCTGTGCCTGGGATTCATTGAGCTCCTTGATCTGTGACTTTATAATTTTCATCAAATTTGGAAATTTTTCAGCCATTATTTCTCTAATTAGTTTTTGTTCCCCCCCTCCTTTAGAGACTTGAGCCACACAGATATTATTAGTACACTTGAAGTTGTCTTACAGCCCCCCAATGCTTCATGCTTATTCATTTTCTCTCTCTCTCTCTCCCTCCCTCCCTCCTTCCCTTGAGTCTTTTTTTTTTCTCTAAATTTCATTTTGGGTGGTTTCTATTGTTGTTTCTTCATGTTCACTAATCTTTTCATTTACTCTCATCTAGTATATTGTAGTTTTCCTCTCTAGAAGTTTGCCTTATTTTGTAAATATATACCTTCCATGCCTCTACCTAACACATTCAGTTTTTTCTTTTAGCTTCTTGAACATAGGCAATACAGTTACAATATCTTTAATTTTCTTTGCCGAGTAATTCTGTCATTTCCAGGTTAGTTTTGCTCGATTGGTTCTTTTCCTTATTATGGGTCATATATTTTCCTGCTTCTTTGAATGCCTGGCGGTTTTTTGTTGGATGCCAGACGTTATGAATTTTACCTTGTTGGGAGATGGATATTTTCATATTCCCATACAAATTTTTGAGCTTTGTTCTGGGATGTGGTTAAGTTACTTGGAAACAGTTTGGTCCTTTCATGTCTTGCTCTTAAGCTTTATTAGGGGAAACCAGAGTAGCGTTTAGTCTAGGGTAAAATTTTCTGCGTTCTCTACCCAGTGCCCTGTGGATGTTGTGGTTTCCACTCTAGCGAAGGGTGACAGGAGCTACTCCCAGCCCTGTGTGAGCTCCAGTGATTGCTCTCGCTGCTCGTATTGGATGGTTGCTTCCCCAGACCTGGCTGATTTCCTTATACGTAAATGCTGATCAATACTCAGCTGAAGATATGGGGGTATTCTCTGCAGGTTTCTGAAGTTTCCTCCCTTTGCAAGTCTCTCCTCTTTGGTACTCTGCCCCCTGAACTCTAGTCACCTTGGCTCTTCTGGACTTCCAGCACGGTCTCCTCCACCAAGGGAGACCTCCAGGTTCCACCTGGTTCCCCTCCTGGCGTCGCTTCCTGGAAAGTCTTCAGGCTGTATCCTGGGGCAGTCATAGGGTTCAGCTCTTTTGCTTGTCATCACTGAGCAATCACTGCCCCTCATTGTCCGACGTCCAATGTCTTAAAAACCATTGTGTAATATATTCTGTCTGTTCTTTTTAGCTGTTTTAGGTAGGATAGCAAATCCAGTCCCTGTTGCTCCGTCTTGGCTGGAAGCAGAAGTTAATGGCACTTGAAAAAAAAGTTCCACAGTGTCAATAAGAAAGGGCAAAGAAAAAGCTTTACAGCAAGAACAATAATCACAAAAAAGAATGTGGGTGGAAGAGGTTAGATTTCAAACCTCCCTTTAGATTCTAACCTTAGAATGTTATAGCTCCACTTTTTTGAAAGGAACCTAAAAGATAAGTGCTACAACGAGGACCTAGATATTTCACTTGTAACGTCTTCTATGAACCAGTCATATCTACCGTATTATCCTGAAGATGGACCACTAGTTTCAGTATGTTTTAGAACTTGAAGACCAGTGGTCTGGCTTTAGCCCCAGTGGTGGATTTCAGACCATTTCAACTGTGCTTTTCTGACCTTCATATCAACTATTAAAGCACAGGCTCTCACATGAGGGAATATTATCTAAAACTAATCAAAACGATTCGGTCTAGAAGACAGTCAGTGTTAAGGGTAATGTAACCGTATAGAGTACTCTATTTTTTAACTTTTTGTTTATTTTTAATTTTTTTGGCCATGCCATACGGTGTGTGGGATCTTAGTTCCCTGACCAGGGATTGAACCCAGGCCACAGCAGTGAAAGCGCCAAGTCCTAACAACTGGACTGCCGGGGAATTCTGTGGATTTTATTGATTGATTGACTGATTGATTGTCTGGACTGTGTGGCTTGTGGGAACTTCCCTACCCTGACCAGGGATTGAACCCGGGCCACAGCAGTGAAAGCCCTGAATCCTAACCACTAGGCCACCAGGGAACTCCCTCGTAGAGTACTTTAAATGGAAATGTTTTTGTACTAATGGAAATTAATAGAAAAAATGAAGATAAGAATAGCTTTTCTTTTATTCCTTTTGCTGAAAGGTTTTAAAACCATTGTATCAAATAAAAACTTGTTAAAGCTACCTTTTTGGATACTTTTTATTAGGTCAGTTTATGAACCGAGGCCATCTTATGGAGAAGTGTACAACAAATGTAACGAGCGAATATTGCATAGTCTCCACGTAAAATAAAAATTTGGACTATGGTTTTAGATCTCTATCAAGTTCCACCCTTAGGCTTGGCATTCTGTCTGCTCTCCCCTTCCCCACCTCTGTAACTTTAATCTTTCCTTTTATGGTAAGAATTTGGTGATCCTCCTGACTTGCTAGGAGCTTTATTAAAAAGCTTCAGGTTTTTTTCTTCTCCCTCTCCTCCCCTCCTCCCCTCTCCCTTCCCCTCTACCCCTTTCCCCTCCCTCTCATCCCAGCTGTCCCAGAGACTGGATATGCCATTTCTGCCTCAGCGCTCCTGGGCTTCTGAGCTTCAGAGCAAAGGCCAAGTTTTAGGGCAGATCACTTCACACACTGTTGGGAGTTTCTCTTCTGCTCAATTGCAGCATCTCTTGTTTGCTTTAAAACTGTAAAGTGGGTGGGGGAAAGGTATTAACGACTTTACAGTTCCTAGGTCTTTTAGTATCTAACAGAAACAAGAAACAGAATTACATCTGCAAAGGTAGGGGTGTGTGTGCATGCTCGTGTGTGTCTGCGTGTGTGTGTGTGTGTGTGGGAGTGCGTGTATAGTGTTAAAAGTAAATATTCAGGGCTTCCCTGGTGGCGCAGTGGTTGAGAGTCCGCCTGCCGATGCAGGGGACACGGGTTCGTGCCCCAGTCCGGGAAGATCCCACATGCCGCGGAGCGGCTGGGCCCGTGAGCCATGGCCGCTGAGCCTGCGCGTCCGGAGCCTGTGCTCCGCAACGGGAGAGGCCACGACAGTGAGAGGCCCGCGTACCGCAAAAAAAAAAAAAAAAAAAAAAAGTATTAAATATTAAAGTGTTAGTTGTTAAATAAGCATTCTAAGGATTTCAGAGAATCTCAGGGCTCCATGGGAAGGAAGTCTTTGCTGGCTTGGTAACTATGGTTTAGGCAAAATGAAATGAGAGCATGTTTCGAGATAAAGTAATTAACACATTTCCTAAATAGGCAACTAGGGAATTTCAAGACTGTTCTTTCTATAAGTGATTGTTCGTGTTCTTCCTCTTTTGCCTCATCCGTTATGCATTCATTGAAACCCAGTAGCTCACCTGACATCCTGTTCTTCCTCCTTCACCTGTGTTTTGTTCTAGGTTTGACTAGTCCTCATATTACATTTCCAGCCAGCTTTTTGCCCAGCTTGTGATGGGGGCGGGGTGGGGACAGTTTAATTGCCCTCTTGCCTGTGTCCCTGTATTTCCTGGGGAGTTATTTGTTGGCCAGTCTCTCCTCTGCCAGACGGAAGGTCGCAGTGTTGATTGCCGGTCTGGTCCAGAAGCCGCTTGGTAACGTTCAATGAACTGAATGGAAAGTTTGTTCGCTTTCAACTCTGTGTCACCTAAATGCTGCTGAGTCACATACTGCTTCTTAGGGTGATTCTTATGCGTTTTTTTCTGGTCTCCAGCACCACTGTTTTACAACCCAAGACTCATAAAATATCTTGATACATTTCCTTCCAGATTCAAGAGGCTCTGCTGAAGTTCCTTTAATCAGTAGGCAATGCCAGCATTTTTATAGCAGTTAAGGGCTGTTGTAGAATTCTCTCACAATCGAGTATAGGAACATTTGCTCAGCGTCATTTGAGATGGGTTTACTGATGGATGGGGTCAGTTCTTGTAATTATCTATGAAGTGATGAGTCTCAGAGCGAGAGCTCAAGTGACGGGTCCAGCCCAGGGGTGTGCAAGTCTCAGAGTTCCTGACTGACCCAGATGATCAAAGAAGAAGCCAGTCTCAGAAGTGAAATAAAGCTGGAGCCCTTCAGCCAGGAGTGGGGTACAGGGCTGCAGATCTGACAGTAGGGCTGAAATCCAGACCTTAAAATGACAGAGGATATGTTGTTTCTCTATGCTACCTGTTTCCATTTTTCTTTTGCTAGTGGATACTATAGTGGTTCAGACTATGACAACAAAATATAACTTTTCTGCAAACAGTGTATAATATGGAAAACCAGCTTTTACATAGGTGTCTGCCTACAGGTTATTGACTGAAAGGTTGTTAGTCCTTATTGCTTATGTGATTGGTTCCTAAAATACTAGAACCTTATAATAAGATTTCTAAATAGCATTTGTCTAATGTTTTGGAAAGGTAAAATGATGCAAAAGTTGTATGTATGTTTTACTTAGTACCACACAAGTCCCACTGGAATTAAAGCTTGTCATTTGGATGGACCACAGGAGACAGTGTAAAGGCTAGCCCTTGGCTTGCCACTTTCACTGCGCGACTTCAGATTAGGTGGATGAGAAACCTAAGTTCTTCAACCTCATCTCTGAAACGGGGACAGCACCCAGATGGAGGAAGCTGTATGGGTTGGAGATAATACACTGCAAGACATAGGGTCTGACACATAGTGGGTGGGGAATAAGGGTAGCTGTTATTGTTTTGGTGCTATCCTTATTGTTTTAAATAGTTAGGGGAAAGAGAGACCATCTCAACATAAAGGGGACAGATTCTAAGTTAACCTTTTAAAATGAATCGGCCCCCTTTGAGCTCCTGGAAGATTATTACTCAGATAATAGCAGTACCTTCATATCACCAGAAGATTTAGAGGCAAGAGCCTGTTTTTATCTCCAGGTAATGAGATGATCATATGAATGGAGGAAAAAGTATACTTTCCTTACCTTTTAAATAGAGTAAAACAGACAAGTTACCTGAAGATCTTTTTGTGCCGCTTTTTACTGTAAAACGGTAATTAAACTTGAAAGTCATCACCACAGATAGCTACACGAAGATCTAGGGAAAAGGCAGAGCTCAAGGTCATCTTTTTACCTGTGGAACGAGGGGTGATGTAGGACCTACCTGGGTCCATGACATCACTTGAAACTCAGAAAGAAGCCGGCATTTGGCTAGGTTCTCACAAGAGGCAAGTCAGGATGGAGCCGTTGGTGTCATGCTCGGTCCATCCTTTGGCCACTAATCAGGCGCTGTCATGGGAGAGGGCTTTTATGAAACGATTCTTCACCTTAAGCTTAATGTCACGTTTCCTCAACTTGACCTGAGGTGCTGCAGACCAGGAATGGTACCTTTTAGTCTAGCCTTGACCTGTCTCGTGGGGCAAGCACTGCACATACTCACAGAATTTGTTCAGTAACTATTGTTAATGTTGATTTTACTGATGGTCTATGATAAACAATATTAACAACAGTCAACTATGGAAATACTAAACTACCATTTGTGTTGAGCACCTATCTGCCACCATCCTATTAGATGTTTCATAAACGTTAACGTTTATCTTCACAAGAACTTCAGAAGACCGGTTATGGTATTATTCCTGGAGTGGTCAAGTTGTTTGCCAAGGTTACATAGCTCCTAAGTGCCAGACCCAGGAATGGAACGCTGCCCGATTTGAACCCCAGGTCAGTGTCCTGTCTAAAGCCCCAGGACCCAGACCATCCAGTGTAGGTGACACTGATTACTGGCCTTTCCAAGAGCCAGTTTACTGAACCACATTTGGACCTTGACAGAATGCCGGGAGGTTGGAAATTGTAGCCCCAGGAAGGTCTGCTGCTGGTAGAGCATCTTCTAGAGAAGTTGGCCAGCTGAGACATCTACATTAAGGTCCTCGCACCACTGTGGGTCTGGTTCTATCTCAGATTAAATCCTGTCTACCCCCTTGCCCATAGCATGATCACCATCTGAGAGATGGTTACCCAATACCGAGATAAAGGGACACCCTACCTGCCGTGTGTAAATAGATCCCCGTGCCTTCCTGAGTAAATGAGAAGGTACCCCAGCCCCAGCCAGTGGTTCTAGCTCAAAACTCAACAAGTGAAAATATAGACTATTATCCTTTTTTCAAACCTTCCCTAACATCACAAAGTGCAGTGGTGCTTGAAAGAATGAGAATACTTTGAAAAAGGTTAAAGCCGCTCTCATGTTAACACTGTTTTAATGACCGCCATAGATAAATTTTAGAGGCACTGAAATGAAAATTACTTTAAAATAAATAACCTGTGAAGGTTTTATTTGGGCTGGATTCCCAATCTAGTGAGATTTTCTTTGATAGAATTCAGATAAACTCTCCCATTCTGTGCTCCAGACTCCTATGCAATGTACAGAGGTCGGAAACGGTTCGCTCGCGTTGGTTAAACCAAGCTTTGGGTTTTGTTTTTCATTATGCTAATCAGTTTGGCCCCAGCTGAATTGGAATGTAAAGTCATTTGAACAACACTGGCCTTTTCTGTGCACCAGAAGGCTGAGAACCTCAGGCAGCTCCCACTGCTGCCAAGAAGCCTCCAGTCTGTCCTCCAGAGTCAGTTACCTGCAGGAGCAGAAGTCAGTTCCCGACAGGTTATAGCAGCGGTGCTGGCAGGATTTGATAAGCACTAGGTTTATGGCCTGGGGGGAATTTCAGCCCATCTCACAAATGGAGGGTCTCTTAAGCAGATCAGACATTGCAGTTTTTAATCGCTTGTATTTGAAGGCAGATATTCAGGTGGTTAGGGTTTTGGTTTGGGGATTTTGAAGGGTTATTTTGGGTAAAATATTAAAATTAGACTTTTTCCTATGCAGACTTGGCAGTCTAATTAAAATAGAGCCTGATTTATGCAGTTTATTAAAGCCATCTATAGTGCAAACTGAGGCCACAGGGATGCTGTTTCGCATCATAAATTTTGGTAACGTGGAGCAGGCCTGCCTTGTCTTACTTGGTAGGTTATAGGATAGTGATTAGAAAATGCAACGTTGGATGATAGAGGCCAACTTATTGACCTCCAGGACTGCTGGCCACCACTGTCCGTGGGCTCAGGTCCCAGTGATGGGTGTAGCACCCTCTTCAAAGCAGCTGTCTAGGCAGACAACCCAAAAAGATCAGAGGAATACAAGACTCTATATGCCAGATCCTTTTATGACTTAGAAAGCATTTTGTTAACAAAACGCTAATTTCTAATTAATTTTTCAGTGCTCTTTTGCACTACAGTGTTCAGACAGCACATAGAAGTCTTGACGGAAAAATGTTAAACTTGAATTTGCTTTGGTCATCCGTATCAGTAATAATAATGACAATAGCTTACAGCTTACATTTTGAGAACACTTACTATATGCAAAAACAGATCCCAAGTGCTCTCTCTATATTAACTCATTTACTATTACGACAACCCTCTGAGGTAGATAACTTCTGTTGCTCCCCAAATGGAGAAACTGAGGCACGTCGTGATTCAATAATTTGCCCTATGTCACGTAGCTAGTAGGTAGTAGGGCTGCAGTTTGAACCCAGGAAGCTTGACGTCAGAGTTCATGCTTTTAATGACTGAAGTACATGCTGGTCCTGCAAGTACTCTCCCACACTAACTTAGCTCTAGAACCATCCCTCATCCCCCCACCGCCTGCTTCCTGAGGCCGGAGACCTTCCCAGTTAGGTCTGCAATGGCCCAGGCTTGCACGTGACTGAAGGTTTTCGTCAGCTCTGTAGTTGCTCCCAGAGGGAAGACAGATATAAAATACTATCTTATCCTCCCCACTTCTCCCTTCCAATCAGCTTGACATTATGAAGTGGGACTTTCCCGCTTTCCCATCCAGGTCAAAGGACAAATGGAGAAATTTAACAGAACTACTGTCCATTCACAAGAAGTTATCTAGAACTTAAAGGATGGTCTCTTTCTAATGAGCAACCAGTATTCAGTTTTCATTGAAATATTTCTTTGCTGAGATCTCATGGTATAAAAGCAACCAACTTCAGGGCTTCCCTGGTGGCGCAGTGGTTGAGAGTCTGCCTGCCGTTGCAGGGGACACGGGTTCGTGCCCCGGTCCGGGAAGATCCCACATGCCATGGAGAGGGTAGGCCTGTGAGCCATGGCCGCTGAGCCTGTGCGTCCGGAGCCTGTGCTCCGCAACGGGAGAGGCCACAACAGTGAGAGGCCCGTGTACCACCAAAAAAAAAAAAAAAAAAAGCAACCAACTTCAACAAGCAAATATAATAACCTCTCATTGACAAAGCTTTTATCTCACTTGCAGAAGACTTTAAGACTTTATCTCACTTGAACTCTCAGAAAGCTGTTTTATTTATGTTAACATTCAACAAAACTTCTTTTTTTGAGAGAATTCTATGTATTTTAACACAGTATAGATTCATGTAACTACCACCACCATCAGGACAGAACATTTCCATCATCCCCCCAAAACTCCCCTGTGCTCTATCCCTACCCTAACCCTTGGCAACCACCGATCTATACTCCTTCACTATGGTTTTGTCTTTTAGAGAATATCAGATAAATGGAATCATGCAATGTGTTACCTTCTGAGACTGGCTGTCTTCATTCAGCATAATGCCCTTGACATCCATCCCAGTCGTTGGCATGTATCAGTAGTTTGTTCCTTTTTATTGCTGAGTGGTATTCCACTGTGTTGCATATACCACAGTGTATACACATTTGAGTAGCTTCCAGTTTTTACCAAGTGTGAATTGAGCCACTGTAAACACTGATGTACAGGCTTTGTATGAATGCGAATGTGCATTTCTCTAGACTAAGTGCTTAGGATTGCTAGATCGCATGGCAATTGTATGTTTATCTTTACAAGAAACTGCAAAAGTGTTTTCCAGAGTGACCATACCATTTTATGTGCCCACCAGCAACGTAGGAGAGTTTCATTTGCTCTGTATCCTCATTGCATTTTGTTTTGTTAATATTTTGTGTTTTAACCATTCTGATAGGTATGCAGCAGTATCTCATTGCGGTTTTAATTTGCATTTCCCTAGTGGCTAGTGACAGTGACATCTTTTCATGTGTCTGTCATCTGTATATCCTCTTTGGCGAAGTGTCTGCTTGAGACTTTTGCCTATTTTTTTCTTTTCTCTCTTTTTTAATCAGGTTATTTCTTTTCTCATTGTTGGGTTTTTAAAGTCCTTTATGCGTCTCAATCCACAGGAGGAGACAGAGAAAAAGGTTACCCCCAGGTTGCTGGCTGAAAAAGTGTGAATTCTATATTATTAGTGTAAAGGATGGAGTACGCAGTTCTAGGAAGGGGAGGAGTGCAAGAAGAGGATTGTTTGTAAGTTCTTACCTCACAGTTTGATTTCTTTAAAGAAATGTCTTGATACTTTTTTTTTTTTTTTTGTGATACGCGGGCCTCTCACTGTTGTGGCCTCTCCCGTTTCGGAGCACAGGCTCTGTATGTGTGGGCTCAGCAGCCGTGGCTCACGGGCCCAGCCGCTCCGCGGCATGTGGGATCTTCCCAGACTGGGGCACGAACCCGCGTCCCCTGCATTGGCAGGCGGACTCTCAACCACTGCGCCACCAGGGAAGCCCGATACATTTTTTTAAAGAGCTATATAATGTCTCTTCATAAAAGGGTAACAATTTGAGATATGTGTGACTGCTTAATAAGTTCTCTGCGTTATCAGATATTTAATACGTTATTCTCCCTCAGAAGTGCCATTGACACTTGACTTGACATTGACTTAAAAAACATTTCTATGTATGAAACAATTATATTGCTTAGAAAGTTGGCAGAGCTCGAATTTCAGGGCAAGACAGAATTATATCCAGTAAGTAGAAGTTACAAGATGGTAGATTTCAATTTCAAAGGCCATGATTATCTGAATATTCCTTATGCTTTCATGTCCCCATGTTTTGTTTAAATTGTTTCCTTTGCCTGGAATGCAAAGGATTCTTCTCTTTTTGGTTGTTTGTTTTGTTTTGTTTTGCTTTTTTGTTTTCACTTTGCAATTTATTTATGATATTGTCCATATTGCTATTTGTGGATCTGTCTTACACTTCATTTAAAATTAATTTCAAACTGCACGAGTAGTACACACACACATATATATAAAATCTTCCTAAAACATTGTAATATTACAGGCAAGTCTAAGTTTCTCTTTGACCACCACCTATAATCCCATACTTGCTGCATTCTCCAGAGATGACAATTTGTGCATATCCTTCTAGAACGTTTTCTATACATTTACGTACATATAAATGAATACTGTAGAATACATATATTATTTTGTCTTTTTGAAACATGATTCTTTTTCTCAACAAGATATCTTAGAAATTTATCCATGTTAGTACATGTGCTTCCATCTTGCTCTTTTGTTTATTTATTTATTTATTTATTTTAACATCTTTATTGGAGTATAGTTGCTTTACAATGTTGTATTAGTTTCTGCTGTATAACGAAGTGAATCAGCTCTATGTATACATATATCCCCATATCCCCTCCCTCTTGCGTCTCCCTCCCACCCTCCCTACCCCACCCCTCTGTGTGGTCGCAAAGCACCGAGCTGATCTCCCTGTGCTATGTGGCTGCTTCCCACTAGCTATTTTACATTTGGTAGTGTATATATGTCCATGCCACTCTCTCACTTCATCCCAGCTTACCCTTCCCCCTCTCCGTGTCCTCAAGTCCATTCTCTATGTCTGCGTCTTTATTCCTGTCCTGCCCCTAGGTTCATCAGAACCAATTTCTTTTTTTTTTTTTAGAATCCACATACATGTGTTAGCATACGGTATTTGTTTTTCTCTTTCTGACTTACTTCACTCTGTATGACAGACTCTAGGTCCATCCACCTTACTACAAATAACTCAATTTCATTTCTTTTAATGGCTGAGTATTATTCCATTGTATATATGTGCCAAGTCTTCCTTATCCATTCATCTGTCTATGGACGCTTAGGTTGCTTCCATGTCCTGGCTATTGTAAATAGTGCTGCAGTGAACATTGTGGTACATGACTCTTTTTGAATTATGGTTTTCTCAGGGTATATGCCCAGTAGTGGGATTGCTGGGTCATATGGTAGTTCTATTTTTAGTTTTTTAAGGCACCTGCATACTGTTCTGTATAGTGGCTGTATCAATTTACATTCCCACCAAGAGTGCAAGAGGGTTCTCTTTTCTCCACACCCTCTCCAGCATTTATTGTTTGTAGATTTTTTGACGATGGCCATTCTGACTAGTGTGAGGTGATACCTCATTGTAGTTTTGATTTGCATTTCTCTAATGATTAGTGATGTTGAGCATCCTTTCATGTGTTTGTGGGCAATCTGTATATCTTCTTTGGAGAAATGTCTACTTAGGTCTTCCACCCATTTTTGGATTGGGTTGTTTGTATTTTTGATATTGAGCTGCATGAGCTGCTTGTATATTTTGGAGATTAATCCTTTGTCAGTTGCTGTGTTTGCAAATATTTCCTCCCATTCTGAGGGTTGTCTTTTCGTCTTGTTTATGGTTTCCTTTGCTGTGCAAAAGCATTTCATTAGGTCCCATTTGTTTATTTTTGTTTTTATTTCCATTTCTCTAGGAGGTGGTCCAAAAGGACAAAGGAGTCTTCTTGCTTTTCCACCTTGTAAATGTTTTTATCTTTCATGGCCAACCCCCTACTTTCTTCTGTTTTTCCAAATACCATTAATATTTCTTCTCTGTGTTCATTTATCACTCTGTATATTTCTCAATTATATAACTTATCACATTGTTTTAGGGATTTGGGGACATTTGTCTTCTCCACCACAGAGAGAGCTTCTAAAGGACGGTGAATCAGTCATCTTTCCATCCCCAGAAACTAATTTGATGTATGTTTCATAAAAGATACCCATTTACACATTTATTCATTCATTTACCAAATATTTATTGAGTTCTTACTCTGTGTTACATATTGGAAACATAGAGCAGTGAACCAGCAAAAAAGATCCCTGCTTTCATGGAGCTTACACTTTATTGATGTTTTAGAGAACCAGCCTTTGAGTTCATTGATTTTCTTCATTGCTTGTTCATGTTTTATTCCATTGATTTCTGCTCTTTACTCTTTCCCTTTCTTTTGCTTGATTTGGGTTTAATTTGCTCTTCTTTTTCTAGTTACTTAATGTGATAGCTGAGAATCATTGATTTGCGAATACTCTCCTTTTCTAATAGAGATTTTAAAGCTATTAATTTTCCTCAAAGACCTGCTTTACCTGCAACTCATACATTTTGATATGTTATATTTTCATTATCATTCAACTTAAAATTTTTTCTATTTTCTCCTGTGATGTCTTCTTTTACCTAATGATTATATAGAAGTGTGTTGCTTAATTTCCAAAATTTGGGGGTGTTTCCTTGTTCTCTTATTGTTTTTGATTTCTAATTTATTGTCACTGTGGTCAGAGAACATACTCTTTCAATCTTTAGGTTTATTCAGGTCTGTTTCATGGCCCAGAATATGACGTGTCTTGGTAAATGTACCATGTACACTGCTATCATTGGCTGTAGTTTCTTATACATATCAATTTAGTCAAAGTGGTTTATAATGTTATTCAGATCGTCTGTCTTTACTGATTTTTTAAATTAGTTGTTCCGTCAGTTGCTGAGAAAGGGGTGTTAAAATCTTGAGGAATAACTGTGGAATTGTCTATTTCTCACTTTAATTCTGTCAATTTTTGTTTCATGTATTTTACTTACTAATTTTTTTAATTCAATTTTTAAATTTTATATTGGAGTATAGTTGATTTACAATGTTGTGTTAGTTTCAGGTATACAGCAAAGTGATTCATTTATACATACACATATATCCATTCTTTTTTCAGATTCTTTTTAATAGTCAGTTATTATAGAATATTGAGTAGAGTCCCCTGTGCTATACAGTAGGTCCTTGCTGATTATCTGTTTTATTCATTATGCATAGTAGTTTGTATATGTTAATCCCAATCTCCTAATTTATCCCCCTCCCGATTTCCCCTTTGGTAACCATAAGTTTATTTTCGAAGTCTGTGAGTCTGTTTGTTTTGTAAATAAGTTCATTTGTATCACTATTTTTAGATTCCACATGTAAGTGATATATGATATTTATCTGACTTACTTCACTTGGTATGATAAACTCTAGGTCCATCTATGTTGCTGCAAATGGAGTTTCATGTATTTTAAAGCTCTGTTATTGGGCATATTTTTCATTGCCTTTCTGATAAGTTAATACTTTTTTCATTATGAAATGTCCTTCTTTGTAGCTGGTAATACATTTTATCTGACATCTATTTTATCTGATATTAATATTGCTACTCCAGCCTTCTTATGCTTACTATTTGCATGCTATATCTTTTTCTCCATTCATTTACTTTCAGTCTATCTGTGTCTTTGCATTTAAAGTGTGTGTCTTGGGCTTCCCTGGTGGTGCAGTTGTTGAGAGTCCGCCTGCCGATGCAGGGGATGCGGGTTCGTGCCCCGGTCCGGGAAGATCCCACATGCCGCAGAGCGGCTGGGCCCATGAGCCATGGCCGCTGAGCCTGCGCATCCGGAGCCTGTGCTCCGCAATGGGAGAGGCCACAACAGTGAGAGGCCCGTGTACCGCAAAAAAATAAATAAATAAAAAATAAAAAAATATAAAGTGTGTGTCTTGTGGTCAGCATATAGTTGAGTCTTGCTTTTTTTCCCCCCCTGAAATTCTCAAAGGAAGAAGAAAAAGGAAAATGCAAAAAGAAAAAAAGTCTTGAGCTCCTTCAAATATTTATCATTTCCAGTGCTCTTCATTCTTTTCTGAGGGTCTGAGTTTCCATTTTATGTAATTTCCCTTTACTCTGAAGAACTTCCTTTAACTTCTTGTAATGCAGATCTACTGGCAATAAATTCTTTCAGTTTTCATTCATCTGAAAATGCCTTAATTTGCCTTCATTCTTGGAGGATGTTTTTGCAGGATATAGAGTTCTGGATTGAATTTTTTTTCATCCAGTACTTTAAAGATGTTGCTTCACTCTCTTCTAGCCTCCATGGTTTATGACAACCAGCTATTAATCAGATTATTGTTCCCTGTATAGTTATATATGTTGTTTTTCTCTTGCTGCTTTCAAGATGCGTACTTTATCTTTGGTTTTCAACAGCATGATTATGATAGACCTTGAGTATGATTATGATAGACCTTTTTTGTGTTTATTTTGCTTGCTTTTTGCGTAGCATTTTGTAATTTTACATTTCTTTCCTTCATTGAACTTGGGATGTTTGGGGCCATTATTTTTCAGATATTTTTTTCTGTCCTGCTCTTTCTCTTTTTATATTCCAATTAAATGTATGTTGGACTGTTTGAGATTGTCCTAACAAGTCCCCAGGGCTCTGTTAAGTTTTTCCCGCTGTGTTCTTCACCTTGGATACTTCTGATTGATCTGTCTTCAGATTTGCTTGGTTTTTCATCTGTCATGTCTGTTAATTCCATTTAGTGAATTTTTTATTGTCATAAATTATATTTTTCAGTTCTTGAATTTCCATTAAGTTCATTTTTCATTTCTATCTTTCTGCCGATACTTCCCACTTCTCTCTGAAATTTTCATTCATTGAAAAAAATACTGATTTTACATATAGAGGGTAGTCTTGATAGCCATTTTAAATTCCTTATCTGTTAGTTCCAATGTTTGTTCATTTTGGAGTTGGACTCAATTTATTTTCTTTTCTCTTGAGAATGTGTTCCATTTCTTGATTCTTAGTATGTTACTAATTTTGGATTATATCCTGGACATTATGAATGTTAAGTTATGGAGATTCTGTATTCTAGTATTTTTTCTCTGACAAGTATTGTTTGTTTCAGTGGGTACTTTAATTGGGCTTGAACTGCAAGCTCTGCTTTGAGTCTATTCCATGCATGAGTGATTCACAGGTCAGTCAGAGATATAAAGAGGTAGAGTTTGGGGATCCCCTCTCTAGTTTTTTTTTTTCCTTCTGGGATTTCCCCACTCTTTTTAGTGTTCATAGTTTTCAGACTTCACTTTTTTATTTTTTAAGGACAAAAAGGCAACAGGGTTTTCTGAGTGTGTCCTCACCCCCATTGTATACAACATTTAGCCCTGGGCTCAAAGCCGTGAAAAAGGGAGTTTACTTGTATAGTTCCCCATCTCCCTTCTACCAGGTGAGTGCAAACTCCCACCAGAGTCTATATGCTTGTGTCCACGCTCCAGTACTTCTGCTGTTATTTGTATAATTTCCAGGCTTAACAATTACTTTCTGCAGCGGGTGCTGTCCAATAGGGGTTTCTCATACCCGGAAGCAGAAGAGACTCCATGATGCTTACATGTTAATTGGGAGACATAGACAGGAAGCAAACAAGCAAGATGATTCTAGGTCATAGTGATGCTATGAAAGAAAGAAATAAGGTAGACATGACTGAAAGGAACAACTTAAAGGAAGGTTATTAGCAAGATTCTCTGAAAAACTTCCATTTGAGTTGAGACCGAAAGAACAGAACTTGGTCATGAAAAAATCTGGTTGAGAAATGCTTCCGGCAAAGGCAACAGCAGATACCAAATCTCTACAGTAGGAGAGAAAGGGCAGTGTGGCTGGACCATGGGAAGAGAGGGGCAGAAGGATGTAAAATGAGGTTGGAGAGGTAAGGAAGATCATGAAGGGCCCTGGTAGACCTTGGTAAGGACCTGGGAGTTAGTGCCTCTAGATAAACTATGATCACTCTAGCTGTAAGGGTGTGCTTACCAAACAGATTTGACCACTCCTGTTGCTTTGTCCTTAAGAGTCTTGACTGGAAGATAGTATGGCCCTGTGATTATCTGTACAACCTGTCAGCATCACTGGAACAAAAACTAGGAGACCATGCAGTCAATTTCTGCCATGTGTGGGAAGTTGTAGCACATGTATTCTAATATCCACTCTAGTTCTGAGGTTCTCTGATATCACGGAAAAGAAAATGGCCTGAATCTACAAACATATCATGACAATTAAAACCACAGTTTAAAAAAAACATGAAAAGCACAAACCTAGAGAATGAAAAGATGGTAGCAGAATGAAGCAGTGCAGTTCTTCGTAATTTTAAAAGATTTCACACGGGAACTTCCCTAGTGGCGCAGTGGTTAAGAATCCGCCTGCCAATGCAGGGACACAGGTTCGAGCCCTGATCCAGGAAGATCCCACATGCCCTGGAGCAACTAAGCCCGTGCGCCACAACTACTGAGTCTGCACTCTAGAGCCCGCGAGCCACAACTACTGAGCCCACGTGCCACGACTACCGAAGCCTGCGTGCCTAGAGCCCATGTTCCAAAACAAGAGAAGCCACCGCAATGAGAAGCCCGCGCACAGCAATGAAGAGCAGCCCCCGCTCGCCGCAACTAGAGAAAGCCTGCGCACGGCAATGAAGACCCAATGCAGCCAAAATATAAATAAATAAATAAATATTTTAAAAAAAGAAAAAAAAAGATTTCGCATGAGTTCTGCCTACAAGCCGTGGTCTCCAGCTTTTAAATGTTGTTGTGTTACATAATAGCAACGTGTTGGTGTGTGTTTCTTAGTCTGGTTTCTCTGGGGAGCAGCTGAGACTCATTTGCCCCTTTCCCTCGGTCTAGATGACAGCGCTTCTGCCGCCAGTAGCATGGAGGTGACAGACCGCATCGCCTCCCTGGAGCAGAAAGTCCAGATGCAGGAAGACGACATCCAGCTGCTCAAGTCGGCTCTGGCCGATGTGGTTCGGCGGCTGAACATCACCGAGGAGCAGCAGGCCGTGCTCAACAGGAAAGGACCTACCAAAGGTGGGCATTCGAGACTCACGGGAATGGCGCTCGTGGCACGTTCTTCTTTTTTTCTTTCATTCTGAGTATCCTTGTTTGTTAATTTGATTGAAGTATAGTTGATTTAGTGTTGTGTTAGTTTCAGGTGTACAGCAGAGTGATTCAGTTATACATACCTATATATCTGTTTCTTTCAGATTCTTTCCCCTTATAGGTTATTATAAAATATTGAATATAGTTCCCTGTGCTATACAGTAGGTCCTTGTTGGTTATCTATTTTATATACAGTAGTGAGTCTATGTTAATTCCAACCTCCTAATTTATCCCTCCCCCTCCTTTCCCCTTAGGTAACCATAAGTTTGTTTTCTATGTCTGTGGGTCTATTTCTATTTTGTAAATAAGTTCATTTGTATCATTTTTTTTTTAGATTCCACATAGCAGTGATATCATATGATATTCATCCTTGTTTGGCTTACTTCACTTAGTATGATAATCTCTAGGTCCATCCATATTGCTGAAAATGGTATTAGTTCATTCCTTTTTTATGACTGAGTAGTATTCCATTTATATATATGCCACATCTTCTTTATCCACTCCTCTGTTGATGGACAGTTAGGTTGCTTGCACGTCTTGGCTATTGTAAATAGTGCTGCAGTGAACACAGGGGTGCACGTACCTTTTCGAATTAAGGTTTTCTCTGGATATATGCCCAGGAGTGGAATTGATGGATCATATGGTAGCTCATTGCAGATTCTTGCTCCAGCAAATATGTTGCTCTCTTAATATTGACAGAGAACCCAAGCTTAGCAAAACAGTGAAGCAGCCTTAGGATTGTTGAAATCATCACACCAAGTATGACAGTATTTTTTGGCTGGACGTTGGTGAATTGTAGCCCAGTGGTGCACAGTTGTAGGTGACCCGTAAATGCTGGTTGAGTCAAGGAAGGAATGTCCACAGTGGACCAGAGAACTGTCATTTATCCAGACTCTCTGGGATAGAGAGAGCTTGCAAAACAAAACCGAAAGCCAAAGCAAACTCGATTCTTTGGGCCCCTGTGGAGGCTGTTTCACCTAGAAACTTTTGGCGACTCTCATCTCTTTCTCTGTCCTCAGTTTAAAGATTTTTATTTTATTTATTTAGTTCTTTGGCTGTGTTGGGTCTTCATTGCGGTGTGCGGGCTTCTCATTGCGGTGGTTTCTCTTGCTGTGGAGCATGGGCTGTAGGCGTGTGGGCTTCAGTAGTTGTGGCACTCGGGCTCAGTAGTTGTGGCTCGCGGGCTCTAGAGCACAGGCTCACTAGTTGTGGCGCACAGGCTTAGTTGCTCCGCAGCATGTGGGATCTTCCCAGACCAGGGCTCGAACCTGTGTCCCCTGCATTGGCAGGTGGATGCTTAACCACTGTACCACCAGGGAAGCCTGTCCTCAGTTTACACTGTTGTCCAGTTCAGCGCAGCAAACACTTACTTGATCACATGCCACATGTGAAGCTCTGAGTTGAGGACTGGGATCCAGAGGCGGGCAGGCCCCTCCCTGATTTGCTCAGAACCCTGAAGCTCATCACCAACTTTCCCTCCGCCTTCTAGCGAGTAAGCTCATTTGGGGCAAAGCCTCCTGGGTTTTTTAAATCCCTTTTTCTTTTGTCCAGAAGATCATAGCCTACAACAGAATTCTATACCTATAAATAGTGGATTTCTGGCACATTTAGATCACCATTTCATTTCCCAGTGGTGCCTGAGAACAAAACAAAAAGCAATATTTGTGCTTTAAATAACTTTGTAGTGACCCTCTTCTTACAATTTTGGAAATAAAACGCCTCGTAAAAGCTTGTCTCCTAGTTAGTGCCCTGACGTCTGCTTCCAACCAATATGCATTGCTCATCTTTTGCCAGAACGGCTTTTCCTCATGGCTAACTCTAGGAAACAGAATTCATCTTGGCTGTAAAATTCCTTTAGTTAAAACATTTTGAGTCTGCGGCATGTAAATGTCCCCTTAAAATTAACTTTCTTATTTTGTTTGGATTTAACAAATTATTTCACAGTTACCATCTTTTCCTTGGAGTCAGGAGAGGGTACTGTCTTGATGTTGCATATGTTAGTTTTTTCTCTGGTCTTGGATACATTTTCACACGTTTATGGAAAGAAATCTATTTCCTTGTCCTTCAGGATAACTATCACCAGCTCCATGTGAGATATACACACTGGGCGATGTCTACATTTTGAATAATCTTTTTAAATAATCTTTTTCTCCTAAGTTACGAAGCAATTAGGGTGTTTTAAATAGAAACCAGGTTATTCTAGGTATTCTTGACCTACTCGGCTTTCCAAAAATAAATCTGATGACTACCTATCCTAAAGGGTACATTTGAAGTCGCTGCTTTATATCCAACTCCAGGCTTCTAAAACTTCTATTTTTAGAAAAAGGAGGGGGAAAAATAATACAAGGGGACTGCCCGGGAGTTTTATTTTCTTGATTGAGAGTAAAGTTTGAATTTTGGAAACTTTTAACTTTTTTTCGTAGTTAAATCTGATGTTTCTTTATAACATTATTTTCAAAAGTGAAAATAAACCAAAGCACGAGAGCCAAAGTCACACCAAGAAACAGAAAAAAGATTGTGAGAGAGCTGGTGAGCGGCGTGCCCTGAATTCAGTGGGCTGTGGGCCCCCCTACTTCATATGCAGTTAGAGGGTGGTGGGAGCAGAGGGGAGAAGGGGGAGTGATTCCATAAGAAGCCCTGGGTCGCTGCTTCTCTTTCAGACAGTGCCATGTTGGCACGGTATGTACACCCCTATCTGGACAGCTGGCACTCCATAGCCGTGGCTTAGTTAGGGGATATTCAGACAAGACAGCTTTGAGACAAACCTCCTTTGGTTCTTAGAAGGCCGCATTATTATTATCATTTGCCATTCTTTGGGATTGCCATCCTAATACAGGCTTGAAGTAGCCTGGACACGTGGCATTCTAATTTTTAAATATCAGATGATTTTTTCCCCCAAGGTTCATTGTCAGAAGCTTAGGGCTCAGTGTTTCGAGCTTCTGGTGCACATCTTTGTGCCGTTTGCCCAGGGACAGGGATGGCTGTGCCACAGAGAAACAGGCTGCCTCGGAAGGCAGTGAGCGTCCGTGTGGGGCAGCTTAAAGGAAGTGCGTGGCGAGCACAACGTCCCCTCTGCAGCCATCCTGAACCGTTAGACTGCAGCGTCCACTCACTGGCCTTAGTCATTGCCTGGGAGACCACGGGTAATAACTCTTATCCTTTTCACGACGGTACTTCACTTATTTGAAGAAAGGTGTTCTGACATCTAAACTTTCACTTCCTTTATCATCATTCTTCATATGGCTTAACTAGTGCACCAGTGAGAACTGCAGTCTCATGAAGATAATTCACTAACAGATCAAGTTCGAGGCCTCCTGAAACAGAGGAAAGATTGTGACCAACCCTGTAAAGTGCGAGGCCTGTGGACACACAGTTTATAGAGACAGAGTTATGTCTCAGACGCTACCTTTTCTTGGTAACCCTTTTCTGTGCCCGGGATTGGCTTTTTGTGCTAATTTTCCGTCTCTTTTTAACCCAGCGATACTGCCCTGGGTTTTAGGATTGCTATTCTCCTTTTCCTTTGCTTTTGTTATTAAAAAAAAAAGACATATGAAGAACTTGTTGCCTTGTCATGTATCTCGACTGTAGAGAACCTCAGCCTGCAAAGTTTGCTTTGTTTGGGTGGGATTTACTTTCAGATAGGAAGATTCGGGGTGCTCTAATTATACTGAGCTTGGGCTACCGTACAGTGGAGAAAGGAGAATCAAATAGTTTCTGGAGGCCTGTATTCTTAAAATTCTTGCCGATATTAAAGTTTCTTCAGTATTGTGGTTGGACTGGGGGCACAGAGTGTAGTGAACAGACACCATTTTTTTGCTATTCTGAGTGTAAATACAGAAAAGCGTGTGAGGAACAAGGGAGTTCCTTGCAGAATTACGTATATTGGAGAAAAATTGTGTAGGAAACAGTTGAGCAAAAGCAAGCAATAGGGGCGTGGCCAGAAAACTGTGGATCCTCGTATGATGGAAAGCCATGTAATCTTTAAAAATGTTTGTGTTCCCGGTAACAACAGGAAAGATGCTTGTGTATTATATTAAGAGGCAGAATCAGGATATAAAACTGGATATGTTGTATTTTTCAACTAAATAGACAAAATCTATGCAAAGAAGAATGGAGAGAAGTATACCAAGAGTTATCTTTCTTTTTTTCTGAGTGGGAGGATGATGATTCTTTTTTTCTTTTTTATACTTTTACTTCATTTCTAAACGCTCTTTGGTGTGTATTCTTTAATAAGCAGAAGGAATTTGTGTTTTAAAATGACTCCTTTCTTACCACTGAAGCTGATCTTCACTGCACCAAGGTCAATAGCAGAGCTCAGAGCAAATGTCCGGAGGCTGGAGCGTGCTCATGTGTGTTCTCAAGAAGACAAGGAGGGGCTTCCCTGGTGGCGCAGGGGTTAAGAACGCGCCTGCCAATGCAGGGGACACGGGTTCGATCCCTGGTCTGGGGAGATCCCACATGCCGCAGAGCAACTAAGCCCGTGCACCACAACTACTGAGCCTGCGCTCTAGAGCCCACAAGCCACAACTACTGAGCCCACGTGCCACAACTACTGAAGAGCCCGTGCTCCACAACAAGAGAAGCTCCTGCAATGAGAAGCCCGCGCACCGCAACAAAGAGCAGCCCCCGCTCGCCACAGCTAGAGAAAGCCTGTGTGCAGCAGCAATGAAGACCCAATGCAGCCAAAAATAAATAAATTTTTTAAAAAAAAGAAGAGGAGGAATCATGGTGTGGAGTTAAATTCATAATAGATCCATTGTAGACATGCACGACTAATTTCCATTTCAGCGCTAGGGGAGTGTTACAGGATTTCAGTGTAAAACGTAGGTTAAAATATACTCATTGTCCCATGTATGTGGGGATGGTCTGCTTCACTATGCATTAACCAGCAAGAGTTCCTGTTTCTCATTTTCGATTTTGCTTGGGAGTTCAGACTGTCTTTGGCAGCTTGCCTTTTAAAAAACTTGAATGCACCTTTTGCAAACTTTTCTGTTCTTTATATTAATAACCCCATTAATTAACAGATCGGAGAGTGAATAAATATAAGCAAAAACCTTCAGCTGGAGATGCTGACAAGCAAGACAGTCCTGTTGTTCCAGGACATCCAAATCTGGTCTCAGAATTTAGTCTCTGCAACTGGTGTTGAAAGCTGACTGCAGGTTGCCTTTTTTTGTTTGTTTGTTTTGTTTTCCTGGGGTTTTTTTTGCGGTACGTGGGCCTCTCACTGTTGTGGCCTCTCCCGTTGCGGAGCACAGGCTCCGGACGCGCAGGCTCAGCGGCCATGGCTCACGGGCCCAGCCGCTCCGCGGCATGTGGGATCTTCCTGGACCGGGGCACGAACCCGTGTCCCCTGCATCGGCAGGCGGACTCTCAACCACTGTGCCACCAGGGGAAGCCTTGCAGGTTGTCTTTAAGTAGCCTCTGCTATATTAACACTTAACCCTGATAGTCATAATAATTCTCGTGGCTACCATTTATTAATTGGGTGGGTACAGGCCTTTGCAATAGATACTTTGTATGTATTAGCTCATTTTACCTCTCCACAACCCTTTGAGGTAGGTATTATTGTGCCCATTTTACAGATGAGAAAGCAGCCTCTAGGAGATGGAATAATTTGCCCCAGGTTACACAGCTGGTTATGGAAAATCTGGGACTAGACCCTAGGGCCTGGCTGAACGTCCTTTCTTTCTGCCATCTGTGTTGCTTGGCTGTGCTTACGCCTCTTAGCAGTATTATTTAAATTAGCATTATTCAAATCAAACCAAATATTTAAGGAATGAATAAGGATGTGACTTGAAATGAGTTTTTTTTCAAGGTTTAATTTGATTTGCAAAGTGTCTCAAATACAACAAATGACATTCAGCGTATAATTGTATCAAATATTGTATCATAGTCCTTTCACAAATCTTATTAGCTAGGTGCAACTAACAAATGAAAAAACTTTAAGTTCTTTGCAGTGAATGAACTTAATGAATATTTAACTTAGTTCTTTATCCTGGTTAACCAAATTAGCAATTTTTCCCTCTCTCTGGTCTACTGTGCTTTCTCCTTATCTTTCTCCTTGCAAATTGGCTAATTACAGAAAATAACTTGTGCTTTCTTTTAGACAGAACATGCTATAGTTTCTTCCATTTTCCTCTTTAATTGCCTTCCCCAGTTTAAATAGGTGTTCGTTAGTAATTTATAGAAAAGGCTTGGTAGGTATATTCAGTTTTTCAGAGACTGAGAAAGATTGTTTTTAAACGTTGTCTTATGAAAATGTTGAAATGCATATAAAAGTAGAAAAAAGTGGGCATGTGCCACTCCCTATGGGTGGTCTTTTGTTTTACAAATAATTGGCCTTGTGTGTATGGCATTTTTTATTTTTGCCAGTATATCTTTTTTTTTTTAACATCTTTATTGGAGTATAATTGCTTTACAATGGTGTGTTAGTTTCTGCTTTATAACAAAGTGAATCAGTTATACATATACATATGTTCCCATATCTCTTCCCTCTTGCGTCTCCCTCCCTCCCACCCTCCCTATCCCCCCCCAGGTGGTCACAGAGCACCGAGCTGATCTCCCTGTGCCATGCGGCTACTTCCCACTAGCTTTCTATTTTACGTTTGGTAGTGTATATATGTCCATGCCACTCTCTCACTTTGTCACAGTTTACCCTTCCCCCTCCCCATATCCTCAAGTCCATACTCTAGTAGGTCTGTGTCTTTATTCCCATCTTACTCCTAGGTTCTTCATGACCTTTTTTTTTTTTCTTATATTCCATATATATGTGTTAGCATACAGTATTTGTTTTTCACTTTCTGACTTACTTCACTATGTATGACAGACTCTAGGTCCATCCACCTCACTACAAATGTCTCAATTTTGTTTCTTTTTATTTGCCAGTATATCTTTAGGATAGGTTCCTGGAAGTGGGATTGCTGGATCCAAGGATAAATGCATCTGTAATATTGCTAGGTATTAGTGACGGGAACCTTCCCCAGCACATAAGTAATTATCTACTTTGTCTGACAATTTAGCGAAAGCCAAGTTGCCTTCTCCAATTCCAAGTATAGACATCTTTTCAATTTCGAAGTAGATACTTAGGAATTCTGGGTTCATAATGGTCAGGTGTGTTAAAGTTAAACTTTGAATTTCTACACATAATCACATACGTGGTCATGCTTTGCATAATTAAATTTATTGTGGGGCTTCCCTGGTGCCGCAATGGTTGAGAGTCTGCCTGCCGATACAAGGGACGTGGGTTCGTGCCCCGGTCCGGGAGGACCCCACATGCCGTGGAGCGGATGGGCCCGTGGGCCATGGCCGCTTGGCCTGCTCGTCCGGAGCCTGTGCTCCGCAGTGGGAGGGGCTGCATCGGTGAGAGGCCCGTGTACCGCAAAAAAAAAAAAAAAAAAAAAAGGATTTATTGTGAAACCTAATGGAAAGTTTTACTTATCAAATATTGCACACTGAGTTATTAATGTAAGTTAAAAGGATTTCTTCATCTTAAGATTATGACAGTATCATAATAATAAGCATTAGTAGATTTGACTACCTATACTTGAATTTCTATATTTACATCAACTGTAGTTTTGGAAATATATTGCCACAGATAGTACTCCATGGAAGTCTGAGTATTCCAATCCTCCCGTTTAGAAAGATGAAACCTTGTTATTTCAGGCATACTTGTGAATGCTTTAGACCTGAGGTTCTGAATACCTTTGTTAGAGATTTTTAAAGATTTTTTTGATGTGGACCATTTTTAAAGTCTTTATTGAATTTGTTACAATATTACTTCTGTTTTATGTTTTGGGGGTTTTTTTTGGCCACGAGGCAGGTGGGATCTCAGCTCCCTGACCAGGGATTGAATCCGCACCCCCTGCACTGGAAGGCGAAGTCTTAACCACTGGACTGCCAGGGATGTCCCATATTAGAGATTTTCAGTTCCCACACTCTGGAGTCATTTTTTTTTTTTTTTTTGCGGTACGCGGGCCTCTCACTGCCGTGGCCTCTCCCGTTGCAGAGCACAGGCTCCAGAGGTGCAGGCTCAGTGGCCCTGGCTCACGGGCCCAGCCGCTCCGCGGCATGTGGGATCTTCCCGGACCGGAGCAAGAACCCATGTCCCCTGCATCGGCAGGCAGACCCTCAACGACTGCGCCACCAGGGAAGCCCTGGCGTCATTTTTCAGGGATGTTAACTTGAGGTACTTTATGGGGACCTTATATTAAATAGTACGCACGGTAACAGGAAACTGGGGGCCATGAACACTGTGCATGTGACTGCATCTGTCCCTCTGACGAGGCCTGTCCACTT
This sequence comes from Grampus griseus, assembly GCF_964374135.1. Taxonomy (NCBI): domain Eukaryota; kingdom Metazoa; phylum Chordata; class Mammalia; order Artiodactyla; family Delphinidae; genus Grampus; species Grampus griseus. The sequence continues at coordinate 5,268,704 of NC_139018.1, read as the reverse complement.
CAGTGGCTCCTCTCCTTCACTTCTGGTGGATTGGTGGGTCTAAAGGAACTTACGCAGTGTGAAGAGTCCCACAGAAACTTGGGTGTTTCTCTCCTGAACACTCTTCTCACATGAATTAGGATCATAGATTTCAGAGCACGAAGAGCCACCCTTAGAGCATTTATAGACTGAAGTCTTTCCTTTATGGGTTAGGGAAATGGGGCCCAGAGGGCCTTGCCTGCAGTCGCACTGCCAGTCGAGGACACACTGGAATTCGCGCCCTGGCCCCCGACTCCCAGACCTGAGCTCCTTCTGCGCTCTCCTCCCCCCTCTCACTTTGCCTGGGCACGAGGAGGAAAGCAACCGTTTGGGGGATGAGAACTGTCTGGGGTCTTCCTCGACCCCTCCGTGTGTGCGCGGGATGATGCAGTGGGGACACTCACTGGACCTGATTCTGCCTCAGGGACCTTTGCTCATAACTGAAATCCTGCATTTAATGTTTCTCACATTGTATTCAAGCTACGAGATTGCATCCCGGTGTCCAAAACAGAGCATTTCGTCATCTGGGCGTGGCCATGGGGTAATAGCGGCCACCTTTTACGTGCTGCTCCACGAAGGGCACTGTGCAGCTTGCCACTCCTCATTCCAAAACCTCACAGCAGCCCTGCAAGGTGGGCACTGTTATCCTATTTTACAAAGGAGCCGAGGCTTGGAAAGGTGACTTGCCCAAGGCTACGTAATAAAGCCGAGTTGAGAATGAGTGGGTCCTAACTCAAGACTCTTTGCCCTTTGTTCCTCTGTGCTCCTCCCACCATCCCGACATCCCTTCCAATGAATGCATTCTGAACATACATCATGTATCACTCATTCTCCTTTTATTTTGAGAAATTCTCCTTTCAGTGCTGTGTGTCTATGTTTTGCCCCTAAGAACAATTAAAATAATTATTTTTAAAAAGCCTTTAATGAACTGGAAGAACGTCTCATATCTTGGTGTCATCTTAAAGCCAGGGATCCATTTATCTTAGCACCTGATCAGCAGGAAATTGTGTTTCAACCTTCCCTGGTGCTGTTTCTCTTCTGCAGTTTCTGAGATCGCTTGTCTGAAAAACGACTCATTATGGCTGTTCTTGTGTCCTGCTGCCCTCATGATCCAAGCTAGTACCTGTTCAGATTGGACATTAGGAGATACTGTTTTCTTCCGAAACTTTTCTTTATGGTGGCAGCATTTTTTCCTTGAGTGGCTAATCATGTTTAGATACGGAAACATGAAAGAGACCTGACGAGATGTCGTGTGCAAAATAGGTATTTAGCACGCATATTGGTGTAGTCGTGATGCTATTTAAAAAGTCAGTGGTGACGAAAAGCCAAAGATATTATCAAGATAAGGATGTAGTGGTGATTGGATGTTGCCAAAATGAGAACCTTTCCAACTTCTTGTCACTCCAAGTGTAGCCGCCATCCCCCCCTCCCTCCTTCTACCCGCTTCCTCTCCATATTCACTATTTTTCTTTTATGATTTCTCATTACAACTTTAACAGTTCTGTTTGCTTTTGATGCTACTCTGTTATAGTTTAATGTGTAAGGTTTATTATGCCCTCTGAGAAGGCCCGTTGCATGCAATTGATGTTCTTTTTATGGGCTTTAAAAAAGTCCCATTTCCTTTTTGGGGAGAAGGACAATACTAGATTATTATGAGACTGAAGTTTGAAATTATGACTCAAGGAAAGATAAAAAACAGTGACTCAGACGGACTTCCCTGGGGGTCCAGTGGTTGAGACCCCGTGCTTCCACTGCAGGGGGTGAGGGTTTGATCCCTAGTCGGGGAACTAGGATCCCGCATACCGTGTGGCATGGCCAAAAAATAAAATTAAAAAAAAGAAAAACAACAACAGTGGGGCTTCCCTGATGGCGCAGTGGTTGGGAGTCCGCCTGCTGATGCAGGGGACACGGGTTCGTGCCCCCGTCCGGGAAGATCCCACATGCCGCTGAGCGGCTGGGCCCGTGAGCCATGGCCGCTGAGCCTGCGCGTCCGGAGCCTGTGCTCCGCAACGGGAGAGGCCACGGCGGTGAGAGGCCTGCGTACCGCAAAAAAAAAAAAAAAAACAGTGACTCAGAAATGGCAACACAATGCCTTTTCTTGAAAGTGGGGTCTTTGTTCTCGAAATTTAGTGCAGTCTGATCAACAAATGCATGTTGAACACCTTCTGTGTCAGCATCACAGGGGCTGCTGCCGTCGTGGAGCCCCCGGGCAATGGAGTGGACAGGAATAAACAATGTGAGGACAGCGGCAAAGCAGGGACCAGGGGAGCCCAGGAGGCTCGCCCGGCCTGGTTTGGTGGGCATGTAAGTGGGTGAGGCAGGTCCTGGCCCAGATGCCGGAGAGAAGCTGGGGGCCAGGCATCTTCCATCGGCCCCTCCAGGCCCTTTCCTAACCCTCCTCCAGCCAGCTCTCTGCCCCGGCAGCTGAGCTGTATGGACCACACCGCTCTCTGCTCCAGTGAGGTTTGAGCAGGGGATCCCTAGCTGGGGACTGGAAGGAGGGAGAGTGTGGTCAGAGGATCCACCCCCGACTCCTTCCACCTGGGGCCCCTCGGCTTGGCTGTGTCCCCACCCCCTGGATGCAGCTGCTGCTCCCCCAGCAGCGTCTCTCCTCTTAGGGTCTGGTGACCTCCCTCCCCTTGGCCCTGCAGGCATGGGATTAGCTATAGCTGTGCTGCTGTCAGCCTAGGAGACGGGGCAGTAAGCCTGGGGCTCGGCGTGGAGTCCAGTCCACTCCCCAAGCACACGGAGAAGGATCTAGGTGATGCCCTCCCCCAGCACGATGTGTGCACCCGCTCTAACTGGGGAAGTAAGACTAGCCCGCCTGAAACAGCAGTCCGTAATCAGGCACTCATTTGTGAGCTACAGACTGACGTGTGACAGAAGATGAGAGCGGGACAGCCAAGGAGGCCTGGGCTAACGAGGAGAGGCCCTTCGAAGCTGGAGGATGGCACCGACCAGTGGTTCTCAAAGTGTGGTCCCTAGAGCAGCAGCGGCAGCAACCCGGAAACTGGTTAGAAATGCAGAGTCTCAGGCTCTGCCCCAGACCTCCTGAATCTGGGGATGGGGCCCAGCGATCTGTATTTTAACTCCAGGGGATTCTTCTCCACAGAAACAAGCTAAGGAGGTGGGAATGAGGCAGGATTTCTTGTTGGGGGTCGGGGGGTGGATGTTGGAGCGCCTGGGTGCGTGGTGGGAACAAGAAAATCGGTGGATTGAAAGACGCCCAGCAAGCTGATATGCATACTGTAGTCACTGCCTAGGGCCTCTGTTGTGAGTTAGTACAAACAGAAATTGATTCCCTCACCGTTCTGGAGACCAGATGCCTGAAGTCAGTGCCACTGGGCTGAAATCAGGGTGCTGGCAGCATTGTCCCTCCTGGAGGCTCTGAGGGAGAAACTGGTCCATGCCTGTTGCCGGGCTTCGTGGCTGCTGTCTGGCCTCAGCTAGAGGATGTGCCACTCCAGTCTCTTGCCTCTGTCCTTACGTGGCGAACTCCTCCTTATGCATCTTCACCTGGGCCTCTTTTTTTCCCCTTAATGTATCTTATTGAAGTGTAGTTGATTTACAATGTTGTGTTAATTTCTGCTGTACAACAAAGTGATTCAGTTATTCATATACATACATTCTTTCTTTTTTTGTATTACTAGTCTTTTTTTTTAACATCTTTATTGGAGTATAATTGCTTTACAATGGTGTGTTAGTTTCTGCTTTATAACGAAGTGAATCAGTTATACATATACATATATCCCCATATCTCCTCCCTCTTGAGTCTCCCTCCCTCCCACCCTCCCTATCCCACCCCTCTAGGTGGCCACAAAGCACGGAGCTGATCTCCCTGTGCTATGCTGCTGCTTCCCACTAGCTTATCTGTTTTACATTTGGTAGTGTATATATGTCAATGCCATTCTTTTTCATATTCTTTTCTGTATGGTTTATCACAGGATATTGAATATAGTTCCCTGTGCTATACAGTAGGACCTTGTTTATCCATTCTATATATAATAGTTTGCACCTGCTAATCCCAAACTCCCAATCCATCCCTCCCCGGCCCCTCCTTCCCTTGGCAAACACAAGTCTCTTCTCTATGTCTGTGAGTCTGTTTCTGTTTCGTAGATAAGTTTATTTGTGTCATATTTTAGATTCCACATATGAGTGTTGTCATATGATACTTGTCTTTCTCTGTCTGACTTACTTCAGTTAGCATGATCATCTCTAGTTCCATCCATGTTGCTGCAAATGGCATTATTTCATTCTTTTTTATGGCTGAGTAGTATTCCATTATATGTACATATATACACATGGGCTTCTTAAAAGGACACGAGTCATTGGATTCAGGGCCCACCCAAATCCAGTATGAGCTTAACCAATTACATCTGCAAAGACACTGTTTCCTAATAAGGCCACATTCTGAGGTTCTGGGTGGACGTGAATTTCGGGGAGGACACTAACACAGTACATGTATTTAAAGAAAGAAGACAGAATGGAGACTGAAATGATAGGTGAAGTAGAAAGAGGAGATAGAGGTGAGGTGAGGATGGCATTTCTTCCTACTTGGGAAGGGTTCTGTCCCGGCAGAGAGTGGACCTCAGCACGGGGAGCAGATTGTGTGTGTTAGGAAAGATTCAGGATCTCTGTTTTGGAACTGTGGTATTTTCACTGTGGAATATCAGCTCTGAGCACTGGTCTAGGCCCTTGGCTGGAGCAGGTGTTCAGAGGATGAAGAAAGAGAGAGCTTGGAGAGAGTGAAGAAGGGTGTTCTGCTCTGGCTGGAGGGGCCTGACTGGCTTTTTAAACTCTCACAGTTAAAAAGAAAGGTAGTCTGGCCCTCAGCTTTAGGGACCGAAAAGTTTCAGTATATTAAAATTTTGACATTCTAGGCAGTTTTGTCACTGGTCGTGTTTCTAAGAGCCTGCGCTGAGGTAGATTTAATTCTGGGATGAACAAAATTAATTCTGCTAGCATTTTAAAATAAACTTTTAATTTTAGAGTAGTTTTAGATTTACAGAAACGTTGCAGGCAGAATACAGACGGTTCTCGTATCTCCTGCACCCGGTTTCCCCTACTGTTAACATCTTATATTAGCATGGCGCGTTTGTCACGACTAATGGGACGACATTGATACATTATTATCAATCGAGGGGCATACTTTATTCAGATTTCCTTAGTTTATCCCTTATGTCCTTTTTTGGTCCCAGGATCCCATTTGGGATTATATTTAGTCATGGTGCCTCCTGAGGCTCCTCTGAACCGACAGTTTCTCACATTTTCCTTGCTGCTGAAGACCTTGACAGTTCTGAGGAGTACCACTTAGGTCATCCATCGACGGTCCTTCAGTCTGGGTTTGTGTGATGTTTTTCTCACGATCAGACTAGGGCTGGGTTTAGGGAGGAAGACCACAGAGGTCAGGTGCCATTCTCATCACATCTACCAAGGACGTGTCCTGTGAACATGACTTACCACTGTTGACGTTGACCGTGATCACCTGAGATGGGTTGGTCAGGTTTCTCCTTCTCGCCACACCTCCGCACTGCGTGGTTTAGAAGGAAGTCACTACGCACAGCCCACACGGAAGGAGTGGAGAATGTGCCCCACCACCTCAAGGACAGAGTATCTACATAAATCATTCAGAATTCTTCTGCCTGGGGATTTGTCCTCCTCATGCATTTATTCCATCGTGCATTTATATCAGTGTGGACCTGTGGATATTTATGTGATAGTTGGGGGTATAACCCAGCACTACTTTATTTATTCTGTTGCCCACATTGCTGCGGCTTTGGCTCTTCCCATTGGCTCCTGGGTCCCTTTGCCACACCCCCCGTCAGTGTGGGTTCTGTGAGCGCTTCCTTACTTTCTGGCACCATAAGATGCTCCGGGCTCATGTTGGATAGTCCCTGTCTCAGCCCTGGATTCAGGTGCTTCCCCAAGGAGCCCTGGTTCCTTTTGCTGTAGATTGGTATTAGGAACCCAGGTTTGGGCCCTGGGTCTCTCAGCAGACAGAGCTGGGAAATAGATGTGTTTATACAACCCATGTACACAGACTTACCTATAATTACGTCTCTGTGTGTCTTTGTCTCTGTTAAGCTAGACATGAGTTCACACTGATGTCTCCTCTTCTCCAATCCACCTGGTTCATTCTAGCCTTCCCCCCTTGCTGGTCTGTAACCTCCCTCTCCAACAGTGAGAAGCCGGGCTCCTACCTTATGGCCCTGTGGGAAACAACTTCACCACCTAGAATACAGTGCTTATGTGCAGTTCCTTTTGTAGGCTTCCAGTCTCTGCTCATTACCAGAATCACTTTGTCCGCACCTTTCCTCTCCAACCCCTTCCGTGAGGTTACGTTGCATGTTTGTAACGCAGTTAGATTCTTTTGTCACAGTCTGCATTCCGTCATGGGGTTCCCCCATCTCCTATTGACTATTATCGTATTTGCGTGTATTAAGGTTTACTCTTTGTGCTGTAAGGGTCTGTGGGTTTTGACACATGCATAGCATCACACGTCCACCACTACGATTTACCACCCTGAAGCATCTCTGTGCTTCACCTAGTGACACCGCCCCCAGTCTCTGGCAACCACTGATCCACTTTCTGTCTCTATAGTTGAACCTTTTGTCGAATGTCACTTTAAATGGAATCTTGCAGTATAGAGCCTCTCAGACTGGCTTCTTTCACTTGGCAATATGAATTTAAGACTCACCCATGGTTGTGTGGATTGGTTCATTCCTGTCATCACTGAATCCTATTCCATTGTCTGGAGGGACCCCAGTCTGTTTATCCATCACCAATTGAAGGACATCTTGGTTGCTTCCAGTTTTCACAGCTATAAATAAAGCTGCTATAAATATTAAATGAAAGTTTTGTGTAGACATAAGTTTCCAACTCATTTGGGTTAATGCTTAGTGTGAAGCACAATTACTGCATCCTATGGTAGAATTTATGAGCCTGAACTTTGTAAGCACCACCAAGCTGTCTTCCAAAGCGGCCGTACCATTTTGCGTTCCCACCAGGAATGAAGGAGAGTTCCTCTTGCTCTGCGTCCTGGCCAGCCGTTGGTATGTTGTCTGTGTTTTGGATTTTAGCCATCCTCATAGGTGTAATAGAGATATCTCATTATTGTTTTAATTTGCATTTCCCTAATGATAAAAGATGTTGAGCATCTTTTCATATGCTTATTTGCCATCTGTATATATTCTTTGGTGAGGTTTCTGTTCAGATCTTTTGCACGTTTTTTAAATTGGGCTATTCATTTTCTTATTGTTGAATTTTAAGAGTTCTTTTTATATTCTGTATACAAGTCCTTTATCAGATATGTGATTTGCAAATATTTCCCCCAGTCTATAAATTGTCTTTTCATCCTCCTAATGATGTCTTTTACAGAGCAAAAGTTTTGTTGTTGTTTTAATTTTAATGAGGTCCAAGATATCAATTTTTCCTTTCATGGATGTGCTTTTGGTATTGTATCTAAAAACCCATCACCAAACGCAGGGTCACACAGATTTTTCTCCTATATTTTCATCTAGAAGTTTTAGTTTTGCATTTCACACATAGGCCCGTGGTCCCTTCTGAGTTAATTTTTGTGTAAGGCCTGAGGTTGGTGTCTGGGTTCATTGTTTCAGCACCATTGTTGAAAAGCTCCGTTGTCTTTGCACCTTTGTCGATTCTGCTAGCATTTGAAATGGACGTCCTTTTTCTTTCTACATTATTTGAAGTCCTGTAAGGAGTTCCCTTGAAAAGGCGAAAGTTCTGATTGCCTTTTCTGCTTGTCTTACAGCAAGACCACTGGTGCAGACCTTGCCTTTAAGAACCACCGTCAACAACGGCACTGTGGTACCAAAGAAAGCCAGTGGCTCCCTGCCAGCCCCTTCGGGGGCCAGGAAAGAAACCGCTGTACCTGCCACAGCCAAAAGGTAGGCAAGAAGCACCTTACATGAACTCTGAAAGCAGTTCTGGCTCAGATGCTAAAATAAGTATTACTCTTTTATATGACACTTTAATAAAATTTCTCCTTTGAGTTAAAGCTTATAAAAGCACAATATTTGGTGTGTTGCCAGAACAGGAACCATGTCGATTTATTAGTCTGCGTTTTTTTTGTTGTAATCATATAGTCTTTGAAATCTCATTCACTAAAGCCGCAGTGCAGCATTTTGTGTTTTTACTTAAACTTCTCTTTTGAAAAAACAAGTGGGAGTATGTAACCTATATAAAAAATGAATATGCTTGGAATATAGCAAAATTCAGATTGCTGTACTGAGCTTAAATTTTTATCAGTAAAATTTGGATAAGCTCGTACTTTTAAATGATGCCTAACAGTGGAGCTTCAGATGTTTATGTTTGTCAGATAGAGCATAGATTGCTCTTAATTTTCTATAATTTCATAGTTGTCATATTAAAATTGTATATTTTATATGCCAGGCCAGTTTTCTAATTTTTTATGCCCTAAAAAAACGAACTATCTGGTAATAATATAGCATAGAAAAACCTTAAAGAAATTCTTTCTGCAATGCTACCTCATGAGCTTGTTAGAAGAACTCGTAAAGTTCATGAAAATGCTAACTTGCTTTATGTGCACTGGGAATTCTGGGTGTGAGTATGCTCTGCGGTGTGCTGGGATACCCATTGGGCTGGTGAGAGTAGGTTTGATGCTGCATCGTGACTCGGAATGAAAATGTAACAATCCCGTCTTATCTTTTAAATATATAGTGTTTATACATAAAGCTTTATCCTTTGCCAAGCAAACTTGCATTGTGTTTCATCAGATAGAGTTTCATGTACTTATTGTTTGTGAATTGTAAGAAAATTGGTTTTGCAGGGCTTTTTAGAACTTTAAAATGAAATTCTCAGCCTCATTTCATCCCTTTTTAATACTTCTTTGAATCATTCATTTATAATCAACATGAAATGACCTTCTGGATTCTAATTGGCAGCAGTAGATACGGACTGTCTTTTATTCATCTAGATGTTATAAGAGTGACACTGACTTTTTAAGTTTCAGGTTGCCATCTGTTACCATTTCTTTCTTCTTTTTTTTTAATAGTGGTAAAAACCACATCACATTAAATTTACCATCTTAACCATTTTTAAGTGTACAGTTCAGTTCAGTAGTGTCAAGTATATTCTGTACAGCAGATCTCCAGGACTTTTCCGTCTTGCAGAACTGAAACTATTTATTGGCCAAAAAGTTCGTTCGAATTTTTCCTTAAGATGGGAAGGAAAAACCAGAACGAACTTTTTGGCCAACCCAATATATCTCTTCAACAGTAAATCCTCCTCAGAGCCCTTGGTGACCACCTTTTTCCTTTCTGTGTCTATGATTTGACTACATTAGATACTTCATATGAGTGGAATCATGCAGTATTTGTCCTTTCGTGGCTGACTTATTTCACTTAACATAATATCATCAAGGTTCATTCATACTGTAGCATGTGACAATATTTCCTTTTTTTTTTTTTTAAGTGGCTTTGTATTTTATTTATTTATTTAGGCTGCGCTAGGTCTTAGTTGCAGCATGCGGGATCTTTAGCTGCAGCATGCCGACTCTTAGTTGCAGCATGCAGGATCTAGTTCCCCCACCAGGGATCGAACCCGGGCCCCCTGCACAGGGAACATGGAGTCTTACCCACTGGACCACCAGGGAAGTCCCAGGATTTTCTTCTTTTTTAAGTCTATATAACATTCCGTTGTGTGTATATACCACCTTTTCTTTTTTTTTGTTTTTTTTTTGCGGTACACGGGCCTCTCACTGCTGTGGCCTCTCCCGTTGCGGAGCACAGGCTCCGGACGCGCAGGCTCAGCGGCCATGGCTCACAGGCCCAGCCGCTCCACGGCATGTGGGATCTTCCCGGACTGGGGCACGATCCTGCGTCCCCTGCATCGGCAGGCGGACTCTCAACCACTGCGCCACCAGGGAAGCCCAGTATACCACCTTTCCTTTATCCATTCATGTCAATGGATGTTAGTGTTTCTTCTACCTCTTGGCTATTGTGAATAATGCTGCAATCAACATAGGTGTGCAGATCTCTCTTTGAGATCCTGCTTTGAATTCTTTTGGATATATACTCAGAAGTGGGATTGCTGAGTCATATGGTAATTCTATTTTTAATTTTTTGAGGAACCTCCATAACGTTTTCCATAGTGACTGCACCATTTTACATTCCCACTAACAGTGCACAAGGGTTCCCATTTCTCCTCATCCTTGCCCACATTTGTTATTTTCTGTTCTTGATAGTGGCCATTCTAATGGGTGTGAGGTGATATCTCATTATGGTTTTCACTTGCATTTCTCTTATTATTAGTGATGTTGAGCATCTTTTTCATATGCTTGTTGGCAACTTGTATATATCTTTTGGAAAATTTTCTATTCAATTCCTTTTCCCATTTTTAATTGGGTTATTCATTTTTTTGTTGTTGAATTGTAGGAGTTCCTTATATATTCTGGATATTAATCCCTTACCAGATACATGATTCACAAATATTTTCTCCTATTCCATACATTGCTTTCTCACTCTATTGACAGTTTCCTTTGCACAGAGTTTTTAAGTCTGATGCAGTCCCATTTGTTTATTTTTACATTTGGTGTCACATCCAAGAAATAATTGCTGAATCCAATGTCCCAAAGCTTTCCCCCTATGTTTTCTTCCAGGAGTTTCATAGTTCTAGGTCTTTAACACATTTCAAGTTAATTTTTGTATGTAGCATAAGGTAAGGGTCCAACTTCATTCTTTTGCATGTGGATGTCCAGTTTTCCCTACACCATTTGTTGATGAAACTGGCTTTCCCCCTTGTGTAGTATTGGCACCCTTGCTGAAAATCATTTGCCCATACATGCAAGGGATTATTTCTGGGCTCTCTATCCTGTTCCATTGGCCTATATTATCTGTCTTTATTCCAGTGCCACACTGTCTTGATTACTGTTACTTTGTAGTATATTTTGAAATCAGGAAATGTGAGTCCTCCAATTTTGTTCTTCTTTTTCAAGATTGTTTTGGCTATTCGGGGTCCCTTTAGATTCCATATGAATTTTAGGATTTTTTTTTTCTATTTCTACAAAAAATGCCATTGGTATTTTGATAGGGATTGCATTGAATCTGTAAATCACTTTGGGTAGTTGTAGACATTTTAACATATTAAGTCTTCCAATCCCACAAAAATAGGATGACTTTCCATTTCTTTGTATCTTCTTTGATTTCTTTCAGCAGTGTGTTGTAGTTTTCTGTCTACAAGTCTTTCACCTCTTTGGTTAAGTTTATTCCTAAGTAGTTTGTACTTTTTGATGCTATAATAAATGAGGTTATTTTCTGAATTTCCTTTTCAGATTGGTCATTGTTAGTGCATAGAAATACAACTGATTTCTGTGTTTTGGTTTTTGTATCCTGCAACTTTGGTGAAATTATTAGTTTTAACATTTTTTTGTGTGGAATCTTTAGAGTTTTCCCTAAGATCATGTCATCTGCAAACTGAGGTCGTTTTACTTCTTCCTTTCCAACATGGATGCCTTTTATTTTTTTACATGTCTTATTGCTCTGGCTAGGACTTCCAGTACTGTGTTCAATAGTGATGAGACTGAGTATCCTTGCCTTATTCCTGACCTTAGGAGAAAAGCTTTCACCGTTGAGTGTTTCACCATTGAGTATGTGTTCACTGTGGGCATTTCATATATGGTTTTTACTATGTTGAGGTAGTTTTCTTCTATTCCTAGTTTGAGTGTTTTTATCATGAGGGGTGTTGAGTTTTGTCAAGTGCTTTTTCTGCATCAATTTAGATGATCATGTGGTTTTTGTCTTTCATTCTCTTAATGTGATGTACAATATTATATCAATTTTCTTATGTTGAACCATCCTTGCATTACAGGTGTAAATCCCACTTGGTCATGGTGTATAATCCTTTTAATGTGCTGTTAAATTCAGTTTGGTAGTATTTTGTTGATTTCTGCATCATTATTTATCAGAGTTATTGGCGTGTATTTTTTCTTGTTGCGTCTTTTTTTTTTTTTTTTTTTTTTGGTATCTGAATAATGCTGGCCTCCTAGAATGAGATTGGATGTGCCCCCACTGCCCCTTTAGTCTTTAGAAGAGTTTGAGGAGGATTGCTATTAGTTCTTTAAATGTTTGGTAGAACTCTGGAGTCATGCCATCTGGTCCTGGGCTTTGCTTTGTTGGGAGGGTTTTGATTACTGCTTCAATCTCCTTACTAGTTATAGGTCTATTCAGAGTTTTCAATACTTCATGATTCAGTCTTGATAGGTTGTATGTTTCTAAGAATTTATTCATTTCTTCTAGTTTATTCAGTTTGTTGGCATGCATTTATTCATTGTAGTCTCTTATAATCCTTTTTATTTCTGTGACATCAGTTGTAATAGTCTCTCTTTAGTTTCTAATTTTAGTTATTTGAGTCTTCTCTCTTTTTCTCAGTTTAATGGAGGATTTGGCAATTTTATTGATCTTTTCAAAAATCAACTCTTGATTTCACTGGTTTTTTTCTATTGTTTTTCTTTTCTCCATTTTGTTTATCTCTATTGTAATCTTTGTTATTACCTTCCCTCTGCTAACTTTTAGCTTTATTTGTTCTTGTTTTTTTCGGTTTCCTTGAGGTATAAAGTTAAGTTGTTGATTTCAGATCTTTCTTCTTTTTAATGTAAGTGTTTCCACAGCTGTAAACTTCCCTCTTGGCGCTGCTTTTTCTGCATCCCACAAGTTTCAGAATGTTTTGTTTTTGTTTTCATTTGTCTCTAGATACTTTCAGAATTCTCTTGCGATTCCTTCTTTAACTCATTGGCTGTTTAAAAGCGAGTTGTTGAATTTCAAGACTGACTTTTTGAAGTAGCAAGTAGTTAATGAAAACATGAGATTCTTTTTCTTTATTCTTAAAGAAAATACACTTTTTAAATTTATATCTCTTTATATATTTGGCATTTAAGTAAAAGGAAAATTTTTTTTCAGAGCAAAAAATCATAAAAGTAAAATTTGAAATTTAGATACAATTTCTAGCTTTCAGTTCCTTTCATGAGAGCATATGTCAAGCATTCTTGCACTTTGATTCTGTGGAAGGCTCTGTGTTTGATCCAAAGTAACTTTGATGTAGTACAATAATATCCTTCACTTAATAGACTGTTTATGGTTTTCTTAGACCTTGCAGGATTAATTGGCACAACTGTTAAGAATCCCTGGCAAATTGTGTTTTGAGTTCTAGTATTTGAAACATCGATTCAGGGTAGGATAAGGCTGGGGGATGGGATTTATGCAGATGACTACAGGAGTGAGGCTCTGCTGAAGAATCTAATTGATACTTTCCCACAGGATGTGAAAAAGACAAAGAGCCCTCATGGTGCTTCGGGCCCTCTTTAAATCAGTGATGATGATAGAAATTACCTTTTAATAATAAAAGTGTACTAAGCATCAGGCTTTTAATACCATTATCACTGATCCCCAGAACAACCTTCCAAGGTAGATATTATTATCCCTGTTTTGCCAGTGGGTAAACTGACGCTCAAAGAAGTGAAGTAACTTGCCCGGGATCAAGTGAGTAGAGAACCTGGGCTCCAACGCAGGTCTGTCTGGATCCAGAGCTCACACTCCTTTCACTGTGACAGGCTGCTTCTTGCAAAGATTTCCAGGTCAGCGCTTACATCTACTCATACAAAAATGCTTGATATAATTGCTCTTTGGAAACCATCCGTTTTGTGTTCCCCATCCTGTCTGGGTGATGCTCTTTAGAAACTGATGTTCTGAGATGCCCCTGAGGGTGCTGACAGGAGTAGCAGGCAGGGGCGAGGGTGACTGAGCAGAGATTGGCAGCAAGTTGCAACTCTGAGAGACAGAATCGCCCATTCATATGGGGCTGCAGGGCCTGAACTCCCATTACAGGACCAGGCCCCTTGCTGTGAGCAGAAGCCTGGGTCCTCTGCCCCCCGTTTCAGCCATGTATGAAGGAGCTCACGGACAGTGCTTGCCCTCAGCAATATTATCTTAGAAGGAAAGGATGGTGGCGGGGGAAGATAGTCGGTAGCCATCATATTTTATATATATGTGTATGTGCGTGTGTGTGTGTGTGTGTGTGTGTGTGTGTGTATTAGCATTTAAACAATAACCTTCCTTCTAGAAATGTTCTTAGACCTTTGTAGACTTTTCTTTTTAATTTACAAAATAATCAGTTTTATTCATTTGATAAGCTTATGTCCGGCAGCCAACTAGAAATACATGGTTTTCTAGATTGTCTGAGACTCTTGGTGTTTCGGCGTAAAGCATAGTGATTCATTTATTTTGTTCCTCTGCCTTTTGTGGGCTTCCGTGGATGTGAATTCCCATCTGTCTGGAAGTTGGAAACCCAAACAGTGGCACATAATAATTACTCTGTGACGAAGTTCCTATAGATCTCTCCTTAGAGAATTTTGAAATCCGCCTGTTAGGATTAAAACAACCTCCAGAGCCATTTCAAATACATTTATAATCATGTAGGAATTTTTCTGTAATCAGAGTTCCAAATTAACCAAGCTGGGGCATCTCTGGTGTGTGGATGGGTATATGTTTGTTTTCTTTTCTCTGGGGTTTTTTCAGCCTAGTACTAAAGAACAAAATCCCCTTTGGAAATTGTCCAGCACCCAGGGGTTGTGCTTTGTGTTGCCAATTAAGACTTCGATTGGGGGCGTGATTTGGAATCCTTGGGAAAAGCTTTGTTTCCATTAGTGAAAGGAGAAAAGGCAGAAAATCCGGGGAAGACATTGTAGGGTCATACCTTCCTCAGTGGGGATGCTGGAGCTGACAATAGAATAACATTTCCACTGGCTCAAAACAATCACTCATTCTTTCCACTCCTAAGTAGAGCTTTACAATAGAGCAAAGCTGTGAGAAGAGAGATCAAAAGAACAAAACTGGTACAAAAAGAGAGCATTATTTTTAAAATGCTCTGCTCCAGTTGGAAGGTAGGATGGTACATATCTATGGCTTTCAAACAAACAGCTGATAGTCCTTTAGAAAAATAGTTGCACTCATTAGAAATAACAGCATTTGTAAAAGTACCAAAGTCAGTGCCAGGTACTTACATGATTTAAATCTGCTTTGGTTTTTTTTTTTTTTCTAATATACTCTTTATCATTGAGATCCATTGAAATGTATGTGTTAAATTCAGGTTTTGAGTGTGATCTCTGTAACAAGCTAGAAATGGGAGTTGATGCTGTTGAACAGAGGAAGGTGAATTGGTACTTATTCTCTTATCAGAAGTGTTGCAATTCCCCCCTCTGGGCTCAGGTAGTTGGCTTCAGATGATAGAAAAAAAACTTATTTTGGTCTGTCAAATTCTCTAAGGCCACCAGCCTTCTTAGGAAATGCCTTGGTTTTTGCTACAAAGATGTCTTTAGACAAAGATAAGAGTATTTCCTAATTACTGAAGTTGCGTGACCTCAATCTGTCACAATTACCTCACCCCTTGCAGGACAAAAACCAGGTTAGTCCTGGTCCCATGTTGATTTGCCAGTGCTCAGCGTAGAGCCCAGTATAAATTGATTCCAAATGAGTATTTGTTGAGTAGATAATCGTTTTAATCTAGCGTTAATCCCTCCGGCTGTCATGGCAAATGACCTCATCAGAAAATCTCGGGTCACGAGTACAAGCTTCCCCTCAGATTAGTATTTTCTTTCTTTCTTTCCTTTTTATTTACTTATTCATTTATTTATTTATAAATAGGACCCGGCTGTGCCGGGTCTTCATTGCAGCATGCGGGATCTTTTAGTTGCGGCATGCGGGATCTAGTTTCCTGACCAGAGATTGAACCCGGGCCCCCTGCGTTGGGAGCGCAGAGGCTTCCACCGGACCACCAGGGAAGTCCCAGTATTTTTTTCAGTTGTAAAAGTTTGAGATCTTTTCTGCAAAATTTTGGAAAACCAATTCTTGGTTTTAAATCACATAATGAAAGAAAGATGCTGTGGTAACTTATTACATTTAGCGTTACTATCTAACCATAAGAAGAAAGATGGCCATTTGCCCTCTGTTCTCCCTTTGCAGAGATTTTATTTTGTCTAAAATTTAGTTTAAATTGGCAAAAACCATTGAATGCAACTGTAGTGTAAGGCAAAGAACCATTGTATTTTCAGAACTTTGGGTTTGAGAGTGGAGGTTGAGAGCAGAAGGGAAGAGAAATGATGGTATCTGCATTTCTACCCCAAAAATGCTTGCCTTAAGCAGTAAAAAATTGTGCTGTGTTATTATACAGTCTTTCACAAGCTAGGACTTCTACCACTTTCAAAATAAAGCACATGATTTCTCACTTGCTGTCCAGAGGGAGCATAACTTCTTTGATATTCCCTGCTGGTTGTTGAAGGAGGCTTCTCTCAGTGAGTATACAGTATTACTTCTTCTGGCCGCCCTTGTTCCTGCAGATGTCTTGTCTTCAAGCTCTATTTTCTGTCCTTCACTCTGAGTCCTAGTAAATCCTCTTTAATTCATGAGAGCTCTTGGCTCTCAAAAGGAAATTTCTTGTTTTTTCTACGTATACAACAATAGTAGATTTTTTTAAAAGCTGAACATTTTAATGCAAATGCGTGAATGACAAATATCTTGAAGGAGCCGGATGGATTATATCCAAGTCTGTATATGCAAACCAAAATGTTTTCCCATTTTAATGTGCGGTGTATTCTGTAATTTATTGAAGTTTACCAAAATATTTTTCCTCGCTTTTATTATTGCAGTCGTGTTTATTCTGCTTTGTTTCCGTGCCTCTCACACGTAGATTAAACAGGTCTGTGAGTCTTCTCAGTGCATGCAGACTGAACAGTTCCACACCCAGGTGAGGAGTACTTAGACTTACTTTGTAACCCTCACTAATGCTTTGGTAGTTCTACCACCCTTTTGGTGCAGTAGCTTAGAGGGCCTTCTCCGATGCCTGCCATTGATCAAGGCTTAAATCATATAACTGTATTAATTATTGACCTTTATTGGACTTTTAGACGTCCAACATCTCTGTTCAACAGGTCCTCAAAACTAACGTACCTCGGTGTTTCATAAATTGCAGGCGGTCTTTATTTTATTTATTTATTTTTTGGCCATGCCGCACAGCTTGTGGGATCTTAGTTCCCTGAGCAGGGATCAAACGCGGGCCCTCTGCAGTGAAAGCGAGGAGTCCTAACCACTGGCCCACCAGGGAATTCCCTAGGTGGCCTTAACTAGGAGGCCCAGTAGAGAGCAAGGGGTCAAGTAACCTCAGACGTGTTGCTTTGTATCCCTGAAGCTGTCGCCTCATCTGGAGAATAAGGACAATGATACTTTTGCAGGGGATGTGAGGTTTAAATTAAATGATTCATATAAAACGTGAAGCTCTTAATACATGCGAACCGTTGCTGCCCATGGTTCCATCACTGATCTCCCCTCTTAACTCTTCCAGCCACCAGGTTGAGTGTTGATTATTAGAAAATCGATTAACGTTTGCTATCATTGATTAATAGTCATGGCTTTTCAGCTCTTTAAGGGTGTTTTATACAAGCCTTTAAAATGCCATGAACTTACCCTGAACTCCCACAAGGACACTATGGAGGTGCCGCTCAGGGCTGCCAGCTGCTGGGGCAGTGTGCCTGAGAGCCTCGGCGGGCCAGATGCTTAGCAGAGAGAGCTCCCGCAACGTGAAATTAGCTTGGTGTTTTTCGTCACTGGAAGATCTTGAACTTTAAACATAAAGGTTTCTGTAATTTTTAGACTTCAATCCTAAATTTCAGAGATGTAACGCTCTCCTAAGATCTGTAATTTCCTTGTCCTCAAATTGAGAGTTCTAAAAATTCACATTTTGACCTTAAGGCACACCCGTGCAGATCCCAGCTGTGAGATCCCGGGGCTGTCAATTCAGAGTTTCCTCAGTGACCAAAAAGACTACGCAGAAAGTGTCTTCAGATCATCATGATTATGGTCATTTTATTTATGTTCATTCACTCAGGGAGCGAGATGGCTTTTCAAAAGCCGATACACCGTGCAGTTTTTGAAAACGTGCTAAGAGATTATTTACTGACCGATCGGAAGTTACAGAGGAAAAAGGACTTAAAGTTGGCCCAAAGGAAGGCAGAGATGAGGAGGAAAAAGAGAATGAAGGGATGACAGCAGAGCATCCCGTGTGCAAGGCTCTTGCACATTCTGTGTTATTTAATTGTGAGAAAGGAGGGCTTTGGAATCCAGCCCAGGGGCAGTAGTCTCACTGTCTCAAGCTTCTCAGCTCCTGCCTGTGTCCTCCGGATTGAAATTCAGGTCCGTCTCCACCCTCCCCTGACTGGAGCCCCTGAGGCTTCATCGTCATCATCGAGGTCCCCCTCCCGCATCCACGACCCCAGCACCTTAACTGTCCTCTGGGGGTTCTTCCTCCCCAGTCCCTCGGGGTTTATCTGCTACCTGAGATTCCTGTGGCAGTTCCTCAACCAGCGTCTTATAGAGTCACTCTTTGCCGGGCAGGTTCTCTCCGTTCTCGTCTTCTCTCCTTCCCGGCGTGGAGATTTCCTCCGCGTCCGTGGTTCAGTGACCCCCCAGTTGAAGTGCCAATCCCGAGCCACCTCCTGGGTTGCAGACCTGGCGTTATCGCCCACCTGCACCTTGACTCTGTGCATGCAGACCAGACCTCCCCCCGCAGCCCCACCCGGGAGCCGCACCACCATCCACTCTCGTCCTTCTTTCTTCCTCACGGAGCAGGTGCTAAATTATAGCATCACATGCCTCTGCCTGCGACAGGGTCAGGGTGACACTACCATTGATCGTTTCATTTATTTCACCCTTTCATTTAATTAATATTTATCAAGCTTCTATACTAGGCTCTGCAAAGAATATAAGAATGATAAATGAGATGGGATCTCAGGAAACATATGGCTTAATGATGAAGATAAAAAAAAACAAACAAAGAAACTTTACAGGGCTGCCTGTAATACACTTCCGGGCTCCAAGAGCAAACCATCAACCCACAGCCCCTGCCCTGGCTAACTGACCCCTCACGCCTGTGAATTACCTGTGCGTGTGGTATCCCTTTTCCTAGGACAGGATCTTCCCTACTGTGTCATTATAACACGTCCAAGCCGTTCATTTTCTGTCTCCCAGAAATTCACAGTCTTCAGGAAGTCTTCCCCAGACATCCCTCACCAGGCTTCCAGCCACTCTAGTCCCTCTGTTTATTCAGAAGGAAGTAAGCACTTGCATGGGCACCACCTCTAAACAGAGGCATCCTATAGAGAGTGGAATGTCTTTGTCCCACGTACGCCTTTAGACCAGAGTTCTTCCTTATCAGCACTGTTGACGTTTGGGGGTGGATCACGCTTTGTCGCAGGGCTGTCCTGGGCATTATAGGGTGTTTAGCAGCACCCCTGGCCTCTATGCATTAGGTATAGCGGCCCTCCCCCTGCCCCCGTTGTGACAAGCAGAAGTGTCTCCAGACATTGTCAGATGTCCCTGGGGGGCAGAGTCACCCCTGGTTGAGCCCCACTGGTCTAGACTGAAAACTGCACAAGGGCGGGGTCACCTCCCACTAGGCCCCTGGAGAGTTCTCACGGTATTGTTGGGAATCTTACCTTTCAAATTCCTCTATGACCTTGAACTACACTGATTGTCGCAGTTACAAAGGCAATGAGGAGAGGCATTGATCTCAAGTGACATTCTGAAAAGTTTTTTCATCTCTATAGTTAGGAATTTCAAACCACTCTATCTTTTAAATATCCACATGGAAATAGAATGTTCTATGTATATATCTTCACACTCAGCAATAAAATAAAATCACTCCGTGAAGGATTTCATTGTCATTTACTTTGTACTTTTAGTACCATCAAGAGGACCAGCTCTTCCGAACGGGTATCTCCTGGTGGTCGAAGGGAAAGCTATGGGGATTCCAAAGGAAACCGGAATCGCACGGGATCCACCAGCAGTTCTTCTAGTGGCAAAAAGAACAGTGAAAGGTAAGGGGCGTCTTACTTCTGGTTCCTGCGGTTCAGATATTGTGTGGCCTCTTTTCCCAGAGGTGAATCAGAAGACCCCCTAATACGCACACAAGCTGTGAGCCCTCCATGCCCCATACTCCTTCTCCTGACGTCACTGTGGGCGCTCATCAAACAGCTGCGGGTCACAGCTCACACCACTTATCATCCAAGTAGAAAATTACAACTTGAACTCTCAGGGCTCCTATTCAGACAGAAGTCGTTTCTGAGAATTTGCTTAGTACCAACTCCATGGAATTTGAGAACCTGTTCTGAATTTCCATACGGAGCACTTTATATTTCTAATACTCTCTGCTGCCATTTTAAAATTAATTTTAGTGGCTTGTTTGTGAACAGTATTTTCTGCGACAGACTGGGTGAAAAGTTGTAATTTTATGATTTGTCAGAAACTATTTTTAATATTGAGCTAACACCAGAACTAGGAACTATTTTCTTTCTGGTTTCATGAAACATGCTTTGAGTTTTTTCTTTGAGGTTGGTTTATAATGGATTATGATAGCTCCCTGTTAATAGTAACATTTTATTAGTGAAAGCTAATTTGGGGCATTTTAAGAGCTTGTTTTTTTTTGTTTTTTGTTTTTGCGGTACGCGGGCCTCTCACTGTTGTGGCCTCTCCCGTTGCGGAGCACAGGCTCTGGACGCACAGGCTCAGCGGCCATGGCTCACAGGCCCAGCCGCTCCGCGACATGTGGGATCTTCCCGGACTGGGGCACAAACCCGTGTCCCCTGCATCGGCAGGCAGACTCTCAACCACTGCGCCACCAGGGAAGCCCTGAGAGCTTGTTTTATGTTTAAGAATGTATTGTGTATTTGAGATCAGTTTCTCTGTCTCTGTATATATCCACTCAATGTACTTTATTCTCTCTTTTTAAACATTGTGCTTTAATTCTATTCTCTCTATTGAGCAAGGCTTAGGAAGGAATTTCAGCTTCACAGGCTAACCATGTTTTGTTTTGTTTTTTTCCAAATGTTCGTGTAAGGAGAAGGCTTAGTCATAAAGCAGTGGACTCCAACCCACAGGCTGAAAAATTTCCAAGCTTGTAAGTCCATTCTGATTCAGTCCTGTAAAGGAAGCTTAAACCCTTTTTCAGTTTTATTCCTAAAAGATATGTTTCGTAGAAAGAGATACAGGGGCCTCTCCTATCTCTAGCAGGTCAAGTCCACAGTCCATTAACAATCTCAAAACCACTAACCTGGGGTTGTCTTCTAATTTAGACTATTAATAGGACTTCTTATCAGAAGATTATGCTAATTGGGTGATAATACCTTGGAAATAAGGCCAAGTAGTTACAATGGTAGCAGAGCGTGAGTGAGAGATGCAGGGTGGCCTTTAGGCTTCTCTGAATTCAGCGTAAGCTTGGAAGTTGACCTGAGATGTCTAGATCTTGGCAGTTCTTAAAAACCTGGCTTCTTCTCTGCACATCTGATTTGTATTAAGAATTTCCAAAAAGAATCTGTATTGTGCAAACTCCAGATCTGTTGTATCTTTTAAATCCTATGGCTTTGCTAAGTGTGCTGGGTAAATATTTCCATGAAAGATATTTACAAAGGGTTTTTTTGTTTTTTAATGCTACCGTAGGAAATTTTGATTTGGAAATGAGGGACTGGGAAAATTTACTAATCATTTTATAAAAATAATTCAGGCAACTAAACACGTCCATTTAAGCATAAATTCTTCGTCTCATTAGAGCCCAGGAATAGTAGTTGAGGCCCACGTAGCACTGAACTGGTTGAGTTGCACCTAAGGAGCTTCAGAGAGAAAGTTCCTGCCTTCTCGTAGGTCATTGCTGGTACCGACAGACACCTTTAGGGGCCCATGGGAATGATGGCAGCAGGAACTCCGACAGAAGGAAGAAGTAGCTGAGAAGCAATAGAGGTGAAGGTCAAGCTGGTTCTTCTGTTGCTGCCTGCCCATTTCCCTTCATCTTTCCTTTCCATCCCCATATGAAGAGCCCTACTCTTGGGCTACCTTGACCTTGTACCGAATCAGAGCTGGAGTCTAATGGACCAATGCCCAGTCCCCATGGCTTAAAGCAGGCAAAGAAAGGGATAGAGAGGTGGCCTCGATGCAATTCCCCTTTTAAACATGATCCTCAGTGGTCTAAGACAGCGTGACCTCTTCTGCATCACACACAAGTATTTGTCCATGGTGCCAGGATGCTGTCTTACGTTGTTCATGGTTCCAGAAAGCTGTCTTGCATTTTAACACATTGTCCATGTTTGGTTACTATAAACAGCAAGATGTAATGGAAAGGACACATGCTCTGGAGTAAAAGGGAGATCTGGGTTTGTAAGTGAATTTGGCCAGTTAACTTCTCTGAGCCTCAGTTTTTCCCCTCTGTGAAAAAGGGATTTTATACCTAATTCCCTTCAATCTTGTCAGAGAGCTAACTGGGTAGGAAAACACCCATCGTAGCACTTGGCACTCAGTAATGGCAGCTGTTATAAATTGAAGCCTGTGCAGAGTAGAAGAAAATAATTCATGAGGCTTTCCAAAATTCTGAACTTCATTTCCTCATTGGTAAGATGAAGGTGGTGGATGACATCTGAAATTATTAGTCTATTTTTGGTCTAACACATATTAACTTACATTCACAGGACACAGTCCTATGAGTGCAAGCTGGATTTTGGCAAAATATAAAATTGGTTGGGGAGAAATAAAGTATTATACAGTCATCCCAGGTTGTCCGAGGGGGATTGGTTCCAGGATCCCACCCCCATACCAAGGACAGACGCTCAAGTCCTTTAGCCCGTGGGCTCTGCAGCCACAGATTCAACCAGCCGTGGATCTCTACGATTGTGGGTGTTTAATTCCGCAGGTGCAGAACCTGCGGATGCAGAGGACCGACCATGTATTCTCATGGTTGTTACTGTCACATCAGAATGAGCTGGTGTGCAGGCCCCGAGCTTCACAGGAAAGCTTATCAGAATGTGAGTGAGTGAGGTGTAACTCTGGGTCTGTCCTGATTTGCAGAAGCAAGTCCTTCACGCAGGGCAGTGCTTTAACTTGTGTCAATCGCAGACTGTCGGCTGTAACGCTCACAGTGACCACGCACCACACACAGCGCTGGCTCCAGTGCACCTGGCACTTCTGTGAAAATTAGGAGGCTCCTTTCAACAATTATATTCCTCAGTAATAATAATTACACTCCCTATAAACTGTACAGATCTTACTGTCCAACATAAAATAACAGTGTTTTTGATGTCCTAAGCATTCCCATTTTCCAAGATACATTAATTTATTTAATAATAATCATGTGTTCTGTGTTCATAGAAACTGTTATTCCTGAGAGTTTCACTTTTCGTGCTCTTGTATGTCCTTTTCTTTGGAAATGGTCATGAGAGTCAACAGTTTCTCTTGTGACATTGTAGACTTTTATCTTAGAATAGTTAACATTTTAAAATAGTTTGCTTGCAATGAGCCACAGAATTTTAACAGCCCTTATTAATCTTGGTACCGACAAAACTTTCATAAGAACAAAAGCAATATATGGCAATGTAATATTCACTTTATATATTATTGGTTGTAAGTGAATATTAACAGTTATACAGTGTGTCATAAGGAAGTATTTATTAAATTTAAATAGGGAATCACCAATAACATTCTGATAAACAACCTGTACTATCTAATGTCGCCAGTAGAGTAATCCAAGAGAGGTTTTTTTAAAATTTTTTTTAAAAAATGTTTTATATCAGACAGAAAAACAACTACTGTTTGTAATGCATAGTTTATGTTAGATGTTGCTAGACTGATAAAATGTTTCAGTTATCCAACTGGTTCCTCCTTTGTAATTCTGACTGGAATAGGATATATCAACTTTGTAAGCAAGACACTTTGTTTCCATCAAAAAGTTGTTGCAGTATGAGCTGATTTTGTCAGAACAAGAAACGTTTCAGCCATCTGCTGGAAACCTTGTAACACACAAATAAACTGCCCATCTCTGGAGTAAACAAATACGAAGAAAGCTTCAAAATTATGAAGACGTCTGCCACATAAAAGCGTTCCCACAGATCCCCTTCTGTGTTGTGCAACTGGCTACTTTATCCAGGCTGTGAAGTTCAGAACCCTAAGCGGAACTCTCAGCTCCATCCTTCTTTAAGCTCTAGCGTTCAGTGAGGCAGTCTTGTTCTTTTTAATTTATTTTATTTAAGTAGAGTTGATTTACAATGTTGTGTTAGTTTCTGCTGTACAGCCAAGTGGTTCAGTTATATATATAATTATAATAATATAATATGTATATTCTTTTCTATTATGGTTTATTACATGGTATTGAATATAGTTCCCTGTGCTATACAGTAGGTCCTTGTTGGTTATCCATTCTATATACAATAGTTTGTATCTGCTAATCCCAAACTCCCAATCCATCCCTACCTGCCCCCCACCCCCGCCCGCCGCCCCCGGCAACCACAAGTCTGTTCTCTATGTCTGTGAGTCTGTTTCTGTTTCATGGATAAGTTCATTTATGTCATAGTTTAGATTCCACATATAAGTGATATCATATGGTATTTGTCTTTCTCTGTCTGACTTCACTCAGTATGATGATCTCTAGGTCCATCCGTATTGCTGCAAATGGCATTACTTCATTCTTTTTTATGCTGACTAATATTCCATTACACACACACACACACACACACACATCTTCTTTATCCATTCATCTGTCGATGGACATTCAGGTTGCTTCCACATCTTGGCTATTGTAAACAGTGCTGCTATGAACATAGGGGGTGCATGTATCTTTTCGAATTATAGTTTTGTCCAGATATATGCCCAGGAGTGGAATGGCTGGATCATATGGCAACTCTATTTTTAGTTTTTTGAGGAACCTCCATGCTGTTCTCCATAGTGGCTGCACCAATTTACATTCCCACCAGCAATGCAGGCGGGTTCCCTTTTCTGCACACCAATGAGGCAGTCTTTTGATTGACACCTCAGGGTCCTCAAGGCTCAGCATTGCTTTTCTTTTCCTTTCGCATCACTGATGGCGGAATGTAAATCTTAATCTTCAGCCTGGGTTCAAGGTCCTTCATCTACTGGCTCCTCACCCTGTCTTGTACCCTGATATCCACAGCTTCCAACACTGGCTCTTACTTTCCCCCAGCAAGATTTATTTTCCTTTTTGTAGTAATCTATTTATTACACAAGTCAACATGTGTTTTAGGATATCCAAATGTGCAAAACGGAGGAAAGGAAAATCCCCTATTATCTCAGCACTCAGAGAACTCACAGCTACCGTTTTATTGTGTTTCCGTCCAGACTTTATTTCTAGGGTGTTGCATGTGTGTAGGGTATACTTTTTACATAAAGAATATTCTTCTGCATACACTTTTTAACCCTCTTTTTCGTTTGCTGTATGAGCATGTCTTTGTGTCAGGAAATATACTCTTACAACGTTATTTCAGATGTGGATCATTATTTATCTAGGCGAATGCACTTTTGTTGGACGTTTGGATACCAACAAGGCTTTTCTAGTCCTGTCAGACCAGCCCAACATCTAGAACAATGCCCAGCATACAGTGGGTACCCAATAAACATTTGTTGAACAACTCGTTTTACCCCAGTCAATATAACAAAAAGAGTGTAGACGGATGGGGCATTATAGCCATAACCAAATTTTAATCCCAGCTCTGCCACTTTTGTTATGTGACTGTGAACTAGTTACTTAACCTCTTTGGGGTTTCCCTCAGCACCAGTAAAAACCAGTACCTACCTCTCAGGGCTGTTGTGCGGATTAAACAAGATGGTGTGCGTAGCGTGGGGCTGGCCGACGTTGGTGCTCCGTAGATGGTGTGAGTACTGATGTTTGCCTTCTCCCTCCCAGAGTCGGAGCTGACGTTTGTACACCTTTGCTCACCCCACTCCCCAATCTTGAGTGCCTCTCTTTTCTTTTTTTTGCGGTACGCGGGCCTCTCACTGTTGTGGCCTCTCCCGTTGCGGAGCACAGGCTCCGGACGCGCAGGCTCCGCGGCCATGGCTCATGGGCCCAGCCGTTCTGCGGCATGTGGGATCCTCCCGGACCGGGGCACAAACCCATGTCCCCTGCATCGGCAGGCGGACTCTCAACCACTGCGCCACCAGGGAAGCCCTTGAGTGCCTCTCTTTATTGGGACATTCCAGAATTCTCCAACTCCCATTTCTGATCTCACCCCAAGCTGAAAAGGGAGGAATCAGAAATTCTGAAGATTTCTCTCACCTTACTCATACCCTTTCCCAGCAC
This sequence comes from Grampus griseus, assembly GCF_964374135.1. Lineage (NCBI taxonomy): Eukaryota > Metazoa > Chordata > Mammalia > Artiodactyla > Delphinidae > Grampus > Grampus griseus. The sequence goes on along the minus strand of NC_139018.1, from coordinate 5,242,535 downwards.
TGTTTGACTCACTGAGCACCTACCATGTGCAGGATAGAGCGTAAGGCTTGGCGGTAAGTGGGAAGGAAAAGCCCAGGAAGACTCATCCTCTCAACAAATACGAATGACACCCACAACTGAAGAGGGCCAATGTCCTTCATTTCCAAAGGTCACAACACACACCAGCGAGGGAAAGGACAGTTAGCTCAATCGGAAAGTGGGTAAAAGGTTTGAACAGAGACAGTTCGCTGAGAAAGAAATACGAGTAGCCAATTAACTAAGGAAAAGATATTCAAACTCAGTCTTCATTAAAGAAACCCAAATGAAAGTAAGAAGATAGCATATGTAGAAAAATCTTTTTTTTTTTTTTTTTTTTTTTTGCGGTACGCGGGCCTCTCACTGTTGTGGCCTCTCCTATTGCGGAGCACAGGCTCCGGACACGCGGGCTCAGAGGCCATGGCTCACGGGCCCAGCCGCTCCGCAGCACGTGGGATCTTCCCGGACCGGGGCACGAACCCGTGTGCCCTGCATCGGCAGGCGGACTCTCAACCACTGCGCCACCAGGGAAGCCCCTAGAAAAATCTTTTTATTGTAGTATTAGAAAATCAAACAGATACCAAAACCAAACAAATGCAGAGCTTGATGAATTACACTTTTTAACACTTAGTAAGTGGAGGTTTGTCCCTTGTCCTAAGTGGCATATGTATGTGTCTGGAAACTTGGCAGGAGGAGAACTCCAGCTAATCCTCCAGGATGCCCCTTTCTCTGGGAAGCCTGCCTGAGCGCCCTGGTCTGAGTTAGCTGCCTTCCAGATTGCTTTGTTCCTGCCCATTAACTTTATCTGTAACTGTAACTCCTCCCTCCCCATCCCCCAGGGGCTTCCCACACATTCCGCCCCCCCCACCCCCGCCCCCTTAAGCTTTGGGAGGGCAGAGCTGTGTCATTTTTTCTTCTTTATATTCCTAGCACTTTGCACAGTTCTGGCACACAGTAAGTGCTCAATAAACATTCGCTGAATGAATGAAAGGATGTTACCTATATACTGTACTTAGATTTTAAAACCATAGTCATTTAAGAACTATGCAAACAGCACCACCTATTGGTAGATGATTTTAACACTACATTTTGGATTCCGAAACGTTGGAAATTAGGTGATTTAAATGAATCTTTTTTTTTTTTTCAAATGAAAAGATTGTTTCACTCTTTAAGCCAAGGGGTCATTTAGTTTTTAACAAATGTTAAAATAATAAGTGCTGGTATGGTATTCTTTATTTTGTTTTAGTTTTGAGGCTATTAGGTGAAGAGCTCAAAAGTACATACATGTGTTGATAGGTTATTGTCAGTGAAATTAGGAGGAAGAGGGAAGTAATATTAATTAATAACCGTGTGTTAGATACTTTGTCACGTTATATACGATCCTGCCAGTACCCTATGCCTCACAGTGGTTTTAGTCCCATTTTTGTAGATGAAAGAATCTAAAGTTTATGGAGGTAAAATGATTTGCCCAAATAAAACACGAATCCAACTGCCTTCAAAATCTGTGCTCCTGGGACTTCCCTGGTGGTGCAATGGGTAAGGCTCCACGCTTCCAGTGCAGGGGGCCTGGGTTTGATCCCTGGTCAGGGAACTAGATCCCACATGCTGCAACTAAGAGTTCACATGCCACAACTAAGGAGCCCGCCTGCCGCAACTAAGGAGGCCTGGAGCCGCAACTAAGGAGCCCGCCTGCCGCAACTAAGGAGGCCTGGAGCCGCAACTAAGGAGCCCGCCTGCTGCAACTAAGGAGCCCACGTGCTACAATTAAGGAGCCCACGAGCCTCAACTAAGACCCAGTGCAACGAAAAAACAAAAAGCCCTGTGCTCCTTCTGCCACGTTAAACTGGAAGTATTGGTTGGAAATGTCTATGAAGCAGTAGTTTTTGTCCCCAGTAGCAACTTCTAAATATTTTAAATAGATGGTTCCTGAATGACCCTACTTGGAGTTAACAGCTGCTTACTTAAGGGCAATTTATAAAAAGAATCATTGTTTACGTAGCAGAGTATCTTGACTCCCAGCAGGGGCCACATTTCATCAAGCGCAGGCATTTTCAGAAGGAGTCATGGTACGTATGCCGAGAGGCACCATTTTAGTAGATGAATCAGTTGCAGGGAAAAAACATGTTTGACTTTGGAACGGTCTCCTCCGCGATCAGGCCTTACTAATCATTTTGTAAAGCAAGTATCTCTGCTCGGAAGCCTTGGCCACTGTCAGTCTGCCCTAATTCCCGTCTCCAGAGCTCCCTGTTACATGCGCCACCCATGTGTCGGAGACCGGCTTTCAGGACCTTGGGGTAAATTAGTAACAGATACGCATGTGCTAAGCGCGGATCCCACCGCAGAGGAGCAGTGCAGGGAATACTCGTTGCATCTGAGTCTGAACGAGTTCTTGGCTGGACTCTCCCCCTTACAAACACCCAGCCCACAGTGAGTCATCTGAATGATATCAGATGAAGGGGAAACAGCCACTTTTGACAGTCCCGGCAACCAGAGTCCACAGTGAACGTTTTCGGGGATAACATGTGACTTGGGTGATTATAGCTGCTTCGTGGTGTGAGCTCACAGCTCCGGGTGGGAGTTTTTCTTTGGGCCAACTGTCTGGTTTCCTCCTACTGCCTCTAGATCCAGCTACTGGTCTGGTGAAGGCTCCAGGCTTCCTCACGTCCTCCGTGACCCCCAGGTACTGCTTCTAGTTAGGAGAGTCTCCCGAACCTTCCAGCTTTAGGGAGCGTACAGCCAAGCTCTTTCAGCAAATCTCCTTCCTGCCAAAAACAGAGCAGTAAAAAGACCCGCACTGGATTGCACCGTGGTTCATTTTGGAGATATTGGGCCCAGCAGCCTGAGGCCGGAATAGCCAAGAGACGAGGGTTTGCTTGCCAGAAGGGAAATCCTTTCTCTCCTCTGGGCTTACTTCAGTCCTGGGCTTCAGGGTGGGGAACATCTGCGCTGACTCCAGACTCGGACAGGGATGGATGGAGCCTCATTCTGGTCCCAGAGTTTATTCACTCTCCCCCCGCCCCCAGGAACCGCACCCTGGCGGCAGAGGCAGTGCCAAGTCCCCCACTTCAGTTTTCCATTTAGCCCATTTAAGGAATGGGTGCCCAGGGACAAATTACCCCACACCTTGAGAGGCAGTCGTCTCCCGTTCCAAGTGAGTCCACAACCCGAGCGTGTTTCCAGTGTGCTGGGTCTGAAGGGCCCACGCTCAGCTCTATCGACGGTGAGTTCAAGATCGGACAGGTGATGGGCGCGTGGCTGCCATTCACTGATTTTGACCTGGGGCCACAGCATCTTTAACTTTGGATCCTCGTCATCACATGTTCTGTGGGTTTGCCCTTCTGTCAATCGTTGGGAAGATTTATTGTCATTTTATAGGTTTGTATTTATAAGACGTGCATGTGTGAGTTGGAATAGTACCTTTTCCCAGGCTTCTTGCCTTTCAGGAGGGTGGTATGTGGGCAGGAATCGTAGGTTCTAAAGTAAGTATAGTATATCTTTCTATAAAAATTGAACTTTCTAAAATAACGAAGCCTAGCGATAGTCTGTTTTCTAAATACAATACCTGTATACCCAAAAGGTAAGGCATAGTTTAGAGCAAGGTGTAAAGAACTATGAGAACTTCAGTACCTGGTACCTCTCAGTGACCTTTAGCTGTTAACACTTAGCTGCCTTTTTCTGGTCTTTTAACTGATCTTTCATCCATCTTCTTCAACATCAAAATTCCGCTGGCTTCCCTATATTTGAAGTTCAAATTCCCCTATGGATGTTCTCTTTCTAAGAGGAACATAATCTGTAATTGCTCTTTTCTGTCTCTAGGGAGGGTTCCAGATTGCTTATGTCTGTTTCATGGACTTGGCATCTTTCTGCTTTTGTGATCAAAGTCATGATGGAAAAATAACATTCCTGTCTTCTAATTCCCTGCCTGGCTTACCTAACCAGTAGGTTTGCTTTGTAGTCTTCTGTTTTAGCTTTTCCTCTTGTGTCCTTGCCCTGCCTGTGAATCTAATAAGATATAAAAGTTGCAGTTAAGACTTAACGCTTCTGCTTAGAAAATCACAAGAGTGTCACTCCCCCCAACGACGAGAACAAGCCAGGTGAGCCCGCCGTGGAGCCGAGGTCACCGAGTGATATGACGAACTCCAGCCCCGAAAGTGACAAGCCCCTCTTAGGAGGGACTGCCCTGGCCGCCGTGATCTTTGGCAGAGCTGCAGGAGAGGAGGAATGGTTGTAAGAAGAAAGGAGCTGACAGCTTGTAGAATCCCGAGAGGCCGAGTGGTGTAGAACTCTCGGGAGCCCCAGGCACAAAGGGAACCTTCACACACACGTACCCCTTTTCCACAGACCTTCGGTGAGCTTGTGACAGAGCCTGGGAGCAGGACAGGAGTTCTGAAGCCACCCTTTCTGAGCCCAGGCATGGCACCTGCCGAGGGCCCAGCCCGAGGACCGGGAGGGATGCTCCACACTGGGCCTTGTGTGGGTACCACCCCGAAGGAGGGACGAAGATGCTGAGAGGGGGCCCTGGAGGGGCTGCATGCCGTGATGGCGCAGTAAAGACTGAGGACTGACCGGGAGGACAGCGAGAAACGCCAGGCGCCAGGAAGTACCGGCTACCTCGGGGGAGGTGGGGGGCAGCAGGGCCGTCGGGACAGCCCCCAGCGCCCCCGGCCAGACGCACACCCACGGGGCCAGCTGGGATCAGAGGCAGGGAGGGCTCCAGACCTTACCAGCTTCCAGGCAGCAGCTGAAGACTGTTACAGGCCCCGGGACGCGGTCGTGAGCAAAGATCTCTGCCCTCCTGCGCTTCTGGGGAGAGACAGATTAATACAGATAAAGCCAGGCGGGGCGTGGTGAGCAGGACCGAGGAGGCCGCAGAGTGGAGCATGGAAGAAGGCCTCTCGGGGCGGCTCTGAGCACACGCCTGGCCATGCGCTCTCCAGGGGGGTGGGAAGCTGGGGTCCACACCGGGCTTGGGAGCTGCTGGCCCAGTCTCGGGACAGCAGGGACAGAGTGTCTGGAAGTCTGTGACTGAGGGGAGAGACAGGAGGATGAGATCCTAAAAATGTCGGGGTCCACAGAGGTTGTTTTGGGCCTTCAGGGCTGATGGAAGTTAGGCTTTTGTGTTAAATGGTGTGCGGGGCCTGCAGAGTACTATTTTCAGTGACCGGTGGTTTGCATGCAGAAATCTCAGCCCATAGCAGATCCACCTACTTGAAACACAGTAAACCACTCTTAAAGCATCAGTAAAGAGTTTCCCGCCATATACTCATAAAATTATCTGAAAATCAAGGCCATTAATAAATAATATCATTTATTACATCATGGGATTAGGGGTAGTTTTTACTGGTGGTGTTTCTCAATGTATTTCAAGTTTAAAATGAAGGAGAAAAGTAACATTAGGACCGTATCTGCTCCAGTATGTGTTTTTCAACATGTACGCACAAAAAATGTAGGCGCCTCTGCAGGCTTACAGTTCTCCCAGCCCTCTCTGGGACGGGTTTCGTTTATTTACTGTGTCTTTTCCACATCTTAAAGCGGGAGGTACTCTGGTGGGGTAGGGGTACCTTGGAAGACGGCATAGACATCGGAGTCTCACAGGCTTGGCTTCAAGCACTGGCTCTGTGTTTGAACGGGACGCACTTCCTGCCGTGCTTGGGAGTCCCTTCCCTTGTCTGGCACGAGGTGACAGTCTTCCCACAGGCGGCTGTCAGGTTGTCACGGGGAGGGCTGTGCCCTCCTGCACTTGGGGGGACTCCCCATGCAGGCTCGTCCTGTGGGAGGATTGCCCCTAGGGATGACCTCAGTCCCTGGTGGTGTGAACTTGAACACGGTGGGGTTCTGGTTTCCCAGGTGCAGTCATGGGGGGTCTCGGCCTGGCCAAGGCCCACAGTGGGGATCCCCACATGTCCCAGGATGTGGCCACACCCTGACATTCCTTATTCTTCCCTCTCTCCCACCCCTTCATCTTCCCCCCGCCCACCCCGTACCCATCCCTGCTGGGAGCTGGACGCTAAAAGCTCTCTCCCCAAAGCCCCTGTGGCAGGAGTTTGCTAGTTTTAAATAAGTTCTTCAGATAATCTGCCAGAAGAGCGTGGAGAAGGAAGACAAACCTTTCTACACGTTTAGGCAGGGCTGTTCCCGTCGTGATGAGCCACATGTTTTCCGTCTCCAAACCTTTATCTGCTCTCATAAAAAGCACATCTTTGGTGGTAAAGTCGGGATTGTCGTCTCTGGCACCTGGTTTTGGACACTTCTGCTTACGTTCCTCCTCTTTGCAGTTACATGGTTTTGTTTTTCTTTTTAACAGCATCCGTGTGACAAACTGCGGCAGTTAGTGGGGTGTGGGGTCTTCTGTGAATGAGACTAACCACCACCCCCAGCCTCCCTTTACAAACTGGTTTGGTTTTATCTCCACAGCAAACCCAAGGAGCCGGTCTTCAGCGCAGGTAAGGCTGATTGAATGTTGGTGCGGGCGTCCCTCAGTCACCTCAGGACTTGAGGGGCGATAAGAAGTAGTTATTCAGGGGCAGCTGGGACGGGCAGAACATGGGGGTCCATGTGGCAGGACTGGGGGCTGAGCGCTCACTGTCAGCCTGTACCTGGGGGTCTGATGGCTCACGTCATACAGAGACCACCCAGAAAATGGTCATAAAGACTAAACCCTTTACTCACCCCCTTTAAACCGATTCAAGATACATCAGTAAGGAGGAAGAGTGAGATGCCATTATACTGAAACAGAAGTTCTAGGTTAAAAGACTCCTGTTGCTTTGTTATCTCTTCCTTACTAATGGGGCTCCCCCCCCATCATGAACATTTACATTTCTCTGAAGGGGAAAGTTTCTGATGCATCCAGTTATAACTTTGTCTAAAAGCAACTTTTTTTTTCTTTTTCTGCCTTTGATTTCCTAAACTGCAAACTAATAGTTCATATATATCTTTCTATATGTCTTTTCTAACACATTTTATAATAAGGGAGCTGCTATTTTGAGAATAGTAACCTTATTTGAAAGTGTGTTTAAAAACGCAAAATCATTGACAAGTGTGCAACGGGTTAAATAAATTCATTTAATTTTCCAAGGTTTTTTTCCCCCTTAAGTGCACAATTGAAACATGAAAGTCGGACTTTCCTATTTATCCGCATGTGCTTCAGTATTCATTTCGTTTTCAAGAAGCATGAAATTACTCACTGAAAATGTAATCACCCTAAGCCTGCAGAGCTAGGTCTGGAGTGCACTTGTCAGAATCCCCGAAATGTGTCCAGGTTTTTCTAGCAGGGGGCCGGGAGCCTCTCGGCCTGAGGACTCGGGAGTGCTCCCGGGCAGGCCAGTCACTCCTGCAGTGCCCCATCGTCTCTTTACCCAGCACTTCTGTCTCTGTCTCCGAAATCACAAGGGAAACGCCGGGTGACACACTGCAAAGGTAGGCGGCATTTCTGAAACCTCATAGCTCTCTGAGCAAAGCTGTGACCCAGGCTGCAGAAACTCTTTTCATACAGGCCAACAGATAGTCTCCTTGTATGAAAATGTTTTTGTGATGCAAACCACTTTGATTCGTTGGAAGTTAAAAGCATTCCTGAGCATTTACTGGGGTGGGTTTTAATGAGTAGCTATAAATTGGATCTTGATGGATTATTGGCTGATTATAGGAACTCTTTTTAAAATCTGTATGAACCTTAAGAGAGCTATAGGGCAACCCCTGGATGCCCCACTGTTTGAAACCTGCACTGCTGCTGGCCGCTCCCTCTAGCACCTTTGGGTTTGGTGGGTGTGTGCTGTTATCCTAATATGCCTGAAAAAAAAAACCCCAAAAAACAAAAAAAAACCATTGCTTTCCCTTGCTGCGTTTTTCATTTTAGTTGTAGAATGTCTGACTTACCAGTACAAAACAGTGCCAAGGCTAACTCCAGCGCTTTTTTGCCCAGTCCAGTGATGTAGAACTGCCCAGTGAGCAAACCTCCATCATAAGGACTTTACCAGCACATAACAACCATATACTCAAGTAGATGTGTCACTTACGTTGATCACATGCAGCCCTACTAGGCTTCTTGTGTGTGCTGTGGGATGGCATTATAGTCCCTTTATTCTGAATCTGCATTCCGTGATGCCCCTTACAAAGAGAATTAACAGAATCGCTTGTCACTTAAGCTGTCACACCCACCCCTCTTGTCCCCCTTCTGTCGGTCTGCTGGGTGCTTTTAGGGTCTGCAGCTGAGGTAGGCACACTGTCTGATGAGCTGAGACTTGGGTGAGGGATTAAGGAAGGGAAGAGGTCAGCTGAGGCGAGCATGGGTAGAGGCACAGAGTGGTGTGCAGGTGGCAGAGAGAGAGAAGGTTCCACGGGGTGGGGGGTAGCTGTGGCCAGTGAGGTCACGTACGGGAATAGCGGGGCAGGGCAGTTAGAGCTTTGGGTCCAGCAGGTAAGAGAGTGGGAGAAGGATTCTGAATCCATTGTGGGCCTTGACAGGTTTGGCAGCAGCATCTAGGATGACCGGGGCGGGGGGCGGGGGGCGGGGTGATGAGAAGGCCTGCAGTGCCGTGGGCCTCAGATGGGCTAGTCCCAGCGGAGCTGGGGAGGCGGATCACAGAACAGAGCAGCTGGCACGCTGTATGCAGGAGTGAAGAGTGTATCGCATGCATTTATGACCTGACTTGCACGCACACCATAACATAAAAGTGGGATGGCCTCTCAACTTCCAGGCAATGTTGCATGTGGCATTGTTTGCAAATCCTTAGGAATAAGACTTACAAAACTAATTTGTAAATGTGGTACTTACGACACTATAATTACTTTATGACTTCCTCAGCAATTTCCTCTCTGCGGAGGATTTTTCTGTTGAGTGATGTACAGATATCCGTGGTCCCAACTGCCCAATTTAAATGCCATTAAGACCCAGTCCTTTGATCTGCAGTGAAGCATCAGAATGCAGTGAGTTCTGAATCAGAACAGAATTCATCAAGAGCTCACAAGACATTTTCTTTGGTCTTATTATATCCTGAAAACTGTAGCCAGAAAACCCGAAGTCGTTTCTTTTTAAAAGTCCAGGAGTTGCCCCTTGTCCATATGTTATTGGGTTTTACTTTCATCCCTATCATTTATCAAAACATCATAGTTATTTTGTTATTAAAAACGTTTGTTTAAGGGAGGTTTATTTCCCAGTTTCTCTCTCTAATGGGTCTTTTGTTCTCTGGTTCCCTATTCTAGCTTTTCTTTGACCATTTTCCTCCTGCATGCATCCCGGCAGGTACTTCTGCTGATTTTGTGTTCTTTACACTTGAAAGAAGTGTCCAGTGTAAAAGATACATAAAGACACATTTTTACATTGCGCTATAACACACCAATTTAAATATTGAAAGATATTTTATGAATTTTGATACTGACATTGTATATACATTGAACTCAATAAAGAATTTAAGTGGATTTCTTGTGTTAGTTGTAATTTTTGGGGGGGGTGGCATTTTTCCCCCTCCTGATGATGAAACGTAAGCACTAAAATCTCTCATGGAAAATAATTGTGGGAATCCAGTTCTTTCCTGCCTTTTACAATTTCTTACATTGCTTAAGTAAGCAGAATGTCAAAGGCAAGCAAGATGAAAAATTTTGTTTCAAACCGTTTGTGTTTTAGGTAGTTTTCCCTGGGACTTTAACCAGAAAGGACATAAAGGGCAAAGTTTCCGCTTTCCCATTGAAAGGCTAGAGAAAATACAACCTTTTTTCAGGTACGCTGGGCACTGAGGTATCCTACTGACCTCTTTGTTCTCTCCATAGAAGAAGGATATGTAAAGATGTTTCTTCGTGGACGCCCTGTTACCATGCACATGCCCAAAGATCAAGTGGATTCTTACAGCTTGGAAGCAAAAGTAGAACTACCAACGAAGAGACTTAAGCTGGAATGGGTGTATCCTTTATTCACTGACTAAGTCTTACACGAAGTAATCAGTCGATGAATGCTTTTATCGAAATTCAGCTGTAGAAAATCATGTCACTAAGCCATGCTGGCACAAAGTTTTTAAACCCAAAGAAAGAAAGAGGGGTACCCTGGAAGGAAAGGCTAGCATTGCCCCCTCAGCCAAGTAGGGACTTGGCTAACCTTGGGGCCTAACTTCGAGTTAACACCGACTCATTAAAGAAGGAACATGAGGATGAACCCAGTACTAAATGAAGGAAATACAGTATACGGCTTATATTAAATGGACATGTAGCACAGGTAGAATACCCTTTCCAAAAAAGAAAACGAAAAAGCTCCCACAAAATCTAAGCCACCAAAATCTGAGTCAGCCGTATGACTAGCGTTCTTGAAATAAAGCTGCTGGAGCCTTCATAGTATGAGATTTGGGAACGTGAACGAGCTTCCAAGAAGAAAAAAATGAAAGACAAGAAAATAGAGCACGTGAAAGAGTTGGGTTTTTATTTTATTTTACTTTATTTTTTACTTTTAAAAAACATATTTTTTATTTTGTCTTGACGTACACGAAGCTATGGGTACAGGGGTCGAGACTGTCGTAACAACCTGTACTTGCTTCCAACGGGCGAGACCGTGTATTTCATCGCATCCGTGGTCGTGCTGTACAATGTGGAGGAGCAGCTTCAGCGGCATTACACGGGCCATAATGATGACGTGAAGTGGTGAGTCCTCAAAACTGCGATTCCTCTGACACCTGTGGGAAGAGCACTGGCAGAAAGGGTTCAGTGATGGGATATAACTAAAGAGAAAGAAAGGGATCTGAGAAAATAGGATCTTTGGGGAAAACTCTTCTTTGTGTTCTGGGTAGCCTACTCTCTAAGACACCTTTTTAGTTTTCTATCCTTATAACACATCATCTTAACCAACCGTGTTACCTAAACAAATAGCTCTAACAGACCCCTATCTGGAGGCCTTCTCGTGCTAACGGCTTCTAATTTGGGTCTTTATTTTTTAATAAAAATGTTTTGCCTCATGTGTATGTCTGGGTCTGCTATTCCTATAATTCATTTATACCTTTGGTAGCGATTTTATGTATCTGGAAAAGATGATGGATGAATAGATGGATTTATGTATTTCTATTTATCCTGACTCCCTGGTCAGTTATTAAAATGCTGTTGGAAAAAGATGATGCTTTTGCTATTTGAGATACTCAAATGACTTCTTAATAAAGATTGTATACTAATGAAGTGGTTCTGAGATTGAAATGGTATTTCCCAAGCAGAGGGTGCTTTTTCTTTGAATTTGAAAATTCTCTATAGATAAAGGAATTAAGGTGAAATGAAATGAGGTGCTTAGAGAATTTATCATGACTGTAAGAAGTTAGGCACTGTGTATATCTTACTTTTAAATTTTTGACCAGATTATATTTGCTCAAGGGAAGAGTGAAGCTTACCTTTGAACGGTAGATGTTTTTTAAATATCTCTTTTTAGCCTTGCAGTTCATCCTGATAGGATCACGATAGCCACAGGACAAGTTGCAGGCACATCTAAGGATGGAAAAGTGAGTTCTATTTTAATATTTTTGTCATGAACTGGTAACACAAAATAATTTTCTGAAAATTTTGCTGACGAATGAGCCTGCTTAGATATAAAGTGTCTGAGTACTTCTTAATCCCTCATTTGAATTTTTTATTGCAAATTAAAGTTCTTACACTGACTTTACAAACCCCTTGAGCTCACCTTAGTTTCAGCTAATTTTTAAATAGCATTGTTCTTGCCTAAGGATCCATTAACTCTTAAGATACTTATTTACACACGTGATAAACATTAAAATGTTAAGTACACATTTAATAAGCAAAGTTAAAATTATAATAAATAACCATTTGAATTGGGGGCACGTTGCCTCTTCAGTGAATTTCAGACACCCTCTGCCATGAATTCCCTGTAATCATGACTTCAACCCATGGAATTTGTGTCTGGGTGTAATCTATAAGGGCTGCTGGAAGGATTTTAGCCCAAATTTTGTAAGCACTTCAGCAAGACTTCGGTTTGTATTTTAAGGAATCAGAGAAGGAGCTAGTAGAATTTGACGAATAGAACAACTCAGAACTGGCTTCCACGTACTTATTTACCACAATCTGTGGTCATTGTCATGTCTTATCCAAAACTTCTTGTAACTTTTCTGATGTCCATTTTTGTATAGCATTGTGTATCCATGCACAGTGTATGATCTGAAACTAATTACATTAAGTTCTTCCATTTTTATCCTGAGTGCTACCATTTTTCAGAAAATATTTTAATAACATCAAATTTTAACTATTTATGCTATTTTCCATTAAAATCCTATACTTGAAAGGAGGTAACAGGAACAATGGAAATCAGACTACTCTTCTGTAAACACAGAGGGGACAGGGTCTTCATCTTCTTTTTTTTTTTTTTAACTGTTAAATGATCTTTAAAAGTTATTTGAAATTAGTAGTAAATCATTTGTTCCTCCCCTCTAGTGGCTTAACTGTGTATTTCAGTTTCTGGCCTTGAAATTGAATCAGAACCTTAGAGCCAGAGAAAATGTCGTAGCTATCTGAACCATGCCTTTGCATTTACAAGTGGAGAAGTCTGGAGAGGCCGAGGGACTGTCTGCGGACGCCCAGCTACTTAGAGACAAGTCCAACCTAGAACCTACTTCACCCATCTACGGGGTACAATGCTAGTCCTTTTCTTGGTAAACCTGCTGATTATTCTGTGATGTTTTCTCCTATTAAGGAAGAGAAAAATTAACATAGTTGAGAGGGTTTTGAACTAATCATAACAATTCTAAATTTTCGTTTGCATACAATCAATTTCCTGTGGGGCCCAAGGATGTTAAGCTCTTAATACCATTGGTGGCAACCATCGTGGTGAATTGAACCACGCTTGATCCTCAGTAACGATACAGACTTTGCAAGGATAACCCTTAAATGAGACTCCATGTTCTTCATCATTTTTCATTTTTAAAACTCAGACGCATTCGATACGCACATGAGAACATCACTTCCTGTGGTACAGTTATCAATAACGGGCTCTCCTGAAGTTAAATTGGCCCCGAGAGCCACGACCTCCGGGAGAGATTGGGAATGTTTTATTTACATTAAAAGGCAGAGTCCTCAAATGCATCAAAAAAAATTTTTTTTTGACAACATTAAAGTCTTCTCATAATTTCAAGGTAAAGATAAACTTGTAGACGCGGCACAGTGGGTGACTCTGCCTTGTTTTCTAAGCAGCAGCTGCCCCCAAACGTGCGCATCTGGGATTCCGTGACGCTGAACACGCTGCACGTCATCGGAATCGGGTTTTTTGACCGAGCCGTCACCTGTATCGCATTCTCAAAATCCGTAAGTACGAGCCCTGTGGGTATCGCAGCCTTTGTCCACAGGGAGGAGAGACTCAGCTCGAGGTGGAAGAGGGAGGGAGTTAACACGCCCGTAACTGCGCAGGTGCGTGTACAGATTTGGACTCCGAAACCCCCCGCCTCCCAGGTCCCCTCATTCAGAGGGCGCAGGCGCCGCCTCGGTGACACACGCTCCCAATCCGACATTTCCACGGTGATGAGAAGAGGCCCTGCAGCCACACGGTCTTCAGGCTCCTGGAGCAGTCTTGCCTGCTCTGGCCTTGAAGTTCCCCTGCCTGTCTGTGCCGTCCCCGGCCGGCCTGGCTCGCTGCCTGGCCATAAGCAGGGGCTGGATGGACCTCGTGGTCTCCCAGGCTTCCTCAGGATGTGCCCGTTCAACAGGGCCACGCTTTAAAGCACTTGTTCAGCCAGTTCAGAAACACACATGTGTTCACATCAATACACCGCGCGCCTCACCCCCAGTGCCCCCTCCCCTTGTACGGCCTTGCGGTAACCTGGTCATCGCTCAGCGCAGACCTGTGCCCTGGAGCCGCAGATGCCTTCTCCTCCAGGGCGGGGGCTCTGCAGCCCCTAGGAGGCTGGTTCTAACAGAACCAGTGGTGAAGCGCAGCCCCCGACCCCTCCCTCCCGCTCCTGTCCCTTGTCACCCCACATTCCCCTGCTCCCACTGTCTGTGTGCCCAAGTCATAAGTAGGTCTCGACGGTGGTGGGTAAATATTCTTTAATGAAGATGTAGCGGACTCTTTATTAAAAATAAAATTATGTTCCTTGTTAATCACTCTCAACCTAGTTTATTCTCAAATGTAGTCTTCCTGTGAATACCTTTTTTTTTTCCAGAATGGAGGAAGCAACCTCTGTGCCGTGGATGACTCCAATGACCACGTGCTGTCCGTGTGGGACTGGCAGAAGGAAGAGAGGCTGGCGGATGTCAAGGTCTCTCTCCAAGCCTCATGTTGGGCTATGCTGTCCTTTTCCCATGTGGAGCCTTCCCCTGCTGGCCCCTGGCCAGCTTTCTGTGTCTCGGTGGGCTGTGGGCTCCGTCCCCGCCACAGCCCCTAGGCAGGACCCCTTCACCGAGAAGCCCTTGGGCCCCCACCCCTCCCCCCATTCCCAAGGCCTGGTAGCGTTTCTTCTTCTCATCACAGCGTCTATAAGGGTTTTCCTTCCTCATTTTACAGTCACCACCCTTTTAATTCGCTCCGTCGCTCATTTGCTCGCGTTCTCTCTCTGTCATCCACAAATGCCGAGTGTCCCCTTTGCACACACGTGTCGAGGAGACACTGGTGCGATGGTGACAAGTGAGATGTGCCTGCTGCCCAGCGGGAGGGCCAGGCAGGGAGCAGGGGCACGAGGAGGGCGGCACAGCCAGCACGGGGCTTGTCCCGAGCTGAGTGGACTCCGGAATGGGGTCCTCCCGGCGGTGCTCTTCCTGCAGTGGGACCCACTGGACTTTCCTTATGTCAGTGTACCTTCCTTGAGCTTTCTTATGCTTTCCTCCTGTTAAAACCATGATTGGATCTATTTTTATAGAACTGACTTCAGATTTCTCACCCTGGCATCCGTTAACCGTAGATCACCTGACTTACCTAAGATTAGCATCACCACTGGACCACCTGACTTACCTAAGATTAGCATCACCACTGGACCACCTGACTTACCTAAGATTAGCATCACCACTGGACCACCTGACTTACCTAAGATTAGCATCACCACTGGACCACCTGACTTACCTAAGATTAGCATCACCACTGGACCACCTGACTTACCTAAGATTAGCATCACCACTGGACCACCTGACTTACCTAAGATTAGCATCACCGTTGGATCACTTTACCTACCTAACATTAGGAGCACCATTGGATCACCCCACTTACATAACTTTCTCTCTTGTTTGTGTGTGGGATGCAGACCCTGTGTTCTAATAAGGCATTAAACAACTATTTTTATGCTGTAGCTATGCCTTCTAATAGTCTGCTCAAGTATTTAAGTTCTTGCCATGTCGCTGGGTTGGAAGCAGTCAGAGCAAGTTACTCTCCGGGTTTAAGAATGTATAACTGAATTATCAAGCACAAAGAGCCATCGGGGTCCGATTCGTGGGACCAGGGTGCAAGTCGTGGAAATCAAGATAGCAGGGTGAGGGTGGTGAAGTGGTACCCAAAGAGCCAGATCCCCTGCTGGATTCCAGGCTTGGTCGGCAAACCACCGGCAGAGTCCTGGGGGTCCGTATCAGGAGGGACTCCCCAGACAAGCAGGGCAGCCAAAGTGGGCCAGGAGCGATGGAGCCGAATACGATCCAGACGCCGGGGCCCTTCCAGTCACTCGATGGCGATGAACCTGCAATTCTTAGTTCCCCGGCCACCCCTTCAGCCAGAGCTCACTGTGTGCCTGCTGTGTCCCAGTTCCTGTGAGTCCCCATACGGAAGGATGACCTCGTGGCCCCATCCTCAGGGCTCAGTGCAGTGGGGGAGACAGACGAGGAGGAGAGGGGTTGGCACGCACAGACACAAGTTCAGTGATTCCAAAAGACGAATTCGGTGGGAGAAAATACCAAGAGGCCTAGTGCTTACCTTGATGAATTATTTATTTGTGGTTCAGATTGTATTTATTTTCTTAAGTGTCTTCAGAGACTTGAGACATTTGATTCTCCTGTTTTGCACCAAGTGTTCTAACGAAGCTGTATTTGCTGCGGATTTCCACCCCACGGACACGAATATAATTGTTACCTGTGGAAAGTCCCATCTCTACTTTTGGACACTAGAAGGAAGCTCCCTTATTAAGAAGCAAGGATTATTCGAGGTAAAGTGAAATTGCATCGGTCGTTTTATTTTTCACCGATGGTGCTTGCGGTCACCTAGCTTTTAAGGAAGCTTCGAGGCATCCCAGTGCTAGAATTTGTTTTAATGGGCAGATGCGGGGGTGTCGTGATAAAGACTGTTCCTGGAGATCCCTGGCAGAGTTGGGGAGCCCCTCGTGTCTCATGGATAACACTGGTGATGCTGAGAAGGAAGGATCAGCACAGGCAGAAGCACCAGGAAAGGATGCCCAGGGGCTGGGCCCTCGCAGAGGCCTGCTGGCTGCAAAGAGCAAGGAAGAAGGCGCCCAGGAGACCCCAGTGGGACTCTGCAGAGAGCGATGGGCAGTCTCTGTGCCATTTAGTCCAGCATCTGCGGGCCTTGCGAGAGCACTGGGAGGGCACCTGCTGCCCTATGGGCCTAGAGGCTGAGTTAGAGGATGCCAGGCCCATCCTTCAGGCCGTAGTCACGGCAACACGGCCCCTTAGCCTCTCCAACACCCTCCTCTGCTCGAACTGCCTTCAACCTGATAAGTAGCAGAAATCTCTTTACTTTAGACCAGATAATCTCAGGGCATAAGTTACGTAATGGTGGATAAGAATGAAAGGTACACAGTGTGGTAGCAGAAGCTGACACTATCCAGCTTGGGGTGACTGTGCTTCTAGATGGTATTAATACAAACAAAAGGATGTCTTGATTGTATATACGTATTCTTTTAAAATATTCTGCAGAAGCAAGAAAAGCCAAAGTTTGTCCTCTGTGTGACATTTTCTGAAAATGGTGACACCATCACCGGAGATTCAAGTGGCAACATCCTGGTATGGGGAAAAGGTAACACGTGATTCCTCCCAAAGCAGACATTTCTGGGTGATGTTATAAGTATGAAGCCGGACGTGGCTCCTGTAAGAATTGTCTGTTAATATCATTTCCAGGTTTACTCTTCGATTCCAAGGTACATAGGTACATACATGCATGTGTGCGGGTGTAACTTGGAACCAAAACACTGGGACTGAGGAAAATGAGACTAGTAAGCTGTGGACTTCTGTCGCTCTAAAAGGCTCAAGACATTATAATGGAGCTAATAGCTTATTTAGGAGATCTGATAACAACTTATAATGGTGAAATCATCGAAGACTGTTTATTTAGCTCTACAGTATTTAACTTCTCTGGTCCACATAGTGCTTGGCAGATGCTGACTGAGTGCTGTCTGAGGCAGCATGCTAGGTGCTGAGCTTACGTATGAGTCAGATGGGCATCCCCGCCGTCAGTGGGCAAACAGTGTGGTGAGGAGGTGTCCTTACTCAGAAACATTTATTTGGTCAAGTTCCATGAACATTTATTTATTGACTTTAAATTATTTCTTTATTTCTTTACTTATTATTTATTTTGGCTGCACTGGGTCTTAGATGCGGCATGCGGACTTCTTAGTTGCGGCATGCAGGATCTAGTTCCCCGACCAGGGATCAAACCCGGGCCCCCTGCATTGGGAGCTCGGCGTCTTAACCCACTGGACCGCCAGGGAAGTTCTTCAGTGAGCACTTATGAGTGCTTGCCATGTGCCAGGAAAAATGCACTATCCCTGTCCTCAAGGATCTTAGTATTTGAGTGGGGGGTGAAGGTGAAAACAGACCCATCAGTGTAATTTCAGATTAATATGGTGACCTTTGTAGTATCCTGCTACTCTGGGTGCCGTGGACTGTATGTATACATCAGTTCATTCCACCCTTAGAACAATCCCGTGGGATAAGCAGTAGCCCCATTACACCAAGGGGGAAACTGAGACAGAGCAGTTAAGTCACTTGTCCAGAGACACACAGCTCATTTCTCAGCCACATGTAGTCTGGCTGTACTCTTCACACACTATTCTTCGTGTTAGCATGTTTTCCTTAATTATTTTTTTCTTAGTTTATTTTATTGAAGTATAGTTGATTTACAACGTGTTAATTTCTGCTGTACGGCAAGGAGATTCAGTTATACATATATATCCTTTTTCATCTTCTTTTCCATTATGGTTTATCACAGGATATTGAATATAGTTCCCTGTGCTATGCAGTAGGACCTTGTTGTTTACCCATCCTATATATAATAGTTTGTATCTGCTCTTCCCAAACTCCCAGTCTGTCCCTCCCCCAACCCCCTCCCCCTGTTTTCCTTAATTATAAAGTAATTCAGTTCATGCTTGTCTGGTGCTCTGGGAACTTCTAGAAAGTGGATCCTTGATAGAGTCACACTGCAATGATGTTCTAACCGACAGTATCGCATTTTAAAACAAAAATGAAATGAGATTGGCAGAGGTGAGCCTTTGACGATGTCCTCAGCTTGGTCTTGCTGTGTTTAGGTACGAATCGAATAAGCTACGCAGTTCAAGGGGCCCACGAGGGCGGTATTTTTGCACTTTGTATGTTGAGGGACGGCACGCTGGTGTCGGGAGGAGGGAAAGACCGGAAGCTCATTTCTTGGGATGGAAACTACCAGAAACTTCATAAAACCGAGGTAAGACGGCAAGTCATGCTATTGACATTCGTTTTGAACGTTAAACTGTTATACTGACCAGTTTCCTTGTTTGAAATCTTCAGCTTACCGTTTTGAGAATTGTTTAGATAAAATTTTCCTAAATGGGGTAGTATTTTACCAAAATCACGAAGGCAGTTTAAGTACTAAAAGGAAATTAGGTTTATAAAATGTGAGGTGGTCGCGTTTCACATCTAGAATATTTTTATCAAAGACCCAATCTCACTTTTCCAAGGGAACATTTATCCACATTTTGATTAATCGTTAAAACGTTTCTTCTCTTTTCACTTTAATTTCCATCGTGTTACTTTGGAGACATTTTCACTTTGAACTAGTGTTCACTGAGTATTTACGTTGTGCGTGGCTGAGTGCCAACACCATCTCTAGAGCTCTGACCCCTTTGGGCATCTCCTTCACCTCCTTATTACCTGGTTAGCAGACCTGGACTCCAACAGGAGCCGGAGGCAAGAAATTCAATATCCCTTCTACACACGCACTGAATTTTCACTCCCCCAGGCCCTGGGAAATTATGAGCAGACAGATATCAAGGTCGGCATCAATCCGAAGGTTGAGTTTCTTCCTCTCTAGCATAGCATGGACACCTTGTAGAACTTTTCCAACTTCTAAGTCAGATGCACACAGCACAGTTACATCAGAGAGCAGCGTGGCATGGTGCTCTGACAGTATGAGAATTTGGTTTTGTTGATTCCTGCTCTTCATAAAGGAAGGCCTGGGCTTCCCTGGTGGCGCAGTGGTTGAGTGTCCGCCTGCCGATGCAGGGGACACCGGTTCGTGCCCCGGTCCGGGAAGATCCCACATGCCGCAGAGCGGCTGGGCCCGTGAGCCGTGGCCACTGAGCCTGCGTGTCCGGAGCCTGTGCTCCGCAACGGGAGAGGCCACAACAGTGAGAGGCCCGCGTACCGCAAAAAAAAAAAAGGAAAGCCTTCATCTGAGTTTTGGAAATCACCTTCCTTTCATGGAGACTTTAATTGCGGTAGCATTTTTTTATAATAAGATTTGACCAGCATTTGATGAACCCAATCATAACAAATACTCCAGAGTCTCACCTAGTTTTATAGAAGATACTCATCATTTTTAAGTACCCGTAAGTCCTCTTCATTAGCGTGGGTTGTTACCCACTTTCCTCCAGTCTGTGCCAACAAAGCGTGCTGGAAGCAGACAGTTTGTATGAGGACAGGCTGCGCCTCACCGTCCCAGAACCGCGGTGCCTGGAGTCCACCCCAGGCTTTCACTGCGATTTTCTGTTGTTTGTATGAAGTGCAAGCACCTCTGTTTATTTTATCATAGCAAATCGTTCTTGGCTGGTGTATTTTGAAATTATTTTTATTAACACTTAGATAATCATATATGTTTGCCAACGTGAGAAGTGGATTTCAAAACTAAATGAAGTCGCCAAAGAATTTAACCTTTTAAGTTATAAAAAATGTTTAGGCGCTCCTATCACAGCAGATTACGTATTCTTTACTTGCCACATTTTACCTGGCTCTGCTATCAGAAGTCATAACTGGGCTTCCCTGGCGGCACAGTGCTTAAGAATCCGCCTGCCAATGCAGGGGACGTGGTTCGAGCCCTGGTCCGGGAAGATCCCACATGCCGCGGAGCAACTAAGCCCGTGCGCCACAACTACTGAGCCTGCGCTCTAGAGCCCATGAGCCACAACTGCTGAGCCCGTGAGCCACAACTAGTGAAGCCCGCGCACCTAGAGCCCGAGCTCCACAGCAAGAGAAGCCACTTCAATGAGAAGCCCGCGCACTGCAACGAAGAGTAGCCCTCGCTCACCTCAACTAGAGAAAGCCCGCGCGCAGCAATGAAGACCCAATGCAACCAAAACTAAATAAATAAATAAATGTATAAAAAAGAAAAAAAAAACCTTACTATTGCTGATTTTTTTTTAGGTATATTAAATGTTTGGAGTTTAAATGTAAGATTTGGGATCATTCACTCAAGTACTTTCTCTCTCTCCATAGCACATGCATGTGTGTATGTCATTGTGATAGGAGCTGTCATCATGATAAGTAAACAAGTATTTTGAATGATGGAGCTAAGCATTTAATGACATTTGAAATCTTTTCCATGCAGATTCCAGAACAGTTTGGTCCCATACGGACAGTGGCTGAGGGGAAGGGCGATGTGATCTTGATAGGCACCACCAGAAACTTCGTCCTACAGGGCACACTGTCCGGAGACTTCACGCCCATCACTCAGGTACGCGCCAGCTCAGCCAGCCCACCAAACACGTTCATTCTGTGCAATAGTAGAACATAAGACAGAGTTACAAAGAGGAGATTTTCCCTGTGTTTTATACTAACATCGCCTTACTCGGCTTCAGTCAGCGAGGAAGAAAAACAGATGGAAGAAATTCCAGAGTGTGCAGTAAGCCATGGTTCATGGTCCTGCAGGGCTCCTGGGTGTTGGCTGTAATATTTCAGAGCTTCTGTTTGTCTCGGTTCTTTGTAGGGTCACACTGATGAGCTCTGGGGACTGGCCGTCCACGCCTCAAAACCTCAGTTCTTGACCTGTGGGCATGACAGGCACGCCACCCTGTGGGACGCTGTTGGTCACCGGCCTGTCTGGAACAAAATAATAGAGGTAGACATGCATGTTATATTCCATCTTTCTTATAAAAATTCATCTGGAACATGTTGATTTTTTTTTTTGCATGAGATTAATAGTGATATAAATTCGTCCCAAAGCAAATGTCACTTACTTTATCTCCTTCAAATTGCACTGCTTTAAACATTGCCTCAAGTGGTCTCATCCGTGTAGTTCGGAAGTTTGCTGTTGCATTTTTGGACAGCAAGTGAGCCTTTCCGAGTTGGTTGCTGGGTTTCCCAAGTGCAATCTCTTCTGGCTTAAAGGCTGAAAAACCCTCCTTATGAGCCTGCATTCTGTTTGCAGAGTACCTTTTGAATGAGGATTTATTAACTATTCTTACAGCGTACAGTTTAGTTTATCTCTGCGCTTTGAGTCTGATGGTAAAGTTTAAAGTCAGCATGTCTGTGACCTCTGCAAACGGAACTCCAGTTGTACATCAGAGTGCTGAAGTACCCTTTCCCTACATACGACACAGCAGTGTCTGCACAACACCCAGCATTGCACACGCACTATCCTTAATCCTTGCAGCAGCCTTGCAGGTTGAAGTTTTTTACCCTGATTTTATTGATTAGGAAGTTGAAGCTTAGGTAAGTCAATAGCTCACCAAGGTCCCTGAATCCATGATGGAGCCAGTGTTCACCCCCAGCTCAGTCTGACTCCCAAAGTCAGGGTCTCCTGCCCCAGCCTACTGTAGTGAGTGAAATACACCTCCCATCTTACTTATGCCCTTAATGACACATCCAGCCCCAGGCAAGGGGTTGCCCCTCTGTAGACCCCACACGTCCTCCTTTCGGCCCCCGCAGAGTTGCCGGCATTTCCTGATGTGCTGGGTCCGTGTTTTGGTCCTCCTGCCCTTCACTTATTTTAATAAATAAATTTATTTATTTATTTAATTTTGGCTGCGTTGGGTCTTCGTTGCTGCACGCTGGCTTTCTCTAGTTGCGGCGAGCGGAGGCTACTCTTCGTTGCGGTGCATGGGTTTCTCATTGCGGTGGCTTCTCTTGTTGCGGAGCACGGGCTCTAGGCGCACGGGCTTCAGTAGTTGTGGCACACGGGCTCAGTAGTTGTGGCTCGCAGGCTCAGTAGTTGTGGCACACGGGCTTAGTTGTTCTGTGACATGTGGGATCTTCCCGGACCAGGGCTCAAACCCATGTCCCCTGCATTGGCAGGCGGATTCTTAACCACTGCACCACCAGGGAAGCCCCTGCCCTTTGCTTTTGGAGAAGGTCTGTAAGAGACTGGAGCTGGCTGGTCACTGGGGGAGCTGATCACTGAGATGACAGGCCTGGGGGTGACACCGCCACCAGAGGGCAGAGCGGGAGTGGCCCAGGTGGCAGGGCATAGCTACAGGAAGTGGCGTCCCATGTCGTGACCGTCCCCTGGTGGGGGCTTGGAGGATCAGATGGAATGGCGAATACATGAAGGGCTGGTGCAGAGCTGACAGCCACTGATGCAGCAGGGACAGTGATGGTCCAGGAGAGCAGCCTTCCCTGTGGCCTCGGTCTACACGGCACTCTGGCCAAAAGCAATGCCAGTTACTCCATCACCAGCCTGGCATCAGGGCACAGGCGCCAAACTGGAGCCCAGAAAGATCTGCAGTTCCGTAGCTTCTTTACCCACTGGCCACTAGACAGAAACACTCAAGTGTCTTCATCTCAAAAATGGTATGAGCCTCAAATCAACTAGGCAGTAAAGCTTCAAGTGCACATGATTTCTCTCTGTGTGTCAGTGGAGGCCCTGAGCTTAATCACAGCTCCCGCTTTGGAAAAGCAACGCAGTAACGTCATCAGTCCCTGGAGAGTTTCTCTCTGGTCTCTCTCTTTTTTTTTCGGGTTCTCCAGTGGTACCTCAGTGCCTCCTTCCATTTCCATTTCCAGTACTCCTATTTTCTTGGTCTTCCTGTGACTAATCTCTTCTCACTTCAGTTCGTCCTGAGCACTCCTACCAAGTGATCTAAGACATAGATTTGATCACGTCATTCTTGTTAGTGAAAGGAAACAGTTATTCTCACTGTGTTTTTCCTGATGATCACAGCCCTTGACGTGGCAGTGCAGCCCACATTACTAGCATCCTCCGTAGCATTCTTCGCTTTCCCGGTCCCCACCCTGTAAACCTACTGACTCTACCTGCCATTCCTCAAACATGCCCCAAACTGTGTTGCTTCTACCTCCTTGACCATATTTTTGTCCCCTTAACACTCGATCCAAAAAAAATATTGGTGTGTCCATGTCTGCCTTCACCTATACCGGAAGGCCTGAGTCAAAGGCTTCCAGCACCAGCATGCCTCGGCCCAGCTTCCCTGTCCGACTTCACCTAATGCTCCGTCTCCAGCTCCTTTTACCTCTCTCATCAGTCTCGTTTCACCTTGTTAGGAACAAACACGTACGTGCCCCACTAGAGCCAAACCTGGAATGTGCCCTGCTCATCTTGAGATCCGTCTAGGGCTACCGTGGCGTGTTGCACCCAGTGGGGGGCGTTTACCCAGTATCGACCTGACGGCATTGGGTGCAGGGGTCATAATTCCAGACGGATGGAGCACAAGCTTCCCACTCAGCATGGGGGTCAACTGAAGGAACTTCCAAGACCTGGAGGAGGAGCGTGTCTTTGTTGATCTGTCATCTGATTACTGTAGCTGTGAAAGGATATAAGACAGAAAGAGAAAAATTATAAGAGGATAAAAATTTAGTATTATTGAGACATGACCTTCATTAAAGTAGGAAAATGTTTTCCTCTCTGGAGAGAAAAGCGATTTTTTAAATGGGGCCACGTAGCCCTAAGGGATTACAGCTGTGCTTGTGTGTGTTTTATGTGATCGCACTGTGTCTGGCCATCAATTTACACTTCCTTTACAATGTTTTAGGATCCAGCTCAGTCTTCTGGTTTTCATCCTTCAGGGTCTGTGGTTGCAGTCGGAACACTGACTGGGAGGTAAGTGCATGTCAGCATGGCTTGTGCTTTCAAAGTTCATGGGAAAGAGGCTTGTTGTCTGTGTTTCCCCAGTGACAGGCACAGGGTAGCTCTTGGCTGCCTCTCTGAGCTCCTAATGACTTGCCGGGAGTTAAGTCCGAACGCGAAAGTGAAACCTGAGGCAGTGGCCCTTCACGTTTTGGACTTTGGGAGAAGCCGAGGGAAGCTGTGGACCCCTCTCCCAGAAGAGGCCCCAGCTCCACACACACAGGATTGTGGGGCTTCTCAACTTTGGAATGGGGCAACACAGCATTTCAAAGCACTGCGAATTTTAAATGCTTTTTCTTGCTGCCCTGTCAGACTTAGAGAAACTGCCCAGCTCCTGAGCCTCATGTTGGATTCAGCCAACACTTATTTGCCAAAGCGCCTCTGATATGCGAGGCACTAGCTCTGCGCTTGAATCCCAGCTTCGCCACTTAGCCGCAGTGTGTCTCTGAGCCAGTTACATGATCTCTCTGAGTTTGTTTCTTCCTCTGTAAATTGTGACGATATATCTGCCTGGCCGTACGCTGATGACTGAGGGAGACAATGGATGAAGCAGCTCCTGGGGTCGCCTGGCAGGCGATTTCGGTGGTTATTATTATATCATTGTTTCATAAGATTCGATTATACTTTTATATTGTTTGTCGTAGTATCTACACGTATTATAGCTTAATTCATATACCATTGGTGATCCCCTCCTCTCTAAAGAGCGTACCACTTACGGAGAGGGAAGTGGGGAGGGGCAGCACAGGGGTAGGGGAGTAAGAGGTGCAGACTATTAGGTATACAGTAAGCTACAAGGATGTATTGTACACCATGGGGAGTAGAGCCAATATTTTATAATAACTATAAGTGGAGTGTAAGCTTTAAAAATTGTGAATCACTACATTGTACGCTTGTAACTTATAAAATATTGTACAGCAACTATGCTTCAAAAAAAAGAATACCACTTCGATTCTGTTGCTAGGAACTTAGAGTATGTATAAAGAAAGAGTAACCATTTGTAAGTCATAGGTGGCAACATCTTAAGAGTTGGGCACCTTGTATCCAACAGAATCCTTCGTGAAAATGTTTGCACACACACACACACACACACACACACACACACTCACACACACTCCTTTGACCTCTCTTAGAGACATATGAAGCTTCCAACTCAGCAGGCTCTGAAGAACGGCTGCCAGCCAGTTACTGCCGTCAGCTACGTGCTGAGTCTGTGTGGCAGGACAGGGTATGGGACAGTGCCAGCTGCTCAGAATCACAGACAGTGCCCTGTAGGAGGAAGAGAGATGGAACATGCAACTTAATCCTTCCCCTCTGTTTATGCCTCCCCCACCCCTGGTCCTGGTACCAGGCTTAGCTCTCGATGGGGCAGTTTAACACGATGTTTCAAAGGCACAGCCCAGACAGCCCGGTCTCTCTGCTTCTTCTATTCTGACCTCTGTTAAAGTTAAATAGCACAGGGACTTCCCTGGTGGTGCAGTGGTTAAGAATCTGCCTGCCGATGTAGGGGACACGGGTTCGAGCCCTGGTCCGGGAAGATCCCACGTGCGGCGGAGCAACTAAGCCCATGCGCCACAACTACTGAGCCTGCACTCTAGAGCCCGTGAGCCACAACTACTGAGCCCACGTGCCACAACTACTGAAGCCCGCACGCCTAGAGCCTGTGCTCTGCAACAAGAGAAGCCGCCGCAATGAGAAGCCTGTGCACTGCAATGAAGAGTAGCCCCCGCTCGCCGCAACTAGAGAAAGCCCACATGCAGCAACGAAGACCCAAGGCAGCCAAAAATAAATTAATTAAATTTATATTTTTTTAAAAAAGTTAAATAGCACACATTAAAGGTAAATGGTTGTTAGAGATGCAAGGAAGCAAAGCTGAGACGCCAAATCCAGATGTCGGGGGTCAGCCGGTCCCCTTGAGTGGTGCCGACTAGGGCCCGGAGTGGATGGTGACTCTGGCTCGAGGGACTCGCTGGTGGATGTGTGTCGTCAAGGTTTGAAACGGCAGCAGCAGGGAGTCCACATTCCTTTTCAGCCCTGAAAACACTGGGGTCCCACTCACTGCCAGGAGAGTTCAATCTTCCCGCCATGTAACAGACATTGACCGAGTACCGTGTCCTGATTAGAGGATTCGGAGCACTTCCGTGTCCATTATAACTTGACCGATTGGACGCTGGGCCTGCAGAGTCATTCTGGGCCTTTATTCCCATTTTACAGTTGGGGGAACTGAGCCCAGAGAGGCTAAATTCAAAGGCCAGTCCTCTACTCGCCCTTCTGCCATTCTCTGGGTCATTTCTTTCACCCAGCTGGTTGCACACCCGCATCACAGAAGGTCAGGTGCTGGCCCAGCTCTGCTTGCAGCAGCCCTGGAGGTTGTCCCGGCCCCATCCTGCTGTACCCATCCTGCCTTGCCCTGGGCCAGATCTCTGGGTGAGTGTGTGCAGTGGCCCCTTTGCTGCTTCCTCTGGCCACAGGCTGGGGGTAGGTGTTGGTTCATCTTCCCTGCCCAGGGCTTTCTCTCCTTTAATGTGTAAGTGACAAAACTCAAACACCAGGGAACCCTGCCATAGCATCAGTAACTGAATCATTTCCCATAGTACCCAGTTTGCTGCTCCTATCTTTAGGAACTGCTCATATGCAGGAAATTTTCTTTAAATGAAAGCTGGGAATAAGAATTCTTATTAAGCAAATACAGAGCATTTTTAAGCTCTTAGGTTAATTTTTTTTAATAGCCTTGCTGTGACTGTAGTAGTCTTCCTTCATTTTCTCGCTAAACAATTGATTTGCACTTTTCCCCATGTTTACAACAGGTGGTTCGTGTTTGACACAGAAACGAAAGACTTGGTCACCGTCCACACGGATGGAAATGAACAGCTGTCTGTAATGCGTTACTCACCAGGTTAGAATACGGTCCATTCACTCTGACAGATTGATGAAGTTCTCTGTAGATGTCTGTAAAGAAAAAACATTCACAGGCCCCCTCAAGAGCGAAATTTAAACTATATCTGCACATAATTGTGGCACTTGGGCGTTCTCAACCTCCCTTCTTTGGGTCACTATGCTTGTGTGGGTTGGTTTGTTTGTTTCAGCATGTCAAAAAGCACCTTTATTATATTTATAATAGCCTCTCATGCACTCATGCTTTCTTGCCAGGTGCCTTTGGAGCAGTTTACTTGTGTGTTTTTAACTTTTTATTACGGAAAATTTCAAACAGGGACAAAATTGCACAGAATAGCATAATGAACCCCCAACGTACCCATCACCCAGCTTCAATAATTATCGACCCTTAGCCGTTTTGTTCACCCGTAGCCCCACCCACTGCCCCCTCCCATGTTGTTTCTGAAGCCGCTCCCAGACGTCTTATCCTTTCATCTGTTAATGTTAATAACTAGAGAGATCTAAAGAATATGAGGACCCTTTTTAAACGGCTTTATTGAGGTATAATTTACATACAATATTTTACTCTTCATGAAATGTACAATTCAGTGATTCTTAGTAAATTTGTAGAGTTGTGCGACCATCACCACCAGCCAGTTTTGGAACCTTCCCATCACCCCCAGAAGTTCCCTCCCTGCCTGTTAGTAATTAATCTCTACTCCCACCCCCAGCCCTAGGCAACATAAATGGCCTTTTCTGAACATCTCATGTCAATGGAGTCGTTCCACACGTCACCTGTTGCATCTGACTTCTTTTAGTTAAAATAATGTTTGTGAGGTTATTCATGTTATTGTGTGTGTATCAGTAGTTTATTCCTTTTTAACTGCTAGATAGTATCCCATTTTACGGATATGTCATGTTTGGTTCATCCATTCATCAGGGGATATTTGGATCGTTTCTGTGTTTTGGCTATTATGAATAATGCTGCTAGGAACATTGATCATATGTCCATTTTGGTTGGTTTCTTTTTTTTTTTGGCCACGCCTCATGGCTTGCGGGATCTTAGTTCCCTGATCAGCGATCGAACTCACACCCTCAGCAGTGAAAGCTCGGAGTTCTAACTACTGGACTGCCAGGGAAGTCCCCATATGCACATTTTGTACTCATAAGTCTCTTTTACTCCATAGGCGCTCTCTCTCTCTCTCTCCGCCTCTCTCTCTTTCCCTCCACACACACACAGGCAAACACACGCCACCGTCGCTTGCAGTTCATTTGTTGAACAAGCTGCTTCATTTTTCCCAGAGCATTTTCCACACTCTGGGTTTTTGTGAGTGCATCTCTGTGGTGTTGCTTAACACGTCCCTCTGTCCCCCATATTTCCTGTAATGTAATTTGGGATCTAGATCCGCTTCCACCTCTATGTGTATTGGTCTCCTCTTCCTACAAGAGACACATGAGGTCTGCTTGTCTCACTGTCTATGCCATTAGAGCCGTCACTGCCCAACACTTAGATCCGTACGCGGACTGGTTTTTCTATTTTAGCCTTTCTTCATTTATCAGATATAGTACTTCTATAAAGAGAAACTTCCCTTCATCTACTTTTTGTTACCCAAATAGTATACTGTTTTGTTACCCAGTCATATGGTAGAGTTAACCAAGATAAATGCTTAGCTTCTTTCCCTTTATTTACCAGTTTCCAAGATAGTGAGTTTGTTCTCTGCTCCCTTTAACAATGATCGGTTGCTGGCGGTGGTGTTTTTGGTGCCGTTATGAATTTAAGTGTATTTGGTATGTTTCAGTCTGGGATAGTTATGGTACGTGGAACCATTTATCCATTATTGGCCACTTCAGTTTGGCTCCTGAGTCCTTTTGACAGCTTGGGTTCCTGGGATGCTCGTGGCTACTGGGTAGGTCATCGTTTCTAAGCCTCGTCATTTATGCTTTTGGTTTAGGAAGCACTCCTTCTCCGTGATATGTAGGACCTTCAGCTATGTGAACACTCTTGGAAATAGCAGTTTTAGTCCTTGGAAATACTTGGCCACGACTGAATTGCCGTCACTCTGTAGGAGTCTTCCATTTTATAAGCTGATAGACGGTCGTACCTATCTCATGGTGGGGCTGTGTTCTTGTTCTCTAGAGGTAACCTCATAGAAAGAATACCCTTTTTAGACCCTTGCACCCAAAGACTTATAACTTCTTATCCTAAACAGACAACTGCACAGCCACCTTGGGAACCTTTTCTCCATGTTGAGAAGTACCTTACTTCACTCGACATTTTAAGTGTCATATTTTGTTCTGTTCATCCCAGGCAATATTTTGCATATCCTCCTATGTGCTTCTCGTCATTTTCTTAGTTACTTTGAACCTCTGCTGAGTGCAGGAGGGCCTCATCTACAGCTGCTTTTTATCTATTAGCTCCTGCTAATATAGCAGGGTCCTTTCGGGAGTCCATTTCTGTTTCTTGTCAGTTATACTAATGACTGTCCCCTGGAGACCAGAGAGCTCTCACTACCAGTAACTCTGCCTCTCAGGTTTTAGAGTCATTGACTGTAGGCTGTGTGGGGCAGAGGTGATGAGCCTGGGCCAAATCAGGGCGGGCTGCATGTGGACCCAGTGCCCTCTCTTCATTAGCCAGCTGTCCATTGTCAAATCAGACACGTTATTGTGGGGCTCAACCAAAGGAGGAGGCGTGAACGTGCTCTCTGAAGAGCAGAGCATTACGCAGATGACATGGGGGATGGGATGTCATCAGCAGCCGTGGCAGTGGTGGTGGCCCCAGATCCTCGGGCCGTGGCCCCCAGCCCCACAGTGTCTTGTTCGGCACTGTATGCCCAGCACCTAGCTGAGAGGAGATGCAACAGAGTACGAAGAGGAGGTAATATATACCTAGACAGAATAGATGCTCAGTGAATATTAGTTGATGCACGAATGCAGACAGACTAACTACAGTGCATCTGACTAGATGCAAAGCACACTGTGATCATCATTATGAGTTTTCTGCTTGCGCACGAGATCTTTCAGGCACGTGGGCTATACTATTGTAGATTACCGGCTGGCTCCTTTTCGGATTCAGGTATTTATAGATTTTAGACACACACACACACACACACACACACACACACACACACACACACACACACACACACACACACACACACACACACGAAACTGCTGCGAAACCCCAGCCTGCGTTTGCAGCTGTCTCGCCGCGGCTCCCTGGGCTGTGCTTTGCTGAGAAGACATCAAACTAGGAGGGCTTTCTTCTCATTCCTTCAGTCTCATGCAAGTTCTGGATGCTGTGCTAGCAGCTAGAGGAAAAGCAAACGATTCTTAAGCTTTATGGGTGGAGCTGACCCCCAGGATGCTGGGAAGGACCAGTACACTCCAGCTGCCAGGCTTGACCGTGATAAATGCCGCCTTTGCAGTCAGTGACATAGGCAGTGTCGAGGGAAGTAATCAATAAACCAGTCTATAACAGGGGTAGAAAAGAGCTTTCCTGGAGCCGAACTGAGGACTGTTGCCCAGGAGACGGCCTCTCAGATAACTCTGAGGCACTGCTCCAGAGAAGTGTGGTTTTCAGCAGTTTCATGTCTTGTCAGAACGAAGAACATCAAACAGGTCAAGGGTAGATTTCTGCAAGGTTAAAATAAACAGACCAACATGTGCACAGAAGTCAATATGGCACCTGGTGCCTAGGAAGGGAGTCTTATCATTGAAGGAGTAACAGCTTTGGCGTCCTAGGAAAGGAGGCATTTGATCCTTATTTCTAACATGGACATTCTTTTTTTTTTTTTTTTTAACATCTTTCTTGGAGTATAATTGCTTTACAATGGTGTGTTAGTTTCTGCTGTATAACAAAGTGAATCAGCTATACATATACATATATCCCCATATCTCCTCTCTCTTGCGTCTCCCTCCCACCCTCCCTATCCCACCCCTCTGTGTGGTCACAAAGCACCGAGCTGATCTCCCTGTGCTATGCGGCTGCTTCCCACTAGCTAGCTATTTTACGTTTGGTAGTGTATACATGTCCATGCCACTCTCTCACTTCGTCCCAGCTTACCCTTCCCCCTCCCCGTGTCCTCACGTCCATTCTCTACGTCTGCGTCTTTATTCCTGTCCTGCCCCTACGTTCGAAGATATACAGACTGCCAACAAACACATGAAAGGATGCTCAACATCACTAATCATTAGAGAAATGCAAATCAAAACTACAATGAGGTATCACCTCACACCAGTCAGAATGGCCATCATCAAAAAATCTAGAAACAATAAATGCTGGAGAGTGTGTGGAGAAAAGGGAGCCCTCCTGCACTGTTGATGGGAATGTAAATTAACATGGACATTCTTTACTTTGGTCAGTGCACCCTTTTCTTTAATGATTAAAGCAGATGTATGTTTGATAAGCCACAAACAGACTGTTTTAGTTAGTGTAAAATTCAAGTTGAATCATGTATAAGCCAGAATGACTTCTCCATGTCTCAGTATGTGAAAAATTTTGCGTTAATTACCTCTTTTGATCATAAATCTTTCAATAGAAAGCATTGACGATCAAAATGTTTGTCCCTTGACGTCAGGGTGGTTGCCGCCTGCCCTGTGTCCATCATGTCCCTCGGTGCTTGGCCTCTTTTTGGTTGTTTATATATGCGTGGAGATTTGCCTAGTTATCCACGTTAGGGGGAAACTAAGCAGACATAGTGAACAAGTACAGAGGTATGCTAATTGGGAAATACTTTATAGGCGATATGTTTTTTCAGTTGTATCAAATTGTCATGCAAACATTGTACATGTGCTTTTAGCAGCAGGCCTAAAGCAAGCAGTGATGTATGTCATGAGTAACTTGACGGCTAGGAAAAGAATAATAATACACATTATGAAAATGATAATCATCTGTAAAGCAGAGCAAAAAAGTTGCCTATTTCTGAGGGGAGCCAACGAAACAGATCATTTAAAGGGTCAGTTTTTCTTATATGTTATAACCGTTTTGCCTTCTGGGACATTCTTTCTAGGTGCATCTCAGTTTCTCCAGCGGTACTGATATAAGTGCAACAAACAGTATGAACAATAATAGCGCAAACACCCCCTTGTTTAGGGAGTAGAAAATCTAAGGCAGCCCTGTTATCTAATGTTACTTGGGCTGAGGAACTTAGGGATGTCTGTTGTGCTGCAGTGCTTTTTGCCGTCTCTTTGGCTATTTAACCAATGGTGGCTGATAGATTTCTGATCATCTTTTTTGTAACAATATGTAAACCGTACATTCCTGCACTAGGAATTAATATTCCCCAAAGATTTTGCCACCAGGTATCTTAGTATCTTGCTAACATGGTTCTCTTGACTCTGTAATGAAGAGACAAAGGAGGTTCGTCTATTTCCTGATGTACAGACAATGGAGTAACATAATGTCCCAATAAGAGTAAACCTTCTGTTTGTCAGCTTTTAAGAAATGTATGTGCCCATCCTTGGGAAGGTGGGTCAATTCCAATACCACCTATGAAGACAAAACCTGGGGGAGCACAGGTGATCCCTCCCAGAGTGCTCTCATTGATAGCCTCATGAATTGGGAGTTTTGTCAACACAATTTTTTTTTAATTTATTTATTTTATTTATTTATTTTTGGCTGTGTTGGGTCTTTGTTGCTGCGCACGGGCTTTAGTTGCGGTGAGTGGGGACTGCTCTTCGTTGCCATGCGCAGGCTTCTCATTGCGGTGACTTCTCTTGTTGTGGAGCACAGGCTCTAGGCGCGTGGGCTTCAGTAGTTGTGGCATGCAGGCTCAGTAGTTGTGGCTCGCGGGCTCAGTAGTTGTGGGTCACGGGCTCTAGAGAGCAGGCTCAGTAGTGGCGCACGGGCTTAGTTGCTCCGCAGCATGTTGGGATCTTCCCGGACCAGGGCTTGAACCTGTGTCCCCTGCATTGGCAGATGGATTCTTAACCACTGCGCCACCAGAGAAGCCTGTCAACACAATATTAAACTATGGATCACTTCTCTCGTAGACTTTCCAAAGGTCATTTGCATGGTATTTAATATACAGTAGTTGCTGGCATAATTTACTCGCATTTTTCTCTTCCAGACATTTTTCAGTTAAGTAAGGGACAGATCAAGGAGCCCTAGGGTAAGTTGTGCTCAGTCTCTAAGGACTGAGGATAGTATCCGACAAGGGATGGACATATTAATAGGTTGAAAAGTTTGAACCTGAAAGATTAGGCCAGAGAGAGGTTAGTCTGGGTGAGTGGTCACATTAGGAAAACCTGAACAGTCAGTGATACGTATTATGAGGGGCTTATATCGGTCTTGTATTGACCAAGGAATTTGACGACAGATCCACCAATTGGTTAGATTTTGCCCCAGTAGCTATACTCTGTGATAACTTTACTAAAGAATTTTTTTTCCATCCTGAACATTGGGGCAAAAATATAGCTAAAAGCAAAACAGTAACCTTCAATTTTGATAGGGAGACAAACATTTAGCAAACAGTTCAATTGAACTAGTAGGATGGGTCTTCCAGACCTAGTCTGGATTTGCGGGCCACCTGTCTACTGTTGTTGTCATCTTCTCTACCTGGCTTGATGGTTGTTTTAAGGTGAGTTTGAGGTTAGCAGTCCTCTCTATAGAGCAGTCTGGTGCGGAGGCCCTTTTTAAGTGGGGAATATGAATTCAGGAGTCAATTCCCTTCACTTTCACTGTGTGGAGTACCTGATAAGGGTCCTTCCATCTAGGTTGGAGAGAGAGTTTTTTAAAAAATGTCTTTTACAGTATTCATAATCTCCATGGTGCATCTGATCTTCATCCAAAGATAAATAAGTGTAATTAGCTTCAGAAACAAGCTTAGAATATCCTGTTAATAATTCAGTTAAACTTTAATGTAACATAGCAACAAAGAAGCATCTTGGATGTAGGTAGTAAATACAGAAACCTCAATATATATAAAACCTCAGTATCCACAAAGGTATATTATTGAAACATAATTTTTCTTTCTAAATTATCCTCATTTTAGCCAATAAATATTTGAAAAACTAACAAAGCAAATAACTTGACCTTGAAATAATCTTAAAGATGAAAAAAAAGAACCTAATCTGATGCCCATCCCCACCCCAAATTCACATGTGAGTAAAGAGAAATTTCATATTAACTCATATGGCCAGGATTCAACATGCTGTGCTTTAAGTCCAGGGAAGAAAATGCAGGCTTTTAAATAAATATATACAATTTTGTATTAAATAAATAGATAATCCTCATTTTTACCAAATATAGTCAAATTAAGACTAAATTGTTTCCAAAATACGTCTGGTTTCAGTAAACTTGGCCTGATTACTTACATAAATGTAATTGATCATATAGGCTCTTTTTTTTTTTTTTTTTTTTTTTTTTTGGTGGTACGCGGGCCTCTCACTGTTGTGGCCTCTCCCGTTGCGGAGCACAGGCTCCGGACACGCAGGCTCAGCGGTCATGGCTCATGGGCCCAGCCACTCTGCGGCATGTGGGATCTTCCCGTACCGGGGCACGAACCCGTGTCCCCTGCATCGGCAGGCGGACTCTCAACCACTGTGCCACCAGGGAAGCCCCAGGCTCTTTTAAATTTGGCTTTGCTGGAACTTTTCATAGGGAATTTCAAATTGAACTTTCAAAAGCCCTCTCAAAGCCAGGAAGGCCACACCAAAGACTTGCCATTAGATTCTGCCTGCAATACCTACAGACTTAGGTGAATTCCTCTCTTCTCAAGGTCCAAAATATCTTGAGGTTACTGCACCTGCCAGGAACGGGCCTTCCTTATTCACCTGGAAAGGCTGCTGGGAACCTAAGAGTTTCCAAATTCTGGAGAGGTCAGGTAGAAAGAAAAGATAAATGCTTCAGTTCTGTTTACAAAGGTATAATTTACTAAATTGCTGTAAGTCATAATTAGCTTAAGGGGAAAGGTTCCCTTATCTGGAAAACAAAGATTAAAAGCCAGTAATATTTCAGATGAAAGTCACACAAATTATAATCATATTTATCAGTTCATTCAATCCCATGTAAATTAATTTTTGTTCCACTTGAGTCCAGTTTTTCCATCAGTTCTGTTGACCTTGCCTGACGATTGAGGGTGATAGTGACAGTGATAATTTCAAGAAATTTGTAAGGTTTTTGTTAAGGCTTATATGATTTGCCCAGTGACATGGGTGCCTTTGATCACTGGATACTGTGGAAAGTATATCCCAAGTGGAAAACACAATTTCTAACAGTTTCTTTGTCATCGTGAGGACATTAGCCTTGCAGCAAGAGAAGGCTTTAACCCATCAAACAAAAATGGGGTTTTCCAGGGAACAGGGAGAGCCAAGCAACCGTCGTGGGTTTCCCATAGCCCTGGCTGTTTAAACTCACAGCTGTTGAATACCCATCTTAACTATCTGATTTAGGAGCAGACTGTTGCCATGTCACAAGCGTCAGGATGGCAGAAGTCTAACAATGGGGGGTTAACTTTTGTAGAAGCAGAAAATTTTTTGTATCTACATCGTTACATAATCTTTACAGATTTTGTTGTTGCCTTTGCCTGAAAGTCAGCTGGAGTATTTCCCTAATACTTGGGTTCATTCCCTTTCGTGTGAGCCTCAATTTTGATGACAAATAGCATTTTATGTCGGGACATATAAGATTTCCAAGAATTTCATATAATTTCTGGAACACCTATAACATATACTTATATAGACAGAACATTAAAAAGGCTTAACGTTATCTTTTATTTGACCACGCTTCCCATGTTATTTAACATACCAAATAAATACCAAATAAACCTAATTAGTTTAATATCTCTCTTTGAGATGCTTCAGGACAAAATCACTTCTTTTCCCTTAACAAAATGCATTTCCATTCCATATCTTCTTTTACTGAAAACCTTATTTTCCTTGTATACTGAAATATCTCCCTTAATATTTCTAGTAGCATGAATTACATATATAATTTTTAACCCTTAAAAAACATTAATCTCTAGCAAAAACCAAGAAGCAAACAATTGTGAACTGTTTCTCATATTAACATTTCCCGATTGGCAAACTTACGAAAATTTTCTATAACGTCTAGAAACATACATCTTCTTATAGCGTAATTTCTTTTCTCAATGTGGTATAAGATGTGTGTCCAAATAAACCCAAACATCTTTAGTTTTTCTCTAATAAGAAGACAAAGAGGTAAACTTAGATTTGCTTAGCAATTAATGTTTTAGTATTTTATCTTATTTGGAAATTATCTGTATATTTAATGAATTTCCATAATTTATATTAACTTAGCAAAACTCTCAAGTTTCAAGTTACCAAAATCTGGAGGAACTATTTTTAAGTAAACGTACTATATATAAAACATAATCATTCTTAAAGAGTTTACCTAAAAACTTTTATCTCATGTGTCTCTATTTCCCTACTTAAGAAAACATCATCATACCAAGTTAATTTTCTTGTTGACAAGTGTTGGAACAGAGATAACATGAGCTTATTGATTTCTTTTTTAAGATTTTTTGGGGATTTTTTTTGGCCGCGTCGGGTCCTAGTTGCGGCACGCAGGATATTCATTGAGGCATTCGGGATCTTTTGTTGTGGCGCACCAGCTCTTCGTTGTGGTGCGCAGGCTTCTCTCTAGTTGTGGTGTGCGGGTTTTTTCTTCTCTTCTCTAGTGGCGCGCAGGTTCCAAGGGTCATGGGCTCTGTAGTTTGCAGCACATGGGCTCCAGCTGAGGTACACAAGCTCAGTAGTTGTGGCGCACAGGCTTAGCTACACCGCGGCATGTGGGGTCTTAGTTCCCTGACCAGGGATCGAAACCACGTCCCCTGCATTGGAAGGCGGATTCTTTACCACTGCACCACCAGGGAAGTCCCTTAATTGACTTTCAATAAACCTAGGTATCATAAAAGTATTATACTTAACGTTGATGACTTAAAGACGTGTCTGTATTAACCAAACCAACAACTTAAACTTATTTTCATTTATTAAAGATTAATCCTGGATCATATGATACTTTAAAAATGTGAGGGGTTAGTTTCTTGTTGTAGTTAGAAATATTTCATTGGTAAGCACTTACTTCTAAGTCAATTAAATAGAACTCTTTTTCAAATTAATTTTGATAATATCATTTGGAGGTAGAAACATGCTATATTTATAATGTACGTACAGACATACACACATCCAGATAGACAGACAGAGATCTCATAGTTTTCCTGCTTGAGTTTCTAAAGGTCTCATTTCCCCTTTTCTGCAGTTTTAGGTTCTACTAGTTGAGCCAAGGCTGTGGTCTCAGGCAGTGTGGGCTGTGCTTGCATTTCAAGGACATGATAAGAGTTATACCTTCAAATTTGCTTGAATACTTTTATTCAAGCATAAAAAGGAGTACTTTTATTGTCTCAGGTCAGAATTTTGAAAAAAAATGTTTTATCAAGCCAGCTTTGTTTTTTTTTTCTGCGGTACGCGGGCCTCTCGCTGTTGTGGCCTCTCCCATTGCGGAGCACAGGCTCCAGACACGCAGGCTCAGCGGCTGTGGCTCACGGGCCCAGCCGCTCCGCGGCATGCGGGATCTTCCCGGACCGGGGCACGAACCCGTGTCCCCTGCATCGGCAGGTGGACTCTCAACCACTGCGCCACCAGGGAAGCCCGAGCCAGCTTTCTTTAATTGCACATGCAAAACTCAGTTTTAGAATGTCAGAAGAGTCCCATTCTGGCCATTTTAGAGCTATGTCATTTCTACAATTGTAGAAGCCAGCCGGAGTTCCCTGTCTGGGAGCCGTTAGGCGTTAGAAGCACAATTTCCTGATTTATTTCAGTTTCATTTTATTATACAGTACAAATCTTTCCAACTTTAAGCCACATTTTAAAAAAAGTCAACCAACCCAGTTTACCCCAAAGTTCCTTCTAGGCCTTTCCTGCCTGGAAATTTCTTCTAGGTTTCTTACCTGGAAACTCCATCTAGATCCCTTGCCTGGAACTTCCCGCTAGGTTCCTTTCACCTAGGAAATGTACTGGTACCCCCTTAAGAGTCCAGGTCTTAAGGTAACAGCTCAAATATAAGTCATGGACTGCCACTTCATACAAGAAGATCCAGACATCAGGAAAAACTCACCGAACCAACCAACCTCAAGAGTGCTGTGAAGCTGTGGGGCTGGGGCTGGGGCTCAAAGGGTCCGTGTTTGCTACCCAGCATCCATCCAGAGTAGACTCCAGCGACTTCCCTGGTGGTCCAGTGGTAAAGAATCCGCCTTCCAGTGCAGGAGACGCAGGTTCGATTCCTGGTCAGGGAACCAAGATCCCACATGCTGCGGGGCAACTAAACCCGTGCGCCACAACTACTGAGCTTGCACGCCTCATCTAGAGAGCCCACGTGCTGCAACTACAGAGCCCATGCGCCTTGGAGCTCACACGCCATAACTAGAGAGAATCCCGTGCACCACAACGAAAGATCCCACGTGCCTCAACTAAAACCCGATGCAACCCTAAATAAATAAATAAATAAATATCAAAGGCTGGGGGGAGAAAAGTAGACTCCAGGTGACCCCACGTGGGTTTTTCTGATATCCTGCCAGCTACGCCAAGCAATGTAGATGGAAATAATCAATAAGCCAATCTCTAATAGGCATAGAACTGAGCCAAAGTGAGGACCAAAGCCCAGGAGACAGCCTCTCAGATAATTCTGCGGCACTGCTCCAGAGAAGCATGGTTTCAGCAGTTTTATATTGCGTCGGAACAAAGAACTTCACACAAGTCAGGGATACATTTCTTCAAGGTTTAAAAGAAAGAACAGAACAGCACATACACAGCAAGTCAGGACGGCACCTGGTGCCTGGAAAAGGAATCTTATCATTGAGGGCAGACCAGCACCGGCGTCCCAGGAAGAGAGGCATTTAATCTTTATTTTTAACGTGGGTATTCTTTACTTCTGGTCAAGGCACCCTTTTCTTTAGTGAGTAAAGCAGGTGTACGGCGTGTCTGATAGGCCACACATAGGCTGTTTTAGCTAGCCGAAAATTCAAGTTAAATCATGAATAAGCCAGAACGCCTTCCCCAGGCTTCCGCATGATGACATTTCTTCGCTAGCAGACACCTACCTACTGCCGCAGATGGGTTGTGTAGGATGAGCTCAGGTGGAAGTGAGACTGCTTTGTAAATCCCCTGTAAGGTTGATGTTATGTTGTGCAGGGATGGTGAGAGGTGAGCAGTTGCTTCCTGAAGTTAACCGTGTGGACTGAGAACTAAATCTTTCAGATAATTTCTCAATTCCGCAGGCACTAGTGAGAGGCCCAGGTTTCAGCGGCTAATAACCTGTATCTGGCCTTTGGTTGAAGTGGGAGGTTCAGAGCGATAGTCCCAGACACAGGTGCACGCTGGGAGCCGGTGAAGCAGAGCCTTTGGCGTGCATTAGAATCGCCCAGAGGGTATGGGCTTGTGGAGGGGTTCTTTGGCATCCTGGGAACCACAAACCTAGAGCATTTCAATGGATCATCTGATAACCATTTCAGTCACATTTTATTACATGTTTTCATTTATGAAATACCTTACATAAGATGGCCTAATGCTAATAAGCTAACGTTATGTGAATTTTTACTGAAACCATAGTCAACTACGATTGCCAGGCCCCTCGTAGGTTCATTAAATATAGAACTGTAGTAGGGACAGTTCTCAAAGTTGACACACACATCAGGAACCTTACAGAGCACTTTGTCAGTGGACCAATGGAGTTTTGATTGGATTAAATTTGTAAATTTTTTAAAAGAGGAATGGAGATTGGAAGAAGATAATTTCATGTTCGTTAAGCCCAACTGCAAATACTTAGCCTGCCTGGTCTAGTTTCAACCTGTTGAAACTTGGATTAAAAATCTAAAACCCTAAACGTGAAGATGAAAAAGGGAAAATCACAATGAACTAATGCATTGCTCATGTGATTATATTGATCTCTTCTTTAATCTTATCCGTATCATTGAGACATGGAGTTTCTCTGCTTTTATAAGAATGAATCAGAATCTGGTGTTCATTTGCATCACCCCAGCATCGAATCCCACCTCTGCTTTCCAGGTGGGACTAGAGACCCGCTGGGATGCAGCCCCTGCCACCCAGCCAACCTCTCTCCTGCCCACACAACGTCCCCAAGCCTGCACTCCACCAGGCATGCTCCCCGTCCAGGTGCAGCAGTCTCCTGCGGAGCCCCAAATCACCTGCCCCGTGTGACAAGCAGGGCGGGTGCACGGCAGCCTTACAGCTACCCTGGAGACCCTGCTGTGCTCCCACCTGGCGCACTGTCTGCCATGCCCACGGTTCACTCGTCCTTCCAGCCCAGGTCAAGCCGTGCCACGCACTCAGCTGTGTCGTCTTAGGCAAGTTACTGAACCTCAGTTTCGTCATTTGCACAGCTGGACAAATTCTCCCTGCTCTTAAAATACTGTTGGACTTAGTTAAGAGCTGTGTGGAAACCCATCCCCAGACCTTGTAAAGAGGCAATCAGTGAAACTGGCTATGGTGTTATCTTTCTCCTCCAGGTGACCAGACCCCTGCTCTCTGTTCTTATGAGTCAGTCCTCCAGCTGATTTTTATTTGGGACCAAATGCCCGCTTCTTTTAGTCGAGTAAGTTTAGGAATTTTGTACTCTCTGGGAGAGCTGGGGGTGAGGCATAGAGAGTTTATGGGTGAGAGGACGTGGTTCACAGGATGAGAAAGTGCTCTGGAGGTCCGAGAAATAGGCAGCGCTTGGGTTTCATCTGGCCGCTGATTAGCATATTGACTGAAACTGCTTGGTTGTGATGTATTAGGCAGACAGTTTTATTACATATTTATTAATGAGCTTAAACCGTTACATGAAAACTTTCTATTTCGAATTTTAAGGAGAAATTACAATCTCATTAGGCTGTTAGAAGTGAATTGCCAAGGGAGATTGTGAAATCCTATTTTTCATTCATCTTTAAAAACAGATATGGGGCTTCCCTGGTGGCGCAGGGGTTGAGAGTCCACCTGCCGATGCAGGGGACACAGGTTCGTGCCCCGGTCCGGGAAGATCCCACATGCCGTGGAGCGGCTGGGCCCGTGAGCCAGGGCCACTGAGCCTGCGCGTCCGGAGCCTGTGCTCCGCAACGGGAGAGGCCACAACAGTGAGAGGCCCGTGTACCGCAAAAAAAAAAAAAAAAAAAAAAAAAACAGATATGGAGATGGTAGTTATACAGGTATTTTTGTCAAAACTCTTAGAATATGTGCATTTTATTGTGTGTAGATTAT
Organism: Grampus griseus; assembly: GCF_964374135.1. Classification (NCBI taxonomy): domain Eukaryota; kingdom Metazoa; phylum Chordata; class Mammalia; order Artiodactyla; family Delphinidae; genus Grampus; species Grampus griseus. The sequence goes on along the minus strand of NC_139018.1, from coordinate 5,201,278 downwards.
ACCTCAAAGTTGACTTTTAAGTGGGGGGTTTGAGAGAAGATTCTGGGAAGATGGTGAGTAGGAACCAGCAGGAATCTGTCTCTCCACCTAGACAGCAACTGGCAGAAACTGTCTGATAGAACGGTTTTGGAAAGCCAGAGTCTATTGAAGGCTTGCAACTTCCAGAGAAAGACTTGGATGGTAAGTTGCAGTTAATTTCAGTCAGTTTCAGCTCTTAGCACAGGGGCAGCGACCCACCCCCTCACCTCCAGTCCCCTGACAGGCAACTGTGCATGTGTTCCTGGAGCAACAACAAAAAAACTAGCAACCCACTCAAAAATGGGCAAAAGGCTCGAATGGGCATTTCTTCAGAGAAGACATACAAATGGCCAGTAAGCATGTGAGAAGGTGCTCAACATCACTACTCATTAGGGAAATGCAAATCAAAACTACAATGAGATGCCATCTCACACCCATTAAGATGGCTACTATCAAAACAAACAGAAAACGGCTTCCCCGGTGGCGCAGTGGTTGGGAGTCCGCCTGCGGATGCAGGGAACACGGGTTCGTGCCCTGGTCCGGGAAGATCCCACATGCCGTGGAGCGGCTGGGCCAGTGAGCCATGGCCGCTGAGCCTGCACGTCCGGAGCCTGTGCTCCGCAACGGGAGAGGCCATGGCAGTGAGAGGCCTGCGTACCACAAAATAAAAGAAAGAAAAAAAACAGAAAACAACAAGTGTTGGTGAGGATGTGGAGAAATGTGCACTGTTGGTGGGAATGTAAAGTGGTGCAGCCATTGCAGAAAACAGTACAGCGGGTCCTAAAAAAATTCAAAGTAGAATTAGCATATGGTCCAGCAATTCCACTTCTGGATACATACCCAAAAGAATTGAAAGCAGAGTCCCAAAGAGGTCTGTGTACACCCATGTTCATAGCACCATTATTGACAATAACTAAACCATGGAGGCAGTCCAGGTGTCCATCAACAGATGAATGGATAAGTAAAATGTGATATACAGTGGAATATTATTCAGCCTTCAAAAGGAAGGAGATTCTAACACATGCTGCAACGTGGAAGAACCTTGACATCATGCTGAGTGAAATAAGCCAGTCACCAAAAGACAAATATTGTATGATTTCACTTATGAGGAACTTAGAGTCGTCAAAATCATAAAAGGTGGAGTAGACAAAATCATAACAAATGGTTCCACGATGAAAGAGAGCTCATTATTTTAGAGTTAACAAATGATACGGTCGTTCTTAGCTAAAGATCGTTGTGCTTAGGAGTGTACAAGCGTAGATAGCTGGTGGGAAGCAGCAGCATAGCACAGGGAGATCAGCTGGGTGCTTTGTGACCACCTAGAGGGGTGGGATAGGGAGGGTGGGAGGGAGACGCAAGAGGGAGGGGACATGGGGGTATATGTATATGTATAGCTGACTCACTTTGTTATAAAGCCGAAACTAACACACCATTGTAAAGCAATTATACTGCAATAAAGATGTTAATAAAAAGAGTGTACAAGCCAGGGTGCGTACATCATTTATCAGATTTTCAGCTCTTCTTTACTGTTATTCTTTGTCACAGGGGCAATGGCATTTAGCAAAGAAATGCTCAGGCTCTAGTCAGACTGCTGGGTTCGAATCCTAGCTTCTCTAAACCTGTGTGACCTTGTGCAAGTTACTTTATCATCCATGCCTCAGTTTCCTCTCCTGAAAAGTGGAGATAATATCTACCTCACAGGGGTCTATGAGGATTAAGTAAGTTAATATAGGAAGAGTTTAGAATAGTACTGGTACATAGTAGTTATTCAACAAATGTCGACTCATAATTATTTGATAGTAATTCTTGTTAGCATTTACTGTCATCATCATTATTGTCAGGGCTTGGTCAGTTGGAGGACCAAGTGCAGGTGGTCTGCCGGGCAGCTCTCTGGCCTTCTCTAGAACCATCAGCAGCAGAAGGTGGCCCATCCCCCAGCTAAGGCAGTCCTCGGCCCATTTACCCCACCCCCTCACGAGCCTGCTTTGGACAGGCTAACTCTGACTTGCCAACACCTTGATTTTGGCCAGGCATTGGCCAAGACTTCCAAAAATACCATTTCCTGATGGTGCCAGGCCATGCTATTTCCTGTAGGTCTTCCTACCTTGCGAGAAGGAAAACCAGGGGGAAGAGGTGGGGGGAGAACCCTTATTGACCTCATGATGTGCCAGTGACCGCTAGGACCTTTACAGACATTGTCCAAGGGAATCCTCTGAATTTCGATGAGAAGGTGCCGTGCTTCGTGGATGGAGGAACTGGCGCTCAGTGAGAGGAGGGACGCATTTGCTGTCCCCGAGCTCGTGGGCAGAGACCGCCCCTCCTCTAGGCTCCATTCTGGGTGCAGGCTGTCCGGCCCCCATGTGGTTCCTTTCTCCTTCCTTCCGGTTCCTGGCCCCAGGAAGGTCTGACCTCCTCCAGACTAGTCTCTCAGGCCCCGCTTCCATCCCAGTACATCCTGGGCCTCCCCACTCCGGCTTCACACTTGGCAGGTTCATCTGCCAGCGACAGGGGCTGCTCTGCTCTTACATTACAGTGAGCGCCTTCCCTTGTGTTTCTACACGAGCATCACGGCCTGATTCCTTAAGCCTTCCTGATGCCAGGAACCTGGGTAAAGGAGATGCTAACTGATGGCCCATTGGAAGAGCAGCAGGAAGGGCCTTCCAGGTGGGGCGGCGGGGGAATAAGGGGGGCGCTGTGTGCACAGAGGTGAGGGGAGAGGGCCCTCCAGGCATGGGGGGAGGGGCAGTGTGCACTGAGGTGACGGGGAGGGCCTTCCAGGCTGGGGATGAGGGGGGCAGTGTGTGCAGAGGTGAGGGGGAGGGTTTTCCAGGCTGGGGGGAGGGGGCAGAGTGCACAGAGGTGAGGGGGAGGGCTTTCCAGGCAGGGGGGAGGGGCAGCGTGTGCAGAGGTGAGGGGGAGGGCCTTCCAGGCAGGGGGGAGGGGCAGCGTGTGCAGAGGTGAGGGGGAGGGCTTTCCAGGCAGGGGGGAGGGGCAGCGTGTGCAGAGGTAAGGGGGAGGGCGTTCCAGGCAGGGGGGAGGGGCAGCGTGTGCAGAGGTAAGGGGGAGGGCTTTCCAGGCGGGGGGAGGGGCAGTGTGCACAGAGGTGAGGGGGAGGGCTTTCCAGGCGGGGAGGGGGTGGGCAGGAGGAAGTGTGCCAGAGGCCTGAGAGAACCCGGTCTGTTCAGGGAGGAATGATGCAGCCGCATCCTGGCGGGCCTTGGGGACCCCACTGAGGAACTGAGTCTTGATCCTTCAGCAGTGGGGACAGCCAGGGAAGGTTTTTCTTAAGGGGCAGAATCTGATCAGATGTGGATTTTCAAAAGATAGCTTTGGAAGTGGTATAGGAGTGATTTAAAAGCAAATTTTGTCTCTTTGAAATAATTCATGGCTATTTTTTCTAACTCTGTAATGGCCACTAGCATTATCGCTTGTAATTGATAAAATGTTTATTCTTAACAACTGAAATGTAATCCCGCGTGTTTTTGCAGATGGGAATTTCTTAGCAATAGGCTCCCATGACAACTGCATCTACATATATGGAGTCAGTGACAATGGGAGGAAGTACGCACGGGTCGGCAAGTGCTCGGTGAGCGTGCTGGTCACCCCTCGTGGGTCTGTGCAGTTGTTTGTCACGTTACGACAGTGTGGGTGGGAATCTATAAGGCAAGTGAAACTCACCCATGTGTTCTCTCCCAGGGTCATTCCAGCTTCATCACTCACCTAGACTGGTCTGTAAACTCACAATTCCTCATGTCGAATTCCGGAGACTATGAAATCCTTTACTGTGAGTGGTTCCCCAGGTGTGGTCTGGGTGCAGATCACGTAGAACCTTCACTCTGAGACCAAATGGGACCTCCTGCAAAAACCCACGCCCCATACAGCTTGGGCACGTGACGGCGTCTCTGGGCCTGGGTCCCTCCTCTGCACAGTACAGGAGTTGGGCTGGACACCTCCGCCTTGGCATTGAGATACTTGGGGTTTGGGCCCCGAGGAGGAGAAGGTGGGGCCCTGCAGGGAGAGGCAGAGAGAGTGGGTCAGAGCTGTCCCGGCAAGAGGGATGGCCCCTCGTGAAGGCATCACCCTCACGGGCAGAGACCCAGCAGCCCCCTGGGCCCCTCCTCCTCCCTCAGCCCCTCCTGGCCAGGTCTGAGCCCAGGCAGGGCCGTGCAGTGGAGGCATGAAGGATGGGGCTGCACTTGCCGAGCGCATGCTACATGCCGTGCACTGCTTCCTCCAGCATCTGGCAAGCACCTGCCGCGCGCCAAGTGCAGGGTCCCAGGGCAGAGGAGGGCCCGGTCTCTGCCCCGGCGGAAGGTACCAGCAAGTGCAGTGTGCTTCACCCACAGGCTCTCAGGTGATCCACAGCACTTTCTGGCTTGTCCCATTTTAAGGAAGAGGAAATATCTCAGATACAAGGCCACAGGCATCAGGAGCCAGTGGGTGGGGAGGTGGGCGCCCCCTCGTTGAGGAGCAGGCCTGGGCAGGGCTGCTGGTGCTGGAGGGAAGGGGCCTCCCTCGGGCGGGGCAGGAGGCCCTGCCTGATGTGGGGCAGGAGTGGGGGATGGTTTTCAGGGACAGGCCATGGGTCTAGAATCTTCTCAGACATGGTCTCATACTCCACTAGTGAGAGTTTAACTGGGCAACAAACAAATCACCTGCAACGCCACAGGTACTTGGTATGACTGGTTTCCGTAAGCTTCCATTCCTAACTCGGAGCTGAAGGGATGGTGTGTGTGTGTGCGCGCGTGTGCCCAAGTGTATGTTGGGAGAGGGCTAGGGAGCCTGACAGCAGGGGGTGGAGTTGTATCCAGGGGAACAGTGAGCAGACAGGGGCCTCAGAACCAGAGGTGGTCAAAGAAAAGAAGCCAGACTGGGGGAACAGACACAGAGGAGATGAGAAGAAGCGGAAGAAGTGGGGTCCCCACCGAGGCCCCGGGCCTTGGGCAGTGAGCATGGTCCCCGCAGAGCTGGGAGGTGGATGGTGTCCCCCTCCCAAAGGGCTTTGTAGCCGATGGGGCCTGGCTCCGAGGGCCCAGCCTTGCCCAAGAAGGAGAGGGGGCTTTGGCACTGATGTCACCAGACCTGCATTTGCCTTTCCAGGGATTCCCTCTGCTTGTAAGCAAGTCGTAAGTGTGGAAACTACGAGAGACATCGAATGGGCCACATACACCTGCACTTTGGGATTCCACGTCTTTGGTAAGGTCTCTGCACCTTTCATTCTGTTCAAACGTAGGATGATCTACTTTCAGAATGACTTTCCAATAGTAGTGAAGTCTCTTGGTCGGCTTCAAACTGCTCTGCTACCCCGTGGACCCCACAGGACACACTCCCCGCAGCCCTGGGGAAGGGCCAGGGCTTGCCCAGCTATGGCCAGGCGAGAGGAACCAGAGCCCTTTTCTCTCATACGAAATGGGTCCTGAGATAATTCTCTAGAACGCTTGTATGAGGTAGTGCCAAACGTCCTCGATAAATGGACCAGATGGTACCCTATCAATTTATTTACCATTTGTTAGACTGATTGTATCTTTTTGGCCCTTAAACTAAATTTTTCACCTCCTTCAAAGTTTAGATTAGGAATATGTTTATAAATGGTCTAAAATAAATTGCCACAATTTAGTAGAATAAAAAAAGAAAAGGCGGTACTTATAATCTCTTTATGTATGACCGCACGTCAGTAAGTTGGTCAGAAGTTCACAAGTCTCCTTAGGGCTGGCGTTTTGCCATCTTCTGGTGTTGAATGCTAGGACGCCCTGGGTTTACTCTAGATCTGCCTGTTAGGAAACTGATGTGCATGCAGCTCTCTCATATCCAAAGTTATTGGGACCAACAGGGTTTCCTGAAGCAATGGTCAGGAGATCCCATCCCCCAGACCACACCCCAGGCCCACCTGGGCACACGGCTGTGGAGTCAGAGCTGCTGCATCACCCGGCCCACAGTGAGCAGACACCCCACCTGCCCAGTGCCACCAGGCAGACAGAAGCCATGAAGGGCTGACACCAAGGAACGCCTGAAACACACAGGCAGTCCCAGAGTTAAAAAGCTCTTTGGAGGGCCTCTCATATGTAAAGAGTTACCCCAAAAAAAGAAAAGTTAGGAAACTGCAGGCTTAGGACTAGTCAGCTTCCCATCAGATGCTTTGGGGATAAAGAAAGCCATCATGTCCAGAACCAGGGATTCTGGCCTGCTTTCTGATGTAGCGTCAAGAAGGGGCCCGAAAGAGGTGGAAGCCCTGAAGGCCTGTCACTGCGACTCTCATGCAGCAGAACAGTATACGCAGTGAGGGTTTCCTGGAACAGCCTGCAGGGAGATCATCTGAGACGAAGCGTTCCCTGGGCGTGGTTTCTAAATCTGGGACATTTCTATTTTCGTGGGAGTTCGATGGCCAGTCCCCACACAGTGTGGCCCTGTGTCCTGGTATTTCCAGTGCTCTGTCTGGGGTCTTTGTTTTAGGAGTGTGGCCAGAAGGCTCGGATGGAACCGACATCAATGCCGCCTGTCGGGCCCACGAGAAAAAACTCCTGTCAACCGGTGACGACTTTGGCAAAGTGCACCTCTTCTCCTACCCCTGCTCACAGTTCAGGGTAAAGGCTCATCTTCTTCTCTAGCCTTACCCCACGGGGCGCACTTACTGCCTGGCCTGTTGGTAATTGAATAGAAAGGTGCTGTGAGTGATGCCACCAGTCACAGATGCAGGGGTGACCGTCATTCGGCTGCCCCAGAGCACTTCAGGTCCCCCTCCACTGCCCTCTGGGGAGAACCCCGCCCCCCCACGTGGTGCTGGCTTGTCCTCCTCTGCACTTCGTGGGCCTCCCCCCTCTGCTGTCCACCACGGCTCCCTCTGCTCCAGCCCTGCTGAGCCAAGCCCGCACCAGTTCCTGGAACACCCCTCTTCGTTCTTCCCAGACCTGACCCTCCTCCTAGAAGACCCTCCCCTCCACCCCTGCATCCGGTCCTCCCTCCTTTGGGCCGGCCTGTGCCTGGTGCAGCCTCTGGGGTTGAACCTCTCCCTGCCCACATTCGTCCCCTCCAGACCAGATTCTCAATGTACAGGGGCTCCGTGTGGTTTGGCACGAATGTAGACGTCCAGCACTTCCAACCCCGCCTCGATGGCTTTGCGTTCAGCTCCCTCCATATCATTCTTCCCCAGGCTCCCAGCCACGTGTACAGCGGGCACAGCAGTCACGTCACCAACGTCGATTTCCTCTGTGACGACAGCCACCTTATCTCCACTGGCGGCAAAGACACGAGCATCATGCAGTGGCGGGTCATTTAGTCCCGGCAAGAACCCGGGGGAGCAGAACGGGCCAGGAGGTACAGACTCGAGTTTCGCTCACTCGGTCACTGTGATTTCTGCTTTGTTTGAAGAGTTCTCACAAACCTCAGGAAAATTATGCCCTTTACTGGTTACCTTAGCTTAGTGGATCGGTGAGCATCACAGCAGGTCAGCCATTCAGGTCTCTCTTTTGTTGTACAATATATAAAACACTTAATATAAAAAAGATGCCAAGGTTTACATTACGGTGACATCGAGAAGTGACTGGTGTATCCTTCATAACTTTTCTATGAACTCTTCAAAAACGGTCACAGAATGCCTTTTCAAAGATTGTATATAGGCTTTACTGTTTCACCATGGAGGTTGCTAAGTCAGATATTTATGATAACGAGGTACTGCATCGTGATCGCTGTTGATTAACTGGTCCTCAAAGGATAAGTCGTTGGGGAAGAGAATGGATAACTGATTTGCACAACTGAATCAGGAAATGCAAATAAGACTTTATTTGGTTAACATTTTCTAAGGTTTCATTCGGTGCTCCCTCTGGGAGGCTGGTGAGAAAGGGGTCAGATTCTTCTTGTGTTAAGCAGATTCTACTCCAGATTCACTTAACTATTGCAGCAGGGTACCCAGGCATTTCAGAGTTCCAGCTAGACTGTCTGCCTAACCATATGCAGTCAGCCACCTAACGCCTACACGAATCACGTCCCCTCTGTTCCCCGCTCACAGGCCCTTGGTGAATGGTGGAGACAACGAGCCACCTTCCTCTGTATATTAATTGGCATGATATGGTATCGTACTTGTATAGGATTTTAGCAATTCATAATGAATACGTAAGGCTAGGCTTTACTATTTTAATGCTTACAGACATTGTATATTTGTATTTTAAGACCAAGTAGACCAAGTCAAAAAGGTATCTCTCTAGTGTACCATACACCTGCAGCGGGGAGAAGTCTGGAAGGCTCCACCAGGTACTAAGGGCAGCTTCTTTTCCTGTCTTTTGTGCATGGACGGCTTATTACGCTATGAAATAAGATTGCGCTCTGATGAGAAAACAGAGAAGGCCTTACCCGTTTCAATTGTGCGGCAGATTGAAGTTTATTGTTTACATTGGGGAATGTATCTCAGATTTTAAAATAGAAGAGTAATAAACAGACTTAAAGACGAATGTTAAGATTTTTACTTGTTCTAGGCAAGTAAATGAACTGAACCATCAACTCTACAGCACTGGTTGTTTAGAGTGGCCGATGAAGCTGAACATTGGGGAGCGTTTTTTATTCCATCTCCAGCCGGCTGCGGAACTGCCGGGCACCAGTAAACAATGTGTATTAAAGATGATTCTGTTTGTATGTATCCTTATCAAATATATTCTATAATGAAATAAAATCTGAAAAGTGGATTTCTTATTGACCTATAATCATGAAAGTATATAAATTAAAATATTTAAAATTAGATATGATTCACACAATATTCTGTTTCATATCCAGATTTTTTTTTTCCTCACCTGGGTCATTTGCAGATAAAACAGCAGTTTGCATATGGTGTGTAAGCATTCATCAGATTAGACAACTATAAAGCATTCAGCTTTTTGTTGTTGTTGTTTCTGGCCGCCCCACGTGGCTTGTGGGATGTCAGTTCCCTGACCGGGGATTGAACCCAGGGCACAGCAGTGAAAGGCCGGAATCCTAACCACTAGGCCACCAGGGAACTCCCAAGAATTTAGCTTAATTACCATACCCAGTTGTTAGTTTACTTGGTTATGTAAATACTGGCAAAAATAATCTTTTTTTTTTTTTTTTTTTTTTTTTTTTTTGCGGTACGAGGGCCTCTCACTGTTGCGGCCTCTCCCGTTGCAGAGCACAGGCTCCGGACGCGCAGGCTCAGCGGCCATGGCTCACGGGCCCAGCCGCTCCGCGGCATGTGGGATCTTCCCGGACCGGGGCACGAACCCGTGTCCCCTGCATCGGCAGGCGGACTCTCAACCACTGCGCCACCAGGGAAGCCCTCATTTTTAAATTAATAATTAAGGAATAACCAGATCAGAGAAGGGAAGGAAACCCATTATTGACTCAAAAGTTATAAGATCTACTTTTATTTCTATACACTTTCAGTATTTTCCAAGCTCGATAATGGAAAAGGGGTATGTATATAAATCCTTATTGCTACCTTCATACTTGCCTACATTTTAAATGAAATTCTCAGTATTAACCTTGCAGGTATTCATTAACATAGGAAGCAGTGGCCACGTACCACCACTTACCACCTCTCAGGCAAACTAGGCCTAGAACCCCGGGATTCTGCTGGAATGAGAGACCCCAGAAGCAGAGCCAGGCCTGTTCCTCCCAGTGGCCTATGGCCACATCAGCTCTTAGCCCTACTGCGGAGAGTGACAGATGACGGACTATTACCCTCATCTCGGTGAAGTGATGGTGTGGACTAAGGTGCAAGCAGTGGACAGGGGAGAGGTGAATGGAGTGTCTGAGAGCGGTTCCTGGGTTGACGTCAGCAGGGCCTGGCGATGGATGGGATGGGGGCGGTGGATGAGGCCCAGGTCCCCGACTGTTCTCTGGGCAGATGTTGGTGCCGTCGGCTAAGATGGGGGGCGCTGCAAGTTTGAAAGAGGATAATGAGTCAGGCCTGGTACAGGCTGGAGTGAGGTGAGGGGCCGCTGAGACATCCAAGTGTTAAGTGTGAAGCAGGCGTTTGGCTGGCAGGCGCAGAACAGAAGTCGGGCTGGAGGTACCAGCGTGAGTGATGCTCTCCGCAGGAGGCTGACGCTGAAGCCAGGATGTGCTGAGTCTGCGGGTCCTGGGCAAGCAGGGTGAGGAGAGGGCCTCCGACCCAGCCAGGGGGACTCCGATGGACTTCAAGGTTAGGTAGAGCATGAGCTGTCAGCAAGGAAGGAGAAAAGCCAGCAGAGGGCTGGGTGGGGCAGAAAAGAGACCCACACGAGGGCTGTGGAGGACCCGGCAGCCGGGTGGCTTGGTTTGGTGCTCGCTGTGGAGCCACTGTGGGCTCTTTACTTGTTTAGCAAATGGTTTTCCAGCATCTTTGTACAAAGTGATGCTGGGCAGGGGATCCAGGCGTGCTGGGAGAGGGCTCCTCTCTCACATGCTCCTTGGCAAGTGGAGGAGAGAGGGCACAAGGTCGGGGTGAGGGCATGGGGTGGGAGGCCTCCAGAGCCAGCTGGAGCTGCATGGGGGAAAGTTCAGTGGATCCTGGCATCCGTGGACTTACATCTGCGGTTTCCACTGCATGAGGTGCACCCAGGCAGTGGGTCAGAGGGGCTGTCCGTGGTTCACTGGAAAGCCCGCTCAGACATCTTCCCAACCCCTCCAATTTTTTTTGAGGGATTGCTTCCACTGCCCAGAGGCCGCACACGGCACTCATTGGTCGTTTTTTCTCTGATTTGGGAACAGGCTACCATCATCTAATCTTTGAGGCAGAAGAGCACACAGAAGAAGTAACGTTGGAGACCCTCTGGCCTCCTCAAAGGGGTTCAATCTAATACACAACCGGGAAGCAAGACGATAAGTCTGTACTTCTCGCGAGGTAGAAACTGACTCCAGGCTACTCTCCGTACTGGTTCTCAATTTCTTTAATAGAAAATTTCAAACATACACAGAAGTAGAGAAAGCCTCTCACCCAGTTTCAAAAATTATTGACATCCTGAAAGCCTCGTTTCTACTCTCTCTCCTAACTGTGGGTGGGGAGGGGGACTGGAGTACTTTAAGAGTCAGTCCAGCAGATGGCGGACCAGGAGGACGCGGAATTCGTGTCTCCTCACAACCAGGGCACCTACCAGGCCCCGGTGGGGGACCGCAGACACCTAAGGGGACGGGCAGAACCCCCAGCGACCAGGTAGGACGTGGGACTTGAGGGGAGTGAGGGGGGAGGACAAGTGGAGGCGGGACGGGGCTGGCGACCCTGAAGGGCGGCTGGGGGAGGGGAAGGGAGCCCATGCCCGAAGGGGGAAATTGGGGAAACGCTGGCAGGGCAGAGGATCAAAAGGGAGCGTGGCCAGGTTTCCCTTGACCACTTGGGACCCCGGGAGCCTGCTGAGATCCCGGCCCGATCCTCTGCCCACCAAGGCCCCCTCCAGTCAGACAGATCCTGAGGGAGCGGGAGGGAGGGAAGGGAGAGCAAAAGTAAAGGCCGGACCTCTGGGACCGGCACCCCTGAGGGGTGGCTGGGGGAGGGGAGGAGTTCCTACACCCAGCGGGACCTACCCACGGTTAGGGGTCCAGCGGAGATGGGGGAGACCCTGGGGGAGATGATGGGGGAGGGCACGAAGGAACAGAAGGCAACGGGGCCAGTGCTCTCCCTGTCCACTCAGGCACTGGGTAGCCTGCTGGCATAATCCTCTGCCCTCGGAGCCTCCCTCCTGCCATGCAGAGCCCAAGCCCCGCCCCTGCACCCCCAGCCAGGGCCCCGCCTCTACACTCAGAGACCCCCTCCAAGGCGCTGGGCCTAAGCCCACCCACACACCCGCACGCAGGGCCCTACCTCCAAACTCCGGAACTCCATACTCCAGAGGCCCTACTTCCAACGTGCAGCCTCTCCCCTTCTGCCAGGTCCTAAGCAGAGGCCCCGCCCATGCTTGAACGTCACCCGCTAGGCCCGGCCCCACGCTCAAACGTCACCCCCCACACCCACCTAGGTCCCGCCCCACCCTAAAAGCCATCCCTGCCTAAGTTCCACCCCCACCTAAACTCCGCCCCCATAGCCAAAGCTTTTCTTTTTTCTTTTCCTTTTTCCTCTTTTAGATTGGGGTTCTGTTTTACATTGTTGATTCATTGTTGTTGATTCTTTAATATTTTTATTTTTCCTAATAAATCTTTTATTTTTCTAATTTTATTTTATTCTTTATACTTTGTTAGTGATCTCTCCTTTTGGCTTGTTCCCTACCACCCCCGTTTTTTTTTTTTTCTTTTTTCTGTTGTGGTTTTGTTTTACCTTGTTGCAGTTGTTTCAATTATAGTTTTATTTTTCCTAATATACTTTTTATCTTTCTAATTTTATTTTTTATTCTTTGATATTGTACGGCTCCTTTTTTTCTTTCTTTCTTCCTTTTTTTTTTTTCCAACCACACCACGAAGCTTGCGGGATCTTGATTCCCAGGCTGGAGGTAGGGCCTGAGCTCCTGTGGTGGAAGCTTCGAGTCCAAACCACTGGACTAACACAGAACTTCAGACCCCAGGGAATATCAATCAGAGTGAGGTCTCCCGGAGGTCCTCATCTCAGCACCAAGCCCCAGCTCTATCCAACTGCCTGCAAACTCCAGTGCTGGACGTCTCAGGCCAAACAACCAGTAAGACAGGAATACAACACCACCCATCAAAGAAAATAAAATGAAACGACAAAAAAATACGTTACAGATGAAGGAGCAAGGTAAAAACCTACAAGACCAAATAAATGAAGATGAAATAGGCAAGCTACCTGAAAAAGAATTCACAGTAATGATAGTAAAGATGATCCAGAATCTCAGAAGCAGAATGGACAAAATACAAGAAACATTTAACAAGGCTCCAGAAGAATTAAAGAGCAAACAAACAGTGATGAACAACACAATTACTGAAATTAAAAATACTCTAGAAGGAATCAATAACAGAATAACTGAGGCAGAAGAATGAATAAGTGAGCTGGAAGATAAAATGGTCGAAATAACTGCCAGGGAGCAGAATAAAGAAAAAAGAATGAAAAGAATTGAGGACCGTCTCAGAGACCTCTGGGACAACATTAAAGGCACTAACATTTGAATTATAGGGGTACCAGAAGAAGAGAAAAAGAAAGGGTCTGAGAAAATATTTGAAGAGATTATAGTCGAAAACTTCCCTAACATGGGAAAGGAAATAGTCAATCAAGTCCAGGGAGCACAGAGAGTCCCATACAGGATAAACCCAAGGAGAAACATGCCGAGACACATACTAATCAAACTATCAAAAATTAAATACAAAGGAAAAATAGTAAAAGCAGCAAGGGAAAAGCAACAAATAACATATAAGGGAATCCCCATAAGGTTAACAGCTGATCTTTCAACAGAAACTCTGCAAGCCAGAAGGGAGTGTCAGGACATATTTAAAGTGATGAAACGGAAAAACCTACAATCAAGATTACTCTACCCAGGAAGGATCTCATTCAGATTCGATGGGGAAATAAATACCTTTACAGATAAGCAAAGGTTAAGAGAATTCAGCACCACCAACCCAGCTTTACAACAAATGCTAAAGAAACTTCTCTAGGCAGGAAACACAAGAGAAGGAAAAGACCTACAATAACAAACCCAAAACAATTAAGAAAATGGTAATAGGAACATACATATCAATAATTACCTTAAATATAGATGGATTAAATTCTCCAACCAAAAGACATAGACTGGCTAAATGGATACAAAGACAAGACACATATATATGCTGTCTACAAGAGACCCACTTCAAACCTAGGGACACATACAGACTGAAAGTGGGGGGGTGGAAAAAGATATTCCATGCAAATGGAAATCAAAAGAAAGCTGGAGTAGCAATTCTCATATCAGACAAAATAGACTTTAAAATAAAGACTATTACAAGAGACAAAGAAGGACACTACATAATGATCAAGGGATCAATCCAAGAAGTAGATATAACAATTGTAAATATTTATGCACCCAACATAGGAGCACCTCAATACATAAGGCAAATGCTAACAGCCATAAAAGGGGAAATCGACAGTAACACAATCATAGTAGGGGAATTTAACACCCCACTTTCACCAATGGACAGATCATCCAAAATGAAAATAAATAAGGAAACACAAGGTTTCAATGATACATTAAACAAGATGGACTTAATTGATATTTATAGGCCATTCCATCCAAAACCAACACAATACACATGCTTCTCAAGTGCTCATGGAACATTCTCCAGAATAGACCATATCTTGGGTCACAAATCAAGCCTTGGTAAATTTAAGAAAATTGAAATTATATCAAGTATCGTTTTTGACCACAATGCTATGAGACTAGATATCAATTACAGGAAAAAAAATCTGTAAAAAATACAAACACATGGAGGCTAAACAATACACTACTAAATAACCAAGAGATCACTGAAGAAATCAAAGAGGAAATCAAAAAATACCTAGAAACAAATGACAATGAAAACACAACGACCCAAAACCTATGGGATGCATCAAAAGCAGTTCTAACAGGGAAATTTATAGCAATACAATCCTACCTCAAGAAACAAGAAACACCTTAAATAAACAACCTAACCTTACACCTAAAACAATTAGACAAAGAAGAACAAGAAAACCCCAATATTAGTGGAAGGAAAGAAATCATAAAGATCAGATCAGAAATAAATGAAAAAGAAATGAAGGAAGCAATAGCAAAGTTCAATAAAACTAAAACCTGATTCTTTGAGAAGATAAAGAAAATTGATAAACCGTTAGCCAGACTCATCAGGAAAAAAAGGGAGAAGACTCAAGTCAACAGAATGAGAAATGAAAAAGAAGTAACAACTGACACTGCAGAAATACAAAGGGTCATGAGAGATTAGTACAAGAAACTATATGTCAATAAAATGGACAACCAGGAAGAATGGACAAATTCTTAGAAAAGCACAATCTTCCAAGACTGAACCAGGAAGAAATAGAAAGTATAAACAGACCAATCACAAACACTGAAATTGAAACTGTAATTAAAAACCTTGCAACAAACAAAAGCCCAGGACCAGGTGGCTTCACAGATGGCAAATTCTATCAAACATTTAGAGAAGAGCTAACACCTATCCTTCTGAAACTCTTCCAAAATATAGCAGAGGGAGGAACACTCCCAAACTCATTCTATGAGGCCACCATCACCCTGATACCAAAACCACACAAGGATGTCACAAAAAAAGAAAACCACAGGCCAATATCTCTGATGAACATAGATGCAAAAATCCTCAACAAAATACTAGCAAACAGAATCCAACAGCACAGGGGCTTCCCTGGTGGCACAGTGGTCAAGAACCCACCTGCCAATGCAGGAGACACGGGTTCGATCCCTGGTCTGGGAAGATCCCACATGCCGTGGAACAACTAAGCGTGTGCGCCACAACTACTGAGCCTGCACTCTAGACCCCATGAGCCACAACTACTGAGTCCATGTGCCACAACTACTGAAGCCCATGCACCTAGAGCCTGCAACAAGAGAAGCCACCACAATGAGAAGCCTGTGCACCACAATGAACAGTAGACCCCACTCGCCTCAACTAGAGAAAGCCTGTGCGCAGCAACAAAGACCCAATGCAGCCATTAATTAATTAATTAATTAATTAAAAAAAGAATCCAACAGCACATTAAAGGATCATACCCCATGATCAAGTGGGGTTTATCCCAGGAATGCAAGGATTCTTCAGTATATGCAGATCAATCCATCTGATACACCATGTTAACAAATTGAAGAAGAAAAACCATATGATCATCTCAATAGATGCCAAAAAAGCTTTTGACAAAATTCACCACCCATTTATGATAAAGACTCTCCAGAAAGTAGGCAGATAGAGAACTTACCTCAACACAATAAAGGCCATATATGACAAACCCATAGCCAATATCGTTCTCAGTGGTGAAAAACTGAAACCATTTCCTCTAAGATCAGGAACAAGAAAAGGTTGCCCACTCTCACCACTATTATTCAACATAGTTTGGAAGTTTTAGCTACAGCAGTCAGGGAAGAAAAAGAAAGAGAAGGAATCCAAATCAGAAAGGAAGAAGTAAAACTGTCACTGTTTGCTGATGACATGATACTATACATAGAGAACCCTAAAGATGTTACCAGAAAAACTACTAGAGCTAATCAATGAATTTGGTAGAGTAGCAGGATACAAAATTAATGCACAGAAATCCCTTTCATTCCTATATACTAATGATGAAAAATCTGAAAGAGAAATTAAGAAAACACTCCCATTTACCATTGCAACAAAAAGAATAAAATACCTAGGAATAAACCTACCTAAGGAGACAAAAGACCTGTATGCAGAAAACGATCACTGATAAATGAAAAATGATACAAACATATGGAGAGATATACTATGCATAGGAAGAATCAACGTTGTGAAAATGACTCTACTACCCAAAGCAATCTACAGATTCAATGCAATCCCTATCCAACTACCAATGGCATTTTTCACTAGAAAAATGAACTAGAACAAAAATGAACTAGAACTAGAACAAAAAATTTCACAATTTTTATGGAAACACGAAAGACCTCCAATAGCCAAAACAGTCTTGAGAAAGAAAAACAGAGCTGGAGGAATCAGGCTTGCTGACTTCAGACTATACTACAAAGCTACAGTAATCAAGACAGTATGGTACTGGCACATAAACAAATATAGATCAATGGAACAGGATAGAAAGCCTGGAGAAAAACCCACGCACCTATCATCACCTTATCTTTGATAAAGGAGGCACAAATATACAGTGGAGAAAAGACAGCCTCTTCAATAAGTGGTGCTGGGAAAACTGGACAGCTACATGTAAAAGAATGAAATTAGAACACTCCCTAACACCATACACAAAAATAAACTCAAAATGGATTAAAGACCTAAATCTAAGGCCAGACACTATAAAAACTCTTAGAGGAAAACATAGGCAGAACACTCTGTGACATAAATCACAGCAAGATCCTTTTGACCCACCTCCTAGAGAAATGGAAATAAAAGCAAAAATAAACAAATGGGGCCTAATGAAACTTAAAAGCTTTTGCACAGCAAACGAAACCATAAACAAGACAAAAAGACAACCCTCAGAATGGGAGAAAATATTAGGAAGCGAAGCAACTGGCAAAGGATTAATCTCCAAAATATATAAGCAGCTCATGCAGCTCAATATCAGAAACACAAACAACCCAATCCAAAAATGGGCAGAAGACCTAAAAAGACATTTCTCCAAAGAAGATATACAGATTATCAACAAACACGTGAAAAGATGCTCAACATCACTAATAATTAGAGAAATGCAAATCAAAACTACAATGAGGTATCACCTCACACCAGTCAGAATTGCCATCATCAAAAAATCTACAAACAGTAAATGCTGGAGAGGGTGTGGAGAAAAGGGAGCCCTCTTGCACTGTTGGTGGGAATGTAAATTGGTACAGCCACTGTGGAGAACAGTATGGAGGTTCCTTAAAAAACTACAAATAGAACTACCATATGACCCAGCAATCCTACTACTGGGCATATACCCTGAGAAAACAATAATTCAAAAAGAGTCATGATGTTCATTGTAGCACTATTTACAATAGCCAGGACATGGAAGTAACCTAAGTGTCCATCAACAGATGAATGGATAAAGAAGATGTGGCAGATATATACGATGGAATATTACTCAGCCATAAAAAGAAACGAAACTGAGTTATTTGTAGTGAGGTGGATGGACCTAGAGACTGTCATTACAGAGTGAAGTAATTCATGAAGAAGGAGAAAAGCAAATACCGTATGCTAGCACATATATATGGAATCTAAAAAACAAAAAAATGGTTCTGATGAATCTAGGGGCAGGACAGGAATAAAGATGCAGACGTAGAGAATGGACTTGAGGACATGGGGAGGGGGAAGGGTAAGCTGGGACGAGGTGAGAGAATAGCATTGATATATATACACTACCAAATGTCAAATAGATAGCTAGTGGGAAGCAGCTGCATGGCACAGGGAGATCAGCTCAGTGTTTTGTGACCACCTAGAGGGGTGGGATAAGGAGAGAGAGAGGGAGATGCAAGAGGGAGGGGATATGGGGATATACGTATGCATATAGCTGATTCATTTTGTTTTACAGCAGAAACTAACACAACACTGTAAAGCAATTATACTCCAATAAAGATGTTAAAAAAAAAAGTCCAAGCCACCATGTCATTTCACCTAGAAATACTTCAGTCTGCTGCTCTGATGAGGACAGTTTATTTTATGTAACCACCATGACCTCATCACAGCGGACAGACTTAATAGCGATTCCCCGCTACTGTCTAATGCCCAGTCCATATGCAGATTTCTCCAGGTGTCAAACCAGCCCCATGTCTCAATGCCTAGCACTGCCTGGGTGTACGATACAGCCATATAAAGCCTTGGGCATACAGCTGCCATGTGTGCCCCCTCCCCTGAAAGTGCGGATAGGGGCTCAAGCCTGCATGTGCCCTTAGTTCCGGACCCTTGTCTGACCCTGTGGCTCACTGCCGCATTGTACCCTCCCCCTCCCACTCCCTCCACCCCTGGGCAGTATGCTTAGCTGTCCCCTCCCCCCACCCTGCCTCAGGCCCCCTCGGGACACTCCCCTCCTAGGCCACCCAGCTGGATCCTTCCCATCTTGGCTGGCGGGTGGGACTAGACCCAATGCCTGTTGAGAAACCTCCGCTCCCTCTTGAAGGTGGAGCCCTGTTCAAGGTGAGCCTTTCTGGCAGGGGTTCAGTCCCTCCCAGGGGGTCCCAGCTGTTCCAATTTGCCTCCTCCACGCTCTTCCACACGTTTCAACAAAAACAGGACACAAGCTCAGACCACCCTGGGGCCGGGACGTGGGGAGGGAGTGGTGGCGACCCTGCACTTGGGACGCCTAAGGGAGGGATGTGCTTGTGGACACAGATTTTGTCTGAGCTCAAAATGTGGATGAGCTAAGAACAAATTTGGTTGTTTCGGCTTAGAACCAGAGTAGGTGCGTAGCACCCATAAGATGAAAACTGAAAAGGTAATCATCAAAACTTGGAAATAGATTTACGTGTAAACCTTCCCTCCTCTACCCTTCTGGCTACAGGTGCGCCACCTGGTGGCAGAAAGCAGAGCTCACCTTCTCTTCCCCAGCTTGCCAATTTCCTGTCTGACCTCCTTAGACTAGGAGTGTGGGGAGAGAGAAAGGAAATTCTTTTCTTTTTTTTGAATTATAGTTGATTTACAATGTTGTGTTAGTTTCAGGTGTACAGCAAAGTGATTCAGTTATATATATAGATATGTATATTCAGATTGTTTTCCATTACAAGTTATTACAAGATATTGAATATAGTTCCCTGTGCTATACAGTAGGACCTTTTTGTTTAACTATTTTATATGTAGTACAATAGTTTCTATCTGCTAATCCCAAACTCCTAATTTACCCCTCCCCCCTTCCCCTTTGGTAACCATAGGATTGTTTTCTATGTCCCTGAGTCTGTTTCTGTTTTGTAAATAAGTTCATTTGTATCATTTTTTTAGACTCCAAAAATAAGTGACATCATATGATATTTGTCTTTCTCTGTCTGACTTACTGCATTTCGTATGATCATCTCTAGGTCCATCCATATTGTTGCAAGTGGCATTATTATGTTCTTTTTTATGGCTGAGTAATATTCCATTATATATATATATATATCTCACATCTTCTTTACCCATTCATCTGTTAATGGACACTTAGATGGCTTCCATGTCTTGGCTATTGTAAATAGTGCTGCAGTGAACATTGGGGTGCATGTATCTTTTCATCTTTTCCAGATATATGCCCAGGAGTGGGATTGCTGAATCGTATAGTAACTCTAATTTTAGTTTTTTAAGGAACCTCCGTACTGTTCTCCATAGTGGCTGCAACAACTTACATTCCCACCAACAGGGTAAGAGCATTCCCTTTTCTCCACACCCTCTCCAGCATTTATTATTTGTAGACTTTTTGATGATGGCCATTTTGACTGGTGTGAGATGATAACTCACTGTAGTTTCGGTTTGCATTTCTCTAATAATTAGCAATGTTGAGCATCTTTTCATGTGTCTGTTGGCCATCTGTATGTCTTATTTGGAGAAATATCTATTTAGGTCTTCTGCCCATTTTTTTATAGTGTTGTTTGTTTTTTTTAATATTGAGTTATATGAGCTGTTTGTGTATCTTGGCAATTAAGCCCTTGTCGGTCTCATCGTTTGCAAATATTTTCTCCCAGTCTGTAGGTTGTCTTTTCATTTTGTTTATGGTTTCCTTTGCTGTTCAAAAGCTTATAAATTTGATTAGGTCCCATTTGTTTGTTTTTGCTTTAATTTCTTTTGCCTTGGGAGACTGACCTAAGAAAACATTGCTATGATTTATGTCAGAGAATGTTATGCCTATGTTCTCTTCTAGGAGTTTTATGGTGTCGTGTCTTATGTTTAAGTCTTTAAGCCATTTTGAGCTTATTTTTGTGTATAGTGTAAGGAAGTATCCTAACTTCTTTGATTTACATGCAGCTGTCCATCTTTCCTAGCACCACTTGCTGAAAAGACTTTTTTCTCCATTGTATATTCTTGCCTCCTTTGTCGAAGATTAATTGACCACAGGCGTGTGTTTATTTCTAGGCTCTCTATTCCATTCCATTGACTTATATGTCTGTTTTTGCACTAATACCATGCTGTTTTGATTACTGTAGCTTTGTAGTATTGTCTGAAGTCTGGGAGGGTTATGCCTCCAGCTTTGTTCTTTTTCCTCAGGATTGCTTTGGCAATTCTGGGTCTTTTGTGGTTCCATATAAATTTTAGGATTATTTGTTCTAGTTCATGAAAAATGTCATGGGTAGTTTGATAGGGAGCACATTGAATCTGCAGATTGCTTTGGATAGTGTGGCCATTTTAACAATATTGATTCTTCCAATCCAAGAGCATGGGATGTCTTTCCACGAGAAAGGAAATTCTTATCAGACAACGATTGTTCTCACTCTCTGGGCAGCTGTTTCAGCCGACCCTTCCCAGGGAGATTCCAGAGGTTCTTGGGGAGCCCCTACGTTGCCAGTGTTCTCTCACACATAGTGTAGTCCCCTTGACCTGGGGAAAGGTGTTCTTTCCATTAGGCAGCTGCGTTCTCCTGCAGCCCCTGAGCACAGGGCAGTCCACCTCTTGTCCTCTTTCTGTGGAAGTCCGACAGCCCCTGCTGGTGGCCCTGTGGACGGGATCTAAGATGATTCCTCCCCTGGCTCGCATCTTGTCCCACCCCCAACACGGACGGGTGGGCAGTTATGCCCTCCCACACAGCCTCCTCGGGCAACTGCTGAGAGCCACCCAGTCGCCTGTAGATTTTTCAGCCACTAAGTCCACAAATTCTAGGAGACACGCTCGAGCTCTCAAGAAATTGGGGTGAGAAGGAAGCAACGCCCACCCCTCCTTCTTGGGGAAAGGTGGTTGGAATCAACAGCTCAACTTTCCCCGAAAGAAATTCTCCTTACAAATACTTTTTAAGAATTTGAATTCCTGACCCTCTTATACCCTTAATGTGGTTGTGAGAGGCTGAGAGGTCTCTTGGGGGCGTCCTTTGTAAACTCCGCCCGTGGTCCAGCAGCACCTTTGGAACGCAGGTCTACTGGGTCTCAGCTCCTCCCCCAGGACTTGGCTGGCATGCATGCACGCATGCACACACGCAAGTATTCATGCACACACACACGCGCGCACACACGCACGCAGGCTTGCACGGGCTCAGATTCACTGGATCTCGCCCAGCCTTTCTCCAGTTCCCAACCTTCCACTTCCTCTCTGCACGACCGGCCTGAGAGGTAGGATCACTTGCCCATCTTCTACGAGGAAGAGACCTAGGGTCAGAAAGATAGAGGTGCTTGCCCATGTCACTCAGTGAGTTGGTGGCAGAGCCAAGGGAGACCCCCCCAGTTCTCCCAAGCTACGTTCTCGGACCCATGCTCCGCAGAGCGCCATTCAAGGAGCAGCAATAGAGGATTTCCAAATAACTTGAGAAATGCCACGTGCTACGTACAGTGTGTGGTCTATGGGGACTCAAGGGAAGGCATTGGGAAGCTCTGTCATAAAGAAACCTGTTGGGACTTCCCTGGTGGTCCAGTGGCTAAGACTCCACACTCCCAATACAGGGGGCCGGGGTTCGATCCCTGATCAGGAACTAGATCCCACATGCCGCAACTAAGAGTTCGCATGCTGCAACTAAAGATCCTGCGTGCCACACCTAAAAAAGATCCCGCATGCCACAACGAAGATCCCACGTGCCGCAGTTAAGACCCGGCGCGGCCAAAAAAAATAAATACATAAATATTTTTTTAAAAAAGAGAGACCTGTTTACACCAGCATTTCGCAAACGTGAGCGTTGGGCACCTGTGCTCTCAAGACACTGATTATCGGCCATGAACGTTCCATCTTGGGAGAAACTGTGAGAGAAAGTCATCATCCAGGAGCTGAATATAGCAAAGAAAGGGGACTTGGAGGCCACATGATTCTCCCTCCCCTCCTCCATTCCCAGTTTCTGCTAAGAAGGGCTTCAAGGCCGTATTCTCAACAGCAGGGACGAGGAGCATGAGGGCTCTTCTGCTTTCCTGTGTTCCCAGCCAACTCCTTTAGACTATGTCCTGCTCTCCTCTAGAGCAACCAGCCTCACTGATGCACAGAATCTGTAACTGGAGACCCTAGGGTGCAAGGCAACAAGCCCCTAGACAGCGGAGAACACCAACCCTCGCCTCCCTCGCCCCTTTTATTAGGCCAGTTGCCATGGCGATGGGGGGGGAACCGGGATGGCAGGCACTGGGAGCGAATTTGCTTAGAATATTTCGGCTTATAACATTTGGGGGCAATCTCTCCCTCCTTACCAGGCCTGAACTAAGGAATTGCCTGACTCCCTGCTGTGTGACACGGTCTGTGGCATTTCTGAGATTCTCTTGGCCAAATGGGCTTCTTTTTTATTATTATTATTTATATATTTATTTATTTATTTTTGGCTGCGTTCGGTCTTCGTTGCTGCATGTGGGCTTTCTCTAGTTGCAGCGAGCAGGGGCTACTCTTCATTGCGGTGCACAGGCTCTAGGCGCCCGGGCTCAGTAGCTGTGGCTCACGGGCTCTAGAGCACAGGCTCAGTAGTTGTGGCGCACGGACTTAGTTGCTCCACGGCATGTGGGATCTTCCCGGACCAGGGCTCAAACCCACGTCCTCTGCATTGGCAGGCGGATTCTTAACCACTGTGCCACCAGGGAAGTCCCCCAAATGGGCTTCTGTATCTTTTAGGTTACCCCCAGAACCCTTACAGCCACGACTACCAAAAAGGAGAGTGAGCTGTGATAGTCACGGTCCAGCACGCTGCCCACCCCTCACTTACACCCATGGCACCGCACACTGTTCTGTTCTCATGTGGTTCATTTGGGTTTATTTTACTCTGATTCACAGAGAAGTGGCAGGTGGCAGAAGTGACAGGTTTAGAAACCACAGCAGCGGCTCATCATCTGGATTTGAAGCCAGCCGTGGTAGAAGCCAGACAGCACCCCTGCGCTTCTT
Organism: Grampus griseus; assembly: GCF_964374135.1. Taxonomy (NCBI): domain Eukaryota; kingdom Metazoa; phylum Chordata; class Mammalia; order Artiodactyla; family Delphinidae; genus Grampus; species Grampus griseus. The sequence goes on along the minus strand of NC_139018.1, from coordinate 5,177,770 downwards.
GTTTCGGGAGCACCTGAGGTTGCCCCATCCTCACCTTCAATCATCCTTGGCATCGGGCTGCTGTGAAAGCACTTTCAGATGCTGTGGGAAAGGCTCTTCCCTCGTTCTGACATGTTCACTCCTGTGTGTCTCCTTCCCAGGCTGAGGCAGCTCTCGGGCTCAGACGTCAGCAGGGTTCAGAGGAAGGAGAGGACCCAGCAGGCTCAGGACAGCCAGATGGGGAGATCTGGAGTCCAGGAGGACAGCCACACAGCTACTGCACCCTTACCTCCCCCGAGGTACTCTGGCCGACCCCCACAGCAGGGCTGTTTATTTGTAGAATGGTGGGGCTGCAGGAGAGCTCCGGGAGGGGGTCATCTTGGGGGAGAATTTCCCCAAGTGTGTTCTGTGGAACAGCAATTCCACAAGGTGTTAATGGACCCTGGGTTTGTGAGTCAATGAGTTAAACAGGTTTGGGTATGCTTTGAGTGTGGATCTTCTCAGAGTTTTAATACATCGATGTGCATTGTCCAGAGAGCCATCGTGTCCATCCATCCATCCAATAAGTACCATCTCCTTTCTGCACCAGACACCATACTAGGACCAGGGATACCAAAGGATACCATAGTTCTTGCTCTTGTGAAGCCAGACAGCTGGTGACAGGCAGCGAGGGGTCAGCAGAGATGGAGACCCCTTAAGCCTGGGGACTCAGGCAGGTGGCCTTTGAGCAGAGAGTGGAGTGGCAGAGTGAGGGGCCGAAGCAGGCAGCCATCTGGGGGAGGCCTCCTGGGTGCCAAGCACGCAGGGTCCCCAGGGCTGTCTGACCACACTCACCGCCTTTCCTTCCTGGGATATGTCTGCAAGGCAGAGTCTCTGGAGCACGTGGTGGGGGGGATGCGATTTTGTTCAGCCCTGTCTTTCTGTAGATGTAGAAACCAGAGTACTGGGAAAACAGGGATTTGCTCTAGGTCACTGTGACCTTGGCAGGGACAGCCCCCCCAGCCACCTTAGTTTGTTTGTTTTTTTATAAAATAAAGTTTACTGTAGTTTTTCATGATAAAACTAATACATACCCATCACAGCAAATTCAGAAGGGAGCCCTCCCATATCCCTACCACCCAGAAATAGCACTGATACTTCTTAGTGCATTTCCTTCCTGCGTTCTATTTCTGGGAGTACATTTTTGGATGTGTTTCTGTAGTTAACATATTGCATAGACAATGCTTTGTATTGCTTTTTTCATGTAACTTTGTAAGCATTTTCCCCTGTCATTTATAACTTCATTATAAAGAACTCTGATCAGCTGCAGATAAACGGGCTGCTGTGACTAATATCACTCTCTTAGCTCAGTCCTCTCACCCCTATGGTGATGGTGATGATGATGATAAGAAAAAGTAATAAAGGCCACACTTACAGAGGGCATTTGTCCACGATGCATTCTCTGAAGTCTCCTTCCATCAACATTTAAAGAGGCTCAAATCTTTCCCATTAGAAGAAAACCTCCCTGGTCTGTTCCTCAACTCTCGGTGCTCTGCCCACTTCTCTTCCTTCTCCGCCCCTCCCGGGGCTGTATCCTCAGCTCCTGGGGTCTCAGTCACCTCTTCAGCTCTGATAAGCCCCCCAGATCAGTATCTTTGACTCATCTTCCTTAGCACCACACCTGGATGTCCATCTGCTTGCCCACTGGGACCTCAATTTCATGTCTCAAGTCAGTTCATCCACTTTTCTCCCGAAACCCTGTGCTCCATCCTCCCAACTGCCCAAGCCAGCAGTGGGCATCCCTCTGCACCCCTCTTTTGGACTCACTGCCCATATCGACAAGCCGCCAGTAATAGTCACGACTCCACAGCATCCCTTAGAGAGCCCTTAGCCATGCCCCGCACAGGGCGACTCCTTCAACACTCTCACCACTCGAGCAGGGCGCTTCTCCTTTTCGCAGGCTGCAGGTTCGTAGTTCCCATTGTTTTTGGTGTCTGTCCCCAGTGGCTAAGGTTGGTTCAGTGGGTTGTGTAGGCTTCCTGGTGGAGGGGACTAGTGCCTGTGTTCTGGTGGATGAGGCTGGATCTTGTCTCTCTGGTGGGCAGGTCCACGTCTGGTGGTGTGTTTTGGGGTGTCTGTGGACTTATTATGATTTTAGGCAGCCTCCCTGCTAATGGGTGGGGTTGTGTTCCTGTCTTGCTAGTTGTTTGGCATATGGTGTCCAGCACTGTAGCTTGCTGGTCGTTGAGTGAAGCTGGGTGCTGGCGTTGAGATGGAGATCTCTGGGAGATTTTCGCCTTTTGATATTATGTGGAGCTGGGAGGTCTCTTGTGGACCAGTGTCCTGAAGTTGGCTGTCTCACCTCAGAGGCACAGCACTGACTCCTGGCTGCAGCACCAAGAGCCTTTCATCCACACGGCTCCTCGATTTGGGATGATTCGTTGTCTATTCATGTATTCCACGGATGCAGGTACATCAAGTTGATTGTGGAGCTTTAATCCGCTGCTTCTGAGGCTCGAGGGTGCTTCTCTTTTTGATGGCCCTCCTTTTACTGACAATGAGGAAACTAAAACTCAGAGAGGTCAGGTGACTTTCTAGGGCTGCACAGTGAGTGAGCTGGGATTTGAACCCATGTAGTCAGGTTTCAGAGTTCACGCTCAGCAGTCCTGCATCTCCAGCACTGAAGGGGCCATCACCTGCGTCCACGTCATCTCCCCATCTGTGCTGCCTCTGCCCTGGCCCAGCTGCAGCCCCACTGGCCTTGTGCCACGTGGCAGCCGAGTGAGCTTTCCAAACACCCCCATTCTCTTGCTTAAACCCCTTTAGCGGCTCTTAGGGAAAAGCTCCTTCACGCTGTGCACGGGGCCTGCTCAGAGGACTCCGGGCTCCTCTCCCACACCACCTCTCTCTGCTACCACTCTCTGTCCCCACACCTCAGCATGCCCCCTGTCAACACCCAGCCTTCACCAGTCTTTACATGTGCTCTCTGCCCCAACACTCTTCCTCCCGTTTTTCCTGGCCAACCATCATAACTTTCATAACTCAGCTAAAAAGCCCCCTCCTGGGGACTTCCCTGGCGGTCCTGTGGTTAGAACTCCACACTTCTGCTGCAGGGAGCATGGGTTTGATCCCTGGTTGGGGAACTAAGATCCTGCAAGCCACAAGGCATAACAAAAGAGAAAAAAAAAGCCACCTCCTCCAGGAAGCCTTCCCGGAGTGCCTAGTCTGATTTCTGGTCCCTCTTATGTGTTCCCCTCCCCCTCCATTGTACTTCCCTTATCACAGTGAATTGTAAGCATGGGTTTCCTTAGTCTACTTGCCTGTAGTCCTTCTGTCCATAAGCTGCCTAAAGCATAAACACTCCTCATCTTGTTCATTCTTCTTTCTCCAGCACTTAGCACAGTGCCTGGTGAGGACAGCCTATCAGTAAGTTAGGGGGATACACGAATGAATGGAGCTACAGGCAAGGTGAGCATTCGGACTTGTATTCAATTCCTAAACTTTTGCCCTTATCCCCGAATATCTTTTCCTGCTTCCAGTGTTTTACTATTGCAAACCACACTGCTGAGAACAGCTTTGTCCCCTGAGTCTTTCTTTTAGATTTACTTCAAGACAAACGCCCAGAAGTAGAATTACTGAATTAGAGGGCAAGAACATCTCTATGTCCCCTGATAGGTTTTGCAAAAACTGAATTCCAAAATTATGGTAACAATCTAGGAGGCTTTTTCTTTTGTAGCAAATGAATCCTCTTTCCTTTCCTATGTGTCTTCCTGGTGGAAGCCGCACAAAGCTATTTTTACCTAAAGGCTGTAAAGCTCGTCATTCTCAGGGGAGAAAGTTGGGCGTGTGTGTGGATAGACAGTGTGCCCGCCTCATCAGCCCGTCAGCCCCTGCATGCTATCTAGTTCTAGGTCATTTGGGGAAAGCAAATTTCAATTATGTTCCAAATTAAGCAGCACTTCTGTAAAAGAAGGAACGCACGCAGGCACAGATACACACACGCACACATCCATCTCCATTGGGGGACTTACCTTTAAAATCCTAAGGGACAAGCAAGTTGTCAAAGCATAACCCATGAACTTTGGCAGGTGAATGCTATGAAGAGATCAAAGCTGAAAGCACTTTGGGGGCGGGGGGATCATCTGACTTCCAATGTTCGTTTTAGCAACAGCGTTCTGCAGATAAAATCTTACAGGAAGGGAGGGAGCCGCAGGGGGAGGAGAAACGGGGGTATATGTATATGTATAGCTTTGTTATACAGCAGAAACTAACACACCATTGTAAAGCAATTATACTCCAATAAAGATGTTAAAAACTAATAATAATAAATAAATAACAATAAAAGAAGCCAGTAGTGAAACAAGTATATGCTGTTACATAATAAAGTCTACCTTGTATCGCTCTGAACTGAATAAAATCAGAAATGATTTCATTAAAGTGGACAGATGAGAATAAATCAAAGAGAAAAAGAAAAAAATCTTACAGGAAAATCCACGCTATAATATGGTTGAGAATGCAGCTGCTGCGGCTTCAGGGGGCGGAGGTGACCAGAAATGCTCTCATCCTGTGTTCGCTCCCTCTCCCACCTCCCCACCCTCCATCCCACCTCCACTTGGGGCTCCAAAGTCTCCTGTCCAGGATCCAACGCGGGAGGACACCCAGGCCCAGCAAGGGCAGAGGCCTGCCCAGGGCCCCACAGTGAGTGGTGGCCTCCCTGTCTGGGGCTGACTCTCCACCTGCTGTCTTGCCAGGAGCCACTCGGCCACTCACAGGCACAGTGCCTGACGTGTCCCCAAGGAGGTCCTGGAGGTGGCTGGCTTCCCCCCAATGCTTACCATCTAGGCAGCCCCGCTATCAGTTTGGTTTTAGGGTTCAGTCCAATTTAAGTTCTCTTATTACCAGCCTTTCTATCTGTCTTTTAAGAAAATCATCCATTTCATGTAGCTCCTCAAATTTATTGAAATCAAACTGCAATAGTATCCTCATGTAATTATTTTGTTCTCATTTACCCCATGCAATTATAAGTCCTTTTTTCATTCCTAGTTTACTTTTCTTTTCTGGTCTTTTATTTCTTGGGCTTTTCCATTTTATTTCTTCTGGAAGAAGCGTATTTTAATTTCGTTTTTTGGTATTTTTGTTTTCTAGTTCATTCTTTTCAGCTTTTTATCCTAAATAATTTCCTTCTCATAATTTTTAAATTTATTTTGTTGTGTTTTAAGTTGAATGCTTCATTCCTTTATACATATTCTTTGTTATATGATAAAAACGTGTAAGGTTTGCTGTTGGTGTATCCCATAGGTGTTACCCTGACGTTTTCTCATTTTCATTAATTTCTTATTAATTTGTAGTTTTAATATTGATCTCCTCTTTCAGCTCAAAGTTATCTAGAAGAGTATTTTTACATTTCCAAGCTAAATTTTTACCATATTTTTTATGGTTATTTAGGGTTTCATTGCATTCTGGTGAAATTTCTGAACTCCTAGGATAACAACGGTAATTCCAGGAATCTTTCAGCCTCCTGGGAGAAAAAACAGATTTCCTATATGCAGAATGCACCCTCCACCCCTCCCTAAAATATCCGGTCCTAACCCCAGGAACCATGAGTATGGAGGTTCCATGGCAAAGGGGAATGAAGGCTGCAGGTAGAATTACGGTTGCTGATCAGCTGACCTTGAAATAGATTATCATGGATTATTCAGGTGGGCCCAGTGTAACCACAAGGGTCCCTAATTATGGGAGAAGGAGGGAAAAGACGTGAGGGACATGTGACTACACAGCAAGGTCAGAGTGATGCCCCGTGAGAAAGACCTGACCTTAGTTGCTGGCTTTGAAGATGGCCCCTTCCTAAGGCGACATGAGCTGAGGAATGTAGGTGACCTCTAGAAGCTAGAAAAGGCAAGGAACAGACGCTCTCCTGGAGCCTCCAGAAGGAGCATCGTGATTTTAGCCCAGTGAGGTCAGACTTCTGCCCTCCAGAACTGTAAGAGAATACATGAGTGTTGCTTTTTTTTTTTTTAATTAATTTATTTATTTTTGGCTGCGTTGGGTCTCGCAGGCTTTCTCTAGTTGCGGCGAGCAGGGGCTACTCTTCGTTTTAGTGCGCAGGCTCCTCATTGCAGTGGCTTCTCTTGCTGTGGAGCACGGACTCTAGGCGCGTGGGCTTCAGTAGTTGTGGCACGAGGACTTAGTTGCTCCGTGGCATGTGGGATCTTCCCGGACCAGGGATCGAACCCGTGTCCTCTGCATTGGTAGGCAGATTCTTAACCACTGCGCCACCAGGGAAGTCCCCATGTGTGTTGTTTTAAGCCAGCAACTTTGGGGTAATTTGCACGGCAGCAACAGGAAACTAAGACACTGGGTAAAAGGGAGAAACAGATGTGTTATTTGGCTTCTTACCTGCATTTGAAACTCGAAGTTTTCAGATCTCTGAGAAAAGAGGAGTGCAGGCCTAAACTCCTGTCCTGTCCAAGGGTATCATCCACGTGGGAGAGGAAACAAGGCTGCTCCTCCCAGATCGTGGCTAGGTGAGTGTCTTTCTCCACCAGTCCTCCCAAATGCCTGGTGAGCTCTGTCTTCTCAAACAGCTTTATTGAGACATCCCTCACATTCCTTAAAATCCACCCATTTAAGGAATACCACTCAATGGTTTTTAATATATTCACAGCTGTGCAACCATCACTACAGTATAATTTTATAACATTTTCATCACCCCAAAAGAAACTCCATGCCCATTGGCATTGTACTTGTTTACTAGGGCTTCCATAACAAAATATCACGGACTGGGGGGCGTAAACCACAGACGTTTATTTCCTCACTGTTCTGGGGGCTGGAAGTCCAAGATCCAGGTGCAGCAGGTTTGGTTCCTTCTGAGCCCTCTTCTTGGGGACTTGCAGACGGCCACCTTCTCAAGGCCTCCTTTCCTCTGTTCCAAGAGTCTCTCTGTGCGTCCTAATCTCTGCTTATAAGGACACCAGTCAGATTGGATTAGGGCTCATACTAATGGCCTCATTTTAACTTAACTGTTTAAAGGTCCTATCTCCAAATACATTCTGGGGTACCAGGAATAGCGCTTCAACAAATGAATTTTGAGCGAACACGATTCAGTTCATAACAGATAGTTATTCCCTATTCCCTTCCTGCTCCCCGACCCCAGCCCTTGACAACCACTAAACTACTTTATGTCTCTATGGGTTTACCTTTTCTGGACATTTCCTATAAGGGAATCATACAATATGTGGTCTTTGTGACTGGTTTCTTTCACTTAACGTAATATTTTCAAGGTTCATCAATGTTGTAGCATGTGTCAGTACTTCATTGCTCTTTATTGCCAACTAACGTTCCAGTGTATGGAGGGACCCCACTGTGTTTATCCACTCATCAGGTGATGGACATTTGGGTTGTTTCCACTTTGGGGCTATTATGAATACTTCTGCTGTGAACATTTGTGTACAGGTTTTTGCGTGGATATGTTTTTATTTCATGTGGGCATATACCTAGAAGTTATATTACTGGGTTATATTATAACTTTTTTGAACAGTTTGAAGAACTGCCAATCTGCTTTCCAAAGAGATTGCATCATTTTACAATTCCACCAGAATTATGAGGGTTCCAATTTCTCTGCATCTTCAACATCACTTATTTCCCTTTTTTAATTAAAAAAATTTTAATTTATAGCCATGTCAGTGGGTGTGAAGTCGTATCTCATTGCAGTTTTGATTTGCATTTCCCTGATAGCTAATGAGGTTGAGCATCTTTTCATTGCCTGTTGGCCATTTCTATATCTTCTTTGGAGAAATATGTATTCAGATCCTTTGCCCACTTTTTAATTGGCTTATTTGTATTTTTATTATTGAGTTGTAAGAGTTCATTATATAGTCTGGATACAAGGCTCTTTTCACATATATGTTTGCAAATATTTTCCCCCATTCTGTGGGTTGTCTTTTCACTCTAATGGTATTACTTGCAACAAAATTTTTTAATGCTGATGAAGTCCAATTTATCTATTTTTTTCTTCCGTTGCTTGTGCCTTTGGAATCATATCTAGGAAGCCTTTGTCTAACCCAAGGTTATGAAGATTTAAACATGTTTCCTTCTAAGGGTTTTATTGTTTTAGTGCTTACATTTAGGACTATGATTTATTTTAAGGTGATTTCTGTGTATGATGTAAAGGGTCCAAACTTCATTCGTTCGTATGTGGATGTCTAGTTGTTCCAGCGCCATTTATTGAAGACTATTCTTTCCTGCAGTGACTTATCTTGGAGCCCCTGTCAAAAATCAACTGAACATAAGTATAAGGGTTTATTTCTGGACTCTCAATTCAATTCCATTGATCTATATTATCTACGCCAGTACCACACTGTCTTGATTACTAAAGCTTTTCAATACATTTTGAAATCAGGAAATATGAGTCCTCCAACTTTGTTCTTTTTCAAGATTGTTGGCTGTTCTGGGTCCTTTGCATTTCCAGATGAATTTTAGGATCAGCTTGCTCGTTTCTGAAAAAGAGATTTTGGCGGGGATTGCATTGAGTTTGCATTCAATCTGCGGACTGTTGCCTTTGTAACAATATTGTCTTCCAATCCACGAATGGACGTCTTTACTTTTATTTAGGTCTTCTTTAATTTCTTCCAGTGACATTTTGTAGTTTTCAGTGTATGTCTTAACACTTCTTTTGTTAAATTTATTCCTAAGTATTTTATCCTTTTTGATGTTATTGTAAATAGAACTGTTTTCTTAATTTAATTTTCAGATTGTTCATAGCAAGTATATAGAAATACAATTGATTTTTTGAATATCTCTCTTGCATCCTGCAACCTTAGTGAGCTCGTGTATTAGTTTTAATAGTTTTTCAGTCGATTACTTAGGATTTTCTAAACGCAAGATCATGTAATCTGCAGATAGAGATCGTTTCACTTCTTCCTTTCCAATCGAATGCCTTTTTTTCATTGCCTAATTACCTCCAGTACAATCTTGAAAAGCAGTGGTGAGAGCCGATAACCCTGTCTTCTGACGAGCCTCCAGTCTTCTGACGAGCTCTTTTGATTTAAAAACTCTTATTTTGTCCTCAATTACGGCTTTTCCTCCTTCCACCCCATTTGGAACTCCTCTTATTTAGAAGTTAGATCTCTTGAATCCATCATTTACGTGCTTTATCTTGTCAACGATAATTTCCACTTCTTTCTTTTTTTACTCTGCTTCACAAAGTAATTTTTTCATCTGATCTTTTAGGTCCCTGGATTGCAGGCCCAATCCTGCCTGCCACCTGTTTTTGTCAATAAAGTTTTATTGGAACACACTCACACCCATTGGTTTAGGGATTGTCTGTGGCTGCCTTCACGCTGTGATGGCCGAGAGGAGTAGTTGTGACAGAGACCGAATGGTCTGCAAAAAGCCAAAAATATTTACTATCTGGCCCTTTGCAGAAAAGTGTGCCAACCCTAGTTCTAGATCAGTGTCTTTTCTGTTTTTCCCTGCCTCTAATTAATCTTTTAAATTATGAAGTAATGGTTTTTGTTCTCAAGAATTGTCTTTTGTTCTCAGATTGTTCATCTGCAAGATCTCCTGACTCTCCTGATAACTTCTCTGTCATTGCCTCCTCTAGACATGTCACCTTCTGACTGCTCAGCGTGGTAGAGCATTTTTTGGGGGGATGGCAGTCTTTAAACTTCCCAAGCTCACGGTTTCAGAGGCCCCAGGCCTCCCGACTCTGTTGCAGAAATGAGTTCCCCACAGAGGCCTGGCTGTCAGAGTCTCCAAGGCAGGTATAAGACAGCCGACAGGGAGAGAAGTAACCAGGACATTTCTTCCGCAGGCTACTGGTGAACAGCCACCCACACTGCGACCTGATGGCTGTTGCTGGGAATGCCAAGGAGGTTGGGCTTCCTAGGTAGGAGCTGGCTGGGGCATCCTTTTCCAAAGGTCTGGAGGCTCCTGGGTAAAGGCTTCCCAGGGATCAGCAGCTCCCTCTAGGATTGCAGGCTAGGCTGGCTTGAGGGATGCACTTGGCTAAGTTTTCTTAATTTAATGAAGTGGGAACATTAAGATCCTGTTAAGTGGGAACACTCAGGCAGCCCAGGATGGCAGGACTTGGCTCCAGGCTCCTCCAGAAAGGCAGGCCTGCTCCAGCCTGGGTCCTCGATGCTCCTCTCCCAGTGCAAAGAGGTACTAAGAAGTTGCCCTCTGCCAGATGGGTACCCAAGGTCCTCCCCCTGCCCCCAACATGCACACATCTGGCCCAGCTTCCCCTAGATTGGTCCAGGTCTTTGAGTTACCGAGGAGTCATCCCCGGTAGGACCACTGCCGGCTCCTCTCCCAAGAGTTGGCCCCTCCTGGGCCTTCAAAGTGGGTGAAACATAATCTTCAGGGGAGTTGCTTTCTGAGCTGAGGCGCCTGAGAGATGGAGTCAAAGAGAAGCTCCAGCTGTGTGCCCCACACCAACCTCAGTGTGCGGAAGGCAAGGTGGGCCAGGAACAACTTATATTTCCCACCAGATGCAACCAGAACACAAGCGAGAGCTTTGGTTTCCAAAATATAATGCCTGCAGGCTCGTCCCTGCCCCACACAAGCACCGTTTGGATGAGGATGACATGTCAGTTCTGTGCTGTAAGAAGCTTGGGGGCGGGGGGCATGGGGGGAAGAAACTCGGGGGGGACAAAGAGGAATAAGCACGGAAGACATGCCTGCTGCTCTCATGAAGTTCACAGTCCAGTGCAGGGGCCAGCAAGTGAAAAGACCATTCCAGAATGGGATGGCAAGGGTGTGATGGAGTGGAGCCCAAAGCCCTGAAGCCTTTCGGAGATTGGTGCCTACAGCCCTGTGGGAGGGGGTGCCGAGTGTTTGGGGGGCGGGGAGGGGAGGTGACATGTGGGTGGAGTTGAAGATAATAGGCCAGGTAGAGAGTCAGTGGGCTGGGCGTGAGAGGAGGCAGACGTGTGTAGGTGCTCAATAAACAATGAATGAATGAATGAAAACAAATGGTGCTGTATTTAAGGGAAACAACTATTGGTAATAACTGAATTGGTCAAGGAGATTAACGGTCTGAGTGGGGATTTTCAAAAAAGGGCTGCAGGGTCACAGGTGATCCCAAGTTCCCTGAGACCTCTGTTGTCTTCCCTTTGAAGAAGACACTTCAGGTGTCTGACACGAATTAGTAATTTACCTCGGCTCATTAATATAAACCAGACATGGTCTCCTTGGTGAGTCATCAAAAGCAACTGTGTTTCTTTTTATTATTAGTGATGAGTGAGGCAATTACTTTGTTTTGGCAACCCCAGGTAATGGAGAAGATGATCCATGGAGTTGGTTCCTCACCAGTGACTCCAGGCTGGAAAAACTTCTAGAAGCAGGGAGGGAGCATGGGATAACGTGGGCAGTCCTGGGGCTTGTTGTTTGCAGAAATGTGTTTGTTAGGCTCTTCGTCCACTCACCCGTGCACCCTCTCAGGGTCTCACCTCCACCCTCTGGACAAGGAGGTTGCATAATATACTCTTTAAGGACTTTTTAGCTCTATTATGTGTCTGTGGCTCTATGACTAGCCTGGGCTTAACACACAGCAAAAACCCCATCTTTCCTGCCTCCCCCATGAATGAGAAATCCAGTCCAGGAGTGCCTCAGAGCTGACCCACAGATAGCCTGGCCACTTGTCCCGAACCCCAGTACAAAGTCACTGACTTTGGTGAGCAATCTTTTCAAATCCAAGAACTGGTGACTTCAGATACACATTGTTCAGGGGCCACATGTCCCCCCAAAATGTTAATTTTCTTTTTAGCAGAAGAATGGAAAACATGAACTCATGTACTTTTAAGAAATAAAGCCTTCATTCAGCAAACGGGAGAGATGCTAAATAGACGATGGGTTTAAGTGCTGCACAGTCAAGGGAAAGGGGAAGGAGCTGTGAGAATGAGGCACTGGAGAAGGGCAGGAAGGATCTTCTGGGAGCTGACTTTGTGCTTATCCTCAGCAGTGCCTGCAAGACAGCGTTAGGAGTCCCATCTGTCAGTAAGAAATGGAGGCTCAGAGAGGTCTGAGCTGCTGAGTAAAACGCAGGGCTCTGTCTCCCCAAGCATCCTCGGGCTGGTTGGACAAATACCAATGCCCATTCATGGGGAAGTGGGGCTCAGCTTAGGGCACAAGTGGTCCCTACCTGCCCACCCGGCCCTTTCTGCAGCTCAAGAAGCCCTCTAACGAACAAACATCACGTGGAAGAAACCTACCAAGGAGGCTGACACAGCTGATTTCGTGAATTCACTGAGTGATGTTGGGCCGCTTAAACCTTTCGCAGTGTTCTGTGCGCCAAACCCCTTACTAAGAGTAGGATTTGCAGGTCCCCAATAGCATCCATATTCTCTGATGCTCCTTAAAGGAACTTGAATGTCGTTACTGTTCCAGGAGATTAGTAGTTAGCAGGAAAGGTTGACGGAGGCAAGTCCCCCTCACCTTTGGTGCTAATGTTCTATAGGAAGTCTGCCATCAACATCTCCCAGCGAATCTTCTTCCAGTTGCAGAGTCCAAGACAGCAGGGAAAGTGCTTGATCTAGAGGTTAGAGTGCACCACATGCTTCAATAAATCAGGCTGGGAACAAACAGGCCAACATCCTGGGAGGGTCTTCTCACAGAACTTTGATATGCATGAACCAGGGGTGACCCTGCCTCTGCAGAGCACATTGGGACATCTCCAAGTGACCTGGGGCTTGTCCATTTTAGTAATTTTTGGGGTCTAACAAGTCTCTTCTGTAGCAAAGAGACCAATCTTGACCCTGGAAAGAGAGGGACAGATAAGGTTAGGAGGGGCTGAAATCCTCTGGGGCTGCTAACAGGACTGTTAGAGGACCAAGGTGCCCTTTTGAGTTTGAAGACTCTAGCTCAAAGAAATCGGGGAAGGAAAGTGGAGATGTGACAGCCAATCGCTAAAGAACTCTGAGGACAAGTGGATGGTGAAGAGAGATCAATCGGCAACGTGTAAGAATGATGAACAACTGCAGCAAACAAGAATGGATGGGGGACTTCCCTGGTGGTGCAGTGGTTAAGAATCCGCCTGCCAATGCAGGGAACATGGGTTCGAGCTCTGGTCCAGGAAGATCCTACATTCCTCGGAGCAACTCAGCCCACGAGCCACAACTACTGAAGCCTGCGCGCCCTGGAGCCTGTGCTCCGCAGCAAGCAATGAGAAGCACGTGCACCGCAACGAAGAGTAGCCCCTGCTCGCCACAACTAGAGAAAGCCTGCGTGCAGCAATGAAGACCCAAGGCAACTGAAAATAAATAAATTTATTTTTTTAAAAAAAGAATGGGGCTTCCCTGGTGGCGCAGTGGTTGAGAGTCTGCCTGACGTTGCAGGGGACGCGGGTTCGTGTCCCGGTCCGGGAGCATCCCGCATGCCGCGGAGTGGTTGGGCCCGTGGGCCATGGCCGCTGAGCCTGCGCGTCCGGAGCCTGTGCTCCGCAACGGGAGAGGCCACAACAGTGAGAGACCCGCGTACAGCAAAAAATAAAAAAAAAAAAAAAAAAAAGGAATGGATGGGCACTGGGATTTTGAGTCAGAAAAACCTTGGCTTGAGAACTGACTCCACCACTTCCTGTATCTTGGGAAAAACCACTCTTCTCACTCTGGGCCAGGAGTAGAATTGCGACCCTTCGCTGCCCTCCTACTATATGCCAGAAACCACTTAACGCTTGATGTGCTCTTGCTCAGAGGCAATTTTTAAAAAGGTAGATACGATTCCATTGTTGCTGTGATAGAGGGGAACGGGAGCATTAGTGGCGATGCTGAGAAAGCATGACGAACTGTGTCTAATTAGAAGTGAGAAGTGAGACTCAGAGGGTTTAGGGTTTCCAGCCAGCTATGAGGATGACTAACCTTTAGGAAGGGTGGGGATTTAACAATCAGAGAAAACCTGGACGACCTCGTGCAGTCGATGTGATTTTTCACAAGGTGTGGTTTGCAGGCGCCAGGTGGGGCTTTTTTGGACTGGGAGATCCTTCAGCTGTTGATATTGCCTCAAAGATACGACTCCCCGTCCCAGCCTTGGCTCTTTATTTACAAAGAGAGGGGGTTGCTCACTGCCTCGGAGCAGGCTGGGCACGCCGCAGGGCCGGGGAAGGTGGACTCCTCCCGCCAACTCGCACGGACGCCGGCGCGCTCAGCTGCCTTTGTAGTTGAGAGTCACCCCGCGCGGGGAGGGGGACACAGCGCTCCACGTGCCGCGCCAGCGCCCCGCCCACTTTGGGCCCTGCCCTCCTCCTCGGCCCCGCCCCTCACGGATCGCTCTTTCTTTTAAGCCCCGCCCCCCTCACATCCGCCAGTCCCACCCCGCCCTTGGAGCTCCTCCCCGCCCCTCACTGAGCACCCTTCCTTCGAAGCCCCGCCCCTTGCGGCCCGGCCGGGCCCTCACGACCCGCCCCCCAAGGTTCCGCCCCGCCCCTCGCTCACCCCGGCTCAGCTCTCCTGGAGGCGCGGACGGTGGGGCCCCGCGCCTTTTGTGTCGGGTTTGGGCCGCCGCGCGCGCTCTCCCCTCAGTTTCGACTCGCGGGCTGACTTTGCCCGCGCGCCCTCTTGCCTCTTCGTCGGCGGCCTCGCAGCCGCCCGCGCCCGCCCGGGGACCGCGTCCCCAGTCTCGGGCGGGCGCACGCTCCCCCGGCCGGAGGGACCCGGGCGACGCTCGCCCCCTCCCCTCCACTCCCCTCCTCCCGGCGGCGTGCGCACACGGCGGCCCGGGCACGCGCCCGCCAAGATGGCAGGGGCCGGGGCCCAGCTGTCAGGCGCCGCCGCCGCAGCCCGTCCCCGCAGCTAGCGGCCCGGACGCCAGCCCCGAGAAGATGAGCCCTCGCTGCCCCCCGCAGCCCAGCGAGACGCGGAGCCGCCGCGCCCGGGGCCGGCTGCCCCGCTAACGCCCCGCGCCCCGCGCCGCGCCCCCGGCCCCGCGCGCCCGCCCCGGCAGCGACAATGAGGTGAGTCGGCGGGCGCCTGGGCGTGGGGAGGTCGGGCGGGCGGCGTCCGGAGCGCTGGGCGGGCTTCGGTAATACCGTGGGGGTGTGGGGGACCGTGAGAGGGTCTGGGGGAGTCGGAGTGGGCGGCCTTCTGGAAGCAGCGGGGTGTGCCGGCCTTTGCAGCTCGCGGGAGGCACACGTGGGGGCTGGGGGCCGCGCGGGGAGGCCGACCGCGCGGCAGGTGTGGCCGCGCCCGGCCCGGAGCCCCTCCGGCCTCCCTCCCCGGGGTTCTGTACCCTTGGTCGAAGCCTCGCTGTGCCAGCGCTCTGGGGCTTACACGTTAAGTGGTCGTTTCTTTCCACCTGGAGCTCCTTGCCGGCTTCAGCTCCCTTTTTCTTGTCCCCGTCTCCTTTCTTCTTGCACGCCGGTCAAGTGCAAGACCCGCAATGTACAACTTATTGGTTTATCACCCAGCCAGGGGGACTGGTGGTTACCAGTTCGAGAAAAAACATTGCCAGCACCCAGGAGCTCGGAATTCTCTCTCCGGAGGTAACCCAATCCTGACTTTTTGGGGATAATCACGTCCTTGCCTTTTGTCTGTGTGAATTTACCTTCGAAACATATATCCCATAAAAACTGTAGTGTCTGTCGTTTCATTTTGACTGTTTTGTGATCTTTATATAAACGAAATACTAATGAAATATATATTCTTTTGTGTCCGGCTTTTTCACTCAACGTGCTTCTGAGATTCATCCATTATGTCGTAACCGTTGTTCATTTTTATTAATCTATAGTATTCCGTTGTATGAAATACTACAATTTAGCTATTCTGGTATTGGTAGACATTTGAATTGTTTCTAGCTTTAGACTATTAATAATAATGCTGTTTTGAATATTCTTATACATCTGGTACATTCATTTCTGTTGGGTATATACCTAGCAGTGGAACTTCTAGGTCAAAAATACCCATATCTTCAACTTTAGGAAATAACACCAAGTTTCCAAAGTGTTTGTACCAATTTACACTCCTACCAGCAAATGTATGAGAGTTCTCGTGCTCCATGTCCTTGTCAGTACTTGTCAACACTTACATTTTAGCCATCCTGGTGAGTGTGAAGCCATCCTGGTGAGGTATCCCATTGTGTTTTCGGATTGCAGTTTCTTGCTGACTGATGAGGTTGAACATCTTTTCATGTTTGTTTGGTATCCTCTTTTGTGAAGTGCCTGTTCAAAAGTGTTTTCTTTTGGGATTTACATGCCTTTTTCTTCCTAATTTGTAGGAGTTCTATTCCAAAGTCAAGAAGATAGTTTCCTATGATGTCTTCTAAAAATCTTACTGTTCTGCCTTTCAAATTAAGATCTACAGCCCACTTGTGACTTTTGTGTAACTTGTGAAAAAGCGGTCAAATTTTATATTTAGCAGAACCGTTTATTCAGTACTGTCTATCAGAAAGGTCATCTTTTCCCCATAGTTCTGCAGTGCCACCTTTGTCATCTTCCAGTCTTCCATTTGGGATCATTTCTTTCTATCTGAGGAATACCCTTTAGAATTCCTCATGCAGGTCTGCTGGTGACAAATTCTTACAGTGTTTGTTTGCAAATGTCATTATTTATCCTTCATTTGAAAAAAAAACAGATTTATTGAGATATAATTCACATACCATAAAATTTACCCATTTAGAGTATGCAGTTTGGTGGTTTTTAGTATTTTCACAGAGTTAAACCCTTACCACAATCTAATTTTAGAACATTTTCCTCCGTTTTAGAAGGATCTTTTCAGTAGTTACAGAATTCTTGATTTACCGTTGCTTTCTTTTAGCACTTTAAAGATACCTCATTGTCTCTGACTTGGATTGTTTCTGTTGAGAAGTAACTTGTCTGTCGTTCTTTGAAAGTCGTGTTTTTCTCTGGATGCTTTTAAAATGTTCTCTGTGTTTGGTTTTCAGCAGTTTTTTCTGTGCTGTCCTTAGTATGGATTTTTTTTTTTTTAATAACTTATAACTTAGGGCTTCTTGAGTCTTTGGCTTTATGTCTCTCATTAGTTTTGGAAGTCATGAGCCCTTAGGACTTCAAATATTGCTTCTGTCCCATTCTCCCTCACCTTTCCTTCTGGGGCTACCATTATACATGTTAGGCTATTTCACTGTATCTTCCTTCTGTGTTTTCTTAACCTTCCTTCTGTGTTTTCTGTTTGTCTCTTTGCCCTTCATTCTGGTTATCTCCTCACTTATCTCTCCTATCAATTGACTTTTTAATTTCAGTTATTATATATTTTTTGATACTTTAATTTCCATTTGCTTTTTTTTATGGTTTCCAGCTGTCTGCCAAAATTATCAATAGTCTTTCATCTCCTTGAATATAGTATGTATGATTATGTTAATGTTTGTCCAATTATGGCAGTATTTGTGAGTCATTTCCAACGTCTGTTTCTCTTGGTTTTCATTCATATTGTCTTAACTCCTTTTGTGCCTAGTTGTTTTTGTTTTTTAATTCCATGCTGGACATCATATTTGCAGAATTGTTTGTAGAAATAATTTGAGGCCTAAGAAGATGTTTTTCTCTTCCAGAGATAATTCACATTTGCTTTTGCCAGACAAATGGGGCACTTATAATCTGGGGTCACTTCAGTGTAGTCTCAAGGAATTGGGCTGTTTCTAAGCTGAGCTCCAGTCCTTATGAGAGCCAGCCTGTTCTGTTCACCTTTAGTGCTCATGTTCAGCTCTTCACCAGCACCTTTACCCTCCAACCTAAAGCCAAACTTTTAGGATTCCCTTCAAAGTTGGCAGAAATCTCCAGGGAAAAGTAGCCCCAAATACTGAACTTACCTCCCTGAGCCTCTGATAGCCCTTCTTCCTCCAGGCCTCCAAGCAGATATTTATTCTGCTTTTTTCCCTGCTTTTTTAGTTCTTTTCAGCTGGAGGATTGTTCTGATGTACTAAGTTCATGTTTACTGGAAGTAAAAGTCTCTGATGTATGCATGTTAGGAGCAGTTTGAGTCAATATTCAATTTCAGAGGAGACTCAAGCTACCTGGTTACAGAAGCTGTGGGGAATAACACCACCAATTTTTTTGTGTTATAACTATTTTAGATCATTTCAGTTTGTGAAATGCACTTAGAATCAAGATAACTTTAAGAATATATCTTTATTTCCTCTTAATATGTAATTAATTGAAAAAATGGCAGATCATTACTGTAAAGCAAAGGATTTTGGAAGCAGGTGCTTTCCTCTCCTCTTTTAATATTCATTTCTTTCTCCTGTCTTGATTTCCTTAATTGTTTATTTGATAAAAATTACCCCTTTCTTGGCCCACTTGAATAGAACATTTCATTTTTTGATCAATAATGACATAATAGTATTCTCAGATCCCGTTTTGGGGGGATCAAATGACAAGGCATGGATATAGAAATGAAAGTTTTTAAATACTTTTTCCAAAATGAGTCATTCAGTTACCCTTTTTCTTTACACAGATTTTTTTTTAAAACGCTGCTAGCCGTTTAACATGGTTCTCTGTTGCAGACTGTTTGTAGTTAAACGTCTGTACGTGTATATTTACATGTACCTCTTGAGGTTCGTGGCTTTTGCAAATGCACCTGAATGAGTCGAGGAGGTCTGTTCATCATTACCGCTGTTGTCAGTTCATTTGATTTGCATATTTATAAGCAGTGTGGCTCATCTGTGAAAAATGCTCTTTTTTGTTCATTCTGAATTGTTTTAACGAAAACGACACATTTTTCTTGTTAGATAATCTCATGGGAGTACCTAGATATGACGTTTTGAAAATGGTCTGAAATGGAGCCTCTAAACTGATGCTTTTCAGGAATGTCTCAGAAAGGCATAGAGCTAGAGATGCATTCTAACAAATAAATTGAACATTTGAGGCACATGTCCACATAGTTTAGTTTTGCTAAACTATGTGGACATGGTGAATTATCCGAGTCACTGTTTTGCTGACTTGGATAATTAAGGATGTGTCTGAGTTTTTCTTAATTTTCTAGACTATTGCCTGAATTCTTATTTCCCTTTTCCTAAGAGACGTTATGTATTCTCATATCTCATTCAGAAATCATTTTTCGAGGCCTTACCGTTGCCTGATACTGGATTTGGTGGTAAGGAGGTAGAAGGGGCCAAACCTCCCCTCCCCCAAATAGTCTCTATCCCTAAAAGATTTACAGAAATTTACTAAATCCCTTTGTGCATCATTTTTCTACTTAAAAACAAAGATGCCCACATACACAGTATACAATATATTTCTGCTTATATACTTTAGTCATTTATCTGTTGGGAAGGTTCTCTTCTGTGAACGTTTTCCCCCTCTGCCTTTTATCTTTTAAAGATTTGATATATAGAAGTTTAAGATTTTTATGTTATCAAGTCATTTTCTTTGTGATTTTTCCATCGTTTCTTATGTTTTAGCATTTGTCTAGTAGTTCGGTAAGTATTAAGTTGTTTTTTATATGTAAAATTTCACAAAAGTTCATCCTTCAAATTGTCTGGAATATGAGGTAAAGATCAAAATTACATTTTTCTTCAAAATTGCTGATCAGATACTTGATTATTTTAGTAGATACGTGGCGGAGGTATCAGGAATGTTTTCTAAGTTGGATGGCAGAACAAACCTGCAGATTCCAAAATCCTCTCCAGGGCTGCATGGTAACATCTGAAGCAGGATCACCCCCAATCTTCAGAGAGCTTGCCTGCCCCCGCCAGGGCCAGCCTTGTGTCTGTAAGGCATGGCCAGCCTACCATCTCACAGGTCTGGTTATGTGCCAGGGAACTACCTCATCTGGGCCAAGGGCACTTTATCAATTTGGAGTTCTGCAGAATGCAGTGCAGTTACAGGGTACAGCATGAGATACCCAAGCACAGACACAGTCTTCACACACCACAGTTAGCCAGCACTAGCTAACACAAGTACATCTCAGCTTATTGCTGCAGGATAGGGGCAGGGGAGCATTCCTCCAGGAATCTTTGGAAGTTGTGTTCGGGAGACCAGCTGTGGGGTTGCGGCGCTTCTGTGTGTGTACCTTCGACTCTCTTCGGTTGTTCTGTTTTTAGACCTGTACCGTTACTATATTTACCTTGTGGGTGGTGATTTTTAATATGAGCAACATCATCTTTTTACTAATGTCCTTTTGAATTTTGCTGGGTTGGTGGTTTTGTTTGTATCTAGTTACATAAACATAAGAAATTTAAACTTAGTTTTATAATTGCACATAAATAAGCTACATGAAAATATATCGGATTGTTTCACATGAAGATTTTTTTCCCTGTAAAGGTAATCTATATACTGCCCAGGTTTGAACCTTGCGGTAGACTATAGGCTTGGTGACTCCGAGTTGAGTGAATATCATAACTGCCTTAATAGTGTGACGATAACTTAGACAAGAGTACCTCCAGCTGACGTCAGGGTGGGGTGGGAAGGACAGTGGTCCCCGCAGCAAACAGCTTTTTCTCTTTCTTAGCCTGAAAGGAGAAGACCTCATAGAAATGACTTCTAGTGGCAGTTTTTATTTTTCTGGTTTAAATGTAGTATGTATTGAATGTGGAGAATTTGAAAACAGAGAAAGTATAAAGAAGACAATAAAAATCAGCATTGATCCCGCTGTTTAGGGATAACCCATTAAACGTGGGGTATAGTCTCTTTATCTTTTTCACGTGTAAGTGTAACGTTTTCACAAAATTGATATTATACTGTGTATTCGTATTGGGCATTTTACATTCAACATATATGCATTTCCCCTTCGTTAAATGTTCTTTGAAAACATTTAAAATAGCTGCATAATAGTCTATCAGATGATATACCATAATTTATTTACCAGTACCCCAAGTTTGGGACAGTTAGCTTTGTTTTTAGGATTTCATCATTGTAAATAATACGATGATAATGACTGTACATAAATCTTAGGGTATGTCTCTGATTATTTCCTTAAGATAAGTTAGAAAAATAGTATTATTAGTGGAACCAAAGGCTGTTGATAAATTTTAAGCAAAGAAGAGAGAAAGATAAAGTTAATGAAAGGAACTTTATTCCTGGTCTTAAATTGGAGGTTCCCCTCCCAAAAAGCAAAGGCCTAGGAGAGGAATCAGAAGTAAATGGTGTGGTTGCATCTGCTTGCCAGTGGGGGGAGCCCTGTTCTCAGGTCCTCTATAGCTACTGTGAAGATGGATTGTCTGTCTTTGTCTTTAAGGCTGTGGGAAAGGCATCTTCTGCTTCTGGGTTTGGACTTAACGTAGGAATGTGGATGACCTTTTTCTTTTTATAATATTGAGTTAGGCCACATTTGTCCCTTGTATTCTAAACAGCCTGGGTTTTAGAGTCTAATAGACCTGGATTCTGCCCCAGAGCCACTCCTTACCAGCTGACTGACTTTGAGCAAATTACTTAGCCTTTATGAGCTGACACTTTTCTCAAACATAAATGAGGATAACCCTCCTTCTTTCTCGGGGTTTTGTGAGGATCAGATGAGAATACATAGAAAGGTCTCGGCTTACGGTGTCCAGTAAAGGTTAGCTGTTTACTTCCCCCACCTCAATTTGTTATGTCTGTGAAGGAGATGAACCCGGAAAGATCTGGGACAATTCTGATTTCAGATATTCTGCCCTTTTGTCAGATTGCTATATAAGTTCTCTACCATATGTGATAATTTTTTGGTTTAGAAACCACAGTTGCTATTGATGCTTCAACTTCTAAAAATGATTCAGGGCCATTCTCTGTAAAAGAGACAAAATAGAACTACTGAAATAAAGACAAAACAGGAGGCATGTTATTTTGGGGTAGAGGAGATCATTGTACCAGGAAATTTAGATTAAGAAACAGTTACTGCAGTTGAGCAGTTAGTTGTGAAAGTCATGGAGGTGGTGGCAGAAAGGGCAGTGGGAGCCAATGTGACACGTTTTCTGAGTGTCTTAGCGGAAATGGGCAACGTCCCTTACAAGGGCTTGGTTTTGGAAGCCTCTTACTCACCTTCTCCAGTCCTTCCCCCTTGTCGTATATCTGCCCTGGGCCCCTGTGTAAAGCTTCCAGCACCTTAAACGCTCTGTGGGTACTGCCCTCCTCTCTGGGCTCTCTCTGTGGAGCTGTGTCTATTGCTCTGATCTTGTCTTCTTCATTCTCCTCCAGAGGATCCTTAAGTAAGAAAAGGTCTGATGGACTAATTCATGAGTTGACCAGAGTTCAGCTACTTCCTTTTCCTCTTCACCTTGCTAAGTTCTTAGCCTTCAAATCTTAGCTTAAATGTCACTTCCTCAGGGAGGCAGTCCTTGACTCCGGCCCTGGCTGATGGCCCTTCCCGATTATTTGCCTCTGTGGCATTCCATATTTCCTCTTCTGTTATTTTATTTTATTTTATTTTTGGCCACACTGCGTGGCATGTGGGATCCTAGCACCCTGACCAGGGATCGAACCCATGTCCCCTGCATTGGAAGCACGGAGTCTTAACCACTGAACTGCCAGATAAGTCCCTCTGTTACTTTTTATATTTATAATTACTTATCTTTTTCCTCCTATACTTCATAAAGGATTATGCTAGTTTCCATCTCTGTTGGGTCCCTAGAGCCTAGCGCTGTGCCTGGCAATTGGTAGATGCTTAATGAATATTGATGCTGCCACTTGTACGTAAAATGGGTAGTAAATCATGACATTCCTTCTGCATTGTCATGGGTCCTTCCAAGTACCACATTCAAGGCAGCTCCCAAATGAGTGAAGCTGGCATCCAAGATGAAAACTCTTTCATTATGTGCTCAATGAGTTAATGAATTACTGGGTGACAGTGCTTTCATCTGGTGTTTCCGTACCACTACCAGGAGACAGGATTTGTTTATTGATGTGTGGATGGATTCTTTTTTCCTGAATTTTCTTTGTAAGGACATTGTGCACTGTAACTCTCGATGTCCCTGATGTTTCTCGAACTTTAATGTGCGTAGGAATCCATGTGTGTATGTCCTCCCAAAATGCAGATCCCAGGCCCCATTGCCAGGGATGGAGGAATGCTTTTCATAAATCTTTTTTTTTCCTGTTTTTATTAATAGACTTTATATTTTTTACTTTTTTTTTTTTTTTTGCGGTACGCAGGCCTCTCACTGCTGTGGCCTCTCCCGTTGCGGAGCACAGGCTCCGGACGCACAGGCTCAGTGGCCATGGCTCACGGGCCCAGCTGCTCTGCGGCATGTGGGATCTTCCCGGACCGGGGCACAAACCCGTGTCCCCTGCATCGGCAGGCGGACTCTCAACCACTGCGCCACCAGGGAAGCCCTAGACTTTATATTTTAAAACAATTTTAGAGTTATGGAAAAGTTGAGCAGATAGTACAGAGAGTTCCCATACACTCTCCACATATATAGTTTCCCCTGTTATTAATATCTTACGTGGTACATTTGTTATACTTAGTAAACTAATATTGATACAATATTATTAGCTGAAGTGCATAGTGTATTCAAGTTTGCTTGTTTTCACCTAATGTCCTTTTTCTGTTCCAAGGTCTGATCCAGGATACCACATTACATTTAGTTGTTAAATCTCCTTAGACCCCTCTGCTGTGGATAGTTTTCCAGACTGTCTTTAATATTTGAAGATCTTGACTATTTTGAGGAGTACTTGTTTAGGTATATTGTAGCATGCCCTTCTGTTGGAATTTGTTTCATGTTTTTCTCATGGTTGGCCTGGGGTTGTTAAGTTTCAGGCAGGAAGATCGCAGAGATGAAGTGACATTCCATTCCATGTTACAGAGGGTACGTACTGCAGCGTGACTTATCACTGTTGACGTTGACCTCGATCACCTGGCTGAAGCAGTGTTTGTCAGGTTTCATCACTGTAAAGTTACTCTTCTAGTCCCCTTTTCATACTGTCTTCTTTTCAAGACGGTCACGATTCGTAGCTCACACGTAAGGAGGAGGGAGTCATGCTCCTTCTGCTGAGCGCTTTTTAAATTTTAATAATTAAGTATTTATTTTTGTGTATTAGAAGAAAATCAGTGCATCAAATTAGTGGCATTTTAACTGGGTTCCCCAGAAAACTGTACCCGAGATGAAGGCTCCTGTGTGTTTGGAGGAGAGCACAGGATTGATATTTGTGGGGCCCGAAGGGAGAAGCCTATATCCGTTAGCTACTGTCTCCATTTGGCAAAGGATTGCTCCACGGGGCACTAATTGCCCCCGTACATGGTGATGTTCTCAGTGGGTCCTGACAGGGCTCACGTGGCAGCCCCCTGCGGCCGCAGCAGGGACTGGACACAGGTCAGAGCCCGGGCAGAACTGGTTGCCTCAGGGGTGGCTAGAATAAGAAACAGGTAAGGCAGGAGGGGCTGAAATGACACCGACTAGGTGCTTAATGCACGTGATTTTGTGGGGATTACTTCTCTCTTTTTGAAATTTTTTTTTACTCACTGCTTCTTGATTTTCAGTCATGGCTCGAAAGTTTTCTGTGATACCAGCTTGAATTCACCTATGTTTTTTTCTAGTACTTGTACAGTTTCTTTTCTTTGTCAAACATTTAAATCTTTGATCCATTTGGAATTAAATATATGGTATGAGAGCTGGATCCAATTTTAACCTTTTCTATCTGGTTTTTCAGTTATCCCAATACCCCTTATTAAAAATTTCATTTTCTGGGACTTCCCTGGTGGTGCAGTGGGTAAGACTCCACACTCCCAATGCAGGGTGTCCAGGTTCAATCCCTGGTCAGGGAACTAGATCCCACATGCATGCCTCAAATAAGAGTTCGCACATGCCACAACTAAGGAGCCCACGTGCCACAACTAAGGAGCCTGCCTGCCGGAATTAAGGAGCCCATGTGCTGCAACTAAGGAGCCAGCGAGCCACAACTAAGGAGCCCCCTGCTGCAGCTAAGACCCAGCACAACCATATTAATTAATTATTTTAAAATTCCATTTTCTCCCAGTGTTCTGAGATTCTGTCCTTTGTCATATTTAATTAATTTAACCTATTTCTGGATTTTCCATTATGTTCCATTGGTCTGCATTTATTCATGTGTCAATACCTCACTTTTGATTAAAGAGGTTCTATAGTGTGTTTTAATATTTAGTAGGGCTAATATTCTCTTACTGCTCTAGTGAGTTGATTTTAAAGAAGAAGATTAATTGATAGCACTCACGTTAAACAGATATGACAAAAATCATGAATGACCAAACAGTGCTTTAATCCAAGGGAACAAATCCAGAATGGCATGAGTCAGGCGTCTGTCTGCCCCTCGGGGAGAATTCTCACTTATAACATGACATGTGTGGCTTTTGAATACGAATCCAAGGAGGCATCTGTGAGGCTGGAGGACACTTACAGGCAATGCGACCCCTCGGGCCAGGATTGTCAGCACAGTTGAAGCACCCCCTCTGTCACTCTCCCTCCAAAGTATTGATGAAACTGGTTTATTTTGGAGGGTTTTGACCTGTAAAAAATACTCATTTGTCAAACCATAGAAAGTTAGATTCAGAAACTTAGAAATTCTCTAAGTCCAGTGGTTTTTAACCCTCACTGGGCATCAGCAACAGTTGAAAAGGCCCTCTTCCCCACCCTCCACCTGATGCCGGGGCCCTACCTTAGAGAGTCCATTAATCTGGGATGAGATGTTTTGCTGTTGTTTCATTTGAAATCTCCAGGTTATTTAAGTGTGCAGCCACAGTTAAGAACTGCTGATCTAGTCCTGAGTTTCAAGACTGGGGCTGGGTTTTTGGAATGTAGTAAGTGCTCAATAAGTGTTTGTTGACGAATGAATGAGCCCCCTATTTCTCAGATGAGAAAATGGACACAGACTCCAGAGGCCACTTGCCTAGGCCTCACAGGCAGTGAGGTATTAGGGGCATGAAGCTCAGATTTCTTGTCTCGCAGTTCTGGTCTTATTTTTCACTCTTCTTCAACCACGGTTTCCTCTTTAGTTATAGGCAGAAATAGGCAAGAGCATTTGCTCTCTTGATTCGTGGGTTCATCTTTATGACCTCAACCCTAGCTCCTCCTATTCAGTACAGCAAAAACTTGGGAATGAGCCTGAGACTTCGTAGTGAGACAGCTGGACTATGCTGAAATTTCAGCCTGCGTTCAGTGTCTGCCCACCTCTAGGTAGGGGTCAGGGGGAGACAGGAAAGGAGGAGCAGGGGCACCAGGGACTGCCATTCCTTGTGTATCCGTGGTGTGTCAGGCTCTGTGCCTAGGAGTTTTCAGCTCTCTCATTTTTTGAAGGGAGGTCCATGCCTCCAGCCATAAGGTGTGTGAGATTTTAGATTACAGTGCATGATGACATTACTTTTGATTAATGCTTTGTTTGAATTCAGGCTTTATGGTTTTCTGTTAGTCAGCAGTAATGCCTAATCTCTATTTTCTCACACTCCACATTGCTTCATCCCCTAAATTTCTTAGTCACCTGGGAAAAACTCAAACTTCAGAACTGCAGAAATTGTAGAGACCAACTAGAGAAGACTTGAATTAAATTATGAGTGAT
The DNA here is from genome assembly GCF_964374135.1 of Grampus griseus. Lineage (NCBI taxonomy): Eukaryota > Metazoa > Chordata > Mammalia > Artiodactyla > Delphinidae > Grampus > Grampus griseus. Next base: position 5,151,441 of record NC_139018.1, on the reverse strand, counting down.
TTATGTTAGAAAATTGCCGTTTGGTTTCGTTTTAAACACGTTAAGTTGTACTGGATTGAGGGGTTCTACTTCTGGCACTGTTTTAGTCCTATTAAGAGCATGAAAAGTTAAAAAATAACATCCCAACCAAAAGACACAGACTGGCTGAATGGATACAAAAACAGGACACATATATATGCTGTCTACAAGAGACCCACTTCAGACCTAGGGACACATACAGACTGAAAGTGAGGGGATGGAAAAAGATATTCCATGCAAATGGAAATCAAAAGAAAGCTGGAGTAGCAATTCTCATATCAGACAAAATAGACTTTAAAGACTATTACAAGAGACAAAGAAGGACACTACATAATGATCAAGGGATTGATCCAAGAAGAAGATATAACAATTGTAAATATTTATGCACCCAACATAGGAGCACCTCAATACATAAGGCAAATACTAACAGCCATAAAAGGGGAAATCAACAGTAACACAATCATAGTAGGGGACTTTAACACCCCACTTTCACCAATGGACAGATCATCCAAAATGAAAATAAATAAGGAAACACAAACTTTAAATGATACATTAAACAAGATGGACTTAATTGATATATTTATATTCCATCCAAAAACAACACAATACACATTCTTCTCAAGTGCTCATGGACCATTCTCCAGGATAGATCATATCTTAGGTCACAAATCAAGCCTTGGTAAATTTAAGAAAATTGAAATCGTATCAAGTATCTTTTCCGACCACAACGCTATGAGACTAGATATCAATTACAGGAAAAAAAAATCTACAAAAAATACAAACACATGGAGGCTAAACTGTACGCGACTTAATAACCAAGAGATCACTGAAGAAATCAAAGAGGAAATCAAAACATACCTAGAAAGAAATGACAGTGAAAACACTATGATCCAAAACCTATGGGATGAAGCAAAAGCAGTTCTAAGAGGGAAGTTTATAGCAATACAATCCTACCTTAAGAAACAAGAAACATCTCAAACAACCTAACCTTACACCTAAAGCAATTAGAGAAAGAAGAACAAAAAAACCCCAAAGTTAGCAGAAGGAAAGAAATCATAAAGATCAGATCAGAAATAAATGAAAAAGAAATGAAGGAAACAATAGCAAAGATCAATAAAACTAAAAGCTGGTTCTTTGAGAAGATAAAAAATTGATAAACCATTAGCCAGACTCATCAAGAAAAAAAGGGAGAAGACTCAAATCAGTAGAATTAGAAATGGAACAGGAGAAGTAACAACTGGCACTGCAGAAATACAAAAGATCATGAGAGATTACTACAAGCACCTATATGCCAATAAAATGGACAACCTGGAAGAAATGGACAAATTCTTAGAAATGCACAACCTTCCGAGACTGAACCAGGAAGAAATAGAAAATATGAACAGACCAGTCACAAGCATTGAAATTGAGACTGTTATTAAAAATCTTGCAACAAACAAAAGCCCAGGACCAGATGGCTTCACAGGCGAATTCTGTCAGACATTTAGAGAAGAACTAACACCTATCCTTCTCAAACTCTAAACTCAAAATATAACAGAGGGAGGAACACTCCCAAACTCATTCTACGAGGCCACCATCACCCTGATACCAAAACCAGACAAAGATGTCACAAAAAAAGAAAACTACAGGCCAACATCACTGATGAACATAGATACAAAAATCCTCAACAAAATACTAGCAAACAGAATCCAACAGCATATTAAAAGGATCATCCACCATGATCAAATGGGGTTTATCCCAGGAATGCAAGGATTCTTCAATATATGCAAATCAATCAATGTGATAAACCATACTAACAAATTGAAGGAGAAAAACCATATGATCATCTCAATAGATGCAAAGAAAGCTTTCGACAAAATTCAACACCCATTTATGATAAAAACCCTCCAGAAAGTAGGCATAGAGGGAACTTTCCTCAACATAAGAAAGGCCATATATGACAAACCCACAGCCAGCATCGTCCTCAATGGTGAAAATCTGAAAGCATTTCCACTAAGATCAGGAAGAAGACAAAGTTGCCCACTCTCACCACTATTATTCAACATAGTTTTGGAAGTTTTAGCCATAGCAATCAGAGAAGAAAAAGAAACAGGACTCCAAATCGGAAAAGAAGAAGTAAAGCTGTCACTGTTTGCAGATGACATGCTACTATACATAGAGAATCCTAAAGATGCTACCAGAAAACTATTAGAGCTAATCAATGAATTTGGTAAAGTAGCAGGATACAAAATTAATGCACAGAAATCTCTGGCATTCCTATACACTAATGATGAAAAATCTGAAAGTGAAATTAAGAAAATACTCCCATTTACCATTGCAACCAAAAGAATAAAATAACTTGTAATAAACCTACCTAAGGAGACAAAAGACCTATATTCAGAAAATTATAAGACACTGTTGAAAGAAATGAAAGATGATACAAATAGATGGAGACATATACCATTTTCTTGGATTGGAAATATCAACATTGTGAAAATGACTCTACTACCCAAAGCAATCTACAGATTCAATGCAATCCCTATCAAACTACCACTGGCATTTTTCACAGAACTAGAACAAAAAATTTCGGCTTCCCTGGTGGCACAGTGGTTGAGAGTCCGCCTGCCAATGCAGGGGACGTGGGTTCATGCCCCGGTCCGGGAAGATCCCACATGCTGTGAAGCGGCTGGGCCCGTGAGCCATGGCCGCTGAGCCCGCGTGTCTGGAGCCTGTGCTCTGCAATGGGAAAGGCCACAACAGTGAGAGGCCCACGTACCACCAAAAAAAAAAAAAAAAAAAATTCACAATTTGTATGGAAACACAAAAGACCCCGAATAGCCAAAGCAATCTTGAGAAAGAAAAACAGAGCCGGAGGAATCAGGCTCCCTGACTTCAGGCTATACTACAAAGCTACAGTAATCAAGACAGTATGGTACTGGCACAAAAACAGAAATATAGATCAGTGGAACAGGATAGAAAGCTCAGAGATAAACCCATGCACATATGGTCACCTTATCTTTGATAAAGGAGGCAAGAATATACAGTGGAGGAAAGACATCCTCTTCAATAAGTGGTGCTGGGAAAACTGGACAGGTACATGTAAAAGTATGAAATTAGAACACTCCCTAACACCATATACAAAAATAAACTCAAAATGGATTAAAGACCTAAATGTAAGGCCAGACACTATAAAACTCTTAGAGGAAAACATAGGCAGAACACTCTATGACATAAATCACAGCAAGATCCTTTTTGACCCACCTCCTAGAGAAACGGAAATAAAAATAAACAAATGGGACCTAATGAAACTTAAAAGCTTTTGCACAGCAAAGGAAACCACAAACAAGATGAAAAGACAACCCACTGAATGGGAGAAAATATTTGCAAATGAAGCAACTGACAAAGGATTAATCTGCAAAATTTACAAGCAGCTCATCTAGTTCAATATCAAAAAAAAAAACAACCCAATCCAAAAATAGGCAGAAGATCTAAGCACACATTTCTGCAAAGAAGATATACAGATTGTCAACAAACATGAAAGGATGCCCAACATCACTAATCATTAAGGAAATGCAAATCAAAACTACAGTGAGGTATCACCTCACACCAGAATGGCCATCAAAAAAATCTACAAACAATAAATGCCGGAGAGGGTGTGGATAAAAGGGAACCCTCTTGCGCTGTTGGTGGAAATGTAAATTGCTACAGCCACTATGGAGAACAGTATGGAGGTTCCTCAAAATACTAAAAACAGAACTACCATACAACCCAGCAATTCCACTACGGGGCATATACCCTGAGAAAACCATAATTCAAAAAGAGTCATGTACCACAATGTTCATTGCAGCTCTATTTACAATAGCCAGGACATGGATGCAACCTAAGTGTCCATTAACAGATGAATGGATAAAGAAGATGTGGCACATATATACAATGGAATATTACTCAGCCATAAAACGAAATGAAATTGAGTTATTTGTAGTGAGGTGGATGGACCTAGAGTCTATCATACAGAGTGAAGTAAGTCAGAAAGAGAAAAACAAATACTGTATGCTAGCACATATATGGAATCTAAAAAAAAAAAAAAAATGGTCACGAAGAACCTAGGGGCAAGTCGGGAATAAAGAGACAGACCTACTAGAGAATGGACTTGAGGATATGGGGAGGGGGAAGGGTAAGCTGTGACAAAGTGAGAGAGTGGCATGGACATATATACACTACCAAATGTACAACAGATAGCTAGTAGGAAGCAGCCGCATAGCCCAGGGAGATCAGCTCAGTACTTTGTGACCACCTAGAGGGTTGGGGTAGGGAGGATTCGAGGGAGGGAGATGCAAGAGGGAAGACATATGGGAACATATGCATATGTATAACTGATTCACTTTGTTACAAAGCAGAAACTAACACACCATTGTAAAGCAATTATACTCCAATAAAGATGTTAAAATAAATAAATAAATACAAATACACACCAAAGGGGGGGAAAATGAATCAGTTTGAAGGCATAGGAGAGCTACAAGGCAGAAAGGATTTGCAGAGCCAAGATTTGGTAGAGGGCTGTCAGGTAAGCCCGACATTGGGCACCAGTTCTTCCTTTGACGCAGTTGTCATTGCTGAAATTGTCAACTGAGAAGCTGGTTAGAGCTTTCGGGAGATTCATGGGACAGGGGAGATTTAAAAAAAAAAGTTGGTATTTGCACCCTTGCCAGGGACGAGGAGCCCTAGTAAACGCCCCAGTTTTCATAAGGGCTCTGCTTAGGAGCAAGGGTGAACTTAGGCATAGACTGGCCTTCTCAGGAGCTGGAGTACTGCTTTGAATCATCTCAATATCTAACTAGATTAAGGTGACCCGGAGTGGTTTGTACCCCTGACCTACCTATCTGCGCATTAGAAACAAAAGCAAATCCTCCTAGAGGAGCCGTGAATTACCTATACAGTTTTCATTTTTAATAATAAATTTGTTTTTACTTTTGGCTGTGTTGGGTCTTCGTTGCTGCGCGTGGGCTTTCTCTAGTTGAGGCAAGAGGGGCCTACTCTTCGTTGTGGTGCACAGGTCTCTTATTGTCGTGGCTTCTCTTGTTGCAGAGCACGGGCTCTAGAGCGCAGGCTCAGTAGTTGTGGCGCACGGGCTTCATTGCTCTGCGGTTGTGGGATCTTCCCGGGCCAGGGATCGGACCCGTGTCCCCTGCACTGGCAGGCAGATTCTTAACCACTGCGCCACCAGGGAAGCCCTATACAGTTTTCATATACAGTGACTGGCACTCGATCAAAAATTATCAGATATATGAGAAGATAAGACTTAACCAAAAACCAAGGGAAAACATAGACAGTAAGGACAGACATAATAAAATGATCGACTTGGATTTTAAAAGAACTATGATTAGCATATTTAAGGAAATAAGTTGTGTTTTACCTTTTCTTGTTCACCATGGCCATCTCAGCTTAGAGGCTGACTCAGACTCCAGACAAGAGTGTTTATAGTATTTCAGTAGAGGACACGTGTGAACAAGTGTGACTGCCAGTTGACCTTGGGCGTATTTGCATGGTTCTAATCATCTTTGCTTAATCCCCTGCTGTGTAGCTTTGAGGTAGGGACAGAAGAGAAATTGGAATGATGATCACAGGCTTTTAGATCTTAGAACTAGAAGAGCCCCTGGAAGTCAATATATTGACCTTTTTATTTTTATCTTTGAGAGACGTGTACATGGTGATTGGTTTAGGCAATGTAAACACATGTGGAAGTTATTTGACACAATAAAGGTGGTGTTAAATACTTAATGGAAACATAACTTCAGTAAATATGAATAGGTTTTTTTTTGTTTTTTTTTTGTCTGAGCCACATGGCTTGTGGGATCTTAGTTCCACGACCAGGGATTGAACCCGGGCCCCAGCACTGAAAGCGCCAAGTTCTGACCACTGGACCACCAGTGAATTCCCTAAATGTGAATACTTTAAAAATACTTTAGAATTTTAAATTTACTATAATAAATGTGAATTTTTTTAAGAAAAGTATAGACTTCTCTGTATTATAAATACATGACTACTGCTTATTTATCTATTTTCACATGTCATACCTGCTTAAATTTTTACTTGAAAGATAGATATTGAGTACCTACCATATGCAAGACAGTGGTGCTAGGGATGGGGCGAGTGAAAGTTGGACCTTGGGTAGTAGTATGTAGCCAAGAAGGGGAGCGTGAGGCATCTGAGATAAAAGTGCCAGAAAAGAGGTATGGACAACACAGTTTTTTTAATTTATGTTTTTGCATTTGCAGTGGGCTAGGCTAGGCTCTTCTATCTTCTGTTTTCGTTCTTTTACACTTCTTTTTACTGGTTTATTCTTTCGTCCAGTTGGCTTTTCAGTTGCTTGAAAACAATAGTCTTCAGAAAGTCTCTCATCAATTTAGTTTAATGTCTCCGGTTCTTCAAGTTATTCATGATTTCTCTCTAATTAGTGGCCCTTTAGAGGGCTTTCCTTTCACTGAGCTCTGACCCACTGAAGTCATTAGCAATTTAAAAATTTAAATTCTCTAACATTTGCCTGAACACAGAAAACTGTTGGGCCTGGCACACGTTTGAAGCCCTTTATACAAAATAGAAACACCACACCTTGGAGCCTCGGCGCCTATAAACAGATGGAAATCAAATACACCCATTGACGCTCGTTATTCTACCAGCTGAGATTTCTAACTGGTCAGCTTTAGGGACTTCCTTGCCTGGGAAGAAGGAAAATGCTCTCCTCGTTTTGTGTCACTGTACAAAATAGAAGTGTAAGCAATACACTGAATCAGAGAAGAGTCCCAAATGGAAGAGCAGTACTAGAAAGAGAACCAGCTGGTCCCTTCACGAGAGCAAAGAGTGATACGCCTCAGAGTGTCCACATCTGTGGGTGATGAGGCAGCGACTGTGAATCACACAGATGGATGATCGTCCACTGACTTTCATCGAGTTCACTAATTCCTGGGCTGTGAGTAGAAGACATGGTTATCCACACATGTAGCTTATTCCCAGGACGACAGAGCACAGGTACCTCAAGTTCAGCGTGTCTAAAACTAGACTCACTACCACTATTTTATGAGCAATTGATTTTTGACAAAGATGCTAAGACAATTCAATGGGAAAAATAGCCTTTTTAGCAAATGCTGGGACAACTGAATATCAACATACAGAAGAATGAAGTTGAACCTACCTACCTCCATATACAAAAGAACTCAAAATAGATAATGAACTTAAATGTGGAAGCCAAAACTTTAGTCTCTTATAGGAGAAAATACGAGTAAATCTTCATGGCCTTGGGTTAGGCAGTGATTTTTTAGACATAACACCAAAACACAAATGGTATCAATACAAGAAAAAAATAAATTGGATTTCATCTAAAGTAGAAACGTGTGCTGCAAACTATACTATCAAGAAAGTGAGAAGACAATTCCCAGAATGGGAGAAACTATCTGCACGTTACATATCTGATAAGGGATTTATATCTAACATATACAAAGAACTCTTACAACTCAATAATAAAAAGAAAACTGACTTTAAAAATGGGCGGATGATTTAAATGGACGCTTCTCCAAAGAAGATGTACAGATGGCCAATAAGCACATGAAAAGGTACTCAGCATCCTTAGACATGAGGAAGTACAAACCAAACCCCAGTGAGATACCACTTCACACTCACTGGAATAAAAAGGACAGATAATAACAAATGTTGGTGAGGGTGTGGATGCTCTGCACACATTGGGTGAGTGGCTCTGTGGGTAAACCTCATTGGAGCCCTCAGACATTGGCTGGGGTGAATGTAAAAGGGTACAGTTGCTTTGGAAAACAGTTCGGTAGTCCTTCAAAACATTAAACAGAGTTTCCATATGTCTTGGCATTTCCCCTGTGAGGCACATACCCGAAAGAAATTAAACATACGTCCATACAAAACTTATACATGAATGTTCATAGGAGCATTATTTATAGTAGCCGAACAGTGAAAACAACCCAAATGTCTGATAAATGGATAAATAAAATGTGGGCTCTTCATACAGTGGTACCCACTGATGAGGTACCCATACTGATACAACATGGATGAACCTTGAAAACGTTATGCTAAGAGAAAGAAGCCAGTCACAAAAGACCACATATTGTTTGATTCCATTTACGTGAAATGCCAAGAAAAGGCAAATCCGTAGAGACGGGAAGTAGATTAGTGGGGCTGAGGTTAAGGGGTGAGAATGGGGAGGGGCTGCCGGGGGGTATAAGGTTTCTTTGGGGGATGATGAAAACATTCTAAAATTAGATTGCAGTGATTGTCGTGCCGCCTTGTGAACATACTAAAAAATCATTGAATTGTGTACTTTAAATGGGTGGTTTTTATGGAATAAAAAATCTCTTTCTAAATAAATCTGTTTAAAAAAAAAAAAATAACTGAACACATTGCTCTCCTTCCCAGACTTTCCTTCTTCCAAAATCCTCAATCTCAGTGAGCTGCGCACTGTGGTCCAAACTAGAAACCTAGAGGCTTGATGGAGTCAGATCCAAGTGGTTGCATCATTATCATTATCATGTCTTCTTCCTTAAACTCTCTCTTGTCCCCTTCAGAGCTGTGATACTGACATACATAGGTCTTCATCATTATTAAAATGCCATAATTATATTCCGCTTTTGTTCTCTACCTCTTAAACTGTCCCCTCTGTATTTTGTTAAATTGTCGATACTCAAATCTGAGTTAATATTCTCTTCCTGAGTTTCTTCAGGATATTTCTGTGTCTTTCTGGGTAAAGTTATGACTCCTTAGCTTAGTTTACAAAGTATTGCACGAACTGGCCTCTCTCTCCCTCTTCAGAGTAATTTCCTCTGTTCTCCATATTATAAGGAGCCTACCCTCACATGTTCTTTCATATGATACCTCCTGATTATAATGCCAATTTCAAGTGGTCAGCAGCCCCCTGTGGCTACCATGCTGGACAGCACAGATTACGGAACTTGCATTATTGCATCATAAGCACTCAGTTAATACTTCTTGAATGTAATCATAGCCATTATCTATGTTCGGCTTTTACCCAGCTTCTGCTTTTATACTTTTGGTGGTAAGGTGTTCCCTGGGTTGTTACGTTACTAACCCAGCCCTGGGTATCTCTTCCTTCTTCTTATATTCAGCTGGTGTTTGCTTCTCTAAAACGTCTACTAGTTGATCCAAGTACTGCATCATCCAAAACGGCACCCAGGTTCTTAGACTATGGCAGTCATTTCCTCGACTTTGCCCCAGGTTAACACACTGCTCACTTGAGCTTTGTACAACAGGTTCTAGTTTGTCAGTGGTGCTTACAGATTGTTGACTCCAGTTAAGATGTGGATATGGTGTGACTGGTGCAGAATTCAGGGCTTTATCAGCTCTCTTTCTGATATGTACATTTCAAGTTGCGCAGCCCTAATTGTTAATAAGTTTCAGCATTGGGCACAAAGTTCAGCGAGTAGGCAGTAGCTGGCTGAAAGAACTATTCATTGAATGCATGTTGAATAAGCTTAAGACTTTTAAAGGTTTTTGGAGGGAGTGTTTTCTGTCACCGAGGTTGTGATCAAGTAAATTCTAATCAGTCTTGTCTGAAATTATTTATTGCCTCACTGCTATTAAGGCACCTCTTTTTTAAAAAATAAATTCATTTATTGTTTTTTGGGGGGCTGCGTTGGGTCTTTGTTGCTGCGCGCGGGCTTCTCTAGTTGCGGCGAGCAGGGGCTACTCTTCGTTGCGTTGCGTGTGCTTCTCATTGCAGTGGCTTCTCTTGTTGCAGAGCACGGGCTCTAGGTGTGGTGTGGGCTTCAGTAGTTGTAGAGCGCGGACTCAGGAGTTGTGGCTCGCGGGCTGTAGAGCGCAGGTTCAGTAGTTGTGGTGCACAGGCTTAGTTGCTCCGCGGCATGTGGGATCTTCCCGGAACAGGGCTCGAACCCGTGTCCCCTGCATTGGCAGGCAGACTCCCAACCACTGCACCCCCAGGGCTCTTCTATTTTTAAATCATACGAATATTTGATCATTATAGAAAAATTTGAAGACGACGGATCAGCAAAAATAAGAGGAAAAGCAGTTGTCATCACACCATCCATTGACAGTCACTGTTAACTTTCTGCTGTGTATCCTTTTCCACCGGGCGCACGTTAAAAAAAATGTATATATTGTGGATTTGTACTATGCATACAGCTTTGTAATCTTTTTTATTTACCAGTACATCATGTTTGATGACATATTTGTGTTATGAAGTATTCTAGAGCTTAACCTTTTTCAACGTCTTATGAAAATTTTCAGACTTAGAAAAATCACATTATCCAGTAAATATCTATACTCCCACCACCATTTCACTAGATATGCTTTGTCACTTCTCAATCCATATACCCATCCTTCTGTCCTTCTGTCAATTCATGTTGTTTTTTGTGATGAGTTTAAACTTTTTAACAACTCACTAGTATTTCACTGACTGGAAGTAGCTAGATTATCTAACCAGTCCTCATTGTTGTATATTTATATAGGTTATTTTCAGTTTATATTATGGTTGTTCTCTCATTGTTGAGTTTTGAGATTTTGTTACTCGGTGTGGATGTAAGCATTTATCAGATATGTGATTTCTCCCGGTCTGTAGCTTGCCCTTTCATTTTCTTGGCAGTGTCTTAAAGCACATCTATCTTTAATTTTGATGAAGTCCAGCTTACCAATACTTTCTTCTATGGATTGTTCTTTGCCTGACTCAAGATTAGAGAGATTTTCCCTTATGTTTTCTTCTAGAGGTTTATAGTTTTATACTTAGTCTGTGAACCATTTTATATGGTATGAAGTAAGGGTCTCAGTTCACTTTTTTCGTATGGATCTTCAATTGTTTTGGCACCATTTGTTGGAAAGACTATCCTTTCCCCATTGAGTTGTCATAGCACCTTTGTTGAAAGTCACTTGACTATCTACTCATTCTTTTTTTTTTTTTTTTGCGGTACGCGGGCCTCCCATTGTTGTGGCCTCTCCCGTTGCGGAGCACAGGCTCCGGACGCGCAGGCTCAGCGGCCATGGCTCACGGGCCCAGCCGCTCCGCGGCATGTGGGGATCCTCCCGGACTGGGGCACGAACCCGTGTCCCCTGCATCGGCAGGCGGACTCTCAACCACTGCGCCACCAGGGAAGCCCCTCATTCACTTTTAACTTGCTACAGCATGTAATAAATCTCTCATTTCTGTTTTATTCTTTTTTACCTCTGTTCCTGATGGCTTCACTGACCAAGCATTTTGGAAACAGTGTACTTCCCATGGTGCCTCTCATCTTGATTATTGATGCTGGGTGGCAGAGATCTGAGGGCATTGTGAAGAATTGGGAAAATACGGTGGCGGGCCCTGCGTCTTACCCCTTCTCCCTTCCACCAAGGTTGGTTATTTGCCTTGGAAAGTAAGTGATAACTACTGAGTGCCTAATTGGTGAAAATTGCATAAGAACAACGATTGAATACATGCTTTAACTGTAAAAAAAAAAAAAAAAAATACCATCTAGCATGTACTAGGATATCAGCAAAGCTCAGAAAGCTTTCTTAAGACTAAAAGTTAGTTTCTTCCAGTACTCTCTCTCTTGAAGTCATCTTTCTCTGGGCAGTAATTTAATTGTTTTATAGTTTGTGAAAATGTGATTAAATGTAAAAGTGCAGCTTGGTAAGAAGATCTGAAATCTGTTTCTCAATTAATGTACTCAATAATAAGGATTGCAATAGCTTGTATTAATGAGTACTCTTCACATGCCATCCCTGTTCTAACCACTTAACATACACTGTCTCGTTTTATCTTCACAGTACTCCCAGAAGGTAGGTGCTGTTACTGCTCTCTTTTCATGGTGAAAAGCCTGAGGCACAAAGAGACAAGCGACTTGTCCTTTTGGCTGGAAAGCATGGGCCCCAGCAGGTCCCAAGCTCAGGAGTCACAGCCCTGTACTGCTCAAAAATTCACAGTGGTGGAGTTCCAGATACTCTGTTTATCTGTGATCCTAGCCTTCAGTTAGTACTCGATATTCCCCGTGTTTGCTATTGCATTTATTTTTTAAATCACTTGTAAATGTAATTGTTTGCCCGAGCGTAGCTCCTTCAGCATTTCTCGTATGGCTAACATAGCTATCTGGCTTCTCGTTGAGAATTTCAAGCTTTGAGGAAGTTGAGAAGCAGAAGGAAAGGACAGTTCAGTTTCTTTTGTCTGTTGCCGTTCGTGCCTAAAGGGCAGGTTGATGGCCATCCTGTATCTGTTAATCAGCATGTAGGCTCATCCCTTATGTAGTAAAGGTCTGGAGATGGGGGTGTTTTACTGCCACATTGAGCATGTGGTGTATTCTGAGCGTCCACTTACCAAGAGGCATGACTTCGATTCCGAGAGAGGAAAGGATTAGGATACGGAGGGCATAGGGAGCGAGGGTGGCGTAGGGCTGTTGTCACTGGAGATAGGTCTGAGGTCAGTCACTTGAGGAAGGCGGTAAAGAGGGCATTAGGCCTGGATCCAGGAGAGCTGGGTTCTGGGCCTGCGCCGCCCAAGCTCCCTGGCAGCCTTGGTGAGTCATTTCCCTCCTCTGAACCTCATCGTCACCATCGATCTGTTTTTGAAAGGAGACTGAACTAAGTGATGTCCAAGGACGCTTCTGGTATGCTAGCCTGTGGTCCCGTGGCTCTTTCAGACCCGGGAGGACAGTGTGCTGACGTGCAAAATTAGGGCAGAATAAGTCAACCGGAGGCATAAACATAAGTATCTTTCTCGGTTGTTCGCATTAGGGAAAAGTGATCCTGATGTAAGCTACCTGGTGTCAGCCTCTGGCCCCGTCCTTGATTAAGCAGGGCTAAAGGCACAGCTTTATTTTCCCTCCCCTCTCATCTTTCCCAAAGGGAAGTACAGGGTTGGTCAAAAAGTTCGTTCGGTTTTTTCCATAAGCTGGCTCTAGTAGCGCTTAGTTGTCTTTAACTTCATTTGAAACAATTTTGTTAGATTGTATTGTGACAGCTGTCATATCAGCATGCATTTTAAAAAAACTTATCAAAATTGGTAAATTTTTGTGTAGCCATTTTAGTATTGAAGATGGAAGAAAAAAAGCAACATTTTCAGCATATTATGCTTTATGATTTTAAGAAAGGTAAAAACAACTGAAATGCAAAAAAAGATTTGAGCAGCTTATGGAGAAGGTGCGACGACTGATCAAACATGTCAAACGTGGTTTGCGAAGTTTCGTGCTGGAGATTTCTTGCTGGACAGTGCTCCATGGTCAGGTAGACCAGTTGAAGTTGAGAGTTGATGTCAAATTGAGACATTAATTGAGAACAATCAATGTTATACCACGTGGGAGATAGCCGACATACTCAAAATATCCAGTGCTATGTGCAGTTCCCTGTCTGTTACCAAGCATGGCTGGCAGTGTAAGGCTTGACTTTGATCAGGGGCACTTTAACCGCTTAGATCCATGGTTTCCCCCCCTCTGAAGTCAGCATAATAATCCCTGCCTTGCCCGCCATGGCAGATGATTCTTTGGCCAGAGAAGACGGTGTGGAGAACTGCTTTGAAAGGGTTCTGTAGATGTCAGCTGTCACTGAGGTGCTCCACAGTGAGAGCGTGGGTGTGTCCATTAGGTAAGGGTTTCAACTGGAGGCATCTCAGATGGGTTAGTACTTCCTCTTAAACAGTGGGAAGAAGCAAGAGTTCCCATCTTTCTCATCAGGAGAACAAAACCACAAGCCGCCAGCACTTCCGCCAGCTCCCTCCTTCCGTGCTGTGCAGTCTTTAGCAACGGGCTGAAATAGACCAGGGTTTCTTGGGAGGCAGTGATTCCAGCCAGATCAAGGCAGACTTTATTTTCAGGTAGACAGGGATTAGGCTATTCTGGGAACGTTCATGAAGGTCAGTAAATTATTACTAATTAATAAAATCTGCATGTTTCTCAGATTTTAAAGGCTGTCCAAGTTTAGTTTATTGGAGCCAAGAGGCTATAATATAAATTGAACCAAAAAACTCCCATAATAATCATAGTAAGTCTTTCCATTTGTATAGTACCTGATACTGTACAAAAAGCTTTTACATAATTATCACAGCATCCCAAGGGGTAGGTGAATATTATACTCATTTTATAGGTGAAAAACTGAGAACTTGTCCAGTGTCACACAGTTTGTCATTAGCAAACTTGAGACTAGAGGGAAAGAACTCTTTTATTGAACTTTCACTAAATGCAAACTGCTTTCACGTTTACTGTCTCATTTAATCCACATAATAGTCTTATAAATTGGTACAATCCCATTTTATAGGTGAGGAAACGCAGGATCAGAGGGGTTAAAAATGAAGTGTTCAAGCTTAACAGCTAGAAATTGACAGAACTGGTATTTGAATCCAGCTGTTTGGCTCCAAAACTCAGCACTGCTGCCCTCTATTGCCTCTCAATTCATCTGTTCCTTCATTCATTCAACAGTGTTCCAGGCCCAGGGTCTCAGCCTCCCCAGCTTGCTCTGTTTCTAATTTGAGATATTGCCTATCACGTGAATTCTATTGGAATAGAGAGCACGTTCATATAGTACACTTACCTGTATGTTGGGAGGGTATATACAAAGCAGTGTTGTTGTTTTTATAAAAACCATACCTATTCATTGTAAAAATTCAGCAGTACGGGAAAGTACAAAAAATAAAGTACAGATGACCAGGGCATATTCAATCCCCTGGAGATAAACAGTTGTTAGCATTTTGGCTAACATGCTTCCGAACATCTCCTTATGCACATATGTACACAGATAAAAGCATAGTAATAATGAAACAGCTCAGCTTAAGAGCTGTTTCATAGTGGCTCCATGTGCATCGCATCATTTGATTCTCACCAAAACCCTATGAGACGACAGTGTTACCCCATTTTACTCAGAAGGAAACTGATGTTGACAGCAGTGCAGTAATTTGCTCCTTAGTGGTGAGCTCTGTGATCTAAAGACTTAGTCTGTAACTACTGCGCTGTGTTGTATGTGATGTACAGGCCGACCTGGCTTTACTGCGCTTCGCAGGTACTGCGTTTTTTTATTACAGGTGGAAGGTTCGTGGCAACCCTGTGTCCTGCAAGTTTGTGAGCACCATTTTTCCAACAGCATTTGCTCAGTCACTTCGTGTCTCTGTGCCACGTTTTGGTAATTCTTGCAATATTTCGAACTTTATTATTATTATTATTTTATTTGTTTTGTAATCTGTGCGTGATCTTTGATGTTCCTACTACGACTCGCTGAAGGCTCAGATGATGGTGAGCGTTTTTTAGTAATAAAGTATTTTCTAACTAAGGTATGTACATTTTTTAGACATAATGCTATTGCACACTTAATAAGCTGTAGTGTAAATAGAACTTTTCTATTCACTGGGAAATCAAAACATTTGTGTGATTCATTGTATTGCATTATTGTGGTGATCTGGAGCTGAACCCGCAGTATCTCTGGTGTGCCTGTATATGATGGGGCATAAGTGAGAATACACTATAGGCCTTTCTATAACTTGTTTTATTGTTTGATTTCTGGAAGTGTGTATCATACGATAATTCACAGTTTGTAATAATCCTCTAATGTTTTTACTCAACAGTAGTAACGTCTAGGCAGTTGATGTAGGTCTATACTTATAAAGACTCTTTGTATATGTACTTTATTTGAGCAATCCCTCGTTGAGGACATTTAGTTTATTTCCAGTTTTTTGCTATTTTAAGTTATGCAAGAATTAACGTCTTCGTGCCCTTTGGGTTTTAACTTGTTCTGTAGTGATTAAGAGGACAGAATCCCCCCAAGCTGAGAATCACAGGTGTTAGAGCGGTCAGTATTTCTCCATCTTGACCATGCATCAGACTCCCCTGGAGAGCTTGTTAAAACACACAGCTTGCTGGGTTCCGTCCTCCCAAAGCCTCTGATGCACTTCGTCTGGGGACAGGGCTGAGGATTTTCCTCTTTGACAAGCTCCCAAGTAATGCTCACACAGCTGGCGAAGGACCCCATTTTTGAGAGCCACTGATGTACAGGAAAAGCACTTAAATTGGAAATCAGAAGACTTCAGTTCTAATTCCAGCTCTGACAGTAGTTCTGTGACCCTGAACGGGGGCCTGTGGTTTTCTCTGTCTTTGGTCAAAGTGGGAGGATCGGACTGACCTTTTCCTTAGGCCACTTCTCGTTATCAGTGAAAACTATGAAATCCTTCAAAATCCATGTTCTTCTGATGTCGTACAGTAGCTCTCAAGGTTTGCTTCATTCAGTGCCTGTGTCCTTTTTGCCCTCTTTTTCTTTCTTTTATTCAGTATTTACTGTGAGCCCATGGAAGGTAGTATCATAGGAGAGTTGAATGGTTTGAGAGTGAGGCTTAGAAAATGCTTATTTTTTTCGTGTTAGCAAGAATACATCTTTTAAAAAAGAACCGCAGTTCCAAATTTAGTCAGCTACCTAACAAATCCCAGCGTAGCACTAGCAATCCACAGGAAGGTCTTTAATCAGTTTGTCCTCATACCTATTAATTTAAACACCAGGGTTATATGCTGGTTGTCAGAGCTTTTTGTAAGAAGGAATATAAACACCATTGTAAGATTCATGCAAATGGAACTTTTTTGGAAACTAAGAAGCCGTGCTATTTTGGATGAGGAAAAACACTACCCTGTATATTTTAGTAGGAGATCAGAAATAGAGAAAGCCTGATTATCAGAAATAAAATATGAGAAAGAGGGGCTTCCCTGGTGGCGCAGTGGTTGAGAGTCCGCCTGCCGATGCAGGGGATGCAGGTTCGTGCCCCTGTCCGGGAAGATCCCACATGCCGCGGAGCGGCTGGGCGCGTGAGCCATGGCCGCTGAGCCTGCGCGTCCGGAGCCTGTGCTCCGCAACGGGAGAGGCCACAACAGTGAGAGGCCTGCGTACCACCAAATAAATAAATAAACAAACAAACAAAATAAAATACGAGAAAGAAAAACTAGCTTTTAGAGGGAAAAAAATACATTTATCTAAAGCAGGACTTTTCACGTTACACCTCTCTTAGGCATATATTCATGTAATTTCTTTGTCATTATCTCTGTTCTCAGAACATGTGTGAAATGAAGATTTTCCTTTTCAGTGCTTGCAGATTAGGAGGAGCTTGCATGGCCTGGATTGGTGCCTAGACTTCAGACCTTAGGGAGGACCGCTGGCTTTGAGGGCAGCATAGGTGCCTTCAGACCTGTGTGGGTTGATTTTACATGTATGCATTTATACTCCTTTAATTCCCTGCCTTCAAAATCAAATATCTTCATCCCTGCCTTGCCAGTAGGTGCTAGAAATTCCCACAGTGTTCATTCATTTGGTCGTTGCTATGATGTGAATGTTCGTGTCCCCCCAAAATTCACATGTTGTAATCCCTATGTGATGGTGTTAGGAGGTGTGGGGCCTTTGGGTGATTGTGTTACGAGGGTGGAGCCCTCAGAAGTGGGATTAGTTCTCTTGTGAGAGAGACCCCGCAGGGCTCCCTGGTTCTTTCCACTGTGTGAGGACCCAGTGAGAGGTCTGTGACCTG
The DNA here is from genome assembly GCF_964374135.1 of Grampus griseus. Classification (NCBI taxonomy): domain Eukaryota; kingdom Metazoa; phylum Chordata; class Mammalia; order Artiodactyla; family Delphinidae; genus Grampus; species Grampus griseus. The sequence continues at coordinate 5,133,944 of NC_139018.1, read as the reverse complement.
GAAGAGGGTCCTCGCCTGACCATGCTGGCACTCTGATCTCAGACCTCCAGCCCCCAGAACTGTAAGAAATAAATTGTTATAAGCCACGGGGTCCGTTACGCCACAACCCAAGCGGACTAAGCCGGTCTCCATTTCTGAAGGCTCGCGCTGGACTAGTCCCCGGAAATTCCCTTCCTTACTTAGCCTCTTAAGAGACACTTAACGTGCCAGAGCCTTTGGAATCCATTCATTCTTTCAGTTCTTTAGAGCGTTTACTTAATTAATCTGTTTGTTTATTCATTCTAATTTCCTGGCCTCTGTGGAAAATACAGATACGAGCAAGACATTCTCTGATCCATTAGATTTCTTCTTTGACTTCATATTATTGTGCATTTAGTGTGGGTTGGGTTTATATGTGCCTCTCTGTAGTGGGTTTGGTTTGTGACTTCCAAGCACGGTTATATTGGAAAGGAAGGAGTGATAGGGGTGGTTTTGTGAAGTTAGGAAATTAGAGTTAATTATGGTAACTGCCTCAGAATAGCCAGAGCCTGGGGGAGGGGACTCTGTGAATCAGTGCCTGTGAATCAGATGTTCCCTTTTTGTCTTTAAGAGACTCACAAGTGTGATAGCTGGAGAGAATTCAGAGAAGCACTGAAGGCTGGAAATTCTGGAAAACAGGGCCCCCCCAAATTTCAGATGATTTGACCTAGGAAGACAAAGCAATAATTTAGAATTGACGTCAATTATTTGAAAGGATTTCTTTTACAAATTAAGAGGATATAAATGAGGCAGAAGCAAAAAATGGACCAGATAGGAAAGAACTTCTCATCCTTTCCAACCAGTTCATTGGAATGGATAGTAAGCTAGGTTTAGATATTTTAGGAAAATTACCTAAAACTTGGAGAAAAGGCAAATTGATTATTATGTGCCCTTCCAATGTCACTCAAGAGCATTGTCTAGCAAACCTGTCTAAGGGGTATCTGATATTCTTGGAGTTGACTGACTTTTGTAAAGTTAGATTTTAACTTGTGAAAAATTGATAAGTGACAGGTGATCTTTTTCTGTCCAGAAGAGATCTAAATGATTTCTGTTTAGTAGAAGAGATAACCTCAAAAGTTACAGTTTAATTGCTGTGTAGGATATTAACCAGTTTTGTATCTAATTTGGCAAGATTATTACAGCATTCTTTTTTTCCACCACCTTTGAACCAGCTTTGCCATCCTGCTGGTTCCCTCATTAAGGACTTAGTTAATACATGCATACTATATATTTGTGAGAGAGTTATGTTTTTAGCTTTTTGAAGTTTATACTTTGACAGAAATGAGTGCTTGTGGAGGATATAAGCATTTAGGTAGCTTACCCAGGAGTGGGGTTTGACTAATTTGACTTCATGTCCTTTCAGCCCTGAATTCCCACAATTTTGGGTGTTTATATGAATTCTCTTGGTCACCTGGGTAGTAAATTGCATTTATGGATCATCTAATTATCTGACTTGAATGAATACTTAAAATTCCTCCTTTATCAAGATCTCAGATAGCACAAAGTAGAAAAGGATCATTTCTTTTGTTGTTAAGAATAGCACTATTGGGATTTCCCTGGTGACGCAGTGGTTAAGAATCTGCCTGCTAATGCAGGGGACATGGGTTCGAGCCCTGGTGCTGGAAGATCCCACATGCCGTGGAGCAACTAAGTCCGTGCACCACAACTACTGAGCCTGCGCTCTAGAGCCCGCGAGCCACAACTACTGAGCCTGCGTGCCACAACTACTGAAGCCCACGTGCCTAGAGCCCGTGCTCCGCAACAAGAGAAGCCACCGCAATGAGAAGCCCGCGCACCACAACGAAGAGCAGCCCCCGCTCGCCACAACTAGAGAAAGCCCGCACACAGCAATGAAGACCCAATGCAGCCAAAAATAAATTAATTAATTCATTAAATAAATTTATAATAAAAAAAGAATAACACATTTGTTTATGTAGCACTCACAGTTACAAAACACTGGCATACCTACTGTTGTATCTGACCCTCTCTCTTTCTTTGTGAGGGAGCAGGACAGGAATTATGGTCCCCATTTTATAGGTAACTAAGCTGAGCCTCCGGTAAAGTGCCCTTGCCGCAGGGCACTCAGCTGGTGTCGAGTGGAGCTGGGACCACAGCGCAGCCCTTCACACTCCAAGCTCATCAGCAGCTGCACGAGGGAACCAGGGTTCAAGAGGGTCTTGATAAGAACAGTGAGCTGAAGTAGGGAAAAACTGAAGCAACCTAAATGCCCATCGACAGACAAATGGATGAAGAAGATGTGGTACGTAGGTACAATGGAATATTACTCAGCCATAGAAAGGAACGAAATTGGGTCATTTGTAGAGACGTGGATGGACCTAGAGACTGTCATACAGAGTGAAGTAAGTCAGAAAGAGAAAAACAAATGTATATTAACGCATACATGTGGAACCTAGAAAAATGGTATAGTTGAACTGATTTGCAGGGGAGAAATAGAGACACAGACGTAGAGAACAAACGTATAGACACCAAGGGGGGAATCAGCGGTGGCGGGGGGTTGGGGGGGGTGATGAATTGGGAGGTTGGGATTGACACATATACACTAATATGTATTAAATGGATAACTAATAAGAACCTGCTGTATTAAAAAAAATTTTTCAAAAAAAACCAACTATAAAATCCTACATCACGGCTCCAGACCCCTTGCACACTGACTTACCAGTCCTGACTCTCATCCTGTAGTTTTGTTCGTCTGTGTGCTCTGTTCCTGACTGTTGGAGAGACCTGAGATGTGTCTGAATCTTCCTTCACCCTCCCTCCCCTCTCAGGGATAGAGCGTTGCTGGACACACAGCAGGTGCCCAGGAAACAGTTCTCGAATGAATGTAGGAATTTGCTTTACGTGCTTTTATATCTTGATTCTCCCTCTATTCCTGGTAAGACTCTCTCGGCAAATTTCTGTCTCTCTGGGTGACATCGGAGCAGCTGCACTTGTTCATTCAAAAGGATAATCTGCCCTTTTATTTGATGCTTGCACTGGAAAGAGGACTGCTGACTTAACCCAATTTCATCTTTTTATGAAATCTTCCCTAAATCTACAAACTGCTGATTCGTTAATTCAGCAGATATTGATTGACTAGTCCTGTGTTCCAGGCCCTGGGGTAGAACGGGAAAGACGAGGCAGGACCTCCTCTTGTGGGGCTCCCACTCCCTTTGGCTCATGGCCCTGGTGGTGTCTTAGTATTTTTCTTTTTTCTTTGGCATGCAGGATCTCAGTTCCCCGACCAGGGATCGAACCTGCACCCCCTGCAGTGGAAGTCTTAGCCACTGGACTGCCAGGGAAGTCCAGTGTCTTAGTATTTCTGTTGAAATATTTTCAGTCTTTGCCCTGTTTCATGAAACACAACGTGAAACAACTGAGTTGTGAAAAAGACTCTCTGAAACCTGCCCCCAACCCATCAACTTGTCTCTCATCTGCTGCTGCCCCTGGAGTCCACAGCCCACCATCTCTCACCTGCACAGCTGCAGCAGCTTCTCCCACTTCCATTTCCTTCTAAAAATGAAAATCAGGTCATGGTACTCCATTGCTTAAAGCTCTTCAGCAGCTGCCCTGCTGATAAAGCCCTGCTTTCCCCTCTGTCTCCATCGCCCTCTACTCGCTCCTTCTCCGTTCCAGGCACACTTGTGGAAGGGCAGAAGCCAAGCTAGTTTCCTCCTCCCTCGGGCCTCTGTACCAGCTATGTTGTCTGCCCACACTGATCTTCCCCTGGTATTTGCACAACTGTCCCTACTTGTCGTTCACATCTCAGCTTAAATATCCCTACCTGAGAGGGGCCTTTCCTGTTACCTCTTTTAAGTTCAGTAGCTCCTCCCCCATCACTCTGGTACTTTGCCCTATTTTACCATCTTTTTCTTATTTATTATCTTACTTCCTTCATTAGAATATGAAACTGAAGGCTTTAGCTTTTCACACAGAAATTTGTTGAGGGAATGCAAGGATAGTTTTCAATAACCTGGTACAGATACCTAGAGAGTGCTTATTGGGTGAGAGGGATTGATGTAGACAGGAATGAAGAAGTAATTACCAGTAAACTCCTACTTCTGAACAGTGGGAGACTGAAAAATGGATTGTGATTGTGTTTGCTTAATCGTGGAATGATTTTTTTGGATAGCTTTTACTTTATTTTATTTTTTTAACATCTTTATTGCAGTATAATTGCTTTACAATGGTGTGTTAGTTTCTGCTTTATAACAAAGTGAATCAGTTATACATACACATATGTTCCCATATCTCTTCACTCTTATGTTTCCCTCCCTCCCACCCTCCCTAGCCCATCCCTCTAGGTGGTCACAAAGCACCGAGCTGATCTCCCTGTGCCATGCGGCTGCTTCCTACTAGCTATCTGTTGTACATTTGGTAGTGTGTATATGTCCATGCCACTCTCTCGCTTTGTCACAGCTTACCCTTCCCCCTCCCCATATCCTCAAGTCCATTCTCTAGTAGGTCTGTGTCTTTATTCCTGCCTTACCCCTAGGTTCTTCATGACCTTTTTTTTTTTTTCCTTAGATTCCATATATATGTGTTAGCGTACAGTATTTGTTTTTCTCTTTCTGACTTACTTTACTCTGTATGACAGACTCTAGGTCCATCCACCTCACCACAAATAGCTCAATTTCATTTCTTTTTATGGCTGAGTAATATTCCATTGTATGTATGTACCGCATCTTCTTTATCCATTCATCTCTTACTGGACACTTAGGTTGCTCCCATGTCCTGGCTATTGTAAATAGAGCTGCAATGAACATTTTGGTACATGACTCTTTTTGAATTATGGTTTTCTCAGGTTATATGCCCAGTAGTGGGATTGCTGGGTCGTATGGTCTTTCTATTTGTAGTTTTTTAAGGAACCTCCATACTGTTTTCCATAGTGGCTGTACCAATTCACATTCCCACCAACAGTGCAAGAGTGTTCCCTTTTCTCCACACCCTCTCCAGCATTTATTGTTTCTAGATTTTTTGATGATGGCCATTCTGACTGGAGTGAGGTGATATCTCATTGTAGCTTTGATTTGCATTTCTCTAATGATTAATGATGTTGAGCATTCTTTCATGTGTTTGTTGGCAGTCTGTATATCTTCTTTGGAGAAATGTCTAGATCCTTTTTGACCCTACTCCTAGAGAAATGGAAATAAAAACAAAAATAAACAAATGGGACCGAATGAGACTTAAAAGCTTTTGCCCAGCAAAGGAAATCATAAACAAGACCAACAGACAACCCTCAGAATGGGAGAAAAGATTTGCAAATGAAGCAACTGACAAAGGATTAATCTCCAAAATTTACAAGCAGCTCATGCAGCTCAATAACAAAAAAACCAACAACCCAATCCAAAAATGGGCAGAAGACCTAAATAGACATTGCTCCAAAGATAGCTTTTACTTTAAATAGAATTCTCAACATGGAGGCAAGGGATGTCTTTAAAACTTTTGTTTTGAAGTTAAATAGTTCAGGTGACATGTAGTTTGGGGGGAGGAGTTACTGGAGCAGGACTCACACCTTCCCTGTGCTTTCAACGAGGTGAGGGTTTTGTGTAGTTTTAAATTTTTGAAAGGTTAATTCAACTGGAATAAAAGCACGTTCAGTGCATTCAGCACATCTCTGACAAAGAAATCTATGCCTAAGATTGTGCTCTGCCTTGTGAAGGCTTAGAAAGGACTGAAAACAAAGGTCACTGCTAGTGGGCTCCCCACCGATTCAAAATAGGAGAGTTCAGAGCCGGTGGTTCCATATCGTGGCGGGTTTCTCTTGACGCTGTATTTGCATAGCAAGCATGTTGTTTCACCTGGAATGTCTGTACATTTCTCTTTTTTTAATATTTATTTATTTATTTGGCCGCACCGGGTCTTAGTTGTGGCGTGCGGGGTCTTCAGTTGCAGCATGCATGCGGGATCTAGTTCCCCAACCAGGGATCGAACCTGGGCCCCCTGCATTTGGAGCGCGGAGTCTTAAGCACTGGACCGCCAGGGAAGGCCCTGTCCATACATTTCTGATGGAGGTTGTGAGGGGCTAAACCCCTCAGGTCTCCTGTCACCAGCCCCCTTAGACACTGTCCCCAGTGACTCTCACCTGGTCAGAGGCCTAAGACACGTGATGGACAGAGATTACTCCTCAGTACAAGACTTTTGTACAGTATGTGAGATTTTTAAAATAATAGCTGTTGATTGTCACAGGAATTGCTGAGTTTTAGAGCTTATTGTCGGCTGGCTTTGGTCAGGAGGGCGCTCAATGGGATTTTGCAACATGCGGTAATATTAGCCACCGTGGCGTGCGGTTAACGTGTGCCAGCACTTCCTCTCCCCAGCATCCCACACGCACGCTGTCATCCCCGTTCTGAGATTAGAGACTGAGGCTTAGATGGGAGCGAGTTTTCCCGAGGCTTCTCAGGCAGGTAGTAGCACTGGGTTCAGAACCCCAGTCTCCATAACCTCTGTGGAGAGGAGGCGGGGAGACCCCCACGTCCGGGTCCCGGGTTGGCAGGGTGGGAAGTGGGTGGAGGCGGGAAGGCCCGGCTGGGGTGCCGAGACTCCATTCTGCAGTGAGGAGGAGTTGTGGGTTTTCCCTGGGAGGTTCTGGGGTGGGTGACTGTGCCGGAAGGGGTCAGATGGCAGGGTGATCAGGAGCTGGGGTGCGACCAGGAAGGCCACTGAGCACACTCTCGAGTGTCTCTTGTTAGGCTCATCCCCCTGCTCAGTGGAACATCTGCGGCCAGGCCGTGAGGACAGAGTCGGATTTTCAGTCTTGTCTGTAGCTGGTTTCCCTTTATGTTCCCTCCCGCTTGGTCTGTATGCAGCACAGCCGCAAGTGTACGGGCCCGTGCATGTCAGAGCGTTCCTGCTCATGTGATGGGAATGCTAGTCTCTGCTCAGATGCCCAGTCCTTGTTTTGTTGCACATACATCATGGCTGTGCAAACCTAAAAACCTAACCTAAAAAAGTGGCAGAGGGGCTTCCCTGGTGGCACAGTGGTTGAGAGTCTGCCTGCCGATGCAGGGGACACGGGTTCGTGCCCCGGTCTGGGAAGATCCCACATGCCGCAGAGCAGCTGGGCCCGTGAGCCATGGCCACTGAGCCTGCGCATCCGGAGCCTGTGCTCCGCAACGGGAGAGGCCACAACAGTGAGAGGCCCGCGTACTGCAAAAAAAAAAAAAAAAAAAAAAGTGGCAGAGGAAACACTGGTTGTGATGCCTCAAACCCATGGGACCTCAGGGCCTGGAACTCATAGACTGTCAGTCTCTAAAGGAGCTGGATGAGGATTCAGCGCCAACAATTAAATCATGACTCCACTTCCTTGGGAAATTGACCATCTCACGTGGAAAGCCATGTTGCGGCAAGCTGAGCGTGTGCACCTTAAGCTAAGGAAGGACACCGGTTTCAAACATCCTTCTCATGTGGCTTTCCAAGATTGTCCCAGGTTTGGGAACACCTCCTGTCACCCACCGTGCTTCTGCTCCGTTATCCCCACGCCTGTTTTTCTGCGGAAGCCTCGGGCAGCCTGCACGGCCAGTACAGGCAGCAGGTCAGTAGTGGGACCTGATGGGACAGCCGGGCCCAGTCAGGAGGCTTCTGTTCATAGGATGAGACCGGGAAGAGGAAGTGAGTCCAGAGTGACAAGGGTGAGCGTGATGACGTGTAGCTCGGAGAGGCCTCAAAAGGTCAGTGCTGATGGGGCTGCCAGGTCATCTAGACCTGGTGTTGCCAGGCTGACTCTGGTTCTGACCCTGGTGGAGGGAGGGGAAAGCCCGGTAGCAGGTAGTCTGGGGCTCTTCCATTTTTATCAGTTTTGTGTTCATATCAGTTTCATGTTCCAAGTAAGTGGCATTTAAAAAAACAAAAGCCTAAAAAATTACTGTCTGGTTGTTCCTTCGTGTTACAAAGGGAGCGTAAGTCACAGAGTAGGAGCATGCTTTGTCACTGGTGGATGGCCTGGGATCACTCTTTTTTAAAGCACTGTATGGTCACAGAAGTGCCACTTAGAGGGGAGTGGAGTGGCCAGGAGTCCCTGTTCCTGACACTGTGGTGTTATTAGTTATCAAGTGGCCAGGTGCGATTGCCCAGCCTCTGAAGCACACTCCTTCCCAATCTGGTCCGAAGGCCATGTCAACTCAGGTTTTCCTACTTCCTGGGGCAGCTGAACCACCTTTTCAGCCCTAGCGGTCTCTTGTCTGGCTGTGAAATCTGGGGATTAGCCAGGGCCAGCTGGATGAAGGAACCTCAAAGGTTTGCCATGTCCCAGCCCTGTCTCAGGGCCACGGCTGCCTGACAGTCTGTGGAATAAGTCCTCTTAGGGAGGTAGCCTGAGGCAGTTGGGTCTGTGGCGTTGGAACCCCAAGCAGGCACAGGGGTTAAAAACTTTGGCATTAAACCTAACCAGGTGCAGGCGGGACTTCCCTGGTGGTCACGTGGTTAAGACTCCACGCTCCCTATGTAGGGGACCTGGGTTTGATCCCTGGTCAGGGAACTAGATCCTGCATGCATGCCACAACTAAAAATCTCTCATGCCGCAACTAAGACCCGGCACAGCCAAATAAATAAACCTACCCGGGTGCAAGTCATTGCTCTGCCACTTCATAGCCATATGATCTTGGGCAAGTTACTTAACCACTGTGGCCTCTGTTCTCTTATTAGTAGATTGGGGAATCTCATAAAATTATGTCTCAAATACAGTTGGTGCTAGGATTTGGCGATTTTTCACCATTTCTATCAACTCTACTAGGACCTTAAAAGAATTGCCCTGAAAGGTATAACCAGCTCTCCAAGAGGAGATTCTTGAGTCGCCGGTGGAAACCAGGCGTGAAGTCCAGAGGTTCTCTAACCCACCAGGCCTCATCACCACGCTGGACCTTCCTGGCGGCCATGGTAGAGCACATCTGGCAGTTCTCACCGTGCCCAGTCTCTGGGGGTTAAGGCCCTTGCTACCCCCCCCCCCCATGCCTTGCAAAGAGTACCGGGAATGTAGGTTTTGACCTTTATTAGACCAACCAACAGATCCGTCGAGTCATTGTGGGGTGTCTGCTGTTTACTACCCCCGCCCTCAAGGGTGGGAAGGATGGGCAGTGGGTGCTCGGTCTGGTGTCTCCTTTCCCTCGAGAAGCTTGCCCCTACCCCTATCCATCTGTGACTCTAACCAGGTAGTTTAATAAATTAAAACATCATATCATTTTATTTGGTATGGGTAAATTGTTCTTCCTAAGACTTGGATAAACTCTACTGCTTTTTTTTTTTAAAGGACTTAGGACAGTGATTTTGTCTGCATATCCATTTATCTTGTATTCCTGTCCTGAGAATCACAGGACAGAAATACCTTGCCCCTCTTCCCCCTGGGAAAAAAATTAAATGAGCTCCTGTGAACAGACAGAACTTCAGTGCCAGGGTGGCCTCACATAGAGAAGAGCCGTCCCAGCGCTGTCAGCGAGAGACCACCTTGTGAAGTAACGAAGACAGTGAAGAACATCTCTGTAACTCTACGTGCCTGTAAAGAACTTTCACAAGTCCTGCCTTGTCGGGTCCCTGCCCCCATCCTGTGACAGAGGCCTGGGCAGGATCCGCATTCTTCCCGTTTTACATACAGGGAGTCTCAGGCTGCCGGTGATCACAGAGTTAGCAGGTGGCAGGTCTGGGACTTAAACTTGGGTTATTTAGTGACTCTGCCTCTCCTGCGTTTTCTGATCTATCACAGTGCGGCCAGGAAGCTGCCACCCCTAGAGGGTCTCGGCAGAGGCTGTCAGGAATACTGTGGAAGGCATCTGGGCCGGCGTAGTTGACGACTGCTGTGTGGTTTGAGGGACAGAGGACTCCCCAGAGTATCCTGCTCACCAGTCAGTCGCCTCAGTTGGCCGTCATCACTTCATTACTTTAAAGAGGAGCTCCTTCATCCTGAGCACCTTTGTGTGAATACACACATGCCCTAGCTTGCTTTTTCTCCCTGATAGAAAGCTGCGGAGGTTCGCTCAGCAAACCTTTACTAACTCCTCCCTGTCAAGCTCTCTACCGGGCCCTGGGAATACAGACATTAACTTCACACAGACCTCCCTCAAGGGCCTCATAGATGTGGGGTGGGCAGGGTGCTGTAATGCAGCGCAGTTGACAGCAGAGAGAGCAGCTGACCATCCTGCGGATGGGTCAGGCCCCTGGGGACGGAGCAGCCCAGGGAACAATGGGGGCCACGTGGAAGGGTGCAGCCCATGTGGGGAGCAAGAAATAATCTGGGCTAGTTGGCCTGGGGACCAGAGGACAGAGGGCCTGCCTTATTTTGGGAACTGAGAGTGTCTAGCTGAATTTTGGGGGCTGTGAAAAGTTTTAATGGAAGAAAGTTGGAGAAATAAGACTTTGTGTGTTGCGCTGAGACATTTTTACTCAATCCCGTGACCACCGAGGAACTAAGGGTTGAAATAGGCGGACATCAAAGTCAGACTGAGAACAGTTGTTCTGGTAGATTGTTAGAGAAGGGACGGAACAAGGAAGACCAGTTACTAATGCAGGAGACTACGAGGGAAATGCTGAAGGCGAGAGCCGAGGCAGTGGGTCTGGGAGTGGGGCAGGGTCAGATTCAAAGAAACCTTCCTGAGGTAGAATCAGAGTCAGTGACCGGTGTGAGGGAGAGCAGAGAAGTCAAGAGTGACTCGCCGGTTTTTATTTGAGATCTGCCTGCCTTATTTTATAAAGATTTGCAATCCAGATGCTACGGTTCTCCTTAATGGCAACTTTCAGAGCACAACCTCAGCTCACTTGCCAAATCTGGCCAGCTCGGGCTTTACAAGCGGGGAAACATTCCTCTTTTTTTGGCTGACGTCTCGTTTCCTTTTTCTTAACTTCTGTTCTGAAATTATTACAGCAGTTTTTGTACTTCAAGGAATTGGAGGCTGGTACATATTAGGTACTCAATAAATGAATAATCAGATAAATGAGGTCACGCATCCTGGTTGACTTACAGGGTGATGTTCGTGGTAAAGTGCCGGGCATAAAATGTGAATTCTGTCATTCCAGAGCAGCTTGTGCATTTGTGCTAAAATAATGTTTGAGAGTAGAAGGGTAAAATACAGAATTCTGAAGAATTTCCGGTAGCACGCAGCCCGGTATCAGTCTCCTCTGCGTTCGCTGCCCACGGTGGTCATCGTACCTGACCCTGAGCACAGCGGCGGCCGTGGGGAGGTGACCCAGCAGCGCGGGGGAACAGATCGCGCTCTGGTGCCTTTACACTCTTGCCCCCCACCCCATCCCCCGTATGGTTCTTGCTGGGGGGGCGTGTGTTGTGTGATTTCCCCAGGATCCCAGGCGTGCCTGGGGTTCCACTTCTTGCCCGGGACTGACCCAGCTCCCAGCGTGGAGCCTCAGCGTTCGCTGCGTTAATCAGACTTGCTGGAATGATCACGTGGTCCTCTAGCTGCCTGCCTGTCAGCTGCTGCTCGTCAGCAGCTGGCTGGCTGGAGGCTGCAGGCCCGTCTGCAGAAAGCCTTCTACTTCAGAATATGGGGGGTCGGGGGGTGCAAACCCGCCTCTTTCTTCTGCACTTTGCACCATCTGACTGACTAAACGGTTGTCCTCCGAACCAGAAAGGCTACCAGGCAGTATAAGGAAATTGTCTCTGACTAGGTCATGTTTGCATTTGAAGAATTCAGGTATGTTCTGGGTTTTCTACATCAGTCTGCCGCTGGGTTTTTGTTCTCGCTAGGTTTTTGCTGTGTAATGACAGCTTAGGCTCTGGCTCGTTCTCACAAAAGAAGGGTTCTTTTCTGCGGCGGGGTTTCTCCCGGTCACGGGGGCGGGAGGCGCGGAGGTGGTACCGGTCCAGGCTGTTTACTGCAGGACAGCTGCAGCTGGGTAACTGGTTTGCTCGTGTGTGAATGTGCCGAGGACCCCACCTTGTGCCTCATGTGAGCTGTGCCGCTGCTGGTGTGGAGGCAGGAATACAGGACAGGAGCTGCTTATCCGGAAGGAGTCTCTTGCTGCCTTTCGTTTTTCTTCCTTTGTCAGACTCATGGAGCCTGACTGCTCTTTTAAAAAACGCTAACTGTAGCGGTGAAGGTGAAAGTCCTGCAAGTCTGTCTGCTTAGTCGAGATCTGATCTGGGCTCTGATTTTGCTCGTTGTGAATAGTGATCTCGCGGCTGGGCGGTTTTCTGGGAAGTACCCTCATGATGTTTTGTTAACAGGGTCCTTCTTTGCTTTCGTCAGCTTTTCAGCTGCTGTAATTATTAATGCTCCAGATTGAGTCTTTTGTGAATCTTATGCCTTCTCTTTCCTCCATCTCTCCTCCCTGGGTATGAATGTAGGGGCGGGGGGTGCTCCAGAAGAGATAGTCTCTAAGAAATGAAAATAAAGGAGCTGGGATGGGAGGGTTACCGGCTCGTTCTTGTGCAGGTCTCCACCTCTTCGGAGCGTACGGAAGACAGTGTGTCTGTTTCTAACCTCTGACAGCTCATTTCTCAGATGGAATTTTTGTGTATTTTAGAACTGAACGAAAATACCATATTGATGGGCGAAGAAGTGATTGTGTGGGAACCTCCACAGGCCTTTTTCGTTCCCTCCAAATGTTGCTGCAATAGACATGAAAATGATAGTAGAATTACCAGCTTTCATTACTTGTAAGAGGAAACTAGAGACCTTTTGATCAAAATCAAGGGAGAGGATGAGAGCATTATCAGCTTTCCACAAGGAAAAGCAGGGCTACGGAGGTTGTTCCCGCCCTTTCTATAAACTTGGGGCTTTGGATCCAGGAAGTTACCCTTTGTTTAAGAGCGTGCCTCTGCATTATTTCTAATGGACTGGGTTTGTGAAAAGAACATTCTTTCCACGTGGCAACGTGCTCGGATGACATGGGGTGACACCGTGACCAGAACTTACAGTTTTAGGATAGCTCCATTAGATAACTAACAAGAATTTATTTAATGCCTGGCATGTAACAGTAGATAGGTCCTTAGGGAATGAATCGTGAGTCTTGGGTTCTAATCCGAGTTTCAGAATTGGCTTTCCTGATCCTTGTGAGAGTTACGGAAGAGCTTTGTACATCGTAGAAAGTAGTACGATGGTGAGGCTCAGATTTTATTGCTAGCATTTGTTTGAGATGGAGTAAGTCTTGGCTTCTGCCTCGAACAAGCTTGGAGCCTTTCGTTGCATTTTGTAGTCAGCGGGGAGGGATGCATATCAACAAACCCACTCCCACCGTGGTGGCACCTAGTCCCGGAGCCAAGAGCTGGGTCTGATGAGGTGGAAGGGGGTTGAGTTAAAGGCCACTGCTCTGCTGAGCTGAGAAAGTGGGGAAGTCTGTTACCCTTCAAGTTTCTGCCTAAGCTGGCCCTGAAGAATTTCGCTGAGTATGATTGCATTTTATGACGGCTGCACGGGGGCCAGACCAGGTGGCTTTCTTCTTTAGTCATGGGGCCTATGCACATGGGGGCCAGGTGATTGTGGTGGGGCAACGCTGCACTCGAGAGGAGCTTAGCTTAGCTTTTTAGTTTAGGTCAGGTCGGTCCTGAAGCTATAGCACGCAGCAGAATCACCCGGAGGGCTCATGAAAACCCACCCCCAGAGTTTCAGATCTAGCAGGTCTGGAATGGGGCGTCAGGATCTGTGTGTCCGATAAGTTCCCAGGTTTTCTGATGCTGCAGTTCTGGGGACCAGACTTTGAGAACCACTGGCTTGGGGAAAGCAGACGTTGTTGTTGTTGTCGTTGAGGTGGGAAGTCTGAGGCAGAGGCGAGGAGGGAGGTACAGGGAGGAGCCAGAAGCTGCAGTTCAGGTACGGGCAGGTGGGCCAAGGCGGGGGTGCAGGCGTGAGGGGGGCACGCTCGTGGGACGGCGGTGGAAGGGAACACTGGGACGAGAACCAGGGGACTTGCTTTATAATCCTCGTTCTGCCGTGTGCTCCTTTGTGGGCTTGGCCAGCCTCTTCATCGTTCTGAAGTCTCAATTTTCTCAACTGAAAATGGGGATAGTTGTTCTTGCCAAGAAAGTGTATAATACTGTTAGAATTAAATGAGATAACATAAACTTACTTAATAAATTATAGCACTCTTTCCACATGAGTATAAAGGGAGAAGAGGACCCTGGGGGTCTCCATCAGGTTATCTGGACACAGCCCTCCGTACACACACCCAACTCCAAGAGCGCAAGGGCCACGTTCATTTTAAAAGGAAGTCTGATTGACAGACACGTTTACCTGCCGTTACTCCCTATTGGACTCTGAGTTCCAATGTGGTCTGTCAATCCTGTCTTTTTAACTTTGTCTCCTTAGTGCCTAAAACTGCTTGACACACAGTAAGGCCTTAGTAAGTGGCGGACGCAGTTCATTTTCACGAGGACTTAATAAGGAAGAAAAGGCAAGCAAGCTCTCTGGCTAGCTCGGCGCAGGCCTGGGATAGTACCATGGTGCCCGCCGAGTGTGCTGGTTCAGAAGAGCATGTCGAAAGCTGACATCTGACCTCCTGAGAAAAATGTGAAGTGTCCTCAGCACACCCCCATGGCAGGAGTGCCAGAGAACTGCGAGCACATTTCACGAGGGATCTCCGCGATGCCCTCACTCTAGAATGGGCTGCTGATCGTTGTGACGTGCCGGGGCCCAGGGCGCAAGCCTGGAGCGCTGCAGGGTCCCGAGAGCTTGAGAGACCGGGCCGGCATTTTCCAGCTGGTTAGAGGGTTTCTACCTTCCACTGACTGCAAGACTGTTTTGTCCTAACACGAGGCCAGCTCTTCTAGCTGGCTGTGCTGGGAGACACACTGCATTTGTGTGTTTGCTTTAAAAAAAAAAAAACTTCTTAGGCGAGATGTGTGCTGAACTGATAGTTTAAGTCAACATTTACCTGTTAACTGCACACCACAGAGGCTATCCTCTGAGCCCTGCTGGAGACAACTTCGTGGCATACTGTAGTTTTTCCTCCACCTCTAGACCCAGAATAATGACTGCATCCTCTTACAGACCCTGGAATAAAGAGTTTGAAATGTGATTTTCGGCTTCATAATCCCTCAAGTGAGAATGGAACCCAAATCAGAAACCGCTGTTTCTCAGAACTCCTGCCACTTATTCTGATTTATTTCCAGAAGGAATGTGATATATCAACTCCAGTATTTAAAATCCACAGTTGGAGGGTTTCCCCGGTGGCGCAGTGGTTGAGAGTCCGCCTGTCGATGCAGGGGACACGGGTTCGTGCCCTGGTCCGGGAAGATCCCACATGCCGCGGAGCGGCTGGGCCCGTGAGCCATGGCCGCTGAGCCTGCGCGTCCGGAGTCTGTGCTCCGCAACAGGAGAGGCCACGACAGTGAGAGGCCCGCGTACTGGAAAAAAAAAAAAAAAGTGGCATCAGGGAAGACCTGAAGTTCGCACACGAGGAGAGCCCCACCACCCCGTTCGAGTGTCCAGAGCCCAAGCCAGCTTAGTCCCTCTCGTTTCCCAGGGTCCTGTAATCCCTTGAAGAAACAGATATTTAGGTACAGTGACTTTCACACGGTGGTGAGGAAATAAATCTCAGATCAACAGGAGATGGAAACTGGGCTGGGCAGGGAAAGGAAAGGTACAGAAACTTGATCACTGAGTACCTACTATGTACCAGACACTGCTAGCTGCTTTGCCCCTGGTAACTTTAACCCACATAAAAATGAAAACAGAGGCTCAGAGACATGGGACTGTCCCCAAACCTCCAATCCATAAATAATGTTAAGTGAGTGAAGGAAATGAGAACAGAGGCTCAAAGGGGTGAGGTAATTTCCCTGAAGTCACCCAGCGGTTATGGGGATCTGGTCAACTTCAGTTCAGTCCTTCTTTCTCTGATACTCTGGGCCTAGAATGCCATCCTATGAATTGACCTTGTGTCTTCCAGCCAGCACAGCCTTTCTGAGTCTCTCCTCTGGGCCCAGAGCCTGTCGTAGCTCCAGGCACTTGGCTCACCTCCCTGACTGTGGGAAAAGATGAGGAATAGAAGAGGAATATTCTGCCCCCAAGGGTAGAACAGACTGACCCCTCCTCCTAGCTCCCAGGGCTCTAGTGATGTAGCGATGTATCAATAGTACTTACTGTAGTGCAATTGTGTAACAATCCGTTTCTTTCACATCCTTCTACCCTACTGAAGTATGAGCTCTTGGAGGCCAGGAGGCATTATCTAGTCATCTTACCTCACTACCAACTATTAGCCTAGTGTCAGCTCTAGGAGGGATTAGTAAGTGTCTGACTATTAAATGTCTACACTACTGATATTGTGGGCATTAGAATAACTTTAATTGAATAAGTCACAGTCCCTAACTGCGGGGAGCTTACCGTCACGCTGTCTGATCCCCCAGGGCTATTAGTATGCACAGCCACGTGGGTCTTTAGTAGGGGGTGGTAGGGGCACCTGGTTGGAGTACATGGGCGGAGGGTGGAGGGTTGAGGGAGAGAAAAGTAGAGCAGCAGAGAGGGAAGGACAGAAAGTTTCATTGACTTGACAGTTTCGCCGAGTGTTTGTCTAGCCACAAGCAAAACTTATTTTGCGAAACAGATACTTTAGCTGTAGGGTGCCCACGCAGGTATATTTAAAAATACCAGTCTATTCTCCATTATTAAGTGTTACAGTTGTTGAGTTTCACTCAAAGCGAAGCAGTGTTGTGGAACCAGACTCTCCTGCAGTTCATACAATATAAATTTAAAAGCTTGCAGAAGTCACTTTATCTCTCTTTACCTCTCTTAGAGGAAAAGGGCTATTTTGAGGATAACATATAGGAAAGAAGTGTATGAATTATAAAACTTTGCTATAAATGTTTGCATTTTATATTTTGGAATCAGTTCATAGTTGACCGGTTCAGGTGCTGCTTTATAAAACAATTTTTGTTTCCATCTCCCATTTCTCTTTGCTTAGCATTCTGGTCTCTTATGTAGAAAACAAAGCAAAACTGAACTAAGAGGAAAGAATTTTAACTGGACTCATTACCGAGAGGAATAAGCCCCAGAATAGGACACAAGCTTGGGTCTGTGTAACTCTTGCTAGTTACTTAGGATGGTTGCAGAAGAGTCTCCCAACTGTGCAGGTGTGTCCTTTTGGAGGTGAGAGGGCCTTTTTGCTATTAGGATAGCCCTTCATCCAACAGACCACTTCCTGAACATCAGTAGAAAATGCAAATATGTGTCATCCTTGGTCCTGCCCTCAGGGAATTACTGTCCCCGAGAAGGTGCTGAACCAACACCAAAAGCATGGCGTGGGGGTGGCCAAAGACAAAAGGAAACCAGGGAAAACCAGGGGAAGTTCCACAGGGGTCCGGATAAGGTGCCTGGGCTGGGAGGAGGATCTGGTTTTTCTGTTGTGGAAGTTAGGGAGACTTGCGGGCCGGGCCGGGCCGTCTCTTGGAGCGAGTCTTAGAGAAGCATAGGATTTGAGTGGGTGAAAATAAAGGGAAGGGCTGTTGGCAGCAGTGCAGGAGCTGAGGCCCAGGGAGCCGGGAGCCAGGGGCAGTGTGCTCTTAGCCATATTTTGGCTGGTAAAACCTGAGGAGAAGGGACTTCTTCTCACTCTTTTCAGAGTAACCCAACCTGGTTGTCTTTTCCTCATGATGGTCACTTCTCTCTGCCCTGAAGGTCACTATTTTGCAGAGGCACACATTTTTCACCTTTAGGGAACATGTAAGTATTCGTGGGAAACGCATGTTTTGCAGTGCTGGCTTGTTACTTTGCACAAGTTACCTAAGTTCTTCGTGGTTTAGTCTGCCTGTCTGTAAGATGGGGGTATTACTTACCTCCCAGAGCTACTGTGTTGATTAAATGAGATTACTTATATAAAGCATCTGGCAGGGTTCCTGGCACTTAGTAGATACTCAATAAATTAATTCCTTTAATTTACCTTAAGCAGCAGAGCATTTAATTCAGACCCTCATCCTGGATTAGAAATTACACAGGAGCCAGGAAGGAGACCTGGCACACTCTTAAGGGTGGGGAGCACCTCTGATCTCCCCGTTTCCTTGGCATTCAGACTCAGAATGCCACCAGTCAGTCCGTGGAAGATAATCCTGTTTGCTGCTGAAATGTTTATGACACAGTGAACTGACTGTGGTGTGACTAATCAGCTGAGAGCCTGGATCTCGGCTTGGTTGGCACACAGATTCACTGGGCTGAGAGATTAATTAAGTTCCCTGAAGTTGACATAACTGGGACGCTGCCGCTTTCTGCCTAATCATGATAACATAGCCAGAGCCCACCATCAAGTGTCAACATTGTCCCAGTGCCTCCCTGGTTAGTCCGTGGCCCGTTCCTCATTGTTCTGTATTCCTCCGGGTCGTATCTCTTTATCTCCAGAGACTGACATGAGCAGTAGATGTCTGTTGAACTGACATGGGCCGCACTGGACAGGTTCGGTGTGTGAGCCCTCCTTTGGGGGGAAGCAGAGTGAATTACGGGGGGGACCTCTGTGGAGAGCACCATTCCAGCCAGCGGGCGCTGTTGTGGATGTGGCGTAGTACATCCTGGGGCAGCTCTGCTGGGCCTCAGGAGAAGCCACTGGAGACCTCAACTGGGGGATCCCCCGTAATGGTTCCCTCCTGGGAGGGTGCACTGAAACCTGACACAGGTGCCCAGGTCGCACCTCAAACCTACCGAGTCCAGGTATTCAGAGGTGGAGTCCAGGGGTGTCCATTTTTTTTTCAAGGCTCCGCTGATGACACACCTCCCTAGCTGGAGTGTGTGGGGAGAACCTGAACTTGGGAACCTGAAAGCCCTAGGTTCTAATGATACTGTGTTACCTTAGATACGCCACTTAACTTCACTGGGATGTAGTTGGTCCACCTGGAAAATACAAATAATAATTTATGTGGTTCAGAGAGAACAAGATGACGGCCATGCGGGAGTGTGGGAAAGTCAGGAGCCCTGGATAATGAAAAGTGCTGTCACACGTGCTTTCAAGTTCAGCTGGCGCCTCCTGCGGCAGATTGAACCCAGGTGTGTTGAGTGTGTGGGGCTCGTACAGACACACAGTGGGTCTAGAACTGACGGCCTGCTGGTTTGTGGTCTGTTGGGTTTGGTAACTGGTCATGTGGCTCTCAAGTTCATCCTGAACCCGGTTACAAGTGAGTGGGATTGTTTTCACTCCAGTCAGCCACTTCAGGGCCTGCCCGACGCCAGGACGGATCTCGCTGTGCGTCTTTGAGACTAGCTTGGCCTCCGTCTTCCTCAGCACGAGGGCTGGAGGAGAGAAAAGGCAGCCTGCGTTTACTTGTGGAGGCACTGGAGAAAACTGGAAACGGGGAGCCCTTCCGTCCCTGAGATCACCCCTATGCCCCTGGAGCACAGGGTCATTGGAAAGAGAACCCAGAGCAGGAAGGTGGGTGTCCCTCCGGGGCTCCCTCCAGGGTATTCAGAAGCTCTGTCCTTCCTGTTTCACTGTGTGCCGTGGATCAGAAGCTGTGTATTGAGTCAAGATAGAGCCTTCTCAGGACAGATGGGGAGATGGGTAGAACTATGTGGTTGGATATACGTTTATGAACAGGACATCAAGCAAACTGTATGATTTAAAGAAGTGTTTGTACTCAGTGATGAAATTCCTTTTCCTGGAGAGAGGATGCTTTCATAGTCGAATGAACCCTGGAGCACTTCCAAAGCCAGAGTGAAGACTGTGTATTTTCCTTATTCACCAACTTGCTGAAGAGTTGAGGGCATTAGAGATTCCTAAGGTAGAGGAAGGCAGATATGTTTTGCTACAGTTGATAAAACTGTTTGTTTTCCTGATCTTGGTTGGGGCATTATGATAATCAGGTTCCTGTGGTGATTCGAAGTGTGAATCAACTCACCCCGCCCTGACTGAAAACTTAAATACAGCCTGCCTCAGAGAAAGGTGGGCAATGCGGGGAACAAGTCCTAGTATTGGGGGGACGGCCCTTTACCAAGTTGCAATAGAACTCTGTCCACCACCAGTGCAGCTCCCCTTTGTCTTCTGCGAATGAAGCCGTCTGTGGCCTGACTGCGTCCTCTCTCTTAAAGCTTAACTCCCAGGAATCTTCCCTCTGCTCCAAAAAACGGATTTAGTCACAGATCTGCACGTGCCACTTTGCTTCCCCGTCTCTAAACTGAAACCACAGAACGCGTTTCAAGAATTCAGCGAGAGGCAGAGTGACAGGTAAGCAAAGAGTTTATTAGTAAGTATAGGATGCTTGTGAGAGATACAAGCGGGCAGGCAAGGGAGTGCCGCCCCCAGAACTTAGTGGGCTACGGTTTATAATCGAAGGAGAAGTGGGGCGGGGGAGAAGACCACCTTCGTCTTCACTCTTAAGCAGACGTCAGGCCTCCACCATCAGCTCCTCCTCCACGGCGGGTGGGGGAGTTCTCTTGCCCCTACACTGGCGAACTGGGACTGTCACGGAGCCATGGAAACGAGCAAAACGGCGGTAACATACACTGAAATGCAGTAAACCGTCTCAGGTTTCAGTGTAATGTCACCTTTTCCTCACATTTTTGTTTTTCGTGTGTGTAGAGGAGCATGTCCTAGGATTCACTAACTTCCTGGCCTCACTGGGCAGCATGTGGGCCTCATTCCACCATTATTTTAGTGTTTTGGGGGGGCATGTCTCATGCTTCTGTTGCATGGTTTTGTTGCTAAGCAAGCCCGTTCGGTTTTGTGGTTAAGCAAACCTGCTTTCTTGACTGATCATTAACTCACAGGATTCGCCCATACCTTTTTCTTTACTTAAGATTCCCTAGTGCAATTAACTGTTTAATCACCAACTTCATCCCTTTACTCTTTTCCTGTCAAAACCGTTGTTTTCTTCCCATGAAACCCTTCGAAACCCAGGACTGCACACGCTACCTTCAGGAGCCTTTTCTGACCTCTGTCGCCCAAATACGTTCTCCTTTCACTGAACTCCCATAGAGCACTCAAGCTGTATAACACATAATCTAATACTTAATGTTTCTCAGTCTGATTTTCCTGACTAGACTGAGGGATACTTGAAGGCAGAAGCAGGGTTTGATGCATCTTCATCCCATCTGTCCCACTTGAGCAGAGCTGGATGCAGCCTGGCTTCTCGGCACTTTTTATTTGCTCATTTTTATGACTTATTTAAAACCCTCTGCCATATGCCAGTCATTGTTCTAGGCCCTAGAAGGGGAAACGGCAGGAAAAAGGACAATTTGCTGCCTCTCTGACGTCTGTTCATTACTGAGCACGGAGGCATGATTGGGATTTTGAGAGAGGTACTGAGTCTGGGGAGCAGGACCTGCTGTGCACGGGCAGGGTCTGTCCGGGCAGTAGACCAGCAGGAAGGCCTGGAAGGGCCAGGTGGTAGGGTTTCAAAGCTGTAGGGACTTAGAAAAGGTTTGAGCTAGTAAAAATGCATGTGAAGTTTAAAGAGTCGTTACGTATTTAAATGAAGTTTTTCTGGTTCTTCTGGATTCAGATGCAAACAAGATAACACCTGTGCACGTGTACCCGCCATATTCCAGGCACTTTTGTTATCATCTCTAATTTTCCCAACAATCCTATGAGCTAGGCATTATTATTACCATCTTATCTAAGAGGCACCTAAGGTTCAGAGAGGTTAGGTCACTTCCTCAGAGTCACACATCTGCTTAATTGGTAAAGCTGGAAATTGGATCTAGGTCTTCTAACCAAAACGTCAATGCTTGTTTTTATCATTCGGACCCTAATTTTGTAGAACAGAGTCTGTGAGGTATTCTGGCACTATTTGTTTTATATAATGTTTCATTGGATAAGTGAGTATATCACATTTATTGAGCCCTGACTGTGATCATTGTAACCTGCTAAGCCCTTTGTAGGCATGAACACATGTACCGCCGTCCTCATAGGAATCCTGAGACAGCTGCTGTTATTGTCGTACCTGTTTCACAACTTGTCCAGCATCACACAGAGCTGGCATTTGAACCCAGGGCCGTCTGACTCTGAGACCTGTGCTTTTGACTGCTGTCTTAGTCGTACAAGGGGCTTCATGGGGAGCAAAGTTCTGTGGTCAGCTGTTTGAGGAAAATTGCACACCCCATGCCCTGGAGAGTAGCATGAAGGCTCTGAGAAGTCCTGTAGCGGCGGGTGTGTGTATATGTGGGAATTTTGCCCCGAGTTTCCCATGTGTGTTTGATGAAGGAACTTTTATTGCCTAACACTTAATTTTTAGTTTTAACTCTGGAAAATGCTGCTGTAGCGGAAGGAGAATCTGAGCCTGGGAATTAGAAGAGGGGGGAGAGGAGAATATTCAGAGCAAAATACATAAATGGAAGAAGATAATAAATGGAGCCTGTGATTTGAAGTCTCGTTTAGGTGTGAGTTCAGGCTTCTGCTCTTACTGGCTGTGTCATTTGGGGCAAATCACTTATTCTTTTTGGGTCTCACTTGCCTTATCTGTAAAATATTGTTGTGAGGAAAAGTGTGATTATATACGCAAAAGTGCTTTGTTAACAGTAAAACGCATAGTTCTTTTTTCAGTTGTTATTTGCCAAGTTCATTTAGTGCCTTAGTACCTAACACGGCATCTACTAGATGTTTGAAGGACAATTAAAAGTTGTTCCATGGGGGCTTCCCTGGTGGCTCAGTGGTTGAGAGTCCGCCTGCCGATGCAGGGGACACGGGTTCGTGCCCCGGTCTGGGAAGATCCCGCATGCCGCGGAGTGGCTGGGCCCGTGAGCCATGGCCGCTGAGCCTGCACGTCCGGAGCCTGCGCTCTGCCATGGGAGAGGCCACAACAGTGAGAGGCCTGCGTACCGCAAAAAAAAAAAAAAAAAAGTTGTTCCATGAATGAATAAATTTTGTCTTATGTATCTCTGAGTTCTGTAGCTGACATGTTACAACTGAAAAGTTTTTTTAAATGTTCCTTGAATTTTCTTTCTCAGTTGTGTTTTTGCTAGGTTTTATGTTTTTGGAGTTTAATGAAGTCACTCAATTGGAAAATCAAGAACCATGTTTCTGTCATTCACTTTGTTGTACCCCAGTTTGGACTGCCAAGGCAGTTTATTTTGTGTGTTTCTGACATGTCCCTGGCAGCAAGAAACTTTTGACAGTTCCAAATGGTAAATTTCATTCAACAGTGTGCACGTGTTAGCTTTTTTTCTTTAATAAATTTATTTATTTATTTTTGGCTGCGTTGGGTTTTCGTTGCCGTGTGCGGGCTTTCTCTAGTTGCAGCGAGTGGGAGCTACTCTTCATTGCGGTGCATGGGCTTCTTATTGCGGTGGCTTCTCTTGTTGCGGAGCACGGGCTGTAGGCTCATGGGCTTCAGTAGTTGTGGCGCGTGGGCTCAGTAATTGTGGCTCGTGGGCTCTAGAGCGCAGGCTCAGTAGTTGTGGCACACAGGCTTTAGTTGCTCCGCGGCATGTGGGATTTTCCCAGACCAGGGCTCGAACCCATGTCCCCTGCGTTGGCAGGCAGATTCTTAACCACTGCGCTACCATGGAAGCCCTCTTTTATTTTTTACAATGCTCATTCTCTCAGATGTGCCCATCTGTGGTGGGTTTTTTTTTTTTAAAGGAATTTCTAATGTATCACCCTCTTGATGGAATTACTCTTGATGTCTCCATGATAAAGTCTAGCTCTTTTCAAGGACTGTAAGGAGGAGAAACTTGCTGCGGTTTTGCTTTCCAGTACAGATCTTACTGATGGGAAGTACTAAGATGTCAGGGCATTCTTTACCCACTTCAAATAAGTCATTGGTTTTTTAGCACCTGGCCAAAGAGACAGAGATGGGCTTGAGGTTATTTCAATAAGTAAGATGTTGTACAAAGATCAAGAAATTTTTAAAAAGAGAGAGGCAGTCAAAATACTTTTTAGCACACCTGTTTGTTTGCTGGAATAGCATTTATTGCTAGAAAGATACTGTGTTTTGCCCAGCAGCCGTTTTGGAGAGGAGGGTTAAGTAGAGGGGAGCTAGCTTTCCGTTCCCTGGTAACTTGACCTGGTCATGCAGTTTGTGTGGGCCTGACAACTCACCGCCACTCTGGGGTAGCACACAACCCAGGCCTGGCCCGGCCAAAACTCAATCCCCTGACTGTGGTGATTGGCTTAGGTGCAGGCATGTCATCTAAGAGTCCTCTAGGAGACCGCTGATGGGCTAGAGCTATTAGGAAAGATGCTGGTTTTCTCTGTCAGGATCATGAAAGCCTCAAGTCACTGGTAACCTTCTTTCCCACCATGTGGGGAAAGATGGTCTGCTAGTGAAGCCAGAGAGAGAAGTAGAGTTCAGCAAAGGCCAAAGAAACCGAATTCTCCTGGCATCGCTGAGCTTGTGTGTCCCGCTTTCCGCCCTGCTTAATCCAGGCGTATTCATGAGCCCACTTTTTTGTACTGTATGAACTAATAAATTCCATTTTTTTCCCATTAATATCTGTCACCTACAACCTAAAGAATCCCAAATAATACAAAACCATGCAAGATAAATAAAAACAGACCCAAAACTGTATCATTTTTACCTCCGGAGGAGATGACTGTCCCAGTAATCTTCAAAATTGTCAGACCACATTTACAGTGTTGTATTCCATCTGGGTGTTTAACAAAGGACTGTGGCCTAGGACACTGATATGGATGGAATTGTGTCCCCCTGAATTCATAGGTTGAAGCTCTAATCCCCAGTGTGACTGTAGTTGGAGATGGGGCCTTTAAGGAGGTACTGAAGGTTAAATTAGGTCGTAAGGGTGGAGCCCTAATCCAATACGACTTGTGTTCATATAAGAAGAGGCAGAGTCACCAGGAGAGCTCGCGCACAGAGGAAGGCTGTGTGACGACACAAGGAAAGGCGACATCTATTGTACAAATCAGGTGAGAGACCTCTAGAGAAACCAACCCTGCTGACACCTTGATTTGGACTTGCAGCCTCCAGAACTGTGAGAAAGTGAATTGCTGCTTCTAAGCTCCCACTCTGGGGTATTTCATTACAGCCACCCAAGTTGACTAATACAGGTTTGTTCACTTAACTTTTTTTTTTTTTTTTTTTTTTTTGCGGTACGCGGGCCTCTCACTGTGTGGCCTCTCCCGTTGCGGAGCACAGGCTCCGGACGTGCAGGCTCAGTGGCCATGGCTCACGGGCCCAGCCGCTCCGCGGCATGTGGGATCCTCCCGGACTGGGGCACGAACCCGTGTCCCCTGCATCGGCAGGCGGACTCTCAACCACTGCGCCACCAGGGAAGCCCTATCTTTTTTTTTTAAGGTTTTTTTTTTTTTAACATCTTTATTGGAGTATAATTGCTTTACAGTGGTGTGTTAGCTGATTCACTGCTATACATATACATATATCCCGATATCTCCTCCTCCTCGCGTCTTCCTCCTGCCCTCCCTATCCCACCCCTCTAGGTGGTCACAAAGCACTGAGCTGATCTCCCTGTTCTATGCGTCTGCTTCCCATTAGCTATCTCTTTTACATTTGGTAGTGTATACATGTCCATGCCACTCTGTCACTTCGTCCCAGCTTACCCTTCCCGGGTCCTCAAGTCCATTCTCTACGTCTGCATCTTTATTCCTGTCCTGCCCCTAGGTTCTTCAGAACCTTTTTTTTTTTTTTTTTAGTTTCCACATATATGTGTTAGCATACGGTATTTATTTTTCTCTTTCTGACTTACTTCACTCTGTATGACAGTCTCCAGGGCCATCCACCTCACTACAAATAACTCAATTTTGTTTCTTTTTATGGCTGAGTAATATTCCATTGTGTATATGTGCCACATCTTCTTTTTCTCTTCATCTGTCGATGGACATTTAGGTTGCTTCCATGTCCTGGCTATTGTAAATAGAGCTGCAATGAACATTGTGGTACATGACTCTTTTTGAATTACGGTTTTCTTAGGGTATATGCCCCGTAGTGGGATTGCTGGGTCGTATGGTAGTTCTGTTTTTAGTATTTTGAGGAACCTCCATGCTGTTCTCCATAGTGGCTGTATCAATTTACACTCCCACCAACAGTGCAAGAGGGTTCCCTTTTCTCCACACCCTCTCCAGCATTTATTGTTTGTAGATTTTTTGGTGGCCATTCTGACTGGTGTGAGGTGATACCTCATTGTAGTTTTGATTTGCATTTCTCTAATGATTAGTGATGTTGGGCATCCTTTCATGTGTTTATTGACAATCTCTATATATTCTTTGGAGAAATGTGTGCTTAGATCTTCTGCCCATTTTTGGATTGGGTTGTTTGTTTTTTTGTTATTGAGCTGCATGAGCTACTTGTAAATTTTGGAGATGCATCATTTGTTAGTTGCTTCATTTGCAAATCTTTTCTCCCATTCGGAGGGTTGTCTTTTCATCTTGTTTATGGTTTCCTTTGCTGTGCAAAAGCTTTTAAGTTTCATTAGGTCCCATTTGTTTGTTTTTGTTTCTATTTCCATCTCTCTAGGAGGTGGGTCAAAAAGGATCTTACTGTGATTTTTGTCATAGAGTGTTCTGCCTATGTTTTCCTCTAAGAGTTTTATAGTGTCTGGCCTTACATTTAGGTCTTTAATCCATTTTGAGTTTATTTTTGTGTATGGTGTTAGGGAGTGTTTTAATTTCATTCTTTTACATATAGCTGTCCAGGTTTCCCAGCACCACTTATTGAAGAGGCTGTCTTTTCTCCATTGTATATTCTTGCCTCCTGTATCAAAAATAAGGTGACCATATGTGTGTGGGTTTATCTCTGGACTTTGTATTCTGTCTGTTCCGTTGATCTATATTTCTGTTTTTGTGCCTGTACCATACTGTCTTGATTACTGTAGCTTTGTAGTATAGTCTGAAGTCCAGGAGCCTTATTCCTCCAGCTCCATTTTTCTTTCTCAAGATTGCTTTGGCTGTTCAGGGTCTTTTGTGTTTCCATACAAATTATGAAATTTTTTTCTCTAGTTCTGTGAAAAATGCCATTGGTAGATTGATAGGGATTGCATTGAATCTCTAGATTGCTTTGGGTAGTATAGTCATTTTCACAATGTTGATTCTCCAATCCAAGAACAGGGTATATCTCTCCATATGTTTGTATCATCTTTAATTTCTCTCATCAGTGTCTCATAGTTTTATGCATACAGGTCTTTTGTCTCCTTAGGTAGGTTTATTCCTAGGTATTTTATTCTTTTTGTTGCAATGGTAAATGGGAGTGTGTCCTTAATTTCTCCTTCAGATTTTTCATCATTAGTGTATAGGAACACAAGCGATTTCTGTGCATTAATTTTGTATCCTGCTACTTTACTAAATTCATTGACTAGCTCTAGTAGTTTTCTGGTAGCATCTTTAGGATTCTCTATGTATAGTATCATGTCATCTGCAAACAGTGACAGCTTTACTTCTTCTTGTCCGATTTGGATTCCTTTTTCTTCTTTGATTGATGTGGCTAAAATGTCCAAAACTATGTTGAATAATAGTGATGAGAGTGAACAACCTTGTCTGGTTCCTTTTATCTTAGTGGAAATGGTTTCAGTTTTTCACCATTGAGAACGATGTTGGCTGTGGGTTTGTCATATATGGCCTTTCTTAGTTGAGGTAGGTTCCCTCTATGCGTACTTTCCGGAGGGTTTTTATCATAAATGCGTGTTGAATTTTGTCAAAAGCTTTCTCTGCATCTACTGAGATGATCATATGGTTTTTCTCCTTCAATTTGTTAATGTGGTTTATCACATTGATTGATTTGCGTATATTGAAGAATTCTTGCATTCCTGGGATAAACCCCACTTGGTCATGGTGTATGATCCTTTTAATGTGCTGTTGGATTCTGTTTGCTAGTATTTTGTTGAGGATTTTTGCATCTATGTTCATCAGTGATATTGGCCTGTAGTTTTCTTTCTTTGTGACATCTTTGTCTGGTTTTGGTATCAGGGTGATGGTGGCCTCGTACAATGAGTTTGGGAGTGTTTCTCCCTCTGCTATATTTTGGAAGAGTTTGAGAAGGATAGGTGTTAGCTCTTCTCTAAATGTTTGATAGAATTCGCCTGTGAAGCCATCTGGTCCTGGGCTTTTGTTTGTTGGAAGATTTTTAATCACAGTCTCAATTTCAGTGCTTGTGACTTGTCTGTTTATATTGTCTGTTTCTTCCTGATTCTGTCTCGGAAGGTTTTGCTTTTCTTTTCTTCCAGGTTGTCCATTTTATTGGCATAGAGTTGCTTGTAGTCATCTCTCATGATCCCTTGTATTTCTGCAGTGTCAGTTGTTATTTCTTCTTTTTCATTTCTAATTCTGTTGATTTGAGTCGTCTCCCTTTTTTTCTTAATGAGTCTGGCTAATGGTTTATCAGTTTTGTTTGTCTTCTCAAGAACCAGCTTTTAGGTTTATTGATCTTTGCTATTGTTTCCTTCATTTCTTTTTCATTTATTTCTGATCTGATCTTTATGGTTTCTTCCCTTCTGCTAACTTTGGGGGTTTTTTGTTCTTCTTTCTCTAATTGCTTTAGGTTTAATGTTAGGTTGTTTATTTGAGATGTTTCTTGTTTCTTGAGGTAGGCTTGTATTGCTAATAACTTCCGTCTTAGAACTGCTTTTGCTGCCTCCCATAGGTTTTGGGTCTTCGTGTTTTCATTGTCATTTGTTTCTAGGTATTTTTTGATTTCCTCTTTGATTTCTTCAGTGATCGCTTGGTTATTAAGTAGTGTATTGTTTAGCCTCCAATGTGTTTGTATTTTTTACAGATTTTTCCTGTAAGTGATATCTAGTCTCATAGCCTGTGGTCCAAAAAGATACTTGATATGATTTCAGTTTTCTTAAATTTACCAAGGCTGGATTTGTGACCCAAGATATGATCTATCCTGGAGAATGTTCCATGAGCACTTGAGAAGAAAGTGTATTCTGTTGGTTTTGGATGGGATGTCCTATAAATATCAGTTAAGTCCATCTTGTTTAATGTATTATTTACAGCTTGTGTTTCCTTATTTATTTTCATTTTTGATGATCTGTCCATTGGTGAAAGTGGGGTGTTTAAGTCCCCTACTATGAATGTGTTACTGTCCATTCCCCCTTTTATGGCTGTTAGCATTTGCCTTATGTATTGAGATGCTCCTATGTTGGGTGCATAAATATTTACAATTGTTATATCTTCTTATTGGATTGATCCCTTGATTATTATGTGCTGTCCTTCTTTGTCTCTTGTAATAGTCTTTATTTCAAAGTCTATTTTGTCTGATATGAGAATTGCTACTCCAGCTTTCTTTTGATTTCCATTTGCATGGAATATCTTTTTCCATCCCCTCACTTTCAGTCTGTATGTGTCCCTTGGTCTGAAGTGGGTCTCTTGTAGACAGCATAAATACGGGTCTTGTTTTTGTATTTATTCAGCCAGTCTGTGTCTTTTGGTTGGAGCATTTAGTCCATTTACATTTAAGTAATTGTCAATATGTATGTTCCGCTTACCATTTTCTTAATTGTTTTGGGTTTGTTTTTGCAGGCCTTTTCCTTCTCTTGTGTTTCCTGCCTGGAGAAGTTCCTTTATCATTTGTTTTAAAGCTGGTTTGGTGGTGCTGAATTCTCTTAGCTTTTGCTTGTCTGTAAATGTTTTAATTTGTCCATCTAATCTGAATGAGATCCTTGCTGGGTAGAGTAATCTTGGTTGTAGGTTTCTCCCTTTCATCACTTTAAATATGCCCTGCAAAAAAAAAAAAAAAAAAAAATGCCCTGCCACTCACTTCTGGCTTGCAGAGTTTCTGCTGAAAGATCAGCTCTTAACCTTATGGGGATTCCCTTGTGTGTTATTTGTTGCTTTTCCCTTGCTCCTTTTAGTATTTTTTCTTTGTATTTATTTTTTGATAGTTTGATTAGTATGTGTCTTGGTGTGTTTCTCCTTGGATTTATCCTGTATGGGACTCTCTGCGCTTCCTGGACTTGATTGACTGTTTCCTTTCCCATATTAGGGAAGTTTTTGACTATAATCTCTTCAAATATTTTCTCAGTCCCTTTCTTTTCCTCTTCTTCTTCTGGGACCCCTATAATTCGAATGTTGGTATGTTTAATATTGTCCCAGAAGTCTGTGAGTCTGCCCTCAATTCTTTTCATTCTTTTTTCTTTATTCTTCTCTGCAGTAGTTATTTCCACTATTTTATCTTCCAGGTCCCTTATCTGTTCTTCTGCCTCAGTTATTCTGCTATTGATTCCTTCTAGAGAATTTATAATTTCATTTATTGTATTGTTCATCATTGTTTGTTTGTGCTTTAGTTCTTCTAGGTCCTTGTTAAATGTTTGTTGTATTTTCTTAATTCTATTTCCAAGATTTTGTATATCTTTACTATCATTACTCTGAATTCTTTTTCAGGTAGACTGCCTATTTCCTCTTCATTTATTAGGTCTGGTGGGTTTTTATCTTGCTCCTTCATCTGCTGTGTGTTTCTCTGTCTTCCCATTTTGGTTAACTTACCGTGTTTGGGGTCTCCTTTTCGCAGGCTGCAGGTTCGTAGTTCCTGTTGTTTTTGATGTCTGCCCCCAGTGGGTGAGGTTGGTTCAGTGGGTTGTGTAGGTTTCCTGCTGGAGGGGACTAGTGCCTGTGTTCTGGTAGATGAGGCTGGATCTTGTCTTTCTGGTGGGCAGGACTGTGTCTGGTGGTGTGTTTTGGGGTGTCTGTGAAGTTAGTATGATTTTAGGCCGCCTCTCTGCTAATGGGTGGGGTTGTGTTCCTGTCTTGCTAGTTGTTTGGCATCGGGCGTCCAGCCCTGGAGCTTGCTGGCCATTGGGTGGAACTGGGTCTTAGCGTTGAGACGGGGATCTCTGGGAGAGCTCTCGCTGATTGATATTATGTGGGGCCGGGAGGTCTCTGGTGCACCAATGTCCTGAACTTGGCTCTCCCACCTCAGAGGCACAGGCCTGACACCCGGACAGAGCACGAAGACCCTGTCAGCCACATGGCTTTAGGCTGGAGGGCTCTGGTGTCAAGATTGCCAGATTCAAAACTCAGTTTGGCCTTCTCTGGCTCTGTGGTCTCAGGTGAATTTCATCATCCAGTGGGTCCTAAAGTACAGCACCCATTCCCTGTGACTCCGAAACTAAAGGGCAGGAGTGGTGGACTGAACTCTGAGGGGAAAAAAAATGCAGAAGATGGACAGCCGGTGGTAGAAACCTGAAGAAGGAAGACTGGGCAGGGTGAAGCTGATGCTGCGCAGCAACAGCGGAAGCTGGAGGAGCCCATGTCAGGCTTCTTAAAGTGGACCTTTAAGGAAAGTGAATAACCTCGGGTGCACAGTATAGATAAAAGAACTAGGTTTAAACCATGTGCAAGAAAGTTCTAAATAAATGACAACGTGGGTCCATCCCTCCATGCTAAGGGGGTCCTAAGTAATTTCCTCTCCTGGACTCATCAGCATCTTAACCCACTCTTTTCCCCTGGCTCGTGTGTCCCAGTGGTGGCTTCGAGCCGGTCCTGGGTGGTGTCTGTCCCTCTGCATGCTGGCTTCTGGCACGTGGACAACTCGGCCAGCGGCTCAGTACATGGTGATGGTGTTACTAGCACCTTGCTCCCTCTGCAGTTTCTTACAAGCTCCTCTTGTTTCCCCGCTTTCTCTCCTCCCTGTTCTTGTCCGCTGTCATCAGTTGCTGTGTTTTTCTCTTGTGAACTTCTCCTTGCTCCTTGTTCATAATCTGCTGTGTGGGGTTACTCCTGCGCCTGCATCCTCTCCCTCTGGTCCACATGCAGGCTTACCTTCTCCGCTGTACTTGGATTACTTCTGTGTTTCACTGTTTTTCCCATATTTTGACTTCAAGCGTTAGGGCAGAGCGAGGATGGAGTGTGGTTGCCCTCTTGCTCCTCTGGAAACTCACCTGAGGACAAAACAAGACAGAACAAAACCAACCCTGACTCCTACGCAGTGGATGCCCTTCCCTCTCAAGAAGTTAAACCTTTTTATGCATCTTCTGTGCTTTTGCTTTTACATTTTCCCACCTGCACCAAGGAGTTTATACATCCATCAGTCAGACCTTCCCTGGGCTGTTAGAGACCAAGAAGAAGGGCTTCTCCCAGGCGCTTCTTTGTTTAACCTTTGCTGCCTGTGTGTTTAATTTGTTTGGTCCATAAGTAGCTCTGAGAGCTTTTGTAAAAGTCACTCAACTGTCCCATGTCTCAGTTTCTTCCTCTTTCAAATGAGTCTGACACTGTAAGCGTGGAAGAGCTGATGAATACATAAAATATCACACTGAAAATTCATGGTGCCGTTCCTACACTCATAATATAAGAGTATATCATATGCGGTAATATGTGTTTGTCACTGAACATGAATATGACTATTATTGACAGTAATGGTCCGCCTTCTGTTGTTCCCTTAATTCCAAGACCAGGAACGCAGTCAGTATTAATTAACGGAGGAGGTTATGTTTGGTAGCATGGAGAGGGTACATTTGAACGGATATTGAACTTGTTTTCACAACTCCTAGGTGTAAGACTGTGCTCCACCAAGCTGTTAGGTGTAGGGCAAGTCCTTCACACAGCTTTTCATGCCTTGCTTTTAATATGGTGATTGATAACCTCCATGTCTATCTCACAGAATAGCTTGGATAATTAGATGATATAATGTATCTCAAAGTACTTTATGTTTGCCTCACCCTTTACAGTTTACCAAGGCAGAATGTTGGCAGAGGGAGGGATGGGGCAGTGTGCTGTGGTTCCAGGACCGGGGTTCAAGGTGACCTGCCACGTACAAGTGAAGTGGCCTTGAACCCCCTCTCTGAGCTTCAGTCCTCTCGTATTTAAAATGAAAGTAATGATCATAAATGTGAAGAGCCCAGCATTCGGTAGGTGCTCAGTAAATGTCTGTAGAAATAGGTGATTATTAGACGTATATCCTGGATGTGACATTTTCACCTGCATGTTGCCAAGGGGATTTGGACCCCATAAATAAATGTGTCTGTCTTAGTGTATTTTCCCAGGTATTTTTGCCAAACTGTTTTTTATTTGTGTGAAAATACTAGTATCTGACGTAGAAAATCCTCTCTGAAAGTTTTGCTTTTGGTTTGCAAAGAATAGAACAATTCTAAGCTGGGAATCAATTAAGCAGTGATAGAGTGAATAGAAGCACAGAATAGTGGCTAGTGTGCCACATTTTCTGGAGCAGCCCTGGCCAACAGAATAGAGCACAAGCCACAGATGGGAGCCATATGCCACATTTAAAATATTTCATAGCCCTATTAAGTAAGAAGAACAGATTCAATTAATTTTAGTCATATATTTATTTAAAATACTGTGTCTAAAATATGATTTCAACATGTAATCAAGGTAAAAATTAATGAGCTCTATTAGATGACTTTTGGTACTGAGTCTTTGAAGTCTGGTATGTCCTTTACACTAGCATCGCGTCTCTACTCGGACTGGCGACACTTCTAGTGCTCTTGGTCACGTGGCTCGGGGCGTGGCACTGGACAGTGCAGCTCCGTGTCCCCATGAACTGAGAAGGAAAAGTAACTCAGACAGATCTCTTTCACGTTGCTGCATTTAGCAAACGGACTTGAAAGTGCTGAGCTAAATAGAATTTCCAGATTTGTGCAGTATTCCTTGCTCTGTATTAGGTTGCAGTGATATTGGAGGCTTCCACATACTCCTCGTTGCTCCTAATTTCTCTGCTCCTGACACGAGCGCCATGGGCATGCTGCCTGCCTTAACCCCCTCGTCTGTGGGCGCAGTGGTCCCTGAGCAGGGGAACGTACCATGATGGGGCTTCAGCGGCAGCCCCCAGGCTGGGGGCAGTTCATAAGCTTCCGGCGGTGGGAAGGTCTCTTTTTGGAGATTTGGAGCACCTTTGAAACCTGAATGGAAGTTATTAACACAGTCCCTGGAAAAGTCCAACATGCTTAAAACACAGCATTATGTGCAGTTTCAGGGGGTTATGGATCCCTGAAGCCAGCGTGCGCACCTCCGGTGTAGAGCGGGTGTGCCGCCTGCACCCGTTTGTGAGGGAGGGAAGAGGCTGGGGGCTCACCACACACTTGACTGTGCGTGGGGGTGGGTGGGAAGGAACAGACATGGAACTAGTACCAGCAGTTACCCCTGGACAGAGCTTTTTATTTAAAAAAATTCTTTATGACATGCAACATTGCCTAAACACAGAGATTTTGCTTCAACACACATACATACAAACACAACAACACCCCTCCATCCAGAATCCCATGTTAGAACTGTCCAGAAAGCGTCGACTAAAGCCATAGGAAAATAAACGTGGGCTGAGCGCTCTCAGGCTGCCAGGTGCTGGGGAAGATAAAGTAGGGCCTGGTGCCTGCCCTCCCAGAGCCCCCAGTGGCAGACAGACCCCGAAACAGACCTTGTAGTGGGGTCCAAGCATGTCCTAGGCAAACCTGGAGGAGGGGGTAATTAAATGCATAGGCTCCTCTGGGTGAGTCCTGAATTCCCCCAGAGACAGAGCCTAAAGGGAGCCCTTTCACATCAGCGGGGGTGGCCAGAGTGGCCGCCGGTGGGAGCCGGCCTGGACTGTGCTTGCGGATAAGCTCCCCAGCATTGAAGCTTGGGCCGGCTTTACACCACTTCCCACAGGAGATGGGTCTTCTTCGGGGGGTTTTGTGTGAGGACCTGACATTGTCAGATTTGCATTTTATCCAGTTACTCTTGGAACTAAGTATGTGGAAGCTGGGTTTGAAGGAGCTATAGCTAGAGGCAGGGCAGCCAGTTAGGGAGCTGAGTTAGTCCACGTGAGAACTGCTGAGGTTTAATCTGGGTTGTCAGTTCTTGGCAAGTTATTGGTTGAGGAATAGGAAAGAAATTCCAGATTGCCTGCCAAATAAATGTGGTAGCATTAATTAAAGTAGGAACTATTAGAGGAAAAGCTGGGCATAGAGACGATGAAAGAGTAGCTAATTCCAGCCAGTGTGTTGATACCGTCCTAGGGTGGTGAGCCTCCTGCCTGGGGTTGGTGGAGTTACAGCTGCCTGTGAACTCTGGGTGGGGGAAGGGCTGTGAAAAGAAGGAGACACCTGAGAGGCAGGAGGCGGCAGGAGGAAGAGGATCTGAGCGTCTGTCTTCTCGTAGGGACACTGAGGCCCAGAGAGGCGACTCACTTGGCCAGGCTGCTGGGGAACTGACAGGAGACCTGACGGGAAACCCAGGACCAGCTGCCCAAGTCACGTGCTTCCTGGGCCAGGGCTCTTTCCTCTGTGCCCGAAAATGAGCATCTCCTAAGTTTAAGATTTTAGAGAACAGTGCTGGTACATGGGATTAGCCTGGCATCCATCATGTTTGCAGAGCAAGGAGCTCCCAGGAAAAGTTCTGATTGACAGTCACTATCCCAAATGCCAGGCTAGGAGAGGTTTTTTTTAAAATAAAAACAACTGGTCACTTTTTTTTTTTTTTCGGTACGCGGGCCTCTCACTGTTGTGGCCTCTCCCGTTGTGGAGCACAGGCTCCGGACGCACAGGCTCAGGGGCCACGGCTCACGGGCCCAGCCGCTCCACGGCATGTGGGATCCTCCCAGACCGGGGCACGAACCCGCGTCCCCCGCATCGGCAGGCGGACTCTGAACCACTGCGCCACCAGGGAAGCCCCAACGGGTCACTTTTGTACTTGCTTTGTAGAATACCCATGGCTTCCAGGTCTGCTGTCTCCTCATCAGTCCTAGGCAGAATAAGGACCAGTCACCTCATCTTACAGGTGATGAAATAGGCCAAGGGTAGAAAGGTAAAGAGATTTGCCTGGAGTCCCGCTGCTACTAAAGGACAGAGCTTGGGCTTGTCTAGGTCTTCTGATGCCAAGGTCAGGCCGTTTCACTATAATGTACTGTACTTCCCAAGTCAGCCTTCCTCCATCCAGTAATCCTCCATTTATACAGCAGCCCGAATCCAGTCCTGTGTCAGGGCCTGGGGCTGCAGAGATGACCAAAACACTATCCCTGCCCGATGGCTCAGTTTGGTGGTGGTTTCCCAGAGGACACAGTGCTGCAGTAGATACAGGTGGATGGAGCAGAGTGTGTCTGCCCTCCATATTCCCTTGCTGGGTTCTCAGGTAGGTCTGTTCTGAATCAGTTTGGGCAGGACCTTAGGCAACCATTTCCTGGCTGTGAACTCAAGGTTGAAAAAGAGACTGGTATTGGTGGAAAATAGAGGTTGACTGTTACTAAAATTTTAGACCTAGGATGCTTTGTGAAGAACTGGAGATTGTGACCTCCTTTAGGGCCTGACAGATGGAGCAGCTGGATCTGTCTCGTCACTGTCGAGTAGACGACTTCAAGGCAACGACCTTGAGGAGTTTCTACTGAAGTGCTGGGTGAGTGGGCATCCGGAAGAGGCAGAGTTCCATGGACTTACGTGCCTATTGTCATCCTGCAAAGATTTTAGTGGCATGTGTCAAAAACAGATACATTAGTTCATAGATTCCAGGCCAGCCTGATAGGGTCTTTTTAGATTTTTAAATCATGAACTCTGTTATTAGCTAGATCTAGACTGATGAAACTGGAGTGGAATTAAGCAGAAGTTGAAGACAGTCCCCCAAACCAGGAAGTGACTGTCAGATGGGTGGTAGTCGCTTAGAGGATGCCCACCCAGGGTTGTATGGAGTGTGATTCCACCTGTCTGCTAAAAAGATCATATTGTAATGTAAATTGGCAAGAATGATGTTATAGGGGTAACCTTGATTCATCTTGGTGATGGGGAAAAAGGTAATTCTTGCAAACGTTGATACTTCATGGTAATAACTTGCAATGCAATTTTCTGTAGAACTTTTCCTGACACACGGGGTGAGCTGCACTTCCTTAGTTGAGAACTGCTGCTGAAGACCCCTGTGCCTGTGTAAACTGGCATCCACATGCATGGCCTTTCGTGTGCTAATTAAGCGGAGTGCTAAGCTCCACACCCCTCTGACAAGTGAAATGTTTTACTTTTCAAGAATCTTCCCCATTCGTTGTTGTATTTAATCTTCACAAGCAGCATGGTAATGAAGAAACAGACTCAGACCAGTTGAGACTTAAAATAGTTTGAGACAGTGTTGGCTGTGTGCAGGTGGCCTCCTAATCCCGTCCCTCATTTTAAAGATGAGGAGATTATGGCCCTGAAAGGTAACTCGTTTCCCTGAGACCCGACCAGGTGTAGCTTGTATCCCGACTCCCCACTCCCAGCTCATCCCATCACACCTGCCCTGTGTGTCCCCGAGGCCCTGAGGCCCAGTCAGGGCATCAGTCACAGGAGAAATGTTAGCGTGAACAGGAACTAAACCGTCATCAGCAAAGCTGCCTGAAACAGCAGCCAGGATATTTGGACAGAGACTTTTTTTTAAGGATTCATTTTTTTTGAAAATTAATTCATTAACGAAGTAATTATATTTCCTGTCAGCGTAGGCTAAGGCACTAAGCTATACCAGCTGCCTCACCCATAACAGTTTTTGTTGGCCACACTTAAAAGCAGTATCATTGGCTTCAGGAATAGAGAATTTTAAAATAGCATGGACTCCGTTTTCAGAGCAGGGAGGGCTCTCAAAGGTGATCTGTGGTTCTCTCACTGTGCGCACAGGCAGTGATGCCCAGAGAAGCCAGCAGGCTCACCTGATCTCGAAACAGGGAGCGGCCCAGGCCTGCAGTGCCTCCCTGCTCGGGGCCTCAGTTCACCAGGAGGCGTGCGTGCTTGCCGTCACAGGGAGCCCTTTCAGAGACACCTGTCCCATCTCCGTGGGCCGCAGGGGGGCCGAGAAACTCACGGCGGGTGCAGGGCTGGGGTGCAGCGCTTGTCGACTGCCCGAGACGGTGCTGACCGTCGAGTCCTGCCTCTCTCTGCAAAGCTCAGGGACCCTGGGTACAGCATTTCGCCCTTCTGGGCTTCAGAGAATGGAGTATATTTTTATCTTCACCTCTCCCACCTCGCTGGTGAGGCTGTTGTGATGACTGAGAGTGTGAAACCCACTTCTTTAAGTGCAGATCACTATAGAAATGTTAAAGGGTGTTCTAAGAGTCAGAAATAGACGGCCAGCTGCCTGCTTCTTCCTTTGCTTTTTTCCTTCTCCCCTTCTCTCTCCTTCCTCTCTCTCACTGCTCCAAGTCTGTGCTGCTCTGATACTAGGACTCAGGTTTATCCTCCAGCATCAGTCAAGCTGCTGCCCCAGCCCATTGTCCTTCATGCTTTCCCTCTGCTGCCCAGGTGTAGACCTGTACAGGCGATGACCTGGGACACCTGTCTGGGGTGCTTGGTCACGGGAGACCGGCGTTCAGGTTCCAGCCCTTCCACTATCTTGCTGTGGCCTTTCGGACGAGTTGCTTCTCCTCTGCAGGCCTGTCTCCTTTACAGCAGGCCTGCTCAACATTGGCACAGTCGACATCTGGGGCCAGGTAACCCTTTGTCGGGGAGGCTGCCCTGTGCATTGTATTAATAGGGTATCTACAGCATCCCTGGTCTTACCTGCCAGGTGCCAGTAACCTCCCTGGTTGGGAGCCACTGCTTTATGCTACAGTACGGGTAATAGTAAAATCATGGCCCACTTTTGCAGATATCTCGTGCATCATATAAAATAAACAGAGTGAGGTATTTTCTAAAATCTGGTACCGTCTTCTGCTACCTTAATACCCTGTTCATGCCATAACTTCACAATCGTCGTTTCTAACTGCCCAGCCTGGGAATGGACCCCTCCTGAGCTCTCCCATCACCCTGTACTTTCCCGTCATTGTGCTTGCAACAGTATGTTATGTCTGACTGTCTGGACTGCGGGGATATATTTTAGTTTACTTTATATCCATGAAATTTCACATGGTGCCCGCCATTTAATAGGTGCCCGGCACATGGTTGTTAAATGAGTAAATCTCTCCCTTAAGTACAGTGCTTTTCACTTTTCCTATCGGTCATCTCCTTTGATCCCCACCAGAACTCTGTCTGCTAGAAAGGACTGGGGTTATTTCTTCCCTTCTATAACTGAGCACACATCAGAAAGGAAGAGGTGGGACTGTCCGCCTCAGCCCTGTGGCGACTTCCTCCTGTCCCGCACCCCTGCTTGGGGAGCTTGGGGAAGGGAGGGGCTGGCAGTAACCTGAAGCGTTAGCTACTTTTCTGCTCTGTCCTGTCCTGGGTGTGTTGGTTAATACTAAATCATTCAGTGATGTTTGTGCTCCTTGTTTGTCTGTGTTGATGGTTACTTGATGGAATGAATTATGGAATGAATCAGTGAATTCCCGGAATGCTCTGATGCCACTGTTGGCACCGATGACGCTAAGTAGTCTTGACAACTTTTTCCTCCAGCCATAGTCTGAATCTCATGAAAGCCAGGTCTACTTCCAGCCTAATTAGAGTAGTAGGTCACCCAGAAGCAGCTCAGAGCAGAACGAAAATCTTCAGAAGAGCCCTGTCTGATTTGATATGATTTTTTTCCCCCGTCTTGTCATTGAAAAAAAGTGTTGAAATTCCAAATGTAGGATTCCTTTCTCTTTAAAGGCCTCTGAGACAGTGAGCCTGCGAGACTGAAAGCCCAAAGGGTCAGAAAAACCCAGGAGACACTATATATACAAGAGGAGGCACCGGGTTACTGAGTCTTCAGCAAATACAGTGTCGACTAGTAATTTTGACAAGCAGTGAAAAGCAGTCCTGGACTAAGCATGAGGAGGCTTGGTTTACAAATCCAGTTCTGCAGCCACTGTTTGGAGACCCTGGGCAGATCGCTTTCACGTGGCCTGAGCCTCTTCCTGAGGCCATTAAACCCAAAGACAGAAACAAGTCGTTTGTTCAAAAATAGAGTTGTTGGGCCACCTTTGGCAACCATGCAAAATCAGCGGCAAACAAGCCATTCAATCCGGTCTCCTATAAAGCAGATGTCCGTTACACTTAAAATTGCTTGGATGGCCCACGTCAAAACAAAACAGTCTTTCCTGTGGCTTCCCCCTCTGAAAGCAGGAAGCATATCTTGTCAGTCTCTGGGCTCCCAGCACATAGCACAGCGCCTGCTTTAGCCACTGGTCCTAATCATCTCCCTAAAGATCCCATAACAGAAGCACTCCGTCTTTCCGGTGAGCTCCACTGCATAGGTCCAGAGCTCGTGTTCACATTTGCCTTTCATCTCTCCAGGCTAGGCAGCCCCAGTTTTCTCAGCCAGTCCTCATGTGTTATGATTGCTCTTTGCCTCACTATCTTAGTCACCCTCTCAGAGTGTTTCCAGGTGGCCAGTACCTTTCATATTGCAATATCAAAAACTGACCTCGGGGCTTCCCTGGTGGCGCACTGGTTGAGAGTCCGCCTGCCGATGCAGGGGATGCGGGTTCGTGCCCTGGTCCGGGAAGATCCCACGTGCCGCGGAGCGGCTGGGCCCGTGAGCCATGGCCACTGGGCCTGCGCGTCCAGAGCCTGTGCTCCACAACGGGAGAGGCCACAACAGTGAGAGGCCCGCGTACCGCAAAAAAAAAAAAAAATTGATCTCAATATTCCATGTGTGGTCCAGCCTGGAGAGGGCACGGGTTACATACTCCACAGCCTGTAGCACAAAGATAAATAAATCAAGTACCTAATCACTGTTTCTGATTCAGGTTCTGAGTTCTGATGTTGAGACATGTGTGAGATACCAACAAGCTTGCCTTGTGATTTTGCAAAATGACTTAGAGACATGTTGGACACTTGGGTGGAAAATCCGGAAATAGGTCCATACAGATTTGTCAGTTGATGTTTGACAAAGGTGCAAAGGCAATTCAATGGAGAAAGCATTGTCTTTTCAACAAATGGAGTTGGAACAATTAGACATTAATCTGCCAAAAATTGAACTTTGATCTAATCCCCACACATTATACAAAAATTACCTCAAGATGGATGCTAAATCTAAATGTAACATACAAAGCTATAAGAATTCTGGAAGAAATCTTGAGACAGCCTCCACGAGCTGGGGTTAGGCAAAGGGTTTGAGACATGACAGCAGAAGCAGCCATCCATAAAAGAAGAAAAAGAGAGATGAATTGGACTTAATGAAATTAAAATAATTTTGACAAGGCAGGAGACAGACTTGGAAAAAATAATTGCTCATCCCAAAGGACTTGTCTTTGGAATGTATAGAGAACTCTCAAAGCTTAACAGTATTAAAACAGCCTGATTTTTAAAAAATGGGCAAAAGACTTGAATAGACATTTCACCAAAGACGATATACAGATGGCAAACAAGCACATGAAAAGATACACAGCATCATTAGTCATTAGAGAAATGCAAATTAAAATTACAAGGAGATACTACAACGCACTTACTAGAATGACTGAAATGAAGAAAATATTGACAATGCCAAATGCTGGTGGGGATGCAGCTCTCCTACATCGCTGGTAGGAACAGAAATGGTACAGCTACTCTGGACAACAGTTTGGCAGTGTCTTATAAAGTTAAACATATAACCCAGTAATCTCAATCCTGGATGTTTACCTTATAGAAAAGAAAACTTACATTCACGTAAAAACCTGTGTGTGTGTGTGTGTGTGTGTGAGAGAGAGAGAGAGAGAGAGAGAGAGAGAGACTGTTTACAGTGGCTCTATTTATAACGGCCAAAACCGTAAACAACTCAAATGTGCTTCGGCTTAGTGGATAAACAATTCGTGGTATATCCGTATGATGGAGTACTACTCTGCAAAACAAGAGAAAAGAACCAAATTATTTAATGAACACAGTAACTTGGATGAACCTCAGACGCATTATGCTGAGTGAAGGAAGCGTCCTAAAAGGTTACATACCGTAGAGTTCCATTAGTATAGCATTCTATGAAAGAAAACTGTAGATCTGGAGAACAGATCAGTGAGAGCAAGGCGGGGGGCGGGGGGGAGGGAACGTGTGACCACTAAGGGACAATGGAGGAGGTTTAGGGGGTGATGGAACTGTATCCTCTGATTGCGGTGGTGGTTACTCAGATCCATATGGGTGTTAAATTCACTGAAATGAGATAAAACCAAAACCAAGCCAAACCAAAAGTTCTGAGGAACAAACAAACAAAACACTCCAGTTGTTTGGATGATAAAAAATGGTTTCTCATTATTGTGTTCCTTTGGATTTATTTGATATATAGTTAACCAAAACTACCTAATGTGTCCTTCTATCTTCAGATGATCATTAAAACCATTGGAAATCACTGAAAGGAGGAAGAAGGCTAGGCAACATTAAAATACTCAACATACAGCTTGAGATATGAATTGTTCTTGGGTTAGGTTCGTAGGCTTCCCTTGAAGCCTGAGCATAATTCAAGTTCATAGGCGTTGCCTTGAAGCCAAAGAGCATATATACTGCAACTGCTGGATTCTGGGGAGGTCTTTTTAGTCAGAAGTCCCCTTGATTCATTTTATATTCTCTATATTCTAGAAGGCTGAAATAACTTGAGGGTTGTCACCCTACGTGAGGTCCTTTCTACTGGGTATTGTTTCTGATGTGAGCCAGAATGGTTTTCTTCAACAATCTCAAAGTCCCACTAATTCATAATCCAGTTGGAAGCATTATATTTCCTTCATTTGGGGTTAGTTTTTTTTGTTGTTTGTTTTTGTGGGCTTTTTTTGCTTTGTTTTTGGTTTTGTTTTTTTTTTTGCAGTACGCGGGCCTCTCACTGCTGTGGCCTCTCCCGTTGCGGAGCACAGGCTCCGGACGCGCAGGCTCAGCGGCCATGGCTCACGGGCCCAGCCACTCCGCGGCATGTGGGATCTTCCCGGACCGGGGCACGAACCCGTGTCCCCTGCATCGGCAGGCGGACTCTCAACCACTGCGCCACCAGGGAAGCCCTTGGGGTTAGTTTTTAATCATAGCTTTACTCAGACATAATTTACATACCATAAAATTCATCCACTTCAAGTGTACTGTTCAGGGGTTTTAGTATATTCAGTTTTGCCACTGTTACCACAGTGAATTTTGGAACATTATCGTCACCCCACAAGGAAACTCTGTACCCATTAGCAGTCCTTTCCCATTTCCCCCAGTCTCTTCCCCCGGCAACCACCAATCTACTTCTGTCTCTGTGGATTTGCCTGTTCTGGGCATTTCATATAAACGGAATTGTATGATGTGTGGTTCTTCGTGGTGGGCATCCCTCCCTTAGCCTGATGTTTTCAGTGTGCCTGAATGTTACACTGGCATTCCTTTTTGAGATGCTAAGTTGCACGAGTCCCTCTACAAAGCAGGGCTCATTTTAGTCCATCCCCACATTATACCTGACACGGGTGTAATGGAAGCAGCGCTGGACCATGATAAATGAAAATTGTGACCCCTTATTCCGTACAAACATTTTCCCCAGCATGAACAATGGTTCTCTTTGGGGAGAGAGGACCAGAGGAGAGGAGAGGGGCCTTAATTTACTTTCCATATCTTTCTATAGTTTGAGTTTTCTAACTTTAAACAAATATAACTTTAAAGCAAGGACTAGCTGAGTGGAGAGCTAATGCCTCCCACTTTGTTTACTTTGTATCTCTCTGTTTTAAGAAAGATCTAATAAGTCATATGTTTCTAAAATTTCACTGGGATGGTTTATTTAACTGTTTCTCCTCATAATTTTTTGGTTACTTTACACAGTTGAAGCTATATTACATATGTATGTGCTCATGATTTGGTTTTGTATTTAATATTCCTCTAGATCCTTAATCATGTTTTTCTCCTTAAATTGTATTTGTGTGATATTAAAATTGCTAATGATGTTCTCTTTATATTTGCCTTATAACTTTTCCATTTATTTATTTTCAATCTTGAAGTATCCTTTTGTTTGAACTGTCTTGTGTTGACTCTGTAACTCTGGTTCTTATTTTTTATGAAATCCAACAAATTCCCGTCTGCTGACCAGTGATTTTAACCCACTTCTGGTAGGTCGTGACTATTACAGTAGCACAGCCATCTTCAAACTGGGGCACGTTCATTCCTGGGGGTGTGTTGAGACTTCCTGGGGCTACACTGGCAAAGATAGCTTGAAGGGAATAAGTCTCCTGAGTTCCCAGTTCTGTGTGCCTGTGCTATGCTGGCTCCCCTTCCTCACATCACCTCTCATGATTCCTCTTTTCTCACTGTGTGGAAGAGAGGCGTATCGCCTGCCCTTTCCTAATCTTATGAAGATTCATTGCCTCAGGATATAATAACTTTCAGTAGACCAAACAGAGGAATAATTTGAGAACGCATTGGCCTTGAAGGAGCGTCTCCTGAGAGCAGACCAAAGAAAGCATCTATAGAAAATACCAGGGGCTTCCCTGGTGGCACAGTGGTTAAGAATCTGCCCGCCAATGCAGGGGACACGGGTTCGAGCCCTGGTCCGGGGAGAGCCCACATGCTGCGGAGCAACTAAGCCCAAACTAAGCCCGTGCACCACAGCTACTGAGCCTGTGCTCTAGAGCCTGTGAGCCACAACTACTGAAGCCTGCGAGCCACAACTACTGGAGCCCACACGCTTTACGACCCGCGTGCCGCAACTATTTGAGCCCACGTGCTGCAGCTACTGAAGCCCACGTGCCTAGAGCCCGTGCTCCACAGCAAGAGAAGCCACCGCAATGAGAAGCCCGTGCACCGCAATGAAGAGTATCCCCTGCTCACCACAGCTAGAGAAACCCGCGTGCAGCAATGAAGACCCCATGCAGCCAAAAAAACCATAAGTTTAAAAAAGAAAGAAAGAAAATACCGAAGAGGGCAGCTCTTATTTCATCTAGGCTGCCAACTCGTGCAAAGTGCCGTGCCTTATACGTGTAGCTCTCTGTTCTAAAATTAAGAATTCTCTCACTGTGCTGTGTATAAGCATGTTAGAGTTCAAAATTTAGTCAAGGACAGGACTTCCCTGGTGGTGCAGTGGTTAAGAATCCACCTGCCAATGCAGGAGACACGGGTTCGAGCCCTGGTCCAGAAAGATCCCACATGCCGCGGAGCAACTAAGCCTGTGGGCCACAACTATTGAGTCTGCACACTCTAGGGCCCGTGAGCCACAACTACTGAGCCTGCGTGCCACAACTACTGAAGCCCGCAACCTAGAGCTCATGCCCTGCAACAAGAGAAGCCACCGCAATGAGAAGCCCGCACACCGCAACAAAGAGTAGCCCCCGCTCGCCGCAACTAGAGAAAGCCTGCGCGCAGCAACAAAGACCTGATGCAACCAAAAAATAAATAAATAAATGTATTAAAAAGAAAAAAAGTTAGTCAAGGCTTCCCTGGTGGCACAGTGGTTGAGAATC
The DNA here is from genome assembly GCF_964374135.1 of Grampus griseus. Classification (NCBI taxonomy): domain Eukaryota; kingdom Metazoa; phylum Chordata; class Mammalia; order Artiodactyla; family Delphinidae; genus Grampus; species Grampus griseus. Next base: position 5,089,012 of record NC_139018.1, on the reverse strand, counting down.
CACCTGCTAATGCAGGCGACACAGGGTCGAGCCCCTGTCCGGGAAGATCCCACATGCCGCGGAGCATCTAAGCCCGTGTGCCACAACTACTCAGCATGCGCACCACAGCTACTGAGCCCGCGCGCCACAACTACTGAAGCCCGCATTCCTAGAGCCTGTGCTCCGCAACAAGAGAAGCCACCGCATAGAAGCCTGCACACCACAACGAAGAGTAGCTCCTGCTCACCGCAATTAGAGGAAGCCCGCGCACAGCAACAGAGACCCAACTCAGCCAAAAATAATAATAATTAATTAATTTTTTTAAAAAGTTAGTCAAACTTTTTCTGATAGAAAGTATAACTGATTTGGCCGAATAGTTTTATAGAGCAAGCAAGTTCTACCAGTTAAGTTTTATGGCAGACCTTTTTCATAAATTGAAAGAACTTAAGCTTACATCTTAAACTGCGTTTATAAATTTAGCCTATTTAGTGCACATATACCACATATGATGTTTCTAAATATTAAATCCTTCGCAACCATCTACACTTCCTGTGAAAAATTATACATGTTGTCTTAAAAATATGCAGGAGGATGTATAATTTTCTAAATATTTCTAGAAGGTACATAAGCAGAAAAATTGGGTGACCAGAGTAATACACTGATTTCTGCTGTCTTATTCTATATTTCTGTTTTTAACGCTTTTTACTCCTTGTTTTTTTCCTCCCGCCCTGCCTTCTAGTGTATTATGTATATTGAATTTTCCTAAATTGAATTGAAAGCTGTAAATTCTGTTTTTATTCTCCTGGTTTCTGCTCCTGACTTACTGTGACCCATGCTTGCCCCTCTTTCATCATCATTATTCTAAGGCTTGTCAGTGTCTGCGCTTCCCTCAGCCTTTAATGTTCTCTGACCTCCCTCTGTTCCTCATCGGCAGTACTCCCCCACCCCCCCAACACACACACACACACAAGTTGGTATATCTGGAATTTTTGTTCAAAATTATAGATACACTTCCTTAAAAAATGGTTACTGATTATCATTGCTTATTCAAACATAAATTAAACCTCAGGCTATAAGAAGCTTCACTAGATTTTTGCCCCGCCCCCGTAATTTTTCTAACTATTTTAAAAGACCATTTTAATCATTCTGCAGTCTGCAATTCAGTGATATTTAGTACATTCACAGTGCTGTGCAACCGTCACTACTATTTAGTTTCAAAGACTTTTTATCACTTTTATCAAAAGGAAACTCCGTACTCATTAAGTAATCTCTTCCCATACCTCCCTCCCCTCCCCTCCATATTAATTATATTTTTAATGGGTTTTTTTTGATGTCTTGACATCTTTGGGGGGCCTTGCTGGCTGGGGAGAGACTGCCCCTCCAGGGCTGGCTAATTCCTCTAGACAGTAAATTTGTTGGTGGATCCACCTTTCATGTACAGACCAACCAGTCTGGAGTCCATACCCTCAGCCACCCCCTTTATCTAACTCACACACCAGGCCAGTATTTCCCCTGCCCTAAATCAAGCCTGGGACAGGTACCAGACAGCTAGGGACAGCCCCTGGGCCCCACAGCCTGCTGGAATTATTCAAACCAGCCAATCCTAATCTGTTTACCCTGCTCTGCTCTTCCCACGGAAACTCCAAGAAGGGCTGTCGCCTCTGCCTTCCCCTTGCTCCTTCCTGCCTCCTGACCAACACTGGTGCTTTCGCAATCCCAAACCTCTTGTTTCGAGGGAAACTGTCGGTAACGTTAAACTTTTCTTAGAACGACATTGTCATCACTCAGTCACCTTTATAAATGAAAATCCAGACACAAATGACCCTCCTCACCCCACCCCGCCCCGTGACAGCACTAATCTGTGAATTCTGGATATCACATGTAAATGGAATCATACAGTATGTGGCCTTTCATGTCTGGCTTCTTTCACTTCGCATAATGATTTCAAGGTTAATCCGTGCTGTAGCGTGTGTCAGTACCTGCCTCCTTTTTATGGCTGAATAGTATTCAATTATATGCTCCCATTTTTTATATCTTATTTCTTCCTTCGTAAATTTTCTTTTCTTTTCTTTTTTTTTTTTTTTTGCGTTACGCGGGCCTCTCGCTGCCTTGCCCTCTCCCGCTGCGGAGCACAGGCTCCGGACGCGCAAGCTCAGCGGCCATGGCTCACGGGCCCAGCCGCTCCGCAGCATGTGGGATCCTCCCAGACCGGGGCACAAACCCGCATCCCCTGCATCGGCAGTCGGACTCCCAACCACTGCGCCACCAGGGAAGCCCTCTAAGATCTTATATACCTGAAAGTACATTTCCCCCGCCCCACATTTAAAGAATGGTTTAGCGAGGTATGAAATGCGAGTATCAAAGTTTTTCGTCCAGTATTCTGAAGCTAATATCCTGTTGTCTTACTGCAGCTAGGATATAGAAGTCTGTTCTGATTTTTGTTCTTTAATTGGTCATCTGATTTTACTTGGAAAACTTTTTAGAATTTTCTCTCTGTCTGATTTTTTTTAATTAATTAATTTTGTTTTATTTATTTCCTTTTGGCTGCATTGGGTCTTCGTTCCTGCACATGGGCCTTCTCTAGTTGTGGCAAGCCGGAGCTACTCTTTGTCGCGGAGCGCGGGCTTCTCATTGTGGTGGCTTCTCTTGTTGCAGAGCATGGGTTCTAGGCGCATGGGCTTCAGTAGTTGTGGCACGCGAGCTCAGTAGTTGTGGCTCGCAGGCTCTAGAGCACAGGCTCAGTAGTAGTGGTGCACGGGCTTAGTTGCTCCGCAGCATGTGGGATCTCCCCGCACCGGGGATTGAACCTGTGTCCCCTGCATTGGCAGGTGGATTCTTAACCACTGCACCAGCAGGGAAGTCCTCGTCTGATGTTTTTGAATATTATTATAATCCTTGTATGTGCACATGCACACTTACATTTTTTACTTATCAATTCTGTTTGTCACCCTGTGAGCCTTTTCAGTCTGAGGTCTTACATCTTTCTTGAATTCTGAAAAATTCTGCCATTATTTCTGTAAATATTTCATCTCTTTGTTTTTCTTTCCTTCTCAGGTGCCTTTTTCACAGAAACTGGTAGTTTTCTCCTGTCCTCCTCTTTTTCACTTCCTGATGTGTCTAGGTCAGTTCTTTGACCTGATTTTGTGTTTTTCATCTCTCTCAGTTCTTCTGCTGAGGCTATGCATTGAGTTATTTCAACAATTATATTTTTATACTAAAATATTGCTTGGTTCTTCTTTCTCACTGCTTATTCCCACGTCATTATTAAATCTTTCCTTATATCTCCAATAACTTTTATCATGCTTATTAAATTTTCAAATTCCGTTTCCCATGGTATAGGTTCTCTAAAGGAGAAACTCCTGTGTGTTTCATTCACTGTTACACTGCTCTACTACAATACTGCTTCACTTCCTACTTTATTTTTTTTTATGTTTTAGTTTTATTGAAGTATAGTTGATTTACAATGTTGTGTTAGTTTCTGGTGTAAAGCAAAGTGATTCAGTTTTGTTTTGTTCTTTTTCAGATTCTTTTCCATTGTAATTTATTACAAGATATTGAATGTAGTTCCCTGTGCTATATAGTAGGACCTTGTTGTTTATCTATTTTATGTACAGTAGTTTATATCTGCTAATCCCAAACTCCTAATTTATCCCTTACTCCCTTTCCCCTTTGGTAACCATAAGTTTATATTCCATGTCTGTGAGTCTGTTTCTGTGTCGTAAATAAGTTCATTTGTGTCATATTTTAGATTCCACATACAAGTGATATCATATGGTATTTGTCTTTGTCTGACTTACTTCACGTAGTACGTTAATCTCCAGGTCCATCCTTGTTGCTGCAAATGGCTTTATTTCATTTTTTTATGGCTGAGTAATATTCCATTGTGTATATATTACCACATCTTCTTTATCCATTCATCTGTCGATGGACACTTAGGTTGCTTCCATGCCTTGGCTATTGTAAATATTGCCACTATGAACATTGGGGTGCATGTATCTTTTCAAATTATGGTTTTCTCCTGATAAATGCCCGGGAGTGGGATTGCTGGATCATATGGTAACTCTATTTTTAGTCTTTTAAGGGACCTCCATACTGTTCTCCATAGTGGCTGCACCAATTTGCATTCCCATCAACAGTGTAGGAGGGGTCCCTTTTCGCCACACTCTCTGCAGCATTTATTATTTGTAGACCAACACTGCTTCACTTCTGACACCGGATGTGGGGTTTTCACACATCAGGCAGTTCTGCAGTACCAGCTGGGTGTTCTAAGTTTAACTCAATTCTGATGCTGTTTACCTGGAGATAGCATCAGATCCCACAGGTTAAGGGCTCTGTCCCACAAGGCTGTTCCTCCCCCTGCTTCAAATGCCAATCACAAATCCAGGTTATTACCTGGGCTTCAGACCAACTGGCTATTAATTGGAGGCTCCCATGCCCCCTTCCTGGGGTTCAGTTAATTTGATAGGAGAGCTTCCGGAACTCAGGAAAGCAGATTATTACAAAGGATATTAAAGGATACAAATGAACGGCTAGAGGAGAAGATATCAAAGGCAGGGTCCAGAGGGTGCTGAGCGCAGGGGCTTCTGTTCTCATGTTTAGGTTGTGCGCCCCTCCCAGCTTGCGGATACATTCTCTCCACCCACCTGGAAGCTCTCCAACCCTGTCCTTTTGGGAGTTTATGGAGGCTTCATTAAAGAGGTGTGATTGAGTAAATCATTAGCCATTGGTGACTGAACTCAATACAGTAAGTCCCCTACATACAAACGAGTTCCATTCCGAGAGCTCGTTCGTGAGTCCAATTTGTTCTTAAGTCCAACGGAGTTAGTCTAGGCACCCAACTAACATAATCGGCTATATAGTACTGTACTGTAATAGGTTTATAATACTTTTCACACAAGTAATACATAAAAAAACAAACACAGGGCTTCCCTGGTGGCGCAGTGGTTGAGAGTCCGCCTGCCGATGCGGGGGACACGGGTTCGTGCCCTGGTCCAGGAAGATCCCACAGGCCGCGGAGCGGCTGGGCCCGTGAGCCATGGCCGCTGAGCCTGCGCGCCCGGAGCCTGTGCTCCGCAGCGGGAGAGGCCACGGCAGTGAGAGGCCCGCATACCGCAAAAAAAAAAAAAAAAAAAAAAAAAAAACACAATAAAACAGTTTTAACCTTACAGTATAGTACCTTGAAAAGTACAGTACAACAGCTGGCATACGGGGGCTGGCATCGAGTGAACAGGCAAGAAGAGTTACTGACTGGAGGAGGGAGAGGAGGTGGGAGATGGTAGAGCTGCAGGATCATCAGCAATAGGAGATGGAGGGCCAGCTGCAATTTCATTCACGCCTGACGTTGATGGACTGCACGTTTGCATCTTTGAAAGTTCACAGCTTGAAGGTTCGTATGTAGGGGACTTACTGTATCAGCCTCTCTGCCCTCCTTGGAAGTTGAGGTCAAGGCTGTGGGTTGCAAGTTACAACCCTCTAATCACATGGTTGGTTCTCCAGGCAACCAGCCCTCACTCATCCTTAGGGGCTTTCCAAAAGTCACCTCATTAACATTAATTCAAGGGTAGTTGAAAGGGGCTTGTTATCAGTAACAAAAGACATCAGTTTCACTGTTATCACACAAAACTCTTTCAGGAAGTGAAGACCAGAGGCCAAGTATTATAACAAAGGATGCTTCCATTCCTCTTACACTTTGGAAATTCCAAGGGTTTTGAGAGCTATGAGCCAGAAACAGGGACGAAGACCAGATATATATTTCTTATTGTATATCACAGGTTTCTTCATTAGTTGCCTTTCTTTTAAGTCTTTTTTTTTTTATAGTGCTTACACTTCTCAGAGATATTATCATTTTCCCCTGTGAGTTCATCACTGTTTCCTTGGAACATTCAGTCGCCTCGGCCAGTCCTGCCGATTTATGCTGCAGATGAGTTTGGCCAGGACCTTAGTTGGGATGGAAGTTCCTTGGGGCAGAGGACCGTGGTATTATGGGCAAGGCTCAACCATTCCCTTTCCAAATGCTGAGATTTGAAAAACAAGCCCGTATCTGTCCCCTCTCTGTACCACTAATAATTCCTGTACTTTTTGAGTCCCAGTCTCTGCAGCAGAATAACTTAACAAACATTCTGAACACCCAGTATGTACCAAGAATTGTGCTGGTGGGTACAGGTGGTTATAAAAGATGAATAAAACATGGTAGCCCTTACCTAAAGGATAGTGATCTGTGACAACTATTGATAATGCTGTAAAATGCTGAAGAAACACAGCAGCAGGAATAATTTTCTCTGGGGGCCTGGAGGGCATTAGACACCTCACTGAAGAGGCGATATGTAAGCTGGGTCTTGAAGGACAAATCCAAGTTTGACTACAGTTGGTCATGAACCTTGCTAGTAGGTTTTCATAACATGTCAATGATGTTAACTAATTCTGTGTAGCCGTTTCTCTATCCTCTTTTTCTCTACTCCTAGAACACAAGGACCTACTGCTCAGAACACTTTGCTTCTTTTTAACACAAATTCTCATGGAAAGCCAGTATTACACAAGCATAATTTTTTTCTGTATTTCTTAGTCAAAGACCCTTTTATGCTCAAATATACCACTGAGGCAGAGTAGAAGAGCGATTAGTCTGTTTAAAGGAAAGGAAACTAAAATCCACAGAAGGTGACTTCCCCAAGCCACACAGCAACTAGATCTTAACTAGATCTCCTAAGTAAGGTGTCTTTTAGTATAGCTTCCTGATTCGTTGTCAACCATTCTGCTTCCTTTTGGGATCTAGCCCCATGGAAAACACCTCCTTCAAGTCAATATAGTTGTTGTTTATTGAACATGATCAAGGGCCAAATGCTTTAGCATTTAATATCCTGTGTGAGATTTGGTGCCCTTCTCTTTCATTTGTTCATTCATACATTCATTCGTGCAATTAACGTCTACCCTGTACCTACTATATCCTAAACAGTATACTAGGTGCTGAGCTCAATTCATAGGAACACATTATAGGGTGCTACCTTAAACGACATTTCTTAACTCTCTCACTAAATTGCTCTTCAAGTGTCAACAGCCCCTATCCTGTTTTTCCAATATTTTCTGTTTCCCTGACACAGTTGATGTAGGAATTGGTGGTGTACCTGCAGCCCATAGTTATTAATATAACCAGTCCTTTCATTGAACAGATGAGGAAGCCAGGGTCGAAAGTGAGGAAGTGAATGCCCAGGGACATACAGCGTGCCCATAATAAAGCGTGGGCTGGAGTCCATGTCTCATAACACCCTGTTCATAAATCTTGCCACATTTCTTGCTCCGTCTCATAATCCTACTCAAGTGCTGTATTAAGCCAGATGGTAGAGTTTTTAAAAATGCCCCCAAAAGATTCACTCTTACCTGTGACCTACTTATTGAAACCAAGAAAAAGCAGTAGTAACATGTTTTGAGGATAGAGTTAATGAAGGATGAAAGTGAAAGGCACATTTCTCACAGTGAGGATATTTACACTGAAACTAATATCTTTAGGAAATGCTCAGGAAATGAAAAAGAATACCCTTTGGTACTTTAATAATCATAATCAACTTCTGCTTCTGGCCATGACAGAGTATTTGTAATAGACTTGTCATCTTGACAAAAACAACTGTGAAACTGAACAAAATATACAAAATTCCTAAATATATGAAGGATATTGAAACTCAGACAAAATATTAAATTCTGGCTGTTTTCAGGCATTGAACAGGCGGCACAGTACTCTGATCTTTGAGTGGAGAAACGCACATGATAAGCCCCACAATGGCTCTAGCTTTCTACCTGGAGTCTCTTTCTGGTCTTGGCACAGAATGGTGGAACCCAAGCTAAAAGTTGATCTTAGTGAGCGGAAGAGTCAGTTGTTGGAATTCCAAGCTACTGAAATAGCTGGATGTTGCAGGGCAAGGAAATAGGGAAGAGGAAGCGATGTTGAGTTTTGTGTAGGGAATTCACTTTGGGTTGTTGGCTAAGGGCTGGCTGTGCATGAGTAGAATGGCACTCTCCGTGAGACCCAGCACAGATTCCCTTCTGTAGGGCTAAGAGCTGAATGATGATGCCAGAGGTCATGCAGTGCTGGGAATGCTGGAGATCCCTGTCCACCTGAATGAGGAGACCTCACTGAGCAGCACCTAGGCATTCAGTTGAGACCCCAGAACAGCTATGCATTAGGAGTAAGGACTATGCCCTTGAGTAAGGGACATACCCTAGGGCTAAATCAAAATGGAAGTAGAACTTAAGAAAGAATTAATCCAAGCTTGTTAACAATAAAAGGACATGCCAATAATTTACCTAACTGCCAGGACAAACTCAATACCTTTAAAGGAAGACAGCATAGCCGAGACTGTGCAGTGTATCATAACGGGAGAGAAATTCTATAGAGAGGATTATATGAACGACGGCTGACTTCTCATCAGATACCATGGATGCCAGAAGACAGTAGAACAACATTTTCAAGGTGCTGAAAGGGAAAGAAAAAAATCTCAGAATTCTCTATCAGAAAAAAAAGTGCCTTTAAGTATGTAAGCAAAATGAAGACATTTTTCAGCTAAAAGAAGAGTAAGAGAATTTATTGCCGGCATACCTGATGTACAAGAAATGCTATTGGCAGTTCCTCAGGCTGAAGAAAAAGGATGCCAGGCAACTCAGATGTTTAGGAAAGGGTGAAGAATACTGGGAAGGATAAATATATATGGGTAAATATAAAAGACTTTTTTCCATAATTAAAAAATACAAACACACATACAGCGTTCTATTGAGATTATATAATGCATAGGACTACTATACCATTAAGGGTGGGAGTGGATTTATGCAGTTATAAAGTTCTTACATTTTACATGAAGTGTACAATATTAATTCTAAGTATACTGTACGAAGTTAAGAATGTATATTTTAATCCCTAGAAAGACGTCTAAAAAGTAATGTAAAGAGGAATAGCTAAAAAGTCAATAGAAAAATTAAAATGGAATTCTAAAGGGTATTTAGTTTACCCAAAAGAATGCAGGAAAGGCACAACAGGGGAACCAAAAACAAATGAGATAAACAGAAAAGTAGCAAAATGGTAGATCTCTACCCAATCATATCAATAAATTAAATGTAAATGGACTAAATATTCCAATTAAAAGGTAGAGATAGGGCTTCCCTGGCGGCACAGTGGTTAAGAATCCGCCTGCCAATGCAGAGGACACAGGTTTGAGCCCTGGTCCGAGAAGATCGCACATGCCACAGAGCAACTAAGCCTGTGCGCCACAACTGCTGAGCCTGCGCTGTAGAGCCCGTGAGCCACAACTACTGAGCTCATGAGCCACAACTACTGAAGCCTGCGCACCTAGAGCCCGTGCTCTGCAACAAGAGAAGCCACCGCAATAAGAAGCCCGCGCACCACAATGAAAAGTAGCCCTGCTCGCCACAACTAGGGAAAGCCCGTGCACAGCAGCAAAGACCCAACACAGCCAAAAATAAATAAATATATAAAATAAAATAAAATGAATAAAATCTATCTTAAAAAAAAAAAGGTAGGGATGGATATGTTCATTAACTTACTTGTGGTGATTATTTCATAACATACATGTATATCATGAGCCAAGGAGTACAGGTAGCCTCTAGAATCTGACAAAAAGGCCAGGAAGTTCTTCTGCTTTAGAGCCTCCAGAAGAGACTGTATCACTTCCAACACCTTGAGTTGAGCCCAGTGAGGCCATGAGATCTATGTCAGATGGCTGGCCTACTATTATCTTACAAAACTAAGGTAATAAATTTGTGTTGTTATAAGCTGTAAGTTTGTGGTAATTTGTTATAGCAGCAGTGGAAAACCAATAAGGATGGAAGAAGATATACTAGGTAAATAGTAAGCATAAGAAAGTTCCAATGGCTACATTAATATCAGATAAAGACAAAGAGTGTTACCAGCAATAAAGAGGGGCATTTCATACTGATCAAAGGGTCAGTTCATCCGGAAGATAGAATAGTCTTAAAAATATATGTACCTAACAAGAGCTTCAAAATACATAAAATAAAAATTGGCAGAAATACAAATCCACAATCATGTTTGGAGATTTGCCGCTCCACGGCATGTGGGATCCTCCCGGACTGGGGCTCGAACCTGTGTCCCCTGCATCGGCATGCAGACTCTCAACCACTGTGCCACCAGGGAAGCCCATGTTTGGAGATTTTAACACCTTTGTCTCAGCAATTGATACAACAATTAGACAAAAATAAATCAACAATGACAGCAAACCAATAAAGACATAAGATCCGAACCACACTTTTTTTTTTTTTTTAATTCATTTATGGCTGCGTTGGGTCTTCGTTGCTGCTTGCAGGCTTTCTCTAGTTGTAGTGAGCGGGGGCTACTCTTCGTTGCTGTGCACGGGCTTCTCATTGTGGTGGCTTCTCGTTGCGGAGTACGGGCTCTAGGTGCACAGGCTTCCGTAGTTGTGGCACGTGGGCTCAGTAGTTGTGGCTCACGGGCTCTAGAGCACAGGTTCAGTAGTTGTGGCACACGGGCTTAGTTGCTCTGCGGCATGTGGGATCTTCCCAGACCGGGGCTCAAACCCGTGTCTCCTGCATTGGCAGGCGAATTCTTAACCACTGTGCCACCAGGGAAGCCCCGAACCACACTTTTAACCACCTTGACTTAATTGACATTTTTAGAAAAATGCACCCAGTTTCAGAACACATCTTCTGACTACATGCTGGACCATCAAACAAGTCTCAGTAAATTTAAAAGGACTGCAGTCATACCAGGAAGAACCAAAGAAGAAATTCTAAATATGTTCTTTGACCACAGTAGAATTAAATTAGAAATAAATAATAATAACAGAGGTAAGATAACACCAAATATTTGGAAATTAAACAAAATATTTCTCAATAATGTATGGATAAAAGAAGTCAGGGAAAAATAGAAAATATTTTGAACTAAGAGAAAATGAAAACCACAATATGTCAAAGTTTGTGGTTTGCAACCTGAAGCTGTGCTTAAAGGGAGATGCGTATCTTTGAAATCCTTTGAAAATGCACTTTCAGCCTTCAGCTCTCACTGCCTGTGCTTTCAGCTCTCTAGTTAGAAGTGATCTTTCTTTTGTACTGTTCTCGGTGTAGCTGTTTTCCGCTATATCAGTAATAACATCTTAACACATCAACTTGCTAACCTGTCAGTCTCTTCCTTTCTAACCCGCAAAAACCCTTTAAGGACAAGTAACTGCTGTTCCCATCGATGTTTTGTCTCTAGTTTCTAGCACAGTGCATGACTGTGGGTCCTCAGTGGGTCCTCAGTCAATTTTGAATGAAAGATTGGGAATGGACCTTATCTTCATGAGGACCCTGTGGAGACAAGCAAACTAAGAATTATTAGCCCCATTTTACAGTTGAGAAAACAGAAGCCCAGGTTCCCTTAATGAGCCAGTGACAAGGCCAGGTTTCCATCATTCCTCAGAAATTTTCCTTTCGGGTCCTAAGTTGCTGACAGAAACGTCACCATTAGTGAGAAGCGTCTCCCCAACAGAATTGTAGAATTTATACCGGGGTAAAACTAAAGCCTTCACCGGCTGTAACCTCATCGTGTCGTCTTTTATTCTCTGGAGGATGGGCCAGGGCACCTTTCCGTGAATGCTTGTAGGAAGCCCTCGGCGCTGGGCCTCGGCGTCCTCACCGGTGAGGGAGTCTGGCCCTTGACCTTTCAAAACGCCCTGCCCGGCTGCGACCTCATCCCGGCCCTGCAGAAAGCGCTGGAGCTGGAGGCTGCAGCCTGGCGCTTTCAGGCAGCCCATGCTGGTGGGTCTGTGCACCACAAGCTCTGTTGCTCTATTTTCTACCTAGGTTTCAGTTCTCAACTGGGGTTTGTTTCTCCGTTGCCTCTGGTTCAGCTTCCTTTTCCTGTTTGGTTTTAAGTAGAGTCTAAAAATCAAGTTGCTGCCTTCCGAGGGTCTGTGCCCTCTGATCAGCTGGCCTGGTGGGAATACAGGACTTACCTCCTCGGGTTCCCTGTGCTACAGACGTGCAGCCATGGCCACAGTGTGAGTACGGGGACCAGAGGGGACAGAGGGACGTCAGAGGAGACCAAGAATCACGGGGACTCTAGAGATTCCCCCCAGATCCCCTGGGTGTACTGATGGGGAGACCGAGGACCCAGAGGGCAGAGGACTCTCTCACAGTCACACAGCAGGTTATGATGGAGCCTGCCCACTCCGTCTGCTGGCCTGTCCACTACGCTGGCCTGTGTCTCTGGGTGCCTGTCATCTTTAATGGCTTTTGTGTGTGTGTCAGAATCACTTCCTCAGAAGTCAGATGCCTGCCTCGGGTGGTAGAGGGGGCTCTGAACTATCTGAGGGGACTGGGGCTTGGCTGAGAGATGCTGTGGACAGGTCCTGGCTCTTCTCTCAGAATGACCTGAAAGCATCGGGGTTTTCTCTGAATGCTGGGCACAGAAGGAGGAGCTGGGGTGCCTTCTGTACAAGCTGAGACCTCATGGGCTGTCACAGCAGAACCCTGACCTTCTGCTTGAGAGACTTGGGACTGACTTTAGACCGCGGATCACTTAGGCTGCTGCGGTCTAGCACATGTGTGGGCACCAGCCGGTCTGTGTCCTGAGCTGGTCATTGTGAGCGCCCTTTCCAAAGGTGAGATTATAATTCAGACGTGATTTGCCCCTGCCCTGCGACCCCGTACAATACCGTGGCTCGTAGGACAGAGCTTCATCCTCTGGGATTTGGGGCATTGACTTGATCGACTCACTGCAGCTGTGCGTCTCAGCATAAGTTATAATCCCTGCCCTTAAAAAGTACTTCACAGTTCCCAAACTGCTGTTTCACCAGTTTTCTTGATTCTTTCAGCCGTGTTGGGTGGTTAGCTCAGGAAGGGGGCATCACTGCTGTTCTGTGGGCGAGGAGGCCTGGCCTCTGATCGGCTGTGGCCCTCGCTCAGGGTTGCATGGCTGGTTGAGGAGGGACTGGAAGGAGAACCACCCAGAACAGCTGCGTCCAGCGTTTCTCCCAGGATGCAACACGGGCTCTCTAGGAGCATTTTGCAGGGAGTTATGACAGCTGACACACAGTAAGTGGGGCCCGTCCGATGCTTCTGGTCGGCAGGGGAGCTTTGGAGAGGGCGGCGCTCTCGCGCCATGGCGCGGCCTTGGGCAGGCTGCCGGAGCCCTTCCTCCAGGCGCTGGCAGCTCTCAAGGCCAGGGCCGCAGTTGGCCTTCCCTGCTCCTTTGCAGCCAGTTTTCTATCATCCTTGAGCTCTAGAGGACTTGTGGGTGGAGCTGCAGCAAACCAGACTTTCCGTTTCAAAGGCTCGTTAGCTTCCGAAGTGGGCAGGCGCCAAAGTCATTACCTGCCGAAAACTACACTGAAAAGCTGAGTCTACTCTATCCTGTCAACTACTGACTGCAGAAAACAGTATCAGAAGTAAACCAGGAGGAAGCAAAGCAGTTCTTAAAAGTCTTTTAAAGTTGTAGAAATCTTAGGAGTTTCCATCTTGAAAGCAGGTTGAGACCATCTACAGTAGATCACCTGGGTTAGTGGTGCTTCAGGCATCTTACCCTCCACTTCAACCAGATCCACTCTCTTTTATCTTTTTAAAGTACTCCTCGATATTTCTTTGAGGAAAGAAGTTGTATTGTTGCTGGTGATGATGATTTTGAAATCTGAAAACTACTTATTTAGTCCAGCTCTGAGGTATACACAGTTGGGGAAATTGAGGCCCAGAGCTGGGGCAGAACTTGTTCTTTGGTGAGTGAGTTAGTGGTCCAGCCAAACCAAAACCCAGGTTCTCTGCACCCACCCTCCCCGTACCAGGCTGCCTGCGCTCACGGTGCCAGCGGGACGGCACGTACAGCAGCTGTGAGAGCCGTAGACGGTTTGCTTTCCACATGCTGACATAACAGAGATGTGATCGCTGGATTCCTAGGTCACCGTGGTTCCTGTGGTGGGGATGGAAAAGGCCTTCCCATCATGAAAGCGGGTCAGTCCCAGTTCCGGCCATCCATCAGTCAAGAAACATTTTCTGAGCACTCAACCCTGGGCTGGGACCGGGGAGTTCTCTTGAGCACGTGCCGGCGTACAGCACGCTCTCTCGGGCATGATTTCATTTAATGCCTACGGCGACCCTGAAGGTGGCAGGTATTGCTTTTATTGTTCCCACTTCATAGTGGAAGAAACCACGGTAGAGAGGCAGGGAGTAAGTTGCCCAGGAAGTGAGAGACCCAGGCTGGAGTGGGCCTCCTGATGCAGACGCTCTGCACTCCTGCCCCTGAGCTGGTCGAGTGGGAAGGCGGCGTTCTCAGGAATGAAGGAATCACAGGGCCTTAGTCCGGTGCAGTGTAGACCATGGTGAGTGTAGACAGGAGGCACGGCAGGAGTTGAGAAGTCGGGGGCTGCCAGGAGGTACTTCAGGGAGAAAGTGGGGTCTCAGGTAGACTCGAAGGATAGGGGTGAGTTGTATTTTTATTTTTATTTTTTATTTTTATTTTTGGCTGCTCTGGGTCTTAATTGCAACATGAGGGATCTTCGTTGTGCTATGTGGGATCTTTTTAGTTGCAGCATGCCGGCTCTTAGTTGCGGCATGCGAACTCTTAGTTGCAGCATGCATGCGGGATCCAGTTCCTGACCAGGGATTGAACCTGGGCCCCCTGCATTGGGAGTGCAGAGTCTTACCACTGGACCACCAGGGAAGTCCCAGGGATGAGTTTTAAAAGGGACCGAGGGGCTGCTCTCGGTGGCAGGGAGACAGGGACTGCACTAGGGGCAGTAGGAAGCGGGCGCACGGTCGAAAAATCGTGGAGAAGCGGAAAGCCCAGCTAGAGCGACGGCAGAGGCGGGGCCCTGCTCACGCCCGCTGCAGCCTTCACCCCCCGACCTGCGCGAGGGCACGAGGCAGCCACGCCAGACCTGAGCATGAAAATATGAGGAGGGGCCACACTGGGGGGGACGGCGAGGGGAAAGACCCTGAGACGGGAACGGCTTGGTGCGTCCAAAGGTCAGGAAAAGAACGGGGAGGCTGAAGCGACATAAGGGGAGAGTGAAGGGAGGTGGGGCGGAGGGGCAGCCAGGCCTCATCACGCAGAGCCCGGGAGCCCGGAAGGAGTCCAGGCTGTGTCTGTCGTGTCACGAGAAGCCTTTGGAGGGAGTTACGCAAGGGGAAAGACATCCGACAGAGCTTCAAGAAAAGTCACTCTGGTCACTGAGTGGATAAGGGTCTGTAGCGCGACAAGAATGGAGGTAGGAAGGCGTCGGGGACGCTGCTGCCGTCACGCAGGTGACAGGCCACGGTTGGGACCAGTGATGGAGCCAGTGGCATAGCGGGAGAGTGGCCGGATTTGGGAGGTGCTGTGGAGGTCTAACCTCTGGGGCTGCCCGCTGGATCCAGGGTGGTGTGAAGGAGGGAAGTGAATCAAACCCAACTCGGGCGGACTCGGGGAAGGCCGGGTGCAAGCCTGTGTACTGGCTGGGTCGGTGGGGGTCAAGCCGGTGCAGGACGGCTTCCAGGGAGTGTTGGCTGAACGAGGCTGCACGAAGCGGGAACTCAGCGCGCCACGGCAGCGGGAGGACCGCACGCGTCAGTGATGCGTCTGACCCTTCCTGGTGCAGCCGGGTAATTCCAGCCCCTTCCCTCGTCTCCCTCTTGTCCTTACCGTGCTTGCTTGGTTGGTTTTCTAATGCACTTGTCACCTTCTGACATATCACATGACTTTTTAGTTTGTTGTTTGTCATCTGTCTCCACCCCACAAGGATGTAAGTTCAAAAGTGGAGGGTTTTTTGTGTTTTGCTGACTAGGGTATCCTCAGTGCCTAAAACAGTGCCCAGCAATACACATTTATTAACTTGCTGGAATTAATTAAGTACTTTCGTTACGATACTGGAGATGGCTGGGCCGCTGACGCTGCCAGCGGAGCTCCGCAGTGTGGCCTGTTGGAGCAGCGGCCAGGAGAGCAGATGTTCCGTGTGTTCTCAGCTCGTGATGGAGCCAGGGCTCCCTGTGCGACCAGTCGGTAGTCAGCTGCCCGGGCACAGCAGTCACCACTTATTCCACAGCCCTTCAGAGCTTGAATAAGCAAACGTGGAAGAAGTTCCACGGCCTGGCCACCCCACGGTGCCCCCCAGCCCACACCCTTGCCTCTGCTACAGGGTTTGGAAGACCGTCTCTAAGGGCAGCTGGTGTTTCCTTTGACGTCTTGTCCTCACAGGCGAGTGTGAGTCCTGGAAGCTCACAGCCAAACGAGCCCTCAGAGAGCATGCTGTGCGTTTGCTGTCCCGGGATGTGTAGCCCAGTCATTTGAAGACGTCTTGAAACTTTGCTGTCTTCTTCTATTCAAAGAATCCAGTGTGTCTGCAGTGGAGAAACACTCCCATAACGACTCTAAGTTCTTCTCATGGGAGTGTGTTGTGTTCCCTGGGCTTCCTGAGGCAGGAGATGGTTGAGAGCTAGTCTAGACTTTGACACCTGAACCCTTAAAAGAGAAAAGTAGCAGCAGTACCCTTTTCTGAGTGTTCCATGCCAAGCACTGTGCTAATTACATTGATGTGATTCGACATGTGTTGTACTTGACCCTCATCCTCGGAGGTGTTCGTTGCTGTTCCCATCTCACTGGTAGAACAGGGGTCAGCAAAGGTAGCTTGCTTGCTCCAGGTCACACTGGTATCACTTGGCAGAGTTGGGCTTTGAAGCCAGGTCTCTTGTGTTTTCAAAAGCTAAGCTTAGCTGTAGCCTTTCGAAGGAACTTGCCCAGAATGACCATCAGAGTTAGAATCAAGGCTCCTAATCTCTGTCTTTCTTTGTAGTCTCCGATTTTCCACCGTTAGTACCACGGGAGACGGGAGACCTCCTCAGCCCTCCTGTGGCGCCCACGCTTCTCTCCGTCAGTCATCTGTTCATTCACCACCTCCCCTCCCAGCCTAGAGCTGTTCGTGGACAGGGTCTGCGTCCGCCCCCATGGCCAGGGGATGGCACGCACTCATTCTGATGCGAATCTGAGCCGAACCGCCCCGCCGATAATCAGGGGTGTCAGCCGAGGCGCAGCCGGGTCTCATTCCCAGGCGATTGATTAACTTACCCTCGGGGATGCGTGTACCGCCCCAGTCCTTGGCCCAGCCAGGTCTCTACCGCTGTCCCAAGGCCGTGTTAAAACCTGTTCCACTCCCACAAGTGGTCAGAGGCACAGACTCTGGGGACACAGGCATAGAGTGGAATTTAAATACGTTTGAAGTTGGAGCAGTCCTCGTGTGCACATGGCCTGTCAGGTGGCTCCCCAAGGGAAGGGCTGCGTCGGTGGCCTCGAGAGAAAGTGTGGGAAGGGGTTGAGACAGGATCAGTCTAAGGATGTCAGGCCCTCTCAACAGTTGGTTGGAGTGTTTGTTCCAGATTCCACTAGACTTCACAGAGAAGTGGAGCCAGCTGTCCAGGCATCCGGGACACTGGCATCAGAGCAGAGAAAAGGCAAACAGTCTTTTTTTTTTTTTTTTTTTTTTTTGCGGTACGCGGGCCTCTCACTGTTGTGGCCTCTCCCGTTGCGGAGCACAGGCTCCGGATGCGCAGGCTCAGCGGCCATGGCTCACGGGCCCAGCCGCTCCGCGGCATGTGGGATCTTCCCAGACCGGGGCACGAACCCGTGTCCCCTGCATCGGCAGGCGGACTCTCAACCACTGCGCCACCAGGGAAGCCCTGGCAAACAGTCTTGACCGCACATGACGTGGCAGTCTGGCTCTCCCAACCAACTTGGGTAGAAGAGAAGATACTTGGGTTTGATACCAAATTTGTTCTTCACTTACCCAAAGCCTTTCTTTAATTCTAACACTCACAAAAATGGAGCTTAGTCACCATTTGAGATTATGCGTGTTATTCTGTGCGGATCTAATTTATTGTTTTCATTACTGTAATGCAGCAGTTCTCAAAATGTGATCAGGAGACCTCCTCTTTTAGGGGTCTGTGAGTCAAAACTATATTTGTAATAATACTGAGACATTATTTGCCTTTTTCACTCTCATGAGTGCAAAGTAGAATTTTCCAGAGGCTTACATGACATGTGTTGACATTGTCACGGTGACAGCCAAGGAAGTGTATACTTGTGTTTTTAAAACTTCTTAGTTTTAATTTCAAATATGGTAAATACAGATAGACTTAATCTCCATAAACAGAAGCTTTTTGGCACCCTCGATAATTTTTTAAAATTTATTGAAGTATAGTTGATTTACAGTGTTGTGTTAATTTCTGCTATACAGCAAAGGGATTCAGTTATACATGTATATACATTCTTTTTCATATTCTTCTCAATTATGGTTTATCACAGGATATTGAATATAGTTCCCTGTGCTATACACTAGGACCTTGTCGTTTATCCATCCTATACATACTAGTTTGCATCTGCTAATCCCAAACTCCCACTCCATCCTTCCCCCACCCCCACCTCCTTTGGCAACCACAGGTCTGTTCTCTGTGTCTGTGAGTCTGTTTCTGTTTTGTGAATAAGTTCATTTGTGTCATATTTTAGAGTCCACGTGTAAGTGATATCATATGGTATTTGTCTTTCTCTTTCTGACTTATTTCGCTTAGTAGGATAATCTCTAGGTCCATCTATGTTGCTGCAGATGGCACTGTTTCATTCTTTTTTATGGCTGAGTAATATTCCATTGTATATAGATAGGTACCACATCTTCTTTATCCAGTCATCTGTTGATGGACATTTAGGTTGCTTCCATGTCTTGGCTATTGTAAATAGTGCTGCTGTGAACATAGGGGTGCGTGTATCTTTTTGAATTATAGTTTTGTCCAGGTATACACCCAGGAGTGGGATTGCAGGATCATATGGTAATTCTATTTTTAGTTTTTTGAGGAACCTCCATACTGTTTTCCATAGTGGCTGCACCAATTTACATTCCCGCCAGCAGTGTAGGAGGGTTCCCTTTTCTCCACAGCCTCCCCAGCATTTGTTATTTGTAGACTTTTTAGTGATGGCCGTTCTGACTGGTGTGAGGTGGTACCTCACTGTAGTTTTGATTTGCATTTCTGTACTAATTAGCTGCCATCTCCAGTAGTTTATACGGGCGTACAGGGGTTCTGAGACCAAAACAGTTTGAGAACCACTTCTGTAACATAGTCTGTTATGTGACTGTGCTATGAAAGACACGCACAGAATTGGTAAAAGCCCCTGGTTCAGGGGGGTGGCTCCCACTGGTCGAGAGGAGGGCACTGGGATGCAGGGGCCTCCCAGCTGAACAGCTTTCTGAGATGACATCCCATTTCCTGGCCTGAGTGGTGGGATCATGGGAACCTACTTCTCACAGGCGTGAACTGTTTTCAGAATAACATTTTACGTTTAGAACAAAACACCAAAGCTGTAGGCATGAACTGTTTCAGAATAAACATTTTAAGTTTAGATGAAAACACCAAACCTGTTTCAGGCCTGTTTCCATTAAGAGGAAAAAAGGTCACCCTAGAGGGGATTTACTCATTACCAAGAAGAAAGGCACCTTTCCATTGGAGACATCTGGCGTCTGCTCCGGTAGACAGGCTTGCCTCTGCAAGAGAAGGCACCTGAGTGTGCTGCCCCATGTGATGTGGTAGGATACATGCCCACTACCACCTGTGCTGTGTTCTTCCTGTTTACCCTGAATTTAGTCACGAGGAAACAATCCAGGATGGGGACGGCCCCCAACACAATTGGCCTGATCTCTTCACACACACAAAAATCAGTATCAGTGATAAACAGGAAAAAAACAGGCCCTAACATTCTAGCTTAAAAGAGAGTAAGCAGACAACACAACTAAATGTAATGCATGAGCGGATCCTAGATCTATAAAAAATCAAAACATTTTGGGGAAACTTGGGTAACTTTTAATATGGGCTCTGTATTGGATCTATTAGTAAATTACTAATTTTCTTAGATGTAATAATGGTGTTTAAGTTATATATCAGAACGTCCTTATTTTAAAGAAATGTAAAAACCTTAGAATTGATGTATCATGATATCTGGAACTGTCAAATGGTTCAGAAAAAAATGACATAAAAAAGAGAAAACTTGCATGTGGCAAAAATGCTTTATTCCGGAGGCAGAGAAGCCCTATCTTGTAGCAGAAAGGGCTCTGCAGTCGAGTCCCGGCCTCCCGCATTTAGCTGTGGGACGTTGGTAAGCTTGCCCCCTTCACTTGGCCTGACTCCTCCATCTAAAGGTTCCTTACGAATGTTTCTGGGCTCTGACCGGGCTCTGTTTCCATCCCTGTTCCTTGGTCCCTGGATTGGGATGCGGTGCCAGTACGCCTGGTGCAGGCTTCCTGGTTCCCCTGGAATGCGTGCGTGTTGAGAAGTAACGAGAGGCCCAGGGTGATGGCCAGGAGCACCAGGCACTCTGCCCGAGACGCACGCACCCCCACCCTGGGCCAGACGCGCCAGGCTCCCCTTCTGCTGCGGGCGCTCTGCACCCCTGGAGTGCCGTGGGCTGCGCGCGCGCCTTCCCTTGATGGCGCAGACCGCGGCTTCTGTTCAACACACGGTCTACTTTCTAAGGACCAGGCGTGGGGATATATTTGCTTCGTAGTCGGTACTCAGTGAAAGGGGTGTGTTCTTGGTTTATTTGTTAAATTAATGCGGGAAGAGAAAGCAGTGGTGGCCCGATCTCAGGTGGGTCGTGACCCCCTCCCCACCCCACCCCACCCCAAAGAATCCTCGAAGGCTGAGAAGCAGGATGCCTGGCAGAACTAGGCACACTCAGAAGCAAGCATGTATTCAGAGATAATTACTGAGCAATCCAGCAGGTCCCAGTTATTGGAGCTACAGAGATGAACATCTTTAAAGCAACCACAAAAAACCTGCCTCGTGGGGGAGAGAGAAAATCAGCAGACCTTCAGGACAGTGGCAGTGAATGGACAGGTGTTTCCTGAAGGCAGTGGCGCTGAGCTGAGAAAGGTGAGATGCAAACTGTGGATGTAGGAAAGAGAAGTTGTCTTGAACGAGGGACATACTGTCTCAAGTAAACAGCACGTCTGCATGAGGTAAGACTTGAGGTGAAGCCAGTGTGAGGCGCCTTCTGTATCCACGTTGGAGCTGCCCTTACCCCTTATTCTTTTAACCTCCAAGGAGAAAACTAAGGTCGGGGGCTCCTGAGTGTGACCTGGAGAGCCACCCTGGGCGTTCAGGTGGCAGCGCGCAGGCTGTTGGGTCCTGCCTTTGCCGGGAGCCCCAGGGCGGAGGCCTGCCCACTGGGGGCACAGGCTGTGCTGCCGGGGCATCTCCCACGCCGGGTCTCCGAGCCCTGCTTTGCCCACTTACTCTCCTGAGTGCCTGCCCCTGGGAGTGTGATGGCCCACCCCCTGGAGAAGGTGCTGGGTGGCTTTCCTTCATGCCACTTACTGTACCTGCCACTGTTCTGCAGGTCTGTCTGGCCGGGTATCATATGTCTCAGCCTGACGGAAGAGAAAACGAGAGCTAGAGAGGTAGCGGCTGGGAGCAGGGAGTGGTGCCAGCTCATATCAGCTTACATCAGCCAGACTCACATTCACTGGGTGTTTATTGGGCGCTTAATCCCGCGATAGTTATTGTGGAGAGGGAGAGGAAGCTCCCAGTAGGGTAACCACTCACTCTGCTTTGCCTGGGACCATCCTGGTCTTAGCGCTGAGTGTCCTGCCCCACCTCCCGGGAAACGCCTCAGTCCCAGGCAAACCTGGATTCCTGGTCCTGCTGGGGCGACAAGATACGCCTTCAGGACAGAGTGTGATGAGTTGTTCTGTCTGAAGGGAGTGACCGAGCTGGGCATTGGGTTGAGCCCGTGCTGGCGGGGAGGGTGAGGTGTGATCCAGGCGACAGAGTGCGCTCCTAGGCTGACCCTCCAGAGGACCCCGAGAGGGCAGCCTGCACCTTCCCAGAGCCGCGGGTCTGTGTCCGCAGCTGGCCTCCTGGGAGCCTCACTCTCCGTAGGCCCACCCTCAGCACTGCGGTCTCCTGACTCTCAGATCCCAGGCCGCGGTGATCTGACGGTGCTCTGTATAACCGAGACTTTTATTCAGCTACTCTCTCTGAGGATTAACGGACTCGGATTGTAGACGGAATGTTCCCACGGGCACGCGGTCATAAATGCACTTATTCACAGTTAGAGAGTCATGTATTCAACAGTTTGTAGTGTCAGCAGCACACAAGGGAGCAGATTTACGAAGGGGAAAGCAATAGAGCCCCTGCCTTCAAGGAGCTCACCTTCTAATGGGGCAGACGGATGCTGATGCAGATGTTGAGAAGCAGGACAGACAGGTAAGAGCTTTGGTGAGAGGCAGAGACGAGCACAGTGCTGCGGGGGCTGGTTCTTCTTACAGGTCCAAGTGCTGTACAGGTTCCAAGCTCAACCCTGGGCTTAGTTTTCCAATGAGCCTCTCTTCGTTGGCCCTGTTGTTCTCTGCTCCCTTTTTGGCTTTGCACCTTGTTGCTCTTACTTTATGAAATTACACTCTGTTCTTCAAATTTTTGTAGTAAATGCCTGGAAAAGCCCCGAAAGGTATTTGTAGAGTGGAAAGGATTCCACATTCACTGCGCACAGGGAAGAGCGTGGCCAGGATGGGGTGTCACCGCAAGCCCGAGAGAGGTTCGGAGACCTCATTCCCGGTCACGTAGGGAGCGGTGGGGCGGGAGTCCACCAGCTGGTGGGACATGGAAGCTGCGCTTTTCCAGAAGGAATAGACAGCAGCAGAGGTGGAGACTGACTTCAGGCTACTTTCACTGTGTTCTCCCGTGTATTAGTTTTATCCACAGTGTATCAGTGGTTTCTTATGTCAAGTCCAGGAATATCTGTGAGTATGTTTCACAGTTATATGCAGAAAGTTTGGGGTGTGTTTGCGCTTTTTCTTTTTAAGTGAGAGATTTCAACAGGGATTCAGTAGTGGTCTCTGACGTATAGCCTAGAGGAGTTAACTGCTGAACCAGTGACAAGACACTGACTGCTGACCCGGGGCTGGGCTTATGGGCAGAGCTCAGCACGAACGCTTGGCTGTCTGAGGGGGGCCCTGAGGTCAGACTAGCCTTGTACAGATGAGGAAACTGAGGCCCAGAGGATGCCATCTTCCTCCTCTACGGTTCTGACAAAAGCGCTGTCCCAGCTTTCTTAGTGTATGTCTCACCTGCCACTGGGAGGGAAGTTACGGACTTGAATATTTTGCTGGGCCCACAAATACCCATACAAAAGCCCAAAATGAGACTGGAATTGGACTGCTAGCTCTGCAAGAGCCTTCTCCTGGGAGAGAAACTGCTTGTACCTGCAGCTCAGAGCAGGCTGTTAGGTCCCAGGGGGCAAAAGTCCATCAGCCTGGCAGTTCAGCACCATGTGGAACAAACCAAACGGCATATTGGACTGATTCCCACTGGTCAGTGGTTGTTTGCTCACGTGAAGGCAGCCTGTCCGAGATGAGCCCTCAGGAGGACCAGCTTTGGCGCAAGTTGTGTAGGGCCAGGGCTGGGGGAGGGGAGGGGTAGCAGTAGTCCTTCTCAGTTTAGTAAAGGGAATCTTGTATGTATGTGTTTGAAAAATAGTTCAGCCATTCTGATATTTGTCTACCAAATTAACTTTCCTCAAAAAACTGATTTAGACAAATGAAGTGTCTGGTGCCTGTGAAGTAACACGTGTAGCGTAGAGTTTGCATATTCATCCCCATGGAGGTGTCGAGAAGACAGTGAATATATGGCGCTCAGAGGCACTGTCTAGGCTGGAGAGGAATCAAGAGTTTACTAAAACAAAACACAAGAAAAAATTTTCATAACTAGGTGTGGTGATGGATGTTAACTAGACTTACTGTGGTGATCATTTTGCAATATATATAAATATTGAATCATTGTGTTACACACCTGAAGCTAATATAATGTTACATGTCAATTATATCTCAGTAAAAATAAAAAATAATAAAATGCTGACTCCTGCAAAACAAAACAAAAATCCCGAAGGGATAATAAGACGAATCTTAAGTAAACACGTGTTTTCTTGCACTTAGGGTTTGTTCGTGGTAATAAAATAAGCAGAGATAGACAAGCACTAGTCAAATGGGAACAAAAATAGGGATTTTTGATTAACCACAAGTTCAATTTGAACCTAAACTGCTAAAAAAAAAACAAAAAAAACACAAAAAGGGAGGCTGTGGCTATGATTACAATTTTTAAAAAGTGGTTGATGTTGAAGCACCTAGCAGGGGCAAGCACAGCGGGGGGTCCGTTGCCGTATCATGTCCGTTGAACAGCCCCGAGAGGTGTATGTGGTGCCCCAGGTGGGCTCTGCACGCAGTGCGCTGTCCTTGCCTCGCTGGCTGCGGGCCGCCCCCGCCCGGAATCCCACATCCCCTTCCTGAACCCGCCTGGGGTTGAGAGCTCTTCAGCATTAAACCCACACTGCGGTTTCTGCAGAAAGTCTCCCCTGTTCCCTCAGTCCCTCCAGGCTGAGGAAGGTGTGTAATTATTTGTCTTATTTCCTGAGTAGCTGTGAGCAGAGACTGTCATGTGCATCTCTGCATCACTAAATGTTTTTGGACTCACTGGCATCTGTGCTTGTCAGACGAAGGCAAGAGTATCATACCCAGATCCTGAGAGAACATGTGACAGGTGGTGACTCACTGGGGTGGCACAGCGGCCTGTCGCTGTGTTGTGTGAATGGTGGATGGCAGAGCCAAGGTGCTCCTTCAGTTGTCCACTAGACTGGCAGAGCTGTCCAGAGCCCCTTTGTGCCTCTGGAGGGCGGGGAGTGGGCTGACCCTCAGGACAAGGACAACTCAAACCGTTTCACAACAAACAGGCTGCTCTGGAGAGCAGAGTTCTCCGTCGCCAGCAGTTCCATTCAGAGGCTCGGCGCGCTCTTCGGGCTGCTTTAGGAGGTGTGCTGTGTTGAGCAGGAGAGGGGCTAGGTCCTCTCCAGAGCTCTCTTCACAGGGAGCAGTCCTCAGGCCCCTGCTGTCTGCCGGGTTCTGGAGATAGTGGAGAATGAGACCCCTGTGTCCCTGCCCTCGGGGAGCCTGCACCGTGCAGGCTGTGTTACTTCGGGTCTTCCAGAAGCAGACACCAAGTCCCCCAGGACGGCTACATTCCAGAGATTTATCAGAAGGTCAGTGAAGGGTGGAGGGAGTGGAGAGGCCCAGAGAGCCTCAGGCCAAGGTGCAGGTCTGGCGTCTGCAGAAGAAGGGGCGAGAAGGACTGAGGAGGAAGCGTCTCAGCCCACAGCACAGTTCTGAGACAATCTGGGCCTGGCTGATGAGGTTTCCCCTGGGGAGGAGCCCTGCGTGGGCCAGCCATGCCTGCCACCACTGAGTCATTGGCAGACAGTAGCCCAGAGAATGTGGCCTCTGTGCAGACGTGGTGGGCATCCAGAGGGCAGCAGCTGGGACCACTGGTCAGCTCTGCTCCAGAACAGGCTCGTTTGAAGGTGATCAGAAGGGCGGCACTCCACGGCCTTCACACAGGGACTCAACCACACGGTTCCTTCCTGGCTTGCTCCCCCAGAGGCATCTCAAGGGCTTCTGTGTCACGTGCCAGTAAGCGCTACGCCTGGGATTTTGGCTCAGATCCCTCTGACTTGATCGAGTCTGTGCTTTGTTACCTAACACTGTGCCGCGTCTCAGGATCTCTCCTAGCTCCTGAGCCAGCATTCAGAGCACACACCTACTTGCCCACTGTCACCATGAGCGCCTAAGTGCGTGAGTAGCAGTAAGTGACACAACTTAGCCCGGAACTTGATTAGTAATTAGTTTACATTGGTGTGGGACTCTGACTTGATCTGAACCAAGGTCTAATTCTGTGTACAGTTTACTCTGATTCCTACCTTCGACTTCATGAGGACAGGGCCCCAATGACTCAGCTAGGGGAGCGGTAACTCCTAATATTCTCGTAGAAGATACATGGTTTCGGGCTCCAGAGCTCAGAGAAGGCAAAGCATAGTGCTGTGTTTGGTTCTCCTTTTGTTTTTCTTTTTTCTCCCTGCCAGTATGATATGGCTGTCTTCAGGGGAAGCCCATGCCTGCTCGGCTCATCACTGATTTCCCCTTAATTATTTGTTGAATGAATAATGAATTATGGGAAAAAAGATGTAGCACAATTGCACAACAAAACCCACCTAGTTCACTCCCAGTACACGCGTCCACAGAGGGAGCCTCGGCACAGGGCGTGGACGGCTGGCGTCCAGTGCGCCCCAGACTCCTGCACCCTCGGGCAGAGCCGAGGGGCCAGCAGAAGGATTGAGATGAGCAGCGTAGGCCTGGAGCGGGTCTGAGAGCGCCGGCTCGCGAAGTCGTTAGCCGGACAGCCATCAAATGTACGTAGGGATTCGTGTAACGTGAGGTGAGGGGATGTGTACGGACAGGTTTGTGTGTGCACATACCCAGAATCGTTGCTAAGGTGGTGACCATCTGTATGTGTCTCCTCCGCCGGCTTGGAGTCGTAGGGGAGCCGGGTCCCGGGGAAGCTCAGCCCACAAGAGCCCTCAGGCAGGCTGCCTCGGCCAAGCTGAGGTTTCCAGGTCCCTGAGGGCCAGTCTCCTGGAAACCATCGTTTTGTCACCTGGTGACCGCTGGGACTGGGGAGAGAACTTCTCCGAGTATTTGGTTTCCCTGCCCTCTTAGAGGTGGTGAAGGGAACGGACTGTGACTTTCTCCTGACTGCTTGGTCTCCTCATCACGACTATCACAATTACACTTTCACTTCTTTATAACTTGGCGCCGACTTGCTGGGCTTTAACTTTCCGTTTCTAATTCTTCAGCCTCCCTTTCTGCTAACAGCCACTCCTCGCTGCTGTTGGGGTGCCTACCTTTGAAAACCACGTCTTACCTTTTTTTTTTTTTGCAGTACGCGGGCCTCTCACTGCTGTGGCCTCTCCCGTTGCGGAGCACAGGCTCCGGACGTGCAGGCTCAGCGGCCATGGCTCACGGGCCCAGCCGCTCCGCGGCATGTGGGATCTTCCCGGACCGGGGCACGAACCCGTGTCCCCTGCATCGGCAGGCGGACTCTCAACCACTGCGCCACCAGGGAAGCCCGTCTTACCTTTTTAATTGGGGGATTCTAATATACTAGAGACTGAGAAAGTAAATGTTTAAGATTATTAGGCTTATATGTAAATGAAGAGGCCGGTGGGCTCTGGGAGACTTGCCCTGCGTGCTGTGGCAGGAGTTGCAGTGTGCTGACTTCAGTCATGACTATCTTCTCTCTCCGGGTGCTTCTTTTGCTTCTTCCCTCGTTTTCTGTCACATGCTGAACAGGGGAGTTTGCTCGGAAATGTCTCCATTGAAGCAGGGTGGACCATCTATTCATTTTGATTCACTCTGTTCTTCAGAAGATCACCTAATCATGTTATTGCCTACATAGCATGTGTGAAGCCACACTGTCGTGCTGTCATAAACTGAGCGTTTTGTTGGATGTTGTGGAGAATATTATCTATGTCATGTATTCTAGAGTCAGACAGAACAGGTTGGAAATCCCAGATAGAGTCGCTGAGTCCCTGTGTGAATTTGTATAAAGCTTTCCAAGTCTCTGAGCCACTCTCCTGTCATCTACAAAATGGGGGAAATAAATGGCTGCTTCCTAAGTTGCGAAGCTTATGTGGTTTAGTGCATTGTCTTATTCAACACCGTGCCTAGGACCTCGTGGACAGTTGGCAAATTATAGCTGTAATTCCTTCCTAATTCAAGCACCTTTTCCCCTGAAAGTGAAGCTGGGAGTCTCTTCCATGCTATCAAAAACTTTGGCATAGAACCTCCTGTCCACTCCCCCTGGTCTTTGGAGAGTCAAAACTCATCACCACACAGAGCGGCCCTTCCACAGACAGTTGGAAGCTCTGGCAACTAGGAAGTTCCTTTGTGTCAAGCGGCAGTTAGCCTCTGTTTCAGAAAAGGACAAAGCCAGCATCCATCCCTTGTAACTGAGGCTGACGCTTAACGTTTTCTCTTGGTCTGCAGCGAACAGAGTATCTGCCAAGCCCGGGCTTCCGTGATGGTCTACGATGACACCAGTAAGAAGTGGGTACCAATCAAACCTGGCCAGCAGGGATTCAGCCGGATCAACATCTACCACAACACTGCCAGCAACACCTTCAGAGTCGTCGGAGTCAAGCTTCAGGATCAGCAGGTGAGTGCTGGGGTGACAGGCCGTCCCCACACACACCCCCCCCACACACGCACCCCTCACACACACACACACACACCTCACACACACACCCCTCACACACACACCTCACACACACCAGACACACACACACCCCTCACACACACACACACCCCTCACACACACACACACCTCACACACACCACACACACACCTCACACACAACTCACACACAACTCACACACACCACACACACACAAAACCTCAGACACACCTCACTTCACACACCCACACACACCTCACACACACCCCTCACACACACACCCCTCACACACACCACACACACAACTCACACACACCACACACACACAAAACCTCAGACACACCTCACTTCACACACCCACACCTCACACACACACACACACCCCTCACACACCACACACACACAGACACACACACACACACACTGGTGGAAAATGGTCAGAGAACAACAAGGTCACGATTTAGAGTCAAAGGTCTGGGTTCAGTGTCCGGCTCTGTATTCTCATACCCCAAGGTGTAAGGCCTTGAGCAACGGTCTTTTCTGAACTTCAGTGTTCACAGCTGTCTTACACAGGCAGTGATCCACACCCTGCCTACCTCACTGTGTTACTGTCATATTAGAATATAAATAAAATAATAGATGTGAAACAGCTTTGAAAAATATATTGTACAAATGTGTTAGTATTATTCTCTGCCTGCATACCCATAAGTAATATAGCTGTGAAGATTTTGGGTCCACCAACCCCCTAAGTCTTACTTTGGGGGGGAAATCAAGATGATTTAAAGAATCTGGGATCATTCTCCTCCATAATAGTACATCCTGGAGAAATCAGATGAGGTAGTTTGTGAGTGTACCTGGTAAGTACCTGTGCCAATAAATACAAGGTAAGTCCACCTATGTCCGCGGTAGTCGTGTACAAATAACTCAGACAGAGTGAGCTGATGTGTCGTGGACTGAAATAGAGACGTGGAGAAAGGGCTCGTGTGGCTTCACCACAGTGACTCTGTTAGGGCCTCAGGCTCTCCCTCCGGCTCTCTTCTTAGAGATGGACAAGGACATTTTTCAGCAGTGAAATCGGCAGATCTGTAGTTCAGCATTTATGAACACCTCTGCCTTAAATAGGCAGCCCTTGTCAGTCAGCCCTGGGCTGAGCTGAGCAGCAGGTTTGCTGCTATCTTTGCAAGAATCATCGTGTTCTCAAATAGGAAAGAGAACAGAAACTGAGGACTCTGTTTTTAGTGTGTTGCCTATTGAATGGGTTTCTGCTTTTGCCAAAATAGTCCTATTAGATTTCAGATTCTTGTGGCTAAACGGGACCTCCTCACTTCAGAACCCCTGATCAAAGGTGGTCTTTCTGACCTGGAACTCTGGGTACCTTCAGGGGCATCCCTGTCCCTTGTTGATGAGCCTTACGGATAGGCAGGTTATTCTAAAAACCTTCTAGAAGCTGCTTCCCTGTTCTTCTAGTTCACTGATTCTGGCTCTGCCTTTTAGAGGCACACTGCACCATATGCTGCAGGATTTATAACACCTTTAGCCCCAACTATAGTGACAACCAAAAACATCTCACACATTTCCCTGACAGCCAGGGCAGTTCCACCCTGGTACTCGCCTTTGACATAAGGCGCATTATCTCAGGCAGTTCCTGAATCATAGTGGGTGTTCCCTAAGTGGCTGCTTTTATTATGACAAGTTTTCCATTCTCTTCATGCCTCTTGGTTGCCCTGCAGGGCACACTAGGAAGATACCATGGTGTGTGGGAACCAACGTGAACCTGGTTCTCGGAAGCCTCAGCTTCCTTCAGAGGAAAGCACGTGTTGGGGCTCGTTTGGGAGGAGACCTTTGCTGCGTTCAGGGAGGGACTGGCCGCCGTCCTCAGTGATCTCCTGGGGAAACTCAGAGAGACTCTGTTGCCTCAAACTTAGAGATCTTCTGGAACCTGATGGAGAAGTTACCAACATAGCCTTCCAGCTGGAATTACACGTTCATCAGACAGGCTCCTGGAACATGGTTGCAACTCTGCCCAGGTGGGTGGGACACATTAGCCAGGAACACAAAAGAGATTCTCAGTAAACCAAGGTATTAGAGAAAGTGGCAGGAAACCTGGTCCATAATAACTTTTATGGACCCAGGAGAAAATATGGATTTTCACAGGTCTGATTTCCAGTCAGTATGGATTACAAGGTCAAACATCTTAAGAGAGACAGAGATTCCTGGTCTTATAACCAGAGGGGGATATCTTACATGTTCAGTGCTCTCTATGGCTTACAGAGCACTCTTCATGTTTATTATTTCAGTCCCCCAGTAACCCCATGAGGATAATGGTATAAGAATTGTCTCCCCCGTTTTGCTAATAGGTGGACATAAAACCAGGTGATCATTTGTGGGGAAAAGGACTGGTAAGTTATAGTATCATTAGCCAGGGTCTAACCTGAATCTCACATCAAAGGTGAAGAAACCAAAAGATGTTTAGTTGAGAAGGAGTTATGGCCACTAAAAATGTTAGTGACTCTCAGGCTGAATTAATAGAAGTAGAGGCCCAGAAGGAGGGATTTTATAGTCGTGCTCTGCTCTGCACTGGTTGTACTTTCCCGTGAATGTTGGGACCAAATCTGAGTGCCGTAAATGAAATCTGTAAGGAGGAGGGCGTCCAAACTGGTGAGAGGTCTGAAAGCAGCATTATTATGTGGAACAGTTGAAGAAGTAGCAAGAGATATTTACTTGGATGGAGGTGGATGGACCTAGAGACTGTCATACAGAGTGAAATAAGTCAGAAAGAGAAAAACAAATACCATACGCTAACACATATATATGGAATCTAAAAAAAAAAAGTTTCTGAGGAACCTAGGGGCAGGACAGGAATAAAGACGCAAACGTAGAGAATGGACTTGACATGGGGAGGGGAAAGGGTAAGCTGGGACGAAGTGAGAGAGTGGCATGGACATATATACACTACCAAATGTAAAATAGATAGCTAGTGGGAAGGAGCCACATAGCACAGGGAGATCAGCTCAGTGCTTTGTGTCCACCTAGAGGGGTGGGATAGGGAGGGTGGGAGGGAGACGCAAGAGGGAAAAGATACGGGGATATATGTATACATATAGCTGATTTGCTTTGTTATACAGCAACAACTAACATAACATTATAAAGCAATTATACTACAATAAAGATGTTAAAAAATAAAATAAAATAAGTTTTATCCTTCAGCTCTTGTCTAGATTAGTCCTACCAAAGCTTGGAGAATTAGTTTTAATATAAAGCTGATAAGGACAGAGGTTGAAAGTAATAGAGTGGAAGAAGATGAACCTTAACAGACACTAACCAAAGAAAATGGTGTGACTATATTAATATTATACAAAGTAGACTTTAAGGCAAGAATTATTAGTGAAGATAAAGGACCTTTTTAATGATAAAAGAGTCAACTGAAAAGGATGACATAACAATCCTAAATTTGTAGGCATCTAATATATCTTCAAAATATATAAAGCAAAAATGGACAGATCTAAAGGGAGAAATAAAGGAATCCAGAAGCCTGGTCGGAGATTCTGTTCATACCTGCAAGAGACTGGAATAAGTAGACGTAGAAAATTTGAAGAGCATTATTAACCAACTTGATGTAATTTACATTTATAGAAACTACAGGCAGCCACAGTAGAATATAGTCTTCTCAAGTGTACATTGAGCATTTAACAGAACAGACTACATGCTAGGCCACAAAGCCAATCTCAACAAATTTAAAAGGATTAAAATCATACAGAGTTTTTCTTAGACCACAGAGGAATTAAGCTAGAAATCAGTAATAGAAGGATAACTAGAAAATCTTCAAATGTTTAGAAATTAAGCAGTATACTACTAAATAACCCATAGGACCAAAAAAAAAAGTCTCAGTGTAAAACTAGAAAATATTTTGAACAGAACAATAGTGAAACTGCAATGTAGCAAAACTTGTGGGATGCAACTAAAGAACAGCATATAGACAAATGTATAGCTAGAAATGCATAGCTTAGAAAAAGAATGATTGAAAGTCAGTGACCTAAGCTTCTATCTCAAGAAGCTAGAAAAAAAACAAATTAAACCAACAAAAGTAGAAGGAAAAATTAAAAGCAAAACCAAAAATCTAATGAAATAGAAAGCAGATACACAATAGAGAAAAGCAAAATGTTGTAGTTTTTTTTGAAAAAAAGAGTCTAGATAGACCCACATATATATAGTCACTTGATTTATGACAAAGCCCCGTTGCACTCAGTGGGCTAAAGATGGTCTTTTCAACAGATGATGGCAGAACAATGAGATATCAATATGAAAAAAAAAACTTTATCCCTAGTTCGCACTATACCCCCAAATTAATTAAAAATCAACCTAAATATGCAAAGTAAATCAATAAAGTGTCTAGAAGAAAATTCAGGAAAATATCTTCATTATATTGAGGGGAAAATACAGGAAAATATCTTTAGAACCTTGAACGGGACACACAAAGCATTAACTGTAAAAGAAAAAAAATTAAGTTGGACTTCTTTAAATTTAAGGAGTTTTCTTTGTTAAAAGGCCCCATTAAGAGAATGAAAGGGCAAGCTACAAACAGGGAGAATATACGTACGTACACACACACATACGTACATACATATATACATACATACATATGGGCGGGGAGAAAGAGAGGGAGAGAAATGAATATGACAAAGGATTCATATGAAGAATATATACAGAACTCCTACAAATCAAAAAGAAAAAAACATACAACCTCTTAAAAATGAGCAAAATGACTGGGACAGGAGTTTCACAAAAGAGAAAAGAGCAGTGGAACAGAAGACATGGCCAGTGAGCACGTGAAGGTTGCTCTGCATCATTACCCATAAGGGAAATACAAACGAAAACTGCAATCAGAGTACTGCACGCACACCAGAAAGGCTAAAATTTAAAGGACAAAAGGCTAAAATTAAAAGGATACCAAATGTCGGTGAGGATGCAGAGCAGCTGGAGTTCCCGTTACTGCTGGCGGAGGTGTCCATCAATACAGCCTGTTTGAAAAATGGTTTGCCAGAACCTAGTAAAACTCAGTGTACACCTACCCTATAACCTACTCTTGGGTACCTACCCAAGAGAAATGAGTGTCTGTGTCCACTGAAAGACCTATATGAAAATATTCCCAGCAGTTTTATTCCTGATACCCAACAGTTAGAAACTACGAGAATGTCCATCAACAGGAGAATGGATAGGTTATTTATAGTATATAAAAAAATGGAATGTTATGTAGCAATCAAACAAAACTATATACTTATAAATGCAGTGACGCAGGTGAATCTCATAGATATTATATTGAGTGAAAGAACACAGAAACAAAAGTGAACATACCATATGAATCCATTTCTGTGTAGTCCAAGAACAGGCGAAAGTAACTGATGGTGATACTCAGAAACATGGACATCTCTGGGGAGGAGTGTATTAAATGAAGCTGATCCACACCCCTAAGTGGACTTGTAGTAATGCACATGCTCTAAGGAGAGTAAACAAGGGAATGGAACCATTGAGTAGGTACAGAGATTTTTAACTATCAGCGCTCGTAAGTTCTGTCTGTCAGTTAATGAACACTGACCACCTCTCGAGATGGTCAAGTGACAAATAGGCCATGTGTCATCTGCACGTATGTCCAAAACACATTGCATGGACTCTCCTTTTTTAGAAGGCAGTTTAGAAGTTTCAGAGTAGATCTTTTCAAACAGAAAATATAAATGTTTAAATGGTCATGTCCATTGATCCAGAAATTCTGCTCATAGGAATGTTCACACAGACATATGCACAAGGATATTCAGTCCAGCATTATTTATAATATTTTCATTTTACATATGAAGAAGCTAATGCTAGTAACTTTTCCAAGTTTATTCAGCTACAAAGTAATAAGGCCAGAATTTTAATCCTGAACCATTTGACTCAAAACCCTCTGCTCAGTCCTTGTACCTCATACGGTAGTTGTGTTTGGAGCAGTCGTAGACCCTTGTGGGCTATGTCTGGCTAGCAGACACAGCACTCGGTGAGCAGCCTTTATAACTCTATGCTCTAGGTGTAGATGGATCAGAAATGGTAACCCAAGAGCTGCAGTTGGAGGACAGGCCAGCCATGTGCAGCAAAGAACCCAGAGGACTTCTGGGACAGCTTTATCACACTCTCCCAATCCAGTAGCCGAAAATCTCTAAAAGTAGAGAATCGATTTCTGAGGCTCTTTAGAGGTTAGAGCTAGGACCAGAGAAGGAATTATGGGAAGAAAGATTGCAGCTCATTATGCTGGCAGTCAGAAGCAGCACAAAGTCCTAGGCTACAGGCTTGGATTCTAAATTCAGTTCTACCATTACTTACCTTGTAACCTTGGGCAGATCACTCATTCTCCCTGGGCCTCAGTTTTCCCAACTGTAAAAAGGGAGGATTGAGTTAGACATTCTGTCTGGTCTCTGAGTTCCTTACGCCACACTGTTTCTAGATTGTGGATAGGCATCCACCTCCCCCAGTTCCTGCTCCAAGTCCCCCTCCAAGAACATAGCCAACCAGAGATTTCGGATCTTAGGATTCTAACCTCACTTCCCCAGATCATCCCCTCAAGTACCTGGAAAGATATGTGATACACTGAAGAGTCTTCTTTTATCTTGCTTCCGTATCCCTCAACCATTCTTGATATGATGTGGTTTCCAGACCTTCGTCCATTTGAAACACATCCCTCTGGCTTGCTCTAGTTTGTCAATGTCCACTAAAAGTGCAGCACCAAAACCACACAGACACAGACCTTCTGGTAGAGACTTAACCACGGCAGAAAGGAAGAGGGTCTCATCTCCCTCATTCTGGTCACTGTACCGCTATCATCGTGCCCTCTCCTCTGAAGAGCTGTGTTAACCACAAGTCACTGTGCTGCTTATCATGCATGTAGCCACAAAACCTCCAGCCCTTTTCTGACGATCTAGAGCTAAACCCAGAGAGAACCACCGAGGAACCTGGGCATAGATGTTGGCCAAAACTGCAGTGTCAGTATGTAACAACTAAGTTAAGAAACTGTTGGGCTTCCCTGGTGGCGCAGTGGTTGAGAGTCCGCCTGCCGATGAAGGGGACGCGGGTTCGTGCCCCGGTCCGGGAAGATCCCCCATGCCGCGGAGCGGCTGGGCCCGTGAGCCATGGCCGCTGAGCCTGCGCGTCCGGAGCCTGTGCTCTGCAATGGGAGAGGCCACAACAGTGAGAGGCCCGCGTACCAAAAAAAAAAAAAAAAAAAAAAAACCTGTTGTGTTTCTTTAGCTAATTTAGTACACGTGCTTCTCTCCCTCCGTCTCTCTCACTTGCTCGCTCTTTTTTCACCATAGGACAATCCAAACCTACCTTCCACCTGGCCGAGACTTGGGAAAAAGCTCTTGTGGGTATTGCCCGTATTTGCTGTCCTCTGGCCTTTAACCAACAGCACAGCAGGATGGAGCAGTAAATCAGAGTTCTCATCTTAGTGCCCCAGCCAGCACACAGGGTGTCTTGGCCATGTCCCCTTGCGTCTCCAAATCTTTTCCTGAGCTCTCCTTCCTGACCGGGGGGACAACAGACTGAGTTATCGGCAATTCAAGTCACAAAACCCTAGAGCCTCAAAGCCAGAGGAGATCTGAGAAATCATCTTGTACCTCTCCTAAAGCAGAATCTTTCCATTGTATCACTAACAGCAGGCCATCCAGCCTTATCTAGACTCTGCTTGCATATTTCCATCTCTGAGGACCTTAATATTTTTCAGTTAACACTTGCTGGCAGCCTGTGTGCTAGCAGCTGTGTTAAGTGGTTTCATATGCATAATTTCTCCCTGCCATTCCCTACCCCCACCACCACCACCTCTGGCAACCATCAATCTGTTCTCTGTATCCATGAGCTTTTTTTTTTTTTTTTAAGATTCCACATACAAGATAGATCATACAGTTTTTGTCTTTCTCTGTCTGACTTCTTTCCCTTAGCATAATGCCCTTGAGATCCATCCATGTTGTCACAGATGGCTAGATTTCATTCTTTTTTATGGCTGAGTAATATTCCATTGTGTATATACCACAGTTTCTTAATCTGTTCATACATCAGTGGACACTTAGGTTATTTCCATATCTTGGCTGTTGTAAATAATGCTGCTGTGAACATGGGGGTGCATATATGTTTCTGATTGAGTGTTTATATTTTCTTCAGGTAAATACCCAAAAGTGGAATTGCAGGATCATGGGATAGTTCTATTTTTAACTTTAAGGAACCTCTATACTGTATCCTGTAGTGGCTGCACCAATTTGCATTCCCACTGACAGTGCACAAGGGTTCCTTTTTCTCCATATCCTTGCCAACACTTTATTTCTTGTCTTTTTGATAACAGCCGTTCTGACATGTGTGAGATGATATCTCCTTGTGGTTTTGATTTGCATTTCCCTGATCATTAGTAACGTTGAGCATCTTTTCTTGTACCTGTTAGCCATCTGTATGTCTGCTTTAGATAAATATCTATTCGGATCTTCTGCCCATTTCTTAATTGGATTGTTTCTTTGCTATTGAGCAATACAGGTTCTTTATATATTTTAGATATTAGTCCCTTATGAGATATATGTTTTGCAAACAGCTTCTCCCATTCAGTAGATTGCCTTTTCATTCTGTTGATGGCTTTCTTTGCTATACAGAAGCTTTTTAGTTTGATGTAGTCCCACTTGTTTATTTTTGCTTTTGTCACTTTTGTTTTTGGTATCAGATTCAAAAAATCATCACCAAGGCCTATGTCAAGGAGCTTACCACTTATATTTTCTTCCAGGGGCTTTATGGTTTCAGGTCACAAGTATGTGGAGATTAAACAACATGCTACGGAAGTGGGTTGAAGGAGAAATCAAAAGAGAAATTTAAAAAGTACCTGGAGACAGGGCTTTCCTGGTGGCGCAGTGGTTGAGAATCCGCCTGCCGATGCAGGGGACATGGGTTCATGC
This sequence comes from Grampus griseus, assembly GCF_964374135.1. Classification (NCBI taxonomy): domain Eukaryota; kingdom Metazoa; phylum Chordata; class Mammalia; order Artiodactyla; family Delphinidae; genus Grampus; species Grampus griseus. The sequence continues at coordinate 5,052,004 of NC_139018.1, read as the reverse complement.
CCCGGTCCGGGAAGATCCCACGTGCCGCGGAGCGGCTGGGCCCATGAGCCATGGCCGCTGAGCCTGTGCGTCCGGAGCCTGTGCTCCGCAATGGGAGAGGCCACAACAGTGAGAGGCCCGCGTACCGCAAAAAAAAACAAGTACCTGGAGACAAATGAAAATGGAAGTATAACATAACAGAATTTGTGGGATGTAGCAAAAGCAGTTCTGCATTCTACCGCTAAGTTCATAGCAGTCAGTGCCTACCTCAAGAAACAAAAGTCACAAACAACCTAACTTTATGCCCCAGGGAACTGGAAAAAGATGAACAAAAGAAGTCCAAAGTTAGTAGAAGGAAGGAAATGACAAAGATGAGAGCAGAAATCAATGAAATAGGACTTCCCTGGTGGCACAGTGGTTAAGAATCCACCTGCCAATGCAGGGAACACGGGTTCGAGCCCTGATCCGGGAAGATCCCACGTGCCGCGGAACAACAAAGCCTGTGCACCACAACTACTGAGCCTGAGCTCTAGAGCCCATGAGCCACAACTGCTGAGCCCACGTGCCCCAACTACTGAAGCCCGCGCGCCTAGAGCCCACGCTCTGCCACAAGAGAAGCCACCGCAGTGAGAAGCCCGCGCATTGCAATGAAGAGTAGCCCCTGCTCCCACAACTGGAGAAAGCCCACACGCAGCAGCGAAGACCCAACGCAGCCAAGAAAGAAAGGAAGGAAGGAGGGCGGGGAAAGGAGGGAGGGAGGGGAGGGAGGAAAGGGAGGAAGGAAGGAGGTGATCATTTTAAAAAAGAAGAAGAAATCAGTGAAATAGAGACTAAAAAGACAATAGAGAAGGTCAAGGAAACTAAGAGCTGATTCTTTGAAAATGTAAACAAAACTGACAAGCCTTCAGCCAGACTCACCAAGGCAAAGAGAGCAGACTCTGTGCTCATGTTAGAATGTCCACACCACCCAAAGCAATCAACAAGATTCAACGCAATCCCTATCAAAATGCCACAGAACTAGAACAATAATCCTAAAATTTGTATGGAACCTCAGAAGACCCCAAACGGCAAAAGCAATCTTGAGAAAGAAGAACAAAGCTGGAGACACCACACTCCCTCATTTCAAACTATATTACTGTAATTTTAGTATAGTAATTAAAAACCTTAGTAAATAAAAAGCATGATATTGGCATAAAAACAGACACAAAAATCAATGGAACAGAATAGAGAACGCAGTAATAAACCCATCAGATATGGTTTTATTAATTTATGACAAAGGAGTCAGGAGCATATAGTGGGGAGAGGACAGTCTCTTCAGTAAATGGTGTTGAGAAAACTGAATAGCCACATGCAAAAGAATGGCTAGTTGTCCTTTTAACTAATAACCCATTTACTAGTGCATTCTGAGTATTAGACGCTATGCAGAGGGCTATGGGAGGCATAAACATGAATTAGAAAAGGCTCTCGCCCTTAAGGATCTTAATATCCAGAAGCCTCCATAAGATATGTGTCACTGTGTGACCTTTGCAGTAACCCCATTAGGTCAGTAGAGCCAGGATCATTATCCCCATTTTATAACTGGCGAAACTGAGACCCAGAGAAGTGCGGTGCCGCCTAGGGTGACATGGCTGGGAGGCAGGGCCAGGACCAGGACCCAGGGAACCTGACTCCCAGCTTAGGGCTGTCCTGTGGAGGTCACGACCACACTCTTTGTTAGTTAAATGAAATAACTAGTTTTCAAACCCTCAGTGTTGTATAGATCATGTTGAAAAGCTGCCGGGTCGTGCTTTCCCCTTCTGCTGACCCCATCCCCGTCCCCCTGTCCTCTTGTAGCCCCAGGGGACACAATATCCTTGCCCCACACAGCTCACTTACCTTTTATTTATTTACACGTATTTCTCTCTCTTTTCCCTTTCAGGTTGTGATCAATTATTCAATCGTGAAAGGGCTGAAGTACAATCAGGCAACGCCAACCTTCCACCAGTGGCGAGATGCCCGCCAGGTCTATGGTTTAAACTTTGCGAGTAAGGAAGAGGCGACCACGTTCTCCAATGCCATGCTGTTTGCCCTGAACATCATGAATTCCCAAGAAGGAGGTAAGCGGGGCTCTGTCTTGGCCTGGTGCCTAGACTCTCTCTCATTCTACCTCTGCCCTCCTACAGTTCTGGCTGCCTGGGTGTCCTCGCCCTGCAGCTGCGCTGAGCTGATGCTTTGTGGGTTCTCAGAGAAACGCACTGCCTGACTCTAGATTTAAAGCTATGTTAGCAATTTGAAGGAGGAGAGAATGGCATTTACATCTTTTTTGCCCTTGGTGAGATACAGATTTGTACTGTGTTCCTAAAGCCAAGTGTCCAGATGCATTTTACATTTGTCATCCTAATTCGATATTCTAGACACATGTTTGGCGTAGATCGGAGGGAACGAGCAAAAATGTATTCTTGTATTCAATTATGCGTATGTTTAGCACACTTTTACTCAACATTTACTGAGTGTTAGAAACTGACTAGACAGAATAGGTAACAAATGGGGAGATGGAGTCCTTTCCCTCAAGGCACTTGGTATCTTGGAGTAGACGGATTCATGAACTGCTAACTGTAACGTATTGTGATAAGTGTGCTCATAAGGTATGAGCAGGGCAGGGACATGGGGAGCACAGAAAGGGAAATAAGGGACTGCCCATGTGGGCTGCCAAGGGAGGCCTTGAGCGGGTGGTGACATCTGAGCTGGAGTTTTGAAGGGCAAAGAGGTGGGAGTGGGCATCCCAGGCAGAGGGAACAGCAAATACAAAGGCACGTGGGCCTGAAAGCCCAGCACATGCTGGGAAAGAGAATGCTGCAGTGTCTCTGCAGACCGCGGTGCCGACAGCAAAGAGATTGGATGTGGAATTAGAAGGGTGGCACGGACTGCACAGTGAAGGGCTCCATATTGGAAGGCTTGGGGTGTAGACAGTGGGCTGGGGGCGGCAAGGGGCGCTAGCAAAAGCTTCCGTGCAGGGCAGGTAGAGCAAAGGAGCAAAAGCACACGCGGCCGTTCTCGGAAATTTGTAGCGTTAGCTTCAGAGGGAGGTCGCAGGCCTTCCAGGATGTTGGCATCTCGGTGGCCACAGACAGTCCTGCACTTTGCTGGAGATCTTACCTTGGTAGAGCGTGGTAGTGAGGAACTGGGCCTCGGGGTGCCCTGCTGGCCTTGAGTCCTGGTCATTTTTCTAGGCTTCAATTTCTTTAGCTATAGGATGGGTGATATGTGGTTGTTTCTAAGTTTAAATGAAGTCAAATGTATGTTAGCAGGCTGCCTGACACGTATTAATCACCCAGTATTCGTATTTGTGGGTATTATTACTGTCACTGCTGCTGCTACTGCTGCCAGAATTGGGGTGGGAAGTGGAGAGACATAGCACTTGGAACCTGGAGGGAGATGGCTTTTCAATATCTATTGTGCCTGACAGGTTGGAGCTTTGGGACCCAATTTAAACCCTAGGAGAGTTTTTTTAAGAAAATAAAGAACACGTTTTGAGTATGCTTCCCGCAGGTCATACGTAGAACTGGTACTTGTAGAGTTCTGTCCCCACTGTGAAAAGGCCCCAGGGTTTGTGGATTTTCTGCTGAGAACTGGGGGTGCGCCGCGAGGAACCACAGCGGTGTGAGTGATGAGTGCAGGGCCTGCCTGCAACATTGTAGGCACGGAATAACTGTGTAGCCAGCTGTCTTTTTTTCCACCCAAAAGCCTTGAGCTTCGTGGTGGAGGGAGCTGAGTTTAAGGTTTCCGATCCGAGCTGCCTCACTTGCCCCGGGATGTGGGAGTTAAGCTTTATTTTATCTGTACATACAGATACATTAAGCGGGGGAAAAGAAGGTTTTATTTTATTCAGATGACTGATGCAAAGCAACTACTAGTTATTTTTTTAACTTCACCATAGAATCACAAGGAAATCAGCTAATCCAGCCCTCATTTTCAGATAGGAATCGTGTGACCTAGTATGAAGAAATAACTTCCCGGTGCCAGGTAGTAACTCAGATTCAGAACCCCGACCTCCTGCGTCTCCTCTGGGTTGAACGGGTGTCTTTGTTGGGGTAGGGGGTGGATGTGTGCTCACGAGGTGACAGTGGCCTGACTTGAAACTTTCATCATGAATAGTAGTCGCCCATCCCGGTTCCACGGCCTTTGGTGGAGGGGAGACCGTGGGGCCGCTGAGGAGGAAGCGTTTTCTTCACCTGGGGTGTGCCGCACTGTCCCGTACAGAAACCTGAAGTGTGAGCTCGATGAGCTTGTACAAATGCATATGCAGAACCCCTGCCAGGCCCTGACAGGGACCAAATCCCTCCGCCCCCTCCCAGGAAAACCAGGATGTCAAGTTCCGTGACAACAGAGCACTCTTACCTGTGTTCGAACTTCGTGTAAATGGATCATGTAGGGTGTACGTCGGGGCCTGATTTCTGTCCCTCGACATTACGTCTGAGAGACCCGCCCCGGACCCATGTGTCTCTGCAGCCGGCTCTGTCACTGTGGAGTGCCACTCCACAATACGGCTGTGCCACCCTGACCTGTAGTTCAGGCCTCAGAGCGCGGGCAGGGCACGGGCAGCCTCTCCACCAGCTACCGCAGGAGGGCTCTGCTGCAGGATAATAGTGAGGCTTCTATCAGATCCCCTCTGTATTGGCAAACTGTGTTCTGCCCTCCTCGGTGGGAGGCGGTTTGCGGTGCAGTGGACCCTTGAACCAACACGGCTTTGAACCAAGTGGTCCACTGACAGTGGTTTCTTTTCCATGAATGCGTCTCCGGCCCTACATGATCCGCAGTTGGTCGCATCTGCGGGTGCAGAGCCGTGGACGTGGAGGCCAGCTGTGCAGTTACACGCAGGTTTTCACTCAGAGCCCGACCGCCACGTTGTTCAGGGGTCAAGTGTAGTGAGAAAAGCATGTGTTCGGAGGCAGTGAGATCTTATACTAAGTGGCCTTGGGGTAATAAACCCTACTTCCTAGGGTTGTCATGAGGGTTAAGTTTAAAATGTTTATAGAGTACTTAGTGTACAGTGCCTGGTATGGAATAAGAGCGTGAATGATACTGGTTCTTTACCCTTTGGTCCTGCTGAATTTGCTTATCTTCCGTAGGCTTCAGCATCCTTATTTGTAAAATGGGGTCATAAGTCCCTCTTCCAGAGTTGTGGAGAGGATTCAGTTGCCCGGCATGGGGCCTGGCACCTCCTAAGTGCCCGCCTCTGCTCCCTCCTCTCCTCACCGGCATGTCCTGTTCTGTGCTAGGCATCTGGGGCTCGGGCCATCGGATCGTGGACTTCCTGAGACTCAGGGTCTCATCAGCATGTCCCACCTCCCCCTCATGCGTGAGCGACACTAGTGTGGCCTCCTGGGGTCCAACAAACCTGGCAGACACAAGATGCTTAGATACAAACCTGAAAGCAAAGGAGAGCAAATCGTGGCCGCCCAGTCTTCACGCCCCTTTCTCTTACCTGATTCTCACCACAGCCCTGGGAAGTGAGTCCCCACACAACATGGCTGGGTTAGGAGGCCGGGGCTCAAGAGGGGAAGGGGCTTCCCTGGATGTACACCCAGGACTTGACCCACTCTCGCAGTTTGCACCCTCTGTGTGCTGAGGACAGGTCACGACTCTGTTCTTTCTTTGTTCCTTCCTGCCTGTCACCCTGGTGAAACCCATTGTTCAGCCAGAGTTCTTGACATTATTCTGGAGAAAGAACGGGCGCCACAGAGTAATGTTCTCGCTGCCTGACTTCTACGTGGAAGAGAGAGGAGAGAGTCAGACCCTTGAGAGATCTGTTTTGCTGGCCTTGTTCCTTGGTACCCACAAAACCTGTCTTTTTATGCCAGTGAGTTTTGGATACTCATTCTTCAACTTCAGGCCCAACCTGGGGAACCTAAAGCCAACCTAGCAAGTCAAATCAACAAATTAAATAATGGTCCTGTTGCCTGGTACTTTCGGTTCCCTGGGTAGGCACAGGAGTGCAGAGCTGGCTCAGGGTTCTCTTGGGACCCACAAGGCTCTGGGTTCAGGGGTTATCTCAGTGGACAGGGGGACAGTCAGCCCCTGGGTTCTTGGGGCTTTTTCTATAGAAATTGGCACCTGGAGGTAGTTTGGGGTGTGGGGAGGAGCCGTCTGTCTCCTAACGCGCAGCCGTCTTCTGCGTGAAGGAGGAGTGCCGACATTGGCGGAAACGGGGCCTCCCTGTGGGTACCGCTCCGTGACGAGGTGTGATGGCCGCGGGTGGTGTGTGTGCTTAGGGGGACTCAGAGTGGGGCTCCTGTGGTCTAGTTGGATGGCAGAGATAATGACTGTAGTAATAATAACATCTAGGCTTCCTCTGCAAAGCCCAGGATTTTTGTTTCTTACCAGGATCTTCTCCCACATGCCCCTTCCCTGCCCTTCTTGAGGGAAGGGGCTCCCACTAACCAGGCAGCCCCACAGGTAGGCCTCAGCTGGCTAAGAAAGGACTTCTTATACTCTAAAGAGCCTATAATTTGGCTTTTATTTCCCACAGGTTGTCAGGCCGGCTACTGTTAGACACATTTATTCAGATGGGGGCTTGGGGTTAAAAGAGGTGACATGTCTGCCAGGATCTTCCAGTGGAACTGAGACTCAATTTTAGGGCTCCTGCTTTGAACAAAATCCAGTGTTTTTTCTACAACTCTGCAGGGCCTCAGTAGGTCAGAGGGGAGGGTCAGCCAGCCGTGGGCCCAGCCTGAGCCCACAGCTCCAGGTGGGCTTCTTGCTCTGGGGATCACAGGGGCTTGGTCAGGGCAGTGAGCATGGCTCATGGCACGTTACAGCTGCTACAGAAAGAGGACCGAGGACGCGGGCCTCGGCGCCGGCAGGTCTGCACCGTCTCAGCTCCCACCCCACTGATGCATGTACCTGGACTCCCTGCGGCTGCTGTCCTCAGTGGGCGTGCACCACCGTCTGGTAAAGCCGCCAGCTGTCAGGCAGGGCAGCAGTGTTTACAGGCTATACTTGGCCACCCGGCCCAGCTCAGCTTCCCTCCCCGCTGCAGTTCATTCTCTTAGCAGACTTCAGTTCACAGTTTAGTGGCCTTGTAAAGGCACTATATGCTTCTATATGCTTCCATGTGAGCCTGCTTCTGACCTTAAACAGGTCATTTCTCTGGGGGCCCCAGTTTCCCCGTCTCTGAAAGGAGGGATACAGATTTGATCAAGCTCTCTACAGGTCCTTCTAGCCCTAACGGTTTAGGTTTTATGTATATTGTCTGGACAGAGTGAATGCTAGTTCACTGCTTACAGATGTGGTCACTGTGGCCGATGCTAGAAGCAGGAAAAGCCCTGTGTAGAAACGGGACGGAAGAATGTCCTTCTTTACTTCCCGAAGGACCTAGCACGTCCGGGAGGCAGCATCCCTCACCATCCGTAGTCCTTGTTTATAACTGAAAAATAGAAAATACAGACCAGCAAACAAAAAATTATCTCTGATCCTAAAACCCAGAGATGACTGCTGTTAACACTTACATAGGCTTCCAGAGTTTTCTGTGTTCACATATGACTGAAGAGCTATTCCCCAGAAATAGTCTGTATGTACTGTCTTGTAAGCTTTTCTCACTTGGCACTATGGTACGCATGTCCTTCTGTGCCAGGGAAGTCGGATCTCCTCACCATTTAAGTGGCCAGAGTGTTGCACTGAGTACCATATAGAGATGTTACTACAATTTAACCAGCCTTCGGCTTGTAAGTAAGTTGTCCCCATGTTTCACCACTATATTCGTGTAACAGAGGGCTGTTACAGGCTCTCAGGCTCTCTTGTATGTTTATATGGTAATTTGTATGTATGCTTTGTGTCTCATGTTCATCTTTACACACTTGTCCGATTATATCTTGGGATATTTCTGAGTCAAACAATACATACACTTCTAAAGCTTTGACGTATCTTGCTGAATACACCTTCCGGAATGAGAGTACTGGTTTGTACTGTGTTCAGCCCAGTCGACGGTCACCCACTGCTGAGCCTGCACCAGGACCAGGCCTTAGTACTCCTATAACCTTAGCAGACACAAGAGAAGGGAAAACGTATCATTTTAATTTGCGTTTTTGTTTACTAGTATGATGACCATTCTTCATATGCTAATTTGAGCTTTCATTTTTCCCGTTATTTTCAGGAGTAGCTTTAATTAAGTGCAGTACAACACGCAGGGCTGCAAACCTCCTGCGCCTTTAGTCACGTCTGCATAATTTCCCACTCCCACAGCAGGTGCGTCCTCTAATGACCAAGAGGTCTTTTATTTCCTTTGGCAAATGAGTGGAGGCAGCCTGCTCTCACGTAGTGTGTTTCAGGCCCACGACAGATAATAAATCCACCTCCCTCGCCCGGCTGCTGTGGAGTAGTGTTACTTCGTCTGTATCTTAGGAGTCGTTGTTATTCATGCTCGGCTGCATAGACGTAGAAGAAAACATTCACTTTCGTCCTCTTTCATTCCCTGGAACTTTACTTCTGCTGGAGGAACTTCCTTCTGTTTAGAATCTGGAAGCACGTCAGTAGGTCAGAGAGGTTCCTTGGCTGTTCCTGCATCTGGCTTCCTAAAGCAGGGAGGGGGTCTAGCAGTTAGAAGACCTAGCTGTCAGGTGTCCGGGTGCCTGTCTGAGAAAGCGTTTCCCTGAATGAGTCACTCGGTAACATGAAAAAGAAGAACGGCTCTTTCGTTGGAAAAGCAAGTGTATAGATGACTAACTCCCTCACTAACCTATATTTAGAAATAAATTGAAAGATGGGAAGGATCTTAGAGATACTTAGCCAAGTTTTTTTTCCAAAAAAACTGGAGGGCTTCCCTGGTGGCGCAGTGGTTGGGAGTCCGCCTGCCGATGCAGGGGACGCGGGTTCGTGCCCCGGTCCAGGAAGATCCCACATGCCGCGGAGCGGCTGGGCCCGTGAGCCGTGGCCGCTGAGCCTGTGCGTCCAGAGCCTGTGCTCCGCAACGGGAGAGGCCAGAACAGAAAAAAACTGGAGTTTTTTTGTTTTTTTGTTTTGCTGTTTGGAGCTACTTCTCTGGTTGAAGGGGGAGGACAGAGGAGAGCTGGCCTCCCCGAGGGCTCTGTGGCAGCTCCGGTGAGCACAGACCTTGGCGGGTCGTGCCAGCACCCGGCCCGTGCACCTGCTGCCGCACCCCACAGCCTCCTGTCTCGGGCGCTACAGCCAGCACCCTCGGCCCTGCACATCCCCTCTGCCAGGGTACTTAACGTGTTTTACTCACAACACCTCTGTGGGGTCTGCTTCCCCGCCACCTTACTGGTTCTACTGGTGGTAGGACCGGTGTAGCCTTAGTCACCAGCCATTTTCCAGGAACAGAGCCGGAGAGGCACCCAGGGAGCTCAGGAAATGCGTGTGAGAAGCAGCAGCCTTTTTGACGTCCTGAATCTCAGGAGCCCAAGCTCTGTTCCTCTGGGCTAGGACTCAGGAGGTCTGGCTCTGGTCGCAGCTCTGCTCCTCACGTGTGCCCTCGATCAGCACAGTGACCTCCATGGGCCTCAGTTTCCTCATCTGAAACATGCAGTGCTGGTTGTCCCTCCAAGGTCCCCCCAGGCCAGAGGCCCTCAGAGCCCTTTGTGTGTGGTGCCCGTCGGCTCCGCGGAGGACGAGGCCATGGTGGCCCGGAGGTGAGCAGACCTGGGTGCTGCCCGCCTGCATGCAGCCTGGGCAAATCACCTCCCTTTTCTGTGCCTCGGTTTCTCCATCTGTAAGATGGGCAGATTCTGAGGCGTTCAGCGCAGCATGGCGCATGAAAGGCTGTGATGGTGACCAGCCAAGCCCCCGTCCGACTAAGGCAGAGGCTCCCCCAGCACAGCGTCTGGGTTCCACGGGAAGCTCCGCCCTCGGTGGGAAGAGCCTGGCCTGGAGGTCGGGCATCTGCTTGTTGGCCAGCTCGGCCGCCACCATGCCTGTGGCTTCAGGCGTGTCTCCTCTGCCGTGCGGGCGTTGGTGCTTAGGCTGGACTAGTCAGGTGGTTCCAACAGGGACAGTGTGGGAGCGGAGAGGAGGCATTTGGTGGACGGTGGACAGAGGGCCAGGAGCACTGGACGCATCACGGTGCGCTGGGCAGCCCCGCGTGATCCCGTACTGTCCTGCGTGTTCCACCAAACACATGGAAGCAAGGAACCTAATTATCTGAGACAGAACTTTACTGTGTTGCGAGAAAAAGCACTCCTTTTTTTTTTTTTAATTAAGTTATTTATTTATGTTTGGCTGCGTCGGGTCTTCATTGCTGCACTTTCTCTAGTTGCAGCAAGCGGGGGCTACTCTTCGTTGCAGTGCACGGGCTTCTCATCGCGGTGGCTTCTCTTGTTGCAGAGCACAGGCTGTAGGTGTGCAGACTTCTGTAGTCGTGGCACGTGGGCTCAGTAGCTGTGGCTCGCAGGCTCTAGAGCACAGGCTCAGTAGTTGTGACCCACGGGCTTAGTTGCTCCATGGCATGTGGGATCTTCCCAGACCAGGGCTCAAACCCGTGTCCCCTGCATTGGCAGGCGGGTTCTTAACCACTGCGCCACCAGGGAAGCCCCTCCTTTTTTTTTAATACCAGTTCTAGTATGTGCTGGATTTTCTAGGAATGCAGCCACCCCGTGCTTCGGAAGAAAATTGTGCTTTAGTTTGTTTGTAACTTTACCAAGAGTTGTTTTCTCTTTTGGAAAATCTTATCTCCAGCGTTATGGCTGGTGAGATACACACACAGCACCGCATTATTGAAACCGCTTGTGTCAGTAGTGGCCACTGTGTGTCTGAGGGCGGTGCCGGCACCTGACTGATGATGTCTCCTACTGTAGTTGTCTGAGCTGTTACGTGGTGCAGTGTTGTCTTATTATTGGTTACTTCTCTCTCTTCTCTCCTTTATTATTTTTTTCTAATTTATGTAGGTAGGTTATATAATCTTTAAATTTCACTTCAGTATAATACAGGGAGTGTTATAAAATGTTTGTAATAAAAAGGGGCCATTGAGTCTGAAAGGAAGGGCTAGAAGTTCTGTAAAAACGAGACGAGTTCGGTCTTCGTCACGTCTGGTATCTCCTTGGGTCGTCACCTAACAGTGCCGGCTGGATAAGGGAGGCTGGGATCTGAACACTGTTCCTCTTCTCCTCCAGAGACAAGCAGGAGAGGCAGCGGGGCCCCCGGGAGGCGGGGGGTGGGCGGGGAATGTACATTTTGGAGCCAGGGTACCGCGGTGTGAAGGAGAGCCACGCGTTCCTCCCGCCTCTCCTCCGAGCACGCCTGTGCTCCGGCACCGCGTCCCTCCGACAGCGCGCCAAGCGGTCCAGACGCTGCCTGCAGGCAGCATCCCACAGGCTACGGGCTCAGCCCCAAAAAACCGCCCCCACCCCCTTCAGGAGCCAGTCACCTGTGCTTCTGACCAACAGGCCATGAGTCAGAGGGGCCTGTGCCCTCCTCAGGTTCAATGAATTTGCTAGAGTGGCTTGCAGAACTCAGAGAAATGTCTGACTTACTGGATTACCGACCAGTGTATTAGAAAGGATGGAACTCTGGAACAGCCGGATGGACGAGATGCACGGGGCAAGGCGTGTGGGACGGGCCCAGAGCTTCTGTGCCCTCTCTAGGCAGCACCCTCGCCAGCCTCCACATGTCCACCAGCCCAAGATCTCTGAGCCCCATCCTTTTGGGTTTTTTATGGGGGTTTCATTACATAGGCCACAGGCGATTGAACCCAATCTCTAGCCAGTCTGCCCTCCGTAGAGGTTGAGGGCGTGGGAACTGAAAGTTCCAGCCCTCCAATCAAAAGTCACTGCATTAACATCAGCTCAAGGGTGGTTGAAAGGGCCTGTTAGAATACACCCATCTCACCTCCATGCTCTGCAGCTGTGTCAGGAATTGAGAAGGAGCCTAAATGTTATCACGAAAGATGCCCCTTTGGCTCCTGTTTAGGAAATTACAAGGGTTTTAGGAGCTATATGCCGGGAACAGTGTGCGAAGACCAAATGTACATTTCTTATTATAAATCACAGTATCACCCTTGGGTTCAAATTTCTGCTACTCACAAGCAGTGTGACCCTGACGAGTCACTTCGTCTATAAAACGGATATAATAATACCATTGATGGCTGGAGGATCACCCCACACAATTCCTGTGTGACACCTGTACCTGTAGGTGTCCGGTAAATAAAGCTTGTTTCCTCCAGGCCTCTGCTCTGCCCCCCTCACAGGCACTGCTGTTCCTTGTCAGCAGAGGAGCGCTCTTTCGTTAAACTAGGTTCTCTCGGAACTTCCCGCAGTCACTGTCTAGTTGTCTTTCCTTGTTCCTGAAGGGTAGGGCCTTGGTGGCACCGGATGCGAGGCCCCAGGCTGATGGCCTCCAGCCCTCTGGCGGGAGTGGGCTTTTGAGAATAATCTTCCCCCTCCAAGCCTCCACAGGTGTGGAGGACAGATGGTGGAGGCCCGGCCAGCACTGATGTGGGACCAGAGAAGGGCTTAGACGTCAGGGCGCTGGGCTTCCCTTTTGCAGCTGGGACCCGGTGAGGGGAGGGACTTGTGCGGGTTGCACAGCACATCGGGGCGGAGCTGGCGCCTGCACCCAAGCCTCCTCCCGCTGTCCCACATCACGCCCATTCCTTCCTGAAGAAGGATTTTCCCTGGGACCCAGGCCCAGGGTGGGGCTAGAAAGAGAGCTGTGGAGCCTGGAAGGCGGGGCTCGGGAGGGCTGGAGAGCTTGGCTTGTCCGTGTTCTCTCCAGTGACATCCAGTCCACCCTCCCAATGGGCAGAGTCATGCTGTCCTGTAGCTCACGCAGAGTGGGAAGACCCCAGACCAAAACTGAGGGTCCCCTCCTCCATTCCCGCTAAGACCTCAAGAAACTCTCCAAATCCGAAGATGCGGCGACCCTCAACTCATCCCAGAGTCATAGACGCTCCCAGTAGGTCACCAGCAGTGATGAGGGGAGGGGGCCAATGTCATGTGCATGTGACCAAGCCTGAGTGTGCCGGGAAGAGTGGAAGAGACGGCCCAGAGGGCACCCCACGGCATGTTGGGCCTTCCGCACAGACTGCCAGGGTCTGGGGCCCAAGAATGCTTCAAGCAGGAGACCATTAAAGCCAGCACTGGAGGCGGGAGTCCGTTTCCCCAGAACCTTAGGGCTTCTGGAGCCCCCGGAGGGGTGCTGGGAGGACCTATGTCCCAGTGCCTGGGCTTCTAGGGCAGGACCGTGAAGTTGCATTCACAGGGGAGAGGCCAGGAGCAGCCCTGCTGCTGTAGGCTGTCAGACCTTGGGCAGGACTCCTCCCAGCCTCAGCTTCTTCATCTGTAAAATGGGGTGGTCATGCCTACCTCAGATTAGATCATGGGTGTACAGCAAAGCATGGTGCTGGTGGCAGGAGTTCTGAAGACTGGCTGGCTTGTCACGAGCAGGAGGTAACACCTCAGAGCATCCAGGCTCCGTGGGAGTGTGGCTTTCCTTTAAAGGCCTTGGGCTCAGGATTACATGCAGGAATGCCTCAGGGCATTAAAGCCTGATGCTGGCGCTGGGCAGGGAGGGGCACAGGGGCTTGCCTGGTCAAAGGCAACTTTGCTTACAGTTTGGGGTTGAATGCAGTGAATTTCAAACTGTCTATGTTGTGGAGTTCCAGGGGTTCACCAGGCATGTCCTACCCTCACACCCTGATGACAACCAGAATAGTTCCATTTTATCTTTTGGGACTCTGCAAAAAAGGAAAAGGAGCACCTGGTAGCTTGGTGCAAATCCACACGGGATGAGTTAAAGCACGTCTCTCAGAACATAGCGGTGTGGCCTTTTGTTACCTGGTTTGCTTGTGATAACATCATTCGTTGGTGCATTTCAAGCCGGTGCTGGTGATGAATGTTCCCCCAGTCTTTCCAATGTCCTTAACCGCTGCAGCGTCAGCTCCCACAGGAGGGCGCCCAGGCCAGGGGCCTCTCCTGAAGAGTGAGGCCCGGAGCCGTTTCCTCTCACTGCCCCACCTCCCGGCTTCGTAGAGCTGGGGCTGGATTCTGCTTTTCATAAACCTCTTTTCTTCTTAAAATTACCTGCTTTTTTCTCCTAAGGAAAAAAGCTGTTTTCACCTCCCTCCTGCGGAGGCCGTGGGCACTTTCTATCCCCGACAAAGGGTCACTGAGGACACCCGTTCCCTGAGGCTCCGCGTCATCTCCTGCCTGCCCCCTGGTGGCCGCTTCCTGCGCACCAGCCTCCGGGGCGTCCTACCACCTGCACCCACGGTGACTCACCAGGGCACCTTCCCCAGAGCCCCCCCACCCCCGGCGTGCCCTCCTGTCCCCACTCTTCTGAGCCCCACTCCTTCTGCAGGACCCTGGCTCTGCAGACAAAGCCGTTTCCGGCCACCGTGGCAGGGTGCCCCGCTCCTTCCCCGCACTCCCACGGTGCTCATTTACGCCTCCATCGCAGGGGTTAATGCCACCTAGCATGTCACATTGTTCTCAGCATGTGCGTTCGGTCAGGCTGGGAAGTCAGAAAGTGTCCTGTTTGTCTCTGGACCCTCAAAAACCAGCACACTGTCTAACTGACAAGCTCTGGCTGCATCCATACAGGTGAGGGGGGGCAAACCAAGACCCGGGGACTTGCCGGTCTTGAGACCTCCAGCCCCATATTGTGATTGCACTGGATGGTCTATCCTGACACGGGCGTGCACTGGGCCCGACCCCAGACCCCAGCCTCACGTGTGTTGTCCTCGTGCTTCGTGCTTGGGCTGCGAGCCACAAGGCACCCTCCCCTCCCCTCCCCTCCCCTCCCCTCCCGGGGCCTCCTCCTGCCTCTCAGCACATGGTCATCCACTTGGTTTGAGCTCGCTATTTGCTCATCTAGACTGTGAGCCCGTTGAGGGCAGGAGCCCTGAAGAAGGGCCAACACAACCCAGGTGTTTGGACAGTAGGTGAGCTCACTGGTGCGGTCACACATCTGTCTGTCTGTCTGTCCCTCACGTGGCCTGATGCTTCCTGCCGTCACGCCATCCTCTGCAGACCAAGACGACGTTCCTGGACCAGCACCACTTTTGGAACTGGGCGCAAGGCGAGGGGTGCTATCTGTGATTGAGGGACATGGCACATAGAATTGTCTCACACAGAAATCGCACCCGTCACCTTGGCCCGCCTAGCAGCACCCTGAACCGAGGAATACACCTTCCCCAGCCAGCAGCCGTGTTCTCACCGACCTCCAGCTCTTTGTGGCCCTGGGGTACACGTGTATCGGACGTGGAGTCAGGCAAGTCTGGGTTCGTGCACTGCTTGTGCCGAGGCTGTGCCCTCGGGCAAGTCACTTCAGATTTCTGAGACTCAGTTTCTCCATCTGTACAATGGGTTTACTACACCTACCTCACAGGGTTGTTGTGAGGATAACATGAGATGATGTTTGTACAAGTTTTTTGTCACCTGTAAATTACTATAACAATTTGAAGTTACTTTTTTTTTTTTTTTTTTTTTTTTTAGTATTTGAAAAGTTAACTAACTAACATATCAACTCCTGTGGTGATGCCTTGGGAGACACAGGGAGGCCGGGCTGCTTGGGCTGGGCTGGTGAGTTCAAGTCAAGGGTCCAAGGAGAGGCTGTACCTGACCCTTGGGGTCTCCCTCTGCACCTTGGCAGTACTTTGTAGCCTTCTTGGGACCCCTGATTTCTGAGCATCCCAGCAGCAGCCTGCTGCCATCATTGTCTTCCTTTAAAGCACTGCTGGTTTGTGTGTAGCTCCCATCCCGGAGAAGGAGGACCTCCTTCCACCGGCCCCAGGATCATCTCCCTAACGCTAATGGGAGGATTTCTTTGGGGCTTTTCGTTTTCCTTAGATCTGACCTGGGTACCACATGCTCAGTTGGGGCTTGAGCTCCTGAATGGTCCATTATGGATGCCCGCCTCGCCAGTGCCCACCAAGTACATCTCGCGTTGGGTCGTGGTGAGCAGCCTGTGGTCAGCACAGCGACTGAGAGATGACACAGACTCTGAGGGCAGAGGACAGAGTGCCAGGCCCGTGCTCCAGGCCCTGTCACACAAGAGCCTGTGAAACCTTGAGCAAGCCGTTTCATCACCCCGAGCCTCAGTTTCCTCATCGTTAAAGGTGGTTATAATAACCACCTGCAAAGTTGCTGTGAGATTCAAATGATAACATAAGTGGGAATGTGACTTGCAAGCTGTAAAGCACCCTAAGAATGCAAATTGTCATGCTTGCCCCTGGAGCAACCCATCCCAGGACACTGTCTGAGATCTCAGCCCTCAGAAACGGCCAGAGTCCTCACTGGTGTGGGAAGAAACAGTGACGTGCCCGGGGGCTGGCCCACACGCTCCTCAAGGAAAGGAACGTGTCTTTTGTTGTACCTGTCCCGCCTGGTCTCATTGGGTCCCCTGGCATCCTCCTGAGACTGTCGGGGACAGGTTAGGAATTCCTGTCCCCACTTTAAGGCTGAAGAAACGAAGGCTCATAGCAGTGATTCGCCAAAGGCTACACTAGTGAGTGACAGAGCCCAAGTCTCTGATTCAAAGTCCAGGCCTTTGCCCAGTGAGCCAGATGGCCTGTCAAAGAGATCCCAGTCAGCTGGTGGCCTCCACACTTTCTAAATCATAACCCAGCTTGATCACGGGTTGATTATTATGGGCATTTAACCTGGCCCATCTTTATAGCGAAATGCCTACTTCTTCTGAAATAAGTCAAAAATTAATTAGCATCCATTTTCTTTTTTCTCAGTTAGCATACTCAATATCTTTCCTAAAGAATGATAATTTCCAGGTCAGCCTTCTGCCAACTTTAGCTCATATAGGATAAGAGCCAGCTCAAACATTTTAGTAAGTGACCATCCCAGGGACGCAGAAACCCAGGTGCTGGACCTGGATGCAACCTGCAGCTTCTAGAGTGGACAGGGTGTGAGCATTTGAGACCCTGCCCCCCACCCGCTTGTCAGCTGCCTGCCTTCATTCATCATTTATTCATTCAACAAACGACTGGGCTTTCACAGTGGACACCTACTTGATTTGCCTGCTTCTGCACTTAGTCTGTTCTCCACACACAAGCAGATTGATCTTTCCATGTCTAGGTCAAGCCAGGTCGAGCCTTGCTCAGGACTCTCCAGAGACTTACAGTCTGACCCAGAATCAAATCCAAACCCTGACTGAGGCCCGCGTGGACCTCCCTGGCCCTGGCTGCCTTGCTCATTCATTTCCACCCCACTCTCTACCTCACCCACTTACTTCCAATCACAGCGGCCTCCTGGTCGCCCCCCGATTGTGCCACACGTGCCCCTTCACCCCGGTGTCCCTTCTATCTGGAATGCTCTTCCCTCCGAGTAACCCATGGCTCACATGACGCCTCGTCAGGGAGGCAGGACCCACACACCTGCCCCTTCAGCTCTTCCTGCTGCGTTCCTCCTGTTACGTGCTACCGTGTTGCCTGTCTTTCCTCTCGAGAACCAAGGGCCCAGGAGAGTGGTTTGTGTCCACAGCGGTATCCCCAGTGCCGCGCACAGTGACGTTTGTGTGATGGATGAAGGACCAGGCATATCCTGGGCCTGTTCTGTTATGGGCCGTGCACCAGCACACAGAGAGGACCAAGACACGGTTCCCGCGTCTGCAGAGCTCAGTCAGGCAGAGAAGAGGGACTTGACAGTACAGTGTGGCCAGTGCGGGGACAGAGGGAAGTAAGTCCAGGGCCTCGGGAGCCTGAGATGCAGGGACAGGGCTCCAGGAAAGCCTCTGCAGAGGGCATGCTGGATCTGGGGCTTCAAGGATGGATAGAAGTTTGCCAGTTAGAGAAGAGAGAGGACAGTCAGGTGAGGAAGCCGCGCGTGCAAAGGCACAGAGACGTGCTTGAGCCTTTCACGGGGGCACTTCCCACCCTGGACGGGTGTGGGGGAATCGGTGAGGCTTGCGGAACAGTCAGGGCCAGGTCTGGAAGGGCCTAGACCTTCCCCTCGAGCCCCAGGCCTTCATGGCCTCCTCTCCCTGCCAGACAGATCTTCAGAGGTGAAAAGTTACATGCTGATGTCCTGCCCTGGCGCCGTGGCTCTTGCCGGGGCTTAGAGGGAGCGTCCGTGCCGATTCCCGGCTGCCTGGGACTTCCTGAGGCCTGAGAGCCTCGTGCTCTGCCTCTGCGGCTCCTGCGCAGCTCTTGGCCACAGCCCGTGGCTTCTAAATGGACTCAGCGATGGTTTGCCCCGGCCGGCCAGCCCCAGTTGCCACTGTCCGTGGATAGCACCCCACCTGTCTCCCAGCTTTGGAGGGACACGGCATGCTGTTTGCGGTGGCAGACGGGTGGGACTGAAAGAGTCCTGGCTTCACCCATCTTTACCACCGATTGGGGGTAATTCATGCCTCTGAAACTCCATTTCTGATCTGTTGCATGGGGTTGTACTGACAGCCTGTCAGGTGGTTTTGAGAAGTAGACACGGTGGTGTGGGGCATAAATGTAGGGTATTTCACTTCTCAAGGCGCTCGCAGTCCGGCAGGGGTGCACACAGGCACCTACACAACTCTGATAAAGGACAGCCTGGGGCCTGGCGGGCGGGGCTTCACCAAGTCCCTGAGCAAGCCTGGGGCCATGGGCTTGTGGGGCAGAGGAGGGAACGTGCCACATCACAGGCAGAGGAAGCACCAGAGAAAGGCGGGAAAGAAAGCAACATTTCAGGAGGACGCAGGCGACCGACTGAAGAACAGAGAGGTTAGGAGAGCGCACCGGGGCGAGGCTCAGAGAGTGAGTCGCAGGGCCCTGGATGCCGGTCAGGATCCCGCCTGTCCTGGGGCTGGTGTGCGGTGGAGCTGCAAGAGACCCCCAGTCTCCAAAGTCCTTGCAAGTCCTGGGCCATGTTGTAAAAACTCACACAGATTTTATGTTCTTCTCCATGGTGTATCTGTGCCTCCTTCCCTATTTGGAATTATTTCCCATTCAGTAAAACTGATGCTCCAGGGCTTCCCTGGTGGCGCAGTGGTTGAGAGTCCGCCTGCCGATGCATGGGACGCGGGTTTGTGCCCCGGTCCAGGAAGATCCCACATGCCGCAGAGCGGCTGGGCCCGTGAGCCATGGCCGCTGAGCCTGCGCGTCTGGAGCCTGTGCTCCGCAACGGGAGAGGCCACAACAGTGAGAGGCCCGCGTACTGCAAAAAAAAAACAAAAAACTGATGCTCCAGAAGGGTGCCCTCCTGTTTCTGCACATAGTGCAGAGCACCCCACGCCGGGGAAGGGTCTGCCCAAGACACAGGGGCCTCTCCAGTTGAGGCGTGGAGGGCGGAGAGTGGCCTGGCCTCAGCGGCAGAGTGCAGGAGCAGCCCTACCGTGTGACCTCAGTGACTCAGGCACAGCTGGAGGTTAGCCAAGCCATGCATAACCGGCAGGACGTTCTTACGTGAGCTCATCTAGAAAACTTAGAATAAATCCTTGCTGAAGAACCAAATCCATTTAATTAGCTAGTTCACAGGCTCATAGTGTAGAAAAGGACCTTACAAGCCACATCAGCCAAGACCCTCGCGTTACACACAGAGAAACTAGCTCGGAAAGCCCCGCACCGGCAGCAACAGGGCTCAAATCCAGCTGTTTGCCTGACTGTGTTTCGGTAGCTCGTGATTCCCTTTGCAAACACTGCTAATGAAATGTCATCACACGCTTCTGGAGCATCTAGCAGCTGGAGGTGGAGCAGGCAGCTTAGTCGGGGTCCGAGCCCTGCCACCTGCAGGGTGTGAATTCTGCAGATCCCATCCACTGCGCCTTCAGCAGTTGGAGGTAATGGAGACACTAAAGGCCAAAGAGAATTAACACTCGGCTCTGCTGACCCGCATCCTAGCTTCGGTTACAACCTCACCTTCAGTTTCTCCAGCTGCTTGCACCTAACGCATAGCGCTTTTCTAAGGAGAAGTGGTCCGTGGCTGGTGGGGTGGCCCGGAATTGCATTTCTGACCACTGGATACCAAGGAGAGAAACTGCTCCTGAAGACCTCCACTTTGGGGAGTTTTCTCAACATGACCCATTGCAGAGCTGACCTCTGAAGAGACAGGAAGCTGATGGGGACAGAACATGGGCTCGGAAGCTGCAGGAGCTCGTTCTGCTTCTGACTCTGTCACTTACTTGATGTAGACAAGCTTTTAATCTCTCTGGGCGTCCCTGGCCTGCTGAGGTAACGATAATTCCACTCCTGGGATGTGTTACGAGAATTTAATAGATAGAGATATGAAATGTTAGTCACTCAGAATTCCCTAAGAAGGAGGGGCACTGGCAGAGGGCTGAGTCGTGCTATGTCAGACTCTAGGCTGACACTAACGCGTTGAAGATGCACACCCCAAGATAAGGGATGCTCTCGCTGTGTTTCAGACCAGACAACAGAGAGAAAGAGCTTCAGCCATATGCCCAAGGTCAAAGAGTGGCAGAGCCAGGACTCAGATTTAGCTCCAAGTGGCCTCAAGTCCGTGCGCTGTGTGAACGGGGAGTGCCGCTCTCAGCACCCGATGCCTGCTCTGGCTCAGCCCCGCAGGTGGGAAATTAAGTCCCAAAGAGGGAAAGCGACTAGCTACCCAAGGCCCCAAAGCCCAGCAGAACCGATGCGTTAATCATCCGGGGAAAGATTTGGACAGGCAAGGCCGTGTGAGCCCCACGTCAGGGAGGAAGGTCGGGGTGGGGGGGGGCGGTAGGAGGTGCCAACCTTGAGATGCCCCTCCTAGGCAGCAAGTCTGGGGGATCCCAGATTCCTTTGAAGTCCTTTGTGGTACCTTACAAATCCGTGCATATTTGCATTTTAGCTCAGGGCAGTAAAGACGGAGCAGTCAGCATCACAAGGGAAGATGGTAAGGGAGGTGGGGCCTGACCCCAGTAGGTCACTGGTAGGGAAAGAGGAGCTGGAGGAGGGGCTGGGGGCCGGGAAGCGTTTCCCAAGGGACCCATGGGAATGATGTTTCCCACGTGGGGACCAGCACAGAAGCGCTATGCTTTCTGATGTTTCGTGTGAGAGCAGGGCTCAAGGGGAAGAGTCAGAGACAGAGAGACCGCAGGAGGCAACCTAGGAGTCGAGGAAGGCTCCACGGGGTCAGCGACCCCCTTGACTCTGGGCTTTATGGGCCCTGGGGCTTTGCCAGCTGGGGAAGTGCAGAGGCACCTTCTCAGCGGAAGGAGCAGCCACTGCACCCACAGGTATGATGGCAGAAGGGGGTCCAGGGTGGTGGAAGGGGGTGAAGGATTGACTTCCCGCGGGCCTTGAAGCCGGTTGGGCTGGAAAGCAGGCAGGAGGGGCAGGGATTGGCTGAGAGAAGCAGCGAGGAGAGGAGAGGAAATCCAAGGAACGGCCGATGGAGCTCGGGAGGAGTGGGCGGCCAAGGTCAGCAGTGCCTGGGGCTCTTCCCTCGGTTGGTCACCTGTTCCCTCTGGGTCCGCACCCACCTCGTCCCCTCCCACAGCCCACGGGGGCAAGAGGAGAGCGAGCCACGGTGGGAGGCTCCTTCTGGAAGACACCTGGCGTCACCAGGGCCCGTGGGCTGGCCCCACGAGGGGTCGGGACCCTCCTCCTGGGCCCCCAGAGCTTTCTGGAGTCGGGTAGGCAGGCGGGTTCTGATAGGTTAGCTGGGAAGCCTCATTAAACATTGAAGCGGCGAAGCCCATTTGACGGCTGCCCGGCGTATCAGTTTCCCAGTGCCCAAGCCAGGCGGCTGAGGAAGGAGAGGTAAGTGGGCAGGATGTGAGCAGCGCGCCTCCGGACTGCGCCCCGGGGCCTGCCCGTAATGGTCAGCAGGGAGTGGACCTTCCACTGCTTCTGCTTCTGCCACTGCGACTGCACCGTGCTTTGCAGAGTGAGCTGTAGGTGACGGGAGCCCCTCCCCCTCCTCCCCGCTCCTCCCGGGCCTCCCCTTCCGCTCCCAGGTGCTGGGGGAGGCGGGGCCGGAGCTCTGGGTCTTGCGACGACCTCCCTGTCACTGACGGTCGGAGGGTTGAGATGCTGTTCTGACAGAGGCCTCGCAGGAAGGGTGGGCAGACGCGGCAGCACGCAGGCTGGGCCGCGGCCAGTGTGGGCTCCGGTCCCAGCAGCCCCGTCCACTTGGGGTACCTGTGGCCTTGGGAAGTCGCTCACCCTTTCCAAGCCTCAGTTTCCCCGTCTGTGACATAGGTCTGACAGGCTCTGCCCTGGATGATTGAGCAGATTAATCACAAAAATGACGCAAAGGTGGTTTGTCACGCAGGCAATAAATGTGTGACAGATTTTATTCTATTTGAGATCCTTTTCAAGGTGTGTAATGTATGCTGAAAGGAGCTTATTAAGAAAGGGAGAAAAAATATTTTACTAGGATGATAATTGGCCTGAGGACCACAGCCTGAGTGGGACTAAGCAGGCTGGTTGGCAGCATCCTGGCCTGGAAGCCAGGAGACCTCGGTTCTCGCCCCGTTCACCCCTGTTTGGATGTGTTCTTGGGCAAGTCCCTCCCTTTCCCCTGGCCTCAGGATCCCTCTACGCCAGGAGAGGGGACCCTGCTTGCTAGCACCCAGGGTGGCACACAGGCCTCCTGCTGTCATTGGAGTGAAAGGGCCTTTGCTTTCTGGCGTACCATGCTGGTGCTTAATTGCAAGGCTGGTAGGTGCTTCTCACTGTGTGGCCTTGGGCCTTCGCCCCTCTCTGAATTGCAGCCTCTGCATCTGCACGTGCTGACCTGGGCCTACAGGTCATTTCGACACTGGCCTCTTAGACACAGCTTTAACCACCGGTCACCCTGGGGTTGAGCCATAACTGGCGGGCCCGTGGATGAGGGTGTATTACAGGATTGCAGTGGATGATAAAACAGCTGGCCCTGGTGATCTGAGTAAAACAAAGCAAGCTGCCTCACGTAGCAGCCACTGTGAGCCTAAACTCACTCATAAGGACTGGCAGAAAGGCACTAGAAAATTGACACGGGGTAGCTTTCAGCAAGCAATCAGACTGGCAGGGCCGTGGCAGTCGGGATTTGTCTGCTGCTGAGCCAGGCTCAGGAGGTGGGTTAGGCACCCCTGCCTGGGCTTCCTGAGCATCTCAGAGGTGGTGAGGCAGCTGTCTGTCCAACCAGAGCCGAGCATCAGCATGCTGGTGTGGACAGAGCCCTGGGCTGGGAGACACTCGTCCTGGGCGCTGGTCCCAGCTCTGCCACCGATTCCTGGGTGGCCTTGGCAGGGTGGCTCTGAAGACCGTGGCCAGGCCTGAGCTTAGGCCCAGATCACAGGCTCCATTCCCACGTGTGTGTTTGCTCGCTTGGCAGCAGGAACCTAGACACGAGAAGGGAAGGCTGCACCCCATCTCAGAGTGTGGCTCTGAGCCGGTCCAAAATGGAGACACCTCTGGAGAAAGGAGAAGGAGTCAGCCAGAGAGACGGCAGAGGGGAAGGGGGCTCGAAAGGGCTTGGGGCTCTGCCCAGCCTGGGCCAGGTGGCTGTCACTTGCTGGCCAGAAATTCCATCAGGCATCACTGAGCAGGTGCTGGATCCTTGGTTTCTGGTGCTGCTGGGATCTCAGGTTCCATCTTTTCAGGAGGCCCAGGGGATGCCTTTCCTGTAGAGACTGCCTGGAAACCTGGCCTGTCCCTTCTGTCCCAGAGGAGCTGGGGGCTGGTGTCCCAGGGCCTCATAAATGTTAATGGCCAGCAGGAGGACGGCCTTTCTCATGAGAAGGTGTCCGCAGTGCTTATCTGCCTACCTCAGCTGTGTAACTTGAAGTGCAGTACCTGGGGCAGGAGCGGTACGGCCTCTGCCTGCCCTGCACAGCCAGACTCAGGGTGGAGTCACAGTGGAGCGCTTATCCCCTCCGTGGGGACTCTTAAGTCTTTTGTTTCTTTATTATAAGCTGATGCGTCCTGCTTGTGCAGAATTTGGAAGTTCAAAAAGAGGGGAAGAACCCACAATCCAGAGGTAGCCACTGTGAACATTTAGGTGTATTTCCTTGTTTGTCCTTTTAAGTTGCAGAGATTCAGAACTAGGAGATCCTTGCTTCCATCCTTCTCACTCTATAGGAAACTGAGGCCAGGAGCGGAGAGGGGCTTAACTACGGCGTGGCCGAAATCCAGCAAGAACCTGGGTCTCACCGGCTCCAGGCTCACTCCAGAGGGTATTTGAACAAACTGAAACGGTCCAGGGAGGCTAGCCAGGAACGGGGAGGGGCTGGGAAACAGGAATGAGGGGTGCTGGGAGGACTGGAGGGGGAACACGAGCTCCGCTCTCCACCGTCCAGGCCCCTGTCTGGTCCTGACCGGCTCCCGTGGGAACAGTGCCAGCAGGACGGGCTTCAGCCCACTGGGAAGTAGACCCCGGGTAGGCTCTGGGGTCTCTCCTCGCTGCGGCCCTTCAGGCTCTGCACAGCTGAGAGCCTGGGATACAGATCTTTCTCCTGGGTCAGGAGCATTCATTTGCGCTCACTTCACCCAAGCACTGCGTGGGCAGGGCACCTGCGTGGGGTCAGGCAGGATGGCGGCAGGCAGGCCGACCCACGGTCTCCCTCCCCAGAGGCCAGTGGGTGCTGAGAGTCTGCGGGGGCTGGACTCCGGCCGGGAAAGGGCGCCGGGGCTCCCCCCACTCCCCCCCAACCCGGCGGCCGCTGCCTGCCTCCCGCCCTGCACGCTGCTCTCTAGGACCCTCTGCCCCTGTCCTCCCATCCGGCCTCCCCCACCCTCCCTTCCCCGGGAGGCGGAGCAGTTCAAGGGCATGTGTCTAAGGGAGCTGAAGTCACTTCAGCAGAGCTGAAGTCTGCTCTCCGGCTTCCTTAGGATGAAATACGGATGCTACCAAGGCTCCTGGGGTGAGGGTGCGGGTTAAGTGAGTGACGTCTGGGAGTCTCTGGCGCAGGACCTGGCACGCAGCATGGTGGCTGCTCGATAAACTTGAGTTCTCTCATCCCGCATCCCGTCGCCTCGAGTTGGCCAAGTGCCACCCCCGCCGGTGACCACGGTGTCTCCCTGCTCGCGAATCTCCCGCTCGCGAGGCGCGTCCCCGGCTCGGCCACGGCCTGTTTCCAGCGTGAGGGGAAAGCTCTAGAATGTGCCGCCTGCACAGCCTCGACAGCTGTTGGAGATCATCAGACAGTTTGCCTGGGGCCCGGTCATGCATTTATTCAACAGATATTTGTCGAGTGTTGACCGGATGCCAAGAAGTACGTTAAGTGCCGGGCACGTGGAGAACAGGACAGTTACGTGCCTGGGGGTTAAGTCGGACGGCTGTGCGCCCGGGTCCTGGCACATACAGGTGCACGTAATACGTCCTAGGGGACAGGGAGCCTGGGCTCGCAGAGTCCCCGTGAGGAGGTGCCCCCTGCACAGCAGAGCAGGGCCTGGGCCCCGCCTGTCCCCTGCACCCCTCTCAGCAAGGCTGGGGCGGGGCCGGGGGTCAGCCCCTTTGGGTCCCTTCTCCCGGAAGCCTGACCCTGTGCAGCCGGCTTTTCCTCCATCTGCTCTCCCCGGCCCCTTGCTGCTGAATGAGGGCAGTGTTCCCGAGGACGATCGCATCTCACGCTGGAATCTGCGTCACAGATGGAGGCCGTGGAAGTCTTCGGGGGCGCAGTACCCGGACCGGGCGCTCTCACCCCAGCTGGGAACAGCCCTGTACCCCGTGGAGGGCGCGGGGTCGTTCACGCCCTGCTCGCTGCTGAGGCCCCAGGTCTGACCTCAGTCCTCCCAGCCCCTCTCTCCCCTTCAGTGTGGCCTCCGGTCACTCAGTGACTTGCCCTAGGGCCCTTCGGCTGCCAGCCCCCCTCCCGGGCGGGCTCATGGCCTGGGTCTGGCCAGCCTCTCCCTCCCCTCTGGTGTTGTCTCTCCTTCCCATCCCCCACCTCATGACCCCCAAGGGTAAAAGGGCCTCCTCTGAGTCACCAGCGTGTTTGTAGGAGTGGGTGTGTGATGGGACTCCGACCTGAAGCTGGAATGTGGGCCTCAGGGGACAAGAAGTCACTCCTTCCCCAAGAAGCATCATGTCAGATGGACTCAGAGCGGATGAGCCTGCCTGTCCCATGCCCAGGCTCCTCTCTGTGGTCAGACAGGGGCTCCATCGGGCACGGGCCACCCTCTGCCCTGGCCTGCCACCAGGGTGTGCACTCTGACGCTGTGGGCTGGACCCACAAGACACCAGAACCTCACAGGCGCCCCGCTTCTCCCGATGTTGGGTCCATGTTCCACGTTCAATTTTCCTCTTTGTCACGTGTCTGTAGTGCAAATTAGCTCTTTATTGTGACTTTGCAAAACTTGTTTGAAGTGAGTGAGAGAAGGGCAGCATCTGTCTTAGTTGGAGCTCCCAGACTTGGCAAGCTTGTGACACCGAGCCCCATGGCCTTGGGCAAGCCACCTCCCCACCTCTCAAAGCCACCAACACCCCTTCTCCGGGTGGCAGTGGGCCCCGGTGCCGGCGGGGAGTAGTTAGCCTGGGAACTGGGCCTCAGTCGGCCTCCTCTCTGAACAGGCACGGACCTGGGGAGCCCTGGTTCTGTGGCTCACTTCTAGGTGGGTCTTATCTTCATCTGAGCGAGTCCAGTCCCATTCCTTCTCCTGTGCTTTTTTCCCTGGGCTTGGTGATCACACCAAGGTTCCCTCAGACCTTCCCAACTCCGTTTGATAAAATACGCCGAGTACCTGATGTGAGCCGGCCTTGAGCAGGGAGTGATGAGTGACAGGCGTGGTCTCTGCCCTCCAATCACTGTAATATCAGAAAGTGGTGTGGGAGAGGCCGAGCAGTGGAGGCAGGAGGAGGTAGGGCAGGCTTCCTGGCAGAGGCAGCTATGCAGTTGGGCCTTGAAGACGTGGTAGGTGAGGAAGGTGTCCCGGGTGGATGGGGGCCACACAGAGACGGGGAGGTGGGAAGCACAACAGGTGATCCAGGCTTAGTGAGCAGGTGCAGAAGGCCTGCTGTGGGGGCGGGGGGGGGGGGCGGTGAGTCCAGGAGAAGCGGCTGTGGGGATGGGCTGGACTCCTAACTCCATTGAGCTTGGACTTGACCCCATAGGGGTCAGACTTGTGTTTTCCAGAGATCATGTGATCTGCAGTCAGTGTGGAAACTGGATGGGGAGAAAGAGGTGTGGGTAGAGGCGGAGGTCCCTTTGGTTGACTAAGGCACGGGTCCAGGAGAGATGCTGAGGCAGCCGCGTGAGCAGGGAGAGGCAGGTGGATTCTGCTGGGGTCTCAGACGCAGCAGCAGAGAACTTGGTAGCTAAGGAGACTGGGGGGTGGGTGGCCTGCGGTCCTCACCTGGATCCTGGATCCTGGAGGTGGGGGCACGGCTGGCCTGCGGTGACTCGGGCACAGGACACTCCACGTGTTTGGCTTCTGATCGCACCGCTCAGAGAATCATGGGAAGTAACTTGGGACGCGGGACAGACGGGAGTGATGACCAGACACCCGATGCTCCCGCCCTGAGATCTCAACACAAGAGGCATCTACAGATGGGCTGTGCCCAGGCTTCCCGAAGGCCCTAGACCGTCCTGGAGGGTGGAGCCTCCTCCCCGTTGTCCTCCCGCCTCTGCCAGTGGGGCACCGTGGCCAGTGGGTGGAATGGGCCAGGAGGAAGGAGGCACGCCCCGCGCGCCCCTGGACAGACCCCTCCCCTCTGAGACAGAGGGCCTGTACTTCCTAATGCTAAGGACCCTCGCAGCTCAAAACATAGCCACATTTTCTGAGGTTAAAAAGAGTGGGAGGCCTCACGCAACCAGTGTTGTCTCTTCCTGCCCCGTAGTGTCTAAAGTTCTAGCCGTCGCATTTTGAGATGCCTCACGCGCAGGGACTGGAGCCCCCTGGGAGCAGCGAGGGCTGCGCTCGGTCCTCCCACCCTGGCCAGGCCGGCTGGCTGAGGGTGTCAGGAGGCAGTCCAGACCAGCGGGCGGAACAAGGGGCACGAGCGCAGGACCTCCGCAGTTCACGCCGTGGCAGTTGGCTGCCAGCGGGGGTCCTGACAGCTGGCGGAGCCCGGTCAGAGCGAGGGTGCGCTCCCGTCCTCAGACCAGGGGCCAGGCGGGGGCTCCGGGGCAGGGGCTTGGCCCCGGAAGAGGGGCAGATCCGGACGCGGGCACGGGCCCAGCAGCCGAGGCCGGGTCTTGGAACAAGGCAGGAGTCCAGCTGTCAGGCCTGAGCCCCAAATGCTGGGCTGAGTGGGTGGCACTGTCCGCCGCGCGGACACCAAGCAGAGCCTGGGTGCTGTCTGAGGGCTGCGGCCCCTCACCCGGGACTCTTCTGGCCAGTCTGCCACCTGCACTCTTCATCCTACAGGCCGGTCTCAGCCGACACCACAGTGCGACTGAATTTAAGAAAGGAAGTGGCGTTTTGCGGGTAGTCTGAGCTTGGTTCTCCTGTTTACAGGTGTGTCACTTACCCTTTCTGGGCTGTGCCCTCACCTGTTACAAGCCTTCCTGGGAGCTGTCCAGTAGGGTTGTGAGAATTACAGTAACTGTAAATTAAATTAAGAGAAGTGACCTGACACTGCTGTAAAGCAGTGTTCTCGTATTCTTTCTCTGGTTTCCTGAGAACAAGAGGAGAGGAGCCCTAAGGCCTGGGCCTCACGGAGTAGGAGAGAAAAGAGGTCCCCTCCACCGTGGATTTTTTTTTTTAATTAGGAATGTTTTTTCTTTATTAAACTTGAAAATTTTTCTAATGTCTATACTGGACATATTTACAGAAAAACCAATTTTTAGAAAGAGCAGAGTTATTTTATGTTAAATAAAGCAGAACAAGCATGTTTAGAGACAGGAAAAGAAAACCAGTATTTATTTCACACCTACTAATGTGCCAGGCCACCAGATATTTGTGTAGTCACCTCTGTAAAGAGTACGCAGGCGTCTTCTCTCCTGCCCGGCCCCTGAGTTCAGCAGTTGGCATTGAACAAGGCAGGGTCAGGCAGGGCCACCCAGGGGAGAAATTTATCCTCAGGTGCTGGGAGGCCCTCCTCCCGTCAAGCAGCTGGCCCACTGCCCACCACCTGGATCCTCTTTCCCCAACTAAAGCATCCACACAGGGGTCCGGAAGCAGCAAAGCAAGGCTCACTGAAAACGTGACTGAAGCCCATACTGGGGCCTAGGACTGGGCGCTGCTGAATATGGAAGCAAACTCCCGGCTTGGAAAGGACTGTCAAGCATAGAAAAGTAGAAAAGGATTCAACCCGTGTTGTCACACCTGGGGGTGGAAATCGGGCCTTCCTGGGTGGGTAGATTTGGGACCTCGGTGTAGGAAGGGACCTGCTCCCTTGGGAGGTGAGGCTTGCGTTGCGGGGATCATGCTCGGAGAGCCGGCCTGGAGGGCACCTGTGCTGGGCAGAAGCTTGCCCCAGAATCAGATGACCTGTTTCGGCTTTGAGATTCTGTTACTCTCTGTGCCGCTGTGCCCCTGGCCCAGGGGACACCCTGCTAATCTCTCAGCTGTTTGAAACACCTGTGGGAGAAGCCTTCTGCCCATCGTGGATTTTGTCGTATGCCCCTCATCCTAGAGAGGAGACAATGCCTCTTCCCCACCTAGGCAGCGAGGCGTGAGGCCAGCTTGCCCGGAGTCCCTCCCCCATTGCTGTGACTCCACAGTTCCCCAGTGACACCTGAGCTGGCGAAGAGAAGGAACAATCAGCTCCTTCTCAGATTGGAGCAAAAGCTTGATTTTCCTGTGAATGTAACACAGCACCAGCCCTGGTCTGGACAGGAGGTACACTCCACAGACCTCGCCTGTTCTGGGGCCCTGCCTTCAGGGTCAAGGGCAAGAATGTAGCCTGGAAGGCTCCACAGTTGCTCTGTCCTCTTCTGCCCACCGCACAGCTCCAGACTCCTAGATGCAGGCAGGAGGGCGTCACATCGCGGTGAGGGGCACGGGGCTGCGGCCCAGACCCGGTGCTGAAACCCCGGCTCCGACGCATACCTGCCGTAAGGGTCATTCGCCTGCTCAAAAGGCGGAATAAAATGGATCTGCTGGGTTCAGTGATTCCAAATTTTCGTTAGAACAGCTTTGTGGGACATAGAGAGGCCGGAGCCAGATGTCGAGGGTCGAGGGCACAGTGGCAAGGAGGAAGTGGCAACGGCAGGTGCAGTTTGAGAGGGAGGCCAGAGGGGTCAGGCGAGAAGGGGCGATTCTGAGCCGTGTGAAATGGCACCCCCTTTACTGGCGCCAGGGCAGGAGCCGCAAGAAAGGGAGAAGGAGGTTTGACTGAGAGGGTGAGGGGGGACAGGGTGTTGCAGGGCTGAGGACCAGCGGTTGAGACCGTCTCCGGTGGGACCAGAGGGCAGAGGCAGGGAGAGTCCCGGGAGTCCCTGCTTCTCTGTTAACCGCTGCGCTCTTGTGCTTCTCTGCCCCACAGGCTCCTCCAGCCAGCGTCAGGTGCAGAATGGCCCGTCTCCTGATGAGATGGACATCCAGAGAAGGTAACCCCCCAGCAGCAGGGGCCAGCCTGGAGGACACACCTGTGGCTGCAGCCAGGACTCCCAGAGAGACACGGGGGCGGGGGAACAGGCCTGACCAGAAAGGAAGGGGAGCCAGCTCACTGCTGCTTTGCCAGTGACCGTGAGAGGGTGTGGTTTCACGGGGGGGCAGGGGGCGGGGGTGAGCTCGCCGGCGCCGCAGCCTCGTGATCAGCCTGGCAGTGTCCTGTGTCGTTCACTTATTGAGCACAGCCCTCCCGGGTATATTAGGAGGTAGTCATCTGGGGATTCAGTAACGTGGCCAAGGCTGTACTGCTGGAGATGGGCGGACGTGACCCGCCAGGCCTGTGCGACTGAGGCCCGTCCTTGACCCCGTCCTGTGCTCTGTCCGAAGGCCTCGTGAGCCCTGGTCCTGGCACACTCTCGCTGGGTGCCCTGGGTGGGTGCCACGGCCTCTCTGGAGGATCTTAACCCCTTGCCTGCTCACCTCCCGGTGGAGGTTAAAGCAGACAGAGGCTGTGAGAGCACTTTGTGCACTGCAGCTGCTCTTGGACAGCTGGGCCAGGGCTGCGCCGGTGGGATTTGGGCCATAGGGTGACGCCCTGCCCCCCCGGCCCCCTCCAAGGAGCCTCTTAAGTGTTGGAACTGGGAGGAAGGGCCAGTGCCATTGTCCTGAAGTTACAAAAGAGGTCGTGGTGGCCAAGGAGGGAGCAGCCTCCCCAGGTCACGTTGCCAGGTGAGGCAGCGCCAGGGCTTGAACCTGCTCTGTGCCTCCTGGGTGGGGACTCAGCGTCTCTGAGGGGCTTGGAGTCCCGGCTCTGTGGGAGCCGTGCTGCGGAGGCAGGCCTGGGGCCTGCATCCTCACCCGGGTCAGCGGGAGAGGGCGTGCCTCCAGGGGCCTGTGGTGAGGCAGGCAGAGCCCGGGGCCGGGAGCTGGGCAGGCGACATCCCCACCCTCACCTGGCTGTGAGACTCTCTCAGGGAGTTCTCTTCTCGAGCCTCTCCCCTGCTCTGAGCACCTTCTGGCCGCCATGGTGTACTTTGTGACCTTGGGCCAGTTACTGCTCTAGGCCTCGGCTTCCTGTTTGAAGGTAACAGTGTTAACGAAGGAAAGATGGGAATATGCTTCCCAGACTCAGGTTGGAGAGGTTCCTTTTTTTTTTTTTTCCAGCTTTTTAACAATTTATTTAAAATTTTAAAAATCATCAGATTTACCATATTAGCCATTTTTAAGCGTACAGATCAGTGGTATTAAGGATGTCCACGTCATTTTGCAACCAGCATCATCACTCATCCACAGAACGTTTGCATCAAAAATGAAACTCTGTCCCCATTAAACGCTAACACCCGGGCTTCCCTGGTGGCGCAATGGTTGGGAGTCCGCCTGCCAATGCAGGGGACACGGGTTCGTGCCCCAGTCCGGGAAGATCCCACATGCCGCGGAGCGGCTGGGCCCGGGAGCCATGGCCTCTGAGCCTGCGCGGCCAGAGCCTGTGCTCCGCAACGGGAGAGGCCACAGCAGGGAGAGGCCCGCGTACCGCAAAAAAAAAAACCAAAAACAAACAAATAAACAAACAAACTGAAACTCTATGCCCAGTGAACATTAACTCCCCCCTCCCCACTCCCATAGCCCCTGGCAGCCAGCATCCTACTTTCCATCTTGATGAACTTGACTGC
The DNA here is from genome assembly GCF_964374135.1 of Grampus griseus. Taxonomy (NCBI): domain Eukaryota; kingdom Metazoa; phylum Chordata; class Mammalia; order Artiodactyla; family Delphinidae; genus Grampus; species Grampus griseus. Next base: position 5,020,084 of record NC_139018.1, on the reverse strand, counting down.
TCTGTGTACCTAATGGAAACAGAATCATACAGTAAGTGTCTTTGTGGCTGGTTAATGTCACTGAGCATTATGTCTTCAGGCTGCATCCAGGCTGTATCATGTCAGAATTTTCTAACTTTTAAAAAAAAATTTTTTTTCTTCCTTTTTAAAGTACGTAATATTCCATCGTATGTGTAGACCACATTTTTCCTATATTATTTTTCTTGCTTTGACATTTTGGCTATTGTAAATAATGCTGATATGAACACGATTGTCCAGTGGATGAAAGTGGCAGCCTTGCAGCGAGTGGCCGAGACCAGTTCCCCTGACCTCAGAGGTTCCTTTTTTTTTTTTTTGTGGTACGCGGGCCTCTCACTGCCGTGGCCTCTCCCGTTGCGGAGCACAGGCTCCGGACGCGCAGGCTCAGCGGCCATGGCTCACAGGCCCAGCCGCTCCGCGGCATGTGGGATCTTCCCGGACCTGGGCACGAACCCGCGTCCCCTGCATCGGCAGGCGGACTCTCAACCACTGCGCCACCAGGGAAGCCCAGAGGTTCCTTCTTATTAATTCCCCTGGCCTGTCTTCTAGCCCCTCAGGAGTATCACATACTGCAGTTTACAAGGGGCTTTTACACACTTTGTTTCATTTTAATCCTCACATCAGCCGTCAGGGGTTGTTACTACCCATACTATTTCTCACATGAGCCAACTGAAGCTCAGAGAACAGAAGTGACTTGCCCAAAGTAAGCAAGACTTAGTAGCAGAACCAGAACTGGCCCCAGCTCAGCCCTGTGCCAGGTCCCAGGGCTGCCTCCACCCAGAGAAGGGCCTGCGTCCTAAACACACCCTGCAGTTGTGCTCTCAGAACTGGTGAAACACCACACACTTTATCTGACGCCACCCCCCAAGTCCAGTGTTCCAGGCCACTGGCTGCAGAGGGCCATTCAGTTTTGTCTGCAGTCGACCGTGCACAGACCGAGCGACCCCGAGAGGTCAGTCTATGAACCACAGGCATCAAACTGCAGAGCAGGGATCCTACTCCCCCTGCATCCCTGGCAGTCACCACGGAGCGGGGCCCAGAAAGAGAGGAATTGCGTGGTGCCCAGCAGTGAGGTAGGGACTCTTTAGTGTCAAAAGGGTCTTTTTCATTATTTTTTAGATCTCGGGCATAATCCTCACAAGAACCCCACGAAACAGGTGTTCTTATGCTTATTTACGGAGAGGAATCTGAGGGCCAGGAAAGGGAAATGACTTGCCTGTAATCACAAACCAGTGAATCCCAGAACGGGAACCAGAAAGCTCTCTACCTCTAAATGACCTTGCAGTAAACTCCGGGTCCCACTTGACCTTCGTCCAAGGGGAAGGCAGCTGGGCAGCCCCGTGTAGCTCTTCCACACACAGCGCATACTGAGCAGCTGCTGCACGCACACCCGGCCCCAGCCCCAGACATCAGCGCGCTGTACACCAGCGGAGCAGACGCGTGCCCCACAGCCTCCCGCTCAGCCCCGCGCCCCATTACAGGCCTTCAGAGTTGGCTCAGCAGTTGAAGCCCTGCTGCCACCCGGGCCCACATGACTCCTCGAGCCCCTCCTCCCCCAGCATCTCAGCCCCAGGTTCTCTGGATGTGTTTGTGGATCAGTGTGTTCACTCGTCCAGCCTTGAAGAGCAACCCAGGGCCACTCGTGCGAGGAGCTAGGAGGTTAGTCCCCGCAGAGGTACACCCTCCCAAATGGCCCTCCAGATGGAGGCCAGGCCGCAGCTGGATCAGTGGAAGGAAGAGGACAGGTAGCCTTCGTGTCCGCTTCTCTCACAGCCAACAATGCCTGACAGTTGTTCCAGGAAACTGAGCCAGGTGCGGTAAGAATGGGTGCCCCTGAGGTCGAGTCTGTTGTGGCCATAGGCCCCCAAAAGCTAGGCGAGCTTGTCCAGCCGAGGGGAGAGCTTGGTCTGCCCAGGTGTCTTAAGACTCAGCGGCTGCTGGCGCTCCCCTGTGTGAGCCCTGGAGCCAGGGCCTACAACTCTGCCTCTGTGAGCGGGGCGGCAAGCCCAGCAGCCGGAGCCTAGGGTGGGATGAGGCGAGCTCATTGCTGAGCCCCCGGGGGCGCCGGCGAAGCCCAGCTCTGCAGCCTGGGCTCTGACGCGGAGCCGCGCGGTCTCGCCCCAGGAGGTGAGACCCGCTCTGCTGTGTTTGCTTTTCAGACAAGTGATGGAGCAGCAGCGCCAGGAGTCTCTAGAGAGAAGAGCCTCAGCCACAGGTGAGAGCTTCCCCTGCCTGTGCCCACTGGCGCCCCTTCACCAGATGGTGCCCAGGGACACACTGGGAACGCTGTGACCAGCTGCTGGTCGCACAGGCCTCAGAGCGTGACAGCCACGCCCGGTGAATGTGGGGAAACGAGGGAACGGAGCACGGGTGCGGGGATTAGCTCAGCTTGACCCAGCCCTGCCCACTGGCCTCTGGTCCTCCCCCGACTCATCCCCTGAGTAGAGCGTGTCTCAGGCCCTGTACTAATGGCTGAGGACACAGTGGTGGACGAGGCAGATGCACCCTCTGCCCCAGAGAGCTGACTGTCCAGCCAAGGACACAGACTAATGACCCTGGGTCACCGCGGGGCACATGCAGTTACCAAGTCAGTGCAGGGGTGGAGGCACGTGGAGGGGGCCCCAGCTGCCCTGGGGGTCAGAGAAGACCCCAGGGGAGGGGTGGCTTCAGTCCTGAACAGTGACTGGAACTCAGCACAGTGAAGCAGAGGGGTTTTCTGGAACAGGGTAATGTTGATTAGTAAGCATGGGACTTCATAACTTACAAAGTACTTTCGCGTCCTTCGTTTCACTTAATTCTCTCGAGCCCTGTGAAGTAAGCAGGTGAATGTTTCCCTGTCTTTGATGAGGACCCCGGGCCCCAGCTGGCTGCAGAAGCCCCCGCTGGTGGGGATGCTGTCTGGTGCCGCCCCCTCTCAGCTGGGCCGCTGCACCCCTCGGGCTCCTGTCCCGCTCTGCCCCACCCCTGCGTTACTAATGCGGGTCTCACCCTGTCACCGGGCCACCCTTCTCCATCACTCCTGAACAACCTGGGTCCTTGGCACGGGCTCCTGGTGCGCAGGCCCAGTCCCCGCAGACCCACTGCCCTGCACGCTCCCTCCCGGCGGCTCCTTCAGTTCCCGCAGGGCCTCCCCCCTCGCGCTCACTCACCCTTCACCAGACGTCACTCCCGCTCTCCTGCCCTGTCCAGCGCAGTCATTGCTTCCCTGAGGAGGCCTTGCACGGCCTTCTGGTCGGGTTGGGGCGCCTCCTCACAGGCCAGGGCGGCCCACGTGCGCCTGCTCTAGGAGGCACTTGCCACCCTGCCGCGGGGACAGTTCTGCCTTCAGCCATGTGATGGGTTTGCTGCTACCAGGCCATGAGCACCGTGAGCAGGGAGCCTGTGGCCGCTTGTCCCCAGCGCCCTGCACGGGGCCAGGCCTGCAGCAGAGGCTCGGGCGTTGGATGCTGGGTGGGGGACGGGGGACTGCCTAGCACGCAGCAGTGCTCCTGGACAGATGCCCCGGTCTGCCCTGCGACCCGCAGCCGCCTGCTGCTGTCCCCAGAGGCCAAGGGGCAGTCACAGCTGTATCTTGGGGACTAACAATTGCTGAAGCCTAGGGGGGTGCTAGGAGCTGAGGAGAAACAGAGGGAAAATAAGACACAATTCGTGCCACCGAAGAGCTTCTTGTCCCACTGGAAGACCACAGTTGAGCAACAGAAAGTTAGCGTAGGTCAAGGGCTGCTAAGCAAGTATGTGACGCCGGGTCCAGCCCGGCCCCCGAATGTAGGGAGAGACTGGAACAACGCCAGGTGCATGCCGCGGGGGCTTCCTGGAAGAGGCTTGAGCTGTTCCTCATCCCTCAGGGGAGTAGGCTGCCCTCTGTCCCTGCTCCCGGGGAGGCGCCCGCTGAGAGCTGGGCACTCACTGAGCGCACTGTTGTTTCAGGACCCACCCTCCCAGCGGGGCACCCCTCCATTGCAGCTGGCGCCCCCCTCTCGTGTAGCGGGCCTCCACCCCCACCCCCACCCCCTGTCCCGCCTCCACCCACAGGGGCCGCCCCCCCTCCCCCGCCCCCCCTGCCAGCCGGAGGAGCCCAGGGCACCAGCCACGACGAGGGCTCCGTGTCCGGCCTGGCCGCCGCCCTGGCTGGGGCCAAGCTGAGAAGAGTCCCGCGGGTAAGTGTCCCGGGCCCTGTCAGATGGGCGGGCGGGTGGGCAGGACGGACCAGGCTGGGGGACGGGTTTCTAACTGGCAGAGGGGCGGGCGGACCCTTTCCCGCCGGCGGGGAGCGCAGCGCCGCCCTCCCCAGCCAGACGGCACCTCCCACCTCCTCGGTCACAGTTACCCGGTTACTGAGACCACTGGGACAGGGCCGCGTGAGAGCCGTAGGTGCCTGCAGTTACGTAACCTGCTGCTAGTCCTTTACAAGCGAGGCAGGAGATCTCTGCCCTCGTAGATGAGGAAACCGAGGCGTAGGCACGAGCAACTTGTTCAGAGTACGCAGGTCATCCGTTGCGGTTTGGACTCTGGCCCTGGGTCTCCTGCATTTAAGCCCACCAGCTCCCTCAGGCTCAGCTGGCCCTCCCAGCCTTCAGCAGCGTCCTGGGAGGTGGGGCTTCTAGAAGGCCGTACGTGTGGCTGTGGGATTAGGAGCACCTGGGACACAGAACTGTGCCTCCTCCCCCCTCAAGCCACGCTGGCCTTGGCAAGGTGCTGACCGTGAGCCAGCGAACCTGGGGGTGCCTGCCAACCGTGACCCTCCAGTCCCGGTCGCTCTCTGGGCTCCAGCTGTGCCGCCAGCAGGTGGGGTTGGGGGACTAGATGGCCTCGACCTCTTCCAGCACTGCCATCACACGTGGCCCCGTCTCCCCTCGAGTGGCGTCCTGCCACGGACACCAGACCGAAGCGCGCCGTCCTCTCCCCTTAGCCAGAAGATGCGTCCGGAAGCTCCAGTCCCAGCGGGACCTCGAAGTCTGACGCCAACCGGGCGAGCAGTGGGGGTGGAGGAGGAGGCCTCATGGAAGAAATGAACAAGCTGCTGGCCAAGAGGTGAGTGCTTAGGCTTCCCCCAGGCCCAGCCACTGTCAGGAGCTGCTGCTCCTCAGCGGAAGGGGAAGCCTGCCTGGCCTCAGGACCCACCGTCCCCTGGGCTCAGCCAAGCAGGGGACTGGTCGTCGCGCTTTCCCTTCTCCAGGGCTCAGTCTGAGACGTCAAGCCAAAGGAGTCCTCTGAGCTCTACGTCCTTCCTCATTTCAGTTTAGCAAGTGTTCGTTGAAGCATCTGCCATGTGTCAGCCTTGTCCTGAGCAGAGAGAAATTTGGAGATCATTTCAGAGATCAATTCCGAGGGAAAATAGGAGTATTCCCAGCGGTGAACGTATGACGAAGGGGCCCGCCTTGTGGGGGCCCTTACGGAGGACTCGGGAGAAGGGGTGCTGAGGTGGTAGGAGCCCAGAGGACGTTACCCCTCAGGGACGGAGCAGCAGTTCCCTCCCCGTCGTGCGCAGCTCTGCGGCCTCCGCCTCCATCCTCACCAGCACATGTGCCTCCAGCTTGCCCAAGGCCATCAGCCTGTCACTATGGCTCTTCGTTGTTCCCCAGCTGAATCCCAGGCAGATGGAGAGATCAGACAGCTCCCTCTCAGAAGGGTCGCAAAAGCTTGGGTCTTACCTGTAAATGTGGTGTGGCAGCGGGAATGCCCTGATGGGGTTTCCAGGGCCATGGCTCACCCGGGCACCAGAGGACCCAGGAGTGGGCCTCACCTGTCAGCACGCTCCTTGTTGCCCAAGAAAAGCAACGGCAGGGGCCTTGCTCCCCCGTGACCCCTCCTGCCTTCTCTCAGTCTCCAGGCTCTTCCCGGTGCCCCCATGGCGGCTGACCCCGGGCGAGCGCTTTCTGTGCCGGGTCTTCGGTAAACCCACACGGCACTGCGAGGACACGGGGGAGACAGAGGCCCCCAGAGTGCAGGTAGCTGGTCTGGCACGTCTCGGCGGGGCTGGTCCAGGGCCCTGTGTGCCCAGCAAGGGAGGGCACAGGGGGAGGGGAGCAGCCAGGTGGGTCCACGTGCCGTGACCAGAGGTGAGCCGGCGACTGCGGCCGGACAGTGCAGAGCAGCTCCAGGGAGCCGGGGCGCTTCACAGAGGAGGTTCTGCACGTCCTCTGGGCCGAAGCAGCAGAGGAGAGGTTCCGTGCAGAGGAGGAGCAGAGATGGGTGTGGTGGGTGGAGTTATACTACCTGGAGAGGCTGAGACACGCCCCCCACCCCCCAGAGCCCAGGGCCTGGAGGAGGTGGACCAGGATGCAGGCTAGAGGGGAGAGCCTCGTGTGCACGTGCGTTAGAGTCCATTCCAGAGAGGCCTCGCATAAAAATAGAAGATTCTTTAAAAAAGGAAGTGTTTACACTCTCCCCAAGTCCAACACCAGTGCGTTCCCAGTGACTGCTTGGCCTAGATGGTTTAGACCAAACGGAGAGGAAGTTTCTGAGAACAGGAAAAGGCCGGTGTGCCAGGAGCCAGTGAGACGCCAGAAGCTGGTGGCAGAGCCGGGCCCACCGAGAGCACTCACCCTGCACGACCGGCAAGGGGCGGCCACGCTGCTCTCTGAAGCCCACCTGGGCGCGCAGGATGCTGGGTGGAGCCTACAAGGAGATGCGCGCGAGGGCTACTTTTTTTTTTTTTTTAAAGAAGATCTCTACTTCCACTTTGTACAGACAGCTAATTCTCTATCTTAATCAGCTTGCGATGCTATAAAAATAAATCAGCATGCATGGCTTATAAACAGAATTTTATTTCTCACAGTTCTAGAGAAGTACAAGACTCCTAGAGAAGTACAAGACCACGGCACTGACCAATGCAGTGTCTGGTGAGAGCCCACCGCCTGGTCCATAAATGGCCATCTCTGCTGTGTCCTCACGTGGTGAAAGGGAGCAGGGAGCTCTCTGGGGTCTCTTTTATTTATTTATTTATTTTTTGGCTAGGGTCTTGTTAAAGCCCTTTTTTTTTTTTTTTTAATTAGGGTATAGCTGTTTTACAATGTTGTGTTAGTTTCTACTGTACAGCGAAGTGCAGTTCCCAGTGCCATACAGCAGGTTCTTATTAGTTATCTATTTTATACATATTAGTGTTTACGTGTCAATCCCAGCCTCCCAGTTCATCCCACCCCCACTTCTCCCCTTGGTGTCCATACGTTTGTCCTCTACGTCTTTGTCTCTGTTTCTGCCTTGCAAACAGGTTCATCTGTACCATTTTTCTAGATTCCGCATATATGCGTTAAGATACGCTATTTGTTTTTCTCTTTCTGACTTACCTCACTCCGTATGACGGTCTCTAGGTCCATCCGTGTCTCTACAAATGACCCCATTTCGTTCCTTTTCATTAGGACTTCTTTTTCTTATCTGTCAAACAGGCATAGTAACAGAGCTTAGCTGATCAAAGGTCCTTGCGGAGTCGCTGCCTCCTCAGTTGCTGAGGCCTGTCCCGGCAGTGGACCAGGCGGGGGAACCGTGTCGCTGGGAGCTGCTCGATGCCGAGCGTGTCCACAGACACTCAGCCCAGGGAATCTTCACAGGCCTGGAGGGGCCTGGTCTGCTGGGTATCCTTAGAAGATTAAACGCAGGCTCTGGGTAGGAGCAGAACGTCACGGGCGCGGTGGCAGTAGCAGGCCAGGCAGGAGCTGGTGGTGCTTGCGCGCAGCGTTGGGAGTGAAGACGGGCCAGACAGCCCAGAAACAAAGTGCAGAGCCAGAAGTGAGCGGGCCCACTGTCACGAGGAAGAAGTCGGGCATGAGTCCCGGGCTTCTGGGAAGGGCCGTAGGTGGATGGGATGAGAAGATGAGGAAGGAGCCCCCTGTGGCCGGTCCCTAGACGGGGACAGGCAGCCGGTGGCCCTCACCCCTGCCAGGCCAGCTTCCCTCCTGACAGCCAGCTACCTCGTGAGCTCCGAGAGCTTTGTTTGTGTCCTGGCGGCTTCACCGAGTTGAGAGCCCCCGGGGCCGGATCTTTGGAGAGTAGGAAGGGGTATGTGTGTAGATTTGGGAATTAGCCAGAGGTAGGCCACCACTGAGGCCGGAAAAGAGCAGCGAGTTCTCAGTGTCTGAGAAGGGGGCTCATCCCTGCGGGGAGGTGCGCGCCGTGACTAGAGGGCGTCTCTCGGGTTCTTTCCTTCCTGAGCACGTGCCGCTCTTCGTGGTGTCCAGGTCGGGGAGGACATGGCTGCTGAGCTCTGAGGTAGGAGGAGCTTTAGGACGATAGGGAAAGGCTTCCTCCTCCATCCCGCAGGCGGCCTGCAGACGGGATGCCCCCAGGCTGACCTGTGGCGGGGGCAGCTCTCCTGCCCCTCGTGGCCAGGCATTGAGCGTCCTGGGAGGACAGCGGCCACCCGGCCGAGCCCAGGTCCCCCGGGACCTGGACAGGGTGTGGACCAACCTCCTCGGCCTTCAGGTGCTGTAGACAGAGATGGGGTGCCCCCCACCCCACCACCCAGACCAGTTTTGTGTCCAGGGTCCTGGGGCCAGCACAGAAGGCCTGGACACTCACCCGGGCATCGCCACAGGCCAGATGGGTGCCTGGACAAGTCATCTCCTTCACACGAAACAGGGGTCACACCCCAGCAAGGAGTCTCTGAGGACCAAGCTGTGTCCGCACAGAGGTGACGTCTGCTCTGTGTGGAAACCTTTAGGGCTGATTGTATCTTCTCCCTCCTTGTGTTAGGAGAAAAGCAGCCTCCCAGACAGACAAGCCGGCTGATAAAAAGGAAGACGAAAGCCAAACGGTAAGCACACCCCACGGCCAGCCCACCCCGGCTTCCCCAGAGGTGTGAATGGACCGGGCCTGCGGGACACCGTGTTTGGACATACACGCGGTAGATACTTCGCTGGGTGATTTGTAGGAGGGCGGGGGGACGGGTGACAAGAGGGACAGGAGGGGGTAGTGCAGGGGGACAGGGCCTGTGGGCGCTCATGTCCGTCCCCGCTGCACCGGGTGGCAGGCCTGTGCTCACTGAGCATCTAGCAGACACTGCTCTGCTTTGGAGCTCGCAGCCTCTCAGGGAAGGCAGGTAAGAGGCAGAGAAGCAGGACCCGCCTGGGAGCGCCTTGAGGGAAGGGCCTGGAGGCTGGGGAGCTCAGAGGGGCAGCAGACAGATCTCAAGGGACTCGGGGGGTTGGAGAGTACAGTTGCAGTAGGCAGTGTCTGCTTGAAGACCAGGGCAGTTATTATTTTCAAATTATTCCTGTTCTTGAAAGGCTTCACTTGAGTCCGTGGATTCCAGCAAGAGCCGCAGGGGAGCTGGGCAGAGGAACCCAGCGCTCTGGCTCTTGTCCTGAGGGGGTCCTGGAGCCTAGTCTATCCACACAGGTTCCAGGCTCCCGCCGTCACTAGGGTGGCTAACACTCTTTCCCTCTGTGTTAAGCTTTCCCTGTAAAAATAGACTCCTACTGAAACGGCTAAGTTTAGACCTTAACTACAGATGGCATACAGGTTGCATCTCGGTGGCAGGAGACAGAAGAAATATTACAACCACCAGGCGCCAGGGTACCGTGCCACCCCCGTCAGCAGGGCAAGGCTTACCGGGTGTGACCCCCGGGCTCCAGCCTTGCCAGCGGCCCTCCCTTCCCCTGGTCCCCCCGCCTGGCACATGCGGTCCCCTCGGCCCCAGCAGCTAACTCCTCCTCGGCTGCACTTCTCTGTGTAAACAGTACTCCCTGAGAAACAGGCTCCCGACCTCCAGGCTAGTAAGGCTCTCTGCTACGTGGACCCCGGGCCGCTCTCGCCACCATGCTTCTCCCTGCCCTTAGCACACACATCTCTGCTTGTTCAGACTCGCTCGTTCCTGCTGAATCGTGAGCCCTGTGAGGACCAGGCGTGCATATTCCACTGTTCCCATGCCTTGCACAGAGTATGGAGTTCATCCAGCTAACTCCCCACTAATTTCTCAAACTGCAGAGGCCTGTCTGGCCAGGAGCCCAGGAATAATTACAGGTCTCCAAAGGCGCCGGCCAGTTCCCGCCATCACAGCTCCAGCCCCGGTACCCAACCTCCCTCCTCCCTGGTCTCCAGGAAGAGTGTGTTTCAAATCCCAGGGACCCAGGAGAAATCTTTGACCCCAAGGGTAGAGTTTTCTTCCTCTGACTCTCCTTTTTCTTTTCTTTCCTTTCCTTTTTTAAGAAGCCTCCTGGTCACTGGGAGTTCTGTTTGCCTTGGTCCCCCGCAGTCAGGAGGCCCTGCCCACCCGGGAGCAGCCTCTTCCAGGGCAAGGGCTAGGGCAGTTCCACACACCAGAGCAGGTGCCGCGTGGACGGAGACACTGGAGACTGGCTTTTCTTCTTTCTTTTTTCTCTTTTCTTTTTTGTTTTTTTGGCCACGCTGTGCAGTTGGCGGGGTCTGAGTTCCCCGCCCAGGGATTGAACCCGGGCCCTCAGCAGTGAGAGCACCGAGTCCTAACCACTGGACTGCCAGGAATTCCCTGGCTTTTCTTTTTTATACTTTTCAGTGTTTTCCAGATCCTCTTCATTGAACATGTACTAGGTTTATAATTAATGAGAAACAAATAAGCATTAGTTAAAGAAGGAAAACACCCCAAATGTGGAGTCAGATGTGGCTCAGGCGGGCGCTCTGCCGCTTGCTGGCCGCAGGCCAGTTATGTCACTGCTCTAAGGACGTGTTCCATGGCATGAAAACACAGCCCCCAGGCGCTGGGCCGGCAGCCTCGGGGCAGGGGTGTGGGCACGGCTGAGCCCCGTGCGCTGGGAGCGAGGATTCTTGTTGACTGTTTCTGAAATAATAATAGGATGACACAAAACAACTTACTCATTTTTTTCAGTTACTCTAACTTCACCCATAATGGCTTTCATTCTTGCCTGTTTCCTCTGGGCCCTGGTCCCCACGCATACGTGTTGATTTATATAGTTTCATTTATTCCACTCTCTCTTTAAACCAGAACGCTCAGGAGACTTGGCCTGAGACCCACGCCTAGCACGTTCTTTTGCCCCTGGACCAGCAACTCCCGGGTTCATTCAGTCACCACGCAGATACAGGGTGGGGGTTCCTGATAGGTCTGATAGGTGCCAGGTCTGCTCTCGGCGCAGGGACCAAGCGTGAGCAGCCGTGGTCCTGGCTCTCACAGGCTCGCATTAGGTGGACCGGGCGTGGTGGGTCCTGATTGGAGCGCTGAGCCTGGAGTCCTGGCCCTGGAGGTGGCCGTGAGCGTCCGAGAGCCCTCACCCCAAGGCTCGGATGGACCAGATGGGAAGCAGAGTTGACATGGGCAGTGGCAGAAGGCGATTCTTGGCTTTGGTCAGCATTATGCTAGTTCCGTCTCGTCAGGTCGGCTGGCTGTCTCTGGTCAAAAGCTCCGGGTAGGGCGTCCCTGGTGGCACAGCGGTTGAGAGTCCGCCTGCCGATGCAGGGGACACGGGTTCGTGCCCCGGTCCGGGATGATCCCACATGCTACGGAGCAGCTGGGCCCGTGAGCCATGGCCGCTGAGCCTGTGCATCCGGAGCCTGTGCTCCGCAACGGGAGAGGCCGCAACAGTGAGAGGCCCGCGTACCGCAAAAAAAAAAAAAAAAAAAAAAGCTCCAGGTAGCAGCTGTATGTGTTTTGCTTGAGAAAAATGGAGGAATTATGATTACTTAATAAATGCCATTTTCCTAAGAGTGTAGAATCTTTCCAAAATATGTGCGATAATAAACGTCAGCTTGTGTTACTGCTGCATTACTCACCTCCATTACAAGTGTCGCCACAGACTTATTCCACGGGCAGAGCAGACACGCACGGGCCGCCTTCGTGGGGCCCCGCTGGGAGCCAGGCACGGGGGTCCTGGGTGGATAGGACCATGGCCTCTGTGCTCAAGGTAGGACACAATAAACTGACTGCCGATACAGAAAAGTGCTGAGGACAGAGACGGAGCACCAGGGCCCTGAGCCCTGCGAGAGCTCCCAGGACAGGCGGCATCTGCCCCGAGCTCTGAGAGGAGCGGGCGTGCAGGACAGAGACGCGCAGCGGCCGTGTCTGGGGGATGGTGGGGCGCATGGGCGAGCGGCCGGAGGCTTGGGGCTCCGCCTGGCCCACTGGTCAGCAACATTGATGAACCCGTAGCCTGGTTGGGCTAAAGATAACCTTCAGAGCATTCTGAATTCTTTTTTTTTTTTTTTTAATTTTTGGCCGCGTTGGGCGTTTTTTGCTGCGCGCGGGCTTTCTTCTCTAGTTGCGGCGAGCAGGGCTACTCTTCATTGCGGTGCACAGGCTTCTCACTGCGGTGGCTTCTCTTGTGGCACACGGGCTCTAGAGCTCAGGCTCAGTAGTTGTGGCTCACGGGCTCTAGAGTGCAGCCTCAGTAGTTGTGGTGCACGGGCTTAGTTGTTCCGCGGCATGTGGGATCTTCCTGGACCAGGGCTCGAACCCGTGTGCCCTGCACGGGCAGGCGGATTCTTAACCCCTGCGTCACCAGGGAAGCCCCTACATTCTAAATTCTTAACGCTTCCTCCTCTCCGGTGAAAGAGAAGTGAAGTGCTGGGGTCTCTAGGACTCAGGCTGTGTCCGTGCCCAGCCTTGACCAGCAGGGCTGACCAGAAGCGGGCTCCTCCCAGGGCTGCGGAAGGGTCCCGGTGGACAAGGGGTGGCAGTGCCTCGTGAGGGATAGTGAGTCTGTGAGCAGCGCTGGGCCCAGGGTCCAGGCCACGTCCACTGTGTCCCCCTGCAGCCTTCTCCTCCCTGACTTCCGTGGGGTGGACCACCTCCCCACCGCGACCTTGGGTTTTCATTGGTGAATCATATTTGTTGTTTTACTGATTATAAAAATAATATATGTTCATTGGCTAATTTGGAAAACTGAGGTTTTCTAGATGACCTGGCCCAAAGGTCCCCCACCCAGCCGGTCTTCCTAAGCAGGCCGACAGCAGAGCCTTTCTCTTCCATTTCAGGAAGAGCCGAGCACCTCTCCATCTCCGGGGACCCGAGCAGCCAGCCAGCCCCCCAACTCCTCAGGTAAGGCGCACCGCCCTGCCGGCGCCAGCACGGGGTCTTAGCACAGGAGGGGTTCTTACAGGAAGGCGATCTGATCCCCCTGCCTCACTTTACGGTGAGCAGAGAGGCTGCGCTGGTGGGGGGCTCCCCACCATCTTCGCGGCCTCCACGCCGAGCCTGAGCAGGGGCACCCTGGAGGAAAGACCGCCCAGTCTAAGCCTCGCGTCTCCCAGCCGGCCTGCCAGCACCTACCGAGTGGTGTGGGAGACCGTGCCCTGGGGCTCAGGTTCCCGGCCTTGGGCCCGTGCTCCGAAGAGGGGCACGTAAATGTCACGTTCCTGCGCCCTGCAAAACGCCAGCTGTGACCCATGTTACAGTGATTAGCAGTGAGTCTCGCTCGCTGAGAAGTCAACCAGACAAGGCGGTCCTGAACCCCGCGCAGAAATCCCCCAGTCTGAGCTCTGGAGCGGGGCTTGCGATTAGAAGAGTGCCTTGAGGCTCTATGGTGGGAAGAAGCCACCGCAGTCAGTCACTCGTCCAACGTTTCAGTGTCTGCTCTGAGCCAGGCCTGTGCTCCTGAGCACATGGTGCGGTGCAGGCTTGGGAGAGGCGGAGGGGAAGTAGCGCCCCCGCCCCAGCCAGCGGAGGGCAGCTCTTGCCAGGGGCTGGCTGCTCGCTGGGGCACGGCTCTGCCCTGCACGGGCCTAGCGTCCTGACTGTTGGCGCGTCTGCCTCCCTTGCGAGGCTGCGGTCTGTGCCCTCTCCTTCTCAGGCAGTGCCACCACAGTTCTTGGTGAGTGACTGCATGAACAGCTCACGTCCCGGTGGATGGGTTGTTCCCAGTCTAGGAGGTTGAGGCTCAGTGTGTTTAAATGGCTTCCTCCAGGCTGCATGCCTGGACCCTGGACGTGGTCCCAGCTCTCATACCTGTCCGGCAGGCCCAGCGTGGGCCCGTCAGCCTGCACAGTCTCCAGGCTCAGCTCAGAGTGGTTGGCCCCTGCTGCCCCAGGGGTTTTTCCTTCTGCCTCTCTGCTCATCCTGCAAAGTCAGTGAATTCTGTCCAGCTCGACAAATCTCTTGAAGTAAAGTGAGATGTAGTTTAACACCAGTTAAAAAGGAAAAAGGAAAGACAAATCAGCTTTGAAGCCCAGGCTGGGAAAGAGCCAGCTGCAGTGTCGGGGGAGAAAGCAAGGAGTCAGGGGACAGGGGACGCACGTGGGTCGTGGACCTGGCCCCTGAAGGCGAACGTGGACCCCGGGCTGCCCGGAGAGTGTCCTGGTGGGGGGCCTCCTGTGCCCTGCTCGGCCCACTGCTGGAGTCCCAGGGCGCCTCTGGAAGTCGTAGTTAAGAGGTTCCCTGACCAGCTGGCTCACGTTCCAAGGACAGACCCAGTCATGGTGAGAGGGCTCAAAGCCAGGCCACAAGGTCAACCGAGTCGAGGGAACAGAGGCTCATGTCCTGAGGGGGGCGAGACGCCGGGTGGCAGCAGGGCCATCTACACCCTGCCAGGGCCGCCTGGGCCAAAGGGGACTGGAATAAGGAGCCGGGTCTCAGCTGTGACGGGGGAGCACGGGTGGGCCTCCTGCCCGGGACGCTGTGGGATGGGGGCCACTGAGCGCCCTCCCAGCTCTGAGGCGCTTCATCCATGACGTGAACCAACAGAGGCCGGCCGGAAGCCCTGGGAGCGGAGCAGCTCGGCGGAGAAGCCCGTGTCCTCCTTGCTGTCCAGGTGAGCTGCCCCGGGAAGGCTGGCCCTGCGCCCGGGTCGGTGGGCCCAGGCGGGCGACGGCGCCAACTCACCTCTCTGTTCCATTCCGTTCCACCGCACAGAACCCCGTCTGTGGCCAAGAGCCCCGAAGCTAAGAGCCCCCTTCAGTCGCAGCCTCACTCTAGGTACCGAACAGCCCCGCCTCTGGGGCCTCCTTTGTCCCTTGCCCATGACTAACACCCCGGATCCCACCTGTGTCCTGTCATCTAACAGTCGGCCCTGGGAAAGGGTGGTCTGTGCTTCGTCAGGGACAGGGCGGGCCAGCTGCTTCCTGTCTTCTCCTAGACAGAGGGCCCGAGGCCAGGGGAGGGGAGTGACTGTCCAGAGAGGCAGCGAGGTGGAGCCGGGATCGAATCCCAGCTCTGGCCTCGCTAATTGTGACACCGGGCAAGCCAGGGGACCTCTCCGAGCCTCCACTGCTCCCCCACGCCACGAGGAGGTCTCTTCATCCCTCACGCACAGGGTGACCATGTGTGGACAACAGCTGGACACAGGAAATCTTCAGCAGCCCTGGCTGCATCCCGCAGCTCAAAATCCCGGGGGCTGGCCCGGCACCCCACCTCCTCTCCTTCCTCTGCCTTTTCCCCGGAGATACGCTGACCATATTTCCCAAACCAAAAGCTGATGTGATAACAGGATGGGTTGTTTGAAACTGAGGTCGCCCAAAAAATCGAGAGACAGTCACACAGTAGCTATGGGCCAAGTGTGGCCTGAATTTGCAGGCTTCTAGAATCCGTACTAGGAAGTGTCTTCAGTGCCCATCACAAATTGGAGGGGAACAGCCCAAATCCCAGAGCAGGTGGAGTTTGAGCCTGGTCTTGCCAAATCAAACAAGGTGACCAGAGAGAGCTCCAGCCGGCCCAGCAGGAGTGGCGATGACAGATGCGGGTGAACGGGGATGAGGGGTCTCGGCGGCAGCCAGGACTTGTGGAGGGCCTTTCTCAGCCAGGCCCTGAGCTGGGCCCTGCAGGTCCCTGCCTGCGAGGAGCTCATTTTCCTGTTGGAAAGGCCCGTAAATAAGACAACTGTGAGTTCTGAGAGGTGCTCTGGGGAAGACGTAGAGGGCCGTGTGGTGGACGGGGCTGGGGACGGGGGTGCTTTAGCAAGTGGGCCTCTCAGAGGTGGCATTCGAGTTGACCCGGGTGAGAGGGAGCCTGCCCCGTGGAGACTGTAGGCACGGCCCTCCAGGCCGAACGAGTGGTAAGTGCTAAGGCCCTGAGCCTGCCACCAGCCTGGCAAGTTCAAAGAACAGAAAGCAGGCCGTTGTGGCTGGCAGGTGATCGGACGTGGGGAGGGCAGAGGGAGGCACGTTTAGAGAGGCAGGAAGGAGCCGCACGGTGAGAAGTGTGGATTTTATTCTGTGTGCGGGCCCCAGTCTCCGAGCTCTGCGCAAAGGGCGCCGCGATGGAGTTGCTCTCTGGGCAGCTCGCTCTGGCTGTGAAGCGAGAGGTGAACCGGAGCCGGGCGGGAGCCAGAGCAGCCGGGGAGGCGAGGCGGCCGGGGCTGACCTGCAGCTCCCAGCAGAGCTAGCTGCTTCCTGGTTGTGGAGTAAGGACGGGCGGCCAAGTTCTGAGTGGCCAGGCGTCCCTCACAGGGCAGGAGCGTCGTCTAGGGCATTCCTACACGTAAGAGGGCTCTCCGGCTCCGAGCCAGACTCACAGATGGGGCGGGTGCCGCAGGGCTCACAAAAGCTGTCAGGGTCACCATCGGGGGCACTTTCCAGGTCTGCACATGGGGGGACCGAGGCCCAGAGAGGTGAAGCAGTTTGTCCAGGTGACTGGAAACTACAGGATGGGTGTGACGGATCCAGGGATCTCAGGCCGGACCTCTTTCCACATCAGGACCCAAAGTTAACGTACAAACTCAGTCAGGACCACATTTATTGAGTCTCTTTATTGAGTTCATCCAGGAGGGGCGCAGGAGCACTTTTTCTTTTCTTTTTTAACCCAGCTTTGTGCACTGGACACTAAAATTTTATTTACAATAGCATTCAGTGGGTTTTTTTTAATCCAGTTTTATTGAGATATAATTGACATCTAGCGTTGTGTAAGTTCAAGATGTACCACACTGTGATTTGATACACGTGTGCATTGTAAAATGGTTACCACAGTCAGGTAAGTTAACTCGTCCATAACCTCACACAGTTACCTTTTTTTGTACGTGTGTGGTGAGAACTTTCAGGTCTATTTTCTTCGCTCCTTTCAAGCATACGATACAGTATCGTTAACCATAGTTACCGTGCTGTACGTCACACCCCCAAGAGGGAGCCCATCTTATTAGCGGAAGTGTGTGCCCGTGGACCACCTCCACCGGTTGCCGCCACCCGCCAGCCCCTGGCAGCCACGAGTCTGCGCTCTGTTTCTGAGTTCGGCTTTCCTAGATTTTACATATAAGTGAGATCATGCGGCGTTTGTTTTTCTCTGGCTTATTTCACTTAGCATAATGTCCATGTTGTCACAAATGGCAGGGTTTCCTTCTTTCTTGTGGCAGAATACTCCATTATGTAACCGTGTGATGTACATATGTACACGTGTGTGTACATACACTCACACACGCACACAGATACAGACATGACATCTTCTGTCTCCATTCATCTGTCAGCGGACCCTTGGGTTGTTCCCATGTCATGGCAGTTGTGAATAACGCTGCAGTGAACATGGGGGTGCAGCTGTCTCCTGGGACAGTGATTTCATTCCCTTCGGCTGTGTACCCAGAGGTGGGATTGCTGGCTCGTGTGGTCATTACGTTCTTAATCCTTTGAGGCCCCTCCACACTGTTTTCCATCGCGGCGGCACCAGCACTTTAGTTTTCATGCTTGTTCTCCTTCACTGTGGAGAACACCAGCCCTCGATTTCCCCAGATGGACCTAATCTGTACAGTGACCCCTGGTAGCCATGCCAGTCCGCCAGGTCAGTGTCTGTCCGCCAGCTGTCACATCCACGATCCCTGCAGCTGGCTCTAGCCACATCATTTCCCTGAACCTGCCTTTCTCTCCACGTGGGGACAGAAAGTGGATCCAGAAAGTGTACCCTCAGCACCATGGTCCTGCTTTGAAAGGCCAGGTGGTTAGACGAGCGTTTGCCAAGATTTCCTTCCTCCCTTCCTCCGTCCTTCCGTCCTTCCATCTTTCCCTCCCCTCCTCTCTTCCACTGGTGGGATCTTAGTTCCCCGACCAGGGAGTGAACCTGGGCCCCGGCTCTGAAAGCAGCAAGTCCTAACCACTGGACCACCAGGCAATTCCCTGCCAAGATTTTCCAGGGAGGATTCATGTGCAAGAGACATGAAGTTTCAAACCAGCTAACCTTAGTTCGGAAGCATCAGGACAGTCCCCAAAACTGAAACCTTTGCCTGAGACGAGCAAAACCACATCCAAGGACGTTTCCTGAAGTAATTACACACCAGAGCCGGTTACCAACACCAGGGACACGTGTTTGTGTCGGAAGTGGGTGCCTTTAGGATGAGTGTTTAAGGTTTTTGCAATTTTGTCTCGTATTTAATGCCATCGTTACTGGTTTCCCCCAAGCCTCCGTCTAGCTAGGAACGCAGACCCTCACACTGAGGGCCAGCTTATCAGGGTCCCTTTCCAGGGGAGGCAGCATGTGACGCTGTCCACTTATGTGGCTGCTTCTGTGTGAGAGCTGTCCAGGCAGAAGACACCAAGTCCTGACTCTTGGGTTGGGAAATATGGTCACAGTATCCATGAGCCCCTCTCGAGGTGGAGACAGGGCATTGGAGTCCTTTTCAGGTAGCTAAGGAGCGGCCGGAGGTAGAAGCAGAAAGCGTGTGAAGGACGATGGGAGAGGGCAGGGCTGGGCCCGCAGCCGGGAGGCGCCGGGGCACCGCTCAGTCTCCCAGCACGGGGGCGCCTGCCGGGCCCCAACGCCCACCTGACCGCACCCTGCCGCCCTCTCCCCAGGATGAAGCCGGCAGGAAGTGTAAACGACGTGGCCCTGGATGCCTTAGACTTAGACCGGATGAAACAGGTGAGTGTGTCCTTCCCGGAGAGGCTGTGAAGGAGCCAGAGCTGGGGACTTGTCGGGGCCGCGTGGGCAGGCAGGCCCGCCCTCTTGCCCAAGAGGGCCACATGCGGCTGCCAGCAGTCGGGAGCCGGCGGTAGGGGAGGGGACACGCGCAGCGTCGGTCCCCCTGCCCCTGTCCTTACCAGGAAAAGGCTCCCGGCCCGCCTCTGGGGCTTCCCCTTCCGGGCACCCCGGCTCCTCCTGAGTATTTCTCAGGCGTGGGAGGGTGTCTCACGTCCCACTCACACACCGTTCCCCAGCTTGGGGAGGGAGCCGAGAACACGGGTGACATGGGCAGGGGTGAGGGTTGTGGCGCTGCCCCTGCCCCTCGGTCAAGGCCACTTCTCTGCTGTCTGTCCCTTCACTCCGAGGCTCTGCTCCCACCAGGAGATCCTCGAGGAGGTGGTCCGCGAGCTCCACAAAGTGAAGGAGGAGATCATCGATGGTGAGTAGAGGGCCCCCACCCCCAGCATCGCCCTGAGCCGGGGTACACCCAGCGTCCTTGAAGACGGAGGCCTGCCTGCGCCCAGGGCGGCCAAGCAGGGGTCCAGGATGGTCCATCCAGGGAGGCCGTCCTGGGCCAGGAGGCCTGGGCCTTGTACCAGCATGGGGGCGGGGGTCAGTCTTCCTCCCAGCGGCCAGCACCACCCTCCCGCGTCTCTGAGCAAACTGAGACTCAGATTAAGCGCCTCGTGTAAGGCCGGGGACGCCCTGCTGCTCTGCCGCCTCAGTCTGTCTTCCCAGGATTAGCCTGTGTCGAGGAGAAAGATCCGAGAGTGCATTCCCAGGCCCAGAGCGGCCCTGAGTTATCTGCTGCTTAGCTCAGCACCTGTGGACGTAGATTACTGCTTTTTATTCTGCCACTTCTGATCACTGGGTTTGGGGTTATAAGGGCAACCGCTGCCTTCCCAGAGGTTTAGGGGTCCAAGAAGCCACAGAATTACCTATGGGCCTGACCTAGTTCACAGCCTGCTTGGCCTGGCCTGAGGGAGCGGGCATGTGGCTCCAGCGGCAGGGCCTCGTCACGGTGAATCACATCCGTCCTTCCGGGCCCCACCGTAGCCTTTGATGCCGCTGGCTCAGATCTGGAGCCAGAGGAAAAGGAAAGGTTCGGGCAGGGCTGGCTCCGCCCGACAGAGCAGTGAGGCACAGCCTGGTGCCCACACCCCTCCCCATCCCACCTGCTGGGTGCTGGTGGCGGAGGGCCGCCAGACATGGGAGAGAGGAGAGGCGGCTGGGAGCCTGCGTGGGGTGCCAGCAGAGCCGGACCCCTGCCCAGGGCTGGGTGACGGCCACACCCCGTCCTTGACCCAGAGAGCACTCAGTTCCTGTTTGCCCAGTCCCCCCACAGGCCTGGGATGGGCAGATAAGGAGTTAATGAATGAAGAGAGAAAGCAGAGCCAGAGAGGAGACAGAGGCCAACTATTAACCCTGCTCTGATGCTGGGCACTCCCACCTCAGGAGGGCTGCTTGTGTGGCCCCAGGGCCAGGGCTGGTGTGGGGCCCGAAGCAGGGCTGCCAGCCAGCCAGCGAGCAGAGGGCACAGCCTCGACGGAGGGAGCCAGTGGGTGTGGGGGGGCCCCCGTCTCTGCACCTGCCACAGCGCGGCCATGGTGGACGCAGCCTCTGGGGCGGGCGGCTGAGAGGCTGGGGGAGATGTGGGCCATGGGGGTCTCCTGGAACCCTCCCCTCGTTCCCCTGCTGCTGGAGACGGGCCTGGCCCTTAGCTCTCTCTCCTGGCCTTCGGCTGCAGGCCCCCTGGGGTCTGTCCGGGCAGAGGCTCACATCTGGGGGAGGACTCTGGGGAGAGGAGCAGGGAGAAGCCCCGGCCCCCTCCGGATGGGGCGAGCCCAGGCCCGGGAGGCAGGGCATGGGAGCCCTCCGCCCTGCTCAAGGTCACCGACCTGATGCTGCCCCTGGGGGCGGGGTGGGGGGCTTGCCGGTCCTCCGACCAGAGCTGGGCTGCCTGCCTGCCCCTTACCAGTCCGTCCTCTGACGGGGAAGGGGCAGTGCCATCTTTGAGGGGCTGCCAGCTCACGAGAAGCGGCAGATGAGACCCACAGAGGGCTTTGCTGTCACCCCGGAGTCGGCCGGAGCCCGCTGCGCTGCCTGCCCTCTGGCCTGGGGGGAGACAGAGTGGGGCAGACCCCAGGCAGGACCTGAGCAGGCCGGGGGGCGGCGCCTGAGCCTCCTGTCCCGCCCTGTCCCCTCAGCCATCAGGCAGGAGCTGAGTGGGATCAGCACGTCGTAGGTCGCTCGGCCCCCGACGCCGCCTGAGACCCGGTCCAGCCGAAGGCGGGGACAGCAAGGAGCCCAGCGCCCCGGGCCTCCAGCACACACGAGCACGCACTGAAGCTAGGATGTGCTTCGTTTAAAAGTCTTAACCTGTGATAAAATATTAAAATGAGGAAAAAAGTTCAGCTCCTGGATTTTTTTAGATTCAACCTGACACAGCACACCAGGCCTATCGCCTTTTTTTGTATTTTATATTTGCCTATTTAAGTGTACATTCCTTTCGGTTTATAGAGAAGACACCCCGAGTCAGTCACGCGCCTCGCTAGGTGGTTTCAAGTTTTCTCCTAGGTGCCACCGGGAGCAGCGGCCGCTTCCACGCGGCTCCTTCCCAGCGTCCTGGTGGTTGGGGTCCATCCACGCGCCAGGCGGTCTGTGTGCACGTGGTAATAAACGCTTACCGTCCACACCCCGGCTCCGACTCGCTCGCTGTTGGTGGCTCCCGGCCGGGGAGGCCTCTTTTGGGGGAAGGGCCCACGGCAGTGGCGGCCGTGGGTGCGAGGCTGGGCTGACGCGGATGCGAGGGGGGACGGGCCGCTGAGCCGCGCAGCTCAGGCACTGCCGGCGGGGGGCCCAGGAGCCGCCCCCCAGGGCCTCCTCCAGGGAGACGGGCTCTGAGTGGCGCCTGGAACATCAGCAGGGCCGGGAGGAGGCACCAGCTTACCCTCCCCGCCGCGCAGAGGGGCGCCCCGTGACTCGGGCCCAGCAAGGCGGGCAGGGAAGGCCTCCGCCCTGCCCCACAAGTCTCCTGCAGCCCCCAGGGAGGAGCACAGGTCCCCGCCTCCGTGGCAGGAGTGAGGCCCCAGCCAGTGGGAAGGCTTTGGCGTCCTTTGACTATCACGCAGGCACCACGGCACGGTGTGCCCAGGCGCTGGCCCAGCCGTCCCCTGGGGCCACGGGAGGAGGGCCCCCAGTCTGGCTCGTGACAGTGGGGCTGTTTTCTGGCCAGGCTCTGGACACACCATCTCACCGAGTGCTCCCAGCGACCCTGGGACACAGGAATAGGGCTGTTCTGCCGGCTGGGAGGTGAGCGGCTTAACCCACACACAGCTCCATGAGCCGCTCTCCCGGGCTCCTTCTGCCTCCCGCTGTCCAAGAACCCTGTCGCCTCGGTGCCTCGGGGAGAGAGTCCTGGCAGGTGGCGACGGGGTGCTCCCCTCTTCTGGGCAGCTGCCTCTCGAGAGATTTGTGCCAGACCCCTGCCCTGGGCCCACCTTCGGCTCTGGGTGAGGCCCAGCCGTGACCGTCCCGTCGGCAGATAAGCTCGCTGGCGGACACGGAGAGCTCGCAAGGCTCAGCTGGGCTCTCTGGGGCTCCCCTGGGCCCAGGCCAGCGTGTGTGCACAAGGAGGGGCCGCCTGCCCAGGCTCAGAGCCGCATTGCCCTCCCACAGCCAGTCCAAGGGCCTCTTCCCCGGGCCACCTCAGTGGTCAGAACACCTGTGGACAGGGGTGCCTGGCACACGCGAGGCCACTCCCAGCCCTGAGCAGGAAGCCCTTGCGTAGCAACTGCCCTGTCTCAGGCACCTGAGACCTTCCTCCCCGCCCAGCTGGGCCTTCCTCCCAGCCCTCTCTCTCCCGGGCCAGCTAAGGCAGCCCCGCCATGCCCGCCCCTGGGCCGTGGTCCTCGGCCTCCCCAGCCTCACGGCTCCAAAGGGAGGCCGTCTTGGCCCGGCCGCTTCCTCTGGCAGGGAGGGCCTCGCCCAGGCATCCCTCCTGCTGCCCGCCTGCCTCTGGAAGACCAGGACCCACACCCCGACACAGCCCCCGGGCCCAGGGGCTGGCGCCAGCGATGCCTCCCCACCTCTCAGCTGGGCCATTAGCCCTCCGCACAGTCCGGCCGAGCCGCATCCCGCTTCGCAGAGACACCGAGGACACCAGCCAGCTTCCGTCAGAGCCCTAGCTCACTTGGGCAGTCACCCGTCGGTGCAGCCGCCTGTGCACCCGCCATCTGCCTGGCCTGTGGTACCTGTTCTCCTCAAGCCCCACGTCTGAGCTGGTGGGGGTGAGGGCCCCAACGTGCAGCAGGAGCTCGGCAGGCGCGGGGGTGGGGGTGGGGGGCAGGGTTGTGGCGGGAGCAGGGACGTGGCCCGAGGACCACGTGGATCTCATCTCTGCCCACACCCCCAAAACCGGCCACTCAATGACAGGGCCCCTGGGGAAGGCTGCCCCAGAGGGAGGAGCGTGGCCTCAGGCCCTGCTGGCCAGGAGCCGAGCCCACTCCTGGGAAGCACCCTTTGTGGACTTGAAAACATGCTGCTTTAATTTAGGGCATGGGCACGCCAGAGAAATCAGCTCCCTGGGCACAGGGCACCCAGCGCCGGGCCAGGCCTCGCGCGTGACGTCCTGAAAGGGAGGGCCCGGCCTGCGGTCACCAGTCCCCGTGCAGACCAAGCTTCTCCAGGCTGCCACCCGCGCCCGCTGTCTCCAGGCGTGGTCTCGGGACTCCAGGGGGACAAGAACAGCAGCCTAGGGTGCGGGAACTAAATGCAGCCAAACCAGTTCTGGGCACTGCACGCCCTGGGGACAGGTGACGGCCAGCCCTGCAGGTGGGCGGGGCGAGGCCGGGCAGCAGACGGAGAGCGCAGGCCCTGCTCCCACGGGGTGCTGAGGCGCGCGCAGCGGGGTCCGTGCTCTCGGGGCGCCGGCCGTCGGGCTCACGGGCCGTCCTTCGCCAGCTTGCACACCCGCTTCACCCGGGCGTAGGGCCCCAGGGAGTCCTCGGACACAAAGTCCCAGAGCACCTTCACCCACGAGTAGTGCTGGGGCAGGTGGTCGTAGTACTCGGGCGCGATCTTCCGCACCTGTGGAGAGGGCACATGGGTCAGAGGCCGCGCACAGGCACGTGCACAGCCACAGGCGCACGTGCGCGCAGACACACGTGAGCACACGCGCAACCCTGTCATCTCCCAGGGTACCCGTGTCCGGGCCAGCCGGCGCTGCCCAAAGGCGGGGGGGCCGTTGGCCGGGGGCACCAAGAGGCGCTGAGGCCCCTGCCCCAAATGGGGTGAGGAGTTAAAATGCACCCCCTCCCTGGAGCCACGCCCCGAGTTTCTGATCCAGGAGCCTCGGGGTGGCCGAGTCCTGCTGAACCAAGGTCACGCCCACGCACCTCAGCCCGGCGTTCGGTGCCCTCTCGGCCCTGCAAACCCCTCTGACCTTGGCTCCCACCATACTCCCACCCCGTCGCCCTCCTGCCAGCCTCAGGACTTATTTCCCCCTCCAGCTCCCTGCCCCTCTCTGCACCTGACACCCTCAGCCCGCCTCCTCCAAGAAGTGCTCCAGCCTCAGCACCTACATGCACACCAACTGCAGGGGAGGCCTCCCCCTCCCCCCACAGAGGACACACCGGGTGCACAGGGCCTGCTTTATAACTGAAAAGGGGGGCCTAAGGGGGATGAGGTGACACGCACGGCAGGAACAGGGAGCCTTTGACTTTGCTTGGGAGAAGGAAAGGCTCACAGCTGACAGCAGCTGCTTCTGTGAGTGTCCTGGGTCAAGATTCTGGCTCTGCTGCTTCCTGAGTCAGGGGCCCCTGCTCCCTGAGCCTCTCCCTTCGCGTCCATGAAATGGGCGTGGTGGGCTTGAAATGCTGCGTAGGCTTGTGGCGAGGCTTCAGTGAGATGGTGCCCAGCACAGAGCAGGACCTCAGTACCATCGGCGGGGCGGGGGGGGGGGGGGGGGGGGGGCGCCTGCACAGCCAGGGTGGACACACAGGCTGTCAGACTCCAGAGTCACGTGGGCCACGGCACAAACACCTGCACACCCAGACCAGCGCTCACGTGCACTCCAGCACACCAGTGGGTGAACATGCACTCACAGACATGCACATACGGACAGGCACACCTAATCACGTGTAGGAATGCGGGCACACAGACGTACACACAGTCTCGCACACTCAGACAGCCTTCCCACGACCACAATCTCCAACCCCCTGTGCGCGGTCACTTCTGCTCTAACCGACCAGTGCCAGACCAGAACAACAACAACTCCTCCCCCTCCCCCCTCCTCCTCCCCCTCCCCCTTTCTTCTTTAGAAATTCTCCAACCCAGATCTCCCGAGACAGAGGTGCCAGCCCAGAGGCTTCCACTCCGAGGCAGCTCGGGCCAAGCCCCTTGGGTCACAAAGGGCAAGGCCCACCCTGTCCTCTCTGTGCCGTGAGGGGGCCCCTGGAGGGTCACAGGGCAGTGACAAGAAATGCGGAGGGACAGGGTCAGGAAGGCGAGGCGCTTCACTTGCAGTATCGTTACTGCTGCACCATTTACAGGAGAGAAAGCTGAGGCACAGAGAGGGCAAGCGGCTTGCCCCAGGACACACAGCCAGCCAGTGAATGTCACAGCTGTGCTCAAACGGGTTTTCATTAAACCAAGAGGCCTGAACTGTAAAGTGCCCCGCCCCCCCGAAGTCACCTTCCTGTTCTCCAGCCAGGCACTCCGTGTGCCGGGTGGCCTTTCCTTCTCCCCTGGGGGCCCCACGTGAGCACGTAGCCATCCCGTGATCAGCACGAGAGAGAGGCCGGAGTGTGGCCCAGAGCCCTCCCCGCGTTCCCCCACCTCCCACTAAGGTGCCGCTGCAGCCCCGCGACCATGGCCACGTACCAGGGGCAGGTTGCAGCCCGGGATGCTGGGGAAGTCGTGGTGTTCCATGTGGTAGCCCACGTTGAAGGTGATCCAGTTGAGGGGCCCGTAGTAGGAGTAGGTCTCGTGGCCCTTGAGGAACATGTAGTGCTCAGCCACGAAGTGGCCCGAGATGGGGTGCAGGCCCAGGCCCAGCAGGGAGCTGGCCAGCAGGTAGACCATGGGCTTGGGCCCCCAGAGGGTGAAGATGGTGGCGTTGGCCGCCAGCTGCGCCAGGGCGTTGAACACCTCCATGCGGGTCATGGCCTTGGGGTGCACGCAGAGCGGCCGCAGCGAGTAGAAGAAGGGCTGCAGCGCCAGCCAGAGCAGCTTGCGGGCCGGCGTGCAGAAGAGCCAGCCCTCGAGGCGCGTGGGCACGTCCACGTCCAGCCCGTCGCCGCCCAGGTAGCGGTGGTGATCCACGTGGTACTTCTTGAAGGAGGAGGCGTAGGGCACACCCAAGGGCAGGTTGGCGAAGACGGCGAACCAGCGGTTGTGGGCGGGGTGGCCAGTGCCGAAGGCCGTGTTGTGCGAGATGTCGTGGATGGCCAGCGTCAGCGCGTGGTTCACGCAGCCCCCGAAGGCGTAGGCCCAGAAGAGCAGCCAGCGCCACGCCAGGCCCCGCACCAGCCAGCAGGCCAGCAGCTGCGCCAGCACCAGCCCCAGCACCAGCCACTTGAGGTGAGGGTCCGGCCGCATCAGGGCCTTGATGGCCGGGTACTTGGCTGCAGGGAGGACGGGAGAGAAGGTGAGGGGGTGCTGGCCGCGTGGGTCCAGATGTGTGCTTCCCCTCCCCCCTCCTTCAATCTTTCCTGCCATCTTCCCCGTCTTTCCCTCCACCATCCATCAAGCCCCCAGGCAGTGCTCTGAGATCCGGCACTGCGGCTCTGGGCCTAGAAGCAGCCTCGCCTGTGCTCCTGCCGAGGGAGGCAGGCAGACCTGTCTCCCCCCACCACCCAGGGGGCTCTGGGGAGACTCTCCAGGGTGGGGGTCTTTGTCACCAGCCTACACAAAGAGCAGGCGTCAGCATGGGCCACAGAAACGTAATTCCCGCCATCAAAACAGATGCCGGGAGCCACAGGTTCAGCGCACGCAGTGCTGTGTACGGCTGCTTGGTTGCTGTGGGCTTCCAGGGAGCCCGAGAACCACAAGCAGACTCTTCGGGGGGCGGGGGGGGCCCTGGGAGGGGGCAGGGTGGCTGGGGGAGGGGAAGCTGGAGGGCTCTGGCTTTGTCTCGGTGTTTCAGTTCGTAAAACAAACAAGATCTGAAGGAAATATGATAAAATGTTGAATACACTTATTTTGGGTGGTGGGTGTTTGTTATAGTATCTTTTGTACTTTTCTGTATTTTGTTTTACAGAAAAGGAAAAAACAATGGCAGTGGGAGCTGCCCAAGCAGGGAGGGCCTTCCCAGCCGAGGAGGCAGCCGGAAGAGAACAGGGTGGGGTGGGGGCCTTGGGGCAAGAGAGCGGTGCCTTCTAGAAACCTCTGCTTGTGGGAGGGGGCTGGCAGGCTTAAGGCTGGTGAAGCAGCTGGTGCTGTGTCCAGGGGCACGGAGGGACAGGGCCGGGGGGCATCACATGCTCAAGGGGACAGTCAACCCTCCCACTCCAGGTCTGCTGTGTCCCTTGGTTCCCTGGCAGAGGAGACAGGCCCTCAGGTGGAACCAGCGTCCTGACACACAGATTGGGATCCAGGCCGGCGAGGGCGGGGCTCGTCCCAGGCACCCTTAGGACAGTCAGTACCCGTCTCCAGTGCCTTCAGTGCCCGCCCCTCCTACCCATCCAGCAGCTGGGCGGCCTCAGGCTGGCCTGTGAAGAGGGTGTCCAGGGCTGCAGCAGAGGCTGGGCCCCAAATGGAATTGGCCAGGCCAAGGTTGAATCCTGGCCTACGCTTCCCTCCTAGTGACCCAGGAAGTCGCTGCCCTTTAGTGCTCAGAATGGAAGTGTGTGACAGGGCTGCCTTCTTCCTCCCAGACCAGAGAACTTTCTGTCAGAGCCCCCCAGCAATGGAACAGGCTGCCTCACAGGTGGTGAGCTGCCTGTCCCTGGGGGTATGCAAGGAGAAACACAACAAGGACTTCTGCCCCAGAGGGGAGACTCAGGCTCAGAGTCTTCCTGCCCAAGCTATGGTGGTGCCACAAGCCCATCTCGAGGTCAGTCTTGATCCTGCTGTGTGGCCATGGTGCATTCCCACCCTCTCTGGGCCTCTGTGTCCCAGTGTGACACAGTGTGGGCAGGATGTGCCTCACGGGGTATGTGTTCCACATACCGGTCCTGGAGCCTGATGGTGGGACAGCCCGCGTCTGCTGGAGATGTCGGGGCGGGGGCGGGGGGCGGTAGTCGGGGTTCCCACATCCTAGAACCGCTGCCCAGGAAGCCCACAGAATCCCCCAGGCAGCACTGACACCCCTGCTATCTACACACCAGCACTCCCACCGAGCCTCCACCTCATCTGGCAGCTACGGTGGTTTTGGCTCCGACCAACTGAGCAGTGGTGCTATACAGCCCTCAAGACAGCCTGCCAGGGGAGGCAGCCGAACCTCACACCCCTACCCCCGGCTCCCATTCCAGCCTCCTTCCCCCTACTGCTGGGGCCACCCCCCAGGCTTCCAAGCTCGGCAAGACTGCCTGGGCCCTTTGATCCTGGGAGCTTTCCCCGAAGCTGCCAAGGACACCCCTTAATCAGGCCCCGAAGGATGGTGGTCACAGCACAAGCGTCAAAGCAGAACTTAGGAAAGGGCAAGCGAGCCCAGGCCTGGCAATAAACCACAGCCCTGCTTAAGAGGGGCCCAGGGGGCCACAGCATCTCCCGGGGGGTGGAAGGGAGCAGCGTTCAGAAAGCGTTCAAATTCCAGCTCTGGATACGGGTTTAGTAACAAGAATATATAAAGATATCCTACAACCCAAAAACAAAAAGACAAACAACCCAACAAAAAATGAGCAAAGGACTTGAATAGATATTTCTCCCAAGATGTGCACCTGTTTCTCTAAGCACATGAAAAGGTGCTCAGCAGCAGCAGTCGCAGGGATGCAGCCAGCCCGACGGTGAGATCCCACCGCAGAGCCGCTAACAGCCAAACTCAAAAAACGGAAGATAGCAAGTGCTGACGAGGCTGCAGAGAAATGGGGGCCCTTGTTTGTATGCTGCTAGTAGGAATGGAAAACGGTGCAGCCACTGTGGAAAACAATTGGGCGGTTCCTCAAAAAGTTAAACATGGAATTACCATAAGACCCAGCAATTCCACTGCTAAATATATACCCCACAGAATTTAAATCAGGGACACAGACAGAAACGTGCATATCCATGTTCACAGAACTATTCACAATAGCCAGAAGGTGGAAACAACCCAAGTATCTGTTAACTGATGAGTAGTTAAACAAAATATGGTCTCTCTACACAATGGAATATTATTCAGCCTTAGGAAGGAATGAAACTTCCAGTTACAAAATAAGTAGGACATGGGGATGTAATGTCTGGAACGGTGACTGTAGTTATTAATGCCGTGTCGCATATTTTAAAGTTGTTAGGAAAGTAGATCTTGAAAGTTCTCATCAAGAACTTCTCATCCAAATAAAGAGGGAGACAGAGAATGGACTTGAGGACTTGGGGTGGGAGCGGGAAGCTGGGGCGAAGTGAGAGTAGCATCGACATATATCCACTACCGAATGTAAACAGGTGGCTGGTGGGAAGCAGCCGCATAGCACAGGGAGATCGGCTCGGTGCTTTGCGATGACCTAGAGGGGTGGGATAGGGAGGGTGGGAGGGAGGCTCAAAGGGAGGGGATACGGGGACATGTGTATGCATATGGCTGATTCAGTTGTG
Organism: Grampus griseus; assembly: GCF_964374135.1. Classification (NCBI taxonomy): domain Eukaryota; kingdom Metazoa; phylum Chordata; class Mammalia; order Artiodactyla; family Delphinidae; genus Grampus; species Grampus griseus. Next base: position 4,990,608 of record NC_139018.1, on the reverse strand, counting down.
CAAGAAAAACTAACACAGTATTGTGACGCAATTATACTCCAATAAAGGTTTATTAAAAAAAAAGAACTTGTCATCCAAGAACTCATCAAGAAAAAAAAAATTTGTAACTGTGTATAGTGACTTGTTGGGGTCATTTCACAGGATACCATATCAAGTCACTATGTTGGTGGGGGAGGGATAAATTAGGGATTAAAATATACACACTACTGGGACTTCCCTGGTGGTCCAGTGGTTAAGACTCCATGCTCCCAATGCAGGGGGCCTGGGTTGGATCCCTGGTCAGGGAACTAGATCCCGCACGCTGCAACTGAGAGCCCGCATCCCGCAACTAAAGATCCCGCATGCCGCGATTAAGACCTGGCACAGCCAAATAAGTAAATATTTTTAAAAATATACGTACACAGGGCTTCCCTGGTGGCGCAGTGGTTGAGAATCTGCCTGCTAATGCAGGGGACACGGGTTCCAGCCCTGGTCTGGGAAGATCCCACATGCCGCGGAGCAACTGGGCCCGTGTGCCACAACTACTGAGCCTGCGCGTCTGGAGCCTGTGCTCCTCAACAAGAGAAGCCGCGATAGTGAGAGGCCCGCACACCATGATGAAGAGTGGCCACTGCTTGCCACAACTAGAGAAAGCCCTCGCACAGAAACGAAGACCCAACACAGCAAAAATAAATAAATAAACTCCTACCCCCAACATCTTCTTTAAAATATATACATATATATATATATATATATGTGCACAGTACTATACATAAAATAGATAACCAACAAGGACCTACTGTATAGTACAGGGAACTCTACTCAATATCTTGTAATAACCTATAATGGAAGAGAATGCAGAAAAATTATATATATATATTTTTTTTATATATATGTATGTATAACTGAATCACTTTGCTGTACACCTGAAACTAACACAACATTGTAAATCAACTATATTTCAATAAAATTTTTTTTTAAATCATTATGTTGTACACCTGAAGCTAATATAATGCTATAGGTCAATTATGCCTCAATTTTAAAAGCCCTTATATTGAATTCGCTGCTTCTCTGTCACAGTGCCGGCTCCCTCAATCCTGCTCCCGGGAACTGACTCCCAAATAAACTAGCAGCACCTCCGCCGCCCAAAACACAGGCATGAAGGACTACCGCGGGCTGCGTACAACACGGATGAACCTTGAAGACATGATGCCGAGTGAAAGAAGCCAGTCAGGAAAGGCCACATACCGTACGATTCCACTTACGTGAAATATCTAGAACAGGCAAGTTCACAGAACCAGAAAGTAGAGGTTTCCAGGGCTGGGGGGGTGGGGGGAATGGACAGTGACTGGTAATGGGTGTAGAATTTCTGTTTGGAGTCATGAAAAAGTTTTGGAAATAGTAGTGATGGCTACACCACACCGTGAAAGTCATGAATGCCCCCAAATCACATGCTTCACACACGGTTAAAATGGCAAATTCTATGTTATCCTTTACCACAATTTTGTTTTTTAAGTTTAAAAAAAAAAAGTCCGGGGCTTCCCTGGTGGCGCAGTGGTTGAGAGTCTGCCTGCCAGTGCAGGGGACGCGGGTTCGTGCCCCGGTCTGGGGAGATCCCACATGCCGCGGAGCGGCTGGGCCCGTGAGCCATGGCCGCTGAGCCTGCGCGTCCAGAGCCTGTGCTCCGCAACGGGAGAGGCCCGCGTACTGCAAAAAACAAAAACAAAAAAATCCCAGCTCCGAGCAGGTTACGTCAGCTCCAAGGCTCGTTTCTGAACCATAAACAGGTCACTGGGAGGATGACTAGATAAGGCACGGAAAGCTCAGGCTGACTGGCCGGGAGCAGACGCCCAGGTGAATCTGCGCTTTATGACGACCACCCAACAAAGTGCACCGTGAAGGCCGGCGGCCAGGATGCTGCCCGAAGACGGGTATGCTGGGGACAGCAGTGGTGGGATTAGGCTGCATAGCGCTCTCCTCCCGGGCCTGCCCACATGGCCCAGCGGCGGCCGAGTGGGCTGTCCCTGCGTTGCGTGTGGGAGGCGACTTGGCTGTCCCAGAAAGGCCAGAGGCCCAGAAGGGTACTCGCCGCCCCCGGCAGGTGGAGGAAGATGCAGGGAAGGGGGTGCCAAGGCCCCGCCGCCTGGAACCAGCTCAAGGTGGAGGGAGAGACTGGCAACTGGGGTGGGCAGAACAGGGGCCCCCCAAACGCGTCCAGGTCCTACTCCCCTCACTGTGAATCGGTCAGCTTCTGAGGGACCCTGGAAGTCAGGCTGCACCCAGGGTGCTGGTCTGCTGACCTCACAACAGCAAGGAGAGCCTGGAGTATCCCGGCGGCACAGCGTCATCCCAGGCTCGGGACAGTGGGAAAGGGAGCAGGAGAGGAGGTCTGGGGATGTGCAAGGTCTCCACCGGCCTCGCCAGCTGTGAAGATCGAGGGGCACAGGCGGCTCCAGAAGCTGGAAGGGCCAGGTAACAGATTCCCCCCCTGGAGCCTCCAGAAGAAACTTCACCCAGTGGGACCCGGGTCAGAGTTCTGACCTCCAGAACCGTAAGATAACACGCGCGTTGTCCGTGGTCATTTGTCTCTGCAGCTCTAGGAAACACACAGCAACTGGACGGGGGATGAGGAAACCCCGAGGCTCTGACAGCCCAGCTGACCTCACTGCCCCATCCCTGCACTGGCCTGGCGCTGGGCGCAGCGGCAACTCACATTCGACCCTGCCCCTCAAGGGCGCCACTGCCCGCCAGCCTCAGCTGAGGTGGACCAGCCAGCATGACGTTCGCCCAGCATCACCCCGCCAGACGGGGCAAAGGAGACAAAAGGACCCCAACCGGGGGGGTTGGCCCCACTCGGGAGGGGGGCAGGGGGCAAGCCTCATCCCAGCTTGCTCCTGCCGCCAAGGGGGTCAGAGTGAGCGGGCACATTTCAGAAGGCGGGCCTCAGTGGTGCCCAGGAAGCTGCGTGCTTCCACCGTGGAGCTGAGAGGCCTGAGGGGGTGGGAATCCAGCAGCCGCAGTGAGGTGGAGCAGGGGAGGACAGAAGTGTCTTCACGAAGGCCAGGGCAAGAGGATGCGCCTGCAGCCCAGCCTTCAGGAATGTTCTCGCCCAGTGCCCAGGAAATCACGTGCAAAGTCCCCGAACATTTGCGTACCTGAATGTCAGGTTGGGACCACAGGCCGCAGGGTTCCATCAGCCTCCCTCCCACCAGAGGTGGCCTCTGGACGCCAGCCTCCAAGGGTCCGGGCCCTCACCTGCCCAGGCACACCTGGGAGCTCAGCCAGGCGGCCAGAGGCCACCAGCCTCCACAGGGCAGGTCTCTCCATCTTCCCCTTGGAAGGAGGCCAGGCCTGGGGCAGGCCACACCTGCAGCAGGTGAGCACAGACTGGCAAGCCAGCAGGGACAAGCACCCCAGCTCAGGGATCCAGGCCAGCAAACAGGCCACTTCCGTACCCCTTAGAGGCAAGGGCAGTGACAGAGCCCAGCAGCTGTGACCTTGGACGGTGGGCCTCTGGTGCCCCGTCTGTCGTACAAGGCCAGTAAGTCGTGCGTGAGTGGAAGCAAAGGAGAACATCCTTGGGTGTCCCTTCCCTGCCTGGCCTGGCGCCCCTTCCTCCTTTCCTGACAGTTTCCCAGGGACTCAGCTGCCCTCAGCTCGGGTGCGGCCTCAACACAGCCTGGGGTGCCTGGTCCCCAGCCCCTTACCCCGGCCAACTGGGTAGCCCACAGCGCTGCCCCAGCCTAGGCCTCCACATCTGGGAAATGGGGGTGACACCCCGACCTGCCCATCCAGGCTCTGGTGAGGCTGGGATGACAGCTCTGAGCCCTGGGAGCCGTTACTACTGTTGTTATTAAATACAGTTTTCTGATCTGAGAGTAAAAAACATCCCATTTCTGACCTTTGGGGCTGTGGGCTGCTCTTGGAGGTGATCTGGCCCCAGGCTTGCTTTAACCTATGAGCAAAGGCCCCATGCTCCCCGGCCACGATAGTCACTGGGCCCAGCCATCCTGCTGGAAGCAACGGAAAAAGGCGGCCCACGCACAAGCCGGATGCTGGGCAGCTCAGGGGCGATCCCGAGAAGGGGCCAAACACGTGAGCTCCAGACCACCTCCACCCTGCCCGGAGGCCCTGTCCAGACCACAGCGCAGGCAGGAGGAGCCCCAGCAAGCCAGACGAGTCAGAAGTGGGGGCTCAGGGGCTTCCCTGGTGGCGCAATGGTTGAGAGTCCGCCTGCCGATGCAGGGGACACGGGTTTGTGCCCCGGTCCGGGAAGATCCCACATGCCACGGAGTGGCTGGGCCCGTGAGCCATGGCCACTGAGCCTGCGCGTCCGGAGCCTGTGCTCCGCAACGGGAGAGGCCACAACTGTGAGAGGCCCGCGTACCGCAAAAAAAATAATAATTTTTTTTTTAAAAAGTGGGGGCTCAGAGACAGTGGCCAGGGGGCTAGGAGCCCAGCGGATTCCAGGGGTGACACGGCTTGGAGACCTCGCTGAACACCCCTGGCCTTCGGCGGAGACCCCAGGAAGGCCCATCTAAGGAGCGGGTCCCCTCCGGACCCACCCGAGCCGCGCTGGCGAGCAGGGTCAGGCTGGTTCACTAGCTTATCTACCGCCTGCTGGACGGAGATCCATCTTCGCTCAAAGGAAACAGCAAACATCGAACCTTTTCACTTCCAGGGCTTCTGGGTCCCAAGGAGGTGGGAGGCCTAGAGGCCTCCCTGAGAAGATGCTCTGGGGCCCTCCAGCCAGGCGGGCCTAATGAGGTCACTGGGTGCAGTCGGGTTTGGGATAAATGGAGCCGTGGGCTTGGGGGTGCCCAGCTGCCGGGGGGTCAAGGAGGGTCACGGCAAGGAAGGCCGGACAGGCACCTGCTGGACTTAGCAAGGCCCTGGGGGCCCCAGCAAGAACCGTTTCAGCAGGAGGCGAGGTGAGAAGGTGAGGCCAAGCGCAGGCCTGGGGAGGGAGGCCTGGCTCGGGGGGTGAGATGGGAGAGATTGGGGCCAGCGGACGGCAGAAGGAGAAGACAGAGATGCGGGGCAGGGGTCACGGAGAAGGCCAGGGGGTGCTGGCCTGACAGAGGGGCGCCTCTTCTGGGGCTCAGGGGTGAGGCTGGGTAGGGGAAAGCTGCTGGCTTCATGTTCTCTGGGCCCCAGGAGAGGTGGGATGCCCAGGAGGAGGGCGAGAGCGCCCTGGCAGCCCCACGAGGAGTCCTCCGGGCCTGGCTGGACACCCAAACCTGGCCCAGCCTGACCAGGCTCTGCCCCCCTGGGGGATCTCAGCTGATGTCGGGGGGAAACCTGCTCGCTCAGGCCTCCAGCACAGAGCACCAGAGAAGCTGGGTTAGGACACTCACGCCTCAAGGGCTCTCTGCTCCAGTGGGGCAGCCTGGAGCCCGCATGGACAGCCACATGGAACCAGAGACAAACAGACCCATGCAAATGGCCTTCCAGCAGCAGCCTGGGCGGGGCCCAAGGCAAGCTGCCCACGAAAACAACCATTGCTAGAAGCCACACTGTCCAGGCATGACACAGAAAGGAGGGGCGGAGGCCCAGGGAAGGGTCTGACAAGGCAGGGCGAGGCCGACAGAGCCAAGACTTGACCTCAGGACCCCCCGCCTTCAGGCCCGTGGACGTGGCCGGATCCCGGGTGTGGACGTGGTGCTCAGCAGGTGAAACGTGCCCGGCGTCTGACACGCACTTCCTCATGCAGCCCTCGCCACCCTGCCCGGGAGGGGACCGTCCCCCCCGTCTTAGAGACGAGCATGCAGAGCTCCCACCACACGGAGAAACGACCTGATTCTCCACTGGCTCCTCCAGAGTCCACAGGGATTCCTCAGCCCCGAGAGGAGCTGTTTCCTGGAGCTGGGCTACATCGTCAGGGCAGGGCGCCCAGAGAAAATCCTGGGTCCAGTTCAAGAGAGCCTCACTGCAGCCTGGCTCAGTCCAACTGCTGCGTGCCCTTGGGCCGGCCCCTGTCCCTCTCTGGGCCAGCTTCCTCACTCTCCGTCCCTAAGGCACCCACTCTGACAGCTCTGGGCTGTGAGGGCCTGGAGGTGGGGCCTTCCCCGGGGCACATGGGCCTCGGGGGGACAGCGGAGAGGAGGCCGCAGGCCCCGAGGTGTCGGGGAGCTTGGCTCCAGCAGCTGTGAACATTCCCGTGCATCACATATATTTACATACGTGGCGGACTTGTTCCTGAGGACCCAGAGGGCTCAGCAGAGGAGCCTGCCTGAAGGGAAGCAGCCTGACCCCACTGCCCTACGCTGACCCCACAGAACAGTCTCCCTGTGGACACCTGGTTATTCCCAGAAGATTCCTGACAAACCCTGCCGTGCCAGGCGTGGTGGGGAGGAAACGGCAGAAACAGGCAGCCCGGCAGGGGGGGCTGCCGGGCCCTCGCCCTCCGCACGGAGCGAGCGTCCCCACGCAGCCCCTGCTAACCGGCGGCGATAAGGTCCCTTCTCATTGGCCTCCTCCAGGGCTCCCAGGAGCACATGGGGCTTCTCCCCACTCTGGATCCTCCACGCACCCGGGCCGGGCACCATCTAGGGCTAGATACCGTGACTGCTTCCCCAGGGAGGTCAAGTGGCATCGCAGGACAGTCCCGCTGGCTCCAGGGGGGCCTTGTCACCGCCTTTCACCACCAAGCGCTCTCCAGCCTGAACATTCCATCGTGTCGGTCAGCTCGCTGTGCCCACCTGCCTCCAGCGCCTGTCTGACCCTGTCCCGCCACAAGCCACCCCGTGCGGAGCACCCTCCCTCTCCCCCCAGCGGCTGAGCACCTGTCCTCTGACAGCATCTCCAGCAAAGGCACCCAAGCCCTCTTCATCCCCTCCTTCCTAAACGGCTCCCCTGCAGCTCTGGCCCCAGTGCTTCCTAAGCCGCCTTGTTCTGCCCCATCTCGCCCCCTCCTTTCCGGTTTGGGAGCCCAAAGGCAAGCCTAAGCCTGGCTGGTCAGTGTGGGCGGTGCTCTGGGGGAACCGGGGAAGCGGCCCAAAGTGCCTTCAGGAATCACTGACCCACCTCCCGCCAAACCTGCTCTTGATTCCGGACAAATATTTGCCGAAGGTCTGGGCCGAGCCGGCCCCAGGCCCCAGAGGCGGGAGGGGCTCGCAGGCTCAGCGGGGGTGGGAGGCACACGTGCGGGGCACAGTGGTGTGTCCCGACTAGGACGTGCTTAGAACACACAGACTGAGTCCCGTGACACTCGAGCCGAAACTCGAGGGACGAGGAGTGGGTCTAAGGATACAGGGTGGGCTGCCGAGTGACTGCAAGCGGTCCTAGGGACCTGGGGTGAGGGGAAGGCTCTAAAACTAGACTGTGTAACTTCACTAAAAAAATCACTGGACTGTGCCTTTAAAATGAGTGACTTTTATGGCATGTAAATCACTTCATAAAAGCTGGTACGAATGAAAGAATGTGGATTAGAAGCAGGCCAGGTGAAGGCACAGCACACACATCAGTACAGAGGCGGAAAGGAGGAGAGGAAGGGGCCACGTGAGCTGGTGACTGCCCGTGGGTCACGTGCCAGGGAGGACAGGAGGGGGGACAGGCTCTCTTCAGGTCCCGCGTGGAGAAGAGGGTGGAACAGAGGCGCAGGCCGGAGTTACCAAGTTACAGCCCTGTCCTAACCCTGACCAGGCTGGGTGACCTTTGGGCAAGGGGCCTAACTTCCCAGGGTCCTGCTCTGCATTAAAAAAAATGCAAATGTCTGTAAGGCCAAAAAAAAAAAAAAAAAAGGAGTCGGGGGGAGAAACGAAACGAATGAAAAAAATGTTAGGACTTCCCTGGTGGTCCAGTGGTTAAGACTCCACGCTTCCAATGCAAGGGTGCAGGTTCAATCCCTGGTCAGGGAACTAAGTTTCCACATGATGTGCAGTGTGCACTCCGCCTCAAAAAATAAAAGTTCCAAGTGAAAAGACAAGGGACAGACATGGGAAGATTCTTGTTACATGTGGCAAAAGCAGGGCCACCACAAGTCATGTGGAAAAGACTCCTACGGATCCAGGAAAAGGGCTCCTCAGATAGAAAAAGGACATGAGTCGAAAATTCACATAAGGAGAAAGACAGTGAAATCATGGAAGAAACACTCAGCCTCACTAATCAGCTCAGAAATGCCAATTAAAACGGGATGTCTCAGGACCTTCCTGGTGGTCCAGTGCCTGGGACTCTGCGCTCCCAATGCAGGGGGCCGACGTTCAATCCCCGGTCAGGGAACTAGATCCCAGAGGCCGCAACTAAGAGTTCACATGCCACAACTAAAGAGCCAACGTGTCCGCAACTAAAAAGATCCAGTGTGTGGCAACTAAAGATCCTGCATGCCAGCTAAGACCCAGCAAACCAAATAAATAAAGAGAGAGAGAGAGAGAGATTAGAGGGGAAAAAAAACGGGATGTCTCCCTGCTCTCCAGCTGGCAAGGATTAAACTGCGTGCTCTGAGCTGTGGCTGACAGGTCCCTGGCACCTCTGGATGGAGGGAAACCCTGCGACGGTCGTGGCAGGTTGGACTAGAGATGCTCAAGCTTTGGTAGGTGCCTACTGCCTCCCTCAGCCTCGCTGGGAAGGGCACTGGTGGAGGTGGGCCCGGCCCTGCCCTTGGGAAGCTCAGAGTTGAGTGGGAGAGTCAGACAAAGCTATCACCCCACAAATCAATGTAGAATTACAGATGGGAGCAAAGGTCACAAGGTAGCAGTGCACAGCACCCTACGGAAGGATAGGGAAGGAATAGCTGGGCGGCAGAGACGGGCGTAGACTGTGGTGTGGGCAACCAGCCTATGCCTGCCGCTGTCCAGGGCCCAAATATACCGCCCTCTCCCCAACTCAGTGGGCAGCGATGCACGTTGGTAGTTTGAAATTGGCCATGATGGAAACAGCTACAACAATTGGCAAATGCCAATTTGCGAATCAGGGTCTTCTGTTCCCTCCAGAGATTCAGTTGATTGTTTAACATTTCCAGCATACGGCGTGTGAGGCACGCACTGCTGGACAGTGTTTCTGAGAAAGGGACATTTAGGCTGAGACCTGAAGGATGTCTAGGAGTTCCATAGACGAAGAGTAGGGAAGAAGAATTCGAGCAGAGGAAACAGCATTCGCAAAGGCCATGACGCAGGAAAGGGGCAGATGGCGGGTATATTCCACCAAGTGGCCAGAGAGCAGACGGTAAGGAGAAAGGGCAAGGGCCAGAGCATGGGGCTGCCGGCACGCAGAGCAGAGATGAGATTCTAGGAAGGGAAGCCCTCGAGGACTCAAGCCAGGGAGGACACAGTCAGCTCAAATAGGGTCCTAGAGGGACCCCCTGGTGGTCCAGGGGGTAAGACGCCATGCTTCCAATTCAGGGGCCTGGGTTCAATCCCTGGTCAGGGTGCTAGGTCCCACATGCCGCAACTAAGACCCAGATAAATAAATATTTTTAAAAAAATAGGGTCCCAGGGATCACCTATTGTCTGTGCTGTGTGCCCATGCACCCAGCACCCCTCCCTCCCCACCCAACTTAGGATCACAGCACCCCTTTCTCGGAGAGCTGCAACTCTCTGACGTCACAATGTGATACTGTGCGGTTTGCCCATCACAGCCCCCCGCCCACTGGCCAATCAGAGGACTCACAGCTCTGGCCAGAGATGAGCTGGCTCAAGGGGAGGACGGGCTACTCAGGGCAGAAGGGGAGAGAGGCACCTCTCTCTCTTCTGTGGGACTCTCAGAGCCGGGTGGACACAGGCTGCAGCCCGCCTGGAGGACGAGGAGAAGGCTGACGGCAGCAAGGACAGGGGCGGGAGAGAATGGCCGTGTGGCCGGCCGGCCCTCCACCCCTGGCTCCAGCATCTCTGTGGTTGGGTGAAGAGCCTCCACAAATGCACATACATGGTAAAACACAAAAAACAAAAACTCACAAAGCTATTTGTTTTTGAAAAGACAAATTCAAACCCTGCTTCTTATTCCGCTGGGCACACCTGGCTTGGACTCTGGTCTCCAATGTGACCAGAGTCTCGCCGGCTCCGTTCCTGCCCTCACAGCACAGGGAGCCTCAGCCCTGGCCTGCAAGGCACGCCCCCCTTCCAGGCGGGATCTGGAGACGGACTTTGGTCCTGCGCGAAGAGCACGGCAACCAGCTCTATGCGAGGCCTTCCTGGGTTCTGACCTCAAGATTAGGATCCTTGAGCATCCAGTGGCCCCCCAAGGAGCTTGGTGTGGGCCACAGCGGCCAGCTGGCTGGGACTGGAGCACATCCCTGCCTGAACACCAACTTGGCCTCTGTGGCCACTGAGCTGTGTGGCCCTAGGCAAGTCACTTCCGCTCTCTGAGCCCCACTCTGGGGCCTCCTCTGTAAAGAGAGGCTGACAGTTACACATAGGATTTCCCTCAGGCTGGGAACAGCACAAGCTTCAGGAAAACAGAGATGGAAAGGCATTCCCTGTCCTTGGGGAAGACATGGGCCTTTCTGTAAGAGGTAATAATTATCATCGCAGCTAAAGTTTTGTTGAGTGCTGGGCTGAGCATGAACACCACCTCATTTAATCTGCACAACAGGGACTTCCGTGGTGGCACAGTGTTTAAGACTCTGCGCTCCAAGCGCAGGGGGCCCAGCTTCCATCCCTGGTTGGGGAACTAGATCCCACATGCATGCCACAGCTAAGAGTTTGCATGCCACAGCTAAGGAGCCAACCAGCCACAACTAAGACCTGTCGCAACCAAATAAATAAATACATTTTTTTAAATAAATAAAAATGATATTTAAAAAAAAATCTGCACAACAACTCCATAAAGAAAGTGCTACAATTCACCCCTTTTAACTCAATCAAACCTCAGTTTCCTCATCTGCTTATCGACTTGCCCAGGGTCACATGACTAATGAGTGGGTGTTGTCCTTGCCAGGAGATCAGCTCACAGCCAAGGTCTAGAGCCACATAACGTGCCCCAGAGAGATAAGGACCCGATGGGCTGGAGCAGTGGAGGGGAATCCCCCCGCACCCTCCTCTGGCCCGGGCTCGGTGGTGGGGGGGGGGGGTAATTCCTACAGGAGGGAGAACTGAGCGAGTGGGGCAGAGTAGCAAGGAAGGTCCCCCAGGCGGAGGAACCGCGTGCGCAAATGCCTGAGAGGGAGGGGGAATGAATGGCACATTCCAAGTTCGTTAGCTCAAAACTGGACGCGCGGGGAGGAATCCACAGCACACACTGCACAGAGGGAATTTGCAAAGCTCCCTGGAGAGTCAGCCCTTGAGAACCTGTGCTGTCCCCACCCTGGCCCAAGTCACCTCCCTCTCCTCCAAGTCTTCCAGGCTTCCCAGCCACCCTGTCCATATGCTTCCTGGATTGGTTCCAGGGTCCGTGGCTTCCATCTTGAGAGACAGATCATTCCCCATGTCCTGGCGTGCTGGGTACCACAGTGAGCACCTTCTCACCCAAGCTCTCCTTTTATCCTCATACCCACTCCTCCAGAAAGGATGATGGTGCCCATTATGCAGATTGGGAAAGTAAGTCTGCAACCCAGAGTGTCTGGATCCCTCCAGGCAGCTCTGTGGGCCAGGATACATCCCTCCCACAGCCTTCTCCACCTGGGGCCAGGTGCCCAGTGAGTCCTGTAAGGGGGAGGTGGGGGACAGCCAGGGGAGGGGAAGGAAACACGGCCCTGCCTTGAAACTGCTGAGAGACAGTAGCCACGATGCCTGTGCTCCGTGGGGGAGGGAGGACCAGATGATCACCAAGTGCTCTCTGAGCCACCTGCAGGAAGTTCGCAGGCGTAAATAGTGCTGGGTTACTGCTCACCTCACAGGAGAAAACCACAGACGTTACAGACCCACCCAGGGGTCTCTAGGCCCTGAACCCCCAGCAACAGCAGGGCACGGTCATACACTAACCACTCAGTGCATCCGGTGTCTGAAAGGTAACAGGACAGATATTTCCCTAGTCTTGGGGTGGGGCAGGAAGACACCAAAGGGAAAATTCTAAAGAGAAAAAAGCCAACCTATTCAAATGCATTTAAAAAAAAAAAAAGCTTTTGTGACTATAAAGGGGAATAGATTTGCAACGTGTAAGACAAAGGGTTAAAAGCCTCTGTACAAAGAGAGCTCTAACACCAACAAGCAAAAGACCAAACCAAGAGAAAAAAAATGTTAAATGGCCAATTAAACGTTGAAACCAATCATCAAATTAAAATTTTAACCCACAATGAAATAGTATTGTTTTGTCAATCTGCTTGGTAAAGATTAAAAACGTTTGCCAAGCCCAGGTGTAGGCGAGGGTGTGGTGAAATGGCGACGGACTCTGGGGCAGGGGAGCGCGTTCACCCTGCTGCAAGCTGGCCGGGCACTGCAAAGGCCGTTTGGCGGCACCTAGTAAAAGCTGTTCTGGAGGTGCGAGCCCTTTAATTGCGGGTAAAGGACTGTACATCCTGGGTCTTCCTGAGAGACGGATGGAGCCCATCAGGATGGGTGAATCCAAAGGATGGGTGACCACGTAGGTAAAAATGACCTCCGGGGACACTGAACGACAGAGAGGGGGGCCACCGTGTATTAGGCTATAAAATAAAAGGACAGACTCTCTGGTACAGTCTGTTTTTTAAAAACTTGTCTCTCTGGTTCAGCGTTTGCTTCCTTCGAGGCGCTCATTCTGCCCTAAACTCCGGGATTGGGGGTGGGCTTGGTGACTCCTCCGGCTGGGCCGCCGGGACCCCGGCGCTCAGCGCACATAGGAGCCCGGATTGCGGCGGAGGACAGGTGGCTGCGGAGCTGCCTTCGAAGGCGGGGGCGGTGCATCCCGTACAAAGACAGTCCCTGGGGCCGACCTCTGCGCTGCGACCTCTCCCCAGAGCTCGAGCCCTGGTCCCGGCCCTGGGAGTGGCTCGCGTCCCACAGCCAGGATGGAGCAGCTGAAACGCGCTCCCCTGACGCGCGGAGCGCGTGTCTTAGATCCCAGGACAGAGGCAGAGACGCGAGGGGAGCTCCAGGCCGGAGCTGGGGACCCTCAGGAACCCCGAGCCAGGGGCGCTGAGGGAGGAGGAGTGGCGCTCCTACCCTCTCTGGAGCAGAGGTAGGGGAGGGCCTGCTGGGCATCCGGGCCTCAGGAGCGACTCCTGGGCTCGGGCTGTCCCGGGACACCAGACGGCCCCAGGGCTGTCCCCACCTGGGGCCCGAGCTCACCGAGCATCTCCTTGCGCCGCTGCGTGTGCGGCTGGTCCGTGTAGACCCACTCGAAGTCGCTGCGGCCCGCGCTGTTGCCCATGGTGGCGCCGGGAGCGCGGCTCAGGGCTGGGCTCCCCTCCACCTGTCTCCCTGCTCTGCGCGAGGACCAGTTCGGGCTCGGGGCGGGGCCTCCGGGGGCGGGGCCTCCGGGGGCGGGGCCGGGAGCGCCTCTGCCACCAGACCTGGGCGCGGTCTTGTGTCGGGGCAGAGGCGGGTCTCCGGGGCTCTCGGAGCCTCAGTTAACCTCGGTTGGAAAATGAGACTGTTAGGACGCAACCCGTGCAGAGTCCCCGGACCCCACGTTGTGTGGCGACGCCCCGTTCCCTCGGTTTCACTGAGGCCCGCCCCCCCGCGGCTGAGCACCAGTTCTCTCCGCGGCCCAGGGCCACTCGCGCTCCTGCCACCCCTGCCCCTACAGACCCATCGGTGAAAGCGCCCACCTGGCACGGGGCAGGGGTTGGAGGGTAGAGATTAAATGGATGCGACAGTGCTGGTAAAGAGAAGGGGCTCGGGAAAGGTTCGCCACAGCGATTCTCCCTTCCCCTACCCACTCCTTTCATACAATAAGGCAGAGGACAATGAGGTGTCCGCAGGTTGGAGGGAGTGAGTCAGCCCCACCCCTGCCTTCAGGGAAATCGAGCGACAGGGACACAGGCATGGAAGAGGCCTATTAATGACACAGGATGATACGTGCTACGACACCTGTAGGTCCTGGGACAGCTAAGGTTCAGTAGAGGGGTCTTTTGTATTAGGCTTCAAAGGATGAGTAGGAGTTCAACAGCTAAAGAAGGGCAAGGGCATTGGTGGTAGAGGGAACAGAAGCTGCAAAGGCTGGGACTTGAAGAATCCAAAAATTGTCAGAATGGAGAGTCTGGTTTGTGGGGAGTAGGGACACAGGGCCCCTCACTTCTCTTCTCAGGGATTCCTCCCAGCCTCCTCTTGCTTCTTTGGAGCTTTGTATGGTGTACCTCGTGTACCTGGAGCCCAGCCTGTAGGAGCTGCCTAGGTAGCAGACTGGCCTGGCAGCCAGAGGTACCACAAGGTGGGCAGGTAATAATGGTGAGCCTCCCTCCAGTCTCCCGCAAGTCTGTGGGCCAGGGCCGAAGGCAGTCCTGGCATGAGATGGGAAGGAAGGCAACTGGGTGTGGGCATCTGGTGGCAGCCAGCCACCTGCCCCTGAGTCAAGGATAGGAAAATGGGCCAACAGAGAGGCTGGATTCCCTGTCCAACAGAGAGACACTTAGAGCCTAGGGTTGCCACCACCCCTCGCACCACCCAACAGTGTCACCTACCTGGCTTGCACACCTCCAGGAATGGAGAACTCAGCACTCCCCAGGGCAACCTGCTCTATTCACAGCCAGAGGGACCCTCAGAAGTCCCAGCCGTCCCAGCGGCTGCCACTTTACATATGGGTAAACTGAGGCTCAGAGATGAAGGGGGCCTCAGAATAAGCAGAAGAGATGGGACAGGCCCCTGATCTTTGACTTTAAAAGCCCAAAGTCAGAGTGTCGGCCCCGTGTTACAACCAGTGAGATCTGGGTCCCAGCTCCGCCCTCTGGGGCACCACCATGCCTGCCAGCTCCCTCTGCCCAGGATGGAGATCAGCAAACCACTCAGAGATCGACCCCAGGACTCAGTCTGTCCAGGTGAAACTAGCCCAATGGCTTCATTTTACAGATGAGAAAATTGAGGCCAAAGAGGGGACAAGTCAAAGGACAGACTGGAGAGAGACCCGAGAGTGGAATAAAAGTCCATGACTTCCAGTCGGCTGCCATGGCCAAGTAATCCCAAATTCCACGCGGTCGGCTTGGACCACAGAGACTCGGCTTCACGACGATGAAGCCACTCAGAGCACATGGGCTAGCCTCCCCACCAGGTCCCCGGTCCTAGAAATGAAAGAAACCGCATATTCATTTGTAATGTGGTGTCCTGGGTGGGATCCTGGGCCAGAAAATGGGCAGTAGGTAAAAACTAAGGGAATCTGAATAAAGTATAGGCTTTAGTTAATAATAATGTATGAATAGTTGGTTAATTCCTTGTATATTAGATTATAATATGTCCCTATATTTTAAGAGAGTAAAATAAAGAGAATTGGGTGTGGAAGCAATGGAACCATCAATACTATCTTCACAGTTTTTCTGTAAATCTAAACCAGATGTTAAAGTTTATTTTAAAAATGAAGCGGGGCTTTCCTGGTGGCGCAGTGGTTAGGAATCTGCCTGCCGATGCAGGGGACACGGTGTTTGAGCCCTGGTCCGGGAAGATCCCACATGCTGTGGAGCAACTAAGCCTGTACGCCACACTACTGAGCCTGTGCTCTAGAGCCTGCGAGCCACAGCTACTGAGCCCACGTGCCACAACTACTGAAGCCCGCGCACCTAGAGCCCGTGCTCTGCAACAAAAGCCACTGCAATGAGAAGCCCGTGCACCACAACGAAGAGTAGCCCCTGCTCACTGCAACTAGAGAAAGCCCGTGCTCAGCGACAAAGACCCAACACAGCCATGAATAAATAAATAAATAAATATTTCTTTTAAATTTAAATAAATAAATAAATAAAAGTGAAGTGTATGGACTTCCCTGGCGGTCCAGTGGTTAAGACTCTGCACTTCCACTGCAGGGGGCACAGGTTCGATCCCTGCTCGGGGAACTAAGATCCTGCATGTCAGAGGGTGCAGCCAAAAAATAAAAATAAAATGAAGTGTATAAAATGTACATATGTACAGATACATACATTCATAGATACATACATATATATATACAGATACATATATATGTGTGTGTGTGTGTGTATATATATATATATATATATGTAGTAGTTGTTGTTAAATCCCTAACAATATTGGAAAACAGGGACTTTTGTGGATGGAAACTGAGAGGAACCCAAGGCCAGCCACTCTTCCATGACTCCTGCACACCCTCCACTCCCCCACTTCCCCTAAGCTGGGTACCAGCCCCAGTAGGCAGGGTTCACTGAACCCCAGGAGGGACCCTGATCGGAGGCTCTTGGTCAGGGTGCTCTGGTGTCTTCAGCTGCCTGTGAGAAGCAGGAAGCACCTATGCCCAGCAGTTTTGACTATAGTGTTTGCTGTCCCAGCAGAAAGTCCTCTCCTGCCCCGTGTTTGCAGAAAACAGGCCAGAATGCATTCCACACAGCACCTCCCAGCCCTCCCCAAAGCCAGCTGAGTCTAACAGCCCGTGACCCAGAGCCAGCCGACGACAGAGAGAAATCACTCCATGAAAAAGGGCAACCACCCCAAGAATGGGAAGAACTTCACACCTGGGAAAACAGAGCCACTGGAGAAAACAGAACTGGACTGAGGAATGAGAGTAACGTCTCCCAGGAGACATAAAGGGCTATTCCAACCTATTAAAATAAACAAACACACCAGAGATGGGCAGGTATGTATTGTTCTTTTAAAAAAAAAAAAAAACCCTCAGAACTTCCCTGGTGGTCCAGTGGTTAAGAATCCTCACTTCCACCGCAGGGGGCACAGGTTCAATCCCTGGTTGGGGAACTAAGATCCCACTTGCCACATGGGGCAGCCACAGGAGAAAAAAAAAACCTCTACTGAAATGAGAGGGACTTCCCTGGTGTCGCAGTGGTTAAGAATCCGCCTGCCAATGCAGGGGACATGGGTTTGAGCCCTGGTCCGGGAAAATCCCACATGCCACGGAGCAACTAAGCCCGTGTGCCACAACTACTGAGCCTGCATGCCACAACTCCTGAAGCCCACACGCCTAGAGCCCATGCTCCACAAGAGAAGCCACCACAATGAGAAGCCTGTGCACTGCAACAAAGAGTAGCCCCCACTAACCGCAACTAGAGAAAAGCCCACACGCAGCAATGAAGACCCAACACAGCCAAAATAAACTAATTAATCAAAAAAAAAAAGAAATGAGAGCTGGGGGACAGGAACAGAACCCCCATCCTTTTAATGAGATTTCTAGGAGAGAGAATGAAGGAGAGGTGACATTTACCCCTCCCCTGCCTTGTTTTCTTCAAAGAAGCCATCTCCCACTGGAATTATAATTTGATTATATGCACGTATGATTCTGCCAACCTTAAATAAATTGTTACATCATGTACTTATTTATTTGCTTACTGTCTGCTCCCTCTTCTCCAGTGTCTTGTTCCCTTGGGTTCACCCCTTGCATCCCTAATGCCCAGAAGAGTTCCTGGCACAGGAGATGACCTTAATAACAATTTGCTAAATGAAAGAATGAATGGGGACTTCCCTAGTGGCACAGTGGTTAAGACTACATGCTCCCAATGCAGGGGACCCTGGTTCGATCCCTGGTTAGGGAACTAGATCCCACATGCATGCCACAACTAAGAGTTTGCATGCCGCAACTAAGGAGCCCATGTGCTGCAACTAAGGAGCCTGCCTGCTACAACTAAGACCCGGTACAACCAAATTAATTAAAAAATTTTAAAAGCCTACCAAAAAAAAAAAAAAGGAGGGACTTCCCTGGTGGCGCGGTGGTTAAGAATCCATCTGCCAATGCAGGGAACATGGGTTCGAGTCCTGGTCTGGGAAGATCTCACATGCCGTGGAGCAACTAAGCCCATGCACCACAACTACTGGGCCTGCGCCGTAGAGCCCGCGAGCCACAACTACTGAAGCCCGTGCACCTAGAGCCCATGCTCCACAACAAGAGAAGCCACCGCAATGAGAAGCCCACTCGCTGCAAAAAACAACAGCCCCTGCTCAACGCAACTAGAGAAAGCCCACACGCAGCAACAAAGACCCAGCGCAGCCTAAAATAAATAAATAATTAAAAAAAAAAAAAGAATGAATGAGTCACATCAAACAAGTAATAACTGAGGATTTCCCCAGAACAAAGGAAAGACACGAGTCTTCAGACTGAAAAGTGTGTTGTCAAGATGAAAACTTGGTTCAGCCAGTTTGGAAAACTCTGCAGCAAAATCTGCGAAGCTCCACATCCACCCACCTCATGATGCAGGACTTTCACAGCAGGGCGCATCTTGCAGAGAAATGAAAATAGACGTTCGCCAAAGACACGTGCAGGGATGTTCATAACAGCTTTACTGGTAGGAGCCCTGTCCTGGAGACAACACCAACCTCCAACCACAGGAGAATGGACAGACGTCTCATGGCAAATCCACCTGCTTAAAGGTGTGCCGCAATCAAACCGTGGCACCAAAACCTACACCGACGTGGTGTATCATCTGAGCTGTTTAAATTTACTGTATTTCTAATGCTTTGACATCTTGGGGCATTGCTGACCCTGAAGAGACTGCCCTCCAGGGCTGGCCAGTTCCTAGAGATGTAAATGCTTGGCCGGGGAGTGTGCCTTCCATAAGCAAACTCAGACCTATCTCCAGCCCACCACCTGACCTACCTGCTCTGTACGCAGGGCCAGTATTCCCCTGCCCAAATCACCCCAGGGCCAGGTACCAGACAACTCGACAGACAACCTGAATAAAATTATTCAAACTAACCAATGCTAAGCCTGTTGACCCTACCTCATCCTTCATGGAAACCACAATAAAGGCTCCTGCCCTGCTTCCCCCTCACACCCTGGGCTCCTGACCCTGGTGCTTCCCCGTATGACCCTGGTGGCACTGCCTCTGCTCTTGGGAACCATGCAGGACAAACTGTCTTGTCCAGGGCAGTGGCCTCCTGATCTCTTGGCCTCACCATACCTGAATAATAATAAAACCTACATTTTAAAACAATTGGTGCAGCGAGCAGGGTGTTTTGGCCTCAGACTAAAAGGATATGCTCTTGGCATACTAACTGGTCCCACCAGGTGGCAGTGGTAGCCTGGGAGGGTGGCGCCACCTGCTGGCAACACTTGTGCTTGGTGCCACTGCCGCTGGGGACTGGCGGACGTGGCCACAATTCCTGGAGTTCTGGTCTGAGCCATTACTTGCCGAGATTCCAGGAGGACGTTCCCAGGGTCCCCCTTTTTCTTGGTTGACCAGCTAAGTTTACAAAGGCCCCTCCGAAGGGAAGGAAGTGTGACTTCCCGCTAAATGCTGTGGCCGGGCCTGACCGGGCAGCACCGATACGTGTGCACAAAAAGAGCTGCCGTGAAAGGTGCCCTGCCTTTCAGCCCGGCCCGTGGGGCAGAGTCGTGCTCTTCAGAGCCACACTGCCAGGGCGCCCACCCCAGGGACTGTGGCACCCTGCAGGTCCTGGGGGAAGGGCCATCGTCGTTGTGTTGTTTGCCTTGCTGCAGTCCCATTTTCCCTCCACCCAGAGGAATAGGAGGGACCACACTGGTGGAGACCTGGGGCGGGGTGGGGTGGGGTGGGGGGCAAAAGACGCGTCCCAGGTAGTGGCTGCTACCTAGAGGCTGACAACTGGGCCCCTTGTCCCTGCCCCTTTTTTGCTTATCGGCCCAAGACAGAAACTAAAAACCACAGAATCAAGCAGCTAAACGCCTCAAACAGAAAAGAAAAGAAAAAAAAAAAAGAA
This sequence comes from Grampus griseus, assembly GCF_964374135.1. Classification (NCBI taxonomy): domain Eukaryota; kingdom Metazoa; phylum Chordata; class Mammalia; order Artiodactyla; family Delphinidae; genus Grampus; species Grampus griseus. Next base: position 4,971,004 of record NC_139018.1, on the reverse strand, counting down.
AAAGAAAAGAAAAGAAAAAGAAAAAAAGCAGGGGTGGGGGAAAAGAGAAAAAAAGGAAGAATAAAGAAAACCCTAGATACAGGGGGAGAAAGCAAAAGGTGAATAAATAAATTACATATCTTATAAATATATAAATATATTTATAAAATATATAACGGGCTTCCCTGGTGGCGCAGTGGTTGAGAGTCTGCCTGCCGATGCAGGGGACAAGGGTTCGTGCCCCGGTCCGGGAAGATCCCACATGCCGCGGAGCGGCTCCGCAACGGGAGAGGCCACAACAGTGAGAGACCCGCGTACAGCAAAAAAATAAATAAATAAATAAAATAAAATAAAATAAAATATATAACAAATAAATTTTACATATAGTATGTATTTTTAAATATTTTAAATATATTTATAAAATATAATAAATTTTACATATATACATAAATTAAAGGTCCATAGTTTGACCCAACTGGAGATCCAAAATTTAGACACTAACAATTTATACAATAACTTATATATAAATACATAACTATACATAACAAAAATAGCACAGAATTTATATAACAAAAAAATTAAAAAGCACCAGTTGGCTTTTGTGCTTCTATAACATAGGTTCTAAATTAGCTTTAGTATTTGCTGACATCACCCACTGACAAAATTTCATGGGGCTTAATCAATACTGGGGCTCAAATGATTGTCATACCTGGGGATCCCACCAAATTTGAACACTGTGGCCCCTATAATCTTAGGGAAGAAACTGAATATAAAGTAGAGAGGAAATAGATAATACTTCATTTTAATAGTAGCGTTGCCTAAATTTCCCATAGTCATAGTACTTGTGCCCTAAAATATCTCATATTGAGCAAAGACGCTCTAATGCTATGAATAATAAAATTAAAGTCTTTGGCATCTACAAATTGACTTGATAAAATGGGACCCCACAGACCCCCAGTTAAAATAGTTAATATGACCCAACGTAAGTTAAAACAGGGCCGTCAGGGAGTAAAACTTTTATATAAAACCTAATTAACAAAGGGTGAATATCCCCACTGCTTCCATTTAACGGCTCAACTTTGCCTATTCTGAAACCTGGGAAAAAGAAAGCGTTCCTCCTGATGGATTCACAACAGTAAAGCTGTGGTTCATGCATTAAGGCCCCTGACCCAATACCCAATTTTTTAAAGAATATTTATTTGGCTGTGCTGGGTCGTCGTTGCGGCACGTGGGAACTTCATTGCAGCATGCATGCAGGATCTAGTTCCCTGACCAGGGATCGAACCTGGGCCCCCTGCATTGGGAGCGCAGAGTCTTAGCCACTGGACAGGGAAGTCCCTCCGATATTATGAAAATCACTCCCTCCACCCAATCAAGACCAGTATTTATTTTGCTCTTACAGATTTGGCTAATATGCTCTGTTCAGTGCCTATATCAACAGTCTTTCTGCCAGTTTGCCTTCAACTCTAAAGGGACACACACACCTTTTGCAGGCTACCCACGGGGACTTCGACAGCTTTGCCATCACCTCTACATGAGAACACCCACTCCCCAGGGCCTTCCCCTACTACACCCTCCAGCTTCCCAGCAGGACCACGATGACTGCCCCTTCCCCTTGGTTACGCACACCACCACTCACCCTCACATAGACTTTACCCGACGGTCACCTCATGCCCCCAGCAACTGCCCCCCAAAACACACCAAGATAATATTGTAGAAAAACAGCCAACAGCAGCAAATTATATGTATCTCTTATATTAATATTTTTAACACACTCTATGAGTCCACAGAGATATTGTTAGAGACCCTGGAAATTTCAGGTCTGTTTTCTTGGGTAATGCCATATAGATGAGAACCTTCGGTATAGACCAGCCTAGAAGGACCCCTAATACTTGCCCCTTGTGTCCTTCCTATTCTCACAATAGAAACGTATGGCCTACTCTCTAAAATCCTCCTCTATCATCTCCCCACAAGGGTTCCTTAAAGTTATGCCAAAGCAGCACAGGGCCAATTATGTTCATCATACCTATTTATTTTCTGTAATTCGAATGCTCTGACATCTTGAAGCCTTGCTGACATTGAAGAGGCTACCCACTTCCCAGGGCTAGCCACATCCTAGAGAGAATACACGGGGAGTGTGCTTTCCACACGCAAATTAACCAATCCCAAGCCCATGAGCCACAATACTAAGGAATAACAAAGTAAAGATTTCAGGACTTACTGTGAGACAAGATGTCCACGTGAAAGAACAGACGCGCAGGCCCACAGGACAGAACAGAAAGCCCAGAAACAGACCCCACACAAACGTGCTCAGCTGATCTTTGACGACAGAGCAAAGGCATTCCATGGAGAAAAGAGTCTCTTCAGCAAAGTTCTAGAACCACTGGACGCCCACATGCAAAAGAACAAATGAACCTAGACACTGACCTCACACAAAAAATTAACTCAAGATGGATCACAGACCTAACTGTGAAGTGCAAAATGATAAAACTTCTTCAAGAAAACAGGACGCTCAGGTTCGCCCAGGCTTCGCAGATGGGTGCGCCAGCAACTGCTGGGCCGCGACACTGAGGCAGAGGAGGGGGAGGGGGGAAGGAGAGCCCAGCTTCGGGGGACGGCAACGCCCTTAACCCCCCTGCGGGCCCGGCCCTGGCCGCCCCTGTGAAACGAGGGCCCTGGGGGTCCCTCTCACCCCACTGGCCCAAGGGCGCCACCTCTAGGCCAAGGCCCGCTAAACGGCCTCCTGTGACCGCGTGCTGAGCCAGGGCTTGGGCCGGGCGGAGGGGGCCCAGCAGCCGGCCTCCGGAAAGGGCATCTTGGATTACGCGGCGGGAGCGATGCCCTCTGCCCCCCAGTGCCGGGACGCCAGCTCTCAGCCATCTCGGTGGAGATGGGCCCGGCCATCACGCTCTGGTGGCTGGGCGCCTGCCGGGAGTACCACTCCCTTCGGGGACTCCCACACCACAGTCAGCAAGGTCATAACGGGGTGTCGGGTCCCTGTCACGTGCTGCCCTCAGAGGGCTGGGTCTGCTTTCTGTAGCGTTACACGGCTCCTGCAGCTGGAAGCGTCCCATTCTGGCCCCGGGGATGCTCATAGCTGACTGTAAAGCGTCTGGCACTCATTGGTCGGGGAGGTCCTCTGAAGAATCTGGATTCAGGCTGCCTTGGGGGTGCCACGATGCGCCACCACCCGGGACTTCAGGCTTGGCTCCGCGGGTCGCCCAGGCCGGAGGCACGTTGTTCCCAGGAGCATAGAGGGCGCTTGCATGTGGAGTGCAGAGTACACATTGCTCCCGTGGCTGATGAACACCCTTTGCAGGTGAGATAGGAGCATCCCAGGTGCGGGCAGAGTTTAATCCAGGCTGTTCACTAGGCCTGGGCACACTGGGTAGGGCAGGGCGTTTGAAACAGGGCAGGGCAGGGCTGTGACCTTCCCACCCACACTCATTGCTCTTGCTGCCTACTTCGCCTGTAACTGTAGCGTGAAGGCTGGGAAGAAGGCTGCTGGGATGGCTGGCTCCACTGGACTGGAGGAGAGAGGGAACCGGAGCAGCCAGGGGCCCCAGAAGAGGAGAAAGGGAGGTGAGGCCGGTTCGACGCCAGCTGTGTCAGGCTTCGAAGGATGAACCCACGAGGGCATCGGGCCACACGGCGACATTTTCATCCCTCCTCGCCAGCCGTTCCTGGCTCCCCAAGACTCAACCACGGAAGGTACAGAAAGGTGTGTGACAAGAAACTCATGGCTTTTAATCCTGGCAGGAAGGACAAGGAAAACCAAGGATAAAGATTTGATCAAGTTTTACTATTCTCCTCCTGGAGATGGGGGAGGGGGAATCAGTCATATTTAATAAACATCTCTCTCCTCAAAAAAAAAAAAAAAAAAAGAAAACATAGGATGGACTTCCCTGATGCTGCAGTGGTTAAGAGTCTGCCTGCCACTGCAGGGGACACGGTTTGAGCCCTGGTCCGGGAAGATCCCACATGCCGCAGAACAACTAAGTCTGTGCGCCACAACTACTGAACCTGTGCTGTAGAACCCGTGCTCCGCAACAAGAAGCCACCGCAATGAGAAGCCTGTGCACCACAATGAAGAATGGCCCCCGCTCTCTGCAACTAAAGAAAGCCCACGCGCAGCAACAAAGACCCAACACAGCCAAAAAATTCATTCATTCATTCATTCTTTAATAAAAGAAAACAGGAGAAAAATCTACATGACTTTGGGTTTGGTGATGAGTTTTTAAATGCAACAGCAATAGTACAATCCATGAAAGAGAAAAAAAATTATAGTTTCCCCTTTATTAAAATTTAAAATGTTTGCTCTGTGACAGACACTGTTAAAAGAATGAACAGACAAGTCACAGAGGAGGAAAAAATATTTGCAAAACACATATCTGATAAAGGACTTGTATCCAAAACATACAAACTACTACAAAAAGTCAACAATAAGAAAACAAATAACCCAATTAACAAATGGGCAAAAGATCTGAACAGATACCTCACCATAGAAGATATACAGGTAGCAAATAGCTTATGAAAAGACGCTCAACATCATGCCGAGCAAATTAAACAATAATGAGATACGACTGCACACCTATTAGAATGGCTAAACTCCAGAGCACTGACCCCACCGAATACCGTCAAGGATGTGGGGCGACAGGAACTGGGCTGCGTCCATACAACGGAATATTATTCAGAGATAAAAAGAAATGAGCTAATAATTCGCGGAAAGACGTGGGTGACTCTTCAATGCATACTGGTAAGTGAAAGAAGCCAGTCTGAAAATACTGTGTGACTCCAATCATAGAATATTCTGGAAAAGGCAAAACTATTGTGAATACAAACAGAACAGTAGTTGCCAGGAGAACTGAGGGTAGGGTTAGGGATCGATGGGGGTAGCAGGCAAAGCACAGGGGAATTTTTAAGGAGGTGAAATTATTGTGTAATAGTGACTATAAGACATTAGCAATTGTCAAAACTCGTAGAACTTTGCATCACAGAGAGTGAATCTTAATGCATGCAAAAAGCCATTTAGGAGGTACGGATCCCAGGATGCAATGCAGAATATGACAAAAGAATCTAATTGTCTTAAAAATGGGTGAAACAACCTCACTGAAGGGCCTGGGGGAATAAGGTGCTGACCTAAGTAACACTGGAAATGTGTACAGACTGCAAGACTAAAGGCAAAAGAACTGTACTCTAGTTGAGAAAGTTGTTTCCTGTGGGGACAGGTGCTAACAATTGTAGAACCACTCTACAAGTATCCTGGAATTGAACAATTAAGTAAATAAGTGGCAGACGGTAAGAGCCAGGTTTCTTGCTGTTGGAGTGGGATGTTAGGATAAGCAACAGCGAGAGGCTGACATGTTCCAGGCAGTAATGGATTAGGGTTGGAGACGTAAACTTACGTTTAGCTTAACATATACACAATGGTTACATGTTGAAATAGTAATAGATTGCCTTGCTTTGTTAGCTCTGCGCACCTAGAAACAAGGACATCCCAGTAGCTATGATCACATGTGATCTTCATTTCTAATACCCTTCTCCAGTGAAGAACCCGGGCTCCTTGGAGAAATGCAGATGGTACGACTAGGGCTAGAAATATACAAGATGAGCCTGGAGCATCCTGTAATGGCTGAAAGTAAGGAAGCGCTCAACACACACGCACACACGCACACACACACACACAGAGTGATGGGGGCATGACAAAGAGACCCAGGAGCCAACCACAAGAGTTCCCAATAGCCAAAGCTAGGACAATTTGAGCAATAAAATAAAGTAGCATTGAATCATCAGAGAAATGCAAATCAAAACGACATGAGGTACCAACTCACACCGGTCAGAATGGCCATCATTAAAAAGTCTGCAGGGCTTCCCTGGTGGTACAGTGGTTAAGAGTCCGCCTGCCAATGCAGGGCACACGGGTTCGTGCCCCAGTCCGGGAAGATCCCACATGCCGCGGGGCGGCTGGGCCCGTGAGCCATGGCCACTGAGCCTGCGCGTCCGGAGCCTGTGCTTCGCAACGGGAGAGGCCACAACAGTGAGATGCCCGCGTACTGCAAAAAAAAAAAAAAGCCTACAAATGACAAATGCTGGAGAGGGTGTGGAGAAAAGGGAGCCCTCCTACACTGTTGGCGAGAATGTAAATTGGTGCAGCCACTATGGAGAACAGTAACGAAGTTCCCTAAAAAACTAAAAATGGAGTTGCCGTATGATCCTGCAATCCCACTCCTGGGCGTATATCTGGAGAAAACTCTAAATCGAAAAGATACATGCACCTCACTGTGCATACCAGCACTGTTTACAATAGCCAGGACATGGAAGCAACTTAACTGTCCATCGACAGAGGAATGGACAAAGATGTGGTACATATATACAATGGAATATTACTCAGCCATAAAAAAAGAATGAAATAGGACTTCCCTGGTGGAGCAGTGGTTAAGAATCTGCCTGCCAATGCAGGGGACACGGGTTCAAGCCCTGGTCCAGAAAGATCCCACATGCCACGGAGCAACTAAGCCCGTGTGCCACAACTACTGAGCCTGCACTCTAGAGCCCATGAGCCACAACTACTGAGCCCACATGCCACAACTACTGAAGCCCACACGCCTAGAGCCTGTGCTCCGCAACGAGAAGCCACCGCAATGAGAAGCCCGCGCACAGCAACAAAGAGTAGCCCCTGCTTGCCACAACCAGAGAAAGCCTGCACACAGCAGGCTTCATTCTTCATTGCACACAGCAATGAAGACCCAACGTAGCCAAAACTAAATAAATTTTTTAAAAAAGAATGAAATAATGCCATTTGCAGCAACATGGATGGACCTAGAGATTATCATACTACGTGAAGTCAGACAGAGAAAGACAAATACCATATGATAACCCTTATATGTGGAATCTAAAATATGACACAAATGAACTTATTTATGACACAGAAACAGACTCACAGACATAGAAAACAAACTTATGGTTACCAAAGGGGAAAGGTGGGGAGAAGTTTGGGATTAGCAGATACAAGCTACTATATATAAAATAGATAAACAACAAGGTTCTACTGTTTATCACAGGGAACTATAATCAATATCCTGTAATAAACCATTATGGAAAAGAATCTGGAAAGAATAAAGAGATATCTATATATGTATATTTCGGATATATATATATATATATAATTGAATCACTTTGCTGTGCACCAGAAACTAACACAACATTGTAAATCAACTATGGAAGGAAGGAAGGGAGGAAGGAAGGGAGGACTGGGACTTCCCTGGCGGTCCAGTGGTTAAGACTTCACCTTCCAGTGCAGGGGGTGTGGCTTCGATCCCTGATTGGGGAGCTAAGATCCCACATGCCTCGCAGCCAAAAAACCAACACATAAAACAGAAGCAATATTGTAACAAATTCAATAAAGACTTTGAAAATGGTCCACGTCAAAAAAAATCTTAAAAAAAGAAGAAAGAAAGAAAATGGCATTGGATTATAACCCAAAGCATTAAACAAATATCCATGAGGCCATATTGATATAAATGACTGAGTAAATAACTAAATGGTGGAGAAGAGACAAGCCTCCCGTGCAGAAGAATTACAAGGGATTTAGGTTCACACCCCACCCTCAAGGACAACTCCCCACTTCTCAAGTGTGGGCTGCACCATGACTTCCTTCCTTCCGAAGACGACAGTATAGGCAATTCCCTGGCAGTCCAGTGGTTAGGACTCAGTGCTTTCACTGCTGAGGGCCAGGATTCAATCCCTGGTCAGGGAACTAAGATAGAACAAGCCACGCTGTGCACGGCCAAGAAAAAAAAACAAAGCAAAACAAAAAACCCCCGAAGAGGACAGTATGGAAGGGGAGGGGGAAGAGTCACTTCCTGGAGGAGAAACCCGACAAGCACATCTCAGCCAGGTGACCCAGGGCAACATCAACAGTGATGAATCTCGTTGATAGTATGTGGCCTTGATATGAAGAAAGGACACTTCACCTCTGTGGTCTTCCTCCCAAACCCGTCACTCAAGTCTAATCACGAGAAACAGTCAGAAAAATCCCAGCTGAGGAACATTATACAAAACACCTGGCGGTACTTAAAACTGCCGAGACCATCAGAAACAAGGAAAGCCTGAGCAAGTGTCACGGCCAGGAGGCGCCGGAAGAGACCTGACAACTGAATGTAATGTGCTGTCCTGGAAGGAAGTTTGGAACAGAAAAAGGACATCAGGGAAAAACTGAGGAAATCTGAACAATGTATGGATTCTAGTTGGTAATAATGTATTGATATCAATACGTGTTCACTAATTGTAGCGAATCTACCACACTAATGAGCATGAGTATAGAGAACTCTCTGGACTATCTTCCCAGTAACTGTAAATCTAAAACTGTTCTCAAATTTCAGACGTTTACTTTAAAAATATACACGAAAGCATGCAGACTATGTTTCCACTTACGTGAAGTTCAAGAATAGGCAAAACTAATCAATGGTGTTAGTGGTCAGAATCGTGGTTTCCTTTGTGGGTGAAAGGGAGCCCACCAGGGGCTGGAAGTGAGTGGTCTGCATCCGGACTGGGGTGGTGGTTACACAGGTGTAGACAATTGTGAAAATTCACGGAGCTGTATTCCTAAAATGTGTGCATTTAATAGGTTACATTTTTAAATATTGGAGTAGAGTTGCTTTACAACGTTGTGTTAGTTTCTGCTGTACAGCAAAGTGAATCAGCTATACGTGTACATATATCCCCTCTTTTTTGGATTTCCTTCCCATTTAGGTCACAGATCACTGAGTAGAGTTCCCAGTGCTATACAGCAGGTTCTCATTAGTTACCTGTTTTATACATAGTGGTGTATATATGTCAATCCCCATCTCCCAGTTCGTCCCATGCCCCCAATACATGTTACAATTTAATTAAACAGAGAACACAGGGACTTCCCTGGTGGCGCAGTGGTTAAGAATCCGCCTGCCAATGCAGGGAACATGGGTTCAAGCCCTGGACCGGCAAGATCCCACATGCCGCGCAGCAACTAAGCCCGTGCGCCCCAACTACTGAGCCTGCGCTCTAGAGCCCACGAGCCACAATTACTGAGCCTGCGTGCCACAACTACTGAAGCCCGCACGCCTAGAGCCCGCGCTCCGCAGCAAGAGAAGCCACCACAATGAGAAGCCCACGCACCGCAATGAAGAGTAGCCCCCGCTCGCCGCCACTAGAGAAAGCCTGTGGACAGCAATGAAGACCCGACGCAGCCAAAAATAAATAAAGTAATTTTTAAAACAATGAACACAAAAGGAAACAATAACAGCAAAAATGCCTGACATCACCATCTACAAACACGGTCGAGAAATTTCTGAATACCTGCAATGAAGAGAAAAATGCCAAAGGCTCCCAAGAAGAGACAGAAAAGAAACAACCTGTAAAAGAACACGAGTCAGCCTGGCCACAGACTCCTCAGCAACGCTGTGCACAGGAAGCCCTGGAGCCGGCTGCCAGGTCCACCCCTCCTGCCTCTCTCCCACCTTGGCGCCCCCAGCCCGCCCAGTACGCCCAGACCAGGCCAGCTCTGCCCTCGTAGCTAAGTCTGAGCAGCTTCTCCAGCTGCACCCCACAATGCCCCCACCCCCTCCCCGTGTCCCCAAATCTCTTACCTCGCACGCCTTCCCCATCTCTCTCCAAATCCTTCATGCCAAGGCCAAGTGCCACCTCCTCCAGGAGCGTCCCAGACCTGTGAGCCTGAACGAGAGGCTCATCTCTCTTCCACCCTCTCCCCTCAGCACTGGTCGCTATATAGTACGGAAGAACCTTTGTATTCTATTACAAGTTAATCACTAAAGGGATGTTGCCTATAAACCTCAATTATACACAATGGCCCGTCTCTGGGGACCCTGCCTCCCAGGTAATGAGTGTTAAGCTAAAATACTTTTGTTTAGCTCATAGGAAACCTCCTGACCGAGCCCATCTGTGAACGGCTGCGGGAAGGAAGAAAGTAACACATCCCCTCCAGAGGCTGGCGGAAACCAGGACTTTACCCTGTCCCCTTTCCGTGTAAAAGCAGCCTGAATTCTAGCTCAGGGAAGATGGTTCTTTGGGACGTCTAGTCCACCACCTTCTCAGTGTGCTGGCTTTCTGAAGAAAGTCGCTGTTTCTTGCCCCAGCACCTTGTCTCTCCATTTATTGGCCTGTCCTACAGCAAAGCAGTAACATCTGTCTGTGTGATCTCTGTCTTCCCAGTTCTGCCCAAGGGGCAGTGCAGCCTCTAGACACAGATAGACCCAACTGGGATGGCAGCTCTGCCTCTCACCTGCCAGGTGACCTTGGGCAAGCTTCACATCCCAGCCTCGGTTTCCCCACCTGTAAAGTGGGGATAGCTACTCCACTTCCCAGGGTGGTTGGATGTAAGTGGAAGCCTGTGTAGGAAGCACCCAAGACCTCGCCTGGCACCTCGTAGGCCCTCAAATGAAGGCAGTTATCAGCTGGGAGAACCAGCTGATCACGGGATTGATGGACGCCTCCTCCATGGGGCCCTTGGCACTCCGGGCGGGGAGCCAGGCCCTGAGCACTCTTGTTGAGATTTAATTCATGACCTTCTTTGATTAAGTCATTTCAAACATGTGGCTTAAGGATAAAATTAAAACCAGTTGGAGAAGTCCACCCTGATTTGGCGGGGGGAGGGTTCCAACCACAGACAAACGAACCCAGTCAGGTGTGGATGGATGTTTGGGGCATGGGATGCGGTGCCAGTCCCACGGGCCCGAAGTCAGCCCCTGCCCCAGGCCACGCCAGCGCCTCCCCTGGGCCAACAGTAAACTGGGCCCTCCCCCTCTCGTGTGACTGTGGCGGAAACAGGTTCAGCAGAGACGGGAGCTTCTGCCCAGGACTGCCTGGCTTGTGCGTGTTCCAAATCAGAGCTCTGGAAGGTGCTTGGTCTCCAGGGCCAGATGCCCAGCCCAGGCCCAGGTGTGACAGCGTGACAGCCAGGCGCAGGGGCAGCCCAGGGCTGGCACACTGCACACTCAGTCCTCTCCTGCCTCCGTCCACGCCTGTCTGTGGATCCTGGCAAGGTGTCTCCGCAGGGCCCACTCTGGACCTGGCAGCCTGCTGAGAAGCGTTCTGAAGCTCAGATCTTATTCAGGGTGTGAGGCCTCTAGGTGCCTTTGAAGCAGGAGAGGGGCGGACAGGGCACAACCTCTGAAAGAATGACACAGCCCTCGAGGACAGGACATAAACTGGTTAGAACCAGCTAGCTCCAAGAGAGCGGAAGATTCAACTTCCAGTGGACCCTGAGCCTCGTTATACGCTCATTGTACTACATTAGCATAAGCTAAGTGACACACCCACCAGCAGCATGACAGTCCCCAGGCCGACCATAAGAGGCCAAAAAGTGGGCGGTGGCCCAATGCCTGGAAATCTCGGCCCTTTCTCCAAAATAGTTGGAATAATCCTCCCATTCATTACCCAGCTCATAAAAACTAACCACCCCATATTTCGGGGCCTCTCACCTTCTGAGACAGCCCCAAACCTGTCTGTGGAGTGTGTTTCTCCCAAGGCCGGTCTTGCCTTTTGAGATGGACCGCATTCTGTCTATAATGTGTATCTCTCTAAATAGATCCACTTCTTACCTATCTCAGGTATTCAGTCTCTCACTGAATTCTTTCTGTGATGAGACATAAAGAACCATGAGCTTCGAACTTCCCTTGTGGCACAGCGTTTAAGAATCCTCCAGCCATGGGCTTCCCTGGTGGTGCAGTGGTTAAGAATCCGCCTGCCAATGCAGGGGACACGGGTTCGATCCCTGGTCCAGGAAGATCCCACATGCCGTGGAGCAACTAAGTCCGTGCGCCACAACTACTGAGCCTGCGCTCTAGAGCCCACGAGCCACAACTACTGAAGCCCGCGCGCCAAGATCCCGTGCTCTGCAATAAGAGAAGCCACCGCAATGAGTAGCCCCCGCTCGCCGCAACTAGAGAAAGCCCACACGCAGCAACGAAGACCCGACCCAGCCAAAAATAAATAAATTAAATAAATAAAAGAACCTGAGCTTCATTAAGTCCTGAGACCAGGTGTGTGATTTTACTTAAAAGACAGTGGGTTCAGGGCTTCCCTGGTGGCGCAGTGGTTGAGAGTCCACCTGCCGATGCAGGGGACATGGGTTCGTGCCCCGGTCTGGGAGGATCCCACATGCCGCAGAGCGGCTGGGCCCGTGAGCCATGGCCGCTGAGCCTGTGCGTCCGGGGCCTGTGCTCCGCGGCGGGAGACGCCATAACAGTGAGAGGCCCGCGTACCGCAAAAAAAAAAAAAAAGACAGTGACCACCTTCTGGGCTGGGCCTGGAGTTGGGGGTTGAAATGCTTCCTCCCCACACCCAACACACACACCCACAGACTGTAGAAGACAGTGTCAACCAGTCAGTCCCCCTGGGGGCTCTGCTGGGGCTAGGATCACCTGGGGCACAGTGGCTTTCAAGAGAACTCCCCAGAATTCACCAGAGTGGGGGTAACGGTGGAACTGCAGGCAGAGTGACTGGGCCCCATGTGTTCAGATAGACCAAAAGCCCCGGGTGTGGGAGAGCCCTCTCCTTAAGGGTCTCTCCGGGGTCTACTTCCAGCTCAACATGGTTGCATTTTCAGGGGATAATCAGTGTTTGCGGCCCACACGAATCCAAAGAGCCCCCAAGGCCTCAGACGTGTCCCTTGAGAGGGTCAAGGGGTGGCCCCAGGCCAGCCACTGGCCTTGGACTTCTCCCCTCCTTGGCTTTGCCCTCACTCTCAGGGCATCTTCCTGAATCCCAAGGGGGTAGGCAACACCCCATGCCCACACCCAGGGCCCCCCATCACCACCACCCAAGCAGCCCCGGCAATGTGTCATCAGCCGTGAAGAGTTTAGACATGGGCCACCTTGCACCTAGCAGCTGGGCTCACCCACAGTGCGGAAGATGGGATGGAAATGTGAAATGCCTGTTGGTGTGGCAGCAGGAAAGCCGGAAAAGGAGGCGAGGTTTTTATGCAAAACCTGTAAAAATAAAATGTATGTAGATTCATCACCAGAGATGTGTCTGCCTAAATACACCCACGCCACAGAGGATTCTGACCAACCTATTTATGTGCCACAAGTGTTCTCATGTATCGGCGTGTCCCTGTGTGGCTGGGTGAGTGCGTGTCTGTGAGTGCATCTGGGAGCCTGGCACCTTGCTCTGTGTGTGTGTGTGTGTGTGTGTGTGTGTGTGTGTGTGTGTCCTTGCACACGTGAATGCTCTGGAGGAGGCCTGGAAGGATGCTCCCCAAGAGGGGACGGCAGGGCAGGGATTACTTCCGAGAGGAGGGGCTGTGGGACCAGGGCTGTTATTTTAATGCTTCTGTCCTGTTTGAGTTTTATAAGCTTAGATCATTAAAAGAATAAAAAATATCTACATGGACCAAAAAACGTTGCCTGCCATCAAGCCAGCAGCCACTGCAGCCGCCTCCTACGGTGCACCCTGAGGGGAATTCAGGATGGAGAAAAACAGGATACTGACCCTAAGTGGTTAAGATGCATATATAAGGAATAATTTCAATGAGCCCAGACTCTTGCATCTTTTTTTTTTGCATTGGGTCTTCTTTGCTGCACTTTCTCTAGTTGTGGCTCACGGGCTCTAGAGCACAGGTTCAGTAGTTGTGGCCCATGGGCTTACTTGCTCTGCGCCATGTGGGATCTTCCTAGACCAGGGCTCGAACCCATGTCCCCTGCATTGGCAGGCAGATTCTTAACCACTGGACCACCGGGGAAGTCCCCAGACTCTTGCCTCTTTCCATACATAGAAAGGCACTAGAATCATTAACTTGAGATGCCTGGTTTTTGTGATTAGCAGTAATCTTTTGATGTTCTACTACTTCTTTTTTTTCCCAGCAAAAACTCCTATATACCCTGGCTCCTCACTTACCTCTTTGGAGCAGTTCCTCAAAGCTATCTGAGAGGCACTGAGCTCTCAAGTTACAGTCGTCGGTGAGGCCACCAAATAAAACATAATTCTCAATTTTTAGGTTTTGCATTTCTTTTTCAGTTGCCATCTAATTTAATGTTTTAAAATGAACAGACCTCTCTGGTCCAGCATCGTTCAGTCTCGCCCTCCTCCACCCCCAAGGCCAACCCGCGCCCCCTGCTGGCTGGAAGGTACACACGCGTCCCTAGCCCTCACTGGGTCACCTGGCCTGTGGCCTTTGCTGTTTTGCCTCTGAGAGTCCCACCCTCCCACCCCGAATCCCGGCCCACCGAGGCAGCCCAGCCCAGCCCCTGCCTTGAACTGCCCCCGCCCCGCTCCGCCCCGTCCCCACCCCGGGGCTCCCCGGCGTGCAGCCGGTGGGAACCGGGGCACTGATGGCCCGACGGCCCCCCATCCCACCCTCCCGCGAACAAGCGCCAGAGGTAAGAAGGCCCCAGAGGGGAGACTCGCAGGTCTAGCAGAGAGCTTGGTAGCGGGGAGGGGGGGCCGCAAGGAAGGGAGAAATTCGCTTTTGGAATCCTTCTTTTAACCCCTTTTCTGTCTCCTATCTCGGGGAGGGGGGCAACAGGCCCCTCCCTGGGCCACGCTCAGGGCTCTCAGCTCTCCGGGCGCCAGCCACGCCCATGCGGGGACGGGGGTGGGGGGCGGGAGCGGGGAGGGAACAGCCACCCAGATGCCACAACCTTGGTGAGGGTGGGAAGCCCTGAAGCTGCGAGTTCGGGCCTCCAAGGAGAGGGAAGAGAGGGTTCCTGACCAGAGGGAGAAGAGGGAAGAGACTCCCAGCGGAGGGCACCACTGGGCAGAGGCCTGGCATTGGGAAGGAGCCCGCGGGCTGCGGCTGGAGAGGGCGATCACAGGGGCCTCGGGAGGGGCTCCAGCCGTTGCGGGGGAGAAGGGGCAGATGACAGGCGGCCACGAGAGAGACCATTAGAAGTCCTGTAAAACGGGGGCTCCCCCCACAGTCCCGTGGTTAAGACTTCCACTGCAGGAGGCGCCGGTTCATACCTAGTAAGGGAAGTTCCGCATGAAGCCAAAAGAAAAGGAAGGGATGGAGGGAGGGAGGGCGGGAGGAAGAAAGAAAGGAAAGGAAGAGTGAATCCTCCTTCAACATTTCTTCTTGGGCCCCTGCTCCTGGGGCCACCTCCATGGGGTCTGGATCAGGGACACCTCCACTTCTGCAAAGAGCAAAGGGGACTGTACCTGAGACCTTGAAGGAGACAAATGCAACCAGCAAGTCAGTCAGTGGCTGAACCAGGGGAGGTGGCCAAGCCTCCTGTTGGTCCTGCCAGAGAAGCTGAGTGTGCCCCCCATCGGTGGAGTGCAGGAATGGCCTGCTCCAGGAGATGAGAGTAGAGAGCATGCCTAATAGAGCCAAGGCTAATCCTTGTGCTGATTTCATCACCTGTGGGCCTAGGGCCCTGGCTCATTCAACCCCACCTGCCTCCCTGGCATGGACTGCAGCTTTCAAACCCCATTCACTGATTCACTACACCCCACCCTCCATTCATCTATCTGCCACAGGGAGAGATTTGGAGAGATTTACCCAGGGGCCAACATAGGGTCACACAGAGGGTGAAAGGAAAGCCTAGAGCTCAGGTCCTGCACCTGCTCCAAAGGGAGTCTCCAAGGTTCACCAACACCACCCCAAGGAGGGTCTTGGACCAGCTTCAACAAGCCTTTCTCCTGGGGAATTCCCTGGCAGTCCAGTGGTTAGGACTCTGTGCTTCCACTGCAGGGGACCTGGGTTCGATCCCTGGTCAGGGAACTGAGGTCCCACAAGTCTTGGTGCAGGGAAAAAAAAAAACAAAGGAAATAAAAAACAAAACAAAAAAACAAGCCTCTCTCCTGAACACTTCTCTCAGCCAGCCGCCCATCGCTGGCCCCAGATCACTCTCCCACTGCTAAGCCTTTGTTCCAGCGGTTCCCTCTGCCTGGAATAACCTCACTTAGGCCTGGCCAAAGTCCCTGAGGCTTCAAAGGCCAACTGCCTGGTGAAGCTTCCCCAGACCCCTCCCCGGAGCACGGCTCTCCTTGGCCTGGACAGGTTGGCTTATCTCTGGGTCTTCAGTGCCTACTCAGGGTACACAGTAGTCGCCTAATAGGTGCTGGCTGAGTGCTCATCCACTCC
This sequence comes from Grampus griseus, assembly GCF_964374135.1. Taxonomy (NCBI): domain Eukaryota; kingdom Metazoa; phylum Chordata; class Mammalia; order Artiodactyla; family Delphinidae; genus Grampus; species Grampus griseus. The sequence continues at coordinate 4,954,947 of NC_139018.1, read as the reverse complement.
CTGAATAAACACTCAGCCTGCACTTGGAGCTTCAGTTTCCCATCTGTGTGAGGGAAGCTAGGAAGAGCAGACATGGCCTGTCCCTCCGGGAGGGACTTCAGAACCAACGAGAACCCACCCCCTAGGAGCCCCTGGATTAAGGCACCAGTCCAGAGATTTCAACCTGGGGGCTCTGGAGCAGGATGACGGAATGTTTTCTCCCCTCCAGACCAAGGCCAAGGCTTGCATGTCTCACCTCCTGGGTATCTACACACAGAGGAGGACAGCAGAGTCCTAGACACCAAGGCTAGACAAGAGCAGGCACTTGACCTGGGTAGACCAGGGCGGGGCGGAGGGGTAGGGCCCAGTGACCCCAAGGGATGACAGAAGCCACCAGCTTGAGGTAACCTCAGGACGCTGCCAGGGCATTTATAAACAGCAAAGCCAAACCACAGATACCAACGACCAGTAAAGTGAACTCCCTGGCGTTCTCTGCTGCCCTGATTTCCACCTTCAGAACAGTTTTCAACAATGGAGTCGACTCAGGTCACGTTCTCGTACAAAAAAAAAAAAAAAAGCTGAAAGGGTCAAGTTCCCTCAACCAAGCCTCACTATTAACTAATCACTTGCCATGTGCCAGGCCCCAGGGGGAGGGGGATACAATTATTATTATTGTCGTTATTAGTATAATAACATATAGACGGATAACATAATAATGTTGAGTGAAAGAAGTCAGACCCAAGAGAGCACATACTGTATGATTCCATTGATGTAAAGTACAAAAATCAGGCCAAATTCATCTATGGTGGTAAAGGCAAGGTAGCAGTTGCCCTTGGTGGGGAATTTTGGGGGCTGAAATGCGGTTTGTTTTATTTTTTATTTTTGTCTGCACTGGGTCTTCCTTGTGGTGCATGGGCTTCTCTAGTTGCAGAGTGGGTGGGCTCAGTAGTTGTGGCGCGTGGGCTCAGTTGCCCCGAGGCATGTGGGATCTCAGTTCCCCCACCAGGGATCGACCCCGCGTCCCCTGCATTGGGAGGCGGATTCTTAACCACTGTGCCACCGGGGAAGTCCCTGAAATGTGCTATAACTTGATCTGCATGGAGTCACAGTGTAGACATAGGGAAGAATTCATCTGGCTGCTCACATAAGATTTTACACTTTAATGTAAATAAACCAGTAAAGCTAATATAATAATACTATACCAAAATACTAATGATTGCCCCCCCCATTTTTGAGCCCCGCTGGCAGGAAGGGCCGTCCCCAACCGCCGTGTCCTCACGGCCACGCACAGGGCAGCCACTTGGCCGCAACTCTCTCTATTCAACCTCACAACTTTTACAACCATGGAAACTGCGGTTTGGTGGAAGTGGGTCTTGCCTGACTCCAGTGCCTTTCCCGGGAAGTTCTGTGGCCACTGCAGCTCTGGGAATGAAGGCAGAGACGTGAGTCCGAGGATGGAGCCAGGGCTTCCAGCGGCCCGGTGGCCAGCTACCCCCGGCCAGGCCGTGAGGGGCCAGAAGAGGGAGGGTCTAATGCTTCCAGCAGGAGGTGATGTTCAGGCTGAGGGTTTAGACCAGTGGGTGAGGTTTAGACCAGCAAAAACTGGAGGGAGGACGGCAGCCCAGGTGGAAGAAACAGCAGAAGCAAAGGCCTGGAGGGAGGCAAGTACAAGGTGTGGGCGGGATAGGGTGCCCTGGTCAGGCTGGCACACAGGAGCTAGAGGAGGCTCAGCGGAGCAGGTGTGACTGGCACAGCCATGGGTTGGCACCAGGCAATGCTGGGTTCTGCTGAGAACTCTGGGTCCTGAGAAACTTCCAGAAGGCTTTAATGAGATGTTATTAAACAGGAGTTGTTTGGGGGACTTCCCTGGCGGTCCAGTGGTTAAGACTGCAATCCCAATGCAGGGGGCACGAGTTTGATCCCTGGTCGGGGAACTAAGATCCCACATGCCGTACAATGTGGCCAAAAACAAAAATAAAAACAAAAAAAACAGGAGTTGTATTTGAGCTAATGTCAGCCACGCCCAGATTCACAAAAAAGGCTGGAGAAAGAAGACAGTCAAGGCAGGGCGGATGTGACATCACCGCCCCCCCCATCCCCCCCCATCCCCCCACTCCCACCACCCCCACCCCACCCCCGACACAGAGCTTCGCGTGCCTGGAATCCAGGGAGACACAACCAGAGGCCCTCCACCCAGGTGGCTCCTGCTGAGACACTCACAGCTGTGATCACTGGCAAGGACGCTGGACACCTCCCCCAAATGGCCCTAAGGAGGACAGGAACTCTGTTGGCAGCCCAGTCAGGGACACAGGGTTCAGAGACAAGACGATCAAGAGGCCCCTGAATTCCATCTCGGGCATGACCACCGTTAGCCCTCTGCAGGGACTGCGGGATGGGAAAGAGTTTTTTTTTTGTTCAAGAAGCTGTTACTACGTCAGTGGAGCATCTTAAAATCAATGCCATCTTAGACACAAGGACATATTTTATATATATGTGATATAAATGGATATATTTAACCTGATGTTTCTTTCATTTAAAATTATATTGTGAAAAGGATGGTGGAGAAAAGGAAGGCGAAAGGAAAGACATAATAGTGTCATCATTACTCATAGCTGGGAGTCAGTAGATAAATAAAGGACTAAGGGTGTTATATAAACTTACAGAGGTAACCACAAGTACACAGCTACAAAATTTCCAAAATATCAGAAGAAATCTTGCACCTAAATTAAGCCAATAGTTTATAAACTACAAAAATAGAAAGCGTAAAATAAGATGACTTCACTGAGTCTAAGATAGATTTGTCACATCGATATATGCAAACTCATCTGTAAAGGGACCTGCCCGTCAGATGGCTCACGTTCAACTTTAAGCTGGAGGCAAAAGACACTCCCCAATCCAGAGGACTCAGAAGGAATGAAAATAAAAGCATGGTGCAAGGGATAACAGGCAAATGCAAACAAACAGAAAGCAGGGGTCAAGTTCAAGGCAAAACATTAGGTGGGGCCAAGAGGTGCACTTTATAATGAGAATGAGTGCAAGTCGCAGTGAAGGTATCACATATCTAGTATGCACCAAACTGCATTCATTTGCTCTTCGGTGCCAACCTGCATCAAATAACACAGTATCCACATTCATACAATGAAAAAAATACAGGGAGCAAGTGAAAAGCACATCGGTAGTAGGAAATTTCAATTCATCTCTCGCAGATACGTGTATTAAGAAAATTAAGAAAAATTAAGATTAGAGAAGACAATAATATAATTATTGACATAGATTTAATTAATTTTTTTAAAGATCTTTTCTTTCTTTCTTTCTTTATTTTTTAAAAGTTAGCCTTTTGGGCTTCGCTGGTGGCTCAGTGGTTGAGAGTCCGCCTGCCGATGCAGGGGACACGGGTTCGTGCCCCAGTCCGGGAAGATCCCACATGCCGCGGAGCGGCTGGGCCCGGGAGCCATGGCCGCTGAGCCTGCGTGTCCGGAGCCTGTGCTCCGCAACGGGAGAGGCCACGACAGTGAGAGGCCCGCGTACCGCAAAAAAAAAATTGTAAAATGGTTTAGAAGAGAAAAAACAGTAGAACTAATTCAAATAAAATAAATCCAGTAGAAATAATTTTTTAAAAATTGAAAATAGCAGGAATTCCCTGGCAGTCCAGTGGTTAGGCCTCAGCTCTCACTGCCCAGGGCCTGGGTTCAATCTCTAGTGGGAGAACTAAGATCCCACACGCCCCACAGTGCAGCTAAAAATAAAAGAAAAAAGAAGGATTGAAAACAGCTAAATCAGTAGTTGATCTAGTCAAGGAAAGAAAGGAATAAAATACAAATACACTACAGATGACGACAGTGGTGGTAAATTTTTCACTGCACACCCTCTGATGCCTTTAGAGCTTACCTTTTGCGGGCAGAGAGGCCATAGCGAGATAAATCAGTAAGGTTGTTTCGTGTTTTGGCAAAGTCCTTGCTCCCACGGCGGTGAGTGGCCTCTGCAGCAGGACCTGACGCCTGCTAGGAGTGCCTGTTTACCCGAAGCTTTGCCCTGCGCTTTGCGTATTTTTTTTTTTAATAAATTTATTTATTTTATTTATTTATTTATTTTTGGCTGTGTTGGGTCTTTGTTGCTGCGCATGGCCTTCCTCTAGTTGCTGAGAGCGGGGGCTACTCTTTGTTGCGGTGCGCAGGCCTCTTACTGTGGTGGCCTCTCTCGTCGTGGAGTACGGGCTCTAGGCACGCGGGCCTCAGTAGCTGCAGCACGTGGGCTCAGTAGTTGTGGGTTGCGGGCTTAGTACTTGTGGCTCACGGGCTCTAGAGCGCAGGCCCAGTAGTTGTAGCACACGGGGCCCAGCCGCTCTGCAGCATGTGGGGTCTTCCCAGACCAGGGCTTGAACTCGTGTCTCCAGCATTGGCAGGTGGACTCTCAACCACTGCGCCACCAGGGAAGCCCGCTTCCCATAGTTTTGATGCAGTTACACGCCGTTTTCACAGCTTGAATACTGGGTGCAAACGGTCCTTCCTTGGACGCTTTCTAAGGCGCATCTCCCTTACCCTCGGGCCGTCTGAGGGGTCGAGGCCGGGTCATTGGTCCCCATCTGTACTGGTACAGGTGGGGGTTCCGGGGCCAGAGGACACTTCCGGCTTCCCAGGCCTCACAAGTCACGACCGGCCTTGGCGGAAGAAGCCTCCCTGTCTGCATCTCCTCCGGGTCAGTTGCGGGTGGGCCAACTTTCAGCCCTTTACTTTGCCTTGATGGACCCCCCAACGAGCCTGGGGCCCTGCCTGGGGAGAGGGCCCCTGCCCTCCGGGATAAACATCCCCATATAACGATGCTTCCGGATGGAGAGAAAAGCCCAGAGCCCTGGGAAGCCCCAGGGAGTCCAGCCGCTGGGGCCTCCAGGGAAGGCTTCTTGGACGAGGCGGCGTGCACGCTGAGACTTATAAGTCGGGACCTCACAAAGGGGGAGAGTGAGTGTTGGGGGGAGGAGGGCAGACTTGTAACTCCACGGCCCCCACAGACCCCCTCACTCCCGCCCTCAGAGGCTTGGAACTCTGGCTCAGCAGAGCAGGGTGGGATAGAGACAACGAGAAATGATCACTTTCCAGCGGACGCCGGACGACCTCGGCCAACACACACGTCATCGTCAGTTCATAGAAATTGGTCTTTTGGCCAAGTGGACGTCCGGGGAATTGCTAATCTGCAACCTGCTGCCAGCCCCCATTCGTGAGCCCCAGCAGCCCGAGGCGCCCTTTGCCGCCCCCTGCCAGCTGGTCTGTAAGCGCCTCGCTGCGCGGCAGAGCTCGGGGCCCGGGGCCCTGCCAGCGCGAGGATTGGCCGCTCTGAGTCAGGTGCCCCCGCCCCGGGCCAACCAGAGAGGGGGAGGCGGAGTCACCGGCCTGTCTCCTGCTGGGCGGGGCTGTGGGCGGGACGGCTGGGCTGTTCGCTCCGCCCCGAGCGCCCGGCGGGGGACTGGGTGCGCCCCTCCCCAGCCCTTCAGGACGCGGCGCCCTGGAGCTGCAGCTCCCGCCTCCTTTCCCCACTGCCTCCCTTCCCCACTTAGTGGCGGGGCAAGGTTTTCAAACCCCGAAGTGGCTTTTTTGGGATAAAGACGCAAATCCTTGCTAGGCCGCGAGGCCCTGCGGATCGGAGCCTTGCGGCCTCTCAGCCTCCCCTCGGGCCTCGTCCTTGCTGTTGGCTCCTCAGCTCCAGCCACAGCTCCCTCCTGCCCTGGGCTTTCACCCAGTCTGTGCCCTGTGCATAGTCAGCCCTTCCCCCCCTCCGGTCCCCTCCCCCTCCAGCCCCCATCTCTCCTCAACTGCAGCCTCCCTCCCCCCATTCTCCAGTTACGCTGACCCGTGCCAAACTCCCAGATCAAGGCCCCTGGGACTTTGCGCACGCCGCCGCCTCCGGGGTTCACCCAACCCCACCCCCATCACGTGGTCAAGAACAGTCCCTACTTTCCAGAGCCCAGTGCCTCTGCTCTGGCCCCACCAGTTCCCTGAGGACCCACAGTTGCAGAGACTTGAGTTCAAACCCAGCCCTCTGCCTGACACATTTGTGGCCGCCCTGGGAGAATGGCTCATCGGTGTTCTTGCAAAACAGTGCAGCCAACTTAGGGAGAACTCTGCTGATTTGCCGTCACTGAGCAGGGGCTTGGTGGACATTGAACCTCCACAGCCCAGCCTGCAAGGTCAGACATGTGGAAAGGGCCTTTCAGGTTCATAAACAGCTTTTTAACATTAACTCTCGGGTTCTAACTTCAGCAACATCTGACAGTGAAAATAGCCTGTCCTCAACATGAGTCTGGTCCCTCTGGCCAGATGGCCTTCTGTGCACCTCCAGCATCAGGTCCAGCGGGGCTGTAGGGCCCACCTCCGTCTCAAGTCTGAACTCTGGCTCAGCTCTGAATCCTGTGTGACCTTGGGCAAGTTCCTTCACCTCTCTGATCCTGTTTTCTTTCTCTCTTCTTTTTTTACTCTTTTATTTTCAATAAAATTAGTAACAGGTACACATCTTTAAAGGAAAAATAGAATTACAAGGCTTAAAATGAAAAAATGGCAGTTTCCCGACCTTCTCCCCCTCCCTCAGCCCCACCCCGAGTCCTCCCCTCAGAGGCAGCCATTTGTGCTCTTAGAAGTTTCTTCTGGCTTTCACTTTTTTTTTTTGCGGTACGTGGGCCTCTCACTGTTGTGGCCTCTCCCGTTGCGGAGCACAGGCTCCAGACGTGCAGGCTCAGCGGCCATGGCTCACGGGCCCAGCCGCTCCGCGGCATGTGGGATCTTCCTGGACCGGGGCACGAACCCGTGTCCCCTGCATCAGCAGGTGGACTCTCAACCACCAGGGAAGCCTTTCACTTTTATATGTGTAAGCGACAGGCTTATACTGACAATTACTGATTTTTCACTTTTTTTTTTTGTTTTTTTTGGCTGCACAGCACAGCATGTGGGATCTTAGTTCCCCAACCAGGGATCGAACCCGCACCCCCTAAAGTGGAATCGTGGAGTCTTAACCACTGGACCGCCGGGGAAGTCCCTGATTTCTCTTTTTTTTTTTTTTTTTAAGATACGATCCAATGGCTGCCTGCTGCTGAAAGATGAGGATTTAGCTCCGTTAAACCCTGGTACCTCCACACTTGTCCCTCGCCCTGTCCTCCCAACGTTACCACACGCCTCTAGGTCTCTCACCTGTAACAGGTGCTGGCTCCTCAGGCCTGGTGTGAGGTTAAAATGACCTCCTGGATCCTAGGAACACTTCACACAGTGCTTGGCACACAGCAGGCGCTCAATAAATGCAGCTATTCAGTGATAAATATCTGCTGATTGCTTCAGGTATATTTTAAATTTTTTATTATAAACAGTTTCAAACATACGTAAAAGTAGAGAGAAGTTAACAGTCTGATGAACCTCCAAGGACCCATCACCAGCTACAGCTACATCAACCCACAAGCCTAAGGGCAACCACTTTATATTATGGGTTTTCCTCCCATCATTTCTAACATAAATAAAAATGTAGCTATTTGTGTCCCCCTAACCTTTTTAGATAGATGATGACATGATATATACAAGAATCAAGTGGGTTTTTTTAAAATACCTTTTCATTTATTTATTTATTCTCTTTTTGGCCATGCAGCATGAGCGATCCCAGTTCCCTGACCAGGGATTGAACCCGTGCCCCCTGCAGTGGAAGCACGGAGTCTTAACCACTGGACCACCAGGGAAGTCCAAGAATCAAGTGTTTTTTCTTTTTTCTGTTTTTTTAACATTTATTTATTTATGGCTGCGTTGGGTCTTAGTTGCGGCACGCAGGATCTTTCGTTGCGACACATGGGCTCTTCGTTGCGGTGCGCAGGCTTTTCTCTACTTGTGGCAGAGGTTCCAGAGTGCATCGGCTCTCTGGTTGTGGCACCCAGGCTCAGTAGTTGTGGCGTACAGGCTCAGTAACTGCGGCACGTTGGCTTAGTTGCCCTGCAGCATGTGGGATCTTAGTTCCCCGACCAGGGATCGAACCCACGTACCCTGCATTGGAAGGCAGATTCTTAACCACTGGACCACCAGGGAAGTCCCAAGAATCAAGTGTTCTTAAGTAAACTTTTTAAAACTACTGATTACAAATGTAACACAAGTTTATTATGTGTGTTTATCTCACACAATAATCTCACTGCCCAGCTCTGTGCAGGGACCACATTGCAGGAACGTGTGGAAATTGACAGAAATGTAGGTATTTGCCTACACACTTTTTAATAACACATTTATTGAGATACAATTCTCATGGCCTAAAATTCACCCATTTAAGCGGTTTTCAGTATATTCACAGAGTTTTGCAACCATCACCACTATCTAATTTTAGAGCATTTTCAACACCCCAGCAAGAAACCCTGTACCTAGTAGCAGTCGTGCCCCATTCCCCAGCCCCAACTAATCTACTTTCTGTCTCTTTGGATTTGCCAATTCTGGACATTCCATACAAATTGGATCTTACAATATGTGGCCTTTTGTGGCTGGCTTCTTTCACTTAGTATATTTTCAAGATTCATCCATATTGTAGCATGTGTCAGTACTTCATTCCTTTTTAGGGCCATATAATATTCCACTGTAGTTAAAACATTGTTTTTAACCTGCTTTAAAAAATAACAACTTAAAGAAAACCCCGCATATTAGGAAAGTAACACACATCATTGCAGGCGGTCTCCTCTGAAACATGAGCCATGCAAGAAGCTTAGAGATCATGGCAGGGAACAACTTTGTCATTCACTCATTCACTCTTTCATTTATTCATTCAACAAACACCTGCTGAGCCCTGATGTTGAGTTGGGCCCTGGAGACCCAGAGGTGGAGCAGCCCTGGCCGAGACCTTGCCTGGGTCAGTCCAGCAGGATATCCCGGCCTGAATACAAACACTTGAGATCAATGCAGATGCTCTGAGGAGAGATGGTAACAGCAGGAAACTAGAGTGAGGGGGGACCTTGTGCTGGGGCTGAAGCAGGTGAGGTGGCAGATGGGGCGAGGGCATGGGATGGAAAGGCCTAGCAGCGGGAACAGCATGTGCAAAGGCCCAGAGGCATAAAAATCGGCCCTATGCTTCCCTTTCAAGCAGACCCACCCAGTCAGGAAGGCTTGCCTCTCTCTGCACACACCCTCCCCGCCTCCTCTCCTAGTCCCTCTTTCACAAGCCTATTACCAGAGCAGGTCTCTTAACCAGGCTTCACAGAGAGAACCGCAGGGAGGGGAGACTGGAGGCTAGAGAAGCCAGGGGTTTCTGAAACTGGACACAAAAATTTTACATCCTCATTTCCACACACCTCTGACTGATATTTACTTTCTCATCAGTTAGGAATGGCGGCAACAAACTTCAGTGGTGTCACCTGCACCTGTGACTTTGTCACCAACAGAAACCCAGATATTTTCAAATCACATTTCAACTGAAGAAAAATCTTTAAATATCATTTACACTCACTGCTACTTTAAAATGATGAATTTTAATTTTATTTTTATCTATTTAATTTTGGCTGCCTTGGGTCTTTGTTGCTGCACTAGGGCTTCCTCTAGTTGCGGCGAGCAGGGGCTATTCTTTGTTGAGGTGCGCGGGCTTCTCATTGTGGTGGCTTCTCTTGCTGCAGAGCATGGGCTCTAGGCGCGCGGGCTTCAGTAGTTGTGGCCCACGGGTCCCGCTGCTCCACGGCATGTGGGATCTTCCCGGACCAGGGCTCGAACCCGTGTCCCCTGCATCGGCAGGCGGATTCTTAACCACTGCGCCACCGGGGAAGTCCTAAAATGATGCATTTTGGACTTGCAGCTTTGGCCTTTTTATTTAATGTGCTAATAAATAAAATACACTACTACATTGCACACGTGTTTAAAATTTTTTATTAATTGCTTTTCTATATAATTGGTTTCCTCCATCTACTCATTTTAAAATACTGTTTAGAGAAGTCCATAGGTTTCCCCCAGACTGCCTCTGGGGTCCGTGGCATGCAAAGTTCAAAGGTGCCCGGTCGAGAAAGAGGAAAGTTCTCAGGGGTGGCAGTGGAGGCCCCAGGGGAGGAGCAGGGGCAAGAGGCCAGGGCCCGGACCGTGGGGAGAGCCCGTAAAGGGCCTGCCACCCGGCCTACGGAGGGCGCAGACGGGACTGGTCCTTGCAGGGAGGGAGGAAGCCACTCCGGCCCCTAACCCGGTTAATCTAACCGGACCCCAAAGCCCGACTTGTGAGGATGGTCAAGGCTGCCGCATTTGACAGCCTACAGCGTGCCGGGAGCTCCAAGCGCATCCCGTGTTACTTTCGCACCTTCCGATGGCACAGGCCGGGAAGGCGAGGCGGAGGTCCCCAGGGCAGCCTGTGGTCCCCTGACGCCGCAAGTCACCCCCACGCTCCGCCAGCGCAGCCTCCGGACCCTGCCTGCCTGTCCCGCCCACCCTGAGCGCAGGTGCCACGGGGCGAGGGGGCACAGCGTCCGGAGCCATCGCCCTCTTGGGACGCTTGCTGGTGCCGATTCCCCCTGGCCTGGGGGAGCGACTTTCCCAGCTGCTGCCATGGGCCTTCGGACCCAGACGCGACGGGGCGCACCGGCCATGCCGGTGGGGGGAGGTGGGCCCCATGGGCCCAGATGCGCCGCGGCGCGCAGCCTTGGACAGCCCAGCACTCGGCAGAGATCCCGGGACTGCCACCCGCTCAACAGAGAGGGCTCCTCAAGGCCGGCCTGTAGTGTGACAGAATCCCATCTCCTTTTTTACAGGTGGAGAAACTGAGGCTTAGAGAGGCTGCGTGACTAGCTCGAGGTCACACAGTGAGTTGGTGGCAGGGCGAGAAGAACCCAAGCCCCTGAACTCCCCGGGCGGGGCCTCTCCCCACGACAGTCTGAGAAGGCAGCAGGTAGAGCCCATGAGGTGTGCTACTAAGGTAGGGGCCAGCTGCACATTTCGGTGTTCCCAAGGTAAGATGTGTGTCGTAAGAGAAGTGAAAAATTTGGGCCCCCAAACAGGGACACACAGTTTGACCCATTATATTTTTTAAAGGGCCGGTGGTGTGGGGTGGGAACTCAGAGTCAGGCTACCTGAGTTAAAACCCTGCCCTCCGTCTTCCCTGTGACCTTTAATTTAAGAGCTCTGTGCCTCAGGTTCCTTACCTGTAATAGACATACCTATTCAGGCAGGTTATTAATGCATTTCTAAAGCTGGGAAGAAATGCACCAATAGTTAACAGTGAGATTTGGGGTGATTTAATTTTGCTTTATTTATACTCATACCTGTACAGTGCAAGCTGTTTTAATTCCTGCTCACTGGAAAGTTTCGAAACACTTGGAACCTGTCTGTCTTAGTTACTGACGTATCCCAGCACTGAGCATGGTGCCTGGTGCACTGGACATGTTTGTTGACTGAATAAGTAAACTATCAAAAACAATGCCCGCCCTCTTGGAACACTCATTTGAGTAAAGAATAATTCTACCCAAAGCAATTTTGATAATATGCAGAAATAGAGAAAGAATATGAAGAAGAATGTATGTATATGTATAACTGAATCACTTTGTTGTACAGTAGAAATTAACACAACATTGTAAATCAACTGTACTTAAATAAAATAGATTTTTGAAAAATGAGAGCAGCACAGAAAAAGAAAAGAAAAGAAATAGAGAGCCACAGGAGGGAGGGGACCCATAGCTAAAGGGAAGGGGCAGGCTGCCTGGAAGAGGTGATGTTAGTGGCAAAAGGGGTACGGACGTGACAGCCTTTTGTAGTGTGTCTGCATGGACAGAAGCTAGGTGTGCCACAAGCTCCGCAGGGCACAGCACTAGGGAAGGGTGGACAGGTGGTCCAGCCACAGTTGAGGGCCATGAGCATCTTGCTATAAGTCTGGATTTTGCCTGGGGGCAGTGGGGACCCACGCATGCTCTGGAGCAGGAGAGAGCTAGGATGGAGATGGAGCTTCGGGAAGACTAGCTGGGGAGGCCCAGGGCAGTACCCCTTAGGGTGCCACAATGGTCCATTTGTGAGGTGGTCTGGTCTGGGAGGAGGAGAAGAAAGGGATGACATTTCTGAGAAAGTTGATCAGGAGTCGAACTTCCCACAGAGCAAATGGCCAGCCCAGATGGCTTCACCTGTGACTCTCACATGCATTTAAGGAACAAAGAGTTCCACTCTTACACAAACTCAGAATGTAGAAAAAGAGGGAAATGCCCCAGTCCTTCTGTGAGGCAGTCATAGCCTTGACACCAAAACCTGATAAGGGAAATGGGAAAAAGAAAAAGTACAGGGCAATCTCATGCATGAAATACAGGCAAAAATTCAACGTGAGTAACAAACGGAATCCAGCAATACGTGAAAAGGATAACAACACAGCCAAGGTGGGTTAATCCCAAGAGTGCAAGCAGATTGGTTCAACATTGGTAAACTCAGCATAATCTATTGCTTTAACAGAAAAAAAATGAGAAGTCATACCATCCTCTCTATGGTTGCAGATGAAATTCAAGCTCCATTCATGAGAAAAACTGTTAGCGAACTAGGAATGGAAGGGACTTCCTTGCCCTGATAAAGGGCAGCTACAAAACCCTATAACAAGCATCACATACAGTGCTGAAGCACTGAAAGCTTTCCCTGTGAGACTGAAAACACGACAAAGATGTCCATTGTCCACTTCCAGTATGGTTCAAACTGTCCTGAAGGTCCTGGCTAGAGCAGTAAGGCAAGGAGAAAAAGGGTATAAAGATTCAAAACGAAGAAGCAAAATTGTCCTTATTTAGAGAGGATAGAAAAGTCACAGAACCAACACATAAGTTACTAGGACACAAAGGTTTTAGCAAGGACACAAAGGTTTTAGCAAGGTTGCTGGATATAAAAATCAATGTGCAAACCCCGCCCCCCCCAACCCACCAGTGTTAAAAAAATTCTAGCTAAGACAATTAGAAAATGAAGGAAGAACAACCATTTACAATAACGTCAAATATAAGCCTCTTAAAACACGTACAAGACCTCTTTGGAGAAAATCATAAGACTTGATAATGAGATAAAGAGGCCTCAGTAAATGGTGAGATATACCATGTCCATGGATTGGAAGACTTAACATTATAAAGAGAGCCACTCTCCCCACATGATACATACGTTCAATGCCATCCCAGGTAAAACCCCAATGGGCTGCATCACAAGGCTCTGCACTGGGCTTACCTGCAGGGAGAAGGGAGGATCATGGTCAGGACAGGGCAATGTCTCTGGGGTTCAGCAGTGTTTTTATGGGGGGGGGGGAACATTTTCAGGCGAAACTGGTCCATTGCTGTTGGCCTTGTAAACTGATGCATCCCTTTGGGGGCAAAATTTGATAATTGTATATATCAAGATCTATGAAAATGTGGAATGCTTTGACTCTGTCATTGCTCTTCTGAGAATAATCCAAAAGAAAAAAAAAAAGTAATTTATTCCTTGCCAACGTTATTTTAATCCTGAAAACTGGGAGGAAAAAGCCCCTCAGTATCCAGCCACGTGGCTTGAATTCTGGCCACCTACTAGCTGCTTGACGTCAGGAAAGCCCCCTCTTCTCTGGGTCCGTTTCCTCCTGTGTGGAATGGAGGGAATGGTGTCCAGCCCTCGGAGTGACTGCAAGGCACCTGGCACCCAGCCAACAGCTCCCTGAAGCCTTTCTGGAGTAAGCATGCCCCATGCTCCCGGGAGGTGACTCTCCTGAGGTTGATGCAGCCAGCTAGGCTCGGCTACCAGCCCAAGTGCCCTGGAGACAACGTCCCCATGGCTGCAAAACCCCACCATTCTGCTCTGCTCAGCACTCCCCGACCACCCCCGCTTCCGGCACCCCAGTGCTGTTCTACAAGCCGCTTCAGCTTCCCAAGCACCCACCTCCACACCCCATCCAGAGGCGCCCCGGCCAGGGCCAGCTGCTGCAGCTCACCAGAGTGGATAGCAGCACCTGGCTACAGCACAGCACCTGCTCACACACCTGCTGGCCCTGGGCTAGACCCGGCTTCAGCGCAGCTGCCCGCCTGCCCACCGTCACTCCCGTCTGTCTGGATCAACTGCCATTTCCTGTGCTCTGACCGACTTGGCAAAGGCACAGGGCAAAAGGGAGGTGGCCCCCGGCCTCACGAGCTCCTGGGTAAGTTAACGACAAGCCTCCAGGCTCGTGGCTGTCTTCCATGAGGATGGCCTCCACAACCAGCTGATCCCACCACAGAGGCCCCATCTAGGAGCCCCCGCCCTGGTCCTGCTGAGGAGTGCTCCTTGGTCTGCAGTCTCCCCACCCTGGGTCCTGAGCCCCTGGATGCTACTGCAAGTTACAGATAAAAGGCCATGTAGAAACTAGCAAAATGGGCCACGTTGTGACTTTTTTGGGGTATTTTTCACAGATATCACAAAATAAGTCCATTTCAACCCAGAGGGGACTGACTTACCCAAGGTCACATGGAGTTAGCAGAGACAAACAGAATCCAGGTCTCTGATTGTGGGCTAGGGCCCGCCCCGCGCGCCAAGCTAAGGTGCTTTACATACAGAACCTCACCTCATTCTTACAAGTGCCCTGAAAGCCAGGCCTGTTTCCCCACTGTGGCTCAGAGAGGTTAGGTCACCTGTCCAAGGTCACACAGCTAGTAAAGAAGCAAGGGGGGCCCTGTTCTTCCTAGTCAGTGTCCAGCTTGGGTCGCATTTAGGACGCAGCCACAGAAGCAAAGAATTGTCAAGCTGGAGCAGGCAGGCACTGGAGAAGCCCAGCTCATCCACGGTCAAAGCCCAGCAGGACACAGCAGTGAGCGGGAGTCTGTTTGGAGGCGTAGACAAGTTCCTCCGTGCCATGTGGGGACAACAACGGACACCCAGAAGGATGTGCAACCCCCAAAGCAGCAGATGATGATACATATCTGTGGAGAATGTCCCACAGAAAATGAAATAAAATCCAGGGATCCAATCTGACGCAGAGAATGCAGATACAGAATAATGCACAAGGACTAAAAGACTGGTGGTTTCTGACGCTCGATGAAACGTGGAATTCAGAGGAATATCTCCATTTGGATTTGGATTTGCTGTTAATGTTGTATAGCTTTTGATTAGTGTACTTTATGAATACAATGCTATACACATGATTTCATTTGAAAAACCATATTGTATTTGGGTATCTATTAATAGTTTATATTGGGCCCGGGTTTGATCCCTGGTCGGGGAACTAAGATCCCGCCAGCCGCAAGGCACGGACAAAAAAAAAAAAAAAAAAAAGGAAGAAAAAGTTTATACTGTATAGAGAGATTATTTTTTAGTTCAATTTAAAAAAAAGAAAAGCACAGCAGATGCGGGGCGCTTCCCACGGCTCACACTTAGTGGCTCCTGTGGCGTTTCCCTCCCCAACCATAAGGTAAGGCGGGGTCAGGCTCCCGTTGCAGGAACCCAGGAGCCCACACAAGCACGCGCCCTCAGCCTCCTCTCCCCTTGCCTTCACACCCTTTTGTCCCAGTTAACTCGGAAAGCTTTAAGGTCGTCTGGAAGCCCGACACTGCAGATTCCCACTGGAAGGGACGGCGGCCTACTGTAGCTCCAGGAAGGCGCCTCCGTCCTGTGTGCCCCGCTTGCCTCTCCTGCAAATCCAGGCGGCTTCCTCACCTCACCTGGATCCCGAGGCAGTTGTTCCACTCCAGAAATAGCTCGTATTTGTTTTACAACTTTTGAGCTGATACAGATTCCAGCCTCATTTAAGGCAGAGGAGTTTCTCTGTCCCTGAGGTAGGCCAGAACCTGCCCTGAGGACAGAGCCACACCCATGACCCAGGTCCTGCTAGAATTCCTTGATGGGCTTTGGAATCAGAGCTTTGTTAAAACCAACCAGCAACTAGGTTTAAGGGCAGGGGGCCCGGCCAGGTGTTAAACCACCCCCAGGTATATGCAGTGTGTAAAGGATAGGCTGAGTTTAAAGCAGGAAGTGACAGCTAGTTAGTTCTACCCCTTCCCTGACCCATTTTGCATTGGGAATTAGAAAGACGGAGGCTCTGGGAAGTCACTTTAGTCCAGATTCCATATTAAGCACCTCTCTGTACAAGGCCTGGGAAACTAGCTGCTTGCTAACAATGGAAGGAGGAGAGAGAAACAACAGGTACCCAAGGCAGTACAGAACTACACGCCACGATGCTGCAGGGGAAGGGAGAAGGAATAATGGGGAGGGGTTGCTGCCCAGTGCGGATGGTGAGAGACGGCTCTGTCTGGCCAGGCCGCTGTAACACAGTGCCATAGGCTGGGTGGCTTATAGACAACAGATATTTATTTCCCACAGTTCTGGAGGCTGGAAGCCTGAGGTCAGGGTGCCAGCACGGTCGGGTCCCGGCGAGAGATCTCCTCCTGGCTGCAGATGCCCGTTTTCTCACTGTGTCCTCACAGGGCAGAAGGAGCAGAGGAGCTCTCTGGGGTCCATTAGGGCACTAATCCCATTCACAAGGGCTCCACTCTCATGACCTAATCACCTCCCAAAAGTCCCACCTCTTAATTAATACCATCACATTGGAGACTGGATTTCAACACATGAATTTTGCTCGGAGAAACATTTAGTCCTTAGCAGGCTCTCTCTCTGCAGTGGTTATATTTCTTATTTTATTCATTTATTTATAAAATAAATTTATTTATTTTTGGCTGCATTGGGTCTTTGTTGCTGCATGTGGGCTTTCTCTAGTTGCGGTGAGCGGGGGCTACTCTTCACTGCAGTGCGGGGGTTTCTCTTGTTGCAGAGCATGGGCTCTAGGTGCGCGGGCTTCAGTAGTAGTTGTGGCTTGTGGGCTCTAGAACGCAGGCTCAGTAGTTGTGGCACACAGGCTTAGCTGCTCCGCGGCATGTGGGATCTTCCTGGACCAGGGCTCGAAATCGTGTCCCCCGCATCGGCAGGCAGATTCTTAACCACTGCACCACCAGGGAACCCCTGCATTGGTTATATTTTAAACCGACAGGGGTTAACACAGGGAATTAATTTACAAAATCACTGGATGGGCTGAAAACAATGGGCCAGAGATCCAGGGATGGCTGAACCACGAACAAGGGCCGAGACCAGGAAGGCCACCACCGGGATTGCCGAATTCAAAGGTGTGCAGCAGGGAATTGACCCAGGGATCAGAAGGCAGGGTGACGGCTGGAGGTACAGCCGTGGATGCGCTGGTGTCTCTGTGATCTTTCTCGCCAGAAAACCAAGTACTGGGAAGCCTTGCACGGAGGGGTGCTCAATATGGGAACTGGACTGGAAGTGATTTCCCTCCAGAGCCTGTCTTTCTAATTCCCAACGCAAAACAGCCCTCAGCATCAGAGAGGGGGTAGAACCAATGAACAAACGAATGAAGGAACGAACTAACTGCACTGCCACCTCCTGCTTTAAATTCAGCCTGTCATTTACACACTGCATATGCCTGTACACGGCAAAGCTGACACTTTATTTCAGCCTTCCAAAATTGAGTATCTGATCGAAGAAACCCAATTTTCACCCAGAACCCCAGCGACCAGGGAGTCCGGGAAGCAGAGCAGGGAAGAAGGTGCCCAGCCCATCCTCCTTCCCAGGAGGCAGAAGGAGAAAAACTCCCCACAGGCCCGACGCTGCTGGTGCCAGGGACTGGATGGGGAGGGAGAAGGCCTGTTCCCAGGTTTTGGTCGGTGCAGTGGGTGGGCGGCGGGGAGAGCGTGGAGCTGGGGGGCCGGAGAGGGCCAGAGTTCAGCTCCCACAGAGCTGAGTCTCTGGGCCTCTTTCCCAGGCCTGTATTTCACAGGGCAGTGGGGAGCTTTTCTGTAGAAGATCATTGATCAGGGGAGAAAAATCAATTAAAGCCCACTGACTGGAAAAGTAACTTGGGCTGGAATTTTTCTAGGGGAAAAGCAGCTCCAAACCATAACTTATCTACTGCTCTATTAATAACACACGAAGCCACAGCCGATAAGCAGAACAAGCGTGAAGCGTATACATTAACTTTATACTGAAGAGGGAGGAGCCAGTGAAGCCGGGGAGGGAAGGATGACGTATGGGGACAGGAAAAGGGAAAGCAACAGAGGAGGAGAGGAAAGCCCGGGAAGAAGCCAGGGAGACAAGGTGCAGAAAGGAGAGAATCAAGAGGAGGGAGAGCTGGGTGCAGAGGGGGAAGCGTTGGGCGACAGGGCCGCAGCCCCACATAGGCAGCGAGAGGCCCGGGTGATGAGAGGCTGACTGTGCCTGTTCTCCCATAAATAAGAACTCTATTTAGTTCACCAGGAATATAAAAATACGCCATGCTTCTGGAAGCAGGCTCCAGCTCCTCTGCCCCGAGTCGCTGACGTAACCCATAACCAGCAGGAAGAGCCGTGATGCGATCCTCAGCCTGCTTCCTAGTGACCCAGATGTGCGCTGCCTGCCTCCTTCCAGCTTATTTCCCGCACTTGCTCAGAGCTCAGTAGATAAGCTTGTTTTCAATTCTTTACATTCTCCCTTGCCTCGCCTAAGGTGACCGTTACTAACTAAAGAGTGGGTACATTCCCGTTCCTTTCTTCGTGCTCATATAACATAAAGATTATCTGTATATCTATATCTGGGGGGGGGTGGGGAGAGGATGGGGACGACGGAGGGGAGAGAGGAGCCGACAACATATACACACAAGCACAACCGCAAGCCTGCTGCCACACGGAACATAAACGGCACACCGATCAGAGAACACAGGTGGATCAAACAGGGAGGGCTTCTGCCCTGCCCGGCTGGAGTGCTGAGGAGGTGGCCTTTGAGGTGGAAGTTGAAGGATTCAGCGGGCAGAGGTGGAGCCTGGGGAGGAAGACATTCCAGAAGGAAGGAAAGGCAGGGAGGGACAAGGCACACCCAGTGTGACCGCAGAGTGACATCTTGCAAAGGAGGAAGGAGTAGGGCTGACAGGAGGCTTGTAAGAGGAGGTTAGGGCCAAAGAGCTGACTTGGGTCTGCCTGGATGGTCAGAGCTCACAGACGATGGCCGTCAACCAGGATGAGCGCGGGAAAGGCCCTTTCAGCTGAACCTACAGCCTGAATGCCTCGCCTAAGTGTCTCACGTGGCTGGACGAAATCAGGTCTAGGGGCTCTGGACTCAAATTCTTTTTTTTTTTTTGGCCACGCTGCGCAGCTTGCAGGATCTCAGTTCCCCAACCAGGGACTGAACCCAGGCCACGGCAGTGAAAAACATCAAATCCTAACCACTAGGCCACCAGGAAACTCCCCTCTGGGCTCAAATTCCACGACGCCCACCAAGTTAGTGGATTCTAACACTGCCTCTTCCACCTGAAGCAACAGGTTCCCTGAAGGCCGTCTGGTACCCGGTGGGCCTGTTCTTCGCTGACCCCTGGGTGCCTAGCGGGGTGGCTGCCACGTGGGAGCACCTAATCTAGTGACTTGAACTTGCTGCTCTCTCGCTTTCTGTGTAGTTCGCTGGGGAAACTGATGACGCCACTACACCTTCTGAGTGCTGCAGGAACACCCAGGGCTGTGGGCACAGTGGGCGGCTGTCCAGGGACGGTCTCAGAGGCGGGGGGCCGACAGGTACTAGGGGAGCATTCTCAGGTGGTAAGAAGTCAAATAACCTGCTCTTTAACTACGAGGGAAGGGGGGAGATAGGTAGAACGCTTGAAAATGGTTAACCACTTCACTACTCTTAGTTTTTTCTTTTTTTTTTTTTTTTTGTGGTACGTGGGCCTCTCACTGCTGTGGCCTCTCCCGTTGTGGAGCACAGGCTCCGGATGCGCAGGCCCAGCGGCCATGGCTCACGGGCCCAGCCGCTCCGCGGCATGTGGGATCTTCCCGGACCGGGGCACGAACCCACGTCCCCTGCATCGGCAGGCGGACTCTCAACCACTGTGCCACCAGGGAAGCCCTACTCTTAGGTTTTTAAATGGGGAGAAAGCTCCCAGCCACCATTCTTCCTTCTGATAGGGAAATGGTACAGTTAGCTGTCTAAAGTATCCAAAAGATCTGATACAAAATGGGAAATGATGGGAAAAAAGCACAAATTTAATATGGATAATTTGGCTTCCACAAGCTTTTCTTCATTTGCTACTTTAAAAAAAAATTATAAAATACTTATTTGTACACCCATGTTCACAGCAGCATTATTCACAACACCTAAAATGTGGAAACAACCCAAGTGTCCGCTGAGGGATGAGTGGATTAGCAAAATGTGATATATACATACGAAGGACCATTATTTGGCCTTAACAAGGAAGGAAATTCTGACATACCTCATGACATGGATGAATACTGAGGATATTTTGTTAAGTGAAATAAGCCAGACAATAAAAGGACAAACACTGCGTGATTTACTTATATGAGTGAGGTACCTAGAAGTCAAATTTACAGAGACAGAAAGTGAATGGTGAGTGTCAGAGGCTGCAGGGAGTGGCAAGTGGGGAGTTACTGTTCGACAGGAACAGAGTTTCAGTTTGACAAGATGAAAAGAGTTCTGGGGATGGACGGTGGTGAGGGATATACAACAATACAAACATACTTAACACCAACGAACTGCACACTTAAACAGGCCTATGATGGTAAATTCTATGTCTTTTACCACAATAAAAAAATCTAAAAGTAAAAATACACGTGTGATAACTGCACACAAATATAAACAAACAAACAAACAAAAACCTACCACATAAACCCCAACTGCTCAAAATCCTAGTTCCCGGAAGCAAACGACACTGTTTTGACATGTTTACTTTCCACTTCTCCTATACCTTTCCCTCAAAAGAGCTGGGATTATAATATATACATAAATGTGCTACATTTTTGCTTATTATTGTATCGTAGCATTTTTTTCATATTAAAAACGTTTACAAAATTAAAAATCATTACATATAAAATCTATCCCGTGGATTCCATATGGACGGACCATAAAATTACCAAGAGACAACCCTTTAGACACGCAGAACGGTAACACCCCCTTCAATGTCCCTTCCCCTCCATCCCATTCCCTGGTCTCTCGTTCCCCAAGGGAACAACTTACAGTCTCCCCTGTGGCAGTAGGTCAAGAATGGGCCCCTGCAAGTTCCTCGCACCCCAGGACAAGGGTTTACGTGAGAAGCCCAGTGGGAGCAGTGGGTTCACGGCTCCACAGGGCCTGACCCCTGACTCTGCAATTCCCTTCGCCTTTCCACACAGTCACAAGATAACGCCACAGTCCTCGCCATCACGCCAGTTTCTGGGCAGGAAGGAAGAGGGGCCGTCTTCTCTTGGGGCTTTATCTTCTTATTAGGGAAGGGAAGCCTCTAATGTAACATATGTTTTCCTTAATATTTCACTGGCCAGAACTGGGTCACGTTCTCCCCGACTCCTTTTCACATCCATCACTGGCTAAAGGAAGTAAGACTGCCTTGGGGGGAAAAGAAAGGGACTTCCTGGCGGTCCAGCAGTTAGGACACTGTGCTTCCACTGCTGGGGACCTGGGTTTGATCCCTGCTCGGGGAACGCAGATCCCGCAAGCCATGTGGCGTGGCCCAAAAATAAATTAAAAAAAAAAAAATTTTTTTAAAAAAGGACTGCCTTCGCTGTTTAGCCAATCATGATTTATCCCGCGAGCTAAGATAGTTCCACCCTCTTCCCGAAGGAGCAGATTTCTACCTGCTACCCGAAGAAAAAACTGGGGCTCTGTAAGGAGGGAGCATTGGATGCTGGGAGAAGAGTGGTCGCTGGCCAGACACCAGAGTGGATGCCACAGGGACCTGATGTATTCTGCTAAACAAATGCACACACGTACATCCGCGTGACATACAGTAACGTGTTCAACCACTCCTCGAGGCTATTTCTAGAAGGGATTTCTGATGTACGACCCCAGCTTACATAAAGGCTATGTGAGAGTCAGCAGCTAACATCGAGCTGGTGGAATAACGTGATGGACGACGGTCAAGACGCCTCCCGTCTCCACAGGCTCCTATGACAGACACAGCCAATAAGATGAAGATCCACATATTACATCTCGTATGTAACAGGTAAGTCACTAAATTTGGATCCAAAGAAAAGCAACGGTTTGAATAGAGGATGGGGAAAGGCGATTTAAAAGCTACATACATGTGAAAGCAAGCAGTGGCTGGTTTGCAGCTCTGAACACTGAAAGGGATGAGTTCCAGTGAACCTTGACACCATGAAGTCACAGGTGAACATGGCCAGGCCCGCTACAGGTGGAAGCCAGAAGCGGACAGACTGTAGTGTTTCATCGAGTAGGCTTTGCATCTAGAATTCAGTGGTTTGGGGGAAAAAAAAAAAAAAAGGGATGAGTAAGCGTCCAAGGGAAACTACCACTTCATGGCTGGAGAGATGTGTGTGAGCAGATCTATAAAACACCTCTACCTGCCTGTAACACAAGCAGCATTGTTACCTGCTTACCACTGGATTAATACATGAATCAAGGCATTTACTTCGGCAGGAAATGGTCTTTCTATGTGGACTCCCTCTTTGTTGTGGCAGTTGCACTGGGGGTTTGCTTGTAGTAAAACGTTTGCTTTGAGAGGGCTGGAGCAAAGACTGTGTGGGCTTTGTGCAGGTCAAAATAAGACCGTTTTTCCAAAGCACAGTCTCCTTAAAGGGTTTCATTTTTGAGGACACTTTTGAGAAATAATTAGAAATATACACTTTCATGTAGTTTGGGATAAGCAATATTCTTTACTTGTTTCACATTATAAACCAGTTTTCACTGTTTGAATTTCCTAGAATTATGTCTAATTTCCAGACACTTATTTGCTCGCAAACGTGGAAATTCCTACTACTCAAAAAATCTTAAGGACGAGTAAGCTAAATTCAGGGTTCCCAGAGTCTGATTACTTTAAGACTCTGCCACGCTGCTTAGCCCATGAAGCAGCATTTTCCTGTCCCCACCAACCCCCATCAAAGTACACCACCATTCATTTAACACTTAGGGCGTTCCAGGCCCTGAGTAACTCAGATGCATGAACAGCTACGAGAAAGCAGAAGAAACATCCCTACCTTCCGGAAGCTTCCAACTCAGGAACTATCTACAAGTAATTAAAGTAAAAGACAGCTAACTGCTTAGCAAGTTGGGAATTTTCCATGCTGCGGGGAAACGGAAGACCAGGGAGGGCGTTATTTGCAACTGGAGGGTCTAGGACGCCTTGAGGCAGGCTCGGAACTGAGCGTGAGGAAGGCATTCCTTAAAGAACGGGAGTATGAACAAAGGCGGAAAACGAAGGGGCAGATTCACCAACAATGACGCTTCTGTGAGGCGGAACTGCGGGGTGGGGTGGTGCCGGGAAGCAGCAGGAGGGAGAGTGAAAACCAGGAAGAGGTGAGGGAATTTATTTCGCACCTATTACATGCCAGGAGCATTGTGCGTATTATTTAGATCAAACGTTACAACAATCTTGAATAGTAATATACTGATTTTACAGATCAAGAAACTGGCCCAGAGGGGGTCTCCTGGTGGCCTAGTGGTAAGGATTCCCGGCTTTCACTGCCGGGGCCCAGGGTCAGTCCCTGGTCGAGGAACTGAGATCCCACCAGCCATGTGGCCCGGCCAAAAAAAAAAGAGTGAGAAATGCGAGTAGAGGGAGGAAAGAGAAGAGGACTGAAAATTGGGGCATTATTCCAAGGTGAGGTTGCCAGACAAAACGCAGGACAGCCAGTTAAATCTGAATTTCAAATAAACAAGGAAGACTTGTTTATCTGAAAAACCAGAAAACAGAAAGAAACTGGCCCAGAGAGTTCAACAAACTCACCTGAGATCACTTAGCTTATAAAGAGTGGAGCAAATATTCAAAACCGGGTCTGTCTGATCAGAACTCTTATTTTTTTCCTGCTATGCCATGCTTCCTTTGAGCCCAGCCAAGGATTCGGGACTTTATTCCACATGCAGCAGGGCTGGAGGACACAGAAGGAGCATCAACGGGCACTTCTGCTCTGACAGGGTGGACGCAGGTCCGGCATTGGGCAGACGAGAAACTCCCTGCCCTCAAAGCATGTGCAGTTTTGTGGATGAGCAGAAACATTAACAGCCGTTTTCATTATAATGTGAGGACAGTGAGAGCAATTTGGTCAGAATGCTATGGAAATTCCCCCCCAAGGAAGGCTTCCTAGAGAGGTCATCTGAGCTGTTTCGGAAGAGGAATAAGGTCGAAGGAGGTGAGAAAGGATCTCCTAGGCAGAGAAAAACAGTCTGAAAACAAAGGTGTGAGCTCTTGTGGTGCATGTATCTGGGAGTAGCGGGAAGGACAGAAAACGAGGCCGGCAGGTTTAGGGATGCCTGGCTGAGGAGCAGCTCCATCCCGAGTTTGCACTGGAGTAACGTGGTCCCATCTGCATGTTAGAAAAACCCAGGAGAGCCTTGGGAACAGAGAGGGCTGGAGGCAGGTAGAGCGGCTGGTCGCCAAAGCTTTAGGTGAGAGCGCGCCAAGGCCTGCACCAAGACAGTAAGAGCAGGAATGGAGAAAAGTTGGTTTGAAAAATATTTAGGAGGACTTGGTGGCTACACACGGGGATTACGGAGCCAGAGGAGTAGATGATTTCCAGATTTCGGCCCCGGGCAACTGGGTGTGACTGGTGAGAGGGTAGGTGCCCGAGAGGAAGAGGGCAAGAAGGTTGTTAGGGAGACCCCGTGGGACACTGAGTGGGGACAGTGGATGTACGTCTAGAGCTCTGTGGAGAATCCAGACTAGAGACAGAAGCTAAGACTGCTCAGCACGCAGGTGGCTGTTAAGGCCACAGGGATGGATGAGGTGACGCAGGACAGCATACAGAAGAGGGCCAAAAGGAGGAAAAGTCAGAAGCGAGAAGATGGACAGCAGAGCTAAGGAAGGAATCCGGGGACCGAGCAGCCGGCCACATGAAGTGCAAGAAAGGATGAGAAAACGAGGTCAGAAAAGCCTCACCTGGGCAGGGCACCACAGCAGGTGAGGACACAATACCTGCGGCTCAACAGATGGAGCAGAGACTCTCAACACAGACCTGGTCTCAGGAGGCTTCGCTGGGAATGGAAGGAGATGGGCAATGGTTACAAGGAGACACAGGGTCAAGAGACAGCCTTGTTTCTGAAGACCAGGAGAGGGATTTCCCTGGTGGTGCAGTGGTTAAGAATCCACCTGCCAAGGCAGGGGATGAGCCCTGGTCCGGGAGGATCCCACATGCCGCGGAGCAAACTAAGCCTGTGTGCTACAACTATTGAGTCCACGTGCCACAACTACTGAAGCCCGCGCACCCAGAGTCTGTGCTCTGCAACAAGAGAAGCCACCGCAATGAGAAGCCAGCGCACTGCAACAAAGAGTAGCCCCCGCTCGCTGCAACTAGAGAAAGCCCGCGTGCAGCAACGAAGACCCAATGCAGCCAAAAATAAATATATTAAATAATAATAAAGACCAGGAGAGACTTAATCCAAAGAAAAAGAGCCAGGGACAAGAAAAGAGCCAGGGACAGACAAGAGATGACAAGTGATGGCACAGAGCCCGAGAGGAAGAGGAGGAGGGAACACAGGTAGAGACAGGACACAGGCTCATCCAGGAGCGGCCACAAAGGGAGAGCTGGTGTCTGAGGGAATGAATTCTGACCCTTCCAACTTTCTTGAAGTAGGAGGCATTGGAAGTGGGCTACTGCAGTGGGGACGGAGAGAAGGACACAAGCAGATTTCTTATGAACTTTGAGGCAAGTAATTTAAAGAATCTGCTGAGCAAAATGGTGGAGGGGGGCCGAGTCAGGACAAGTAAAAAGAAATGTCAAGTGACATCACTTAGGTGATGCCGGGGACCATAAGTCACTGCAGAACTCTACATACACAAGTGGCGTTTCTTCCAGTAGATGCCAGGATCTCAGAAGTATACAGACAAAAGTGATACAGACAAAAGGGTGACGTTTTATCAGCCATAAGCAGTGCGGGAAGCTGAGGATGCTGGTAATCGATTGTGGAGTTCTGGTCTGGGAAGGAAAGAGAGATTAGAAAATTGAAGGTTTGAGGCTGAAATAAAGGGATAACAGGAAAGACGGTGTGAGAGCTGGAGAGGATAGGAGATTGGGAGTTTAATGTTCCAAATGTGGGACTTCCCTGGCGGTCCAGTGGTTAAGACTCTGTGCTCCCAATGCAGGGGGCATGGGTTCGATCCCTGGTTAGGGAACTAAGATCCCGCATGTTGCACAGCGCAGCCAAAAACAAACAAAAAGAGATTCCAAATATGGCACTGCTCCTAGGAATGACAAGGACCAGGATATGGCAGCCGAAGAGGTGGGAATGAAGGTAGCTGGAGTTTTGGAAGCCAACGTAAAGAGGCTGCAGTGACTCAGATGACTCAGGGGCTGGTATGGCCTAGGTTTGAGAGAAAGATATTACACAAGTTTAAGCGCCAGGTCTTCGATGAGCACGGGAGACAGTGAGGTGATGATAGAGAGGGGCATTGTGGGGTGATGGCTTTAGCCTCCAACCATGTCAGTCGGCACTGCCTTTGGTATGATTTGGTCAGTCACTAGGAAAAGATCCAGGCGATCCACGATCGCATTCTCGCTGCAATGACACCGCTGTTTACTCAAAACAGCGCAAGGACACTCCCAATCCACCCCTCGGGGAATAAGGGGATGGCATGGTTTAGAATATGATAGTTCTTCCTTTGCATCCACCCTTTAAATCCCCCAATTAAAACTGTACACAAGCGCTAAGGAAGTTTGTTGGCAACCCTGTACTGGGACGTGGAGAGAGGAGACCGATGCTCATCCTCTTCTGTCTGCCACCTCTGGACTGCTGTTTCCCTGAGTGGCAGCTGTTGACCCCTCCGTGACGACGATACCCTTGCCAAGTCTTCCTCGGTCTACCCTTTCCAAAGCACCTCTGTGTCACAAGGGGAAAAGTGACCAGTAAGACACGAGCAGCTGGATCCCAATGTCGACCCACTTCCAAAAAGAGCTCCAGTGTTGAGAAGTTGAGTTCTGATTGACACAGAAAACACAAAAGCAGTTGTTTAGCCTACTTTTAGTAGACAGTAATCCACCTAGCTCGGGGAGATTCAAAACTTATCCCTGATATGACAAATCTCTTTAAGAAAAGTCTGGCTAGCAAATGAATTCTTATCTGCTCTAAGAAACCAAGTAAGCACTGGGTCCAGCCTATAAGGATGAGCCCTGAAACCAGCACAGAAACTGAGAGGTGAGTGGCAGAGGCTAGCTCACCTGGAGCGAGATGGTAAGAAGGAAATATAATCAGTCCTGGGAAGCATCAAGCCTTCACACGGTTTACTTACCGCCATGGCGGATTCCTATAAGCCTGAAGACTGGCACCGTTAGGCCCATTTTGAAGCCGAGGAAATGAAGACCCGAGAGGCTACAAGACCTTGTGGATGTCACCTGGATGACAAAGGGCACAGCCAGGCCCCGACCTGTTTGGACGGCACTGCTCTGCTGCTGCCACTCATCAGTTTTGCCTCCCTAAGTACCTTTGTAGCTGGTCTACCTTCCAAGGCCTGGAACTCCAAGACCATTTCCATTATTAATCCCCAAGTTCAAGTGGGACTCTGAACAAGGAATGGCTCATAAAAAACGAAAACGAAAAAAAAAAAAAAA
Organism: Grampus griseus; assembly: GCF_964374135.1. Lineage (NCBI taxonomy): Eukaryota > Metazoa > Chordata > Mammalia > Artiodactyla > Delphinidae > Grampus > Grampus griseus. The sequence continues at coordinate 4,927,520 of NC_139018.1, read as the reverse complement.
AAAGGACATGATGTCAGTAACCAAGTACTGAGAAAACCTCAGGCATCTCAGTAGCAGTTTTGGTGGATTAATTTGCTCATTTGATGAGTTTCTGAGGCAAAAAAATAGCCCTTTTACACTGAGTGTTGTGGGCTTATCGCAAATATTTACAAATTTATCACTTAATTTATTTTATCTACTTTCTTTTCACATAGAAATTAACATTTCAGGAAAAAAAAAAAAAAGCTGGTTTGCAGCCAAGCACTGGCCTTGGCACTTGGTGGTTTATTTAACTCTCAAGTCCCAGGTGAAATGTCCCCTCCTCAGGAAGGCCTTTATCTGACTAGCTTGGCCTAGGTCCACTTGTCCCCAGACTCTCCACTTCTTGTCAGGACTGCCAAGTGGAAGTGAGACCGGTATCTCTGAGCTCTCTGGTCATAGCCTGTCTCCCGTCTGGGCGCATTGTTTGGTTAACGGCAGTATTCTCCAGCCTCGAAGAGCAGGTGCTTGACAAACAGGGATGAACAGCTGGGCTCACCTAATCCGCCCGTCACTCCTCTTTAGCAAACGGAGAAAATCCCTAACAGAGGCTGCGTGTCCAGCCCACTCGCACAGAGCTCCAGCACTGACCTGCCTCACACACCGATGCAGGAGTGGCTCGGCTTCCTGTATTTCTGCGCTGCAGTAAGTATGCCGTGAAACGAGGTACCGCGGATTGAGACAGAACTCGGCATTCATTCTGTTCAATCACACGGGTGACATTCATTTGGATGGGCAGGTGGCAGGAGCAACTGCGGTACAAAGAAGCTGATTTAGCTTCTACTTTGGAGGGGCACACAGCGAGCGAAGTAGAGAAAAACAAGGCGAATTTATCACTAGAGATTTCAACTTTCCTTAGACTTATGGCAATGACCAGATTCATCTGCTGTACTAAACCACTTAGCCTCAGAAAAAGAGTCTAAGAGCCTGTAAAAGCGAAGGACATAAAACGTCGCAGAAATGGTGCTAGCTTTACAGACTTGTACGGTTAAGGTATTTCACCACAATTTAAGCTCCAAATCTAATGTATGCATTGATTTGGGGGGAAGGGAGGAGTATCCCCTGAATAGCCCAGGTTTCAAAAATTCCACAATCAAGAAATAGTTTAGATGATTAGGAAAATGTGTACACACCTATGGTCAATTAACTTGTATTGATCCAAACCAGGGGTAACTAATTTAGATGCAGAAACACAAATTTTCATCCTGATTTTTCTACATGTTTTATTGGAAACTCGGCATGGATCTGGAACAGGGTCCGACCAGCAAATGTAAAAAGACTTCTAGCCTAACAAAAGGCAAAGCTCTAGCTGCAGCCCCATCACTACGCTGCAATGTGACCTTCAGCAGCTCCTCTCTCAGCTGGTTTCCTTAACTGCAAAATAGAGACTGGGCTAATATTCTCCATACAGTAACCGATGCACAGCACCAACTACCTGCTAGAAGTAACTCCAAAAGAACTAGACATTAGAACTAATCAAAAAGCAATTTCATGAGACAGCCAAACTAGTTTGCGGTAAGGGAAATTACTTAGCATGAGTTCACTGCCTGAATCGTTTCCGATCTGTTAGAAATAAAAATAAGGTAGAATCAGATTTCATCGCTAGCCTCCCTATAATTAATAAATGAGAAGATACTCTGAAAAAAGGAGAGAAAGAGATACTAGGTGTCTCTCAATTCACATCCTTTATTCTTCCACCCACTCCCACCTTCTCCCCTCCTCTCCACGCATGTCCCTTCCTAAACCACATGGTCTTAAAGCTGAGTTGGAAATTTAATGGAGGTTTCCGGAAAGGAACCATTAGGAATGAGGGAGGAGAGAAGCCATCCAAAGAGCTGTGGGTAACAGTCCACACCTTTGTCCTGTGCTGTCCTGTCAAGGGACACACTCCTTGCAGGATATGTGTCACGTCTCCTCAGCCATTAGTGAGCTGTGACTTCTCAAAGATTCTAGAAACTTTACACAACTCAGGATTCTTCCAACCTTCTACTTTCTTCTATAGTTGTTGACATTCATTTCCACGGTGGACTGGAAGTCGTTGGAGCTTTTTTTTTTTTCTTTTTTTGCGGTACGTGGGCCTCTCACTGTTGTGGCCTCTCCCGTTGCGGAACAACAGGCTCCGGACGCGCAGGCTCAGCGGCCATGGCTCACGGGCGCAGCCGCTTTGCGGCATGTGGGATCTTCCCGGACCGGGGCACGAACCCGCGTCCCCTGCATCGGCAGGCGGACTCTCAACCACTGCGCCACCAGGGAAGCCCTCGTTGGAGCTTTTGAGACACCTAAAATGGCCGAGCACTTTCACACAGAAGTCCTCTCTGTCATGGTGCCTTCATTTTTTGATGAACCAACCAACCAACCATCATTCCATGTACAAGGCATTAGGCTGTAGACGGACCCAGCCGTGGTCTTTGCCCTCAGTTGGAAGGATGAAAGCACGCAAACATGGCTGTAAAATACCCAGTTTAATTAAGTGGGGTCAGTCAATTTTCTTGCTGCCAAGACAAAAGGACTCTAGAAGTTCCGAGGGAAGGTTCATTGGCCCAGTTTACTCTGCCCAAACAGAACAGGATAAAAGCAGTGAAATTATCCCTACCTTTAGAGGCCCATGGCTCTGGAACTGCACTTTAACCTGTCCTTTTAAATGGATTTTCACCTTTAGCAGCAAACGCAAGCAAGCTAGAGCAAATACAGCACCGTGCCTTTGCACGCCTATTCATAAGGTACTCCACAGCTAAAGAACACAAGACGAGAATCTCTCCCACCATGGAAAACTCAAGACCTACCTAACAGGTCACCTGCTCTGGGGCAATTTTTAAAAGCTCTTCATGCAGCAGGTGAATAGCTGGACCGTCTCAGTGCTTTCTCCCACCTACTACCCTTCCTGACAGATAAACCCTTTTCAGCTTTCTCCACTTGACTGTGAAGTCTGTAGACCTATGACTCAGGAGCTAGGCTGCCTAACTGGGTACTTCCCCCATTTCTCTTGTATCTATGGGGAAGCATCAACTACTTGCAAAGACATCCTCCCATCAATTACTAGAGAGTGGGGAAAGTGAAATTAATTAAGCCACACAAAAATTCTCCCACAATTCGTTTTCATTTGTGAAATATTTATGCAGAATTTATAAGCTACGAAGCCAGAAATGACTTATTTCAACAGACTTGACTTTGTCAAACTGTGTGGGTGTAGCACTCCAATGGGAATTACTCAGAATTTAAAACTCAAAGAGACAATGATTTAATTTTTCACTCCCTATACCAACATCCTCAAATATCAAGTCCAATGCCGTTGAAAAATAAGCACGGACTAAACGAGATTGACAAAGTCACTTTTTAATCAGAACACACAAACCTCTTTCTCTAAAGGTTCTCAAGAAAGACACCTGCTTGCTTTAATAAGTTGGATCTAAGATTAATGTATATATTACAGTTCAGAATAATCACGGTGTTCACCTGCAAGAACACTGTTCCAAAAGACAAGGCTAAACGTTGTGAATATACACGTTTGAGAAATGCACTCAGCCGTTAAATTGGCCAAACGGGTACAACAAAGACACACCTTCCCAGCTTCTCACTTTCACATGATTTTCTTTCTTAAAAACCAGTTTTTATTTCTGTTGCTTCAAACTCAAAGTCAGGTCGACCAAAACAATGAATAAGGGCAAAACCACTTCACCGCAGCTATTCAGGGAGGGTTAATTGCTGCTAATTCGTGCCAGAAAAAATATAGGCTCTGCTGCAGGTATTAAGGAGAACAGTGCGGGAAAATTGTGGAATTTTCAACGAGGAAACAAATGCAAAGCCTGGTGGGCATTAGGAGGAGCGTCTATGCAAGTGAGAAAAAGGTGAAGACGGTGGTCGAGGGAAACAATGATTGGCTGGAGAGCGAAGAAAGGGAAGCTCAGAAGGAAATTTTCGAAAGCCACAGAAAGCCAAGCTACCGGACCAGCGGCCGGGACCCTGCTGTTCTTAAGACCTATGGGGAAGCAGGCACCCAACGGCTTCGTCTCAGGTTTCCGCGGGTCACAAAAGGATAACGGACATCCTCCCAACGGTGGACCTGGGGGCTCCGCGCGCCGCTTCCGCCCGCCCCGCCCCGCGTGCAGCCCACCTGCGCTCAGCCCCGGACCCAGCGGGGACGGGGCGCTCGCGGCGATATGTGCCGACCCGCGGCCGCCGGCGGACGTTTCCCTCCGCTGCCCGCCCGCCCACCCTCCTTTGTTCGCCTGGCCCTCCTCCCTCACTCGGCCGCCATCGCCCGCCCGAAGCTAGGCGTCAAGAGCGAGCGCCGCCCGACATGAAAAAGGAGGCACAAGGGTTTCTCGTCAAAGCAGACTTTATTGGGGCGCCGGGACCGCCCCGCGCGCGCCGCCCGCTCCCCCTCGCGGCCCCCGGGCCGCCCACCGGCCGGGACCCTGCGCTCGGCCGGCCCCGCCCTGCCCCGCAGGCCCCCTCCCCCGCGGCGCCGGGGGCCGCGCGGACGGCTCACCGGCTCCAAGGCGGCGGCTGCAGCGTCGACGCCCCGCTCCCGAGTGCGGCCCGGGCCCGGGGCGGCGGGCTCCGCAGCTGTGGCACCGCGAAGGGCGGGGGCCGCGCGACTCGCGGCGGCGGCGGTGGCGGCGGCGCGCTGACGTCACGCGCAGCGGCCAGCCAGCGCGCGCGGAGGCCGTCCCGGCGGCCCCAATCCGGGAGGAGCCCGGGTTGAGTGGGCTGGGCCGCGGCGGCGAACGGGCAGATCGATTGGCAGAGGAGGAGGAGCGAGAGGGCGAGCAGGCAAGTAGGAGCGAGGCGGGGCGGGTCGAGGCTGCACGGAAGTCTCGCGAGGCCGAGCTTGAGCGGAGTGTGGCGGCGGCGGCGGCGGCGAGATCTGGGCTCGGGGTGAGGAGTTGGTATTTGTGTGGAAGGAGGCGGAGGCGCAGGAGCAAGGGGAAAGCGGAGCACCAGCCCGGAGGGCGGGAGGAGGCGCGGCCAAAGCGGGCGGCCGAGGCGCGGCGGGGCGCCGGGGCGAGCAGCGGCCGAGCGAGCGCGGGGCGCACCGAGGCGAGGAGGCGGGGAAGCCCGCCGCCGCCGCCGCCGCGCCCGCCCCTTCCCCCCGCCGCCCGCCCCCTCTCCCCCCGCCCGCCCGCCGCCTTCCTCCCTCTGCCTTCCTTCCCCACGGCCGGCTGCCTCCTCGCCCGCCTGCCCGCAGCCCCGGAGCTGAGGCCGCCGCGGCCGTGGCGGCCGAGCCCTCAGTCATGGCCTCGGGCGACACCCTGTACATCGCCACGGACGGCTCGGAGATGCCGGCCGAGATCGTGGAGCTGCACGAGATCGAGGTGGAGACCATCCCGGTGGAGACCATCGAGACCACGGTGGTGGGCGAGGAGGAGGAGGAGGACGACGACGACGAGGACGGCGGCGGCGGCGACCATGGCGGCGGGGGCGGCCACGGGCACGCGGGCGGCCACCACCACCACCACCACCACCATCACCACCCGCCCATGATCGCGCTGCAGCCGCTCGTCACCGACGACCCGACCCAGGTGCACCACCACCAGGAGGTGATCCTGGTGCAGACGCGCGAGGAGGTGGTGGGCGGCGACGACTCGGACGGGCTGCGCGCCGAGGACGGCTTCGAGGACCAGATCCTCATCCCGGTGCCCGCGCCTGCCGGCGGCGACGACGACTACATTGAGCAGACGCTGGTCACCGTGGCGGCGGCGGGCAAGAGCGGCGGCGGCGGCTCGTCGTCGTCGGGCGGCGGCCGCGTCAAGAAGGGCGGCGGCAAGAAGAGCGGCAAGAAGGGCTACCTCGGCGGCGGGGCCGGGGCGGCGGGCGGCGCGGACGCGGGCAACAAGAAGTGGGAGCAGAAGCAGGTGCAGATCAAGACCCTGGAGGGCGAGTTCTCGGTCACCATGTGGTCCTCAGGTGAGCGCCGGCGCGCGCCGGCCCCCGGGATGTTTTTGTTTTGAAGGGAAGCCATGTTTTATGTGTGTGATGGGCGCCGCCATCTTCTTCGCGGGGCAAGTATGGCGGCCCCAAAAGATGGCGGGCCGCGGCGGGGGCGGCGGGCGGCGGCGCGGCGAAGATGGCGGCGGAGGCGCGGCGCCGCCCGCTAGGCCGCAATGGCGTAGTTTGCTCGGGCGGGGCGGGGCGGGGCGGGGCGTGCTCGGCCAACAGCCGGCCCAGGGCCCGTTGTTCGCGGCCCCCGGCCGGCCGGCCGCGAGGCCGTCTCCCCGCGAGGCCCGGGGGTGCGGGAGGGCGTTGGCGGGGCTGCGCGGCCTGGACCTCGCGCCCGGGCTGGGCCGCCGCCTTTCCCCGGCCTTCCTGTGGGGGGCGTCGCTGTCCCGGCTCCGCCCCCGCCCCTACCCGGAGCCTCAACTGATCCCGGGAGGCGCCTTCCGAGGGGGGCGGGGGCGCCCGCCCGGCCCTCCTCTCGCCCGCCCCGCGTGCAGGCCGGATCCTGCCCGCGGCCGCGCTCGCCTTGCCCGCCTCGGCGGGGCGGGACTTGGGCGGCACGTCGAGCTCGCGTGTGTGCGGGCTCGGCGTCGGCGGGGCCTGTCACCGCGCTGCGGCGAGGGCCTTGCCTCTGCTCCCCCCGCGGCGCCTAGCGAGAGGGGCCGCGGGTTTTTGCAGATTGTTCTCAGTCCTGGGCGTTTGGGGGAGTTTTCTTTCTCTTCTTAAGTATTTGGCTCTTTGCAGGAAGGCTGGTTAGTTACACAGCTAGGAACGTTTGCCACTAAATTGATCAAATCGAGTAAAGCTGCCAGATGCTTTTTACTTGACAGAAAACTCCTTATTTTTCCCGTGAAAAGAAGGATTGTGGAAAGGGTCTTTCTACTGTTTTAGTACTGCTTTGAAGGAGGGCCAGAAAAAATATCTGGGGCAGAAAAGCCTTATCTGCATATGTAAATTTTCTTGTTTTTACTTCGTAACTGGTGTTTTCAAGTCCTTATCCTATTATTTTATCCACAGGCTATCTTGTTAAATTGTTGGAATAGTAAATAGACTGAGAATAATCCTACCATAACTAGTTAACCTAGTACCTGTGATAATTAGATTTAAGTGGTAGAATCCTTTACGCCATAGTTACTCCAGCGCTGTCTTAATAAATTCTCACAGTTGGATGGAGCCTCAAAATGCGGTGAACGTTGAGTATTGAAGCGTTGTTAACATTCTCAGGAACGAATGAAATAGGCGAAAAGTCTGGACTGAGAAGCTGGTCTGGTTGTATCGTATCTATCTATCTACCCCAGGCGGAGGTAACTAAAGCTGGATGGATCTGTGACTCAGGACTGAGCGAAGGAGCGGAGGTTCTGTCAAAATGTAATAGCAAGTGCTAACAGCGCTGCTGTTCTGGATTTCGGAGGGTCTGGTAGAACTGTCAGTACTTTGAGTTTAGCGGGGGCTATAGGTTTCAATGAAACATATATTTGAGTACTTAAAACGTTATCAAAAGATCCTTTCTGTATGCATTCTGGTAGCGCAGAATGATTGCACAGTGATCATGTTGGAACTAAAAGCCATGTTTTCCCATTATTAATCGGAATGGAATAAGAGAGGGGGTGTTGGTTATTGATGAGTTTGCTGAATTCGGGTATCGTTTGAAATTTTTTAATTTTTTAATTTTTTATTTTTTTTGCGGTACGCGGGTCTCTTACTGTTGTGGCCTCTCCCGTTGCGGAGCACAGGCTCCGGACGCGCAGGCTCAGCGGCCATGGCTCACGGGCCCAGCCGCTCCGCGGCATGTGGGATCTTCCCGGACCGGGGCACGAACCCGTGTCCCCTGCATCAGCAGGCGGACTCTCAACCACTGCGCCACCAGGGAAGCCCAGGGTATTTTATATATTCTGCATTTGATCTTATCAAATTGTTAATCCACTTCTCCATACTCAGAAAACTTGGTGATGTAGGCTTTACTTGAAGTGGTACATATCAGGTTAGCTTAAAAGTCATTATTTTCTCTGTGCAGGTGGTTGCTGCAGGGTTGTACAGTTTAGGGGTATTGTAATGTCCATTTCTTTAAATTGTTATCTTGGCATGTATGGTTGGTATCTTTTGAATGGAACAGCAGAAAGGGAATCTAGTAGTTCTGTAGTAGAGTAGTTACAGATCTGAAAGAGTGCCTAGAGAGCCGCTGTTTTTCTTTTCTTTTTATTGACATAATTCCCACGTGCACAGTTCGGTGGTTTTTAGTGTATTCACCAGTTTGTGCAATCATCACCACTATCTAATTCCAGAACATTTTTATCATCCCAGAAAGAAACCCCATAACTGTTATTCCCCACCCCCACCCCCAGCCCTTGGCAACCACTATCTCACTTTTTCCCTGGATTTGCCTATTCTGGACATTTCGTTTGCATGGAATCATATAATATGTTGCCTTTTGTGTCTGGCTTAGTCTGTTTTCAAGATTTCATCCAAGTTGTAGAATGTGCTTCATTCCTTTTTACGGCTGAGTAATACGCCATTGTAGAGAGAAAACAGCAGGAGCTGCTTATTTTTGCAGATGAGAAAAGTAAGGTCTAGTTAAGGCTGAATATGTTTTAATATTTAATCACGGTTTAACTGTGTTTTGAATAGTTTTAATCGTTTGCTTTAAGGCTCGTGTTTGTTTTTGCTTTTTTTCCCTGGCATGTAATTAATGAACATTTCATTGTTGCCAGATTTAGGGCATAGTATTATGTATTTTTTTTTCCCCTAGATGTTCATCACTATAGTTTGGGAGCGACATCCTCTTTTGTAGAACTTACTAAAAACTAAACCACTTAACTAAATCACTGGGTCGAGTAGGAAAGCTAACAATAAGAGCTGAGTATTTAAAACATTTAGTTTTGAGAGAACCCTAAGAAGCCTTTCAAATCTTGAGGTTTCAGGTAGTTAGAATTCGTGATCTTCACTCTAGGTTGTTGGTATTTTAACTGTCTTCGGTTAGACCAAATATAGAAGTGCTTTGTGCTAGATCGAGTAAAACATCTCAGAGCAGAAAGCCATTGACATCAGAATCAGCAAATTGAAAGAAAGTCAAAAAGTATTAAATTTTTTCTCACTTTCATATATTCAGAAGGTTCAGGTTTGCCAAAAATTACTAATCCTGACCATTCCATTCACTATTTTTTCCTTTTTTACCATGCTCTTTAACACTAAGGAGAGATGCCATAAATGTAAATTCCCATGGAGCCAAGCCCAAGAAACCCTCCAAAGTAATCATGTCAACCCCATGACCTACATAGGGCAGCCTAAGTCATAGAGCCCAATGCCTAACCTGGTAGCTCTGGAAGCCTGGCTTACTGATAAGCCTCGGTGCTGTCAGATTGCATCTCCCGGTTATTAACCCTCCCTCCCCACCACCCCCAGTCAACAGCTGTCTCCCCCAGTAGGAAAAGAAAAATCCGTGTCGGAAGAGGCCCCAGCTCCTGACCTACCTACAACTAGCATTTTAGGCTTTTGGAAGAGAATGAATAATAATTTTTTAAAGTATGCCAGACTCCTGGGTTGATATTTACAAAAAGCTTTTCTATTTGTTTTGATGCCTGCTTTAGTAAGATCAGTTTTATTTATTTATTTATCTAAAAAATTATTTTGGCTGCGTTGGGTCTTCGTTTCTGCGCGCAGGCTTTCTCTAGTTGCAGTGAGCGCGGGCTTCTCATTGTGGTGGCTTCTCATTGCGGGGCACGGGCTCTAGGCGCTCGGGCTTCAGTAGTTGTGGCACGCGGGCTCAGTAGTTGTGGCGCACGGGCCTAGTTGCTCCCCGGCATGTGGGATCTTCCCTGACCTGGGATTGAACCTATGTCCCCTGCATTGGCAGGCAGATTCTAAACCACTGCGCCACCGGGGAAGTCCGATCAGTTTGTTTTGAGGCTGGGAAATTCAGGGCCCACAACAGGTTATTAGCAAAAACAATTATCAAGAACGAACATTTCCTAAGATCTACATTCTTTTGTCATCTCATGACCTTCTCTTTCTAGGTGACCAATTTATAAACTGCTCTCACTACTTCCCATGGGAAGAGTGAATAAAAGTGAAAACTTTTTATAATTTTTAAATCTGAACATTTACCAGTGAGTTGTGTCCTATCGTATTATTGGATAAACACGCAAACATTGTATTTTCAAAATTTGGCATCAGAAACACTACCTGGATGTTGAAGAAAACATTCATGTCATTACTGTTAGCAGACTATTAGGAAGATGTGGGCAGGTCTTGGAAGTTAGTCGACTCTGTTGTGTAAGGTTGTGCCTTCCTATTTATGGTGGACTTCACAGGTCAGGAGAGGAGCCATTTTCTAGTCCTAGGTGTCTTGTGTTAGTAGGTCCCATTCTGTTTAACTTTATGATTAATTATCAGTAACAGCAAGCCCAGTGGTTTCTGGGAATCTTATAGTAGCAACATCAAATTTCCCTTTAGAGGGCACTGACCAGAGGTCTGACCTTGGCATATCTTAACTTCTGACCTTGGGATCTTTGTAAAATGACTTGTTTGAGTAGGAGGACCCCAAAAGGCATTTTTCATTTCCTTTACAGCAAAGAAATTCTACTCCTTTATGAATTCTTATGTGACAAAAGGAAGCAGTAAATTCAATTTCTTAAAGAAAACTACCCAATTTTAACGTGATCTGGTGAGATAATAGGAACTCTCTTGAGTAAAATTCATAGTAACTATTCAGTTACTTTAGTCTTACAGTGTGGTTTCAGATATGAATAAACATTAATGTAAATGGTTGTGATGGGATCTTTTCTTTCTTGTGTAAGTTATTCCCCTCAAATATAAGAGCTGAGGGGCAGGGAAAGAGGCACTGTTGTGCTGGAGGCTGTTCTGTGGTGTCTGGACCCTGTCTCCTCTCCTAGGAGAGCCATAAACTTCAGGTAGAATTTCTAGCGTCTCACAGTATCACACTCTTAAAAACACTCCAAAGTGTCTTTCTCCTTTTACAGTTCTCAACTCTGCCCCCTTCTTTCCCCTTTTTGTCTTCTAGATTTTAAGCACCCCAAAAAAATAGAAGCTGCTGCCATGACTCCAAATTGAGAGTTGGTTTTTAATTTTTTATTTTGTTGATAACTCACTTGTAATTTGCAGTAATACATATGGTTATTGTACTAACTACTGTTTTATAGATTCTTGACAAGGATTGAATACAAACTGCTGGATTTTACTTCTGGGGATCTGACTGGATCACACACACACTATTCCTTTCTGAATTAGATTCTAAGGCTTAAATTATGTGAATTCACTCCCTTGCATAAAAATCCCTCAAGCACAACAGTGAGGATATACTTGATACCACTGAACTGTAAATTTAAAAATGGTTATCAGAATGGTAAATTTTATGTTTTATATCTGCACACACACACACATCATCATCATCATCATCATCCCAGAGACATATCATTGCATTCAGTGGAATCCAGGCTTCTCATAAGCCACCAGCCACACGTGATGTGGCCCTGCTTCCTCCCTGACTTCCTTCCTTGTCCCTATGCTCCCATTATGCTCCAGCCTTCCCGGCCTTCTTTGGGTTTCTTGAACTTGTTTCTTTGGACTTATTCTTACCTCTGCTTCCAATGCTCTGACCTCAGATGTTCACCTTCTTAGTGCCATCTGTTTTTCAAGTCTCAGCTCTAAGAGGCCTACGCTTTCATCCTTTCAAATTAGCACCCCCCTCGCCATCGTTCTCTCTCAACCCTGTTTTTCTTTGTAGCACCGTCTGAAATTGTCTTGCTTTTATCTTCTAACTTGCTGCTTGTCTGTCTACTTCCTCTAGAGTATAAGTCCTGGGCTGTAACCCTGCAGCCTTACGATGGTACAAGGCACATAGAAGATTCTCAGTAAATAACTTAGTGAATGAGTGCATGGAATTGTGCTATAAGGCAGAATCCTAGTCTAGAGTCCAAAATACCACTCTTACCTGTTACTACTTTCAGAAAAGGAGTAGTGAGTGTGGGGGAGAGGGTGGAGAAGCATTCCTTTTTTAGAAAAAGCATGGACTTCAGTCAGTTCTAGATCCAAATCCTGGATCTACCACTTTGCCTCTTTAGATACACTACTTGGCATTTCTCCCCTGCCCCGGCCGCGCCATGCAGCATGTGGGATCTTAGTTCCCCGACCAGAGGTCGAACCCTCACCTCCTGCACTGGAAGCGTGGAGTCTTAACCACTGGACCACCAGGGAAGTCCCACTACTTGGCATTTCTGAGGCTTGATTTCTTCAACCAAAAACTTGAGGTTAATACCATAAAAGTTTTGTTTGAATTGAGGAATGTGACAGTTGCTGGCATGAAACAGGTACTCAGTAAATGATAGTATCCTTTCCTAAGGTCTCTGTTAGTGGGGAAAAGTGGAAACAGCCTATGTCTGATTTTTGTCTGTTGCTTAACAATGAATCTCAAGTATTAGCTCCCCCCCATTTTGGTGAAGGTTTGGCTTCATGGCGGTGGTGAGTATATAATGTCATTTTGGTCAAAAGTTACCTAGAATGGTCAGACCAAAGTTAATGGCCTAAGATGGAAGGTGTGGAGAAACAAAATCTAGCCAACCCACAAATAAATAAATAGGGAAGTAGGTAAAAAAATATGTAAATTGGTGAAAATCAGGATCACAGAAAAAAAGGAAGCATTAGGGTCAACCCTAATGAGCTTCCTGGCAATCAAGATAAACAAGGAAATTATACTACTGTTAGCTGATTCTAAGATAGAAAAGCTTCTAAGGGAATCAAACTTTTCTTAGGACTGAATTCTAAAATAAACTGTTTTCTATAAACGGGGCCCACTGAGTGATAGCAGTGCACAGATTCCAGCTAGTATAGTGTCAGATTTCATGCAGTGTCTTGGAGCAGCCGAAAGACTTAAATGTAACCTAATTGAAGGTGATTCTTTACTTGGCTTACTATAGTTTTTAAAAGTTCAACATTCTTTAAAAACCATAAGCATAGGACCTACTCTTCCCCTTAGGCCCAGGAGGGAGGGCAAAGTGGAATAAAGGTTTTTTGTTTGTTTATTTTTTGGAATAAAGGTGTTTTTGCACACCTCTTTTCCAGACACCATGGTTCCCATTTAATGTGTTACCTTGTTTCAGCCTTATATATGATAGGTGGTCTACCCTTTAATAAGTAAGGAGACCAAAGAAGGGTCAGTGATAGCAATGAGAGGCCTCTTGAAGGAAAGAGATCTTGATCTGGGCTTTGGAAGGCCCAGGTGGGGGATGAGAGGTGGGCCGGAAGGGAAGGAGCGTTGTGTTTATTCACATACCTTTTATCAGACGTTGAATAACATTGCAAGCAAACCAGTTTGGTGGGAGCGTGGAGGGCATGTGAAGCTCCACTTATGAACCTGTTTTCTAGGCCTGTAGAGTGCTCCCAGCCTTTACATTTAGTTTAGTTCCTTAGTCATTTCTTTTTGACTGTAAATGTTTTGAGTCTCTTTGCTTTGCCTCTCAAATGACTGAGAGCTTTGGTAACTTAGAAACTGAGTAGCTAAGAGACAGGGACTTATTTATGTACCTTTTTAACCTTTTGAATAGTTCCATGTACAGAAAAAAGAATGTTTTTAAAATGTAAATGAATAGATTGTCCTGCTGAAACAACTCAAAGTGTGCCACCCCATTGCTGGATGGTATTGGCTAGAGTTTGTTTTTCCAACACCTTCCATCTTAGGCCTGGTTGTTGTAGGTCGTTTGCCTCTAGCCATAGTATTAGTTAGCACGGGAATCATCTAATCCACACTTTGGACTAGAAGTTTTCTCAATATTACGTTTTTCCTACCACCCTACTTCTTTGAATCAATGACTTGTTTTCTCAGTTTTTTCCAAACAGGAATTCTGATATTTGGTTTTCATTTGCACTGCCCAGTTGTGTTGTATAATCACAATTATAAGTTTAAGTCACACTGATTATAGAAACTGATTTTTTTGTTTGTTTTGGAGTATAGTTGATTTACTGTGTTACGTTAGTTTCAAGACTATAGAAACTGATTTTGGTGACACTTCTAATGTGGATTAACCCTGTCCCCTTGAAACAATGAGATAATTAACTAAGTCCTACCCTCAAGGAAAACTCCAGAGAATAATATACAAAACAGATTTTAAAGCAAATTTAGATACTTTGCTTCATGAACATGCTTTACTTTGACGTGTATTTGTTTGTTTGTTTTTAATTTATTTTATTTTATTTATTTTTGGCTGCGTGGGTCTTCATTGCTGTGCACGGGCTTTCTCTAGTTGCGGCTAGTGGGGGCTACTCTTGGTTGCAGTGTGTGGGCTTCTCATTGCGGTGGCTTCTCTTGTTGCAGAGCACGGACTCTAGGCGCTTGGCCTTCAGTAGTTGTGGCGCTTGGGCTTAGTTGCTCCACAGCATGTGGGATCTTCCCAGACCAGGGCTTGAACCCGTGTCCCCTGCATTGGCAGGCGGATTCTTAACCACTGTGCCACCAGGGAAGTCCCTTGATGTGTATTTGATAATTACTCTGTTGCCAGTCACTAGAACTCAGTAACACATATAAGAAACTTGATAATCAGAGCTGATCAGTGAACACCTTCATCCTCTTCTATACAGTGAATCTATTTCAGTAGTCATTCTGAAATGAAAGGAATATAATAATGGCCACTGCAGGCAGTGAAAATCTGTATTTGAATACATATTATAATAGTAAAACATTTTAAAATAAAATTGTACAAAAAGAAAAAATGAATTAATACTTCTCACTTAGGTGTTTTGAACAAAGAGGGAAGCTTATGTACATATGGTCTGTAAATGCCGTTATTTGTCTTTCAGTGCATCATAAATTTCTCTTCTATTTGGCAAAAACTTCTGAAGATTTTCTTTGCAAAAATCAGATAAAATGGACAAATTATAGCAAACAGTGACATAATTTGATCTGTTGCTTTAATATGTGTCCAGTTCTTGGTGAAAATGAGGCAGACATCTTTGATTTCTTCTGGCAATAGATCCTAGCATCTTTTGTCATTTCTCTAGCAGTCTTCTTTGAAATGTGATTTTTTCCCCCTATATAAATAGTTTATTTTCTTAAATTTTGCTGTTGAATAGTTAACAACCATCTGTTTTACAGTTTCTGTGCACTGGTCTTCAAGGAGTTCTCCAAATTAACTTCCATGAAATACAGTGTTTGTTAAGGAATAAGTAAGAAATATGTGATGATAATTTGAAGTTTTAAGTATATATTATGAAAGCGTACAGTAACCACAGCAATTATTTAGAACTTAGGCCAACAAAAGTTTTTTAAATTTTTTTTTTAAGGAAAGAATATTGTATCACTGACATTGCTTTCAAAGTGCAGGTATATAGTGATAATCAAAAGCAGACTGATTTTTAATCAGTTTAGTTGCAGTTTTTAAAATGATGTACAGATCATGCACTTATTGTGTGTACTTCAGGACAGATTGCTTTCACTGTGTGCCACTTTCACTTGGTGTGTCACTGATTAAGATTCTCATTAGACAAAGGTAGTTTTCTCTCTATCTGAACACATCTCTTTAGTCTCCTTTGCAAAGTCCTCCTCATTCTCTCAGTATTGGAATTACACAGCTTTTGGTTCTGAGCCTTTTCTCTTCCTATATTTTTTTTATAGATAAGATATATTTCTGCAGCTTTAAATGCAGTTTGTATGCCAGTGATTCCCATTATATTTCTCTCCAACCTAGATTTCTTTTTATCCCCAGTACGTAGCTATTTCTTACCTCCTTGAGGTCTGTCCACTAGGTGTCGCACAGTTAGCCAGTGGAGCCAAACCAAAGTGGGATTCCATATCCTCTACTGCAGGTTGTCTCTTCCCCCATTTTCCATCTTAGCTAATGACACCACTGTCCTCCAGGAAACACAAACAAGAAACTGAGATGGCATACTTGACATCCCTCTTCCACCCCCCCCCCCCGTCTGATTCATCACCCAGCCATGTTCATTCCTTTTCCACAATAAAACTTGAATCTAACCTGTTTTGTTTTTTTAAATAAATTTATTTATTTATTTTTGGCTGCATTGGGTCTTCATTGCTGCACGTGGGCTTTCTCTAGTTACAGCGAGTGGGGGCTACTCTTCAGTGCGGTGCGTGGGCTTCTCATTGCGGTGCTTCTCTTGTCGCAGAGCACGGGCTCTAGGCGCACTGGCTTCTGTAGTTGTGGCACGTGGGCTTATTTGCTCTGTGGCATGTGGGATCTTCCTGGACCAGGGCTTGAACCCTTGTCCCCTGCATTGGCAGGCTGATTCTTAACCACTGTGCTACCAGAGAAGTCCCATGTATTCTGATTCTTAATCATTTGATTGTTTTCTGGGTATTTTATATTCTTGAATGTTGGAACTAAGAACTGATCCTCAAGAAGTATTTCCTCATTCGACTTCAGTTTGTGTCACCCCAGAATTCATACGTTGAAGCCCTAATCCCTGATGCAGTGGCATTTGGAGGGTGGAGCCTTTGGAAAGTTATTAGGTTATAAAGCCCTCATGGATGGGGTTAGTGCTTTTATAATAAGAGACAGAAGCTATGTAATGTGATGAGAAATGGTGTGTATGTAAGGATACAACAAGAAGACATCTGATGTGTGGGAACCAGGAAGAAGGGATTCAATGGGCTGGCACCTTGATCTCCAGAACTGTAAGGAATACATTTCTGTTTAAGCCACCCAGTCTAGAGTATTTTTGCTGTAGCAGCCTGAAACAACTGAGACCACTTCCCTCGCCAGAATGTAAGTCCCATGAGGGCAGAGACCTGGTTTTGTTTCTGCTGCCTAGATCAGTGCCAGGCTCACAGGAGGCCCTCAGTTATTACGTGTTGAACTAATACAAGGAATGGTTGAGCCTGTGATTCCTTTATGCCAAGAGTTCAGCTTTGTTTCTGCCCCAGCACACTTGAGACATAATCCTTATCAGTGGCTTGCTCAGAGCAGCAGTGATTCTCAACCTTGCCATCATTCTTATATTTATTAGAAAGATACCAACAAGAATGTGTCTTCACTGTGAGAAGAAAAATAGTTTCAGTGAAGAAAAATAGCCTCCCTAACCACCAGTTTATTTCGATACCACTAGAAAGTTGATGTGGTAGTAGTTGTGCCTAGGCTGGAGCGATCAGAGGGTAAAGGACTTATCACAGCCCTGAGAAAAGAAATGAAAGAATCTGGTTACAGTGCGGAATCCCAGCTTTGTAACTTGTGATCAGTAGCCACATTTCCTCTTCTTTTTTATTAATGCATCCAGCGAGATTTTCTTAGGCTTCTTCATATGTAAACGGGTAACCTGGGTTATATTATCAGATTCTTTCTAGTTCCAAACAAGAGGCGGCTGAGCCTAACAGTAAAGCGCTCAGGTCTTAGAGTTCACCCGTCAGTTACTAACTGGTTAACCCTGAGCAAGTTACTTAACCTCTCTGTGTCTCAGCTTTCTCTTCTGTGAAATGAACTTGCTAATTTGCCCACCTCATAGGGTAATATGTGCAGTGATTAAAATAGTGCCTTCCCAGAAACATTCAATAACATGTCAGCTGCTATTATATTCTGTGGTTCCTTGTAATGACCTATAATGTTCCCTGAAGTGAAGAGCGGTGGGAAAGGAGAAGCATTTAAAGTTTAAAACTGTTGTATTCTGTGCTTTTCATTGTGAAGCAATTTGATGGAGAAGCAGAAATTTTCAGTTAGCATCGAGAGTTTTGAAGCATTCTATTTTCTGCTTTAGTCACCAAAGTAGTAGAAGACTGGTTTTGGTCTCTGGGCGCTTCACTCTAGTTTGAGAGACAAGGCCAACAAAAGTTCAAAACAGCGTGATTTAGAGTTCATCAATGTTATTATTCAGAAATAATCCAGGAATTCAAAGGTAAGGATCTGAGGTTGGAGCGATGGAATCAGCCAGCCCTTAGAGAATTTGAGCTAGACTCCAGAGGGTAGGCTGGGTTTGGAGAGAGGTGATGAGAAAGAGCAAAGGCAGAAACTCCTTATTCTTATTGAATATTTCCTTCCAAGCACTTCTGAATTAACCTGTGTGAAAAACAGACTGGTTGGAATATAGAGGGCATGTGCAAAGGAGAAATAAAATACTAGATATGGTAAAATGAGACCAGACAGCATAGGACCCAGAATGGTCAATAGTATTTGGTGTCTAGAATATAGGAGACTCATTGTGGGGGTCAGTATTCCTTTTCTTTTTTTTTTTTTAACCTGTTGGATTTGTGATGGTAGTAGAGCTCTCTTACATTCTTTGAACACGTATTTTATTTATTTATTTATTTATTTATTTATTTTTCTTCATTTCTTTGGTTGCGTCGGGTCTCAGTTGTGGCACGCGGGGTCTTTGTTGAGGCATGTGGGATCTTCTGCCGCCGCGTGGGGGCTTCTCTCTAGTTGTGGCGTGTGGATTTTCCCTCTCTAGTTGTGGCACACGGGCTTTCTCATTGAGGCACACAAGGTCAGTAGTTGAGAGGTCTGTGGGCTTAGTTGCCCCGAGGCATGTGGGATCTTAGTTCCCCAACCAGGGATCGAACCCATGTCCCTTGCATTCGAAAGTGGATTCTTTACCACTGGATCACCAGGGAAGTCCCTGAACACATATTTATTGAGAACCAACCTACATGCCAACTCAGAGCAAGGCTCTAGGGATACGGGATACATGGGGATCAAAACGGACAAATATCCCTGTCTTCGTGGAGTTTACAGTCTAGTGGGAGTGGGTGACGGAAATCACACAGCTCTGAGTACACGTCGTAGTCAATAAAAATTGCACGGGTAAAGGCCATGAGGTTAGGGTGGATGGGCCATGGTACCTTGGAGGAACTTAAAAGGCCAATATAGCTGGAGCTAAGAGTGAGCGGAGAAGAGTGAAGAATGAGGAGGCTGGAGCGGTAGGCAAGAGGCTAGCTAAGAGGTGAAGGCTAGAAAATCAGATCTGAGTCAGCGTTGCAGAGTTGCTGGTTAACAGGAAGTGTGTGTGGTGGACAGAAAGCAGAACTCTGAGAAGTGGTAGGAGGAGAAGCAAGGAAGCCGAAAATAAGCCGCCAGTTAGAGAAGTGGGCGTAGAACCGGGAAAAGTGGACGCTGAGGACAGTGATGGCCAACGCTTCCCACTAGGCTAAGAAGGAGCAGTGAGGGAAAGGTTGTTGACTTTGGCATTGAGGATTTTGGTGACCTTCAAGCAGAAACAGGGTTTTAAGAGATTGAGGAGAAAGACTGGGTGGTTAAGAGGTAATGGCTATAAATCACCCATTTAAGAAGCTGCTAAGGAAAGCATTTTTTATGGTTTTAAAAATGTGTTTGCTTACATATACTTCTTTACTCAGCTAAGATGATCCATCTTATGATGTTTTTCAGATGAAAAAAAAGATATTGACCATGAGACGGTGGTTGAAGAACAGATCATTGGAGAGAACTCACCTCCCGATTATTCAGAGTATATGACAGGAAAGAAACTTCCTCCTGGAGGGATACCTGGCATTGATCTCTCAGATCCCAAACAACTAGCAGAATTTGCTAGGTAAGTTATAAGAACTTTTCCTTTCTTTTAGTTAAAGAAAGTACTTGAGTGTTGCCAGCTGTGTTTTTTGGTGCCTAAGTTACAATAGTGGTTTGTATTCTTGCTCTAGGGAAGCTTCTGAAAACAAAAGCAGTTGGTTTTTATTTTCAGTGGTAACTATGCTATGAATGTAACTGGCACCATTTTAGATTTGAATAAGATGAAGCAAATACCTACTCTTTAATTCTGTAATTGATGTTGCTTGTGAATAAATAAAATTGCACTTAATTTGTTTGGAAATGGATCTTTACACTGCCTCCTGGCCTCTTTGTATACATTTTAAATTTGCGTGTATTGTCCTGGTCTGAAGCTGCTGGAGGCCTGGGTCTGTACTGGATTTGTACAGCTGACCGCTGGAAAGGACTTCATCAGTTCCAATTTCAGCAGGTCATCAGTTAGGCTCCCGGTGTTTTGTTGATTTAAGCTGGCATGACAGGAAGAGATCAAATATTTAGGGCCAGGACCCTGTGCCTGACTATCCAAGGTGAGGAGCAGGAAGGAAGGTCTGAACCCAATGGTTGTTTATTTGTTTTGCCTGAAACCAGCCAGATTCCTATAGAAACCTTGGCCCCTTTTTACATTATTTTCTAGTATAGTTTGGCAGTTTTTATAAGGACGTGAAAAAACCCACACAGATGTAAAATTCTGAATAAAATGAAATGAACTAATAAAATCTAGAGTAGGAAGTATACTCCTTTTCCCTACTTGAGGTTGAATGGAACCTGGAACAGCCCAGGAAATTGAAGCAAAGACAGAATCAGTAAGAAAGAAATCTTTGTGCTCTCCTGTCCTGTCTAACAGAGTGGAGCACCTTTTCTTTCCGCCCCCCTCTCTTGAGAGCAGAGTAGGGAAGAGCTGGAGACCCTGGGGTGTACTGGTTCCTCCCAGCCTGCCAACAACAAGCTGGGCGGCCTCTGGCCATTTGGAGCCTCAGTTTCTCCACATGTCACGTGGGTGTAAGAATACCATTGTGCTTTGATAAAAGGGTCTGTACCCTTTTCTCCTTTCCAGTGAAACTGTAGTTATAGGGAATATAAACATTAATTTATTTCTGACTTATCATGGCTTTAAAAAACTTAAGGCCCTATCCTTTTGTTAATGACACCGTGTTCCAGCTTTTTTTGCTGTTTGTATTTTAAATACAGATATGTGAATTGAATATTAACTGCCCTGCTCCCCTCCCCACCAGAAGTACAAATAAAAATGGAATCTGTAGGGTACATAGTTAGCAGTGAGGTCAAGAGTTTTTGGACAGATTGAGCCAAATATCATACCTGTGTTTAATGTTGTCATGTGTTCCTAAAGTTAGTCACATCTTCCTTATGGTACTCAGATTTATTAGGGTATATGGGCTGCTATCCCAGCGATAGAGAGCTGGAACACGGGAATCAAGGAGGGCTTTGTGGAGGGGCCAGCATTTGATTTGGGCCTTGAAGAACATAGAGTTGTGACAGGTGGATGGGGCTTTCATGGTGGGGCCTCCATGCCAGAACAACATGAACACAGAATACGCATTCGCTGTCCAGTATATATTCAGAAAACAGAAGTAGTCAAGTTTGGCTGTGAATTAGGGTGCTTACAGGGAAGTGACTGGGTTTAGGTAAACATAAACCAGATCATTAGAGCCTGTGAATACTGGGCCAAGATACGGGCTCTTTAGTATGTAGTAGACAGCTGGTGAAGGTTTTTGAGCAGTAGAGAAGGGGTTGTATGATCAGAGATTTAATCTGAGAGAATTACTTTTCAGCTGTATCCAGGCTGGATGGGTGCAGGGACACCCAGGAAGCGGGAGAAACCAGTTGAACAAGAGCTCATGAAGGCCTGAGCCAGAATTGTGGTGGGTGGCGGTCAGACTATGTAAATGTGAGTAAATGTGACAGAGATGACAGGAGACAGTGGAAGACAGAGACAGTTTGGCTGTATGTCTAGAGGGAGGGGCAAATGCACATAAATTTTTTTAAAATGCACATTAAAAGCTTTGCTCCATAGGTGACAGGGAAATTGGGAGAGGGTGCTGGTGTGGGGTTCAGAGTATGCAGTGTTTGGTTTTAGATGCTGAAGAGACATCCGTGCTGGACTTGAGATGGATTCAGGAAGTAAGTTAGGGCTAGAGCCATCTGATGGGGGCCAGCTAAGAGCATGAGAGTGTTCTGTAAATAAGCTCTTGGCGGGGGGCAGTAGGAGGTTTTGGAGAGAAAAGAGTAAAGTCTTGGGAAGGCCCTTGTATTCAGAACCAGTGACAGAGCCAAAGGATCATTCAGACTCAAGAAAATAAGTACAGCGGACTTCCCCTGGCAGTGTAGTGGTTAAGACTCCGTGCTTCCACCGCAGGGGGCACAGGTTCCACTGCACCTCCCTGGTTAGGGAGCTAATAAGATCCCACATGCTGTGGGGTGCGGCCAAAAAAGAAAAGAGAAAAGAAAAAGGTAAGTACAGCATTCCAAGAGCCAGTAGAGTTTCCAGAAGGGCCAAGAGAGGGAAGAATAAATATTTCTCTAAATAATATATTGTGAAGTAATTCTGGTGGAGGAGCAGAGGGCTGAGGCAAGATTTTGCAGAGAGGTGGGGCCCATGGGTAGTGAGCAGTAGAAGTAATTAGGTGTTGGTGACCCTTAGCCTTGTTCCCCTTGCTGGAGAATTGGGGCAGCAATCTTAAAGCTTGTCCCCAGTTTTCTGAACAGAAACTCCAGGATGTTTCAGCTCTAAACTCAGGCACATGTCGCTAAAAGCTTCCAGGGAGAAAAGATAGGTCTACAAAAGGATGATAATTAAACCTGAATGAGAATTTTCTTCAACAGCAATAGATAATTAGAAGACAAAGGAGCAATGTTCTGAGATTTCTGAGGAAAATTATTGTAAACAGAATTCTTGATCCAGCAAAGCTATCAGTCCAACACAAGGGCAAAACAATGACAGTTTTAGACACCTAAGGATTCGTTTTATGTTGCATGCATCCTTTCTGAAGAGGTTACTTGAGGGTGTGCTCCAGTATAATGAGGATGAACATCAAAGGGAAGACTTCCTAAAGAATACAGTGAACAGAAAATCAAGAAGACTGCTGTGCAACAGGCTGGAAAACTTGTTCAGTTTAGAATAGGAAGTCAGTGGGTTGTAAGAATTTCTTCAAGAAAAGTCCATTTCATTCAGTAGTGGATAGAATGAGCAAGGAGCTAGAAGATCTTGGTAGTATGGGAAAGAGTCTTCTAAAGAAGAGAAGATAGAAAGTCCATGACAAGCGTGGCAGGGTTAAGAAAACCATGGCCTGAAAATGGGGCATAATCTTGACCATATTTAAAGAGAGAACACTCATTTGACTCGACTCTAGGAAAGTTCTCTCCTTGGTAACTGAAGCTCTACTGTATTGGACTTGCAGAGCATGAAATATGATCCTAGCACACAGTTAAATTCTTTAGTAAGCATTACTTATGTAATTACCTGAATATAGTGTGTGTTTATTATCTTTTATAATCAGCCTGTTAAAGATTCCATTTTGTATACAGAATAGAATGTAATCTTGCTCCCCTTGACAACATGTACAAAGTAAAGGTACAGGATTTGGGCAGTTGTGAGGTTGGGCTCATTCTCCTCCCCATTTTCCATAGTATCTCTTGAAAAGATGAGTAAAACCAAATAAATCTCTCTAATTGGGCAGTGGTGGTGAGAAATAGTTGAGCCTGGAATGCCCTATTCTGTTAGGGCTTCACATTTTGACAATGTAGCAGCTGTGAATAGGACTTTCCAGAGACCCCAGAATGGTGACTGGGTCTCAAAGCTGTTGACAAAGAAGCACCAAGTTTCAAACTGTTGGGGGCCATATCTTATCTTCTTGGCTCATAAAAATGCACAGAAGGGCTTCCCTGGTGGCGCAGTGGTTGAGAGTCCGCCTGCCGATGCAGGGGACACGGGTTTGTGCCCCGGTCCGGGAGGATCCCACATGCCGCGGAGCGGCTGGGCCCGGGAGCCATGGCCGCTGAGCCTGCGCGTCCGGAGCCTGTGCTCCACAACGGGAGAGGCCACAACAGTGAGAGGGCCGCGCACCGCAAAAAAAAAAACCAAAAATGCACAGAACTTGTTCTCCTGGCCTCCTCTTTTCATCCACCTCCACCCTGTGACTCAGTTCTCGGCTTAAGGTGGCATGTTAGTTGCTTTCCCCTCCCCTCCATGTACTGGCATGGTAGGATTCTAGACTGGACTTGGAACTGACCAAAGAATGTTCAGGTTCCTGCTGCACTGAGCCTAGACCGCTTAGTAAATCACTTAGTGTGTGTGAACAGGTATAAGAAATAATGACTTATTTGAAAGTCATGGTATCGCGGAGGTGGGACTATGGTGATTTTGTTCTTTCTTGAAATGTGTTTTTAGTAAATACTTCAAAAATTGGTCAGTGGGTGGGACCTAGAGAATTTTGTTCCCTGATTAAATTTTGTGCATTTTTCGTTAACTAAACTTAGCCCTTTGGAAACCTTCTAAGCAGGAAGATCAGAATAACAAGTGGTTCGATCAGTCCCGAGTGGGTGGTGGTTTGTTGTTGTGGTTCACTACCCACCCTGAGGCTTTTTCACTGGTTTGATATAAAGATGAAGTGTGATGGTGGAGCTGAAATGCCATAAAACCCCTCAATATCACATGAACGTACACTAAGAGAGAACCCCTTGAACAAACTTTGGCTCGTTTGCCTTAGACAACACAAAGAAGGGAGGTGAACGGTGCTTGCAGATGGCAGCGCTGTTACACAGGGCCTTCTGTCCCGTCAGCACAGCTGGTTCCAGTCTGGAGTCAGCTAAGCTGCTTATTTTCATTCAGGAATCACTTCTTCAGAAATGTTTCATCTTGGCTTCTGGGACATTTACAGATTTAACTTAGTCAGAACTTCTGGTTTACATAACGCCCTGCTGAAAATTATCCAGGAAATTCCTGCAGTTAGTGGTACTGGTGTCCAGCCTTCACAATGTATGCAGAATGGCAGAGTGTAAAATCAGCAGTCACATCATAGGGCACGTAGTCTCTATTTTTAATTGAACGGGAAACTTCTGTTGCCTACCTGGCTCCTCCATATCATTTCTAATACATGGAGGGGCCTTTCCACGTTACCTGTGCAGTTCTTTCTCAGTCTCTCAGTCCTTTATTTGACAATGGTGGTTTGGAGCCACCAGTACCTTCTGGGTTGTTAAATACAACTGGCATTTTTTTAAGGAATGAACTCAGTTTTGCCTCGGCCCATTTAGCACAGGTTGGCGGTAATAAAAGCCGTCATTTCTCAAGAGCTTAACGTACATCATCTCTTAATTTCCACAGCTTTAAGTAGGTAGCATTAATACCTTTTTACAGAATAAGAAACTGAGGCTGAGAAGTTAAGTGATTTGCTCAAGGTCGTGCAGCTGGTTGAAGCCGGCACCCAGTCACACATCCCATTCCACCTCGCTCACGATGCTAATGCTCTTGTCATCGTCTCCGGGTCCAAGAGCTTTGTAAGCTTCTCAGTCAATGAGAAACTCGTATCTTGGTTACTTGTGACTGACTAGTTTAGGTGGGTCAAGAAGGTATTCTAAGTAGTAGTATATAATTTTAGTCTTTTTAAAAAATTACTCTCTTTTTTAGGATTTCAAATATATATATATTTTTTTATTTTGTAGGTTTATGTACCAATTGTTGCCACAAAGATTTTAATTTTAGTCTTTACTCACAAAACAGAACACTTTCAATCTAGGCACGCTTGTTTGGAAAATGCCCTTTTTAGTGTTTGCATTCGAATATAATGTAAAAGGTACCTGCGTATACTGCCACTCTGAAGTGAACAAGACTGATTTGCTCAGGAGCTTAAGAGTGGCTGCAATTAAATACCTCCACTTCCTCCTTGAGTCCAAGGGTGTTTGCCCAGATGCGTTTTAAACTCTAGTTCTAAAATTAAGTATATTGCTAAATATTAGCACACATTTTAAAAATGACATTTTAAGAAGAAATGCCACTTAATAACATTCAAAAAATGAATCAAGAGTTGGGTGAATGGCACATAGGACTGTTCTCTTTACTTTTGTGTATATTTGAAATTTTCCATGATAAAACAAAATTAAGTTCCTAGGAATGAATTTAAGAAAATTTGTGAGGTCTGGGGACACTCGTAGGTAACTGGGCCACACCTATCCTACGGTCATAGGCATTTGACTGCCACTGTCCCCACGTTCAAGCCCTAAGGCGGGTGGAAGAGGGGAAAGGTTGTCAGTACGACGTATTTGTCAACCCAGTGAATGTGTTTTTAAAGTCAGAGTTTTTTGTTTTTGAGATAATTTGCATACAGTAAAATTCACCTATTTTAGGTTAGTACCATTCTATGAATTTGGACAATCATGTAGTTATCTTCACAGCCAAGACAGCATTTGAGTGGAATCATCAAAGAGTAAACATCTTAATTGGGAAGATTAAAGCTTGGTTCTTAATATACAGTTCTTATTATTAACATTTGATTGGTGTAGAACCCTGTCGTATGAATCACTATTATTTTTCAGACTCTGTTATTATAACCTCCAGGTGGCGCAGTGGCACCAAATTTTTGTGTACCTGGTTTTGTGAACTCAGACCCAAACTCTATTTAAGGTAACATAGGCTAGTTCAGAGCCCTGTACACAGCAGGCACTTAGAAGATGTTTGCTAACTGATGTGGTAATCTTCCAAGTACAAGAAAGAACAAGTATCTACACGGTTGGACTGGGGAGGATACCAGACTGAAAACGTTCTCTTAGAATTCCAAGTAGGAAATTTGTACTGTCTTGAACAAACTCCTTTAGAGATAAGTTATAGGTACCAGATGAATTGTTTCACGTCTGCTCATCCAGGATGTGGAAAGTTTAAGGAGGTGATTTCATGAGTTCAGGTTTTAATAAAGTAAGGAGCCTCAGGGAATCCTTTTCTCAGATCAAGAGTGAAGAAGGATGATACTGTTAGGGCCTTTGCTCCCTTCAAGATGACAGCAGCAGTCTTTCATAGTAAAAGAGGGGTGGTAAGTGAGCCTGCTCTCAGGGAGCATCAGCTTAGTTGTGTATTAAATATGCATCCTCACACAGGAGTGTGAGATGGCAAAGCTAGGGACAAGAACATCGGTTTCAGAGATTTTAAATCTTTTTTTCTAGTTTTTCTAGGAACTCTTAATTTCTCACCCTCTACCACACACAGATCTTTAGTGAGTTTTGGAGAGAAAGTTTTGACAAAAGACCAAAGGTTGGTTCAGTGAAAATAGCAGGTAGGTAAGTTACCAAATAAGCAAGCTCTGGGTAGTAACTCCACAAGCAGGACTCTCCCTGACTGCCCAAGTGGTCGAAACTATAATCTCCCTCCCATCACCACCAACACCAAAACTAATAGTATGATAAAAATTAAACAGTGTGAAAAGGTTTGGGGGTTTTCCCGCCAGTCCCTAGGGGCTCCTCCCCAGAGTAACCATTACTCACAGTTTGCTGTGTTTCCTTCTAGAGCTATTATGCGTATACGTATATAAATAATTCTCTGTTTAAAAGGACTTTTCTGTACCCTTTTTAAAAAAGAGTCTGTTATAAAGATCATTTCTGTCAGTATGAGATGGACAACCCCCCCCTTTTTTAAGCAGTTGTATAGGATATATAGTTTTATGACCCCCCTCCCATATCTTCCTTTTTTAAAGCACCCTTATTATCACAGCAGCTGCTTTTGGATACCTCACTTTGCTCCCACTAGGAGTTTCATCTGTGGTTTTGGGGCTGTTGGTCTTTTTTATTTTTTAAAGAGTTTGGGGAAAAGAGCAGATACTTAAATCATGCAGCTCACAGTGCCATCCTAAGCTGCACCAGCTTATCAGCTACGAGACCATAGGCAGCCACTCAGTCCTGTTTGTGCTTGAGAATACTTACCTGTAGGTTGGAAGAGTGCTTCTTCACAGTCGCAGGTCCTCGGAGAATGTGAGTTTTCTCATCCCTTCCCCTTCACGGAAGCATGTTGTAATCTTAGTTTTTGTACCTATAGGGAAAGCATTTTAGGGACTATACGATTTATGCCAGATGAGTCTACCCATTCCTACAAACCTCTCTCTCTTTTTTTTCCCCCCCTTTGGTAAGAATGAAGCCAAGAAAAATTAAAGAAGATGATGCTCCAAGAACAATAGCTTGCCCTCATAAAGTAAGTAACGCTAGGGGGAAGGTGTGCATTACTGTGGATGAAGTTAGAGAGCCTGTAAGAAATCGCACTTTCTGTTTCCATCTTCATAGTTGAGATTCAGTGAGAAACTATAATCTGGTTTCTAAATTCAAGAGACTGTATCTTGTGATGTAAGTATTGTTGTTCCATAAAGCCACTTAAATTTAAGTACCATTAAATGGGGTTACTGTAGGGTGCCAGTGTTTTTATTATCACTGTACTGAATATACTCTGTTAGGATTTTATTCTTTTTGGATTGTTAAACAAGTCAGTCTTAAGGCATTGGTTGTGCCTCACCCATGGACCTTTATGGGACTGTGGGCTCCTTATGGAAATTTGGAAATCTTTTTGGATGTGGCTGAAGTGACCCTAATAAGACTTCATCATTTCCTTCGCAATTTTAATTTACCCTGTTAATTGTGTGTTGCTAGGGAGTACTTAATTGTTTTCAAATGTGGCTGTTTATTAGTCTTTAATGACAGCCTAAAAAGTACTTTGAGATATTGATTGGGTCTGTTTTAAACGTAATTGGAGGTGAAAATAAAGTATCAAGTAGGTGGTACAGAAAAACAGGAGGGGAGAGATTTTGAATGGAGTAAAAAATTTAAAAAGACAACAACAATTGGAGAAGGATAAATTTACTTTCGTGGTCTCATCTCTGATGGCTGTGCACCCATAAGTTCTTTTTGTCTCTTTTTTTAATGTTCTTGCTGTGGAAATTTTGATATGTAAAAGCATTTCTGTCGAGGCCAAATACTAATAAGCTTTTGAAAACAGTTATGCCTTAAGTGCTCGTCTTCTCTCTAGCTTCTCTCTGTACTTCTTTCCCAGAAAGATTTTTTTTTTTTTCCCAATTCCATTTTCTGGATGGAAACTCAGCCTAGGGGTCAAGGTGAAAAATCTGTGGTGCCCCGCCCCCTCCCCCCCGCCCCCCTTGCCTGTGAAGCTGTGCAGTGTTGACGCGTGCTGTCCTTCTGTCCTGCTGTCTGATCATTTCCCCATTCACTCCATTATTGGGCAACAACTGCAGAAGAAATGGCGCAGGACATCTTCTCCCGAGTATCGCCTACCCATCTACCTCCCCCCCGCCCCCCGCTCTGGTATCAGTTTACCTGCTTCTTTTCCTAGTGTCTCACAAAATAAATTTCTTCTGTAGTTGCCATTCCTTGGAGACCCTCTTGCTTCTTTCTCTGTCAAGAAGGGGAAAGAGGCAAAGAGAGAAGAGGGAACAGTAGGCGATGGAGAATGACAGCCCATTCTTGCAGCACAGAATACGGGGCCCACCAAAGGTAGTGGTGGACTGCCGTCATCTTAACTCCGTTTCTCTCAGTGCTTCTGTTACTTCATCTGGGGGCATAGCCGGGTGAGGCGGCCGTGGTGTAGCCGGCAGCCAGGGTGTCTGGGTTCTACTCCCAGCCTGGCTCCTACTACTAGCGTGACCTTGGGCAAGTCTACTCAAAGACATCTCTAAGCCTCAGTTTCCTCACTGTAAAACAGAAGTTTGCATTTCATGTTAAGGCCTTTTTCAGCTGTTTTTTGGTTTTTTTTTGTCGTAAATAATATTTCTACTGTAATATGAAGTAAAATGTATGTGGGGAGGTTGGGAGGGTCGTTGTATTGTGTCAGTGAAGGCTGTCAGGCGGTAGAATCGTTTGTAACAGTTTGCAGTGTGAACCACTAAGCTTCTCTCTCTGTTCAAAGGGCTGCACAAAGATGTTCAGGGATAACTCTGCCATGAGAAAACATCTGCACACCCACGGCCCCAGAGTCCACGTCTGTGCAGAGTGTGGCAAAGCTTTTGTTGAGAGCTCAAAACTAAAACGACACCAACTGGTTCATACTGGAGAGAAGCCCTTTCAGGTAGAGCCAGCCCTCCTCCCCTCCGCTGTCCCCGCAGGTGTAGGCAGGGCCAGGGCGGCAGCCTGCTGGAGAGACGCCGCCCAGAGAGGCCACAGTGGGGTCCTGGTGACTCACTCGGGGGGCTGCCCCAGCTCTCGCCTCCGCTGCGTGTGATCTGTGTGGTACCAGAGACGGGATGTATCGAGGTGTTTCTGGAGTGTACTTGGCGTCAGGAGAAACACGGGATTGCTCGAGAGCAAGCCTAAAACAGAAGTTCTCATGTGTTCACTGCGGGATTAAAGCAATTTACTTGCTGTAGTTAACTTATTTTTTAGAGTATATTGAACTGCTAATTGACAGGGAACTTCTAAAATTTTTGCTGTAAGAGAGTAACTTTGAAAATAGTGTTTATTGCCTTGTTTTTAGAAGCCCATGGACAAGTGAGCGAATTAGCAGTGCAGCTGGTAAATCTCACATGGTTCTTTTTGATACTTGACACCAGGAACCTTCCTAACCGTTTGCCTCTTATTATTTGAAATATTTACACAAATGTTAGGACCCTAACATAAGATTTAGGAAGATTCTTGCTGTTTTGCTGAATGTTTCTTTTACGTTGTAGTTAAAAATTCATGAGGGCTACGCATGGGTCCTAGGAGTTGTCTGGGCCGAGTTACAGCTCCCTGCCCCCTAATTTAGACTGTATCTCAAAAGCTTCCCCCCAGGGCAGGGCAGGGCAAGGAGGGGCAGGGAGGAGCGAGTGAGGTAGAAGAGGTAGGCTGCTCTCCCCCCAGCAGTGAGCTGCCCCCTCCCGGGCCTAGTCGGAGTCTGAGCGGGTTGTCTCTGGTCTCTCCTCGACAGTGCACGTTTGAAGGCTGCGGGAAACGCTTTTCACTGGACTTCAATTTGCGCACACATGTGCGAATCCATACCGGAGACAGGCCCTATGTGTGCCCCTTCGACGGTTGTAATAAGAAGTTTGCTCAGTCGACTAACCTGAAATCTCACATCTTAACACATGCTAAGGCCAAAAACAACCAGTGAGAAGAAGAGAGAGAAGACCCTTCTCAGCCTCGGGAAGCATCTTCCAGGAGTGTGATTGGGAATAAATATGCCTCTCCTTTGTATATTGTTTCTAGAAAAGAATTTTAAAAATGAATCCTACATACCCAAGGGACATGTTTTGATAAAGTAGTAAAAATTTAAAAAAAAACTTTAATAAGATGACATTGCTAAGATGCTCTATCTTGCTCTGTAATCTCGTTTCAAAAACACGGTGTTTTTGTAAAGTGTGGTCCCAACAGGAGGACAATTCATGAACTTCGCATCAAAAGACAATTCTTTATACAACAGTGCTAAAAATGGGACTTCTTTTCACACTCTTATAAATATGGAGCTCACCTGTTGCTTACAATTTTTTAATTTTGTATTTTCCAAGTGTGCATATTGTACACTTTTTGGGGATATGCTTAGTAATGCTATGTGTGATTTTTCTGGAGGTTGATAACTTTGCTTGCAGTAGATTTTCTTTAAAAGAATGGGCAGTTACATGCATACTTCAAAAGTATTTTCCTGTAAAAAAAAAGTTATATAGGTTTTGTTTGCTATCTTAATTTTGGTTGTATTCTTTGATGTTAACACATTTTGTATAATTGTATCGTATAGCTGTATTGAATCATGTAGTATCAAAATATTAGATGTGATTTAATAGTGTTAATCAATTTAAACCCATTTTAGTCACTTTTTTTTTTCCGAAAAATACTGCCAGATGCTGATGTTCAGTGTAATTTCTTTGCCTGTTCAGTTACAGAAAGTGGTGCTCAGTCGTAGAATGTATTGTACCTTTTAACACCTGATGTGTACATGCCGTGTAACAGAAAGGGCAACAATAAAATAGCAATCCTACAGAAAGAATATGGCAGAAAAAGATCTGTAAGCACAGTCTTATTTCCTTTTGTTGTCCAGAATAATTATAATTCTTGAGCCTCCCAGAAATTGGAAGTTAAATAAAGCAACTCAAGTTTCCTTTATTTTGCACTCAATTCCAGTGACTTGTGATTAAAGCGATGCATGGCTATTTTAATACTTCCCGTGTGTACTGAATTCTGAGAGAGTAGGTAACAGGCATCCCGAGTTAAGGAACTACCTCAGAGTACCCCACGCCAGGCCCGTTGGTAATAGGATTTTGATTTTCGCTCCCCCAGCAAACGTGTGACCGAAGCAGTTTGTGCTACCCTGGCCTGTGTGTGTTCTCAAGGTAAGGTGTTACCTGGCAGGGGACGCGGATGCGAGCAGAGGGGAGACGAGGCATTTCCATTGCTCAGGCCGCCTTCAGGGCAACTCCCGCAGGTCCTGGCTTGTCTAACAGGAAACGCTTATGGTTATTGGCGATTTGGTTTGAGAGCCTTGGTTCCTCCATCTAGTGGAATCTTGCAGCGCTAGCACATTGTAGCAGTTGAGCGCCAGTAGCTTACTTTTGTGCTTCTAAACAAATGGATACTGAGTGCAGATTGGCAAGGTGATTCGGTTATTAAGAAAACTGTACTCAATGAGTACTTTACCTCTCACATTGTGACCTCTTAAATGTACGATTATAATTTTTGGATTTTACTTAGAGTCAAATATCAAACTCATGAGACTGTTTTATAAACTGCCATGATACAGCAAAATCCCATTTATTCAAAATGCAAACATACTGTGTGTCTTTGTGCTGTATGCTTGACTCTGCAAAGTAATTGACGGACTAGCTAATACCAGAGATTCAGGTACAAGACGTCCAGGACATCATCAGGTCAAAAACAGAGCCCTGTCTCTTACAGCTTCTCCATTGGTCCTATACAGGAGGATTGGTGACCTAATGACAGTGACCCTGTGGCCCTCCGGAATTTTGAAGTGCCTTCTGAATCATAGATGAAAAATTTAACTTGAGACACTTTTCTATTTGTTCAGAATCTGTTATCCATTGAGTAGTTTGATGGAACTGAGTTAATCAGAAGACCCCAGCTGTTCTCTGGGTAAGCCAGGCTTTGCTGTATCTGGCAGTCAGGAGAGAGGTAAGGCCATGGCGGAGGTCCCCTTCAAAGCTGAGCGTCCCAGTGCGAACCTGTGGTTCTTTGACTAGACCTGGGGCAGAGGCCTCCACCGCCGCCCGTGGTGTCAGTGCCCGTGCTTCCCTCCCCACCCCACCATCGGGTGAGCAGTCCCCGGCTGGCTGCGTTAGGCATCTGGAGCTGCGTCACCCTCACCCAGCGTTGTGCCACACTGGAGCCTGGTCCTGGCACCGTCCTCAGGACTCCTGCCCAAGGGCCCACGGCAAGACAGACTTGGGCTGTGGGGAAGTCTCCCCGGCAGCCCCGAGAGCCATGTCATGACCTACAGAAGCCAGGCTCCTGAGTTGGAGGGAGGTCCCTCTTCCTCTGTGCCTTGACCCCTTGGGGGATACCTTTGGTCATCTCTTCTGTCCCTTTCTGTCTCTGAGTGGAATAGCCATCGCTCCCCTTGACTCTTTTCTCTGTTCACGTTTGCTCTCAATCTGCAGTTAATTTGTGAAAGGCATTCCATTGGGCGTTTGAGGAAAACGTAATGCCCAAGCTCCTCATTGACAGAGCACTCTCAACTCAACACCGGCAGTGTAGGAAACTGGTGAATGAGCAGCAGCTTACAGAGTAGGGGTAGTTCTCCTTGGGTATAACATACCCATTTTGCTCGTGGTTAGAATTTATAATTTTGGTAAAGATGTAATTTACTAAAATTTAAAATCATGTTCTCACAGTGAGTCAATTGTTTTGAGGATTAATCTGATTTATAAGTAATACTGATAGACATATTTTCTTACATCTGAGCTGAAATAAATGCATGTTTCTAGCATATATAAAAACTCCAGAGGATAAGTTTACATTTAACAAGATGTTGTTTTCTATTTTTGGATTTCTTATTATTTTCCCCTTTTTTTGGTGGTAGGGGTTTAGGGGGAAGCATAATATTTGTATAAAGAACTGTCACCCCAGAGTGACATTTATTTTCCAAGGTGACATTGAGCTCTCTGTTGGTTTCATATGGTGTTTGTGTGCTGTGCGCCTAGGTTCAAGGCCTGCGGATTTGAGGAAAATCAAAGTTGTTCTTGTGGGTTTTTTTTATTTGGTTTTTACGTACATTCTTTTAAATGTCGACTATTTTGCTAAATTTGAGTAAAGCGAGACCCGTTGGATAGTACCCTGGACGCCTGATGGTGTTGATGAGTTCTGGTTTGTTTCTTCATGATCTATGAGACCCTTCATTCAGAAGGGCGCCTGTAGAGACCGGCGGCTCTGCCTGAGCAGCTGTTGAAGCTCTTTAAGGAGGTTTACTGCTGCCGGCGCTGCTTAGCCAGACTTACCTACTGTACCTTAACCTCAGGATCGGTGTCTGTGGCGCAGGAAGCCCTGGTCTCTCTACGTTTTTGAGTTGGAACCCTGATAATCCACCCGCACAACAACTACAGGAAGGGAACACGGATCACTTCTTGTGTCTGGTTCTTCTGGTTTGGGATCAGCATGCTTAGTAAGGCCACGTTACTAATCCTCAGTTCCTTCTATATTCTTGACATCTGACCACCAGCAAAAGCAAGGACCCCAGAGGGCAGAGAAGTGGCGAGAGCTGAAGCGGTTCGTGGGCGTCCGCTGGACGCCGGGGCCGCACCGCGAGGCTCCCTCTCCCTGCCCCACCCCACCCCCCCGCCCGCCCCGTGACTGCCACTGGATGGCCTTGACCGTGGCCTCCCGGGCACCTGACTGCAGAGCCCCTTGCCCTGGCTCCCGTTGGCAGCGGTGCAAGTGCAGCACATCGTCAGAGCTCAGACCCGGCAGGTCCAGGCAGGTGTGTTCCACCCTAACTTTGACCCCAAGAGGTTGAGGAGGAGGCGCGACCCCCCAAGCTGTGCTTCCTCGCAGCCGAGGTCGCGCGCTCCACAGTCTGCTCCTCTACTTAACAGAGGGTGGCCTCGGGGTCCCTCGCGCCTGCGCAGAAGCACTTGACTGCGTGGCTGGCTAGGTCTCCTGCACCGCAGCTTCCTGCCCTTTATGGGCCTTGACTGTCACTGCCCGGACTGTGCGGACTGTGCTCGGGTTCCCTGGTTGCCTGAAGGCCTGTAAGTGCGGGCCCTTCAGAGCCACGGCAGCAGGCAGGAGGGGCGGGCCCTCCACGAGTGGGCGTGTCCTGCCAAAGGCTTCCGGTGTCTGTCCTCATGACCGAGTGGTCTCCGGAGGGCCGGAGAGGATGTTTGCTGGAGCTGGGGCTGGATGGAGACCTGATGGGAGGGGCGGGCGGCGTGCGGTTGGCACACTTCATGCGCTCCCATTGGAAAAACCGGAAGTGATAGAACGTTGGCGTTAGGTCAGCAGGCAAATCAAAATTTCCACAGGTTGGTCACCCGGGCCCCCAGGTCTTCAGCCAGCATTCGGGGAGTCCGCAGAGGAAGGTGGGTGTGGTGGCATCACATTCATCTAAAGCGCGATGATTGGTTTTCCACAAAGTGGCAGGTTTGATCAAATTGACTGCTTTTCGTTCAAGGCACTCAGACGCCGTAAGAAACAGCCTTGGGATGTCATAGGGAGGGGGCCAGTCGCTGTGCTGTATTCTGTTTGCTGCTCTATCAGGGGGCTGCACGATGTCTGCATACAGTATGGAGGGGGAAAGGGCATCAGTACCAAACAATAACCTTTTTTCTACAACATCCAAAACTGGTATGAGGCTCTGTTATCTACAGATGGTGATTGGTTAAACTATTTTCATAGAACAATTCTGTTTTTATTCACTTTCTGGTAACTTCTGTAGGCCCTGGTTCAAGGACTTAGCATTGCGTCTCATGTACATCTTTTTCTTAAATGTTCTTTGCCATTTCTGGAATTGTCCTTGGTTTTTCCTTAGCTCATAGGTCATAGATGCAGAAATATTAATAGTATTTAAGGCATCCGCATCAAATGGCTTTGCATCCAGAAAAACATTTAACAATAACTCAGTTTGAAGCACCAAGCATGTGTAACATGGCTCTATAAACTATAATAAACGCATAATATTGTTAAGCTTTTGAACGCCTGTGCTTCTTGTTTGTTCCGCAATCTCTGAGCCACCTCTTTTCCTGAGTTGCATCACACAGTACCACTGGCCGCAAGCGCCCGCTTGGTCTGCCGCTGCCTCGGCTGCCCGGGGCAGATCCTTGTGGGTCTCCTTCTGGCACAGGAATGGGAACTCCTAGGATTCAATCTTTCTTGTGTTAAGAAATGCTTTCATAACATAACCTCAACTCCAAGATGGACTAATGGGCCAGAAGGAGTTTAAATGAGAACCTCACCCGCTTTTTTTTTTTTTTTTTTTAAGAATTCAGAACCTTTAAGACCCAGAGCACGGTTTCAGGCCGTAGTAAACAGCAACATTATTATAATTTGTCGTTTTTCTTTTTTGGGTTTTTTTTTGGCCATGCGGCATGTGGGATCCTAGTTCCCAGACGAGGGGTCGAACCTGTGCCCCGTGCAGTGGAAGCGTGGAGTGTTAACCACTGGACCGCCAGGGAAGTCCCTTCACCTACTTTTTTTTTTTTTTGCGGTACGCGGGCCTCTCACTGTTGTGGCCTCTCCCGTTGTGGAGCACAGGCTCCGGACGCGCAGGCTCAGCGGCCATGGCTCACGGGCCCAGCCGCTCCGCGGCATGTGGGATCTTCCCGGACCGGGGCACGAACCCGTGTCCCCTGCATCGGCAGGCGGACTCTCAAGCACTGCGCCACCAGGGAAGCCCTCACCTACTTTTTAGAGGGCACAGCCAAATGAAATTCTCATGCACTTGGGTCCATGACCCTCACTCAGTGTTAGTTCTGGAAGCTTCTGTGGCAAAAAGAAAAGCTTACTAAAACTGAGATAGACTCTTTAACACTTGGTAAATATACTGAGAACTAGATAGGATTTAGGGACTGGGGAACGGAATACTCCCCCACCCTCACCCAGCCAGGCTCCTGTGACTTATGTACTGCAGATCAAGGTTTATTATTACCCCTTAATTCATGTGACTTTACCTCCTCTTTGCTAATGATGGAGGGGCTGCTGACAGAATGTGGCTGAGGAGGCACGTCCACGTGAGGCCCAGACTGCTAAGTGAAGGGCCAGGGTCGAGCTGAGCCGAGGAGCAGCCATGGTGAAAAACTGCGCATCTTCAGGCGTGAGATGGGAAGGACCTCGGATTGTGAGGGCTTTGGCGTTGCTTTCTGTGGGCACCCCCAGATAACAGCGAGACCAGTGTCCCTCCTTTGCACGTGCCTGTACCTCCACCCGGCGAAAATACCATTTGTTGAGAGCTGTGCCCAGGACCGTGCCCGGCATTGTGAACACCCTCTCAGTCATTCCTCCAAACTGCCCTTAGAGGAATTCCACAGATCACCCCATGCCATGGATGAGGGGCACTGGTGAAGGTTCGGGCAGCCGCAAGTCAAAGCCCAGGCTACCTGGCTCCCAGCGGCACTCTGTTTGCCCCAGAACCCTCAGCCTGAGTTCATCTCCAACCCCCTTTCAAAGAAGCCCTGGTCCCTGTCTGTGGTGGACGCCATGGCCTCTGGGCTCCCAGCTAGGCAGCCTCTCTGGCTCTTAGAAGAGAGCATCTCCTGGTCTTGGATCTGGCTCTCCAGGCACTCCCACTGCCAGCAGTTTTTCAGCTCCTAGATCTGGCCCCTGCAGCCTGCCATCACTGCCGTGCCAGGCTCCAGCGTGGGAGCTGTCACCGCACCGGAACCTGCAGTGACTCCCTGCTTGTACCCGGTAAAACCCTAAGCCCCAGCCCCGACCTACTTTTCCAGCCTCTTGCCTCCCTCTTGGAGGTTTTCATTTCCAAAGCTTCCCTGTCCTTGAATTGCCAGGTTTATTCATACCGCTGAGCACCAATGATGTGTCACGCCCCGTTTCAGGTGCTGATGGGACCGCACTAACTAAGGGTACTAGGATTACATCTAGTAGAGGAGATGGCAAGAGACGATAAAAGATAAGTATGGGGGGTGCTGTGAAAGAAAAGAGAGGAAGGGGCTGGGGAGGGAGGGCAGCCTCAGGGCAGGAGGCCCCAAGGAAGGGTGTGCTTGCCTGGCTGGAAGCGACCTGCCTTCTGCAACGTGTTGCTTATGTACTGGATCCCCCGAGTGTCCCCGGAGCTGGTGGCCAGAGACCCGCTCCAGCTCTGCCCACCACTCCCCCGCACCCCAGGCTCTGCCATGGCGAGTTCAGGCTCTGGTCCCAGGTCCCACGCTGGCTCGCACCTCCGGCTTTGGAACAGCTCGGCCGTGGGGGGACCGCGGGTGGGGCGGGGGGTCGTGTCCGGGCTGGTGGGGACAGGTGCCCGCGTGCGCGGCGTCGAGGTGCCGGGCCCCCGAAAGCCAGCTCCCCTGGAGACGCCTGGCCATTTCGGGAGCCCGAGTGCCATGGGAAGCTTAGGGGCCCTCCGCCTCGGCACCCCATGGCCCCCATGCCCGCCGCGGGCCAGGGGGAGGGGACACGGTGGTTGGAAAGGCCTTGGCATTCGACCAACACGAAGGGCACATGACCTTGGGCCTGTTGACCTTGGGCCTCAGGAGCTTCCTCTTCCTGGATGGAAGATGGGAGGCCTGCTCCACCGTGAGGGGCCGGCAGGGGGACCAGGGGCCAGCCTCGGAGTCCAGGAGGAGGAGGCACCCGCCCTCCAGGGACCAAAGGCAGGAGGGGAGTGGGCGCTCGGCTGGCCCCCAGGAGAGGCCGGGAGGGCGGTCGGGGGGGGCGTCGGGGGGTCATCTGAGCGGGCCTGGGGCTGGGAGGGCTCCTGGCACACGCCCAGACCAGGGAGAGGGCGGTGCCTGCCCGTGGAGGGTGGGGCAGGGGGAGCAGCGGCCCCAGGAGGCCTGGCCATCTCGGCTGAAGTCAGGACCTGTATCGGGAGGGTGGGAGACGCTGAGGCTTCAGTGAGGGGGGCGTGGGAGCCCCCCAGGCCAGCGCTGGTTTGTCTCCATCACCCTCCTTCCGTGGGCCAGGGGCTGGGCTGCTCATCTTCCCTCCCCCACAGCCCCGCTCTGCTGCAGTCACCCCCTTCTAGTGCCAGGCCTCAGGCTCCCCACCACCCCTGGTGACCTCAGCATCTGTCCTAGGATGGCCCACCCCCGTCTGGCCTGTCTGTTCCTTGGCTTCTTCCTCCTGATGACCCCACCCCTGAATGCACTGCCATGGCTGCCCCCAAATTGCCTTGTCTTCACTGACACCCGCCCCCTCCAGTCTGTCCCTGGGCGTCCTGCTCTCTGATTGCCACTCCTGCCTCAGCCTGCAGGCTGCCAGCAGATCACCCGTCGCCATTCGGCCACTCAACCCCATGTCCCGGCTTCACTCTCCTGCATCCTTGCCTTCCCTCCCTCTGCGTAGGCTCAGCTCCCAGCAGCCTTAGCTAGTGTGCCCTGGTCACGGTGGACACTGCCTCCCCCACGGAGCCCGGGTGGGTGCCAAGAGGTCAGGGTCTGGGTACCGACGCAGCAAGGGAGTTGAGACCAAGGCTCGCACAGAGTGGGCGCTGGCCTGTCCCAGGCTCCTCTGCTACGTGAACTGCCACTCCAACCGCAGAACTTGACGAGTCGGCCGCCAGGAGTCGGCGGGGCGGGTAGGGTGGGAGCCCAGGCTGATCCTGCTTCTTGTGAAGCTCCCGCCGGTGGGTGGAGGACGGCCGGTTGCCGTGAGGGCTGTGGGCCCACAGGGCCTGGGGCTCTGGCCTCGTGACCCTGGACAGGGCCCCCCGCCCCCCGCCGGTGTCCTCTGTTGGGCTCTTGGGAGTATTAAAGTGTGTGTGTGTGCAAAGGGCTGATCCGTTGTTCCTGCAGTCACAGGAGCCCGCCCCCCATGGGGGAGCCATGAAGGCCCCAGCTCTGTGTGGGGCGAGGGGCTTTTGACCAGGAGAATTGATTACATCAGTGAAGGCGGGCCAGGTGGGGCCAGTGAGGATGGTGTCAGGAGGAGGGGCATGCTTTGTTCACTCCCTGTGCCTGGGGCCCAAAGGATAAAAAAGG
This sequence comes from Grampus griseus, assembly GCF_964374135.1. Taxonomy (NCBI): domain Eukaryota; kingdom Metazoa; phylum Chordata; class Mammalia; order Artiodactyla; family Delphinidae; genus Grampus; species Grampus griseus. The sequence continues at coordinate 4,888,003 of NC_139018.1, read as the reverse complement.
AAAAGGAGAGAGGCGCGAAGGGGCACGGGGAAGGGGACGCACTTTCCCACGGCCGGCCTCCCGTGCTGCAGAAATCGGGGAAAACGGTTGGTGGGTTGACTCGGGGTTTCCCTCAAACTGCATGGGGGCTTCACCTGTCTCCCTTCATTCCCCAGTGGCCCCGCCCACCTGCCACTGGCACCCTCCCTTCCCAGTCTGGAACTGCCCTTTGGCTCAGATGCCCCCATCCAGGCTTGCCTCCTCTTGCCCAGTGTAGCCCACTCACCTCACAGCCTCCTGGGGGGGTCTTTAAGGCATGACCCAGATCACCCCCCACCCCGGGCAAAACCTGCCAGCTCCTTACCGGGTCGTGATGCATTTGGCTACAAATGACAGAGAAACCAAGGAAGAGTGTGTGACTGGCCTTCCGCAGGCCAGGCTGGTTCAGTGGCCCACCAAGGCCACGGGGCCAGCTCTATCCCCACTGCACCTGCAGGCATCCTGTCCCCATTTCATCAGTAAAAGGGGGCAGGGTCAGAGGGCAAGGGATGTGTCACAGCTGCGTGTGTCCCTTTCACAAAGCTTTCTCAGAAGCCCCAGCCACAGCTTTCATCTCACTGGCAGGATCTGGGACCCATGGCCACCTCTAGCTGCAAGGGAGTCTGGAAAGGTGTTTTTTTATTTTTCTGGACACACTGAAGCACAGAACAAACTGGGATTCTAGGCACCTGGGAGCGTCTGCCACGCCGCCCTTCCTTCCCGTCCTCCCTCCCAGGCCTTGGCTAAATCTGCCCCCTCAGCTCCAGCCTCACTGTCCCTCTGTGGCCTGGTCAGCTGTTGCCCTTCCTCCAAGACTGTTCAGCTGTCCCCATCCAGTTACTGTCCCAAGCGTAGCTGAAAGAATAAAGTAAGGAATGCTCACCCGATGAAAGGCCATGCAACTGTTCACAAAAACATGGCCGACTGGAACACACTGATAAGGAAAGGTGTCTGTTGTGGGTTGAATTGAGTCCCCTCAGACGTGTTGAGGTTCTTAACCCAGGTGCCTGTGAATGTGACCTTATTTGGAAACGGTCTTTGCAGGTGTTATTAGTTAGGTCATCCAGGAGTAGGTGGGCCCTTAAGCCAACGCCTGGTGTCCTTATAAAAAGAGAAGACAGGGAATTCCCTGGCTGTCCAGTGGTTAGGATGCCCGCTTTCACTGCCGGGGGCCCGGGTTCAATCCCTGGTTGGGGAACTAAGATCCTGCAGGCCGCATGGTTCCGGGTTGGGGCTGGGGAGAGAAGACGGAGACCCACAGGGGAAAAGCGCACATGAAGATGGAGGCAGACACTGGAGGAGCGATGTGCTTACAAGCCAAGGACTGCTGGTCACCAGGTGCTGGAAGAGGCCAGGAGAGATTCTCCCTCAGAACCTCCAGAAGGAACCAACACTGCTGACACCTGAATTTCACACTTCTGGCCTCCAGAACTTAAGAGGATAAATGTCTGTTGTTTTAGCCACACAATCTGTGGGCTGTTGTTATGGCAGCCCTGGGAAACTGCTACAATCTCCAAGATAATTGTCAACTGAAGAAAGCAAAGAACAGAACGGTCAGTACCTGGGCCGTGCTTTGCGGGAGCGTGGATGTTCCCACGTGCTGGGACTCGCCTGGGACGTGCCGGGAGGGGTGCACGGCTGGGAGGCGAGGGCCCGGTTTTTCTCTTCGCAGCATAGCCTGGGTTCCGTTTGCATTTTTTACTTTGTAATGTTAATATAGTATTCATTGCAAATAAAACAAGTAAAAATTCAAATCAGGGAGAAAATAAAGTGTCAAAAAATCCACACAAACCCTACACCTCTCCCAAGCCCTCCTCCCGCCTGAGTCTTTGGTAACGTTTAACCATCGCAGCATGGATGGGAGTGGGGGACCCTGGGCTTTAGCAATTGCCTGCTTTCTTTCAGAGGGAAGAGAAGTGAGAGAGAGGCCAGAGGAACCTCACGGGGGAAGGAGCTGCTGCCTGGGACACGGGGGTCAGGGGGAACACCGCTGGGTTAACAGAGCCTGTGACGTGTCTGAGGACACCCTGCCCGGGGTCACCAGCCAGCCCCTTCCCACCCTCCTGTCCCCGGAAGCTGCAGACAAGCCTGACGTCACAGGCTGATGCTGGGGATTCAACGGGGTGTGAAAGCCCAGGAGAGCTGGCCCCTCCTGCAGCGGAAGCTGGGCCCTCTCCTGCCTTCCTCTGCGGGCGGGCGGGGGCTTCTGGCTCAGCAGTTGGAAGGAGCGTCCAGGCTGTAGCTGTGGAGACTCAGCGTGTCCAGGATTGACTGCAGGAGGCTGGGCAGAAGTGGGGGTGGGCAGACATGAAGACACTCCTTTGGCAAGCGAGGCTTCCTCCAGGAAGCCCTCTTGGACCACTTAGGTTGGGCTAGGTCTAACCTCAGAGGGACAGGTCCATTCGCCCTTCAGAGCTCCACTCAGACCTCCCCTCCTCCGGGAGGCTGAGTCTGGCCTCAGCTCGTGTCCCCTGAGCCCTCCCACCTCAGTACTTGCAGAGAGCTCCTAGCACAGGTCGCCTGCCCTGCCCAGCGGGAGGATGGACGGGGCCCAGGCCTCCCATCACCCGGTCACAACAGTCACGGAGAAGCGCTTGCTGCCCGGCTGCGACTGTGCTCAGCATGTTTGTGAGCCGTACTCCCTTAATCCTCACGCCTCCATTAGCCCCATTTTGTAGATGAGGAAACCGAGGGTCTGGAGGTACCCCGTAGCTGGCCCAGGTCAGGCAGACCACCACCATGCTGGCCCCTCTGACTCGTGTCGGGGTGGGACTGAGACCTCTTCCTCTACGATACACAAAGCCCCGCTGTCTTAAAAAAACAAAGAACACTTTATTCCCTTGGCGGTTTCTGTACAACAATGATGCCACAAGGTGGGAGTCCTGTCCTTCCTTGAGCACAGCCTGCCTCCTGGGAGAGCTTATCACTTTGCCCAAGAGGCTGAGCGCCACTCGGGGCAAAGGAGGCCACAGTCACCTCCAACTTGTGCAGAAGCATCCTCCTCCCCGCCTATTCCCACGGCCATGATGCACTGGATGCGCCCGGGCTGCCCTGAGCTCACACCACAGCCCCGCTTCTAGTGACAGCCCCTGGAGCGTGGGCTCAGATGCCCTTCGGCCTGGAGGGGCCCAAACTGGCGGTACCTGTGCCCACTTACAGGCCCTGCGATGATTCCCAGGGACACGAAGCATTGAGGTTGCCTGGGAAAGACACCATTTCCTGGGGAACCCTGGTGTTGGTTCCTGGCCGTTGGTAGTGGGCCAGAGCCCCAGACATCCGCTGACCCACGTCCCCATTTTACAGATGGGCAGCCTGAAAGCCCAGAGGGTGAAAAGACTTCTCCTTGCCATGGCTGTATTTACCTGTTGAGATCTCCCCTCCCACTGACCTGTGCCCGCTCCCCCACCCCGGCCCCTAGGCCAATACGGAGCTTCCAGAAGGTCTCATGGCTTCTTAGTGGTCCCCCAGATTACCCTCCAGGGGGAGCGTCAGGGGTAGGGGTATTCCCAGCCTTGCCACATGGAGAAGCTGGAGTGCACTGGCAGAGGACTCAGTTCTATGACACCAGGAGCCCCTGAGCTGCCTCTCTGTCCCTAACACAGACTGGACAGGTGGCCGAGAAGTGTCCCGAGAGCTCCGCCAGGTGGAGGATTTGCAGCGTTAGCGAGTCGCTGGCAAGCTCATGGGTGGGTCATCAGAGACCCCATGGTGGTGTGGCTGGGATCCCAGGAAAGGGCTGGCGTGATGGCTGGGTTTCTGGAAGACTCCAAGTAACAGCGCCAGGCTGGGCGCCGCAGGGGCATCATCTCTGAGCTTCCTGACTGTACAACGTGGGCATGAGGATCCCCATTTCACAGAGGAGAAAACCGAGGATGTCAAATTTGTGGCCAGGGTCACCCAGCTCGGGCGTGGAATTCAACCCAGGTCTGATGGAGTCCACAGCCCACGGGGTCTGGGAGTCCGGTGCAGGGCGGTTGGCGTCAGGGGCCCAATTTATGTCTAGGCTGCGTTTTGGAAAAGCGGCCCCGGGAGAGGTCGGGCCCTCTGGTGCCGGGGGCCCCGGGTGTCACAGGCTGGAGGGCTGGGCCAAGGCGGGCCCCGCCGGGGCGGCGGGCACGGCATCGCCCTCGGGTCGGGCCTCCTCGCCGCGCGCGTAGCTGAGCACCACGGTGACGGTGGCGAAGGTGGCGGCGTTGACGGGGAAGGCGCGCAGCAGCGTGGAGGCCAGCCCGCGCGTGAAGACGCGCCAGCCCTCGGCGCGGTAGCTCTGGCGCACGCAGTCGAGGATGCCCCGGTAGCGTGGGGCGCCCCGCAGCCCGTCAGCCTGCAGCCGCGACTTGACCACGTCCAAGGGGTAGGTGGAGAGCCAGGACGCGATGCCCGACGTGCCGCCCGCCAGCAGCAGCTTGGGCACCAGCAGGCGGTCGCCCGGCTCGCAGCCCAGCACGCGTGTCAGCGTGTCGTAGGTGAGGAAGTAGACGCCGAAGCTGGGGGTCTCGCGCAGCAGCGTGGACACCATGCCCCGGTTGACGCCGCGCAGGCCCTCCCGCCGGTAGACCTGCGCCAGGCAGTCCAGGGGCCCGCGGTAGGTGCGGGCCGGCCCCGCCTCCTGCAGCTGCAGCCGCGTCTTGGCCAGCTCCATGGGGCAGCAGATGACACACTGGATGGCGCCCGCCGCCGCGCCCGCCAGGAACTGGTTCAGCGGCGAGTCCCGGCCCAGGGCCCGGAGGGTGTTGCCCTGCACGCCGAACACCAGCGCATTGATGAAGGTGAGCCCCAGGAGGGGCGAGCCCAGGCCGCGGTACAGGCCCAGCACCTGCGGGGCGCACAGAGACGCGTCAGGGGCGTTCCCGCTTGGAGTCCGGGGTTGCCCAAGCCCACCTCTCCATGCAGCTGGCGGCTGCCCCGGCCCACCCTAGCGGTACACGAGGATCAAGAAGAATTTTAGTAGAACCGAAGCCCTCAATCTGAGAGGCCTGGGCACTTGCACCCTGCCATTCGCAAAGCCCGGATTTGCCCGACAGTTGCCCCGACGCCTCTTCTTCCAGCTCTGTGGTCTGCGGACGGCAGCATCCCAGAGGCTGGTTCCCCGCCACACCCCCACCGGCCCCAGGCCACTCACGCCTTCCTGCTTGATGATGGCTTGGAAGCAGTGCAAGGTCCCTCGGTACTGGGGCTTCTCCACGCTCTGGACCTGGAGCTGCACCTGGAAGGAGGGCCCGGTGAAAGGCGGGCTAGTGGAGCCAGGACGCCCAGCTCCCCGGGGCCAGCACTCAGGACACCCGGGGAGGCGCTCTCCAGGAGGCCCGAAGCCAGACCCAGAAGGCAGGGAGCCAGGGAGCTTTCTGTGGCTTTAGGAGTTCCGGGGGGGGGGGGCAGGGCTGGGTGTCTGTGCCTCTTCAGGGAAGGCTATCAGCGGGCAGTCACAGGGACAGCCAGCTGCAGAGGGGCAGGGGTCCTCAAGACCCCTGCTTCACTATCTCTGCACCGTGTAGTGACAGTGGGGCATGAGACATCTCTCGAGACCTCCCCACCCTCCCGGTAGCAAATCGTGGCCGACGCCAAAGGGGCTCAGGATCTAACATCCCACCACGCACTCCCTTCATCAGGGGCTGGCAGCGCGCAATGGGCACTGAAAGTGAGGAGCCTCGGGCCTCGTGGGCCTTCTGCTTGGTTTCTGCCAGTGCCCCCCAGTGAGGGCAGTGGTCATGAGTTAGTAAAGCGGTGACAGGAGAGCAGCTGGCAGCCTCCTTGGGGACCGTGTCAGCAACTCTGGGGCCTGGGGGATCAGGCTGCGCTGCCCTTGGAGCCCAGCGGGCCAGAACCTCACTGTGAAAGCGTTCTTTGTTGACCGAGAGCTTATCTCTGTCCTTGATACGCAGGCCCCACAGTGCAGAGCAGAAGCACATTTCCTGAACTCCGAATCCCTGTCACGCGGGTCGGGGTGAGCTAGGTTAGGTCCCATTCCGGGAGCTGGTCTCCGGCTCTGACTCAGAGATTATCACCATTACAGGCATAATCACTGGCTGAAGTGGGTTCGGTCACTCCCATTTCAAAGGTGGGAAGACAGGCTCGGAGATGTTTTGCAGCTCGGTCAGGCTGTCCACTCCAGGGACCTGAGTGGCTGTGTTGGTCGGGGCCAGGGTGGGGTAGGGGTGCTGGCGAGTGCACTTACAGGAAATGTTTTGTAAGGAAGAAAAGAATATACCATCTCGGCACACGAGGACCTCAGCCAACAGCTGGCAGACACTGCTCTGAGAGGCAGCTGACCACCGAGGGCACCCTGCGACGTTCACCCCAGCACCCCTCCCTGCCCTGGCTGCCAGCTCAGAGGAGAGAAGCACAACCACTCGATGAACTTGGAGAACATATTAACACCATGAGCTCTGTCTCAGGTTGTTTTCTGTGATGGGAGGCTCTTCATTTTCCCTTCAATGTTCTGGGGTCTCTGGGGGACTCTCTCTTCCTCCTGTGGTCCCCCGACACTGACACCAAGAGGGCTGTGTCAGCAGACATGACCTGAAACGGAGCTGTTCCCTCCGAGGCTGGACTTTCAGATGCCTCGGGGGAGTCTTTTAAGTCTTGACAGGATGTCATTTGAGGACTGAGGGACCCACCCCTGGAAAAGTGGTCATTCGCACACAAGCCCCGGAGGCTCCCAGCTCCCCGATGGGGCTGGGAGACCCCACGTGAAGACTCCCTGATCCAGAGGGGGCTGATTTTTCTCAGCCAGCCCCCAGGGCTCCCACCCCAGGATCTGGGCTGGGCCCAAGCTCACCTCACACCCTCCCTGTCCCTAGCTGGGGAGAGATCTCTGGGGCATGGGGGGTGGGGAGGGGCGTGGCGTGGCGGGGTCCAGGCCCAGGGTCTGATTGGGGGGGGCGGGGAGGGGGGAACGACAGAGAAGAGAAGCGTTGGGTTCACCTGGTCTGTACTTACTAGCGCTCTCCGGGGTGAGGCTTAACGCTCATCTACAACAAAGTTACATTTTGCTATGGATGGAGACAGCCCCTAGCTCAGAAAGTAAAGGCGGTTAAAGCAACACAAAATTTCAACATCACATCCAGGCAGGGACCCCGGAGGCCAGCCCCCAGCCTCTCCGCCCCCTCCCCTGCCCGGGCCGGCTGTTCCCTGGTGAAAGAGGGCTCAGACACGGTGTCCCTGGTCACTGTCACATCCAGTGACACAGGACAGAAAATGGCCTTCCCACAGAAACATGTGCGAAGGCGGTGTGCCTGCGGACAGCAGCTGTGATTCTGGGTGCAACAGAGGAAAACCAAACTTTGGACTCAGATTTTAGCCCCAAAGACCTGGAGGAACAAGCTGCCAATGTTGCAGCCATAAGACAGCGTGGATGGGCATGGAGCACGGGTGTCCCTGCGCGCATAAGGCAGCGTGGATGGGCATGGAGCACGGGTGTCCCTGCGCGCATAAGACAGCGTGGATGGGCATGGAGCACGGGTGTCCCTGCGCGCATAAGGCAGCGTGGATGGGCATGGAGCACGGGTGTCCCTGCGCGCATAAGGCAGCGTGGATGGGCATGGAGCACGGGTGTCCCTGCGCGCATAAGGCAGCGTGGATGGGCATGGAGCACGGGTGTCCCTGCGCGCATAAGGCAGCGTGGATGGGCATGGAGCACGGGTGTCCCTGCGCGCATTCCGGAGCCCAGGTCCGAGTTCATGAGGTTCAAGAGGTAAAACAGACCACAGATGAGAATTAGGATGGTGGCCGCCTGGAAAAGGGGAGGGCGGAGGTGTCAGGAGGGGAGGGGGGCTTCGGAGGGACCGGCCTTGTTTCTTCTCCCAGGTGTGTGCTTCACGGTGATTCATAGATTCGTACACGGAGCGCGTGCGCACATTTCTCTGTGTGTGACACTTCAATTAAAACAACCACCGCAGAGCTATGAAGTAAATCCCACCTTTGCCAAAAGCAAGCAATATATATGGGCCTGTGTACATGTCTGTTTTTTGGTAGAAATCATTAACAAGGTTTGGGGGAAAGGTTACATAAAGGACTGTTGTCTTTTTGTTTTCTTTTTAGTTTATATGTCTCTGTTACGGAGAACATTTTTTATGACCTACATTACTTTTGTAATAGAAAGTCAACGAAAAAATGTGTATGTACCCGATGATTAAAAAAGCCATCAAAAAAAAATCACGTTTCCCAATTTTCTTTGAGAATGCTTAACTTTTATAATGGAAAACAGTAAAAAAAAAAAAAAAAAAGGCCATTGGTGATAGAGCATTAAATCAAACCAAATGAGTGTCTCTAGAATGAGCACAATTTAATGGTACCTGAGCCCATGGGTGGGACAAGAGCGTCAGTGGTGACTGCTGGGGGTGGGTTTTCTCTCCCTGCAGAATAAAAAGCTTGGCTTTTTGTTTTTTTTTTTTAAGAAGGAAACAATGTAAATATTTTAATAAAAACAATCCCACAGCATTTATTGTCATCTGGTAATAACATAAAGGTGAGCAAAACAATACGAATAAATGCTTTAGAACTACACTTCTAACAAAGGACACCTGAAAACACTGTATTGCCTTCTCAACAATTTCTCACTTCACTGATCATCTCTAGTTGGAGACACTCTGGAGCACAGTAATGTTATCTCCTTTCAGCGTGATCCGACTCAGCTGTTTTCTTGACTGTGTTTTAGCATGAATCTCTTCTGCATCATCTAATACGAAGTCCATATACTCATCAAAACCAGCGACACAGCCCCCTATCCGCATATTCACTTGCTCATAAAGCCACACCTGAATCCCAGAGTTTGCAAGCATCGGACGATAAGATCGATGGGATGCACCTGCACCTTCTGCACCTTCCGGCCCCGGCCCCGGTACGCCATGGTGGAAGTTCACAAAGACACACTACCCCGCACACCAAGAGCTTGGCTTTTTAAAGACAGCTTTGCCCAGATGGGATGCTGGTGGGCCACGGTGGCAAAAACACAGTTCCAAACGGATCTCCTCAAAGCCCACCCTCCAGGTGCCAGGTAAGGTGGGGGGAGAGGGGTGTCCCGGGGGCAGGAACCCAGTGGGGCAGAGGCTCCTGTGCTCAAATTACTGCCGGGGGTGCTGGTCATGGTTCAGAAGGTCCGAGGGAGCTAGAGACGCCAGAGCAAAGTGCCCCCCAGCCTGGCGGGCCTGACTGAGGGGCCGGGGGCGGGGAGCTGCAGAAGGCCTGGCCAGGCCTGGCTGAGTCCTAGCTCAGAGAGGCCTCTGCAAAGCTGGGCTGAAGAAGTGAATCGGAGACACTTCCTGGCTGGATGCAGCTCTGAGAGGCATTCACAACACATGAACACGCGACAGAAACACAGCACGACGTGGACCCTGCTTGACTGTCCTGGGCTGCTCTGGCCCGTGGGCAGGCCCCGGGGGGTGGCCAGCTGGGCAGACACCGGAAGCTGTGCGGACAGGCTGCCCCAGCACCTCACTCTCACAGGTCCATATGGGGGCTCAGGGGCTGCTGAGTGGCCAGAAAGCCCGGCCTTTCCAACTCCTCCCCAAATGCGCTGAGTGGCTTGGAAGGAATAAGGAATTCCACGACCTTCGGAACCAGCACTTCACCCGGCACAAACTGCACTGTCGAGCACCGGGCCCAAAGGCCTCAGTAATCTTGCCAACCCCTCACTGTGCAGGTCAGAACTTTACCCAGAGGTAAAGTGACTGACCCACAGTCCCATGACAGATCAGCCGGGCAGGGGGCCCGGAGCTGCACAGGCCCAGGGACAGACTTATTTTTTTTGGCAGGGGGTGGGGTGGGGGGCGGGGGAGACTTTGCTGAGTGGCTTGAGGGATCTGAGTTCCCCGACCAGGGATTGAACCTGGACCCTCAGCAGTGAAAGTGGGGAGTCCTAACTACTGGACCACCAGGGAATTCCCGGGACAGACCTTTTTAAAGTCAGAGCCAGTGCATAAGGCAGGGCCCTCACGCCTGTGCTGGAGAAAATCCCTGCCCTAGTTCACAAGACTTGTTCTCAGCCCAGGAACACCTGGGTTCCTGAAGAAGGAGGAGACAGGGAGTCCTCTCAAACCCACCTAGGGCTGACGTCCTCGCCTGCGCTCTGCCCTCGCCCCCCTGGGAAGAAATGCCAAGTTCAGTGTTCACAGCGGGACACCAGGTCTGGCCGAGTGCCTGCTGCTGGCAGCTCACCGGGCTCCCAGGGGAAGCCCGCAAGGAAGGGTCCTGACGTGGTTACAGCTGAAGGACCAAAAAGCCCCAGAAACGGGGGAATCTTATTTGGGAATTTCCAACTGGGTATGCGGACTTCCTTGGTTTCCGTTGAGGTGCCGGAGAACCTGGGTCCCGACGACGTGCCAAGGTGTGGGCTCGCAGAGGGGAACTGGGCGCCGGCCCCGGGGCCATGCTCAGGAGCCACCAGCACCCTACAGGTGCACACCAGCCCTCGGGAAACGACTGCTCAGTTTCTCAGCCCTGATCACCACCACTCTGTGAAGATCACGGTCACGGGAAAGGCTGACAAGGTTTGATTTTTCTGCATTTTCTCCCTGAACTTTCTTTCTTTTTCAGGAAGCTGTCTGGAGGAGTTCTGTGTAAAAACGGGGGGTGGGGGTGCCCCTTGCTCTGGGTGGGAGGAAACCTGTCCTTCGGCCCCTCAGTCCCAGCTGGCCAAGCCCCAGAATGGAGCTCCAAGTTCAGCCCCAGCTGGGAGACTGCAGGGACAAACCTGGGAGGAAAGGCCGACTTGGCCCGGTGGACAAGCTGCCTCTCACCTGGGCAGCAGGGAGAAGAACCCTGACTCTACCTTCATTCTAGAACCTGTGGGAGGACCTTGGAAGGGCTCCCAAGATGGTGCCCAGAAAGGGGGGTCCAGCCACCAGGACGCTGCAGGCCGCCCTCCAATGTCTGTGCCTCCACGAGGGCCTGAGAATAAAACCTCGACGAGAGACTCACCTTGACCGTGTCAAACGGGTGTCCCACCAGCACACCTGCCACACCTGGAGGGAGAAGGGAGGACGTGTGACCCAGATGCCTCGGAAACCGCAGCGTGCGGCACGGTTCTGGCAAGGACGTGCCTGGCACATCCGGAGAGCCCCTTAATCCTCCGCGTGAGGGTAAGTGAGGGTGACCGCCCCGAGGTCAGGCCAGCACCTGGCCAGCTCAAGGCTGGTGACCCTCCCTCCGCCCTGCTGCTCACTGCAGGAGCTCCCCCTTGGGAGGCTGCACGCGCCATTTCTAAGATGCGCACATCACTCCACATGCCTGGCACGGCTGGGGGCCCCAGGGCTCTGGACTTGGGGCGGCCCCTCGCCCAGATTTGAACTTTCCCTGTCATTTACCAGCTGCTCGAGCTCACAGAGAACTCGGTGTCCGAGCATCGCTCTCCCCCTGTACAGGTGTGAAGATCAACCTCCCCAGGGCTGCTCCTGGCCCCGAAGTGCTGACCCAGGACCTGAGGCGTTCATGCCTGGTTATGTACCAGTCCAGGACCTGTCCGAATCCAGCCCCCCTCAGAGGACAAAGGCTCCCCCTCCAAATGGCCCACAAGCACCTGTCAGAGTCCTGCGTGCTGTGTGCGTTACAAACATCCCTGTGAATCAGGCAGTCTTGTTACTCTGCTTCATGGAAGAAGTGAGGCTCAGTGAGGTCGGGTGACTGCTGCGCTGACTCCCATGCTTTCCTCCCTAGAATTTCATGTGTGTACATCTTACAGTTCTTTTTTTTTTTTTTTTTGCTATATTTAAATGTATAATTAAATACAGCAATTAAACAGGCTAACATTTGTTGAGTAACAAACAGTAACGTTTCTACCTTCTGGTTACCGTTCTTAGTTTTGTCCGTGTACCAACTCTCTTTCTTATGTATGTAAAGAAAGGACCATTAGCCCGTTTTACAGATGAGGAAACTGAGGCATAGAAAAGTAATATGTCCATGCCACACAGCTAGGTAAGCGGTGGAGCCGAGATCTGGACCCAAACCTTCTGGCCCTGGAGCCGCCCTCCTTAACCACTCAGAGCTAGCTCCCTGTCAGAGCTGGTTAGCATGTTCATGGATGCCCAGAGTCAACGGGAGTTACTACGCTTCTTCATAAATTGAATTTTTAAAAATTTATTTATTATTATTATTACTTTTTGGCCGCACCGCACAGCATGTGGGATCTTAGTTCCCCGACCAGGGATTGAACCCGTGCTCCCTGCACCGGAAATGTGGAGTCTTAACCACTGGACTGCCAGGGAATTCCCCCATAAATTGTATTTTTAATCCTTGTATAATGTCCTCTTCATCTTAATGCTTCGGACCTTAAAATCCACTTTGTTTGATATTAGCTTTGCCAATCCTGCTTTGTTTTTGGTCACGTGTGTCTGGTATAGTTTTGTCCAGTTCCTAATTTTCAACCTTGTCTTACTGCTTTGTTTTAGTTGTTCCACAATCTACAGCTGGGTTTTGGTTTCTACTCTGGTCTGCAGCAGTCTCAGATTTTGCCAAGACAAGAGCTCTGACATGATTCCGTCTTATTTTATGGGCATGATCTATGTCCTTCCTTTCCTTTCCACATTTTTGCTGGTTCAGGCAAACTACTATTTATCCCCTTTCTGCTTGCTCATTTCTAACTTCAGCTAAGAGTTACTTCTGCTTTTGAACACTCATAACCCTTATGTAGAAACAGGGTGAGAACCGTCCCTGCCATGGGGTGAGAGTAGGAGGCTCTCTCTGCCCTCTGCTGCCCCACCCTACCCCCAAGGGGGTTCCCACCCTGCCAGCTTCCACTGATCTACAAACCCCACGGGACTCGGGGTTATCCCATCTCCTCTTCACCTCTCCCGCCATCTCGGGGTCTCTACTCCGATCGTTGGAGCCTTTCTTGACTATGGCCCTCAGTTGTAACACATGGGAGACATGCCCTCTGATTTCCTGCTCATCTGCAAAATCTGCTTCTTTAACGCCATTAGGGAAAACAGTCCTGTGCTCTGGTGAGAATTCCGGGCCCAGGCCATTAAGGGCGGCAACGTCCCAGAATCTTCCGGTTTCCAGTGCAGATGAGAAATCTGTTGTCGGCGTGTCTGTTCTCCTTTATCAATAACTTATTTATTCTATGAAGAAGCCACTGAGATTTTATCTGTAGATTTCAGGAATGTCACCAGGAGATACCAAGGGTGTTGTCTTTTTCCTTTAAAAGAACCCAGCCTGGAACTCTCCCAGCACAGACTAGCCTTTTCCTGATCAGAGAAAATTTCCTCTATTATCTATTCATCATCTCCAGACCTTTTTCTCCCTCTGGGACCCCTAACATTCAAGGTGGGTGAAAAGACACCCCAAGCCTGTCTTTCCCCTCGAGACTTCCACCTCTGTGTTTCTGATCTTCGAGACACACTTTGTTTTTATCTCTTGAGATCTACCTTCTTTTTCATTTCATGTTTCGAATTTTCTGAATTTGAAAATCCTAATTCTAGGACCTCCTCTCGTGGGCTGTAACTGGATCTCCTCGGGTTCTGGAAACCTAACACTGCCTGGGGTGCGTTGCCTGGCCTTCCTTCTCTCTCCAGCCGTGCCCCCTGCAGCCAGGCCCAGCTGGGGTGGGGGTCCCCTTCCTGTGGGTGGATGCCCCCGCCTTTGGTCCCAGACTTGCCCAGGTGCCAGTAACAGCCTTCATCAGCCTGTGGGGTGGGAGAGGCGCCCCTCAATCCCACCAAGGGCTCCGAGAGCAGGCAGCTGCATTCCTATTTTCTCCCTTGATCTGAGGGCCCTCAGGCGAAGGGCTGGCGCCCCTCACCCTAAACATCTCCATCCACAGAAACAAGAGTCGGCTACGGGCCTGCCTCCATCAGGGCCTCCAGTCCCCCAAATCCTTACCCTTTTAACCTCCCAGTCACCTTGAGAGCCAGGAAGCCTGAGGGCCGTCTCCCTGAGAGGGGCCTACAGTCACAGCAGCCAAAGTGGACCGTGTCTCCCAACTCCAAAGCCGGTGCCCACTGCCTTACATAAGCTGGCCTTTGAGGGGCAACCCGCATCCCATGACCCTCAAGGGCAGGAGGTGGGACCACTGTCCTGGAGGCGCCTGGCAGAAGAAGTGGTGGGAAGGGACACCAGGATGACTGACCTGTCCCCCATATGCAGGGTCCCACTGCCTATGGTTGAATTTCTCTCCTCCCATCCATGCCTGTGGCAAGGGGACCCCCATTCAGAGCCCAAGGTCAGACCAGGAACTGACCCGTGGTGGGGGAGTGCAGGCGGGCATTGGGACCCTTCCACCCCGGGAGACCTCGGGGAAGCTGGCAATCAAGGTCCCATCGGCACCTCCCCGGAAGGCGAGGTTGAACACGTGGCCCACACCCAGCCAATCAGAGGTGACGTACTGTCCTTCCTCCGGGCAATCTGAATCAAGAGGCACCCCAGCTGCGGAAAGGCAGCCTTCATCTGCCCTGAGCCTCCAGGCCTTGAGGAGCTCAAACCCCAAGGAGCCAGGCAGCCTCTGGGGGCCAGGCCCCAAGGCAGGGGCGCCACCTGCGCAAGGTTCCTGGACGGCCCCTCTGCTCCAGCCAGGCCGTGCCAGGGGCCCGGAAGGCAGGCCTGGGACACAATCCGGTCACTGTCCTGTGGGCCGGCCCCTAGCGCCCGTGAGGCTGGGGGAAGGGAAGAGCTTGGCAGCCTCTCTCCACTTCTGAGGGCCTAGGTTTCTCCTGGGTCAAATATACCAGGAGAGGGTCTCTCCTATCCTTTCCCGTCACCGCTCACACAGTGCGGGAGAAGGTGGGCACCACCAGCCCCAGGCTTCCACCTGGATCCAGGTAGGGCAGTCGGTTTGGGGGCTGTGGTCCAGCTCTCCCGGGTGCTGGACCCTGGCCTTGCCCCAACCCTGGGGCCTGGACAGGATCTCTCCCAGGTGGGCTTGGTGAGGATGGGCAGAAGGCATTCCAGGCAGGGTCCTGGGTAAGCAAGAGCCCAGAGTGACTTAACAAGTGTGTCTGGGGGGATGGGCCTGGCCTTAGGATGAGTGTTCCCAGCCCAATCCCCGTGGATCCCAGGACGCCTGCGTGAATACAGAAGGAATCCTGCGCCTCTGGGGAAAGAACCCACACTCTGCCTAGCGGAAAGGGGTTGGAAGGGGTGTTGGCCCTGGGGCTGAGGGGTGGGTAGAGAAGGGTCTGGGGCCCAGGAGAAGCCGGCGGCCTGGCGGCAGGACACTCAGGGAGGTCCCTCAAGGGGGACAGGAAGAGCAGAGAGTGGAATGGGGATGGGGGGGATTGAGAGCTGGGTCCACAGAGGCCAACCCCTCCTGTCTCCTCTGGCACCCTGGGCTTGGGAGAAATGCTCCCCAAATTACTGAAAGCTCTGGGGCCTGGAGGTCTGATTGGGTAACCGTCTGGGACACTTCCTGGGCACACCCCCTTCTCCACCAGCCCTCCTCTGGTGCAGAACAGGAAGCTAGCAACGCACTGGTTTAAATGCTAGATGCTCTCCTCTTCCTCCAGGTGCTCACGGCTGGCAGGTAGCTGAGAGCTTTATTAAAGACAACAGGGGCAGGTGCCGGAGAAGAGAAGCACCTGATGTCAGAGACTGGATGGGGCCTGGGGACACCCAGCCAGCAGCCCTCTCCCCGTGAGGCAGAGCCCTGCCACTTCTGTCCACTCTGCTGAATTCCTGAGGGCTAAACCTGGCTCCCAGTGAATACCTGTTGAATAAATTAACTCTACAAGTAAAAGCAGAGAAACTAAAGGCCAGAGAGGCCAGTGCAGAGCCCGACGCCCAACGGTCAGGCCACAGCAGAGCCCGTACAGCACACTGACTCAGGTCCTCCCCGGGACACAGGACCCCAGCGCCACGCCCCGGCTCCGGTGACACGCACGCGTGAGACCAAGGCCTAGCTCGCGCGGCGTGTCAGGCCCACTCTGCCAGCCGGGTGGAGTCTAACCACCAGCAGAGCCACGTAGGAAGGGGGCGGGGCGCCAAAGCGTGACTCGGTGCCTGGGGTCGTGCCGGCGCCTTTTACGCCATCTCCCTAGGGCATCGTCCAGTGGCCCCGGCCCCAGCCCCACCCAGACGGCTACGGGAGACGGGGGTAGAGCCAGCTTCAAACTTTTTGGGTCGAGGGAGGGGACCCTGCTCCAGGTGGGCGCGGGCTGGGGGAGGGGGAGAGGGAAATGGGCTCGGGGCCTCGCCGTCCGCTGGCCTCGGGCGAGGAGGGCTGTGGGGCATCCTTCTGGCAGTCCCCTGGCAGCCACGGTACTGTCCCGGAGCGCCAGACCTCTCGTCCGAACGTGCCCTGAAGGACTTAGAAGACACCTGCCCTCGCGGACAGCGTGCTAGGCACCCTCCCGGCTTGTCGGCAATTCACGCCCACGAGAATCCCGTGAGACAAGAGCACTGTTAACCCATTTTACACACGAGGAATCCCCAGCCTCAGGGTAAGCCACTGGGCCGAGAGCTCGCAGGTGGGCTGGCCTCCCAGCCCGGATGCCTCGCCCCGGCGGCCCGGCGTTCCCGGCCCCCGCACGCGCCCGGGCAGGACCCGCCCGCCTCCTTACCCCCAGCGCATCCAGCCAGAAAGTCGAGCGCCATTGCCGGGTCCTCGGTGAGGCCGCCCTTCCTCCTTGTCCTCTTTCTCTAGCCCTTCGCCGGGCTGGTCGCCGTCGAAGGCTCCCCCTGCCCTGCTGGGTCGGGACTCGGCCTGGCCGCCTCCAGGCACGGAGCACCGCGCAGGCTGGGGTCTGGCGGCGGCGAAGGCGGCTCAGCGCGCGACTCCTCGCCGGGCGCACGTCCTTCGCTGGCCGGCTCGCTGGCCCTTGCTGTCGCCAGCGCACCGCCCGTGGTCCCTCACCTCGGTCGGCGGGTCCGGCCCCTCGGACCTGCCGGCCGGGCTCGGGCGGGGCGCAGAGCTCAGCCAACGGGCGGGCGAGGCTCGGACAACACCCCGGGCCCTGCGCGCCGCCGCCGCGCTTCATTGGCTGGGCGGACCTGGGGCGGGCGGGGCGGGAGGCACGTAACAGGCAGGCGGGCGGGCGGGCGGGGGAGCTGCCGAGGCGCTGCAGACAAAGAATGTGCTTCGTGCGCCCGCCCGCGCCGCCCCGGGCGGGAGAGGAAGCCGGGTGTGTGCTGCTGCGGGAAGGTGGGGCCCGGCCCGGCCGGGGAGCCAACGGCCTGCGCGGCCCAGGAGCTTCCCGGCGTGCGCGATGCGGGTCAGCGGGGCGGGAGGTGGCGTGCGCTCGCTCCGGATTGGGCCTGGGATCCTGGGGCCTGGGTTTAGATCCCGACTCCGCCGCCCAGCCTCAGGGTCCTCGCCTGTATAATGGGGACACGCCGCGGTAACGAACGTGGACGCACCAGGACCCTCCAAGGCCTGCAGGCTCGGACACTAATTGTCACACTCCTCGAGCGGCGAAACACCCCCTCGGGGAGTCTTCGCCCCTCCCGTCTGTGCGCCCTCCTGGCGGCGGCCCTGCGGCTTCCGGCCGCCTGGCTCACCTCGGGAGGGGCGAGGAGCGTGGTCAGGCCCTCGCGGGCCCGCACCTGAGCGCGAACTGCGGGAGCCGCGGAAGGTTGTGAGGCGGGGGAGGTTCCTGGACTGGTCCGAGAGCCGCGAGGCGGGAGAGGCCAGATCGCGGCGCCTCCATATCGGCGGCCAGGCGCTGTGTGGCCGGAGGGGACGGTCCTCGAGCCGCGGCTCTGGGAGGCCTGCGGGCCTGGAGAGCCGGGCGGAGGGGAGGGAGGGTGCGAAGGCGAAGTGGGAGGGCGCTGGGCTCCTGTCTACGCGGGTGGCTGGGCGGCGGGGGGTCGGGGGGGTTAAGTAGGAGCCGAATCCGACGCCGCTCCCCGCCCCTCCCCCCCAGTCCCCGAGATTGGCAGTGGCAAGGGACCCCCTCCCTGCTCCCTGGGGAGGGCCCGGGTCAGAGACTTCCCCCTGCCCTCCTTCCCCAGCGCCTCACGAAGTCCTGACTGGCCGGTTGGGACCGGGCTTGGCTGGACGCTTCCTCACAATGGGAGTCAGGTGACACCGTCAGGCCTGCGCCCGACTTCCTTCTTCGTGCCCCTGTGGTCAGGACCACACCTTGCGGTGTGGCAGATCACACAGTTCTTTCATTTGCATTTTACTGTTTCTGAAATCGACACGGGGGTTGCCGTGGACATGTATCTCATGGACAGGTTTTAAATATTATATATACTTGGTACTAGGGGGTATATGTCAGGAGAATGTACAATAAGTAGTGAACCCTGGTGGTACAGAGGCCACTAGGAATCCGACGATTATGTGCGGTTTCCTTTTCTTCTTCTTAGAATCTAAATAGAACATTCCGTAAGCAGAGACCCAAACCCAGGTCTGCTGACTCCTAGTCCAGTGCTTGTGATGGCTGGTGGGCCCTGAGCTAGGGGTCTGGAGGCCTGGGTTTGAACATCGCCAGCCTCTGACCCAGCTCAGGCCTCAACAAGGCCCATGAGCCAGAAAAGCATGTGGGCCCCAGGAGCAGCCCAGACTCAAAACAGGGGCAGGAGTTGGCTGGAGACCTCTGAGGCCGTGGCGATTAAACTGGACAACCTACGTCCAGGTGACTCACCTCTAGGAACAGGGGGTCCCTGGGTGACTGAGGCCTCAGGAGGTAAAGCACAAATGCCTGCAGCATCTGTCCCTGTTTTTGGAGGTTTGAGAGGAGAGTCAAGTGCCTTAACAGGGCAGTGAGTCAGAAGATTATTATGGACCAATTCATAAGGAGACAAAGAGGACCCGCTTTGTTTTGCTTTTAAAAGAACACAAGTGCCTTTAAGTTAATGCCATGCTTGGGGCAGGTGGCATGAGCCCTGACTCCTTGGGGGGGGGGGTCCTTGGGAAGGGGCCCAGCAGCCTGGTGCACAGTAGGCACTCAATATTTGAGCTTCAGAAAGCTCCTTGGAGAGAAGCCCTGTTCGGGCCGACCCTACAGGGATCCAGGTGGGGGAGCTGGTAGCTGGAGGGTGGGATCCTACAGGCCAGGGAGGAGGGGTGAGGTGTGAGGCCTCTAGCTGTGCATCCTGCTGGGAGGGCTTGGAAGTGGGGCTGGGCTGCGGGGGAGCCAGCGTTCAGGCTGAGGTGTGTCGGGTCTGGGGACAAAGGTCCAGTATGTGGTGAGCAGTAGAGGGGTGGGCTCTGGGGCAGGTCTGCCCACAGCGGCGTGTTGGAGAGGCCTAGGCTGTGGGTGCTGGGCAGTGGCCTCCAGCTGGGAGCACCCCAAGGGCAAGTCCAGGGTCTGTCCCGTTCATCCCAGGGTGTGCTGGAAGCAGCATTTTCAAGGCCGTGAGGAAGGAGTAAAAGCAGGCACTGCGAGGGGTGCGCCGCTGGCTTACTAAACCCTACGACCACAGCTCCTGAAAGCCGCCTCTCCCTTAGAATCACGCATGTCCCCGCTGCCCGGGAATCCCTCCCCCGGCTGGTGCTCTGGGCCTGGAGCAGACCCTGGACCACATACAGTGTCACTCTAGGAACTGGACGAAAGCAGGGCATGGGGATGGGGTGGGGGGAAACCCTCCTCCCTGACCTCCTGGGCCTTCCATGACAGCTGGGGAGAGACCCAGAAGCGAAGAAGTCGTGGCCAAGTAAATGAGTACGTCCAGACAGGCCTGCGTTATTACATCAGCCGCTGGGGCCCATGTCTGTTCTTCTTCATTTCCTGAGGATAAAATTACAGCACAGAATGTGCTCTTTCAAACTTCTCACGTTCCACGGGGCCCCAGGACACTTCCCCCTCCCAGGGGAGGCCACCTTGCGGGGCTCAGACCCCAGCCTTTAAGAGGTGGGAAGGGCCCAAGGCCAGAGCAGTATGAGGACAGCTGGGAGGGGAGAAGTGGCACAGGGGACCAGCGGTCAAGCCAGGTCACTGAATGCACGGTAGAGTTTTTATTTTGCACAGCTTTTATAACTTCTTCCACAAGACAGTTTGGGTTTGGAAAATTTAGAAACACGAGCAGGTAAAAAAAAAAATGGGTCGTAAATGTTCTCACCTTGGAATCTGATGAATTCAGTGACGAGAGGCTATTTGGACCCCGGGTGGGGTGGGGAGTGAGGTTGGAGCTCAAGGTGTCACAGGGTGAGTGGGGTGAGGGTGGACCGAGGCACCTGCTGTGTAGACCTTCTGGGGTGTTAGGCTGTGCCGGAGGGTGCGCAGGGTGAGGCTGGGGGCCAGGGCAGGCGTGATTCTAGGATGGAAGCCACCGGAACAGGTTCCAAAGCTCCTGGGCAAAGGCTGGTGGGGGGGACAGGGCTGTCAACTGGCCCCCCTCTCACTTGGAATAAAACCCAAGCTCAGTGCCTCAGAGCCCAAGGTGACCTGGCTGCACCCTCACAACTCCAAGCTCATTCCCACCTCAGGGCCTTTGCACTGACTGCTTCCCCTGGGTGGGAGCTCCTCCTCCCAGCCTGGCACAGGTCATCTCCAGAACTCAGTTCCCTGCTCAACTCTCAGCTCCTCAAAAGGGGCTCGGCTGGGGGCCCCCCCACCCCATCCCCATGCCCTGCTTTCATCCAGTTCCTAGAGTGACACTGTATGTTCCTCTGTGTTTATCACCTCCCTTCCTCAGGCATGTTAGCTCCACCAGGGCCGGGACTTTGCCCCTCTTTACTAACACTAAACTGGGCCTGGCACACAGCAGGGGGTGAGCAGGCAGCCGAGGAGCCTGCCCTGGGTGAGTGAGTCCTGCCCTGTGGCCACGGGTCTCCCACCCCAAACCTCTAGGATTGGAGTCTCCCAGAGAGACCGCTAAAATGCAGATTCTAGGGCCCCACCTGGGCCCTCGGAGCAGGCAGAGGCAAAACTTGCATTGAAACTGACCTCTTCAGGGGCCGAGACCGTTTCCAAGGACAGGTTCGGGAAGCTCTGGCTCAGATTTGCTTTTCAGTCTCAACTTGGACCCCTCCTGGCTGTGTGGCCCTGTGAGCCATCTTTGTCTCAGGTTTGTCATCTGTCAGATGGCTTCAGGAGGATTCTAGGGTCCAGAGCAAGTGAAGGAGGCCACGCAGAGTGGGCACAGAGCAGGCGCAGACCCGGCCTTGCTGTCGTTCCTCCAGAGCAAAGTGCCCGGCTCTCTGCCTTTATCCATTGACACCTTTGCAGGAAACATGGAAGATCAGAATTAATTAATCAGCTGAGGTACTGAAGGGTTTCCTAAGGGCCTTTTTTTTTTTTTTCCTAAGGTCTTCTTAAACCCTGACCCCACAGCTGGGCTCCAGGCCCTGGCTCAGGAGGGCCCTCTAATGGCTGCTGAAGATGCTGCAGTGAACAGGCGTGGTGGCTTTGTGCCGGTGCCGATGAAGGGGCTCTGCCCAAGGGGCGTCTTTCTCCCGGTGGATAAACGTCTGCCGTCTGCGTGACCCTCTGGCCTCTGGTCCAGTCTGCACTGGGAGTGACTCAGCCACCCCAGTGAGGGTGTCTGCGCTGGGCCTCAGAGGGTGGAGGGCCTGGGACCCCTTAGGGACAGTCAGCCAGTGTCCTGGCGGCCCCTCCCGAGTCCACGGCGCCCAGAGTTCTCCTGTTGGGTAGATTTTGTGGAATTCACATCTCAGTTGAATTTAGTCATCCCCAAAGCGGCCACCGCGCTGTGTGTGTGGGTTTCTTGCATCTTCCTTCAGCTGCAAACAGTCACAGTTTTCCCCAGGGCCACCTCTCCAAGTGAGCTGTGGCCTCCGCTGCGCTCCGCACCCACTTGGCCTTGGAGTGAGTGGACCGAGAGGCAGGATCGAGGGAGGCTCTGGCCAGAGTATGAGATGAACAGAAACTCAAGATGGGGAGTGATATAAATAGACACGGCAAGTGCTCCTGGTGTAAAAATAGAGCTAAGGGGAAGTGCCTGGGGCGCCCTGGACCCGGAAGGCCAATAGAGGTGGACCCCGGCTTGGGTTGGGCTAACTGGCCAGCACAGAGGGGCTGGGCTGGGGGGAGCTCGGCCAAGCGTGGACACGTGTGCTTGCTGCCCACGGGCCTCCTGGGGCCAGGCCTGATCGGTGCCCTCTGGGGGCTCCACTGTCATGGTGGGGACAGCTGGGTG
Source organism: Grampus griseus (assembly GCF_964374135.1). Taxonomy (NCBI): domain Eukaryota; kingdom Metazoa; phylum Chordata; class Mammalia; order Artiodactyla; family Delphinidae; genus Grampus; species Grampus griseus. Next base: position 4,866,016 of record NC_139018.1, on the reverse strand, counting down.
AGCAGACCGTCCCCGGCTGACGGGCAGTGTGAGCAGGCACCCAGCGCAGTGGCCAGAGGAGGGCCGTGTAACCCCACCCAGGCGGAGTCGGTGGGAGGGTGGGGCCCCGGGCAGGGGTACTGGGTACTGAGCCCAGGGGCGTGTCCGGACAGCAGGGTGGCAGGCAGGCTCCTCGCCAGCGCCGGAGACCACGGAGAAAGGGGCTGAGAGAAAGACATCAGCACCCTGGAACCCAGGAGCCCTGCTGTGGTTGTTGGACCCAGAGTCCAAGCTCCCCTTTTCCAGAACCTGTCCGGGTGGGAGGGGCCTTTGTCAGCGCTGTGTCCCTCCTCCCTCCTGTGGCTTCCTCTGTCCTGCCTGCCCAGCCTGGGGCAGTCACCCAGCCAGACGTGAGCCAGCGCCCGACTGGGGCAACCGAGCAGGGAGAACGGTCCCCTCTGCCCGAGCCAGAATACCCCCTCTGCCACCTGCCCCGCTGCTTTGGGCTCTGCCCTCTGGAGCCCCTGCCACGGGCCCGGCCTTGGGCCCCTTGGGTGCCTGACACTCGGCTCCTGTGCCACTCAGCCAGGGGCCAGGCTCCCCTCCCAGGTGAACCCCTCTCGGGGCCTTGCTGTCCAAATGGAGGGTGGCGGGCCGGCTTCTGTCATCCGCCTTTGAGCATCTGTTGTGCCAGCGGGGGTGCAGGTGAGCCTGCCCTCAGGGGCTTCCTGTCAGAGTGTGCCTCTCTCTCCTTCCCAGCTGGCTCAGGTGTCTCCTCCGCCCTGACACTTTGTCCCAGCCTCCCCTCCTTCACTGGCCACTGCCCCCCCAGGCCCGCCGCTTCCCCTGGATGTGCCCGTGCCCACAACCAATGAGATGTGTCCACATGCTCCAGCCAGGGTGGTCCAAGCCCCTCCCAGTCCTGGCCCGCCTTCGGCCTTCCCCCACCGCGCTCCCTGCCGGTCTCGTCCAGGTCTCATGTGCTGAGGACGCCCGTCCAGGCAAGCGCTCCTCTTGCTGCCTGTGAGCAATTTGTCTTTTTTTTTTTTTTTTGGCTGCATGACGTGGCCTGCGGAACTTCCCCGGCCGGGGATCAAACCCAAGCACCCTGCAGTGGAAGTGCGGAGTCTTAACCGCCGGACCACCAGGCAGGTCCCTCTGTTGCTGCCTGTGCAGAAACCACCCCCTTCAAGAGGGCCACAACTGCATAAAGGCACTGTGGCCGGACCCCGGCTGTGTGGGAAGCTAGGCGCCGTGTTCTGAGCCTGCTCAGGCGGCCCTGTGGAGCAGGTCCATTTGGCCAGGAACTGAGGCCCCCAGCCGACAGCCGTGTGAGCGAGTCAGCCCGGAACATGGTCCTCCGGCCCCCGGCAGGCGTCCGATGGCGCAGCCCTGGCTGACAGCTTGACTGCAGCCTCACGAGAGACCGTGAGCCAGAGCCCCGAAACTAAGCTGTTACCGGATCCCCGACCCTCAGAAATGGTGAGATAATAAACATTTGGTATCATAAGCTTCTGAGGAATTTGGGGATAATTTCTCATGCAGTAATAGATAACGAATACACTCCCCAGCCAGGCCGGGGCTGCCGGGCAGCATCTGAGTCATTTTTGAATCCCAGCACCCAATGTGAGGCCTGCACAAGAAGGTGTGCGCTGGAATGAATGAATGACTGACAGACGTCAATAGCTTGCTCTCCCCACATCATCGGATATGCTAGGCCTCAGGCCCTGCTTGGGACAGAGCCTCATTCCTCAATCCACGCCCCTGGGTCTTAGGTCTGGGTGGTGTCAGAGGTCATCTTGTCCAGGCGAGAAGCCTGAGGCCCAGGGGGTATGATCCTCTCAGCCCTTCCAGCCAGTGGACCCCAGGGTTGAAGATGCCTCCTGGGCAGGTCGTGAAGGGGTCACAGGGGACTGGAAACAGGAGACGCTGCAAGAAGTGACCGGAGGGTTTTGGCTATGGCCTGGGTGCCGGGGAACTGGGGAGACAAGGCCGGCGTGTGGGTGGAGGCAGGGCAGGACTGGAGGAGCCTGACCGCAGGCCCAGGAGCAAGCCAGCAGCGGAGCCGGGCCTGAGGCTGCTGGCTGGCGCTTCGAGGGTCTCTTCTGCTCCATCTGACAGCCGGTGCCTGGAGCCTTCAAAGTCCTTACTGGCATTGGGACTTCCCTGGCCGTCCAGTGGTTAAGACTCCGCGCTTCCACTGCAGGGGCTGTGGGTTCGACCCCTGGTCGGGGAGCTAAGATCCCACATGCTGTGTGGTGAGGCCAACAAAATAAGAAAAAAAGAATTTTAAAAGTCCTTATCTGCATTACCCCTGCCCTAGGTAGCTGTCGTCCCTGTTCGCAGATAGGGAAACTGAGTCATGGGGTCCAGTTCATCGGTGTCACCGGTGGCACAACGGGGCTCAAATTCCAGGTCTTCCCCTAATTGTCACTGGCCCACGGTGTCCTCATCTGTAACACAGGGGTGGCTCCAGGGGGCCTGGCGCTCTGAGCTGAGCTCAGACGTAAAGGCAGCACCATCTGGCACCCCTAGTGGGAGCAGTGGGAGCTGGGGGCAGCCCTTCCTGTTCACCCCGTTGCCAGGGCACGGCAGACAGCAGGGGACGCCCTGTCATATGCTTTGCAACCGAGGCCCTGGGAGCCAGGGCCCTAACCCCTCAGGATATCAGAGGGGGGCTAGGGTGTCTGGGAGAACTGAGGTGGGGACTCTTCCACCCCCTTTCCCCCGAACCAGTCACACCCTAGAGATAGCCTCCCCACCAAAGGTGGGTGCAGCCTTGCCTCCTGCCCGTGGCCGTGTGGTCTGTAGCACCCAGCTGGGCATGGTGCGATTGCGCAGAGCACGGCAGGGGTCGAGCCAGAGTGTACAGGCTTCTCACCCGTCCCATTTTACAGATAAAGAAACTGAGGCTCGGAGAGTCACAGGGTGAGCCAGGAGAGCACCCGGGCCCTCCTGACCTTGTCCAGTCTTGCCAAGGAGCCCCATTTTCTGGAAATGCCAATCTCCGGAGCCAGCCCAGTCCTCCAGTGCCCATTCTGGACTCATTGCCTGGAAATCCCACTGTCCCCCTCACCCCCGCCCCTCTAAATCCTGCCAAAAATGGCAACGTATGTGACAGATAAAAATAGTTCAGGTATCCTTGACCCAGCAGACTCCTCTCTGAGAACGTGCCCACTGAAACGCCAAAGACTCCAAAGCGTGATTATTGGAGCACTTTCTGTAATAGACCGGAGTATCAAGTACAGTCCAAAGGACATCACTAGCTCCAAGGACACCACTAGCAAGTTGAATCATAAGGGTGATATTCAGAGCTCCTGGCTGAAGGCATGGCTCCAGGAGCCTCGTGGCTGCTGACGCTTTAGCTCTCTCAAAGCCATACGGTGGGAAGCAACAGAACTGCTCTCTTACAAAGACACTGAGGCCCCAGCGGATCACACAGTGAGAAGCGCAGGGTGAAGGCCACGCCCGGGCAGCCTGGCTCAGCCTCCTGTCCACCCAGGCCCCGCGGCCACCCCACGGGCACTGTGTTCATGCAGGAGAAGGAAGTGAGTCCCCAGGTGCCACGGTGGCAAGGCGTCCCAGATGTATTGATAAGGAAAGGAAGCAAGTCGCGAAACGATGGTAAAAAAGAACTTGTATCTGCCTGCGTCGTGCTGGGAGGCGGGACCCGCGCCTGGGTGGCGGGGCTCTCACTTCTGTGCCAGCTGCATCTCTTTGGTCTGGACTTTTTGTTAGTAACGTGCAGTCATTCCTTTTGCTATGAAGTGTAAGAACGCGTTTTAGGATGTGTCAAGCTCCTCCATGGCGCCTCGGCCAGCAAACAGCCCCGCCATGCCCAGGGGGGTCTCGCTCCCCCGAGCCCTTTGCATTGGCGGGGCCACGGTTGTCTGTGCCATGTCTGTCTCCCCCTAGAGGGCGGTTCGGAACTCCTCGCTCGGGCTTTGTAGGGCCGCACGTGGTGGGGCTCTGCCGTTGGTGGAGGAGGCCTACAGCCGACCTTGCTGCTAGTAATAGTAACCCTTGCCACTGGGAGGCGTGGCCCCAGCAGCTGCCCATGGGCTCTGTCTCCTGTCATGCATGCAAGACTCAGAGAGGTCATACCACTGTCCGAGTTCACACAGCTGGGAGAGGTGGAGCCAGGAGCCAAGTCTAGGCTGGGGTCTCCCCCAAACCATGTGGGGTTCTCCTGAGCCAAAACCCCTGCCCACCCTGCCACCAGACGGCCTCTTTGCCAACTCCTGTGTCAGGGGTGAGCACATGACCCTGCCCTGGGTTCGTCCATCTGTCCATCCACTATCCATCCATCCAACCATCCCTCATCTAGCTACCCATCCCCCACCTTTCCATCTCTCTGTCTGTCCTTCCATCTACCAGTCCTTCTCCGCTTCCGTCTATCCATCCATCCATCTCTCCATCTATCCGCCCTTCCATTCACTGACGCATTTTTTTCACGCATTTACTCATCCAGTCTCGCCAGGGTGCTCGCCCTGGGCTGGGTGCTGTGGGCTCAGGGACAAGTCCAGTACGACCCTGCCTGCAGAAGCTCACAGCTGGCTGGGGAAACGTGTAGACCGGCACAAAGCAGCCTGAACAGTGAGGTGGCGTGTTTTCTGTTTCTGCTGTGGAGAAGGCTAAAGTTTGGGCATGTTTGTTCAGGAGACAAAGGGCAGGTGAAACCTGGCTGCAGTGACCAAGAAAACACGCCTGTCTCAAATGCCACCTCTTGGGGTGCCCTTTCTAGCACTGTCCCCGCCCCCACCAACACCCCCTGTCCCCTCCCTGCTCTGACTCTCACTGGCACTTATCGCTCTCTGGCAGACTCTTTATTTTGGATATTTATTGTGTTGGTTTTCTGTCTCCTCCCCTGGAACGTAAGAGCCAGGAGAGGACCTTTGCCTGTGTTTACCGCAGTGGCCCAGTGCCTAGAATGTGGCATGTAGCAGGCATGCAGCGTTTGTTGCCCAGGTGGGGGGCATGGGTGGGGTGGGCTGTTGTCCAGGGGTGGAGACCATGCAGCTGGGGGCTGTGCACATGGGTAGCGGGAGTGGATCCCAACGTGAACTTCAGAGGGTTGACCTCAGGACTGGGTGCCTCACAGGTTATGGGGTGCAGGGGGAAGGGTGGCCAGGGCAATTCCTGGGCTCTGGCTCAGGTGCCTGGGGCTGGGTGGCACTTAACTACATTAGACACTGCAGGAAACATGAGACTAGACAGTTCCCTGTTCTTTCAGTTAGACAGCACGCCTCAAGCTCCCTCATCATCCAAGGTTCCGGTCCCTCAACTGTAACATCTGCAGTTGAACCCATGTCCCAAATGGATTTGCCCTGCTCAGAACTGTCCTGTCGTCACCTCCCTCCTTCTAGAACCTATGCTCCTACTAATGCAGCCTTAGCGTCTGGCTGGCCACTCCCACAGGGACACACGCGGGGTTTGCCCTGAGTGCTCACAGAGAGGCAGGCACTGTCCTCATTTCATGGGTGCAGAAACGGAGGTTCAGAGAGGTCAAGGGCTTGCGCAAGGTCTCAGAGCTGGGATTTGAAGGCAGACAGCCTGGCTCCTAACCAGATGCTAGCCTGAACCTCTCTAAAGGCCAGGATGGATATCAGGACTGGCCTTGGAAAGGCTGCCTTTTGCCCTTTGTCCTCTGTCGTGGCAGCGGCCACTGCCAACCTGTGTCCCCCGCCTTGCTCCACAAACAGCTGGGCAGGTGGAGGCAGGGCTCCCCCTCTGTCAGCACCAGTCAGTTCAAGGCCAGCCTGCAGATCCTTCTGTCAGAGGACAGGAAATGGGCGGACACATGGCCCCTGCCCCAGGGCCGCCTGGACAGGGCTGCCCAGACACTGCCATGTCAACACCTCCCCACCGGGGGTGACCCTGGGCAAGTGCACAGCCTCCCTGAGCCTCAGTGACCTCGAAGGGCTGTGTGGGGTCACGTGGGGGCGTGTGGGTCGATGGCCATGAGCGCAGGGCTCACGGGCGTCAGGGCCTGGCCCTCGGCAGCAGAGAGGGGCTGGTTGTGCAAGTATCCAGCGATCAACTCTGGCCCTGCCGCTTGCATGGCCCTGGACGAGCCCCTTTTCCGGGCCTCAGCGGCTCCATCTGTAAAATGAGACCATCAGCCCTGCCTCCCTCCCGGGGCTGTGACGGGGACCCCCTGAGCTGGTGAAGGAGGGCTTGGTTAACTGAAGCGGGCTGCAACTGCCGGGGGGTGCGTCACCATTCTTTACAGTGGTTTCCAGTGCCCAGCAGACAGAAGTGGCCTCTTATTGGAGCGGCGTCCCCTCCAGGAGTGCCCTGGTTTGGTTAGAGGCCAAATCAGCAGCCCCTGCCCCCGTCTTTCTGTTCAGTGAGCCCTGTTCAGAGCTGGGTCCGTGTTGGGCGCTAGGGACTCAGAACAGAGGCAGACCTGGCTGGGGCCCTGGGCGCAGGGAGAGAGGTATGGAAGCGGCAGGGGAAGTGTGGGCCCAGGGTGGTGTGAAGGGCGTGGAGTAGAGGGTGGGCTGCCCGTGACCTCTGTTGGGGCTGCTCACAGAAGGGCTCTGGCCAGCCTCCTGGATGCTTAGTCGTCGGTGGCCTGTCGCCCCCAACTCCCTCCCTGCTAACTGGAGCTCCTTGGGGACAGGGCCGGGGTCTTATTTGCCTCAGTGCAGCCTCAACTCAGATAGTGTTTGTTGAATGAATCAGCGACGGAGCTTTGAGGGTTCCCTGGGCAGGAACAATTCCAGGGGAGTCGAGGAGGCCCCAGGACACGGATAAAGTCTGAGCTTGGGCTGGGAGGGATGGGGGCATCACAGCCTCCCCAGGAGCTGCCTGGATGTGGCCTGGGGCCAGGCCTGCAGGCGGTGCAGACGGTGATCCTGCTTCCCGAGCTTAAGCCTCCCGTGGTCTCCCACACACTTCCCGACACCTGGGTTCTGAGCACACTGGAACAAGGGTCCTTTGGGGTAGTGGGGAGGGAGTCCAGGTGGGCACTGACCTGCCTGCTGCCCAGCACGGCCTCTGCCTTCGGGGCCACTGGTCAGCAGGCTCCGCCCCCCACCGCAGGTATAAGGTCTGAGAGGAGCCAGCGGGGAGCTGTTGAGGCCACCCTGGTGGTGGCAACGTACCTCCCTCAGGCACGCTGACCGCAGGGCCTTCCCTACCAGCCACGCTGTCCATGGAGTTTGCTGCTGGAGCCATCGGAGGTAACAGTGGGGACAGAGGGGTCTCGGGGGGGACGCTGCTCCTGGGGCCTGCAGGAGGGGCTGGAGGGGGTGCTCTGCCCGGGCAGCAGTGGGGTTTGAAGCCCCCCGGAAGTGGCCGGCACCTGGCGTGGGCCACAGGTGCTGGGAGGACAGAGCAGTCTTCCCGGAGGCTCGGGGCAGGCGACACAGGGCCCAGGAGGAGCTTTTGGGGGGCCGGCGGGGGGGAGTCTGCACTGGCCTGGGGGGGCTCAGCCTGGGAGGCTGAGGGGCTGCTGGGTGGGAGCAGAGGGTGGTCTCTGCGTGGCCAGGGGGAGCCTGGGAGCTGTAAGCATGGAGTGGGATGGCGGAGTCATGGGAGGGGAGGGGAGGCTCCAGGAGAGGATGGACAGTCAGGACAGATGGGGCCTGGGTCCTGCCACACTGACTGCAAGGGTGGGTGCGGAAAGGGAGGGTCCCAGCCGAGCCCGGCACCCCCGTCCGCTGGCTGTGTGCACACACAGGGCCAATCCTGGCCTTGCTGACCCCCGGACCATTTTCACTTTCGGGGAAAGGGCTATTGTGAACGCCCGATGCAGAGACAGCCGGCCCACGGGGAACGGGTTCCTACCGGCATCGATCACACACACACAGGCTATTTTGGGCGAGGCGCCCTTGGCCTTGCTCCTCTTGTGAAACAGCAGCGGCTGCCCGTCAATACTTCTGGGAACGGTGTGGGGTGTTTTCAGAAGGGGAGGGCGGTGCCGAGCCAGGAAAGACCAGGGCCCTGGCCTCATCAGTGGGTTTCCTGAGGTCCCGCTGTGGGCCGGGCCTGAGGCCAGCTGCTTCCCTGGACATTAGCCCCCTAAGGAGGAGGCTCAGAGAAGGGGCTTGACTTGCCCAAGATCACACGGCAGGAAGGGCTCCCGAGTCCTGCATCTTTTCTCCAGAGCCCAGGGAAACCCTAGGTGGCAAGGGCTCCTGCTCTGTGCCTGGCTCCGGGTCATGGGGATCAGACCTGGGCCTCTTCCTTGAGGAACTCTAGTTCTGGAGTCAGAGACGGCAGGCGGTGGGACAGCAGCAAAGCCATATGACAGGGGCTGTGACTAACGTGTTTTCTGGCACAGAGGCAGCCCGGAGTATAGGGGTCAGGGAGGGATCCTGAGAGGAGGTGATGCTATGGCAGGCCTTTGATGGATGAGTAGGAGTTTGGTGAGGTATATGTAAGGGTCAAGGAGGGGTAATTCTACCCAAGTCAGTCAGTCAGTCTTTTGCTTCACTCTTTGTTCCTTCACTCATTCATTCAGTTTATTCTTTCATTCATGCGTATTTCGCGAGTCCTGGGATACACAGTAAATAGGGCACAGCCCCCACATGCCTTACTGTCCTCAGATGGCCCTCACCGCCCCCCACAACCAGGGATGAAATCCCAGGGACCTGCCCACTAGCTCTCTGTCTTTCTCATGGCAGTGCTGGGGGCTTGGACGTTGAGACCCTGGTGTCAAGACAGGAGAAGGAGATAGGCGGGTGGCACCTGGCCCTCTTTGCAGGAGGCAGAGGGCCCTGGCCCAGGAAGCCTTGAGTCCTACTCTGTCCCATGCAAACTTGTGCTTCCAGGCAGCTCCTCACAGAGGCCTGGGGTGACCCGGACTTTCCCAGCCCCCAGCCTCTGCTTGGGCTGTGTCCCCCCGCCATCACCCCCAGAGCTGTGAGGCGCAGCTGCCTCCTGGCTTGCAGACAAACCCTCCACAGACTGAGACTTGAGGGCGAGCTCGGCCTGGCTTGGAGACAGGGCCCAGCAAATTTTGGACCAAGTCTCCCAAAACACACCGCCAGAGGGGAGGCCAAGGAGTGTCCCTGGCTTTCAGAATGAGGCCCCAGTGGGCCAAGACTCGGGAAGGAGAAACCACTAGCAGCCTGGCAGACATCAGTTTACCTCTCTGAGCCTCAGTTTCCTCATCTGTAAAATGGGGGTCACGCTCCCTCACTGATGAGACACGGTGTGGAAGAGAAGAGCCAGGTGTGGCCTTTCTCAGCAGAAGCACCGTCAGGGTTCACCCGCCCCCTCTCCCTGGGACGGCTCAGGCTCCCGCTCCTCTCACCGGTTTCTCTGGTTTCCTTCCAGGCGTCTGCGGTGTTGCTGTGGGCTACCCCCTGGACACGGTGAAGGTGCGGTCATCACCAGGCCCCTGCTACCCACCCCAAGGCCCCTGCCTGGGCTTAAGCCCCCCATTCATGGCCAGAAGACCTTTCTAGCCTGCTATTCAGAGCCAGTCGCCCCAGGCTCCTCGGGACTGTAGTGCCCCTTTCTCCCCCTGTGCCTCAAATTTCTCATCTTAAATGGGGCTCACTGTCCCTGCTCTGCCCACAGTCAGCAAGGCTGCGACAATCAGGTGTTGGCTCTTCCCCTCCCCCAGGGCCTGCCAACCTTGCCCCTGGCCTGGAGCCACCCCTTCCTGAAGCCCACTTCTCCCACAGGTCAGGATCCAGACAGAGCCCAAGTACACGGGCATCTGGCACTGCATCCGGGACACGTATCGCCGAGAGCGGGTAGGCCTGGGGAGAGGGTCACGGCAGCAGGATGTTGGGGCCTCGGACCCCAGGGCTGCCACTCACCAACCAGCCTGGCAATACTGAGCTCCTCTCTGAGCCTCAGTTCTCTCACCTTCCAAATGGGAAAAGTTGTACCAACCTCCTGGATTCCTCCGAGAACAAGAGCCAGGGTGTCTGGCACACAGGAGGTGCTCAGAATGAGGTCCTGCCTCCAGAAGAGGGTCTAGAGGGGACATCTGGGGACTTGGAAGGTCTGGGGAGGAACCTGTTTGCATTTCTGTCCCCTCCAGCCTGGGCACCCCTTGAAAGAATGCTGGGTGGAGTCATCAGGGGTCCCAGGGTCCAGCTCGGAGCCCCGTCCAGAGGAGGGTCTCAGGGACACTTACCAAAGTGAACTTGGGAATCAGTGCCGACCAGGGGTGAGCAAAAGAGAAACAGCAACGACCAAGCTGCTAGTTCAATGTCATCGTCATCAAACAGCTGCCCTAGGTCAGGCCTGGCCCCCCGCCCTTCAATCCCTCAGCACAACCTCACGAGTCGGGGGTTACAATCCCCATTTTACAGCCAAGGAAACTGAGGCCTGAGGCAGTCTACATGACTTGCCTGAGGGAGGACAGGGCAGGGGCTCAGCTGGGCCTCTGGCCTGACTCGAGCCCTCGGGCCCCCTCCACCTGCTGCCAGGTGTGGGGCTTCTACAGGGGCCTCTCGCTGCCCGTGTGCACCGTGTCCCTGGTGTCGTCCGTGTCTTTCGGCACCTATCGCCACTGCCTTGCACACGTCTGCCGGTTCCGCTATGGCAGCGCCGACGCCAAGCCTGCCAAGACGGACATCACGCTCTCTGGATTCGCCTCCGGCCTCGTCCGCGTGAGTGGGGCGGGGTGACGGGGTCCCGGGACCGCAGGGGTGGGGAGACGCTGGATGGATCCTGGGGGACTGTGGCTGAGTACACAGCTGACTCGGTAACTGAGGGCAGGCTAGGGAGCCTCTCTGAGCTTCTGTCTCTTCATCTGTAAGAGGGGTGGTGAGGTCACGCACGTGAAGCCACCCAGCACGGGGTCTGACAGGTATGAGCGAGCACGACATGTAGCCAATGTTATTAGTAAAATTATCCTCTATGTTATCTATTAACTTTATCAATGCTTACATTAAGTGTTACATTATTCTTACAGTAAATACTTACATTAATTAAATAATACATTAATATGTCATTAATAGATTAATGATGAGATTAAGCGCTTTCGTGAACTGGAGTCACATTTACCCGACACCTACTGTGTGTCAGGCCACTCTGCCAGCAGAGAACGTGTAGCTAAAGGAAGCACTGGCTCCGGCTGGGTGGGCGCAGCCGCCTTTGAACTCCACTCCACCATGGCCCGTGGGCCAGCCCGGAGCTTCCTGGGGCCCAGGCTCCCTGGCGGTCACCACGGGCCACAGGGGCGGAGGGAGGCCAGGGGCAGGGAGTGCGGGCAGCGGGCAGCGCTGCATCCTCGTCCCTGTCGGCCCCGCCCCTGCTCCAGGTGTTCCTGACCTCGCCCACCGAGGTGGCCAAGGTCCGCCTGCAGACGCAGACGCACACGCAGATGCAGACGCAGCAGCGGCGCCCCTCGGCCTCGGGGCCCTCGGCTGCGCCCCCCACGTGCCCTGCGCCCGCTGTGGGTCGGGCGCCAGGGCCCAAGTACCGCGGGCCGCTGCACTGCCTGGCCTCGGTGGCCCGGGAGGAGGGGCTGCGCGGCCTCTACAAGGGCAGCTCGGCCCTGCTTTTCCGGGACGGTCACTCCTTTGCCACCTACTTCCTCTCGTACGCCGTCCTCTGTGAGCAGCTGACTCCCGCTGGCCGCAGCCGGCCAGGTGAGCGGGGGCCAGGGCCTGGGGCGGTGCTGGTGGCGAGGCTCAGCCTGGCGGGAGTTGACGTGGGGGGAGGAGACGGGCTGAGGTCACACTGGCACCCAGTGCCTCCCAGGTGGGACGCTCATTGCCCTCAACAGGAGTCAGGACAGGCCTGCTCTGGGTGGCCCTGGACAGGTCATGTCGGTGGCGAGAGCCCAGGGCTCCCTCATGGCCAGGCCCCGCCCTGGGTGCCCACCAGCTCTCCTCGGGGGCCCCAGTGCGGCTTCCAACCAACGTGCCCGTGGGGCCCTCCCCGCAGACGTCTTGGGCGTGCTGGTGGCCGGTGGCTGTGCAGGGGTGCTGGCCTGGGCCGTGGCCACCCCTATGGACGTGATCAAGTCGCGCCTGCAGGCGGATGGGCAGGGCCAGCGCCGCTACCGGGGCCTCCTGCACTGCGTGGTGACCAGCGTTCAGGAGGAGGGGCCGAGGGTGCTCTTCAAGGGGCTGTCGCTCAACTGCTGCCGCGCCTTCCCCGTCAACATGGTGGTCTTTGTCACCTACGAGGCCGTGCTGAGGCTCATGCAGGGCCTGCTCTCATAGCTGGCGCCCATCCCCCGGGGCCAACCCGCCAGCAGCTTCCAGAGGCCGCAGGGGCTGGAGGGGGCGGAGGGGAGTGTCGGGGTCTGGGCCCCAGGGGGCCATCCCCCCGACTGACCACGAGGAGGTCAAGGGGCCCAGGGCTGGCCTGAGGGTCACAGGAGCCAGGGAAAAGCGGGCCTCTGGGATGAGGATGCGGCCGCCTGCAGCCGTCTTTGCGTGTGGTCAGTGGCTCGTACCGGCTCCCCTCCCACCTCGTCCCGCCACCCCCTCGGCTCCCCATCCTTCTCTCCCCGCTCAGCTCTCCCTGCTGGGCAGCGTGCTCTTCATTCCTGGTCCTCAGACGCAGCCAACTGGTCTCCCCACCAACCGGAACCCGGGTGCAGCCGCCTGGCACCCGGCACGCTTGGTCCCCACACCAGGATGCTCAGGGAGGTGTCGCCCGAGCCCGGTCACCCCGCCTCACTCCGCCTGTGGACCCGAGACTCAGCGGCGAGCTGTTGCCAATAAAACGTTTCTCGGGCAGTTCGGTGGTGTTGCTCCGTGGTCTGTGGGGCTGGTGACTGGGTCCCCATCTCCAGCTTGTCCTCAGAGGCCAAGCCCTCCAAACCTGTGTGACCAGGGCTCCCACTGCACTGACAGCACGCTGAGGCCCCGCCAGCTCTCCGGCTGGCCCCGCTCCCTCGGCCTTTGGGGCCGGGGGCCACGCCTGTGCGCTGAACCTGCCCCAGGGGACCGTTCAGCATGATGCCTGCTCTCCTCACCACCTCCATCCCAAACCCACCCCCTTTCTGAGTGAAACTGATCTCCAGCCAGTTCCAGACACCAGGATGTGAGCTGCCTTTCCATGGGGCCTGGAGGAGGGAGGCTCCGTGTGTCCTCAACACCGCTGGGTCCGTACACAGGTTATCACAATGGCTCAGAGAGGACCGGCCTACCCAAGGCCACCCAGCAGGGAGAATGGGGGTCTCACACCTGCACTTCTGAGGCCCCAGCCCTCTCTCTGGCATCACATGGCTTCCGGTGACGGTCCAACACGAACCTTCCGGGTGCCCACAACAGCAGCCCTCTGGTAAAGCCAGACAGCACCTGCCTTGATGCTCACTCAGACACTAGCCTTGACCGTGACTTTGGACTGAAGTCCAGTGTTCACTGGTCCACCTCCAGTGTTCTGGCTGAACACAACTTTCCTGTTCCCAGAACACGTGGGTGGACCCTCTCCTCCGGCCTCTGCTGTCGTACGGACCCAAGCATTCGCTTACACCCTGCGCTCCCTGCCAGGGACGCCCTTCCCTCCGCTCTGCCTGGCTAACTCCACGCATCACTAATCCCAGACATCACTTCCCCCAGGAAGCTCAGCTGCTTTGAGGTGTCTCCTGCTCTGCTCCGTGGGGCCTGGTTTGTGGTCTGGTCACTTACCCACCTCCTGCACCCCCCCGCCCCCGCTGCCCCGAGACGGTAAGCCGCGCACGGGCTGCACATGCCTGATGTCAGGGCCCGGCACGCAGCAGGCGCTCAGGGAGCGTGGAGTGCATGAATGCATGAGGGAGTGAACGAAGGCCCGCGGTGGATTCCTGGAAGTTCATCAGGCTGCGGTTAAAGACACTGGGATGCTTTGGCCAGGTGCGGGGAAAAGGGCGTCTCCTAACAAAAGGTTTCAATATTCGTCAAACCCTGTGTCCACTTTTGGCAAGAAGACGACTAGTGTGTCCTCCTGCTTTGGCCCTGGAAGGAGAGTTACTCCTTCCTCATGGGGAGGGTGGGGACCGTCGGTCACGGAGCACCAGCTCTGCTGTGCTGGGGAAGTGGCTCTGCAGGAAGGCCCGGGCCTTGCTCCGGCTGCATCCTCTGGGAAGCAGGGCCCTTTGGAGGGCGGATGTGAAGGGACAGGGAAGAGAAGGGCTGGGCCCAGTGTCAGCGGGACAGAGCTGGGCTCTCCTACTGAACGGGGCCACCCTAACCACGTCCGGGCTGCACCTGAAGTTTCAAATGGGAGATAAAGGGTGGTCACCCAAGGGCTCCCAGAGCCTGTGCTGACTGGGGGTCATGGGGCCTCCGAGCCGCATGTGCCGCAGTCTGCGCAGGGCCTGGCCCAGCTCTCCACTGCCGTCAGCGGGCTCCTCAGTGCCCCTCAGATGCAGCTCCACTGGGCTCCCCCAGACTGGGGACAGAGGCGGAGCAAGGTCTGAGGGGTGGACATTAACAGTCACGGGGGCTGGGGACCGACCTCCCACTTCAGCCCCCAGACACCGCCGGGCCGCACACCTGCCCATCCTCATCCAGGGCATCTCTCGGGGAACTTTAAGAATCTACTGGTTTGCAGCAAAATGTGGCGGGTGGGAGGGTCTGTGGCCCTTACCAGCAGTGACCTTGGGCAAGTCACCTGACCTCTGGCCCAGGGCCCGGCTGACCCAAACATGAGGTGTCAGTGCTCTTGTTTTACGGGCAACGGGGGGTCCCGCCCAAAGTCACTGGCCTGTGTGGGGCCTCAGCCCTGCCCTTCTGTGGCCCTGGGATGACACCCACTCCTTCTGGAGGCTCTGGCTGGGTGAAGGGGCGGCTCTGCCACCCCGGGGACTTTGTTGTGGTCCCTCCTGTGACGTGGACACAATGGAGCAGAGAGAGGTTGTCTCAGCTGCCCAGGCCACACAGCCTCGCCACCTTCTGGGCTCACTTCCACGGGCCACATCCGGTCCAGCGGGAGCTGAGGCCGGGAGAGGAGACGGGATGAGCTCGTGCCGCACACGGCACCCGGCCACCCAGGTGGAAACCTCAGGGCCCTCACGTGTAAAACAGCCTGTGCGAGGAGACAGCACACGAGACAGGATGGGCATGTTTGGTCGCAACTCACTGTGTGGCCTCGGACAAGTCACATTCCTCTCCTGAGCCTCAGTTTGCCCACGTGCAGTACAGGGTGGGCGGGCAGAGCGAGCCCAGGGCTCCATTCCGGCTGGGCCCCTGGCCTGGGCCCTGTCACTACATGGCGCTGCTCTGACGCCCCCGTGCTGTCTGCGAAACAAGGACATCTGCTTGCATTCTCCAGCAGCTGCTGGGGACCTCCAGGAGGGTGGAAACCAGCACGGGGAGACCGCTGAGCGCCAGGAAGGCGCCGCTTCCAGCCTATTCCCGAAGCCTGCACCTCCACACCGTGGGGCTCCTGGGACCACGCTTCCATCCCACACGCATCCCGGTGTGACCCGTGCAGGAGCTAGGGCATCCACGGAGGGTCAGGCGCAGCACGGCCCTGGGCTGGAGCGAGGCCTCTGCTCACCCCTCAAAGCCCAGACGGAGCACAGTGACACAGGCGGGACCAAAGGAAGTTTATCTGTCACGAGCGAGACCAGAGCGGGGCACCCAGGAATGGACCCTGCACCTCCAGTCAGGGCAGGCTCTCGGACCCAGGGCTTCCCCGGGACAGGCCATTGCTTTTCTGAAAGTACACAGGGCGCTTGGTTAAACAGGCCTCCCACAGACACACAGCCGAGGGCCTCGAGGGCTGCTGCACGCTGCCTAGCTGTGCCCACCCGTCTGGGGCACAGGCAGGGCACTGCTCTGTGCAGACAGACTTCCACGCCAGTCAAGTGTCAAAACAAAAGCACCTGCAAAGGCAACAGACTCCCCTCAGCGTCTGGCACCATCAGAGTAAAGCAGCCATCAGTTCTCAGGATGGAGTGTCTAGGATTACTTTGTGCAAACAAAATATTAGTACGTTCAGGGAAAACAGCATGATTTCTGGAGTACAGTACATGCACGGTCTGGAGTCTGGCACGCAAACTGGGAAGTTTCACCCACAGAAGACTCAATTTAGTAAAAACTGGCCCACTCTGGCCAATGTTCAGAAACGTTCAAGGCCGCTTCCAAGCCGAGAGGTCTCTTGGTGAAATGCTTAGCAAAGCTCTTGGCCAGCACTTCTCTTTTGATTTTGGGGGCATTGCTGAAATGCCTCTTGTGCCCATTAAGCTTCCCCACAACAATTTTTCGAAGCACTTCTTTTTGGTTTTATGATAATAACATCTTGATTCCAGGTATGCATACACAGACTACATATTCTTTGATAGAGCACGTTTAAGAGTATGTTTGGATGTAGGATGCTTTCAAACAGGAGCTGTCCTGTGGACCAGAACAGGCTGGCCAGTGGACATCCAGCCCAAGGCTGCACATCCTTGGGGCTGCTTTGTGGGAGAGACTCCAGCTGGACTTGCCTGTGTGACCACTCAGTGTTACCCGGCACCCAATCACCCCACAGGGTTATGCTCACAGGAGACAGGGAATGACATTCAGCAGAAGAAACAGCATTGATACACACAGAGGGCTTATAGACACCAGGCCAGTAATTACCGTGTGACACAGCCTAAGGGAAGTGGTGATTCGACTGGGCTGGGATTCTTGGTAAATTACATCTCAGTAAATGTATAGAAAGTGAGCGTTACTCAAAGTCGTAGGACAGCTTCCGGGGAGTCATGAACTCTTTCACTATCTCGTCTGTGACCTCCTTGCGCCGGGCCTGGTGCTCGGCGATCAAGGGCTGCAGAACTTCTATGAGCTCCTTCTTGAGCTCGCCGGTGAGCATGGCCCCGCTGGTATAATCCTGCCCGGGAGGAGACAGGCCATGTGAGAAACGGCTGCGCACGCCCTGGGTACCTCCCTTGCCCGGGCACCACCCATGCAGAGCCTGGCACACGGGCGGCATAGAAAAACGAGAACCTTAAGCCATGCCTTTCTTAAAATGACTCTGGGCCCTGGTAAGCAGCCGCGACTCAGGCTGGCACAGCGAGGGGAACAACGGGGTCCGCCCCCCACCTCGCCCACCCTCCTGCGGGGTCGGGGGACTCCAAGCCCTGAGCCCGGGGCTGCCCCCTTCAGCCTTACTGGCTTCTCTAAAATCTCTGCCGAATCTTTTTTCATTTTCTGATCGTGATGGTAACATGTACTTACTGAACAAACTTAACAAGGTACCGAAACCACAGAGCAGCAGCAAAGTAAAGAAAAAAACCCCCTGCGAAGCCAGTGCCCAGAGGCTAAGGGCCACTGCTACTATCCTGGCATGTCTCCTTTTAGACTTTTTCTGGTGTGTTGTATTTAAACATAGTGGATCTCACTGCACGTCCAATTTGGGGTCCTTTTATCACTGTCACTGGCGTACTCCCCCGTGTGATCATAAACCTCACACATGTGTGATAATCCCTCCTGACGATTCTCAGTTAAGGTTTCCTCTGTTGTACAGAGTCTCTTCTGAACTTTTTGCTACTGTCATTTTTACCGTCTTTGCATAGAGAGCTCTTTCTTATTCAGGATTAGTTTCTTGGAAAAGATGCCAAGAATTGGAAAACCTGAAGCGGGAGCTATGAACATTCTTCGGGCTCTTTGGCTCGCTGAGAGGCACGCAGGGAACGCTCGACTCACCCGGGTGAGCCCCAAAGCGTCTGGATTACAATCAGTGCAAATACGGCACAAACCCGCTAAATTGGTAGTGGAATTGTTTCAACATTGAAGGCGTCCTGATTTCACTTCTATTTCTCGATGACTCGTGGGATTAAACCTCTCTGTGTGGCTACTCACTAGCGGTTTGTATTTTCTCTTTTGGGAACTATCTGTTCATGAGGTTTCTGGGCACGTGGTCAGAACACGACAGACCTACTCAACTCTAATCTGGTCTAAGCTGAGCGCCTGCCCCTCAGGCACCAGGGACACCGGCTGCCCCCAGCGTGGCTGCCAGGCCTTCCAGGTCCCGTGTGGGCACTGGGCCCCCGCCTCACCTTCCTGATCTGCTCCAGCCTGTCGTCATCCTCCAGGAAGAAGGTCAGGTACATGAAGGACACGTCCACGTCGCAGTTGCCCCCAAACTGCCGGTGCTCCTCCGTGGTGTCTCTGCCTCCGGAGAACGCGTGCTTGTTGACCTGCGCCAGCGAGAGGACACACATGCTCGTCGGGCCGCCGCCCTGCGCATGCAAGCCGGCCCGAGCAGTGGGGGGAGGCCTCGGACGCTCCTTCCCACCGAGCCCGGGACGGGCCACCACGGGGCTCGCTGCGGAGAAGGGGGGACCGGAGGGGGGATGACCCCCCCACTCCCCAGAGACACAGAATAGAATCGGGAAAGCCAAAGCACCACCTGTGCTGAAATTTGGGGAAAATGTCCTGAAGTGTCCTCGGATTCAGTAAGAGGACAGATACGAGCCATCTTCAGAGCAAAAGGGACGAGCAGGGAAGCGCGGCTGCTGCCTGCGAGGGCGCGCTCTTGGCGGAGGACAGGAGAGCAGAGCACCCCCCCACCAGCCCCCCACCGTGGACGGGAGGACGCGAGGCACAGGACTGGGCTCCCGGGAGGGCAGAACCCGTGAGGAGCGCCGAGGTGGACAGGGCCCGCAGGCGGTGCCCACCTAAAGACAGGCACTTCAAGAAGCTGAAGAAAGACAGACTCAGAAACTAACAAAATGGTTTGTAGGATTGAAGATAATCTTAGAGAAATCAGGATCAAGAGGTAAGAGAAGAAAAGCCAAAAAGGGGAGACAAAGTTCCTTCAGTGTTCTTTCAACGACTATTTGAGAAACCTATCACGTACAAATGTCACCCTCATTTTCTTCCGGAAAAGGGTGTGTCAGCAGTCTCAGTGGAGACGTTTGGTACAGCAGGACTCCAGAGAGGATTCCTAACCGGATCATCCAGAATCGCAGACTAACGTCGGGGGGCAGAGGCTGGCGGCCACGAGTGAGGCCAGAGAAAGCTGGACTTTCTGGTGGGAGTGCCAGCGGCTCTGAGGGACAGCAGAAGCTCCGACCTGTCCCTGGGCGTGACGTCCCAGGGAGGTGGGAGGCACGTTTTGGCCCGCATGACAAAGGAGCGGTCCAACGATCCACATTTGAACTGAAATCTTAAATTTGGGTGGTACTCTACAGTTTGCAACCACTTTATATGTGATCTCATGCAAGCCTTGCCCCTAGTCTGCAGTTTTGTACAGCTGCTCCCACTTGACAGTGACACCTGGACAGCCATGGTCACCCACCAATGGCAGGTAAGTGGCGGGGCCCAGACAACCCAGGGCTCCTGCCTCCAGGCCACCCGAGGGCCCAAGCCGTGCGGGACCCGGGTTATGGCCCTGCCCCACTGCTTCCCAGCTGTGTGAAAGTAGGGAAGCTGCCGGACCCCTCTGAGCCCTACGTCCTTGCTTCTGAAATGGACGCAGCCCCCGGGGTGGCTGTCAGGACTCAGTGAGCTCGCACAGGTGAGCACATGGCAGGTGATCACGCAGCCAAGCTGCCGTGTCCCCAGCACTCTACTGTTGTTATTCGTGGGAGGGGCCTGGAGCAGATGCCCCCTCTCCTGGCTGGCGTGGAGATTCTGCTTCTGGAGTTGAAGGTGGGCTTGGGGATTGGGAACAAGGGTCTGGCCTGACCCTGTCCTGCCCCACAGGGTGCTCATGACCCTGGCAGCCTGGGTGGCTCCCGACCCTCCACTCACTGCTCACCCAGCCCTCGGGTCTTTGCTCATCCTGAGTGAATGAAAAATGTCCCAGAGCCAAAATGACTTCTTTAAAACTTCCAAAAACAAAACAAAATGACTTCTCTGCTAGAGGGGACAGGAGCTTCCCGTCCCCTCTAATGCACTCCGTGCTCTGGAATTTTCGGCCAGAAGTGAAAGAGAAAGGAAAGCCCTGCCGAGGCTGGGAAAGCTGGTGGCTACCACTTCCTGGAAGACAGTTCTGATACTAAGGGTTCCCCATTGTCAACCAGAATCTGGGACTTTCCAGAAGGCGTAGGGGCCCGGTGGTCACTCAGATGGGTGCACTACATGCCTCAAATCCAGTTTCTGTCACTCCTGTTGTGATCGTCCAACCCGCAAACGTGCACTTGGTTCCAAATGAAATGTCAACAGCTTTGTGGAACAGAGAGGGGACTGAACACATACTGGCAGTTCAGAACTGAGCAACAGAAGTGCGGCCCTGAAAAGTAAGGAAGTTCAAACTAATTCTGATTTCCAGTTTCTCTGGTGACCCGGAAAATATTTACTGAGCTCCTGCTGCATGCCGGGCCGGGCATAGCACACCCAGGCGGGACCCGACTGTGGAAGGAGGCTGATCAGTCCTGAGTCTCAGTGAGAACGCTCTGGAGAAAACTAGCCCCTACCAGCTTGGTAACGGCAGCTCGTGGGCCGTGGGCCAGGAGGGCATCTCCTGGCTTCCGGTGGAAACCTGGTCAAGCTGGTCATCCTCTCCGGGCCTCATCCTTCTTGTCTTTAAAGGGAACACACCACTATCTCCCAGTGAGAATTAAAACCTAGAAACATAAAGAAAGCACCTGGCCCAGCTCCTGGAATACGGCTGACGCCCAGAAATACACTACATTTTTTCTATTGTTTAACTGTAACTAAAGAAAATTGCCGTGATTTTGCTTCCCGAACAGGGTTGGTGAGGAAATCAGAGAAGAAAAAAAAAGAAAAAAATTCCAAAGCCTTGCCCACATGAAAAGACACAAATAAGAAAATCCCCCTGTCATCTGGGAACGGGGACAGGCTGCCTGGACCCTGGAATTCAGGGCCCCCGTGGCAGCGGAGGCCAAAGGGCAGAGCAGCACCACGCGTGCGTGTCTCCCCGGGGTGTGGCCCTGCGCAGGGGCCGCCCGCGCCCCGGGTGCCGCTCACCTTGGTCTTGATCTGCTTGGCCGTGTCTGTGAGGAAGATGGAGGAGTTGGGGTCGCTGGCGCTCATCTTGGTCTGGGCCCCCTGCAGGGCGGGGAAGAAGGTCGAGTGCAGCAGGGCTGGCTTAGGGTAGCCGATCCTGGGGGCCACGTCTCTGGTCATCCTGAAGTATGGGTCCTGTGGGGAGGGAGGGGACGGTGGGAGGCGTGGGCCAGCTGCTAGCCCGTGAGCAGCCCCAGCTTCCGGTGAGCGCAAAGAGTCAGCCCCGCCCCGCGGCACCTTTTAGACCCTCCTTTCCCACCGAAGAGGGCAAAGAGCCTCGTGCAACACCCAGGATGACACAACCCTGGCCCTGCCTCCTGACCTGGTCAATGGCACACGGGATGAGGCACTGGACATCTGTCCGGTCTCGGAAGATCTGGGGGAACGAGTTGCTGAAGGAGGGAGCGGCCTGGATGGCAGGAAAACTGATCTTCCCTGGAAAGGAGGACAAAACATCTTTATACACGAGACCGCTTCCTGCTGGAACTGTAAAAGGGGTGAACAAAAATCGGCTTTCTCCCCACTGGAAAAGTAACAGTCATTAAAGAAAACCTGAAAACTACAGAAGAGTAGAAGGAAGAAAAAACCCCCTATAGTCCCGGTTTGTGTCTCTTTTCACCCATTTCCTCTCCCTTTCACACTCTGCATTTCAGTTGTGATTCTCCTCCGGTCTGTTTTTACAGGCTCCACTTTGTACCCACACTCTATCCCATCCACGTGCCCTGGAGAGTCAGCGGTTCTCCACCCCCTGGGCGTCTGGGGTGTTCCTCGGCTTTAATTATGATACATTATGACCTCCTGGTGCATAAAACGTTCTCAATATTTTGGATGCTGCTGTTGTTAACACTGCTACTGCTATTTGCTTAGACCTGCAGAAGCGGAACTCTGGGGTCAAAGGGCATGGATCTTGGTGTGACCCTTGATAAGTGGAGCTGGGCCAGTCTACCCCTCTGCGCTGCTCAGGCATTTCCCAGGTAGCCCACGTGGCTCCAGCCCTGAAATGCTGTCTCTGTGATGCTCTTTCCCGGCAGCTGTTCTCTCCCCTCTGCAGAAAGACATGCCTCATTTCTGGGCTCCTTTCTGCCTCTGGGTGTCCGCGTGGCAGCTGCCACTGACACCAGCACCCCATTTACAGCACTGAGCAGCCCCGGCTCTGGCTCAGGGCCTTCCCTGGGCTCGTCTACGCCCCACGACTCTATGGAGAAGGTGTCACTGTCGTCCCCATTTTATGCACGTGGACACCAGGCTCAGACTGCCTCTGTGGTTTCCTGGGACTAGTGTGCAGTCAGTGAGTGGCTGAGCCAGGGTTGGAGCCCGGGTCCCCTGGCAGCAAAGTGTGTGCAGCTCCTCGTCGCGCCTGCTGTCTCCCTACTCACTTGGGCAGCCTTCAGGGAGACACCTCTCCACTCCATGCCGGGATTCCCAGGGTTAAAAAACCCTTTCAAAAGCACCGGGTTTATGCCCCAGTTGTCAGGAATGATCTGACCGAAACATCGAAGGGTTCTGCTTACGTGAAAAGCCTCCCAGTAAGGCCTCTGCACATTTCTCTCTGCACTCTTCCTTACAGGCCCCTCACGGTGGGCCCTGGAATGTGCTCCGTCCCAGCAGGCACACCCGGCACAGAGCGCCTGCAGGCACATCCTGGGAGCTGCCTGGGGCCGTGCACCCAAAATAAAGGGGAGGGGGTCCGGAGGCCCAGCCGCTAGTCTCAGGATTGATTCTCTGCCCAAGGAGCTAAGGGTCTCAAAGGAGAGAAAGCCAACGCATCTGAAGGGGGCGTGGAGGGAGACACAGGGAGAGGGGCGTAAACGTGGGCAAAGGGGCCTATCTGCTGCAGACAAGCCTGGAAGGAGAGAGAGGGAGCGCAGGTAGGGTGGGCTTCCCAGGGCCTCCAGTCAGGACCCTCCTTTTGCAGGTGGGGAAGCTGAGGTCCAGGGAGACAAAGACGGCAGGTTCCGGCCATAGAGCAGGCCCTCCTGCAGCCCCTGGGCCCCCACCAAGGCCTCCCACGCGGACTGGCGTCCCAGGAGCAGGCGGAGGACAGAAGTCATCCGTACCCTTCTCTTCCTTCTAAACCTTAAAACGAACGGATAACTAAGGAGAGGGACAGAGGGTGTCCCGAGGGATAGCTCCACATGGCCCAGAAAAGGGGCCAAAGGCATCACACCAGCTCTTGATGTTCCAGGGAAAACCCACCTATTTAAAGAGACAAACTGCAAATGCTACCACCTCAGAGAGAGCTCAGCCCCGGGCAGGCACCAAGCGCGTCAACCTGCCTCCTGCTGAGCTTGGCTCCTGTCTGAGGGCAGCGGGGCGGGGACCGCGGGCAGCAGCGGCTCCTTACCGATGCAGTCACTGTCAGTGAAGCCGAAAATGCCTTTCACCTGGTTGAAGGTGACGTGCTTCTGTATCTTCACCACGTTCTTGTAGAAGCCTGGGCTCATCCTGCAAAGACAGTCAGAATCAAACTCCGGACCCAGAGGGTGGCGTCCACTGAGGGCAAAGCAGCAGATGGTACAACATGGCAGGCCAGACACAGGCCGGAACACACTGGGGAGGAAGGCGCTGTGACGCCCCCTGTACGCAAAGATGCCTGCGGCAGGCGAGGCGAACACACCTCTACCTGTGGAAGGAAATCAACATGAAGCTGATAAGCAACTAAGGCAAGAACACACCGGATTCAGTGGTTGACTCAGCGGCTAACATGAGATATTGAGATTCTGCCAGGGTCACTGCTGAGCTTATGGGGCTGTAAGTTTGGGGGCCCCAGTGCAGCTTTTCTGTTGAGACGGACCGTGTGCTTTCTCGTGGGAGATTACCGTTGACCCTGGAACAACGCGGGTCCACTTACACGTGGTACTTTTCAGTAGTTAACACTGCAGTGCTACATGGTCTTGGCTTGTTGAATCCACGGATGTGGGGAACTTAGGCTGTGGAGGGCCGACTGTGAGTTATACGTGGATTAACCTTCTCATTGTTCAAGGGTATTTGCAACCTGTTGCTGGATGTAGTGTCCGGATAGCAACTGACGGGCCCAGGAAGGAGGGTCTGTCTCAGTGCAGCTGGTCCTCCCTGCATCCGGCCACCACTGTCCCCTCCACCGTGGGGCAGCCAGGCTGTCTGGACAGGGCGAACTCTCCTGGGTGGTGAGGGGTGTGAATACAAGGCCTGGATCTGTGGCAGCCATTCTGCTATTAGAAGGAACTAGGCTGAAGGGGCAAAACCCAGAGGGGCTTCTTACACTGCATCTTTTGACTGACATATTCAGTAGCTTTTCCTCCAGGCCCTATTATGTGTCAGGCACCATAAAGATAAAAGGAAAAGGCGGGAAAGCTGCCGTTTACTATCGGGGGCAGGAGCTGTGCTGAGTGCGGGAGATACACTGCCACTGCCCCGCTCCCCTGTGAGGAGGCAGCTTTGCCTCCACTTTCACAGAGGCTCAGAGAGGTTATGGTCATAGACCTAGTGAATCTAGGACCTGGGATCCAAACCTAGGCTCGTCTGGCCCCAAGGCCTGTGCTTTTCTCACCACATCTCACAGCGTTTGAAGAGTTTAAGGCTTCTGGCCTGACGGAGGGCCACCGAATGCCTCTGGGCAGGCACGGGGCGAGCGTCAGAAGCGCAGGGATGCCGGCTGCCTGCGTCTAGGGCAGCCACAAGGCAGGGAGGCCGGTAAAGGCCAAGGCCACCGCAGCAGGGTCTGTTTGAGTTGAGCAGAGTCCCACTCAGACAGGGAGCAAGGGCGGGGGAGGGATGGTGGCTTCCACTTCAGCCCTGGGGGCACCGGCCAGGGTGGGAACAGCGCTGCGAGGACGCGCCAGGAGCAATGGCAGCAAAGCGCTCCCAGCACAGGTCACCCCCCCCTACACCCCCCGACGTACACTGAACACACCAGAGAGCAGAGCGGGATAGCCACCTGCAGAGATGCCCGCTCGTTCATCCTGCCGGAACAGGAGCGACCTCCGTGCCAGGGGTCTCCTGGGGGAAAGCAGCAGGCCTCGTGCTGCCTACGCCTGGCGAGGACCAGCGCTGTCCACCACCGGGGGGGGATGGGCAAGAACTCCGTGCATCCTGGGGTTGAGGCGACCGTCAATGCTAGTCCCCTGGGCAGGTCAGCCGGTAGGCCCATCCTCTTGTGTCTGGGGTCGTGCTGCATAAGATGGCCTCCAAGGCCCACAAGGAGGGAAAGTCTACAGCAGCCCTAGTATCAGAAGCAGTGCTTCTGAAGAAGACCGCCTTGACCGTTCTTGGAGGCCGGGTCGCTCTCTGGCTGCACCGAGAGCATGGCCACCCCCCCCCCAGGGATGTCTGTCCCCCGGGCTCGCCCCTGTGCTGATGCAGCGTGACGCACCCCGAGGCTTCGCCTTGGGGACCAGGAACAGACCCAGCTGCATCCTGTAAATGAGGGCTGGGTACCAGTTTGTCCCCCGAGAACACCTGCCCCTCACACTCACATAGCTTGGAGAACATGGCCTGGATTTCCTCACACAGGCAGGCAAATGAGCGACAGGGTTCTAAGTTGGAAGAGATTTTCAAGAGTGACACTGGGCACTCACCAGGGCCAGGCTCTGCTGGAAGCGCCCCACATGCAGCAGTTCAGTGGTCAGTCCTCATGAAGCTGCAGCGTAGGTGCTCCCGTCCACTGAGCTAACCACCCTGTCCTTTCTGTTCTTCCTTTGTCCTTACAACACTCATTCTCACCTGGTTTACTACCTGTTAAGTCCCGTTAGAGAGAACCTGACGGAGCGGCTGGATAACTGTCTTGGCTGCTGACCCCCAGCATCATCTGACATGTAGCAGATGCTCAATAAACACCTGTCCAACATTCACTGCCCGAGTCACACAGGAGGTGGCGGTCAGGATGCGAGCCCAGGCGGGCACTCTGAACCCCTCAGCTAGACCACCCCTAACTAGTAGTAACCCCCACTGCATAGGAAAACGGGAGCTCAGAGAACTGAAGGACTTGCCCACAGGAACCAAACCAAGCCCGGCACAGAGTTGGGTCTGGACCACTGGCTTTCAGCGTCCCGGAGCAGTGTCCTTCCACCCCTCGGGGGTCCTGTCAGGAAGGCCCCTCGGGGCCCAAACGTGTGGGGGGCAGGGTGGCGGGAAGCCTCAGCCCCAGCACCGACTCCTTCCCCCATGGAGCCCCCGAGGGGTGGGGGAGGTTTTGTTGTGTTTCTTGTTCGTAAGGAAGACTGGCTTGGGAAGGAGCTTTATGAAGTCAGAGGTTTAGATTTTGAGTTAAACTTCCAGAAAAACAGTAAAATGCTTGAGTGTTTAGAAGAAACTCTTAAAGGGAAAAAGACACTTGAAAACAGACTTTAACATTTAAATGTCCCTCCTAACTTTAGGTTCAACATAAAATACCTAAGAAGAGCTAGGACAGGCCCTTTGTCTGGGCTTTCATCTTTACCCCACGTTCATAAAGAAAAAGGGAGTTCTTAGGGAGCAAAGGTGGCAGAATTGAAGCTGCAGGTACCAGAAAGACAGGGTGGAGACCAGTCGCCACAGACGCCACATTCTCTCAGAACGAGCTGAAAGCACGTGGGCCATGGTGGTCTTCTCACGCGGACTGTTCAGAAGTTCACGCCCCCGCCCTGACATTCTCACGGACTCGTCAGAGGTGTTTGTTTCTGTCCTATCAACATCTCAGCACCGCAACAGGGGACTTTGTTTTGCTCAGTGCTGTGTTCTCGGGGCCTCGGGGGGCACCTGCCACGGCGAGCACCCCGTGACGGCTGCTTTACTGGTCTAGTGTGAGAGGACAACCCCTCACACTGCACCAGAGGGGGGGCCCGGGGCGCAGGGGGACCAGAGAGGGGTACCTAAATCTGGCTGCAGGAGGGACAGCTCCCAGGAGAAGGTGGTGCTTGACCACGTGTTTGGAAGGCAGCATAGGAATCCGCGGAGCTGGGAGTCCTGGGGTCAGGGCAGAGAAGAGCAGGGACAAAGGCGAGGGTGTGGAACAGCAAATTGTTCTGTATAGCTGCAGGGGGCGGTGACCAGAGAGGAACACAGGTCAAATCACAAGGGGCTGGTGTGCAAAGGAGAAAGCGAGAACTTTATCCTGATGATGATGGAGAACCAGGAAAGCTGTGAGCAGGGGACTGAGCCACACCTGCCTTTTAGAAAGATCGCTGGCTGGTGGGGGACCAAGGCTGAGAGGGGCCACGGTGGGTGGGAAGAGGCTGCACAAAAGGATGCCAGTGACTGTGTGATGCCAGTACTGCCTTGTCCTAAAAAGAGCAGAACCCATGGTGTGTCTATGGGTTCAAGCAGTTGAATCAGGTCCTTTTAAGGAATAGGGGGAGAGAAATAAAACTAAGTGTCATGAAAATGATAATAACGGTGACAACTAAGGTCTCATCTAACCCTATTTCATGGACCAGACTTGCTGACTCACAGACCCTGAACAGAGGAGACCTGGGACTCGAACCCAGGTCTATTTTCCTCCCTTGGAAGGTCATGTTTCTTCATGGACCCCACAATGCCTCTGTGCCCACAAGAGAGTGGTTAAAAAAATGTAATAGGTAAAATTAGAAAATGCATTCATTTACTGGCTGCTAGAAAGGTCAGATTTCATACCAAGGCGTGTATTCCTCTCAATGGCTATAAAGCTCCCCCTCAGATCTCAGTAGTTACAGAAGGGACCCTTCTGGGCAGTGTTAACCAGCAAGCTCCTCTGCACCTACTGCTCACGCAGCCTTTGGTGTTTCCACTACACCCCGTCTGGGCCTCTAACGAATCTCCTAACAGGGGCCACACTCCACCAGCAAGGTGGGCCCTCAAGCACTGTCCCCCACGGGCGGCCAGACCCGTGCAGGGAGCGCCATATCTTAGGGGCTCATGCAATACTTGGTGACCTGAAGAGCATTCTTCTTGGGATGGTGGACAGAGTCTTACTTTTCTAACACACTTCTTGGTAGTCGTCTGGAATGAAGTTCAAAACCGCAGAAGTTACAGTTTGAGGACTTCCAGAAGGAAATCTTTTGGACTATTAAGTGTCTGGTTTAACTAGACTGTGAGGGAACTGTGTCACCAGTGAGTCTTTTCTCTGTAGGGAAAAAGGTACACTGAGAAAGAGAAAGACACCCAAATTGGCACAACTGACCATCCGTGGAGAGAAACTACGACACAGATGCACATCTGTCACAAGCTGAGGATGGAAATCGTATTTGTCAATAAACCAATAAACCAGACCATAACATTTAATAAGGGAAGAAAAACACCTTCCAGACCTCGAGATGCTTCAGGTGTTTCAGCTGCAGCCGTGGCCATGATGACTTGTCTACAATCTGCATCTACTTATTTAAAAGGCAGGCAGGCGTTCTCTCCTTACCCCATGTAGTCAAGGTCAGAGAAGATGAAAGTCTTCTTGATGTCAAAGCCGCAGGCGATGATGTCCTTGGCGTTCTCCACAGCGTAGCCATAGGCCTGGTCCAGGGTCAGGTCCTTCCACAGGTACTTCTCGTCATCGGTCATCTGGATGACCAAGGGCACATTGAACACATCCTGCAGCCACCTAAGAGAGGGGGGGAAGAAGGCCGTCATCTCATTTCCCTGCAGAAAAACGCCACTGTGCCTCTGAAAACACGGTTCCTGCTAACAATGTATGTCAAAACGTCCCTGCCCACAAAATCACACGCTCTGATCACACTGTGAATTTGACTCCTGTTAATAAGGGCTACAACTGTTTATTACCATGTCAGCTCTGTGCTGGTTTCCCTGCACACTTTATTTTGAAGCCTTACAAGAACTGTAGGTGGTAGGTATTATTACTCCCTCTGGCAGATGTGGAAACTAAGGCCCAGAGAAGTAACTCTTCTATGGTCACGTGGACAGGGGAAGAGGAGGACGCAGGTCCACTGACTCCAAAGCAGTGCTCTCTCTACCACCCACATCCCGCTAAAGCGACACCAGGAACAGGGTGAAGAGAAGCCACAAAGGCAGCAACTCCCCAAGACCTTGGTTGTTCAAGCAGATGTGAACTAGTACTGTCTTGTCAGTTCTAGACAAGGTTTGTGACTAACATTTCTTTCTTTTTTTTTTTGGCAAAATAATACATATATTATCTATGATTGGCAGATATACTGCTGATTTAGTCTCTCCATGGTTCAAAAGAATTTCAAAATAACAAAGTAATTTTATACACCATACTCGATCAGTAATGTGACTAACATTTCTGATTCACTAATACAAGTGAGAACAGTCACACGACGCAATACTTACTTTGTGAAGATAAACGGGATGAGATGACCTACGTGCATTGCTTCAGAAGAGGGGCCCCTGCCCGTATACAGGTAAAATGGTTTCTTATTTTCATAGGCATCAAGAATTTGATGCATGTCTCTAAAGGAAAAAGGAGAAAAGAAAATAGTGTGATGTTCTGAGAAAAAAATCGCGGTGTGAATGCTCATTTGGAAATGGTAAACAGACAAAACAACCCGGATAATCACTAGAGCTTGTTATCCTTGGCGCTTATGCTGTAAAAACAACAGGAAACTTCTTCTGAGCTGGTTCTCCTGTGATTGTTTTAAAAGTGGAAGACATGCAGATTGGGAATAATATATTTAAAT
This sequence comes from Grampus griseus, assembly GCF_964374135.1. Lineage (NCBI taxonomy): Eukaryota > Metazoa > Chordata > Mammalia > Artiodactyla > Delphinidae > Grampus > Grampus griseus. The sequence goes on along the minus strand of NC_139018.1, from coordinate 4,836,645 downwards.
GTTGGTCAGACACTGGATCTCTCTTGGAATTCCTCCAAGTATCGATGTTGACATACTGCCTGCTTCACACACTTTCCTGGGAGTGACACCAGGCCAACACCACCCAGTCCTTGTGGAGAACCGCACAGCGCCGACACTCTGCTGGCCCAGATGGGGGAAATCACAGGGCTCCCACAGTCCTGACTTAGGCAGGGAAGTGAGGGATGCCCCCAGGTGGAGATCTGCTTTGGGCTCCCTCAGCTACACTGGGACCAGGTGTCTTCATCTGGGAGTTATTCTGGAATCATCCACCCTCCCCAAGGACTGGGGTCCACTAACAGCACACACGAAGAGGCCTCCTCCCTGGCGGTGCATCAGAATCACCTGGCCGGCTGTTTCCACACCACATCTGCCTGAGCTGTGCCTCCACAGACTCTGGTCCAGTGGGTCTGGGGTGATGCCTGGGAATCTGTATTTTTAAAACCCCTGCCGGTTCAGAATGGCCATCATCAAAAAATCTACAAACAATAAATGCTGGAGAGGGTGTGGAGAAAAGGGAACCCTCTTGCACTGTTGGTGGGAATATAAATTGATACAGCCACTGTGGAGAACAGTATGGAGGTTCCTCAAAAAACTAAAAACAGAACTACCATGTGACCCAGCAATCCCACTACTGGGCATATACCCAGAGAAAACCATAATTCAAAAAGGGTCATGTACCACAATGTTCACTGCAGTTCTATTTACAATAGCCAGGACATGGAAGCAACCTAAATGCCCATCAACAGGTGAATGGATAAAGAAGATGTGGCACATATGTACAATGGAATATTACTCAGCCATAAAAAGAAATGAAATTGAGTTATTTGTAGTGAGGTGGATGGACCTAGAGACTGTCATACAGAGTGAAGTAAGTCAGAAAGAGAAAAACAAATACTGTATGCTAAAGCACATGCATGGAATCTAAAGAAATGGTACTGATGAACCTAGTGGCAGGGCAGGAATAAAGATGCAGATGTAGAGAATGGACTTGAGGACACGGGGAGGGGGAAGGGTAAGCTGGGACGAAGTGAAAGAGAGGCATGGACATGTATACACTACCAAATGTAAAACAGCTAGCTAGTGGGAAGCAGCTGCTTAGCACAGGGAGATCAGCTCAGTGCTTTGTGCCCACCTAGAGGGGTGGGATAGGGAAGGTGGGAGGGAGACGCAAGAGGGAGGAGATATGGGGATATATGTATATGTATAGCTGATTCACTTTGTTATACAGCAGAAACTAACACACCATTGTAAAGCAATTATACTCCAGTCAAGACGTTAAAAAAATCCCACAAAACAAAACAAACCCTGCCAGTGACTGCAACGTTTGGCAGGGTATGAAACCACCCTTCCAGGGTGTGAATGTTCTTTGTTTCTGGGCAAAGTATGCCCAAATAAAAGAGGAATAGCTGCCTTTTCCAGAGGTCTGGGTAGGAGAACCCAGACAAGAGTATTCTGAAAGTGACTTCTCCTTATGCCCCAGACCAGGGGCTAACAGTGCTTATCTCTGGGCTGATAGGATTAGGGGGATTCTGGTTTTCGTGCATAGTTTTGATTTTTCCCCAAGGAATGATCACCCAGTGCTTCTGAGATAAGGAAAGAATGAAACACTTGATTTTGGAAGAAAAAGAGTCCTTCTTTGGTTCTCATGAGTAACCAAATCAAACTTTTATCAGCTTATAGAAAAGAAAAAGAGCACAGCCGTCCCATGAGCTGCTCTTTTTATTTTTTTGCCGCACCGTGTGGCATGTGAGATCTTAGCTCCCCCACCAGGGACTGAACCTGTGCCACCTGCAGTGGGAGCACGGAGACCAGGTCCCGGCTGCGCTGCTCCAGATGGCTTTGCAGGAAGTCTCTGAGCACTCACGACGTGCTGTCCCGAGGGGTGCTGTCCCGAGGGCAGGGCGCCGACGAGGCTCCCGTGCTGGGCTCAGCTTTGTGAGGATGGCTTCCCGCAGGGCCCCCTCGGCTGCAGAGGGAGACAGCGCGTGGCAGATCTCATCAAACGCCTACTTCACAGACCTGAGAGGCGTTCTTAAATCTGAGCATGGCCAAAGCTTCAAGTCCTATGCCTCCCTAAACCAAGAGCCCACAGCATTATTATACTGAAGTAAATACGTCACAGGGCAGTGAGAACTGTAAAATGCTAAGATAAAAATTTGATTTAAGATCAACAAAATTGATAAAGCTTGAGCTAAAAAAACAAAAGACTCAAATTACCAAAGTCAACAGTACTAAACACTTTATAGGAGTAAAAAGGATTATAAGGGAATAATACTAGGAACAGCTGTATGCCAGCAAGTTAGACAACCTTGATGTAATAGACAAATTTACCAAAACTGACTCAAGAAGAAATAGAAAATCTGAACAGATCTATAGCAAGCAAAGAAATTGAACTAGGAATAAAAAAAAGTCACACAAAGAAAAGCCTCGGGCCAGATGGCTTCACTAGTGAATTCTCTCAAATTTTCAAAAGAGAATTAACAACAATCCTTCACAAACTTCCAGAAAAATGGAAGAGGGAATACGTCTCAACTCATGCTATGAAGCCAGTATTATTCTGATACCCAAAGCAAAGACATCAAAAGAAAACTACAGACCAATGTCCCTTATGAATACAGATGAAAAACTCTTCAGCAACTCACAAACCAAATCCAGCAACATATAAAAAGGATTACACACCATAATCAACTGGAATTTGTTCCAGGAATGCAAACTTGGTTCAACATACAAAAATCCATCAATGTGATACACGGTATTAATAGAAAGCATGACAAAAGCCACATGATCATCTCAACAGAGGAAGAAAAAGGATTTGATAAAACCCAATATTCTTTCATGATAAAAATACTCAACAAACTCAGAACAGAAGGGAACTTCCTTAAAATGAAGGGCATTTATGGAAAACCCAAAGCTACTCAATGGTGAAAGACTGAAAGATTTCCCCCTAAGATCAGGAATCAGACAAGGATGCTCACTTTCACAAGGACTGTACTAGAATTTCTAGCCAGAGCAATTAGGCAAGAAAAAGAAATCCAAATTGGAAAGGAAGAAGTAAAATTATCCTTACTCGCAGGTGAAATAATGCTATATAACAAAAATGCTCCAGAATCCACAAAAAAAGAAAAAAAAAAGAGAGAGAACGTTAAAAAGAAAACCACAGGCCCAAATGGTACCATGTTAAAGCCCATGACACTAAACCTAGACTTAATATCTGATTTAACTGCACTTTCCACCTTCCCCAGAAATGTAATCTTAATCAACCAGTCTGGAATTTTCTGCTCAGCACCTATGAGGTAAACTGTCTCCTGCCCTACACCTTCGATCCCTCAAGAATCAATCTGCGTGGTAAAACCCTTGCCATTCCCGTCCACAAAAAGATGTCCTGGCCTAAAAATAATCCTTTTTTCCCTTTTGCTAATTCCTCCCTTGCCCCACCCCTCTCCCTGTAAAAAGCTTCCATTTTGTAAAACCCCTTGGAGCACCTTTCTAGTTGCTAGATGGGAGGCTGCCTGATTTATGAATCACTGAATAAAGATAATTAGATCTTCAAATTTATGTGGCTGAATTTTGTTTTTTTTAATAAGAACTAATAAATGAACTCAGCAAAGTTGCAGCACGTACGATCAACACACAAACATCAGTTGTGGTATTTCTATACAGTAGTGCAATATCGTGACTGATTGTAAGAAATATACATTTGGTCTTCGTTCTATCCTGTTTCAAGCACAGAGCTCCTTTAACCATTGTGGGAATTTCCTAAGTGAAAAGAATGATAAAGATAGGAGTGTTATTCATATAATAAGCTCCTTTCAACCACACCAAAATTTATGCTACTTAAGTGACTTTTGGAAAGCCCGTAGATAACCTAAGGAGGCGGGCTGGTTCCCAGGGGAGCTAACTCTGATTAGAGGATTGGAACTTTCAGTCCCCCCTGCCTTCGCCCCACTTTCTGGGGAGGGCGGAGGGGCTGGATATTGAGTTTAATTACCAGTGGCCAGTGATTTAAATAATCACGTCTATGTAGTGAAGGCTCTATAAAAACCCAAAGGACAGCTTCAGAGAGCTTCCGGGTTGGTGAACACATGGAGAAGTGGGGAGAGAGGTGCCCAGGGAGACCATGGAAGCGCTGTGCTCCCACACACCCTGCCTTGTGCACCTCTTCCATCTGGCTGTTCTTGAATTATACCTTTTATAATAAACTGGTAATCTAGTAAGTAAAATGTTTTCCTGACTTACGTGAGATGCTCTGGCAAATTCACTCCACGAAGCAGTCATGGGACCCTCTGATTTATGGCACGGGTAACAGTCCAGACCCGTGATTCCTGTCTGAAGTAGGGAGGTGGGGGGCAGTCTTCTGGGACTGAGCCCTTAACCTGTGGGATCAGACGCTATCTCCAGGTAGACAGTGTCAGAACTGGGTTAAATTGTAAGACACCAGCTTGTGCTGCAGAACCTGATGTGTGGAAACCCCACACATCCGGTATCAGAAGTGAAGCAGAGCTGCAGTGAGCACTGAGCTAGAGGAAACACACAGGAGTGTGCTTTCCCTTCAGAAACAGCAATGAACAATCCAAAAAAGAAATGAAGAAAACGTTATCTTCAACAGCATCAAAAAAAACAAAACCTTAGGAATAAATCTAACAAAAGAAGTGCAAGGCTTGGGGCTTCCCTGGTGGCACAGTGGTTAAGAATCTGCCTGCCAATGTCGGGGACACGGGTTTGAGCCCTGGTCTGGGAAGATCCCACATGCCACGGAGCAACTAAGCCCGTGTGCCACAACTACTGAGGCTGCGCTCTAGAGCCCACGTGGCACAACTACTGAAGCCCACGCACCTAGAGCCCATGCTCCACAACAAGAGAAGCCACCGCAGTGAGAAGCCCGCGCGCAGCAACAAAGACCCAATGCAGCCAAAAATAAATAAATAAATAAATTTATTTAAAAAAAGGAAGTGCAAGACTTGTACACTGAAAACTATAAAACACTGCTGGAAGAAACTAAAGACCTGGTGAATGGAAAGACGTCTATGTGCATGGATAGGAAGACTTGATATTTTAAGATGGCAACACTCCCCAAATTGATCTATAGATTCAGTGCAAAATCTCTACCAAAATCCTAGCTGCCTTTTTTATAGAAATTAGCAAGTTGATCCTAAAATTCACTTGGAAATGCAAGGGACCTAGAACAGCCAAAATAATCTTGAGAAGAACAACGTTGGAGGACTCACACTTTCCAGTGTCAAAACTTACTACAAAGCTACAGTAACCAAGACTATGTAGTATATTTAATAAACCCTTAAATATACGGTCAATTGATTTTCAACAAGAGTGTCAAGAAAATTCAACAACAGTCTTCAAAAACTGGCGCTGGGACAACTGGATATTCACATGCAAAAGAATGAAGTTGAATCCTCCCTCACATATATACAAAAATTAACTCAAAATGGATCAGAGACCTAAATGTAAGGGCTAAAAGAATAAAACTCTTAGAAGAAAAAACAGGTGTAAATATTCATGACCTTGAATTAGACAATGGTTTCTTAGATATGACACCAAGCAACGAAAAACAAACAGAAGAAAACTGGATTTCATCAAAATTAAAAATTTGTGCTTCTAAGGACACTGTAAATTAAGAGCTAATATTTGAAAATCAAGTATTTGATAAGAAACTAGTATCCAGAATATATAAAGAACTATTATAACTCAATAATGAAAAGATAAATAACCCAATTAAAAAGTTGGCAAAGGATCAGAGGAGACAGTTCTCTAAAGAATACATAAAAACAGTCAATAAGCATATGAAAAGGTGCTCAACATCATTAGTCATTATGGAAATACAAATCAAAATCACAGTGAAATACCACCTCACACTTACTAGGATGGTTATGGAAAAACACAAAATGGAAAAGAATAAATGTTGGCGAGGATGTGGAGAAACTGGGACCTTTGTTTGCACTTTGCTGGTGGGAATGCAAAATGATGCAGTCACTGTGGAAAACAGTTTGGAAGTTCCTCAAAAAGTTAAATGGTTAACTTATGACCCAGCAGTTCCACTCCCACATACACACTCAAGAGAACTTAAAATATATGTCCACATAAAAGCCTGTATGCAGGACTTCCCTGGTGGCGCAGTGGTTAAGAATCCTCCTGCCAATGCAGGGGACACGGGTTCGAGCCCTGGTCTGGGAAGATCCCACATGCCGTGCAGCAACTAAGCCCGTGCACCACAACTACTGAGCCTGCGCGCCACAACTACTGAAGCCCGAGTGCCTAGAGCCTGTGCTCCGCAACAAGAGAAGCCACTGCAGTGAGAAGCCCGCCCACCGCAACGAAGAGAAGCCTCCGCTCGCCGCAACTAGAAAAAGCCCACAGACAGCAATGAAGACCCAACACAGCCAAAAATAAATAAATAAAATAAATAAATTTATTAAAAAAAAAACCTGTATGCAAGTGTTCGGAGCAGCATTATTGATAACCCAAAAGTGAAAATACCCCAAATGTCCATCAACTGTTGAATGGGGGGGTATGTCCATTCAATAAAATATTTTTCAGGTATGAAAAGGAATGAAGGACTGACATATGATACGTCATGGAGGAACTCTGAAAACATGATGCCAAGCGAATGAAGCCAGACACAAAAGGCCACATGCGGTATGATTCTATTTATATGAAATGTTCAGAACAGGCAAATCCACGGACACAGGAAGTAGGTTAGTGGTTGCCAGTGGTGCTGGTGGGGAGGGAGGAACAGGGAGTGACTGCTAATGGGTAGAGGGTTATTTTTTGGGGTGAGGAAAATGTTCTGGAATTAGACAGTGGTGATGGTTGCACAACCTTGTGAATACACCAAAAACCCCACTGAATTATGTACTTTCAGAAGGTGAATTTTACGTCATGTGAATTAAATCTCAATTAAGGGAAAAGCTTTGACTGCATTCTGCCCAGAAGGAGGGCTGAGCGGGGCTTGGAGCTCTCGGCCTGTAGAATTTAAAGCTCGGCAGACTGCCGGGCTCTGTCCTGCGCGCTCTCCGTAACCCTGCTGTGCGGGCGGAACAGAGCAACCCGACCTCCGACTACAAACTCCACGAACACGGCCTTGAACCCAGCCCGAGGCGATGTGTGGGGCGGGAGAGGCAAGACCTCACTCAGAAGCTGGCTGTTCTCTGATGTTATCTGCATGGAATTTATGACCTCAGGTAGGGATATTCTGTGCGTGTTCGCTCTATTAGTTTCTCTCTCTTTTTTTAACTTTTTTTTAACTTTTAATTTTGTATTGGTGTATAGCTGATGAACAACGCTGTGATAGTTTCAGGTGCACAGCAAAGCGACTCTTTGGCTATTATTTATGAGTAGGCCAGAACAATAGGAGGAAGAAGTATGTAATTTCAGGAAGCCTCCTGCTTATCTCATGGGAAATGCTGAACTTGGACACGTTGATCTCTTTTGTTTTGTGACATTTTATAGTTTATTGCACGTAACCTGGCATGAATCTCATCTGCTGTGTACTTGACCTTCACCTTGTGAGGTGGGCAGTTTACAGGTGAATAAACTAAGGGCCAGAGGTGAAGGGACGGGCACCATCCCATGGCCAGTCACTGCCAGCACAGGAGGTGGAACCGGCCTTCTGCCAACTGGCAACCACTCGCCGCAAGGGCCTGGAGGTCTGAGGGAACAGCACCCTGATAGTTTTCTTCATTAGAAGAAGAGGAGGGGTGGGAGGCCCTGCAGTGAGAAGACCCTGACCTGTGTGAGAAGAAGATTCCCCTGCGCAGGAAGCGGTGCGGCCTCTGACCCGTGGCTCTCTCTATTCGGTTTATCAGCTCCTTGTCAATTTTACTGCTTCCGAACCGAACTGGAAAAAAAAAGAAGAGATGCCGATCTCAGGTGGTGGGAGGTTTGGTGATATTGCTGAAACGAGAGGGAAAGCCTTGTGATCCACGCACAGTCTCAACAGACCCAGGCCTCTTCAGGCCTGAGGCTCTGGTCCCTTCCACCAGCCCAGAGTGGAGGTCACAGCCAGCAGAACAGAAAATAAATTACAGAACAAAATGCTCTTTTGTCTGGGATGGGATTCTGACAGGAAACAGATCCAGAATGCAGTTTAGCTAGCAACTCCAGGCAACCACACACACACACACACACACACACACACACACACACACACACACACACACACACACACACACACACACGCCCCCGCTGCTGACTGCTCATTAAGCTATCATTTATATTCACTCACAACCATAAATTTAAATAGTCTTTAACCGAATTAACAGCTGTCTTCAAGAGAATTTTCCCTCATTGATAGTCTATAATAAATCATGGAAAATGGCTTAGACTTAGGTAAGAACATTTTAGTTCTGTTTCTTTTTTGACAGCCATCAATGTTCTCAGAGTAAGGATTTTCCTGAGCAGGAAGCCCTCCAGTGAAGGGCTTGGCAGTGAGGACCTGCCCCCTGTGAGGAGTCATCTTTCTTAAGCTGACTTCCAGCTGTTTAGCTCCACACTCAGTATCACACTGGAGGAGAAACCTTAAGTAATCTATGACTGACTTGTACCCACTAAGTTAGAGACAACTTAAGTGACTGTAAAGATGCCCAGTTCCATGGACCTTCCCCAAGTTCTGAATTGCTCAAAAAAAGGAAAAAGCTTCTACCAAGCTCTCTACTATAAATCATTATTTTGAGATTTATTTTATATTGTTATGTTAATTAACAATAATCCTCTGGGAATAAAATGCACCACAAAAGATTTTAGGATCTATTTTCTCCTTGGCATTGAAGCTTGACTGGATGTATGATTAATTCAAATTAGAAAACATCAGTGGAATCAACTCAATGGAATCACTCCTAAAAGCTGGGGCTTTTCCCATAACGTACCGATGAGCTTGTCATAGTCAATGCCTTTTGCACTGCTTGTCTGTACTGTCCATGGGTCCACAAAATCCTCGCCTGCTTCTGTGGCATCCAGGCCACCATCACTCCCAGGTGCCGGGTCCCTTGGAGGGTAGTCAGCCTTGTAATCCTCCCCCGTGGCAGCTTTGTAGCTCATTTTCAAGGATAACAACATCTCCACTGCGGAATCAATTTCATTCTGCACAAAGGAGCAAGGGTGAAGGCTGAGTGTATTAACAACAACTAACATTTGCCGAATGTTACTGCTGTGGGGCAGGTGTTGTGCTAACTGCTTTCACACACATTACCTCCTTTAGCCTTACAATGACCCTACGAGGAAGGCGTCATTGTCACTGTTCTTTTCCAGTTGAAGAACGTGAGACTCAGAGAGGTGAAGGAGCTTGCCCATGGACACACAGCAAGTCATGGGCCTGAACTTATTTTAATTTATGATTTAAAAAAAATCTATTTATTTTATTTATTTATTTGTGGCTGCGTTGGGTCTTCGTTGCTGCGCGTGGGCTCTCTCTAGTTGCGGAGCACGGGCTTCTCATTGCGGTGGCTTCTCTTGTTGCGGAGCACAGGCTCTAGGCGCGCCAGCCTCAGTAGTTGTGGCTCATGGGCTCTAGAGCGCAGGCTCAGTAGTTGTGGTGCACAGGCTTAGTAGCTCCGCGGCATGTGGGACCTTCCCGGACCAGGGCTCGAACCCGTGTCCCCTGCATCGGCAGGCAGATTCTTAACCACTGCGCCACCAGGGAAGCCCCTTTGTTTTTTTTATCTGTTGGTCTAGTGCTACGGATTACTACCACAAACACTATAGGATACGTGTAGCGACACAATTTACACCGTTGTTTATGACAGAGTTAATGTGCTAAATGTTACTTAAACACCACCAATGCCAGCGAACATATGGGACAAGCTCCACTAATCAATTACACTGAGCTCTGCACTGGAACTTGTTTTTACAATCCACACAGGTTGAGATGAATATTTATGGAAACTTAAACAACGATGCCACCAAGGACAGCAACAGCAACTCAAGTAGACATTGTGAAAACAGATAAAGGCAAGGAAAAAATACAGACTTTCAGGTCATAAATTAAGGAGGGATTCACTGGGAAACAGTTATACTACAGCATTTTGGAGTCTTATCAAGCTGTCCAAAGTGTTTGCACATTTAGTGTTTTAAAATAAGCACAAGAAAAACAAATGTAAAATATATCCTTGGGTAAGCTGGAAACCCATTAAAGACCTCCTCTCTTCCAGGAGCCCACACTAGCCACCCCTGGAAGCCTGGCATTTGAAAAAGCAAACCTAATTAAGCAGATCAGTCATGCTACGCCCTAAGGCTCTACTCCCACAATTGGCCTTGCTGGGTTAGACCACAAAGAATATACACAGTCCAATCTGCTTGCCAAGGGAACTACAAACACTTCCATTTAGAGTTTATACATAATGTGCTATAAACTGGGCTTCCCAGTGGAGAAACATCACAGCACCAAACTCCATTCAGAGAGAGCTCCTCTGTCAGGTACGGCACCTGGGCCACAGAGGACTGTTACTGTAGGGTGATTTCGCAAGCACAGATTTGTGTTTCAAACTCCGAAACCATCTGGAATTCATCGTTTAAACGAGTCAGAGTTGTGGCATCAATAGCCCCATGGATAGACCTCATGCAAGAGACAGGATGTTGGCCTACCTTAGACAGGCAAGCATGTTTTCCTCACCTCATTACGGTAGTGCCTAGGCTGTACGTGCAGCAGAATAAAGGCTTAGCAAGCATGATCTATCAAGTTATCTATGGGAGAATTACCTTGCTTTGAAGTGCCCTGAAGTCACTACCCTTTAATCACCAGCTGTGTGACTTGTTTTTCATACTCTATGTGGCCTAACTCAGCTTCCAACCAGGTGGCTCTTTGAAAGTCAAACATCTAACCAGGGTCCCAGTTCAAGGACCACCTGTTAACTGGAATGGGACCAAAACAGACAAGCAGGCTCGTCTTGTCCGTTTTCTTGTTCTCAATCTAACATGGACCAGGACACTGAAACAGATTTTAAAAGCTGATGTTCTGAAAAAAGCCAGACATGAAAGACTCTATATACACTACCTGATTAAATAAAGTTCCAACACAGAAGGAACTATCCACAGTGGGGGAGGCAGGGTGGAGGCCTCTCTTGGGAGAGTAGAGGCAGGGCCTGAAGCGGCCCGAGGGTGGCTTCTGTGCCATTTCTCCAACTGGATGCTGGTTACACAGGTTTGGTCATTTTGTGAAAATTCAGTGAGCTGCCTGTTTGTGATCTCCATATTTTTCTGAACGAATGATGTATTTCAATTTAAAAAGTTTACTTAAACTAAAAGAAGAAGAAAAAAGGCTCTGTTCTCTACCTTAACCCCTACGATCCAGTGTCATTTCGTGAATCCCGCTCTAACTGTCTCCCATTAGAGCCCCCAGATTCCGACCTACCCGCCAGGAGAAGCTTTGTGAGCTACTGTTTCTGAAAGCAGTGGGTGTTATTCTCTTGGTACACGAAGGAGAAAGAACGCCGAGGGCCATGACCTGGACAGACGGCAGAGAGAGTGGAGGAAGAGCCTGCGGCACCCTCACTGGACCAGAGATCCCCGAGTAGCTCAGCTATTTCACTTAAAGTGAATTTCCAAAACATCAGGTGCTTCTAGTATGATACATTTCAGGGTCAGATACAAACTTACTCCATTTAACTCTGGTTTCATCATGTAACCTCTGATCTCCCTTGTTGAGTCAGCTGACTATGCATTAGTCAAAGACCACCCTCGAAAGAGTTATTCTAAACTGTGTTAACAATGTTCATTGCAGCACTACTTACAATAGCCAGGACATGGAAGCAACCTAAGTGTCCACTGACAGATGAATGGATAAAGAAGATGTGGTACATACATACAAGGGAATATTACTCAGACACAAAAAGGAACGAAATTGAGTTATTTGTGATGAGGTGGATGGACCTAGAGTCTGTCACACAGAGTGAAGTAAGTCAGAAAGAGAAAAACAAATACCGTATGCTAAAGCACATGTATGGAATCTAAAGAAATGGTACTGATGAACCTAGGGGCAGGGCAGGAATAAAGATGCAGATGTAGAGAATGGACTTGAGGACACGGGGAGGGGGAAGGGTAAGTTGGGACGAAGTGAGAGAGAGGCATGGACTTATATATACTACCAAATGTAAAACAGCTAGCTAGTGGGAAGCAGCTGCTTAGCACAGGGAGATCAGCTCAGTGCTTTGTGACCACCTAGAGGGGTGGGATAGGGAGGGTGGGAGGGAGACGCAAGAGGGAGGAGATATGGGGATGTATGTATATGTATAACTGATTCACTTTGTTATACAGCAGAAACTAACACACCATTGTAAAGCAATTGTACTCCAATCAAGATGTTAAAAAAAAAACCATGTTAAGTATTGTTTGCTAAAATGCTGAACATAACTGGAGTCACTAAGAGTTACTAACTAAAAGCATTTATTAACATTATTCGAATTTAACGTCAAATGACAAAAATATCACCGTCAGGTTCCTAAAATGGGTTTATAGAGTAAATGATCAACATTTCGGTCCTTTATTTATTTTAGGTTTTCAGATTTTTTTTTTTTAAAACAACTTAGCCTCATCTATTGAGCCCTGCCTGGTGTTGTAAACCCCTTTCTGTGAATAATCAACTCCTTTTTTTGGATATCACTGTTTCTTTCTTTTAAAATGTAATGGATTATTTAGGGTCCAAATAGTCAAAGTAAACTACTGGAGTGACTGTGATATGGTTGATACCATCTGGTGAGAACCTAGGAAGAGATTTTTGAAAAGACGACGACAGGGATTGGAAGTGACAGACGAGGAAGTCATGGACATGAAGAAGCTGGGTGACCGAGAGTGAAAGAAAGTGCTTAGGTGATGGTTACAGACGCAGACTGAATGGGTTACACTTCTAAAACCCACTGCAGCAACAGCAAAGAGATCTTTAAAAAAGGCATAACCCACGAGGACCAAGGGAACAGGAAGAGGATGACAGCAACAAGATTCAGAAGCTGGAAAGCGGAGGGATGAGTCGTACCTGACCGAACACGGGAGAAGAACAAATGCTAAGACAACACGGGGAACCTGGGCAGCGACTGGACTTACATTGCTGTGGAATCCCTGAGAGGTCTGGGCATTGGCGGCCCTAGATACTCAAAGAAGTGAGGGTGAAAGCGGGCTGTAAAACTAGGAGCACTTTGAAAGTCTGTCTAAGAAGCAGTTACTGAGATCTCCCCCCTACCCGGTACATCCCCCCTCCCCCATCCAGAGGTTTAGTGTCTCATCAAGGAGAGTAAAAAGTGTCCAGACTGGAAGCACTTTGCTCAGCGGGGGCGGGGGCGGGGGCAGTGCACAGAGAATGGGGGCTTCAGCGAGCGATCACACAGCCCAGCTCCTCTGCCCCACTCAGCTCACAAGGCTGGCGGCCGGACCCGCACCCTCTGGACAGCAGACTGGAGGAGTCCTCTCCGGGGACTCTATAAGCCTCAAAGAAGAGCTAAAGACCCTGACACTGAAGCCTTCCCAAGGCCAGAGAGCAGCGTGGCTGCCGTCCAGGGAAGGGAAAGCCACAGGACAAGCCCCTCCCAGCTCTGAGCGCTCCCGCTAAAGTGCCGCTACATGGCTGAGCGTCACCAAACACCAGACGACGGCATCTAATACAAAAGGCAGAAGGAACAAAAAGCTAACTTGGAAGAAACCGAGTTTATAAAGTGGGTGGAGAACACTGGAAAAACTATCACCAAGATCTCAGAGACAGAAGGACAGTGTACCCATGAAATAAGAGCAGAGAGCTATGAGGAAAGGCACGTTCAGAGATCAAACGGCTCTTGGAAGCCAAAAATGACAGAATAAGTGAAAAACCATAGGAGGGTTAGAAGTTGACGAAACATACCTAAAAGAAGAACAAAAAGAAAAATAAATGAGGAAAATAAGTCAAAAAATAAAAAATTCAGAGGACCAGTCTTTGAATTAAAAAAATACACAAAGAAACAGAAACCAAAACAAAAAACCCAGGATACATCAAAGAAATAATATAATTTCTGAGAATTAAAGGTCATGAACTTCTGGTTTGAAAGGAACAAACTAAAAGATCCTGTACGATGCAACTAGATCCCACGTGCTATGACTAAGAGCTGGCGGGCGCAGCCAAATTAAAAAGGAAAAAGAAAGGCCAAGCAGGGGCGTTCCCAAGCGGCCTGGGTTTAGGATTCTGGGCTTTCGCTACCGCGGCCTGGGTTTAGGATTCTGGGCTTTCTCTACCGCGGCCTGGGTTCAGTCCCTGGTTGGGGAACTGAGATCCTGCAGGCCGCAAGGTGCGGCCAAAAAACCCCAAAATGAAACAAAGAAAAGCCAAGCAAAAAGCAATTAAGACAACTATCAACTCTGGAGAAAACAAAAGTTGGGCAGGAAAGGAGAAGCACTTATGCTATACCCAGTGGGTCAGCAGCGTTTACATGGAGACTGGGGGGATGGGAAGTGCTTATGAAAGTGCTAATTCCTTGTCGTCCACAGTGAAAGCCCCAAACCCGAACACCTATCAGGAGCAATATAATGTGTGGGTTTTTTTTTTTTTTTTTTTTTAATGTGTGGTTTTGAGAGACGTAGGGGTTATATAGCCAAAGAATCAGCTAAAAGAATTGAAAATCGTTGTTTCTGGGAGCAGGAAACAGAGAGAGGCGGGGTGGACGGCTGCTGTTTCCCAGCGGCTTCCCTTTAGACTACACGCATCGATGCTGATAAAGGAGAAAATACATTTAAACTGAGAGCCAAAACACCTCAGGTGGTGAGGGAACGGAATCCTGGTAACATGACCCTACAGACGTGGCTTGGATGTGTGTGTGTGTGTGTGTGTGTGTGTGTGTGTAGGACCCAGCTAAACGACATACCTTCGCCGCGTTTCTGGCTTTGAGGGCCCTCACGAGCTCCCCTTGAGCAGCAATGTTCTTGAACAGCTCCAGTGGAGACCCACAGCCCTGCTCACCGTTGGGCACATCTGCCATTTTCCAGGACCTGCGTTCACAGCCGGCTAGGGTGTTGGCAGATTTGCTCAGTGGTCCAGACAAGACTGTGGGGGGAGGAGAGAGAGAGATTAACAAACCATCGCAGCTGTTTTTCCCTTACCGTAGCTAGTTCTTCTTTCCAAAAAGGTTGGAGATGGGTTATAATAAAGGGCATAGATAATATAACATTAATAAAAATATAAGCAGAAATTTGGAGCCATGAAACAGGGGAAAAGAGGAAGAACAAATGCTAATGATGAGGTCGAAAGGAATCGCTGTGATATACAGACTTAGGGAGGGCAAAGAAAGACCCCTCCTAACCGAGGGCAAGTGTGCATCTGCCGAGGTGCCCCTGTGCCTCGGCCAGTGCCCAGGACACAGGAAGGACTCGTGTCTGCTCAGGCAGCAAACACCAAAGTGCTTTAGTAACCCTAAGTTCACCACAACTAGAAACATTTGGCAAATGGCTATTTACTCTTTATCTTAATTGCTTTCGGGATGAATTCCCAGGCCTTTGCAGTCATAACCAACATACTGCTGAACAAATGGCTTCCTTTGCTGGCCAGCTGTTCCGTTCTCAGACGAAGGGAAGTCTGGGTGGAGGCAGGGCCTTATCCCTTTTGGGTTCCAAATGAGGTAAGAATCATATACAGCCTGTCCACTCCACATGCTGCCTTATATAACCGCAAACCTCTGAAGGTGTCCCTGCACCTCCTATTGGTCATTATTTACTATTAACCTTAAGAAAGGTGGGGCACATGGCAGGCTACCTGAGGCCGCCTTGGGGCCCCTTTTGGGTTGGTCACTTCCCTTTTCTGAGTGTCAGCTTCCTCAGCTATAAAGCAGCAGCATCGGGAACTCTGTCACCTACCTCAAGGGCTGTTATGAGAAGAAATGAGAAAAAACGACATGGTGGCATTTTACAAAATGTAAAGTAAGGCACAAACCCATTGCAAGTATTACTTGTTAGGGTTCCAGAGCTTGGCTGAGCTCCAGTTCCATCTGTAACTTGCTGTTACACCTTGGACGAGGAGGATGACCGTGACAGTGCGGCTACACCAGAGCAGCTAACCTCCGGCTCTTAAGTGCCTGGTATTCTTCTAAGCACCTTATACATAGTAATTCACTTAAACCTACAGCAATCCTATGGGACAGATCTGTTATCTCTGTTTCGTAGATGAGCAAACTGAGAGGCTATAACACTTGCCCAAGATAACGCAGTTCGTGAGTGGTCGAGATGAGATACAAACCCAAACAGTTTGACCCCAGAACCTATGCTCGCAAACATTACCCTATGGGCTACTTAACTGTCACACGCCTCAGTGTCTCAACTGTAAAATGGGAGTAACAATAACAACACTAACTTGCAGGACTGGTCACGGAATAAGTGTGATAATGTCGGTAAGTAAATAGCAAAGCATCAGCCACAGAGGAGAGGTTTAACGAATGACTATTTTGTGTCTTTGATCATTAAAAATTTTTTTTCTAGCAGCTCTATGAACAAAACACAAATTTGAGGGGTAATTTATTTTTATTCATCCATTTGTTAAATATCTGTTTAAAAAATACGTAAAATTTAAACCAATCTTTATATAAGTCAATGAAACCGTAATACTGAAACCAGGATGGAACAGTAGCCAGTTTCTTTCCCCTCCTTGCTGAGAATTGCCTCAATTCCTGGAAAGGGAGGCCCGTAAAAAAGAGAAGGAATGTGGAAGAAGCTTCTGACTAGCGCTGGAGAGGAGAAACACTCAGGCCCATATCAAATAACCACCAAAGTGATGAAAATTACTTCTAGCCACAAATGCTCAAACATCACGCCCAGATGCTTTACCCATGACCCCCAATTCTCCCAACCTTCAAAGCTGGGTGGTACAGTATCTGCTCTGCATTAGCGACCAGAGGCTGACGGCTCAGGGAAGTTAGAACCGTCCTCTGAGGTTCCATGCCAGAGTAGCCAAACCGGGATCCGATGCCAAAGCCCCCCTCGAGCATGTGCTCTCTCAAATTCCAGCTGCTCCCCCTGCCCGGAACGTCTCATACCCTCCTCTGCCCGCTGTCTTACTAATTCAAACCTCGGCTCCTCTTTGCGGCCTTTCCTGACCCCTGCACCCACGGGGCCAAGCTGGTTGCTCTGTCCTTGGTGATCCCTGAGCACTCGTGAGTGAGGTTATTAGAGCACTCACACTGCATGTAGTTATTTATGAAAATCCACCACACAGAGAATGCAAGTACTGGGTTTTATTCTTTCATGTGCTTCTAGCACCTGGTACAGAGTAGCTCATCAACAGACGTTTACTGAATGAATGTCTCACAAATCATCTAGTTTAATTTTCCCCTTCTGGTTTATATCCTCTTATAATACCTCTGCAGTATTCCAGTTTAAGGTAGATTTCTCCTACCTGGACTTTAGAAGTCCTCTTAGAACGTCCTGACACTGCACTGAGCCTTCCGAGACTTGGGAAGAGCCAGGTTAATCCCACGTACCCAGTCTTGTTTCCTCACCCATTGCGAACATCTGCCCACTATCCTGGTCACTCTTTTTGGAATTCCCTTCGGTTTACCCATGTCCTTCCAAAAATGTGGTGTCCTGAACAGAAGGCAACAAGTGGCTTTTGAAGTCTGCGAGTAGGACCCAAATCAAGCACAGATTAAAATTACCCTTAAAAATTCCTAGGGAAAGCGCCAGGTAGAATGACTTGGTGAGCCCCAGACGGCGAATCTACCCCTGTGAAGGAGCAGATAACTGCAGAGGATCAGCTAGATGAACTGAGCCTGCATTTAGGGTTCCTGTTGTAGGGAAAAACATGTATCTTTAACTGTCAGAATCCCATTTAAGGAAGAAGAGGCACACGGGAATGAAACTTGACTGAGGAAACAGCAGGTGAGGTCTCCCTGCTCTCAGGATCACGAGGCATGTACTCACTGTGTGGGAATCACCCACACTGGAATCTCGTGTGTGTGCGCATGATGCAACTTCCTGAGTGATTACAGTGCTTCGGCAGTGATCAGAGACAAAGAGAATAGAACTATCACTTCCCTCATGTCAGGCATCCTTTCATTAGCCCATTTATGGGCACATATTCTCCTTTTGTCCTCCTATCTAGTCAACGTTCTCCTTTATTTCTTTGTTAACTAACTTTTAGAATTTAATTTAGCTTCAGAGGTTTTTAACCCAGAGTTCAGAACCTCTGAAATGACATCAACGGTTTGCCCGCACGTTTGCGGTTCTAAGCAGAGTATCCAGGTTTTACTACTTTCTCAAAGTGGTCCGAGATGCCAAGAGACTAAGGACCACTGCCTTCAGTGTTTACTGTGTAAACTGCAAATAGGGCTTTGAATTTTTGTCAAGGAAAACTGCTTTATCTATTTCACAAATACTACAATCTAAAACAAAGAAATGAAGCTATATCTGTGAAGTAATGTATCATCTCCTCTAAAAAAGGACTGGGAGTGAAAAGAGCAAAACTGCAGAGTCCACAGCAGGTCAGCACACAGCTAAGGAGGAAACTACAAGACTCTTCAAAATGAACTCTCCGTCCCTCTTTTTAAGGAACTTGAAACTTGTGCTCATTTTGAAAGGGTCCACTGTTCCCAAGGAGCATAACAGGCACCTGAAGAAACTGGGCACAGTTTGGGGATGAGGAATGGAAAGAGGAATTACAGAACTGTTTAACAGAACGGCAGGACAATCCCTTGGGCCACAATGAAACCATCTCACAGATAAGATCAGAATACACTGATTCTGCAATTTGGGGGAAGGGTGGCATTATGCACTACAGCCAATTCTGGAGCAGCTGAGAAGAGTGGGGTACCCAGAAGATCCTGGACGCCTGGAATATTACCAGGAGGTGGGAGACCATCTTCCACATCCTGACCCCTGAGTGTGGATGACAATGGCCTTGGACTGTCAAGTTTCCAGAGGACAAGAAAATGATGTCTTACCAGCTAGGAGTCCTTTAACGCTTCAAACCTTGGAACAGATTGAGGTCACTTTTTCTTTTTTAAACACTGAGAGGAAAGCTTACTTTCCCCTCCAAATAATAAAATGAACATCATCTTAAAAGGCAAAGAGGACATTAATTTATATGAAGCCAGGCATAAGCTACTTATGAGTATCACAATGAGACACCGTGGATGGATATCGACTATTTAAGGAGGGCTCATCAGTGAAAAATAGGATAGCCAACATCAAAGTGCTGAAAGTCAAGCTACGAATCCAAATAGGCAGCTACTCTTCCAGTATCTCCATTCCCTACAGAAGCTGTGAGCCACCTGAACTTTGGGACAATGAGATGAAATAAAATGCACAACACCCTGGTCCTAAGAGATGCTACTCCTCATGCCCTAAGCCAAGGTTTCCAGTACTTTGGGAAAAGGCTGGTAGAAATGCTAATAAACTCTAAGCCTAGCAAAGACGGCAATACATACCCAGGTTGCAGGAGGTGCTGCAGAGGTGGCCACTGGTCACGCTGGGCAGTTGAGAAGCTGAGACTGCCCAGTGCAGCTCGAGCTCGTCTTTAATAGTCTTTCCCTTTTTCTTTCAGTTTCCTTTCTAGAAAAGACTCTTCTCTTTTTTTTTCCTGTTTACCCCACCCTTTACTACTTGCATGTAGGAGCTTCTCGTAAATCACCCAATTTCTCAGAAACACTTGAGCCTCTCGACCAACCTCTTCGATGAGACTGTCCAATCAGGGGTGGGCGGAGGGGGGGATGCGGGTGGGGACCAGGGAAACTCTCTCGGGAAGCAAGACATTAGCTGGTCATTGCATCAGCCACCCCGTATCCCAGGTTGGCCTCCATATAACCTCCCCACCCTCTTCCCGTTCCCTATTCTCAGGATCAGTATGAATAACTGTGTTTGTGTATAGTCTTGGGGCGGGGAGGGAGGGGGTTGGGGGGGAAGGCGGATGGTAAATTCCTCGCCGCTGCTGTTCACGGAGGCGGCACAGGGCAGTGGAGAGATCATGAGTTCTGGGGTCAGACCCGGATTTCAAACCCAGTTTGGGAGTCTTCTTGTTACAAGACCTTGCGCAAGTCACATTCCCTCTCCGCTTCATCCTGCGTTTCCTCATTTGTGAAATGGGCATAAAGAAGCCTCGTAACTTTATCGTGGAGGGGACTAAGTGCGATACTACCGGCAAAGCCCCTGTCACATGGCAGGCACTCGTTAAAAGTGAGGGCCTCTCCCCTCGGCGAACGAGAAGAGGAGGGAGACGATGAAAGGTCGGTGCCGGTGGCAGTGGGCGACAGGCCAGGTCGGCGGCGCTGGGAGGACGGGGGCGATGGGCGCCGTGGCAGCCTCCGCGCACCCCGTGGTGCCAGAACCCGGCGAGCAGCGAGCCGGGCTCTGAGGAGGATACTCCGGGCCTTCGCGTGCAGGCGGCTCCGGGAGGGCCAGGTCATCTGGCGCCGCCCCGGCCTCCCTCCCTCTTTCATCCCCTCACTTACCCGCCCAGCCGGGGCCGTCAGCGCTGCCGGCTCAGCCACGGGTGGCCTCCTGGGCGTCCGTGGAAACGCCTTCCGGCCGGAACAACTTCCGGCCTGGCTGCGCCATCATTGGCTGTTCGCGTCGCGGGGCCGGGCGGAGGCCGCCGCTGATTGGCTGGCGGCCCCGGCGCCGGCAGAACGCGACTGGGTTGCGGGGTACAGGCAGGACAGCCTCCGGGAGGACCGAGAGCTTCCGGTGCGTGTGGTGAGCGGAGGGCCGGGGGCGGTAGGGGACTGGGATCTGGCGGTGGGCCGAGCGCTCCACGCCACTCCGCGCGGGCAGTTCACTGCCGCTCGCCTGTCCTGTGTCTCCGGTTACTTCCGAACGCGCAGTGCTCTGGACGATCCTCACCTCTCACTCTTGACAGCCCGGCTAACTCCTTTGCATTCTTCAAAACCCATCTCTGGTCGTATCTTGTTTGTTGCCTTCATCAGTCTGTGGCCTCCGGCGCAGGATCCGTGTTTTGTGCTTAATCTCTGTCCATAAGACCTAACATAAGGCTTGGCACAGAGTAGGTAATAAGGAAATATTTGTTGAATGAGAATATCCTATTCCTTTTACTTTCTCTGTGCCCCCCCACCCCCCAGGTTGCATTTCACAAATATTTCTAGGTGCTGGCGATCAAACAGTGAACAGAACACAAAAAGTCCTGCCCTGGTGGAGCAGACATGCTGATGACTGCCAATGCCACTCCCCCCTTTTGTAGTCTTATTTCTCCAAAGACGACTTTTTCTTCTGGCTGTTCTTCTTCTTGGTTTAATCGCTCCCTCTTTCCATGAAAAAGTTTCCTTTTCTTCCCCCTTTGCCTTAGAAACATAAAAGGCAGCAAACACTTTCCCCCTAAAGTTTACGTTGTCCCCAGTGGCTCACAATCTTCTCTGTTTTTGCCTGTTTTTCTTGAGTCATCCTTGCCTCCTTCTCTCTCACCCCATTTGATCAGTTTTGTTGGTCCGGTCTTCAGTGTTTTTTTATCACCTCTGCTCCCTCACCTGCAGAGCATCACCTTCTGCCTTAGGCCTGCCTCGGCCTCCCAATGTTAAACTGCATCCCAGGCCCACTACCACGCCTCCTTTTCTTTTCTGTTTTACTTTTCTCCTTAGGATTTCTCACCTCCGGACATGCTCTGTTTCGCTTGGTTCTGATCTGTCTCTCCCCACTGGCATGTGAGCATGGCGAGCACAGGGCATCGTCGACCGTCTCATTTGCCCTGGTGTTCCTGGTGCCTCGTGTGGGGCTTGGCTAGTAGCCCATGCTCTGTCAGTGTTTGTTGAATGACTGAATGAAATGTACATGAAGCAGATAGGGAGCCCGTCAGTGTTTGTTGAATGACTGAATGAAATGTACATGAAGCAGATGGGGAGCCCTATCATCCACCTGCCTGCATTCATTCAGTCCTTGCTGCCTTGCCTTGTAGGAAGTGGGACTCATGGGCCCCAAGCCCACTACTCTCTGATCTTTTGCTGTAGACTTCATCTTTAGTTCTGGTTATTGGCGTCTCCTGTGATTCGACAACTGTGGACAACTGGGTGGGTAGGAATCCATCCCAGTGGCTGCAGACAGGAGCCTTTGTGGTGGGAACCTGGTGGGTTCCCTCTGACAGGACGGAATGCTGTGGTGGGCGGTCCTGTGCATAGGAATTGAGACAGATGAAGTGTCTGATCAGGATGCAGGACCAGACTAAGTAGTGAGAGAAAAGAAATGCCAAATCCTTCACAGTGCACGCTTCCCTTTGTTTATAATTCGTCCGTTATATTAGTTCCATTTGAGATGGGCTGGCTTGTTGTGGAAGTTTTATTTAGATAACGGCTCTGTGTGTGGAAGGTGTTACCTGCCTGGATTGGGCTACAGGTGGGGGTGGGATTTTTGGAGGAGGCAGGCAACAGACATTTTTTGAATGATGACATAACTTGTTTGGTACCCTTTATGGGAAAGGCATGGAAGGGGTGGGATGGTTGATTCCAGGGGACATGAAACCCACTGCCCAGGGGAAGACGTGGGTGATAGACAGGCTGTCTGGAATGGCGTAACCGAGGACCCCCAGGGAGTCTTCAGGCCTCACCTGACCCCACGTGTGGGAAGAGGAGCTCAGGATGGTTTATTAAGGTAGGGGACGCAGGCTTTCCCGGAAGTGGCCTGTTGCCTGAGCTTTCAGGGCTGCTCCACCGCGCCCTCTGCTGTCCTGGATGTGTGCAGCAGCGTTGTTTTCCTCTTGATTACTTGCTTCATGTTAACTGCACAGAATTGAATTCCAGGAGGAAGTACTTCTTTGTAGAAACTAGTTGGCTACAACTGATTCTGTAGGATGTTTCAGAATTCCAGGAAGAGTTTTTTAGAAAGGGGAAGTTGTTGTGTGAGCCTGTGTTTGGAGTGAAACTGGCAGATTTGGTTCACACCCTTGGAATGGGGTGGACCCATGCCTCAGGCACCTCTCCGCCCTGTGTTGCCGGTCTATCTCTCCGACTGGCTTGTAGTTGAGATGGGATATCTGGGGAAGAGTGTTCTAGGCAGAGAGAATAAAAGGAAGGACTGGAGCATAAAGGGAGGACAAAGGTGAGGGCAGCTGCTTTTAGCACATGGTGGGTCCTGGTCATCTTTGCATTTCAGTATTTTCAGAACTAACCTCGCTCGCGTTGATGAGTGTATGCTCTTCTTGTCTGTTGCTCATAAGCAGTGCTGCAAGCTCTCTGTACACCTGTCTTTGCAAACACGTGCTAGTATTTGTGTAGGACAGAGTTCCAAAGTGGGTTGTGGCAGTAAAAGCTATGTGTGTTTAAATTTACAATAGATCCTGCCCAAAGCGCCCTTCCAAAACGTCTCTTTAAAACCATGAGTCTTTCTGTCCAGGCACCCTGTCTCCATTTAGTCAGGTCCTCTTTTATATCTTTCAGTACATTTTTAGTTTTCTTTGTGTAGGTCTTACTATTTTCTTGTTGTTAAATTTTTTTTTTTTTTTTTTGGCCGTGCGGCACAGCATGTGGGGGGATCCCCGACCAGGGATCGAACCCGCGCGTGGAAGCACGGAGTCTTAACCACTGGACCCCCAGGGAAGTCCCAAGGCCTCATTTTTAATGTGTTTATTCTTATGGGTTTTTCAGTCTTGGATTTGCTCTGTGGCACGTTTGCTTTTGGAACGTGGTAGGAAACATTCTGCCATGCACATCTTCTGACACTTTGTTTGACCTTAGGTAGTTTGCCCTTGACGGACAAGGAGAAACTGTGTCTTCAATGGCTTCGCTGGTGGCTTATGACGACTCGGACTCAGAGCCTGAGACTGAGCCTGGGGGCAGTTTTAATCCTGCCGGCCAGATGAAAGATGCTTCAGATGCCATCAGACCTCCTGGGCGGGATTTTGCCTCGGAAGTCCTGGATGCGAAGGACGGGGGCGCACTGCCCACAAAGCATGGTTCTTGTGAAGATGCAGCCAGCTGTCGTCTCCCTCTGGCTCGGCTCTGGAGCAGTGACTCAGGATCTTGCCCCAACCAGAGGCTGCAGTGGCCCAGGACAGAGCTTGAGGTCACCTTCCCCACCAGCCAGCCTGCTCGTCCTTCCCTGTGGACCAGCCATGCTCCAGCTGGCCACGTGCCCCTGGCAGCTGCCCGCTTAAAGCAGGTGAAACTCTCCTGGGGAACTTCTGGCTCCCCTGAGCCATCTTTCTGTGCCCGAACTGGATCTGAAACCCCAGGTAAAAACGGCAGCTCTCTTCAGAGGCAGTGGTGTGAGGACTGTGTTGTACCCTATACCCCGAAAAGACTAAGACAGTTGCAAGCATTAAGCACGGAAACAGGCAAGAGTAAAGACATGGAGCCCCAGGGTCCCTGTGCAGGGCGTGCCCCAGCCCCTCTCTGTGTGGCGCCCCAAGTGTCCGAGTTTATTCAGCCGTATTTGGACTGTCAGTATAAGGAAACCAAGATTCCCAGGAAGGTACTCTTCCATCTGAGAGGCCACCGGGGCCCAGTCAACAACATTCAGTGGTGTCCAGTCTCTTCCAAGAGCCACATGCTTCTCTCAACTTCTATGGATAAAACCTTCAAGGTAAGACTTGAGTGAAATTGCTCTTTTCAGCTGCTCTTAGGAATAAACTGCTGGGCTGTTTTGTTCTTCAAAACGGTGAGGTGGGGCCTGGTTACAGGTTTCTTTTTGGGCATTTCTGGAGTTCTCTTTGTTGCCTTTGGGAGAGGGTTTTCAATGGCCCACCTGGACGGCTGGTGCGTCCTGTCCCATCGCCGCCCCCCTCCCCCGAGGCGGCCTTGCCCAGGCCACCAGAGGATGCTAGCCCTGCCCCCTGCTGGGGGCGCCAGGGGCGCCCAGACACACTCACGCCCCCGGAGGATGAGGTCGCTGAGTGAGAGGGAGCAGAGGGGGAAGAAAGGCCCAGGCCAGGCCCCAGGACCTTGGGGACATCCACTGCGACCCCCACTGAGTGCCGAACAACAGTTAGCTCTGTACCAGGTGCTGTGCCGGATGCAGGGGGTGTAAAGGTCGCTGAGCTGACCCTGGCTTCCAGGCCGGCACAGTGGACTAGGGGCCATGGACTAGCGGAGAGGCGCTCACAAGCCTGCGTCGGGGCCGTGAGGATGGGGCCCCAGGGGGTTCCATGGGGGCTGAGGGCACCCGGGGGAGGGCAGCAGCTCAGCTGGAAAGGGCTTGGTGAAGGCTTCCAGGAGGGAAGTTTCACTTGGTGAAGGGAGTGGGCTTGGCTCTAAGCATGGGCAGCTATGAGGCCCATGATGGGGTGAGGGGCCCGAGGCTGGGGAAGAGGGCAGGGTCAGAGCAGGGAGGGCTCTGGATGCCCCGCCGGGGACTTCCGGTTTACGCAGAAACTCTTTTTTGGTTGTTATTTATTTATTTTAAAAGCTCCCGAGGTAAGGCAGACTTGTAGTAAGCAGTGCCCATGTGGACAGGTAGGTAGTGTGACAGGTGTGTCACACCTGCCTGGAACCTGCCCTCCAGCCCCCTCGCCTGCCCCCCGCCCCGCCCCAGACTGTCCTCTGTCCCCCTCCTCACTTTCCTCGGCCCCTAGCAAAGCCCAGTACATAGTTGGTGCCAAATACACGTGAGCCAAGCAAAAGCTTCCTGGAAAGAAAGTAGCTTTGGAGTTGCAGGGACGGGGCTTCGAGTGCAGCTTTGCTGTGAGTGGCTGGCCAGCTGCCCAAGCCGCCCCCTCTGAGTCTGGAGGCTCATCTGTGAAGGGCCTGGTTGTACCTGGGTCATGGGACTGTGTGATGAAAACGCTTCCAAAGCCCCTGGCGCAGAGGCAGGAGCCCCATAGGTGCTCAATAGATGTCAGCTTCCCCGCCTGTTTTCCTCACGGTTCTGGATCCTGCCTGCCGAGGACACTGTATTTGCACGTTTCATTTTGAGCTTTTTTTCTCAGGAGGCATTTTTGGAAGCTAAGAAAGGAAGCCCAAGTACAGTGAAGTCTTGGAAACGACCTCTGTCGATGAGTGTCATTTTAGGTGGCACGTTTGAGTCCTGGAATGACGTGTCTGTGTTCTTGTCTGCGAGGCTGATGGAGTTCTGTGGGGACAGTGTCGTGTCCCGTCTGCAGCCTGGAGCCCCAGGGTTTACATGCATATTTTTGTTGCTTTTCCTGCGAGTTCGGGGGCCCTGTGGTCCGCTCAGGAGGCTCCTCACGTCCCTGGTGTGCGTTGTCACGTGCTTGGACCCATCCCCCAGTCCTGGGGCTTCTTGGCCCTTCCTCCCGCGAGCCTGCACCTGTCCCTCTGGTCAGGAGCCTGTCTGGAGGGTTCCTGGTGGGCAGTGTCTGGCTGGTCCCTGGAGTTAGAATGATCTGGGCTCAAGGGCTGGCTCCATCCCCAAAGCTTCGTGATCTTGGGCAAGGCACTTGACCTCTCTGAGCCTCTTTCCTCGATGAGACAAGCTTGTGAGACCTACGGCCGGGGCTTCTCAGGTGGGACACACGCCCAGGTGCTGTGTGTAAAGCCCCCAGTCTGATGCCGGGCCCGTGGTGTGGTGGAGTTCTGTGGAGAGTGGCATGGTTACAGGTGGGCCACCTGAAGGGCGTGGGCAGCCCCTTCCTAGGACCCCAGGGGGTGGGGCCAGTCTGCCAGACATGGGCAGCCCAGGCTTTTGTGTGTGTGTATATGTGTGTATAGTATGTGGCGTGATGTGTGTGTGTGCACGAACATGCAGGTATTTAAATTTTTCTTTTTTCTTCCTATTTTTTTTATTTTTTTATTTTATTTTTTTATACAGCAGGTTCTTATTAGTCATCCATTTTATACACATCCGTGTGTACATGTCAATCCCAATCTCCCAATTCATCACACCACCCCCACCCCGCTGCTTTCCCCCCTTGGTGTCCATACGTTTGTTCTCTGCATCTGTGTCTCCATTTCTGCCCTGCAGGCCGGTTCACCTGTACCATTTTTCTAGGCTCCACATACATGCGTTAATATACGACACTTGTTGAGGAGGCGGCAAGCTTGCCGGGGGCCTCAGAGGACAGGCTGGGTCGCTGTGGGCAGAGCTGGGTGGAGGGATGTGTCTGCCCACCCGCCCTCGGGGCTGTGTCTCCTGGTGGGGAAGGGCAGGCCTGGAGCCCTGTGGGGACCGGTCTGCACCCGGCTTCAGTCAGGTGCTCTGCGGGCCCTGCTCCGGTGACTTTTGCCCAGAAAGTTTAGATTTGCTGAGCAGGGGCATCCCATGATAGTTTTGGAACACAGAGCGTCTGAGTGACGCCGCTGACTCGGGGCGTGGTGTTTGTTCGGCCGTGTAGCGGGTGTTCGCGCAGAGATGAGCCTGCGGGCTGTGTGCTGGGGAGGCGGGGAGGCCCCGCGGAGGGGACCTGGGAGCAGCCAACCCGCTGTGACAGCTCATGACCAGAAGAGGGCGCAGTTGGTCCACCTTGGGACGGCTGCTCAGGCAGAGGGACTATCTGTTACAGGAAAGCAAGCCCTGCTTGGGGCAATTCCCTGAGGCCTCCCCTGGCCGTGGGGCTGCCCTGGGCGGGGCCTGGCACCGCTGCGTCGCCCATCTGTCCCGAGGACGGTGGTGTGTGCTGCAGGCAATGACGCGGGCACTGGCTCCTTGCTTGGCCTGGCACCCTCCAGGGAGCCCTGCCCCCGGCGCTGTCCGTCTCTCATGGTGGGGCTGCAGAGTGGCGTTGGGGGTGGCCCCAGGGGCAGAGTGTGGCTGCCGTCATGGCTGCTGCGGTCCGCATCTCCTGACCATTTTCTTACCGTGGGTGTCTCGAAAATCAGGGCCTCTACAAGCCATAGATGCAAATAGTCTGGCCAGGGTCCTCTCTGCTTTATGATGTTTGACAGTTTTCAGTGACAGAATTATTTGGCAAATCGACCTTAAGCAACTTTTCAGTGTGAAGACCTTGAGGCAGGGCTGGAGGAGCCAGGATGGGAAGATGGATGGAGAGCAGCTGGGGGCGGGGGGCTGGAAGCCCGGGAGGGAAGTCCCGGCTGGGGCCTTGGAAGCGCTGGGTCCTCAGGGTTGTGTGTGTACCGGTGGGCAGCTGGCAGCTTTTCCCTCCCTGGTGTCGGAAGGTGGGCCACGTGGGGGTCCTTGTGGTCGGGTAGGAGCTGGAGGGGTGCTTGGGAGGCGCTGCGTGGATGCTTCATCTGAGGTGGGGACAGGATCGTGGGCGCAGGCAGGAGTCCTGGCTTGCTGCAGCCCAGTCCTGGGCGGAGAGCAGATGCTGGGTGAGTAGGAATGAGCTAGAAGAGGTGGGTGCGACAGGGCACGCCCCCCCTCCCCTCCCTTCGCCACTCTGCACTCTCTTTGGAGGGTACCTTCCCCTTGTCTTTCAGTTAAAGTCTACCAGAGTGCCTTCTTACCGGCCCCCCCCCCCCCCCGCCTTGGTCAGGAAGGAGGGGAGAGCTTGGGGGCTGGGGTCCTAGGACTTCAATTTGAATCCTCCCTCTGCTGCTGACTGGCTGTGTGATATCAGGCAAGTTACTTCACTTCTCTGAGCCTCAACCTGTGTTATGTAAAGTAGAGGTAGTTATGCATAGCTTGCTGGGTTTTCATGAAAAATAAATGCTATTAGTTATGAATTACCTGGTGCGGCTCCTGGCACATAGGAGGCACTTACTGCGTGCTCCCTCTCTTGCTCTCCCTGGGAATTTTCACCCTTCCTTAACCATGGGGTGGTATCTCTTTCTACCTGCATTGCCATGGAACCGTGTCTGCTTGTAGATTTTAAACTTCTTGAGCATGGGAACTGTACCAAATCCACTTTTATATTCCCCAGAGCACCTGGCACAAAGTTTTGTACATGTTAAGTGATCAATAAAGATTAAAAAATTATTTTGGATTTTACTTCCAGCCTTTGGGAAAGGATTCTCTTTGACGTGCATAAATGCTCTTTGCCACTAGGGGGCACAGTAAGACAGTATAAGCTGCTCACCCAAGCTTCTAGAACGTGGAAGAATCCTTGATTCAAGGTAACATTTACAGAAATACGATTTCTTTTCTGATCAGGAGAAAAACAACACAATCCATGTGATTGATCTAAAGAACGTGGCGCGCCAGTTCCTTCATTGCCTTAAAATGCAGCTTTGGAATTCATAAAGTTCAACTGGGCACATTACAGCAGAAAGATACTTATTTTAATATGTTCTAAATGTTCTGTGAGCGGTAAATTATGGTTATATTAGTTTTGAAAAATTTACAGCTGGAGAAATTAAGTAAAACAAAACAATGACTCATAATTCCTCATCGATGCTCCGTTTTCTTTCCTGCCCGTCCCTCCCTGGCCCTGTCGGTACTGTGCGTCTGTTCCCGTAGTTGTAATCCCAGCACGAATACCCTGCTGTACACTCTTTTCATTTCCCCCCTGTCTTCACTTGGCTTAACATGCTTGAATACCCATTCCACGTAAAGGTAGACTTCAGACTTTGAGGCCCTTTTTGAAGGAAAAAGCACAAACGGAATGTATCCTGCTTTGGCCAAACACGGGCAGCCCTGATGGTCAGCCCCGTGTGCAGAGCCCTCTGCCAGGCACCGAGAAGACTCCCAGAGGCATACGGCATGTTTCTTGCTGCCAGGGACCGACTTTGAAAATGCAGAAAACTCGAAGAATGAAGGAGAAAACAGAAATCACTGACAATCCTCACCCGAGCCAGCAGCTCATTAACACAGGGAGCTCCCCTGGTCAGGACAGCGCATCCCTCTGCGTTTACAGAATCGGTCTGGCGCTGCAGAGCGTGTGTGGTTTTGACTGTGCGCTTCCCCACCCGCATCTTTTTTTTTTTTTTTTTTTTTGCGGTACGTGGGCCTCTCACTGTTGTGGCCTCTCCCGTTGCGGAGCACAGGCTCCGGACGCGCAGGCTCAGCGGCCATGGCTCACAGGCCCAGCCACTCCGCGGCATGTGGGATCTTCCCGGACCGGGGCACGAACCCGTGTCCCCTGCATCGGCGGGCGGACTCTCAACCACTGCGCCACCAGGGAAGCCCCCCACCCGCATCTTTTGTACTGTTTGTAAGGGGCATTTTTCTACCTCATTCAAAACTTTCCCCAAACATATTTTTCTCACTCTCTCAGATTCCAAACTTTGCTTGGTCATTTCCATGTTGTGTCCTATTGTTTCCTGCTTTTGTTTTTCAAATAGTCAGTACGGCAGTGAACATGGCTATACATAAATGTCTTTTTGCTGCTTTAATGCAGTTAAGGAGGGCTTTGATTTGAACGCAAGCTTTAGCTGAAACCTTTGTGTGTGGTGAGTAGAACCTGATTAGATTGGCCAACCTCCATCAGTGCCATTGTTACTCGAGACTCCTGGGTTGCCATTTCGTATCTGTGCTTGGTAGCTTTGTGACTTTGGGAAAACCACCTAGCCTCTCTGATCCCACATTTTTTTACTGGTAAAATGGGGATAATGGCTACCTGTTAGGGTTGTTGCTGTGGAAGAGAAATGAGAAGATGCAGCCCAGTGCCTAGCAGTGGGAGGGGCTGAAGAAACAGGTTCCCGACTCCCCTGCATCTGGATCTGTTAATTAAAAACAACTGGATGACAGAGAAGTCACCCAGAATCCTCCGACTTCATGTAACTCTTGTTCTTGTGAATCTCTTCATAATCTGTCTATAGCTATATAGTTTTCAAGAGTTTCAATATTACTTCCTGAGATGGCTACTTTTAAAATTTAGAAAGTTTTTGAGATTGTCTGTAGCAAGCCATTTACCCGCTCCGTTTTCATGCACCGTGCGCTTGGAAGTTTACATTGGAGGGCTGGGTCCACGTCTCCAAACTGATCGCGTTCAAGTGTGATGGAGGAGCATGGACCCAGCGACATTCGCCAGTTTGCAGAGTGTTTCTGTGTCTGGGCCTCTGGCAGTGCTGGGGGCAGCGATTTCCCACCCGAAGAGACCCAGGAGAGTGAGTGCCCGGTAGGGTAGGTGTGCCGCCAGGTGGGCCTCGGGTCCCCTTCTTATGTACGTTGTCCTGGAGGCTGCGACCTCTGCCTGTGATACAGATGAGAGGATGGGGAGAGCCAACCATCCTGGAGCGCCCCCCACCTGCTAGGCACACCCCTAAAACACCCCATCTCGTCTTCATAACAGGCGCACAAGGCAAGCGCTGTTATTATTCCCATTTTACAGGTGCGGAAGTCGAGGCACAGAGGGTTAAGGGATTTGTCCACGGTGACACAGCTGGTGAACGGTAGAGGCAACTGGCTGTCAGGCTCCAGAGCCTGAGCAACAAAAGCTAGAAGACCCATTCTGCTCCTCTGCCTCTGAGAATAAAGGATGGAAAAGCGTATCCCCTCGCCTCGGGGGTGCCCAAGCACTGCCCAGCTTCAAAGCCTTGTGGTTCTTGTCAGGGGCATCAGGAGACGAGGTGATTTCCGTGGTGGTTTGGATTTGCATTTTTATGTATTACAGGATCCCGTTGATTTGTCCTTGTTAGCGTATCAGATGATGTTAGGGTGTCTTAGATGTGCTTTGTAGCAAGTAGTGTATCTCAGATTCAAAGACAAGGAATTTATGGATTCAAGTGCCAGAGTGAGGGTTTATTTCAGTTTTGAAAGAATTATTCTTGACGGATTTTACAAAATGAGATTGAGAAAGGACGTGGTGTGTACAGTGAGGAGTCGTGGAACATTATGCAGATGACCGGCAATGTATTCCAAGCACGAGGCAGATCTATTGGAAATGAGAGCCGCACAGCTGGGGAGGAGGGCTGGGTTGTGGTGGTGGGCGTTTGGTATTTGGGGAGTGAATGATTAACAGTGCATCGAGGGTAATTAGGTGAAGGCGAGGAGAGAATGGGTGGTGTGTGCGCGCGTGCGTGTGTGTGCACGCAGAGATCATCTGGTTCCATCTGCATTTGACAGAAGCCCAGAGAGGGGAAGACACTTGCCCGAGGGCACGCAGGGAGGTCAGGTGTAGGAAGTGTTCGGCTGCTTCCCTCTCTGTACCCTACGTTTGCTCCTCTCTGTTCCCATCTTTTAAGGGTTTTCCTTCCAGGGAAAGTTCACGACCATCTGAATTGTAACAGACCGGGGAGTGAGGGCTTTAGACTGGTCGACAGCAGGGCTGCCGAGCCTCCGGGAGGAGCTGTGAGATCCTGGGTTGGAACCTTCTCCTCGTGGGAAGTGAAGTTTTGACACTCCTCTCCCCCATATGAAAGCTGCGACGTTTCTGAGGCCAACAAATGAGATATTTCCCACTTCTCCCTCGCCTGCCAGAAGGGCCTTGTAAGCTTGTGACTTGCAGGAAAAACCCTGGGTTGAAAGAGGGATAAGAGAGGAAAGTGTGGCAGAACCCAAGCTGTGTTTTCTTTATGTCTTTTGAAAACTTCATTCGGTTTAACTTAAACAGTTCAGTGTCCCCAGTGCCAGAGGCTGATGGGGAGAAAACAGTGCCGTGTGAAGGTGCAGACTCTGTTCTCCGGGAACCGGCCTCATCCAGTCTCATCTTGTGTCATTAAGGGAAGAATAGAGCAATTTGGGAAAATGCTTTTAATGTAATTGAAAAATGCTGATTGCAAAATTGGCACACTTAGGAGTTGAGACAATCTAGTAAATTATTTCTTGCTGCTTTTAAAACTTGGACACCGAAGACTCTTAAAGGCCCCTATCTAGTGCCCAGTGATGGCTTTGTCCTCCTTTTTTTTAAGAAAAAAGGCAGAAAATTAAAGATGTAACCATAGACCCTCCACTCAAACATATGGACTATGAACATCGGGCAGGGAGTGTTTCCCTCCAGTCTTTTTCCCCCTGTGCATCAGCTGATTTTAATCATAGCCTAGGTACTTTATTTGTGTAACCAGCATTAAAAACTGTCATGGTGGTCATTTCCTCTCCCAACTGCTAGGATTTTTATCCCTTAAAAGAAGGAGTGGATGAGTCTCTCCAACTTCTCAGCCTTTTCTCCCGGCTTCCGCAGTTTGTAGTTTCGTATCTCTCCCAGATGAACACGGCTCTAGCAAAGACCCCACGAACTGGGGGAGTAGAGCGGGTTGCAGGGGCCAGAGCCCTTGAGTGAGGCCGCGGTGTCAGCCCAGCATCCCTGGAAGCCTGCCTTCACATAGCTTCCCTTTGGCAAGCTTCCTGAAGTTTCTTTACTCGACAAGAAAAAAGAGAGCATGCTTCAGCCCCCTCACAAGATACTGTGACCCAGCATGAAACGGAGGAGGGGCAGGAGGGCTTTGGAAACCTAGCACCGGGGAGGGTGTAGCTCTGCTTTGCCAGGGGTCTTGGAGCTGGTCTAGGGCTGTCTTTCCTCACGAGGAGTGAGGTGTGGGGACCTCAGGCCCTCGCAGGGAAGGGGGGCCACGGGGAGATGGGCGACACCCCCCGTCTATTGCCGGTCAAGGGCGTTGACTCTGGGACTCTGATTAGTTAGATGATCTGCGTGTCCCTGGATTGCGCTTCTAATTTTTCTTACCTAGTTTTCTGTTGCTTTGCGTTTCTGTTTTATTTTTCTGGGGAATTTCCTCCTTTATCTTTCAATCCTTTTTTTCCTGGGATTTTGTTATTTCTGATGTCCTATGCTTAAACTTTTCTACTGAAGTATAACATATATTCAGAGAAGTATTCGGTTCTATCATATTTTTACATTCCAAGAGCTGTTTATTTTCTGAATGTTCCTTTTAAAAGATATTTATAGGGTATTATTTTTTATTGCATGTTTACAAGGTCTTTTCTTAGCTCTCTGAGTTCTTTGAAAGTTTTCCCATGTTTTCTGAAATGTTTCTGTCTTTTTTCAGCTCCTTTTGTCTTTTTTTTTTTTTTTTTTTTGCGGTACGCGGGCCTCTCACTGCTGTGGCCTCTCCCGTTGCGGAGCACAGGCTCTGGACGCGCAGGCTCAGCGGCCATGGCTCACGGGCCCAGCCGCTCCGCGGCATGTGGGATCTTCCCGGACGGGGGCACGAACCCGTGTCCCCTGCATCGGCAGGCGGACCCCCAACCACTGCACCACCAGGGAAGCCCTGTCTTTTTGTTTTGGTGTCTGTGTTTCACATTAGAGATTTTCTGCTACTCATTCTGATTCAGGAGGGAGACCCAAAAAAGCTGATGTGACCATAGGCTCTGTGTGTGCGTGTGTGCGTGTGTGTGTGTGTGTGTGTGTGTGTGTGTGTGTGTGTGTGGCTTGTCCACAGTGACGTTGTTGCAGAGTGATGAGGTAAGCTGGACCCCCACATGTGAACATCTCTGATGATTTTCTCTCAGCCTAGTCAGTTTCCCAGAGAGGAACCTTCCACTCCCTGGGGTGCGCTCAGCCCTGCTACCTGCATTCTGGCATCTGAGTGGGAAAGAGGACTGGGGTCTTTGTTTAGCATGCAAACTGCCCTCTCCGTGCCGTCCTCCAGCTGGATTTTTCACTCACGTGTGGTGCACATCTTTCCCTCTCAGTGCCCAGATCTACTTCCTTCTTTCTTTTTTTTTTTCTTTTAATTGGCGTATAGTTGCTTTACAATATTGTATTAGTTTCTGCTGTACAATGAAGTGAATCAGCTATATGTATACATATATCCCCTCCCTCTTGGACCTCCCTCCCCCCGCCCCCAATCCCACCCATCTAGGTCCCCGCAGAGCACGGAGCTGAGCTCCCTGCGCTATACGGCAGGTTCCCACTAGCTATCTGTTTTACGCATGGTAGCGTATATATGTCATTCCCAATCTCCCAATTCTGTTTATGGCACACAGCATCATTTACGAATGTGATCATGTCTCCTCATCCGTGACAGCGCTAGAATTATTACATCTTTAAACGCTTGCTAATCTAGTGGTATCTTGTTTGAGAACCAAATGAGTTCATTTATGTGCAGCTCTTTTAGAACTGAGCCTGGCACCTCGTTAAGGCTGAAGGAGTGTTTGTGGTGGTGGTTCTTGCCCATTAATCTCCTGTAGTCTTGGTGTTTCTCTTACCAGAGCAATTTACATACTAATGCTATTGACCTGTCAAAATAATCGCCCCTCCCCACCCCCTGCCATGTGGTGTTTGACTTTGGTATTTCATCGTTTTATTTTATTTTTTGCAGAGAAAACCTAACATTTTTTGTGGTCAAGTCTGTGGACCTTCCCCTTTGTAACTGTCCTCTGGCTTTAGAGCATGTCCTCTCCCATCCGGGTGCTGATAAATAGTCACCTATATTTGACCTTCATCTAGAAGTGATTGGCTGGGGCCCGCTTCAATTCTCGTCATCTCTCCCCGGCTCTCCGTGGGTCTGGACAGGCCGTGCGTGCTGTGATGGATGTGGTCCGGGTACCAGCGATCGATGGGTATACCAGGAGCTGCCGCGCTTGGTCACGCTCCCCACACGGATGCTGGCTACCAATGATTCAAAATGACCTTCTTCCCATCGGCTGCTTCCATAGGGCACGGATACACCGCGGCTACCCAAGCCATTCCTCCAAAAAGAAATGTTGTTTTTGACCATAAAAGAAATACACATACACTATGGAAAAAACAGGAAGGCATAAAGAAAGAAATTGCCCAGCGTCTTTCCACCCAGAGGCAATGACTGCAGACTTTTTAGTGTATTTCCATCCACTCTTCAAAAAAATTCCATGTTGTTGAGTTCCAGCTATACATATCATTTTAAATCGCCCCCTCCCCATTACAGCAGCAGTTTTCAATGCTGTAGTTTATTGCAGTGGTTTTCAGCGTGTCTGCAAACCCCTAGGGGTCCTCGAGACCCTCTCATGGGGGTCTGTGGAGTGAAAATTATTTTCATAATAACACCTAGAAGTTCCTTGCCTTTTCACTCTCATTCTCTCATGAGTGTACGTGGAGTTTTCCAGAGGCTATGGGATGTGTGCTGTTGCCATTGATTAAATGCAGAAGCAGCTATGAGAACGCAGCTGTCTTGTATTAAGCCAGCCATTAAAGAGATGGCAAAAATGTAAACAGTGCTTTCTCACTCTTTTTTTTTTTGCCTTGGAAAACAGTTATTTTTCATAAGAGATACGTTATTTATGTTAACGTGTAATGAGTTTATTATTGTTACTTTTACATAAATTAGTAAATATTTTAAAATGTCCTCGGTTTTAATTTTTAATATGCTAAATGTGGAGGGATTAAAACTCACACAAACAGCAGCTCTTTGGAGTCCTCCCTCGCTTTAGAGAGTGTCAACGGGACCCAAGGGTTTGAGAACTGCGGTTTTATCCTCATCTGTAATTCCATCTGGGGGCATGTTTGTAGTGTTCACAACGGTGTCACATCCCCGCTCCGGCGCGTGTGTGCAGGTCAGCCCCAGCTCTGCCACTGCCGCCTCCTGTTTGGTTGGATTTCCAAACTGTGTGACCGAAACACGACCCTGCAGGGTCCAAGCCTCCCTCGGTCCCCCTGCCTCTCCTCCCTGCCCTCCATTTTGCCCTTTACAAAGATGATTTAACAGCATTACAAAATGATGGGGGAAGATCGCCCAATTCCAACGTACACTAAAATTATGATTATCCTTTTAACACCCTCCCATCAATTTCTGGTCCATATGGGCTTGTGTTTCTCACAGGGTGCACGCACAATTTTGCAGCCTGCTTTTCCCACTTAACATTCTCTCCCAGCCTCTCCTGCCACAGCGCTACCGGCTGCCTCTGAGTCGTTGGAGGACCGTCAATTTCCACTGGTTCCATGATACTCTATCGAGTTGATTAACTGTAATTTACTTAGCTGTCCTTGGACACTTAGGTGGTTGCTAATTTTTGCTATTATAGATAATGCTGAAGTGGTTATCTTCATGCATGAAACCTTTTCTGTTGGATTATTTCTTTCAGATTGATTCCCAGAAGTGGGACTGCTGGGTCAAAGGGTTGTACATTTCCATGGGTCCAGATACATCTCCTGTCAGATTGCTTTCCAAAAGGATTATACCAATTTGCACTGCCACCACAAAGCCTGCGTAATAACCAACTATTTTGCTTAACTATCATGCCTAGAATTTTCCCTTGGAGCCCCGAGGGGGCAAAGGCTCTTATCTAAGTGAATGTGACCTATAATTATTTAGACTAACACCCAAATTGCTTTCAGAACATTTTTAACCTGCTGAGTTTAGGATTCTAATTCACATAGGTGCCAGCATTAAGAGTTTCACAAGTAGCAATTTCTCTCTCCCCGCTCACAGTGTGTTTACACAAGCCCTGGCAACTGGAGGAAAACTCAAGGGCTTTTATAAACAGAAGTGGTTTCTTTCTAAACTAGCTGAAGTGTTATTTTGAAAGGTACAAAAACACAAATTAAAACTCATTTTCATTGTAACCTTTGGTTAGAGAAGTTGTTTGTTCTCATCCTGGTTTCTTTTCATGTTCTTTTGCTCTCCCCCAAGTGTGTTCTGAAATGTCCTGGCTCCTCAGGGTCTCGTTGTGATGCTCTTAGCCAGGTGGTGGGGGGGACGAGTGGGGAGCACGTGGTGCTGGCAGGGCCTTGGTGGGGAAGAGGAACGAGACGCACTCTGATTTGCTCCTAGGGCAGGAGCAGGACTAAAGGTGGAAATTGCAGGGGACAGAGTCAGCACAGGGGAGGGAGAACCTTCCAGCACTCAAGAACTGGTCACCATGGCGAGCGGATTCCTCTCAAAAGGGCTGAGGATGGAAGGGTTCAGGGCAGGCTGGAGCCCACGTGGCCAGTGGGCAGGGAGGTGGGTGCGGGTGTGTGTCGAGGCTCCAAGGCCCCTTCTGGAACAGTGGCTCTGCTGCCCACGGCCAGCCCCAAGCTTGGTCTTGACACGCGGCAGCCCTGGCCTGCCCGTGTTCAGAATAAGGTCGCGAGTCCTCCCCTGATTTGTCTGGGCTTCCGTGTTCTCATCTGTGAAATAGTTACCTCACAGGGCTGTAAGGATCAGATGAGGTTAGATGTGTGAAACCACTTTGTAAACTCTAAACCCTTACAAATGGAAGGTATTATCAAGAAGCTTCAAGCCAGGGTTTCTTCTGTAATTGCCTACTAAGCCTCGTTCCTAAGCACACGGGGCTGGCGGTCCAGTCTGCCTCCAGTTGCCTCGATTTGTTGAACGAATAATCTGGCGGGCGCCCACTGACGCCAGCAGCCTCTCCAGGCACCTGGGCTGCGCCTGCCTATTTTCCGGCTCAGCAGCATGACGTCGGCCGCTGGTCATTGGGGTGTAGACTTGGGACGTGCAAGCCAGGCCTTCTGGACTCTCTGTTGTACGGCCAGTGAGTTGCTCGGACCTTGTTTTAGGCTCTGTCTGTGGTGTGAGCGGCGAGGGCCCCAGAGGGGCACCAGGTGCCAGAGTGCATGAGTTGCCCCTCCGAGTCTGTGTCAGGAGACCTGCTTCCCCTAGCACTTCCTTTGATTGAGCATCCGTTGGTCCAGCCATTGATTAAATGCTGGCTCTGGACAGGCTCGGAGGGGGTCAGACACCCTTGCTGGCACGAAAGCTAATGGGGGACAGGCATCAAAACAGACTGACAGTGTGACAGGCCCTCCAGGGGCCCCCTGTGCTGGGGACGGGAAGACAAGGGCAGTGGGGTGGCTCTCTTGGGGACAGGGGCTGAGGGCCAGCCAGACTTCAGGGAAGGGGAAGGTTGAGCCGGGTCTTAGAGGACGAGGCGGTGGGCAGCTGGCTGGGTGACAGGGATGACCCTGCGCTGTGCTGACTGCCACACTGTAGGGGGGCCAGGGAGGGTGGGCCTAGGCAGTGCTGGGGCCCACCGAGGGGAGCCAGGCGGGGGTTCTTGTGGGCTCTAGGCCTGGACAGTCGGTGGCATGAGGCCAGCGGCTGTTTCCTGTGTTGGGTCAGCCTCCATACGGGCTTTTTCATCTCATTTACCCCCAGCTGCGGCACAGGGCAGTCAGCAGAGCTGGAGTCTCACTGTGGTGGGTGAGGGTGTGTGCTCAACCCTGGCCCCCGCACTTTCTAACTGTGTAGCTTTGAGTAAGTTACATAACTCTTGGGACCTCAGCTTCTCCATCAGTACAGCAGGGGTAATCATAGCATCCATCTCAGTCATCTGACAATTAAGCAAGAAAACTCGTGGAAAACTCTTTGGCGAGCATACAGCAGGCGCTCCCTAATGTAAGCTGGCACCGCCATTAGCAGCATCCTTATGTCCATTTTACAGGTGAGGAAACTGAGGAGCAGAGAGGGGCAAGCACAGAGCTGGTATGTGATCTCCCCTCTCTCTGCTCTTGCCTTCTGTGGTTGTTCCCTGTGCCCTTCCTGCTTGGGAACTCCAGAAGGCAGTCACGTGTGTGTTGGCAGGGCCCTTAATCTTCGTGAGTCTTAACTAGTTCATCTGTGAAATGAGAAGAACTCTAATAACAATTCCATGATGGCAGGCAGTTTATTTTCTTCCTTTGTCGTATCTCCCCTTCTGGGAGGTGAGCTGAGCACATAGTAGGTGCTGAAGAAACATTTGGGAATGAATAAATAGCACCTACTCGGTCTGCCACACTTTTGTGGGCCTCCTTGGACCTCAGGGGCATGGAGGCTCTTGGGGCTGGTCTTGTCCACACACCTTGACGCCGTCCCCCACCTCCAATCCGTGCAGGAAGCATCCCTGCAGAGGTGGCTGGGCTTTGGAAAGGGCTTCGAAGATCATAGCTGGACACTAAATCAAAGCAATGATTGTTCCCCATCTGTTGAGATGTTTGCCTGTACACTCTCAGGTAATGGGCTTGGGCCGACGCTTGCAGCTTGCATGTTTATTTATTATTTATTTATAAATCATAAATCGAGAAAAGGTTTGAGGAGGCTTACTATAAAAGACACGAATACAGTAAAGCTGTTAAAACAAAACACAGCATGAAAAGCCACCCTGAACGGAGAAGGAGGCACCTAAATCAGGGCTGAGCACCGCCGTAGGGCTGGCGTGGCTCTGCGTGTCCTCGCGGCCCCAGGGCAGGGGTGCAGGGATGCGCAGTCTTGCTGCCCGAGCGTAGCCACAGCAAGTGGTCCCGAGCCGGGACGTGGGCTGGCAGGACGGTGGGGCTTGGGGACAGGCATTTTATTCCAGGGCCTTGGCTGCCCTGCGATGAGATCTGAGGGTCAGGGCGGAGGCTTGGGGCAGTTGTGTAGAGACAGCCTGAGGAGTTCGTGTGCTCTCCCTGGGGCCCTGGGCCGAGTGGCCTGGGATGCCCCTCACTTTTCTGCACCTCAGTTTCTCTCCTGTCAAATGGTGCTAAGAATACGTACCCGGCTCGGCGGACTGTTGTGAGGATTAAACGTGGCCCGAGACCTGGCACTTGGCAAGCGCAGTTGTTGCGAATCTGACCTGTGTGGGCTGATTCCCTTGATGAATGTGGTCCTGGGCAGGTCCTCACCCGGGGGCCCCGCTGGAGGCGGTGGCAGGACGGGGTGCCCCCGCATGTCCTCGGCTCGTCCGTACTGACGCCGTGCACACGGAGCCTGGCCTGTTCGTTACTGCTTATAAACACTTAAGGAGTTCGAAGCAAAGAGAACATACTTTTTAATTATTTCCCTGCTTGTCTCCAGCAATGCTGTTGTCAAGGAAACCAAAACCTTTGAAAAGCTTTTCAGCTCTCTGGTCAGAAGAGGATACTTGTGCGGGACTCGTGTTATCTGTGGAAATGAACCCGTCATTCTGTAACAAAAATCTGTTTCTCTTAAAAGGGCTTGCTTCCTTCACTTCTGACAAATAAGACCTTTTTGACCCTTTAACGGACGATGGAAGGTTGTATACTGGTATTTTCTCTTTTAAAAGAGTTGCCCATATTCTTGACTCTGAGGCTTTCATTCATTGAGTATCTGTCCCAAGACTTGGGTGCTGGGGATGGCAGTGGGATGCAGAGACGAATACAGCGTCTCACCCTTCCTTGAAAGACTCCTGACCTCTTTGGGAGAAAGAAACGGGTGGACGTATACTTCTAGTGCATCATAGCTGCTCTGGTGGGTGGAGGATAAGATGCCATGGGGCACAAAGGATAGCCCTGGGTGCGCAGTTTCAGCCTGAGTCACAGGGGGTCTTAGAGGATGGGTAGAAGTTGTTCAGCAGGAAAGAGATGGAAGAGCATTCGGGCAGAGGGAGTGGACTGTGTGAAGGCTGCGACGCGTGGAGGAGCCTGCAGATTAGGCAGGGCTGGTCGTTGGACCCATGGACCGAGGGGAGCGAGGTTCTCTGGAGAAGGCTCAGGAGGCAGGGAATCCAGAGCGTGCAGTGTGAGGAGGTTGTAAAGGCAGGCTCTTCAAAGCTGTTCTAGTTCTGTCAGACAGAAACCTCGCTCCTTGATGCACGGGGACACGCCACTCCTTATATCCCAGGTGCAAAGCGCAGGGACACTGCTAACATGTTCCGAGTTCAGTAATTCACTTTTGCTGCAGGAGTACAGCTTTCGCTGTAATGTTTCAGTCAGCCTTCCAGGAAAGCTTTAGGATAGTTAAACCCTATCAAGGGCGTTGGTTTTCTATGAAAAAACTAAATCAGTGGGAGAAAAACAGGAGTCTCGTTTTTAAACAGACCTCGTTGTTTTTCTTTGAAAACTTTAAAAAATAATTTTAGATTTATAGAAGAGTTGTAATCCAGAGAGTTCCTGTATACCCGTCCCCAGCTTACCGTGGGGCGTTTGTCAAAACCAAGATGATAACATCCGTATAATTCCGTTCACTAAACTATAGGCTTTCCTGGGGTTTCACCAGTTTTTCCCCTCATGTCCTTTTCTCTTTCAGGATCCAAGCCAGGATCCCATGTTGCATTTAGAGCGCTTGTTATTTTTATTTGTTAATTATCCACTCTTGGGGGGGGAGCTGGGGGGACAGGAAGTGGACTGAATCTTGTCCTGGCCACTTATTCTGAGCTCCTTGCACTGAGGCCCCCCACCCCCTGTCCCCCAGTCCCTGGCTGCTATCCCCTGTCAGTGCCCTACAGCCAAACTCAGGCTGGACACTTTTTGGTTTTCAGGACCTGTTTCCTTGTGGAATCTCGAGCAGGACCCGCAGGTTGGCCCGTTAATGAGGCTCAGCGAGCACGCTCACTCATCAGGCACCAGTGGGTCCCTGTCCTAATGGCTGTAGGTCAGTGATAGCAGGTCTCCGGGGCCTTTTCTTTTTTCTTTCTTTTTTCCTTCTGGATTTAAGCCAGCCAGACCTTTGGGCTGATGTTGACATTAGTGAGGGTTTGGAGTTAGACCTCTCACTGCACTGACGTTTTTACACAGCTTTCCTGGGGTTTATCAGATAATTGAGCGTGTCTCGGGGCACTGACTGAGAGTTGAAATGTGTTACATTTAATGACTGAAACTAGAACATTCTTTGCGGACAGATAGAAGCACATCTGTAGGTGATTTGGCCTGACTGAAGTCTCAGCTTCTGATGTTTCCTCCCCTCCCTTCCCTTCCTTCTCTCACACCCCTCCCCACATTCCCCCATCCTTTCTTTCGCTGTCTTTTTCTGTACTTCCCCCCCGCCCCCCCCGCCTTCCACCACGTCCTGTCCCCGTTTGCCCTCTTTTTAGCTTTTCCTCCTTTCCACTCCCCCCTTGCCTCTTTTCCCTCTCCCCCTCCAGTTTCCTCCTTCCATTCCTTTCTGTGACAGGCCAG
Source organism: Grampus griseus (assembly GCF_964374135.1). Taxonomy (NCBI): domain Eukaryota; kingdom Metazoa; phylum Chordata; class Mammalia; order Artiodactyla; family Delphinidae; genus Grampus; species Grampus griseus. Next base: position 4,794,260 of record NC_139018.1, on the reverse strand, counting down.
TGAAGCTGTTACCACAGAAACAGAAGCCCAGCAGAAGCTCTGCTCTGCTTTCCGGACGCTTCTAACGATGATGACGCAGATAATGTTGAGCTCTAGAATCAGCTGAGCCCCGGCCTGTGGCCTTCAGAGTCCCTTCATTTATCAAAGGCCAAGCTGGTACCACGGCTCGTAAGTCTGTTCAGTAGACGGTCCCTTTTGATTTGGCAGCTTCAAAATTTTGAGTCATCCACTTCCCCGTGGCCCCAGAAGACTGGTTGCAACCCGTGTGAAGAATACTCGGTGGAGTTTACTTATATTAACGGAGGGAAAACGCCAGGGGAACGGCAGTGGGGCTGCCCGGTTCAGAGAGTCATTTACATTCCACCTGGGAGGGGGGTGCTGCACGGTGGTCGCGTTCTTGGGGTGGGTGACTGATTGCTTTTAAAGGAGGTTGGGGGAAAGAGAAATACAGTTGGGGCCTTAAAAAAATCTTCAGATACTTAGTTTCACTCAACAAATGTTCAGTGAGGACTTGCCAGTTCCAAGACAGGCGCTGCTCCTCTGGAGAAGCCCATACTTGAGTAACAGAGCTGGGGTACGTGTGTGTGTGCATGTGTATGCAAGAGTGCACGCGCGAGCACCCCCCCCCCACACACACTTTACTGCAGAGTCACATTCCTTGATATTTGTCATAGTAATCCAGTGAGTCCAGCTGTTGTCAGTTCTGCGGAACAGCCCGCATGCCTGCACATTAAGTAGGCTTTGTGGTCCCCTCAGAGGGCTATTGGCTTCTGCGTCTTCGTGGAGCTGGTTTATAGTGGTGGCAGCGTTGCTCCTCTCTGTTTGTTCAGGGTCTGACTTAGGCCCAGCTTATTGGCATTAGCTCAGATTTGGAGTTTTGCCATTCAGCCAATAACCCAGCTAATAACCCAGCAGGGAAGAGTTAGTTCATGGATTATATTTAAGTTAGTACTTATTCCCAAAGGTAACTTTACTTAATGAAAACCTTAAGCCTTTATTACTGTGCTTATGGGTATCTTAGCTCCAGGGTGTAAAAATAAGACTTGTAAAATCCAAGCATTATTTGTGGAAATGCAAAAACATTTTCATTAATAGAGGGTGTGATAAAAAGCAAAAGGTGCTTCTCGTTGATGCCTAAGTGGTCTTTCCGCACTCGGGTCTTTTTATTTTCATAGTCATTTCGAGCTTATTTAAATATCGTCCTTTCAGCGGTGAGTTTTAAAGGAAGGAAGCTTTGGTGTGTGAATAACTTTATCACAACCCACGGTATTTCCAGCCAGTTGCTGTGACTTAAGTTGATAATGGACCCCACACAGCAGTCACTAATGGCTGATAATCTGGAGTGTTTTTGTTATTGTGGTTTTTATTTTAGAAGAAAGGATTGAAATTAGCATAGTAAATCTCTGTGGGATCTTTGCAAATAAAAGAATATTCACGTTAAAAACAACTTTCAGGAAAGATGTATGGTAATGAATAAAACATCAGTGAGTGAAAATAAGCGTGTTTAATTATTCAAGTAGAAGTAGTAATTTCAACTAATTATTGCTTGCGGATTTCATAATTCAGTTTTCGTCTTGCAATAATATTTCCTCTGGGCCTCTGGGGCGCATTGGCGGCTGCTCCCATTCCCGGGGCGGGGCCCCCCTCCCTCCCCACCACAGCCCCTTCTCCTCTGAGCATCTGCACGGCCTCCTGGGTGGCCTCGGGCCCGCGTGGATCCCCCCTTGCACTGCTTGATTAAGCATTTCCTTGCTTATGGCTTTCTCTGGCTGCTTCAGGGAGTCCCAGACCAGTCCTGCCCACGGGTCCCAGGTGTTATGGGGGTAAGACACCTCTCCCCGCCGCAGTGTCTTAGACTTCTCTCCCCTACCCTGGCAGAAGTGACCCCAGGGCCCACGTCCCTGCATCCCCAGTTCTTCACGAGGCAGGTCCTTGCCTTCCTGGGCTGCCGCGAGTTCCCTCTCTGCTGGATGGCCATCCTCACCCCCTGCTGGAATTGATCATTTCTTTCTCCTCGTAGCTTTGGACCAGTAGGCTCTTAGGACCAGTGGTCCGTTAAAAAATTTTTTTGTTTGTTTACAGTTTTTTATTTCTTTGGCTTTTCACTTTGTTTCTGATTCTAAAAGAAAAACATGTTCATGTGGAGGAATTGAAAAGTCCTGGAGAGGACAAGAAACTGCGGGTGATGAATTGCCCGTAACTCGCGCCTGGGCCTCTCTCCTCCTTCCGCAGCTGCCCTCTGCCCTCGTAGTTCAGCTCATCCTCTGCGTGCTGGTGCTTGCCATCTTCCCCCTGGATTTTGGGGGGTCATCTTATTTATTTATTTTTGGCCACACCGTGCGGCTTGTGGGATCTTAGTTCCCCAACCAGGGATCAAATTCGGGTCCACGGCAGTGAAAGTGGACCGGGACCGCCAGGGAATTCCCTCGGGGTGTCATTTTAGCACGACTCCTGGGAGGGGCTCTAGCTCACTCTCCTTGGTGCACCTTTCTGGGGTCTGACTGGCATTAGTAGGTGCTGGGGAAGGAGTAGTAAGTGCTGGAAAGGACTCGTGCTCAATCGTATGGGGCTTTTAAAACCCAGTGATTACTGCTGCTGCCATGAATGCCTGCGATGGTGCGGGAGCTCTGGAACCTCCCTTTATTACACATATGCCACCCTGAACAAGTCTTGACGATTCAGGTGGATTATTATTCTACCCCTCAGAAAGTAAAGGGAAAGCTTTCTCTTTGTAACTTCTTCTTCCCAAGTGCCCTCTGTCAAAAGGTAGTGACATCTGCTCTCCTGACATGTGACAGCCATTATTAGCTTGGTATAATCACACACCATTCCATCTCATGCCCAAAAGCTTTCCATCCATCATGTCAGGAAGGACAGGCTTTATTTAAGACACCCCCCCTGCCTCTGTTATTACTTTTTCCTAAAAAAACAACCTTCTGATTTTACAGGCATGATCTGGGTGAGCAAGTGACTCATTTCTTTGTGCAGCTATTACTGTGGACGGGAACAAGACAGGAGAGCCACGGGGGTGGGGAGAGCCGTGGGCTGGCTGTCGGGGCCGGAGTCCACGTGCGGATCTGCGTCTACCAGCTGAGACCCTGAGAAGTCAGGCCAGCTCTGGCTTTGGTCTCTTATTGGGAAAACAGGAAGGTTCCACGGATCTCCAGGGCCCTTTTAAGTGGTTTTGTGATCTGCAAACTAACTTTAGCTAAATGGGGTAATGAGAGGATTACAGGTGTCACCCCAGCTCTTGCTGCAGAGTCACTGAAATGAGCTTTCCGGATGCTGAATCGGAAGTCGTTAAGCGAGCAGGGAAGTTACTAACACCTTGTGACCACCGTGAAAGAAAATGCCACGGGGATGAAACCGAGGCAGCAGCACCGTGTGGGTCCTTACCTCTCGGAGGAACTGACGGCTGAGTTTCACTGCCTTTGTGACCTGTCTGGCCGAGCTCAGGGCCTCCATAACACAAGAGCCCAATAAATGGTTGTTGGGGTGAATGAAATTTTTCCTGTAGATCAAATCTCATCTCCCCTATTTGACTGTAAGCTTCCTCAGGAGGAAGAAACCATTTTTACTTATGTCATTAAAAAACTTATTTTTAAGAGTAGAAATACATGAATTTGGTACAAAATTCAAAAGAAATGGGTGAACTGTTTTTAATTTTTTTAGTTTAAATAACTTGGGAAAAAAATAGGCAATTAAAAGAAATCAAAGGAGACAAAGGATGTACAGAGAAAAATGGGTCTCCTCCTCTCTGCCCTCGTGCCCCCCGGTCCCCTGTCCTGAGTCTGGAAGAGCCACTCATCACTCATCTCTGAACCTTGGGGAGCAGTCCGCCCAACCGCAAACTGACTTGGGCTCAGTCGAATTAGAAGGACCTAGCTGCCTTTCCAACCAAAGCACTTATGGCCACATATTGAGAGAGTGAACTGGAGGCAAAAGCCTTCGGAATTATTGGGATCAGTGGGACTCCTGGAAGAAGCTAGCGGACTTGTCCTTTAGCGGCCGGTCTACCTGGGGCCTAGGGAAGGCCCTTGGCCTCTCTCTCCTGTGTCTTGTGAAGTGAGGCTAGTGCCACTCCGCCTGCAGGGCTGCTTTGCACAGTCAGCAAGATGGCAGCCCTGAGTGACGCCCGGAGCTTCGCGCAGCCATGGTAACTCCCGGTTCCTTCCCGGTGCTTAAAATTCAAGATGGAGAATGAATATGCATCGTTTTGAATGATAATGTAAAATCATTGTGGAGGTGTGATTCCATTAATAGATTGCTGATTAACTCAACTTTTTAGGAGCCCATTTGTTGCCCAGGGTGAAGCTGGCTGGAATGAAGTGGAATTAGAATGGCCAGCCTACTCTTCTAATTGAAACGTACATAAAGTGCTTGGCCCTCAGACTTCCATCGAGATGATTGCGGCGATCAATATTCCAGTTTGTTTGGCTGGCAGCTTGCAGGGAATAGAATGGATGACGGACCTAGGGAAGCACTGCCAAACGGAGCATTAAGTTAATTCTCGTTGGCCTGGTTTCTGCCTTGCCTGATGAAGTGTCTCGAGGAGAAGGGGCCCATGCTGGTGCAGACTTTACCATGGGCCGCCTCTCGTATCACCAGAACTCAAGGTGAGATGGAATTTTGGTGGGATGATAAGTCCCACTGGCTGAGATGAATTTTGGTGGGATGATAAGTCCCACTGGCTGAGATCCCACCATGTTCCCAGCTCAGTGCTGGCATCACACACATGATCAGTCCTCCCCGAACCTCTGAGATGTTGATGGTCTGCCCATCCTACAGTCAAGGAGCCCAGGGCTCAGGCCCATCCTACAGTCAAGGAGCCCAGGGCTCAGAGGGCCTAGGGGCTTGCCGCTAGCAGGTGGCGGAGTTGGGACTGGAGTCCGCGACTGTTTACTTCCAAAGCCAGCGTTCTTCCCACCCTCGCGTGCTGAGTAAGTCACATATTTGGATTCTCCCAAGGCTTTGAGGCTCCAACTCAATCAAGACGTGTGGGCCCCGAGTTCAAAGCAAAGGACGGAGAAGGGAAGTCTGAAGTCCTCGTGCTCACATGGATAGACGTGTGCCAGCACTGAGACCTGGATGACTGGCTTTGGAGGCCGGTTGGGCTGCTGAGTACTGATGGAGTGGGCTCGCTGCAGGAGCACAGGGCAAGCGTGTGTCCTGGTCGTCATACACCCAGGAGGGGGTGTGGGACGATTCAGTGACATAATTCAGCAGCAGCTGTTGACTGTTCACCGTGCGCGTGGACCTTCGTGTGGATAGCCCCCACTTCTTCAGGAGCCACTTTTAGGTGTTCTGTCTTCATTCTGCAGTTGAAGAAATTGAGACTTAAGCTGGCGGTGTCTGTATTTAGTGTGAGGAGCTGGGAGTTGAGTGGGAAATGCACGTGTGGCAGCAGGTACCAGGTCCCTCCTGGGCGGCTTGCCCAAGGTCAGGCTGCTACCGGTGGTAGAGCAGGAATCCGTGCCACCCAGCTTCATTAATCCCCACCCCTCCCCACGCACCTCCAGAATTTGTGCCTGTCGTATGTGCGCAGCCTGGGTCCCCTGATCGTCTTCATGTCCTTTTGGACTGGGTTCTTTAAGGTCGGGGCCGCGTCTGCACTTCCCGGGCTCTCTGCCTTGCACAGGGTGGGTGCCGGCTAGGCATTGGTGCCGTGAGTGAATGAATGGCACACCATGGGGACAGAGAAAGGAGGGGCGGGCTCAGGGCAGTTGGGCAGATGTGAAACATGATTTAAAGACTCGGCAGTAGATCTGTAGTTGGGTCCCCTCCTTTCTCCATTCCCTTCTTTTTTCCTCATTGTGACTCAGAATTGCTGTCTGGGCAGGGGGCCACCGAGCAGGACCAAAGGTGGGGACCTGGGATGAGCCCAACTTGTTAGGGAAGCCCCGAGGCGTGCGTTGTGGGGATTCAGCATGGTGGTGGCTGCAGTTTGGGAGTGGAGTGAGTTAAGCGCAGAAGACAAAGTTTGCTGAAGTCCTTTCAGGGGAAGAAGCTCGATGCTGGGCTGAGTCTGCAGTTAACGTCGTGATAGTAACCAAAGAGTTTCTCAGAGATTAGGTATATATATATATATATATATATATATATATATATATATATATATATATATATATATATATATATATACTGATGTATGTGCAGTGCTCATTTAATTTGCATTGTGTCCTATATTCCTGAAAAGTTGCTTTCACATTCTTATTGATGTGCTCCCATTCTGCGGGGTACTTGTTCTCCTTTGACATGAATAACTCCCCTGTTTACTCTCAGGCCCACATACCTCTCACAGTCCGGGGGCAGTGAGGAAAAGCTTTTAATTCTAAGCGCTATTCACCTTCCCAGCTCAGGGGAGATGGGGATTGGAAAGTCAACTTGGCTTCGATCAGCGAGGCTGGCTCCTGGCTGGCTGCTGTGGGCTCCCTCGACTCCTTCTTCAGGGTGCCCTCGTTGGGAGCTGGTGCATTCCCAGGGCAGCTGCTACTGGTGGCTGCTTATTACATGCAAATCAGAGAAACCTGCCAGGCCACCTGTACTCTGGGAGCTCTGGCTATGTCCTTTCTGGAGGCTTTGGAGGCAGCTGTCCCCTGAAGCATAAATGTATTAAGAGCGGGGACCACAGTTTCACACTTTGGTGCCCAAACAGGCTCCGATGCCCAGTATTGCTAGGTTGAGTCTGGGTGCCAGAGATTGGAGCGGGGACAGAGAAGTGGCCAGGCCCTCCCCTGAGCGCTCATGGTGTCTGGTAAACGTCCAGACAATTATAATAACGTGGGCTGTAGGAAGGACCCTTGGCTGGCGTAAACCGGGTGTCGGGGAGCAACGAGGAAGAGAGCCAGTCCTGATGGGGGCGGGAGGGGACAGGTGAGCTGGGCCTGGGGGTTGGGAGGTGGTTGGGGTGGGAGAGAGACTGCAGGCCGAAGGCCCTTGGGTGCAGAGTACAGATGCCTGCACATCAGAAGGGGAGGAGGGGTCTGGGGTGGGGAGCCGTGGTCATGGTAGTGGCCTGTAGTGGGGGGTCGGGGCTTTGTGGGGCATGTGGCTGGATCTCAAGTGTTTCGTATAAGAAGTGGGAGCCGTGGCGAGTTTGTGTACTGGTGTGTACGCAGTTGGAGGGAAACCCCCCTGGGGAGGCCTCTTCTGAGGCTCCTGCGATAATGTAGACCCCGGGATAGAGCAGATGGGGAACGGGTGCGGCAAGCCCGGCTTCAGACAGCTTTGCCCACTCCTTTATTGCAGACTCCCGAGATTTAGGTATAAATGTAATCAAAATTTAGGGGCTTAAAAATGCCTGCATTTACTGAAAATCCACTTGTACGTATATTGAGCTCCAGTATTGCCTGGCCCTGTGTGGCGGATGTTAGGGGTGAAGAAACCCGAGGTGCGGGAAGGCCAAGATCTTTCTGGAAGCTTCCACAGAGCCCCTACCCTCTTAGTGCCGGCTCTTTTCCTTCCGGTGCCCCCCCTCCCGCCCCCAGTCTCTAAAGCTGAAGGCGGCTGGGGTTATGAGTGTTTACGCAGGCCTGCACAGGGCTCGGTGACGCAGCAGAGAGCCGCAGAGCGCTGGGTGACTCATCAGACCTTTCCAGACGCCGTGGTATTTTGCTGCTCTGAAGGGACGAAAGCAATTAGCTGTTAACGCTGGCAGATGACGCTGGAAGAGTACAAAAACCTTCCCGGCTGGTCTCTTCTGTGCCTCGGGTGTTTTTGTTTTGTTTTTTTTAAAGCCATGTGAATTATTTTCTTTTTAATAATGTTTGTTTTCTTCCGGTTATTAAAATAATGTATGCTTATTGTATAAAATACACAAATGCATTAAATAGGAAATAAAATGCATGAATTATTTTTCCATTACAGTCCTATTAAGAGCGTTTTGCTTGTGCAAAGGAAACTCGGAGCACTAGACTTATTTTATTGGAGGGTCCTGTCGAGATAACTCAGATGGTTGGTTTGCAAACTGTGCTTTGGGGGCTCTGAGGGCTTCATGGAAATTTTCGGGGGCTGCCGCCAAGGAGGGAGAGCTGGGGGGCTCGAGCACCCTCCCCCCTCGCCCCGCATAGTTCTGCATTATCTGTCTCAGGTGGGCTTCCTCACATGGCTGCCTTGGAGCAAATGGCTCCGTGGCTTATATCAGGATGGGGACTCAGTGATCCGAGCCCAGCCTGTCATCTCACAAGTGAGGAGTCTGAGGCCGTGGGGAGATGTGTCTGGCCTAAGGTGACATGGTGGCTTGGGGCTGGTCTCTGTGCTTTCTGACTCTGCATTGCCTTTTAGAATATGCATCAGAAATATTGGCAGACTTGAATGTCGTTATCCCAAGCTATGCCACCGTGCAGAGATCCCCCGCAGGGTGAGCAAGGATCTCTAAAGGGCGTGCTTTGGAGGGAAGGGGAGACCTCAGAGCAGCTGGCCCTCGAAAAGATGAAAAGTAAAGCTCCATCATGACTGTTAGGCACACAGAGGACGAGAAATTGCTCTGGGTGATCCCTGGTTGTATGAATAATGAGAAGAAATTAAGTAAAGGCCGTGTTTCCTGACACTGATGTATTAGAACACAGAGTAGCTTTCTACAGGAAATTGGAACAGGGATCCCTTTAAATTGAATTTGAAGCTGTGAATAGCAAGCCTACATTGGCCCTGCTTGTCCTAAAGCAAGTTAAGTAAGCAGTTTCCTGGGTAGGAGTTAAGTACTTCAGGGATACAGGTTAATGCTGAGGCCAACATGGCACGAGTTAATAAATGACCTCTCCCGTGTACTATCTGTGAAGACGCAGAAGAGTAATTTGCTGCCCGCAGAGCCGCGCCAGATTTCTCCTACTTGTTTTATTAGATTTTTGGCCCAATACATTTGTTCCCTCTCGTTGGTTTCGTTGATAATAATTACCCACCCTCCTTCCATCTCCCCATGGATCGCTTTCGATTTTAATTGTTCGCAGTAGCTGAAAAAGTTTACCATTCTAGAAAACAAGTGTTTTAAAATAAGAACAGTCGGGGCCAGAGCCCTTCTGAGTTTCCAGAGGGAGATAGTTAAAGCTCTGTTTTAAAAGGGATTCTGAGGATGACAGCCACTGAGATCAGGAAAAAGAGCAGCCCCCATCTACCGTGTGAGGCCAGTCCCTGGCCTCAGGGAGCTGCTTCCCGGTGTTTGGAGCTGCTCGAGGGCCTCGCAGGGGAGGATGGAGGCCAGAGCGCACGGCCTCCACTATGCTGCTCAGGTGTGGCTCTTGACCCTGCGGGCCCAGGGGAAGACAGCCGTTGGTAATGGCAGCCATACGCACTGAGGGCCTCCGGGGTGCCAGACACCATGTGGGGCCGCTGTGCCTAGCTCACAGTCTAATAACTTAACTCATTTACAAGGTAATTATAAGTAGCAAAGCGCTCTTTACTGGGAAATAGAGGAAAATGGCCAGTAGGTAGGGGAGGACCCGTGGAAAGACAACATGGAAGCTGAGCTTGGAAGTGTGAGGGGAGGAGCGAGAATGGAGGGGGCAGGGCAGGCGGTGGGGCACGGAGGCTGGGGCTGGGGGTTGGTGTGGCAAGGAGGGAGACAGATGCAAGACCCGGCTCGTCCTCAGGTTCTCCTCAGACGAGGCATTTCCTGTATAGTTGAGTCTGTTGAAGTTTCTCAAATTATAGGACACTCTTAATTTTGGGCCACAAAGTTTAAGCAGATCTTTTGATATTTTGTCTATCACTTAGTTTGTTCCAGCCCATCTCTCTCTCTCTCTCTCTCTCTCTCTCTCTCTCTCTCTCTCTCACACACACACACACACACACACACACACACACTCATACACACAGTCTTGATAAAGCATTTAGCAGTAAATGCATCTGTGAAGGCCATGTTGCTTTGTGCTGGGTTTGGACCCCAACTTCTTAGCTCTGTGGTTTTGGGTGAGCAATCGCTTGGTGCCTCAGTTTCCCCATCTGTAAAATAGAGACAGTGGTGCAGAGGGTCTCAGTTTACAACGCTCTTAGTGTCACAGTAACGTCTCCCACCTTTCTCCAGGCCAAAGGAAGCCCCTTAGTGGTCCTGTTTACTAAGGAGTTCGGGCCAAACAGCTTAAGTATTTGTGTCCTAACAGCTCGGCACCTGTTGGACACGCACAAGTTCTCCAGTGTCAGGGGCGGGCCGGGCACTGCCACCCACATGTCTTGTTCCACCTTGATTTTCATGTGATACTTGCTTTTTATCACAGAACCTCTGATGAAAACCCAGCTTTGCATAGATATGACCATGGAATATAGAAACGCAGAATGATCTAACGTTGAAACGGTTAACGACCTCAGCTAGCAGTCTGCATGGGGTCAACAGATAGTACTGCATTTCCTTTAAAAAGTTAAAATATCTCTTGACACTCACCCTGGTGAGTTTGCTGGTGTGCCTTGGGGTGCCCTGGTGCAGAGTTTGGGAACTGCAGTGATGTTTACCTCTTGTGGTTTTGTGAAGGTTTAAATGAAGTGTTCATTGCAAATGCTCAAGGCAGTGCCCTATACTAGGTGCTTAGTAGCCGCTGGGTTCCCTTTTGGACACGCGTAGAATCGTCTCCTTGGAGTGGTGAATACACTGATCTTGAGGAGGCCTAGGGATGGCAGTGGAAGGAGACAGTATTTCTGCACTTGTCATAATAGGTGATTCTAAATATGCGTGTGTGTAAGTTAATAAATTAAATATAAATATAGATATTTGATTATTTCCTCAGTATCTCTACAAGTGTATATGTTCAAGATGGCCTCTCTCCTTTTTGTTTTGTTTTTAATCTTCTCATTGGGAAAATGAGGGAGTTCCCTACAGTTTGCCTTAGATTTGGGATATTAGCAAAGGGGAGAGTGGTGTGAGTTGAGGTTGGTGACTTAGGCAGGAACCAGATTGTGAGAGGCCTCGAAGGACATGACCGGGCCTTAGGATTTTGTTTTAGTTTTTAATTTTTTTGCTAGGCACTGTTTTATTTATTTATTTATTTTTTCCTTTTTTTTTTTCTTTAACTTTTTATTTTATATTGGAGTATAGTTGATTAACAGTGTTGTGATAGTCTTAGGTGTACAGCAAAGTGATTCAGTTGTACATATACACGTATCTATTCTTTTCGATTCTTTTCCCATTTAGGTTGTTACATAATATTGAGCAGAGTTCCCTGTGCGGTACAGTAGGTGGGATTTTATTCATAATGAAGTAGAGAGGTTTTACATTTTTTAAAAAGTGAATTAACTTTATTAAGGTGCAATTTACATGTAATGAAAGGCACCCATTTTAAGTGTGCTGTTGGATGAGTTTTGACAGATCTGTACACTTGTGCAATCATCCACCCCTTCTGCATCATCAAGATACGGAACATTTCCACGACCCAGAAAGTTCCTAGTGTCCTTTATCAGTTACCCTCTTCCTCCTAACCCCAGCCCCAGGCAACCATTGATCTGCCTTGTTATTATAGATTAGTTTTGCCTGTTCTAGAATGTCACGTAAATGGAGTTATGCAGCGTGTAATCTCTGTGTCCGGCTTCTCGCACTCGGTGTAATGTCTTGGAGGCTGGTCCACATCGCCGTGTGCATCAGTAGTGCGTTCCTTTTTATTGCTGAGTAGTACCCATGGCATGAAAATGCCACCATTTGTTTATCTGTTCTTCTGCTAATGGGCATTTGGTTTGTTTCCAATTTGGGGCTATTAGAGTTAGGACTTTTATGAACACCTGTGTGTGGACATTTGTTTTCGTGCCTCAAGTAAATATCTAGGAGTGGAACTCCTGGGTTGTATGGTCATTGTACGTTCAACTTTGCAGGAAACCACCTATCTTGAGCAGGGGTGCGACCTATTACCTGTGGGCATCTGCTGTGCCGGGCCTGTGCCGACACCAGCTGAGGGAGGAGTGCTTTATAGCAGGACACTTAACACATGCTGGGGGCTTCGAGTTCCTCAGTCTCCCATCACCCAGCGAGTCCCTGGGGAGGCAGAGGACCTCAGGCCTGCAGAGCTAGAGTTGGAGCCATGTTTGGGGCCAGGCTCTTTCCCACAACCTGGGTGACTTGCCCCGAAAGGGCCTGAGCCTCCAGGCTGTGGATCCAGCCGCCCTGGCCCTGGCCCTGCCCCTGCCCCGATGCTACTGTGAGCATCTCCCTCCCACAGGAAGGAGAGCTGTAAGCATTACCTCGTCCTGCGGATAGGGGTGCTAGAGACCGAGGCTTGTGCCGGCTGCGTCTGCCTGCGAGGTGGGAGAGCGAGCCTTTACCTCGACGCTGCCTGGTCTGTCTGTGTGACAGACACAGAGCCGCCATCGCATTTTCCGCCCGACTTCTCTGGGGCCGCAGTGACCCTGAGCTGTTCCTGGCCACTGCCATCTACCTTCCACTGTCTCTGTGATGGTGACCTTCTCCCCGCGCTGGGCCCCGACACTTAAACTCCGTGCGTGTACTTTTAGGTTGGCATGAAGGTCATTACTGAATTCCTCACATTCTGCTTCCCTGCCCGTGATTTTGTACATTATGCACACATTGACGGCCCTGCATTCACTTCCCTGCATCTATTAAAAGTGACGACTTTGAGCAAAATGGTGCCGTAGTCCCAGCCACGTGCGTAAAAGGCAGGATGTGTGACTGGGACACACACCTGGGACAGGCCTAGGGGTCACCGCAGGCCGTACTGAGTGGAAGTCTCCCCCCTGCCAGCATCACCCCCGATGGCAGAGCGGGCCGGGGAGTGGTCTCCACGCCGCAACTCACGTGAATCCCGTCCCCTCTCCTCTGTTTTCTCACGTGGGACCCCGGCCCTGAAATGCCGCGCTCCAGGGCAGCTCTGTTCCCCTCTCCGAGGGGGCTTCCTCTCTCTGGCTTCCTGGTGCCTCTCACGGCCTGCCTCTCACTGCCTGTCCTGTAATGTGATCTCCTTCTCAGGGAGTCTTCAAATGAACAGTTTTTAGAATTGTCAAAAGCTCTGTTGGAAAACAGAAAAGGCTATTTCATGGGAAGATGATGCCCTTTTTAACTATAATTAGGCAATTCACAGAGGTTTCCAGTACAGTCCAGCATCTTGCCTGGTTGAAATTCGGGGAAAATTCTATGGTAATGTCTTTGGGGATGTAATAGTCTTTAACACATTAACAGTTTAATTTCTTCTTGAAGGTTTGGCAGCCTGGTGTTTTCATTTAGCAAGCCGAGGTGGAGTTTTACAGTCAGCCACGTTAATATAATGGTTATAATTGTGAGCAAGTCATTTCAGACACTGACATCAGGAGTTGTTTTTCTAGCGGGAGGAGACCTCAGGTGAGAAGGTGGAGCCCCACGTCTAACGCCCGCGAGGAGCGCGATGCGGCACACACAGGCGGCTCACGTCTCTGGGCTAGACGTATTTCGGGCCGGGATGTAAATGCTCGGAGACTCTTTCTGCACTCAGTCCTCAGAGAACACGCGTAGTTGAAGTTAATGGGAAACTTGCTTTTCTGAAGAGTTTCAAGTACGTGAGCCCATGCTCTGAAATTCCTTCTGGACTCTTTGTATCAGGTTGCCCCGTGCCCCGGGGTTGTGTGAGGATGCACCTGGGAGGGGGCAGCACCCACCGAGTCCCACGAGAGCTTCCCTCACCAGGCTGTGTTGCCCAGACCTCTGAGGGCCCCTGGCAGCCTGGAGCTGCCATCTTCTGGGCAAGGAGGCTGTTACTCCCCACCCCCCGGCCCCCTGCACCCCTCCCCTCCGCACGCATCAGGCCCTGGCCGCTCCCTTTCCTCTCAGCTCCTTTTGCTGGCTGGGCCGTCCCTGCCCACAGCGAATAACCTGGGTTTTGTGTTTCACCTTTCCCTTGTGAACAGATTTTTTACAGTTCTGTAGGTATTATTCATATATCATTTTGGATCCTGTTTCTGAAGCTTAATGTCTCTCCCTCTTTTTATAGCCTTCCAAATAGACGTCTTCTTTCATGTGGTTGCACCACAACTTACTAAATCGTGTCCCTATTGCTGAACATTGAGGTTTGTTCCAGCAGGTTTTTTATTGTTGTTTTATAGGCAAGGCTGCGGTGATCATCTTTATGTACATAATGTTTAGCTTCTGTGTAGTTATTTTCTTGGGCTTGGTTCCTAGGGCTGGAATTTCTAGCCAAGACTCGGATCAACTTAAAGAAAAACATAAAAATTTTCTTATCATGGTAACAGCATTTGGAAAATAGGAAAAGGGAGAAAAGGGAGAATAAAGATGGCCAGTTGTCCCCTCACTTGGCGTTTGCACCCTGTCGACTAGGAGTGCCCTAGGCTGCACATAACAGGAAACGCCCCCCCCCCCGCCCCCCCAGGGCAGCTCAACCAGGTGGAGGCGCGTGGCTCAGGGGACAGGATGCTCGAGGGGGTCCGTGGCTGGCTCCTGGGTACCGCTGAGCCGTTAGAGGTGCTGCCTGTTCTCTTCCACCCCCATCCTCAGTGGCTTGGCCGTGGTCCACAGCCCGCTTCCTCGTCCTCTGCTCAGCCTTCCCCATGCAGCAGCTTCCTCCTTGCCTGGCTGCAGCCTTCCCCATCCCTTCCTCTGGATGAGTCTTTTGATTTCTGTCCGCTTCTGCTCCTCAGACAGACCGTCTCCGTCTCCTGCATTTGGGCTGTTATTATAATGAGATATTTGCTGCTATTTTCTGTACCTTCTGCATTTGCAGCTGCCTGTGTTTGTGACATACCGTTTGGCCAAAGCTGCAATCTTAACAGTGTCCAGGCAGAGAAGGGGGAGCCGTGCGCCTCAGGCCGAGGAAGGGGCTCGTCTTTCTCTTTAGTGGAGCTGTCTTTCATCCTGCGTTTTGAGGCCTGCCGAGTCCCTTGGGTTAATTAGCGCATCTCCTTTGCTCTCTGCTTGGCTCCCATGCACCAGGGGAGGGAATGCACTCTTCCTGCGGCCTGTTGGTTTCTCCGGTCGACCTGGCAAAGGGAAGTCCGTCAAGCACCAACCGCGTGCAGTGGCGATCTCGAGCACAGTCCTTGCCTCAGGGAACTCCCAGGAGAGTGGAGGAATCAGCCAGAAATGCCATCACCAGCCTATCATCGTGTAAACCAAGCTGAGCGGCACAGAAATGAGCAGTTAGTGACCTGCTCTAATCCTACAGAAAATAAAAGATAATAAAAGGCTCCCATGGACCCCCACCGGATCTAACTGTTACTAACGTTTTGCCGTGTTTGTGTTGGGTCCCTCTTCTTGTTTTGTAAGGAGTAAAATATTTCTGATATAGCCAAAGGCCTGCCTCCCTCCCTGGCAATGGCTGCTCGCCTGAGTCTGGTGGATCTGCTTTTGAACTTTACTGCATGTGCTTATCCATAAACAACGTGTAATATCGGCTTTGTACTTTAAAGATTTATGGAAATATTACCATGCGCTATATCCTTTTGTAATTCGTAAAACATTAAACATTATGTTTTTGCAGTTTTTCCACACACACAAACACACACTCGCATCTGTCTGTTTTTCTGGATTATTCATTTTTAACTGCTGTGTACTATTCCACAGGATGGACTAACCTATAGTTTGTTTATTCATTCCGCTACTCATGGAAGGTTGTTTTTCGCTTTTTATCTCTTGCAAACAATATTTCAGTGAACGTGTTCCAGTCATCCACTGCTGTATAATAAAGCACCTCCAAATTTAGTAACTTAAAACAGTAATGTTTCTTTTGCTTGTGAATCTGCAATTTGGGCCGGGCTTCGTGGGGAGAGCTCATCTCTGCTCTGCGTGGCGTCATGTGGGGTGGAGTCATCTGAAGGCTGTGCGCTCACATGGCCGAGGGTGACTCTGGCTGCTAGCCAGGTCCTTGACTGTGCTGCTGCCTGGAGTGCTGTGGCCTGGGCTTCCTCACAACGTGGCGTCTGGTTCTGTGCGCAAAAGAGCCAGGCCGTAACGGGATTGCTTTTATGATCTTGGCTCAGAAGTCAGGAAGCGTCCTGTTTGCTGCATTCTGTTCGCTGGAAGCCAGTCACCAAGGCTGACTCCCATTAAGGCTGGGGGGGATCCGGCTCCATCTTAACGGGACAAACGTCACAGCTTTTAGAGCTGCTTTAAAACCGACAGCCTTAGCTCTGCTTCCTGTACACACCTGGGAGGGGCTCTTGGACCCCTCTGGGTGGGCTGACAGGCCTTGGCGTGTTGCCCCTTTGGCCCACCCTGATGTTGCCAGATTGCTGTCCTTGGTGTTTGTTCTCCTGACGCCACCACAGCACTCGAGAGTTCCATTACTTCACACCCTCTCCAGCCCTTGCTGGTAGGGATTTTGAGTTTTGCCCCTCTGGTGGGTGTGAAACAGGATCTTGTTGTTTTAATTTGTCTGTCCACCAGTGAGGCCAAGCGCCACACTGCCTCCTGAGATGGTGTTGTGTTCCCTTTCCCAGCTGGTTGCCCTAAAGAACACAGAAACGTCAAAGGGCTATTTTTTTGGCTTATGATGTCAATTTTTCAAAAGAGAAGTGGTGAGTATCCCACAGAGTTTATTGAAAACTATTATAAAGACCTTGGAGTTATTATTGGTGTGACTCACTTATGAAAAAAATATGATCTCAGTAACTGCAGGCTGAATTTGTAATGTGATAGATTTTCATTTAATCTCTCACCTCTCTATAATTTGCCCAATTTAAAAATGCCCTGAAGCTTGCTTTCTCCTTGTCTGGGAGTCCTGTTCTTGCTGTGTGTTATCACAATAATAGTAATAAGAAATGATGCCGATATGAGTCTGTCTTCGAGCCTTGCTGCCTCCTTGGTCATTTAATTACTTCTGGTACCGATTCCCCCACCCTGGTCTCCTGCTAGAACAGCGTGTACGTGAAGCTTCTGGGCAGAAGGCCATCCAGGACTGGTAGCCATCGGGGTTGGCAGGCCCCAGGTTGGGAGGCTCACCGTGACCCCCAGGCTGGGTTGGGGTCCTCCCTGGGCCGCCTGGCACCCCACCACTCAAACACACCTTGCTTAATGACGCTATGAGGTCCAGTGGGCAGTCTATCGCCTTCAGAAAGCCTGGCACCTGGGAGCGTTCAGGAAATGCTCACTGAACCAAATAATTCAAAACGCTTGATTATTGTAATGATCAGTCTGACCTACTGGCTTCTCTCCCAAACATCTGGAAAATAGCCACATCTGATCACGAGTTTTAAAATGAATCCCTAGGCCTTCCTTGAAAAGCGAACTTTGGGCTACTTTTAAATTTAATCAGGTTCCGTCTGAACACTCTCTCCGCGGCTTGCTGGAGAACATTATCTTCTCCATCGCCCTCCTAAGGGGCGCTCGGCTTCTTATCTGTGCTTAGAGCCGGAGCCTCTGTGCCGGAAATGAGGCCTCGTCTGTGTGCTGAGAGCTGGCTCAGATCCTCTGCAGACGCTCTGGAAGCAGCCTCTGCCTCCAAACCAGGGCCCCCGGTGAACCGTGCATGCCACTGCCTGAAGCTTCTAGGTCGGGTGCCTGCAGTGTCCTCATGCCATCGCTGCTGCCTTGCTGTCCAGACCTTGCAGCGGGCGCACAGGTCACTGCAGGAAGCTCAGGGGAGCTTCTGTCCTGGCCAGGCTCCATGCTGGTCCTGGGGAGCTGGTGATGGGTGTTGCTTCACAGAACAGGGCGGCCAGCCAGGACTGTCAATGCTGGTCTCACGGGGCTTGCCCTGTACCAACCAGAGTGGGTATAAATGAATAGTTCATTATCTGTATTTTTCAGGGGAGGAAGGCTTTGTGGTGGTTCGTTCGCTCCTACGTGGAGCCGCTGGGTCCTATTTGGGTTCTACTTGGGCAAGGCCTCCTAGGCTGGGGGGGTGGGTGCCCGCAGCTCAGGCACTCCCAAGACCATCCCACTTCCGGGGAGCCAAGTTTCAGAGCCTGTGGAGTTTTCACACCACATTCCAGGGGCCAGCAAAAGTCTAACAAGGGCAGGGCATTAGCTCTATTTTTGTGACAAGTTTGTTCACGGCCTAACAGTTTGTATCCCGTGTAAGCAAATACAAGTACCTGCTGTCTTAAACTCAGACCTCATTTGCATAAGGAGAGTAAGCAGGACATATCCTTTGCTGTTGGGGACCTACCCACTGACCCCAGGGCTTCCTTATCTGATGACCCAGGTGTGACCTGACTATGCTTTGCCAAGGGGCCCCAACCTCCTGTGGGTCTTGAAGGCGAGGACCCTCGCCGTTGCTTGGCATTTGGGCCGGAGCATCCTGGGCCCAGGGGTCTGGGGCCTGCGTTCTGGGACAGCCCTTCCCAGCTTGGGTCTTGGTTTCCTAGTCTGTGAGATTCGTGGGTTGGGCTGATTTGGGGCTCCACCAAACAGCAGCTGATGCTGTCATCACCTAGAGGGCACCCGCGATGGACCAGCCTCTGCCAGGTACCTTGCAGTCACGCAGGGCAAGAGTTTAATCATTCATCGCCCTGGTAGGGATACGTAGGTCCAACAAGGTGATACCTTGCCCGGCACACCCGCCCCTCCTGCCTGCCCCTCACAGCGAATGATCCCACCTCCTGCTTGGTGGTTGGGTGAAGATACAGATGTTGCTGTGGGGTGCACAGCTAATAATTAGGGAGACCAGGATTTGGACCCACATCTGTTAGATTCCAAAACTTCGAGGTGTGATGGGGAACGATACCCAGGCCAAAGCCCGCCTTGTGTATTTCGAAGGAAGCGTCCCTGGCAGCCTGACTCGCCTCTGTGTGAAACCCATTAGGCAGGGCCGTCCCATGCTGACGACGGTGGGACCCGTCCCGCGTTGACGCGCACTCGGCAGGCTGTTATGAAGGCCTTGGCAAATTTTTGTTTTAAAAGAGTTCTCGAAAATGACAGCCGTCATTTCGGGGGTCTTTGTTAATCTAACAGTGTTTCCTGGCTGAACAGTGTGGACTGTGTGGACTGTTTACCAAAGTTCTTGCACATAATGAGCTCGGGGCAGAATTAAAACAATTCTGGCTTGTTTCAGGCCCGGTGTGCAGCCGGAGAAGCCATCTGGGGGAAGGAGCCCTCAACACGAGCCCAGGGCTATCCGGGTGGTGCCAGGGTTAGACCTTGAGGCTGTCGAAGGCCCCGTGCTAACATTTTCACCCCCAAGTGGATTTGCATCAGCACAAAGCAGTGCCCGGTTATTCTCCGCACGGTGTCACTGCACATATGCATTCCACGGCTTCGCATGGCGTAGTTTAAAAAATTAATAGACGAGCCTTTATTTCTCTCTCTGTGAGCCAATGCTTAGAATTAATTTTTTCTGGCCCACTAACTCCTGTGGTTAAAAGTACAAATTAAGCTTTCTGGGAGAATCCATCACAAAATTATTGAAAAGTCAGTGTGGAGAAGATAATGGGCCCTGTATTGGGTTATGTCTATAGGGTTATTGTTTTCTGCAATTACGCTTTTCTTTGTTTTTCTTCTTCTGTGCTTTGGGAAATCAACCCTAGAATGGTCTTCCAACTCGGAAGAGTTATGGGCTATTTTTCCCGAATGGGATTGCCCTTCCCGAGAACAGTGGGCATCTATTTGACAACAGGTTATAAATTTGTGCTCCATGTTCTCTGAAGAAAGCATGAATCTCAGACAATGGTGCTGTGGTGCGATATTTCAGGCGGGCGTGTAGAGGTGTCAGAAGTCAATAAAGTCCTCAGGCTCCAGCGTGTACCCAGGCAGCATCTGTCAAGCATTCTGTGTGGACTTTGCGCGGGATTAGAAGGTGGATTACAGCGAGTTCTCCAGCGTTTCTTGCCCTGCAACTTCCCTGTGCCCCAAAGCCCATCCTAGAGCGTGCTCCGCTCGAGCCCCAGCCCTCTGGGGGAGTGTGCCCGAGCCGCGCCATCTGTCGGCCACGCTCACAGCATCTTTCCAGTCACTAGACCCTGCTGGGTGCCAGGCGTGGGGCCGGGCAGTGGAGCACACAGAACGCAGGTGTGCCCTGCCCCGGAGAGCAGCTCCCCTGCCAGGTGGGCCCTGTGCCTGTTTCCCGCTCATTTCTCTAGTGGCAGCTACTGAAGTTGCAGGCAGAGGGGCTCAGAGGTCCTTGATCACTCCCAGTCTTGCTTCAAACCATCCAGAGGTGCCCCTGCATCTCCAGAAGAGAGTCCCGATTCCCCCGTGCGCCTCTGAGGCCTTCTGGGGCCTTCCTCTTCCCTTCTGCGGTTTCATCCGCGTAATTCCAGCTGGACCTTTTCCCAGGGTCCACCCCCCCACACTGGGTTGGGTGCCCCTCCCAGCGTGTCCCCACTGCCCCTAACCTCTCCCCTCACCACACTTGTCTGTCACCTCTTGGAATGTGTCCCTTTGGTTAACATGGGGGCAGGGCCGCGGGGTCTTTCTCATGGCTGTGTCCCCAGCATGATCATGGTGCTTTGTCAGTGTTTGTGGAGTGACACACGGTGCCCTGCGGGATGGCGCCGGCTCCGTGGGCTGAGCGTGACGGCCCAGCAGCCGCCAGCATGTTAGCGGGGGTCTCAGGGAAGGAGCTGGAGGTGGCGTGTAGGTGAAGGATGTGTGCTGGGGTCCCAGTCATCACTTTCTTTATTAAACTGGGCCTATCACTTGACATCCTTCGCCACTGAGGGAAAAATAGCCTGTTTCAAAGTACAAGTTCAGGGGTGTCTGGGCTGCTGCCGCTGGGAGAAAAATGACTCCTGGCGAGAGTGCTGGGGTGGGCGGGGCTGCCGTTAGGCTGCATTGACGGGCTTCCTTCCTGCTGCCCGCTCCGCTGTACCCACAAGGACACTGGGGCCAGAGGGCAGGGGGAGGAGCTGGGGCCCTGGCTGCCTGACTCCTGGTGCAGGGCTCCTTCCTGCTGTTTTTCCAGGCAGCGGAAGGGCCGAGCAGGCAAGAAGGCAGGCCTGTGCGCTGGAGTGGATGTCTTTGGCCCAACGGCCAGGTGGGTGCTTCTGGTGATTCTGCTGATGCCCCGCCTGGGGTGGGAGGCTCCTCCTTTACCGTTCCCAGCCTGGTTCCCCTGGGGAGCGCCCACCAAGGCCACTTTTCCCTCCCGGGGAAACACCTGTTGTGTGCGCCCATCGCGAGATTTGAGGCTGTGCTGTGGGTTCCCAGACGCCGGCTAGAGGCAGGCGGCGTCCCCTCTGCCCCTGGACGGTGAGGGTGGCCTGGGGCCCACGGGCAGAGGGCCGGGACGACTGGGCTCCGGTGTGGGTGGGCGGGTCAGCGTGGAGTGCGCGCTGGTGGGTGTGCGGAGCCACTGTCCCGGCCCCTCTGGGCTCCGTCCCCTCGTCTGCGGAGGGCTGGCCCCTGAGCTCTGTGCCTGTCGAGGGGAGCAGACCCCTCCGTGTGGTTCCTCCCGGTGCCGTGCCCTGCCTGCAGCTGCCCCTGAGCGGAGCCCTCTCACTTCTCTTTAATCAAGTGGATGCACATGTGTTTTGTTTTTTTAATCTATAATACGTTTTTCAAAAGTACCGCACCTTAGTTTTTATTCTACTTTGAATGTAAGTTTAATTTCAACGCACATTTATATTTAAAATCTCATATGTATTAATTTCATGATACTGGTTTGCTTTTCTTCTCACCTTCACGAAGCAGTATTATTGAGCGTTCTCCTGCCTCTCTGGCACCCGCGTCATCACGATCCCCCAGGCCACTCTGAGACATCTGATAGAGTTTTCCAGAGCGTGGCAGCTTCACTTCCACCTAAGTCATTTCAGATCCTGCACTTATTGAATCAGTGAACGGTGCTGTCACTGGAAGCTTTCTACCGGGCCGCAGGTGCTCATTTGTAAAACTTTTGGACATTTTGTTTTTCTATTTGGCACTTTGTGGACGTGGTCCACCCACCTTCTAGAACTCTGACCTTCAGCTTGTCACCACTCCCCCTGTCCTTGGGGACCAGGGAGGTATGGGGGCAGGGTAGCACAGCAGAGGGAAAGGGGGCCTTGCATACTCCCACCGCTTGGGGCTCACAGGAGACCTACCTACTAGCAGGTGAGCAGGGCCCAGAGTGAAAGGAAAGAGATGGTGCCATCCCCTCAGGGTTCAGGGGCTCGAGTGGTACAGGATACAAGCCTGTCCTCTTGTAGGACAATCCACTGTTTATCTGCAAGATGCCTTTTTTTTTTTTTTTGAGGTACGCGGGCCTCTCACTGCTGTGGCCTCTCCCGTTGCAGAGCACAGGCTCCGGACGCGCAGGCCCAGTGGCCATGGCTCACGGGCCCAGCCGCTCCGCGGCATGTGGGATCTTCCCAGACCGGGGCACGAACCCGTGTCCCCTGCATCGGCAGGCGGACTCTCAACCACTGCGCCACCAGGGAAGCCCTGCAAGATGTCTTTTATAAACAAGGTCCCAGTGGCTTGTGGGGAGGCCTAGGCAGTCCTACACATACAGCTTCTAAGAGCCTCAGAAAATCAAAGATTCAACCCAGTGATGTATGTGAAATGCCATGTCTTAGTCTGCCCGGGCTGCCATGACAAAATACCACAGACTGCGTGGCTTACACAACAGAAATTTATTTTCCCACAGTTCTGGAGACTAGAAATCCAAGATCAAGGTGCAAAGGGTTGGTATCTGGGGAGGGCTCTCCTCTTAGGCTGCAGACGGCCACCTTCTTGCTGTATGCTCACGTGGCCTTTTCTCCTGCATGGAGAGAGAGTGAGCAAGCTCTCTGGTGTCTCTTACGAGGACACTAATGCTGTCAGATCAGAGCCCCACTCTTATGACCCCATTTTATCTTATTTACTTCCTTAGAGGCCCTGTCTCCAAATACAGCCACGCTGGGGGTTTTAGGCTTCAACTTATGAACTTTGGGGGACACAATTCAGTCTGTAATATGTTTAGCACATTGCCTGACACATGGTGGGTGCTGCTCAGTGAACATTTGTTGCACGTGAATCTGAAACGTCTTAGGTAAGATGGAATTTGCCCCAAAGGCTCTAGCCAAATCCTGAAGATCAAGAGGCCCTGGGGAGTGGTGTGTCTTCCTAGGAAGGCACATCCTGAACCTGTGCCCTTTAATCTGAGCCATCTCCAGATGCCTTGGTCTCTGACTTCCTGACCCTCCTGGGGAAGTGGAAGAGTTGCAAGGTTTGACCAAGGTGAGGGGATGATACTAATGGGGCCAAATACTGTGAAGCCCAAATTCTTAGTCTGTTTGTTAATCATGATACCTTATTTCTGAGGAATTAGCTCCAGGAAAGCCAGGAGTTTGACTGTTTCATGACCAGCATGTTAAACAGTGCCCCGCAAAAATTAGGTGCTCCCTGAATGGATGTTGAATGGGTGTTGACTTAATCGGAAGAGTTGCAGGGTCCTCATGGACCGCTTAATGCTTCCTGCACTGGCAACTTCGGACGAGGCTGGCACGGCTGCTGTCCCCGCTGGTAGGTGAGGACACAGAGGCGCAGACGGGACCGGGGACCGTGTAGGTGATCCAGTAAGGAAGCCTGGGCCTGCTGGACTCAAGGGGGCGACGTGGGGCAGGTCCCAGGAGGACCGGGCTGGGCAGGCGTGCACGGGAGGGGCTTGCTCTTCGGGTCCCCCCCCCCCCCCCGCCCCCGGCGGCCTGTGCCTTTCTGGCAGGTGGGGAGGGCCCCGGGAGGTGCCCACTCTGCGGTGCTCCAGTCCTCAGCCTGCAGGGACAAACCGCTGGAGAAAGCCTCCCTTCTGGCCTGCCTCGGGTCTCCATGGCCAGCCCGAGGCAGGGGTTTCCTGAGTGAGTGAGTGAGTCAATGCAAGGACACGTTAACCACCCTCGCAGGTTTAAATGGAGGCCATTTCTGCTCAGCTGGTTAACCTGTCACTCCCTTTGGCCCCTGACATTCATTCTGAGGTGCATTCTTCTTTTATTGGTGTGGCTAATTAATGCATGACATTAAAATATTGACATGGATTGATTCGGGTATCTGAACCCTTGGAGCCTCAGTTAATAAAACAACTTTTGATAAGACTAGTGGTTTTAAAACGTTTAGACTTAATTATATTTTCTAAAGGATTTTTCTAGACTCATATGACTGCCTGGCAAGGTACTTCAATTCCCTAGTTAACTGAAAGAAATTGGTTTTTCATTTGGTTTTGCTTAATACAAATTAAAAGTCATATACATTTGATGCAAGTAGTTAAAGGATTATTTATTAAAGTCTCCCTCTTTATGTATTGGGGGAAAAATCTGTCAGAACTGAATTAACTTTGAGCATGATGTGAGGAGAATCTGACAGTTGGAGAGCTGTTTGGCCTGGCGAAAGCTCATTTCTGTCTAGAACTCCCTTTTCGATTCTTCCTCCGGGATGACTGCATTTCTTCTTTGAGTTTCTTCTGTGCGGTAGATGTGTTAGCCCACGTGCATCTCACTTTCAGCGTCAGCAAGTTGTGAATTAAGACAGTGCTTGAAATGGGAGAGCTGAGGAGAATTCAGGTGTTTTATTCTCATCTCACTCAGGTTAGGAAGCCTGCCAGAGGTAGCAATTTCAAAAGAAAGAAAAAAAGAGAGGAAATGAAAAGGAAAGTATCCTCAGAAACACTAACTGTAAGAGGATATAATAAGTCAATGGATATTACCCCACTTGTAAGAGTCAACTCCTCTCATTAATTATGTTCAGAAAGCTCACTGTCACAATGCCAAAATCTCCCAAAAGCATAGCCTAACAAAAGACCTTGCAAATAACTCCATCAAATTTACCAGCCTTCAAAAGAAATCTTTTCTCCTTTCTTCTTCTTTTTTAAGGTTTTGACATAATTTCAGCCTTACAGAAAAGTTTTGAGAGTAGTGCAAAGAATTTCCAGACACCCTTTACCCAGATTCCACTACTGTTAATACCATTTTATCCTCTCTCTTTCTCTCTCTCTTGATATATAGATGTACGTGTATATACATTCGTACATACATACTTAGGTACATTTTTTTTTCTGAACCACTTAAGAGTAAGTTGCAGACTGATGGCCCTTTACCTCTAAATACTTCAACGTGTATTTCTTAAAAACAACAAATTCTCTTTCATAACCACAGTGCATTTATCAAAATCAGGAAAATAACATTGAAACAACATTATTATCTAATCTCCTGTGTATACCTTACTGAGATTTTTTTTCAACAATGTCCTAATAATGTCCTTTATAGTGAAAGAAAACTCAAGATCATGTGTTACCTTCATTGTCATGTCTCTTTAGTCTCCTTTAGTTTACAGCCTGTAAACATTCCTGTATTTCATGACATTCACATGTTTGGAGGGTACAAGCCAGTTATTTTGTAGACTATACTTCATTTTGGGTTTGTCTGGTGCTTCCTCATGGTTAGATTCAGGTTGTAGACTTTTGGGCAGGAATGTCCTAGGGGTGATGCTGTGTCCTTCTCGGTGCCTTGTGTCAGGAGGCACATGCTGTCAGTTAGTCCTATTGTTGGAGTTACTGGCTTTGTTTGGTTAGTGTGATGTCTGCCAGGTGATGTCTTTCCAGTATAGTTACTGTTTTGCCTCTTTTTTTTTTTTTTTTTGCGGAACGTGGGCCTCTCACTGTTGTGTCCTCTCCCGTTGCGGAGCACAGGCTCTGGACGCGCAGGCTCAGCGGCCATGGCTCACTGGCCCAGCCGCTCCGCGGCATGTGGCATCCTCCTGGACTGGGGCACGAACCCGTGTCCCCTGCATCGTCAGGCGGACTCTCAACCACTGCGCCACCAGGGAAGCCCGTTTTGCCTTTTGTAACTCAAAAGTATCATGTAGGGAGAAACTTTGAGACTAAATAGCCTGTTATCCCTCAAATTTTATCCACTAGTTTTAGCATACACTGATGATTCTTGCTGTATCAGTTCCTATGATGATGGTTGGAAAATGGTGATTTCTGACTCTATCATTTCTTCCTACTATAAAGAGACCCCCCGCTCCCCATAAGTTTATTTATTTTATAAGAGTGTGGGTTCATGGACTCTTTGTCTAACAAATTCTAATTTTTTTTTTAAATAGAATTGCTGGGATTCTTTCTCCTGTGGGTTTTTTTTTTAATTATTTATTTTTGGCTGTGTTGGGTCTTCATTGCTGCGCGCAGGCTTTCTCTAGTGGTGGCGAGTGGGGGCTACTCTTCGTTGCGGTGCGTGGGCTTCTTATTGCGGTGGCTTCTCTTGTTGCGGAGCACGGGCTCTAGGTGTGCAGGCTTCAGTATTTGTGGCACATGGGCTCAGTAGTTGTAGCGCACGGGCTTAGTTGCTCCGCAACATGTGGGATCTTCCCGGACCAGGGCTCGAACCCGTGTCCTCTGCATTGGCAGGTGGATTCTTAACCACTGCGCCACCAGGGAAGCCCTCTAATCTCTTTTTATCATTGGACCAGTGGAAGCTCCTTCAAGCTGGCTCCTGTGTCCATTTGTCTCCATCATTCCGTGAACACCCACTTACTATTTGGCACGGCAAAATAATCCGGTCTCATCTTGTTCTATCCCTGTCCCATCTCCAAGGAGCTATCTCCAAGGAGCTCTAAGGAGCTCTGCCTTCTTTTAGTGGAGAAAGGCATTTAGAAACCAAGATTTGGGTTTTAAGTGTGCTCACCACTGCTGGGGTGTCAGTGCATCTCAGAAGACAGATCAGTAGATGTACACGTGCACATACCCATATATACCTCTATCTAGTTCTTTCCATTAAACCCACGAGTTCATGTGGGCTTCTCTGAATCCTACCCGGTATTGTGGGGTTCACTTCGCCCTTTTCCATTTCCATATTTGTGACTTCCTTCTCTAGTAATGTGAAACTTAGCTCCCATTTTCACAACATATTTATATAGTTGCTCAATTCTAGAATGTCAAAAAGCCATTTCAGAATTGTTAACCTCTGTAAAAAAGCCTACTAATTAGAATTCATTATTAAGAGTTCTTTTATGCCTTTAGCCTGAGGGTATATAGTCCAAATGTATTCAGATGTTCCTTGGGCTAAGTTCTTTTTCTCTTTCCCTTTCAGTGTGATTTTGTCGTTTGTTTGAAATACCATTTGGTGCATTTGTTTTTCTTTGTGTTCTATTTTTTCCTTTTCCCTCCCTTCCTTCCTGCCTCCCTCCCTTCCCCCTTTCCTTCCTTCCTTCCATCTTCCATGTGAACCACTCACATATATATGCAAGTCAAATCTATAAAAAAAATTCTATTTAGAGAGGTATCCCCCATCCCCACACCATTTTCTCTATCCCATCTGCCCACTTCCCAGCCCTGCCCTGTAGGTAACCAATCTCATTAGTCTTTGGCTTTTCCTTCTATGTTTCTTTTTGCTCAAATGGGTAGTTTCTTTTTTCTTTTTCTTTCTTTCTTTTTTTTTTTTGATGTGGACCATTTTTAAAGTCTTTATTGAATTTGTTGCAGTATTGTTTCTGTTTTGGTTTTTTGGCCCCGAGGCATGTGGGATCTTAGCTCCCCAACCAGGGATCGAACCCGCACCCCCTGCACTGGAAGGTGAAGTCTTAACCACTGGACCACCAGGGAAGTTTCTTTCTTCTCCTTTTTTTTTTTTTGTGACTGTGCCATGAGGCTTGTGGGATCTTAGCTCCCCGACCAGGGATTAAACCGGAGCCCCCGGCAGTGAGAGTGTGGAGTCCCAACCACTGAACCGGCAGGGAAGTCCCTCTCCTTCTTTCTTCATGAAAACATATTAGCATATTATAGATCCTCTTTCACATTTTGCTTTTTTTTTTTCCCCTCCCACTTAACAATGTGTCCAATCAGGCCACACCAGTCCCTAGAGCCCCCCTGGTAGCTTTGTCACAGCTGCAGAGTATTCCATTGCATTCTCCTTCCTTTTGGCTATCATTTGGGTACATGAGAATGAACTATACTGCGTGTATCTAGGTGCTGGTAATAGTACAGTCCTTCCTGGATGTCACCTCGTTTCCACCTGATGGTGGAAGAGTGGCAGTGTGCTTGGAGGAGGAAACTGAGGCTAAGAGTAGTAGCATTGACCCCATGTTATGCACACTGAGCTGGATCCTGGGGTTTGAGGTCCGTCTGTGTGGTGCTGGAGATCGAGCTCATGCACGACGGCTACATTACACGCCCTAGTGGCCCGTCCTCTGTCAGGAGACGGGGATCAAACGGAGGGTGCTCCTAAAAGCAAGGCTCACATCCCTGGGTGCCATGATCCTGGGGGAGGGAGGGTAACCCAGGAGAAATTGTTGTGCATTCCATTTAGAGCTACTTTTCATATCATCATTCTGAAATTTCTGTTTGTGTGTGTACGTGTTTTATTTTTTTATTTTTTATTTTTTATTTTTTTGCGGTACGCGGGCCTCTCACTGCCGTGGCCTCTCCCGTTGCGGGCCCAGCCGCTCACGGGCCCAGCTGCTCCGTGGCATGTGGGATCTTCCCGGACCGGGGCACGAACCTGTGTCCCCTGCATCGGCAGGCGGACTCTCAACCACTGCGCCACCAGGCAAGCCCTGTACGTGTTTTATAATGTATCTAATGTGTCGGTAGAATAGTATTTCTGTACTCGAGGTTGTGTGCTCAAAAAAAAATTTTTTTTTTTAATGCTAGTGATAAGTGATCAAAAAAGTTTGGAGGCTACTGAAAGAGTTGTTCTCTCAGCTGTCCTGGAGTGGAAAGAGCCTGGCTGGGCCTTTGGTCCAGAGGTGACTCTTGTGACCCGACCTGTCCCTGCCAAGCGGGGTGAGGAGCTGGGCACTCATTGATTCATTTACTCAGCTCTGCTGGGTGGTGGGTTAATGCGGTGAGCAGTGCATTGCCCAGACCTCATCTAGTGGCTCCCAGTCCAGATGGGAACTCCCAGGCCTCTCAGGGAAGAACACGGTGCTGCGGCCCACCTAGGAGAGGCGCCTAAGCGAGATTTGGTGGTTGGAC
This sequence comes from Grampus griseus, assembly GCF_964374135.1. NCBI lineage: Eukaryota > Metazoa > Chordata > Mammalia > Artiodactyla > Delphinidae > Grampus > Grampus griseus. The sequence goes on along the minus strand of NC_139018.1, from coordinate 4,765,551 downwards.
ACGTCTTCCAGGGAGAAACGAGTGACAGCGCAGGAGACACCTGCGAGCCTTCAGCTGAAGAGGGGCCTGGAGGAGGGAGAGCGCAGCTGCGGATGGAGTTCACCGTGCACAGATCTTTAATCTCCCCGGGGCCTCAGTTGACTGCTGTGCACCACCAGCCCAAGGGCGAGTCTTCTCAGATGAGTGTAGATGCTTCCAGCCCGGACTCAGGCGTCACCCTTCCAGACTCTTCCTTCTACTGACCAGCCACGTGAGCTTGAGATGTGTAGTGTCTGAGCACGTAACTTTCTCCCTCTCCACTCATCTCATTTAACCCTCCCATCAACATAGCATTTTTTGCATACGGGATCTTGAGGCTCAGGGAGGTGAAATGCTTATGGAGGGTCACACAGCTAGCTGGGGATTGAGGCCAGGCGGGAACTCAGGGCTGATTGCCAAGTCTGGGCTCAGCTTTTCACCACAGACTTCGTGCTTTTTACTTAGAATTCTCTTGAGCTTGAGAAAGGGGTTGTTTGCTTTAACGTTACTTTAATGTTTCTTGGAATCTATTTCCTTTGTTTATTTTACAGCAGTATAATTTGCAATAGAATAGTTTTGCATTGAGCTTCCATGTTTTAATGGTGTTTTAATGGCCTCTTAATGGTGTCTCCATGGATTTGTAGTCAGATACTTTTGTTATCCTAACTTCCTCGCGGCCTGAGCACCCCTCCAGGCCTGTTGGACAGCTCTGCGATGGGTGCCGCGTGTCTCAGGGCGAAGAGGCCTCTGTGCGCTGGGGAGAGGAGAAGGGGACGTAGGTTGCCCGTGCGCCTGGGTTTCACTTTGCCACGTCATTGGGTCGCTCCTGGGGTTGATTTCCACCTAACAGCACCTGCCCGGGCATCATCTACATAGAAGAGAAAGTCCGAGTCTCTGTCCCCGAGTCCTTGGGGATGTGGAGGGCGTGCACCCACCCTGGAAGCCAGGACGCTGACCCCACAGGGCCTCGGTTTGCTAGGATGCCCTGCTTGCAGTTGTCCCTGTGCCACACCATAGGCTGAACCATCTGTTCTGCCTTTCTGTTTTGGAAACCGTGACACAACAGTTAGGGTCTTGCCTGGTGGAGCACAGAAGGCCCTTTAGGTCTGCGGCTGGGCCTCAGCCTTTTGGGTCCCCCCAGTGCTTGGCATGGAGCAGGGGCTCAGTGCTTGCTCATTGAATGAATGAATGAATGAATGAAGGCTTGAATGCTGAAGACGATGATAAGAAACGAGGAGGTGAAACCCAGTCCTGGGGACTTCTGTTCAGGATGAGCCCACTTGTTGGCCTTGCTCCTGGGACAGTGTCCAGCTACAGAGAGCAGGTCCCTCCATCTCTACCGCCATCCAGCCTCAGCCCTACTTTCTTCTTGGCTTCAGCAAGACCCACGTCCAAGGTACCAGCCGGTGCTCGTCGAGGGCCGAACCTTGCTGTTGTGGTGGTGTTGGCACCCAGTACGTGGTGCTCGTGCGCTAGGGAAAGCTACCCAAAGCTGGGCTCGTACTCCCGCTCTGGCGCTCACTAGCTGTGTGGCCTTGGACCAGGTGGGTGCCGAGCTCCGGCACCTCAGTGCCCTTATCTCGAAGTGGGGACAGTGTGTCCCCGTTTGCAGAGAGTGGCTGTGGGGACTTGGAATGCTGTGTGTCCTGCCCAGCACCCAGACACGCGGACATTAGTTGCTGCTGTCATCATTGTCATTACTATTACTGTGCCACCCCAATGTGATTATCTGCTGTCCCCCACTAGCACACTCCCCCCACTGCGTGTTCACCCACAGCCCTGGCGCGTTAACTCTCCCTCAGTGAGACAGGAGAGACGCTGGCGTCAGTGTGTATGTCTGCTAAGCTGCTCAGAGGCCCCAGCGGATGACTGGGGATTGAGGACCGGAGGGGCTGGAAGGGAGCGGCTGCCCTCCCTTTTCCTCGCCTTCTCTCTCTCTCCTCTCCTGACGCACCACACTTTTCTCAAAAGAAAAAAAGACATGGTTTGAGTCAGGGAGAGAAATCCCCAGGGCCCTGTTTCACACAATTGTCCCATTTCTAAACTTGAGTTAATAAGAATAAACAAAGTAGTAGGAGGGTTTGCACAGAAGAATATTATTCTGACGATTATGTAAATATTTATGTGTTCTGGCTTTCTCATTTTGTTACTGGTGTCTAATTTCTGAGTCTCATAATGAAGTGTAATTTGGAGAAGATTTGCAAAGACAGGCGCAGCCGTGAAATAATTTGATTTGTTCAGTAAACTTGGTTTCAGCTATTCCTTTTCATCAGTTGTTTTAGAACCGCTTCAAGTTCTTTGTGATTTGACAACCGCTTTTAGCCTGATGAAGATATGACTCTTAAACATTGCCAGGAATTCAGAAGAGGTTTATAATATTGTTGCTTAATAAGAAAATGCATTCATCGGCAGGATATAAAATTTATGGGCTTCAAATGGATTTGAGTTTGTAGTTTTAGCCTTCTGTGCTCCTGCCATTCTTGAGGCTACGAGTGGGGTTTTTTCATTAAGTTAAATTGAATTGAATGAGCTTTTACTGAGAGCCCACTCCCTGCTAGACACAGTCTCCTTAACCCGTGCACTGCCTGTACGGTGGCAATGGGGGGCGAGCTAGCGGAGGCCCAGCGAGGTTCTGCCCCGCGCTCACGCACATCCGGCTGGCGAATCTGGGAGGTGGGATCTGAAGTTAGGGCTGAGGCGTCTGCTCTTTCATCCCCTGCTGATTCCAGGCAGAGCTGATTAGAGAGAAGAGACGGGTTGAGTGGCTTTGCATATGTTACCTGGTTTAATCTTCTCAACCACCCTGTGAAGTTCAAGTTTGTTACATTTCCTTTCCTTTACATCTGAGGAAACTAAGGCTCCGAATGGTGTGGTGACACGCCAGGTCACAGAGCTGGTGAGAGACGGAGCTGGGATTTGAACTCAGAAGCCTCTGGCTCCAAAGCCAGCGTTCCTTCTAGAACTCCTGGGGGGAGGTGGGGGGAGGAGTGTCTGCATTTCCTCCAGCATGTGGCTGACCGCCTGCCGTGAAAGTGGCCTAGCACTAGTGACTGGGGCACCTTCCTGTAAACCGAGGCAAGGGGAGGTATGGAGGCGGGGCTGGCCTTCAGTTTCCTGGGCACTTTCTAACTCTCTGCCCCAGCCAGGGCCATCTGTCCTCTCTGACCCTCCCTTTTCCCGCTGGTGAATGAATGGCCACGATGACACATCCTGGGTTGTTGGTGGGATTACAGAGAGTATGTGTGAGGCACCTGGCGGTGTGTCTGGCGCGTGGCGGGCCCTGCAGTGAGGAGCCCTGCCCTTTAGAGACCCGCTCGCTGCCGCGGCTGAGAAGCTGCCATTGCTTCAGCCCCGGGACTCCTGTGCATCATGGAGCTGATTGCCAGTGGAGACGGGCGATTCATTCGACGGCCTTTTGTGTGGCATTGTGCAGTTCAGCCTGGCACAGCACGCCACGTCCACAGCAGGTATTCAAGAGCCATTAGTGTTTATGAAGGTGATAAAATTGCTGAGATGGAGGGAAGCCGTCAAAGTTAGAGCCTCTGGCTGTCTTGTAAAAGTTAACTCGCAAACCTAATGACTGTTGCGCTGTCGAAAAAGTGTCATCTGGGTTTCTCGCTGGAGATGGAACCCTCTGGAAGGGTAGTCGGGCAGCCCCTGATGGCTGCGCGGGGGCGGTGCTTTTTCTATGACAGTGAGTTGGAGAAATTAACAGTGGTCTCTGAGGAGCCGCACTCAGCTTAACCCTTTGAATGGCAAAAGCTTTAAAATGGATCCTGGAAATAGCTGTATATTCTTCATACCCCGCCACGTTTTCTCTGAAAATGAAAGCGACTTTGAATGTTTGAGGTTTTGGTGACAAAGATCCCTCTCCTTCGTAAAGCATGTTGCAGTGGTTGGGAACGAAACCAGCACAGCGTGTTCTGTGCTGTAGGGGAGGCTGAGAGATTCGTCCAAGCCCCACTTCTGTTCGGTGGGGGGGAAACAAGGACCCCGACTTTTGGTCCGTGTCCAGATCTATGTCAAGGAGAGGATTCATTCTTTAGAAACAAATGTGAGTAACAGCCCCTGAATAGTCATTTTCAAGTCATTCTCTGATAAAGATAGAATGCTTAATTGAGGCACATTGAATGGTTTCAGGGCATTTGGAGTAGTCCCAGGGTGGAACGTTTCTACCTGACTTCATTCTGCCATGTGGGTTAAGTGTCGTTATACCAGGGGAGCATTTTCCTCTTGGCTGCGTTTGTACCTGGCAAGTTGCGCAGGAATTCCTTAATTGCAAAGTAGCTGCTCTCAGAATGCAGCCAGGCAGCCGCACTCAGTAGCCTCTTGGCCACGGGCAGCGGGCTGGTGCCAGACACCTGGGCTTGAGTCCTGTTGCGCACGCTGCTTAGCTGTTCTCAGCTGCCATTTGCTCGCTTGTAAAATGGGGCTAGGATGGGACCCCTCGGAAGGTTCTGGGGGGCACGGAGGCCGGCTAGTGTGATGCGGTGTGTTAGCTCTGCGGGGGCCGCACTGGGCGCTGAGGGACCGTGGGACAGAAAGACAGGCCCCGGTCCACTGAGGTGGAAGAAGCTCGTGTGTCCGGGGCCGCGCGACACCCACCTTTCCCGGCGACCTCTACCTTCTGGGGTATTGCGAGGCTCGTTCCTTGTTTTTGTTCCCTTTTCTTATGTAGGGAGAGTCGGAGCAGCAATTCTCAGGTCAGATTATTTGGAAGATCCATATTACCACTGATTATTTACGAAGGGACAGGCCAGGGGGAGGTAACCAACTCGATTAATTTGTCAGCGAGGCAGCTGGAAGGATGTGTGACAAACAGACCAAGCTGTCATTTGGCCAGAGATTGTCAGCGCTGGGGTTGTTCCCCCAGGAGAGCCATGATGGCAAATGTAATTGACATTTTTTATTAACCCTGAAATGATTAAAGATGCCACTGCTGACTTTGTGTCAAAGTGCCCAGTCCCTGGCATTTTGAACCAGGGTTCTATGTTGGAGCCAGTAAACAGCCTTGTGTTTACTTCCTGCTCATCGCTTTAATCAAACAAGGCATACAGAGACCTGCCTGATTTGGTCTTGAAACCAAGCCAGGGAGCCAAGGCTCTGCTTCCTGGCTTAGGTTCTCAGAACATTCTGGTACGAGCGTCATGATGGACACTTAGAAGGCACTCTGTTCATTGACCCACTTAGGCATCAAGCGTTAGCTGAGCTCCTACTGTGTGCTGGGTACCGAGGTGTACAGAGGTGCAGGTCGGGGGCCCTCCTCTCGAGGGAGGTGTCACTACAGAGCGGGGATGGATAAATGTTCATCACTAATTGCGTGACCCAAGCTGTTGGGACCGCGACCAGGGCTGCCCTCATTGCCGGGGGAGTGGGGAAAGTGGCACAGGGGTGATTTGGGTCTCAAAGGGAGAGCGTCTCCTCACCATGCAGGACTCACCTCAGGGGCTTTCCAGGCAGAGGTGGAAGCAGCCGTGCCTGGGGTGAGCGGGCACGTGGAGGGGCGTGAGGGGGGAGGGTGAAGGGCACATAGGGCCGCTGGCAAGAGCATCCCTGCAGGTGGGCTGGGGGCTCAGTGGAGAGCGGCGTGGGCCTGCTGCTTCCTCTCCTGCCGCCCGTTACTGAAGCTCTGTGTGCTCAGTTTCCTCATCTGTGAAGTAGAAGCAGTCATAATCTCCCATCTGTCAGGGCTGCTCTGAGGAGGGAATGACCCTGGGGGTAAAGCTCCCGACCAGCCCGGGCCTGGCAGAGGGCCTGCAGGCACGCCGACGGAGGAGGAGGGAGGTTTGCGGCCATGCAGAGTCCTCACTCTGACTCTCTGTTAGGTATTTTTATTCCCATTTTATAGCGGAGAAGCCTCCTCGTAAGAGGGTCAAGCAGCTGCCCAAGGTCGTACACGGCAGTGCAGGGGCTGGGAGGGTGCAGGGGGGCTCCCGGAAGAGGAGCGGGCCTGTGTAGCAAGGGGGTTAGGACGTGGCCCATCACGGCGAAAGTCGGTTTGTCGCACCGCCCCTGAGTGGAGCAATGACTCGTATGTTTCCTGAGCACCTGCTTTGTGGCCCGCTCTCAGATGGGCGGTACACACGTTCACTCAGTCACTGAGCAGTATTTAGTAGGCACCGACTGCATCCCAGGTATTCTACCAGATCCAGAGTACCCTAGTGGGTACCTGGCGGGGAAAGAAGGAAAGAAAATAAAATTATGACATGTCCAGCAATGTGGATAATTGCTGTTTCAGCCTTGAAATAGTGGGTGCGTGTCATTAAAGTTTTATATACTAGCTCCCCTACAGCCCCAGCTAAAGCCCCCTCTGTCGCCCTCCCCCACTCCCCCCCTCCTCCCCACAGTACAGACTTAGAACGAGATTTATCGCTTGTGACTTAGACCTGTTGCTTGGGAGCCTTCCCCATCAGTTTAATCTCTTCTCCCTTTTAATCCTGTGGCTGGCAGGATGTTGCAGGGGCAGTAATTTAATAAAAGTACGCAGTTTGTAAAGCAGCTGCTATTCTGTGTACTAAGCACATTTGCCAACCTGTTCGGGGAAACCTCCAAGCTGTTCTAGGAACTTGGCGATATTGCAGGAAGAAAAAAGTTATATTTAATTTCATCCTTTGGGTTCTGCGGCTAATAGAAGCGTAAATGCGAGCCATGTCTGAAAGCCATTTCTTTATGTGATTCAGAGAATCAGGACGCTGCAATTACCCCGTGTATGAGATTTATGAAAACATTAATGCCTAACGAGAAGAAAACATCTCGGTAAGTTATTTAATTTGAAGTTGCAGGCCTGGCTGCTGGTTCCTAATTCAGACCTCGTGCTCTGCCGCCAGCCCACAGGCACTCACTGCCCTCTGGCTCGCCCAGGAGCAGGGGTGGGGCAGGGCAAGGCGGAGCTGGGTTTGAATCCCGTCCGTCTGATTCCGAGCCCACCCCTCGCTCCCCAGCCCTGCACGGGCAACCTCTTTAGGTTTGTCACATGTGGCAGCTGCATGATCTGCACACATTTAAAAAAATTTACGTGCCGCATGCTTTTCCTTTCTTTATTTCGCTTTCCCCTGAACTGACATAAAAAGGGGAGTCACACACAAGCAGATGTCAAAATGACTGCCGTGCTTTGCCTCATCAACTGGAAAAGCCACCGACTGAATTACTCGCGACACCATTTCTGTTTACGGCAGATGCAGAGCGGGCGCTCGGGCTGGGGGCCGTATGTTTTCCTGTTTTTGGCGATGGCTGAAGCCTTAATTCAAAAACAAATTAAGTCCTTCAGCTGTCACTTGATTGTTCCCTCCGATCTTTGGGGATAAATATCATCGCTCCTACCTCGTATCTCTTCTCTCTCCTTTTCCCCAAAGGTTTTCCCCCCTTAATTTTTTTCTCTTTGCCCAGAACTGAACATTTTTTTTTGACAAAAGCATGCATTATTTAGAGCCTGTCGCTTCCTGAAGTTCTTTAATTACAGAATTAAACCAAAGTAATGACAGTTTAATTTGTTCTTTCATTAATTGGGAGCGCTCCGGGCCGATGTGAAATGAATGCATTTGGAAGGCATGAGGAATGTGCGTTGAGTGATTGGAGCATGGTAATAATAATCGCTGTCGTTTAACGCCTGGCACTGGGCAAGGTGCTCTTAAAGCATATTCTCAGTTTATCCTCCTAGCCACCTTGAGGAGGGGGTCACGCTTCTCTGTCCTGCAGATTAGATCTGGAGGCCAAGAGAGGAATGACAGGGCGAAGTCCTCCCGGGTGCCCAGAGGGAGGGTCAGGCCCGCACACCAGGTCGGGCCGCCGAGCCCCTGTCCTGTCCACAGCACCACTCGGTCCTCAGGCCCGAGCAGTGGTCTCAGTTCTACAAGGAGCTGCCCACAGGAAGACAGGCACAGCCTGGTGGGGTGTGCCTGAGAAGCACGCACCCGTGCCAGGCTGAATGCTGAGGTTGAACCCGTGGAAATGAAAGGAAAGCTGGGCAGGAGGGGGCTGATGCTTCGCCGAGGCTGCTGGTGGTTTTTCTACTTTGAAAGTAGCCATGGGGATGCAGAGAGGCGCGCTTGCAAGCACGGCCCGTTCCGTTTCGTTGTGGGTCAGGAGAGCTGCCCCAGAGAACCACAGGACCTATGTCTCTCTGAAGCCTGTGGTTCAGGGTGGAACCCAGGTGTGTGGGGCTCTGTCAGGCCTGCACTCCTGGGCTCCACTCTGTCCAGGGCCCGGTCCAGGTCTGCTCCGGCTTAGGATGGGTCTCATCTCCAGCTGAGGCCAAGGCCAGGGCAGCTGCTGAAGCCAAGATGGCAGTCATCAGGGCAGCTGCCTTTCCACGGACACACGTGGCCCGGGCATCGTCCTCCTCACACTGGCCTCAGGGTCCGCCAGACCTTTGGACCCTTCTGTGCAGACTTCGGATGTCCCCGTCATGTCTGCATTGGCCCTGGGCTGGGGCTTTGGTACTGGGCTTCTGGGACCGAACTGAGGGTGGACACTTGGTACCTTCACTTGTGCAGCTGAGCCATCTGGCCCGGCCAGCATCCCGAAGGGAGGCACTCAAGAAGGACCTTACTTTGTAGGGTCTCGAGTCCTGTTTGCTCCAACAGAGGGTCATTTCGGCAGCAGGTGGTAAAAGACGGGAAAGAGAACAGACGGCTAGTGGCGCCTTCCTTTGTACCTTCTACCTTACCGTAATGCCCTCTGAGCCTCCCTGCAGCTCTGGGAAGCGGTAGGCCTGGCCCCATTTTCTAGCTGTGGACATGGCAGCTCAGAGACGTGGTCGTCTGCTCAGGCCATGTCAATAGAAGGGGCACAGCGGGGTTAGGATTCGGGGTGTCTGAAGTGCCCTGTGGAATCGGACCTTGATGTCCTTGTTGCTCTCATCCGGTGTCCCCCAGGCCGCCTGCTTGCTCTCACGGTTCCCAGCCCCCGGGACTCTCAGAGCCCCGCGCTACAGTTCCCCTGTGAACTTGGGATTTTATTATTAATGCGTTCTCTGCAGCCACGTCTAGATGAGTTTAGGGTTAGAGGATTCAGTTACACTTTATTATTGTTTGCCATTAAAAATCATGCAAATAAGACACAGAACAAAGCAACTTGTACTGTTTTGGACAGCAGACTTACATGCCTACTGCAAGAAAATGACACCGAACGCCTGCAAGGTGGTAATAAGATTGTACCTCAGAGCTTTCGTTTTGTTGGTCTTTATTCATAATTTATGCCACGACAACTTCCAAAAGAGGTTTTAGACTAGTTTATCATAAAAACTTACAGCACAGCAAGAGGATTTTAAAGCTTACTGTTGTAGAGATGAAAAGAAAGCCTGGAAGCCATGTAGCTCGGGGGAGGGGGTGGAGGCGGCAACACATGCTGTAGCCGGCTGACCTGGGCCCCGAAACTGCCGCAAGCTTCCTGGTCGCTAGAGCTGAAAGGAGGCCTGCTGGGTGGCAGGCTTCTCAGTTTTGGATTAACAGGAAGCCCTCCTCCACCTTCGTTCTCAAGCCCTTGGGTTGCCTTGTTGGGCTTCTGACTTCTCTCTGGGAAGAAGTGGGCACGGAGCCTGTCTGGGAGCATCTGGGCGGAGAAGGGCTGGTGTAGAAAGACACTCTGTTCCATCCTAACCCGAGTGTCGGAGGTGGTGCTGGGGAGCTGTTACCACGCCTTGGAGTTTAGAACCCTGGGCTTCTGACTTGGTGGTGGGGCTGCCTGGGCGATGCCAGCCTTAGGGGCAAGGACTTTAGGTCGGCCAAGGAAAAGGAGGCTCAGTCCACGGTGACCCCAAGCCTTCAGTTAACTGCTACGTCTGGTGCTTCCCCAGCACTGTGACCACCTGATGTTTCAGCCCTGGGCCCACCTTCCGGCGGGCAGGGTGGGAAGGATCGACCGAGGCCCAATCAGAGTCCAGAGCAGAAGCGGGCTGGCCTTGTGCGCCTGCTCCTGGGGTCCCCAGGGGTCTTCACAGATGATGTGGAGCCACAACAGGTGCACTGCCGACGTTGATGGTCATATCAGTAAAAATATATAAATCACAGCACACGGTACACACAGCGCAGTACTGGTAATAATTAACTCAACAAAGGACAGCTCGAAAGCTAAGCAGCAGCTGTCCTGCTTTCCCTCTTCCAAAAAAAAAAGTTGGAAGCCGCGTGCCATGTCTGAAAGCTTGTGATCAAGAGTGTAGGAGAGACAGATTGACTAATGGCCAAATGAGCCTTCTGTAATCACTACAGGTATTGCTGACCTCACCTGGCTCTTGGGGGAACTGCTGTTCTCTGATGTGTGAATCCTTGTTGCTGTCAGCACAGGTTCAGGTAAAGGGATTTCTGGCCGTTAAACTCCCAGCCAAGCAGCTTCTGTAAACTACAGGCTGTGTGACCACAAAAATCATTGACCTAAGTGCTATGGACTTATTATCCTATTATATAACTTTTCTTAATCCTTTAGAATCACTTGTTAGACTTTTATAGGTAACATAATTTTGTGCTCATTGAAGTAACGTAATTATACAGACTAATTCAAGACTATTAGAAATTTTGGGGACACCATTTATAATACCACCGAATGCATTCCAGGCACAGTTTGTTAGGGAATAATGAATATTCAACCCCCAAGAACCCCAGGCCTGGGCGTGAGCTTGGGCGCTGAGGAGGTTTGAGTTGACCGAAAGCTACTGGAAACTGGTTAGTTAGTCCTTAGCTGGCCCCTTCAGAAGCCATTAGACTTAGGGGTTGTTTCTGAGAAATGAACTTGAGACGCATAAATGTACTATGATTTTATTTTTGGGCACCAGCCTGGAGATATCACAAAGATAATTTCTGGGGAGTTAACAGCAGTGCCGGCCGCAGAGCAGGAACTTCTGCTGCCGGTGGGCATGGTGGGCATGCGAGCTTTCCGGGGGGAGATGGGACTTGTTCCTTGTCAAGTGTCAGCAGCTCTTTTACTGTCTGTGAATTGAGCAGATCAGAACCATCTCCTTGTCTTTCAGGAGGGATTTGGGGGTGATCTGGGCCGAGGGGCTCAGCCTGCTACCACCCCGGGTGCGAGTGCTCTGAGTTTGTCTACACCTAATGCAGCGCCGTGGGGCACCACTGGGCGGGTCGGGGAGGTGGCAGAAGCCGGGCCTGCAGAATGACATTTCTGTGGCCTAATGATTTTCAAAAACCATTTGTGAGATTGAGGTAATGTATTTCCCAGGCACAAGCAATTTACTCCTTCCCACCGTGCTGAACCAGGCTGTTAAATCCTCTTGCTGTGTGCATATAGCTGTCGGCACCAGGGGGAAATGGTCAAGTTCAAGGCCCCTGCCATAGCCATGCTTGGCTTTTCTGGAATTGATGAGTAACTGCTCTTTTGGAAAGGAAGTTTTTAAGAACACTGGAAAGTGTTAAGTGAGGAAAGCAGGAGGCCAAATTGTATATTCAGTGAGATCCCAGGAAAAACCAAGCCTGCAGAGAAAAACACTGGGCGGGTGCTGGCAGCAGGGTCACAGTGGCTCCTTCGCCTGAGCACAAGGATTAGATTCAGTGTCCCCTTCTGTACTTTTTCAGTCCCTTACCCACTTCCCACTGCCTCGAGTGGCAACACCTGGCACCCAGGCGAGGAGCACCCCAGCGAGAAGCACACAGATTTGGACACTGGCCATGAATCCTGGGCCCGTTACTTGCACATTGTGTAACCTTGGGCAACTCTCTTCATACCTCAGTCTCTTCACCTATCAAATGGCCCAGTTACATCTACCTCAGAGGGGTGCTGTGAAGATTCCATCACTCGGCTCAGCACCTGGCAGTGTGGGGCAGGTGGGGGTCTAAAGAAGTGATAGCCCCGGGCTTCCCTGGTGGCGCAGTGGTTAAGAATCCGCCTGCCAATGCAGGGGACATGGGTTCGAGCCCTGGTCCGGGAAGATCCCACACACCGCAGAGCAACTAAGCCCGTGCGCCACAACTACTGAGCCCACGTGCCACAACTGCTGAAGCCCGCATGGCTAGAGCCCGTGCTCCACAACAAGAGAAGCCACCGCAATGAGAAGCCCGCGCACCGCAACGAAGAGTAGCCCCCGCTCGCTGCAACTAGAGAAGAGCCTGCACTCAGCATCAAAGACCCAACGCAGCCAAAAATAAAAAAGAAATAAAATAAATAAAAAAAAAGAAATGATAGCCCTTGTGGGGGTTATTATATAAGTGCATGTGTTTCTTTCATAATCTTAAAAACATTATAAATAAATAATGGGAGAAAGGAGTAATGACTGAAAATGGAAGAACAAAGCAGTCCATCCAGCTGCACAGTGCCACCGACCACTCTGTCCCGACCACAATGACCACTCTTCACTTGTCTTCAGGAAAGAGGTCAGAGGGCAACCACTGCCACATGGTGCATCCAGCCCTCCAGGAGGGAAAGCATGGAGCGCGATGGGAACATCCACTGGGATTATATCCCAGATAGTCAGGAGGGCTTCCTGGAGGAAGGAACATCTCAGCTGAGACTGGAGGGAAGAGTAGGGGCCAATGTGGTGGAGAGGGAGGAATTTGCTTCGGGTACAGGGAAGGGCATGTGTAAAGCCACAGGTCGCAAAGAGCAAGGTGAGTTTGGGAAGCCTAGCTAGAGGGCGATGCGCAGGTGAGATGGTGGTGAGAGGTGAGGCTGGGCAGGTGAGTAGGTGGCTCTCAGGTCAACTGGAGGCTTTCCCACTAGACTGGGTCCATTTGCAACCCGTATGGAGTCCCTGAGCGTGGCCAGCAGAAGCCCACAGCCAGATAAGGCCTTAAGGCCAGAAGGCTCTGAGCGTACCTCCTTGCTGGGTGTCTGCATGCGTTTTAGGGTGAGGGGCCTGCGTTTTTTGTTTCGTTTTGTTTTTTAATGCATAGTGAGAAATCATAATGAGAATGACCACCCCCATCCAAACCCCCTCACGGAGGGCTGGTGAGAACCGTGGCTTTGGTGGGCAGTGTGGGCCTGACGGAGCCTGCCCTCAGGGCTGCCCTGGAAGGCCTCTTTGGGGAGCAGAGACAGCCTGGCGCTGGCCTGTGGCGGTTGACGTGGCAGCAGGACCTGAGTGGCCTCACTTTCTGAGAGTGGTCACCCTGTTGGGGGGTCCTGCCCTGGCTGGCGTCAGGTGGGGTGGGGGACTTAGCTGGGTCTCTGGAAAAGCTGTCAGGAGGTGCTCCCCGGGGACAAGGCTGTGTGTGACAGCCAGGACACCAGGGCCCCCCAGCCTGGGCCTGCACAAGGATTAAGTTGGAGGCCACTGGAAATAAGTCAGGCCGTGCTCTCAGGGGCCCCCACTCAGTGACTGCTGCACGCAGCCCCTCCCTGCCCGTGGGTGAAGCAGACACGCTGATCACGAACCGGCTCCTCCCCCGGCTCAGGTGGCGGGTGTCCCACCTCCCTGCCACTACTGTCCCTTGTCCCCGTCTGTCTTCCCTGCCACTCCTCCAGTGGTGCCCCCTCTGCCTGCAGCACCCCACCTTCTCAGCTTCTCTCCTTCCACCTCACTGCCAGTCAGATCCACCCCCAGGTCCTGGTGACACTTCTCCAAAATGACGTCCAGTGTGTCCTTAGCCCCGGCCTGCTCCCTCCCCTCTGGTCGTCCTCTTCACTGGTCTCCCCACAGGTTTCTGGCCTCCTGTGCAGACTGTTCTTTCAAAAGGAAAGCTGACTCCTGCTTTTCTCTCCTATGTTTAACCCTTCAACAGCTCCCCATCTTTTGTGGAGGGAGACACTTCCAAAGTTCTCCGATCTGTTTCGCCCGCCCCTGCTGCACTCCCATCCACAGGGGGCCCCTGGCCTCTCTGCAGTCTGGCTCTCCCCGCCCTCCCACCTCCCACCTTCCTCAGCAGCCCGCCCACCTCCCCAGTCAGAATTAAGCTTCACCTGCTATTATTATCTCTTGGAGGCCAGCTCTTTTCTCTTAGCACTGTCCCCAGTTGTAATACCCGTTTGTACATTTGCTTAATATCTTTTTCTTTCATTAGACTCTTGTGAGCTGTTTTGTTCCCCGGAGATTCTAGCAGTGAGCAGTGTTCTTGGCACGTAGTGGACCCTGAATAAATAAATATCTGTGGAATAAACCCAGTGAATGAATGAGAGTTGCCCAATTTTCAAAGCCTCTGTTTGCACATCTGTAAAATGGAGGTAACTTCCCTGCTGACCTCATGGGTCTATGTGAGGGTCACATGGTTCCGTAATTTGGAAAAGTACTGTGGAAAGTGATGCACAGACGTTAAAGTATGATATTATGACTCCTTCTAGCCAGGTCACACCCTCCTCTTTCCCCGGGCATTTTTTGAGAACGAGTACTTCTTAGCATAAAAGAGTAGGGAGCAGTACGAAGCCCCTTTTGGTGATCTGGCTTTAGGGTAGGCGCGCCACGGAGGAGAGAGGCCTGCGGCTCAAGGGCAGATGTGACATTCAGCCTGGAAAAGTCCCTAACTGCCCTTCCTGTTCCCCCTGAGGTGGGCTGGTCTGGAAGAGCACCTGGCAGTGCTTAAGTGAGCTCCAGCACTGAGACCTAGAGCATTCTACCTATGCTGATGGGCTGCGGTAGTGCTTAGAAACTGTGGAGAAGGGGGGAAATTTGAGGAGACGAGATGGGCTTTCCAAGAGAGAGAAAAGGTGGTGTTAGAAGCTAACTATCAATAAAACTAACATTGACCTCTGGAAAGACTCTACAGTGGATTTGTGTTAGAACTCTTGGTTCCAAGGGCTAGAACACTCAATTCCTAGCAGCTTAAAGCAAAGAAGTGAATCTGTGGGTTCAAGGGTGGCAATGCTGAGGGCTGTTTAGCTTCAGGCGCGGCTGCACTCAGGGGTCAGATGTCCTCATGTCTTTGTCTCACCTTCTCTGTCTCTAGGTGTGCCCTGGTCCCAGGGACACACCACCCCTGTGGTGGCTCCCTTTCAGCCTCAGGGCTACTGCTTCGCAGCCCCAATAGAGAGGAAATGCCTCTTCCCCTCTACTGCCTGCTGCAGCCCTGGGCTTGTACCCCAGTGCCTCGGGTTGTCCAGGACTGGGTTACGTGTCCTTTGTAGAAGCTTTGAGCCAGTGCCTCGTGCAACACACTAGCCGAGTGGGGCATGCGTGGTTCTCCAAGGAAGGTGGGCGCATGGACACCAGGCAAGCAGTAGAATCCATGGCACTGCAGGACTAAAAGACAGGTGTGCTGCTGGGAGCCAGCATTCAGTCACCAAAACCATTCATTCTTTTTTGAGTTCTTAGACTCATAGGATCTGTGTATATTGAGGCCGGAGACCAAGTGTATCTTAATTTGCAAAGGCACCTGACACTCATGGGGCCCAGGTCTTTAGAATCTTGACGATTCTATCTCATCCTTATTTTGCAGAAGAGCTGGAACCCCAGGTCCTCCTGGTGCCAGAGAATCTCAGGCTGTTCTTGCGAACATGGCAGGGGGGTGGTGGTGGTGTCTACCATGCGATAGTGTCCAACTAGATGGCCGTGGCTTGTTCAAAAATAGCACCCAACCTAAAGAATTAACGATTTACTTCTAGGGTGGTAGAGGTTTCTCATGACCAAAGGGCACGATACTTAGCATTCTTCTGTTCCACAGCTTAATAATAAACAAATTGGGTAGCATTTCAGAAGGGAGGTCTGCTTGTCCAAGCTATAGAGGACTCAAAACTAGGATAGCCATCCTTTGGTTCCTCTGTCCATTTGTCCATACATCTGTTCATCTGTCCATTTGTCTATTCATCCGTCCCTAAAGGGCTGTCAGTGGGAAGAGGGCTCGGTCTGACTTTGTGTTGTATTAGTCCAGAGCCGTGTATGGGACCGCAGAGCACACTGCAGGTGGGAGGTGGGTGAGCGTTGATGGTTAAGCCTGAAGGCTTTCCAGCCAGTCTGCCCCCGTCTGATTCTCTGCTCCACCTCTCACCATGTGACCTGGGGCAGATAACCTCTCTGTGCTTCAGTTATCTCAACTGTCAAATGATGTTTATAATAATACCCACCTCCTACTGTGCGGTAAAGATTGAGTTAATTCTTGTGAAGTGCTTAAAACACGGCTTCTGTGTAGTACGGTTGAGTGCGTGATTACTGTTACCTGGAGGTATGAGGTGAGGTGGTATTTTGTCTCAGAATAATGTCCAAGGTTGCAGTGCTCTCAGAAGGGGCTCCAGCTCCTCCTGGAGTCGGGCAATCCCCACCGCTGGACAGGCTGCACCACCTGCTGGGGGCCCTGCAGGCCGCCGAGGGCTCCTCCCCACTCCACAAGGAGGGTGGAGTGATGACCTCTAGAGCCCCCGCCTCCACTCTCCACACATTCTTCAGCAACCTCTGCAGACATCTTGCTCTTAATCCTTTTTACGCAAAGAAAACTCTTTTTTGCTCCTTTACATCTTCTACTGGCATTTAAAACTCCTTCCCTTTGTTCTGACCTTATTGAACGAGAGAATAATTTCTTGGAATTCTCTGTCTAATGAAAATGCTCATGTACTTACAGATTCTGATCAAGTTTCTCCTCAACCTTTACTTTGAGGGAACTTGCATCATTTGGTATAGAAAACATTTTTTTTTTTTTTTTTTTTTTTGCGGTACACGGGCCTCTCACTGCTGTGGCCTCTCCCGTTGCAGAGCACAGGCTCTGGACGCGCAGACTCAGTGGCCATGGCTCACGGGCCCAGCCGCTCCGCGGCATGTGGGATCTTCCCAGACCGGGGCACGAACCCGTGTCCCCCGCATCGGCAGGCGGACTCTCAACCACTGTGCCACCAGGGAAGCCCCTGGAATGGCATCTTTAAAGTGCTGATAGAGAAATAAAAATTCTCAACTCATGATTCTGTATCCTTTAAGAATGAAGGTGAAATAAAGACATTTTCAGATGAATGAGAAGTAAGTGAGAATTCATTGGAAGCAGATGTGCACTACAGAAACGTTAAAGGAAGTTCTTTAGGATGGAGGAATATGATACCAGATAGGAACTCATATCTTTAGGAAGGATTGAAGTGGCTGTCAATGGCAAATATGTGGGAAGATATAAAAGACTATTTTTTCCTCTTAAATTAAAAGAATACATATGACTATTTAAAGCAAACGTTTTCACATTGCATTGTGGGGTTTATAACATATATGGGTGGAATACACATGACAACTATAGTGTAAAGAACGGGGGTTGGAGAAGACATTTATGGTTGCAAGCTTCTTATATTTTATGTAAACTGGTACAATTTACTATAAGAAGACTTTAAAATATTAAGCATGACATATATACAATGGAATGTTACTCAGCCGTAGAAAGAATGAAATTGAGTTATTTGTAGTGAGGTGGATGGACCTAGAGTCTATCATACAGAGTGAAGTAAGTCAGAAAGAGAAAAACAAATACTGTATGCTAACGCACATATATGAAATCTAAAAAAAATGGTACTGAAGAGCCTAGTCACAGGGTAGGAATAAAGACTCAGACGTAGAGAATGGACTTGAGGACACGGGGGGCACAGGAAGCTGGGATGAAGTGAGAGAGTAGCATTGACATATATACACTACCAAATGTAAAATAGGTAGTGGGAAGCAGCTGCATAGCACAAGGAGGTCAGCTCGGTGCTTTGCAATGACCTAGAGTGGTGGGATAGGGAGGGTGGGAGGGAGGCTCAAGAGGGAGGGGATATGGGGATATATGTATACATATAGCTGATTCACTTTGTTATACAGCAGAAACTAACACAACATTGTAAAGCAATTATACTCCAATAAAGATGAAAAAAATAAAATATTAAGCATGTATATTATAATCCCTAGAGCAACCACTTTAAAAAGGTTAAGAGGCATAGCTAAGAAGCCAATAGATAAAATGGAATTCTAAAAATAGGTATTTCAAAAGAAGGCAGTAAAGGGGGAAAGGAGGAATAAAACAGAGGTAAAACAGAAAACTAATAGCAAAATGGTAGATGTAAATCTGCTCACATCAACAATTACATTAAATGTACATGGACTAAACACTACAATCAAAAGAGATTGTCAGGGCTTCCCTGGTGGCGCAGTGGTTGAGAGTCCGCCTGCCGATGCAGGGGACACGGGTTCGTGCCCTGGTCCGGGAAGATCCCACATGCCGCGCGAGCCATGGCCGCTAAGCCTGCGCGTCCGGAGCCTGTGCTCTGCAACGGGAGAGGCCACAAAAAAAAAAAAAAAAAAAAAAAGAGATTGTCAGAATGGATACAAAAGCAAGACTAAATTATATGCTGTTGACAAGAGGTTCACTTCAAGTAAAAAAGAAACAAATAAGCTAAAAGTAAATAGGTGGAATAAAGGGATATCATCCAAATAGTAAGCATAAGAAGACTGGAAGTATTATAATACTAACCAATAAAATAGACTTCAAGACAAAGGGTATTACCAGAGATAAGAGGGACTTTTCATTGTGATAAAATGATTAATTCATCAGGAAGACGTAACAATCTGTGTACCTAAAAACAGAGCTTCAAAATACATGAAAAAGTTTTCATAGAATTAAAGGGATAATAAACAAATCCATAGTCATAATTGGAGATATTAACACTCTTCTCTAAGTAGTTGATAGAACAACTAGACACATCAATAAAGATGGAAGATCTGCATAACATTATCAACTACCTTAACTAAACTGACATTTATGGAACACTATACATAACAATGCTGGGTGCAGATGCTTTTCAAATTCAAATAGTACTTCTCTAAGGTAGGCCATGTGCTAGGACATAAAGCAAATATAAATACATTTAAAAAAGCTTAGAGACTTCCCTGGTGGTCCAGTGGGTAAGAATCCATGCTCCAAATGCAGGGGACCTGGGTTCAATCCCTGGTCGGGGAACTAGATCCCACATGCATGCTGCAACTAAAACATGCTGCAGTGAAAATCCTGTGTGCCACAACTAAGATCCGGCACAGCCTAAATAAATGTAAATAAATGAATATTAAAAGAGGGTTTAAACAATAGAAAGCCAAGTCTTTGATCACAGTGGAATTAAATTAATAATAAATAATAATAAGATACTGAAAAGTAAGAAAAACTCCATAAACATTTGACGGTTAAATCACATACTTCTAAATAACTTATGGGGATTTATGCTTTCGGCTAAGATGGAGTAATAGGGACCAGATTTATGCTTCAATCTTAAATAATTAAAAGAAACAGGTAAAATATAAGGAACAGTGGTTTTCAGGCACTGAACACCAGGTAGTGTAGACAGTGATCCCTGAGAGAGGGGAAACAAAATGGGATGAGCCCTGAGATTGTTGCAGCTTACAGCCCGATGAGAGTTTCTGGACTATAGCACAGGGAGAAGAAACCCAGATGGGTCCCAGTGATCTTCCTGAGTTGAGGAGACAGAGCTGGAATCCAGGAAGGGCAAGGCAGCTAGAGTTCTCAGAGTTCTCTCTAGAGTTCTGGTTCTCAGAATAGAGAACCAGAGACTAGAGAGCTGCCCAGAGAGAGAGAGAGCTCCAGAGCCTACAGGAGGTTCCCTCAAAGTCTTCAGTGAAATACTGATCAGCACACGTGTAGGAGGAAACTCCCCAAGGTGGGGAAAGAGCCACTTGAAAGGAACAGGATGAACAATCCCCAGAGCTCACAGGACCAAGAATACGTCATATTCCCATAAGCCAGAGTGGGAAATCCTTGTAATTCACAAGGGTATTGCCTCAGGAATGGAGTAAAACAACCCTAGATAAATGCTGCTCTTTTTCCTCCTATCAAAGCTTAGAGACTATCCTGGCGAGAAGTGAACTGTTTCCAAGTAATTTAACTGTGTCCCAGAACAAACCTCAAGACTATTATAGGAATACAAAAATAAAAAAAAAATCCACTAAAGTAAAATTCACTGTGTCTTGCTTCCAAACAAAGATTACAAAGGCATGTGAAAGAAGAAGAAAAATCTGAACCATGATGAGAAGAAAAATCAATAAATAGAAACATACCTAGAAATGGCAAGATGATACAATTAGTAAATAACGTTATACCAGCTGTTATAAATATGCCTTATATATACAAAGAGGTGGAGAAAAGTATGAACAGAATAAGGAGAGACATGGAAGACAGAAGAAAGGTCCAAATCGAACTCTAGAGGTGAAAAAAAAATGTTTTGGATGAAAACTACACTAGATGGAATTAATTGCAGATCATAAACTGTAAAAGAAAAGGTTAGCAAATTTGAAGACAGTTATAGAAACTATCCAAAATGCAGCACAGAGAGTAAAAAGCTTGGGGAAAAAAATAAACAGAGCACCAGTGAACTGTGAGATAACTTCAAGCTTACCCAATATACATGAAAGTATATGTATACATGGAGTATACATGTATACATATACTTGGAGTATACATGGAGTCTTCAGAGGAAGAGAGAACAGAAAAAATTATTTAAAGAAATAAAGGGTGAGGGCTTCCCTGGTGGCGCAGTGGTTAAGAATCCACCTGCCAATGCAGGGGACACGGGTTCAAGCCCTGTTCCGGGAAGATCCCACATGCCATGGAGCAACTTAGCCTGTGCACCACAACTACTGAGCCTGCGCTCTAGAGCCCACAAGCCACAACTACTGAGCCCGCACGCCTAGAGTCCGTGCTCCACAACAAGAGAAGCCACTGCAATGAGAAGCCCACATACCGCAACAAAGAGTAGCCTCTGCTCACAGCAACTAGAGAAAGCCTGCATGGAGCAACGAAGACCCATCACAGACAAAAATTAAAAATAAATAAATAAATAGAAAGAAAAAAATTTTAAATAAAAGAAAGAATGGCTGAAAGTTTTCCAAATTTGATGAAAATTAGAAACCTATATATCCAAGAACCTCAATGAACCCCAAGCACAAGAAATATGAGGAAAAAGTTTACCAAGGTACATCATAATGGAATTTCTTATAATCAATGATAAAGATAAAAATCTTAAATGCAGCCAGAGAGGGAGAAAAAGACAAGTTACATACAGAGGAACAAAGATAAGAATGGCAACAGACCTCTTATTGGAAATGATGCCAGTGGAATAGCATACTTAAAGTACCAAGAGAAAACAAACAGACCACTGTTAACCCAAAATTCAAAACCCAGCAAAACATCTTTTTAAAACAAAGGCAAAATACTGTTTCAGACATTTAAAAGTTGAAGCAATTCATTTCCAGCAGACCTGCACTAAAGGAAATGTTAAAGTTCTTGAAACAGAAAGAAGGTGATGCCAGATAGAAATTACATCTTCACAGAGGAATGATGAGCACCAGAAATGGTGAATATGTGGGTAAATGTAAATATTTTTCTTTTTATTAAAAAATCACTTTAAATGATGATTTATGTTTAAAGTAAAAATAATAACAATGTTTTGTGGAGTTTATAACATATGTAGGTATAAAATATATGATAACATGTATAAAAGCTGAGATAGGAGGAATGGTGTATATTGTTATTATGATTGTTATGATTCTTAAGGCAAGTGCTAATATTACTTGAAGGTAGACTGTGATAAATTACAAATGTATGCTGTAAGTCTTAAAGCAAATAGTAATAAAACAAAACCAAGATTTATGGTTAGTAATCTAACAATGGAGATAAAATGAAGTAACAAAAGATACTCTTAACAAAAGATAAAATGAAGTAACAAAAGTTACTCAATCCAAAAGAAGGCCAAAAAAAAATTAGGAAAGAGGGAACAATCGAGATAAATGGAAAACAAATAGCAAATTTAAGCCCAAACCATATCAGTAGTGGATAAAATGGCCTAAATACCCATTTAAAAGACAAAGTTTGGGGACTTCCCTGGTGGTGCAGTGGTTAAGAATCCACCTGCCAATGCAGGGGACATGGGTTTGATCGCTGGTCTGGGAAGCCTGTGCCACAACTACTGAACCTGCTCTCTAAAGCCTGCGAGCCACAACTACTGAAGCCTGCACGCCACAACTACTGAAGCCCACGTGCCTAGAGCCCATGCTCCGCAACAAGAGAAGCAACCGCAACGAGAAGCCTGTGCACTGCAACGAAGAGTAGCCCCTCCTCGCCACAACTAGAGAAAAGCCTGTGTGCAGCAACGAAGACCCAACACAGCCAAAATAAATAAATTAAAAAAAAAAAAGACAAAGTTTGTTAGGTTGGATAAAAAGGCAAGACCCAATTATACAATACCCGCAAGAAACCTTAAATGAAAAGACACCAAAGGTTAAATGTAAAAGGATGGAAGAAGATATACCATACTAATAGTAATTAAAAAAAAGAGTGGCCATATTAATATTAGACAAAGTAGATTTCAGAGCAAAGAATATTAGCAGGGATAAAGAGAGACATCTTATAATGAGAAAGGGGTCAATTCATCAAAGGACATAACACTAGATACTTAACTTTGGGCACATAAACATTAAGGGCATAAATATGTATACATCTAATAAGAGAGCTTTAAAACACATGAGGCAAAGCTGATAGAACTGCATGGAGAAATAATCATATATACAATTATAGTTGGAGCTTTCAACACCATTTTTTCGATAATCAATAGATCAAGTAGACAGAAAATCAGTAAAGGTGTAGAAGACTTGAACAACACTATCACCAACTTAGCCTAATTGGCATTGATAGAACAATCCATGTAACAACAGCAGAACACACATTCTTTTCAAGTGTACATGGAATGTTTACCAAGATAGACCATATTCTAGGCCATAAAACAAGGCTCAGTAAATTTAAAAGGATTGAAATTATTCAAAGTATATTCTCTAATGGTGATAAGATTAAATTAAAAATCAATGACAGATATCCCAAATATTTGGAAACTAGACAGCACACTTGTAATTAACCTCTGGGTTCAGGGAGAAACTGATAGGGATATTAGAAAGTATTTTGAACCAAATGCAAATGAAAACACAACATATAAAATTTTGTGGAATGTAACTAGAGTAGTTCTCAGATGGTAATTTATAGCATTAATGCCTATATTAAAGAAGAAAATTTCAAATCAATGATCTTAGCTTCCACTTTACATACAAAAGAAAGAAAAGCAAATACAACCCAAAGTAAGCAAAAGAGAGGAAATAAAGAAAAAGCAGAAATAATTGAAAGAGAAAACAGATAAACAGTAGAGAAAAGTCAGTGGTGCCAAAAGCTGGTTCTTTGAGATCAGTGAAAGTGATAAACCTTTAGCCACTCATCAGGAATAAAGACAAAACATACAAGTTACCAATATTAGGAATAAGAGAAGTGACTTAATTACAAATTCTAAAGATATTAAGAGAGTACTAAGGTAATATTATGATCAACTTTCTGTCAATGAATTCTACAACTTAGATGACCTGGATAAATCCCTTGAGAGACTCAAGCAATAAAAGCTCACTGACAAAATTAGATAACTCCAAAGCCTTTTCTCTATTAAAGAAATTGAATTCATAGTTAAAAGCCTCCCCATAAAGAAAACTCCATGCCCCAAAACTTCACTAGTGAATTTTACCGAACATTTAAGTAAGAAATAGGACCAATTTGTTATGAGTTGAATTGTGTCTCTCTCAAAATTTGTATTTCTAAGTCCTAACCCCCAGTGCCTCAGAATATGTCTTTATTTGGAGATGGGATTTTTTTTTTTTTTTTTTTTTTTTTTTTTGCGGTACGCGGGCCTCT
This sequence comes from Grampus griseus, assembly GCF_964374135.1. NCBI lineage: Eukaryota > Metazoa > Chordata > Mammalia > Artiodactyla > Delphinidae > Grampus > Grampus griseus. The sequence goes on along the minus strand of NC_139018.1, from coordinate 4,741,993 downwards.
CACCTCTGCGGCCTCTCCCGCTGCGGAGCACAGGCTCCAGATGCGCAGGCTCAGCGGCCATGGCTCACAGGCCCAGCTGCTCTGCGGCACGTGGGATCTTCCCGGACCGGGGCACGAACCCATGTCCCCTGCATTGGCAGGTGGACTCTCAACCACTGTGCCACTAGGGAAGCCCTGGAGATGGGATCTTTATAGAGATATTCAAGTTAAAATGAAGTCTTTAGGCTGGACCCTAATCCAGTATGACTTTCATTTTCTTTTCTTTTTTTAAAATTTATTTATTTATTTTTGGCTGCATTGGGTCTTCGTTGCTGTGTGTGGGTTTTCTCTAGTTGTGGTGAGCAGGTGAGCAGAAGACTGCTCACCACTCTTCGTTGTGGTGAGCAGACTTCTCATCGCAGTGGCTTCTCCTCTTGCAGAGCACAAGCTCCAGGTATGCGGGCTTCAGTAATTGTGGCTCTTGGGCTCTATAATGCATGCTCAGCAGTTGTGACGCATGGGCTTAGCTGCTCTCTGGCATGCGGGATCTTCCCAGACCAGGGCTTGAACCCGTGTCCCCTGCATTGACAGGTGGATTCTTAACCACTGCACCACCAGGGAAATCCCTATGTTTTCATAAAAAGGGGATATATGAAGACAGACAGGCATAGAAGGAGAACACCATGTGAGCGTGAAGACAGCCATCTACAAGTCAAGAAGAGAGGTCTGGAACAGATCCTTCCCTCACAGCCCTCAGAAGGAACCAATCCTGCCTTGATTTCTGACTTTTGACTTCCAGAATCACGAGACAATACATATCTATTGTTTAAACCAGCCAGTTTGTGGTATTTTGTTATGGCAGCCCTAGAAAATTAATACACAATTCTTTTCAAACTCCTCCAGAAAATCAAAGAGGAGGAAGCACTTCCCAACTTGTTCTGTGAGGCCACCATTACTGTGGTACCAAACCAAGAGAAGAAATAAGATTTAGCAAATCAATCCAACATTTATTTATTTATTTATTTATTTATTTATTTATTTATATGTCATGACTAAGTAGGATCTGTCCCAGGAATTCAAGTTTAGCTTAATATTTGAAAATCAATTAATATAATACAACCTATTGATGAACTATAAAAGAAGAACCATATGATGATCATCTCAAGAGATATAGAAAGAGCTTTTGACAATATCCAGCTTTCATTCCTGATAAAAAGTTTCAGCAAACTGGAAATAGAAGATAATTTTCTCAAACTGTTAAGGAGCATTTATGAAAACATAACCTCTAGCATCTTACTTAACTGTGTAAAAGACTGACTGCTTTCCCCATGAGGTCAGGAACAAGGCAGGGGTGTTCACTCACACCGTGTCTATTCAGCATTGTTCTGGGGATTATAGCCTGTGCAATAAGGCAAGAAAAAGAAATAAAAGGTATCTGGATTGGAAAGGAGGAAGTGAACTTCTTTTTGTTCACATATGTGATTGTCTATGTAGAAAACTCTTCTGAATCTACAAAAAAAAACCCTTTAGAACTAATAGTTTAGCAAGTTTGCCGAATTCAAGGTCGATATAGAAAATTAATTGTATTTCTACATTAGAAAAGAACCTGAAATTTAAAAATTTTAAATACTATTTACAGTGTCATCACAACATGAAAAAAATAGGGATACATTTGACAAAAGTTGTGCAAGATTTTCTATCAAAAAACTATAAACCATTGCTTAGAGAAATTAAAGACCTAAATATTGATAAAAAGAGAGATATATCCTGTTCATGCATCAGAAGACTCAATATTGTTAGGACATCTCCCCAAATTGGTCTGTGGATTCAACGCAATTCCAGCCCTTGAATACACACACGCCCTGAAGGATTCCCAAAACTTTTGCAGGTAAATGGCCTGATGAAGGCTTGGGCACTGGCTGCACAGGCTTGTGCTAAGCTGTGCAAGCCTGACAGCAGTCTCTAGAATGGTATCCTGGGACAGCAGAGACTGTCGAGGATAAACAGGAGTCCATGAGCTGGGACTGAACTAGGCGGGTCCGTGAGGCAGGAGCTGGCAGGACAGGGCCAAACGGGAGGCAAAGATTCACCCAGAAGTCTGACAGCTATTATCTCCAGGTAGTGGGATGATAGCTGCCTCTTATTTTCTTCTTTGTGTTTTTCTGTTTTTTTTTTTTTGTTTGTTTTGAAAAATTTTTTGCAGAACACTTATTTACAATGTAATCAGAGAAACAGCCATCCTGTTGTTGATTCCTATGGGGTTTTACTTTTTGCACTTTTGTATAATTTGAGTATTTTTTACAGAGATTGTATTTGTTTTATAATATTGGGTTGGCCAAAAAGTGCCTTCGGTTTTTAAGGAAAAATAAAAGACACATTTTTCATTTTCACCAAGAACTTTATTGAGCAACATATTCACCCTTTTGTTCCACTACCTTCTGCCATTTTTTAGGCAACTTCATAATTCCATCTTCCCAAAACTTTTTATCTGTTTGAGCAAAGAACTGTTCCAGGTGCCTTTTACAGTCTTCTAGGGAATTGAAATTTTTTCCCTTAAGAGAATTTTGTAAAGACTGAAATAAATGGAAATCCAAAGGTGCAATATCTGTTGAGTACGGCGGATGAATCAGAGCTTCCCAGCCAAGCGGTAACAGTTTTTGCCTGGTCATCAAAGAACATGTGGTCTTGCGTTATCCTGATGGAAGATTATGTGTTTTCTGTTGACTAATTCTGGATGCTTTTCGTCAAGTGCTGCTTTCAGTTGGTCTAACTGGGAGCAGCACTTGTTGGAATTAATCGTTTGGTTTTCTGGAAGGAGCTCGTAATAGAGGGCTCCCTTCTAACCCCACCATATACACAACATCGCCTTCTTTGGATGAAGACTGGCCTTTGGTGTGGTTGGTGGTGGTTCATTTCACTTGCCCCACGATCTCTTCTGTTCCACATCATTGTACAGTATCCACTTTTCATCGCCCATCACAATTTGTTTTAAAAACGGAACATTTTCGTTATGTTTAAGTAGAGAATCACATGTGGAAATGCAGTCAAGAAGGTTTTTTTCACTTAACTTATGTGGAACCCAAACATTAAAGTGATGAACATAACCAAGCTGTTGCGAATGATTGTCAACGCATGAGTTGCATACTTTGAGTATGTCAGCTATCTCCTGAGTGGTTCTCAATTAATGTCTCGATTTGATTGGTATCAACTTCCACTGGTCTACCTGACCATGGAGCATCGTCCAGCGAGAAATCTCCAGCGTGAAACTTTGCAAACCATGTTTGACATGTTCAATCAGTCAGAGCATCATCTCCATACACCGCACATATCTTTTTTAGTGTTTCAGTTGCATTTTTACCTTTCTTAAAATAATAAAGCATAGTATGCCGAAAATGTTGCTTTCTTTCTTCCATCTTCAGTATTAAAATGGCAACACAAAAATTCACCAATTTTGATGTATTTATTTATTTATTTATTTTTATTGGGGTATAGCTGTTTTACAATGTTGTGTTAGTTTCTACTGTACAGCGAAGTGAAGTAGAGTTCCCTGTGCTATACAGCAGGTTCTCATCAGTTATCTGTTGTATACATATTAGTGTATATATGTCAATCCCAATCTCCCAGTTCATCCCACCCCCCCTTTCCCTCCTTGGTGTCCATACATTTGTTCTCTATGTCTGTGTCTCTGTCTCTGCCTTGCAAACCGGTTCATCTGTACCGTTTTTCTAGATTCCACATATATGTGTTAATATACGATATTTGTTTTTCTGTTTCTGACTTACTTCACTCTGTATGACAGTCTCTAGGTCCATCCACGTCTCTATAAATGACCCAATTTCATTCCTTTTTATGGCTGGATAATATTCCATTGTACCACATCTTCTTTATCCATTCATCTGTCAATGGGCATTTAGGTTGCTTCCATGACCTGGCTATTGTAAATAGTGCTGCAGTGGACATTGGGGTGCATGTGTCGATAAGTCTTTTTTATAAATGCATGCTGATATGACAGCTGTCACATACAATCTAACAAAATCGTTTTGAATAAAGTTAAAAACAACTAAGTGCTACCACAGCCATCTTATGGAAAAAACTGAACAAACCTTTTGGCCAACCCAATAAAAAACAAAAGTCAGGCAGGTAGGCAGAGAGAAGGTGACCCGTGGCTAAAGCTATAGGTCTTGAGAGACTGTTAGGAACTCCTGGTGGGGCCATATCTCAGTAAGCAGAACACGGAAACTGCAGTGAACGTGCACCTGCACCACATTTCACTTGTCATGTTCTTTCTAAACCTGACTTTTGTTGGACACGTAGAATGTCTCCAGTTAATACAGCAAGTCATCTTAGCACATGTGACAGAAGACTTAACTCCTTAATTCCATGAAGGCAGATTGGGCTCTCTAATTACTTAATTGAAAAAAGGTACACACTTCAGGCTGCCTGGTGTTTGGGAATTAATCTTTAAAACCTGACAGCAAACATTAAATCCAATTAGGGAGAGCGATTAGCAAAGATTCTTCTCTCCCTCACCCTGGGTACTTTGAGAAGTGGCTGACTGGGGTGCATTGATTCTGATGCTATCGTTGTGTATATATCAACCAGGAGAGCCAAGTATGCATTTTTCATTTCAGAGGGGAGTTACTGGATAATTTACGGATTGATGGATGTCCTTAAGCATGTCTCCGCGGCTGATTTAGGAGGCCGTGGCCAGGAACTCGGACCTCTCTGGTTGCTGCTTTCGGCCTTGGTGCCACCGGGTTTAAGGTCTCTTTTTCCCTCCGTCTTTCATTAGGGTTATGAGCCACCCCCTCCTCGTCCCCCACCACCTCCTTCTCCTTTCCCAACACCTAGCTGATAGCAGGTACCCAGGAAGTGTTTGCTGAATGAATGATTAAATGAATGACTTTAATAGATGGGGACATTTGGGCATATTTGCTTTGGAGCACATTCATTTTCTCACGCTCTTTTTTTTTTTTTTTTTTTTCTGTACGCGGGCCTCTCACTGCTGTGGCCTCTCCCGTTGCGGAGCACAGGCTCCGGACGCGCAGGCTCAGCGGCCGTGGCTCACGGGCCCAGCCGCTCCGCGGCATGTGGGATCTTCCCAGACCGGGACACGAACTCGTGTCCCCTGCATCGGCAGGCGGACTACCAACCACTGTGCCACCAGGGAAGCCCTCTCACGCTCTCTTTGCCTCTCTTTAGGGGAAATACAGTGTGGTGTTCACAGCTCCCATCCCCCAACCCTGCCCCTCTCCCTCTCCCCTCTCCAAGCATATTTTTTATAGTCTGACTACAAGTACACAAAGAAACATGATAGAGTTTTGCTTCATGTGTGTTTTTAAAATTGTGGTGAAATACACATAAAGTTTACCAGCGTAGCCATTTTTAAGTGTAGGTTCAGCGGCATTAAGTACATTCATTCACATTGTTGTGCAGCCGTCATCACCATCCATCTGCAGAACTCTTCATCTTGCAAAACTGAAACTCTGTCCCCATTAAAGTCTCCATTTCCCCCTCCCCGCAGCCCCTGGTAACCGCCGTTCTACTTTCTATGTCTATGATTTTGACTACTCTAGGGACCCCACATATGTGGAATTATACTTTCTGTCTTTTTGTGAGTGGCTTATTTCACTTAGCGTGTTGTCTTCAAGGTTTATCCATGTGGTGGGTTGTGTCAGAATTTCATTTCTTCTTAAGACAGTAATATTCCATTGTGTGTATATATATATATACATATATATATGTATATATATATCACATTTTGTTTATCCATCTATCCATCAGTGGACACTTGGGTTGCTTCCACATTTTCACTGTTGTGACTAATGCAGCTGTGAACATTGGGATACAGATATCTCTTTGAGATCCTGGTTTTAATTTTTTGAGCGCATACACACAAGTGGAATTGCTGGATCATACTGTAAGTCTATGCTTAATGTTTTGAAGTTCTGCTCTGCTGTTTTCTCTAGTGGCTGGACCATTTTGCCTTCCCACTAACAATGTACAAAGGTTCTGATTTCTCCACCTCCTTGCCAACACATATCTTCTTTTTTTTTTTTTTTGATAGAAGCCATTCTGCTGGGTGTGAGGTGGTGTTCCATGTGTTTTTAAAACTTAGATGGCATCGTACTGCATATATGCAGTTGCCTTATGTATTCAATATTATCTTTTCACTGTTTAGCCAAGTTAACCCTGTAGATCTAGCTCACTCATTTTACTTTATTTTTTCCTTTCAAGTCATACTTGCACATCGTTTTGAGAAAACAGCAGTTCCCTGTGCTCTGCGTTTCTGCCATGAATTCTCACTTCACTTTGAAGTCTTCTGGCTCTTTCCTCTGTTATCTCTGTTCGTATTTCTAAATGTAAATGTTGCTACTTTTTGCTTTTCAGTCTGAAACCCCAGCTGTTGACCCCTAATTAGGAAGAAAGGAACTGAGCTGTCTTACCATTCTTTCAAGGCTACCCTTGACCTCTTGTTTTCTTAATCTTAGACATTTCCGTATGCCCGGGAAATACGCGTTCAGAGCTCTCATCCTATGCATTTTGAGAACCTTCAGGATGTGGCGGGGTGAACTTTCTCATCTTGAAAGGGGAGCTTATCTCTCACATCCAGTTTGTGGATCTGTGTGGGCACGCTTTGGGTTTACTCTTATCAAGGAAATAAGAGAGGGTCAGGGAATCCTGCTGTTAAGAACCGCATGCACTACCTGCCTCAAGGAGCACAGCCTCCGGCGCCGTGGCTCCTGCTGTGCTCCAGCTGCGGTGCGGTGTGCCCAGCCCTCGCTCATTCCTCACTACTGCCCTTGGGACGGGGCTCTTCTTATGCCCATTATATGGACGAGGAGACTGAGGCCTGAAGAGGCCAAGCTTCAGCCAAGTCACAAGGCTGGAAGCATCACACAGGAGGCCCTGTGGGTGCCTTCCTGCTTCTGTGTTCAGTCCTCTGACCCACCTTGGATGGCAGGTGAGAGCATCCCTTTCTTCCAGCAGTGACACCAAGGGAGGACAGTAGCACTGCTGAGCATCTCCGCGTGCCAGGCCCTGGGCCAGCCTGGTTGGGCTCCTCGCCTGCCGGCCTTTCCCTGGGGTGTGTGGTGGTCGGCAGAGTTTCCTGGGAGAGCCGGTGGGAAGCCGAACTCAGCCCTTTCATGCACAAGTGGTCCTGGCCCTTGGAATGTACAGTTCTATACTTGAGGGCCTAAAAACACATTTCAGAGGTCGTTAAGTGTACATAGGGCTTTCTGCCACAAGCCTCGCTCCCCAGAGAAAGCAGAGGGGAGTGAGGGGCAGTACTTTCTCTCCCAGAAAAAAGGCCAGCTTGCCCCTCGGGCAGAGATCTGCTCTGCCTGGTTGCAAACACAGGTGTGGCAGACTCTATTTTGGATCTTAGTCTTAAAGCGGGACCCGTGCAGGTAGCCTGGCCTGGTGCGGCATCCACTACAGGTCTCAGAAAGTCCTGTCTCGGAGGACACATGTCAGAGGTGCAGGTGAGGCTGGGCTGGAACTTTTTGGTGGTGAGCAGGTGTGAATCAGGTGTGAAGGGCTGGGCAGGTGAGCGGCAGAACACAGGACATGCTGTTTCCTTGTGAGCTCCCTTAACCCCCAGAAAAAATTTTGTGAAAGTCTCCCCCTCGACTTGCCAGTCCCAAGGCCTTATTACATTTCCACGAAGAGAAGTTTAACATCTAGATGTTGCTTTGATGGTAAAATATTGGGAATCTAGTTCCACTGTGAGAGCCTTTTCCCCGTGCACAGGGGCTGAGCTGAGCCCCCAGGATCAGGCCCCCGCTTGTGACATCTGGCGCTGTGTTTGCCTCGTAGGTGTGGAACGCCGTGGACTCGGGAAGCTGCTTGCAGACCTACTCCCTGCACAGTGAGGCAGTGCGGGCCGCCCGGTGGTCCCCCTGTGGCCAGCGCATCCTCAGTGGTGGCTTCGACTCCGCCCTGCACCTAACAGACCTCGAAACAGGTGTGTTTCATTACCCCGAGGCGCCCCCTCCTCCGAGTTGGCGCCTTTCTCACTGGGGAGGTTTCTGGGAGGGGGATTCTGCAGCCGCCAGCTGCAGACGGTTTCAGGGCAGGGGCAGACGGGACGAGGGGAGACTCATACTCGGCAAGCCTGTCTCCAGGCTGTTTGCCTGAAACCGAGACTGGCCCGTAGGCTTCACAGTGGACCTCTGCCAACCTGCCCGGAGGACAGAGTCCCAAGGTTGTCCCAGCCCCAACCTGTGGAGCTGGATAGAGGTGGCTTTTTAATCAACTTCTGACATGCAATTTGTACTGAGATAGATTTAGCTTTATCACAGCGTCCTTTGGTTGGAATCAGTTTAGAATTCCTGTCAATTCACTGTCGCTGAAAGGCTGTAAGGAATGATTCCAGCTCGTACGGAAAGCCAGCAAATGAGCTCTGCTTTCATGCCCACACTGAAAAGGCATTTGGGCAAGATGGATTCGCGCTGGCTAAATCCTAAGGGGGCTCTCAACAAGCAGCGCGAGGAGGAGAGAGGAGTCAGTGGGAGGAACTTTCCATTCCCCGGCATTCCGATGCAGCCGGCACGTTGAGCACGAATCCCGCCACAGCCCCGGAGTGGGGGCCTGTCTGTGCTTCGGGCGAGAACAGAGCCAGCGAGCGCAGACCTGGGTTCCAGCCTTGCCCCTGACCCCCGGGCCGGCTGCCCTCAGCGCCCACGTTGCCTTTTCCTCCCTGGGTTCCTCCTGGGTCACTTTTCTGCTGGGCATCGCTGCCAGCACCAGGAGGGGAGGCCTGGGTTCACACCAGTGCCCGGGGCGTCCCTCGAGCCCTCAGGCAACCCCTGCCTGCCTGGCCCAGCTGTGGTGGTCCTGGGGTCCGTGCCTCTCCCAGAGCCTGGCAAACAGGGGGTGATCACTCCGGGGTCCAGCCACCCAGCTCCGCCCCGCAGCTTGGATGCAGCGGGTTTGTTGCTCACCTGGTGTCCTCCTCTCTTGCTGGGTCACTGAGGGACGACCCTTTTGAGGCCATGCAGCTCCTTTGGCTGGGCCCCGTGTGCCGTCAGTGGGGTGTTGACCAGGCTGTTGGCTGTGTCGGCGGCTGGTACTGTGCCACAGGCTTTGCACACATTTCAATCCTGCCAGCCATTGTTATCCCCATTTCACAGGCGACTAGACTGAGGCTGCAAGGGCCGAGTGACTGGCTCAGGGCCTCCAGTGGTGCAGGGCAGGTGGGGGTTTGGAGCCACGTCCGTGCAGCTGCAAACCCTGGGCCCTTTACACAGTGCTGAGTGTACGGTGTTCTTTTTGGCAACAAAGACCACGCTCTTCCTGTGAGCCCCTCTGAGAGGGAGTCGAGGCTTAGGGGGTTTGGTGCCCTGGGTGACGGTGACAGTTGGGTCGCTGGTGCCAGCAGTAGGTACTGTCACTGAGCACCGACTGTGTGCAAGGCATTCCTCTGCAGCTTAACATGTGGGGTGAGGGCCCATTCACCCTTTGAGACTGGCACCACCGGAATCCCCTCGTCACACACAGGCACGGGGCACAACCAGGAAGTGGCTGAACCAGGATGCACACAGGTCTGCCAGGCTCTGAAGCCAGCTGCCTGACTGTTATACTTTGTTACCTGTGTGTCCAATAAGCCGTGCTCGGTATTGGAGACACAGAGGTGAATAAGTCCCAGGATCCACCCTGGAGGAGCTCACATCCACTGGGGGAGACAGAATTGCAGAGAGTTCCAGGGTACAGTGATGGAGAGAGATATAGGAACCGCAAGGACATCTAGCCTGGGAGATCAAGGAAGGCTTCCTGGAGGAAGTGGGACCCAAGCTGAGGCAGGAACTGGGGGACAGAGAATCAGGATGGAGTGGGGCTGGGGAGGGGGAGGGAAGTGGGTTCTCAGCAGATGGAATGAGGACGGAGTTCAGGAACATGAACCACGTGGTGTGTGTGGAAGTGTGGGGTGCAGGGAGCTGGGGGAAGTGAGTTTGGGGGTGCAGGAAGGGGAGCTCGGGCTCCATGCGCTTCCTGGCCTGTGGGGTGTGCATTCCCCAGATGCTGCTCCCCAGTCCAGTGTCACTGAGCACCCATGGGTACCTGCACTGCCTGCCCAAGAGTGGAGAAGGGATGCTTCTCACATGCTGGTGATGCTGTCGTGTTAATCAAATACAAGTTCATTTGATAACATTAATGGATTCCTAGCGGCCCTTTGTCATGATCTATCTTCTCAATCAACAGATGTTAAGCAGACATTGCCATTGTGTGTGTGTATGTGTGTGTGTGAGTGAGTGAGTGGGGGGGGGGCTCTGACATTTTCAGACGTTCGAAGAGAGTCCTCTCACCTGGCCAGTTAGGCACTGCCGCAGCAGGTGGCAGTAGGGGCCATTGCTGAGTTTGGAGCAGGAGAGAATCATGGCTCCATGTGCACCCTGGGCAGGCCTCCCTGGTGGCTGTAGCGGGCTGGGGGTGACCCGAGGCTGGGTGGGGAGCTTCAGGAGGGGATGTGGCAGCCCTGCCCAGCTGGTGGTAGAACTCGCTGGAGGGAACATTGTCTGGCCCGGTCCCAGCTGCTCCTCTAGCTGTGGTGTGTTGGGTGGGACAGGGAAAGCATGGCCGGACCCTCAGGGCTTTGCCGTCCCCCCGGGGAGGTGAGGGGGCACTTTTGCCCCCCACCCCTCTGCTGGGAATGGGCTCACCACCCGGTTTGCCTATTGAAGGCCCCCTCTCATTCCTTCAGCAGCTACTCGTACAGGACCTGGGCTGGGGCTACCATGGTCAGCGTGCTGGATGTCCTTTGTTGCTTGGTGCGTAGGGTCCAGGGGTCTGGCCTTGCCCTTGGGGAAGGCCGCCAACCCCTGGGTGGGGCCTCTGCCACTGAGAGGTTTGGTTTCTGTGTCCATCTCCATGGCTAGTGTGGGAGCTCCTTGAGGATGGGGCCCATCCAGGTGGTCTTTGTGTCTCTGTCACGTGGCCAGGCCTGGCTCGGAGCAGCTGCTCAGCGTGCGTGCACGTGAGGCAGAGCTGAGGAGGCCCTTGCCAGGCGGGGGTGGGTTCATCAGGGGCCGCCGGAGTGGGGTCTGCACGCACGCCCACGCCGCATTCTGGCACCCCACCTGGCCCAGGGCGTGCGGGGGCTGTATACAGCCCCCGTGGCTCTCGGCCTCGTTTGACTTCTGTCCTTTCTTGTCACCGAGTCTGATCTTCCTTTTCACTTGCTTTGCCTCTTTCCGCCCTTGGTGATTTGGCTGTTCCATTTCAATCTAATTAGAACTCCCCGCCAGGAGAAAGCAGCGCAGGGCGTTCTCACCGCAGCGCTCTGGGAATTAGTCACTCGGTGCCCATTGTCGTTAATGGGAATTTGGCGCCAAGGCCATTTATCCTGGTGTCCTCAGTCAATACAGTTAAAAATCTGTGGATTCTAAAACGTCAATACCCGGCCTGAAATATGGAGGGCCAGCAACATTTTATCTCGTTAATTTATGGTTCTGACGGGCTGTTGGCTTAGAGAACAACCATGAATCAACACTTAAATAAAATCTGCTCACAGGTTAATTATTTCTGGTGCTATCATTTCAGTCTGTAATCTTCCTAAGGAAACGTCTCTGATGCGTCAGGCTGAGGCGGCCTCGGGGAGCGCTGGTCTTCGACTCCACCAGGGCCCCGAGTGCCGCCGGCTTTATGAGTCAGCTGTCCGGCACACCACATCAGCCCGTCTCCTCAAAAGCCCCCGAAGAGCTTGAGCTCGTTCAGTTCTAAGTGGTACTGGTTCTTGCAGATTCCACCCCTTAGACCATCGCCCCCAGCCTGGCTGTTAAGGCCTGGGAGGCACACGAGGCCTTGAACTTTGCATTTGTTGGCTGCAAAGGAGATGGTCCTTTCCCTGGAGCCTCCAGGGCCCTGGATGGGCAGGGCACCCTGTCCTCCTTCCTGTGCCCAGTCAGCTCTCCTGACGTGTGTCCAGCCCATCCGGGGCATCCAGGCCGTGCCACCCGGTCCCAGCTCCCGGATGCTGGAGGCAGCCCAGTGTGGTAGGAGGAACTTGGATGGGGTGGAGACACGGCTCTTCCACCTACCCAAGCCGGGCGTCCTCGGGGAAGCTTCCTTTACTTCCGTTTCCGCATCTGTGAGATGGGTAGCAATGCCCAGCAGCTGGGGTCATGGAGGGGAACAGCTGGGATAACGTATCCAGAGTGCCTGCTGCACGGCAAGCACTCAGCAAAGGCTGCCCTTCCCTTCCCCGCCCCTGCCCCACAAGGCCCTTCAGAAGGTAGGAAATCATAGCCGTGTTCCTCTGAGCATCCGGAGAGCCGCAGTGGCTGGACCACGTCCCCAAACGGGGCAGCTTTGGTGGCTCAGTTCCAAAAGCCCCCAGAGGTCCCCCCGAGCCAGCTTCCTGGTGTCGCTCTTGATCCCACGTGTGGGTCTGGGGGCAGACCAGCAGGAAGACCGCCTTTCAGGGTCTCCCAGCCTCTCCTACGTCCTCCGCTGCTCCGTGACAAAATGGCCTGAGCGGGGTAGCAGCTTCCTCCTCGTGATGGGTCGGCACGTGCCTTTCACTTGAGCGGGCGTCCTCTTCACTCAGACCCCGCTTCCCGCGCCCTGCTGCCCCCGCCCCTGCCTGGCTCCTTCTGCTCTGGGGTCCCTGTGTCTTTCCGTGGGGGTCAAGGTGCGTGGGCCCGAGTGACCGACTGGAACTGGACCCATGAATGATCATGACTTTTCTTTTCCAAGAAGTGTCTTCTGGTGTCTCCCTTGTTTTTGCGTCATGACTGGGGCCTCCATCACAGGAATGCTCCAAGGAAAAGGGGAGTGACAAATCGGCTGGGCGCTCCCTGTGGGCCAGGCTGTGAGCCGTGTAGCCCTGGTTCCTGGCACCCTGCCTGGCCTGGATCAAGCCAGAATGAATAAGTGGATGTTAGGCTCTCTGCTTATTACATAGTTAGTCTTCACGCTAACCTATGGGGGAAGTGTTTTCATCCCTATTTCATGGGCTCAGAAACTGAGGCTTGGAGCGTTGGATGACTTGCAGTGACAGAGCTGGGGTTCAGCTCCGGCCCGTGTGACTGGCAGTGGCTTTGGCTGTTCAAGGACAAGAGTGGGTACCCTCAAGCACGTGTGTTTCTGGGCTGTGACCGAACAGTTTGCTTAAGCTGACTCCGGGGGAGCCCGCTCTCACCCGGGCAGCTGGCTCACCACCTGCCGAGGATAACTCGGGGCCTCTGGGAAGAAAGCGCGCCCAGACTGATCCCTCTGATGAAGTGACTGGCTGAAGGGTGCTTCTCCGGCTATCGACAGCCGCCGTCCCAGCAGGAGAAATGTTTGCCCTGACGATTTTAAAACACTTGTCAGAGGAAGGGTGAGAAGCGTCCATATTAAAAGCCCGGAGAAGAGTGTCAGGGGCTCACTCGGCTTTGGAGAAGTGGCGGCAGGGGGGCTCCTTGTTGGGCTAAAGCCTTCAGAGTGGTGCCGCCCCCTGACCCTGGGTCTCCTGGGAGGCGCTGGTGAGAGGGGCCTGGGCTTTTCCAGCCTTTAGGCTTTCCAGCACCATGACTATTCTCTGGAACAGCTCAGAGGAACCCGGTTAGGTGTCCTTCACGCGCCCGCGGACAGCAGCGGGCATGGACATGGAGCTCCCGAGGGTGTGGGCAGGTCTCGTGTCATTGCTCCTTTGGTCCTCGGGGTTTTACTACTAGATCCAGATATGGAGGCTGTGCAGAGCTCTGTGCCCCAGTGAGGTCTGAGCTGATGGCGGTCCCTGGCTGCCGCCCCTCCAGTGTCCTCTTGCCCTGGGAGCAGCCGCCTGCCCTCCTGTCCTCCGTCCCACAGATACAGGCGGGACCCCGCAGACTCCTCTACACAGTGGGGTCCCACTTTCTCCTAAGCTCGCTCCTTCACCGGCATCCCTTTCCCAGCCCTCCTTTAAACTAGTCTGTTCTCAAGGCTGTGCCCTTTTGATCCCGGGCACCCGTCCCCATTCCCACCCACGCTCTTCTCCTCCGCTGAGGAGTATTTCTCTCCAGTCCCAACCTCGATTTCTCCCCCTCTTTCCATACAGCTTTGGAGTAAGAAGCTGACCTAGTTGTGGATATTAAATCAGATGTTACCAAGCTTGAGTAAAGCCCCTGCCAGCCCCGTATCTCACACTTTAGAACCTGCCTTCGAGGTCCTTCCACGCCTCCACAAACCTCTGACTAGTCATCTGCCTCTAGTTAAGCTCGTGCCAGCCCTCTGGATAAATCAAAGGTGGTTTTTAATCAACGGCACTATTTCATTCATTACCATTATTGCACAGAGGTGATGTTTTTATCTGTGTGTGTGTTTAATTGTGCTTGCACTGCAGTTTGGCTCCCTTTGTAGGTAGGACGACCTCTGTTGACTGACCCCGGAGGCTAAACACAGTCACGGCTTGTTCGTTGTCCTGGTGGTAACTTCTGAGTCCCAGAAAACCAACATAAGTTGTACCTTTGGGACCTGTTTGCAAGTTGAGAACTTTTTTTTTTTTTTTAATTTTGGCAAATTCAGTCTTGTCCAGTTAATGAAATGCAGTGGCCAAACTTGATAGGAAAGAAATTTCTACAACAGCTACTGCTGTTTCTGCTGTGACTACTGCTGCTGCTGCAGCCGCTGTCTGTCGGGCCTGTCGTTTGCCTGGGGCTTGCTGTCTTATGTGCATTATTTCTAATTCTCACAACAAGCCCTGAAGGTAAGATTTATTCTCCTGAGTGCACGTATTAGGAGCCCACGGATCTGAGAGGCTTGCCGGCGGATCCCGGGGCTGCTAGCTTACCTACAGGGAGCGTGCAGACGCGGGCCCGTCTGACTCTGGCCTGGACCCTCCCCGGGACTCTGCCCGGCGTGCCAAGATGGTGCTCATTTCTGATTCACAGAGTTTGATTTGAAAGTTAGTAAGCTCCTTTCTTCGTTAACTTTGAGTCAGGAGGGTTAAATTTACGGCTGGCTGAATACTTCCCAGAGGATGAGTGTAACGATATTGATTTTCACAGGATGAGTCATACACCGCCTGCCTGGGAACACGAGCTCAATCACCACCAGCCAACAGCACCAGCCAATCCCTCGTCAGCATCTCCCCTACCCGCTCCCGAGCCTGTGATGTGCGCGCAGTGCTCAGCGGAAGGAAAGGTCACGAATCGCTCGCGGGCGGGCTCCGGGGTCACAGGGGTCCAGCCTCTGTCCCAGCGTGGCCGACTCACAAGGCCCTGGATGAGGCCTCACCTCTCTGGGCTTCCATCCCTCATTCCCCCAACGCTGAGAAATGGGGTAATTACACCTCCCACGCAGGGTTGTGGCATGACACGTGCAAGCCCCAGGCAGGCCTGGAGGCGATAGGCGCCATCTCTCTGGAGAGGAGGGCATGAGCTTCCCTGCTCTTTCTTGGGGCCCCCTACTTGGGTTTCACCTGACCTGTGTCAAGTGCTTCTTACGTGCCAGGAACTGGGCCGGGGGCCAGACGTGCTGGGACAGAGGAGGCCCCTCAGGGCCCTGGAGCCCTCGTGACCATAGGGTCCCACAGGGTAGGCGTTAGGGTTGACAGGCAGTGTTGCCTGGCCACGCAGGTGGTCACCCTGGGAAGCTCAGTGTCTCCACCGGAGAAAGAGGGGGCTCCCCGAGGAGGAGCGCGGCCAGTGTTACAGCTGCCTTATCACAGCAATATTGGTGACGGTGCATTGCCAGCACTAGTCGTGTCAAGAGACCCAGTTGAGTTTCTGCGTTCTGTCTTAAACAGGCTTTTGTTTTAATGGCGATGTGTAGTTTATCTGTATCATTATAGATTCAAGGAGGAAAAGAAGTGGTTTTTCCTAACTCCAAGAGAGTCTGAGCAGTTCTTTTATCCTGGTTGAGATCATTAGAACAAGATCAATAAAGTCAGTGTCAGTGGACTAAATATTTTAAAACTCGGTTTCTTATAAGCAGCATGCAGTGAATAAATGGAATTTTCCATAACAAACATGTAAACAAGCCAGATAAGTCTCACGGTTAAAGGTTATATACAACTAACCATTGTGCTCAAAGTAGCATTGCCCAGGAGGGGGTGCGATAAACAAGCTACTCCTGGCTTCCCTGGTGGCACAGTGGTTAAGAATCCGCCTGCCAATGCAGGGGACACGGGTTCGAGCCCTGGTCCAGGAAGATCCCACGTGCGGCGGAGCAACTAAGCCTGTGTGCCACAACTACTGAGCCTGCGCTCTAGAGCCCGCGAGCCACAGCTACTGAAGCCCGCGCGTCTAGGGCCTGTGCTCCGCAACAAGAGAAGACACCACAGTGAGAAGCCTGTGCGCTGCAAGGAAGAGCAGCCTCCGCTCACCACAACTAGAGAAAGCCCGCGCACAGCAACGAAGACCTAACACAGCCAAAAATAAAAATAAAAAAAATAAAGAAAATAAATAAAGAAAAATTAAAAAAAACAAAAACAACAAACAAAAAAAGCTACTCCATTTATGAAAAGTTGCAGAGTAGGAACACATCTGACAGCAAAGGACCTTCACCTCCAGCGTGGCTATCACCTTCAAGACAGTTTCTGATAAGTATTTACCAGCCTTTATTTGTATCTCTTTAACTAAAGGTAAAGGCAGCCCAAGGCATTGTATTCTCATAGCCTCAGAACAGAAACTCAACGTCAGTGATCTCTCAAGTTCCCTCAGAACAGAAACTCAACCGTCAGTGATCTCTCAGGTTCCCTCAGAACAGAAACTCAACGTCAGTGATCTCTCAGGTTCCCTCAGAACAGAAACTCAACGTCAGTGATCTCTCAAGTTCCCTGCTCTTAAAAACTCACATCCCTTGGCTTTAGCTTTCAGTTTAACTGAGGGTGAATTCAATAATTTGAGGTTTCGTTTTTTTCAAACTGTAAGAGTTTTCCCCTTTGTTGTTTGCTGTCTGCCAGGCCCTCTAGAATGCTTTCCGTACAGCCCTCCCGACAGACGTGTGTTTATGAGGGCGCGTGACACAGCAGGGAAGGGCCCTGCCCAAGGTCGCTCCACTGGAAGTGACAGAGCTGGGGTGGGACCCGGGTGTGTGTGACTCCCCACCCCTCTGCTGTATCACCTCCCACTTTGAACAGGTTGCTGGGTGACAATGGCTGGGGTCCTGATTTCTGTGCCACAGTCTCGCCCCAGACCTCCTTACCTCGTGTTTCCCAATAGGTATCTGTAATTATTATTCAAAACTGGAAAAATTTCATTTTGGTCCCTTTTAACAAAGAAGTACAGTGAAGGCCTAGTTATTACAAGTAAAAGTAGGAAAAAATAGAAATTACAGCTTGTCTTCTAACTGGAAAATTTTAGTACTTAAAAGACATAGATTCTCTCTCAATCTCTTTGGGGGATTGAGGATGAATAACGTAGTCAGAAATACATTTTTTCAGCAAAAAAGTCCAGTCATTATCTTTTAGCAACTCGACTTTCACTTTTCCTCTCATCTTTTTCCCCCATTATTGGCAAGACTGTCACGGCACTTTTTGAAAAAAACATGGCTAATTCACTGCTTTTCCTGAAATAAGCATATGGTATATGCTATGGTCCAAGAAACAGGGAGAATTTTTTCTCCAGGCATATAGAGTTTGTTTTTCCTTTTGGACTTAAGGGTTGGCAGTGAGTTCCAAATGAGCAAGGAGTCGGCATTAGGCGCGGCTGTATCTGTCTGGAGAGAAGACTTCTGGCCTACAGGGGCCTTCTTGCGCCGGTGTGAGGGTCGCAGCGACATCTGTGCTCCTTTTCCATCGAGGGGATGTAGTGATAGTCCCTCGCCCTTAGCCCCCATGTGGCTGCCCCAGCCCCCTGGCTGGAGCGAAGCTCCTGCAGCCAGCGCTGCAGGCACGAAGCCCATCCCCAGGGCACGCGGTACCGCACGGGCGGGCGGCCCCCTGCTCCATCCTCCCTGGGCGGGGGGCTTGCTAACCGGGCATGTCACGCTTGCTTTCTGACCCCGAAGTGTAGCAGAAAAGGCGAGGAAGAGTTTGGGTCCCAGACAAGTTTCAGGAAAGGAAAAGAAGAATAAGAACTGGGAATACCAGGTTTCCAATTAGACCAGTTCCTCGGGAAGTGATTTTTCTGGTCTATTTGAGAGTGTTGCTTGTCTCTTGACCTAATGAGAGGGACACAGCACACAGAATACGACAAGTCTGCTCATCTTCCTCGTGCTTTTATAGAAGAGTTCTTTACTTATTAGAAAAACAGTATTATGACAGCCATATTAGTATAATTTAAGAAGTTACCTTACTACCCCTAGAACAGCTCATTTCCTGTGGGTGAATCACGTCTTCCCTATCTTTGTTCATGTCAGTCCTTCTTTAATACTCCTGCAATTTAAGAACGGGTATCGAGCTTTGTCCCTCTTGCCACAGAATGCTATTTATCATTCCAGTTGGAAATGGCTTTTCAACATCCCACCAGGCAGAGAACCACATCTGCCTTAACTGCCCTCTCAGCTCGGACAGCTAGGCTGCTGTCTATAGTCCCGTCACCGTAGTCAGTGCAACGACCCAAACTGGCCAGGTCTTGACAGCATTGTGATGACATAGGATGACCGTGGAAATCTTTGTGAGTTGCATTTTGTAGCAAAATAGTTAAGGGGCTTGTTGAGCTTAAAGAGGTATAGAGTCTTCATTTACAAAAAGCCAAGTGTTTCCAGAGTTTTCTCTGATGACAACTGACTGCCAATTGTAGGCCCTTAGAAGATACTAGAAAAAAATCCACACAGTTCGTCATCCATCAGGGTAAAGGTGATGCTTGAACAAAGAACAAGGGAGCAGCCTCTTTCCAAGAAATCTGCGCTTTGGAGAGACCACTTTGAAAACAGATGTTTTTAATTGTTTATACCACTCTGTAATTTTTGTTGCCAAAAACTATGTGAACGTGTCACCTATTAAAAACTTCAGTGTCAGCACTGTTAACCTGGGAACAGTGTTTTTCTACTCCTGCTTTAAAATCCTGTAAATGAAAATTTCAGTGGATTTTGAATTAGGTTGTTAGAAATAGGAGCATATACAGCAATACCCGCTGATTAGTGGCAGGAGCCATTATTTGACATTAGGGGAACTGGAGCTTCATTAGCGAATTGTTCACAAAATCCTTTGCATCAGTGGTAGAGGGAAGCGGAAAATGTCTCCCCTGTTGCTAGTGGTAAACGTCTCTTCCATTCTGGGTCCTCACATCTCTGGAAGGAGGCTTTGGGGCTCTGACAGTGTTCAGTGTGTAAACTTAAGCTGTAACCGGGCTACTGTCAAATCACTGAGTCACAAAAAGGTCCCTACGTTTTAAAAAAGTGTAAGCATATTCAGTCCTGTTGCTCTTACTAAAATTATTATAACTCATTTGATTTAATAATTTCCAAGAGGTTTGTTGATACTCTTAGTAAATGGCATATTAAAATATATTTTAAAATGTTGTTTATTTTATCCTTGTCTCATCTTTCAAAATGTTCTTATTTTGGTAATTGCTTTTAGACTCATAATATACTGGTACAGTAGCACATAAATAAATATACACGTGTTGGCGGTATGTGCCTAAGGGTTTCTCATGGCTGGGATGTACTGTCAGACAAGTTTGGAGACCAAGGATCTAGGCAAATTGGATTTGTCAAGGCTTCTGCTGTAACTCTCGAGAGGACCAATTGATGCCTTTCACTTCCTTACCTGGTGAGCCGGTGGAGCATTTAACTACAGTGTGGTCCTAAGCACAGAGCAGGGCAGCCTTCCGGAAGTGCTCTCTGAATTGAAGGACCAAGTGTACTTCCTGGGTTCCCGTAAGAGGAGGTGATGCTTGAGATCTTGGCGTTGCACTGGTATCCAGCTTCTTATGTCCAGGGGAAGGGTTTCAAGCTAATTGAGTACCAGGTGGCCAGAGAGTGAGGGCAAATGCCGCTGCTGTTGTGTTTCCAGAAAGTCTCCATTGGCCGCCTCAGGCCCAGGTGGGCTTGTGCTTTCCTGTGGCTCCGTATCAGATGGCATCTTAGTGTCAAGGTATTTCATTTGTGATCTGAGTAGTTTCTAACCCTCTCTTCTCTTTTCGTGTTGTAGGAACCCAGCTCTTCAGTGGTCAAAGTGACTTTAGAATCACTACCTTGAAATTTCATCCAAGAGACCACAACGTTTTCGTATGTGGCGGCTTCAGCTCTGAAATGAAAGCTTGGGATGTAAGGACCAGCAAGGTAACACCCCTCTTCCTCACATGGCCTTTCCAGCAGAGCTTGCCTGGACGTTTTGAATGATTGGGAGTGGGTCAGCATCTATATATAGGACCCTTGAGATGGAATAATTACCACTTAATATTGAATCAGTGGGAAGCATAATTTTTAGATGTTTTGAAAGAACATTCTTGAGTTGTTAGATTATTAAAGCACCATAGGTAACAATTCTATACAGCATGTTACTAAACATATTTGTTGAGCACCTACTGTGTGCAAATGCTTCCCGATGTTATAAGATGAATCAACCTCAGATTACTCAGGGGAATAATATGTAGATACAAATAAGTGGGGTGGAGAAGTGCTCTGTGTGTGTATGTGAGTGAGAGGAGGGGTGGTGGGGAGGGAGGGGCTGGCATTCAGAGCAGGTGAGCTTTCAGTTCAGCTCAGTGTAAGGAAGGCTTCTCGGAGGAGACAGTGTTCCCGTTGGGGCTTAAAGGCTGGTCACCGTCAGTCCCATAGAGAAGTGATGTCCACTCCCGTCCTTCACCACAGCCTGCCACTCCTGTTGCTTCCCTAACTTAGGAAATGGCAAGTCCAGGACTTCCCTGGTGGTCCAGTGGTTAAGACTCCACGTTCTCAATGCAGGGGGCATGGGTTCGATCCCTGGCCAGGGAACTAAGATCCCGCATGCCACACAGTGTGGCCAAAAAAAAAGTGGCAACTCCATCTTTCTGGTTGTCAGGCCCAAACCATCAGAATCATCCCTCTCTCCACTCTTCCTGTCATCCCCCCAACACCCAAACCATCAGCAAACCCAGTCGTAACTCGGGTTTAAGCTGCCGTTGTCTCTTGCTCAGATAATTGCAGTAGTTTCCTCTCTGGTATCTGTCTTCCCCCACCACAGCCCCCCACCTCCCCCGACCCCTTACGGTTTGTTCTCAACACAGTAGCCGGCGTGGCCTGTGACAGTGGAAGTCAGATGTGTCACTCTTCTGGTCAGAACCCTCCAGGCTCAGGTCTCACTCACAGGAAAAGCTGTGTCCCTAGGGCGGCCCACAAGGCCTCAAGA
Source organism: Grampus griseus (assembly GCF_964374135.1). Lineage (NCBI taxonomy): Eukaryota > Metazoa > Chordata > Mammalia > Artiodactyla > Delphinidae > Grampus > Grampus griseus. The sequence goes on along the minus strand of NC_139018.1, from coordinate 4,720,833 downwards.
TCTCCGCTCAGCCTCAGCCCCACCCGCCTCCTTGCCTTTCCTAGAACACACCAGCACAGTCCTGCCTCAGGGCCTTTGCACTTTCTGCCTGGAAGGCTCTCCTCCCAGTTTTCTATGGAGAGGCTCCCTCCCTCCTACAGGGTTCTGCTCAAATGCCACCTCTGCAGTGAGGCCTTCCCAGACCACCATGCCAGCCACCCCTGGCATTCACTAGTCCCCCTGCCACCTCTTTTCTCCCCATAGCACTTATGATCACCCGGCACACTATGGATTTTGCTTGTCTATTTGCCTTGTCTCCATCCCCTCGAATGTAAGCTCTTCCAGGGCAGGGATTTTTGTCTGTTTTGTTTGCTGCTGACTCTAGCTCCTAGAACAGTGCCTGGCACGTAGTAGGCACTCATCAGACCGTGGGTGACTGAATGAGTGGACGGAGGCAGAGGGCAGTCACACGGGATGGGGGATACAAGGTGTGTGCAGGGCCAGTGGCCTGCTCAACTTGGCCAGGCGTGGGCCCCAGGCAGTGGGACAGGCCGGGCAGAGAGGTTTTTAATGCCATGAGTCTGGGTTTGGATCAGCAGTGGGGAGCCATGGGAGGTTTGTGAGCAGGGGTCTGGGATCAGGGGTGCAGAGGGGCTCAGGGAGGGGCAGTGGGGAAGAGCCTGACTGCCTCCTGCCTCTGGGGGGCTCAGTGATTTCAGGATGGCTGTTTCAAGCTCTGAGAAGCACCGCCCTGGTCTGAAGGAGGCACACAGCCACTAGAATGCTACAGGGTAGTTCATGATGATACCGGCATTGATCTTGACCTTGAAAGAAGAGGGTGTGGAACGTCAGAGAGTGTCGTCCTCCATTAGGGATTCAGGGGAGTCAGTGGTCCCACGCCAAAGGGCTCTAGCCTGCTGCATCTGCAGCGCCAAAGACTCTACCTAAAGGCATCCCCCTCCAGGGCCGCCTCCTGCCCCATCCTGGGCAGGTGCAGCCCCGCATCAGGTCTTCACTGAGCAGAGGCCGTTCTGCGTGGCCAGGATGGAAGGAGGTGGGACAAGACCTCCAGTGCCGGATTCGAAAGGCGAGTTGGTGCGTCAGACCGGCTGCTGCAGAAAGGCACTTTCCCCCCAGGCTGTGGGAAGGGGCTGCTGGTGTTTGCAGGAGAACCTAAAACCAGAGACAGTTTCCTTAAAGAGAACAGAATGTTCTATCCGTAGGTATTTTGCCTAAAGTACTTCACAAGTGGGAGAATTAGAGCATAGAGAGATGTACTCTTTTTAAAAAAACACACATTTTTCTTTTACAAGACTTTTTAAAAACAAGAACATTTGGAAAAGAGAGAAAAGTTACCCGTAAAGAAGTGGATGTGTGGACTTTTAAAAGCACTTGAACACTTGTATATGGGATATAAATACATGATAAATGAAAGAAGACATTGGAAAGTGCTGCTGGAGTTAGAAACTCTTAGTCATGCTGTTTGAAGCAGGGCCTCCTGATCAACCAGCCCCTGGTGACAGCCACGTCCCTTAGAGGTGTGCTGTTTTTAGCCTCAAAGAGCAAACACGTAAGAAATTACTCATCAAGGACGCCATCTGATTTAAGACTTTGTTAAAAATATCGGATTTTCTCCTAGGGCAGACGCCAGCTGACGTGTTCTGAGAATGCTGGGGGAGAAGCAATTAGGAGCAGATGTTGCTGTGACTGGTATCGGCATGTTTGCCAGTCTCTCCCCAGCTAATAATGTGGGTAAAGGGATCTGTGCAATATTTGTTTTTACTTCCTTTTTACCAACAATCTGACTGCCTGTCCTCCCTTGCTGGGTCACAAGGACTGTTTCCATGTGCATCAGCCAGACTCAGGGGACCAGTCTCTTTCCTGCTTCAGTTCTGTTTCCTCTGATAGGTGTGGCCCAAGTGCCTTGTACGGACCCAGCAGGAGGGCCAGAGAGGAAAGGTGTGGACAGCCACCTGGGGTGGCTCTCTGCCCTCCTGCTGGGCTCCCGTGGGGCCTGGGGCTCTGTCCCAGGTGCTGAACTTTCCAGCCCTCCCTGGTGAGCGTAGGAACACCTAGGGCTGAGCGGCTTGTCTTCTGACTGCCTTCAGGGGCAGCTGTGGAAACTGCAGGAGGGACACAGACCTTAGCTTAAAATCAAGACGGGTTTCCTCTTTTAAAAACAACGGAAGGACTGTTATTATTATAAAAGTAATATGCGATTATATGAAAAAACAAATAGAAACAGAGAGAAGGGGTAGCTGAGCCAGCCAAAGGTAAACATTAGTAACATTTAAATATTTTTATTTCATTGTTCTTTTCCACTGTGTGTGTGTTTTTTTTTTTTTTTTTGCGGTACGCTGGCCTCTCACTGTTGTGGCCTCTCCCGTTGCGGAGCACAGGTTCCGGACACGCAGGCTCAGCGGCCATGGCTCACGGGCCCAGCCGCTCCACGGCACGTGGGATCATCCCGGACCGGGGCACGAACCCGCGTCCCCTGCATCGGCAGGCGGACTCTCAACCACTGCGCCACCAGGGGAGCCCCACATTTAAATATTTTTATTTCACTGTTCTTTTCCACTGTGTGTTTTTCAAAACATTGTTTGGTCTTATTTTGCTTTTCACACAGCATTGCAAGGGTTTTCCTTGCAGTGAAATGAACTCTTGTAGGTGTTTAATGCGTCCCTCTGACGCAGCTGCTTGGCTAATTCGCTCCATGCTTTAGCCTCAGCACTCAGGGCCGCGTCTGACACAGCAGGCACTCGATAAATATGGCTCGAATGAGTCAATTTCAGATGGTTGAGCTTATTAAGCCATTTCCTGAGGTTGGATTTTAGGACATTTCCTTTTGTTTGGTTTGGTTTGCCATTTAAAGTTAGTAGATGTGAAGGTGGAGATCAGGGATCGGCAAGTGCAGCTTGGGGCTAAATCTGACTTGCTGCCTGTTTTTGTAAATAAAGTTTTATCGGAATGCAGTTCCTGTCATTCATTTGTGTAACGGCTGCAGCTGCTTTCACACCACAGTGGTAGAGTTGAGTAATTGCACCGGAGACCACATGGCCCGCGAAGCCAAAAATACTTAGGATCTGGCCCATCCCTGCTAAGACGTATCTGGCTGTGGTGTGTGTCACGCTGTGGCTTGTGGGGGCTGATCCTTCTGACCTGGCTGACAAGATGGGTGCCCCTGTGCCTCACCCTATTATGGGCACCCTGTGGAAGCCGTGTGCTCAGAGAATGGCTTTTCCAGAGAGCCGCGCCTCAGTCGGGTTTGTGGGCTGTCTCCCCCTCTCGCTTTAACCTCCAGACAAACCATCGCAGTCTACTTTGTGATACATTCCACGGTGGGACACGTCTGTGCATCTAGTGTTGTCCACATTTGCAGTTTCTTTCCTGCAGCTTGTGCCCCAGAACTCAAACTGCTGGGTTAAAAGTGAGTCAGCATTTTGAAGGTAAGGGGTAGGTTTCCGACGATGGAGCTGAGCCCACCACTGGAGCAGGACGGTGCGGCCAGACAGCCTCTTGGCGGGTCTGAGGAGTAGTTGGAACAGATAACTTTAAAGCTACTTTCCAGTCATAGACTTTCATTCCTTAAGCTTAGCCACACGATGAATGTTGGGATTCTGGACTTCTCTGGTCCAGCCCGGTGCATTACAGCAAACGGGCTCTTTGGTTCCCCTGTCTTTTCTTGGTCCATCTCTCTCTGCTCTGGTTTGATGAGTGGATCACATCCCTTGTCGCCGCAGAGCGCCTGGCTTCATTTCCGGCAGGTCGGCAGGATGTGTTCTGCACGAACCCTCCGAGCCTGCTTACTCGTGCCGGCCCCGTGCTGCCAGTGCAGGGTCTTCTGACTCTTCTGTCTCCCGACGGTCTGCTTGAACGTGGGTCTGGTCTGGAACCCAGGATGTCTGTGGTCTGACCTTCATGTTACCACGGGGGTCCAAGCCCCTCCGGGCTGCCAGTGCTTATTGGCCTGAGATCCAGCAGCCCTGGGTTCCCATCCTCCCTCTCCTACTTGCTTAGCTGGCTGATTTTAGGCAAATCTCTAAACTCAAGCCTCTCCCAGTCAAGGGTTTCCCCCGTGGTATAGTAAAGGGGCAGGATGAGGTCATCTTTCAAGCAGGGCCTCTGAACTCTCCTGTGCGTAGGAGAGCGCCTGGGACTCTTGTTAGGATGCAGACTCTGTTTCAGCAAGATGATGTCTTAGTCAGCTCAGACTGCTGTAATGAAATACCACAGCCTGGGGGGCTTAAACAGCAGACATTTATTTCTCATTGTTCTGGAGGCTGGAAGTCCGAGATCAGGGTGCCAGGGTGGTCGGGTTCTGGTGAGGGGGCTCCTCCTGGTTTGTAGATAGCTGCCTCTTGCTGTGTCCTCACATGATGGAGAGCGAGCAAGCTCTGGCCTCTTCATCCCTTAGAAAGGTCCCATCCACTCCCATCATGGGACCTCCACCCTCATGACCTTATCCAAACCTAATTACCTCACAAAGGCCCCACCTCCAGATATCATCACACTGGGGATTAGAGCTTCAAAATATAGATTTTTGGGGGGACACAAACATTCAGTCCTTTGCAGGTGAGATCCTGCATTTCAACAAGCTCCCAGGAGATGCAGAGACAGACGGACCATGGACCACACTTTGAGAAGCCAGGTCTCAAAGGGCCTCTGAACACAGAGGTCCCATGCTTCTCTCACGTGAGCACCCTTGGTCTTCGTCCGCGATTGACCTGCACCACCTGTGACCTATCTCAGCGATAAACAGGTTGTGAGCACCTTCACCTGACAGCTATTCATTGACAACTGCCTGTGAGGGGGGCTCGGTCCAGTCATGTCTGCGCCTTGGCATCTTCCACAGGACCTGGAACCGGAGCAGGTGCTCAGGGGGTAACTTGGAGTGAGCTGCTGGGGTCAGCCGCCCCTCCCATCACGATGGAGCCCTGCAGGAGCATCCACCTGCCCACATTTCGGGGGGCAGTGGCCTCCCTGGGATTTCTGCAGAGGGAGTGGGCCCTCCAACAAATGGGAAATAAAGGCTAGCTGCAATTCAGCTGTAACTGGTCATTCCAGAAGTGTAGACAGAGGCCGAGGACTTGGGAGATCCTGGGCCAGATGAGGGCTGGTGCAGTGGTTCTAACACTGCAGCCCTCAGCCAAGTCTGAGCTCTCATGTGCCCCAGTGTCTCGTAGATGATGGGGTGTCCAGCCTCGCAGGGCCCTGGCTCTTTGCCCGGCCGGGAATGGGAGCTGGAGAGTTCCAGGTCTGCAGGGCCCACCAGCACTGTGGGAAAGGCTCCAAGGCAGTTACTTTTAGGTTTGCTTTAAGATGACTATGTAGTTTGAGCCAAAAGTTAGGATAGGTAATGAAATTTCTCCCCTGTATCATGCATGAAAGTTGTAGAAAAACTCCTACAGAGGCTTAACAATCCTATTGCGTATTTCGTGAATCACCCTTTTTGCGAGACCAAATTCTGGAACCCCAACCTCAGCAAATGACCTCTCGGCCAAGCAAAACTGAGCACTGCCAATTGGAGCAGCCCTGGAAAATCTGGGACATGTGGCTCCCGACACTGGGAGCCTGGCCTCTGCTCCGGTTCTCTTCCCTTCCGTGGGCAGGGCCGACACCGGGCAGGCTAGGGCCCAGCACGACTTCCGATGCATAGGTCTACTCTGTTCCCGAGAAGGAGGGTCTCAGGTGCCCTCAGGTCCCCACTGGGCCTCGAAAACACCGACCCCCACCCGCTCGGGTAGTTCTCAGGGTGAGATCTACTCTGACAGACCAGCTCACTTTCTTTGCTCTAGTGTTGGTTTGACCCGAATCATCAATAGTCCATGCTTGTTCTACATCTTTCTCTCCTTTTAAGTTTGTAAAGGGCCGTCTTGACGTCCAGATCTTGAGTTCATTCCTTGACCTCCTTTGGGAGCTTTGTCCCAAACCCACTGCAGGTGTGTGTCCTATCATGCAGGTGACAGTGGGCGAGGCCTCTGGCTCGTCCTTCCCACCTGCTTGGGTTCTCATCTCTGCCTGTTGTTGCCACAGCCCCTCACTCTGCTGCAGTTTCCCCACAGAATGTAAGCTCCCTGCAAAGGGATTTGCTCCTTTCCTGCTGTTTTCCCTGAGCCTAGCGAAGTGCTGGCTGGATGGGATGGGACTGTTGCAGGAATGACTAACGGCCTTAATCCAGGCCAATTAAAAAAAAAATCCCAAGTGATAAGCCCACCCAGGTGAAGTGGAAGCTGAGTCAGCATCTGTTAACACGCTCTTCTCCGGCACTGACCGACCTTGGCCGTCCTGCCCCGAGGGGGAATGAACCAGCTGGTCATGCAGCCAGTGGTTGCTGGTCTGGACTGGCTGCCCTGGTGCCATGGTCAGAGCACCCGGAGCCTTAGAGGATACCCACCCGCCCCTGCAGGTGGCCTCGGCCTCCAGCGTTGTGAAAACTCTCCAGGTGATTCTAATGAAGAGCCCGAGTGGCGAACCACAGCCCTGGGGGCCAGGGTTTGGGAGCATCAGTGTGAGTCCCGAAGGGTGTTTTGCAGGGTCTCTGCTGTGTAGGTGAGGGTGTCCTGAAATGTCCGTTCCTGCCGTGGCAGCTGTCGGGAAGACTCAGCACCTTCACCTCCTGGTTCCTGGGCGCCATCAGTCTTCGTGGCGTTGTAGGCAGGTTGCTTATTTGCCCTAATGAGGTTCTGATTACTCTCCATTTGTCTCTTTCATCAGCTTTATACTAAAAAGCCTTTTGTTTGGGCTCTTCGTACTTCTGCAGTTCTGGCTAAGTTTTGCCTTCAGCCAAACTTCTTATGAGATGAGAGCGGGAGCCTAAGGGAGGTGGAGACGGGGAAGGGCGTGGACAGCCTGGTGGTGAGGGGAGCGTGATCACCGCTCCGTGTGACTCACCATGGGTCCTTGTCCCTTCCGGGCTCCCATTGCCCCATCTGTCAGGTGGTGGTGGGGTGCTCTCGGGTGGCATGGACTGGGCGGCCACCACCTGCCGGGCTCTGTACTGGACCCTCCCTGTGTGTCATCTACCGCGACACAGCAGTCCTTGGAGGTGTACCAGGTGCTGCTGTCACCCCATCCCCCTGGCGGGGTGCCCGAGGTTCAGAAAAGTTCCAGCAGCCAGCACACGGCTGGTTGGTAGGGGGGTAAGACCTTGACCCGGTGCCTCGATTCCCGCGCCCTTGCAGGCCCTCCTGTTCACAGGTCGAAGGAAGCGTTGGTCTTGGGTGTAAGTAAAGCTTTGGCAGTGAGAGCCGTGTGCTTTCTTCTTGGAGAAGCCTGCAGGGGGCAGCCCTTGAGTTCAGACACCTGCTCGGTCCCGCCGCTTGCAGCTCGATGCCTGGTGTCAGGGGCCCCCCTGTGAACTTGACAGTGGTGGGCCCTGCGGCCTCAGGCCTGAAGTCACAACCCCGGCGCCTCTGTGAGGGCAGCCCTTTGGCCTCCACAGGTGGATGTGGAAACCAGTCCTGAAAGGCTCAGCTTTCAGCGCAGGGGTGGACGGCCACTGTGGGGCCTGGACCTGATCTGTCGGCCTCACCGGCTGCCTTCACAAGCGACCAGGGGGTCCCCATGTGTCTCCTGGGTCATCCAAAATCTTGAGCAAAGCTGGGGAAGGGGTCCCTGGAATCCAGAACCTCAGACCCCTGCCCCCAGCCCAGTCCTTCCCTTCACCTTCACTCGGCAGCACTTGTCTTGGGGTGTCAAGCAGACTCCAGTTAAAAACCTGAAATGTGAGTTGCCACCTGGAGCTCAGTGTGTGACAACGGGAGAGCATGGCACTCAGGAGGGCCACATCCCTGTGTGATCACTTGGGCTCTTAAAGATGCAGTAGGATGTATCAGAAAATATAAAGCAGACTCTGGACCCGTAATGATTATATAAATAAAATATTTATGTAATGCTGATGTATATGACCTTTGTAATTTGTTTTGCCACTAAAATAAGCTGTGTTACATACACTGAACATCTCTCGTTGAGATTTTTTATCTCCTTGAGATTTTTAAAAATTTAATATCTTTATGAAATAGATTCACAGTTTTTGTTTTACCTAAAAACTTATTTTAGTTTGCCATAACTAATAGTATCCAAAAAAAATCATGGGTTTGATGCCCTAGTTATTTTTTGTCTTAATATACTTTAAATACTTATTACGTTTTTTTGGTAGCAGCTTTTTTTCTTTTAATTAATTAATTAATTAATTTTTTGGCGGTACGCGGGCCTCTCACTGTTGTGGCCTCTCCCGTTGTGGAGCACAGGCTCCGGACGCGCAGGCTCAGCGGCCATGGCTCACGGGCCCAGCCGCTCTGCAGCATGTGGGATCTTCCCGGACTGGGGCACGAACCCATGTCCCCTGCATCGGCAGGCGGACCCTCAACCACTGCGCCACCAGGGAAGCCCTAATTTACCTATTTACTTGCCTGCTCCAGGTCTTAGTTGCGGCATGCAAGATCTGGGTTGCGGCGTGTGGGATCTTTAGTTGCGGCATGCAGGCTCTTTTAGTTGCAGCATGCGGGCTCTTAGTTGCGGCATGCAGGATCAAGTTCCCTGACCAGAGATCGAACCCGGGCCCCCTGCACTGGGAGCGCGGAGTTTTAACCACTGGACCACCAGGGAAGTCCCAGTAGCAGCTTTGTTGAGATGCAATTCATATACCATACAATGCGCTCATTTAAAGTATACAATGCGTTCGTTGTTAGTATATTTACAGAGTTATACAACCATCATCACTGTCAGTTTAGAACATTTTCATCACCTCAGAAAGAAACCCTCTACCCTTTTTAGCAGTCACCCCAACTCCCCTGCCTCTATCCCCTACCCCCAGCCCCTGGCAACCACTGATCTACCTTCTGTCTCTGTAGATTCGCCTATTCTGTACATTTTATAGAAACAGAATCATACAGTATGTCACTTAGCATAATGTTTTCAAGGTTCACCTATGTTGTAGCGTGTGTCAGTACTTCATTCCTTTTTACGGTCAAATAATATTCCATTGTACGGATAGATGCATTTCGTTTATTCATCAGTTGATAGGCATTTGTGTTCTTTCCATTTTTTGGCTCTTATGAATAATACTCTTATAAATATTCATTTACAAGTTTTTGTGTGGACATGTGTTTTCGTTCCTCTCGGACTCCACCTGGGAGTGAAATTGCTGAGTCCTGGTCCCTCTATGGGTGACCTTTTGAGAAACTGCCAGACTGTCTTCCAGAGTGGTTGCACCATTTTGCAATGTATGAAGGGTCCGATTTCCCCGTCCTCGCCTTACTTGTTGTCGGTCTTCTTGCTTTTCCCCATCCCAGTGGGTGTGAGGTGGCGTCTCCTTGTGGTCTCCTTAAGGTTTGGCATAGGACTGTGCACACTGTATATTTCTTCATGAATGAGCTCTGGTAGTTTGTGTCTCTCAAAGAATTTGTTCATTACATCTAAGTTATCAAATTTATAAACATAAACTTGTTCATAATATTCCTTTATTATCCCTTTTGATGTCTTTAGGTTCTATCTTCTCCTTCATTCCTGATATTGATAGTTATGTCTTCTTTTTTTTCCTTAGTCAGTGTGGCTAGAGATGTATTTTCTTCTACTTGCTTTGGGTTTAATTAGCTCTTCTTTTTCTCATTTCTTAAGGTAGCAATTTAGATCATTGATTCAAAATCCTTTTTAATGTAAGCATTTTAATGCTATACATTTCCCTCTAAGAATGCATCCCACAAATCTTGATATGCAGTATTTACATTTTCATTCAATTAAAACATATTTTCTAATTTGATTTTTACCTCCTCTTTGAACTATGGGATATTTAGAACTTATTACTCAGCTTCCGAATTTGTGGGGATTTCCCTGATATCTTTCTGTTGTTAATTTCCTTGTTATCAATTCTGTTATGCTCAGAAAACATACTTTATATGATTCAAATACTTCTACGGCCCAGAATATGGTCTGTTTCGCTGAATGTTTCATGCGCTCTTGGCAAGAATGTATATTTCACTGTTGTTGGGTGGAGTGTTCTATAAACGACAGTTTGGTCAAGTTAGATGATGGTATTGTTCAGTTAGTTCTTCTAGATCCTTGCCGATTTTTTGTCTACTTGTTCTTTCAGTTATTGAGAGAGGAGTGTTGAGGTCGCCAGCTATAATTGTGGATTTGTGTATTTCTCTCTTCAGTTCTGTCTTTTCTCCCTTATGTATTTTGAAGCTGCTACCACAGCTCCACTGGGGGCCTGCTTGCTGGTCAAAGCTGTTAGACAAAATAAGAAGAAGAAGAAGAAAAAAAAAGACCAAGGAAAGAAAATAGCAGCTCGTCTCCGTGCTGTGCACTCCTCCAGCTTTGCCCTCTCTCCGGGGTCTGTCTGCTTGAGTTCACTTTCAGTGTTCTCAAACGCCAGAGCCTGTCGTAATCAGTGGGCAGAGAGGCTCTGGTGGGCTTACTGGATCCCACGTGGCCCCAGGTGGACTTTGAACATATTTTTTTCCTGGCCTTGAGTTTCCCCTCTTCTGTTGGCTGGATGCCACCTGCCCGTGGGCCTCCACTGCTGTCTCCTCTCCAGGGGCTTTTCCCAAGGCCCCCCTGGGTCGGGTGCCCCCCTCCTTCTCTCAGTCTGGGTTGTAGCTGCTTGGCAAGTGTCACCCCCGCACTGGAATGTGAGCCGCATGAGGGCTGGGGGACACGATGGCCTTGTCCAACCTGGCATTGTGTCCCCAGACTCTGTATTGCTGGCATGGGGTCAGCGGCTCAGTCAGTGTTTCTCGAACAAATGGTCACAGCAACCTCCGTGAATCTGCAGCCTAACTCTGCAAAGATGCTATGACTTTAGGAAAGTTTGTGCGATCCAAATTCGTGCCCCAACCAAGAGCCCCCCAGTTAGAGGGCGGTGTGGACAGCTGTGCTGTTTCCAGTGCATGGATGTTCTGTGTACCCTGCCAGTGGGCAGACTCTCCCGGTGGCCACAGCCTTCCCTGCCTACCCTGAGGGAAGACTGCCTGGTGCCTTTCACAGACGTAGTGCGCAAGCTGAGAAGGATGAGGGGACGTGTGAGAGGAAACCTCGTGGTGCATCCTGTAATTAGGCTGTGCCGAGCTGTCCACTCATCACGCTGGATTCAGAGAGGAGATGAAGGGTGGACATCTCTCCTCACCCGCTGTGTGCCCTTTTTATATCAAGTGAATTTCTCAGTTTTTAATTCTAGTATTTCACTTAAAAAATTTTTTAAAAAAGATGTGGTTACCTGGTTTGCCTCATTCATTTACTCATTGAACATTTGCTGAGCACCTGCCACGTGTAGGGCATCTTCCTAGTTTCCAAGACTCAAAGAAGCTACAGGAAACGCCACGCCTGCTCTTGGCACCGTTATCCACCAAGTTGCTAGACCATGTGGGAAACCTCCCTGGCAGCTTTAGGATTGCCCTCCCCATACCACCCCCATACCCTGTGCTTCCCTCTTCTGGGGTCGTGCACGCTGTCCACTGTGCACAGGCACCTGGCCAAGGGGGTGGCTGGGTGCTGGAATCCAGCCTATGCTCCGCTGCCCAAGCGATGGCCCTAGCATGGGGTGATCTCCACCTGAAGGAGGGTCTTTTCCCGATATGCACCAAGGGGCCAGGTGGGCCAGCCGTGGCCCCATCCCTTCCCCCCTGTCTGCTCCATCCACTCCCTCTCCATCCCCGCAGCCTCACCAGGTCTGCCCCTCGCCCTCTCCCCCCGGGATGCCAGCGCTGCCCACTGCCCACCGCCTTACGTCTTCCCCACCACGGCAAGTATCATCATTTGGAAACGCAAATCCGAACACATGGCCCTTGGGCTCAGGGCTCTTCCCGGCCCAGCACCCTGCAGTGCCCGTGAGAGCAGGTCCAGGCCTTCCTTCCTGGTGAGGACAGCTCCGCACCGCCCAGCCCAGCCTCCCTCACCAGGCTTGGCTCTGAGAGCCCAGCCTGTCCCAAGCCACCACCTCACAGGACTGGGGGACTTCACACCTTTCCAGACTGTTTGACTTGTCTGCCACGAGTGGGATTTACTCTTCAGAATAAAAGAGTAGATACATTATTTTCCAAAGAAGATAGAGGAAGGGGAGCTTGCAAAGGAGCAGCCAGAGACCTGGGAGGAGAGCTGGGTCCAGGGCTGCGAGCTGATGGGGATTGGGGGAGGGACTGTGGACTCGGGGTTCCAGCAACATGCAGAGGTAGAGATGTGAAAGGATGTCAGGGACCTGGAGACGTGGTGTGCCCGTGACATGAGAGCAGAAAGGGAGGCTGTTCTCTAGACGTTCAGATTACAGAAGTAATCTGTGCTTTTTGCAGGCTACTTGCAAAATGGAAAACTGTAATGAGGACGATAACGCATTCAATTTCAACACAGCCAGAACCACCGTTGACAGTTGGGGTCCTTCCTTCCAGTTTTTCAATGCATATATTTACATTTTTAAGTAATTTCCCCCCAACTGAATATATCCTTAGTGTTTCTGTATTGTTAAACAGTTTTTGGGTGGTGTAATTTTTAATAGTTACCCAATATACTGTCATGTATTTAACCAGCCCTCTATGATCGGGTATTTATCATCTTCCCAGTGTTCCCTTTATGACAGCACTAAGGCGAACATCCCTGTGTGCAAATTCCCAGATGCAGACTTGATCAAAGGGTACGTGTGCTTTTAGGTTCTGGATCGCACTGAATCCAGAAGCCACTCCTTCCAGAAGGGATTACCAGTTCACCCTGGGAACGGGCTTGGTGGGCTAGCTCGCTTGTTTTGGGCATAGGCGAGGCGCATGCAGGCTCACCACCGTCCGGGGAAGAGCTGGTTCAGGGGGAGGGGCTGAAGGTTGGGGTGGGCGGGGCGACCGGAGGTGGAAGGAAGTGGGGCGGGGGGGACCAGGGCAGCCAGGCCAGGGGGGCCTGCTTCCTTCCAGGGCCCCTGTCTCGGCCATGGACTAGGTCCCTTGTGCTCTGGTTTCCTTCTCTCCGGCCCAGGCAGGACAGCCCCACACTCTCCGTCTGTCCTGTCCAGAGTAGGCCTGAGCCTCTGTGCGTTGCCCCGTGTTGCTTCTTGAGGGTCCGAGACGCCTGGAAGAGATGGGTGCATACCGTGCACGGCGCAGGCGCCCAGACTCCGCCGAGCTGCGCTGCCCTTGGAGGTGGCTGCATTGTTAGAACCCTATTTTAATTCATACCTCCATTGTGAAGTGAGGAAAACCAATTTTTCACTTGAGAGGTTCAGCAATGTGGATACATGTGTAATTGTCTATTTCTGCCTTTCTTCCTTTCTCTCGTGTTCTGTAGCCGTAATTTAAAATTTCACGGTCTCCAACCTGATGGCTTCTCTGTGGGCATGTTCAGATCCGCCTCAGGTTCAGCAGGCACTAATTGAGCAGCTACTCTCTGCCTCTGGCTGGGCAGCCTGTGGGGTGCGGTGGGGGGTGGGGACGGGCTCCGGTGTCGGCCGCAGATCGCATGTCACGCCGGCTCTGCCTCTACTCAGCTGTGTGGTCACCGGCAGGCCCTTCCCGTTTCTGAGCCTGGGTGTCCTCGTCTGCACAGTGGGGCTGGTAATCTCCACCCCGCAAGGTGGTCATGAGGATTAAGTGAGGTCACACGTGAAGCCCCTAGCAAGGCGCATGGCACACAGTAGGTGTTCAGTTAATGCACCCTGCCGTCTCCGATGATCACCACAGGGTCGTGCTTTCCATGAGCTTGGGATAATTGGCAGTTAGGAGCTGCCTTCAGCTTTGCTAAAAGCTGAGTGGGGATCGTACCTTTCCCCCAGCCAGGCAGCGCGCCTGACCGAAGTGTCAAGTGCCTGCTTCCGGCTGAAGACGTTCTAACCGGTTGTGATTACACGGGCTCTCTCAAGCTGATCAGAGGCTCAGATATGCATTCCCCCGCGTCTCTGATTAATTTTTAAAAGAGAGAAATGAATTAATTATTGCCTAGTGAGCATGGATGCTCAGAGTACAGGGGAAGAGCAGACAGCGGGACCGCAGGAGATGCCTCGTTGGGAACCTAGCCCCGGGCGCCCAGGAGTTGTCCCAGGTCCGGTGAGTCCCAGAAAACTGGCCAGTGCAGAGACAGAGGAAGGTGGCGACTCAGGCCCTATCCAGGGGTGACTGTGTGGGTGTGGGTTTCCTGGATTCCCTGGGGCTCCTGGACAGTGAGATGCAGTTGGCTGCTTCTCTCCAGGTGTCCCCTCATGTCCCCCTCCCCCAGGCCCGAGGCCCACGACCTGCCCTGCTACTCCCTGGCCAGCTCCTCGGGCTACATTGTGGAGGGTCACACCTAGGAAGGCGGTCCTTGGGGGCCATATCCTGCTCCTGCTTGGCCGTGGTGGAGGAGCCTGAGGCAGTTTCTGGAGGTGCCGTGTGGGGAGAGGTGCGGTGCCCTGGGCCTCCCACCCAGCTGCAGACAGCTGGTGGCTTCCTTCTCCACGTGGTCTGAGGGACAATCGTCCCCGCCACTCCTCCACCCCCACCCCCTTGGGGAAAAGGCCCGTCCTCTGGGCCGTAGTCCTCCCATCTGTCAGGAAGGGGCTGGACTCTGTGATGGGGTCTGCACCGAGCAGAGCCCCCTCCGCACAGGGTGTATCTGGGAAGGGCTCAGCTGAGGCTTCATGCTGCAAGCAGTCAGCCTCCTGTCCCACGCTCAGGGGAACTGGAGGCCCAGATGAGGCTGCTCCCCACCCGCTGACTCCCCAGGGTCCTGGAGTGCTTGGTCTAGATCCATTCATCAGGGGCTCCTTCAGACGCTCACCAAATACCTGCCGGGTGGCATGTGGCCACAGGATGGAGGGAAACGAGGCTCATCCCTGCTCCGAGCCCTGAGCTCACAGTCAAGGGGAAGAGACAGAATCAGGCAGAGTGTAGTGTGATGGTAGCTGCCGTGGAGGGGATGACGAGAGGCCCACAGAGGAAGGAACTGATGAGTCTGCCTGGCACTTTGGGAGGCTTGGTTGGCAGAGGGTTTTAAAGGATGCATAGGAGTGTTCTAGGCATCAAGTCTGGGTAAGGAATTCTAGGCATAAGGAATGCACAAAGGCACAGAGGCGTGAAAGGGCTTGACAGGTGAGGGAATGGTGAGGGGTCTGTGTGGCTGGAGTGCGCACAGGATGTGTGTGTAAGTCGATGTGGGTATGTTTGTGTGTGTGTGTCCAGGAGGGTTAGGAATCAAGGTGGCTGTCTGTGCAGGGCCTCCACCCCAGCCATGTTTAGTTTGTGGCCCAGGGCTGAACACCTCGAGGGAGGCTTTAGAGACAGGGAGCCCTCGGACACCCCCGGTGCCCTCAAACAGGCACGCAGGCACCCCCAGTGCTCACGACATTGCCTTTAGGGAAGGCTCAGAGCAGAGGCTGGTCCTCTGGGAGCCCGAGCCAGCTCATCAGTTACACCTAAATGTAAAAGGGAAAGGTGTCCTCCCCCAGCATATGGTTATTAAAGCTCGCCATCTTTAAACCTCATTAAGGAGAGTTAAATGCTAATGAATTTACAGAAGGGCATCTTGGGGCCTCTGTTTCCTAGGAAACATTTGAGAGCAGGTGCTTTATAATGAGCTGTACCTATTTTAAAAGTGAGCCACGAGGCCCACTTTGATAGGCTGGATCTCAGATGCTGATGGGTAAGTGTGAACAAAGCCGGTGGAGGCCAGTGGAGATGCTCTGAGCTCTCTGAAATATCATTCTCTGGTGGTTTCTATAGAAACCACTGGCACCTAGGTAGGAGAATTGCCGAGCTCTGGAGTCTCATTTACGCAACACAGCGTTGCCTGCAGCCTCAGCAACTCGGCCCCAGCCTCTGAAGACCACTGGAGTCCTGTTGGCACGTTGGGACTGGGTTCTGGACAAAACAGGACAGATGTGTGTTGCCACAGCTGTAATTTTGCTTTAATTATGTCTGTTCTATACCTGCTGCTTGATTTCCGCTGGTCCCCACTCTGCTTGTTATTTCAGGCCCACTGACAATGAGAAGAATTAACATTTGTGGAGCTCATTCCTCCCCACAGAGCACTTTAAAGAAACTTTTTATTATTGAAGCAGTTAAATATATACCAAAGTAGAGAAACTGATGAACCTCCAGCACCCTGTTTAAACAATTATAAACATATGGCCAAGCTTCTTTTAGCTATAATCCTACCCATTTTCCCAACAGTCTCTCCCTCTGTGCCCCCGCTGCTGAATTATTCTGAAGCAAATCCCAGAAACATGCTAGTATTTCATTTGTACACACTCTTGTTTCTTTAAAAGATAAGGACTGAAAAAGATGATTATCATACTGTTGTCCCTTCTAACAATTTAGCAATAATTCCTTTATATCATCAGATATTCAGTACATCTTTCAGTTTCCCTGATTGCCTCATAATTTTAAACATTTTAAAACAGTTGCCTTGTTCAAATGGGCATCTGAACATTTGGTTGATAAATCTCCCAAGCCTTGTTTAATCTCTGGGTTTCTCTCCTTCTTTGTTTTCCTTGTAACTTATTTACTGGGGAATGAATTGGTTGTTTGTCCTTCATTTTCCTCACTGCATCCCCTGTGGTGTGATTTAACACATTCCTCTGTTCCCTGTATGTCTTATAAACCGGCAGTTAAGGCCAGACAGGGCTTCTCATGCTGTGGCGTGCATGCAGATCACCTGCGGAGCTTGTTACTCCAATTCTAATTGACTCTGTGGCTCCAGAGAAGGTACATTTCTAATAAGCTCCCAGGTAATACCTATGATGGAGGCTTGATAAGATTCAGGGACTTATTTTCTCTTTCCTTTTTTAAAAAAAATTTTTATTATAAATTTATTTATTTTATCTTTGGCTGCATTGGGTCTTCGTTGCTGCGCGTGGGCTTTCTCTAGTGGCGGCGAGCGGGGGCTACTCTGTTGTGATGCGGGGCCTTCTCATTGCGGTGGCTTCTCTTGTTGCAGAGCACAGGCTCTAGGTGCGTGGGCTTCAGTAGTTGTGGCGTGCGGGCTCAGTAGCTGTGGCTCATGGGCTCTAGAGCACAGGCTCAGTAGTTGTGGCGCACAGGCTTAGTTGCTCCGTGGCATGTGGGATCTTCCCGGACAGGGCTCGAACCCATGTCCCCTGCATTGACAGGTGGATTCTTAACCACTGCGCCACCAGGGAAACGCTCTTTTCTTTTTTTCAAGAATATTTGATCAGATTCAGGCTCAGTTTTTTGAAGAAGAGGTCATAGGTGGTGGTACATACTTCCATCAGGAGGCACCTAATGTCTGCTTGAACCATTTTTGATGATGATGTGATTGATCAGGGAGTTCAGGGGTTGTCTGCCTGGTACCTCATTTATAAAGTCCTCATCAGCTTTGCACCTAATGGTCTCAGTAGTTACTAATGATCATTGTCTAGATCTATGAAGTCATTAGAAGTTGGAAAATACTGGACTACTTCTATAGAGAAAGATTTGCTTTCAAACTTAGCTACCCTGAGGTCAGGAAAGCCAAGAGAAAGGCTTGAGTCTTTTCCTTTATTCACAAGTAAAGGGTTGCTTCCCTAGCATCTCCAAAGGTACCTAATTGGGTTTTCATGGGTGTTCTTTTTTTTTTTTTTTAGTGTCATTATGAACTTTTGGCTTTATAAAATATTTGCTATGTCTCAATCAGTTGTGGCCCTTATTACCGCGGTGGTCAAATTGCCCTGTATTTCGTGAGTGAGCCTGTTTAAATATGCTTCTGAATCTTTTTTTTAAACTCAGCTTTACTGAAGTATAACTTAATACAGTCGACTGCCACCCATTAGGGCGCACAAGTCAGTGAGTTTTGACAGATGTACACATGTGTGGAGCCACTGCTACAATCAAGACACAGAACATTTCCATCACCCCAAAATTCCCTCGTGCCCCTTTGCGATGAATCCATTCCTCTATTTCAGCCCCTTGGTTACTACTGATCTACTTTCTGTCACTAAAGAGAGGTTTGCATTTTCCTGGACTTTTCTATAAATGGAATCATAAGTAGGTAATCTTCTGTATCTGGTTTCTTTTAGCATCATTATTTTTGGGTTCATCCATATTGTTGTTTGTATCAGTATTCCTTCTTATTGCTGAGTAGTATTCCATTGTACGAATATGTCACACATTGTTTATCCGTTTACCTGCTGATGGACATTTTGGGTTGTCTCCAGTTTGGGGCTGTTACAAATGAAGCTGCTGTGACTGTTCATGAGCAGGTCTTTGCGTGGATACGTATTGATATTTTCATTTCTCTGGGGTATGTAACTGGGAGTGTAGGTGTTAAGTGGTCTAGTATGTGTAAGTTTACATTTATAATAAACTGCTAAGCTGTTTCCCAAGTGGTTGCACCATTTTGCATTCCCATCAACAGTGCAGGAGAGTTCCGGTTCCCCCCACGCTCTGACCAACACTTCACGTTGTCGATCTTTTCCATTTTAGCCATCGTAGTGGGTGTGTAGTGGTGTCTGATTGTGGCTTTCATTTCATTTTCCTGATGACTAATGATGCTGCTCATCTTTTCCTGAGTTTGTAAACCAACCATTTGAATATCTTCTCCTATGAAGGTCTGTTCAAATCTTTTGCCTATTTAAGATGATGATGATGATGATGAAGAAGAAGTTCTACGAATTCTTTGTATATTTTCTTCTCCCATTCCATGGCTTTTTGTGTCCTAGCTAAGAAATCTTTGTCCACTGTAAGGCTGCAAAGATTTTCTCCTGTTTTCTTATACAAGTTTTATAGTTTTTCCTTGTTTTTTTTTTTGTTTTTTGTTTTTGGCTGCGTTGGGTCTTCGTTGCTGTGTGCGGGCTTTCTCTAGTTGCGGCGAGCGGGGGCTCCTCTTCGTTGTGGCGCGTGGGCTTCTCACTGTGGTTGCTTCTCCTGTTGCGGAACACGGGCCCTAGGCTCACGGGCTTCAGTAGTTGTGGCGTGCAGGCTTCAGTAGTTGCGGCACATGGGCTCAGTAGTTGCGGTGGGCTCAGTAGTTGTGGCTTGCAGGCTCTCGAGCACAGGCTCAGTAGTTGTTGCTTGTATTTTTAAGTCTATGATCCATTTTGAGTTAATTTTTGTGTATGGTATGAGGTAAGGTTTTTTTTTTTATTTTTTTTTATTTTTGGCTGTGTTGGGTCGTCGCTTCTGTGCAAGGGCTTTCTGTAGTTGCGGCGAGCGGGGGCCACTCTTCATCGCGGTGCGCGGGCCTCTCACTGTCTCGGCCTCTCTTGTTGCGGAGCACAGGCTCCAGACGCGCAGGCTCAGTAGTTGTGGCTCACAGGCCCAGTTGCTCCGCGGCATGTGGGATCCTCCCAGACCAGGGCTCGAACCCGTGTTCCCTGCATTGGCAGGCAGGTTCTCAACCACTGCGCCACCAGGGAAGCCCTGAGGTAAGGTTTTTATTTTTGTCACAGTATTTTGTAGGATACTCAGTTGCTTTAGCACCATTTGTTGAAAAGACATTCCCTTCCCCATTAGATTGTTTTAGGACCTCTGTTTGAAAATCAATTGGCCATGTAAGCATGGTCTCTTTCTGGGTTCTCAGTTCTGTTCATTGATTGATATAGCTATCCTTTTACCAATACCATTCTCTCTTGGTTACTGTAGCTTTACAGTAGTTCTTGAAATTGGAGAGTACAAGCCCTCCAACTTCGTTTTTCTTTTTCAACATTTTTCTGGCTATTTTAGGTTCTTTATCGTCCCATTTCAGTTTTATAATCACCTTGTCAATGTCTACAATAAAGTACCTTCTGATATTTTGATTAGGATTATGTTTAATTTATAGATTGATTTCAGGAGAACTGACATCTTAACAATATTGAGTCTTCTGACTCATGAGCATTATATCTTTGTTTGTTTAGATCTTCTTTAATTTCTCTCAGCAGTGTTTTGTAGTTTCCAGTGTTCAGATGTTTCACATATTGTATGACATTTATTCCTTGGTATAAACTATATTTCATGGTTTTGGATACTATTGTGAATGAATTCTTTTAAAATTTCATTTTCCAATGTTTGTTGCTTGTATATAGAAATACTATTTACTTTCTCATTTGACATTGTATCCTGTGACCTTACCAAATTAACTTCTTAGTCCTAGTAGTTTTTTCATAGATTACTTAGGAATTTTCATGTACATGATCATGTTGTCTGCAAATAATACAGTTTCATAGCTTCCTTTCCAATGTATATGCATTTCTATCTTTTTCTCACTATATTGCAATGGCTAGCACCTCCAGTACAGTGTTGGATAAAAGTGGTGAGAGTGAACATCCTTGTCCTTTTCCTGATCTTATGGGGTTTTACCATTAAGAATGATGTTATATGTGGGGGTTTCTAGATATCTTAAATTGGCTTAAGGGACTTACCTTCTAGTCTTAATTTTCTGAAAGTTTTTATCATATGTTGGTGTTGAATTTTGTCAAATCTTTTTTTCCTAGATTCAGTTAATATGGTGGATTACATTGATTTTTTTAAAAATGTTAAATCAATATTTATGCATTTCTGGGATAAACCCTACTTGGTTGTGATATATTATCCTTTTTATATACAGTTTAATTCTAGTTGCTAATAATTTGTTAAGGATTTTATATCTATGTTCATGATGATTATTGGCTTATACTTTTTTCTTATGTTGTCTTTGTCTAGTTTTGATGTGAGGTTAATATTTTCCTCACAAAAATGAATTGAGAAAGGTTCTCTCCTTGTATACTTTCTGAATGTTTGTGTAGGATTGGTGTTATTTCTTTCTTAATGTTTGATAGAATTCACCAGTGAAGATACCTGAACCCAGGGTTTTCTTTGTTGGAAGGCTTTTACTTATAAAATAATTTTTTTTAAGTATAAATAAGGAAACCATAAACAAAATGAAAAGACAGCCCACAGAATGGGAGAAAATATTTGCAAATGAAGCCACTGATGAGGGATTATCTCCAAAATATACAAACAGCTCATGCAGCTGAATATCGAAAAAACAAACACCCAATCAAAAAATGGGCTGAAGATCTAAATAGACATTTCTCTAAAGAAGACATACAGATGGAATAGACACATGAAAAGATGCTCAACATTGCTAATTATTAGAGAAATGCAGATCTAAACTACAGTGAGGTATTACCTCACACCGGTCACAATGGCCATCATCAAAAAGTCTACAAAAAATAAATGCGGAGAGGGTGTGGAGAAAAGGGAACCCTCCTACACCGTTGGTGGGAATGTAAATTGGTACAACTACTACGGGGAACAAACAGTATGGAGGTTCCTTAAAAAACTAAAAGTAGAAGTACCATAGAATCCAGCAGTCCCACTCTTGGCCATATATCCAGAGAAAACCATAATTCAAAAAGGCACATGCACCCCAGTGTTCGTTGCAACACTATTTACAATAGCCAAGACATGGAAGCAACCTAAATGTCCATCAACAGATGAATGGATAAAGAAGATGTGGTACCTATATACAATGGAATATTACTCAGCTGTAAAAAAAGAATGAAACAGTGCCATTTGCAGCAATATGGGTAGCCTAGAGATTATCATACTAAGTGAAGTAAGTCAGACAGAGAAAGACAAATATCATATGATATCACTTATATGTGGAATCTAAAAAAAATGATACAGGTGAACTTATTTACAAAATAGACTCACAGACTTCAAAAATAAACTTATGGTTACCAGAGGGGAAAGGTGGGGGTGGGGGGCTTCCCTGGTGGCGCAGTGGTTAGGAACCCACCTGCCAACGCAGGGGACATGGGTTCGAGCCCTGGTCCAGGAAGATCCCACATGCCGCAGAGCAACTAAGCCCATGAACCACAACTACTGAGCCCGCGTGCCACAACAACTGAAAGCCCATGTGCCTAGAGCCCGTGCTCGGCAACAAGAGAAGCCACCACAACGAGAAGCCCATGCACCCCAACGAAGAGTAACCCCCTCTCGCTGCAACTAGAGAAAGATCATGCACAACAGCAGAGACCCAACTCAGCCAAAATAAATGAATAAATTAATTAATTAAAATTGTTTTCTTAAAAAAAAGAATCTGAAAAAGGATGGATATGTGTATATGGATAACTGAATCACTTTGCTGTACACCTGAAACTAACACAACATGTAAATCAACTATACCCCGATATAATATAAAAAGTAAATTAAAAAAAATTATATATAGGGCTATTCAGGTATTCTATTTCTTCCTCATTTTTGTAACTTTTTTCTTTCAAGGAATTTGTCCATTTCATCTAAGTTGTCAGATTTGTTGGCCTAAAATTGCTCTTATCATTATTTCTTTCAATTTATTTTTTAATTGGCTGTAAGGTCTTCATTTCTTCCTGTTGATCTGAGTACCAATCTGCTGTCATTACCCTTCAGCCTGAAGAACTTCCTTTAACGTTTCTTGTAGTACAGGTTTGCGGGTTGTGAATTCTCTCAGTTTTTGTTTATCAAAAAAGTCTTTATTTTGCCTTCATTTTTTCCATGTCAGCCCTTTAAAAAACACCTTTATAGAAGTACAAATGACATATAATAAACAGCACATATCTGAAGCATACAGTTTGATAAGTGTCGACATGCACATATGTGCATGAAACCATCACCACAACCAGGGTTAAGTATTGATACATCCATAACCTTCAGCTGTTTCTGTGCCCCTTCATAATGCTTTCCTCCTACCCCTCCACTGATCTGTTTCCTGTCACTGTAAGTTAGTGTCCATTTTCTAGAATTTTTGTGGAAATATGGTCATATGGCAGGTGATTTTTGATTTTGCGTGATTTTTCTTCCCATTCAGCATAATTATTTTGAGATTGATCCATGTTGTTGTGTATCAGTAATAGTTCATTCCTTCATATTGCTAAGTATTCCATAGTATTCCACTGTAAGGATATACCACAGTGTATCTTTTTACATATTGATGGACATTGGGTTGTTTCCAGTGTTTAGTTATTACAAACAACGTTACAATGACCATTCATGTACATGCCTTTGTGTGGACACATGTTTTCATTTCTTTAGGTGTTATGGGCCGAATTGTGTCCCCACCCCCCGGCCCCCTTCCCCCAAACTAAACTGGTATGTTGAAGACCTAACCCCTAATGTAACTATATTTTGAAAGCAGGACTTTAAAGACATAATTCAGGTTAAATGAGGTCATAAGAGTGAGGCCCTAAACCAATAGGACTGGTGTTCTTAGAAGAAGAGGAAGAATCACCAGAGCTTTCCCTGTGCACCGCATAGAGAAAAGGCCACGTGGGAACACAGCAAGAAGGCACCGTCGTCAAGCCAAGGAGAAAGGCCTCCCCAGAAACCAGCCCTGTTGGCACCTTGATCTTAAGACTTCCAGCCTCCAGAACTGTGGGAAAATAAACGTCTGTTGTGTTAAGCCCCCAAGTCTATGGAACTTTGTTATGGCAGCCTGAGCTGCCTGAGACATTGGGTAAATACCTAGGACTGGAATGTCTGGGTCATATGCTGGGGTACGTGTAACTCTTTTAGAGAAACTGCCAGTTTTCCAAATGATTGCACTATTTTACATTCCCGCCAACATTTTGTGAGGATTCCGTTGCTCTCTGTCTTAGCCAACATTTGGTATGGTCAATCTTTCTAAGTTTAGACGTTCTAAAATGTACTGATACATAGTGTGGTATCTCACTGTGGTTTTGATTTGCATTTCCCTAATGACTAACAATGTTGAGGATGTTTTCATGAACTTATTTGCCATCTGTTGATTTTTTTGATGAAGTGTTTGTTCAGATTTTTTGCTCATTTAAAAAATCGGACTGTTTGTTTTTGTAATACTGAGTTTTGAGTGTTCTTTATATTTAGAATATAAGATGTTTATCACATATGTGATATGCAGATACTTCCTCACAGTCTATAGGTTGTATTTTCATTCTCATAACAGTTTTTTTTTTAAAGAGCAAATTAAAAAATTTTTGGTAAAGTCCGATTTATCAACATATCTTATTGGTGTACAATCTAAGTAAACTTTGCCTAACCTAAGGCCACAAAGATTTGCTCCTGTTTACTTCCAGAAGTGGTATAGTTTTGGGCTTTATATTAGTCTGTGGTCCATTTTGTATTAATTTTTATTTTTGGTGCAAGGTATGGATGGAAGTTAATGGTTTTGCATATAGATATTCAATATTCCTGTAACATTTGTTGAAAACAATATCTGTGCCTTTATGCCTCTGTGGAAAATCAGATGACTAAATATGTGTAGGTCTTTTTTGAACTCTCTCTTCAATTCCATTGTTTCTTTGTCTATCTTTACCCCATTGTTTCCATTATTGTAATCTTATAATGGGTCTTGTAATCAGGTAGTGTAAGTCTTCCAATTTTTTTCTTTCGCAAAATTGTTTTGACTATTCTAGGTTCTTGCATTTACATTTCAATTTTACAATCACTTTGTCAGTTTCTACAAGAAAAGCCTGCTTAAACGTTGAATGATATTGCATTTATTTAATCTACAGATCAATTTGGAGGAGGACTGAATTCTTTTTTCTTTTTATATTGACTTACAGTTTTGTTTCAGTGTTCTTATGTGAGCTTATGTGAGCTTTATGAGGGAGGACTCTACCCTAGTTTTATTTATACCTTAATTACCATTCCTCCAAAAACCAACCAACCAACCAACCAACCAGCACTCCTTATTGCTATCTAAAGGGACATTTTATATATATATATATATATATATATATATATATATATATATATATATATATATATATATATATAAAATTTTTAATTTTTGAATTTTATTTTATTTCTTTTTTTATACAGCAGGTTCTTATTAGTCATCAATTTTATACACATCAGTGTATACATGTCAATCCCAATCGCCCAATTCATCACACCACCATCCCCACCCCCCTGCGGCTTTCCTCCTTGGTGTCCATAGGTTTGTTCTCAACATTTGTGTCTCAACTTCTGCCCTGCAAACTGGTTCATCTGTACCATTTTTCTAGGTTCCACATACATGCGTTAATATACGATATTTGTTTTTCTCTTTCTGACTTACTTTACTCTGTATGACCGTCTCTAGATCCATCCATGTCTCAACAAGTGACCCAATTTCATTCCTCTTTATGGCTGAGTAATATTCCATTGTATATATGTACCACAACTTCTTTATCCATTCGTCTGTTGATGGGCATTTAGGTTGCTTCCATGACCTGGCTATTGTAAATAGTGCTGCAATGAACATTGGGGTACATGTGTCTTTTTGAATTATGGTTTTCTCTGGGTATATGCCCAGTAGTGGGATTGCTGGATCATATGGTAATTCTATTTTTAGTTTTTTAAGGACCCTCCGTACTGTTCTCCATAGTGGCTGTATCAATTTACACTGCCACCAACAGTGCAAGAGGGTTCCCTTTTCTCCACACCCTCTCCAGCATTTGTTGTTTGTAGATTTCCTGATGATGGCCATTCTAACTGGTGTGAGGTGATACCTCATTGTAGTTTTGATTTGCATTTCTCTAATAATTAGTTATGTTGAGCAGCTTTTCATGTGCTTCTTGGCCATCTTTATGTCTTCTTTGGAGAAATGTCTGTTTAGGTCTTCTGCCCATTTTTGGATTGGGTTGTTTGTTTCTTTAATATTGAGCTGCATGAGTTGTTTATATATTTTGGAGATTAATCCTTTGTCCGTTGGTTCATTTGCAAATATTTTCTCCTGTTCTGAGGGTTGTCTTTTCATCTTGTTTATGGTTTCCTTTGCTGTGAAAAGCTTTGCAGTTTCATTAGGTCCCATTTGTTTATGTTTGGTTTTATTTCCATTACTCTAGAAGGTGGATCAAAAAAGATCTTGCTGTGATTTATGTCAAAGAGTGTTCTTCCTATGTTTTCCTCTAAGAGTTTTATAGTGTTTGGTCTTACATTTAGGTCTCGAATCCATTTTGAGTTTATTTTTGTGTATGGTGTTAGGGAGTGTTCTAATTTCATTCTTTTTCATGTAGCTGTCCAGTTTTCCCAGCACCACTTATTGAAGAGACTGTCTTTTCTCCATTGTATATCCTTGCCTCCTTTGTCATAGATTAGTTGACCATAGGTGCATGGGTTTATCTCTGGGCTTTCTGTCTTATTCCATTGATCTATGTTTCTGTTTTTGTGCCAGTACCATATTGTCTTGATTACTGTAGCTTTGTAGTATAGTCTGAAGTCAGGGAGTCTGATTCCTCCAGCTCCGTTTTTTTCCCTCAAGACTGCTTTGGCTACTGGGGGTCTTTTCTGTCTCCATACAAATTTTAAGACTTTTTCTTCTAGTTCTGTAAAAACTGCCATTGGTAATTTGATAGAGATTGCATTGAATCTGTAGATTGCTTTGGGTAGTATAGTCATTTTCACAATATTGATTCTTCCAATCCAAGAACATGATATATCTCTCCATCTGTTGGTGTCATCTTTAATTTCTTTCATCAGTGTCTTATAGTTTTCTGCATACAGGTCTTTTGTCTCCCTAGGTAGGTTTATTCCTAGGTATTTTATTCTTTTTGTTGCAATGGTAAATGGGAGTGTTTCCTTGATTTCTCTTTCAGATTTTTCATCATTAGTATATAGGAATGCAAGAGATTTCTGTGCATTAATTTTGTATCCTGCTACTTTACCAAATTCATTGATTAGCTCTAGTAGTTTTCTGGTGGCATTTTTAGGATTCTCTATGTATAGTATCATATCATCTGCAAACAGTGACAGTTTTACTTCTTCTTTTCCAATTTGTATTCCTTTTATTTCTTTTTCTTCTCTGATTGCCTTGGCTAGGACTTCCAAAACTATGTTGAATAACAGTGTTGAGAGTGGACATTCTTGTCTTGTTCCTGATCTTAGAGGAAATGCTTTCAGTTTTTCACCATTGAGAATGATGTTTGCTGTGGGTTTGTCGTATATGGCCTTTATTATGTTTAGGTAGGTTCCCTCTATGCCAACTTTCTGGAGAGTTTTTATCATAAATGGGTGTTGAATTTTGTCAAAAGCTTTTTCTGCATCTATTGAGATGATCGTATGGTTTTTATTCTTCAATTTGTTAGTATGGTGTATCACATTGATTGATTTGCGAATATTGAAGAATCCTTGCATCCCTGGGATAAATCCCACTTGATCATGGTGTATGATCCTTTTAATGTGTTCTTGGATTCTGTTTGCTAGTATTTTGTTGAGGATTTTTGCATCTATATTCATCAGTGATATTGGTCTGTAGTTTTCTTTTTTTGTAGTACCTTTGTCTGGTTTTGGTATCAGGGTGATGGTGGCCTCATAGAATGAGTTTGGGAGTGTTCCTTCCTCTGCAATTTTTTGGAAGAGTTTGAGAAGGATGGGTGTTAGCTCTTCTCTAAATGTTTGATAGAATTCACCTATGAAGCCATCTGGTCCAGGACTTTTGTTTGTTGGAAGATTTTTAATCACAATTTCAATTTCAGTGCTTGTGATTGGTCTGTTCATATTTTCTATTTCTTCCTGGTTCAGTCTTGGAAGGTTATACCTTTCTAAGAATTTGTCCATTTCTTCCAGGTTGTCCATTTTATTGGCATAGAGTTGCTTGTAGTAGTCTCTTAGGATGCTTTGTATTTCTGCGGTGTCTGTTGTAACTTCTCCTTTTTCATTTCTAATTTTATTGATTTGAGTCCTCTCCCTCTTGATGAGTCTGGCTAATGGTTTATCAATTTTGTTTATTTTCTCAAAGAACCAGCTTTTAGTATTATTGATCTTTGCTATTGTTTTCTTTGTTTCTATTTCAATTATTTCTGCTCTGATTGTTATGATTTCTTTCCTTCTGCTAACTTTGGGTTTTGTGTGTTCTTCTTTCTCTAGTTCCTTTAGGTGTAAGGTTAGATTGTTTATTTGAGATTTTTCTCGTTTCTTGAGGTAGGCTTGTATAGCTATAAACTTCCCTCTTAGAACTGCTTTTGCTGCATCCCATAGATTTTGGATCATCGCATTTTCATTGTCATTTGTCTCTAGGTATTTTTTTATTTCCTCTTTGATTTCTTCAGTGATCTCTTGGTTATTTAGTAAAGTATTGTTTAGCCTCCATGTGTTTGTGTTTTTTAGGTTTTTTTCCCTGTAATTCATTTCTAATCTCATAGTGTTATGGTCAGAAAAGATGCTTGATATGATTTCAATTTTCTTAAATTCACTGAGGCTTGATTTGTGACCCAAGATGTGATCTATCCTGGAGAATGTTCCGTGCACACTTGAGAAGAAAGTGTAATCTGCTGTTTTTGGATGGAATGTCCTATAAATATCAATTAAATCTATCTGATCTATTGTGTCATTTAAAGCTTCTGTTTCCTTATTTATTTTCATTTTGGATGATCTGTCCATTGGTGTAAGTGAGGTGTTAAAGTCCCCCACTAATATTGTGTTACTGTCAATTTCCTCTTTTATAGCTGTGAGCAGTTGCCTTATGTATTGAGGTGCTCCTATGTTGGGTGCATATATATTTATAATTGTTATATCTTCTTCTTGGATTGATCCCTTGATCATTAGGTAGTGTCCTTCCTTGTCTCTTGTAACATTCTTTATTTTAAAGTCTATTTTATCTGATATGAGTATTGCTACTCCAGCTTTCTTTTGATTTCCATTGGCACGGAATATCTTTTTCCATCCCCTCACTTTCAGTCTGTATGTGTCCCTAGGTCTGAAGTGGGTCTCTTGTAGACAGCATATATATGCGTCTTGTTTTTGTATCCATTCAGCAAGCCTGTGTCTTTTGGTTGGAGCATTTAATCCATTCATGTTTAAGGTAATTATCGATATGTATGTTCCTATGACCATTTTCTTAATTGTTTTGGGTTTGTTTTTGTAGGTCCTTTTCTTCTCTTGTGTTTCCCACTTAGAGAAGTTCCTTTAGCATTTGTTGTAGAGCTGGTTTGGTGGTGCTGAATTCTCTTAGCTTTTGCTTGTCTGTAAAGCTTTTGATTTCTCCATCGAATCTGAATGAGATCCTTGCTGGGTAGAGTAATCTTGGTTGTAGGTTCTTCCCTTTCATCACTTTAAGTATATCATGCCACTCCCTTCTGGCTTGTAGAGTTTCTGCTGAGAAATCAGCTGTTAACCTTATGGGAGTTCCCTTGTATGTTATTTGTCATTTTTCTCTTGCTGCTTTCAATAATTTTTCTTTGTCTTTAATTTTTGCCAATTTGATTACTATGTGTCTCGGCGTGTTTCTCCCTGGGTTTATCCTGTATGGGACTCACTGCGCTTCCTGGACTTGGGTGGCTATTTCCTTTCCCATGTTAGGGAAGTTTTCGACTGTAATCTCTTCAAATATTTTCTCTGGTCCTTTCTCTGTCTCTTCTCCTTCTGCTACCCCTACAATGTGAATGTTGTTGTGTTTAATGTTGTCCCAGAGGTCTCTTAGGCTGTCTTCATTTCTTTTCATTCTTTTTTCTTTATTCTGTTCTGCAGCAGTGAATTCCACCATTCTGTCTTCCAGGTCACTTATCCGTTCTTCTGCCTCAGTTATTCTGCTATTGATCCTTTCTAGTGTAGTTTTTCATTTCAGTTATTGTATTGTTCATCTCTGTTTGTTTGTTCTTTAATTCTTCTAGGTCTTTGTTAAACATTTCTTGCATCTTCTCGATCTTTGCCTCCATTCTTTTGACAAGGTCCTGGATCATCTTCACTATCATTATTCTGAATTCTTTTTCTGGAAGGTTGCCTATCTCCACTTCATTTAGTTGTTTTTCTGGGGGTTTTATCTTGTTTCTTCTTCTGGTACATAGCCCTCTACCTTTTCATCTTGTCTGTCTTTCTGTGAATGTCAGCACTGAATTCTTAACTTCAAGTCTTCCAATCCATAATCATAGTATATTTCTCCATATATTTAAACCTTTATTTTTTCTCACCAATGTTTTGTAGTTTTTATTGTACAACTCCATCACATTGTTTTTGTTTAGATTTATCCCTAAGTATTTATATATTTTTATGCTATTGTAAATAGTATTTTTCAATTTCAATTTCTGGTTATACATTGTTAGAATATAGAAATATAGTGGATATTTGTATATTTACCTTGAATTCTGCAACTGTGGTAAGCTCATTTATTAGTTCTAGTTGCTTCTTTGTAGGTTCTATTTCTGCAAAGATGATCATGTCATCTGTGAATAAAGGCAGCTTTAATTCTTCTTTTCTAATTTGGATGTAATTTCTTCTTTCCTTCTTCCTCCTGTTACCTTATTGCACTGGCTCAAACCTCTAGAACAGTGTTGACTTAGAAGTGGTGAGAATGGACATACTTGCCTTTCCAATCTTAGAAAAAAAAATTTCATTCTTTTTCATAGTTACATATGATGTTAACTGTAGTTTTTTTCGGTAGATGCCCCTAGCAGTTTGAGGACATCCCCTTTTATTCCTAGTTTGTTGAGATTTTTTATCGTGAATAAACGTTGGATTTTGTCAAATGCCTTTCTCACATCTATTGAAGGGATAGTGTGGTTTTTCTCTTTTATTTTGTTAATATGGTGGAATTTCTTGATAGATTTTCAAATATTAAAACAACATGGTATTACTGGGATAAATCTCATTTTATTATGATACATTCTCTTCTTTATATCTTTATGGGATTCTATTAGGTAAAATGTGTTAAGAATTTTTAATGTATGTTCATCAGGGGTATTGATCTATATTTTTCTTATAATATCTTTGTCTGGTTTTGGTATCAGAGTAATTCTGGCCTCGTAAGTAATTTGGGAAGTTTTCCTTTCTCTTCAGTTTTCTGGAAGAGTTTGTGTATAATTGATATTATTTATTCCATAAATATTTGCTAGAATTGACTAGTGATGAGACTGGCTTGGCCTGAAATTTTCTTTGCGGGAAGATTTGAAACCTCAAATAAATTTATTTAGTAAATATAAGGTTATTCCAATTTTCTGTTTCTCTTTGAGTGACCTTTAGTAGTTTGTATCCTTCAAGAAATTTATCCATTTCATCAAAGTTATCTCTTTGACATAAAGTTTTTCATACTATTTTAATTATTTAAAAAATATCTGTATAATCTGTAGTGATGTCACCTCATTTCTCTCATTCCTGATATTGATAATTTGAGTCTTTTATCTTTTTCCTCTGATCAGTCTGGATAGAGATTTATCAATTTTGTTGATCTCCTTTAAGTATACATTTTTGTATCATTGATTTTTCTCTATTTCTTGTTTTTAATAAATTTATTTATTTATTTTTGGCTGTGTTGGGTCTTTGTTGCTGCACGTGGGCTTTCTCTAGTTGAGGGGAGAGGGGGCTACTCTTCATTGTGGTTTGTGGGCTTGTCATTGGGTGGCTTCTCTTGTTGCGGAGCGTGGGCTCTAGGTGCATGGGCTTCAGTAGTTGTGGCTTGCGGGCTCTAGAGCACAGGCTCAGTAGTTGTGGCGCATGGGCTTTGTTGCTCTGCGGCATGTGGGATCTTCCTGGACCAGGGATTGAACCCATGTCCTCTGCATTAGCAGGCATATTCTTAACCACTGGGTCACCAGGGATGCCCTGATTTTTCTCTATTTCTTTTATTTAAAAAAGTGATCAATTTTGCTTTTAAACATTTTTTTTTCTGCTTAAAACTTAGGTTTATCATTTTTTTCCATCATAAAGTGGAAGTTGAGGTCATTATTTTGGGATTTTTATTCTTTTCTATTATAGATGTTCAGTACTTTTAATTTTCCTCTAGGTTTTGCAGCTGCATTACACAACTGTTGATATATTGTTTTTCATTTTCATTCAGTTAAAAATACTTTCTAATTACGTTTTGTATTTCTTCTTGATTCATGGATTATTTAAGAGTGTTTAGATTACAAATACTTGGGAAATTTCTACACACCTGTTAGTGATTTCTAATTTAACTCCATTGTGGTCACAAAACATACATTGTATGTTTGAATCCTTTTAAATTTATTGAAATTTTGTTTGATGTCCTATAACATGGTCTATTTTGGTAAATGCTCTGTGTGCATTTGGAAATAATGTATATTCTACTGTGTTGTGTGCAATGTTCTATAAATGTCAATTATCTCAAGTTGGTTAATAGTGTTATTCAAGTATTCTGTATCCTTTCTGATATTTCTATTTGTTCTGTTAGTTATGAGCACCTAGTTGAAATTTGTGACTATAAGCGTAAATTTGTCTAATTTACTTTTTAAGTTCTGTTAGTTTCCCGTCACTTACTTTGAAGCCCTGTTATCAGGTGCATAAACATTTAGGATTGTTATGTTATCCTGATGAATTGATTCTTTTATCATTGTGAAGGACCCTTTTCATCCCTGAAAATATTTTTTACTGTGAAATCTACTTTGTCTGTTACTAACAGGCATTCTTGGTTTATTTTGATTACTGTTAGCATGGTATATCTTTTTCATCTTTTTACTTTAACCTATTTGTGTCTTTATTTTTAAAACATGTTTCTTATAGACAGCATTTAGTTGGGTATTGCTCTTTCATTTTAATTCTATATAACAATCTTTTCCTTTGACTTGTGTATTTACCCTATTTTAATTTAATGTAATTTTTGATACGGCTGGGTTTAAATCTAGCATCTTGCTGTTGTTTTTTGTTTGTTCCATCTATTCCTTTTTCTCCTTTTTTTGTTTTTATGGTTTCCTTATAGATTAATTTAGCTTTTATTTTGTGATTTCTTTCTTATCTCCTTTGTTGCTTTATTATCTGTGGATTTGTGTTGTGGTTTATTTTTAGTGGTTGCTTTAGAGTTTATAATATATATTTTCATCTCATCAGTCTACCTTCAAGTCTTAACTCTTTTTCTATTGTATGAGGACCTTGGAACAATATGCAGATTTTCAATTTTACCCCTCAGGGTCTTTGTGCTATTTTTGGCATAAATTTTACTTGTACGTATATTACAATCCCCTACAATACATTGTTATTATTTTTGCTAGAAACAGCAAGTTATCTTAAAAATATTTTAATAATAGAAAAGCATTTTTTATTCCCTTCGTATTTACCATTTTTGGCTGCTTTTCATCCTCTTGTGTAGATTCAAGTCTGGTATAGTTTTCTTTCTGCCTTAAGGACTTAGAATTTTTGTTTTCAACAGTCATGCATATTTTAAAGAATTTAACTGGAGAAAAATGACCTTTTATATTTGCCCAATCGTATGCCATTTCTGTTGTTCTTCCTTCATTCCCGAAGTCCCAAGTTTTCCTCTGCTATTATTTCTCTTCAACTTGAAGAACTTCCTTTAGCGCTTGTTTTAAATAGAGCAGGTCTCCTGATGACAAATTCTCTTAGTTTTTCTTCATCTGTCAAGGTCTTTATTTCACCTTCATTCCTGAAGGATATTTTTACTGTCTATAAAATTCTGGGTTGACACTCCTTTCTTTCACCATTTTCAGTATGTCCCACTGCCTTTTAACCTCCATAGTTTCTGATGAGAAATCCACAGCATTTAAATTGTCGTTCATATAATGGTTCATTTTTTCCCCAGGTGCTTTCAAGATATTTTTCTTTGAGGTTTTCAGCAGTTGGATTGTGGTGTGTCAGGGCTTGGATTTCTTTGATTTTTACCCTCTTTGTGGCTTGCTGAATCTCTTGACTCTAAATTTATGCCTTTCACCAAATTTGGGCATGTTCAGTCAGTATTTCTTTTCTGCACTGCTCTCTTTTCCCTCTCCTTCAGGAACTCCATTGACAAAAATATTTAAGCTTCTGATATTATCTCACAGGTTCCTAAGTCTTTGCTTATTTTTTCTTTAGATTGAATTATTTCTATTGATCCTTTTTCAAGTTCACTAAGTCTTTCTTTTGTCACTTCCATTTTGTTATTGTGCTTATCCCATGATTAAAAAAAATTTTTTTCGTTCTAAAATTTCTACTTAAAAGTATATATATAATTTCTGTTTCTCTGTTGAAATCATCTCTCCATTTATTTCAAGGGTGTTTATCTCATTGATGATTATTATTTAATAGCTGTTTAAATGTGTCTGATAATATGGGTCAAACATCTGGGTCACTTCAGGGTTGACATCTATGGTTTCTCTTTTCTCAAGGGTACTGTTTACATTTTCCTGGTTTTTGTGTGTCAAGTAATTTCAGAATATATCCTGAATATTTTGAACATTATGTTGTAAGATCCTGGGTCCTATTAAAATCCTGTAGAGAATAGTGATTTGTTTGTCTTAACAGGCAACCAAACCTGCTGGATTCATATTGCAAGTTCCTTCTCTCCTGTGGTCAGTGGCTCCATTTTCAGTTCTGTATTAAAAACCTTTGTTATGTGGAGCCACTAAAGGGTTAGTTTCGGACTGAGGCAGCAGTCATATGGTACTCCACTTCTCAAAGCTCTAGCTGTGCCCCTTTGTCCATGTTCCATCCACATGTAGCTTAGGGATTGTCCTGGGATGTGTGTCAGTTCATATACAGAAGTAGAGGATTCCCTTCTCAGCTATCTCCTCTTTGGAATTTCACCCACACTGCCTGGCTTCCTGGGCCTTCCTTTCCTCCTTTCCTTGCCCAGAGCAATGGAGTTCTTTCAGAATGTTAGCCTTCTCCCTTGTCACACAGTGTCCATGACCAGGATCCCTTCCAAAGCAAATGGGCCAGAGAAGATAGAGGAAAAAATAACATGAATTTCCATCCCTTTTCCCAGTTCTTCTCTTCAGGTTTTTTTCCCTTCTGGTTTTTAGGTATTTGTGCTGCACTGCCAGAGCTGTTGGGATTGGCATCAGGGCAGGGCTAGGAGAGCAAGGAGATATTTTTAAAATTTCACCTGATACTCTCTGGCTTACAAGGACCCATTTTCTTGTTCCTCTGGCCAGGATGATGGATTTATTTCAGAAGCTTTGCTGTCCATGTCTACTGTGTAATTCCTTGATTCGGTCTGTCTGTGGGTCAACACCAGGAGTTAAAAGACAAAAAAACTCCCCCAAACCCCCAAAGTAAAAACTCAAACAAAAAACTAGAACCTTACCTGTCATATGGGTCTTTCTTCAAATTTTGACTTCCCTCTTCAACCTATCAGCTGTTATTTACTTTTCAAAATCTTCCGGTAGTTGCTTCTTGAATTTCGTCCAGAGTTTTTAGTTGTAATTTATGAAAGAGAGTGAGAGACCGTAGTGGGTTTGCTCCATTTTGGTTTAAAACTAGATTTTGTTCATTTTAAAAATTCAGTCTTTTTTCTCTCCAGTATGTTTTGAAATTTTCCATTGCTATGTCCTCTAGTTTCAGTAATGTTCTCTTTTGCAATGTCTCATCTGATGTTAATCCCATCTAATATAGTTTTTCCTCAAACATTGTGCATTTCATCTTTAGAAATTCAATGAGGGGCTCATACATCCTCCATGCCTCTACTAACCTTGCTCAGTCTTCCTTCTACCTTCTTAAACATATGTTATGTATAGTTGATGACCATTGTAATGCCTTGCTCTGTCATCTGTGTCACTTGTGGGTTTAGAGACCAGAATCTGAGTGTTGTGGTTGGTCATTGTTTCTAGACTTCTTCTGTGGACAGAGCTAAGAAATGTGTTTCTTGTTAAGAAAAAAATATATCATTGTTTATGCTGACTTGTCCAATTCAAATTTAGCATTACAGAATTTTTCTTTAGCTTCTTTGTTTTTATATATTTTTGATCTCTTTTAAACTGAAAAATTTTATTTCTGTCTTCCTTACCACAATTTTTTGGGTGAATGTGGACACTAGCAATGTAATGACTGAAAACAATTGAAGATTTCTCACAGTTCTTTTTGTCCATAAGGTATATCCAATTAGGGTTTACCATCAGATTACTGGTTTTCTGTTCATAATGTATATTCAGCTGAGGATCTGCCTTAAACTACTATGCTTTAATGTCTCTTAAAATAAACCCCATTTGTGTGATTAAGCTACCAACTCAATACATGTTTAGTTTCATTTGCTTAATTTTGCTTTCACATTTTAGAGCCTGCTTTTTAAGTTAATTTTGTTGTATAATTTTATAAAATACGTACATGGTTCTGGAGAAGGGATTGGAAAACTACAGCCCATGGGCCCAGTCTGGCCTACGGCCTGTTTTTGTATGGTCCTTGAGTTAAGAATGATTTTTACATTTTTAAATGGCTGTAACGCGCACACACACACACACACACACACACACACACAAAGAGAATGCAACAGTGACTAAATGTAGCTTCCAAATCCTAAGATATTTACTGTCTGCCCCTCTATAGAAAGCCTCTACTTTCTGCCTCCAGCCCTGTCTCCCCCGTTCTGTCCCCTCCCCTCTAGAGGCAGTCTGATTTATTTATTTAGTTTCTGGTTTATCTTTCTACTGTTTTTTATGGAAGCAGACACAAACCTCGCGTGTTTCCTGTACGCCCTTTCGCTCTCCACCTTGCTTTTGCACTGAGCAGTACCTCCTGGAAGCCAGCCCACAGCAGGCGGGGAGATGGGCCTCTTTTTTACAGCAGCACACATGGTATTCCAGAGTGTGTCTGGACTGATGTCTGTGTAGCTGGTCCCTTCTTGTACATTTGGGTTATTTCTGCTTTTTAGTTGTACAGGCAGGGCTGCTTTCAGCGGCCTTGTGCGCGTGTTTCCTGGTGTTTGCTGCTGTAACCTCGGGGTCAGTGCCTCCAAGTTGGTTTGCTGGGTTATGTATATTTGCCGAGTAACAAGGCACATGCTGTTTTGCTTGGTGTCACCCTAATTCTCTCCATAGCGACCGTACCATTTTGCATTTCTGTCAGCAGTGTGCAAAGTAAGTAATGCCCAACAGCTAGCTAACGGAGCGTGTTGTCAAACTTCTGGCTTTTCTAATCTGACAAGTAAGAAATGATATCTCCATGTAATTTAAAGTTTCATTTCTTATGAGCAAGATTGAAGGACCAGTTACATTCCCTCTCATATGAACTCTCTGTTCACTTCTCTTGCCCATTTTTCTGTAGAGCTCTTGGTCTTTTTCATCGATTTTTAGACCCTGTCTGTGTACTAGGGACAGTGACCTTTGCCTCTAATATAAGTTGCAAATATCTCTCCCGTTTGTCTTTTTTATTTTTCTTAATTATTTACCTGTTTTTCATGCCGTGCAATAATGTTTATTATTATTATTACTACCACTATTATTTTCATGTAGCCAGATTTATGCATCTTTTCTTTTATTGCTCTGGCCTTGGCGTGATGACCAGGAAAGTTTCCCCTACTCTCAGATTGTAGAAAAATTCAGTCATACTCTCTTTTCATACTTGTATAGTTTCTTTTGTTTTAATATAAATTTCTGTTTTTTAAAAGAAATTATCCACAGAGCACTTTTTTTTTTTTTTTTTTGCGCGATACGCGGGCCTCTCCCTGTTGTGGCCTCTCCCGCTGCGGAGCACAGGCTCCGGACGCGCAGGCTCAGCGGCCATGGCTCACGGGTCTAGGCGCTCCGCGGCATGTGGGATCCTTCTGGACCGGGGCACGAACCCGTGTCCCCTGCATCGGCAGGCGGACTCTCAACCACTGCGCCACCAGGGAAGCCCCACAGAGCACTTTTGGTGTACACCATCCCATGTGATTGGCTACTTTTACTTGTGTGATTTTAAACCGTAGAA
The DNA here is from genome assembly GCF_964374135.1 of Grampus griseus. Lineage (NCBI taxonomy): Eukaryota > Metazoa > Chordata > Mammalia > Artiodactyla > Delphinidae > Grampus > Grampus griseus. Next base: position 4,683,448 of record NC_139018.1, on the reverse strand, counting down.
AGGGGCTCTTTACTCACCTCTCCAGTTTGCCATTGTGCAGAGACTCCTCGCATCTTAGAGTTTGAAGAGACCAATATATTCAAGGGGAAGGAATTGAAATCTGGGGAGAAGGGACTTGCCCAGGGACCCCCAGCCCCATCCCAGGGACTAGCTCTGGCCGGCCTGGGAAGAGGTTTATGAGCATCTGCTGTGTGTTGGCCTCTTGGCCAGGCCTGTCACCGTCCTTCACGCCCAAGCTCTAGGTCCTGCTATTAGCCCCACCTTATAGGTGTGGAGACTGAAGCGCTGAGAGGTGAGCTGCCTGCCCAGCGGCGCGCAGCCAGTGATAGGCTATCAGGCTCAGATACCCGGGTGTCTGCCTGAGAGCTTGGCCCTCCCGCCTCCGGACGTCTGGTGGTGGCGTGCATGCGCTGAGCCCTTCCCTCCCCTCCCCCCTCTACGGTCTTGGAGGACCTTGGCGGATGAGGTGTCCTTGTCTCCACGCCGAGGGCCGTGGAGGGCCCCGTGAATGAACATCATCTCCCAGGGCGCCTGCTGGAGCCAGTGGCAGCAGGTCCACGTGCATTGCCTCAGCCCCAAGGGCCCGCCTGTTACTGGCAGCCAGAGGCCTTTCAAGCTGTCCTTTCGTTCGTCCGTCCATTTGGTTATCTGCTCATTCACTTATCCAGCCCTTAATTCAGCACAACTTACTGACGCCTGCAGTGTGCAGACCCAGTCCTGGCCAAGGGTGTCCCAGAAATGTGACAGGCGTCTGTCCCCAGGAACTCACAGTCCTGTAGGGCGGGCAGGTGGCCTCGGCCGTCCTGGGGGGCCCAGAGCAGTGTCTCCCTCATTTTCCCTCCAGGCTTGGGTGCAGAGGACTGGCCGGGGTGGAGGGGAGTGGGGAGCTGGGCCCCCAGCCTCCCTCTTTCTGGGGTCCGGTAGCGCATAGACGCGAGAGGCTGGCTTGTTGTCCAGTCCAGGCCCCTGGTGGTGATGACTCAAAACCAGCCGCGGAGCGGGCAGGGATGCCCCAGGCACACAGTGAGTCAGCAGCGGGCCAGGACCGGAGCCTGCCCCCCAACCCCTCGCACCTCGGAAGCGGCACGGCCCGGGGAAGGGAAAGGCGAGCCTTCGGAGGTCTGTTTGGTGGGCCAAGCAGACAAGATTTTAAGGATATTAGGTGATTTTCATCACACCTGAATGTGTCTTGATCACGTCTTCCATTTTTCCCAAAGCCGTAGACTTTTGGCCAAGTGTCTGCAACTGTCTGCCGACAGGGGCCCTGGTTGCCAGAAGGGTCTGAGTGAGGTTCCCTCCGGCTCCAGCTAGTTAGGCCCTGCAGCGCTGTCCCACGCCCCTGGGATGGGACGTACCAGCTGTCGGTGTAATTAAGGTTGCCATAAAACCCACCAGCTAGACACACAAATGGCTCCTCTGCTCTTTCCCGGGGCAGCAGCAGTTGTGAAGGCAAGTAAATCATGTTCGGCGGCAATCACTTCAAAGGTCAGCCTTCCACTTACAGCAGCACTGTTGGCAGGGATCGCCCGTAACACGGCTTGTTTCCCGGCCATTCGATTTTACGACGCCCTAATGAATTGGGCCATTTCCATCCATTCTCAGGAAGTGTACAGAACGAGGGTTTTCGTTCTCCTGGAAAAGGCAGGTGGTGTGTCGGTGGGCACGTGGGTGGTTCTGCCGGGGACAGGCCAAGGACCCCGGCACGTTGCTTCTCTGGGCCTTCGCACCGCCCTCTGGGAGCAGCTGCCCCCTGCTGCCATCAGGAGATGATTTCTGTGAAACCCCCGGCCTGTGGCTGGAACTCAACGGGCCCTCCTCTTCCTCCAGGCTTTCCTGGGTCAGTGTGTTTTCCGAGTGCGTGTGGGGATCCAGGTGCCGCCGCTGGAGAGGGGCTCAGGTGCCCACAGATGTCACGGTCCTGCCCATCGGCAGCCACTCCCTATGGGCTCTTGGGGCTGTGTCCCCGCCGCCCGGGAGGAGATGCGCCTCAGTGCACAGGCCACATCTAGGGACGTGAGTTGGGCCGGACTTATCCCTCTCCCTTGATTCCCTGCTCCTCGCCTGGACTGTGGTGATGGGGAGGGCGTCGGGAAAGGCGGCAGGAAGGCCTTCAGGCCCCACGTGGCCTTGGCAGATGGAGGCCTGGGGCTGCTGGTGGAGAGGGTGGTTTAAGTCAGAGGTGACCGTGGCGCTGGGGATGGGAGGTGGGGATGGATCTGGAGCCATGACGACGGGCCTTGCTCCCTCCCCTCCCTTCTCTTCCCACCAGAGCAGATTCCAAACCCTGCCCTGGGATGGCGCTGTTCTTTGAGTCGGGATGTTGTGCACTTCTCAGAGCACGTGTTGGGGACTCTGGTGGTCCACGTCCCCTCCCAGGTCCTAGACCGCTGCCCCAGCTCCAGGCTGGGCTGGCCAGAGCATCTGCCAGCAGCACGGCTCCTATGCCCCTCCTGGCGGGGGCTCTGGAGCTTTCCTTCCAGTCCACACTCCAGGAGACTCATGGCTACCTGGGAGGGCAAAGCGGGCATGTGGGATCCTGGTGCACAGAGTGGGAGAGGAAGGGAGGGAGGAAGGTGGGCAGTTCCACGCTGCCTGGGGTGCAGCTACACAGGCTGGCCAGTGTTCAGAGGCCTGCAGGACTGCCTTCACTTTTCTACCCCTGGACTACTCCTCAGGCTCCAGGGGGCCCACCCTGAACTCGCCCTAGCTGAGGGCTGCTTCTGAAAAGGCTCAGAGAAGGTAATCGTTTGTTCCCCACCCTCCACCAGGAATTTGCCCCAGCGTTTACTGAGGCAGGACTTGGCCAGCAGGAGACGGGGATGTGGGCCCCAGAGAAGCACCACACCCTGGCCCTGCGCCCTGAGTAAATCCCTGCATCTCTCTGAGCCTCAGTGTTCCTCATCTGGAGAATGGGTCTCAAAATACCCCTCTGTCTAAATTGGATTTATGGAGTGCTGCATTTATTGTGAATTTGACTTATATATATTTGAAAGAGGATGATAGAAGATCTATGTCTGAAACATTTTGAAAGTTTGTAAACTCCAGTTTTTATTTTATTTATTTTTTTAGATATTTACTATTTAAAATTATGTTTATTTATTTATCTTTGGCTGCTTTGGGTCTTCGTTGCTGCGCGTGGGCTTTCTCTAGTTGTGGTGAGCGGGGGCTACTCTTCCTTGGTGTGCGCAGGCTTCTCACTGCGGTGGCTTCTCTTGCTGCAGAGCATGGGCTCTAGGTGCCGCAGGCTTCAGTAGCTGTGGCGGACGGGCTGAGTTGCCCTGTGGCATGTGGGATCTTCAGGGACCAGGGCTCAAACCCATGTACCCTGTCTTCTCAGGCGGATTCTTAACTACTGCGCCACCAGGGAATCCCTAAACTCCAGTTTTTAAGTAAGTGTGAAGGCAGCTCGTTTCACGGCCGGCTGCCAAGGTGCCGGAGAGCTGTGTTTATGCTGTGGCCACATGGTGGCGCCCTGGGAGCTGGTAAACAGGCCGCCAGACCCGGCAGGCGGGCCCGAGGCACTGTGCCCGCGGCCTGTTGCTCACTATTGCAATTTAAAGTCGTGTTGCCCAGGAGTTTACTGCATGGAGGTGCGTGTTAGTCCGGGTGCTGGGACCTCCACCCTGCCCCTGCCCAGCCCAGTTGCTGTAGGCTGGAAGGTTCAGGTGAGAAAACGCCCTGAAGGAAGCGGGACAGCAGCTGGCCGCTTGATTGTGTTAGTTTAGAGACTGGAGGCTGTGGAGTGTTGGTGATGACGTAAGAAAGAAAGAGTGTCTTTAAAGCTAACTTCCATGCTGCGGTTCTGTGGGCTCGAGAACACTGGCTCCCACGATGCACTTATCGCTCCAGGGACGTTAGGCTGAGGCTTTGAAAGCTGTGAATTACGTGACCTCTTCAGAAGCAAGACCCTCGCACAGAGTATGGCCCTGGCATTGATGGGCATCACTGGTGCCTTTAGGTGCCCTGGGCTAGGCGTGGGCCCTTCCCTAAGCTCTCCTTCGCTGGACCCCCGCTGCTCTCCAGGGCACCAGTCTGACTGGGGAGATCTTCATGCCTCCCTGCACCCATGCGCCAGTGGGTGTGGGGAGGGGACGCGGAGGACCGCCCACTGTAGAGGTATCACGGGGCAGGGCCTGAGGTCACCCCGCAGCAGCCCCACCTCCACGCTTGGGCTCCTCAGCCTGGGGGCGCATTTTCCAGCACCAGCCTCTCCAAACTCTCCAACCCTCGGGGCCCTCAGCGGCCCTCCTTGTCCCTGTCTGTGGCACCCGCCCTGTACCCCTGGGGCCCACCGGCATGACGGGTGCCCACTCTTGCAGGTGGTGAGAAGCTACAAGGCCACCATCCAGCAGACCCTGGACATCCTCTTCCTCCGGGAAGGCTCCGAGTTTCTGAGCAGCACAGATGCTTCGAGCCGGGACTCTGCCGACCGCACCATTATTGCCTGGGATTTCCGGAGCTCCGCCAAAATCTCCAACCAGATTTTCCACGTGAGAAACCCTGTTTGGCATTGCTTCCAGTTTCAGGGTGCATCCGTGTAGTCCCAGGCTGTCCGGGGCCCCAGGTCACTTCTGCGGAGATGGTTCAGCAGACAGGACCTTTGGAGACAGATGGGCTGCCTGAAATCTGCAGGGTCGGGGAAGGCAAAATGCAGGTCCAGGCCTGCCCAGAGAACCTTCCACTGACTCCCAGATCGGAGTGACTCCCTAACGGTCCTCTCACTCATCCTCTGTCCAGCACAGCCTGGCTCCGGGGTAAGCGTGTGGAGGGGCGGCCTGGTCCAGATCCACGGGAACGCGGATGCACCCCCGAGACACCCCTACCCTCCCTCCGCCACCCCAGCCAGCCTGCAGGGTTCCACCTTGCCCTGGCTCAGTGGTTTTGGCAGGGGCTGTGACTCAAGGGTTCAAGCAGGGACCCTGAAGGTAGGCCACCTGCATTAAAATCCTGCATTCACCACTTATAGGCAGAGGGCCTGGGCCCATCATTTACCCTCTTTGATTCTCATTTTTCTCTTCATAAACTGAGGGTGAGAATGTTTCTTGCCTCATAGAGTGGCTTTGAGAATTAAAAGACATAAGTACTTATAAAGAATCCAGCACAGTGCCAGGCACAGGGAGTTCTCCATAAAATGCACCACCTGTCACCACCCCACCTCTATTACCATCACCACTGTCATCATCATCACTACTGTCATCACCATCACCTTTAGTACCATCACCATCTCCAGCACCATCACCATCTCCAGCACCATCACCACGCGTCACCGCCATCACCGACATCACTATCGCCACCCACCATCATCTTTTAAGGTTTCAAATTAGCTATGGCTAGTCTCTTTGGTGCTGCCACCCTGAATTTAAAAATATATGTCACGTGTATATATACACCATCTTCCTCTCCCTGCTTTTCCCCTTGTTCTTAGAGGATTCTAAGTGACCCTGAGCCAACCTGCCTCTAGACCTTCACTTCAGGGTTCTAGTGCAACCCACCGAGAACAATAAGCCCTGGGAGGGCCCGGAGGGTCATGTCTAGCCATTGGGGCATCCTGCCTCTGACGGCCCTGCAGAGACCAGGGAAGCAAGTGAGGTAGAGAAAGTGCTGCGTGCCTGAGCCACCAGCCCTCCTAGGGTCACACCTCCTCACCTTCTGTGCAGGCAAGCAGGCACTCCGCCCGGTAGCATCACACCAGGAGCTCATTATCAGGTTCCCATGTGCCTCTGACAGCACATTAGTCTGCAGCCATGGTTCCACCTGCTCCTGACATCACCCTCTGAATTTGGGCTCATTTAGAGGCTGTGGCTTCAGGACATCACCTAGAACACGGAACGCGTACAATGGAGAAGGGAGCTTTTAGGGGTGTTTCTGTGTGACCGAGCCTGTTAAACAGTGAGATTTTCCCTCCTGTTTGGAACCCCTTGTGCAGGCGTTTACCTCCCCACTTGGCCAGTCACCTTCTCACTTACTATGTGTTCTGGCTGCGTGGGACCCTGGGCTGGGCCGGGGACCCTCGACGGCTCACTGTGGAGGTGGGGAGATGGGCGTGTGGATTCGTTTTCTATCGCTGTATGACAAATTACAAATTACCATAAACCTGGTGGCTTAAATCAACAGAAACGTGTTTTTTCAGTGATGGAGGCCAGAAATTTGTAAAAAGTATCACGGGGCTGAAATCAAGATGTCGTCAGGGCCCGCTCCCCTTGGAGGCTCGGGGGAGCGCCTGTCCCTTGCTTCTTCCAGCTTCTGGTGATACTGGCTTGTGGCTGCATCACTCCAGTCTCCGTGCCAGCATCTTCAGGTCTCTCTCTGCTCCGTCTTCACATCGCCTCCTCTGTGTGTCTGATCTCCTCTGCTTCCCTTTTATAAGGGTGCCTGTGATTGCATTTAGGGCAGTAATACACGATAATCTCATCTCAAGATCCTTAAGTTAATTATACTTGCAAGCTCCCACCGCCTTTTTTTTTTTTTTTGACATATAAGGGGACATTCACACGTCCCAGGAATTAGGACATGGAAGTATTTGGTGGGACATTTTTCAGTCTACTCCAAAGGCCATGAGCCGAGGAGTGCAGGGGGCCCCTAGAAGCCAGAAAAGACAAGGGAACAGATTCCCCCCTGAGGACTCCAGAAGGAACGAAGCCCTGCCGGCCTCTTGAGCTCAGTTAGCCCAGAGAGCCCGTTTCGGACTTCTGAGCCCCAGAACTGTAAGATAATACATGTGTTGCTTTAAGCCACGACCCTGGAGGCATTTTGTTACAGCAGCAGCAGGGAACCCACACACCCCTAAGCCAGGTCTGGGCAGAGGGCCCGGGGCCCCGCGGGCAGAGTCTGGGGGGCGAGTCCGTCAGAGGCAGAAGCCCAGTTGGGAGCCTCCTCCGCCCTCTCTGTGGCCCTGCTGTTTCTCAGGAGCGGTACACCTGCCCCAGCCTCACCTTGCACCCGAGGGAGCCTGTGTTCCTGGCGCAGACCAACGGCAACTACCTGGCCCTCTTCTCTGCCGTGTGGCCCTACCGGATGAGCAGAAGGCGGCGCTACGAAGGCCACAAGGTACCTCGTCCCTGTCCCCCAGGTGGAAAATTGTCCCACTGACAACGCCAGCAAGGGGCTTGCGGCCCCCGAGGGCAGGGACCCTCTGTCCAGGCAATTCGTTTTTTCTCTTTCCTGGGTGACCCCATGCCACGTGGCCTGGTGTCCACTCGAGGCCCCGGGCCACATCTGGGCAGGGACAGTTTCGTTGATCTGTCAGCTCACGTGGACAGGTCACGGGGCTTGGGGAGGGACGCAGGACGGAACGGGAGTGGGGCTGTTTCTCCATCTGCCCCCTTTCCCTGCTGAGGGCTGCCTCATGGGGCAGAGCCAGTGGGGACCCAGCGCCTGGCGCGGAGGCCAGACGCCATCAGCTGTGCTGGAGCTGGGCTGTCTGGGGTACACTAAACCAGCCTTGTGGCACAGGCCGATGCCGGGGCCCTGGCCTCAGGGCAGGAGCTCGGCCGCTGGGTGTGAGGCCCCGCCCTGCTCCTGGCCGGCTCTGGGCCCCAGCCCGCTCCCCTGTGGGAGGGGCAGGCGAGGCCGTGCGCCCTGTGCCGCGCGGCCTGCTCACCCCAGGTCGCCCTCTGACCCCGGGTCGCCCTCTGCAGGTGGAAGGCTACTCGGTGGGCTGCGAGTGCTCTCCAGATGGTGACCTGCTGCTGACGGGCAGTGCCGACGGCCGGGTCCTCGTGTACAGCTTCCGCACCGCCAGCCGTGCCCGCACGCTGCACGGGCACACGCAGGCCTGTGTGGGCACCACCTTCCACCCCGTGCTGCCCTCCGTCCTCGCCACCTGCTCCTGGGAGGGCGACGTTAAGATCTGGCACTGAGCCTCCCAGCACGGAACCTTCCAGACACCGGCCGGGGTGGGCGGGTGTGTGTGATGAGGAGGCTCTGAGGTTGGCTTCGGGGTCCGGCTCGGGTGGCCGCTGCCTTCTCCACCCTCTGAGCCTCAGCGTCCTCATCTGTAAAATGGGGACAAAACCCGTGTGCCTCGGGGTTCTGAGGACTGTGTGAGCGAAAGCGCCTGGCACGGTGCTGGTGACGCTCAATAAACGTGAGTGTTTTGCTCTTTCTTAGGTTATTTCAGCGACAAATATGTATCGGCTCCCCACTCGCAGGCCTGCTGGAGCTTGGAGACAAAACCTGGGGTGGGAGCTGGAGGGGGGGCAGCCCCCGGGGGCGCTGGGTCCGGGTCTGCCCACCCCCGGTCTCACAGGGCCTGCTCAGGCGCAGGCCGCCCTCTCCCTCCCCTGAAGTGTGGCCAGCGGGGTCCCCGGGTTTGTCCGAGCCCTGGGCCATCTGCGCTCCTCCTCGCCCACTGCCTGTCAGGTGTGCGCGCTGCCCCCGGGAGTGCGTCTGCCCCGGGGGAGGGAGCAACGTGCAGACGCAAAGGTCCCTTGAGGAGCCTCGAGGAGCCGTAAGCCCCAGGAGCCCAAGGTCCACCGATGGGCGAGGGTGGGGACCAAAGGTGCGCACGTCTCAGGACGGGCATCCCCGAAGCCTTGGGAGTCTCCCTGGAGGGGGCAGACCGTGAGCCTGTTAGGAGGGTGTCCCTGGCAGGGGGTCAGTGAGGAAACACAGGGGACCCGAGGAGGAAGCCACAGGAGCAGCTGGTGCCCAGCCTGGCCTCTCCAGAGCCTGGGCTCCAGGCCCGGCTCTGCTGTCCGTGTAGCCGAGACCAAGTCATATTTCCTCTCGGAGCCTCAGTTACCCCCTCTGTAAAGTGGTGTCAGGACCCCCAGCCTGCAGGCTTGCTGTGAGGGTCCAAGAAGGTCAAGTATGTGGGGGGTGTCAGCACCCTGGGAGCTCCAGTCTGGGGAGGGGCTCTGGGCAGATTGGGGGGGGGGCTCTGGGGCTTGCTGGGGCTGGTGGTAAACGTTTATTTCAGTGTGTCTAACCCACCCCCGGGCCCTCGGGAATCTTGGGGTCCACAAGCAGGGCATCCCAGGCAGAGGGAAGGGCAGTGCAAAGGCCCTGAGGCGGGACTCATCCTGAGGGCCGACCCCTTTTCTGTCCTTCATCCTCTTCCCCTGCAGTCAGCACGAAGCCTGGCCTGCAGTGGGTGTTGAGCGGACGCTGTGTCCCCGAGCTGGGCTGGAGAGACCAGGGCCAAGCGCGTGGGTGGGTGGCAAGCACAGGATCCCGGGTGTCCCTCACACCAGGGAGGTGAAGAATGGCTCAAGAATGGCTCAAGGCTCAAGAATGGCTTCTTTGGTGGAGGGAAAGATAACCGCACCCCACGCTCAGCCCTGGCAGAATTGGAGGCCCGCACGGAGGGCTGCCCCAGCCTGAGCAGAGGGGAGGCTGAGTGTGCATCCGCTCAGAGCCTGGGCAGGCAGTGGACACTCCTGCCTCGCCCCTCACGCCCCCAGGTGGCTTCGCTTCACAGAGGAAGTGACCCGCCCTGGGGTCACTTCCTCTGTGAAGCCTTCCCAGGTTACAGCTGCCTCCCGCCGCCCCCTGTGCTGGGCCCCTCTTCCCCCCATACCCCGCACCCCGCTCCTTCAGGGCTCCGAGTGTAACAGGCGCCCTGAGCCCCGCCCCCTCCTGACGCTGCCTCCCAGCGTGCGTGCTCAGTGCCGTGCAAACTTCCCGGGCTCGCAGGGCCCTGCTCCCGGCTGCATCCCTGGCCCCTGCGTGCGGGAGGCATTCTGTGAATAACTGCAGGTAAGACCTGCCCACAGGATGGGGGCTTTGGGATCAGACGGCCATGGACTTCAACCCCGTCACCCCCTTTCGCTATTGTGCGGTCACAGCCAGTGCTGAGCTGCCCCGTGCCTCAGTGTCCCCTGCTGTAAACGAGAACTCACAGCACCCAGCTTGTGGGGATTCGTGAGGTTGGGTGCGACGGCTCTCGGCAGGACGTGTATGCAGCGGGCGCTCAGGAGCAGCAGTGGGAGTATCAGTATTAGCGATAGTATTAGCATCAGTGTCAGCCCAGCCACTGGTGCAGGCGTTGAGCCAGTTCAGGCCAGAGGGCGCGGTTGGGTTCATCCTCAGACCTGGTCTGGCGAGGCCCCCTCTGGCCAGCTCTGGCTCACTCTCACGGCAGAAGCCCCCAGTGAGCTCCTCCCACTTGACAAGTCTCAGGGAAGGCCTCTGACTGGCTGGCTTGTGTCACATGCCCGCCCCAGACCAGGGGTCCCTGGCCAGGCATAGCTGCCACTATGCAGCTGGAGGGGAGAGTGACGGGACCCCCACAGTATTGTCATGAGGGTGTGTCCCCCCAGGTCCAGCCCGAACAGCCCCTTGGCTGGCATTTGTCGGATGGATTGACCACGTGTGAATGAGCCCAGACACAGGCCGGGAGGGGAGGCTGTGCTCGTCTGGGGCGTAGCGGGGCCCAGCCTTCCCAGGTGCCTCTCGCCCGCCTCTCCTGCCCCCACCTTGCATCCAGCCCCAGATCCTGGGGTCCAGACATCCTACTTTCTAGCCCAGCCCGAAGCGGGCGTTTTTCTGCCTTCCTTGATGTGGAGTGTGTACTGAGTGAGAATTTCATCGCGTGGTTTGCTGACTGCTCTCCCCACTGTGATATGTCAATATGACCACTCCTTTGTTTAATGAGCATCAGTTACACACGTACTCGACTAGCTTTGGCGTGGCTGCTGGGGTGTGGCCAGGGGATGACCTCCCTGTCCACCGAGCTGCCCGGCCCCTCCCGTGTGCTGAGTCCACACCCCGGCTACCTGCAGCCTTGTGGGACACCATGGGTCCCAGACCCGTCACCTGCTTGCATGGGGCCTTTGTGGGCTGGGACCCTTTTGACTTCTCTCGGGGCAAACAGCAGCCAAATCTCTGTCCTCGGAGGCCGTTTCTTTACCACACTGGTCACCTGGAGCCAGCCGAAGCTCTGACCCTCCTGGGACAGGGATATCCAGGGATCCCCAGACACCACTGCAGCTGCTTCTTAGCACCCCTCCCCTGTGGATTTGATTTCTTAACTACGTGCCCTGCAAGCCCTACCCCTTCTTAGGTTATTTTACTGGGAAGAATGGCAGGTGCTCTCCGTACCCTGATCCTCTGCAAGGCGTCTAGGAGTTCACCATTTGCAATTTTAAAATAAGAGAGCTAAATTTAGAAAGTATGGAGCCAGAAAGAAAAAGGAGTGTGGGCTGCCCCTCCACCCACCTTCCTGGGGCTGCGTGCCTACCTTCGCCTCACCCGTGAATCTGAAATACAGATCCGAAGCCGTCGTGGGAGAAGAACGCTTTCATGTTGAGATGCCAGCGTGGCTGTGTCTGTTGCTGAGCGAGGCTGATGCTCGCAGCCCCCGTGAGGTGGCTGTGGGCCCCACCGTCCCGGTGGGCAGAGGGACAGGCCCGGGAAGCCTGCGCTCCTCCCCTCCCTCGGGACCCATCTCTGGCCCAGCCTGGGGCTCTCCATGCAGTGGGATAGCCACCAGTCTCGAGGGCCCCTGGGAATCTCACGAGTCACAGTCCTCAGGCTCCAGAAGGGGAAACTGGCCCAGAGGGCCCAGGACTTGCCCAAGGTCACACAGCCCTGCACTGCCTGCTGTGGGCTGAGAAGAAACATGGACAGAAGGGTCGGTGGACGGTGGGTGCACAGCCAGGGTCCTGTTGGGAGGGAGGCAGGACCGGAGTGGAGCGAGGGGTGCTTGGGGAAGGAGGGAAGGAGGGAAGGAGGGAAGCCCATCCCGGCCGTGGCTGGCTTCAGAGGCCATGGCAGGACAGCTCTGTGAGGCCTGTTGGCCGCCTGCAGGGACGAGCAGTCAGACTCTGAAGTGACCATGTAGGGGCTCGCCCTTCTGGGCCCAGACTGCAAAGTCCTCGGGGTTCCCAGCCCTGCTGTCCGGTCTCCCAGCCCACGTGGTGCTGACGAGGCTCAGGGCCCCTCTGGGAGCGTCTCTGAGCGAGAGCCTGCTGGGTGCCGGGGGCCATGTGTTTTCCCCTCCACCCACTCATTTGCCCCCCAGTTCGGTGAGGGTTCCTTCCCCACCTGCCCACAGGGAAACCGGGCCCCACACAGGGGAGCTGACTCGGGAGCCTCTCCACAGCCCCTCCCCCGCCAGCAGGCTGCTTCCTGGGGCGCATCTGCTCCTGGGGGTGGGCAGCCGGGCCTGCAGTGGCAGGTCAGGTGCAGGCACCCTGGAGCTACACAAAGCTGGGTGGGCCGGAGAACTTCAGGTGTGCACCTGGGCCGAGGTGGTCCCCTCCCAGTGGGAAGAAGCAGACATAAAGCCCCCTGGGGGAGGGGCCCTCCATCCTAGGCCTTGCAGAACGTTCACAAGTACTGTCTCAAGGGCATCAATGAGCATGCTCAAAGATAACCAGGCAGACAAAGAAACAAGGCGACATGGGCAGGAGCCAAGATAAACAGTCTACACAGACCCCACCTGATGGACGTGTCAGGCCCAGACCGTGAGCCAGCTGTGCCCGCTCTGTTTAAGGAAACAAAAGACAAGCTTGGAAATCTCTCCAGGGAATAGGAAACTATTAGAAAGTGGCATAGTGGGTTTGTAGAATGACCAGACAGAACTTCTAGAAATGGAAAACGTTAATAACCAAAACTAAAAACGTGGTGGCTGTGTTGGGCAGCTGAATGGACGCAGCAGAAGAGAATTAGTGACCTGGAAGAATGCAGGTTGAGCACGGTGACACCACGGTGTGGGTCTCAAGGAGGCAGGGACACGGAGGTAGAGGACACAGAGGTTCTGATGGCAGTCCCAGGAGGAGGGAAGGGTGGAGAAATAGTTTAAGAAGCAGCTGAGGATTTTCCTCAACTACTGAGATACACCAATCCACAGATGCAAGACTCCCTGTGAATTCCCAACAAGGAGGAATCCACAGCGAGGCACACCTCAGGGAAATTGCAGAAAACCAAAGGGAAGATCTTCCACCGCTGGAGAGAAGAAGACAGATTAGCACCAAAGGAACAACTCCTGGGAAGGGGGGGGACTGATGGCGAGTCCCACCCCAGCAGGAAGCCAGGGGACATCTCTGTGCACTGAGGATAAGAGACCCCCGCTGACATTCTCCCCAGTGAGAATATCCTTCAGAAATGGGGCAAAGACATCTTCAGAGCAAAAAAAAAAAAAAAAAACCAAAAGAGTTTGTCACTAGCAGAGCCGAACTAAAGGACATCCTAAGGAAGCTTGAGGCAGAAGCAAAGTCTATAAGCAACATTGTATGAAATGGCAAAAACAACGTTTAGTGGGTTGAGACGATGGAAGAATTCAAACACTGGACGACACGGTGCCAGGGCGGGGGAGGTTATCATCAGGCTGCCCTGGCCTCAGAGAGGGGAGGATGGGGGGAGACACCCAAGGCCACACGTCCCGAGATCAAAAGGCAGGGGGGAGAAGAAACTACCCAAACCCAAATTCTTTCCACCGACGTCTTTTATTAATGAATGCAAAATACAGTACTGAGACGGGGCATGCATCACAGACGACAGGAAAGCAAGCTACAGAAACCGGGGTCGGAGGGCCTCATTACATCTGAGGTAGAGCGAGGTGGTACCGGGGAGCGGGACACTGGGGGGACGAGCACCGGCCCCACTTGGGACTACGGACCACGGGGGAGCTGGGGGGTGGTCGGTCGTCGGCCACACGGCAAGAACAGCTGAAAACGTTACACATCCCTCCACCCGTTCCAGTCCCCCTCTTTGTGGACAGAGCGTCAGGGTTCCCTTGTCACTGGCTGGCGGGGGGTCTCCGCAGGACACCGTCCTTCCCTCTGAGGGGCAGGCCCCACTCACCCTCACCCGAATATCAAGGAGCGTCGCGTCGAAAACGCCTAGGCCACCATCCAGGGAGCTGGAGGCTGAGTGCGTTAAGAAAGACCCTTTTGCTCTATAAAAATAGTTGCGCTTTATAAAAGGGGGGATGCTCATCTCCGGTGGGGAAGGAGGCTGCTGTGTGAGAAACGGTCCACCGTGGCGGTGCGGGGGCGGACGAGACACGTGGGTGGGGTGCGCCCCCTCCCCCGGCTCAACGGGGTCCTCGTTTGCGGGGCCGGGAGGACGGGTATCAGGGAGGCGAGGCAGCACCCCTCGGGACCTGGTGTGCGGGGTGGCCACGGCCGAGGCCTGCACGTGGGTGCTCAGTTGAGCAGGGTTCCGTAGAGCTGGGCTTTTGTGAGACTGTCCTTGCGGCTGAGCCCCGAGCCGCCAGTCCGAGGGAAGGCGGGCTGCGGGCTGAGGCGGGCGCCGGGGTGCATCTCCGGGGAGGCCTCCATGGAGCTGGGCTCCAGGGAATCCCTGGAGCTCCGAGGGCTGTGCTCGGGCTCGGGGCTGCCCCCCGCCCCACAGAGCTGCACCCCGAGCCTCTCCCGCTCCCCCTCGCTGGCCGCGTAGCTGGGCAGGGGCTCAGCCGAGCGGCCGGGGCTGAGGCTCAGGTCACCGGCCGCCCGGAGGTAGCGGGGCTCGGCCAGGTGGCCCTGGGAGAGGTCATCGCCCTCCGAGAAGCTGTCAGCCTTGTAGCTGGCATAGAGGGGGCTGGCGCGGCCCTCGGCCTTCTCGCCCGGGCCGCCTCCGGCCCCGAAGTAGCGGTCGTTGAAGCCGCCGGGCGAGGCGCGGCCGGGGGCGGCGGCGGCGGCCGCAGCAGCGGCCGGGAAGGGGTAGGCGCCGATGTCCTCCACGCTCAGCGGCCGCCACTGGCCGCGCACGTCCTCTGCGGCCAGCCGGGCCGACCCCGGCTTGGCCCGCAGGTTCCACAGGTTGGGGGGCATCAGGGCGGGCTGGGGGCCGGGGGAGACCGGGAAGCGGTAGGGCTCGGCGGGGTACGGCGACACAGTCCTCGCGAACCCCGGGGCCGCCTCGGCCTCGAGCGGGGCGGCCACCGCAGCCGCGGCCGAGGCATAGCGCGGGCTGCCCCCGTAGGCCGCAGGCGGCGTGCGGCCGAAGAGCTCGTCGCGGCTGTTCAGGTAGATGGCCTGCTGCGAGGCGGTGAGCGTGCTGGCCTGGGCGTGCTCCTTCTCCTCCGACGCGGCGCTGAAGCTCGAGTAGGAGCTGGACGTGGGCAGCGAGGCCGCGTAGCCCCCGAAGGCCCCGTGCCGGTAGCCCGCGGGGTAGGCCGCCGCCTCGGGCTCCTCCTCCTCGGCCGCGCTGTCAGTGGAATTCTGGGCCCGCAGGAAGCCCACGTCGGTCACGGGCCCGTCCGCACTGGGCCGCCGGTCACGGCGCCGCTCCTCGGGGCAGTAGAGGGCCGTGTCGCTGCAGTAGATGTCCCCCTTGTAGGGGGGCCGGGGGCCCGGCTTTTCCAGCCTGTCGCGGAAGGCCAGGTCACGGGCTGAGGCATCCGACAGATGGGAGGACAGGCTGCCGGGGTCTGGCTTCTCCAGCACCTTGGCGAGGACGCAGGGGGGGACGCTGTCAGCGTAGGCCGGGCGGCAGAGCGGGGAGGGCAGGCTGCAGCCTTGCTTCTCCATGTGCAGGCTCACGTGCTCCTGGAACTCTGAGGGCAGCTAGAATGGGATGCCGCGAGGAAGAGGAGGGGACGGGGGTCACGGTCGGCCCCGGACCGGCAGCCGAGGCTGACCCACCGGGGACCTGCCCAGGGCCTCTCTAATCCCACCAGCTGGAGCCGACGCCCGGGATGCTCTATTTCGCAAGCTCCCGGGATGTGCCTGTGAACCCCTGGTCACCGCCACCCACCCAGGCCCACTCCAGTGGGGCACTGCAGAGCCTGGAGGCTGGAACCCGGCTCTGACTCAGGCCTCTCTCGGGCCTTCCCCTGAGGGGCTGACTTGCTCTCCCAGCCCCAGGGTCTCTGGGAGGGCACCCCTGGCCCACGCACGTGACTTGGGTGCTCCCAAACCAGACAGACTCAGAAACAGATGCGACAAAGATTGAGGGCCAGGCGCCCAGCGGTTTCCGCAGGAGCGCCTGGTGCCCTGTGGGGGGGCGTCCCGCTACTGTTTGATCTATTTTGTGAGCGTCTTAGGTGTGGCCCAGGCTCGGGGAGGCGGCAGGTGGAAAGGCCTGGGTGAGGGGAAGGGCAGCCTGGCTGGGGTGGGAGCCCTGGGTCCGAGGCTGGGCCCTGTGGCCTTGGCCCAGTGACTCCTGTGTGAAGCCAGTTTCTTATCTCTGAAATGAGCACTGTTAGGAATTGTACCCAAACCAAACCACAGGGTTTCGGGGGGGGGCTCACACAGCAGGTGGGGACTGGGGGCTGTGCCCGGAGGAAACGGGGTGGGGGGTGCGCCGGCTGTCTGGGCTTGGCGGGGAGGTGTGTATGCGGTGGTCCCTCCACCACGTACCCAGAGAGGCCAGGGCACGGCAGGATCGAGTAGGGCCAGGGGGCCTCGGGCGCAGCCAGCCCCTTCGCTCTCAAGGGTGGGACCTGCGAGGAAGGGGCCCCGAGTGGTGGCAGGGGCAGCGGTGGGCCTGGCCGGGGCGGGGCTCACGTTACCTCGGACACCTTATGGCCCCTGCCGTACGTCTGGCTGCACTGCAGCAGCTGGGCCGCTAGATTGCAGTCCTTCCTATAGAGCTCCTAAAAGACAAGAGAAGCTGTTCTGCACAGGCTCGCCCCTCGCCAAGGTCGCTGCCACCCTGACCGGTGCCCAGTGGCCAATGCGGAAACCGGCGGGCAGAGCCAGCTGTGCAGTGGGCAGCACGAGGACCCTCTCTGGGCCTCACACTCTCGCCTGCAGAACGGGGGCCCCTGCTCTGACCTGCAGCCGCTGGTGCATGGAGGGCGCCCTCCCAGGCAGTCCCACCACTGACCCGGGTGGGAAGCTCCCACAGGGTGGGGGGCAGTGGGAGAAGAAGGGCCCGCAACGTGCCCTAAAGTCCCAGAGGCCCCAGGCATGGACACCAGGCCCGGTCTCCCTGCCCGCGGCCTCTGAGTCCCTCCCAAGGGAACACAGTGGAGAGCGCCGGCAACGGCGAGGGACGAGGAACGGGCCTGCCGCTCCCACGTCTCAGAGTGAGGCCTGGACTCGGGCGTGGCTGCAGGGCCGGGCAAGGGTCAGGGCGAGTGGGGGGCAGAGGGCCTGTGTGACCCCGGGTCCGGGCGGGGACCAGCTCAGCCTCCTGAGCTGAAAACAGATGCAAACAGTAGGCCTCGAGGGGTTTTGGTTTCATCTTTGGAAAATCTCTGTTGCACGTGCCTGCCTCTGGGCCTTGGTTCCCACTGCCGGCCAGGGACCCTCTGCAGCCAGGGCTCTGACGGGGGCGGGGGGTCTGGGGTCCACCGATGGGCCCTGAGGTCCACCTGCTCCCATAGTCTCAAGTCAACCAGGCCCAGGCGTCCTGCAGCTCAGGCGAGCTGCTGAGGGCGTGGGCGCCCCTGCCATGCCCTGACCCTGGTCCTGGTGGCTGCCGCCCCTCCACCTTCTGCACTGAGGCTGGTGCCCCGGCTTGGCCTGAACAGTGGAGGGAACCCGGGTCTCCCACTCCTTCATGCATCCCTGAAAGGGTATAGTTGGTTGAGAGCTGGGAACTGGGCTCCTGTGAGGCCCCAGACTGGCTGCCGCTGGCATCAGAGGGCTGCAGGCACCGTCTGGCCAGCCCAGACCTGCCACCAAGCTGTTAACGGTCTTCTGAGAGCCGCCCCTCATCTCTGTGCACTCTTCCGCCATCTCCTACCTGTGGCATCTCCACCTGGCTGTCCAGGGCCCGGCTCCAGCCCTATGCCTGCCACCCCTCCCACGTCTCCCCCAGAAGGTCCCAGCCCAGGAGACGGCAGGTGGCTCCCTTCCAGCAGACTCTGACCCCTGCAGTCGGGCTGGACCCATTTTTTCTTCTCATAACCCACATCCCAAATCGGTCAATCACTTTGGTTCCAGCTTCAAAATATAACCAGAATCCAAGCCCCCCTCTTCCCACCTCCCTGGCCGCCATCCTGGCCAAGCCACCATCGTCTTTCTCCCAGGTTGCTGTCTCATTGACCTTCCCACTCATGGCTTTGTCCTCTACGGTCTGTCCTCAGCAGAGCAGCCACTGGAGCCCAGTAAGAGTAAGTTCAGTCAGGCTACCCCTCTGTTCAAGAACCTTCAGTGGCTCCCTACTTCACTCAAAAAACCCCCCAGATTCCTATCGAAGCCTATACAATGAGGCCTCCTGTTTTCCTTCTGATCTCAGACCCTCGGCCTCTCCTCCCCACAAGAGCCCCTTCTGGTCTCTTTGCTGGTCTTCAAGTTACTCAGACCCACCTTTGCCGCTGTGGCTCTTTCTGCCTGGGAAGCGCCCTTCCCCGCTGTCCCATGGCTAGCTCCCTCATCGCTTTCAGGTCTCAGCTCCAGCAGCCTCTTCCAGAAGCACCCGACTGAGATTCCCTAACCCTGCAACTGGCAACTCCCAGCGCCATCCCCTGCTTTATTTTTCTCTGCAGCATTTAGCACTTCTAAGTCACTACACAGTTGACATATCTATCCTGTTTACTGTCCGCCCTCCCCACTCCCCTGCTCAGATGTAAACTCCACGTGGGCAGGGCGCTTGCCTGTGTTGTTCACACGTATTCTCAGAGCCTCGTAGGGTCTGGCCCGGCGAGGAGCAGATGCTAATCAGTGAGTGTGTGCTCAGCTGACGGGTCTGTGGCGGGCAGCGGGGCCCTTCTCGCGGGACCCTGGAAGTCAGGACCCACGGGTAGCCACAGGACTCTGATGTCCACTGCAAGTGGCTGAAGGCAGGAGTCCTGAGTGGCCACGCCCCAAACCTGGGGTCAGGAAGCCCTGCCTTGACTGGGACAGCGTGGCCCCATGCTCCCTATCTCAAGTCCCATCTCCTTCCAGTAGAGGGTCTCGCGGGATGCAGTTTGTGAGGCAGCCCCGTCCTTCCCCGACTGCCCAGGTACTCCGTGAGGTCCTGACCATCCCGTCTGTCCACCCGGCCCTGCGCCAGCCCCTCAGGGTCAGAATGGCCCGGCACTCACGTTGTCCTCCGATAGCTTGTCGATGGTCACCTTGGCCTCCAGCAGGTGGCTGTTGAGGGCGACGATCTCGTGGCTAAGCGCTCGTTTCTCTTCCTCATAGTGCTGGCCCTGGAGGTGGGGGACAGGCAGAAGAGGGAGGCGCTCAGCAGCCAGCCAAGGCCTGGGGCCTCCTGGGTCCCCTCTCGCAGCCGATAACGAGGAGGAGTTTGGAGGCCAAGGCACGCAAGGGTCAGAGCACAGAGCAGCCCATGGTCCAGTCCCGCTCTGCCAGGGAGGAGCCAGACGGCCTTGGGCAAGTCACTGCCTCTCTGAGCCTCAGTCTCTCCTCTGCACCGTGGGGACAGTGATAGGTGAGTGCTGGAGAGCACCCAATCAGGGCAGAGACAGGTGGGACTGGCCCAACCCCGGGGAGCAGGGAGCGGGCAGCGTGGAAACGAGGCCTTTGGCCCAGCTCCTCATGGGCAAGGGCATGACCACCAGGCCCAAGGTCCTCACCATGGTTCCAGAGCTGGGGGCCCAGGGCTGGGAGTGCTGGGGTGTGGGGGTGTGTGGCGTGCCCTCACCATGCGGTACAGCTTGTCCTCCAGCTCCTGGTTGATCCTCTGCAGCGCCATGTAGTTGCTCTGAATCCTGGAACGGAGGCCTTGACGTCACTGCTGTGCCAGGCCTGACCCGCCCACGGCCCCTGTAGCCATACAGCCCGCTGAGGGCTCAACACAGGCCCCACCCTGCTCTAACTGCTCCTGTGCTAGAAAGCATCTGATTGAAGCTAACTTGTTGCAACATTTCCTGGGCCAGGGCCGAGGACCCCTGTAGATGAGAAGGGAAGGCCTGTCGTTCACGAGGGACTCTGTCGGGTCCTCACTCAGAGCCGGTTAACTCACAGTTTACACACAGTCCTTACAAGGCTGGCGAAAGGGTTCACAGTTCAATAGCAGGTTAGCAGGGGTCTAACCTTAAGACTGTGTGATGTGCCCTGGGGTGAGTGCTGAGGACACACAGTGAATAGGATACGGTTCCCCCTGGAAGAGGCTGAGACGGAGGCAGGTGTTGGGTGGGAAGCCGTTGCCGCCATGCGGTGTGACGGTGGAAGGGGCAGTGTCCATCCTCTCGACAACCTATGTGTAGTGTTATTGCCCCTGTCTTGCGAGTGGGGAAACTGAGGCTGGAGGTGCTTAAGTAGTAAGGGACAAACAGCCTCCCTGCAAATCCAGTGCTCTATAAACATTTATAACAAACCAAGCCAACAGCAAAGTTTGCGTTTTCTTTACATTCTTCCTAAAAGAAGCCTGGAAAGCGTGTAATAGTTTTTAGAAGAATACCCATCTTACATGTGCAGCACGATGTTTACAGAAGTTTTGTTTTTAAGGGAGCCATTGCTCAGGGTCCCGCACCCTAGCCTGCTGTCACTGGCTGCTATGCTGCTCAAGGGAACCGTCTCTAAATGCTGGTTCACCTCCAAGGCTGGACATCATTTCCCGGTCAGAGACCCAGGCGCCAGTGGCTGGGGTCTGGGTGTGGGGATGGCTGCTCCTGTCTCATGCTGCCGCCCCACCACATAAATACAAGAGAAGGAATGAGCAGGGGCCGCAGAGGTGCCTGGGAAGAGCCTGTACCCGGCGGTAGCCAGCGCCAGTTCAGATCCTGGTTTGGCAGCTCTTGGCACAAAGCGCGACTCTTGTCAGAGCCGCCTGCCCTCGCTGAGCCTTGGACTCCCCGTGTACGAATGGGGTCACCAGCTCGGGCGGGAGGCACGGCTCTGCTAGCGGCAGGTCGCCGGCCCCGCGCCCCGCGCCGCCCAGGCCCCGCCCCTCCCAGGCCCCGCCCCCTTACCTGCGCAGCTTCTCCGTGACCTTCTCCAGCTCCTCCTGCGCTCGGCGCAGCTCGATCTCCAGGTAGTGGCGGGTGGAGTCGAACTCGGTCTCGAGCTTCTCGAGCTTGTGCGTGGTGTAGGACAGCCGCTTGCGCAGCTCGCCCTTCTGCTCCTGCAGCGCGCTGCAACGACACGCGGCGGCGGCGGGCCGGGCCGCGGCGCTGAGCTCGAGGCGCCGGTGGGTGCGCACGGGGTGCGCCAGGCCGCACCAACGCACGCGCACACGCACCACAGGCACGCACACCGCCCAGCCCCCGCCCCGGGGGTCAGGGTCTCTGACCCTGAGCCAGTCTGGCACTGGGGGGGGGGGGGGCAAGTGCTTGGGGCGGCTTAAAGGACCCTGGTTTAAAGAGCACCCATCGGCACCCAGTCTCTCGGTCTGGGAGCCGACCTCCAGATGGCATCGCTTACAGGGTCCCCCACTTTTGCTCCTCCACAGCGCTGGCTGGGGACGCTGAGGCCCAGAGGCACTAGTGCCACACCCTAGACCAGGATTGTCTTCCCCAAATCGACTGTGTGGTCCCAGCAGGCTGTGTGACCTCTGGGCCAGGGAGAGGATGAGCCTGGATGCCGCACATCCAGGTAGCATCCGCCACAGTGGCCAGCTAGCTGCACAGAACATCAGACACTCAGAAAACCACTGGCCTGCTCATGTCTCCCTTCCTCCAGGAAGCCTTCCAGGGCCAGGCTTGGCTCTTGAGGCACTATTTTCCCCACAGACTGAGGGCTCCTCTGGGACCCCGGGCCGCCGAGTTCCCATGCTCAGGAAAGAGAAACGGGATGATTCACCCTCTGAGCCATATGCCATCAATTCACATCAGCTACCGTTGGGCACAAGGCAGGAGGGACAGGTGTGGTGGCCACACCCAGGGGACTGGCCGCGAACTCCACCAGGGCAGGGGCCACACCCTCCTGTCGGCAGCCACCCAGCTCCCAGAGAGCACCTAACCACGGGCCGACCTGAGGCACCTTTCCCCTGACCGGCTGAGCACGCAGAAGGGGCCAAGGGGGAAGGACTCACCTTTATAGCCGGGAGGGCTGATTTCTGCAGGGAAGGGAGAGCGGCCCGGTGGGTGAGGGGCGCCAGGGGAGTTCTGCTGGCTGTTAGCCACGAGTGAGGCTAAGGTTCAAGCTGCCGTTCAGTGCCCTGGGTGTGCGCTTTGCTCCGTCACTCCCTGCACTTTGCCCCCGTCACCCCCTACGTTACAGTCACAACGAAGCCCAGAATGGTGCAGCCTGAAAGTGAACTCCATGGTGTCACGGGGTGGGCGGGGTCCCTGCCATCACACAGACCTGGCTGCTGGTCCCCGCCACGCACCCCCCCCAGTCCACCTGCGACTGTCCCCATCTTGCCCTGGGGACACAAAGCCCTGGCTTCAGAGAGGTGTCCGGGTCGGAGTAGGGGCCCAACTGGGCTGTTTGCTGGAGGAAGCCCAACCCTCCTCAGGGGACCATTTGGAGCTAAGACTCTTTGGATGGTAACTTCTGGTGGGTTTGCTGTGGGCAAGCAGGAGGCTTCCTCCAGAGCCCGGGGTAGAGTGAGCTTCAGTCTCGGGCCCTGCCTGTAAACCACGCGTGTTACCATAGGCGCACACCCAGAGAGCCCCGATTAAGCCTTCCTGGATTCCTGCCCAGGTCTACAGTCTTAAAAATAAATAAAAATAGGGCTTCCCTGGTGGCGCAGTGGTTGAGGGTCCGCCTGCCGATGCAGGGGACATGGGTTCGTGCCCCGGTCCGGGAAGATCCCACATGCCGCGGAGCGGCTGGGCCCGTGAGCCGTGGCCGCTGAGCCTGCACGTCCGGAGCCTGTGCTCCGCAACGGGGGAGGCCACAACAGTGAGAGGCCGCATACCCCCCCCCAAAAAAAATAAATAAATAAATAAATAAAAATAAAGAGTTGCCTACGTTTTGAGAACCTCAGAGAAGGGCGGGGTGGGTCCTCCCAAGAGTTGGTCCCCAAGGAAGATGCAGAGTGACAAGCAAGGAGGGAGACCAGTGGCAGAGTACCCGCCCATGGCTGCCAAGCAGGCCCTGCCGCTTCCTCCAGGCAGCACGCCTGACTGATTCACTCCAAGCCCCCTGCAGCTACAGGTCCCAGACTGCCCCTGGCCCAGGCCTTTCTCCCCAGGGGGCTGGCGAGCTTCCTGGGGGCTCTCCCATGTCACCCAGGGCCCCCTGCACACATGGGGTCAGGCGTGGGAGTGGGGCGGCGGCCCCTGAAGTCAGTCATCCTGCAGGGGCTGCAGGTCACCCACAGCCCTCGGTCACAGGGTACAGACGGGGTCCGCACCCTCGGGAAGAGGTGAGAGCACCCGTGGGGCCACCTGAGCCCCCGCCCTCCCCCACCTTGGTCACTCGCCTGCAGCCACAGCTCGGACCCTGCCGTCAAGACTGTCCACCCCTGACGTGACCCAGCCGTATCCCCCTACGATGCATCCACCCGTCACCCTCCTTCCTTCCTTTCCTGCCCTGTCCCGCCATTCCCTGCGCCTCACAGCACGAATGAGACAAACGTGGTCCCCGCCCCACGGAGCTTATAGTCTCGAGGGGAGACAAACAGTGAACAAGGGAGCAGGTTCACCAACAAGGCACGTGGAGGAGGAAAATATGACAGGGCTGTAAGGTGGGCTCCGAGCAGAGCCGGGACCCGCCAGACGGGCATCTGAGCCGCGACGGCCCCTCGCGAGGCAGCCAGCTTCATCGAGCCGGCCCACCCCAGCCTCAGTTTACCCCTGGCCTCCGGATGGCCTTCCAGACATACTGGGCGGCTCTGTCCCACCATCCTTCAAGTACTGCTCTCACCTCCTGAGCCCCACCCACCCACCCCTCAGCCGCAGCGGGTCCGGCCCTGGGCTGCCACAGCCCCCAGCCCGCTTGCTGGAGGTACCTGGGCCCTGGCCCTGGACACGCCCCCCTGGTCCCTCAGTCACAGCAGCGCCAACCCCGGTGCCCCACCACGCCTCCCCACCTCTGCCGCTCCAGCTCCGTCGCCCAGGCTGATCCTCAGGGCCCCGGTTTACCCCTCGCCCCCTCCCCGCACACCTCAGGCCTAAGGTCCTCTGTGCCCAGCCACACACGAACCCCTCCCCAGCCTCCATCTGCAGCCCCGACCTCTCTCTAGGGCTCTACTGCCCTCCACGTCCAGCCGCCCACCGGCCTCTCCTCCCAGAAGGCCTACAGGCACCTCACAGCCAGTGCGTCCAGTGCTGACTCTCCTCTGTACCCTGTGCTCCCCAGCCCCGGGAAGGTCACAGCTACCAGCGGTCCCCAGTCAGACCCTGAGAAGCTGTGGTGACTCCTCTCACTGCCTGTGGCCACCCTTCACAGTCCTTCACCAAGTCCTGGCCATCAACTACTCCAGAGCTTTGGACATGTCCCCTCCCCTGCCTGGTCCAGGGAGGGCCCTGGGCTGGGCACCCTGAGGTCTTCAGTCGCCTGTTTGGTACCACCATCCTTTCCTGCCTTTCCCTCCCAGGGAATTTGCCCAAGCCCTGCCTGACCTCAGCCTCAGTCTCCACATCTGTAAAACGCGGATGTGTGCCCCCACACGCTGAAGTACCCACCCTCAGGGAGCAGGGCTGTCACCGTGGTCCCTGCACTCCCCGGATCATCAGAACCGCCAAGAGACGATGCCGGGGGCAGGCACCATGGGGGGGAATGCTCAGTGCCTCTGCCTCCCCCCTGGTGTGGAGTTGGCTCAGGGGGCCCCTCAGCAGATGCACAGGGAGGGCCTGGAAACCCCTCATGTGCCACCCTCCGGATCAGGGTCACCCTCCCGGCTGGGGGGCTCGGGAAGCCCTGCTCACACTGCTGCCTGGGGGTGTCACCTCGCTTTGACCTGGGTCCTGGTGAATTGATCAGTATCTGGCCTCACCCGGCAGGGTGTGTGCTGGTGGGTGCGTGCTTCGTGGTGCCCTCCTTGCCCGTGGGAAGCCCCTGGAAGGCTTCCCCACCTCACAGGGGAGAAAGATGAGCTCCCTCGGCGCAGAGTGGGACCCCGCCTGCCTCCCACCAGGAGCCCCTCTGGCTGCTCAGCAGAGGCCTGAGCCCGATGACCGAGCCCGGGGCTGGTCTGTGGGGACACCGGGGCCTCGCCTCCAAGACCAGATGGCCGGAAGCAATGGCGAGGGTGTGCTGGCAGCCGACACCCTCCCCCTCTCTGGGCCTCGTCGGGGGAGTTGATGCAGATGTGGGATGGACGTCTGGGGACAGGCGCAGAGACACCGAGGAGCCGGGGAGACAACAGGTGTATTACCTGTCCCAGAGCGAGGGTGAGGACCTGGCCAGTCGGCCCTGCAGGACGCGGGGTTGCCCGAGGCACGAGGGCACCCAGGGGCTGCGCAGCCTGTGGGTGAAGAGGACAGAGCTGCTCAGAACGGGGACCGGGGGCCACGCCGGGCCCGCCGTGGGCACGCAGTCACAGAGACGTGGGGGATCGTCCCCCACCGGCAGGAGAGCTCCTTGTCATCAGCAGGGTGGCAGGGTAGGAGCGTAGGAGCTGGGGGGTAGGCACCTGCCAGCCCCGGCTGCCCGACTGCATTGCTGTCACCGAGTCCCACCCCAGGCCTGCATCCCCATCTCAGCCTCAGAGGGGAGCCACGGGGGGCAGGCTCCCCCAGCTCCAGGTTTCTGTCCGGCTACTGCTCCTTCCTTGCAGGACCCGTTGGTCAGAGAGCCTGGGAGGCAAGGAGGATGGAGGGCGTGTGACCCCCGACCTCTGCTGACGGACACCAGTGGGGTATTCTGGAGGTTGTGGGACCTACTGGATGTTAGGGGTCCAGGGCAGGACCCACTTCACCCCTCCTGGCACCCCTTCTCACTCACCCTGCCTGTGGCCTGTCTGGGCTGGGCAGGGGGTGGGACAGAGGCGGGTGGATGACCCACCCCAGCCCCATGGTGCCACCCTGCTTGGGGGCAACGGCACGTACATCCCAGCTTTAGGCGCAAGTCGGCTTGGTCGCCCCCTTCCTGTAGTCTCTCCAGGGAGGGCTCCCGGTGGCCTGGCTGGCCCCGGAGCCGGAGCAGAAATCTGACGGGAGGACGCTGCCCCGGACATCAGGCGTCCAGACAAGGCTTAGAGACACGGGCGAGTATATGTGTTAAGAGAAAGGGCAGCAGAGTCCCATTTACAAAGTAACTGCGTACAGACGCCACACAAGGTAACAGAAGGGAAGCAACGTTAATGTCGTCTTGGGTGGGTGGTGGGATTCTGGGCAATTAAAACATTTTCTTTTATACTTTTCTGAATTTGTCGTATTTCCTACAGCGAGGATGAAAAATCCTCACTGGCGGTCCAGTGGTTAAGACTGTGATTCCACTGCAGGGGGCGCGGTTTTGTTCCCCGGTCAGGGAACTAAGACCCCACATGCTGTGGGGTGCAGCAAAGAAAAAATTTACTAAGGATCAAATTTTGCCCCTCCCCCCAGAAAAGGTTGAAAGTGTTGATTTGATAGGCTGGGGGCTGAGGGGGCCGCGAGCTGCACGTCGATCACCACTTCCGTAAGCCCCCATCTGCTCATCTGTGAAATGGGCTGCCCCTGGCCCTGGTCTCCTGGGCTGATCTGCAGGCTGGGCTGGGGGAGGGGTGGGGGGAGAGGCGGCCGCTCGATCTCCATTTGAACTGGACTTTGGAAGCCCAGGCCCAGGGTTCACTCTTGGCCCATGACCCCGACGCTGCTGAGTGAACGGAGAGGAGGGGCAGGACTGGCCCGTTCCCGTGGGAGCAGCCAGAGACCCAGTCTCCCCTTTGGCGGCTCGGCTGGGTCCAGCAACCCCTGGGGGAGTCCCCGTCCCAGCCCTCGCCAGCCAGTCCCCACCCCAGAAGGCCTTTCCGCTGGGGACTCCTGGCAGGTGAGTTCTCAGAAGAGTAGAAGGGAGACTGGGACCCTGGGAAACTGAGGCCCAGGGAAGGGGCGGGGCTTGCCTGGAAGCACAGAGAATGGGGAGCATGGCTGCGACTTGACCCAGACTCTGCCGCTGGTCACACACAAGGCATTTATCCCTGACAACCGCTCTTGTTCTGACGCAAATTCTCATTTCAGGCCTATGGCATGGGAGCGCCTCTTCCTAGAGATGAGAAAACTGGGGCCCAGAGAGGTTAAGCGAGATCACACAGCAAGTCTGGGATGAGGCTGAAATCCCCCGATGCCTGTGGTGCTGTGCTGGGCACGGGTGGAAGGACATGTGAGCTCTGGGGCCCGGGGGCCATCCTTCCCTCCTCCGCGGTGCGAACAAGGTTCCTGGGGGCAGAGGTGCTCCCTGGTGGGCTGTGGTGATGGGGCGGGTGGGGCTGAAGGAGTGTCCGCCCTCCGGCTCCCAGGTACCAGGAGCCGGTCCCCGTGGCACCCCCGTGGCACTGCCTGTCTCCACACGCACTGTCCGCGCTCAGGCTCTGGCCCCCAGTCATGCTCCAGTGACACCAAATTGCTTGTCATTCTCCACACGCTGCAGGCAGCTTCTCATCTTGGTGACTTTGTCGCTGTGTCCCCTCTGCCAGGACGGCACTCACTCCTTCCCGCTCAGGTTAACTCCTCCCCACCCAGGGCTCACTGGTGGGACCCTGACACCCATCCCGCCCCAGCCTGCCCGCCAGGGAGCGTCACTGGGGTTGAGCCTCTGTCCCGGGGCCCGGTCTTCTGCCCTGTGCCGGCCCGCAGTCCGGTCTCCGCCCTCCGCCAGGTCATGAAACCCAGCCAGACCACTCCCGCCTCTGGGCAAAATTCCCCAAGATTCCTCCCCAAAGCCCCCGTCCCCTCAGACCCCCCATGGCCCCCACCTCGCCCTGCGCTGGCCCCCTTCCCGCGCGCTGGCTCCAGGCTGTGCCCGAGTTACCCTGAGCCCCTTCCTCTCCACCTCAGGGCCTTTGTCCTCGCCGTCCTCTCGGCCAGGTACCCCCCCCACACACACACCTCAGGCCCCTGCAGCCAGGGACAGCATACCCTCCTCCACCCTCTCTCATTCCTGCGGGGACAAGGACCTGGGGACCTACCTGCCTGCCCTCCCCTGGGACCACCTCCCTCCTTCACCGACTCGTCCCGGTGCCCCGTGCTGTGTCCACGTGGAGCCAGAGACCAGCAGCATGTGTTGCGTGAACGGCTGCAGAAACATCTGCAGAAACATCTGCAGGAGAGGAGCCGATCTTGTCTCCGGGGCTGCAAGGTCGGGTGCATTTTTGTATCCCCGGGGCCTACTCTGGGGTTGGATACATGGGGGGGTAAGCCCCCCCAAGTCCTCCTTGCTCCCCTGAGGTGCTGGTGAGAGCACCCGGCTCCTCCCCCACTGGCCTCTCCCCTTCCCGCAGGGGCCGACACCCTGGAACTCATGGCACAGGGACTCGTGCCAGCTCCCAGTGTCAAGGGCAATGCCCAGCAGAGGCAGACACCATGGAACCACCCTCAGAGCTACCATTGACGGGCCACCTTGGCCAAGGTGAGCCCAGCCCTGGGAGAAGGTCTTTGCCCCCAGAGCTGCTCAGACCCAGCTGGTCCTCTCCCAGCTGGGCCTCCAGTGGGCACCTTGGGACCACCGCATCAGACTCTTGGGATGCCCTGCGTGGGCCCGGGGGCGGGTCCCTGCAGAATAGCCTCTGGCCCTGTCCCATGCTGGCATCATCTCTGAGTCTCCCTGTAGAAGGTCTGGTACCACCATCCTTCCACAAAAGGAGCCAGAGGCAACCCCTGCAGGGCCTCAGAGCCCCCTCGCCCCTGCCGCGGCCCCCTGTGCCCTGGCCTGTGCCCCCGTGCTTGGTGGCCACCACTTTTCTGTGTCTCAGAACAAACAGTCTTTCTCTATTCCCCTTGAACTTGTTCACTGCCGCACTGATTCCATCCTGTGTCCCCAGTGGGAACCTACTGAGGACCCTTCTCGAGGGGCAGGTGGGCATGAATGGTTCACCAACGCCCCAGCACCTGCCGAGGGCCTGCCCTGCCCCAGGTGCCCACACATACCTACTCATCTAGTCTCAGGTCACCCTGTGAGGGAGGCGTGCACCACACCCATATGACAGATGAGTAAACTGAGGTTCATGGCAATGACGTCACACAGCCCTCCTGGGGTTCAACACTGGGCCAGCTGTTCTTCCCCTCACGTTGAGATGACAGATTTTAGCGCAAATCGCAGCCCTTTACTTTTCCTTGAACCGTCTCCCGCACGTCAGAATCACAAGGCACAGCCACGGTCTCCCTGCGAGGGTCGACCGCGGCCAGCTTGACGGGGCAGAGGCTGGAGTCTAAGAGGTGAGCCACCTGGCAGGGTCAAGGGCAGGGGCCTGGAGTCCCACAGGACAGCTCATCCCGCTTCCTGGTGGGCCGTGAGCTTCTCCTTGGAGGGAAGCAGTCCTGGGCCTCCGGCTGGCACTGGTCTGCGCTCAGACACGCCTGCGCAGCCCCTGGGCAGCCCCTGGGCTGACTCTGTAGCAATTTCACCAGCACCGCCACGTGCACGGAGAAGGGGACTCTGGACACGCCAGGCCACTGTGCAACAGCGTGTGTGTGTGTACTGGGGGAGGGGACTGTCACAGAGCTGGCCTGGGGGCCCACAGCCAGGAGGGGTCACCCACTCAAGCCAGACAGGGAGTGACCTCAAACTCTACGCCTGCTCAGGCCCTGCTCTCTCCTGGTTTGCTGACCGAGGTCATCCAGTGGAACCAGTCCCTCTTCCCTCCTCGCGGCCCGGTGACACGGACGCTCCACTGCTCTCCTGCCCAGACAGGAGACGGGAGACGCTGCAGGGAACATTTCATCTCGCTTCTGCCTCATCTTATCAGGCGGCTGCAGCCCTGCTCCCGCCACCCCCTCCCCCCACGCCCATCAAGGCAGAACCACGTGCTGGGAGCTGGCAGCTCTGCAGCCTGGGAGCCCTCAGTGGGCGGGTGGACCCAGGGGTGCTCAGGGCCAGGACAAAGAAGAGCAACCTGGGCAAGTGGGCGGAGCAGCTGCAGAGTCACGGCCGGGCCTTTGCACATGCTTCCCCTCCTGCTGAGAACACCCCTCCCCTGTTCTTTAGTTCATTCTATCTACCTCTTCCAAGAAGCCCTCCCGGACCTCCCAAACCCCACTCTGGTTAGGGTCAGCTCTCCATAGACTCGGCGCCTGCATCTGTACAGATGGCAGGAAGTCACACAGCCGAGCTGACAGGCCTCCCTTTCTGCTCATCCGGCAGACTGACCCGGGAACCTTACTACATCCCCTGTTCCGTTCCTTCACTTTCTCCTGTCTGCTCAACCTCCCAACGCCTCCTCCCACACCGCCACTCACAGCTGATGACCTCGCTTCCTTTTCCACGGCAAAAAAGAAGCCACCCCTAGGGAACTTTCGCAGATGCCACCGCCAGGTCTCCCCACCTACCAGCATCTGCCCGCCTGTTACTATAGACAGCCCGCCAGGCAGCCCCTCCGCCCACTCCAGGCGCGGCTCCAGCTACCCTCCCCTCACTCCCAGACCACCAATTTTCCCCTCTTTACTGCATCATTGTCTCCAGCACAAGAACATGCAGGTACGCTTGCCATATTGAGAACAACCCTCTGCTGACCCTCCTGGACCTGTCCTCATTCTCTGCTCCAAGAAACGTTGCCTGTCCTTGCACCCAGCCCGCCAGGACCAATACCCAACCTGGCTCGCGTCCCCTCCACGCGACTGAACCAGCTCTCGCCGGTCCCTGACCTCAGTGCCCAGGTGACCTGAACCCTCAGCGGCCAACGGCACGGTCGACGCCTCCCTCCTCATGCAAACACCATCCTCACCTGGCCATCCTTCTCAGCCCCCTCTGCGGGTGGCCCTCCTCTCCCTGGCCTCCTAACCAGCAGGACCCAGGAATAGTGCCTCCAATCTCTCTCCTGCCCTGGGTACACTCACCCCATGGTGGCCCCAGCCACAAATACCATCGCTCCACTGAGGGCACCCAAATTTGTGTCTCCCCGACTCCAGGCGTGCATACCCTCAGCTGCCTCTGACTCTGCTTGGATATCTCGCAGGCGGCACAGACCTGCGGGGCCCACTGTATCCCACTCCGCTCGCCCTCCCCAAATCCACAGCCTTCCCTCCCCAATCCCTGCCCCGACCCAGCAGGGCCAGCACTCCTCCCCGAGCCTGGAGGCACCCTTGACTCCTTTTCTCTTTCCAGCGCCGCCCACCACGCTGAGTCCAACTTTTCTTGTGCGGCATTGCTGCACACCCTCCTAACTGGCTCCTGCCCTCACCTGCTCTCAGCCAGAGGGGTCCTGTTGAAGGCTAAGTCCAATCCACCCTCCATCTCCAAAGCTCCTGCATCGCTAGAGTCAGGCCCAACGTGCTCACACGGATCACCTGATGGCAGGTAGCCTTCCCATTGCCCCCTGGACCTCACCTTCCAGCCGCATTCAGCACGGCCTTGCCTCAGGGCCTTTGCACGTGCTGTTCTTCTGCCTGGATCTGTCTCCCAGATAGCCCACGGCTGCCCCTCTCCTCCTTCACTCAACATTCAAACGCAACTTTCTTGGCGAGGCCTTTCCTACACTCTGCAGGCATCCTCTCTCCCCGTTTCCCTGCCGGGCCTGTGTGTCCTTGGCCTCACCCCCTGGAGTGGCAGCTCCCCAGGACAGGGATTTCTGTCTGCCTCGTTCCCTGCTGGGTCCTCAGACCCTGCAGCAGAGGCTGGCAACCAGGAGGGCCCAATAAACATTCGCTGAATGAATGAAAAACACAGAGTGAATGCATTTTACAGATGAGCAAACTGGGGCTTAGAGGGAGAAAGCGCGCCCCGCCCCAGGTCAACAGGCTGCAGGCCTCCTGGCAATCAACCCGAATTCCCCTCCGCAGCTTCCAGTGCTTTGGGCTTTTCCTTGCCTCTGAGGTCAGTGGCTTTAGGGGGTTGGCTTTGTTTGTCTGGCTCTGCCAGAAGAAGTTGCTCTCTGATTTCCATAAGGGCTGAGCCCCCTGAAATGATCATGAGAGGGTGAAACGTGAATTTCAGGTCCATAATGAGTGTTCAGTGTAAGTACGTACAAAACACGGCATGGGAGTACTTACACTAAGTAAGCATCCAGCTGTTTATTGAGGTCGGGGAGCCCGACAAAGTAGAGGATGCCCAGTGAAATTTATTTAAATTCGCTTAAATTTCACTGGCCATTCTGTACTCTATCTGGCAGCCCGAGTACGGAGACAGAGGTGACCCCATGGAGGAGGGCCTCCAGCACCGGTAGGAGAGGTCATCCCGTGCCCGTCATGAAGAAGGCCGGCCATCTGCGCGGGAAACACAGCTTGGGCAAAGGCCGGGAGATGAGTGTGGCCAGAGCCCAGGCCTGGGGCAGCTGGCAGGAGGCCGAGAGCGCCTGGCCCTGAGTGTGGGCCAAGTGTCCGGTCCCCTTGCTCGGGGCGCCGGGAGCCCCAGGGGAGCTCCACAGCGGAAAGCACTGGCGACAGGCTCCGGCCTGGGGCTGCCCCTCTGGTGGGTGAGTCGGGACAGGGAGTCCCAAGGAGGCTGCCTCAGGAGAGGTAGGGCCAGCCACACAGCGGGCCCCAGGAAGCCCCCAAGGCCCCCCTTTCTGGCTGTGTTGGGGCTCCTTGGGCACCCCCGCCTGGCCTCGTCTTTCCCAGCACCCAGCCCAGCACCGCTGCTCATCTACTCTCTTTCCTCACCCCCTAGACTGAGGGGGCCTGGAGGGTGGGACTGTGCACACGTTGGCCCTGGACCCCTCCCCTGCCCCAAGGCCACACCTGCTCTCTGCCCAGAATCCATGTGCAGGGGGCGTCCGCTGGGAGGACAGGTGGGTGGTGTGGTGCTACCGCTGGTGGGGCTCCCAGATGAAGCTCCCAGCGCCCGCCACGCTGCCCTGGAGCCCAGGTGAGAAGAGGCTGCCGTGCAACACTCTGATGATCAGGTTCTGCCCACCACGGAGCCCACGCTGGCTTCACTCATGTGACCACCCCACCACAGACACGGGCACGCATTAACTGGACCGGCGGTGGGGCCCGCTTTCCAGAATTCTGGGGATCATAAAGGTAATCAGGGCTGTGGGAGGCTTGTTGATGACCCTGGAGTGCGGGGCATAGGGTGGCCTGCCCCATCCCGGCACTCTCTACGTGCCCCTGGGCCCCTCCGGGATGCCCTTGGTCCCTGGTCCCTCTGCCCTCACCGCCCCACCTACCCGCACCTCTCCACACCCACAGGAGACAGTCCTGGGGGCCAAACTGAGTCTGGAAGGAAAGAACACTGGCGTTATGATCATAGATTTTAGCAGCAGCTGGTGGTTGCAAGGCACTGGGGCCGAGGAAGGAGGCTGCTTTTCTGGGCCTCAGTTTCCCCATCAGTAACCAAAGCCCAAAGGACACCTGTGACCATCACCTCCTCTGGAAGCTTCCCCCGAGATCACCCCCATTCAATCACTCAATCACCCAGTGAGACCTACTGCGTGCCCTTGACAGTCCCCTCACTGAATCCTCACCCGAGGCCTGGCAGGGAGTGGGGAAGCTACCCATTGTACAGATGAAAGAATTGTGGCCTGGAGGGCCAGGGCCTTTCTCAAGGGCACCCAGCTAGTGAGCATGGGAGCCAGGATAGAACCCTCCCCATGGCAGCCCCTCTGGCCAGGACACAGGGCACAGAGGCGCAACCCCCTGCCCTGGCAGGGCACCCCCCCCGTGCTGTCTGCCACGAGGGCTGAGGATACCTGCTCCCGAGCACCCATCCCACAGACATCTCGTGCATCCCCGCCTGCCCCATCTCCATCCTCCCCATGTCAGGTAGCAGCAGCTCCATCGCTCAAGAAAGACACCCAGGCCTTGTCCCCGACACCGGCGCCCTGATGGGCAACGCCTCCAGAGCCTCAGTGGGCCTGTCGAGGGATGCAGGCAATGCGGCAGCCCTCAGGCTGTCATGAAGGTAGGGTGAGAGCGTGCAGGAGGGGGCCAGAGATCTCAAACAGTCAGGGCTGGCTTTCTGCCCGTGGTCAATGGGGGTGAGGCAGAACGCCGAGAAACAGGTACACGGCACGTCCTTGCTCTGAAATACTCAGCCACCACCAGGACTGGTGATGCGCCCTCTCTGGGAAAGATGCAGTCTGGGGGCACAGCAGAGCCGGCTCGCTGCCCCCGACCCTGAAATGCTCTCGCAGTCCTAACTCAGTCTAGGTCTGCAGGTCACAGCCCGACACCCCCCTCGCCAGGTGGTCCTCTCCTTCACGATGGGAATAACGCCATCTGCCCAATGGTTGGGGAAACAGGGTCTGGGAACAAATGAGACCATGTGAGAGGCGGGCAGGAGGCTAACAGGGTGAAGCGGCCCACACAGCGCCAGCCACGTGCCCAGCTCCACGTTCACGAGTTCATTCGCAAAACAATCTTCCAAGTTAGGTGCTATTATTATGATCTGCGTTTTAGAGATGCAGAAACTGAGAATCAGAGAGGTTCAGAAACTTGCCCAGGTCCACACAGCCAGTAAGTGGCAGGTCTGGGATTCAAATCCAGGTAAGTCCACCTTCTTAACCACGTACTTCATCAGGGAGCCTTTGCAGAGGAGTGGGACTCAGATGGGCTGTGAGGACAGGAGACTTTGAAGGGCAGGGCAGAAGAAGGTAAGAGAGAACAGTCCATGTGGATGGTCCCTTTATAATGCCCTGACTGCCAAAGGGAGAAATCAAAGTGAGGCAGTCATTCACAGCTTAGTAAGAATTCGCGCATAAGACTTCCTCTGCTAGAATCATGTTTAGAAGTGAGGCAGAGCTGGGAGGAGCAGCTGGGTCCAGGGATCAGGTGGCCACACAGAGGGGCGCTGGGTGCCACACAAGAGCTTTGGGTTTTCTGAAGGGTCAGTGGGGGCCAGAGGCCTCGGAGGTGCATCCTCACTCTGGGCTTCGGGAAGGGTGCGGGTGTGGCCCTCAGGAGGGAAGGGGCAAGTGGGCTGCAAATTTTGGCCCAGACACAGAGAGGCCTCCTCCCACTGGGAAGTGTCCAGCTGCTCTGGGAGGCTGTGGCTGTCCTGACCCCGGAGACCTAGACAAGCCCCTTTCCGCCTCTGGCCTCTGTTTCCCCAAACCCCTTCGGCTCCGTGATCCCTCCTGGCTGGCAGGGGCGGGAGGCCGAGAGCCCGAGAACGGCAGAGCTCAGCTGCCAGGTGAGGAAGAGCATCCTCCCTGCCTGTGGGCCTTTGCCCACGTCGTACCCCCTGCCGGGAATGCCCTCCCCCCACCCCTCCTTATCTCCGTCCAAGCACCTCCCTCTCAGGAAGGCTCCCCTACGTGCTGCTGAGGCCAGATCCCTCCGGTGGAGGCTCTCACACCTCTGAGGGCCTCTCACGGGGTGATTTTTTTTAAAAACCACTACTCCCTGAGGGGGTGGGGGGCAAAAGTGTCCCCAACACTCCCCTTCCTGGGGGGCAGAGTGGAGGCCCCCCTCTCGGGCATCATGAAGCGTGGGGAATCACTGTTCCCCATCCTCCTTCCTCACTGTGCACCACACTTTGGTCTCATTCCAGAGCATTTACTGAGCATCTACTACGTGACAGCTCTAAGTGCTGGGGGTCAGCAGTCAGTTGCTGTTCTTGGCGGGGAGACGGATGTAAATAAGATAAATAAATAAGACAAATTGAGAGTCAGGTGGGGATGAGGGAGATGGAAAATCAAGGCAGGGAGGAGGAGGAGGCTGGGGGAGGGGCTATAATTGTACATGGAATGAGTGGTCAGGAGCACCATCCTGACCAGGGATGACATTTGAGAAAGATGTGAAAGGAGGGGAGGCAGGGAGTCACGTGGATATCTGGGGATGAACATTCCACGCAGAAGGAAAGGCACCTGCAAAGGCCCTGGGGCAGGAGCCTAAAAAAAAAAAAAACCCAAAACAAGGAAAACCAAAAATATTTAAAAAACAAAAAACGAAAAAATTAAAAACACAACAAAAACACAAAACAACCCCCCAAACAAAAAAAAGCCAAAAAACAAAAAAACCCCAAACTCCCACAAAACCCCAAAAAACACAAACCCAAAAAAACCCAAACAAAAAAAACGAAAAAATTAAAAAACACAAAACCCAAAAAATCTCCAAAAACCAAAAAAAAAATTTAAAAACAGAAAACCCAGAAAACCAGAAAACAAAAAACCGAAAAAAATTTTTTAACCCAAAAAACAAAAAAATCCCCAAAACCAATAAAAAAAAAACCCAAAGTAAAAACCCACAAAACTCCAAAAAGCAAAAAAACACATACACACAAAACGAAAAACCAAAACCAAACCAACCAACCAAACAACAGCAGCAACAAAAACCCACAGAGAACGACGACCAAGAGGAGCCTGACCTCAAAACCATACGCGAAAATCACTTTCAATAGCTTCATGACGTCAGAAGGGTTTCTTAAACAAGACACAAAAAGCTTTCATCAAAAAGTGAAAGCCTGAAAGATTCAAGAGAAATTCAACGGAATTAAAATTAAGAACTTCTGTTCATCAGAGGACCATTGAAAGAGTGAGAAGCAAGCAAACCAGCGGGAGGTGCATTTGCCACACGTGTGACTGACAAGGGCTCTCTGAAGAGCTCCAAATCAATAGGACAAGCGATGGAAAAACACACAGAAGTCACAAACGAGGAAGCCCAAACGGGCAGTAATCCAGGGCCGTGCAATTAACGCTACAGCTACCGGAGGAGCAGCTCCCCGCCTGTGGCCTGAGGGAGCCCAGGGAGGGGAGGCTGCGGAGACACAGGAAGTCCCAGCGCCGCGGGGAGGGCGTGGCCTCATCTCCTAAAGCTGGCGGTGGGCGTGCCCTGTGCCCCCGCAGTGCCGCCCCGAGGTACCCCAGGAAGGCTGCACGAGCTCCCCAGCACCTGGACAGGCACGGTCACAGCAGTTTCATTCAACAATGGTCCAGGCTGGAAGCCGCCCGTCCGGATGGCCATCAGTGAACAAAGAGGTATAACTTCACTCACAAAATGCCGTTCCCCAAGACAGCCAGCAATGGGCAGCTCCACGCACTCTAAGGACACCTCTCGAAAACATGATGCTTTAGTGGAAAAAAAAAAAAGCCAACCTGAAAGCACAGGCTAATAGACACCATGTATGTGAAGTTCCAGACCGGGCAAAACAAAACGATGTCTGTTAGGGATGCTCTCAGGTGGCCAAATCGGGAAGAAAACAAGCAACCACTTTATCACAAAAGCCAGGATCCTGAAGACTTCCGGGGGAGGGGGAGGGGGCTGTGACTGGGGAAGGGTCTCGATGGGGCTGATCCCTGGGAGGTTGGCAGCATTCAACGTGTTGACCTGGGTGGCGGTCGTCCTAAAGTTAACCTCTAAACGGCACAGATGTTTTATTACTTTTTCTAGATGCCTATCACAGCTCACAACTTTGAACAATTATATTGTGGGGGGAGGGATGGACTTGGAACAGGAATAGCTCTGGGTTTCCTAGGCACCTTCTGTGTCCCAGGTGCCATGTGAGGCGACTGACCCACTTTGCTCTATGACAGAGGAGAGAACTGAGGCTCCCACAGAGGAAATGGCTTGCCAAAAGGCATGCAGCAAAGCGGCCACGGCGGTTGTTAAAACAGGCGGAGCCGGGGCAGACAAGGCAGAGGAGGGGATTAGCTTGGGATTAGCGGTGCAGCGGCTCCGCGTGCTGACAGCCAGCCGGGACTCGCTAATATCTGCAAATATTTGAGTGTCACAGGAAGAGTTTTTCAAGCAGTCAGAGGCAGGAGAGCTGGGTGAGCGAGGGGCAGGGGGCATGCATCAGGCCAGAGCAGAGGCGGCCAGATCTGGGGCTGGAGAAATGGACCCCATGCTCTGCTCCCAGGGGCTTCCTTATGGGGCGGAGAGGACAGAGGACACCCCACCGACCTCCACTCCCCACCCCTCACCGGTCTCCCTGAACACAGCCTTGTTTCCTCAGGCCCCCAGGACTCTGCACCTCTAGGAAGGCTCGTCCTATCTGTCCTCCTTGCAAACTCCTACTCATTCTTTAAGCCTTGGCTCAAGTGTCCCTGCTTCCAGGAAGCCCTCTCTGATTCCCCAGGCTAGTGTCTCCAACCTGGGATCCCTGGGGGCCTGTGTTTTGGGCCTGGGTCCCTGTTCTGGAGGGCTGACCTGTCTCAGCATCAGCGCAGGACCTGGTACACAGAGGGGGAATGAGCCCATCTGGGGGTGAGGGATAGGAGAGTCACAAAAGCCTCAGAGAAAAGTGACAAGGAGGATAACTAGTCTGTCATGTGGACAAGAAGGTGGGTGGAAGGGCATTCTGAGCAGAGACAACAGCATGGGAGGCCTGAAAGGCAGAGAGGCATGAAGGTGACAGCTAGTTCGGGACTCAGAAGTGGGGCTGCAGCGTGGGGGGGTGGTGAGGAGAGAGGCTCGGGCAGAGGGAGCCCCAGCTGGGTACCTGCTCACAAAGGGAGCCGCTGAGGGTCACAGGACACAGTCCTTGTGGTTCGGGCACTGCGGGTGGGTGTGTGTGTTGTGTGACAAGTGTTGGACGGGGCAAAGGGCCTGCCCTCTCGGAGCTCAGTTCAGATTCCTAGGCCCAGCCTGCGATGCGGGCCCCAGAACAGGAGGAAGGACCCCAGCACAGAGCCATCCTGCTGGACAGCCAAGACCCCTTCACTTGGACCACAGATGAATCTTCTCCCGCCTGAGAACCCAGAGTTGTGCAGGTCGGATGCCCCACAGTGAACCTCTACCTGGACACCTGCTGTGGGCCAGGTCCCAGGTGAGGCCCGTCAGACCCCAGTATCTCAGGTCGTCCTCCCAACAGCCCTGCAAGGTGGAGGTGCTCAGGATACCCACTTTACAGATGAGGAAACTGAGCCCCAGAGAGGGTCAGGACTTTGCCAGAAGACCCTGTGACCTACACCATGGGAGGCCATGCTGACCAGCTTCCCCTACATCCCTGGGGGCCTCTTGGTCCTGGACCCCCGACACTAAGTGCAGGGTAGAACCCTACAGGGGCAGCCCCAGTACTGGCTGGGAAGAAATAGTCTGGAAAGGCCCTCGAGGTCGCTCTGAAACTACTAATAGGGTGAGAGGGAGAGGAGAGCAGGATGCTCCCCAATTCTGGGAGGCTATGCTGTGTCCTGGCCACACGGGACCCCCAATCCCACCAGCTCCTGAGCTCTGCTTCCGATGCCTCAGTGAAGCCAAGAAGCCTGGGCCCTGGCCACTGCGACCAACCTTCAGGATTCCGCTCAGGGAAGCCCTGAGCCCACCCAACAAAGAGATGCTCGTGCCCTCAGCAGCTGGGACAGTGGATCTGCCCACCCGGCTCACTTGTCCACCTGTGTTCCAGCCAGGCTGGGCCATGTCTCTGTCCCTACTGCTCACAAGCTCCAGGCTGGGCATGGAGAGAGAGGGAAAGAGAACCAGAGAGGGGCCCCCCACCAGGCTGGCCTCAAGGTGCCCCATGAATGCTACCTTCTTTTCAAGTCCCAGCTACGTAGTGATGCCTCCTCCACAGACAGCCCCATCCAGTAGGGGTACTGGTGAGATGATAGCCGATGGGGGTATAGAGGAGGGTCCTGGCATGAGGTCAGAGGCCGGAGCTCATCTATGTGGCCAGAGGCAGAGCTGCCGCTGTCTGGGCCTCATCAGCCCCACCTGGACCTTGACCATGATAAGGTGGGCCTGGCTGATGGACGTTTGGTTTTGTGTCTGAGCTCCTACGACCTAAGAGACTGGACTCCTCCTCCCAGCCCAAGACAGATGGGTTCTGGTCCTATGGGACCCACAAGGGAGGGCTGCACTCCAGCTCAGCAGCCAGAAGAAGGCCCTGCTCTCATGTCCAGTCTGGGGCCTCCGTGTTGGGCCCACCTGTCCCCAGGTCCCCTGGGCATTCCCGAGTGACTCATCCACAGCACTGAGGGTCACTTGGGAAGGCCCCGGGGCCCTCTCCCCTAGCCCGTGGGACCTGCACTGGAACAAGCTGGGCTCTGCTGGGTCCCTGCCCCCTGGGGAATGGGTGCACCCGCTACCGAGCTGCCTCCCCAGGGATGCTGATCCTGGCCTTGGGAGGGGGGAAGAGGGGGGAGGAGGAGGCCAAGAGACCCTCCAGGCCCCGCGGATCTTCCTGAAACCCAGCAGCCAGAGCTGGGCCTTGGTGCAGCTTCCGGAAGGAAGACACAGGAGGGGTGATCCCAAAGTGGGGGTCAGGGCGCCCAAGGGAAGTTGTGAATATTCAAGTCGACTGATCCCGAGCCAGCCGAGAAGGGCGCCCAGTGGAGTCCTTAAGGCTCAAAGTTTAGCACCTGGAGGGAGGCCGAGGGGGACTCTCCCCAGACGCCCTCTCGGGATTCCCCTAAAATGGCTCCAAGACGCGACTGCCTGGCCCGCCGGGAGGACCCCCTCCCCCGCCCCTCCCCCCACAAGGTGGAAACTTAAAAACTCAGAACAGGCAACTGTCAGCTGGGGGATGGGAGACCGGCCGGCGCGGGGGACTGATGCGTAACGGCAGGAGCAGGGTCCCGGGGGACAATCCAGAGTCCAGGGCAGGGCCCGGGGTACCGCGTAAACCCGCGCGCGCGCCGACCCGGCCCTGGGTGGCGCACTCCCACCCGCAGCTGCATCGGCCCCGGCCCGGCCGGGGACCCCCCGCGCGGCGCTCCCCGCGGTCTAGCCGAGCGCGCGCGCGCGCACACACACGCACCACACACACGCATACCGGCCCGGGCCAGCCCCGCCGGGCGGCCGCGGGCCGTAGATGCGCTCGGGCAAAGCCCTCTCCCGTCGCCCTCCCTAGCGCCCCCATCCCCGACCCCGGCCCCGGGAGCCGCGGCACGGAAGACGCTCCACTCACCTGAGTTTCTCCATGTCTGCGGCAGAGGCCTGCGAGAAACCAAACGAAAGGGTCAGCAGGCAGGAGGCGTGCGCTCCGCGGCCGCGCCGGGCGGAGCTGGGCACCGCGGGCACAGGCGGGCGCGGCGGCGGGTCACCCCCGCGCGGCTCGGTTGTTGGAAAGTCCGGCCCGCGCGCCCCCAGCCCACACTCACTGGCCGCAGTCCCTGGGACTCAGTGGGTGCGCGGGGCCTCGGCCGAGTAACAGGTGAGCCCGCCCGGGCCGCCGCGCACCGAGTTACGCCCCCCGGGGAGAGGAAGGGGCTGGCCCGGGGACTCGGGACCGCGCTGACCGGGGCGATCCCAGTCTCGCCTGCCTGAAAAAGAGGGGACCCGGACTGGCTGCGTTAACTCTCCGGCGGCCGCGGTCCCCGCTGCACCCCCCCCCCCCGCCCCACCCCGCCCGTTAACCCTTCCAGCCCCGCGCTCCCTCCCGGAGGAAGCCAAACCCTGAATTGCAGAATCTCCGAGTCGGAGAATGTTCAAATCGGGCAATTGGGGGCCATATGGAAGTGCAGAACCTGACACGCACACGATCCGAGGGTGCTAGCAGTCGGGACCTCAGACTCCTCAATCAGGGACCCTGCTGCCCTCAGCTCCTGGGGTCCGGGCCTGGCTCGCCCCTCCGGGCCCAAGGGATTAACCCTTGCGCGCCCTGTTCGCCAGCGGGGCTCCCTGCCGGGCTTGCGCAGACCCGCCCGCGCGCGGCTTGGAGACCCTCCCCGCCCAGCCCGGCGCAGCCGGGAAGCCCCTCCGAGGGCCGGACGGGGGGCCCACCGGCTGCCGTTAACCCTGCGGGCGCCGGCGAACAACCCGGACCGCTAGCGGCCCGGGCGGGATCGCACTTCCTGCGCGAAGCGGGGGGCGCGGGGAGGGCTCTCCATCGCCCGGGAGAGGCCGCTCCCGGGGGCTTTTCCCCGTCCTTCCGTACCATGGCCGGCATTAAAGGGGGACGGGGGGCTGAGCCCAGGGACCACGCGACACACCTGGGAAGACTGATGGCTGCCCATCCCGGCCCCTCGCGCCAGGAGCCGCCGCCGCGTCCGCCGGGAGCGCGCTCCGCTCCGGTCGGGGCCCCACGCCGCCTCCCCACCGCCCCGCCGGGCGAGGGCGCAGCCCGGCAGC
Organism: Grampus griseus; assembly: GCF_964374135.1. Classification (NCBI taxonomy): domain Eukaryota; kingdom Metazoa; phylum Chordata; class Mammalia; order Artiodactyla; family Delphinidae; genus Grampus; species Grampus griseus. Next base: position 4,641,804 of record NC_139018.1, on the reverse strand, counting down.
CAGCGCCGAGCTGGAAGGCCCGACCGGGGGCCCTTCGCCAGGCTCGGCCACCAATTCCCCGGGTGCTGGTCAGGCCCTCCCGAGACTCCCCTGGCCTCAGTTTCCTCACCTGCGAGCTGGGCTTGGGGGCAGGGGGAGCAAGACAAGGCGCTCTGCTGCCCTTCTCCATCGCGGACTGCGGAGGGGCTGGGGTGCGGGAAGGAATTCCAGAGGAAAAGATCCCCGAGGCGTCTGGACTGGCGGCCAGACACAATCCCCGACGCTCTAAAAGTTGTCGGAGACCACGAGCCCAGACCCCTCTATATACCCTCCTCCCCCAAGACAAAGAGCTGGCCGATTGGCCAGCATCTCCCCGACGCCCCCTATGTACCCAGGCCCACCTTTCCCAGGTTCCCATCACCGCGCTCAGCACACTAGATCCCAGCATACAGCAGGCGCTCAATAAACACGGATAATGCATGCTTGAATCCTACACCTCTCTGGCGTGTCTTTCCTGCCTCTTCCCTTCTGGCTGTGAGTTCCAGGCAGGAGCCCGGTCCCTTCACCAGGGCACCCCCAGCACCCAGCAGGCCTGGCTTCCACCCCGCCAACGCAGGGTGGGAGGAGCCCTGCGCTGCGAGGGTCAGCCCCAAGCCCCAAAGTCCAAGTGTTCCATCATCCACCCACGGTGGCTCGCTCATTCATTAGCTCTGGGCTTGGTTCTTGCGGTTCGGAGGCGGCAGCAAATGAGGCGAGCCCTGCCCTCAGGGGCTAATGGTTGAGAAATGAAACCGCGGCTCGCCTCCCGGGAGTGTCCACTCACAGCAGAACGGCAGAGATAATAAGGACACCACCGCCCAGCAGCCCTGCGTTCACCGCACTGTCCGGCTCTTCCTCAGGGAAGCAGTCACTCGCATTTTAAACATAAGGAGAGCGAAGCTCAGAGACAGAGCCCAGCCGGGCCTGGACCCCATTCCTCAGAGACCTTTCCCACCCAAAGCCTGGGGACACCCCTCAGATGCCTCCAGTTGCCTCAGTCACTCACAGTGAATGACCTGCCAGGGAGTTTGTCTAAAATTAATAAGAATGTATTAAAATTTAATTATAAAAATCTCACATTTATTATTTATATTGAATGTTTCAGCTCTTCTAAAAGGCCTGTCTGGGAATTTCTTCCCCAAGAAGGGACTCTAGGAGAGGCTGCTGAGTCGCCCTGGTGGCAGGGGGTGGGGTGGGAGGGGCAGAAGGCTGACAGGGAATGGGAGGGGGGGTCCAGCCGCAGCACCTCAGCAGCCCCTGCCTTCACACTGCTAATCCAGACCCTGAAGCCTGGCTCTGATCCTACCACGCAGTCTCCCCAGACCCAGTGACTGTGTGGTCACCACCGCCCTCACCCTTAAAGGCTGCTTCCTCCAGTCAGCCCTCCATGATGGAGGCCCAGCGGAGTAGTTGGGTTTGGCCTCCACACCAGTTCTGTACTCCCTGGGGCAGGGCCTGTGTCTTGCCCAGCTGTGTCCCGGGGCTAGCCCAGCACCTCACCCAGGGGGTGGGAGCTGTGCGTGAAGCTCTGGGTGTATGTGCAAAGTGCAGTCACAGCTGTGTGTGGCTGGCCCTGTGCGGAGGGGCTATGCCTTTGGCAATGGTCTTGGTATTGGGGCCAGAGAACCACGTTTGGGTCTTGACTCTGCAAATCCTAATCACAAGATTTGGGGATATTCCTGACATGCCCCTCTTTTGGATGAGGACACCTGGGCCAGAGCATGAAGTGGCTTGCCCAGAGTCACCTGAGGTTAGCTGAGGCCTGCCTGTTGGGCTGGGTGGAGGAGAATGGGTCTGCGTGGGTCTCAGACCAGAGGTGGTGCCTCCATTATAGAAGGGGGGCCGGGGCTGGTGGAGGCCATGACTATGAGGGACCTTGAGATGTCTAGGGTCCCCAGTGTGAAATGATGGGGCAGGAAATACCTTCAAGGTCCCATCTGGCCCCTCCAGGGACCACAGGCAAGTGGGGCCCCAGTGCTCTCCTGATACAGGTAGGAACACAGGCTGGCACTCTGGGTGCCCTCAGAGGGAGAGTTCATCCCTGCCCTGGGCGCTGTCCCTCTGGTTCACCCCATACTCACAGCCCCACGCCTATTCCTGCGACACACCTGTGACATTGTCACTGTCTGTCCTAGACTCTCCTCTTGTCTCTTCTAGGTGGTCCAGCCCAGTGGCCATCTTTATTTCACACAAGCCTCACACAAGCCCCACTTGTTGGCTAAACCGGACCACACCATGCATCCCTGCCTCAGCCCACCTGCTACGTCTTCCTCCATGCCTTTGCTGGCTGGCCCCTGCCGCCCCGAATGCTCACCCTCCTTCACCCCGAGCCATATTCTGAGCTCCCTGCCGACCACCACGGCCCCACCACCTCCCTCCTTTCCCTATTCCCTGAGAGACTCTGAGCTTCCCGAGGGCCAGAGACAGGCCCCTCCACCCTTAGTTGCCTGCTGTACAGCCAGCGCAGCCTTTGGCCGTTAAGGAAATCAATCCTGTTTAATCCCCATCGTGACTTGCGAGGTGGGTCTTACAACCCCCATTTTACAGATGCAAAAACAGAGGCTCCAAGACGCAAACCCCTGCAGGTTGGGTGCAGAAGCGTGGAGGGTTGGGGCAGCTTCCCGAGCGGCCATCCTCCCGGTGGCATCTGGGCACGTGACTGATGCACACAGTAGGTGCTCCCAAGGGCAATGGAGGGAGGCGACTCTGCGTCACAAGTCAAGCCTCAACGAGGGGTCGGTAAATACTGACTGGGCCCGGCCTAACCCTCTGACCACACCCCCACCACCTGCCCTTCACTTGGCACACATTGGCCACACTGGCCACTTTGCTGGTCCCAAGCTCACCCAGCTCACTCCTGCCTCAGGGCCTTTGCACTTCCTTCCCTCTGCCTGGATCTTTCCTTCTCTGACTACCCACCTAAAGTAGCTCCTCTCTCCCACCAAATGATTTCTCATCACGCCCTGTCCCTTTGGACGCATCCTCTGTGTCCATTTGCCTGCCCTCGCCCCTGCACCTGCACTACAAGAGACATCCCCGAGAGCAGGGCCCCTCTGCTTCAGCCACGGTGTCTCCATCACTAGGGCCTGTTGCAGAGGCCTCTGATGAGCCGTTGGTGACGCCTGAATGAATGCGATCGCTCTTAATCCCCAGCCAGTGGCATCTGATCTCCACCTCGAGCAGCCTCTGGTCTGCTCTCACGGTCCCTGTCACTCACCCGTCGTCCCATCCCCTCCCCCAAGCCCACCCCCACGTTGGGGGCACCTGAGCCCGCTTGGTACCCAGCACACACACACCTGCACAGAGCCCTGCCCAGGGAACCCCTCTGCTGATGGGGGTCAGTCCCACACTGGCCCCCACGAGCAGATGTGTGAACCCTCTACTGGACCATCTGGCCCGGGTGTGTTGCTGCCCTTTCCCACCCAAATCTTGTGATGCCTGGAAACTGTCGCGCGAAGGAAAGCGGGTCCAGGTCAGGGAGGGGTCTGCTGGGTGCTGAGGCCTCCCCTCTGCCTCCGACTCACCCTGTGACCCTGGGCGAGTCCCTGCCCTCCCTCAGGGCCTGTGATGGGTCCCCTGGGCCCTCCTTAGATCTACTCTGAGCTCCAGCTTCCTTGGTTTCTTCCTGACCCTGTTCTCTCACCCTCTTCTCAAGGGGAGGAAACGAGCCGACGAGTACAGAGGGCAGAGATGGGGGGGACCAAATCCCAGATGTGGCCCAGGCAGCGGCCACCCACCTCCCACTGACGGAGACTTGGGCTTCCTATGCAGCTATGTGAACTTGGGCAAAACCCTCAACCTCTCCGAGCTCAATCCCTCATCTAGGGAGGATGGAAGGTCTTCAAAGGACGTTGTGAGTGACACGGTGGCCACGCATGCGTATGGGCCTGTCTTGGGGATAGGGCTGGTGAAGGGCTGCAGCCACTCCCGAGCCAGACTTCAGACGTCATCACTCAGGGTGGACCCTCTTCTCAGAGGTTTTACATCACTCCTTGCCTTCTTGCATTCACTCAACAAACATTCACCGTGTGCCCTGTTCTAGGGGACTCAGCAGTGAACAGACTAAACTAGAGGACCTTCTCTGCTCTCACGGTGCTGAGATTCCCACAGCGGGGAGGCTCGGGGCATCAGTGCAGTGCCCGTCCTGCCCTGAGTTCAGGAAGCGTCCGGTCACCAGTGGGGAGCAGAGGTTGAGTTGGGGGCCCCTCGGGCTGCTGTGCGGAGGACGCACTGAGGGGTGAGGGCAGGGCCCAAGGAGTCCAGCTGCAGGCACCTATACAAATCCAGTGGGGACCAGGGTGGAGGCGGGAGAGGCACTCAGATGCCCTGACAGACTAGAGAAGGGGGTGGAAGGAAGAATCGCCAAAGATGAGGCCATGGGTTTTGGCCTGAGCAGCTTGAAGGGGGCTGGGGAGAAGCTCAGGGTTCGGGTCCAGACATCCCAGCAGGGATACGGACAAGAGGGTGGGGACTGGGGTTTGGAGTTCAGAGGAGGGTCCAGGAGATGTGAATCTGGGAGTGGCCAGCATGGAGACAGCAATTAGGCTCAGAAACTGGATGAGGTCGCCAAGGGAGTGAGCGTAGATGGGGAAGAGGAGGGGCTCTGCCAGGCGAGGGTTCAGAGAGGGGGAGGGGCAGGCGGGGAGGTAGGAGGGGAGAGGCGGTGTCACAGACTGTGTCATGGGTGAGAAGCCAGCCTCGGGTCCCTCAGCATCCCCCGCAAGGCTCGCTGCGCTGGGCACACAGTGGGTCATCCCGATACCTTAGTCGGAATACCAAGGTGAGCACACGTGGATGGGAAAGGGGCGAGCACTGGCCCAAGGTCACTCAGCAAGTTGGGGACTTGAACCCATACCTTGGCTTGGGGCTGTCCCCAGATGGGGCCAAGAATGTCCTTCCCCTGGGGATTCTGGAGGACCTTGCTGCGGGCTGAGAGGTGCCTCGTCCCATCCCCCCGGCCGGGCCCCAAGCTTCTCTGCGTGGCCTGGGCAGGGCCTCAGCTTCCCAGCCGTGCGCCGGTACAGACGGACTAGGCCCGCGGCAGCAAACTGGCCCGCTGAGCTAAATCGGGCCCGCCGGCATGTTGTATTTGGCCTGCGAGAGGGTTTTAATTTTTTTTTTTTAAACGTTTGAGCCAACATTTAAAAATTGGGAGAGTTTACATTTTAAAATCCGTATTTTTGGCTTCTACTGAAATTTTGGAAGATCTGGCAACTCCGGCCCACATTCCCACATGGCAACAGTTGGGGAGCAGGGAAGCAGCTGCCCCCTCCAGAAGCACCTTGGGGGTCCCCCACCGGGGAGAGGCGCCATCACACCTTACGCTGGCCCTACAGACGGGGAGCCTGAGGCCCAGAGGGTGGAGGGGGCTCGCTCGTGAGGTCTCACGGTGGGAAAGCCCCTCAGGCCGGATCCAAACCCAGCCCTGGGGAGTTCCAGGCCTGGCGTCTGGGTCTTGTCACAACATCACTAAGGCCACTTCAGGGTCACCAGCCCGCCTCTCCTTCCTTGACCCCGGCCTGTGCTTTCTGCTCTCTTCCGCCCGTTTTGTTCTCAGGAAACACCTGGCTTCAGTCATTCACACTGTAGTACGAGTGAGCCTTGGTACCAGGTCTGTGACAGTGACGGCTGGAGGTCCCGGAGACCTTCCACAGTGGCTTCTTGTTTGCTGGACAGTGAAGGGGCGGACCAGAGTCCCCCACGACCGTGCCGCCAGGCGGGGCAGAGGCCTTCCCCCACCCTTGCCTGCTCTGCCACTTCCTCCCTGAACTGGCTGACGGCGCGGCTCCAGGCACTGTCCTCCAGAAAGGGCTTTCAGACTGCTGCCTGGAGCCCGGGGTCTCCCTACCTTCCCGGAGCCCCACCTTCACCCTGGGAACTGTTCCGAGGACACAAGCCTGTCCAGGCTAGGTAGAGGGACCGTCATCATCACCTTCACGGCCACCATCGTCCCAGGGACGGGATTCCTGTCGTGCGCCAGGCACCTCCACTGGCCACACACACGAAGACACTGGGGGATGCGGCTTGTCCGGGTTCCCTGAGCTGGGGCACAGCCCAGCCAGGACCCTGCCGGGCCCTGCTCGCTGAGCCTCAGTTCCTGGTCTGAGAAATGGGCCAGATCCTAGTATCTCTCTCACTGGCCCGTTTGGAGTATTCGGCGCGAGGCCGGAGCTGACCACATATGACGCTGGGCTGGGCTGGGCTGGGCTGGGGGCTGATGGCCACCTCCCGCTTCAAGGAGCCAACACCAGCTCCTTGGGAAGGACATGCTGGCCGGGACCCAGGACAGAGCCCTGCCCCCCAGCACCTGCTGCAGGACCCCGACAGGTCCCCGAGGCCCTGTGCTGCCTTCAGACAGAATCTTCCAGAGGCCTGAGCATCATGGGGCTCCCCCGGACCCAGTGGTCCCTGGAATGAGGTCTGCGTGGTGTGCAGAGCCTAGAGCGGAGGGTGGGGAGGTCCCGGATGGCCAGGCCCGCGTGGAGGAGGCTGGGGACACGATCCTTACTGGGTGCCTGCTGGATGCTTTCCCCGTGACAAGGCGAAAGAAAACTCGTGACCATGACCGCTTTTCCACAGCCGGGGAAACCGAGGCCCCGAGTGGGTGGGCAACCTGCCCAGGTCCTTGAGCTGGGTCCCCCTGAGCTGAGAACTCCCCGGCTGCACTTGGCCCAGCAGACCCCAGAGGAAGGGCTGGTGGTCTTCAAATACCCAGCGCTCCCCTCCAGCCACGCTGCTCCCTGGCTCTCCCTGGAGAAAGGCAGGTCAGGTCATTGGAGGCAAGTGACGCGGAGAAGCGTAGGGGGGAAAGTGCAGAGGGGGAGGTGAGACGGCCTGTGTCCAGCCCCGGCTCCTCCCGTGACCTCCCCTCGCCTGTCGCCTCCCAGTGCGCAGTAGTTCTGCAGCACAAGGATGACACCGACCCGCTGCGGGTGCACAGGGATGGAGAGTTAGAACAACTCTGGTAAGCACTAGGCAAGCATCAGCTCTCTGCTACCGCCCAGGATTTTATTTTTAAAAGAACCCCTCCGTGCAGGGCGGCCATTCCGGGAGGGGCCGGGACGAGATCTCCACCACCTGGCCCTGCAGCCCCACCTCGAGCCTGTGGCCAGGACAAGGCCCTCAACAGCCCATAAGGACCCGCCCTGGTCCCTGGGGACACAGGTGGTTTGGGAGACGAAGGCTAGCAGCGAGGTGGGGTGCCGTCATCCTGACACCTGCACGACCCGATCCCCCAGGACGGCCGAGCAGGTCTCACCGAGTCCTTCTTCCCACCTGTCTGAGGCTGAAGTGTGTGTGTGTGGGGGGTGATGATGTGCTACTTAGATTCGAAGACCTCAGTCCAAGCCCAGACTCCCCAGGGGCCCCGGGGCAACTCAGAGCCTCAGTTTTCCAACTCCATAAAATGGGCAGCTAGGAAGGACGTGGACCCACCCGTCTGCCTGACAGGACTGTGACATCCGACCTCACGTGGACGTGTCTGAGGTTCAAAACTTCAAAAGAATCATCATATAAAATCCCGTGGTGAAACACCAAGGTCTCTGCCACTGGGGGTGTGATATTATTGTTATCATTGTTTACTCGTGCGTACTCCAGAAATAGCCTGCCTGCCCCAAAGCCAGAAATTTCATCCTAGAGCTGCATTCTTCGGGTGCTTAAGGTCTTTCCCGTTACAGTGATTATGAAAGAGGGGTGATGAGGGAACTCGGAGGGGGTCAGCCAGAACTTGTGAGGAAATGGCCCATCAAGGAGAAGGGAAGGGGCCCCAGCAGACCTCTGTCCAGCTGCCCCCTAGGGGATGGGCGAGGGCTGAGACTCACCGGGCTTGGAGGCCTCTGGGGGGAAGCAGCTGGGCCTCCATGCTTGCCGCCGCCCACGCGAGTCTCCGTGGCCCGGCCCGGCCCCCCTCTGCTTGCAGCCTCCGGGGCCACCTCCGAGGACAGCTGGGGGCTCAGGGCCAGGGTCTTCTCTGGGGCTGCAGATCCTGCGAGGGGCTCCCGGGCCAGGCCTGGGTCTTCCTCGCCTGGGGAGGGCTCCGGGCTGCGGCCTCTGGGGCCCCGGAAGGCCTCCAGGGTCCCGGGGTCCAGAACACGCACGGCGACCTCATCCAGGAATCTGGAGAAGGGCAGCCTGGCCTCCTGTCGGCGGCTCAGCCGGGCGAGAGGGCCGGTGGCAGCCCTGCTGCCAGTGCCCAGGGGCTCCGGGATGGACAGCAGGCCAGGTGATGCATTTGTCTCCTCCTGGCCAGGCTGTTTCAGCCAGCTGGGGTGAGATGGTGGGCCCTTGGGGTTCTGACCTGAGCTGGGGCTCAGTCTGCAGCTTTGAAGGTCCTCTCTGCAGACCTCCTTCCTGGGGGCTTCAGCCCTAGGCTCCACAAGGGAGCCGTGGCCATCCTGTCTGCGGCTGCCGGGGTCAGAGCCCCGTGCCTGGAAGCCGGCCCCTGAGAGCATCCTCCTTGGGCAGTCCAAGGCCAAGCCTCTCCAAGTACCTCACTGACACCTACTTCTCTCCTCCCACGTGGCTGGGACCCCTTTGCCCTCTGTGGGGGGCGGCGGCAGGGCCACCCGTCCCTCACTGGCCAGAGTGATCAGCTGAACGCTCGCCCCCATCGATCCAGAGAGCACGTGGCAGGGGGCCTCCCGCCCCCTAAATTGATTCTCAGTAAATAGGAGCTGGACTCCAGGGCTTAGAAAGTGCTAGAGAAGGGAAGGTCATGTCCTGGGCTCTTCATCTGCCTGGGGAGGCAGCCTGCACTGAATGAGCACCTGCTGTGTGCCGGGGGGCGGGGGGAAGCCCTGGGCTGGGCCTCACACCCTGCACTCCCCACGTCTCCTCATCTCTGCCAGGTGTGGGGTTGGGTGCAGGGACATGGGTGAATATGGGGCCTGAAGGAGGGGAAATTAGAACCGCAACCATCTGGCAGAATGGGAGGGTGTGGTGGAGACTGCTGGCTGCCCACTGTCCTCCCACTCTTCCTTAGTGAAGAACCCTCCTTTTATTCTGGGAGGCAAGATACCCAACTAAAAGACTGCATTTCCCAGGCTCCTCTGCAGCCAGGGGTAGCCAATGAGATATAAACAGAAATTACTGGGTGTGACTGCTCCTTAAAAGGGATCAGAAAGCTTGGCTGTGCCCTTTTTGCTCCCACTCCCAAACCCTCCTGCTTCTTATCTAGAACATGGAAGTGATGGTCGGAGCTACTGCAGCTGTTTTGCACTGCGAGGCAAACTTGAGGCGGAAGCCATATATAAAGGCTGGAGGAACAGAAAGACAAAAAAGAACCTGGGTTCCTGATGACCACTGAGTCATCACACTAGCCCTGGACCACCTGCCTCTGGCACTGCCTTAACTTGACAGAAATAACCCCCTGTCTTATTTAAACCATGGTTATTTCCAGTCCCTGTTACTAGCAGCTGTGTGCAATTCCTCACTGATACACAGGGGATAAGGTTAGGAACCATGGTTGACAGCGCTATGAGGCAAGAGCCTTTGGCACATGGGGGCCCAGGGTGCAGTTAGATGGGGAGTGAGGTGGGGAAGAATACCCCAGAGAAGGGCCAGAGCCCTTGCTCCTTTGCGTGAAGGGAGACACACAGATCCCTGGCATCTCAGGAAGCCAGGGGTCCACGCAGAACTCCTGGGATGCAGCTGCATGAGTCAAAGGAAGGCTCGCTAGGGGGCGGCAGCCCCAGGCTCTTGGCCATGATCCCCAGCCCTGGCTTCTGGTGCTGCTTGGAGGATGGCCTAGGCTCTCTTTGGCACTGCCTGCTCACGGCTGTGTACCTGGGGCCTCTGCCCATGTGGCAGTGCCGAGGTGCCTCACATCAAGTGCTGGGGACCCTTCTTTTCTGAGCTCGGCTGGACACCTCTCTGGACGCCTCACAGCACCTGTGACTAAATGTCTGAAGAGCTTCGTGAGCTCACCTGCCCACGACAGGGATGGAAGCTGCCTGGACCTGCCCTCTCCCTCTCCCTCTCCCCCTTTCCCCCACTGTACCCCTAGCCGTCAGGCCCTGACTATTCAGCCTTTCTCACACCTGGCCACCTCCCTCCATCCTCAGCATCACCTTGCTGGTCCCAGGTGCCACCATGTTTCATCCGAACACCTATAATCACCCCTCCCTGGGGTCCCTGACCCCAGCTTGGTCCACCCCACAAACGAGCCAGTGTGAACTTTTAAAATCACAGACCAGATAACCAGACAACATCACACATTCATACGCCCTGCAAGGCCCCAGTGTCTTTTCTACCCTCCCCCACAGACCACTCCAGGAACTTCCGTCTAGTTCCTGGATGTGCCAAGCTCTCTCTGGCCTCAGGGCCTTTGCACTTGCTGTTCCCTCTCATCATCTAACTCCCAGCTAACTTTCAGGGCCCCAGTTCAATAGCCTGTCACCTTCCTGGCCCCAGTTCAACAGCCTGTCCCCAGGCTATTGAACTGGGGCCCTGAAAGTACATGATGCTAGCATGTACCCATTCACACCTGGTCTGATCTGGACTAGCCCCAGATCAGATCAGGCACCCCTGCAGCAGCCTCTCATAACCCCTGCTCTTCTTAACATGACCCCTACCTGTAATCGACATTGCAATTATTTGTTTATTATCTGTATCCCCCTAGAATGTAAGCTCTACTCTACCCCAGCTCCCTGCACAGGGCCAGGCACATAGGGGGCACTCAACAAGTAGTTCTCGAATGAATGAGTAAGTGAAGGCACCCCAGGTCCGACTCTCTCTTCACAGGCATCCCCAGCCTGGTGTGGGCCTCCTCTGGGCTGGGCACTGGGCAGGAGAACGTGGGGAGTCAGGGGTCTCAGGCTCTTTGGAAGGCCACAGTGCTCCCAGCCACTGCTGCAGGTCCTGGAAGGCCACCCCTTTACGCATGGACACCCCCCTCCCCCGCAGCAGTCATCCAGCCCTGCTCCATTACTAGTGGGAACTGAACTTGGAGGCCGGCAGGTCCAAGGTCAAATCTACCTCCAACACCCCAACTGATCCTGGGCAAGTCACGTCCCCTCCTCATTGCCACGTGGGGACACAGCAGTACCCCGCCCCGGGCAGTGATGTAGTGAGAGTGCAGAGAGCGCGCTGGGTGTCTTCAGCACAGAGCCTGGCATCTCGTGGGACCTCAGAACCCATCAGCCCAGGGCTCTAAGTTGGCCATTCCCCTACTATGTGCGGTCACAGGAATGTGCTGGGGGCCCTGGCCAGCCGGTCCTCTGAGCCTCTCCCAGAGTTGCTGGCTGTATCAGACAAGTTCCTGTTGTCATAACAACCCCCTGGCTGTCCGCCGCCTGGGCCCGAGGCCCCGGAGGATGCTGTCGGCTGCCACGGCTCGCAGCCTGGGCCTGCTCACCTCTTAGCAGCCCGGGCTGCCTCTCCTGAAAGGGCTTCCGGCTCCCCTGCCTCTTGACTCATCTGCTCCAGCCCCGCTTCCTGAGCCCCTACTGTGTGCCAAGCTCCACACCATCGCCCAGATCCTCACCCAGTCCTGTGAGGGGGGACAGCCGTGAACTGTCTTATGCTTAAAGGAGCAGCCTCTCACGGGGGGCAGGTGACTTGTCTGAGGTCACGTGGCTTGGAGGCGGCAGACCCAGGATGGGACCCCCAGAGGTCAGGCATTCATGCCCTGTTTCACTCCTGGACCCCCTCAGTCCCTCCTCTACCACCCAGACCCACCCTGCTCCCAAGGATGGGAAGCTGGTGTCTGTGAGCTCCGAGGGAGGAGGGACCCAGCTCCTGGTTGCCTCCTGGGGCTGGAACAGGAAAACCCGGCCACAGGGCACTGGTGGGACCCTGCAGCGGGGGCTGGGGGGTGGGGAGGGCAGGCTGAGCATTCGCTAAGAGCTCCAAACATCACCTCACTTATTCTCACGGCACCCCCCAAACTGGGCCGTGCTACCCTATTTTATGGAGGAGGGCACGGGCTTCGGGGGCTGAATGGTAAACAGCCATGGCCTGCCACAGGCCAGGGACTGCAGCCAACACCCACAGAGCGCAGTCACCTTCCAAGCCTCCCTCAAGCCAGCGCGGAAGTTCCTATTACCATCCCCCGCTTTCATAGATGAGGACTTTCCGGGTCTGAGGATTTGCACACTTTTCATCACCCTGCCTCTGCTTCTGGTTATTTCTGTGCTGGCCTCAGAACCCTCGAGGGCGGCCACAGCCCCAGCATTCATGCTCTGTGCCGTCATTCCTGCACTCTGAATTTGGCCCCGGCCTTTGTTCCTCAGAAGGGGGGTGCACTTGAGCCATCCAGACCTTCCAGAAAGTCTCCCGGGACAAGGAGCTCCATGCAGGAGTCCCCGCTGGTCACCTGTCTTTACAGAAGGCTATACTGCGGCTTCATCGTTCCCTGAGCATGTCTTCCAGCATAACTGGAGAGGCCTCATGGCCCCCTGCCCTCTCCCCAGCTCTGCAGCCTCCCTGCTATGGGATCACGGAACGGGAGGGACGGGGGGTTACATGAAAAGAGGCTCCACCCATCCATCCCCGTAACCATTCATCTGCTAGCACGTACCCATTCACGCCTCAGTGCGTCCTTCCGTGCCTGTACCTGCCATCCGCCTCCCATTCACCCATGTATCCATCCTTGTCATTTGTATCTTGTATCCACACATCCATCTGTCCATCCACGGTTGCATACCTCCACTGACGTGTGTCTATTCGTGCACTGATCCACCCTCAAGCATGTCTCCATCCACTCTTCCTGTACCCATCCATTCACCCATCCGTTCTTACATCCATCCCCTTATTGACATTATTCAAGTCCCCATCCATCCAGCCCGGCATCCACGTGTTGCTGCAGTGGCAGCCTCCAGGCGCATGGCCTTTGGGGGCTGGAGCCACTGCTGCGTCCCCTTCCTGGCTGGGGGCGGGGGGACAGTGAAGGTCCCCGTCACTCTCCTAACACCTGCCACACTAGTCAAGGTCCATGTCTCCTGGCGGTAGACTGAGATCTTGAAAGGTGAGGTCTGTATCAGAGTCACCTAAGTGGTCCCAATGAAAGGGGCAGAGGGGTACATGGGGAGAGTGCGCTAGGGGGATGGAGAATTCCTTCATTTATTTGCTCACTCAGCCATTCATTCCTGTAATATTGAACCAACAGAGACAGCTCTGGTCAGCTCTTCCCACCACCAGCTACCATCGAGGGCCTGCTCTCGGGTCACGGAAGCCACTCCTCTGACCGAGAGAGGTGTTGTGCCTCAGACAGTGAGCCCCAGAGGGGGCAGGGCCTTGCTCAAGGTCACACAGCAGAGGAGGAACTGGAAACCGCGACTCCAGACTCCTATCCAGGCCTCTCCTCCAGGCTAGTGACCTGCTCTGCGGCAGGAGGGGGAACCCGGAGGGGACCCTGGGGGTGATTCTAGGCCAACACAGTGAGCCTGGGGTCACCCTTGGATTTGTCTCCAGAGATCTTTACCTGCTGTGAGGGGAGGAGACACACACACACACACACACATGCCGACCCATGGCCATGCCCTTGACCTCCACACTCCAGCTGGACTGACCCTCCTCTGATCCTCGCACGCCCCCCTCTCACCCCCAGGCCTTGACTCAGGCTGTGCTTCTCAGGCTCCTCCACCCCTCCCCTGTTCAACTCCTACTCACTCCTGGGCTTCACGAGCCTCCTGGGATTTGGGAAATTGTGAACCATCTCCAACCAAGCCCTGGATCCACGGACTGCCCTCCTCCCCTCTCATTCATTCATTCTTAACCATCCTTAAGTGCCTACAGGAGTAGGGATGCTACTTCAAAGTGTTGCCGGGGAGACGATGCGTGAAGATGTTTATACCGGGCCTGGCACGTAGTAGGTGCTCAATAAGTGGCAGCTACCTGGGGCCAGACCCTGTACCCAAGGGTCTTTGAGAGAGGATGGGGTATCGATCACCTTCCAGACTGCTTTGACTCACTTCCGCTCCCTGACCCGGAAACGACCCACTCCCCACGCCCGGCGCATGGAAAGCCAGACCCACACCACTGAGGCTCTAGGCACCCCTAGCCCTGCCCACTCAGCATCCCAGGTGCGAACAGCTCCAGGTTCTGAGGATAAGAGGAACTCGAGCGCAGGAATCTATAAATATGAGACAATAGCTCGGGAGGGTCCCTCTGCAGCAGCGCAGCCTCCCCTCGCCCGGCGCCAGCGCTTAGCAGCCGGGAAGAAGCCGCATCTGCCACTGTGCCTGCTTTTCTGTGCCGGCCTGATTATAGTGAGACTTGGGGAAATTAAGGGTTTTCGGGGACGCTGCCAGGGCCCAGGCTGCTGCCTTCCCGCCCTGTGCGTCACAGATGCCAGCGGAGCCGCCTCCATGGGCCACTTGCCCCAGCCGGCAGGGCCGCACCCGGCATGGCTGGGACGGCACACCACAGTGTATAAGGGGCTTTCTTCCACAGTCCTCCCTGGCCCTGGGAGTGCAGAGGGCTCTGCTGCAGGCAGTGGGCAGGGGAACTGGGGCCCGGTGAAGGGCAAGGACCTGTCCCCGGCCCCAAAGATCTAGGGCACTGGGGCCTCCATAGGAGCCAGGCCCATGGAGACCCTGTCCTGCTGGCCTGGGGCCCCAAGGCCTTGACCCCTGGTCAGCTTTCGGTCTGCACAGCCCAGGTCTGTGGCTGACCTTGGCCATCCAGGGCTCCTCCTTTGTAGGCACAGCTCATTCTGCCACCCCCGCTCACTCCTGGGTGCCTACTCTGCTCCCATCCTGCTGGTCCAGGAGGCTCCAGGATGTCGCCCACGCTGTTCCTGCCCCAAAGGAACCACACTGGGGATGGGGTGGGGCCCAGACAAGGAAGGAAACACCTCTAAACCAGGCAGGAAGCGGAAACGCTAGGGCAGCAATTCCCATCCAACAGGGCTGGGGTTCAGGGAGGGAGGAAGCTCCAGTGGAGCGGCCCTGGGCGAGCCCTCCCCTCCCTGAGCCTCAGCGGCTTCGCTTCTTACTGAGGAGAAGGGGAACACCTGCCCCGCAGGTGCCGAATGAGACCACCGAGGGGGTCTGGGGCCGGCGCAAGCCCACGCGCTGCAAACGCTCAGTGAACCAGCCCCTGGTCCAGCCTCCTTCCGGCTCCTCGACCTCTCCCAGGCGGTCGGCCTCACCGAGCCCTGACCCCGGGCAGGAGGGGGCCTGCCTGCACCGCGGCCACCCGCCGGGCACAGCGGAGGGTCCCAGATCCCTAGGCCCCGCCCTGCCCCCCTCCCCCGTCCCACCCTCCCTTTCGCCGCAGGGACGCACGTGTTGGGGGGCGAAGACCCGGCAACTCGGGCCCAGGTGCTGAGGCCGGCCGCGTGGGGGGCAGGGCAGCGCGCTGAGGCCGAGTCCCCGCCCCGCCCCGCCCCGCAAGCGCGCCCCGCGAGTGCTCCCCGCGGCCGGGCAAGCGTTCCTGTTGGGGCCCCGGCGCACCGGCACCGGAGGGAGCGCCACGGGCGGGGGAGACGACGCTGGACCGTCGCCCCCCTAGCGGGAGGGGGCACGCGGGCCGCCTCCGGCGCCGCGCGGAGACCGCCCTGCCGCGTGGGTGGTGCCCGCCCCGCCTCCGCGCCCGTGCCCGCGCCCTGCCCTCCCGGCTCGCAGGTACTCACCGCCCGGCGGAGCCGGCCCGGCCGCCGGCCACCCGTCCACATGGCCCCGGGGCAGCCACGCCGCTCGCCGCCGCGCTCGGGTCCCGCCGCTGCCGCCGCCCCCGGCCCGCGCCCTCCCCGCCGAGGCCGAGCGCGCCCGGAGCCGGCGCGGCCGGGGCTCCCCCACCCCGCCCGGCTTCCCGCAGGGAGCGCCCGCCCCCCGCCCCCAGCCCGGCTCCTCGCCAGCCCCGGCCCCGCGCAGCCGCGGCTGATTCAGCGGCTCCCCCCGCAGCGCCCTGGTGGGGCGCACTCGGGGGCCGCGGGGCCGGACTGGGGGCGCGGGGCGCCACGTGCGCACGGGAACCGGGGAGGGAATGGCGGCGGGGCAGGGAATGAATGAACCTGCGTGAGCATGAATGGCAGAGCGCGTGAATGAATGAGTGCGGAGCGTGCGGGAGGAACGAATGAATGAGGAATGAATGCACAGGCCGAGCTTTGAGGGAGAGAGTGAATGAGCCCTTGAAGGCGGGAACCCTCAGTACTCACCTGTCTAACCCATTCACACATTCACTCAATCCATCCCTCAACATTTATTGAACACCTCCTGTATACCAGCCCTGCTCTAGGCCCTGGGGATACTCCGCCTCCTGGAGCTCACGCTTCCCAGATTTAGAAAATTCAGGGCGAAGGGCTCGACCCGCCGACTTCCCCCTGTCCCTTGCTCTGCCCCGCTTCCCACTCGGTGGCCCACTCCAGCACTGCAGATGTCTGCCCCACTTTCCCTCTCTGCCTGACCCGGCACACGTGTGCCAAGGTAGCCAAGTGATGGGGGAGGGGCACTCCCTTCCCCCACCCCGCCAGCAATCAGGAAGGGGAGGTGGCCTCTGGATGGGTCAGTGTTGCTCCGGGAACCTCTAGCTGGAGCACCCCTATCCCTGGCCCCAGCGGAGCCCAAGGCTGGCCCTTTCCTAGCCCTGAGGAAGGTGAACCTGAGCAAGGTGAACCTCAGCCCTTCCTCCCTGAGGCATTGGGCAAGGCGACCTTGCTGGTCCAAGCCAGGCTGGGGCCTCCTCAAGAAGCAGCCTCAGTTCTGAGGGCATCAGAACTCCCTGGGGGCAGCTGGACAAGTCTGCCAGCCCACCCAGCCCAGCAGCAGCCAGTATTCGAACCCTGGAAACAAACACAAGGGGGCCAGGAAGGATCCTGGCTGGTGCGAAGAGAGGTCACAACGCACAGGCACTTGACTCGTGTCCTCCCTCAGGACCTCCGGGCCCATCGTTCACACGTGTTTATATAATTCCCAAGCACATGCTACCAATGAATATATTTTTTGACTTTTTTCCATCATATGGTAAAACATATACACAGAACGTACCGTCTTAACCATTTTGCAGCGTACAGTTCAGTGGCCTTCAGCTTATATTTTATGTGTTGTGTACTTTGCAGATTCTATTCACTCATTTAATTAGGGGAGTAGGTTGCGACATTCAGGCATAGGACAGTGCTGTGAAAAGGCATTGAAAGCAAGGGAGGTGAGAAAAACAATAAAAGGAGACAGGAAAAAGGAGCCAGCAGCTGACTGGAGGCATGAATGTGGAGGCAGAGTCCTCTCTCTCCTCCCCCTCAGGCCCTGGGGACATTGTTGAGTAACAAATGGAGAAAGGGAGGTGCAGGGTGGGGTGAGCGTCAGAGGACAAGCTTCTGTCTCCAGGCGGGCACACAGGGTCTACGATCCGGACAAGAGGAGAGGTGGCGGCTCCGTGACCTTCACTCCTGCCCTTTAGGGTTCTGACACCGTTCAGGCCACAGGCAGGGGTGGGAGTGGCCCACAAGAGGCAGTGGGAGCCCAACCCCCCACCCGCCAGCCCTAAGGTCCCTGCCCTCCCAGGTCCCAGGGGGACAACAGTAACGGCGGAATGTGGATGACGTGTGCACACAGGGCTCTGCCCACATCTCCTGCCCAGACACTGGTCCTGCTCAGATGGTGCCAGAACATTCGCCAGCAGCCCTGGCTCTGCTGCTGCCAACGCTGCAGATGGCTGGGGAGGCGGGGGAGGGGCGGGGGCGCCCATGCCCAGCTCTGGCAGCTTGCACACTTGAGCTTGGGGCCGGCTTGGGGAGGCCCCAGGAGAGCCCTTCCCCCACGCTGCACACCTAATCCCCACCCAGCAAGCCCTCTCTTCTCCCCTCCCCCAGCTCACTGATGATGGGAAGGAGGGGAGAATGCCAGCACTGGCTGGTGGTTGGGGGGGGGGTCTCAGTTAGCCCCCATGGGACCTTGTGAGGGAGGTGGCACTAGCCCTCTTGGGCTGATGGGAAAACTGAGGCTCAGAGAGGCAAAGTCCCTTGCCTAAGGCACTCAGCAAATAGGGACTAAGCTGGGATTTAGTACCTTGGTCATTCTGGTCAGATGTTCACCCCCATTCAAGTCGCACCTTAGGACCCACCTCTAGGCATCTCTGAGGAGAAGGTCCAGTTGATGCAACCTGAAGATCCTTGCAAGACGGGCTGGTCTGGAAGGGCCTCTGAAGCCAGTGTAGCAGGAGCCTGGAGCATCAGTGGCATCCAGGCAGGCTTCCTGGAGGAGGTGGGGTTTCAGGTGAAGGTGGGAAGAAGAGATAAAAGTGGCAGGGCTTGGAGACCATGCCCTGGGGCGGGGTAGGTCCCTTGTCCCCTGGCCTCCTGCCCTCATTTGGGCGTCTGTGGACCACCCTGGCCACAATCCCTGCCCTCTATCTCTCAATCCCGTTCCCTGGTTTTATCTTCTTCATGGCTCTTGCTAATCTCTGCGGTTACCTGATTTACTTGTTTCTGTGTGTTTACTTGATCTCCCCAGCCGGAGTGTGTGCTTTGAGATGAGAGGAGGGGAGCTGGGGAGGAGAATGAACAAATGAGTGGAGGATTGATGGAGGGAGGGGAGGAGAAGGGGGGAGGGTTGGAGGAGGCCTCTGGTTGCGGTGGCCGAGTGGAAGAGGGAGGACAGCAGATCAGGGGTCATTGAGAGTGAGGTTCCTGTAGACACCCGGGTGTAGGAGTCCAGCCCGTCCCTGCCTCGGGCTCCAGAGTTGGCCAGTCTGGCCAGATGCGAGCCTTCTGTGTTTCCTGCTGCTTCTCAGGCTGGGGTGGAGAAGTTTCTTGGAATGTGAGCTCTGGACCTTGCGGCAGCAGAGAGGTTTGTTCACGCCATGCCCCTACGGATGCTGCGACTTAGCCTCCAGGCTGCCCTGCAGGGTCTGGTGGAGCTGCCCTCTGCAGGGCCAACGCCCCCAAACCACTGCTGCCCCATCCTGTTGCCCTCACCGTCCCTCACTCATTTCTCCTGGGAACACTTTCTTAGAAGTCAAGGATTCAGGGAATTCCCTGGCAGTCCAGTGGTTAGGGCTCTGTGCTTCCACTGCAGGGGGCATGGCTTCCATCGCTGGTCGGGGTACCAAGATCCTGCCTGCCGCACGGTACGGCCAAAAAAAAGTCAAGGATTCAGTGTCTGCTTCTGGGGGTAACCAGACTTCCAGGCAACCAAAGAACAAAATTGTACCCAATTCACTCAAAAAAATAGGGGAGTCAACGCCATGTAGCAAAGGCTCCAAGAAGAGTCCTGCGCTCTCCCGCCTCCCGCGGTCCTGGGCCCGCCTCACGGGATTGCATCCCACCCACAGGTCCCGGGGCCCAGCTTCTGGCCCAGGGCTGTCTTTGGGTTCCTCATCCTCCCTGCTGTGTCCCCACCCTGGGCCATCCCTGTGGGAAGCGGCAGCAGCCTCTCCAGGACTCTGCCCCGTGCTGGGCTGTTCTACCAGGTGAGGATGGACTGAGCGCTGTGACTTGGACTCAGAAACTATAAGGAGGGGAAACATTTCTACCAAATATTTATCAAAACAATACATGTGAATATACTTACTTATCACGTAGAAATAGACAAACCAGGTCAGGCAGAGAAAAATGAGGGCAGCCCTCCTGGAAGGAGGGGCTTCCAGGCACCACAGGACATGGATCATTTCATCCCACCGGGGACAGCTCTGGTCAGTGCCTTGTTCTCCCTCTGGACCACCTGTAGCCCCTGGGGAAGGGCAGCGTCCAGATTCCTGCTGGGAAGGGGCGCAGGCCTGGCAAGGGAGCCTCTCTCTGGGCCTGGATGTGGTGAGAGACACGGAGCACGGGATGGTACCAAGGTGGCCTCACTGGGACGAAATTGCCACTAAGTGTATACCTGCCGCCAGTGGGCAGGTGTTAAGTAAGGTCACACCTGGGGACCCAGGCTTCTTCAGCAGCCCACCTACTTGGTCCTGGTCCAGGCCTTGGCTCCTGGGGTGGGTGGGCTCCCGCCCTCCTGCCAGGCTGAGGGCCCTTCCGCAGCTGGCCTCAGCTCCAGCCCCATTGTCAACGTCCACACGTTCCCGTTTCTGGGCCTTTGCACCTGGTGTCCTCTCACCGTGGGACGCCTTTCCATGGAGTGTCCTCCTGGAAAACTCCTCATCTCAGCTCCCAAAGTTGCCTTCTCTCAGGAGGTGTGACCCCAATCGGTGTGTGTGGCTTCCAAACGGCAGCAGCCTGGGGGTCACCAAGCAGGTCGTAGGAGGGGGACCCTGCAGGGGCCTGGGCACTGGGGCAGGGAAATGGAGGCCAGCCCTCTGAGAGGCTCAGGAGGCAGGAACAGACCAAGAGGCAGAGCCTGAGGTCAGGGATGGCCACAAGCCAGGTTGCCTGGAGGCGGAGCACCGACTCCTGGTGTGCTCATCTGGCACTGTGCTGAATGGCATGGCTGACGGCGGGGGGCAAGGCAGTGCCGAGCGGGTGGGCTGGTCCAACAGGGTGGAAGCTGAGGGTGCCTGGATCTGGGCAGGTCGCTACACCCACTATTCCCAGCCCAGAAGCTCCCATCTCCAGGGAGCCCCCCCAGGTTCCCTGTCGCTCCCTCTCTCTGAAACCTGCCTTATGTCTATTCTGGGTCCTGGACAGTGTCCCCAGTACCCTTCTCACCCTGTCCCTCTATTGTTCAGGAACCTGCAATGGCTCCCCACTGCCTGACACATCCCATCCGGCACTCAAGGCCTTCCGTGGGCTTCCCTGAGTCTCCGGGAACCTGCAAAGGCTCCCCACTGCCTGACACGTCCCATCCGGCACTCAGGGCCTTCCACGGGCCTCCCTGAGTCTCTGGTGTGACTTAAACTCTTAACAGAAGTGGAGGCTCTTCTGCTTCCTCATGTCCCTTCCAGACTGCCTGCTGCCCCCCTCCACCCCCAGGAATGCCCACTCAGCTACTTTTCCTCTTGTCCCAGCTCAGAACAGGAGACAACACTCCAATAAAATAAAGGCATGGGCTTCAGAGCCCCTGGAATGGTGAGGGGGGGCCCCGGGTGTGGGGCGGGGTCCGCATGGTGCCACCTCTGTCCAGATGTCCCCCCTTCCTGGCCCCCAGCACACACCGTTTCACCACTTCATTCTTCAATAGCTGTAAACCCTCTTCTCCAACCAGAGGGTGACCCCTTCTGTGGTCCCTTCTTGGTGGCTCCCACCCAGGACGATGACAAGGTATGGGTGACCTGTAATCCCCTAGATGTCCAAACGACCACTGGTTAGGCCTCTGGCCTGGGCCCCAGGAGACCGCGGTTCCGGTCCTGTCTGCCTGGGATTCCCCGGCAAGACATTCTCCCCTCTGATCTGTTTCCTCACCTGGGGGATGGGAACCAAGCCTATGAGCCCAGGGACAGAGGAGTTTGCAGCCTCGGTCTGGGGGTCAAAGACCCCGGACGCCCCGTCGCTGGGACGCAGAGCCACGCAGACGGCGAGGTGGGCGTGCAGGCCGGGGCCGCTGGAACTGGGCGGGCTGTGCTTGGTGAAACTGGGCTGCAGAGGTGGACGCCAATTTTCTCCACTCCACTGGGCAGGAAAATTATTTCTTCGGATTCTTCTGTGTTCCCGCCGGTTCCGTGCCTGCAAGAGATCTAGAGGCTGGTCGGAACAGTGGCTGCGGCGAGCCTCAAAGTCACGCAGCGGCAGGGACACCCGCTCCGGCCGCGATTGGAGGCCGAGGCAGCCTGCCCGCAGTGGCCGGAGCTCTTCGGGGCCCTGGAGCATCTCCAGCTCCTCTTTCTGTGGGCTCTGCTCTGACGGCCCCCACGCCAGGGCAGTGGATTCGCTCTGGGCTTCTTACGTCCAAAACGAGGGGCCCGAAAGAAAAGAGCGTGGGACCGCCCCGCACGTCCTCTGCCCATTATTGCTGATCCCATGGCAGCCTTGCCAGGAAGAGTCTCAGCCCCACCTTAGAGGGGAAGCCGAGGCACAGAGGATGAGGTAAAAGTTCCCAGCGGAAGTGAAGAGGCTGCGATTTGTCTGCTACAACATCCAAGCTCTTCCCCGTAGCCAGTGGCCTCGCTTGTCCACAGATGGGGCCAGCCAGGCGGAGGGAAGCCGCAGCAGGTGAAGCAATGGAGGTGGTCCCTGTACTGAAGCGCCCAGGACAGAGAAGTCACGTCCGGGCGGTCAGACTCAGGGAGAACACAACCAAAGCCTCGCGTCTGAGGATGCAGGCCGGGGGTGGGGTCACAGCTGAGGTCTGGGAGCCCAGCGTGCTGCTCTGGGGCTGGGGGGCGGGGGCGCCAGGGACCAGGGCAGCCTGGAACACAGCTAGGGTGACTGACCCAGTTGGCACAGGACTGAGTGGGTTCCCGGGACCTGGGGCTTTCGGCTCTCAAATGGGACAGTCCTGGGCAAACCAGGATCAGTTGGTCACCCTAGGCAGATAAAGAACTTGCAAGGGTTCAAGTCCAAAACGGTAGACTGGGAGGTAGTGGAAGCTGCAGGGCTAGAAGGAATCAAGTGGAGGGGGGGAGGGCTTTGCCTCTGGAAGCATTTCTGGCTGGGAGGGAGGTCAGGGCGGCGTGTTCCAAGGGTCTGCCAGGAGCTGAGCACAGTCCTGAGGGACTTGTGGGCTTTTCCTGGTGGAGCTGCCCCTCCGGGACCCGGTGTTGGACCCCACCCCTCCTCAGGGCAGCCACCCCCGGATGCTGGGTCCGGCCTCCGGGCCATCTGGATAGCCATCCCTTCATTGCTAGCGTCTCTCTGGCCAAACGAGCAAACCAGGAGGCAGAGGGAGCACAGTCAGGGCTTCGTTCAGTTCTCAGCTTGGCCTCCTCCTTTCCCTGGGAGAGGCCATTGCAGCTCGCGCCTTTGTTCCTGCATCTGCAAGACTGCATACTGACTCTTCTCTGCAAGGATGCTGTGAAGCTGGAAGACTTGAAATAAGGTCTGTGGAGGCCCTGGCATGGACCCTGGCGCACCGAGGGAGTGTAGCTTCCCCTGGGCATTGGGTCCGGGAGCAAGGAGCTTGGAAACGAATGGAACAAGTTTGAATTGCTGAGCAGGAAGACAGGGGCTGGATAGGGGCTCCCAGACCCCGGTCAGCCCCGGGGGCCCATCCACAGCCCCCAGGGGGTGCTAACCCAGAGACTGCACTTGTGGCCAGTGTCTCCCACCCACATGGCTCCCTCCCTCCCTCCTGAAGAGAACCTTGTTCTGGGGGCGGAGGCCCAGGCCCAGCCGAAGGACGACATTTTCCAGCCATCCTCACAGCCAGAACGGCCAGGTGAATCGTGTGGGGAATCGTGTGGAAGAAGGTGTTAAAAGGGATTTCTTGTCGTCGTCGTTTTCTTACAGCATTATTAAGGCACAATTGACTTACAATAATCTGCTCACACGTAAACTGCACAAGTTGATAAGTTTCGACATGTATGTCAGGAAACCATCACAATCAAGATAGCAAACATTTCCACCAACTGCAAACACTTCCTCCTGCCTCTTTGCAAGCCGTGCATCACTTCCCCCGTCCCCAGGCAACCCCTGATCTGCCTTCTACCATTACAGATTAGCTTGCACTTTCTAGAGTTTTATATAAGTGGAATCCTACAGTGTGTATTTGCTCTCCTTTTTTTATTTTTTATTTTTGGCTGGGGGAGTTCTGGCTCTTTCCACTCAGCATCATGATTTTAAGATTCATCCATGCTGTTGGGTGTATCAGTAGTTCATTCCTCTTTGTTGTTGAGTCATATTCCACTGTATGAATAAGCTATCATTTGTTTATCCATTTCCCTATTAATGAACACTTGGGTTTTTCCACTCTTTGGCTATGATAAGCAGAGCTACTATGAACATTTGGGTCCAAGTTTGTGTGTGGACATATTACTTTCACTTCTCTTGGGAAAATACCTCCGAGTGGAATGGCTTGATCATATAGTAGGTGTATCTCTAACTTGTTAAAACATTGCCAAACTGTTTTCAAAGTGGTTGCACCATTTTACCTTCCCAACAGCCGAGTATGAAAGATCCAGCCGTTCCACATCCCTGCCGGCACTGGATATGGTGAGTCTTTTCAATGTTAGCCATTCATAATGGGTGTGGGCTGATACCTCGCTGTGCTTTTAATTCTCATTTTTTGAATGACTGATGATGTTAAGAATCGATTTTAGTGAAGCGTCTGTTCAAATCATTTGCTTATTTCCTAGTTGGATTGTTTGGGTTATTATTATTCAGTTAGAACTGCTCTCTCTCTATTCTGGACATGAGTTCATTGTCAGAGACCTGTTTTACAAATACTCTCGGGCTTCACTGGTGACACAGTGGTTAAGAACCCATCTGCCAATGCAGGGGACACAGGTTCGAGCCCTGGTCCGGGAAGATCTCACATGCCGTGGAGCAACTAAGCCCGTGCGCCACAACTACTGAAGCCCGCGCGCCTAGAGCCCGTGCTCCGCAACAAGAGAAGCCACCGCAGTGAGAAGCCCGCACACCACAACGAAGAGTAGCCCCCGCTCGCTGCAACTAGAGAAAGCCCACATGCAGCAACAAAGACCCAAGGCAGCCAAAATTAAATAAGTAAATTAAAAAAAACCAAACCAGACAAATACTCTTTACCAGGCTTTTTTTTTTTTTTTGCTGTACACGGGCCTCTTACTGCTGTGGCCTCTCCTGTTGCGGAGCACAGACTCCGGACGCATAGGCTCAGCGGCCATAGCTCATGGGCCCAGCCGCTCCGTGGCATGTGGGATCCTCGCGGACTGGGGCATGAACCCATGTCCTCTGCATCGACAGGCGGACTCTCAACCACTGCGCCACCAGGGAAGCCCCTCTTTACCAGGCTTTTGCTTGCCTTTTAACTTTCTTAAAACTCTTTTTTTTTTTTTTATTTTTGGCTGTGTTGGGTCTTCGTTGCCGTGCACAGGCTTTCTTAGTTGCAGTGAGCAGGGGCTACTCTTCGTTGTGGTGCGTGGGCTTCTCATTGCAGTGGCTTCTCTTCTTGTGGAGCACAGACTCTAGGCACGCAGGCTTCAGTAGCTGTGGCTCACAGGCTTAGTTGCTCTGCGGCATGTGGGATCTTCCCAGACCAGGGCTTGGACCCGTGTCCCTGCATTGGCAGGCGGATTCTTAACCACTGCGCCACCAGGGAAGTCCCAAAACTGTCTTTTGAAGAGTAATGTTTTGATAAAGTCCATATTATCAATTTTTAAAAATAATTTGTATTTATTGTGTTAAGAAATCCTACCTAGCCAATCATTTGTTGCTAGTATGTAGAAATACAATTGGCTTTGTATCTGGCAATCTTGCTAATCTCACAGATTAGTTTTAATAGCTTTTTTTGTAAATTCCTTAGAAATTTTTACGTAGGTGACCATGACATCTGTGTGTAAAGTGTAGCTTTACTTCTTTCTTTACATCAGTATGATTCTCACTTTGTTTTATTTTCTTGCCTTATTGCACTAGCTAGGAACTCCATTACAGTGTTGGATAGAAGTGGTAAGAGTGGACACCCTTACCTTGTTCTCTGTGTTGGGGGCAAGCATTGAATTCTTCACTATTAAGTGTAACTTAGTATTAAGCTGTTAGGTTTTTCTTAGATGCCTTTTTCAGGTTAAGAAAATTCCTTTCTGGTACTCCCCTGGCAGTCCAGTGGTTAAGACTCCACACTTCCACTGCAGGGGGCATGGATTTGATCTCTAGTTGGGGAACTAAGATCACACGGTGTGGCAAAAAAAAAAAAAAATCCTTTCTGTTCCAAGTTTACTGAGTCTTTTTAAAAATAAATAAATAATTAATTATTGGCTGTGTTGGGTCTTTGTCGCTGTGTGCAGGCTTTCTCTAGTTGCGGCGAGTGGGGGCCACTCTTCATTGTGGTGCGCAGGCCTCTCACTGTCACGGCCTCTCTTGTTGCGGAGCACGGGATCCAGGCACGCAGGCTTCAGTAGTTGTGGCTCGTGGGCTCTAGAGCTCAGGCTCACTAGTTGTGGCGCACGGGCTTAGTTGCTCCGCAGCATGTGGGATCTTCCTGGACCAGGGTTCGAACCCGTATCCCCTGCATTGGCAGGCGGGCTCTTAACCACTGCACCACCAGGGAAGCCCTACTGAATCTTTATTAGGAATGAAAGTTGAAATATGTCAAAAATTTTTTGCGTGTGTTGAGATGATCATATATATATATGATCATATATATACACATGTATATTTTAGTTTGTCAATATTCTGAATCACAATGATTGATTTTCAAATGCTGGGATAAACCCTACTTTGACATGTTGTCATTCTTTTTATACTTTGTTGAATTCCACTTGCAAATATTGGTTAAGAACTTTTGTGTCTATGTTTATGAGGAATATCGGTCTGTAGATTCTTCTCTTGTAATGTTGTTGTCTAGTTTTGGTATCAGGGTAATGCTGGCCTCAAAAGATAAGTTGGAAAGTTTTCTCGTCTTCTACCTTTTGGGAGAGTTTCTTTAGAATGGGTATTATCTCTTCCATAAGTGTTTGGTAGAATTTGCCAGAAAAGCCATCTGGGTCTGGAATTTTCTTTGTGGAAGCTTTTTAACTACAAATATAATTTATTTAATAGATATGGGGTTATTCAGATATCGATTTATTCTTCAGAGAGCTTTGGTAGTTCAGATCCTTCAAAGAATTTGTTCAGTTCACTTAAGTTGTCAACTTATTTGGCATAAAGTTGTTCAAAATATTCACTTGTTATCCTTTTAAGTTCTGTAGGATCCATTGTCCCCTTTCTTACCCCTGAGATTGGTAATGTATGTTTTCTCTCCTTTTTTCTCTGATCAGTCTGGTCAGAGATTTGTCAAGTTTATTGACTTCTTCAAGACCTAGCTTTTGGTTTCATTGATTTTTAAAATTGTTTTAGTGTTTTCTATTTCACTGATTTCTGCTCTTTATAATTTCCTTTCTTCTGTTTACTTTGGGTTTTTCTCTTCTTTTCTCTGGTTTCTTAAGGTGAATACTGATATCACTAATTTGAGACTTTTCTTCTTCTATATATAAGCATTTAGTGCTATGACTTTCCCTCCAACCATTGCTTTAGCTTCATCCCACACATTTTTATATGCTGTGTTTTCACTGTATTCAGCTTAAAATATTTCCCAATTTCCATTGTAATTTCTTCTTTGACCCATGGCTTGTTTAGGAGTGTGTTGTTTAGTGTCCAAATGTTTGGTGATTTCTAGGCATCTCTCTGTTATTGATTTCTAATTTAATTCCATTGTGATAGGAGAACATACTTTGTAGGATTTCAATTCTTTAAACTTCACTGAGACTTGTTGATCGCCCAAAATATGTTTTATCTTGGTAAATGTTTTGTGTGCACTTAAGAAGAATGTGTATTCTGCTTTTATTGAGTAGTGTTCTATAAATGTCAAGTTCATTGATATTATTGTTCAGATCTTCTATATCCATATTGATTTTCTGTCTCTTCTATCAATTATTGAGAGAATAGTGTCAAAATCTCCCATTGTAATTGTGGATTTGTTTATTTTTCTTTGCCATCAGCTCTTGCATCATACATTTTGAAGTGTTGTTACTAGGTACACAAACATTAAGATTGTTAAGATTGTCCTCAAGCTGAACTCTTGAGGAATTAAAGTCTTTATCATTATGAAACTACCCTCTTTATTCCTGGTAATATTCTTTACTCTGAAATCTACTTTGTATATTCCTAGGATAGCCACTTCAGCTTTCTTTTGACAAGTGTTAATACAGTATATTTTTCTCTATATATTTTACTGTTAATTTATCTATGCCCTTATACTTAGAGTGGGTTTCTTGTACATACTGTATAATTGAGTCTTGCTTGTTCATCTTATCTGAAAATCTCTGCTTTTTAATTGGTGAGTTTAGACAATTTGTATTTAGTATGATGATTATTATGGTTAGGTTTAAATTGATTATCTTAATACTTATTTTACTATTCTTAATTCCCTTTTCCTATTTTCCTGCCTTCTTTTCTGATTAATAGAGTAATATTTATTATTCCATTTTACCCTTTTTTAGCTTAACAGCTGTGCTTCCTTGGTTGTGTATGTGATGTTGTGGGTTAGTGGTTTAGATCTTACATCTTTAATTTATCACACTCTACCTTCAAATAACATTGTATTATTACTTCATGGTTAATATAAGAACCTTACCACGATGTACTTCCATTTCCCCCCATTCTAGACTTCAGGTTATTTTGTTGTACATTTTACTTCTGCATATACTATAAGCTCCACAATTTGTTTTCCCCCCCTTTAAACAGTAAATCAGTTTGTAAAGAGATTTTTAAAAATAAGAAAAAAAAAACCATTTATCTTTACCTACATAGTAGCCATTTCTGGTGCTCTTCATTCCTTTTTGTAGATCCAGATTCCTTCTGTTATCATTTTCCTTCTGCTTGAAGGACTCCCTTTAACATTTTGAGCTGTTCTGCTGGTGATGGGTTCCCTCCAATTATGATGGTCTGAAAAAGTCTTTATTTTACCTCCAAGTTTGAAAGGAATTTTCACTGGGCATTAAATTTAAGGTGGTCAGCTTTTATTCTTATGATAAAGCTGTTGCTCCATTTCCTTTTAGCTTGGATTATTTCCAACAAGAAATCTGCTCTTACTCTTATCTTTTTTTTCGCTGTACATAATCTGTCTTTTTATTCTACTTTTATGGGTTTTCAGCAATTTGATTATAATATGGCCTGGTGTAGTTTTCTTTACCTGCTTGAGGTTCAGTGAGATTCTTTGCTTTGTTTTGTTCCCTGCTTGGGGTTCATTGAGCTTTTTGGATCTGTAGATTTATACTTTTCAT
This sequence comes from Grampus griseus, assembly GCF_964374135.1. Taxonomy (NCBI): domain Eukaryota; kingdom Metazoa; phylum Chordata; class Mammalia; order Artiodactyla; family Delphinidae; genus Grampus; species Grampus griseus. Next base: position 4,613,139 of record NC_139018.1, on the reverse strand, counting down.
CAAATTTAGAAAATTTTTGGTCATTATTTCTTCAATTATTTTTTCTGTCCCTTCTCCTTTTTTCTCCCTGTGACCCCAGTTACACGTGTGTTGGGCCACTTGATGTTGTCCCACAGGTCAGTGATCTTCTGTTCATTTTTTAACCCAGTCATTTTCTTCTCTATGTTTAATTTTGGGTAGTTTTTATTGCTGTGGCTTCCAGTTCACCAGTCTTTCGTTTTGAAGTGTTTAATATGCTGTTAAATCCCACCTAGTGTATTTTTCCATCTTGCACTTTGTATTTTTTTTGGTTTGAGAACACCTTTTTTTTTTTTTTAATATTCTCTTCCATTACGGTTTATCACAGGATATTGAATATAGTTCCCTGTGCTATACATTAGGGCCTTGTTGTCTATCCATTCTATATGTAATAGTTTGCATCTACTAACCCCAAACTCCCAGTCCATCCCTCTCCCTCCCCCACTCTCCCTTGGCAACCACAAGTCTGTTCTCTACATCTATGAGTCTGTTTCTGTTTTGTAGATAGGTTCATTTGTGCCATATTTAGATTCCACATATAAGTGATATCATATGGTACTTGTCTTTCTCTTTCTGACTTACTTCACTTAGTATGATAATCTCTAGTTGCATCCATGTTGCTGCAAATGGCATTATTTCATTCTTTTTTTTATGGCTGAGTAGTATTCTGCTATATATATGTACCATATCTTCTTTATCCATTCACCTGTTGATGGACATTTACGTTGTTTCCATGTTTTGGCTATTGTGAATAGTGCTGCTATGAACATAGGGTGCATGTATCTTTTTTGTTTTTTGTTTTTTTTGGCTGAGTTGGGTCTTCATTGCTGTGTGCGGACATTCTCTAGTTGCAGTGAGCGGGGGCTACTCTTCATTGTGTTGCGTGGGCTTCTCATTATCGTGGCTTCTCTTGTTGCGGAGCACAGGGTCTACGCGTGCAGGCTTCAGTAGATGTGGCACGTGGGCTCAGTAGTTGTGGCTGTGGGCTCTAGAACTCAGGCTCAGTAGTTGTGGCACATGGGCTTAGTTGCTCCGTGGCATGTAGGATCTTCCTGGGCCAGGGCTCAAACCCATGTCCCTTGCATTGGCAGGCAGATTCTTAACGACTACGTCACCAGGGAAGCCCTCATGTATGTTTTTGAATTATAGTTTTGTCTGGGTGTATTCCCAGGAGTGGGATTGCTGGATCTTATGGTAATTCTATTTTTAGTTTTCTGAGAACCTCTGTACTGTTCTCCATAGTGGCTGTACCAACTTACATTCCCACCAGCAGTGTAGGAGGTTCCTTTTTCTCCACACCCTCTCCAACTCTTGTTATTTGTAGACATTTTTGATGATGGCCATTGTGACCAATATGAGGTGGCACCTCATTGTGGTTTTGATTTGCATTTCTCTAATGATTAGTGATGCTGAGCATCTTTTCATGTTGCACATTGTATATTTTAACTCTAAAAGCTCAATTTGGGCCTTTTAAAATATATTCTATTCCTTTCATTTTCAAGCTCATGGTCTCTTCTACCTTCTTGCACATATACCTATTTTATCATCCTTTTTCCTCATTCTATCATCAGGTCATTTATGGATTCATGTATATTGATTTATTTGTCTTCTTATGGATCCTATTTTCCTCCTACTTTGCATTCCTGGTAATTTTTTTTTTTGCGGTACGCGGGCCTCTCACTGTTGTGGCCTCTCCCGTTGCGGAGCACAGGCTCCGGACGCGCAGGCTCAGCGGCCATGGCTCACGGGCCTAGCTGCTCCGCGGCATGTGGGATCTTCCCGGACTGGGGCACGAACCCATGTCCCCTGCATCAGCAGGCGGACCCCCAACCACTGCGCCACCAGGGAAGCCCATTCCTGGTAATTTTTGATTAGATGCCAGGCATTGTAATTTTCCTTTGTTAGGTGCTAGAGTTTTTCATATTTCTTTAAATATTTTTGGCTTTGTTCTGAGCTGTAGTTACTTGGAGACAATTTGATTCTTTCAAGGTTTACTTTTAAGCTTTGAGGCAGATCCAGATCAGCCTTTAGTCTAGGGCTAATTGGGCACAACCATGAAGGCAATAGTCTTCTGAGGACTCTACTTATGCCCTATCGTTATGAAGTCTTTCCACTTGGGCTGGTGGGAAGATGAACTATTCTCATCCCTGTACAAGTCCAGGGGATTGTTCTGCCTCTTCCATTCTTTCTTCGGCCTTGGTAGTTTCCTCACACTCATGCACTGATCAGTACTTAGCTAAAGACTGGAGGAGAACCCTCTGCAGATCTCTGAAGCTCTTTACCTCTGTGCAGCTCTCTCTTCTCTGGTGTTCTAGATTGTGAATTATAGCTGTCTTGGACGCTCTGATCTCTGTGTCCCAGCTCAGAGACACTGTTGGGCTCTGAGTAGGTCTCCCTTCTCTGGATGTGGCCTGGAAACTGTCTCTAGGGGACATTGGTAGTGCTCACCTCATTTGTTTACCTTCTCTCAGAGCTCCCTATCCTGGGCCGCCTTCTATCCACTGTTTGAAAAACCACAGTTTCATTAGCGTGTGTGTGTGTGTGTGTGTGTGTAGATTAAGATTGGAGGGTAAATCTTATCCCTGTTACTCAATTTTGGCTGGAAATGGAAGTGCTTTGCATGACTTTGGCGAAGGGAGACAGCTGGGCAAAGTCTCCCTTTGCATTCCCCCATCCTCGTTCCTGTTATCTGGGATTAAGACACGATGGCTGGAGCTCCAGGAGCTTTCTTAGATCAGGAGGTGACTTACAGCATGGAAGCTACCTTCTAAGGATGTAGGAAAAGAGAGATGGATGGAAGCAGCCCAGGACCCAGCCATGCCAGCTCTGCACGGCCAACTTCTCAATTTCTTTTCCTTGAGAAAACAAATCCTTGTGTGTTTAATCCTCATTATTTTGTGCTTTCTGCTTTGCAGCCAACCCTGATTCTAGTGGATACAGCCCCTCATCCCATCCCACCCCAATCTTCCTCTCAAATGTCCAAAGAGTGCCCAAAGGACGTGGCTCCACAGTGAGGAGTGGCGAGGCTGGCATTGCCCCCGACCACCGCTCATTCCATCTGGCTTGGGTCTGGGCAGGTCTGGGCTTCCCTCCCACCCTCTGTAGCTGGCCCATGGGTGGCCTTTGCTCTGGGCTCTACTTCCTGACTCTGCTCGTGCTCCTTGGATCCCACCCCCAGCCATGGTCCCGCACTCCTGGGCCCCACTCACCTTACAAGGTGCAGTGGTGGGACTTCCCTGGTGGTGCAGTGGTTAAGAATCCGCCTGCCAATGCAGGGGACATGGGTTCGATCCCTGGTCCGGGAAGATCCCACATGCCACGGAGCAACTAAGCTCGTGCGCCACAACTACTGAAGCCTGCGCGCCTAGAGCCCGTGTTCCGCAACAAGAGAAGCCACCGCAATGAGAAGCCCGCGCGCTGCAATGAAGAGTAGCCCCCATCCGCTGCGACTAGAGAAAGCCCGCGTGCGGCAATGAAGACGCAACGCAGCCAAAAATAAATAAATAAATGAATGAATAAATGAATTTTTTTAAAAAAAGGTGCAGTGGTGCAGATGGTGTGGCTGTGTGGCAGTGGGGAGGGCGGTCCAATGGGATGAGTGGTGCAGTGGCAGAGTCGTGCAGGGGCCAAGGGTTTGGTGGTTTGGTAGCGCAGGCAGGCAGCAGAGGTGGTGCAGGTGATGTGGGTGGTGCAGCGCAAGGGTGTGGCTTTGGTGCGGATGGTCTGACTTCGCTTCTACTTCTGCCTCCTGCTGACTGTGGTCCACTGGCAAGGTGGCCGACACTGACTGGGAATTGTCCACCCACACCCTTCTGCTCACTCCCTTGCCCGCCCTTCCTCCTCGCCAAGGGAACATCTATTTGCTCTGGTCACCTGGCTTCCTGCACGCAGCCACTAAGCCAATCACAGCAGTGCCATTGCCCTCCCCAGCAGTGGTCTGGGAAGGCCACTGGGACAGGTTGAGGAGACCAGAGGAAAGTATGCAGGGGTCTGTGGGGACCCATCAAAGAGACTCACAGCAAAGACAGCACCTCTTTCCCCTGAAGATGTGTTGTGGATGCAGGTGACATCGGGAACCCGGGGCTACCCTAGGGCAGGTGGAACCCAGGTCGACACGCCACGGCTAGGAGAACAGACAAACGGAGGGGTCTGAGTCCCGGTGATGCCGTCAAGGTGTGTCCCCTTCCTTGGGTGACACGCCTTCCTATGGCTTGAGGCAGTCACATCCTGCAGGTCAGTGTCCCTGGTTGTGAGGCAGGGACAAGAGTCACCATTTGCCACGTGGTCATGAGGAGCAAAGAGCCCGAGCCGGGGACCCCCAACCAGCTTGGGCACACTGTGCACCCCCGAAGTGCTTGCTTTCCTCCCTTGAACGGGAGGCGGTCCGTGGCAAGAAACCCTTGGGTCCTGGATGCCCACCTGGGGGCACACAGAGGACTTCAGTATTATCTGTAATGTTTCTATATTCTGCATTGAAAGAGAGAAAGAGTTGAAACAATTGGAACAAAATGCCAGTGATTGTCATGTCTGCGCGGCGCGTGCACAGCTGTGCGCTCTTTGTTCCGTGTACTTTTCCAAAAAGAAATCAGAGGCGGTGCGGAGCTGCCCTTCCTCCCTCCCCCGTGCGGGTCTGCAGGCCCACTGGCGGGGCAGGAGTGGCCCCTGCTCTGCTCACATCGGGGTTGGGGGGGGGGCACTGCCAGCCCAGCGGCCCTTGCCGGCGTCCTAGCTGCCGGCTCACGCGCCTCTCTGCAGCCCACCGTGCTCGGGGCACAGGAGCAGATGGCGCTCCAGGGGCCTCCCTGACGCCCTCCAGCTTGTCCCTGATCCCTGCCATTGTGCCGGGGCCACGCTGCCTTCCAGCAGCTCCTGGGCAAGGCTGTGCGAGACCTGCCATGGGCTGAGAGCCGGGAGGTCCCTGCGGGGGGCCGGGGAGGGTCGGGGGAGATGGGGGCCAGGGGCGAGGGAGGGTTGGCGCTCTCCGCTGCTCCTGAACCAGCAGCTTTCAGACCACAGCTGTGTGTGCGTGTGTCGGGGGCAGGAGACACAGTCAAGAAACCTAGTGTCACTGGGGGTCCTGCTTTACTGCTTGGGGGTCAAAGGATGCCCTCAGTGGGGTCCCAAAGAGCAACTCGTATATCCCAACACATGCACAGTGACAGGAAGCCCCAGGAGGTCCCCTGGCTCCAATCAGTGTCATGTGTCCTCAGTCCCTCCTGCACGTCTCGCTGCCCCTGCCAGGTGCCCGGGTCCACGGGGGTTTGGCAGAGGATGACTTGGAGGAGGGGCTGGGTTGATGGCAGCAAGGTAAGGGATGGCGCAAACTGAGCATGACGGGAATGGGTTTGGGGAGGATTGGACTCTTTGAGGGAGAAAAGTGGGGCTGGTGGGTCCGGGTGGGTCAGAGCAGGGTTCAGTCCCGGTCTGGTTCAGAGTGGCTGAGTGACCTTGGGCCAGTCATACTGCCTCTCAGCCTCGGGTTTACCCCTTCATAAAATGGGTCTAATATTGACAACTCAGGGGTCAATAAAATGTATGTAAAACGTCCACCCTGGACTTCTCTGGTGGTGCAGTGGTTAAGACTCCACCCTTCCACTGCTGGGGGTGCAGGTTTGATCCCCGGTCGGGGAAGTTCCGCATGCTGCGGGGTAGAGCCCCCCCCCAAAAAAAAAGAAAAGAAAAGAAAAACCAAAAACGTCCACCCTGGTGCCTGCCTCATTCAATAATTCAATAACTACCACCCCCTTCCCCTCCTCCGTGGGCGGGCTGGCCGCCCGGTTCCAAGCACCGAAACTCGCAGAGGCCCTGCCCTCTGCCTACTGGGAGCATTTACTTGCTCTCTGTTTGGCCTTCTCTGGGGTCTCATGGCCACCGGGTCACCTGCACGCGGAGCAGCGGACACCTTGGGAACTGGGCTGAGACATCCCATGCGCGCTGTCTCCGTCCTGGACAGGCAGCTCCGGCCTGGCCGAGGAGCCGGCTCACGTACGGGTTAAACGCTGAGCCCTTGTGGCTATTTCACTATTATTGTTGCAAAAAGAAAACCCCCACAATTCTCACACCCGTCCTCCTCAGCAGCGTCTCTGGAGGTACAAACGTGTTAACCGTGTAAAGCAAAGCTGGAGATTTCTAAGCGCAACTGAACCGCAGGACTCCTGGCCTCCATCTTCCTCCCACACGCCCCTCCCCTCCCTCCACCCTCTGTTTCCGGGCTGGGAGCGGCGCCTGAGGTCTGCAAGTCTTCGAAAAGTGATAACAGCGATCAACGTGGGCTGTGTCGCTGGAGGTTTTCTCCCCTTCTGAAATTATGGAGAGGGAAGGAAAGAGCTCCTGTCTGTCCTCCGTGGGTTGTGTTTGCCGAGTGGCGTGCTGGCTGCGTGGGACTGTGAATGTGGGCGGTGCTCACCTTCCTCGTTGCCGTAGCTTCGTCCCTGGGACAGTAGTTACACCCGGAGGCTCCTGGCCGGCCACCAAGCCAGTCATTCATAGTGCCTCTCAGATTCATAGTAGCTGAACTGAGTGATTTTGCTGCAGTGACGAGCAGAAGCCCAGCTGAGCTTTCCAGCCTCCTCTCCTGCCCACTGGCCCAGCCTGAGAAGGCCTTGCTTTTTGTGTCTATTCAGTGAACCCTGTATTTTATGGCCCTGCCCTTGGGCCTCAGGCAACCAGGAGGGATGCTCTATCTCTTATAGGACTCTTTAGGTTGCAAAGGACAAAAAAACAACTCCTCGTGGCTTCAACATAAAGGGAATTTATTGGCTCATATAACTGAAAAGTTTAGAAGCTTCAGGTCAGGCTTGATCCAGCAGCTCAAAAGACTGTCACCATAACCCAACTGTATTCTGTCTCTCCACTTGTTTTCCTCTTTGGGCTCCAAATGGTACCCCTAGCAGCACCAGCTGCTCTCCTCTTGGTAGCAAAATGTCTGCCCCACATGCTTAAATCTCCCCATCACCCTATCCCGGGGCAGAGAGAGAGTCATTTTCAGTAGCACCAAACACATCCTGAATTTTCTTCTCTTATTGGCTAGAATTAGGCTACATGCCCATCCCTGACCAATCACAATAGCCGGGGCGGGGGGAACATGCTGATTGGCTTAAGCCAACCCTGGTCACTTTTTAGAGTGAGGTTGGGGTCAACTGTGGAAAACTGAGGCTCAATTGGCCAGAGACGTGGGCAGCCAAGGGAACACAGTGACAGTGCGCCGTCATTGATCGAGCATCTGTGATGCACAGGGTTTGTCTGCCGCGCTCACACGTTATCATCTCATTTAGTTCTCATGACAACCCTGGGTGTGTGTGTGTATTACAACAAGGAAGCTAAGGCTCAGAGAGGAAAGCCACGCAGCCACGGCCACACACCCAAAAGCATGGAACTGGACGGAGGGGAGCCTAGGTCTGGCCCTTTGTGCACCGCAGGGCCCTGTGCGGGAGCCAGAGCTGGCGTCAGTTAGGCCCTCAGTGCAGCACTGGCCATGCCCTCCGCCCACCCCGGGGGATCCTGAGCTTGTGAGCAGTGTCTGGATAAGCTGTCCCCATCCCACCTCAAGTACCTGCATTATCCTGCAGAGGGTTCCCTGGCCTCGGAGCGCTGGGCAGCTGTGAGGTGCCTCTCCAGAGCTGGGGGTGGGAGTGGCGGATAAGCACCCAGTTTCTTCTTCTGGCTGTGGGTTGTGCCTGAGGGTGTTCCCCACCTTCTCTCTGAGGGTCCCCTGCAAGGTGAGCCACAGTGGTAACGGATCATTGACACAGCCCGTATGAACCTGCTGCCCACCCCACTCCTTTCCCTGTGTGCTTCCTGGAATCTCCTCCCGGATAAACAACTTGCACCCAAATCCTTGTCTCAGGATTGCCTTTGGGGACCCAAACTGAGACAGCAGCAGCTGGGACTGAGTCCCTCCCGCAGCTCGAGGGGTGCATGCTGCCAGGCACACTGGGATCGACCCTCTATCCAACCCCTGGGCTCAGGGCCTGAGGACGGGGTCTGGGCATGGGGCATGCGGCAGGAGAAGATGGGGTCCAGCCCTCCAGGTCCAGCTGAGGTCAGAGGCCTGCACATTGTCCATAATCTGGCAAAAGGGGGCTCAGTGGACACTCTCCTGCGCTCCCTACCTGATGCGTAAATTCTCTGTATGGCTTCCCTGTCCTAGTCATCCACTCTGTTTGCATACCCCTAGGGATGGGGAGCTCACTACCACTCCAGCAACCTCCTCCATCTATCAATGGTGATTTCTTAGCACAAATACTGTGTGTTGGGTAAATGACTAACAAAACAGTTATTTTAATATCAACTCTCCCAGTGCCTCCGTTTGGAGGCAAAGAGTCAGAAACACGATAATGCTGGGAACGAGGACATTAGGGAGCACTTCTGTAATCTAGTTCAGAGACAGCCAGTGGCTTGAATCCAGCCTATTGTCTGTTTTCATACATCCTGCAAGCTAAGAATGATCTTTATGTTTTTAAATGGTTGGGGAAAAAAATAGAAAGAAGATTTCATGACACGTGAAATTATATGAAATTCAAAATCCAGTGTCCATAAATAGAGTTCTACTGGAGCAAAGCCAAACGAATTCATTTACATCTCGTCTGTGGCTGCTTCCTTGCCACCGCAGCACAAGTGTTTGCGACAGAGACGGTTTGGCCCACAAAGCCTAGAATATTTACTATCTGGCATTTTACAGAAACACCATGCAGACCCCTTGTCTACATGCCTGTGAGCAATGTCACCCCATTTTCCAGTTGAGGAAACTGAGGCACAACCGGGTCAGGGAACCCCGAATCCACACACGGCAGGACGTGAGGGGCTTGGCAGCTGGGACGGACAAAATGACCCCAAAGCCTCAGGACCTCTGACAGCCGGGTCGTCCCTCCTGTCCTAGTGAGCCCAGTGGCCTGGGCCTGCCCGGCCTGCCCTGCCCAGAGCTCCCCTGCGCTAGGGGCCAGAGCCAGCCGCAATCAGAGGCGCATTGAGGTGACAGCAGTGCACATCAGAAGAATCGATGCTGCCTTGCCGGGCAGCTGGTGACATCTCTGAAAGTGGGTCAGGCCCCAGGAGGGGAATTCCATTTTTAGCTTTTCATTAGGGCCTCATTCATTAATTCCTTCATTTAATATTTACTGAGCAGCTACTCAGTGCCAGCCCCTGTGGTTGAGGGTGGGGGGGGTGGGGGCCATATCTGGGCCCTAAAGGCACCTGCACTCTGCTGAGGGGACGATCACAGAAACAAGCGTGAAGTGGGTGTGTGATCCAGGCAGAGAGCACCCCCCCCTCGCTGCCTTTCAGATGAAGGCTGGACGGTCAGATGCCAACGGCCTCCCAGCTTTGAACTGGACTGAAAGGAGGATTTTGCCGGCTGGGGTGACAGGAGGGCCTGCTGGGCAGAAGGAACACTGCATGCAAAGGCGTGGAGGCGAGACAGAGTGGCACGGGCTGATGCCTGTGCAGGGTGGTGAGGCGGCACTGGGAGAGGGTCACGGGAGACACGGAGCTTGCCCTGTGTGCTGCAGGGGAAGGGGGCCCAGTGACAGCTGAGGGTGCGGTCGGGGACTGGGTCAGGCCTGCAGCTGAGAAAGCTCACCCTGGAGCCACAATGTGGAGGGGGCACTGGACACCAGAGTGAGCAGAGTCCGGAAGCAGGCAGCGGGGACGACAGGACCCACCAGCCCTCAGCCTCCAGACCAGGGCCCCAGTGCCCACCTTCCCGCTGCAGAGCCGTGGCGCCTTGGCTCCCAGCCCTGCTGGCTTTGGGGAGGCCCCCTCCTGCCTGACTTTTCTGACCTCCAATGTGCATGCCTCCCAGGACCCCACCCCTGGGGCCTGGCAGGCTCATGGCCACCGCGCTTGATTCCAGACGAAGCACAGACACATCCCGCTTCGGCCGGGAGATGGCGGGGGTGCCACCATCAGCGCCTTCCCTTCCTGAGGGCCGATGGAGGGACCCGGGGCCAGACCCGCCTTGGGGGAGGGATGACTCGGGGTTACTCAGAAGGCAGCCGCCACGCCTCTGCCTGGGAGGCCACGCTCACAGTGTTTCCTCTGATCCTGCCGAGAGCCTGGGTGGATGTGTGTCCTCCACCCAGCCCCCACCTGGGGAGAGAGCACACTGCCGCTCTCACACTTTCGTCACCTAATCATAACTCTCGCGTGACTTATGTGCCCCCGGGAGGCTGGGTCCTTGGGCCACAGTTCCCACCCTCAGCGCTGTCACCCAGGGCCCAGAAGCTGGGAGCGGGGTCACCAGACAGCCAGGGCCACGTGGCCTGGGTGGCGGGCATCTCAGGGATAAGCAATGGGGTGGAAATGGGCTTCCTGGAGCTCGGCCAGAGCCTGCATCCGCACTGTTGGTTTCCAGCCTGGGGCAGGGCCCAGGGAACACGTGCCTGGATGGAGGGAGGGTAGAGAAATGTGGGAGGCCGCCAGTGACTGAGGAGAAGGGGAGGCCCCAGGCAAGGCTCCAGAGGCCCCTCTTCACGATCCTTGGTCCCAGGTGGACTTCCTGAGCACCCCGGGCTGCTCGCGAGCCCCTCAGTGGCCGTGAGCCCCGGCTCCTGACACTGTAGGTGAGGGGTCCCATCAGGCCCGGGGGTGGACCCCCTGCCTACCCACCATCCCCTCCTTGAGTTGAACTACCTGTTCCGCCTTCTGGGTGTGGCCCAGGTATTTTTCCGGTGGGGAATCGCCACGGCTCCAGCAGCAGAAAAATAGGGTTGAGTTTGAGTCACCTCAGAGGCTCTGGCGGCGTGAACGGGAGAGCATGTCCCCAGAGGTTCTGAGTCTGCGGGTGAAGCGCCCCCCAAGCAGGAGGCAGCCGGAGCTCCGGGAAGAGACCCTCTCCTCTGTGCTGATGGTCGGGCGGCCTGGCATGGGAGGGGGCCGTGCGGAGCTGAGGGCCATGCCCCGGGCCGTGCCCGCCCCTGTCCACCACTGTCACCATCATCACAGCGGCCGGCTGTGTCGTGGAGAGCAGGGCAGGCGCTGACGCCTCTGGGCACGTGCCCGGGAAGCCCCCACCTCAGTTGCCTTCAAGTCACGACGGTGGTTGTCTCAAGGAGAAGAAGTTTCTAGAAAGATCTCTCGGGGAAAGGCTTCGATGAGCTCCTTCATCTCTTCTGGGATCTCAGCACCCAGACTGAACTTTCTCTTGGGTCCCGTCCCTCCCCCTGGTTTTCCATGGTGAGTCTGAGGTGGACTGAGGTCACCAGGTCAGTAACCCTGTACTTTACGTTCAAACTGGGACACTTGTTACTAATAGGTCGGAGAGACAGGGGAAACCGAGGCAGACTGTGTCCATCCCCACCCCAGCCCTTCATCCTGTCTTGGGAAGGCATGCCCCTACCCAGGCTCAGTTCTGCTCCCCCCACCACATGATTCCCTGCCATCATTCGTGGGGCCTGTGCATCACGCCCCCATTCATTCATTCAGTAGCTGTTCTCTGTACACCTACTGTGTGCCAGGCTCTGATGTGGCACCTGGGGTCATCGCCTTGAAGAAGCACCCCCGCCCTCACGTGTTAGTAGGGAAGACAGGCATAAGTCAACCAGCAAATCAATCGTGGGCGGGTGTAGGGGGAGCGGTCACTCCTGGCCCTCTATTTGGACCTGGAGACTGCAGTCAGGGGAAGCGTCTCTGCAATACAAAATTTCCCATCTTAACCGTCTTCAGGTGTTCAGTTCAGTGGGATTAACTAAATTCACAGGGTTGGGCAACCATCGCCACCATCATGCCCCAAAAGTGAGGGCCGAGTGGGGAGAGTGCTCCGGTAGCAGGAAGGTCGTGTGGCGGTTTTGGAAAGAAGAATCTGCCGCTCTTGGCAGTAGGGGAGGAGAAAGGAAGCGAGCCCCGGCCGCCCAGGGTGGCCCCAGGCCAGCTCGGTCCCTGGTTCCTGGCCATGCAGAAGCCTTGGTCCTGATACGGGCTGAGGCGGGGTAGGTTTGGGGCAGGACAGCGTCTCTCATTGGCGTGGGGGGCGGGGGGGCGGGTAGAAGATGAGAACCCACCTACCAGCATCCACGCAGAGCATCCATCGGGACCGGGACCTACGACCACCACGTCCACAGGAGGGGCTGCTCTAGGAAGCTCTTGCCCGGGAAGATAAGACAAGCCGGTGGATAACTTCCTCATGTGCTTTCCACACTCCCTTTGCTGCTGTCTTCTGTTTATAAGCAAGTCAGGGTCCCGCCCACACTTGGAGGCGTGAACACCAGGAGGTGTGATCTCAGGATCAGCGGCAAGTCTGTCAACCACAGGATGACGTGTGAGCATCAAGTTATCCACACAGTGGGTCGCTCAACCCACCCCCTTCACAGGACAGCGGGTGCCCATATGGACCCACGTTTCCTTGTCGGGTCAGCGGATCCCTCAAAGGGGGGAGGGCTGCTCACTTATGGATCCACTGTTTACTCGTCAAGACCCACTTTCAGACCCTCCCCTCACTGTGTCCACCCATCCTAAGCTGTTATAGCAAAACCTTGACCAAGATTCCTCCAAAAATTAAACATAGCATTACCAAATCCAGCAATTCCATTTCTGTGTGTATACGCAAAAGAATTGAAAGCAGGGAATCAAATAGATATTTGTACACGCTTGTTCACAGCGGCGTTATTCACAATAGCCAAGAGGTGGGAGCAGCCCACGTGTCCATCGATGGCTATGTATAAACAAGATGTGGTCCATTCATATGACGGAATATTATTCAGCCTCTGAAAAGGAAGGGAAAATTGACACAGGCTACAACATGCATGAACCTTGAAGACACTATTCTAAGTGAAATAAGGCAGTGCGAAAGGACAAATATTGTATGATTCCACTTAGATGAGGTCCTCAGGAGGAGTCAGATTCATAGAGACAGAGAGCAGAATGGTGGTTGCCAGGGGCTTGGGGGAGGGGGCTGGGGGTTAGTGTTTAATGAGGACACAGTTTCAGTTGGGGAGGATGAAAAGAGTTCTGGGGACTTCCCTGGCGGTCCAGTGGTTAAGACTCCGCACTCCCAATGCAGGAGGCTGGGGATCGATCACTGGTCAGGGAACTAGATCCTGCGTGCCGCGACTAAGATCCCACGCGTGGCAACAAAGATCCCGTGTGCCACAACTAAGACCCAGCGCAGCCAGATAAATAAATAAATAAAATAAATGTTAAAAAAAAGAAATGAGTTCTGAGGACAGATGGCTGCCCAAGCATGTGAATGTACTTAATGCCACATAAAAATGGTTAAGATGGTAAATTTCATGTTATGTGTAGTTTAAAAAAATCCTGAGGGAAAACAAAACAAAACAACCTTTGCCAACCCCTGCATTGAAAGGGCTGTCTTAAAATCACCCAAGCCCAGACCCCCAACCCCTATATGTATTAGTCCCTCAACTCCCCCTTCCGAGACCCAACAGAGACTGTCCAGGTAGCAGGTAGCAAGAGATAGGAAACTTGGCTTTGCTGCAGAACAAGTTATTCCGGGGCTCTTTTCTTTTGGGGAATCGGCAGTGCCTATATTATATTATATATAGGAGTATATATAGGTAATACATATAATATATTCCCAGAATGTCAGAGTGCGAGAATGGGGGTGCGTACGTTGGGGGGTGCATCTCCGTGCTGGTACAACTTGGAGGAAGCCCCGCCTTTGTTCTCTCTCCTGGGATGACTTCAGAGAGGCCGCCTGAAAACACTTGTCTGGAACATATGTCTGGGGGATGGAAGGGAGAAAACACTGTCCACAGGTTCCCGTCGCCCATTGGCCAAAGCAACTGGGAAGATCTCTAAGCTCTAGGCAAACTGGAGAAGGGAAGTCTGATTGCCCTGGGTGTGTGAGGGACGGAGCCAGGGAGGGTGGGAAGCTGCAGTTTTGCAGGGAAACTGGCAGGCTGGTCCGGGCAGGGCTTTCCAAGAGCAGTGGGAGGGGTGCTGGGGCTCCCTAAAGGAACACCCCTTTTTTAAAAAAAATTATTTATTTTTGGCCGCATTGGGTCTGCGTTGTTGCACGCGGGCTTTCTCTAGTTGCGGTGAGCGGGGGCTACTCTTCGTTGCGGTGCGCGGGCTTCTCATTACGGTGGCTTCTCTTGTTGCGGAGCATGGGCTCTAGGCGCGCGGGCTTCAATAGTTGTGGCTCGCGGGCTCAGTAGTTGTGGCTCGCGGGCTCTAGAGCACAGGCTCAGTAGTTGTGGTGCACAGGCTTAGTTGCTCCGCGGCATGTGAGATCTTCCCGGACCAGGGCTCGAACCCGTGTCCCCTGCATTGGCAGGCGGATTTTAACCACTGCGCCACCAGGGAAGTCCAGGAACACTCCTTTTTAAATGAGGGTGGAGCCTTAAAGATTTGGGTCCCTGAGGTGGAACCAGAATTAGCAGCGTTTGAGCTAAAAACCAAGGCCCCTTAGGGAGGGCGGGCTTTTAGAAAAAGCCTAATTTGTTTGGGAAACTTTCCTAAAATAACACTGTTCAGAAGAAAGACGAGAGCCCAGTTGTGCAAACAGAGAGGAGTTTAGCATGTGTGCCCGCTTGTGCCCCGCCAGCTCAGCACGTGCTGGACTCGGCGGCCAGGCTCTCGGGGAGGGGGGCGGGTGGTGACATGAATGAGGCCTTCATTCAGAAGCCAGAGCCGCCCCCCTCGCTTTTCTGAAGGATGTACAGACACAGAAACGGGCTCCGGGGCCATGAATGGGGCACTGATCAGCCATGTGGATCCTGTCTATAATCCTTTCTAATGGACTGTTCCTTTTTTAACGACTCTCGGGTTTCACTTGGTGTTTCTGTATTTCTAAAGCAGGAGACCGCCTCCTGCCCCCCTCACGCACCCCGGGGTCTGGGGGGAAGCAGGAGCTGCCACTGGGAGAGGTCTCCATTACTACAGAGCACGGCTGCCTGCCTGGGGCTTTTGGGGCACTGCAGGCTCGAAGCTGGGGATCCACGAGGCTGTCTCCACCCTGGGGCGAGGAAAAACAAATGGGGAAGTTGTGTCCCTTCTGCCCTTCCTGGAAGGAGACTGCTGTGATGTTTGGCTTATGTCACCTCTGTGAAAAGGACTCTGAGTCCAGAAAGGGCAAGGTGACTTCCAAGGCTGATTGAACTCTGGGTGCCAATAAAGCCTCCCCAAATTCTGCCACCCTGTGTCCCCCTTAAGCCATCTCCATCCGCGGGATGGCGACAAGGTCAAGTTTACCGGCAGCTGCAAATGCCAATGTGTTTGTAATTGCTTCCAGAGGACCGGTGGCCATTGCAGGAGTCGCTCTGGAGCCAGGCCTACTGCCAAGCTCTCAATCATCGTCTGTAAGCCCCCCGGCAGCTCTCCCCACACTCCCGAACCCACCAAGCTTGAAAACTGAAACTGTATTCCTAAGCTTGGCCGCAGAGCCTGGCCCCAACTGACCAGAGGCCCCGTGGTCTTTATCAAGGACGAGGGGGGAGTATGCACTCATTTCAGTGTGGAGATACTGACGTTTGATTCCGGGGTGCTCCCCCAGGTCCTGCTGGGGTGTCAGACAATAGTTGGTATGTGTACTTGATGACTCTCTGAATCTAAGAAATTCTAAATCCTACAGGGCATCTGGCCTTGAGGGTCTAGATGAGGGATTTGGGCCCTTCTTGTTTCACAGAGGGGCCTGTGAGATATTGGAGTCAGAAAGGGAAGCTGGGATTTGCTCCCAGGCCTGTGAGACCCCAAAGCCGGGCACTTTGTAAGGCTCCTGTGAACCCAAATCCCGTCTGGCCCCCAGGTCCAGACTCAGCGCCAAGGAAAGGGTTTGTCTGGCTTTCTCTGGCCGTGTGGGCTTTGGGAGGTCACAGGGCTGTGTTCAGCTCGTTCAATGCCATCAAACATTATTAGTAAGTGACCACTGTCACCACGGTCACAGTTACTCATGGCCCAGAGGACAGTGGCACCATTTTACAGTGAGACCCAGGACTCCTGTCACAGTGCTCACAGGAGGCCCAGCCTGGAGGAGAAGCGAGTCTCTGGGCTTCGTCCCAGTTGGGCAGAAGTTTCCGCTACGTCCAGGAGGCAGGGGAAACTCATTAAACAAGACTATTTTAGATGCCTCTGGGACCAGGAATGGGTCTGACCTGGCCGCTTCCCCCAGGGAGCCCCTAGTCTACTTCAAGGGCGAGCTGCAGCCGGCAGAGGGGCAGAGCCAGCGTAAGGCGGGGCACCTCCAGGGCCTGACCAAGGGCTCTATGAGCCCAGGTGTCTGTGGCCTCACGCTGTACCCTCCCCGCTGCCTGGAGCCAGGGGGGAAGGCCAGCCAGGGAAGGGGTGAAGAGGAAGCAACCTCTGCTGGTTAACCCGTGCCAGGAGCCGTCAGCGCCTCTGGCCTTCCAGGCCCCCCTGTAATTCAGGAGAGCGGCTTTTTGCAAGTGCTAATTTTTAGCTCTTGCGTTCAGGTTGTGGAACCTGGAAATTAATTAGCTCAGACATGAGCTCCGCAGCATAAAAAGGATCCTCGTTAGTAAAATGTTGCCCTTTGGCTGGCGGTGGTTGGCTGCTGGAAGTCAGAATGTAGAGCTGCAGCTGGGCCGACAGTGATGGTGGGAAGGCCACAGCAGGTCCCCAAACCCTCCAGCTCAAGCCCACCTCCCTGCCAGAAAGGGTGTACCAAAGCCAGTCACCACCTGGGGGTGTTCCTGAGCGTGAACCTAATGGGGATTTGGGGAATATCACAGCAGGCTTCCAGGGGCCCCAGGCTATGCACTAAGAAACCCTACAGTGGGAACCTCCTTCGGATGGGGGCCAGGGAGGGCCTATATATGGTGACTTAGATAGTGACGGTTCAGCAGGAACCCAAAGTAGGAGTCAGTTAGCCAGGCAAAGGGCAGAGGGAACAGCATTCCAAGCAGGGGAACAGCCCTTGCAAACACCCTGAGTCAGAAATAAGCTTGGCAGAAAGCCAGGGTGGCTAGAGCACAGGAGTGAGGAGCGCATGGCAGAGCCTCAGGGGGGCGAGGACCAGCCTAGGTGGGGCCTCGGAGGGCTGCTGGGGTGTTTGCTCTTCTCTCTGACTTCATTCTAAGAGCACTGGGATTCTGCAGGGGTCGGGCAAGGGAATAAAGGCCCAGGCATCTTCCCCAATGACCCCCCCTCCTCCAGCACCCTCTCCAGAGGAGGAGAATTAGCTCATCCCCCCCCTCCCAGCCCCCTCCCCCACGGTGCCGCATCTGGCTCCATCACCATCATCATTGTGGGTAATTGCTAGGTGGGCTGGGCATACGCTTTCTCTTCTGCTGAGCCAGCGAGCAAGCGATAATCACAGCTTTTCACACTCCTCCCCCCCCACCCAGCACCCTGGCCCCAGCTCCTCTCAGATCCTTTATTTGGCAAAGCGCAGAGGAGACTGAGCAAAGTGGCTCAGGGATTAAGAGCTAGGAGGGTCCTGGGAGACCACTGAAGATGGGTCAGGTGCCGCGCCAGTCTTCCCAGTGATAATGGTGACGATACGAAGAGGCAGCCAGTATTTACTGAGCTGTCACTATACTCAGGCCCAATTATGTGCATTTCCTCGTTCATTCTGTACTTCAAACCTGACGAGATGGGGCCATCATCACCCCATCTTACAGAGAAAAAAAGAGAGATGCGAAACGGTGGAGCACCTTTCCCAGGCCACGCTGCCTGGCAGCCCTCCCCACTTCCTCAACCACTGCCCTGCTCTGCGGGTCTGCATTAGCACCGACCACCATTTGCACCCACTCAACAAGGGGCTCCTACACACCCCACTCGCACCAGTTGTGGCTGAGGCCTCATTATGTGGGCCATGCCCCAGCCTCCACGGGGGGCGGCCCCAGGAAGGCCACGTGCCCCACCCATGGCCCCAGCTGATTGGTCTAGGACAGACGCTCGCCTGGAAGGCAGCCAATCCGCATGGCAGGGTGGGGCATGCAAAGACGGGCAGGACCAATCAGATTCCAGTTCTCAGGCCTGGAGGGGAGAAGCAGAGAGGGGCTCTGGCCCAGACCTTGCCCAGAGGGCAGGTGTGCAGAGAGGGTCCGAGGTGCGGGGGGAAGCCAGACTCCAAGGCCGAAGGGAGGAGAGGAGGAGGCTGGCCCACTCCCGTCCTGGCCTGCGTGTTTGGCTGTCCTGGGTCCTCCAGGAATGAGGAGGTGACCTCAGGGACAGAGGCCACACCCTGCCATCCAGCAAGGAGCCTGGGGCCGCCAGACGTCCTGCTGCTGCCCCAGCAGTCCCCACCTCCCATCCTGCAGACCCCGCTGGATGTGACGGGCAGCCAGCCCCCCATGAGCCCCGGTGGGGGTCACTATTGCCTCTGCTCCATGGTGGCAGCTGAATGCAGTTCCGCGTCCCTTCAGCGGCCAGAGGCTCTGACCCCACACTTCAAAGAGCCGCGCCAGGACCCTTGTAACAGCGACGTGAGGAAGGAGCTGTTGTCCTCACTTTAAGGCCCACGTGCATTATTAGGGATCATGGGGACTCCCTCACCCGGGAGGAGTGAAGCTGGAACGGGGGATGGCAGAGCGGGCAGGCGGGGGCTACGGAACAGCCGATTCTTAAGAACCGCAACTACGGCTGCGAGCCCATCCTGAGGCTGCCCTTCCTCTGAAGCCTCCCCGGCTTGCTGCCCCCTCCCCTTCCCTGCCCCGCCTGCCTCCAGCCTGCACTGCAATGGAGGGCAGGGCCGGGGTTTCTGTTTGAAGGATTCTCATGCATTTTAAAGTTTGCCTTCACGCTGATCAAGAAAAACCAAACCAGAAAGGCTGATGTGCAGCTGACGGAATAAATGACTGCCTGCCTTCCAGAGCTGGCGAGGAGGGACCGGGGAGCTGATTAGCTGCTGCGGGGGGCGGGGTCCTCAGAGATGCTGCGGTGTGTGTCTGTACGGACGGCAGGTTGGCATGAGTACCTTGAGGCGGCCGCCCAGGTGGGGAAACGTTCGATTTCAGGTTGGTTTGTATTGCTTTTGGCCAAACCTTTTCAAGAACGCAGGAGCAGAGACCTTCTGGGAGGGCCAGAGATCAGGGTGGTTTCTTTCAGGAATGACTTAAATGAGGAATCCTCAGGCGATGCGTCTTGGGGTCGGTTTAACCTGTGGCGTCGACATGGATGGCAACTCTGATTAGCAAGAAGGCTGACTGGGGACCCGGGGCCTGGCCCTTGCTCATGGGGCCTGTCGGCAGCCCCTGCCTTCCCTGATCTGGCCCAACCCGGCTCTCACTAAGGCTGCACCTGTAGGTCACCTCTTCCCCTGACCCTCCACGTCAGGTGCGTCAGACAACATTGGGGGCCAGCTGCAACTCGCTCTACCCCTCCCAGGAAAAGGGAGACCTCAGATGGAAACCCTAAACTGTTCTGAATTATAGACAATTAAGGCACTTGGTTTTCTTTCACGCCCTCTGCCCCATGCCCTGGCTGCTCTCTGAGCACTGGCTTCCCGGGCGCTTGGTGCCTGCGTTTCTCGTACAGCCTCCCCGACTAGACCTTGAAACCCTGCGGCCTGATGCAGCACCGCATCCCAGTGCCTCCTTCCCAGATGCCCCTGTCTCCAAACTACGCATGTTCAAATCCGTTGAAGCAACCAAACTCGAACACCCGTACTTCCCAGGAAGCTCTTTCCTTTCCAGTCTCCTTGGCTTTGCTCCAGCTGTAGCTGCCACCCAGGACGCTGTTCCTGAGGCTTGGCCGCTTCTGATCTAACCCATCTTTCAAGGCCTACTTAGGCCATCTCCTCCTTAAGGCTGACCTCCATCTAGTTGTAGGGGCATGGCTCCACCCTGGCGCTCTGGCAGCTCCATACAGCTCCACAGAAGCCATGTATACAAGGCCGGACCACAGCTGATCTAAAGCCTGGCGGGACGTCCTGTTGTCCTCCTGGAACAGGAGGCTTGGGAGCTTGTGAGGAGCTGCCACGAGGCTGTTTCCCATTCCCCGCCCCACCTATCAGGGCGGCCGGTGTGAGACGTGAAACTCTTATCCCCTCCCAGGTTCTGACGGGGTCTAAAAGCTTTTACAAAGGGTACAAAGGGTACAGCTGCAGGCCATAAAAAGGCTCGTCCTTAGCAGGGTGTCCACTATCTGTGTTGCGGTCGTTGCCCCATTTGTTTTGCTGTTCCCCTGTATGACGGTCAAGCGGAGCTGACGCCATTGGCTGCTCTCACTTTTGCTGTCTGTGGAAGGAATAAGTTGTTTCTTTGCCCGTTGAATCTCTTAGCTTTCACCTCTTGACACAACCTGAGGTGTCAGGATCTGGGATCCCAGAACAAAGAGCTTGTCACTGACCCTAAGTTTATGATGCTTCACACCCAGGGGCCCCAGTGACACAATCATGATGAACCATAGACCTCCAAGGCTAGGATGGTAGTGGTGGTGACAGGCCTACTGCCTGCCATTTGTAAGGTAATGGGCGAGGTGCCTGCTAAGGCCCTGACGTGCAGCCCTAGCAGGCTGGGTGCCATTATTATTTCCATTTTTCTAATGTGGTAACGGAGGCACAGAGGGGTTGATAATTTGCCCAGGGTCACACAGCAGTGAGTGAGTGATGGAGAAGAGAGTTAAGTCCCGGAGGTCTGGCTTCTGAACCTGCACCTTTGACTCACATATGGGTCATCGTCTGCCCCCACCTGGGCTGGTTCTGAATTCCTTTTTCTCGGACCCTGAATGCTTGGCCCTTGTTTTAGTCTGCTTGAGCTGCTATAACAATGACCATAGTCCGGGTGGCTGAAACAACAGCTCTGCCGGGAGCGGGTGGTACCCCTCACAGCTCCTGAGAGCCCTGCACCCATGGCTTTTGTTGGAGGCCACCTGGCCTGTTGAAACCTAGGTGGTGACCTTGATGGTCTCTGAATCACCTTGGGGACCATTCTCCTCTTTTCTTTGATCCCCCCAGTTTTATTTATTGAGAAATAATTGATATGCATCGCTGTATATGTTTAAGGTGTACAGCGTGATGGTTTGATTAATGTATATTTTGAAATGATTACCACACTAGATTTAGTTAACGTCCATCATCTGATACAGATACAATAAAGACAAAAAAAGTTTGCTTCCTCGCAATGAGAACTCTTAGGACCAACTCTCTTAACAACGTCCCTGTACGTCACACAGCAGTGCTAAGTATAGGCGTCACGTACTACATCACACCCCTAGTACTTATTTATCTTGCGGCAGGAAGTCGGTGCCTTTTGACTACCTTCTTCCAATTCCCCTTCCTCTTTTCTTGAAGAATAGTGCACATTCGCAGCTGAACAGCTTTACTGTCCTGTCCTACAGAATCTAAGTAGTCCACAGCTTTCCTTCATTCTGTCCCATCTCCATCCCCTTCGGTTTGAACTGGGCTGGCTGGTTCACACCTGCAGTAAGGGCTAGTCAGCCGCGCCCACAGGACTCTTCCCAACACGCTTTCTCGTTTTGTACAATATGGAACAGGCGGAGACTTTTCTAGATATTTAAGTTCTGGCTCCTTTTTGCTTAATAATTCCTTCTTCAATTCACTTCTGTCTCCTCTCATTTTACAGTCAGCAGTCGGGAGGAACCACTCTGCTTAGGAATCTCCTCAGGTCAATGGCCAGTTTCATCCCCTGCAGGTTCTGCCTTCCATGAAACACTAGAACACAGACATAATACAGCCAAATTCTTTGCCACTGTGTTACAGGATCAACTTTTCTCCCTTGTTCAGTAACACGTTCCCCATTTCCATCCTCAAGTCCCCCTTCACCTTCACAGTTCTACCAACGTTCTGTTCGTGATTATCTGGGTGCTTTCCAGGAGATGGAGGCTTGCTCTACAGCTCTCCTCTTTTCTTTCTGAGGTCTTAACAGAATCACCTTTCACTGTCTGCTCGCAATATCAGCTTTTTCTAGCATGTTCTAGCAGAACTCTTCCAGCCTCTTCCCATTACCTGGTTCCAAAGCTGCTTCTGCATGTTTCAGTGTCTATTACAGCAGCACCTGACTTCTCAGTACTAATTTCCGTCCTAGGCAGCTCGGGCTGCTATAATAAAATAGCACGGGTGGCGTGGCTTACACAACAGATATTTATTTCTCACGGTGATGGAGGCTGAGAAGTCCAGGATCCAGGTGCTGGTTGATCTGGTCCCTTGTGGAGGCGCTCTTGCAGATGTCTGCCTTCTTTCTGTACCTCCCATGGTGCTGGGGATGGGGAGAGGGAATGAATTCTCTGGTGTCTTCTTAGAAAGGCACCAATCCCATCCTGGGACCTCTATCCTCACGACCTCGACCTTATGTAAACCTAATCACCTCCCCGAGATCCCCTGCCTCCAAATACCATGACGTGGGGCACGAGGGCTTCAACAAACGAATTTTGGGGACACACAAACATTCAGTCCATAGCAGCCCTATAGCCAATGCTTAGGAGCCCCATCTTGCTTTGAATTTTAGCTGAATTGGCCTCCGGGTCACTGTGCAATAGGTGTTGTCACCCCCTTTGTAGGAATGAGGACTGGAGGCTCAGAGAGGCCGGCCAACCCGCCCAGGGTCACACAGCAGCTGCGCAGAGAGAAAAGAAGCAAAGTCCGAGGCTTGCTCCCCATTGTCTCCTGGGATGCTGTCGGGGTTCTCCACTGTGGCCCACTCACTGTGCTCCTGATTTGGGGGAGGAGTTGTGGAGAAGAGGTGGCGTGACCAGCGGTCAGTACCTGCCGGCCGTACAAGATGTGCTTGAAATATCCCCAGACCCTTCAGAATCAAGGCTCTACTGAGCCATGAAGGGAATGCCCACACCCTCCTACCTGGAAGAAGGAGAAAGGTAAAGGTTATCACCAAACAGGGAACGTAGCGACAGCCAGCCAAGGAGGACCCAGCCCTGGATGGAGGCACAATGCAGAAAAGTCCCTGGACCCACCCCCCCCTTCCCGTCCTCTGCCTCTCATTGGCCCCACTGACCTAAAGGGCCACCTCAAATATGGACCCCAGTCATCAGAGGCCCAAGCCCCCAGCACCCTCCACTCTCTGGTCCTTATATCCATTCTGAGTCCCCCCAAGAATGTTTAGACTCAGAATCTGGTGATGAGCACATGCGTCTGTTTTGCTCTTGACAATTCAGTATGTTATTATATATGATTTTGGTGTCTTTTCTGATGTGCCTTTGGTGCGAGGGTCTTTCCTTATTGTGTGATTGAACCCTCCCAGGGACCCTGGTGGGCGTCGTGATCCCTGTTTCGCAGATGAGGAAACAGGACTCAGAGAGGGTAACTGGCTCACTCAACACTTCCCAGCTAGGAAGCAGTAGAGCCTAGATCCCAACCCAGGACGTGCTGACTCCAGTGCCTGTGTTCCTGGCTTCCGTGTCCATTTGCCTCCCCTCCCACAGGTCCGATAGGCTGTGGATAGCTTACTTCTCAGGCAGCGAGGGCGTAAGATGTGTGGAATTTCAACTAGACAGCTTAGCAGGTGAGTGGTACTCTCGATCCCGTTTCCCTTGGGGACAGCGCTCTGGTCCCGCCCACCTGCCCAGGATGGCTCCTCATGAGACAGCCCCTGCAGCTGGACTCAGCCGTGTCAAAGTCTTGCTGGAAGAGCTCACCCAGGCAGGCTGACTCTTGCCCAGGGCTGGTGTCTCAGTGGCCGGGCTGCTGCTCTGAGCCTGGCAAAGGCATTGGGAAGCCAGCGCTGGGGGCCGAGGATCACAGCGGACCAGTGAGCTGGCCACAGGACAGACAGCCCAGGAGCCCACCACGAGATGCAGAGAGAACACACAGGTGTTCCCTCTGGACGTCTGCAGGGGTTGGGACTGTCCCACTCCCGGCCCCAAACCAAACCCTCAGACAAAGCAGTTGGGATGGGCAGGGCGGTCTGTTAGAGACACGCTTTCATGTCATTTGCAGCGAGAGCAGCCAGCTCTTCCCCGCAGACTGGACGCTAACGCAACGAATGCTCCAGCATCAGCCCGGTGTGGGCCCGCCCCTCCTCCCCTCACCCCCATTCACGCTGCCATTAGCTGCCCTTTTGTAGAGCAGAAGGCTCTGGGGTTATGGGCCCTGCCCAAGCGCACAAAAACCTTGGCCCCAGCACAGGGGTGTCTGCGGTAGAGAGTCCTCTTCTACTGGCCCCTTTGTCGGTAGCTCATCAGGAAACAGAGCGAGCCGGGTTATGTGGGGAAGAGTCAGGAGGCACCGGCGAGTCACTTGTTTCAGAGTGGGTTCCTTGTTCTGCCGGCGTCTGAGTGACGGAGCCTATACTTTGCACATCACGATTATGAAGGGCCGCAATTGGCCTCTTGGCTTCTGAAGGTGCGGAGGATTCAGCTGGGGCTGTGAGCATCCTCGCGCTGAATCATCCCCTCATCATCTCTGTCCCCGCCTCCTCGCCCAAAGACCCCTCCCTCACTGCAGCCCCCGAGCTGGGGCTCTGTCCCTGGCAGGACTGGAATGTGACAAGCCCATCATTCCACAGTGGGGAAACCGAGGCCGGGAGAGGGGAGGTGACTTGCCCGAACCTGGACCAGAGGGGACCCAGCGGCAGCTCCCCGGCCCAGCCCGTGTTCTCTGGGCCGGGGAGTCGTGAACTCAAGGATGGCCTGCTGCCTTCAAAGAGGCTTATGGGAGTAGGGTAGGGAACTGGTGGCTTCACCTCCCGAGTATTTGCAGGGGGACTTCTAGGACCCTGAGGCTGGAGAGAAGGGAAAAGGGTTCTACTGAGGGCATCCCTGTCCGAACATGTGTAGGGATGAGTGAATGATGGTCATAATCAGGTGACAATAGCAAGCTCGCTGTGTGTGCTGGGCGCTGTGCAACCCTGGGGCCATTCTTGACTCCTCTGTTCCCTCACACCCTGTATCCAGGAGGCAGGTTGCTCTCTTGGCGCTCTGTATCCTAGTAGATACAGCACTGCCTAGTAGAACTGCTAGGCAGCACTGCCTAGTAGAACTTTTGACGAGGAAGGACACTGTCTGTGTTCAACTGCATGGCTACTGACCACTTGATGTGTGGCCAGTGTGACCAAGGAACTGATTTCGTTTTCCTTTAATTTTAATTAACTTAAATAGCCACCTAGGGCTAGTGGCTACCATATCGGACAGCATTGTTCTAGATAATATCCAGAATCTGATCGCCTTTCCCGCCTCCTAGACGCCCACCGTGTCCCAGCCATCATCTCCCCTTCGAGTCTCCTTTGCCCTCCTGCCTTTGCCCCTGCAGTCTCTTATCCAATACGTCTGCTCAAAACACTGCAGTGGGGCCACCTCCCCAGGCCCTCACGTGTCCTGCAGGCCCCTGTTATCCTGCTGTTCCTCTGATCTGCACACCTCGCCCTCTCCCCTGCTCTGTCCCACTGCCCTTACCTCCTTGCTCTTCCTATACACATAGTCGTGCTCCTGCCTCAGGACCTTTGCACTGGCTGTTCCCTCTGTCTTGAGACTCTTTCCTTAGTAGCTACATGGCTCGTGCCCTCTCCTCCTTCAAGCCCCTCATCAAACCCCACTTTCTCAAAGAGACCTTTCCTGACGACGGGTAAGGGACATAGATTGGCAATGTTCCCCCTTCTCCTCCTAGTCGTTGTATTTTTCTTCAAAGCATTTACCACCACCTGGCATCGTAAGGTTTTTTGATTTGTTTATTTTCTACCTCCCCCGACTAGAATGTAAATTCCATGAGGGCAAGTTTATCCCCTCTGTTTTGTTCATCGACGTATCCCACGCTTCAGGAACAGCACCTGGCATACAGTAGATGCTCAATGAATGCCAACCGAATGGAGGAAAGATGATCTCAGTCAGTGCTCACTGTCGCCCAAGAGGAAGGTGTCCTTACTCCCAGGTTACAGGTGAGAAAACTGAGGCTGGGGGGGTCAACTTTAAACCCAGGTCCATGCAAATGGGAAACCCACCTGCACAGCCACCATGTTCAGCAGTGAGACAGAGCGAATCATTCCACCTTGGGGCCTCAGTTTCCTTGCCTGGGAGTCCATGTGTCACACGCGGGGTCTCCACGGGCTCTGGGCCGAAAGGGGACTGACCGCGGCCCCATGTTAGGGGGAAGTCTTGCCAGACAGTGCAGGAAAAGCATGTTCTCTGCCTGGCAAGCTGCCCCCTGGGCAGACAAGAAGAGGGGTGTGTGGGGTGTGGCCAGTGGCAGGAGCTGGGGTCTGGACCAGGGTGTTGGCAGCTTCCACAGGGTTCTTATAAAGCACCTTAAGCTTCCTGTCCCTGACTTCCACACCCAGCCATTTCCATTTTCTCTTGCTGCCATGGGGTGTGGAGAGCAGCATCTGGGAACCGAGGCTGGGGCCGATTCCCTGGCAATGTCGCCCTGGGGAGTGGCTGGACAGGGAATGGCCAGGAGGAGTGGTGGACCGAGGCTACGAGGGTCAGGCCTTGAATGCCGAGCTCAGAGTTCTGGGACACGTGTGAGAGGTACGAGGAGAAAGGAACAGGGAGGGGCTGACATCAATTACGCATCTGCTGTGTGCAATGTGGGGCTGGCCATGGGCTCTCTCACTTAGTTCTTATGACTCACCACAAGTCAGTATTCCCACTGCTATTCATTCGTTCATTCATTCATTCACTCACCATGTGCCAGGTCTGCTGACAGCTGATCCAGTGCTCTTATCCAAGGGTGAGACAGAGGCAGGGAGCTGTGAGGACAGGTGGCCACAGGGTGGCCCTGTCCAGGGGGTCCATCGAGAGAAGGACACTGAGACTCAGAGAGCTGAGGGGACACGCCCAGGTCTTGGGGCTCACAGCCTGTGCCCCACCCCCCGGTGCCTCGGGCTGGGCAGGTGCAGCCTGGGCGGGGATGCCCAGAGTCCCCTGAGCCCAATTTCCCTGGGCTCCAACAGCCAAGGCTGCAGCTCTCACTTTCCCCATCTCGGCAGAGCAGAAAGACGGACTGGTTGCTTTCCTTCCCGGGTTTCGGGGCTGTCCTCTTTGCTCTGTCTCTGACTCAAACGCTAATCTCTCTGGAAACAACCAGAAAGAATGTTTTGCCAGCTCTCTGGGCATCCCTTAGCTCAGTCAAGTTGACACGTATAAAACTGTCACATTTTCCTCCAAAGTCCATAGTTTACATTGGTGTTCACTCTTGCCGTTGTTCATTTTATGGATTTGCACAAATGTGTAATGACGTGTATCTATCATTATGTTATTATATAGAGTATTTCCACTGCCCTAAAAGTCCACTCTTCTCTGCCTATTCATCCCTCCCTCCCTTTTAACCCCTGGCAACCAGTGAACTTTTTACTGTCTCCACAGTATTACCTTTTCCAGAGTGTCGTATAGTTGGAATCATGCGGTCTACAGCCTTTTCAGACTGGCTTCTTTCACTTAGTAATATCCATTGAAGGTTCCTCCATGCTTTTTTATGGCTTGATAGCTCACTTCTTTCTGTGCTGAGTAATATTCCATTGCCTGGATGGATCACAGTTTATTAACCCACTCACCTACTGAAGGACAGCTTGGTTGCTTCCAAGTTTTGCCAGTTATGAATAAAACTTCCATAAACACCGAATTGCAGGGTTTTTGTTGTTGTTGTTTTTTGCTGTACGTGGGCCTCTCACTGTTGTGGCCTCTCCCATTGCGGAGCACAGGCTCCAGACGCGCAGGCTCAGCGGCCATGGCTCACGGGCCCAGCCTCTCCGCGGCATGTGGGATCTTTCCGGACCGGGGCACAAACCCGTGTCCCCTGCATCGGCAGGCGGACTCTCAACCACTGCGCCACCAGGGAAGCCCTATTTTTATTTTTTAATACATTTATTTATGGCTGTGTTGGGTCTTCGTTGCTGCGCGCGGGCTTTCTCTAGTTGTGGCGAGCGGGGGGCTACTCTTTGTTGCAGTGCGCGGGCTTCTCATTGCGGTGGCTTCTCTTGTTGCGGAGCACGGGCTCTGGGCACATGGGCTTCAGTAGTTGTGATGTGCCGGCTCAGTAGTTGTGGCTCGCGGGCTCTAGAGTGTAGGCTCAGTAGTTGTGGCGCACGGGCTTAGTTGCTCCGTGGCATGTGGGATCTTCCCGGACTAGGGCTTGAACCCATGTCCCCTGCATTGGCAGGCAGATTCTTAACCACTGTGCCACCAGGGAAGTCCCTCTCACTGTTGTAATTAGAATTTCCTTGATGACATACGATGTGGAGCATCTTTTGATATGTTTACTTGACACGTGTATATCTTCTTTGGTGAGGTGTCTATTAAGGTCTTAGACCCATTTTTTAAAATTAATTTATTTATTTATATTTATTTTTTGCTACGTTGGGTCTTCATTGCTGCACGCGGGCTTTCTTTAGTTGTGGCGAGTGGGGGCCACTCTTCGTTGCGGTGCGCGGGTTTCTCGTTGTGGTGGCTTTTCTTGTTGCAGAGCACGGGCTCTAGGCACACAGGCCTCAGTAGTTGTGGCACGTGGGCTCAGTAGTTGTGGCTCACGGGCTCCAGAGTGCGGGCTCCGTAGTTGTGGCACACAGGCTTAGTTGCTCTGTGGCACGTAGGATCTTCCCGGACCAGGGCTCAAACCCGTGTGCCCTGCATTGGCAGGCGGATTCTTAACCACTGCGTCACCAGGGAAACCCCTAGGCCCATTTTTTCATTGGATTGTTTGCTTTCTTATTATTGAATTTTAAGAGTTCTTTTTATATTTTGGATAACAGTCCTTTATCAGGTATGTCTTTTGTAAATATTTTCTCCCGGTCTGTGGCTTGTCTTTTCATTCTCTTGGCAGTGTCCTTCACGGAGCAGAACTTTTAAATTTTAATGGAGCCCAGTTTATCCGTTTTTTCTTTCATGGATCATGCCTTTGATGTCTAAAAAGTTATCACCAAACCCAAGGCATCTAGATGCTCTCCTATGTTATCATCTAGAAGTCTTAACAGCTTTACCTTTTACATTTAGGTCTGTCATCCATTAGGGATTAATTTTTGTGAAGGGTGTAAAGTCTGTGTCTAGATTCATTGTTTTGCTTGTGGATGTCCAGTTGTTCCAGCACCATTTGTTGAAGAGACTATCTTTTCCTTATTGTATTGCTCTTCCTCCTTTGTCAATGGTTAATTGACTATATTTATATAAAGGGTCTATTTCTGGGCTCTCTATTCTGTTTCATTGGTCTGTTTGCCTCTTCTTTCACTGATAACACACTGTCTTGATTATTGTAGATTTTTAGTATGTATTTTTTGAATTTGAGTAATGCAAGTCCTCTAACTTTGTTCTTCTTCTGTGTTGTGTTGGCTATTCTGAGTCTTTTCCCTCTTATGTAAACTTTATTTATGTATGTATTGATTTTTTGGCTGTGCCACACGGCTTACAGGATTTTAGTTCCCCGACCAGGGACTGAACCCAGGTCCATGGCAGTGAAAACTCCAAGTCCTAACCACTGGACCACCAGGCAGCTCCCATAAACTTTACAATCACTTTGCTGATGTCCACAAAATGACTTGCTGGGATTTTGACTTTTTGGAATTGCATTGAATCTATAGATCAAGTTGGGAAGAACTGACATCTTGACAATGTTTGAGTTTTTCTACCCATGAACATGAAATATCCTTTTATTTAAGATTTTTTTAAAAAAATATCTTTCATCAGAGTTTCCTTATGTAAGACTTGTGCATATTTTGTTAGGTTTATATTTCAGTTTGGGGAGCGCTAATATAAATGGTTTTGTGCTTTTTGTTTCAAATTCCACTTGTTCGTCGCTGGAATATAAGAAATCAAGTGATTTTTGTACACAGGCACACCTCATTTTATTGTTCTTCGCTTTATAGTGCTTCAAAGACATTGCATTTTTTTCAAATTGAAAGTCTGTGGCAACCCTGCATCGATCAAATCTGTTGACACCATTTTCCCAACAGCATTTGCTCACTTAGTGTCTCTGTGTCACACTTTGGTGATTCTCAAAATAGTTCAAACTTTTTCATTATTATTAGATTTGTTATGGTGATCTGTGATCACTGATTTTTGATGTTACTACTACTACTCACAGAAGGCTCAGATGTTGGTTAGCATTTTTTAGCAATAAAATATTTCTAAAGTAAGGTAGGTACATTGTTTTTTAGACATAATGCTATTGCACACTTAATAGACTACAGAAGAGTGTAAACATAACTTTTATATTAATTGAGAAACCAAAAAAATTGCGTGACCTGCTTTATTAAGATATTTACTTTATTTTGGTGGTCTGCAACAAAACCCACTGTATCTCCAAAGAATGCCTATATTAATCTCGTACTGTATCTTGCAACCTTGATATACATAATCACTTGTTCTAGGAGGTTTTTGTTGTTGTTGTTGTTTGTTTGTTTTTGGTCAATTCTTCTGGATTTTTCGCATGGACAATCATGTTGAAAAAGGCGGTTTTATTTCTTCCTTCCCAATCAGTGTACCTTTTATTTCATTTTCTTGTCTTATTACATTAGCTAGAACTTCCAATACAATGTTGAAAAAGTTTCAACATTCAACAGTAAGCTATTCCTAGTTTGTTAATTTTTTTAATGATAAATGGGTTTGGGATTGTATCGAGTGATTTTTCTGCATCTGTTAATTGACCATGTGATTTTTCTTTAGCCTGTTGATGTGATTGATTACATTAATTGATTTTCAAATGTTGAAACAGCGGTGCTTACCTGGGATAAATTCGACTTGGTGTGGTCTGTAATTCTTTTTATACACTGTTGGATTTGGTTTGCTAATATTTTGTCGAGGATTTTTGCATATATGTTTATGAGAGATATTGGTCTGTAGTTTTCTTTTCTTGTAATCTCTCTGCCTGTCTTTGGTATTAGGATAATGTCAGCCTCACAGAATGAGTTAGGAAGTATTTCCTCTGCAAGAGATTGTAGAGAATTTGTATAATTTCTTCCTTAAATGTTTTGTGGAATTCACCAGTGAACCCATCTTGGTCTGGTGCTTTCTGTTTTGGAAGGTTATTAATTATTGACTCAGTAATCTTTAATAGATGTAGTCCTTTTAAGATTGTCTATTTCTTTTTGTGTGAATTTTGGCAGATTGTGTCTTTCAAGGAATTGGTCCATTTCATGTAGGATATCATATTTGTGGGCATAGAATTCCTTGATTCATAGTCCATAGTATTCATTTTAATGTCCATGGGATCTGTAGTGGTGTTCCCCCTTTCATTTTTAATATTAGTAATTTGAGTCTTCTTTCTTAGCTAGCCTGTCTAGAGGTTTATTGATTTTATTGATCTTTTCAAAGAACAGGTTTGGGTTTTGTTGATTTTCTCTACTGAGTTCTTGTTTTCAATTTTATGGATTTCTGCTCTAGTTCTTATTATTTCTTTTCTTCTGCTTACGGTCATTTTAATTTGATCTTTTTCCAGTTTCTTGAGGTAGATTAGATGATTGATTTTAGATCTTCCTTCTTTTCTAATACAGGCACTCAGTGCTATAAATATCCCTTTAAGTACTGCTTTTGCTGCATCCTACACATTTTGATAAGTTATGTTTTCATTCTCATTTAGTTCAAGGTAGAGTTGACCCTTGAACAATACAGGGCTAGGGGTACTGATACCCTCACAGGTGGAGATCTGCATGTAACTTTACAGTTGACCCTCCATATCGCTGTTCCACATCCACAGATTCAACCAACCAAAGATTGTTTAGTACTGTAGTATGTATTTATTGAAAAAAAAATCCACATTTAAGTGGACTTGTGCATTTCAAACACATGTTGTTCAATGGTCAACTGTATTTTAAAATTTCTCTTGCAATTTCTCTTTTGACCCATGTGTGATTTAGGAGTATGTTGTTTAATCTCTAAGTGTTTTGGGATTCTCCAGTATTCTTTTTGTTATTGATTTCTAGTTTAATTCCACTGCGGTCTGAGAGCAGACACTGTATGATTTCTATTCTTTAGAATTTGTTAAGGTATGTTTTATGCCCAGAAGTGGTCTATCATGGTGCATGTTCTGTGTGAGCTTGGGAAGAGTGTACAATCTTCTCTTGTTGGATGAAGTAGTCTATAGATGTCAATTTTATCCAGTTGATTGATGGTGTTGCTGAGTTCAACTATGTCCTTACTGATTTTCCACCTGTTGGACCTGTCCATTTCTGATAGAGGGGTGTTGAAGTCTCCAACCATGATAGTGGATTCAGCTATTTCTCTTTGAAATTCTATTCATTTTTGCCTCATATATTGTGATGCTCTGTTGTTAGATGCACACACATTAAGG
Source organism: Grampus griseus (assembly GCF_964374135.1). Taxonomy (NCBI): domain Eukaryota; kingdom Metazoa; phylum Chordata; class Mammalia; order Artiodactyla; family Delphinidae; genus Grampus; species Grampus griseus. The sequence continues at coordinate 4,581,083 of NC_139018.1, read as the reverse complement.
GTTATGTCCTTTTGGAAAATTGGACATTTATCACTTTTTAACACCCTTCTTTACCCCTGATAAAACTCTTTGCTTTGAAGTCTGCTCTGAAATTAATTAGCTATTCCTGCTTTCTTTTGATTAGTGTTAGCATGGTTTATTTTTTCCATCCATTTACTTTTAATCTATATGTGTATTTATATTTAAAGTGAGTTTCTTTTAGACAACATATAGTTGACTCTTGTTTTTTGATCCACTCTACCAATCTGTCTTTTTTTTTTTTTTTTTTTTTTTTTGCGGTACGCGGGCCTCTCACTGCTGTGGCCTCTCCCGTTGCGGAGCACAGGCTCCAGACGTGCAGGCTCAGCGGCCATGGCTCACGGGCCCAGCCTCTCCGCGGCATGTGGGATCTTCCCGGACTGGGGCACGAACCCGCGTCCCCTGCATCGACAGGCAGACCCTCAACCACTGCACCACCAGGGAAGCCCCAATCTGTCTTTTAATTGGTGCACTTAGACTATTGACATTCAAAGCAATTAGTGATATAGTTGGCTTAGTATCTACGACATTTGTTACTCTTTTGTATTTGTTACAATGGTTCTTTGTTACTACTTTTTTCTTTCACTTTTTCTGACTTTTTGTGGGGTTTTTTTTTGAGTAAGAAATAAATATTTATCAAGTCCTTGATATTTGGAGATTTTTGTGTTGGAGTAACTCTTCTCTTTTCCCCCAGCTTTATTGAGGTATAATTGACAGAAATAAATTGTATAAATTTAAGGTGTAAAACATGATGATTTGATATACATATATATTGTGAAATGATCACCACAATAAAGGTAGTTAACACATCTGTCACCTCACATAGTTACCTGTGTGTGTGTGTGTGTGTGTGTGTGTTGAGAACTTTCGATATATAATACAGTATTGTTAATGATGGTCACCATGCTGTACATTAGACCCCTGAACTTATGCACCTGATACCTGAAAGCTTGTATCCTTTGACCAACACCTCCACATCCCAGCCCCTGGCAACCACCATTTTACTCTCTGTGTCTATGATTTCAACTATTTTAGATTCCACATGTAAGTGAGATCATATAGTATTTGTCTTTGTCTGACTCATTTCACTTAGCATGTTGTTCTCAAGGTTCATCCATGTTGTTGCAAATCTGCCTTTTGTGGTTTTAACTGAGCATTTTATATAATTCCCTTTTCTCTCCTTTCTTACCCTATCAGTTATATTGCTTGTTTTTAGTGGTTGCCCTAGAGTTTGCAATATACATTTACAGCTACTCCGATCCACTTTCAAATAACACTATATCACTTCATGGGTTGTACAAATCCCTTATAATAACAAAATAATCCTAATTCCTCCCTCCTATACTTTGTATCGTTGCTGTCATTCATTTCACTTATACATAAACATTCATAAGCATATATATTATGTATATAGTCAAATACGTTGTTGGTATGATTATTTTGAACAAATCATTATCTGTTAGTTCAAGGTTAAGAATAAAAAAAAAAAGGTTTTATTTTACCTTCACTTTCTTTATTTCTTCCCCTATGCTCTTCCTTTGTTTATGTTAATCCATGTTTCTGACCCATATTATTTTCTTTCTCTCTAAAGAACTGCTTTGAACATTTCTTGAATGGCAGGTCTACTAGCCACAAATTCCCTCAATTTTTGTTTGTCTGAGGAAGTCTTTATTTCCCCTTCACTTTTGAAGGGTAATTTCACAGGGTACAGAATTCTAAATTTGGGGGGCTTTTCTCTCAGCACTTTAAATATTTCACTCCACTCTCAAGGAGCTGGAAGTAATTCTTACCTTTGCTCTTCTATAGATAATGTGCTTTCTTCCCCTCTGGCTGCTTTCAGGATTTTTTTTCTCTTTCTCTTTGCCTTTCTGAAGTTTGAAAATGAAATGCTTAGGTATAGTTTATTTGGGGCATTTATCTTGTTTGGTGTTCTCTGAGCTTCCTGGATCTCTGATTTGGTGTCTGACATTAATTGGGGAAATTCTCCGCCATTATTGTTTCAAATATTTCTTCTGTTCCTTTCTCTCTTCTGCTGGAATTCCCAATTACACATATATTACACCTTTGTAGCTGTCCTGCAGCCCTCGTATATTCTGTTCTATTTTTTTTAAGTCTTTGTTCTCTTGGCTTTTCAATTTTGGAGGTTTCTGTTGAGATATTCTCAAGCTCAGAGATTCGTTCCTCAGCCGTTCCTCTACTAATAAGTCCCTCAAAGACATTCTGCATTTCCTTTCCAGTGTGTTTGATCTGTAAAATTTCTTTTGGGTTCTTTCTCAGGATTTCCATCTCTCTGCTTACACGTCACATCTGTTCTTACATGCAGTTGACTTTACCCATTAGAGCTCTAGCATATTAATCATGGCTGTCTTAAATTCCTGGTCTGATATTTCTAACCGTCCTGCCATATCAAAATCTGGTTCTGGGGCTTCCCTGGTGGCGCAGTGGTTGAGAGTCCGCCTGCCGATGCAGGGGACACGGGTTTGTGCCCCGGTCCGGGAAGATCCCACATGCCGTGGAGCGGCTGGGCCCGTGAGCCATGGCCGCTGAGCCTGTGCGTCTGGAGCCTGTGCTCCGCAACGGGAGAGGCCACAACAGTGAGAGGCCCGCATATCGCAAAAAAAAAAAGAAAAAAATCTGGTTCTGATGCTTGCTCTGTCTCTTCAAACTATGTTTTTTGCCTTTTAGTATGCCTTGTAACTTTTTCTTGAAAGCCGGACATGATGTACTGGGTAAAAGAAACTTCTGGAAATAGGCTTTTAGTAATGCAGTGGTGAGGTGGGGGGAGGGGAAGAGTTCTAGGTCTCAGTCCTGTAGTGAACCTGTGCTTACAGAACTGTGAACTTCATGAGTGTTTCTCATCCCTTCCCACCCCCATAAGTGGGGAGGGATGGCTAGAGTGGCTTGGAGTTGGGTGTTTCCCCTTTCTCACCTCTGTTAGGCTCTGATAAGACCCAGGGAGATTAGGCTCTGATTAGGTTAAACTAATAGATTAAATCTGATAGATTAGGAGGGATGGCCTTGTTAAGAACAGGATATTTTGGTGTATTTCACAGTGGTTCCTTTTCTCCTCCCCTGCTGGAAGCACACGGGGATTTTCCCTCCAATATTCACTTGTGAGAGCAGATTGGGGACCTGGAGGTAAAGTTCACAAACAGGTGGGCCCCCTCTGGAGTTTCAACTCTTAGCCTCATCCACACTGGGCCTCCAGCAGCTCGTCAGTTTCCGTTCCGTTTCCCTTCCCTAGTCCTGGTTCCTGGGCAGCTTTCTGCTCCCGGAGCCGTGGGTCTCTGCGCTCGCCTGTCGGTGCCTCTGATGCGGTTTGCCCTGTGGCCTCGCTTCTTTCACGAATCTAACAAGAGTTGTTGATTTTTCAGCTTGTTCAGTTTTTTACTTGTTGTTAGGACTGAGGGGCAGCTTCCAAGCTTCCTCTGTGCTAGGCCAGAAACCGGGAGTCTGGGATTGGGTTTGGAACAGCTCCCCTGGCTTCGGGGTGGGGGATGGGTGGGCAGAGTGGAAGGGGATACTGCAGGGTCTGGGGGAGGGTGAGATGCAGGGTTACCTGAGACATTTCCCTCTGCCGTTTGTAGACTCGCCCAGTGGCTCCTTGGGCGTCTTCCAGGGCTCTGGCCACGTTCCTGGAATTCCCTGGGGGGTTCAGGAGACCCTCACTGCTCCCCCCACCCCACTGGCTTCCAGCTTCCACTTCCAGTCAGGTGGGAAGTTCTGTGTCAGAGGCTCCATCTGCCAGTCCCAGGGACGCCCTGTTCTCAGTGGTCCCCACTTCCCTCCTAAAGCAAGAATCCTCATGGCCGAGCTGTGTGGCAGGAGGGGCGGGTAAGAGAGGAAGGGAGAAGGCAGTGCATCAGGAGATGGTCCAGAAATGCCTGCCTTTCCTTTATGACAAAGCCTCTGTGTGTCCCGGGGCCTTGGGCAGAGCCCAGGGGCAGAGTCCTAGAGCAAACACGCCCAGGAAGGGCACTGTCAGGGCCTCACTGATACTGGAGTGAAAACGGAAAGGCTCCTTCCCGTCTTATGCTACTCCCTCACCCAGCATCTCCTCCTCTCCTTGGTCGCCCTCTTTCTAGGGGTTTCCGCCCCCAAGAAGCCTTCTGGGGCCTCCCAGGTGAAACCGAGGAGGACCCCATGGGGCTGCTGGGCATGGAAGCCTTTTGGCCCCCCGTTTCTTGTAGGCAAGACTCCGGCCTCCATGACCTCCCCTGAGTGCCAAAGGGAAAGTTCGAACAGCTGCTAATCAAGGGAGGAGCGGCCAAGGCTAGGAGGCGAGATCACAGGGACCCGAGAAGCTCAGCAAGGCCTCGCGCCTGAGACCCCGCGGCCCCTCATCTTGTCAGCAACCCCGCCCTTGGGAGGTATTGTTATAAAACTCCTTATCAACTCCTCCCGGGCTGGTACACATAGTTTTCGAGGGCAGGAGCCCACTGTGTTCCTCCTTTGCCTGGCAAAGCAATAAAGCTATTCTTTTCTACTTCACCCAAAACCCTGTCTCTGAGGTTCGGCTTGGCACCGGTGCACAGACTCTAAGCTCTTGGCATCACCGGCGAGCGCCCTGGGTGGGTTTCCCCTGCTCCTTGTGCCTCACGGCAGTGTCATTAACTAGCGAATCGTGTGATGATTTGTTCGGTTCTGTCTCGCCCGCTAGACCTGGTCTGTCTCGTCCACGTCTGTGTTGTCAGCATCTGGAGGGATGCTTGCCCCATACAGGCACTCAGTGAACTTTGTTAAATAAAGGAATGAATGTTGCACAAATAGGTAAAATGGATAATGGCTCGTGACAGACTGTAGCTAAAATCACCCGATGGAGACCCCAAGGTGGAAGACCGTTCCCCGCCCTGTGGAGTCCTGTTCACTACACTGATGATCTGGGGTGAAGGGGATGCTGGTCTGCGGGCGGCCGGGCTCTGCTTTCATACCCCATCGCTTGCTCCAGGGGCAGGTGGCGGCTTCAGCAGCTCCAAGAGACTCCCTGCTCTCTGCTCTTAGGGTCCCGGCTGCGGGGAAGTGGGAATTATGGAGATGCCCATCCCTCAGGCATGGTGCTCCGGCTGTCCTGATAAACATGCTCTTCCAGTGTGGGCCCCAGATAATGTACTGTTCTTGCAATATGGTTTCTCCAGAAGGTGAGTCACAACTTAAAGAGAAAACAAGCCACGATCCTGCTGCGGAAGCTTCCCGCGTCGGGATGCAGTGGGAGGCTTGGGGTCCTGTCCAGCCCTGGCAGGCCAGGTGTGAAGAGCTTGGGTTCTGGAGTTGGTGATTTGGTGGACGTGCCGGCCCTGCCACCGCCTGGTGGGTGTGTGGGCTGCCCTGTACCTCTCCTTCTAGTCTGGTTGGTGGGGACTGACATTTCTGTCATTCATTGGAGCTGCTGCAGGAACCCCAGGCAGCTCCCTTCCCTCTGCTGGTCAGTTTCCTCACCTGTAAAGAGGGGATAGTGATGTGGTCATCCTCCCAGGTTGCTGTGGGAGGACCCCTGGAGGTAATTATTAATAACAGAGATAATAATGGAAGTTGGTGACACTTGTCAAGGACTCACCGAGCACCAAGTGTTTCTCAGACCACCTGGATGTCCCCATTCTACAGATGAGGAAATGGAGGCACGAGGTATTACGTGACCTGCCCAGGGTCCCACGGCTGGAAGTTTGGGCAACTGAGCTTCACGGCCAGCGCCCTGTCCCTCCCCGTCCAGGATGGTGGGAGACAGGGCGGCTGCCTCGAAAGCCCCATGAGCCATGGGGGTGCTGAACGCCTGCCTCCCTCCAAGTCCCCACCCTCAGGTCCGGCTTAGCCCCCCTCAAGGCCACTGCCACTTGCAGGAACTTGGCTCTCCTCCCCCTGCCCCCCGCCTCCAGTGCCCCCTGCGTCTCAGCCTCCAGGCAGTGTGGGTCGGTCTGGCTGGGCCCCGCAGTCCAGGCCGACGGCCACAGTAAATGCAGCAGGAACAGGGCCTGGGACTCAGTCCTCTAGGGGTCTGCAAAAATGTTCATTTTCATTTCTCGTAGAATCGAGAGGAAAAAGATAAAATAATATGAATCCAGCCTGGATTATATTTATCTTTATACCAGTGCAGTTGTAAAATGTAATTTAAAAAATTTTTAGGGCTTCCCTGGTGGCGCAGTGGTTGGGAATCCGCCTGCCAATGCAGGGGATACGGGTTCGAGCCCTGGTCCTGGAAGATCTCACATGCCGCGGAGCAACTAAGCACATGCTCCACAACTCCTGAGTCCGTGCGCCACAGCTACTGAGCCCACGTGCCACAACTACCGGAGCCCGCACGCCTAGAGCCCGTGCTCCGCAGCAAGAGAAGCCACCGCAGTGAGAAGCCCGCGCACCGCAACGAAGAGTAGCCCTGCTCGCTGCAACTAGAGAAAGCCCGCGCGTGCGCAGCAATGAAGACCCAACGCAGCCAAAATAAATAAATAAATTTATTAAAAAAAAATTTTTTTTTAATATTGGAAGGGGCCCACAAAGGCAAAAGCACCTCAGGTCCCCGAAAGCCACCACGTGGCCCAGACTGCAGCGTCTCCCATCGGCGCCAGGTGAGGGCAGACCCGCCCTCCGCAGCCTCCCTCCTTGGCCCTAATGCTCCAGACACAGCCGACCATTGGCAGTCATCCTGTCTCCAGCCATCACTCCCGGGTCCCCCGGACACTCCCCTCGTGCCTGGCTCAGCCCAGCCTTCATGGGTCACCCCCCTGGAGACATTCTCTGACTGTCTCACACTGGTCTTGGAGCGGCTCCAGACTCACGCTGTGTCCTGGTCGCCGGGTCACCCTGCCCAGGCCAGGCCTGGGGTGGGCTCCAGGGGTGCTGGAGAAGGGGTGACGGTGTGGCAGACACTGTTGTTTAGAAGGCAGGAAGCACAGAGGCAGAAGCGGGCCATGCTCCCGGGCTTAGGGCAAGATGGAGGCCTGGGGTGCGAGGACTGCGGGGAGACGGGCAGGTTGTAGGTTGGGGGACGTGGGACAATGTGAGGAGGGCCCAGGAGCTGGGAGGTGACGCTGACCCTGATAACTGAGCTCACTCCTGAAGCCCACACCCCGAGGAGCTGATCCCTGAGGGGACAGGCAAATAAGCGGACTGCTCCAATCCAGAGGCCCGAGGACAGGGGTGGGGCAAGGCCTTGGGGCTGGGGGAGGCCAGCGGAGCATCTCCATCCCTGGCCAAGGGTCTGGTGGGAGCCGGATGACAGGCATGGTTCCAGGCCCGGGAATCAACATGTGTGAAGGCTCAGAGGTGGTGCTGCTGTAGGTCTGAGTGGGAGGAGGGCCTGGGATGTCCCCTGCTGCACGGGACCTTGAAAAAGCATGAGAGCCGCTTGCAATCATCTGTGGGAGAATTTCACTGTGGTCAGACCGTGTGCCCATACCTTCTTTCACTAAGAATAGGGAGGTGGCCATCCTCGATGTCAAATACCCACAGATGCCGACTACAGACCTGGTCTTGTGAGGGTGCTGGGGACACAGATGTGGCTCAGTCCCCAGGTCTCCAGCCGGTGGATGAGACGCACGGGTGGAGGCCATCGGCTATGTCTGCAAAGAGCTTGGGAGGTAGAAGGGGAGCTGCATCTGGCTGGAGGGTGTGGGGACACTTCCTGCAGGAGGGGGGCCGGGGCTGGCCTCGAGAGAGGCAGAGGGGTCCCCAGGGGAGCCTGCAGAGTGCGGGTGCTCCTGAGCTAAAGCATAGAGGGAAGAGAGTGGGGGAGACCGGGGGCCAGACTGAACTGGAGCCGATGCGGCATGACGCTGGCATCGCCCTGGGCGGGCGCAGGGTGGGTGGCCGAGGGGAGGAGGAAGCGGGGGTAGGGCGTGGGGCGGCCTGGTTGGGGGCTGCTGGTGAGCTTCATCTCAGACTCTGATTTTCTAAACGAATGAAGCCACGTCCTGGCGAGGCAGGAGATGTGGTCAGAGCAGGAAGAGAGAAGCTTGGATGTGGAGGGTCTCCCGAGATGAGGCCTGGGCCCAGCTGGTACGACGTTAGACCCCGTGTCTCGGTGCAGGTTTCCCCAGCAGCAGACCCTGAGAGGATGAATGGGAGCTTATTTGGGAGGTGATGAGCGAGGCACTGTGATGGGAAGGCAAGGGAGCTGCAAAGCCACTCCAGGAAGTGGAGCCCATGCCCGCAGGGGTCTTCAGGGTACAGCGTGGAACGTGCAGCAGAGCTGACCCATCCAGGGGTGAGGGTGCTAGGGCCACTGGCTGAGGGCTGATCTGGTGGGAGGAGCATGATCCTGGCCCTTGGGCTACCCCACGCTGCAGCTGAATGGGCTCTGATGGCTGGAGGAGCTGCAGGTGAAGGGCCCAGGAGTGTGGAATTGGAATCTGCTGGTTCAGTGTGCTGGGGACAGTGACGGCCGAAGGGACATGGGAAGGGCGTCGACTGCATTGGCTGCACCCTGACTTGAGAACTCAGGGCCCCACTCCCTGCCAGAGCCTGGGGGACTGATGGGACCCTGTTCCTCTGAGCAATGGGGGTGAGGTGAGGGGCACCTGGACAGAGGGGCTTGGACGGCCCCTCTGAGCTTCCCCACTCCCAGGGGGGCTGCAGAAACAGCGGGAGAAGTGGGGATGTGGACCAGAGAGGAAGGAGAAACCTGGAGAAACTCTGGGGTCAGGACACCTGTGCGACTTGAATGGACCAAAAGTCAGGATCCAGGTGAGCCATGGCCATGAGTGCCAGCACGGACCCTATAATGGGTTGAATAGTGTCCTCCAAGTTATGTCCATCTGGAACCTCAGAAGGTGCCCTCATTTGGAAATAGGGCTGCTGCAGTTAAGATGAGGTCATCCTGGAGGAGAATGGGCCCCGAATCCCACGTCTGGGGTCCTATGAGATGAGGAGAGACCCATGGCAGAAGATGGAGGAAGAGATGGGAACGCTGTGTGCGCAAAGCCGAGGGCTGCGGCTGCCACCGGAAGCTGAAGAGGGTGTTTTCCCGGAGCCTCATAGGGCGTGCAACCCTGCCGACACCTCGATCTCAGACTTCTCGCCTCCAGAACTTTGAGAGAATAAATGTCTGTTGTTTTAAGCCTCCCCCCATTTGGGGCAATCTGTTACAGCGGCCACGGGACACTAATACAGACCCCAAGGCACCTCCGAATCCTTAGTCCCAGGAGGGCTCTGGGGCAGAGACAACCCCCAGGGGGATCTCAAACCCACTGAGATTGGGAATGATGTGCAACATTAACATGAATCTCTGTTTTAGGAAAGCAACGCACGGCATTTCTGGCGCACCTGAGATCATGGACGGGGTGGAGGCTGCCGCCGTGTGTGAGGACTCTCTTCTCAGGCTCTGGAGGGAGGGCACGGCTACCTGGGCCCTCCCGGTCGAGTCTCTGGATCCCAGGCTGGCGACATCCCTGACCTCCAGGGCAGCACTGGAGAGCCAGTGTGTGAGCGGCCACCGTATCAGCTGCCCCGCATTAATATTTGATGGTGTTGAATCGCTTTCTTCTGAGACAGAGAAAAAGAGGCCATTACACGTGGGTAATAAGATGCGCTGGGTTATTCAGCGAGCTTCCGGCTGTCCGGAGCCTGAGGAGGTCGACAATTCTGTGAATAATTCATCTGCCTGTAATGATTTTTCTAGTTCTGCATCCCTCTCGGCCAGCGAGAGCTTGGCTGCCCCCTCCCTGGCAGTCCAGCCCAGTCACACCAACGTGAGCGTGAGAGGCACGTGCTCCCCCCTGCTGGGGGATCCGGGCCTGAGGCCTCATCTGCACTAGCAGGGGTGCTGTGCGCTCTGCCTCGGCCCCTCTACCCCCCAACAGGAGGTGCAGACAGGTGGGGAAGTACGGCACGCAACCTGGAGTCTGAGCCCTCCGTGTGATGTGCGACGCTGAGCACGTTGCTTCACTCCTCTGAGCCTTGGTCTTGTTCTGTTAAATGGATTTAGGAGAACTTCCTGCCCTGCCTATCTTACTGCTTTGGTTAAACATCTCTGACTCCCTTCCCAGGGCCAGGCACAGGATCAGCTATAGCCCTTTAATCTTCTCAATCAGCAGGTTTCACATTCTAGATCCAATCCAACCATCCTACTCACCTGAGCCCGCATTCTCTCCTCCACGTCATCCTGAGGAAGCCCTGGCATCTCAACTTCATGAGCTGTGGGCCACCATCGAGGCCAAGTTCTTCTGGTCAACCAACCAAATAAGCTGTCAGAGCCACTTCGGGCCGGTGGTGGGCAGACTCGAAGACGGCTCCCAGGGACCCCCGCCTCTTGGTACTCATGCTTCTGTGTGATTCCCTCCCCTTAAGGATGGGGGAGCCTGTATCAAACTTCAGACCAATAGACTATGACAGTAGGCTGTCACTTCCGGGACTAGCTTACACAAGACTGGGTCTTCTGTCTATGCCTTCTCAGCTTGCAGGCTTGGGGACAGTGACCACGTTGAAGCGGTTCATGAGGACAGCAGCCAGCTGGTCACTGAGGCCTGCAGGGAACGGAATTCTGTCACCAACCACGTGAGCTTGGAAGCGGATCCTTCCCAAGTCAAGCTTTCGGTTGAAAGGGCAAGACACTGCAGTCCCGCCCGACACCTCTGGGAGAAGCCTTGAAGCAGAGGACCCAGCTAAGCCATGTCCAGATTTCTGACCCATGGAGACTGTGAGATAATAAAAATGTATTGTTTTGAGTCTCTAAGTTTGTGGTAATTGGTTATATAATTAATACATAGTTACATAAGCTAACACATTAAATGCAGAGTCTCTAGTAAGTGCAGCTATGCCCATCTTGTGTGGCCTGATCTAATGTTATATTCCTCCCTTTTTGGTCCGATCCCCTTAGAATCCATTCCGACACTGGTTTCCCAGGTTTCTGCCAGTATATACTAGCAAAGCCTCACAATTCTTCTGCTGGTTAAGCTTTCGGTGGTCAAAGTGTATACCTGTGCTCCTGGAGTATATTGAAAATGGACCTAGTCATGTATCTAGTGGCAACAGGGCGGGGCTGTGATGGGTCTGGAGAGGGCGAAGCATCCCTTTTCAGGGCCCCAGGTGAGCTTTCACGGAATTTCCAGGCAGAGGGAGGCTAGTCTCTTCAGACACAAAAAGGAAAGCTACTTCCCCTGGCAGGGGTGGCTCAGCGTGATTTGGGGGTTCAAGGCCAACAGTTTCATTTGGATCCAATCCGATGTCCCCATTCCAAGGTTCAGGATCCTATCCTCTGCGAATCAATGCCCTATCTGTGTCATGAGACATTTTTTGAGACTACGAATTCAATGGTTGTATTTCAGCAAACCTGCACAATTAAATTTTGTATTTGATTTCCAGTAATACCAGGCTTGCGGCTAAAAGAAATCTGAGCTTCCTTAGAGCTGTCAGGGAAGCTGGCTGGTTCCCAGACTGCGACTCGAGCTGAGAGCTAACGGGGCTCAGCCTGTCCTTTTCTCTTTGAAAGTTCTCAAGTGCCCTCGAGAGGACCCGGAGCTCACCCGAACCCTCATAGTCACCGTGACTGCTGTAAGCGGCAAGTTCAACATCTCCTCCGGCTCCTCAGGCCTGAGCCCTTTCACTGACGTCAACAACAGGTGATGGTTTGGTTAACGGTGTTGCTGCTGTATATATGGATTACTGACACACTGCTTCCTGCAGTAGGAAGCTCAGCGCCGTGTGCAAGCCCAGAGGCATAACCAATCCCATCCCCACATCTCATCTACCACCTGGGACCACTCCTGCTACCAGTTTTGTATCAGTCAGGGTCCAGGAGACAGAAACTACACATTAATTTGTTATTGTATTTTAAATTAATTAATTAATTTTATTGGTCTGCGCCAGGTCTTAGTTGCGGCTCGCGGGATCTTTCATTGCGGTGCCCGGGCTTCTCTCTAGCTGTGGCGTGTGGGCTCCAGAGCGGGCGGGCTCAGTAGTTGCGGCACTCGGGCTTAGTTGCCCCTTGCAAGTGGGATCTTAGTTCCTAGACCAGGAATTGAACCCGTGTCGCCTGCATTGGAAGGCAGATTCTTAACGACTGGACCACCAGGGAAGTCCCTACACATTCATTTGAACAAGGAAAGTCTGTCCTCCGGGATTATTACCTATAACAGGATTGTAATAATGAGAGACTGGCTGGTTAGAAGTAAAGAGAACTCTGCAGAATAGCAGATATAAGGAGCAGCCCCTGCTCTTAGGGCTGAGACAGCACCCAAAGAAGATGCCACCCACCCCTGGACTGAGCTCTAGATATTATTGTGGGAGGAGTGGTTATGTTTTACTGAATGGCGAAGGGGTCACTGTGGTACCAGGCTGGCAGAAGCTGGAAGTCCATCGCAGGGAACTTGCTGGAAATCTGCCCTCTGGGGTGTGGGGAAAGCTGTCCATGGAGAAGTGGTCCATGGCCAAACCGCCGGGTAGGGGCCGATGCGGGGAAGCCGGGCGCGCTGCAGGACCTGCTCCGCCACCGAGCAGACCAGGAATGAGCTCTCTTCCTCCTGCATGGACTCCAGAGCCTTCTGGGACAAAGCTCAGTACTGTGCCAGCAGCCTGGAAAGTCTCAGGGGCTCCTCGTCCTTCACTAGGAGAGACATCAAGGTGGCTTTGGAGCTGAAAGGCAGTACGGTGATAACCGGCGCACAGAGAACCCAGCAAGGGCCCCTCGGAAAACTGAGACATCGCTCATTTCTCCCTTTGCCCCAGTTCCTGAGTTTTGTTCACTAGATTGTGATTTTTCGTTTTTCCTATTGGTTTTCTTCTCTTCCTCTAAATAATGTTCCAATAGCTGGTGTATCAGACCACTGAACTCAGTGGGATACAGACAGGAAGCGGCTGTGCTCTCTGCCCGCGGACTTTGCAGGCCTGGTCGAAGGGTGGGGAGAGCGGCTCTGTCTCCCCGACCCGACCCCCCCGTCCTAGTCCCACTGGGCTGTTTCGGGGGGACTTCTTTAGAAAATGGGGGCCCTCAGGCTAATTGCCTGCACTTTGGGGGTTAAGGTCTTACTCTGAGAGGAAAGTCCCCATTCACCATCCTTGTCCATCCTCGAACCCCTGGGTCCCGTACCTCAGACGGTCTCTTAACTCCTGTTTGGGTTGAAGTGTGTTCCCGCACAAATTCGTATGTTGGCGTCCTAACCCCCGGTGCCTCTGACTGTGATCTTATTTGGAGACAGAGTCTTTACAGAGGTACTACGTTAAAGAGAAGGCATCAGGGTGACCCCTAATCTAATAGGACTGGTGTCCTTAAAAGTAGAAATTTGGACACAGAGACACATGTAGAGGGAGATGGCCATGTGAACACAAAGATGGCCGTCTACAAGCCGAGGGGACAGGCCCAGGACAGTCCTCCCTCGGCCTCAGAAGGAACCAACCCTGCCGACACCTTGATCTTGGACTTCCAGCCGCCAGAACTGAGACAGTACATTCTGTTGTTGGCGCCAGTCAGTTGGTGGTATTTTGTTATGACAGCAGCAGGAAACTGATGCAACTCCCAAATGCAGACGGAATCAGGATAGCATGGTAGTCAATTGTTCGGCCTCTGCAGTTGGATTTGCTGTTTCTAATCCCATCTCCCACTCCCTAGCTGTGTGACCTTGAGCAAGTTGCTCAGCCTGTCTGTGCCTCAGTTTTCTTACCTGTAAAGTGGGACAATAACAGTACCCACACACTGGGCTTACATACCTGCTTACTTACATAAGTGATATACATGGACCACACAGAACAGTGTTTAGCACCTTCTTCCAGGGGGTTGGGGAGAGGCCAGCAGAGGAAGAAGAGCAGAGTGTCCTCAGGGGCCCCAGAGCCAGAGAGTGTACAGTTGGGTCATGGCCATGAAGTAGTGGCTGATACTCAGGATGGACAGTCATGTCTGGCCTCGGACCCGCCACCTTCACTGACCCTCACCCGCCTACCTCTCACATACTTCCGTCATCTGGTCCCCACACAGCCCTTGGGGTGGCTGGGGAGAGGATGGGGAAACTGAGGCTCAGTGATCTCCAGATCACACGGGGAGGACACCTCTGAGTCGGAACTTGAACCCAGGTCTCTGGGCTCCAAACTTGGTGCCCCTGCTCTGTGGGACACTGTCTCCTGGTGGCTGCCTCTGTCAGGAGCAGCTCTGGATAGCGGCAGGGGCGGGGGTGGAGATTCTTCCTGGAGTGCGCACGCCCCACGCAGTACACCCCGCCCCCAGAGGTCTGTGCTCATCCTGGCTCCCCCTTCCCAAGGAGCAACTTGGGGTTCCTATGGATTGAGACCCTACTGTGTGCTTTCATTTCACCCTCACCACAACCCGGCAAGATGGGTGCAATCACCCCCATTCTAAGCGGGGGAGGAAGTGAGGCTCAGAGAGGCAAAGACACTGGCCCAAGGCCACACAGTCGGGAGGTACTGGCGCTGGGGCTTGAATCGACACAGGAGGAAAGATATACCTGCCATCCCCACCCCTGGCCTCGGGGATCCCCAACCATTCTCCTCCTGGCAGCAGAGCTGGGTGCAGGAGGGGTACAGAGGAAAAGCCCCTCAAAGGGATGCCAGTCTGGGCCCAGCAAACAACAGGTGCTCGAAGCAGGTGAGGGTGGAAGATGGCCAGAAGTGGGGTGCCACCCCCAGGCTATGTTTTGGGTGGACTCCCTGTGGGGTTCTCTGTGGGCAGCGGGCTCCCCTTCAAAGGGCTGGGGAGCACTTTGAAGAGAACTTTGCCAGCCTCTGCTCGCTAACGATCAGAGTGGAAGTTAACTGGCCGGAAGGCTCTGAGCCCTGCCAACCTGGGGGCGTCAAGGCCGAGCATCCCGGAGCCAGGGCTCCGGAAGAGTCAGGGGCCGCCTCGCACCCGCTCTGCCCAGGACTAAACTTTCAGCCACTGCTTTTCAAGGTTCCAAAAAGAAAGAAGGGGGGCAGAGAGGGAAGGCGTTGTTTTCATGCCTCTTGCCTCATTTGCATAAGGTGAAAAATGTTTCCATAGAAACAAGCAGAGTCTGTAATTTTTGAATAACGATTTCTGCACAAAGCACAACCTGTCTTTTTGCGAAAGGGAATTAAGAAATTCTCAGCAGCGTTTCACACCACGACAAGAAGCAGAGTCGCCCAATGCTGGGAGCGCTGCTTGGCTGGGGAGGGTCTTCGCTCAAACCCCTGCCTCTCTGGGCCTCAGTTTCCCCACTTGTGAAATGGGGTGACTGAGCATTGGA
Source organism: Grampus griseus (assembly GCF_964374135.1). Lineage (NCBI taxonomy): Eukaryota > Metazoa > Chordata > Mammalia > Artiodactyla > Delphinidae > Grampus > Grampus griseus. The sequence goes on along the minus strand of NC_139018.1, from coordinate 4,565,928 downwards.
TCAGAATCGGTGGTAATTAAACTTGGTGCGCATCAGAAGTGGGAGCGGGGCCTGGTGTGAAATTCCCATCCCTGGGCCCTCAGCCAGGATTCGGACGCAGGGGATCTGGCTGAGTTTTAAAGAGCTTTCCAGAAGAGGCTGGGGCAGAGGCCCGAGGGCCATCCAGGCTGCAGGGGAGAGGTTGGCCCCTGCCCAGCGCCTGGTCCCCTCTGCAGACCAGGACGGACAGACGCGTCCCGGTGGTGCCCGACCCAGCTCGCTGGAGCAGAGGCAGGTGCTGTGCCTGGGTGCCTCTGCCCCCTTGTGGCCCAAGGGCACTGCAGCACTTACTGGCCTGGGGCTGCCCTTCCACCACGGGGCTTGGGGTCAGGTCAGGCGGAGAGAGGGACCCTAGGATCATCCTGAAACTGGCCCTCCTCCCCAGGTCTCTAGGCAGCCGGCCCCCTACAAACGGTCCCATGGAGAGGGTACCTGGGGGCCCGGGGGAATGCAGATCCCCAGGTGTGCCTCTGCAAGTCTGACTCTGAGTCAGGATGTGGAGGCTCAAGCCGGCAGGGCTGAGCCCAGAGGGACTTGTCTGCTCCCCCATATTACAGATGGAAAAACTGAGGCCCTGAGAGAGGTCGGGCACTTCAACGGCCTCCCCACTGAGGAGGCCCTGCAGCCTCTGTCCATCTCGAGGCCACTGTCACAGTGTCCAAGGCAACAGGGTGCTCCTGGGGTCCTCAGAGCACGGTGACGGGGGCAGGGGGGACTGTCATCCTCGCAGGAGTCCGGGGCGTCTTTATTTATCCACGTCATTTAACTGTGGGCTGAAATATTGTTCTGCGACTGGAGCTGAGCAGGCAGAAATGCTCCGTACTGCGAGCTTAATTATAGCCGGAGGAGACGGGAGAAATGAGCCGTGAGCTGCCGGTGGCTCCAGGCAGGAAACAAGCCTTCGGACGTTCTTCCTTTTATTTTTACGAAATACACATAGGATGCCTCCCTGGCTGAAAAATATTGAATCCACTGGATGGTGACCTTTTGGGGAACAGGTGTATCTGCCCCCACCCAGCGCTTCTGGGAACTTCCCATCGTCCCGCTGCTCACCTGGGTGCCGGGTTGCTGGGCATGGGTCGGGATGGTGGGGGATGGGATGCAGCCTCAGAAGAACCCGTGTGGAGCCTGGCCTTGGGCAAGGACCACAACTGAGGGTGCAGATGAGGCAGAGAGCCATGGTGGAACCCTGTGCCAACGGGTCATGCCCTCTGGGAGTCCAGAGGGTGGCCCCTCACCCTGCCCGGAGAGTTTCCTGCCTCACAGGTGCAGAACCCCTATCTACTAGAAGGTCCTCCGCCCATCTGGTGGCAGGGGGCAGAGTAAGGAAGGACAGGAGCAGAATCTAGGTCACCCACCCCAGCCTTATGCGTCCAGCAGCAATACAGCCTTTAGTGGGAGACAGAGCAGAGGCCAAAGGGCAGGGGGAGGGTGACCACAGGCCATACAGATGGCGGCACGTGCCGTGTCACTGAGAAGGGGCTTTGCTGCTAGACAGACCAGACCTTATCTGCTGTGTGACGTTGGGAAAGTTACTTCACCTCTCAGAGCCTCAGTTTCCTCATCTATGAAATGGGGCTTTTGTAAGGGCTGCTGGGAGGATGAAAGGTGAGTGTATCTGTGAGCAGCCAGCTCAGGGATGAATTCCCCTCAGTTTCGGGGCAGCGAAAGAAGACGGGGCCTTTTTCCTTCCCCAGCTGGAGTCTTGGAGGAGAGCAGCTGCCTCGTAGGAACAGAAATGTAGGTCCACTGGCTACTTTGAAACAGCAGGGGGCTGGTTGTCCTGAGCCTCGGGGCTCCAGCTGCAGACTGAGCTCTCATCCCAGTTAAGCTGTCGATGCCCCTGATGGTTGGTTGGTGAAATGGGAGACCGCCAACCTCAGCGTGTTCTTGCGGGAATTCAAATCCACGGTGCTGAACTCATTTAGAAACAGTAACAGTTCATTGGAGCACGAAGTATGGTTTCTGTGATGTAACTCAGACCTCAGGATGCTCTGGGGGAGGGACAGGTGAGAAACTGAGGCATGTGGCCCAAGGCCACACAGCGGGGACACGTCACAGCTCAGATCTAGGCGGGTCCAGTCTTGGTGGCATCTCAACTTATACAATTTGGGGGTCCCTCAAAGTCAGGTCAAGGGTGAATATTCAGAAGGAGAAGAGAAATCCCAAAAAAGTCAGACAAATGTCACAGATGTCAACACCGCCAGGTCCTCCTGCCGGGACAAAGTAGCCCTGGCAGTGACTCAAACCCACATCTCAGACTCCTTCTCCAGAGCTCTTCCTGCCAGAGCAGCTACCTGTAAGGCACCCACTTTTCTGTGAATGAGCTTCTTTACCTCTGGAATGAACCAAATATTCAGATAAGGCTTTCGAAATCAATGGTTTTGCCCTGCTTGCCTCCACAGTGCCTTCCCAGCACAGGGAGCAGAGTGAGGTAGAGATGCTCTATCTCGGAGGTGGGGTGGGTGGATTTGTGGGGGGACGAGACAGCCTCTGAGTTCTGTGCCCATTTACACATTTACTCTGTTCACTGTCAAGAAACTCCCTCCCTTCCCAGGTTCCTGAAGGCACGGCTCCCCGAGGCAGATAAAAGCTTAATGGAGTTTTACGACATGAAAGTCAGTCGGAGGGAATAGACTTGAACAACCTGCGTCGAGGAGAAAGGCAAACAGGATGTGGGAAAGATGAAAGCGTCCTAAATTATTTTATGACAAAGGCAGCCCTCGTGGCCACAGAGGTGAGGAGAGAGGACCCCAGGAAAGAGGGATAATGTATTTCATGGAAAAGTGGACACCACTCTGAAGAGTTTGGGCAATGTCCTGTGAAGTAGTGACACCTGCCGAGGGGAACACAGGGGCTCCTTACCGGGAGGCAAGGAAGAGCAGCTCACCTCCGGAGGTTGGGGAAGGCGACCGTGGGGAGGCTGGGGGACGCGGAGCCCATTGCCGGAGAAGGCCACGCTCTCAGGAGCGTAGGTTGGTCCAGCTCAGGTGGCCCTGGGCCAGCCCAGGGCAGGGAAGCTGGGGCAGCTTGGCCCTGGGGAAGAGCTGTGGGCTGGGGAGGTGCCAGGAGCCAAGGGTCTGATGAACCCCTTGTTGACTTTGGGGTTCCACTTTGTCCGGAGTGAGGCTGCCTTCAAGGTGGACACTTGGTGGGGGCAGTGGGAGGGGAGGTGTGCCGGAGGACAGCGCTGGTGGCATCTGGGGCAGAATGGCCCTTGAAGGGTGTTGATATTTCTGCTCTGGGTGTGAAAGGGCAAGCTACCCCCTTTCTAGGTCACTTATTTATTCAACAAACATGTACCGTATCCTATGCTGGGCCCAGAGAAGCTCCGGAAGAGTCGCTGGGGCTGTCACTGCCCCAGGAAGCCCCTGTCTGGGGCGCAGGCTGACTTGTGACAGTCCAGCCCAGTATAGGGTAGGGCCTGGACAAGGCAGAGTGGGGCTGCCGTGGACAAGCCAGGGGGGTGGACAGGAGCCCAAGATGGCCACTGAGGGATCGTAGGGGATGGGCAGTAAGTGGGAAAACCTTCCAGCAGGAGAAGACAGCAGGAGCTCCCCAGCACCTGGGGCTCTGCTGGGTCCCCGCAGACAGTTGCAGACAGTCAGGGTTCCGGCGTGGCCGGGGTGGGGGAGGGTTGGCAAGGAGCCGGAGGGAGGGCCGGTGAGGTCGCGCCACGCTGGGTCCCGGTCCCTGGTGGGAGGAGTTGGGACTAGCCCGTTGGACCATGGGGAGCTGCCGGAGGGTCTGGCTGGGGGTGACAGAGATTCCATTTGTGATGTGGCTCAGGTAAAGAGGGAGCGGGAAGCCCACGGCCAAAGAGGAGGGCGCTGTCATGGGGGAGAGAAGAGTTCAGAGGCACCACGCTGCTTCTGCACTGGCCAGCCTCTGCTCAGACACCGCTGCTGCTTCCGGGGGGGGCTTTCCTCCCAGCCCCTTTCTTCCTCCCCTCCCCCCTCTTTCCTTCTCCCTCGCTCTCGGCAGCTTCAGCAGAAGGCCTTCGACAGCAGCTCAGGAGCAGGGGTCTGCCTCAGCCTCCCTCCCCTCCAGCCCAGATGACTTCCTCCGGAGCCCCTGCACCCCAACCAGCCTGTGTGCCCCTTCCCAGGCCTGGGGACCCAGCGGAAGCAGGGCAGGGCCCCCTGAGCTGAGCCCAGACGTCATGGATTTCCTCCGTTTTTTCTGTCTCGGCTGCAGACCTATCCCAGCACCGGCCAACCGGGCAGCCGTGCGGGGCCCGCAGACACGGGCGTGATGGAGCCCACCCTCCTCCGTCCAAGCTTAGCGGCTTAGGACTGGGTGGGGGCAGCGCCCCTGGGCCTGGGCAGGGGGTGGTGCCTGCAGATTCACCCAGACACCACCCTGGGGGCCCTGCTTGAAGCGAAGCCCAAAGCCCTGCGGGATGGAGCTGGACGGGTGGGGCTGGTTCTGAAGGGAGTTCCCAGGAGCATTAGCCGTCTCTGGACCACACCTGCTGGCCGGGGCGTCAGTTCGCTCAGTCTTATCCTCAGTCCCCCCATCTGTCAGGGGGCTGCTCTGGGGTGTGTGGGGGGTGTTGGGGGACACTGAGGCCAAGGTAGGGGAAGTCGTTTGGAGCCACCAAAGGCCCCTAGAGAGCTCGGGGCTGCTGCGGCGCGGACACTGGGACATGGGACCCACACAGCATCAGGACAGCAAGAGAGACCCACACACACAGCTGCTGGCCCATCCGAGGGCCAAGGCAGGAAGAGCTGACCCACCTTCAGAAGAAGACAGGGGGCTCGGGAAGGGGGGAGTGTGGCTAAGACAGGTGTTCCAGGGCCTGGGGCCCCAGCACTGGGCCCTGGGCTCCATATAAGGAGACACACTGCCCCTCTGCCCCCCTCCCACAGGGAGCGGAAGTGAGCTCATCCTGCCCTGTGGATTGGAAAAGCCTCCGATCGCCTTCCCACAGGGCGGAGCTGGGCCTGGCCTCCACTGCGGGGCAGGCCTGGGCTGCAGCTGGGGGCCACGCTGCCCGCCCCCCCCGCCCCCGGCACCGTCCCCGGCCCTGCCAAGCCTTGTCCGGCCGGGCCTCCCCCGACCAGGCTCTGCTGTACAGGAGGGGAGGTTCCCGAGGCCAGGAGTACCCAGGCAGCCTGCAGTAACACTGGCCAAACGGCAGGGTGGATTTTCCATGGGGGGAGCCAAACCAAAGCTCTGGGCTCCGTTTTCCTGAAGAAGTAAAACAGAAAATCTGGAACCCATCAGCTGTCATGGGGATGGAGTGTTAAGACTGCCTCGGCCAAGGAACCCGTGATGGCCCAGGTGTGGGTCTGGGAGTGTGCATCCTGCCTCGGCACTCCCGTCCCAGAAATCCAGGCTTGGTGACTTGGGAGAGCCAGAGGGGACCGCAGGATGAGGCGGGAGAGCCTCCGCCCCAAAGGACGTGCAGCAGGCAGCCACCCACCGCCGTCCTGCACCTGCGTCTGCTATTTGAGCAGAGGCCCAGCAGCCTGCATGGGGAGGGGCAGCGTGGCTTTGTGGGAAATGGCTGGCTTCAGGATGTCCCTTAGCCTCTGTCACTCAGCTCAGTGGCCTCCTTGCAGACCTATATGCCCTGGGATCTACCTGAGATTCAAAGACTGTCAGAAATCAGAGTGGAGTGGCCGTCACCATCAGGGCCATCTCCTGAGAGACGGAGAAGGACAGGACAGGGTAGAGAGCCCAGCGAATGACTCACCCTCCCCCATATCTCAGTTTTCTCATCTGGAAAATGGGTATAATACGAGTACCTCCTTACAGACTTGCAGGATTAAGTGAGATAATGCGCCTAAAGCTCTCAGTGTGGGTAGCCGGTCACATAGTAAGTGCTCAATTAAAGGTGGTGGGGTGCCAGCTATTATTCATAGCATTATTAATGTCCCAGAGCTCCACGAGGTGTCCTTCAGCTTCTACAAGAACACACGCTCAGTCGACCTCACTCCAGAGATATACTTGGGCTCGTCTTTTTGAGGAAATTGAGAACTGGAGGCCCGGGGGGAGGTGCCTGGCCCAGCGTGCTGGTGATGGAGTTGAAGCAGTTTCTCGGGTCGCCAGCCTCCTAGTCCAGGCTGTTTCCCTTCCCTGGGGTCATCTCGGCAAACCTTTCAAAACAAACAAGGCTGTACCCCCTCGTGGGTTGGTGAGGGAACCAAAGGCAGCTCTGATAGGTGGACTTGGGGAACAAGCTGGTCACAGCGGATAATGGGTGCTACTTTCCGCCTGAAGAAATGACTCTAAGTGATGCTCTTCGGGTTCTCCTCCTAATGTGCTCGGTGTTTATGATTTTTTTGTTAAGGGACTCATCAAAGAAGATGCAATAATGATGTTTCTAACTTAACAGCAGTGCTTTAGAGGGGATGAATTATTCACATCAGAGATGAAACAGGGATTCTGCAAACTGGGCCAGCTGAAGCAGTCCCTTTCCTTGGGACTATTTTTATCTTCTTTTGCAGTCTTTCATCTTGGGAGACTTGCAGTTCAGAAAGTACGGGGAGCCCATCGCACGGAGCCCAAGTTGGCAGGATGTCAAGCCTGAAGTACTAGGCATCTTGGAGCTTCTCCCTAGAGTACAAAACCGAGGAAACTTCAGAAAGTGTGAACAACGGGGCAGTAGCAGTGCTAACGAGGATGATGGAGGAATTCTGAAGACTCCGTGTTTTTTAATCTTGGAGGACCCCAGCGGACCTGGTCCCCCATCGTGGGCCAAAGTACTGTGGAGCCATCTGGCCTTTTCCTTCGCTGGCATCCGACGTATCTGGAATGATGCGTGGAGCTCTTGGGAAAGCATATGTGTGTTCTGTGCGGGGCACCTGGAACAGCCTGCCCCGAGGGAGGAAGGGATTTTGTGATTGCAAGGCTGCTCAGGGTCAAGTGCGGCCCAGCAGGGTCCCGAGCTCTCCAGGCCGTGCCAGTCCAATGTCAAACTTGTCCACGCCCATTTGCTTAAAAAAACCCCTCTAGACCCTCGTGGTCCAATACAGTAGCCACAGACCTCACGGGGCTATTGAGCGCTTGAAATGTGGTTGATGCAAATTGAGATGTGCTGTGAATGTAAACAACATCCTGGATTTCAAAGATTCAGCGCTTTTAAAGAATGGGAACTATCTCATTCATCATTTTTTATATTGATTATGTGTTGAGATGATAATATTTTGGATACGTTGGGTTAAATAAAATATATTGTTAAAATTAATTTCACCCGGTTCTCCTTTTTTAAACGTGGCCACTAGAAAATTTTAAATTACCCATGTGGCTTGCATTGGTGGCTTGATTTATATCTCTATTGGAGAGCTGCTCTAGAAGGGAACCTAGGAAGCTAGGAACCAGCCGCTGTCTCTTTTTGGTGGAATTACAGAAGACTCTTTTTTCTCTTTTATACTTTGTGTATTTTCTAAGTTTTGCAGAAACTTCAAAACTAGCCACCCTTGCTTTATATCTGAAAAGCCACAGCTACTACGGGTTTTTTCTTTTTTTAACTGAAGTATAGTCGATTTACAATTTTGTATTAGTTTCAGGTATACAGCAAAGTGATTCGGTTATACATATATATATTTTTTCCCGGTTCTTTTCCATTATAGGTTATTACAAGTTATTGAATACAGGTCCCTGCGCTATACAGTAAATCCTTGTTGTTTATCTATTTTATATATATTGGTGTGTATCTGTTAATCCCAAACTCCTAATTTATCCCTCCCTCCCCCCACTTCCCCCTTTGGTAACCATAAGTTTGTTTTTTATGTCTGTGAGTCTGTTTTTGTTTTGTAAATAAGTTCATTTGTATTATATTTTAGATTCCACATGTAAGTGATATCATATAATATTTGCCTTTCTCTGTCTGACTTATTTCACTCAGTATGATACTTTCTAGGTCCGTCTGTGTTGCTGCAAATGGCAATATTTCATTCTTTTTCACCGCTGAGTAATATTCCATTGTCTATGTATACCACACCTTTTTTTTCATATTCTTTTCCATTATGTTTTATTACAAGATACTGAATATAGTTCCCTGTGCTATACAGTAGGATCTTGCTGTTTATTTTATTTTTTAAAATTTTTTAAAAATTTATTTATTTTATTTGTATTTATTTTTGGTTGCGTTGGGTCTTCATTGCTGCGTGTGGGCTTTCTCTAGTTGCAGCAAGTGGGAGCTACTCTTTGCTGCGGTACACGGGCTTCTCATTGTGGTGTCTTCTCTTTGTTGCAGAGCACAGGCTCTAGGCTCACGGGCTTCCGCAGTTGTGGCATGCGGGCTCAGTAATTGTAGCTTGCGGGCTCTAGAGCACAGGCTCAATTGTTGTGGCACACAGGCTTATTTGCTCCGTGGCATGTGGGATCTTCCCGGAACAGGGTTCGAACACTGCATTGGCAGGCGGATTCTTAACCATTGTGCCACCAGGGAAACCTTATTTATTTTATATATAGTAGTTTGTATCTGCTAATCCCAAACAGCTAATTTATTCCTCCCCCACCTTCCCCTTTGGTAACCATAAGTTTGTTTTCTATGTCTGTTGAGTCTGTCTCTGTGTTGTAAATAAGTTCATTTGCATCATTTTTAGATTCTACGTATAATAATTGTCTTTCTCTGTATGACTGACTTAGTATGATAATCTCTAGGTCCATCCATGTTACTGCAAATGGCAATATTTCATGCTTTTTTATGGCCAAGTAATATTCAGTTATATGTGTGTGCGTGTGTGTGTGTGTGTGTGTGTGTGTATCACACCTTCTTTATCCATCTATCTGTTGATGGACACTTAGGTTGCTTCCATGTCTTGGCTATTGTAAATAGTGCTGCTATGAATAGTAGGGTGCATGTACCTTTCAAATTAGAGTTTTCATCTTTTCTGGATACGTGCCGAGGAGTGGGATTGTTGGATTATATAGTAACTCTATTTTTAGGTTTTTAAGGAATCTCCATACTGTTCTCCATAGTGGCTGTATCCATTTACATTCCCACCAACAGTGTAGGAGGGTTCCCTTTTCTCCACACCCTCTCCAGCATTTACTATTTGTAGACTTTTTGATCACGGCCATTCTGACCGGTGTGAGGTGATACCTCACTGTAGTTCTGATTTACATTCCTCCACTAATTCAGCTACTATTGCTTCTAGCAAATTCCAGGGCTCTGTGGGAATTGGAACTGAGCTAAGCAGCTGCCCTGGAAGCAACAGTATCACCATCTGTGTAGTGAGATGGGGGTGGGAAACAGCCAAAGAAATGGGGGGTGCTGCTTTGAGGCCATCAAAGATTGGAACTGGGGCTCAGGGTTTGCGAGCTCAGGGCTCTGGCGGGCGGGGGCCCAGATGGGAGGAGGGTCACAGGGAGTTTTGTCGGTGTGACACAGGAAGCCGCGATGGGGGAGCCTTTGGGAAGGGGCACACTATAGGAAGTTGTTCTCTTCCTGCTGGGGGCCGGCTGGGCTTGCCTATCTCTTCCATCACTCCTGCAAAGAGTGGAGGCCACTCTGGCGTTGGGCCAAAGTCAGGAGGCCCAGGAGAGAAAAGGGCCTGGGCTCCACTTCCCAGTCAACAAGTTGTTAAAAACAGAGCCAATCCTCTCTTAGCACTTACTACCATGTGGGGCTCTCTTCTACATACTTTACATGCATTAATTATCTATTCCTCAATCGCAATTTTATGAGATAATAACTGTTATTATCCCCATTTCACAGATGAGGAAACTGAGGTGCAGTGCCGTTCAATATTAACTTGCCCCGGGGCACAGCTAGTAAGACAGGTCCTCGATGGGCTGAACTTCCCCTTCGCAGCCACCAGGGGCGCTCTTCACAGCAGCCTAAGCCCTGGACCAGCGCTGTCCAACAGAATAACGAGCCACACAAGACGGGAATAAAGACACAGACCTACTAGAGAATGAACTTGAGGATATGGGGAGGGGGAAGGGTAAGCTGGGACAAAGTGAGAGAGTGGCATGGACATATATCACTACCAAACGTACAACAGATAGCTAGTAGGAAGCAGCCGCATGGCACAGGGAGATCAGCTCGGTGCTTTGTGACCACCTAGAGGGTGGGCTAGGGAGGGTAGGAGGGAGGGAGATGCAAGAGGGAGGAGATATGGGAACATACGTATAACTGATTCACTTTGTCATAAAGCAGAAACTCACACACCACTGTAAAGCAATTATACTCCAATAAAGATGTTAAAAAAAAGAATAATGAGCCACATTTTTAAAAAGGTAAAAGAAAGGTGAAATTAATTTTACTAAGATACTTCCTGTAACTCAGCGTATCCAAAATATCATCATCCTGACACGCAGTCAACATAAAAGTTGTTAATGAGCTATTTTACACTTTTCTGGCTGGGCTGCATCTTTGAAATCAGGCATCTCCTTCGTACTCAGAACGCATCTCCTTTAAGTACTCTGCGCCGTTCAGGCACTCGGTAGTGTGGCTAGTGGCTACCACACTGGACAGTGCAGGCCCAGAATCTGGGAACTTAAAACCGAAGAACTTGCCTGGGATGGCAAAGCCCAGCCCGTACCATCAGCCAGCCCTGGTTGCTGGCTACCGGGAGGCCCGGTGTGAGGAGCGTGCTGAGGCAGTGCCAGAATTCTGTGTGGAAGAATGCTGTGATAGAGGAGCAATGCCTGCCATGAACACGGAAGGGGATGATAGAGGGGGTCTGTGCCCCTCCATCGTGTAGTGAGTCCAGCCTGCCTCTGCGGTCCCGTAGGCATGCCCGTGGAACACACATGGAGGGTCATCTGGTAAGCACCCCCTTCTCTGCTTTCCTGAAGTTTTTACTGTCCACATTGGGCCAGGCTCCATGCACACAGCCTGGGCTCTGGGCCCAGATCCCTGTGCTTCCACTTTCTGCCCGTGTGACTCCAGAGAAGCTAATTTGCTTCGTGGAGCCTCAGTGTCCACATCTGAAATATGGGCATAACAACCCCTACTCAGCAGGACTGTGGTGAGGCTTAAAGGACATGGAGCGTGTGAAGGGCTGGTGCACAGCAGGTGTGGAGTAGGAAGTAGCTCCCTGGTCTCCCTTCTTTTCATTCTGTGTCCCCCCCGCTCCCCCCGCTGCCCCATCCTGCTCTCCATTCCACTCAGGACACAGGCAAAGTCTGCCCCCACTCGAAACCCCCTTGGGAGGCACACAGCTCCTTACTGCGCCTACCCAGAGATTTCTCCGCCCCATCCAAGACTGAGGGAGGCCTCCTGCACACTCGCTCCTAGCCATGACCCTCTGACAACCCCTCCTTCAAAGCCAAGGACGGCCTCAGCTCTCAGCAGCCTAGCCCAAGAGCCCTAGCATCTTGGGCTCCACTGGCAGACATGCCGTTACAAGCTCTGAGTGGGGCCTCCACACCTATCAGACGGCTGATGGGGCTGAGACACTCTGCCAGCCCCATGTTTCTTAATTACTCCCTCCCGGCCACTGTAGACAAGGACGTCCGCTTCCCAGCCTCCCTGTAGGATGCCGGCTCTCCTCCAACCGAGCGCACAGCGGTCTCCTGTGGCTCGCGCCAGTTAACACCTCTCCCAAGACTCTCCGGGTTCTCTTCGGGGGAGGAATTTACATCCAGCAACATCTGGCAGAGAACGCGCGGTAAATGGCGAACACGCCGGCGAGGCAGTGACTCCAATTAGGAAACAACCAGCTTTCTCTGAGTATGATGGGGAAAGTAATTCTCTGGCCAACAGAGTTTAATCAAAATGTTTTATGCAAGACGTATCCCTGACCCTGACAAATCTTCCCCCTCTTGCTGGAAATTAAACAAATATATTGTCAGTGAGGATTCCAATGAGCGCATAAACAGATGCGGGGCCGGCGGAGTCATGAGGTTATGGGTTTCAACAAACTGAGATTAGCAAAGATCAGGCCTGAGGCTTTTGTATTGTCCTTTGGGCTTTCAGCAGCCCCTGCTTCCCGCCTCAGCCTTTGTGTCTTTCTTGTGGCATCTCCCATTGCCCCCCCGCCCCGCCCCCCGCACACACACACCACTGGAGCCGTGCCCTCTGCCTCCTCGCGGCCCTGTCGTCTGAATCATATCCTGAATTCGCTTCTGTTCTGACTTGTGCCGCCCTGTCCTGCGAACATTTGCTTCAGCATCTGTCTTCCTGGCAGCCTGTGTCCGATTTGTCTTCGCACCCCTGGCACCGAGAACAATGCCTGGCACACAGAGGACCTTGAACAACTGTTCGTGGGAGGAAGAGAGGGGGGCAGGGAGGGCGGGTGAGGTCCAGGGACCTTCCTCCAAGGGCCTAACACGGTCTAAACATGCCCAGCATCAGAGTCTGGGGAGCACAGTTGCAGCTCTGCCAGCTCTCACCTCTGTAAGTCTCAGTTTACTGACCAGGAAAGTGGGCATAATGACCCACGGCATCTGCTCTGGTTGCGGTGCGAATGAAGTGAGCTAGCAGATGCATCTGGTGCAGACGGGGCGCGAGGTGGTGGTGATGGGAACAGAGGGAGGGCGGGAGAAAGAGAATGGTTCCATCGCAGAGAGGGTGCTGCTTGGTCTGGCTCTCAAAGGTGGAGGCACCAAGGTCCAGAGAGGTGGCTTCCCTAGTCTCCCAGGGAGGACGTGTGTGTGGCTTGTCCAGGACCCTCAGATCCTAATGCCTGTGTGTTCCCTGTTATGCGTCCCCAGGTGTTTCTGGTGAGTGCAGACACGGGTCCAGCCCCCCTGCTCCAGCCCCAGACGTCCTGCTTCAGGAGAGGCAGGAGGGGCCCCGCCTCCATCTTTGGAACACACTGCCCAGGTGATTCCGATGCCCAGGGAGACTGGGGGCAGTGGGTGTGGACCATCAATTTTATAAATGACTGTAAATACAAGTGCTTTAGTGACACGGATGCTCAGCTGTGTCAAGATGGGCAGAGCTGGTGGAGGCAGGATGCATGTGATAAAACCAGCCTGGCTGAGGCGCCCGCTTTCCGCTCTCCCAGCCCCTCCCCCTCCCTTCTCCTGGGGACCCGGGATTCCCATGGTGCAAGGGGTACCCAAGGCTCGGGAGCAATGCACGGTGCCCAAGGAGCCTGTGGATCCCCGCCCAGGGACCTGAATGCTGCCCACAGTGTGCTGCCACGGAGAGGCCTATGTCTTCCTCCCTCTTCAAGATGGTCCTGTTGTCTCAGAGGTTTTCAGAGCGAAGGTCAGCAGCCAGCCAGGCGGGCATTGCCGAGTGATGGATTCTGAGGTCAGACAGGCTGGCTTCCTCCTAACGTTATTGATGGAGAAAAAGAGCCCAAGGTCAGAGTGGCCCCCATCAGCATTCTGGCCGTGGGTATATGAGACTGAACACCTCCTTGGGTTGAATCTCCTCAGGATTGAACAACCCTGAGGTTGTTCTCCTCAGGGAAGAACTTGGGGAGTAAGCCAACGTGCCAACCACTAACGGTCTGGCCTGGGTCTCAAGGGGTCTGAGGGGACACCTCCCAGGCCCACTCCTTCACCCCCAACCCGGCCCCACCTCTTCCTGGCTCACGGTCCCCTCTCTCCCTGCAGCCTACACAGACAGGATCCACCATTGTGGGTCTGAAAGGCACAGCTCCGGTGGGTAGTGTTTGAGGCTCTCCATTTGACAAATGACGAATGTGCACCCAGGGAGGCCAAGGACACAGTCAAGCCTGAGTTTCACCAGAGAAGGGGATGCGTGTGTGACCCAGGATATCACCTCTAGCAGGAGGAAGATGTCACCCCATTTCTCAGGCAAGGGAACGGAGGGCTCAGAGAGACTCGGCCGCACACCCAAGGACGGTGGCAGGAACCTTGGTGCCCGGCCCCCACCCAGGGCTCTGCATCGCCCCCCTCCCCTGCGTGGCCCCAGCCTACCTGGGCCACTTTGATCCGTTTTGTGCATTTGGGGCATGTGTGTGAGAGCGTGTTTGAAGAATTATGTTCTAAAGTGAAAAGGTTTGAAGTCAACAGACTTAGCCTTTCACTGCAGGGAGCCTCCCCGGGTTGTAGAGAGGGTGGGGTTGGCCCTCTGGGTCTGGGCCGGACACGGATGTCCGCACAGTTGTTAAGAAGGGATGGCCGGGCACCCTGCCTGAAATGTCCCCAGTCACCCATTCACGTTCCAGGAGGCGACCAGGCCCAGGACCACATTCTCCAGGCCTTCCGCGACGCACATCCATTCGCCACGGGCACAGATGGAGCGTCGGGAAGCGGGAAGCATACCCATGCTCCTTGCCAACAGATCAAATGTTCCCTGGCTGGGCGGACGTGGAAATCAGTGCTCTCTTGTCCCCTGAACTCCGATGCCTGGTCTCATCTTGAAAAAACTCTCCCCGTGGCAATGCCAGGCAGCTGGGCTCTCACGGAGGGGGCCTCTTGGCCCAGGGGACCCAGGGCAGCAGTGGCCGGATCTTCCCATGGCCCATTTGGCCTGCCCTGACCACCTGGCCAGTTGTGTCCACACCTGGGCCCATCCTCAGTGGTCCGGGCCAGGAGTCTCACCCAGGGCCCGGGTCAGGGGACTGGGGGGAGTGGTGACCCCTGGCCTCTCAGATGGACGCTCTGGCGAGGTGTGTAGAAAGCACTGCTCAGCGTAGTGGGGGGATTGACGGGGAAGGGAGGGTATCACGGACCAAGACGGAGCAGGACAGGGGCAATGGGTGGGCATGAAGGAAACTGCTAGAATCAGGCTTGGGAGGGGGAGGCCCAGGCCATGCCCTGGGAGCAATGGGCCTGCATGTTAGCGCCATGGACAGTACGGTCCCCGCCTCCACTCGTGCGTCAGGGAATGCAATGGCCGGGGGAGGAGGGGGCCTTGCTGGGGGGTCTGGCTGTGCCCCAGCACTTTTCTTGGGCCTGAGGTGAGGAGGGGAAGACGAGCTGGATATCGAACACGGGACCACTGGTTTCAGCCAGCTTGTCATTCCACACGGGCGTCCTGTCTGTGCCTGGTTCCTGGAATCTCAGGCTGTCTCGTAAACTGGCCATACGTCATGGGCTGCACTGGCCTGGCTGAGGCCTCCATGGCTGCGTCTGTTTTAATGGCTTTTACTTTTAGGAGGTCCAAGCCTGTTGCAAAGTCCCAAGTGAAAGAGCATCTTTTCCAGCAAAGAGCATCTTTGCAGTCCTTGCTGCAAAGCAAAGGGCCTGGGGGGAATGTGTCTTCCTGGAGTCTTCTTTCATGCATATACCCCATCCCTAGCAATAATTATTTAAGACTACCAGGTGCCAGGCGCTGTGCGGCGTTGAAGCAATTGCACTGATAAGACCACGTGCTTGCCTCGCACAAGCTACATCCCTGCTACAACCCCCTATTCCTCTTTTTCTACGTGACAAACTCAGGTTCACCCTACAGTCCCAGGGGAGGAAACCATAAAACATCTTACCCAGATGGAGCAGACAGAGGAGGAGCAAGGACTTGGGCCAGGTAATTGATGGAAGTCTTCCTGGAGGAGGTGATGTTGGAGTTGGTGCCTGATGGGGCAAGAGGACTCTGATGGTCAGACAAGGTGGAAGAGAGCTTTCAGACACAGGAGACTGCGTGTTAGGGTTAGGAGGAAGCCAGATCTACAGCCCTGGAGCTTTGGGAACGCAGCCTCTTTCTGGGAGGGCTACTGAAGGCTTCAGGAGGGCTGGCTAGAAGCACTGCCCATGTGTCCACTGCTGCATCCCCCTACCTGGCACAGTGCCTGGCACAGAGTGGGGCTTAATAAATATCAGTTGAATACATGACTGTGCAACCCCCCTCCGCCCCCCGTACATACACCACATACTCTTGCAAAAGTAGCATGCTGAATGCTGGCTGATACACAGTGAAATAGGAACAACTGGGGGAAAACACTTCTTCCAGCCTCAGGATCTTTGCATATGCTGTCCCCTCTGCCTGTAACCCTGTTCCACACCCCACTTTCACCGCCATTTTTCATAGTGTACTGTGTCTCGCTCCCATTGTGTCCGCCTTGCCAAGCATAGGGCTGTCCGTTGGTAAATATTCATTGCCTGATTTCATGTGCCCAATACACAGAAGTAAATGTTCAATATCTTGTATGAAATAAAGATTTAGAAACGCGTAGGTGTGTGAATACCCACACAGAGATCCTGGCTGATGTCAGGAGATTGACTGATATCCAGCAAGGGAAGAGACAAACTAGGGGGAAAATGCAGTGTTTCTGTTTAGCAACCTGTTTCCAAGGCTAAGAAACCTAGAGAAATGGTTCCTGGCTGCTGGTGGAAGCCACTGCCTCTTCCTGCAGAGCTCCGAGCGTTCTCTGTTTCTCGGCACTTACTGAGCTACCCTTCAGCTTCAGTTTCCTCACCTGCAGCACGAAGCCAGTGATGACCCTAGAGGGTCATTGTGAAGATTACTCACAGTAACTCGGGCAAAATACTCAGCCCAGTTCCCTGCACAGGGCAGGGGCACTGGAAGCGGTGGCGGTCGTTACTGAGGTGGGAGCAGCCCCCCACTTAGAACCAGGAATGCCACTCTCTTCCAGAGACGGTGGCAAACCTCTACCAGGTCACCTGGCCGTCCTGCAACACTGGTGTTTGGTCCTGAGCCCAAATCTGCCCCCCACCCCGGGGCTCCCCCAGCACCTGGCATCCTGAGCCGCTCTTGGGCTACTTGGTCCCAACCTGATCGCTCTGATCTGACCCCAACGCAGATTTCTCACCCTGCAATTTGGGGCCTATTGAAACGGGCTGACATTTGCCAACAAACAGCCTGCGATTCTATCGCCATCTGTTACAAGCGCATCTTTCACTTTCTGCAAAGAAAAAATCAATCTCCCGGCTTCTTGGCATTCTCCGGCTGGCTCATCGGGGGCGGAGGCGGGCAGGACCCAGAGGTGGGCCTCTCCTCGGGGGTGCTGTCCGCAACCTCCCCCGGGGCCCATCTCTGAGAGGGCGGCTGGAACGAGAGAACCAGACTGGCTCTCCATTGCCCGCTGCACCCGCCGCTTCCAGCCCAGAAGCAATTTGCTTTCATTACGAAGGCCACGCGAGTATGTTTGCAGAAGGACTCAGCTTCCCAGCCGCCTGGACTGTGGGGAAAATTTTCCTTAATTATTTTTTTATAGCCTAACTTTTGTGTGAGACGGTTTGTTATTATCCCTGCCTCACTTGAGAGTCATAAGCCTGCAAGAAGAACCATAAATAAAACTTTACTTAATATTCAAAGTCCCCGTGAAGGGATGATGGATGGGGGGGTGGGGAGGCAGCCCCTCCCCCCTCCCCCCTCCCCCCTCCCCCCTCCTCCCCCACGGTGGTGGAGCCGTCCTGGCTTTCTGCCGGAAGGCAATTACTTTGAGCTCCCTATAATCAGAACCACTTACTACCTCTGCATTTTGTTTTTCTAACTTTCTCATTTAAAACACGGATGGGCGAGATTGTATCCCATTTGTATTGTGCGGAGAGAGATTACTCCAGGTGCTGCTGGGCGCAGGGCTGCTGGACTGCAATATTTTACCTGGGAACCCGCCTCTGAAACATTGAAGTGCGACAACTACAAAGACAGGGCCATGATTTGATCCCCAGCTTCCCGAAGCTTTGGGGACAAATGGATGGCAGGGGAATTAATTTTTCTTGGGGAATAGCAGAGCTGTAACTTTCCCCTCTATCATTTCAAATCCGCCAGACTGACTCTCCCAGGGTCAAAGTAGAAACAGAGGGGGCTATGGTGGAGGAGGCCCGGGTTCTCTTGGCCAGGGTGCGCTATGTGACCTTCTGTGTGGTCATGCCCCTCTCTGGGCTGCAGTCACCTTACCCAGAAAATGGAGGTGCTGGACAAGACGATACTAATATCACCCTTTTCTGAGTTGACATTTTGTTGAGCACCTACCATGTGCCAGGCACCATACTAGGCTCTTAATGTGCATTATGGTGAGAAAGCCACAACAGCCTGACAGGCAGGGCCGTCCACAATGCACCCCCAAATATTATTGAGGCCCTACTGTGTGCCCAGCATGGTTATAGGCACTGAGTGCACAGTGATGAACAAGAGAGGTAAGGATCTGGCTCTCCTAGAGCTTCTGTTCTGGAAGGGGAGAGAAAGCATAAAAACGTAAACAAAAGAGATCCTTCTGGGGAATGAGGGGGTGAAGGCTTTGGGGAAAATAAAACAGGATGATACAGCAGATGGTGACCAGAGAGAGGTAAAATGAGAGAGCGTGATCATCATGACAGCCTCTTTGAGGAGGTGATAACCAAGCAGAGCCCTAAAGACAAGGAGATACCCAGACACATGAAGATTGGGAAAAGCATTCAGGTAGAGTGAACAGCATGTGCAAAGGCCCTGAGGTGGGTGCAGTAGACACCACAGATCTCTTCACCCAGCACCATTGCATCTACCACCTGCCCTTGCCTTCTTGCGCTGCAGAGCCTGGAAAGCTAAGGCAGTGTTTCTCTATAGAAACCTTGGTCCTGAGGTGAAGGTCGTACATGGGACCTGAAGATGCCCCTGCACACGACAGGGAAGGGAAAGGCAGGTGACGGCAGAAAATGACTTTCTAGTGCACCTGGGGGCAAGTGTCACAGGTGCTGTGTGGAGAGAGGTGGCGGCAGAGGGGTCCTGCTATGACAGTGGGGCTCAGGGCTGCCACAGCCCCCCTGCACCTAGGCTTTCCCTGCCCTCTGGCCTGACTCCCCACTGGAATCACCGGCAGTGCTTCCCCTGAGCTTTCCCGTGCACAGGGCAAGTCCAAGTGCCAGAGACTTTCCCTCGCCCCCTGGGAGTAGCCCTCAACCAGTCACTGACCCCGGGGCACCCGTTGGCAGGATGCCGAGATGCGTCCTCTCCAGCGAGGGCCTGCGGTGCTGGCTGTAGTGGGAGCACCCCCTGCCCAACCCCAGGCTGGCTCCTGGCCTCCCTGCCGCCTTCCTCGACCCAATGAGTCCTGCCATAGCCTCCCAAATAAATGGCTTGCCCTCGAGTCCTTGTCTCTGGTCTGCTTCTGCGAACCCCAAAGAGCTGTTCTTTCATATCTCTTCGCTGTTTTGTTTCCCGGAGGGTGGAATCAGGCTTCATCGCCTCGAGATTCCACGAGACTTCTAATCTCCCCTCACGAAACCCTCCTGATTAAATTAGCGAAAGTGGATTCTGACGTCGGCCATTGAGAACCTGACAGGTCCTTTAGGTATCATCACTCTCATCACCGCCTTTTTACTGGCAAGGGCGTGGAGGCCCCGGGCGGGCCCAGCGGCCCACGCTGTGCTCCAGGCACCGACCTCCGTAATTGCCCGGTGCCGCTCTGCCTCTAACAGAGATGGATTCTCAAGCCTTGGTCCTGGGCTGGCGCATCTGGAGCAGAGATCCCTCATCTCTTGGTAAACGTGCTCTTTGAAAGAGCTGAAAAGGTTAACGGGGCTTCTGCAGGCTACCGGCCAACGGCCAGGTAGCGGCTTGGGCAGCCCATGCTGTAGCTCTTTAGGTAGCAGATAGACGAGGACGCAGCCCTATCTCGCTCCTCGGGCTGAGAAGCCGCCATGGGCCGTCCTGCCAGCCCCTCCGTCGGCTCTGCAGATCCCTCCGTGTTGTTCTGCTGTCGGCTCCGCTCACGGCTCACGTGCACACGCAGTGCACCTGCTCTGTGCCTGCCCGGGGCTGGGCTGGGGGCTCAGAAGCAGCTCGGCCTCTCTCCAGGGGCTCCCAGCAGACAGAGTAGGCCCCAGCTAAGACCCCTAATAACAGGGCACAGGCTCACCTGCCCCTCCCCACTCCCTCCTGCAGGCTCAGAGGTAGGAACCAAAGTTGTCATCTTGTGACAAAAGACTGTAAGCTAAGAGTGGTGGGGAGGGGACAGAAAGAGCCTGGGGTCCACGAGGGCCTCCCTGAGCTGTGGAACGAACACCAGCACGGCCTGCCTCCAGGCTTCTTGCTAAGTGAGAAAAAAAGCCTCATTTGTTGTAGTCGCCGTTAGCCGGGTTCGCTGCAACTTGCCTCCAAGATCATTCCTCATTTATAAGCCCAGGTACTGGCCCACAGAGGAAATCTGAATGCACTGTAGAAATTTAAATCACTGAGTCATGTTCTAAACATTGCAGGTCCCCTCCTAGGCGCCCTCAGGAGGTGACCCAGGACTGACCACTGCCCCCTCCACGCCCCCACCCCTGACCTTGGCCGTCCCGTGCTCGGAGCATTTTACGCTGTTGCCATATACACGTGTAACACTCCCATCAGACCGTAAGCTCCTGAACCCTGGGGCCCAGTACGGAACTGACTTGGGGAGGTGATCAGATACTGTTCGAAGGACTGTGTGAGGGGCCTGTATGCACGGGATGATACTTTTCCATCCTGGGAGTCCGTAAGTCTTAGTTGAAATGGGGGATCGCATGGGCAAAATTGGGAATTCAGTTGGTGGTGAGCCGGGAGGCTGGTTCTCTGGGGAATAAAAAGCCCTGGTGTGTAGCATTTGCCAATTTCCCTGGTATAAATACTCCCACCATGGCCAGTTTCAAACTGCCGGGTGTGCAACCACCAACGCACAAAAGCTCTTGGAGATTTCGCAGTTGGTTCTTGCGAGCCCGTACAAGCCATCTTCAGAACATAGCTCATTTCCAATCCCCTTCCTTCCTTCTTTCCTTCCTTCCCTCCCCCTCCCTCTCTCGCCTCCCAGGATCCGTCTGGGTGCTGGGCCCCTGGTAACTGACTCTGCTGTTCTGGTGGGGCAGATGGTCCCGTCCATAGAAACAACACAGTCATTCAATAGAAGGGAATGATTGTACTCCGATGAAGAAGATGCAGCGGTCAGAGAAGGGGCCCCTGCTCCAGCCTTGGGGGAGGCAGTTAGGACAGCCTGGAGGAAGCATGGGGTGTCTCCGCTGAGACTCCAGAAAAAGTGAGCTTTGCCCAGCAGAGGCTTGGGGGGAGGGGTCACTCCCAACAGGAGGAACTGGGGAGTCTGGGTGTCTGCCCTGGAGACGGGGAGGGGAGGGGGCAGAGGGTGGGCAGTGCCGATGTGGTGAGGGGCTTGGCCTTCATCCCAAGGGCAAGGTTAAGCTATTTCTTTTTAAGTGGGGAAGGAGCAGATTGGCATTTTAATAAGCTTCCCCCAAGTGCAGAGAGGAGGGGGCAGGCAGGCTGCGGGCCAGTCCTCGTGGAGGGAGAGGGAAGGATGCAGGGAGCATTGATGAGACCGCCATGCTGCAGGCTCAGGACCGAAACAGGCAGTGATGGGGGTGGGGGGAGGGGCGCTGTCAGAGGAGGGTCAAGAGCTTGGCCACCTAGTGGATGCTGGTGCCTCTTTCCAGGATGGGGAAAAAATGGGAGGGGGAGTGAGATCTGGGGGAAAGAAGGAAAACTCTTGCCTCCTCCTGGCTTCTCCCCTGTGGGCGGCTCTGTTCCAGGGCCGGGGGGCCCTTGCGCAAGGCCCAGCCTGCCATCGCTTAGTAGGGGAATGGGTAAGAGGTAGATCAGATAGGCGGTGGCCGTATCTATACGCACAGGGGACTGACGGGTCCTGACACGATGGGGTGCTGGGAGGGTACCCCATAAACCAGCCAGGGGAAAACAGGAACCCCAGCTTGAGACGTGGAACAGCTCAAGGCTGAGAGGACTTTGAACACCAGGGAGAAAAATGGGTCTGAAAGTGAGCAATCAGGGGCCCTTGGGCTGGGACCCCATGGCCAGGCTCTGAGTCATCCCCCCTGCATCTGGGGGGCCGCAGGGGTGGCGGGAAGGCCAGCTCCGGGCTGTTTTCCTGGGCACAGGGACACAGCCATTCCCCAGGCCAGACAGGTACACAGGATTAATAAGGCTGACACGCTCTCCCAGGGGTGTGCGCTCTCCCGGGGGTGTGCAGCGGAGCTAGCAGCACGGCCTGAACCATCAATCACTGGCCCCTAATAGCTCTCTAGCTTGCTCCCCCCGCCGGATTTAAAGCGAGGATCCAGGCCGCCGGCAGAAAGATGCCGCAGCCCTTAACCACCGTAATTATGAAGTCTTCGTGGAAAGAGATGCTTATCGTTAATGTTAAGTGAACAGAGCAGGAGACCAGATGCCCTGCCGGTGTGTGTGCAGCCGTGTCCGCAAACGCCTGACTAGAAATAGGGGGGCCAGGAGAGCTGCCGCTTCCATGGTGGGAGCGGGAGGGGACAATCTGCGGCTTTGAACAGTTCAAAACCGCAATTAGTAACATGGACGCATCATCCTTTTATTAAAAAGTGTATCTTTTTTTTTTGTCTGCTTATTAAAGGAATCAGCTCACTGTGGAATCAGTGGGAATTGTGTGAGTACAAAGAAGAAAATTAAAATCCCCGTGATCCCACCCAGAGGCAGATCACCGGGGTGAACGCGCTGCAGTGGTTTTGTTCCCACGGCTCTGTGCCTATCTGTTTGCTTTGGGTTGTTTTTACACTATGGAGATGATTCATTGTATTTTTAATACTTTTTTTTTTTTCTGTGGTACGCGGGCCTCTGACTGTTGTGGCCTCTCCCGTTGCGGAGCACAGGCTCCGGACGCGCAGGCTCAGCAGCCATGGCTCACGGGCCCAGCCGCTCCGCGGCATGTAGGGATCTTCCCGGACCGGGGCACAAACCCGTGTCCCCTGCATCGGCAGGCGGACTCTCAACCACTGCGCCACCAGGGAAGCCCCACTTTCCAGTTTTGTTCACTGCTGTGTCCGTGGAGCCTAGAACAGTGTCTGACCCAGCGTATTGTGAAGTAAGCGACTTGTCTCAGGTGTGGGGCTGAACTGATCGTGAAAATTTTGTCCATTTGACCAGTAAATCCAATTTACGAGGGGAGAAAGGAGAATAGTTTATACACCTAAAATCATTATAGACCTGTGCCCCCCGAACCTAGCAAGATCGACCGTCTGTTCCATGCACACCTCAGGAGCCCCTCGGGCATGCAGGGTCAATGACAGGAGCCATGGAGGGGACCCGCCTCACCCCAGCCTCCACATTCCTAAGATGCAGAGACACCATTGGCGGCTTGAGGAAAACCTGAGCGTCCCTGGGGTTTCCGGGGCATCCGGTGGAGCCCCTGGAGGAGGAAGCTCCCCTCCAGCTGTGGTTCTCTGTGGCTTAGAAAGGCGGGGACACACCTAAGGTCTGTGACGGCTCTGTCCTGGAAAGGCTTTCTGGGTCAGGGGTGATAGCTTAAGCAAAAGTGTGGAGGCCAGATGGCCCCTGGTCCAGCTGGTTTGAAATGCAGGTTGCTTTTTTTCTGGTGCTTTCCATCTTGTGTGCCCAACTCCCTCTTTGAAGAAAAAAGACTTCTTGCTTTCCATGATTACTGCCCACTCTTCCTCCAAGATCCAGTGCCACTTCCTTCAGGAAGGCCTCCTTGGTTTCTCGGACTGAGCCAGCTGTCCTACTCCAGGCCCGCAGCACTTAGCACTACTGAGATGCCAGAGTCACATGATTGATTGGTTCACATGTGTTGCCACCTCCCCCACTCCCACCAGTAAACCATCTGCCCCGTGGTGCTGGGGCTGTTTTGCTCACTGTCGCCAGTGCCAAGCCCAGGGTCCACCCGCGGTGGCGCCCAGTGGTTGAAGAACAGAGCTCACAGTCTTCACGACCTGTCAACCCACTTTAGGAGTAGAGGGTTCAGGGGCCCAGGCACCTGCATCCCCTGCCCCACGGGGCTCCGGCCTCTGTTCTCCGCTTGTCTCTCAGCTACTTTGTTGCAAAGTTCTGGGCACGGAGGGGAAGTTTCTAGGGACTCTGGCTTTTGTTTCTTTCTTTTTTTTTCTGGTGACCTTTCCATGTAATTAAAAGGCAGCTATTCCAGGAGGCGAGGCAGCCGGAAGCAGAGACGCTGCTCTCTGTGTACGTGTGTGGAAATTTATTGTCTGGAGCACAGAATTCTGCTGGAGGCTGCTGTGCTGAAAACATCTGCTGCTTCACTGCGGGTGGGGGGTGGTAAAGACCCGGATCCAGAAAACGTCCCCCCTGCAGGCCTGCAGACCAGCAGGGTGCACGTCTGGGCTCACTGACCCTCGAGCAGCCCCGCTATGGGGGATAGCGCCTCTGCTTTTTTCGGGAGACTAGCTCTCCTGAAGGCCCATCAGTCCAGTGATGTCCACGGGGTCGGCCTCACCCGGGCGGCCACTGGGTTGATGAGCCGTGCCCCGCCCCCGCCCCCGCCCCCGCCCCAGGATTCAGGTTTGCGGCCTTTGTCCCTCAGCACAGAGCCGGCGCTGGGGGGCCCTGGGGGGCACAGCACAGCCCTGCCCTTTTCTTGGATGTGGAATCTCATGCTCGGGCCCCTCCTTGGCTTGCCGTTTGAGGGGGACTCCCCTTGCACTAGAACTAGAGGCAATGCCAGGGAGATGAATGTCCAGCTTAGGGAAACGTGTTTCTAGACAGCCCAGGCCAGAGCACGGTGGGTGTAGCCCTCGCCTGGGAGGACCTGGTTCAAATCCCAGCACCCACTTCTTCGTTTGCCACGTGACTCTGGATGAGAACCACCCCCTCCTCTGTCGGGGCCTAGCCTGCTCAGCACAAAGGTTGTGTGCACAGCACTCCCTCACTCCACTCTGGTCTAAGAATGCTGGGAAAGTTAATTTTCTGGACGGAAATCCTTCCTGGGCTGTGCCTTCCCTGAGCTGGGTCTGGGGCCCGTCTCTTCCTTCTGGTTCAGGTCAGCACCTCCCCAGAATGGTACCCCTCCCTCGAGTTGCTGGGCCCCTCGGTGCAAGGTCTAGAGGTCCTGCGGCCCCTGAGCCCCCTGCCCGGCCAGGCCTCCACCCCTTGGCTCTCCGTAGCTGCAGCTGCTGAGGATAATGCAGGCCTGGCCTGGGCCCAGCTCCCCTGTGCCACGGAGAATTGCAATTTAGCAAGTTCGTCAAAATCCCGAGGCAGGAGCCCAGAGCCACATCTGTGACATCAAGGCATCCCAGCGGCATCGGGGGCCTTCCGTCCCCATCCGCCTCCTCGCCCTGGTCCACTTCCCACAGGCCTGGATTAGGCCCCAGCAGCTGGGCGGGGGCGGGGGCCAGGGGAGCCGGGGGTGCAGGGCTGGGCGCCCAGGCCAGTGGGGCCCTGGGTCTCTCTGGCCCAGGCTTGCCACGTGGTCCCTGGTAGGGTGCTGCGCCCTGGACCTCAGGCATCCCATCGGTAAATGGGGGCGGAGTCTGCCTGCCCATCCATGGGGTCCTGGAGGCGGTAGCCACACCCTGGCAAACCCACATGCCAACAAAGAGGGGCTGGTGGAGGGCTCTGAGGGTCTCGGAAGAGCTCAGGTCACTCAGGAAGGGGGTGAGTGGAGGTGGCATTGCAAGTGGGGCCTCAGGGCAGGAAGGGGCTGAAGCTGGAACGCGGTGGGTGAGCCTGGTGGCCAGGATCTTGCACTGGGCCTCAGGAGCTGGCAGAGCTGAGGCAGGAAAAAGAGAGAAGCTGAGGTCTCGGCGGACTGTGCGCAGGCCCCTCCTCTGCCTTCTCTGCTTAGAAACTAAGAATCTGGTGTTTGTAGCAACCTATGTGGCCCCTTAAAGCATCTCTGATGTGTACCAGGCACTTGCATGGCCAGGAACAGCACAGGCCTCATGAACCACAAGGCTGAAGGGCCAAATCACTCCCTCCAGACCCCCTGAGGATCAGAGCCTCTGCAGACCAGAGTGCAGGGCACACACAGAATCCCAGAATCCCACACAGAGATTTGCTTGCCTCCAGGGATGGAGAGCTCACTACCTCATTGGGAGCCAATTCCTTCGTGGAGGAGTTCTCATCATTAGGAAAGAGCTTTCTAGAACTGCTCTTGGGTCCCAGTGCATCTGGAGGTGGCAACCTGAACCTCCTGAGCTCTTTCCTCCAGACCAAGCCTCAAAGCTTCTTTTATCTGTTCCTGCATGACGCACTTCAGTGCCTTCCTCTGAACAGGAGTCATTTGTCAACTTCTCCCGGAACTGAGCGTTAGTGCCCCGGCTGTAGTCTGCAGCAGACTCTCACCTCCCTAGCTGTGAAGACCATGCTCCTATTAATTAAACCCTAGGTGTCTTTTACTGACCCATCACACTGTTGAGTCTTGCACAGAGTGGGGTTGGTCATTCTGATGGCGATAATGGATGAAGCAGGAGGACAACGTGTGCAGCTTGGGGAAACTGAAGCCCAGAGAAGAAGGACCCTGCTCAGAGTTACACAGTGCACCATCAGTAGGGCTGGGGGAAGAACCAGAGCTCCTGCCTGTCCTCTTAGGACACGGTTCCTTCATCTAGACAGAGAGAAGGGCCCCCATGCACCCTTCGCTCCCTCCTCCTCCCTCTGCTCTCCCGCCCTCACTTCCTGAGAACCTCCAAGCTAAGCCAGAGAAGGTGAGGCCCACGGCCTTCAGATGGTCATGATTACGCGTGGAGGGGTGAGCGCAGGGCAGGAGGGGACCCGGGCCCCATGTCCTGCTAACTGTTCCAGGGAATCAGCAGCGCCCAGGGGCTTGGGGGCCAAGGTCCTGCACAGCTGACCTCGTCCAGCTCATTCTGCAAACTCTGGGTGTTTCTGAGATCGCTGGGCCTGCACATTCCTTTCTGCTGAGGGAACTCCCGGCAAGTGTGGAGAGGCACCGGCCAGCTCCAGGAGGGTTTCTGGTGGGAAAAGAAAGGCAACTCGCGTTCGCTGGGTGCTAATGTGCACCAGGTGCCGATGCGAGGGAGGGGGGCGTCTCTCCTGTGCCACTCGGCCGTGTTCTCCTTGCCGAGGGGGGCAGTGACCTGACATGGGTGTGGTCCAGGACTGTCGACAAAAGACTTAGCTCACGGGGGGGCCCAGCTCAGAGCCTGGAGCCCGTGGGCGGCCACTGAGTCTCGCTGTTACTGTCACCAGCCCCGTAGCAGATCTGGGATTCGAACCCGTGTCCACGAGCCAGGGCAGCGCCTCCATGGTAGGTGGTAAGGGCCACGCTGTTCCGGAGTGGCTGCCTTCCTGCATCGCCACCAGTCTGGTCCCTGACCTGAGGCTTCCAGTGGTCCTGGGGAAGCAGTGGGTGTGGGGCTATGGCCTCGGCCTCTGTCCCAGCAGAGAACATTCCACAGTGGGAAGCTGCAGCCTTGGGCCCCCCTCCGCCCTCCCCCCTCCCCTCCCCCCTCCCCTCCCTCTCCCCCTCCCCCCTCCGCCCTCCCCCCTCCGCCCTCCCTGCCCCTGCCCCTTCCCCTGCCCCTGCCCCACCAGAGGCCGTGCGGGTGTCCTACGGGCAGGCTGCCGCCACCGCTGCAGAGGGCTGGCCGGCAGCCCTTGAGTTTCCACCAACTAATAATTTTTACAAACCTCCAGCCTCATAAAAAAGTGCACAGTGGCCTGAACAACCTTGGCCGGGAGCCTTGTGGGAAAGCGGAGGCACTGAGGCTGGGCACCAGTGATCTTGGCCAGAGGCCACCTCCTGCCTGTACTCGGGATCTTTCCCTCAGGCCTAAGACCTGGACCTGTCCACTGTGGCCCTTCGGATAAAGGCTGCCCCACTAAGTGACTCAAGGAGGTCCTCCGTGCCGGCCACCCAGCCCCGCCACCCCCATGGCCTCCCGTCTGGAGCTCTTGGCCCACCGCCCTGAGCCGCCTGTAACCCACCCCTGTGCTCCCCTCCCACTGGGCACAGGCCTTTGCATGTGCTGTTCCTTCTGCACAGAATGCCCTTCCCCTCCCTCCATAGGAATGCAGATAATGACATGTCTTTATCCAAGAGGGCCTCCTGTGCCTGGGGACCTCGGAGGAAGGGACATGTGTCTGCCTTGATGTTCTCCAAACAAGGGATGGGGTGTCCAGGAGAGAAGGAAGGCAGGGCAGGTGCTAGGGGCCCCGAAGCCTGAGCACGGTCCTGGGAGTCACTGGGGAGCTCCTTGTGGGATGGGGTGGAGCTGGGCACGGGAGACCAGACAGGTGGGAGGACAGGGGAGTGGGTGGGCTGGAAGGAGGCTGCTGAGGCAGAAGTTTGGAGACTAGAGATTACCTGGACCTGAGGGATGAGGGAGCTGGGTTAAGTGGAGGCTGGCAAGCACTTTCTGCTTTGGCCCCCGATCCCAGGGATGGGATCCTGAGTCACAGGTGCCAGGTGTGTGATTCTGGGGTGCTTGGTGGCGGCAGGGTCCATGAGGCAGGTGGGGCCCCGGGGGCGAGCTCAGGCTTGAGCGGCAGACGGGGTCTGGGATTCCCGGGCACACAGGTGGGGTGTAAACGCTGGGGGAGGATAGTCTTGTGGGGGCGTGTCACAGAGAGAGGGCTGGGCATCCAGGATGACCCTTGAGGAAAGTCTGGGAGGGTTTCCAAAGAAGCAGGAGGAGACCCCGGTGGGTCCCAAAGCCAAGAGAAGACAGTGTTTTCACCGGAGCGAATGAGCAGCTGCAGGGGCTGGGGTCGGGGGACGGCAATGACTGGAGCCACGAGGGGCATCCGTCAGACTTAGCACTCTGGGCTCACGGGCATCCTTGGGAGGGTGGAGGCAACAGGGGGTGGGAGCAGCTCTGTGAAGGGGGAGCACCTCACCCTGGGACCCTGGCGCCTGGATGAGCAGCTGGGGGTGGAAGGTTCCCTCGGGCCCCTTTTCCTGTCCCTCCATCCGCTGCCAGGGACTCTCTGGTGAGGGGCTCGAGTCTCCAAAGGACCTGGATCAGCTCCTGGGAGGCAGCTGGGGCCGTGGAGGGGGGACACCGTCCTCCCCCGCAGGATGGGAGAGCAGCCGCATGCTCCCGGGGCGCGGTGAAGAGCCGCCCGTAGGTTTCCCTGTACCTGCGGGAGGTGGTCAGGGCCCCTTGGTAGTCATGCCGTAGCTCCAGGGGGGGATTCAGTGTCCCCGGCGCAGGAGGCCTCTCTGGGAGCCCGATTTACGGGCCCGCCCCTTGGTGCACCCGGATCTGGCCCTTCTCTAAGTGCGTGTTCAATCCAATTAAAAGTGCCGGAGGTCAGAGGAAACGTCAATTACCTGAGTCTCTCGGCAGCTGTCCGCCCACTCAATACGCCCGAGAGGCTGGGAGCCACGTTCCTCCTCTCCCACCTACAGAGTGGCCGATGGGGAGGCCGACCCAGTCTCCAGGAGGGTCACTGGCCTCAGTGGCCCCATCTGTAAATGGGGACTCTGGGTATGGGAAAGCAGGACTGGAGGCCCATGTCCCCTGAATCTTGGTGGGAGGGTCTGTAGTGTGTTGCCTACTGCCAGGACTTCTGGGGGGTCTTGTCCCAAGCAAGGGTCTTCCTGCGGCTGACCTTAAAGACAGGCCTACGGGACCCGGGCAGAGCCAGCCCACAGGCAGGGGGCCAGGCCCACCTCCTGCCCCCTCTGCATGTCACTGCCCACCGTGCCTCAGTTTCTCCTCTGGAAACCTGTCTCCAGGGTCAGTGTGTGTGAGAGGCTCAACTCTGCTCCCAACTCAGACATACTTCTATAACCTGCTTTGTATTTGTACCCCTGTGTTCACAGCAGCACTACTCACAACAGCCAAAAAGTGAAGCAGCTCGATGTCCATCGACGTATGAACAGATAAACGAAACGTGGTCCCTCCATACGGTGGGATATTTTCAACCTTGGAAAGGAAGGAAATTCCAACGCAGGCTACAACGTGGATGAACCTTGAGGACGTGATGCTCAGTGAAATGAGCCAGACACAGAAGGACCGATGTTGTAGGATTCCGCTCACATGACGTACATAGAGCAGGCAAGTTCCTGGAGACAGGAAACGTAAAGGTGGTTTCCAGGGGCTCGGGGAGGGAGAGGATGGGGAATTACTGTTTGCTGGGGACAGAATTCCAGGTTGGGTAGATGAAAACATTGTGGGATGCCTGGTGACGATGGCTGCACAGCCATGTGAACATATGGAAAGCCACTGGAGCGTACACTTAAAAATGGCTAAGATGGCAAGTTTTATGATTTGTATATTGTACCACAACCGAGAAAAAAAATCGAGATTTGTATTTCACGAAGCGTTTATTAAACCAGTGTGCCTCACAGCCCGGAGAGCGGGATTGCTCGCGTCACCAGCCCGCACGTCATTTTTCTTTTCTCCTTTTCCCCCTCCCTTCACGCTCGCCAGTAAAAGCCACCTCCTTAGGGAACCGTCTGAGAATTAAGCCCGGATCTCCTGGCATCTAGCCCAGAGCTCCCGGGAAGGGACCGGATGAGCCCGGCTTGGGAAGAGACTGCAGAAGGTAGGGGTCTCGGCGACACCCTTCTAGCTGGAAAACCGCCCAAAGCTCTCTGCCAGCCGCCCACCTAGCCCGGGTCAGAGAAAGCCAGACAATTATTGGATGGACCAGAGTCGTGCAGCCTTGTCGGCCCCTGCGATATCAGATGCTTCGGAGACCTCCGCTGTCTCCCTGCTCAGCTGACACCAGCCTTTAGAGAACAAGCAAGTCAGAGGATGGAATTAATTTCCTAAAATTGAGTGTTATATCGAAAAGTCACCTCAGCATCTCTCGCCACGGAGGAAGAAGAAATGGCCATTTGGTCCTTGCTCTCTTGATAGCTCATTGCGGCTTGCACTCAAATCTTTAGTTTTGGGATGAAATGTATGAAATTGTCTTCTCTGTAGGGCAGAGATGATAGAATCTAGGCAATTTTATGTGGTTCTATCTATTCGAAATAACTATGAAAATACTGTACCAGAGAAAACGGGAGAAAAATACCTCTGCTATCTATTTTCTGGGTAAGTGGTATGACTGAGATTCACATCAGATTATTTTGCATCTACTGAATTAGCCGAATGCAGTCAACCCTTGAACAACACGAGAGTTATGGGCGCCGACGCTCCGTCCAAAATCTGCATATGACCTCTAGTGGCCCCTTCATATCCGTGGTTTCTCCATATCCAAGGTTCTGCGTCTGAGGATTCGACCAACCTCAGATCACGTAGTAAATAGTATTTACTATTGAAAAAAATCTGCATAGAAGTAGACCTGCGCAGTTCAAACCTGTGTTGTTTAAGGGTCAGCTGTATATACCTTTAATTACAATCCCAGAGACAAACTCGTCCCAAGGGCGGGAGGGGGATGTGAAAATGACATGGCCCCTTTAGAGGCGCATGTGAAAATAGGTACAAAGAGTTGTTATATATGTGTTGAGGCCCAGTAGTCCAGCAATCCTACTTCTGGAAATGTGCTCCTAAGAAAACCCCCCTAAGAAACCCTCGTACCCTGTTGGTAGGACTGTAAATTGGCACACCCTCTGTGGAAAACGGTATGGAGGTTCCTTAAAAAATGAAACCTAGAACTACCATATGCTCCAGCAATCCCACTCTTGGGTATATATCTGGAAAAAACAAAAACACTAATTTGAAAAGATATATGTACCCCAATGTTCACAGCAGCACTATTTACAGTAGGCAAGACATGGAAACAGCCCGAGTGCCCATCAACAGATGATTGGATTAAGAGGATGTGTTTTACACACACACACACACACACACACACACAAACACACAATGGAGTATTACTCAGCCACACACACACAAAAAGAAATACTGCCAATTGCAGCAACGTGGATGGACCTAGAGGATATTATGCTTAGTGAAGTAAGTCAAACAGAGAAAGACAAATACTATATATCACTTACATGTGGAATGTAAAAAACAATAATATGCATGTATATGCAAAACAGAAACAGACTCACAGACATAGAAAATAAACTGTGGTTACCAAAGCAGGGAGGGACAAATTAGGGGTATGGGATTAACAGATACAAACTACTATATATAAAATA
This sequence comes from Grampus griseus, assembly GCF_964374135.1. NCBI lineage: Eukaryota > Metazoa > Chordata > Mammalia > Artiodactyla > Delphinidae > Grampus > Grampus griseus. The sequence continues at coordinate 4,534,351 of NC_139018.1, read as the reverse complement.
GATGAGCAACGAGGATTCACTGTACAGCACAGGGAATTATAGCCATTGTCTTGTAATAACCTATAATGGAATATAATGTGCAAAAATACTGAATCACTTTGCTGTGCACCTGAAACTAACACAATGTTGTAAATCAATTATATTTCAATTAAAAAAAAAAACCACCCAAGAAAAGCAAAAAGGCATTTGCATGAAGATGTTCACTGCATTGTGAGTCAGACTCTGAAAAACAGACCTAGACCTTTACTTCCAATGGCAGGGGGATAACCGAGCTGGTAACGAGCCACAGGGAAGCAGAATTTGGAGGCTCTTCCAAATCAGACCCGGGCGGTGCCCGAGCCCCCTGGTGACCCTGCCGCGGGAAGGTTTTCCTCCAGAGTCTGTTACTTGGGTTGGTTGCACTACAGGTCAAATATGTCAGTTTCACTACTCCAGAGTGGAAACTTCAGGGGTTAGACCTGTGTGTGTGTGTGCATGTGCGTGTGTGTGTGTGCACACTTCTTAAACTAGAAAATGGAGATGGCTAATGAAACATGACAAAATGAAAAAGCAGAGAGCAACCGTGGTCGTGCCTTTGACTGCGGTGGGCAGAGAGCAGACAAGGCAGCCGAGCGCAGCGGAGCAGAGGGGGCGGGGTCAGGCCTGCGCTTCTTCCTCCTGTCAGCATTGACTTCCGTGCTTAATGTTCATAACTTTTTTTAAGGTGAAGAGCCAGGAAAGCTGCCCCCCGTCTGTGCTCAGACTTGTGAGGTTGCCTCATACTTCCCATCCCTGCCAGATCTCCTCTGGTCCCTCCTAGGACCTCCCAGAGCCTCAAGGGGACCAAACCCTGCCGCCCCCCTTCTACATCAGCACACCCTCACCGCTGCCACGGCCCCATCAGGCATGTGGGGAGGGGAGGGTGGGAGCAGGCGGTGGCCAGCTGGAGGGGCCTGGGGCTCACCTCTGGGGTGCGGGGTGCACCCCCAACTGACTACACCTACTATCCGCCCAACCCGTGCTAAAGGCAACTCCTCGCCCGCCGCCAGCTGCCCTCTCCAGGCCTGCGAGCTCCTTGCCGGGAGGGGCGGGTTGACTGTCCCCAGCTGGCAGCCACGTCCTCCTGGTCCTGGGGTCCCAGGTGCCCTCCCCTCTCCCAGGACGCCTTGAACCAGTCATCACCCTGGGTCCTGGAGCACGGGTTGGGGGTGAGGGTTCAGGCAGGTGCTCTCTGGGGTCTCCTTCCTCCATCTGACATTCGAGACCTTTTTAATTCTAAGGGAGACCGATTAGCCCCGAGGGAGAAATGGAAGTGACCTGTGTGGGCTGCTCCCCAGAGGCTGCCGAGGATGGGGAGTGAGACCCGGGAAGCTCTCTCTGCTGCTCTGCACCCTCCGTGGGGGGCCCAGGGAGGGATCCCCATGCCCCCCCCCCGCTCGCTGAGCGCATGGGCTCCGGGGAGGTGGCAGAGGCAGCTGTGCATTTCGGGACTGCAAAGCAGGAGGTGAGACTTGGACACGGAATCGTTCAGGACCTGTCAGCTGCAGACCTGCCTGAGCTCACTGTCAAACGTGAGGAATGAAGGGTCTCTCAGGCAGGCGCCGTCGGGTGGAGAGATCTTCCTGTGGCCTCCAGTGACCTTGGCGTGGCCAGCTCCCGTCGCTGCCTCAGTGAGTAGCTCCGGGAACTCCCCGGAAACGACATTTCTGGCTCCACTGGCCCCTCTCCAGGCTGGGAGCCCTGAGGACACCTGGGGATGTCCCCGCCTCCTCTTCTGAATGGCACAGCACCATCAACTCAGCCTCCAGGGTGCCCTTGACCATCTGCCAATCCCAGCCGCGCAGCCAGGGCCCCAGCTGAGGCCACGTCCCTCCCACCCAGACCACCTTCCAGGTGGCCGCCAAGCTCAAGTCTCACATCTATTCTGAGCCTGGGCAAGCGGCCTAGACCTCCACGCTGACCATGCCGCTGCCCTGCCCACAGCTCCCGGGACCCAGCAGCCTCGGGGTTCAGCCTGAGTCCACGGCCCTCTTGAATCGGCCCCATCCCCCTCTGGCTGCACCAGCGGCTCCTCCTGTGGTCCAAACATTCAGGCCTTCGCATCCCCCACCCCACCCTATCCTCCACTGCCTGGCTACCTGTATCCCTCGGGAAGCACAGCTCACCTGTCCTCTCCTCCAGGAAGCCTTCCCTGACCACCACCCTCATAGAACTCCCCATCCTCTGTCCTTGTGACCCCCACCTCCACCCCAGTCTAAATGGGTTTAGTTCCAAGCAACAGGAATGCGAGTGAAGGATGGATGAGTAGATGGCCGTGAATGAGTGAGTGAATGAATGAATGACTATATGGATGTGTGAGCTTAGAGATGCCTCTGCAAGGCTTGGGGGTGGGCGAGGGTGCAGCCCACCAGGCCATTCTCCCCACGGCCCCTCGTGACAACGTGGGCCTCTGTCTGACTCACTTCCTGATGCCCACCTCCCCTTCCCAGCAGAAAGCAGAACAGAGGTCTCTGGGGCTTGTGGCAGGGCCGTGGCTCCGGCCCCCTCCATTTCCTCCTGTCAGTGTGGGCGTCCTCCTGTCTCCCCGGCTCAGGGTTGGGGGGGGATTAATCACCCTGGAAGGCGAGGCCCAGTGGCTGGAGAGGAACGGCGGGGAGAGCGACCTGGTGTTGCTTCCCCGGGGCCCTGAGGACCCGCGGGGATGGGGGCTGCGTCCCTGGTGGGGTGCTAATCGCTGCAGGTGCCCCCTCCCCTGCTTCTGCAAGGTCCCCGTGAGCCTGTGCAGGGCCCCACCCGCAGGGCGGCCCGCATTAGTATTCCCTGCACGGGCGCCTGCAAAGAAATGACTCACACTCTGATTGACTAATTTGAAAGTAAGCTGTTTTTGCTGCAAGTGGGAAGGTTCAGTGAATCTTAAGAACTAAGCGATGGAGATTTTATTCCCGTTCTAGACCTTTCCTTCTGTTGGGAAGGCGGCTCTGCCACGGCCGCTGTTTATGACAATAGAAGCGTCTTTTGTCGGCTCACCTTCAGTGGGCGCGAGTGAGACGCCGAGTCTCAGCTTAGCTCCCACCTGCTCTGTGGCCTCGGCGAGTTACTTAACCTCCCCAGGATGCCAGGAACAGTGTATAATGAGGATAACTCCGGAGGAAGCACCGCCGCACACAAGGTGCGTTTTGTGGGGCGGGGACGAGGCCCAGGCCTGCAGAACCAGGGTGAGGCTCTGGCACGTCCCCGCCTCCTGTGGGCTGGTGGGCTGCAAAGAGGGTGTGCATTTCCCCACGTGTGCGGGGCTTAGGGTAGCCTCCCATTTTACTGATGGGTGATTATCCTCCCATTTTACTCATGGGGGGCCGAGAGGCACAGAGAGGTTAGGTAATTCACCTGAGGTCACACCGCTTCTATGTGCAGAAGGTGGGATGACAACCTAGGCTGTCGGCTGCAGTCTGTCTTCCCAGTTTAGGTCACCCCGTTGAGCTAGAGAGGGGGACAGGGGCTGGATCTTTGGAGCTGAGGGATGACTTTTATCTTTGTCCTACGGCAGGTGGGGTGTGAGAAATCAGACCTGAACACACTGCAGGAAGCAGGAAGGCCCTGAAGGAGGTGACTGAGGAGTGGAGGTTGAAAGCAGAAGTCGGCTGGGCCTGGGTGGTGGCAGAGGAGGCAATGACATGGTGAAATTCAAGACACGCCTCCAAGGTGGACCCGGTGGAACCCTGGCATTCGTTAGGGAGAAGATGAGAGAAAAAGTGGTCAAAGGACTCTTGAGAGTCTGGTTGAACACCTCATCTTTAGGACCCCGACCCCCTACCCTGAATTGCCCACACCCAGTGGGCCACCTGCCTCCCCTCCCTGGCTACCTTCATCAGACACACTGTCTAGGTGTACCGTCCGTCTGTAGCACAGAGGGGGCAGCCCTGGCGAGAGCGACAGCTGCCATCTCCTCCCACGCCCTTCCATCTGACCTCAGAATGGGGAGGCACAGAGACCGAAGAGGTCAGAGTAGGAATTCTCTGGATCCTGGGCTCTCAGGCCACCGAGCGCGACGCCCTCTGTTCGCTCCATGACTTTGGGAAAGTTTGTCAAACATTCCCTCCTCCAGGTCCCCACCTGCACATGGGAATCCTACTGACCGCTGATTATCATGTTTCTTACTCTTTGCACCTTCTTAGCCCTTTCAGGGTTCACAGTCACACACTTCCTCCAGGGCTGAGTGAAGGGATAGGTGGGCTGAGCACTTGGGACAGGCACAGAGGAGGCATTTGATAAAGGTTTGCGGTGATGTTTGTTTTTCCTTACTCGCTGTGTGTCTTTGGACAAGCGGCTCTGCCTCTCTGAAATGAAGCTGTTTTGTCTGCAAAGCAGTGATGACATGGTCCCTGTTTCCCAGGAAGGAATTCGGGACGTCTTGACTAGGTGGCTCATGGAACACTCTTGGCGTGGTTCTGGCCCCTTTCACGGGCTCCCTCAAGGCTCGCTGTGATGATGATGAAGTGGCAGAGCTGGGACTGGCTTTGCAGCGCCAGCCTCCTCTGCAGCCACCTCACCTTCCCCGGGCAGCACCTTTTACTCTGGCAGCACGAGGATGAGCAGAAAATTGAAAAACTTAATCAAACTAGCATATTACTTTCCTAGAGCCTCCCGCCACCTCTCCCCTCCACCAAAACACAAGCCAGAGATAACACCTTCCCAAATAGGTTTACTGAGGTTAGCCCATTACAAGTGCGGACATGCCCGGAGATAAGAGAAGACTGTGAGTTCTTAATATCCTGCCCGGCATGCAGAAGGAATAAATGAGGGACGGAGGCGAGACAGCCCCGACTGCAGACACTCTGTCGTGTCCTTTGGACATCCATCAGCCCGTGTGTCAGGCAGTGTCTCTGGCCGTGGGCTTGGGAGATATGGTCACCATACGATCGAGTCAGATGCGTCCTTTCAAAGACAGATCTGCTTAAAAATTCATTAACGTAGACAAGTCCACCACAAGAAGCGATCAATTCCTTGAACTCTATAATCATGCTCCTCATAGGAATCTTTTTGCCTTAATGTTGGTTAAGCTAATAAAGGCTGTTTGGGTCCACTGGAAAGAGAGGCACGGGAGGGCACAAGGCAAGGAGTCTGGCCTTGATGTTCTGCAGCCAGCTCGGACCCAATTAGTTCCTGGTGCCTTTGTCTCTGGAGTGAGTCATTCATCACATCAGCCAGGGCTGGGGGCCTGCTCAACCCCTGCTGGGCGCCGGGCTGGGGCCAAGGGTGCCGAGCAACCCAGAAATGGTCTCACTCACAGGAGCTGCGGTTAACCAAGGAGGAGATCTGGGGACAAGCGTCTGGGATCGCTCTTGGTGATCTCATTCTGCACGTGGCCATAAATCCCATTCCCTCGCCAATGAGTCCTGAATTTATATCTGCAGCTGGGACCTCCCCACTGAACCCCAGACCCTGCTATCCCAAGGCCCACCCTGTATCTCCACCAGGATGTCTAATGAGCATCGTAAACCAGCAACGTCCGAGTGCAGCCAGACCCATCTCGAGTTCTTCCAGCGGCTCAGGCTGCAGATGGAGGGTCCCTCTGGGACTCTTCTCTGACTCTTACATCCCACTTCCAGCTCGTTGGGAAGCCCTCCGGGTCCTGCCTTTCGAGACCAGCCAGATTCCAGCCGTGTCTCCGGGCCCAAGCTGCCTGCCCACAGCACCTGGATGACCGTGGGAGATCCTACCTGGTCTCCCTGCTTCTGCCCGTGCCCCTCCCCCGATCTCAGCCCGACAGCTGGAGGAATCCTTTGCACATGTAAACCACAGGAGCCTTTCCTCTGCCCAAAGCTCACCAAAGGCTCCTGGGTTACCCACGTCTCTCTGAAGCCCTCCAAACTGCCTGTGCCTCCCTGGCCTGACCTGTTACTCTCCACCCGCCGCACTCCACTGCAGCCACCACAAACACCCGGCCACACTCCTACCCCAGTGCCTTTGCACTTCCGGCCCCCTATCTAGATGCTCTTCCTGGGTCTGTACCCAGAAGTGAGGCTTCCCTCGTCACCTTGTCTGAAATTGTACCTCTCCCTGAGCTCTTTCCGCTAACCCCAGACGCCACCAGCAGAGTGTAAGAGCCACAGAGCGGAAGGGAGTGGCGGGGGCTTCCGTGTGGTCCCTGCCCTGGAACACTGTGGGCGCTCAGGAAGTACGCAGGGAATGAATGAATGAATGAGTGAATGAATGAAACTTGTCTCTCTCTCCAGAGGGCTGCTCCCTGCCCCCTCATCAGGGAATCAAGCTCTCGGCTCCATTTGGAGACTTCTGGTCGTGGCTCTTTCACTGTGGTGACATCCTTTCCCACCTGACGAGTCGGACGCTGGCTCCCATCTGACCTGTCCCATCTGCTGCGTCCAGCCCTCGTCATGCCTGGTGTGGACTCTGGCTCAGTCAGCCACCCACTCTCCGTGCCCTGGCTACATCAGCCCCCGCCCCACAATTCCCTTCTGGAACCTTCTATTCAACTATTCCCCTTCCGGTCCCTCTGGATACTCCCTCCTCCCGGCTCTCCCTGGGAAACCTCAACTCATGATCAAAATCTCTTTCTCTCACAGTATGGACGTTCCTTAAAAAACTAAAAATAGGACTACCATATGACCCAGCAATCCCACTACAGGGCATATACCCTGAGAAAACCATAATTCAGAAAGAGTCATGTACCACAATGTTCACTGCAGCTCTATTTACAATAGCCAGGACATGGAAGCAACCTAAGTGCCCATCATCGGATGAATAGATAAAGAAGATGCGGTACATACATACAATGGAATATGACTCAGCCATAAAAAGAAACAAAATTGAGTTGTTTGTAGTGAGGTCAATGGACCTAGAGTCTGTCATACAGAGTGAAGTAAGTCAGAGAGAGAAAAACAAATATCATATGCTAACACGTATATATGGAATCTAAAAAAATAAAAAGGGTTCTGGAGAACCTAGGGGCAGGACAGGAATAAAGACGCAGACGTAGAGAATGGACTTGAGGACATGGGGAGGGGGAAGGGTAAGCTGGGACGAAGTGAGAGAGTGGCATGGACATATATACGCTACCAAATGTAAAACAGATAGCTAGTGGGAAGCAGCCGCATAGCACAGGGAGATCAGCTCGGTGCTTTGTGACCACCTAGAGGGGTTGGTTAGGGAGTGTGGGAGGGAGACGCAAGAGGGAGGGGATATGGGGATATACGTATATGTATAGCTGATTCACTCTGTTATAAAGCAGAAACTAACACACCATTGTAAAGCAATGATAACTCCAATAAAGATGTTAAAAAATAAATAAATAAATAAAATAAAATCTCCTTCTCCCCAACCTGCTCCGATAGCATCAGCCCCCACCCCATGGTCCAGATGGAAACCTGGGGACCCTGGGTGCCTCCCCACCCACGGCCCTGCTCCCCCTTTCCTCTGCCGCCTCCTCTGGACTCCCAGGCCACCGCTGCTTCTTAGCCACTGTCCATCCAGCCTGTGAACCTGCCCCTCCCCTCGTACCAGGCGGGCGAGGGCAGGGCTGCAGCTTGTGGGTTGGAGCGGGCATCCGTGTGGCCCAGTGCCGGTGCTGCTGGGGTAATGAGGTACCACTTATGCATTCGACAAACCCCATTAAGACGAGCAGGAGTACAGCGTGGCCTCGGGGCATGTGCAGCGAGCCTGGAAGCTTCCAGGCGGTGCGCCTCGCGTTCTCTGTTGATACAATTCAGTTCGATCCGCTTAACAAACATTTACTCAGCGCCTGCAGCCGCATGCAGAGCACCGGGCCAGGTCCTGCGGGAGGCTCCCCTCCACCGCCGCCCCGCCTTTCCTGCTCCGCCTGCGGCTTTGTTTCTGCTCCCCCGCTTCCTCTGCCTGACCCTGTCCTCCCACCCCCGCCTTCCCTCCTGTCTCCTCTGCCCCTTGGAGGCGCAGCCTCTCAGTTCTCACACTCAGCCTCACACGGGGGCCTCTGATGGAGGGGGCGGCAGGAGGAACAGGCTTCCTCAGCGTCCACGGGACTGGTGGCCATGCTGTGATGTCCCAAGGAAAGGGGCATCCAGGCCGGGAAACCACCTGGTCCAGGCACACAGAGGGGAGCTGGGGGGTGGCCAGGCGACTGGAACATGTAGGACCCAGAGAGCAGCAGTAACCACAATGATCGCGTCACCAGCCGCTGCCCCCAGCCCTACACTGTCCCAGTGCTTTGACAGTGCATGTCTGGGGCACATATGGGAAACTAGGCCGGGAACACATGTGGCTGAAGGTCGTGGGCCTGGAATGCGGGGCTAAGGATTGGAGGGAACTCCCGTTCATCTCTGCCTCCCACCATGGGCCTGGCTCAAAGTCAGAATAATAAAAATGCAAATCAACCCAGACCTCAGGCTTACCACGCTCCAGGCACCCGTCCAGGCACCTTTGCATGGATACAAACTCCAGAATGCTGCCAAGGAAGGTGCCACTTTTATCCGCATTTTACAGATGGAGAGATGGAGGCACAGAGAGGTTTAGTAACCTGGCCAAGGTCACACAGCTAGTGAGTGACAGAGCAGGGGTTCAAACCCTGGGAGATGACCCAAAGCTGTTTGTGATGTGAGTGAACAGGCTGAAATGGTCCCCACACACCTCTGACAAGGGGGATGGTGATGAGTGGTGCTGGGGCAGGGACAGAATCTCTTCTCAGCTTGCCCTTTGGCCCGATGATGGGGAGAAGCGAATTCTCTCAGCCATCTGTGTTCATTCATTTGTTCATCCACCCATTCATTCATTCACTCATTAAACATAAAGTGAACCCCGAGCCCTGGGGACTCAGGGAGAACTTAGACGCCGCCCTGCCCTCACTCCTGTTGCCACCCAGACACAGGGCTCCAGGAAGCAGGTGGCGTGATGAGAGAGTGACCCTGGAGGCCTGTGGGCCGCGAGGAGGAGGGGGTGAGCCGAGATGCAGGCAGGAAAATGAAGCCTCTCCTTTGTTCCGTCTCGGGGGGAGGCTCAGAGCTAAGCCGCCCTGGCGGGGGTGGGGCGGGGTGCAGGGTGGAGGCTGGCGCAGACACCCTATGGCCCACACTCACCCGCCTCTGACTTTGTTTTCCGTTGCCTCATCTTCCTCGCCCACTTCTAATTTATCCGGCTGCTCTGGTGTCACTTCCTAAGCCCTCCTAAAGCTTCTGCAGAATGAAGCGGGGATAAATAACATAACTGCCGCCAGCCTCGGCCCGGTGGGACCGCCGGAGCTGCCCTCAATCCCAGGCACATCTGCCCAGAAGGTGACCAGAAAAACTTGGAACGCAATTGTTCCGAGACTCGATTTTTCTATTACGGCCAGGAGACTGAAATTGTTTCCCTGGCCACGGCTCACCTCTTCTGTCACCCAAAGTTCTCCAAACCGAATACCAAAAGAAAAAGTGTGTCCTGGAGGAAGTTAAATTGTCGAACAAGAGTATTCAGCCTTGAAAAACTGGCCTCCACGTCCACTGGCTTTGCCAGTCACTCTTTATCATTAAGATGAACGGTGAGTTCGTTCATCTTCTCCATATTTTTGTCCTTCGTTTTATAGCACTTTTCCCTTCACTCTCTAAATAAAAATAGCCGCTTGACCCTGAGTTAGAGAGTGAGGGGGCCCCGCGGCCCCCCAGCTCACATCTGGAACACAGAGCAACTTTCAACGCTGTGGACAGTTTCTCTCCAGATTCTTCTAAAAGATGAGAGTTCTAAACTCTGACAGTTGGTAAAACTGGTCACCCGCCCGCCCACCCTTCCCAACAGTGTGGCTGTTGATAGATTCAGGGCAGCAAGGCCAAGGTGAGGGTTAGTCCAATGCCACCTGTACCCCCTTAAAAAGCTCTCGCTCTTGACAGTTCTGTCCCTAGTTATTTTACCATCAAGCGTCTCTCACATCAACACGTCTTCGTAAACACAGCTGCAAACTTAACATCCAGGGGTCAGAAAGAAGGGCCCCAATCACCCGCGCCACTTTTACCTCACATCAAGAACCAGAGCGATGTCACGCCCGGACTGGTTAGTGGAGGGTTAGGTGGCATTAACCGGGGCGCCCCTTTCAGCCTCGGCCACCTCTCACAGACACATCAGCGGTGTCTGACGTTCAGGGCTTCTCGGCAAGCTCCCGTGTTGCACTGTCTCCCCCCACGTCCCCACGCCGGGAGATTGTGGAAATGACCTTGAAGGCAGCGGTAGGTCTTTGATCTGCCGAGTGATTGTGCTGGGACCGTGCTTTCCGCTGGGCTGAGCAGAGTCAGGCGCTGTTTAGTAGCAAAACCCTCTGGTGTTACTCCTTTCCAACGTGCATGACCGGCTTGTAAATATCACTGCCAGGGGCTGGTTTCTTGCAGTTTCTTATTAAAGAAACTACCCAGGTTTTACCAAGTACTGGGTTCATTTCTTGGATGCTTCTAAACCCGCGTCCGAGAACACCCTCTGCTTTCAGGCGGCTGCCCCTGACTGTGGACTTGGTTGTGTTTGGAGGGGCGGCTCTGGGAAGAGCTAGCGCTTAGCCGGCACCGACTGCATGCAGGCTGCTTCCCAGCGCCATGGAGGGAGGAATTCATCTAGTTCTCCCCAGCATCCCATCAGCTGGGGACCATTTTTTTTTTATTGAGGTGAAATTCACATAACATAAACTGAACCCTTTGAAAATGAATAATTCAATGGCATTTCGTACATTCACAATGTTGTGCACCATTGCCTCTACCCAGCTCCAGAAGGTTTTTATCACCCCAAAGGGGACCGCATATCCATTAATCCATCAGTCCCTGTTTCCCCTGCTCCCAGCCCCTGACAGCCACCCATCTACTCTCTGTCTCTGTGGATTTGCCTATCCTGGACATTTCATACAATTGAAATCGTACAATGTGTGGTCTTTTGTGCCTGGCTTCTTTCACTTAACACGTTTTCAAGTCCCATCCATGTTGTACACTGTACCAGAACGTCATTCCTTCTTATGGCTGAGGAATTGTCCATTGAACAGATGGGCCACATTTTGTTAACCCATTCATCTCTCAATGGAAATGTGGGTTGTTTCCACCTTTTGGCTACTGTGAAGAGTGCTGCTACGAGCACGCTTGTGTGCGTATTAGTTTGGGGGCTATTCCTCATCATCCCCATTCTGCAGATGAGAAAACTGAGGTCCTGAGACTTTCAGTGACTCGCCCTACCTGCATGGGACTGGAGAGGGATGGCTTCGGGGTCGCCGTGGAGAGGGGGTCATGGCCACATAAGTTTGAATATTTTCATCATTCGCATCGTATTTTCCCTGCTTTCAACCTTTCCCTTCACATTCCATTTTTTATCCGTGATCCTTGTTCCCAGTTGAAACACCATTTAAGACTTTATAATTCAAAAAGATGCATGTACCCCAATGTTCACAGCAGCAGTGTTTACAATAGGCAAGACATGGAAGCAACCTAAATGTCCATTGATGGAGAAATGGGTAAAGAAGATGTGGTACATATACATAATGGAATATTACTCAGCCATAAAAAAGAATGGAATAATGCCATTTGCAGCAACAGGGATGGACCTAGAGATTGTCATACTGAGTGAAGTAAGTCAGACAGAGAAAGACAAATATCACGTGATATCCCTTATACGTGGAATCTAAAAAATGGTACAAATGAACCTATTTACAAAGCAGAACTAGAGTCACAGATGTAGAAAACCAACTTATGGTTACCAGGGGGGAAAGGGAGGGAGGGATAAATTGGGAGATTGGGATGGACATATACACACTATAGTATATATAAAATAGATAACTAATAAGGACCTACTGTATAGCACAGGGAACTCTACTCAGTACTCTGTAATGACCTATATGGGAATAGAAGCTAAAAAAGAATGGCTATATGTATATGTATAACTGATTCACTTTGCTGTACAGCAGAAACTAACACAACATTGTAAATGAACTCTACTCCCATAAGAATTAATTAAAGAAAAAAACCCAAAACAGTGCACTTTGAAAGGTAAACCAAAGCTGCTTAGAGAATCTCCAAATCCCATCGTGTCGGTTCTCCTGTGTCATTGATGTGTCTCACTGGCCGGGGCAGAGGCCTGACCCTCAGCAGGAATGTGTGTGTGAGTCCCAGAGGCTGATGCAGGTTGGGGGCTGGGGACGGGAGCCCCGCCGCCTGGGACTCAGGAATGTAGCGACGCCAGGGCGTCCACAGTCAGTCCTGGGGGCAGGGGCACTTAGCCTTCTTACTGGGTGGGCGAAGCCCCTGCCAGCAGCAGCAGCAGCAGGTGCTGCCTGTTGGAGGAAGGTCCAGTGAGGGTGGGGCTCCTCGGACTCTGAAAGATTCCCCCATTTCCTACTTGGGAAAATGAGGCACAGATGATGCAACTCTCCCAAGGCCACCCGGCCACTCAGTGGCAGAGCTGGGATGGGGGCAGCTGGGATGAGGATGGGGAGGGGGGCGTGTGGGAGCCAGGGGCTTGCGGGGGACCCAAAGTCCAAAAGGCATGGGGTCCCCAAATGACAAACTCGTCTTTCAGAAACAACATGAGCTGTGTAGACACATGCAGGATGTGACGAGACTGGTTCCCAGTCCGAGATGGCTGACTGGCCAGAGCTACAGCATCACCTGATATCGAAAGCAGATATCGTGATATTGATATTGATGTCCCGGGTCCCACAGGGGCACCGAGCTCTCCAATCCCTCCGGCCTTCAGCAGAGCACGTGGCTGGGTGACGTGGAAAAGCAGGACGGCACCAGTTTTGCTGTGGCTGTGACTCAGCCCCTTAGAAGAGCAAAGTGCCATGACCTTCTTCCCCCGGAGCCTTGGCATGAGGGATGTTCTGGAAGGTACGTCCTCAGCCCCGTCCTGCCCACCCTTCTGCCCGGGAGCCGGGCTGTGCTTCTCTCTCCCCTCTGGGCTGCGGAAGTTCAGAGAACCTAGGATCACGCAGAAAGCCTTTCCAGTCCCCGGAGGCCTACTTTGTTTCTTTAACAGCTTTATTGAGACAGAATTTATGTATCATAGCAATTACCATTTTAAGTGCGTAATTCAATAGTGTTTAGTAAATTTGCAGAGTTTTGTACAACCATCGCCAGAATCGAATTTTAGAACATTTCCATCACCGAAAGGAAACCCCGAGCCCTCCTAATTTTGTATCTTCGCTGTCGGAGGCTTTCCTCTCCGCTCTGCGTAACGGGGGACTCTCGGTGTGCACTGTACCCCCTACCAGGTCCTGTTCTGCGGGCTAAGGACACATTCAGTAACCGTCCTGGCAGCCATGCTGGGCCGGTCCTGTTATCATCCGCCACTTATGCCCACGGAAGCGGAGGCAGGGGAATGGCTGAGTTCCCTCCTGTGTGGCTTGAATGGGGCCTCCCCCGAAAGCTGTGTCCACGTCTGAAACCTGAGAACCTGTGACTGTGGCGTCATTTGGGGAAAGGGTCTTTGCGGATGTAATGAAGTCCAGGATCTCGAGATGAGATTATCGGGGTGGGGGGCCCTAAATCCAATGGCAAGCGTGGGAATAAAGGAGACCAACCAGATGGGAAAAGCAAAGGCTGTTCTTTCGGAGCCGCTCGAGCCGGGGGGTCAGCACCCCTGCTTACGACTGGGGAGCCTCACAGGCAGGCGGAGGGGGAGCTTCACGGCGGGAAAGGCAGGCTCCTGACCCGACGGGGCTGCTGGTCTGGGACGGTGGGAGCAGCTCGCTGGAGGAGGGGCTCCTAGGTGACCCGTTAGGGGGCGTACTTTGCTCTCTCTGTTGGGTCCCAAGTTGGAAGCGGGGACAAAACTTAGGGCAGCGGTGATTTATTGATCAAGTCCCGGCCATTTGGGGCCGACTGTTACAGCGTCATTGCTCCTGCCTCCTGCTGGTCTGAGCTCCTGCAGGCTGGCTTCCTGGGCTGTTTACTGCAGCGGGGGGGGGCTCGGCTTCCCGGGCAGGTGGCTGCGGGCTGTGGGTCGGAGTTCTGTTTCTCCGTATGATCTGATTATTGTCCCTTTGTGCATTTGGTCTCTCCACTGTCCTTACAGGAGACCCACAGACGAGAGACACAGAGGAGGAGACAGAGACTGGAGTGATGCAGCCACAAGCCAAGGAATGCCGGGAGCCGCCAGAAGCCGGAAGAGCCCAGGAAGGATCCTTCCCGGGAGCCTCCGGGTGGAGCGGCCCTGCCGACACCTTGATGTTGGATTTCTGGCCTCCAGGGCTGTGAGGGGAGACATATCTGCTGCTTTTAGCCACCAGGTTTGTGGCAATTTGTCACGGTAGCCACAGGAAACAGATACACTTACCGAAGATTACACAGTTGGTGACTGCCCTGTGAAGGCAGGTGGATGGGGGGCAGGGAGGACAGTGGACGGGCGGGGGGACTCGGATTCCCTACAGGAACCGGGCAGCGGGGCTTTGTGCTGGTTTGAAGTGGGAAACCTGGGGCCACGGGTCTCGTTAATTCAATCTTCACTGAGATCCCTGGGGACCTTGGGCTCGTGGACTCTGAGTGTTGCCCTGACTAAACATGTCCTTCAAGCAGTCCTTGGCCCTGTCAGAGGTCCCCCGGGAGACGCCCTCAGCCCATGTGCCTGCAGGAGCCCCTTGCAGACTGTCAGCCCCCAAACGCCAGGACCACTCAGGCTTTCCACTGTGCTGATACCCTAAGAGTTGAGGGAAAATGCAGCTGTCACACCTGTGTCACCATTGATGGCCTTGTTTTATTCTTCCCCTCACTCTGTTCCAGACGGTTTTAAAGTGGCTTAGGAAGCAATGACACCCACACAGCAATTTCACTCAGAGGGAGGCAGGGAAACTGGGCAGGGGGGGAAGGAGTGGGAGCTCAGAAGGCAGTGTGAGCTGTGCAGACCTCCACGGGCAGGACACAGGGTGGGCACCGAGCTTCCAAGTAGCCAGAGGGAAGAGGGGCTCATGGGCAGTGCGAGATACCAGCAGAGAGAGGGCTAGGGCTGGACAATGGTGTAGGGCCACAGCGCTGCTTGGGTCAAAAAGCCTCAGGCTGGACCCCCTCTCCCTGCTGGGCTGGCCAAGTCTGGCCTGGGGGAGGGGACAGATGGTCCATTTTTGTTTACCATTGTTTTTTCCCTTGGAAAGCTCTCCCTGCTCATCATGGAGCCCCACCTCGCCTGCAGGGGTGAGGGTGTGACTTGAGAGGCCCGTCAGAGTGGGTGAGGAGAGAGATGCACGGTTGTGCGGGGGGCGGGGGGCGGGGGAGACTGTGAGCTATGGTGACAGTGTAAGTGGGAGGAGGCTGTCCCGTCTATCTTCCAGGACTACTCGGAGGTGGCCATCTGTTTCAAGAAGGAATGAGGCCAGGGCCCAAGGGAGAGCAGGGTTGAGCAGAAAGGAAAGGTGATGGGATAAAGATAGAGTCCCAGTGACATTCCTCTTGCTCCTGGATCCAGCCATGCCTGACATCCATCATCTTTCCGCAGACCTCCCAGTTAAGAGGGTCAACAAGGTCCTCATAAATTTCTTTTACACAGATTGCTCTTGCAAGGAACAACTTGAGCTCTGCAAGTATCTCACATGAGAAGGATGGGGGTGAGGGAGAAGTACTCTTCAGGTGACTGCTAATTCCTGTTTCTTTCTTTGATGGTCACTGGGCTGTGATGGGCCCCAGCTGTGCTCCCTGAACCTAGGACACAGTGCCCCTCATTGGCCTCACTCCATGGATAATGGGCTGACACTGGTGGTTTTCTTCTGGCATCAGTACTGCTGAGGCTTCACTGTGGGCCAGGCACTACTTAGGTGTGTTTTGGGGAGGCGCCTAGAGTAAGGACGAAGACAGACAGGTCCTGACCCATGGGGCTCACAGACCACTGGGCAAGGGTCACAGAGACCCCGCAAGAACACCGTGTGCCCCTCTCCCCCCGAGTCAGGCCAGGGAGGCTAGCTAGTGCAGAAAATAAGAATATGATTTTTTTCCATAGAAAATATTTTGTTTCTTCGGCAGGACACAGAGGAGGAGAGAATCTAGATATTTCTGAAGCATTAATGTTTTGCTTTTAGCTATCTCTGGTCCTTCCCCCAAAGCAGGGTTTCTCAGCCTTGGTTCTCTTGACATCTGGGGCTGGGTCACCGTCTGCCGTGGGGCTGCCCTGTGCACCGGAAGGCATTTAGCAGCGTCCCTGGCATCTACCCACCGGATGCCAGTAGCATCCTTCCCCACTCCCAGTTATGACAAACAAAAATGCCTCTAGGCAGTGCCAAATGTCCCCAGAAGGGGGACAAATTCGCCTGGTTGAGCGCCTCTGTCCTAGGGACTTCTGCATTCACAGCTCAGACACTGGACGATACAGTAGAGAAGGGGGAAGACAGAAGTTAATTTGTGCGCGTGTATGTGACTTTTTTATTGTAGTGAAATATACATAATAGAAACTTTACCATCTTGGCCATTTTAACGTGCACTAGATTCAGTGGCATTAAGTACTTTCAGGTGTTATACAACCAACACAATGACCCATTTCCAGAACTTTGTCATCCTCCCAACCAGAAGCCCTGTCCCCATTAAACACTAACTCCACCCCCTGCAGCACCTGGCAACCCCCATTCTACTTTCTGTCTCTACGAATTTGACTATTCTAGGGCCTTCATTGAAGTGGAATCATATAATATTTACCGTTTTGTCCCTGGCTTCCTTCAGTTTGTATAATGTCCTCAAGGTTGTAGCACGTGTCAGAACTTCATTCCTTTTTAAGGCTGAATAATATTCCATTGTACAGATAGACTACATCTTTTTTTAAAATTTATTTATTTTGTTTTATTTATTTTTGGCTGCAATGGGTCTTTGTTGCTGTGCACGGGCTTTCTCTAGCTGCGGCGAGCCGAGGCTACTCTTCGTTGCGGTGCACGGGCATCTCATTGCAGTGGCTTCCCTTATTGTGGAGCAAGGGCTCTAGGCACACGGGCTTCAGTAGTTGTGGCACGCAGGCTCAGTAGTTGTGGCTTGCGGGCTCTAGAACACAGGCTCAGTAGTTGTGGCACACGGGCTTACTTGCTCCGTGGCATGTGGGATCTTCCGGGACCAGGGCTCGAACCTGTGTCCCCTGCATTGGCAGGCAGGTTCTTCACCACTGCACCACCAGGGAAGCCGCATATAGACTACATCTTGTTTATCCATTCGTCCATCAAAGGCCACCGGGTGCTTCTCCCTTTTGGCTATTGTAAACAGTGCTGCTGTGAACAGGGGTGGAAAATGATCTTTTCTTCAAGTCCCTGCTTTCAGTTCTTTTGGGTATATACTCAGAAGTGGAATTACTAGATCATATGGTAATTCTGTGTTTCGATTTTTGAGGAACCGTTGTACCGTTCAGAAGTTCATTCTTGACTTTTGAATTTCAAAATAGACTTTGGAGGTTCACTTGTAGAGGCGGAAGGAGAGCTTGGGGCAGGTATGTCATGGATCTTTAAGATCTCGTCCCCCCCACCCCGGGCCAGAGCTGCTCATTCTGTCAGCCCCTCCCCCCACCGAAGTTCCCAACCTTGGGAATGGGATGTGGGATGAGGGGGGTGGCACTGACCTGAGGGCTGGCTTTGCCACCCACAGGGTGGGTCCTCAGAAGGGCTGAGTGGTAGAAAAATAAAGTTATCCTTCTTGTGTTCCTGAGCTTGTGGCCTGAGAGCTGTACTGTTACACTGGGCCCCAAAGTTCTCCACCACGGAGCGTGACTACAGTATTTTTAGCCTGGAAATATCTGAGGATGGGAGTCGCCCAACACCTACATGGGCCATAAAATAATTTCCACAAAGCGGCCGTGGAACACCTCTCGGAGCCCTGCGAGTGCCTGAGAGCCCTCCAAGATCAACACGGCCCCCGAGGCCACCAAGGCCCCGAACAAGGAGAGCTGCTGTAAGAGGCCAGACGGATGCCATAGGGAGCCCTGTGCGGACCACCTGGAACAAGGCTGCAGTCTCAGGCCTTCCCTCTGCAGCCCTCTTCCCCGGGGGCTGAGCGGTGGCAGGACCAGGTGTTTGGGAGGAGCTGATAAAGGCCGCCTGTCTGTCCATTTGGGCCCACGTTGACCCCGGAGGAACTTCAGTGGCCCCGGCCCCGATCTGGTCTCTGCGATCGTGAGTCACTCACAAGGGTGGGGCCGGCAGAGCCCAGCAGCTTTCTCAGAACCTCGGGTGACGAAAGTGGCGAGCTGCCCAGTTCACAGACGAGGAATCTGTGCTCTGAGGGCGCAAAGCCAAGTCGGCAGGAACCTCAGAACTGCCCCAGCCGAGCCCCTGCCCTCACCAGCTCTGCGCCGGGGCTTGGCGTCCTGTTTGCTTATTTCTGGGTCGATTTTTCTCAGCGCCACAGCTGTGAAAAGAGCCCAGGGGAGGCTGGGGTGGAGGCCGGGGAGGGGTCTGGGGAGGGGTGGGCGGCGGCTCCTGAAGACCCTGGGCATTTGGCCTCTCAGGCAGGTGTTTGGTGAGGCTGGGCTGTCCACCCCCACCCCCCAAAGCAGGGTGACTTTGAAGGGAGCCTCTGCCCCACTGACTGGCCTGTGTGTCCTGGGCAGAGGCCCTTAACCTCTCTGAGCCTTTGCGCCCCTGGACACATGGGGACTGCTGTGAGGCAGGACGGTTGTAAGATGAAAGGGACGATGCAGGTGAGCCTGGCACAGGGTGAGTCTGCAGTAAGCGTTGGGTGGGGGGCGCTCTGGGGAGGTACCAGCATCAAGCTGTGAGTCTGGTGTAGGGTTGGCAGTCAGGGAGGGAGTCCGCGTGGGTCTCCGAGGGAAGCAGGACCCTGGCAGTTTTCTGGAGCCTGACTCCACCACGGGGAGGGGACCAGGGTCAGGGGGTGGACAGGGAATTCCAGACCTGAGCTGATGCCCCCCGGCAGCCCTCTGGTGGCCCCTTCTGATGCCACCGTGCAGTGCCAAGGGACGCGGGAGCCGGCGGCTGAGCACATGTCCTACCTGCAGCCCAGGGGTGCAGGAGCTGAAGGGCAGGCAGGGCCAGCTGGAAGCAGCGTCACTCTTGACCCAACAGAGCAGGTTCACCCCACGTGGGCACTGACTGCAGCGCGAGGGCCGAGCACCCTCAGCAGACGCGAGAGGCAGAGGCCGGCCTGCGGTGAGATGCACGTGGTTGATCTGAATGGATTTCAGGGGGCCGGTGTCCACGGCTGGGCTTTCCTCACCACAGGGCGAACCGACATGGTGGGTTGAATCTGCTTCAGGGGGCTGGGCTGAGACCCCAGGGCACCCGAGGTGCAGGCCAGCTTTTTGCCAGACCTGGGGCTCAGGTGTCCACACAGTCCCTGGCACCCTCCCTGGCAGCGCGGGGAGGAGGAGACTTCAAAATATTGTTTGCAGAGCTGATTGCGGCGCGGCTACCCCAGCTTTCCGGAATTCCCCGGGGTCCTGGGAGAACAGACAGAGGGAGCACGGGGTGGGAGTCTCTTTCCTCTGATGTCAAATGGAGACCAAGAGAGGTAGGGACTTCGCACCTGGTGGGTTCCTTCCTCCTTCCCGGGAAGTGGGAACAAATCCCTGCCCTGCCTGCCGATGGGATGGCTGTGGGTATCTGATGAGCTATGAAGCTTTGCTGGTGGTAACGTGCTAAATAAATGAGCAAATCACTTGATAAACAACAAGTGCTTGGAGAAAAATAAAGCAAGGAAGTTGACACATCACTGAGAGGGTAAATCTGACCAAGATCTGGAAGAAGTGAAGGAGTGAGCCGTGTGGCGATCGGGTAAAGCGCACTCGGCAGAAGAATGAGCCCGTGCGAGGGCCCGGGAGTAGGGGCTTAGGCTGGTGTGCGAGCACCAGCAGGGGCGCCAGTGCGGCTGGAGACGAGAGAGAGGGAGGAGAGAAGGGCTGTCAGGTGACAGGTGGGGGCTTGGGGGCAGGTGGGGGAAAAGCAGATTACATGGGGCCCTGGTTAATGCCCCCGAGGTGTTCTGGCTTTCACAGGCTTGCCCTGCAGGGGAGAAGTTGGGAGTCTGTTGCTGTGATGCAGGCGGCAGACGCTGGAGGCTCAGGTGGGTGGTGGCACAGAGAGGGTGAGAGGTGCCTGGATTCTGGACGTATTTTGAAAATAAAGCCAGCAGGACTCGCTGATGGCTTGGATGTGGGTGTGAGAGGAGGGCCGCCAGGATGCCTCCGGGCTTTGCGCCCAGAGCAATCGGAGCACGAGGTGGGAGCTCACCTCGTGGGCCCGTGAAGGTGATGAGGGGGTGGTGGAGACACGGGGATGGCCAAGCTGGACCAAGCGCACCTCCAGCTTCCCGGGCGATGGTGGTGCTTCCTGTGGGCACCCAGAGGGCAGCTGGGAGCCTTCCAGACCCGGTAAAGCCGTGGGACCCATCTCACGTAACATGTTGGCTGATAAAGCTTGAGACCGTCTCCCCTCTCCATGAGAGTGTGCGTGCACTGTCACACTCACACACACACACTCACATCTGGGTCCTCGATGTATAAATATCGACAAGGTTCCTGGTGTCTTGTGTCTTGCTCTTTATAATCATCTCTATCGTCTACGTTTTCTAAAATGAATACATATTGCATCAACCCCGAAAAAAGCCCTATTGTTTTCCTTTAAAAGATTTCCATCATCTTAGATACAGAGATTCTACTTTTGAAAGGAATTCATCTGAAGTATGAGAGTACCATTAGGTACAATGACACCGTGTCCGAACTGCCTCTACTAATCAATGGTAAAATGTTCAATCCTAAATGTCTCCAATAAAAAATTACCAGCCAACTGTGCTGCAAACCACACAATGAACTATTATGTAGCCATGGATACTTTCTCTCTGTTGAATTTGTATAAACAGAGGGAAATATTTCTGTATGGGAACCATCAAGAAACGAGATTACAGATGAAGTCGGATTCCCGGCATGTGAAACCAGCCTAAGAGAAAATGAACAGAAAAAAGACTGGAAGGAAATGCTTCGGTGTCAATGTTTTCTGTGTAGGGAAACGATGCTTTTTTTTCTTCTTGATTTTCAGCCTTTTCTAAAATTGTCTTTAAGCAGCATATATTCCTTTCAGGAAGAAAAACAACTCCAAGTTACTTTCATTTTAAAACTCCTACTCCATCTTCAAAGCCCATTAAAAGATGTCTTGATCCCCACACCTGCAAGGCGTCTTGTCCTGTCCGTTTTGCAGGTACACGGGGAGTCAAGAGGTGTCTGGATTCATCCTTCCTGCCCTCACAGAGTTTCGGGCCACAGGGGCAGCCAGTGGAACCGGAGGTGACTGCCACCACTGGGGCTGCCTCCGAGTGCCACGGGCACGTGGGGCACAGCCCGAGGACGCGGCAGGGGCTGTGGGAGCTGGGAGTGCCCCTGGCAGGGCCCAGGCCTCTCTGCCCTCACCTGGTCACCTGGTCCGGAGCCTCCCTGAGGTAGAGCGCGCGTCAGTTACTGGCCGAGGCCTCTGGGTGGCTCCACCTGCCCTAGGCTGGGAGACTGTCCCTACCCTGCCTCTTACCCCTCCCAACGGGCTCCTTCCCGGAATGTGGAATGTCTGTCCTCCCTAGCGGCGACAGCTGAGGGCCTGAGAGCAACAGGGCTGGGGGGGCCTAGAAACATCTCTCTCCTTATTCTATTCAAGGTGGCCCTGTGGGGCATCAAGTGACCCCTGTGCACCCCAAATCCCTGCATGCTGGGAAGTAGGCTGGAAATATGCTCCGCTTCTGTGCAGAGAAGTCCGGGGATCTGGGACGCGTCACCGCGGGCGGGTGGGGGGCGGCGGCTGGACAAAGGTGGAGAAATCCAGCTCACTTTGGCCGCGGGCAGGGTGGATCCCAGGCCGGGCAGTGGGCTTCTCTCTCCCTCCTCCCCTCCCGCATCCCTGTCGCACACTTTGGGGCGGCCACTGGCTTCTCCCCTCTCTGTCCTCCCACACATCTGCTGACCGCTGGGACCGACCTGGGAACCCCTCCCGTGTGCCCCTCCAGCCAGTGTGGCCAGACCCGAGGTCGTCATGACACCAAGGGAGCCGTTTGGCTGGGCTTTGCGCGGCCTGATGGGAAGTTTTATTGACCAGGCCCTGCAGTCTGGGTTTTGTCTAACGCAGCTGTCTGTGCGTGCTCCCGGGAGGGGTGAGAACATCTAGCCACCTGGCTGCGCTTGCTGGGAACGGACGTCAGGAACAGTAACTGGAAGGCCTGGGCCTCCACAGGGGCCTGGCAGGGGGAGAACAGCTCCACGGGGCCCCGGGGCGCCTTCCCGCTGCACACAATTGCCAAACTCCGTGACCCGTAAGACAAAGACCTCTCTTGTCACTGTCCCCGTCCTGGGCCTCGGGGTCACCCCTGGCTGGGTCTGTCGCCCTCCAATCCCACCCCCCCCCCCGGCGTCCGCAGGGGCCCATGGGAGTGTTCCCCGCCGCCCCCCTCCCCCGCCCCGCCCAGCCTCCGCCGCCAAGGCCGATAGGGATGGGCGACCGGGAGAAAATAATCCAATGCATTGTCATCTTAATGCTTGCGCAATGAGGTGTGAAATTCTGTGTTTCCAAAATTTGTTATCAGCCGTGCGCTCCGTCCTCCCGAGCGGGGCCGCATTCAGGAAATTCGAGAGAAGCGGTGTGACTTCTGTGACATGAGTTATGACACGCCTGCGTCTCCATGGCTGGGAGCACTCGGGCCCGGGAGGGATTTATCACTCCAGGGAGAGCCTTCAACAGGCTTCATTAGGCTGAAAATGATAATGAATATCTTCCCCTAACCTGTTTTCATTAATTATGGCTTCCCTCTTATCTTCTTGCCACACGGACCACCCTTTTCAGAAATATACACACACCAGCGAGAGAAACGGGGCGGCTGGCAGGGAGAGCAAGCATCCCCTTCGCCCCGGCCCCCTCCTCCTCCAGCAGGGGGCGCCGCGGGCTCGCCGAGAGCGGGGTGCTGGCCAGGACAGGGCGGTTGTGGGGACCTCCAGGGGGACGCTGGCAGTGGCCAGCTAGACGTGCAGGGAGGAGAGCCAAGCCTTCTGGAAACTTCCAGGCCCTCACCACCTCCTGGATGGTCCCCCAGCCATGACTGATGGTCAGGCAAAGGCAGGCCTTCTCCAGCCATGTTTTCCGCCTTTACTAGCTGAAAAGCAGGGCCGTGGGAGCTCAGGCCTTTAGCGGGGGGAAGAGGGGCCTGCGCTGCAAGGGAGCGAGAGTTGGGGGCAAGGCCCGGAAGTTACTCCGACTTCTAATTCGGGGCACCTGCCTCTGGGTCTCTGACTGACGGACGAGGCTCCCAAAATAGCTGGGCACGGCGGCGCCCTGGCCTTCCCTGGCGCAAGTTTGTCCCGCTGCCGGGAAGGCCTCCCCCTCCCCTGCATCTGGCAAACTCATTGGTACCCTTCGAGGCCCATCCCCAAGGTCACTTCCACTGGGAAGCCTTCCAAAGGCTCTCAGGCCTGCCTGGGCCACCCAGGCACTCTCGTGGCTCTGCCGGTGGGAGAGGGTCCCGGGCTGGCCCAGCCCTCGGCTCCCCATCCAGCTCAAGGCTGTGCCCTTCTGGGGGCTCTGGGTCAGCTGTGCCCTCCTGTCCCTCTAGGCGCCACTGGCGACCAGCTGTCCCCGGGCACTTACCTTGGGCACAGCAGACCTAGGTCGTTGGTCCTAATGTCGTTTCCATCTTGCAGGTCAGGACTCAGAGGCTCAGAGGGGTGTAAGCTGCTCGCCCAGATCCCACAGTCTCTCAGTCTGCCTGTCGGTGCTCTTCTCTACAACCCTGCCCTCCCTTTACGAAATTCCAGCTTCCTCCAGTAACCGGGCGCTTGCTCCCGGGGCTTCGCCGGAGGAAGACTCGCCCGGTCAAGACCTGTACGCGAGGTCCCTGTTCAGTCACTCTGGGGTCCCCGGGAGAAGGCGCACATCTGGCACTTGTGACTCTGGGCCCAGAGTTGCTGCTTTGTGAGGTGAACATGCCGGGCCGCCCTTCCCCAGGGGCCCGTGGAGAGCCGGTCAGGCGGGCGTTTGTGCTGCGTCTCCCCAAGACCGGCACCTGCAAGGTGGGCTTGTGTTTTGACCAGTGACAAGGTTGAGGAAGGACACTCAGGTGGAGGGATGAGCGCGAACTGAGGCCCAGAGGGGGGACCTCGTGGGGATGTGGGAAGCGGGCAGCAGGCTGAAGTCCGCATGGCTATGACATCAGGACAGGCAGGCTGGCCCTGGCAGGGGACAGAGGGCTGGGAGACCCTCGCTGCCAGCCTCGTTTGCCTCAGGTGAAAGGAAAGGAGGGAGGCGTGACAAAGGTGTTTGAAATGGGCAGCACTGTGGGACGGGAGTGTGGACCAGGATCCAGATGGTCTTTGGGTTTTTTTGTTTGTTTGTTTGCGGTACGCGGGCCTCTCACTGCTGTGGCCTCTCCCGTTGCGGAGCACAGGCTCTGGACGCACAGGCTCAGCGGCCATGGCTCACGGGCCCAGCCGCTCCGCGGCATGTGGGATCTTCCCGGACCGGGGCACGAACCCGCGTCCCCTGCATCGGCAGGCGGACTCTCAACCACTGCGCCACCAGGGAAGCCCGGTCTTTGGGTTTTGTCATGACCATCCCCCGGGTACGGAGGGGGAAACTGAGGCCTGGGCGGAGGTGCGGTGACGGCTCTCTGTGCCACTCTCGCCCAGAACACCCATGTGTCTGCACAGGCTGCTCCCCGCCAGCCTGTGGACTCCCAGTGGCCCGTCCGCAGCCTGCCGCCCCTGCCCCCGGGCCTGGGGACCATGTGAAGGAACGCAGTGGCATCTGGGCCGCCTTGCTGGGCCCCTTGGTCACGGACTTGCTAATTAATTGGTAACTACATACCCCGAGAAATGTGCCCGTTTTGATTCCACGCTCAGCTTGCCAGCACTCCGGTTTGCCTCTTTCCCGGCAAGGCCCGGAGAAAAAACCCAGCAGCTTCCCTTCTCTCGAGGAAGAGTCACCCGCAGATGTTTTTACAAAGTCGGGGCCAGAGAACATACGAATAAATGCCACGATTCATGTTTGCAAACCCCTCCCCGCCAGCTTCTGTCTTGACGAGCAAGGGGGGGCTGGGGCGGAGGCAGGCAGATGTGGAAGCCGGGAACTGGGCCAAGCGCTTTTTTCAGACAGCGTTCCCCATCACAGGCAGAACGAAGCGGCGTGCAGAACCGGGGAAGCTCCGTGACCATCGGGGGCTCCGGGGTGCCCGCAGGCCGGCCCACTGGCCAGTCATCGCCTGGCCGCCCCCAAGCAGGTGGCCAGGCTCTGAGGAGGGGGGGGCGCCTGTCAGGAAGGCTCTCCCGCCCTTGAGAGAGGCTCGGTTACCCCAAAGGTCAGCGGGCACATTCCTAATTACTGTAATAACAATTAGCAGGAGTGGTGATAGCCCAGTCCAGGCGCTCTGCTCCCAGCTCTCCCTCCAAGCCCAGCCCCACGGCCTTGCCGGAGCCCGAGACGGGCCCTCGGGGCAGGGGTCCTTAGCTCCATCTTACGGGTGTGGCCACTGAGGTCGGTGGGCTTCCAGAGCCCCGTTCCAAGGCACCAGTCGGGCAGTGGTGGGTGGGACCGCGTGCCGGCATTCCACCTGCTAACTTTGGAAGTGCACGGTGGGGTGGTCATCAGTCCGGGGGGAAGGTAGATACTTTCTGGGTTGGTAGGGTGATCCCTGAGGTCACATATAGAAGGTGATCGCCTGCACTGGTTTTCTGCAAAACCAACCCTGGTCTCTCTGACATTTATTGAGCGCCTACTGTTTGCCTCTGTGGGACACTCCTCCCCCACAGACTCCCACAGAGGGGAGGGGCACTCTTGTCCTTCGGGAGCACCCCCAGCAGCCAGAGACCCTCCTGGCCCCGAGCGTGCATCTCCCTGGCAGGGCTAGGAGCAGGAAAGGGCCAGGTGCTGTGACCTGGAGGCCCAGGAGGTTGGGAGGTGGGGGGAAAGCAGGAGGAGGGATGCTTCCCCACATCCCGTGGGGAGCAGAGCATGGACAGGTCCAACGGGGCCACCAAGGCGGCCGAGCTCAGAGGAAGGATGGTAGGCTGCCCGGTGGCAAGCTGGCCGGCTGACTCCCCCCGGGGCCTACGACGATGGTAAAGGAGTGTGGCCGTCAGGGGCTGAGCAACTGGCCACGGAGCTGTGAGCCACTGCCCCTGGGGGAGTGGGGACAGACCCACCTCTGGCCTGACCCTGGGAGAGAGATGTGCAGCTGTGAGGGGGCTGCCTGGAGGAGGTGGCGGGGTCTGAGATGGAGCCAGGCTGCAGGGAGGTGTGCGGCCCCCTGCTGTAGCACATACTCGCCCACCCCCGGGGGGCCTGTTGGCTCCTTGGCCCCAGGCTTCTGGCGCCTGGGTGCACTGCGCCCTGTGTTTGCAGAGTGGAGCTGCCCCGGGAGGGCAGGGTTCTCCCAGGGCTGGAACCAACCACAGAGGCTTCCCTCGGCAGCCCCAGAGCCGTGTTTTAATTAGTCAAGTTCTCAAATCATGTACCGCTCCCCACACACGGAGGGTTTATTAAAAGCCGTGCCAAGTTAAAAATACTGGTGACAGGGATGTGCAGGCCCAGGGAGCCGCCGAGACAGGCGCCCCGACCGCGAGGAAGCCGGAGCAGCTCCTCCCAGGGGAATCCCTGCCCACGTCCTGCCCATCGCCCAGCTGGAGGGAGACGGGGCGGCCACTGCAGCTGTGCCAGCCCTGCTTGTCCACGCTGAGCGCAAGTGGGAGAGCAGCCCTGCGCCCCTGGGTGCTGAGGGGCTGTGGGCAGGGGCTCCGTGTGGCCACCACCCTGCTGCACCCCTCCCCTCCCCTCACGGACATTTGCAGCCCGCATAGAAGCCTCAGGTCGGCACAAGTGCAAGGAGCCTGGCTGGGTGTTCACGTAAAGCCCCCTGGAAGAGGTGGCACTCAGCACGGGGTGGCCCCGAGGGGCGGGCAAGGAGTGGACGTTTCAAGAACAGCCCAGCAGGAGCCAGGGCTCAGGGTCAAAGAGGTGGGTGGGCTTCCCTGGTGGCGCAGTGATTGAGAGTCCGCCTGCCGATGCAGGGGACGCGGGTTCGTGCCCCGGTCCGAGAGGATCCCACATGCCGTGGAGAGGCTGCGCCCGTGAGCCATGGCCGCTGAGCCTGTGCTCCGCGGCGGGGGAGGCTACAGCAGTGAGGGGCCCACGTACCGCAAAAAAAATAAAAAAAGAGGTGGGTGTTTGGTGTGTCCTGCTCACGGACAGTCCTTGGAGCCCAGGATGAGGTATTGGCCTTCATGCACAGGCTCAGGGGCAGTGACAGTATCGGGGAGAAGCCCTGTGGCAAAGCACTCAGTACCCCCCCCAGGAGTAGGCCGTCTTGCGTGGGGCTCCCAGAGTCAACACGTCCATGGATGGGGGGACGCAGAGCCTAAAGCCACCCCCACCACCACCTTTGAGAGGGAGTGAAGAGGAGGGTGTCCAGGACTCCTCTGGGGGCAGCGGATGACTGACTCTTGGCCTGAACTGATCTGTCATCATTGTCATGCATTAATGCCTCCAAAGATGGGCACTCTGCCACATGCCCTGGTCACCAGGCCTCAGTTTACCCACGTGACAAGAGAGAGAATTTTCCTATTGGACACTCCACAGTGACATCCATCAGTCCATCCATCAATCCATTCGTCATCCATCCATCCATCCACCAACACATCCATCCATCCATCCATCCACCCATCCATCCATCCATCCACCAACACATCCATCCATCCATCCATCCACCAACACATCCATCCATCCATCCATCCACCCATCCATCCATCCATCCACCAACACATCCATCCATCCATCCACCAACACATCCATCCATCCATCCATCCATCCATCCACCCATCCATCCATCCATCCATCCATCCATCCATCCATCCACCCATCCATCCATCAATCCATTCGTCATCCATCCATCCATCCACCAACACATCCATCCATCCATCCATCCACCCACACATCCATCCATCCATCCACCAACACATCCATCCATCCATCCATCCACCCATCCATCCATCCATCCATCCATCCATCCATCATGTATTCACTCAACAAACATGCCTTGGACTCTTACTACATGGCTGGGGCACAAAGGAGAATCAGCCGTCCTCCCCAGCCTCGCACTACACGAAGTGGCTCACTAGCATCTAAAGCTGAACGTGACAAACCCCGGGTTCTGGGGAGTAAATAAAATCCATGTGAAACCACTTTGAAAGTTAAAAGCACAATTGTTAATTAACGCAGGCGCTCCACCTGTAAAGACAGTTGTCGAGCGCTTTCCCTTTACCCGTGGTGTATCGCCGGGAGGGAAATCATGGAGCACTTACTATGGCCCAGACGGCGGCGGCTGGACATGGTAATTTAATTATGGCGAGTCTCCCATTAGCGGAGGTGTCAGTTCAAATCCTCCTCTCCCTACCAGGCCAGGAACTCGCAGAGGGGAGAGACCGTGTTCTCATTCAATTAATCAATTACGCCCTCACTCCACATCTGCAGCCTGTCTGCCTGTAATGTAAACACGCTCTAGTCTCTCCCATCTTTAAATGTAGACACACACACACACACACACACACACAAAACCTTTTGCAAAGTGAAGCCTTTTCCCATCTCACCCTCTCTTTCTTCCCGCTCACAGCTATGGTTTATGGCCTCCAATGCGTCACTGCTTACTCACGCCCTCTGCAGCCTGCCCCGTCCTGCCCCATCACCTCACCCATCCCGGTGGCTACCTCTCCACCTTGGTCTTTACTGATGTCCCTGCCTCACTGGGAACCAAAGGCCACCTCCTTCCTCACTTGCTGTCTCTCTTGGCATCGGGGATTCCTCGGTATTTACAAAGATGAGGGATTTGAGACTGTTTATGGGTGTCAAGGAGGGATGGGGGGGATGTGTGAAAGGAGCTGGAAATTCGGAGCCAGGAGGGGGAATGGGGTAACTGGATGAGAGGAAGCCTGTCGCTGGTCCCCGCCTGCCTTTTGACAGCATCTTCTGTTTCCGTTGTGAACTCCTCTCCTTCCCCATTGCTGAAAGGCTGCTGTGTCACGGGGCTCCGTTCCCCGCCGAATCTCTTGACTCCCCTTCTCCAGGGGTCACCCCTCCACTTTCCATCACCACGGTCTGCAGCTCCCAGCCCTGGGCTCCCTCCTGGAGCTGCCGTGCTTGCAGCTCACACTCGCAGCTCAGCTCAGTCCACGGGGACCGTCCCCTTCCCCTCCCACCTCCCCCAACCTGGTCCACGGCTCCTCCAACCACCCAGGCAGCAGGGTATGTGCACAGCTGAGAAGTCAGAGCTGGAGAACGTCAAATGGGAAAACTGAGGCCTGAGAGGGGAACGACTTTGCCCAAGATCACCTTGGCCCTACCCGCATCCTGACACCTGGCCCCAAGCCGCAACTCTGCCAACGCGGGGCTCTTGCTGATTTCAGCCCCCCTTGCCCCCAGCCCAGCGCATGGCTCAGCTCACGTGGTGTTTCGGGTGCTCCCCGAATTCGTGGCCCACTGCGACCCTCCCGGTACAGAAGGCCATCATTTGGGCACTGCTCCAAGCAGGCACACACCCCAGAGCAGTGAGGGCCAGGATTCCAGCCAAGAGACCTGGGTTCAAATCCCAGCTCTGCCCCGAAGAGGCTTCTCCAGCCTCAGTTTCCCTGACTGGGAAGGAGGCAGTTGGGCTCGGCCATGCCCCCGGTTGTGAGGGCTCTTTTCCTTTTGTCCTTCTGCCCCTGCTCTGTGCACCTGGAGGCCCACCTGAACTTCTACGTCAGTGGCTCCAGGCCTCTGCTCCCAGCTGGGTGAGCCCCCAGGGCCTCAGCACATCAATGGATGGGAGGGGTCATCCAAGCCCCACCCTCTCCAGCAAGCTCTATGCGCTTCAAGCTCAGGTGACAGTGCACCCCCTAAGCCCCTAGGCCCACAGGGTGACTGGGCCTGCTGCTATCCCTCCAGTTCCCTCACACCCTGCCCACATCTCTGTAAATAACCCTTTATTAAAGTCTCCCTGAATCTACCATCTTGTATGCACCATCTGTTTCCTGCTGGGACCCTGCCCGAATCCTGCAGCCTCCCCGGCCCTCCGGTTTGTATCTCCTTGTTGACTCAAGCTGCCAAGTGGGGAAGGGCGAGGCTGGGCCCAGATCCCCAGGGAGGGATCCAGGTGCCGGATCAGGGAACGGCATGACCTCAGGGCACGTGGGCCTGGAAGGCAGCGAGCAAGGAACCCGGATGGCAAGTGACCTTTGCCGCCATCATTAGCACCCTCATTTCAGAGGCGGGGCAGGATGGGGCCCTGAGCCCCTATTGGGAACCCAGTGGGGGTTTCCCTCCAGAGCCTCCCTTCCCTGCCCAACTCTTCCACGGAGCGGTTATAGCCTCCAGGGAATAAAGAGCGTCCCAGGGGGCCCGAACCAGCTTCCCAAGCTCACCCACCACCCACACGCTCACCCACCCGCCCTCTGTGCCCTTTCCCTTCTCCTGTCACCCCCTCTTAGGCAGAGAAAATACTCAGAAAACAACAAATGCGGGACTGTTCCTCGTATCTTCTCTAGTTAGCAGGGAAAAAACCCCACCATGGCCAGGGTGAGAATGAACCAGCGGGGGCCCCTCCATGGCGTGCACGGATCAATCGGGGCCCCTTTGCTGGCGTGGCCAGCGAAGGCTGTTGCCCTCTGCTCATAGAGGGAAGGCAGAGTTAAGTAAAATACAGTCAGAAATAATTGGCTCATTGGAGAGAGGCAGGAAAAAGGTGCTGAAAAGAAACTCGTCTACAGGATGGAGGCAAATCTTTGAGGGGCTCCCTTTTAAAGTGGTTTTAAAAGACCATTTCCGATCCCCAAGGTGTCCCCCATCCCTTGCCAAATGCATCCTCATCTATGCCTTGATAAGATGGTGCAATTCAATTCCACAAACTCTTAATGAGAACCTACTGTGCGCCTAATTCTGAGTGTGCGGCCCTGGAGGAGCTAAAATGGGTTTCTAAGAGGCGGGAGTCCTCCCTCTCTCCCTCCCTCCCTCCCTCCCTACAAACCCGGGGGAGTTGGAGTTTGGAGGACTGGTGACTGATGCAAGCCTTGGTAAGAGAGGCTGGGAGCTTGGACCAGGGTGGTGGCAGCTGGGATGGGGGTATGGGAGTGGATGGGAGAGCCTTTGTGGAGGTACAGTCCCCTGGACTTGGGGTCTGTGTGTTCCTGGACAGGTAAGGCCGAGGGAGATGGTAACTGCAGGATGGCGGTGGCCTTCAAGGAGGCCTGGGGATGACAAATGGAGATGAGCATTTCAGAGAGTCCTTGAGGGCAGGTGCTCCAAGGCAGTGGGTCTCCCACCCGGACACCAGCTTTGGAGTAAAAAAGCCAGAGAGAGCTGGACCCCATCATGCAGATGGCTGGGCAGGCCAGAGACAGGGCAGGGAGAAGGAAGGAAAGAGAATGATGGTGGGGAGAGAGTGCGGCTGTCCCTGGAACCAGTCTTGTTTCCCTAAATTCGTCCCAGCTAGAATCCTATTCTCATGACATGATTTCTTCTCTGTTTTGAGTCTGTGGGCTTTCTGGTCAGATTTCAGATGCACCCCTTTAAACAAGGGAACCTGGAGGTTCCAAAAAACACTTTTTACAATCAACTTTTAGAGTCATCCTGGCGGGGCACCAGGCACCAACATTCTGATCCTGTGCATTCAATACCTGGCTGTGTGACCTTGGGAGAATGGCTCAGCCTCTCTGGGCCCCAGCCTCAAGCTCTATGGCTAATAGGGGAGCCCCTACAGGTGGAGAGGGAGGAGGAACAGACATTTCTGTGCAGGTATCAAATTAAGGCTCGTCTTGGAAGACCATGCTTGAGTTTGGGGATAGCGAGAAACCCCATGTGTGTTGGGTGGGGTGAGCTGGGTCAGCTCAGGCTGGGTGTCCCCTGCCCCCCATCCTTAGCTGGAGCTTGGCTGCAGGCAGCTAGGTAGGGCCTGTGAGGCGCAGAGCGTCACCATAGGAACAGGCTTGTGGAGAGCGGCACAAGGAGCCAGGCGCTGGGGGAGGTGGGCAGGGGGGCAGGTGACAGTGGGGGCCCCGGCTGAGGTTTCACTGCAGCTGCTCCCCACATTCTACTGGGGGGTCCTGGTGGGGAGGGAACAAGGTGAGGTTATCACTGCAACCTTGGAGGCCGCCCTCAGGAAGCCCAGTTTGAGGGGGTCAGCAACCCCTAGAATGCAGCAATCAGGGATGGCCAGAAGGTGCTGGTGGACAGGGCCCCGGCCCAGGCCAGTTGCTAGGACGCAGGACCTTTGCGAGGGGCCTATGGCTACCCCTGAGGACACTTGGTGCCTCATCCATTTATTCATTAACTCACTTAATCCACAAACACCCTGTGGGGAGCCCTGCAGGCTGCCGGCTGAGGGGCGCAAGGCTGAGCAGGCGCTTCTGGTCCTGCTGAGGTCAGGCACACGTGCAAAATCTATTAACACCAGGCGGGGGAGATGTGCTCGGGGCGGATGGTGCTGCTGGGTGGTGGGGGGCGGGGGGGGGTGCTGAGGGGAGGCCACAGGCTCACTGCTTTCCAGTCCTGGGTGGGTTGGAGGTGGGGAGGGGGCAAGGGCTGGGAGGACCTGGCAGGTGGTGGCGAAGGCCTCGGAGGAGGAGGGGAGAGAGGACAAATAGGTGATGCCCTGACCTCCTGCCCGGCTGTCCCAGGGCCCTGCTTGGGCACAGGGCAGTGTCTTTCTTTTGCCAGAGATCCCTAACGCCTGGGATGCAGAAGGACACCAAAAACATTCTTTGAATATAATGGAATGCAAATGCTCGTGCTTTCTTACAAGTAAGAGAATAAATATAGTACGGGACCATCTTAAATTCCTCGAGAGCTGTGTGTGTTCACGTCCTTAAACTTGCCAGGTGTGGCAGGCCGAGCCACGATGCACAGCCTCTTTTTCCTAGACCCGGACTCTTGGAGATGGAAAGAGGCTGTGATCCTGCCATAATCACCCCCCACCCAAACTCCTAAACTGGGGCCAGGATGGGTGTCCTCCTTCTAGGGGCTCAGGGCTTGAGAAGACGTTTTCTTCCCTGGCTAAAGGGGGTCCCCTGTTTACACTGATCTCCGGGCACTTTGTCGGTGCCTGTGAAGGGTCTCCAACCTGGACCCTCCTGGGAAGGTGTGTGGGCGGGCACAGCAGGGACCACTGGGGCGGCTCAGCCCAGTTCCCAAGACTTGGCACAAGTCTGGGCGAGAAAAGGCGGGAGTCCTTTTCTTGTTCGTGGGTTTCTTGTTTCTTGTTCTTGGGTTGACGCTGGTATGAGAAAAGGGGGGTTTGTGTTACCTGGACTGCTCGCCAGGGTAGGGGAGGCGGAAGAACATTCAAGAATAGGTCAGAGGATTCATATCCAAAATGCTGAAAGTTTTGTCGTGGTCTCTCTCCAGCCTAACCCTGTCCCAGTCACAATGAACAACCCACACTCTTTAGCCATCACACGCGTGCACACCCAGAGGTCCTCCCGTAATGGCACACCCTGGAGAATTGTGCATCCTCACACACTCCCCCCCCCCCCCAGAGAAGAGCTCAACCCCCTTCCCCACGTGTGCACGGCTCTCCCAGCACGCACACCCTTGCGGGTCAGAGGCCCGTAAACGCTCTGTCTCCCCTGCCCCTTCAACTCTTGGCGGTGAGGGACCACCTGGGGGTCTATCACTGTATACACTCCACCCCCAGCAGAGCGCCAGGTACACAGTAGGAGCTCAGCCAATGCTGAATGGATAAATGACTACGTTTAAAGAGGTCCGCCTCTGTTTTACGGAAAATTAACTTCTGGGAATTTCTGATGAATGAAGAATTACTGTGCTTTTTGCCAAAGCCTGCATCGACAGGCAGGCTAAGTGATGAAAAGACTCCTTTTTCCTCTGGTCTTGATTTGCTCGCTCCTGGGAGGGGGTGAGTTTACCTAGAGAGTATGGGGGTGGGATGGGGAGTTGTCATTAACCCTTCTGGGGACCCCAAGAGCCCCCCCACGCGCACAGCGTGACTCAGTGGCGCCCTTTAAAAGGATAATTTGATTGATGACGTAGACAATTAGACTTGTGAACTTGACATCCATGTCGATTCCAACGGCGAGAAAGGAAGCGAGAAAAATCTATTTTTGAATCCTACCATCCATGATGAGAAATTGGCTCTGCTCGGGGGAGAGGCGCGACCTGGCATAGGTCAGCACTAAATATGGCCCCAGACCAAGACGCCTCTTGTATTCTTCCCTCCCTGGAGCTTCTGGTGGGGCCTGGGGGAGCTGTGCTCCCTCCCGTGTCACATGCAGGCCTGCGCAGGGGGGGCTCGGGGAAATGGGCCGGCTCTGTGCTCCTCCGCAGCCCCACGGAGAGCCCTGCAGTGGGCCTGGCGCTGTCACGCGCCTCTCCAGGCCCCGCGCACGAGGCCGGAAGCTGAGCGTGCGCCTCCTCGGCTGAGCTCAGTCCCACTTCAGACTGAAGAGGCTTCTCTCTGATTGAACTTGAAACCAAGCCGTCATGTTCTCGAGCCCAGCCCGAATGTACCCGGGTGTGTCTCTCATTTGTCTCCGCCCCCAAGCCCCCTCCCCTTGGCAGAAAAAAAAAAAGATAATTTCTCTCTCCAAAGATGAACTTAAGCTTTGGAAAAGAATCATAATCGCGGCAGCTGTGTAGCTCTTTGGTGACTGCGAGAAGCCCCCGAAGCCTCCAAGGCGGCTGGGCTGCGCCCTCACCCGAGGAGGGGAGAGCAGGGTCCTGGGACTGTCCTCGGTGTCTTCCCACTTGTCCTCCCTGCCCTGCTCTCTCTTACCCCGCGGCTGGCTGCGCAGAGAGCCCAGAGCTTGGAATCCCCGTAGACTCGGCTGTGAATCCCAGCTCTGCTACTTATTAGCTGCACACCTGTCTCGGGGTCTTCAAGCCTCAGTGTGCTCATCTCTGAAGTGGGCCTTGCAATCCTGACCCAGCCCAGCTGTGAGGAGGCCCCGCTGAGATTCGGCTAAAACCGAATTTAAGTCCCAGGCGTGGGGTTGGGGGGTGCGGGGGTGTCAGGGAGAGGCAGGAAGGCAGCCCCGGTTTGCCTGTAAACGCCTAGCCTGTGGCCTGGTGGCGGAGAGACCACTGCCCCACTGTCTCTAGGATATTTCAGCTCTAGGGCTCTAACCAGGTGCCCTGAATTTTGGGCACTGGGCTCGCCTAGTTACAGGAGCCGTCCCTTTGGGAAGAGCTGCATCTCCGGCAGGGCCAGGCAGCTGTGCCCTTTCCTGGAGGGAGGATGGAGAATGCACAGCGTCCGGGGGGGCAGAGGGGAAGAGGGGACAAAGGCTCCTGTGAGTCTTCATCGGGCCTCAGTTTCCCCAGCTGTACAATGTCCCACTAGGACTGGACCAGTCAGGGTGCAGAACTGGATGCCCCAGCTGCCTTGCCCCTGCTGTGCACGCCCAGGATTAGCTGGTCTCTGAGGCCCCTCCAGCTGGACCCTGCTGGGCTGGCCTGATCAGTGATTCTGTCTTTAATCAAGGGCAAAATGGTCTGGTGCAGTCTGGGGGCCGTGTTAGTGTTTGGAGAGGCGGGAGGGGGAGAGGAGGAGGGGGCGTGGAAAAGGGCTGGAGATAACATCTCTTTGCTTCGCTTAGAAAACTTTCACCCATCACCAGCTTCCTTGCTGCCCCCTGGGAGACTGAAGCCCAGCCTCTGTTCCTGCTTACCAGAGGACCACTGGCTTTCTGGGGATGGGGGGAGTAAGTAGGCAGAGCCAACTCGGCCCAGCAGAAGGATAGAGTTCAGCTCGGTTGGCAGGTCTAATCCCTGCTACCTGTGTAGACCGCCTGCCACGCCAGGCTGTGATGACCGGTGGGTCAAGCATTTCCCGAGGGCGGGGGCTATTTGCCTCTTCTGTGATCTCAGAGGCCTGTACTTCAGAGAGGAGGGGAGTGAGGGGAGGGGAGGGCAGCGGGGAGGGGAGGGGAGGGATGCACAGATAGAGGAGGGGCTGCCCTGTGCTCCTCAGCCCCCAGGGCCCGCTTGCAAACAGCAGACGGAGTCGACTTCTCCCCAAGGGACCCGATTGGCATTTTCGTTCTTCTGTGCAGCCTTGAAGCTGCGATAGTCACCAACCACCCTCCCCATGGCTTCTCAGCTACCCTTTCTCAGCGTCTGCTTGCTGAAAAGAAATCTCAGGTCTCCTGAATTTACAGGCGCTTTATTGAGACTAGAGCAAACCAACAGAAAGCTCTAGGCTTATAGATACCGTCAGGCAGGAACCCCTCTCCCTGCAGAGGCCCTGCAGGGGGCTCCGGTAGAGGGCTCCATCCGCAGGACCCTGTCCCCACCCCCTCCGCCGCCAGCTCTCTCTGGCCACCTGGGGCGGAGGCCCACTGGCAGCTCTTGGAGGAAGGGCAGGAAGGGGCCAGGCCTTGTAAGTACCGTGGTTTTCTACTTAGGAAAACCCGAGTTCCTTTTGGGGACAGGTGTGGCATCCCTGTTTATGGACAAGGAAGCTGGGCTCTGAGTGGCAGTGGTCGGCACTCAGCAGGCAGGGGATGGAGCTGGGATTAACGAGCAGGTACCAACTGGCCAGGGCAGTGCCCTTTCCGCCTAAGCTCCTGACATTTGGGCTTGGAAGCTGTGGAGGGAGCCTGCCCGCCCGAGGCCCCCCTCCCTCTCCAAAACTGGAGAGGGCAGCGGTGGGAAGGGACCCAGGTAGGGAAGGGAGGGGTCTAGGTGGGGCACACTCCATGGCTGCGGGGGGAGGGGGGTCCTTGGCGCTCCGTGCTGTCCCCACGGGGCACCTCGTGACTTGGTCTGGAGGGCAGGGGTGGGCCCTCACCTCAGGCCTCTCGGTCCTGATATCCCCGCTTCTCCTTAGCGTCTGGCTGGGAACGCAGCCCTCCCTATCTGCCCGCTGCCTAGGATAATTTTGGAGGCTGAGGTCAGGGTCCTCGGAGGGAGGGGGCATCAGAGAAGCCGTGCGATCTCCATGCAGTGGACAGTTGGACCTCCAGCCACTCCCACCGTAGCCCAGAGGACTTGGGCAAAAGGCCTTCCATCTCTGGACTCAGTTTCTTCACTTGAGGAAAGAGTTCGTGGAAGAGGATGGGGTAACGGAAAGGCAGGCATGTGGGGTGGGGAGCTGGTCGGGGCGGCTACTGTGTGACTGCTGCCCTCCAGCCTGTCACCAAAGCCGTTCCCAACGCACCCAGACCCCGCTTCTGGGTCTTCGGCAGACGGCAGGGAAGAGGCGCCGTCCACAAGGGTGTCAGGGGGCTTCCCTCCAGCCTCCAAGAGTCCTCCCAGAGCAGGTCCTGCTTCTGGGTTGCAGACTTAGGGCCTCAGGGCCAGCAGGGTGGCAAGTGCGGGCTCCCCCTAGCCTGACTTCCCAAACCCATCCCAAGGACAGCAAGTCTGTCCTCAAACCTGCCAGGGCACTGTGAGATGGCCCAAAGGCCAAGGCCTCCCAGGCCAGGTTCATAGTGGCAGAGATCACCCCCCACCCCAGCGCTGTGGGCAGGGTAGGCCAAGAAATGGGTGGGCGTCCACTCCCAGTCCTGTGGCATCTCTACGCAAACTAATCAATGCAAATGAAGCACACACAAAAGATCCTTCTACCGTCAGGACCTCCCGGTACCCTCCCCAGAGGTTAAGCACCTTTGATTCCCTTTCTGCCACCTGCCACCGCCTACCAGGTCCTTCCCCATTTCCCTAAACCTCCCTGATAGGGAGAGGGGTGGGGGGGAGACAGCCCAGCAGACTGTGGGGCTCTAAGTTCAGGCTGGGGGCTTCTACCAGCAGTTTTTTGGAGGGGGAGGGTCCATCCCCCAGCCGCACTTCCCTGAGACCCGAGGCCAGAAGCCTCCCGGTGGTTCTGGAATATGTGCTGAGTGCCGGGTGTGCAACTGTGCACGTCAGTGTGAGCATACTTGTGAACTTGCCCACATGTGTCAGTCCGGGCAAGGATGGATGTGTTGGGGTCTGCGTGTGTGTGTGCGCGCGCGCCCGTATGCGCTGGGTGACCGTACCTGCGTGTTTTGATAAGCGTGTAACCAAGAGCCTGAGATTTGTGAGTTTCGGGGACTGGGTATGTGTGTGTGTGAATATCAGATGTGTGAGAGCCTTCCGGCAGGCCTAGGGCCTGACTGCGTGTGTGTGGGTGTATGTGACTGAACATGTGCCCGGGTGTCTGTATGTTTACAAGGGTATTCGCATGTTCAGGTGTGCACGTGGCTGTGCA
Source organism: Grampus griseus (assembly GCF_964374135.1). Lineage (NCBI taxonomy): Eukaryota > Metazoa > Chordata > Mammalia > Artiodactyla > Delphinidae > Grampus > Grampus griseus. Next base: position 4,496,288 of record NC_139018.1, on the reverse strand, counting down.
CGTGCCTCTGTGTGGACGGCCGGGCACATGTTGACGGATGTCCAGGGTTTCATAACTGTTATGTCCTCAGCCCCTCTGCGTGCCTATGACTGAGCCTGTGGCGCTCCCGACTATTCCTAGGACGTGCGCGTGTGTTGCAGTGTGTGTTTGTGGCGTAGCACGGTGTGTCGGGGTTGCCTTGTGTGCTGCTACGAGTGTGTCTGCATTTCCCTGCGTCTTTATGGCTACGAGTGTGGGTGCCTAAGGCTCCTCATAAGTGTTTTTCCCGGTGCGTGTGCGACAGTGTGCGTTTTCCCCGTCTCTAGAGCGTGCGTTTGGGTTTTTCTGGGTGCGTGAGCCATGGCGTGCGTGCTCGGGACCTTGGCGATAAGTGTTGTGGTGTTTCTGTGCGTGTTTCTGTATTCCGAGCGTATCCTCGCGTCTTCCTGGGGTCTACGGCCCAGCCCGTGTTTAGCTCATGCGACTTGTCCTAAGCGGGCCCGTGTGTGTGCGCCCGTGAGCCGTCCTGTGGGGGGAACGTGTGCCAAAGGCGCGCGGGGTACCGGTGCCCGTCTAGCCAAGAGTGCCCCGCGTGCGCGAGCCGGTTTCCGGGACGCCGCAGTGGTGGGGGGCGGCCCCGCGAGGGGCGGGGGTCACCGGGACTGGCCGGCGCCGGCCCAGTGCGCGCGAAGGCGGGGGCGGGGGGCGGGGGCCGCGGGGGGGCGGCGGTACGAAAAGGGCGGCGCGCGCGGCGGCGGCGGCAGCTCGGCGGCGGCAGCGGAGAGCGCAGCGCGCAGACCGGTGCAGCCCTGGCTTTCCCCTCGCCGCGCGCCCGCGCCCCCTTCCGCGTCCGCAACCAGAAGCCCAGCGCGGCGCCCGGAGCCGGACCCGCGCCCGCGCCGCTCCCGGGACCGCGACCCCGGCCGCCCCGCGATGACCGCGACCGCAGCCCTCCTGCCCGTCCTCTTGCTCCTGCTGGCCTTCGGCCGCAGTGCCCATGGTGAGCCCCCCGGCGGCCTGGCTCGCGCCCCCTCTGGGGAAGCCTGCGACGCCCCCCCGGCCGCCGTGCCCCGCGCGCCCCGTCCCGCGCGCCCCGACTTCCGCCCGTCCCGCCTAATCCTAAGCCCCGCGCCGCGCCTGCCTGGTCCTCCCTGCCACCCTCGCATGCCAAGCCCGGCCCTGGGGTCCCCGGGGGCGGGGGAGCTGTGGGACCCCGGCCCCTTCCCGCCCCGCAGAAGTGGCGCTCGCAGGGTGTCGGTGTGCAGAGAGGAGGTATGGAGAAACGAGGTGATGCTGGGGAGCCCTCTGTGAAAATGCTCTGGGGTTCAACTTCGGGGGGTCCCTGCGTGTGCGTTCGGGAACAGGCCTGTGGGGGGGTAACTTTGCCGTCGTCGCCTCAGATTGCCAGCTGGGAGCCCAGCCCGAGCCCCTCCTGCGTGGCGTTTGTCTAGGTGAGGGGCTGCGACACTCCTGTCTGTGGCGGCCATATGTCTCTGACAGCGAGAGAGTTGCCCCCTTCCCGCAGGGTCCCCCAGCCCGCTGCACCAGTGGTGACGGGGGTCCTGTCTGAAAAGCTGGCGGGAGTTACAGGCACTGCACACAGTAGGTGCCTATTAAAGTGTCAGAATCTCTAAGTAGTGTCAGAATTACGGTCTTTTCCGCAAAACCCTTGTTCGTCTTTTTAATACGAAGAGTCTGGCGTGGGGAAAATCGGGAGTTTGACCTGGGTGCCTGGCTTAACTGGGATTAACCTTTAAAAACTCCAGACGCCTTACCTGTGAGCCCTCCAGGTGAACCTGTCTGGGCTTCCCCAGAGCTGAATACCTCAAAATCTGGCCCCACCCCCCCTCGCCTTTAGCTCACTTGGCAAAAGTGAGGGTCTGGCCGAGTGCCCAGGGGTCAGAATCTTTCCGTTCTCGTTCACTGTCTCCTCATTCCTGCGTTTAGGATTTGGCGTCTGTAATTTCTTGGAGGGACCCTGGGTGTCTGACCTGGTCCTGGGAGCTGGGCAGTGGGCTGCGGTCACTCCATAACCAGGGACATGCGGAGATTTTTCTCCTACGTGGGTTGGGATGCAGTGCCTACCGTGTGCCCAGTGGGGAGAGCCACAGAGGGTCGGAGGCTGCCTCCTGGGAGGCCGTCGTGGCCTCTGCCACAGCCTGCAGGGCCTCGTGGGGTGAATGGTGTAACCTTTCTTGTGCCTCAGGAGCTGAATGCTTCCCGGCCTGCCACCCCCAAAATGGATTCTGCGAGGATGACAATGTTTGCAGGTAATGGAGCGGCTCCCCAGAGGCAGCGTGTTGGAGGGCCAGGGCAGAATTCTGGGGAGTCATGACGTCAGGCAGAAAAAACGGGGAGGGCTTGGCCCCTGGACTGCAGCAAACAGCTTCCTCGCCCCCGCAGGAAACCAGTGACGTGTGGGGGGAGGTGAGGGGGACAAGAGGACCGGGAGGCGGGGGATGCTGGGAGCGGTGGCGGGGACAGGACGGCGTTCTCAGAGGGGTGGGTGGCGGGAGAGCCTCTTGCAGGTGAGACCACTGCAGGCCACTGCGGCAAAACGCAGCTCTTCCTCTGGCTCTCGGGGACCCCTCTGCCTGCTCCCCAGCTGATCTCCTGTTTAAGCTTTTCCATTCAGGTGACTGGTATTGGTTTCCTGGGACCCACCGGCCGGGCACTGGGCAGAGACCCGCGAGGGCTCTTGGTTCCACAGAAAGCAACCGGAGCCCCTTCTCCATCCCTGCCCCCCCACATACATCCGCACCTTTCTTCCCCAACTCCCGCAGGTGCCAGTCTGGCTGGCAGGGTCCCCTGTGTGACCAGTGCGTGACCTTTCCCGGCTGTGTTAATGGACTCTGTGTGGAGCCCTGGCAGTGCATTTGCAAGGACGGCTGGGATGGACATCTCTGCGACCTAGGTTGGCACCTGCCCCGCCCACCCTGGCCCCGGCCCCCGGCCCCCAGCCACCTCCTCCCAGCCCGGTGGCTGCCGCCCCTCCCCCTCTTGCCTTAGCCCAACACACCCCAGCGCTCTGTATGGTAATGATCTGTTTATACACTTCCTGCTGGTGCTGGGAGCCTCCTCACAGGTAGGGACTTCATTTTGCTCCCTTCTGCACTGCCAGCACCGAGCACCAGGGAAGGCACTGGGGTAGGGGGGCTGCCAGTTGAATAAAGAGTCGCAAACACGCCACGCGAAGCTGAGCGGGTGGGGACCACAGCCTCGAGAAACCTGTTCGGGGCACTGAAGCTCTGAGAGGGGAAAGGACTCAGGGGGTCGCAGAGCCGAGACTCCATGAAATTCACCCGCCAGGCTGTTCAGGATATGCTGCAACAAGCAAGCAGACAGACGCGGGGAGGGGTGCTGGGTGCCGAGTGCTGGGCGCAGCGGGAGCTGAGTCAGGGCCGCTGGGACAGGGCCGGGGGCTGTGCTGGAAGAGGTCAAGTGCAAGGGGAGGTGGGGGGTCGGGAAAGGCTGAGAAGTAGCTCAAGTGCAGCTTGGCGTGATCTGTTGATTCTGTTAACTTATGCAGTCTTTGCCCTCCGTTACCCTGAGCAATTGAGAGCTGGCTGTCGCTGCACCTTCAGGCTGCAGAATGTTCACCCGAGCCCATTCTCACTTGGCAAAACCTGCCCTGAAGCCCAGGCAAACCAAGGTCCTCGAGAGAACTCCCAGCAGTGTAGGCAGCTGCCGCGGGCTCTCTGCCCCTCGGTCCCGACGGCAGCGTCAGTAAAGACGAGTGGTACCAGTAGGGAAACTGAGGCTTCGGGAAGCAAAGGGGTCTGCTCAGGACACCTAAGAAGTTGGGGGGACAGCCAACTACAAAACCCCTCCCTGTGCCCCAGAAATGGGTTCATTCTCATCTGAGGCTGTTTCTAACATTCTCCCGTTAAGAAAAACCTAAGAGCACGTTGTTGGCACCCCTGCCCCGCGTAGCCAAGGCAGTGGGGCTTTCAAAATCCCCCATCACGTTGTCTCGGGACTTTAAAGTCTCCCCAGCCAATATGATGCGGGCTTTGCCCCACAGCTGACTCACGCTCTGGCCAACAGAGCTTGGGCTCTGCACCTTTGAAGTACCTCTGAGCTGTTTTGGGGACCCAAGGGGTCCCAGAAAAGCCACCATTCAGGATCAGGGCTTTTAGCCTGGAGCCCACTCTTTCTGATATCTAATCCAGGACGCCCCCCGTGGAGTTCTCCAGACAAAAGGTCCCTTCCCCACTGGGTTGACAAAAGCTTAGGACGGCTGGGTCCAGAGGAAACAGCCCTCCGGGTAATCGCCGGCCCTCTCCCTTTTCACCCGTCTCTGAGGCTGTCCTCGCCACAGCTGCTGCCCCGGCAGGCAGGCAGAGACACCCCCCCACCCCCCCACCCCCCGGCAGCTTTCTCCCGGTGGCGCTTAATCCACCCGACTTTGGGGTCAGAGGCCCAGGAGAGGAGAAGGTGGGCTGATCCCCGGCTCACGAGGCTTGACGCCGTGGGAGAGGAGTAGGGTGGTCGCCAGCTCTCCAGCTTAAATTTAAGATCCCCATTGACAGGAGCGCCCGGAGCAGGGAATTAGAAGCTTGCCACGGAGGCGCTGCGTGCGAACGCCTGGCGCCTTCCCGTAATGATAAATCCTCTATGTTTCCTCGCACCAAGCCGGGCTCCCGAGGAGCGCCTCGTGTGCTCGGGATAAGCCATCAGCTTGGCGTGCGAGCTTTTCCTTCCTGATTGATTGCCATCTACTCCATGAGGGTGCGGGGCTCTTGAAAAGACGGAATAAATCTGCACGTGTGTGGCCTCAGCCCCGGGGACCCGAACCCAGGCTGCCTTCGTTCGCTGCGTCTCTGGTTGGCCCTGGCTTTGTGTTTGGCCGATGCGGCAGCTCGGGTGGTAGATAAACAAAGCTGATGGGGCTCTCAGAGACGGGCCAGGGAGAGCCCCCCCTTTTCTAAATGGGGAAAGTGAGGCACAGAGTCGGGGCGGCGGGGGGAGGAGGGAGCTGAACTCGGCAGCCGGCTGGAGATGGGCACAGAAAGGGTCTCTCCCTGGCCGGGCCTGGGGGCTGGGGGCTCCACTGTCAGAGAGCCCCTGACCCAGGCCCCTTTGTTCAGCCCGTCCCTGCCTTGCTGAGCCCCGAATAATGAAGTGTGCGTGACGGGAGGTGGTGGAAACACACCAGTGTTCATGGAAACCCGTGCTTACAGGCGAGCACTCAATAGTTCTCACTGCGTTGCCTTCAAAAGATGCAGCCTTTTTATCCTGGACCCCCTTCGTTCAGAGAGACCACCGAGCGGTGGAGGCGGTGCTGGGTCTAAACCAGGTCTCTTCATTCCCGACAGGGGGCTTTACATCTCATTCCCCCCCTGCTCCTTTTTGATGGAGGAGTATGAAGGGCAGCTGACGTTGCTAACAGTTGGGCTGCACTAGCCCCCCGAGCGGCAAGGACCCCCTTCAAACACAAGAGACTTGTCTGGGAGGCAGCCGTTAGGGGATCTCAGCTCGGCACAGTTTTGGGGGGACGGAAGGGGTCTGCGGTGAAGGTCAGTGTGGCTGGACCGAAGAGGTGACCTGGCGCCAGCAGAAGGGCACAGCTGGCCTGTTGAATATTAGTGAGCGGCCGTGACTTTCTGTCTCTGTGACCCTCGAGCTCCCTGAGCTGTTTACTTATATCAGGGTTCGGGGGGTCGCTACACCCTCTTCCTCAGGACCCCGCTGGGTGGCCCTTGGCAGTGGACACAAGCAGAGACATCTCGGCAGCCACACGGGGTCCCCCTCGACCAGACGGAGGGGGCTCTTCCTGTCCCCACCCAGGATGCTCTCCGTCCAGCGTCTGTGTCCCCCTCATCTCCCTGGTTCTCTCTCCCCACAGACGTTCGGGCTTGCGCCTCGACCCCCTGTGCCAACAACGGAACCTGTGTGAACCTCGATAACGGCCAGTACGAGTGTTCCTGTGCCCCTGGATTCTCAGGAAAGGACTGCCAGAAAAAGGACGGGCCCTGCGTGATGAATGGGTAGGTATTCTCTCCGGGCTACGTGTGCTCTGATAAACGCCGCTTTAGATTCCTTCTTCACACCCCCTAAAGACCCTTTCAGCCTAACCCAGTCGGACCTGTCGCCTGACAAAAGACCAAGTAAGTGCTCGTCCTGCACCCCGTGGGGGGCCGCCCTGGATCGGGGTATTTATGGGGGAGTGTGTCATTTCCATAATTTTTTCAAACAATCCTGAAGGCGATTTCATATTCCCCTGACGTTCCCGAGTCCTGATGTGTGTGAATGAGAGTAGATTGGGACTGTGAACCAGAGCTCGAGCTGCATAATTTTCTAAAGGCGACATAACAAGAGATCAGAGTTCGGCAGCGCCCAAGGCTGTTTGTGAAACCCGCTCACCGTGTTTTAGGGGCGGGTTTGGGGGAGCTGGTAGGCTCTGCTTTGGGGTTTTCTGGGATGTCTTAGGAGGTGGGGAGAGGGGGCTGCAGCCAGCACGGGGCCCCAGAAGGTGGGGTGTTCGGCCCTCAGCTCCCCTTATGGGGAGGGGGCTCTGGGGCTCTGGGCAGCGCGCCTAGCAGATGGAACGGCCCCTGGCCTCTCTGGTGCCTCTGAGCGGGCTTCCCAGCAGCTCAGCCATTTCCGGCCCTTATCTGCTCAGTGCGTGGAGCCAGTCCCACCCTCCGAGGGGGCTTAAACGGAGACCAGGAGAAATCTCGAGAGAGGCGAGAATTCAAAGTAGACTCCAGGCCTGGGCCAGTAGCTGCGGGTAGGGGCGCCCCCGTCCCGTGAGGAAACCAAAGTGTAAAATGCCTTCCAGGGGTGGGGCAGAGAGCCCCGAGCCGCAAGGGCCAGGAACCAGCATTCTTGCAGTATCTCAAGATCAGTGTCCTGGGCGGGCTCAGAACTCCATTTCTGCTTGCTGGCGGGAAGGGGAAATACGGAGCGAGACCTTTAAAATATTTTGCTTTTCTCTCTAACAGACTGGAGCCAGTCTGTCAAAATAGAGCCCAGGGTCCTTGAAATTCCTTCAGAGCCCCGGCTCCTATGCCACCCTCATCCCTGAAGCAGCAATGCTGATTTCTTGCGCTGGGAGCCCCTTTCTTCCCCGGAGTTTTGGCATTTATCAGATGACAAAGGGTCTGCTCGTTTAAAAGCACTTACATTAAATGCTGTGTGCGCTCCGCTTTGAGCACACAGCTTCGGTCTGCAAGCTGTACTTGGGTGAATGGGCCACTATTAAGCAGCCGGGCACAGACACCGCTCCAGCCGGTGCAGACAGAGCGCGTTTTCTTTTACTCTGAGAGTCCCCAAGGGTTTCCTGTACAATAGCCCGCAGGCTCACTCCGCTGAACATAAAAATAATAATGAGGGGCTGGGGATGGTGGAGGTGGGAGACCCTGAGGGATGCCTTGCTTTGCTCGGCCTCCACGGCCTGGGGACGGAGCTGACGGGGGCAGCTGGCTGCAGCCCTGGGGTGTCACTCACTTTGCCTCTCTCAGCCTCAGTTTCCCGACCTGTGCAGTGACTAACCGTCAGGCCTCTGGTCGGAGAGATGGCCTAAGAGGTGGGAGAGGAGATGGGCATCCTGACTCGGGAGGTCAGGCATGTTCCAGGCTGGCAGCGTGATGGGGGTGAGGCACACACCCCACTCGGGGGGCGGGCCTCCCACCTCGGACGGCCCCGGAGCCCCTCGCAGGCAGGGGTCATGGTGCCCGGTGCTCCCCGGGGCCCCCCTGGCTGGCTCTCACTCCCTCACCTCGTGCGTTCTGAGCACCTGCCCTCTTGTCGGGCCCCAGGAGGTTTGCCACGTGGCACGAGGGGGAGCGGAGCGTCCGTCCCCACTCCCGGCACCACTGTCCTAGCTCAGTGCCCGAGGGCCCTTTACCGTGTCCCCCTGTTGTGTTGCAGTTCGCCCTGCCAGCACGGAGGCAGCTGCGTGGACGATGAGGGCCGGGCCTCCCATGCCTCCTGCCTGTGCCCCCCTGGCTTCTCAGGCAATTTCTGCGAGATCGTGACCAACAGCTGCACGCCCAACCCGTGCGAGAACCAGGGCATCTGCACCGACATCGGGGGCGACTTCCGCTGCCGCTGCCCCGCTGGCTTCATGGACAAGACCTGCAGTCGCCCGGTGTCCACCTGCGCCAACGAGCCGTGCCTCAACGGGGGCACCTGCCTGCAGCACTCCCAGGTGAGGTTCGGGTGTCTGTGCAAGCCCGAGTTCACGGGCCCCATCTGCGGCCGGAAGCGCGCGGCGGGCCCCCAGCAGGTCACCCGTCTGCCCAGCGGTTACGGGCTGACGTACCGCCTGACCCCCGGGGTGCACGAGCTGCCGGTGCCGCAGCCCGAGCACCGCATCCTCAAGGTGTCCATGAAGGAGCTCAACAAGAGCACTCCGCTCCTCTCCGAGGGTCAGGCCATCTGCTTCACCATCCTGGGCGTGCTCACCAGCCTGGTGGTCCTGGGCACCATGGGCATCGTCTTCCTCAACAAGTGCGAGGCCTGGGTGTCCAACCTGCGTTACAACCACATGCTGCGCAAGAAGAAGAACCTGCTGCTTCACTACAACAGCGGGGAGGACCTGGCCGTCAACATCATCCTCCCCGAGAAGATCGACATGACCACCTTCAGCAAGGAGGCTGGCGACGAGGAGATCTAGGCAGCATTCCCAGCGGCCCCTCTCTGTTCTCGGGGTCCCGCAGAGCTCACTATATGCGGTCTGTTCTCATCTTTGTGGTGGAGTTTGCTCTCCTTTGTGTCAAATCTGGTGAACGCTGTGCTTCCCTCTATTACCTTTGTGTTGCAGTGTGACAAACGCAATGCCAGAATCCGCTTTCTCCCTTCTTAATGCATGATACAAAAAAAAATAATGGTAATAATAATGTCATCTTTAAACGAGTAAGAGAAATAAGTATGTTATTCTAAACTCTAAACCTAAAATCAAAAAGACCAAAAAAAAACATGGCAACAGAACCAGGGCTCTGTGCCGACGTCCCTCTCCGAGGGGTCTCGGCCACAGGGTCCTCGTGAAACCGTTACGATTGCTGCCATGACCAACCACTGTGAAAAGGGCTAAAATCTCTTTCGTTCGTTAATTCTCACACGCCACTTCCGACTCGCACTCACATCAACACCGCAAGCCCTTCAGTCTTTCCGATTGAGTTGAGGTCCAGCAGAGTGCAGCGGCCGCGTGTCAGGCAGAGAGAACCCCGGGTTGGCTGCTGGTGGGGGTCGGGACCTGATCCCAGCCCTGCCACTAACTCGCTTGTGTGATCCTTGGCGAGTCCCCTTCCCACCCCGGGCTGCCCTTTCAGCCCCTTTCCAGGCAGGGGCTTGAACACAGTGACCACCAAGGCCCCTCTCTTGCTCTCAAACTCTGAATTAGGAACGAGGGGATGATGAGCCCAAACAGTCCCTGACCCTAAAAAATTAGGATCTGACGGACACTGATCTCATCCTGGGATCCGAAGGTTCGGGCCTATCCTGGACGTACACTTGATGTATTGCGATGGATTGTAACTGCATTTCTCAAAGTGGGGAGCCTCCTGGCCCACTGCCCATCTGGAAACGATCGCCCCCTTTGAGTCACGATGTGCGGTCAGGGGCTGCCCCTTCGGCAGCGCCTCCGCCACCTGCCTATCTACCCACCTCCCCAGAGGCCCAGCAACTGTATACCTGCCTCCTACCCTGTAGGTTAGGGAATGTAAATGCACCTTGAACCACAAGTGCCCCGGCGAATCTGAGCAGCAACACAGCCCTCACCAAGGTTTTCACAGCGTTTAGTGGAAATTGTCGCTCGTGGGGCGTTTTCTAGTTCTGTGCCCACGGTGGTGCCAGACCTGGCCTACACAGCACGAATTTCATTTGTGTTGCTGAATTAATAACCCTCAGATCCCCAAAGACCTAGCCAGCTTCTTAGTGATAGATTTTGACTTTTTTTTTAAAAAAAGAGCATCTATATTTTTTGCAAAAAAATAGAAGGAAATGGGACAGAGCTCTGTTTAGCTTTCCAGCTCTTAGAGTTGGGCAGCTAAACAGCGCTTGAGTGCCAGTTAGGAATATTTTGCTTCTTAAATTATTTGGATAAGAATCTATATTAGCTTTATGGAGTATTAACTACCTGCTGTGTTTACCCTGCTAAGCCATCATCACCTACGTCATCTCGGTCATTCAGATCACCCACACGCGTCACCGCCATCACGTGACCACTGACTTCATCTCTCTCAGCCACCGGTTTACCGTCCCAAGTCCCTTGTCATCCTGATTCAGAGCCCGACCCTCATCTCCCCTAAGCTCCTCCCGACGTCTCACCCAAGACATCGTCCCCACCACTCCAGGCACTCTATCATCCCCAGCCCAAGACCCCCACTACCCTCGTCGCCTCGTCCCTGATCACCCTGCACCCCACAGTCCCGTCGCCCCCCCAGGTGACCCCCCTCCCACCATCACCCCAAACCCCTAAAAGCTCCCCAACCTTCTCCACCCTCCTCCCCACAGTTCACCCTCAATCCCCAAACCCTGTCTCCCTCACTCGCCACCCTTGTCACCACTGCCAGCCCCCCCCCCCCGATCACCAGCTCCCTTTGCCACCCCCCTGCCCTCCCCTCCCTGGCGCCCACCCCCGACCTCCGAAAACCCTCACCCCGACCCCTTCCTCCTTCCCCCCCTTCCAGGTCATTGGAGTCACCATCTCATCTCATCTTGAGTTCGTTTTAAGAAATAAAATTTTAAAAAGACAAAAAAAAAGAACTGTTGGCACAGTCGGGCGGGTGTCTGGTACCCCGCCCGGCCTCTCGCGTGAGACCCCGATCGAGTCTGCTGACGGTTCTGATCCTGTTTTCTCCCAACGCCAAATTCTAAGATGGGACGCAATGATCAAATTCTCTACTTCACGTTTTTGGTCTCCGTGCTGTAGAGAACAGCCACGTCCCGCGATGACAAGGAAAAGACCCCCCACAGTCTATCCTTGACCAAGTCCTCATTGGTTCATCCATCCGTCCATCATCCATTTGATCAGGAAGCATTTCGAAGCACCTGCTGAGTGCAAGGCGGTGCGCAGGGAGCTGAGGGCACGCAGGACGCGGGGCCGCCTGGGAGGGTTGGACGCACAGCGGTCCCCAGGGAGCCTAGCACAGTGCAGGTAAATTAACGTGGGAGCGGAGAGTCCTGAACAGACGCCTCCCTTACAACCTGACCATCTCACTTGCCCACGTGACAAATTCTCTCTTACCAGCACTTGAGGCCTCCCACCCAAATTCCACGCGCCCACCGCACACATCCCGCGAGATCAGAACAGGGTCAGCAGCCTTGCCACGGTCTTCACGTCACGCAGAAATGGTCCATTCCATCCTCTATGGGGTAACCAGATTCTGCTGAGAGTGTCGGGATCCTTGACTGCCCATCCACACCTCGGGTGTGTTTGGAGTAGTGTGCAGTTTACGTCAATAACGGGGAAGCTTAAAGACAGCCATCGGAGACATGATCACCAATTCGGTCCCCAAACTGAGAGAGGAGCAGGCGTTATGATCTTGTGACCAAAAAATTTCAAACATGTCAGTGATGAGCTCTTTTTAGCTTTCCCGTCTCTGCAACCAGACATGCAAAAAAACTTTTGTTTATTGAAAAAATAAACAAAAACCAAGGGCTACCTCATGCGTTGCTTTGGTTTGTTGTACGCGCCGGGCTGCACACGCGTCCCTCCCTGCTGGTGGTCTCCGACCTGGGCAAGTAGGGTCAGGGGCCCACACTTTGGAGGGCCTTGCTCTGGCCCGATCCAGTGCTTCCCATGCAGCAGAGGAGGCCACGGGCCTCGCAGACCACACTCTGGGGCTGGGAGCACAGGCATTTCCTGCCCATTGGTCCCACCTCCAGGGCCTGCAGGGCCTCTCTCCTCTGTCTCCAATGGGTGGCTGTTTGTGGGTGGTGGGGATGGAGCTGGGGCGTGAGGGTGAGGGGTGCGGGGGTGAGGGGTTCCACATGGGAGCACTTGAGGACCCTCGAAGCAGAGCCGGGGGCCAGCTCTCCCCAGGTACCAGATTCCAGACCAGAACTGCAGGGCATCCGAGAATTCCATGCTCACCTCTGGCCTTCCAGGATTTAGGGAAAGTGGGATTGCCCAGGTGAGGGAGTGGAACAGATTTTGTTTGACACTAATTTAAGGGGACTTGGAATCTCTTCATCGTTGGCACATGAGGAATATGGGCCCCGTGTACACTCCTGACTTGGGCCCCGCTCATGACCGGAGGGACCCGCCTCTCTTCTGGCCCCAGGCCGCAGGCCACAAGCATGTCCACTCAGCTCAGTAAAGCCACCCATGGAGTATCCACCCGAGAAGAGTCAGCCAGAGTCCCCACCGAGGGCAAAGGAGCCTCATTCAAGTCCTTTATCCTTGCTGGCCTGGCAGCCCTGGGGTGGGGTCTCCTTTCCACGTCCTCTCTGGGGCTGCCTCTGCCAGGTCACTGCCACTGTCCACCCAGCTGCCCCTCCGGGCCCCAGGCCCCCTGAGAGTCCTCCCCTCTCAGACCCACCTCTTCCCTCCATGCTGCTCCGGTCTCCTGTCTGGCCAGCCCCCCCACTTAGCTGGGAAGGTGGGTGGTGGATGTCTCATCAATGCAGGAACACACTAGAGGGATGGCCAGGGCGATACAACCTCAGGGACGGATGCTGTTCCGGAAACTATAAAAAAAATAGGATGGCAAAGCTGAGGTTATAAACATGGAAACTTCTATGGAAAGAATTTTATATTAATAATCACAATTCCTCAATATGGCCAGCAGGACTAGTGCTGGGAGAAGACCCCAAAGTGGCCCAGCTCTGTTACCTCACTTGGGGTGCGGAATATTTGACCCTTTGGTGGAACAGGGGAGGCCCAGGCTAGACACAGTCCCAGAGAAAAAAAAAAAAAAAAAAAAAAAGAAGATCTTTCGATTCTTTTTTCAAAGCTAGGAGAACCCCAAGGCTAACCAAGTTAACCATCCTAAGTAGAGAAACACAATCTTTGATACAATAACAAACCCAAACAGGCAAATGTTTTTTAAAAACTCATGACCAAGTGGAGCATTTTCTGGGAAAGCAAGTCTAACTTCGTTTTAATAAATGCACTCATAGACAGTGAGCCCCGGAGCGTCCAGGAGGGAGGCAACTATGACGGACAACTGGGGTGGCTGCTAGACAAGCCGAGGGTCAGGCAGGTGACTTGGGAGGAGAAGCCAACCAGCCTGCGGGACCTGCCCCCTCCCACGGGGCAGCGGTGGCTGGTGGGCTGGGTCAGCAGGGGTGGGGGGGGGCTGGGGTGCCCTGGGGGGGAGGGACTGGGCTGCTGCAGTGTGTGGGGTGTGGGCTCAGCGCCGGGTGGTGCCGGCCACGAGGACCCAAGGATGGGGAAGGCTCAGTGGTGGGGCGGATAGGGGTGAGGCTGGGGCATCAGGAGGGATTGTTGCCATGAGGGGCCCTTGCAGGGGACACAGAGCGCGGGGAGCAGGCCAATGAAAATACCCAGTAGACTCCAAGTGGAGGAATAAGCAGGAGCTGCGCACGGAGGGAGCCAGTGGCTGGGGGCTTCCCGGAGGAGAGGGAGGAAGTGGGCTCCGTGGACCCAGTCCAGGCTCCCAGCACTGAGCGGCCTGCATGGCTTCAGGTTCCACGACCCTCTGGCCCCTGGGTCTGGGGAATGTCCGCTACGCCAGCTACAGATGATAACACACTTGTGATCTCCGGCCCTGGGGCCTTCTTCTCTTTAGTGACTCTCTCCTACTGCTGAAGAAGAAGGCTTTGGACTGCATATCGCTCATCCCAGAACCTCTCGGAGCTCAGAGGAGGAAGGAGGGGGAAGGCCAGCCCCAGGCCCCAGCTTGGGGGAGGAAATTCCCAGCTAATTCGGAACCACTGAGGGCCCTGCCCTGCGGAGAAGCACGTGTGGCTCCAGGCTCTGCTGCCCTGTGACCATGGTGAAGATGCAAGCGTAAGAGTGGGTCAAATTTCAACCCAAAATATAGGCCAAAAGAAAAAACTAAAATAAACAGCTCAGTAGATGCCAGAGGGAATTTGATAAAATACGTCTCTGATTTTTAAAAAAATTAAGCAAACTAGGAAAAAATTCATATCTCCTCAATGTCATTAAGAACTTCTGTCTTAATCAATGTTCAGTATCCTACTGATCAAGAAAACCCAAGGGCAGGGAAAGCTGTGTTTTATACAGCAGGAAGAGGCCCTGGCTTTCGGGTCAGAGGGGCCTCGCTCTACACTTGGCTCTGTCCCTCGGGCCACCTACTATCTATATGTCTACTTCCTCTCTGCAAAGGAGCAGTGTCTCAGTCAGCTCTGGCCACCAGAACAAAATACCATAAATACCATAGACCTGGTGCTTTAAACAACAGACATTTATCGTTTATTTCTCACGGTTCTGGGACTGGGAAGAGATCAGGGTGTCAGCATGATAGGGTTCTGGTGAAGGCTTGCAGATGGCCATGTTCTTGCTGTATCCTCACGTGGGAGAGAAAGGGAGAGAGAGGCAGAGACCGAGAGAGAGAGACAGAGAGACAGAGAGACAGAAAGAAGAGCAAGACCCAACTCTTTGGTGTCTTCTTAGGAGGCCACTAATCCCATCATGAGGACCCTCATGACCTAATTACCACCCAAAGGCCCCAACTCCACATACCATTATATTGGGGGGTTAGAGCTTCAATATAGGAATTTGCAGAGGAAGGGGACATAATTCAGTCCATAGCAAGCAGGTAAGGGGAACAATTAGTGCTACTATTATTCTAGAACTTCTAGCCATAGTAATAAAACAAGAAAACGTAAAACATAGAAAGGAGATTAAATGTTTATTAAAGATGACATCATTGTCTACCACAAAAGCTCAGGAGAATGACCCAAAGATAACCGGAGACATTAGCAAGGTAGGACACACACTCTACATCTATAAAAGCCTATATACCAATAACATCCTGTTGAAAACATATACTGGGGGAAATTCCCTGGTGATCCAGTGGTTAGGGCTCTGCGCTTTCACTGCTGAGAGCCCAGGTTCGATCCCTGGTCAGAGAACTAAGATCCCACAAGCTACACCATGCAGCCCAAAAAATAAATAAATAAAAGTATATATATATATATATATATGTGTGTGTGTGTGTGTGTGTGTGTGTGTGTGTGTGTATATATATATATATATACTGGTCTGAGTAGTTAAGTCCAATATTATAAGCATACTAATTATCCCCCAGATTAATTTATAAGTTTAATGCTATTTATTGGCATTAGATCATTAGACAATATGATTTTAAGGTTTATCTTTTAAAAAGTGAAGTGGTAAGAATAATTTAAAAAACAGTGAAGGGGCAAGATGCACCATCAGATATTAAAACCGAAAGCCATAAAAGTAAAAACAGTGTGTCTTGCATGAAGTAGACACATAATATTGGTTTTCTGAATAGGGGAATAAAGAAATGCATGCATGAGTGATAGCTTTGAAAGAATCTAATCTCCAGCCTCACCTCCTAATTTACAAATGTGGAAAGAGACCAAAAGAATACCTAGCCTGAAGTTTTTCACCTTTGCCCCTCAGGAGACATTCAGTAATGTCTGGAGACACTTTTTTTTGTCAAAACTGGACGGGCGCTGCTGTCACCTAACGGGTAAAGATCAGGGGTGCTGCTAAACAGTCTACAGAGCCCAAGATAGCCTCCACAACAAGTATTATTCAGCCCCAAATATTAATGATGCCCAAGTTTAGAAACCCCGGCCTAAGATGGTAGGACAGGAAAGGAAGTAACACGAATAGCCCATGACGAAGTCTATGCAGTTAACATTGTGCGAAGTAACTTATTCCACATCCCGCAGCTTTTCTGAGATACAACTGACACATAATATTGTGTAAGTTTAAGGTGTACAACGGGATAATTTGATACACGTATATATTGCAAAATGATGACCACAGTAGGGTTAGTTAACACATCCTTCTCACCTAATTACCATTTTTGGTTGTTGTCATAGTGGGAACATTTAAGATCTAGTCTTTTAGCAGATCACAAGTATACAATACAGTATTGTTGACTATAGTCACCATGTGTGCATTAGATCCCCAGAACTTATTCATCTTATCATTGGAAGTTTGTCCCCTTTGGCCAATATCTCCTCATCTCTCCCACCCCCCAGCCCCTGGCAAGCACCAATCAAATCTCTGTTTCTATGAGACCAGGTGTTTTAGGTTTCACATATACAAGTCATACAGTATCTTGGTTTTCTCTTATTTCACTTAGCCTAATGCCCTTCAGATCCATCTATGTTTTCACGAAAGGGAGGATTTACTTCTTTTTATGGCTGAACAATATTCCATCGTGTATGTGTGTGTGTATGTGTGTGTATGTATACATTTTCTTTATCCATTCATCCACTGATGGACTCAGGTTGTTTCCGTGTGTTGGCTGCTGTACGTAGTCCTGCAATGAACCTAAGGGGGCAGATATCTCTTCCAGAGAGTGATTTCATTTCCTTTGGATAGATACACAGACATGGGATTGCTGGATCATGTAGTAGTTCTATTTTTAATTTTTTGAGAAACCTCCAGGGTTTTCCATAGCGGCTGCACCAATTTACATCCCCACCCGCAGTGCACAAGTGTCCCCTTTTCTCCACATCCTCACGAGCGCTTGTTATCTCTTGTCTTTTTGATAATACGTGCTTAGTACAGCATCACCTTCTGTAATTCACTCAACAGCCCAAGAGGTAGATAATATTATCTTCTAGTGCTACAGATAATGAAACTCAGGCTCAAAGGAGGGAAAACATGTGCCCAAGATCATCGGGCTAGAGAGTGGGTGAGCTAAACCCAGCATCAAGATCTCCAAATATTTATGCCAATTCTCTTTCTGCTACCTGATCCTTTCTTCTATTTTTTAAAATAATGTATTCCCAATTTTCTTAGTATTAGTAAACGTGCTTCTCTTGGAGTTTCTGGGAGACAGGCAATCTCAGTCTGTCATTCCTAAAGCTCGTCAGGAAGAATCTTGGGTCGAATGAGCTTCCAGCCTTTGCCATTTCAGGGTGGAGCAGCTCTGCTTACCTCCCGGTCCACCTACTCTCCGACTATGAAGTAACTCACTCTGCCTGTGATGCTTCCCCCTGACCCCCGGCCCCGCTACCTAGTGGCATCCCCAGATGTCACTCTGCCAAGTTGTGGATAAGAATGGAATCAGAACCATTTGCTGTCATTATTATCATCAATCATAATAATACCTAACTATTCTTAAGGCTAAGGTACTGCACTCCTTTTATTGGAGCATAGTTGATTTATAATGTTGTGTTAGTTTCAGGTATACAGCAAAGTGATTCAGTTATATACATATATATATATATATATATAAAAATAGATATATATCCATTCTTTTTCAGTTTCTTTCCCCATATAGGTTATTACAAAGTACTGAGTAGAGTTCCCTGTGCTATTATACAGTAGGTCTTAGTTAGTTATCCATTTTACATATAGTAGTGTGTATATGTTAATCCCAACCTCCTAATCTATCACCTCCCCCGCAACTTTCCCTTTGGTAACCGTAAGTTGGATTTCGAGATCTGTTTCTCTTCTGTAAATAAGTTCATTTGTATCATTTTTTATTTTTATTTTATTTTTGCGGTACGTGGGCCTCTCACTGTCGTGGCGTCTCCTGTTGCGGAGCACAGGCTCTGGACGTGCAGGCTCAGTGGCCATGGCTCACGGGCCCAGCCGCTCAGCGGCATGTGGGATCTTCCCAGACCGGGGCACGAACCCGCGTGCCCTGCATCGGCAGGCGGACTCTCAACCACTGCACCACCAGGGAAGCCCTTTTTGTATCATTTTTTAAAAATTAGATTCCACATATCAGCGATATCGTACGGTATGTGTCTTTCTCTGTCTGACTTACTTCACTTTAGTATGATCAACTCTAGGTCCATCCATGTTGCTGCAAAAGCCCTTCATTTGTATCTTAGACTTTTCAGGGATTCCTGAACACTGACTCTGAATTAATACTAATTCCTGTGGACCCAAAGCACCACTGTGGTCCACCAGTCAGAGTAGGGGCTTTTGGAAGTCAAGTGATTAGTGAAGCTTTATTCAGGTCTGTCTCATAGTGGGCCTGCTGGGTCCCTGAACCCTCCCTGTGGCCATCTTCCCATCTGCAGTTCATAATTGGAAGAGACACGCTCAACAACGTTCAGAACACCCACGTTGATTCTCTGATCCATGGAGTGGGGGCTATGATGGTAGGAAAGGCCAAGTGGAAGCCTCTAGAACTCCTTCTTTCTATGAAAATCATACACCAAAAGTAATACTGTATTCTTGGAGGGATTGCTGAGATCATTGCCACCATAAAAGATGTGAAAGATGCCGGGGTGGTTATTCCTACAATGTTCTCATTCAATCCACCTATTTGGTCTGAGAAGAAATAGATGGGATCTTGGAGAATGACAGTAAATTATTATAAACTAATCAGGTGGGGATTCCGATTTGCAGCTGCTTTTCTAGCTGTGGTTTCACTGCCGGAGCAAATCCACACACTGCCTGCTGACACCTAGGATGTAGCCGGTGCACGAGTGCATGCTTCTTTCTTTATACCTGTTAGTAAAATCAACAAGCTGGCAAGGCCAGCAATACATTACCACCGTCCTTCCTCGGCGCATGTCAGTTCTCCAGCCCGTTCATAATCTACTCCCCAGGGATTTTGTTTGTCTTTCCCTTCCCAGGACACCTTGCTGATTCATCACATTGATGATATTCCACTGGTAGGACCTGGTGAGCAGGACAAAATGCATGCATGCCAGAGGGTGGGAAATAAATCCCACAAAAATTCAGGGGTCCTCCACCTTGGTGAAAATTCTAGATGTTCAATGATTTGGGGACATGTTGATATAGTCTTTCCAAGGTGAAGGACAAGTTGCTTCATCTGCTGCCTCCTATCAATACGAAAGGAACAACTTCTAGTGAAACTCTTTGGACTTTGGAGGCAACATATATCCATTCTGACCCCTTTATTGAAAGACCTGAAAATCTGCTGGTTTTGAGTGGGGCCCACAACAAGAGCCCGGGCTGCCATCCGAGCTGCTCTGCCTTTGGGGCCACAAGATCCAGTGGGTCCAGTGGCGCTGGAAGTGTCAGTGGCAGAGAAGATGCTATTTGGAGCCTTTCACAACCCCTCCTAAGTGAACCGCAGTGCAGACCATTGAAATATTGGAGGCAATTCCTACCATCCTCTGTGGGTAACTGCTCTCCACTTGAGAGTAGTTGAGAAACAATTTTTTATTTGCTGCTGGGCTTTCACAGAGATTGAACTCTTGACCATGGGCAACCAAGCTACCCATTGGGGACTAGGTGTATTCTGACCCCCTAAGCCTTATTCAGGCCCACACAGCAGCACTCCATCATCAAATAGAAGTGGTGTCTATAAGTTCAAGTTCAAGCAAGACCTTAAGGCAAAAGTGAGTCATAAGGGGAAGTGACCCAGATACCCGTGGCCCCTGTTCTTTGCTATATCACCTTCTCTCTGTCAATGTGTGTTTGTGGAGTTCCCATAAATGGGGAGTTCCCATAAACTTCCAGCTAAGTGAGGAAGAAAAATTTCCATCCTGGTTTATAGATGGCTCTGCATGATATAAAGGTACCATCCCAAACTGGACGGCTACAGATCTATAGCCCTACCCTGGGACAGCCCTGAAGGCCCGTGATGAGTGGAACTCCTACCAATGGGCAGAATTTCGATTTTTCATTTTGTCTAGAAGGAGAGACGGCCAGAGATACGGGTCTGTATTGATTGATGGACTATGGCTAATGGTTTGGCTGGGTGGTCAGAGAATTGGAAGAAATCAGTGGATAGACCCCTCCAAATCGGCACAGAGCATGAAGATATTTGTGCCTCGTGGGAATGGTCACCAAGGTCTTCAAAGGTTGGCCTCAGTAGAGGGAGGTTTCATTAACCAAGTAACTAGGATGCCTGTTTTGTGGATACTGGACCGTTTTCTTTCTCTGCCACACATAGTCCCAGAGGCTCAGGAACAAAGCAGCCATGTTGGAAGGGACGAAGTTGTGCATGGTCTCAGCATCCTTTACTTCCACTCTCCAAGGCAAGTCATCGCTAGCCACTGCTGAGGGCTCAATTTGTCAACAGCAGAGATCAGCCCTGAGTCCTGATACAGCGTCATTCCCCAAGGGGTCATCTGGCTACCTGGGCGCAGATTGATTACATTGGACCCCTTCCATCAGGGAAGGGGGGAGGGTTTTTTTCTTACTGGAACAGATATTGACTCTGGATATGCATTTGCCTTTCCTGCCCTCAACGCTTCTGCCAAAACGAGCATCCGTGGATCTGCAGAATGCTTCCATCACTGACACAACAATGGTTCTATCGAGCGGGTGTTGAGACCGCCATCTGGCCACTTGAATTCCCTATGGCCCTGAATCAACAAGCAAAGAAGGGGGTTACTGTACTGGCTGGGGCGATTGGTGCTGACTATCAGGGAGAAATTGGGTTGCCACTATACCTGGGGGAAAGGAGGGGTATGTCTGGAATGCAGACAGTCTCTTAGGGGCTTCTTATTACTCCCAGGTCCTATGATTAAAATCAATGGAAAACTTTAATGACCTAATTCATGCAGAACCTCCAATAGCCCAGACTCTTCATGAATAAATGCTCGGGCCACTCTGCAAGGCAAAGAACCGTGAGTAGCTGAGAGGCTTGCTAAAGGCAAAGGGAACACAAAATGGCGTGGGAAGAAGATAGTTATAAATATCAATACCAGCTACAACGGCGGAGCCAGTTCTAGGAATGACTGTGGGAATTATGAGTAGTTCTTCCTTATTTTGAATATGTCTATGTATCCATATGCCCGATATTCTTGTTTTCTCCCATTCTCTCATCTCCGTTTCATTTAGCCTAAGATAGGGCAAAAGTCATTAACGTTCTATCTCAGTATTTAAGTTATGGGATTTAAGAAGAGGCACGTCCCCAAGTCCTGGCCGGACGTGTGTGTTTAGCTCCATGGGAAAGGTCTAGGGTTCTGCACTATGCTCATATCAGCAGCTTCACAGGCAAGGAGGACTGACCTCGGTCTGTTTATCCTTGTGGGGTTCCAGCTCTGCTTATGGATTCCAGCTTGCTCTTCATCTCCGACCCCCCTCACATTCCTCTTATCTTCCTGATTGCCTGCCCTGCGTTCCTTAAACTCCAGCAAATACAACAGACTCTGCAGAGCCTGCTTACCAGCTCCCCCAGCTGCGCAGGGTCAGAGCCCCCCCTCTCTCTGCCCCCTCTCTCGGAGTTGTTCAACTCCTAGGGTCGAACCCTGACTAACACAGCTCCCAAGCCACGCCTCTCGACTTCTGTGTGGTCCGAACCCACGCTTGGAGTGGGCATCGGAGGAGACCAGTGCAACAAAACACACGTGAAAGAGTTTTTTACCTTCATTTAGGTTGCCCATGTGTTCCAGACCCCTCTAAGGGCAGTGCCCGGTGCGGAGGATTGTACCCCGCTCAATCCACAGTCTGAAGTTATCTCCAGCTCAGGCCTCCTAGAGGTTATTGTCAAAGTCCCCAGAGGTCCCAGTTTTATGCAATCACGATTTTTCATCATTTTAGACATTGATGTCCAAAAGCGGTTCAGTTACCCGTTCATAGAATAGTTGCCCTCATTTTTATCACCTGTCTTTTAGGCTTTTGTTTTGTTTTGGTTTGTTTTGTTTATCGCCACCCCTCTCTCCCTACCAGCTGCGAGGAAAAAAGGAGGAGGGAGAACTGATTCATGATAAATGCTGGGCTTAATTGTGTATGATTAAATGAAGAGTGAAATGCCAATTGTTGCAGGTTGGATTCCCCTGGAAACATACTCTAAGTACGAGAGATTTGTTGAGAAACATTCTTGAGATCAGCACCCGTGGTGGGCGGTCGGGGGGGTTGGGGAACAAGGAACCAGGTGTGGAGCGTGGCGTGGGGTAACCGCGAAGGACTCAGATAACTGTGTGGGGTTTGGGAGCTGGGATGGCCCTTCAGAGTTGGTCCACGTTGGGACTTCCCTGGCGGTCCAGCGGTTAGGACTCTTTCATTGCCAGGGCCCGGGTTCGATCCCTTGTCTGGGAACCAGGATCCCAAAAGCCGTGTGGGCAAAAAAAAAAAAAAAAGAGAGAAGAAAAAAGAGTCCCACATTGGGGGATGGGAGCCAGGCCTTCATACCTCCGTGTTGACCAGTCATTGGATGTGGATTGCCTCAGAAAAAGGGCTTTGACCTTGGGCAAGGAGGTCCTCGGCAGCCAAGGGCAATGGTAGAAGTAGGAGGTGGACTCAGCTGACAGCTGTCGGCCATGACCCTCCCAGCCCCCAAGGGCAGCCAGTCCAGTCCAGCCCCGTTGCCCCTGGATCTCACTTGCTTCGTGTAGCAGTTTCTGAGAGCAACTCCTCCAGGACTTAGGGGCCTCATTTCCCTAGGGAAACCTCACAAGAGGAACATTATGGGATGAACTTTCTCCCCCTGCAGCTGCAGCTGATCTCGAGGCCACGCATGACACTCAGTGTCTTTAACTTTTCCCACCCAGTCTAGATTCCTCTCATCGTTCCAGGTATGCAGTGCCTGTCATGGTCTAGGTGGCCCACAGGTAGCGGTACCCAACCCTCAGCCCCATGGGATCTGAAACCTTGGTCACTGTGCACTGCTCAGGCCGTGGTTCTGTACTGGTCCATTTACCACCAAACCAGGCGGAGGTGTTCTTAGAGGGGCCCAGAAAATAACCTGGGTGCCAAGTCTGTTCCTTCCTGTTCCCATCATTTCACTGAAACCCCATCTCCTCCTGATAATCAACGTCAATTTCTCCTGCCAAATGGTGGCTCTTTTCCTTGTTCACTGGTCTCTGTGCATAAAGAGCTGGACATGACTGGGCAGCAACTGAATTCGAAGTTTAGTGAGGGCAGTAGTAGAAGGAGGACCCTAGCAAATCCTGTCTCTCGAGAGGCAATGATAAGATTGGACGATATTGTCAAAAACAACCATTTCAGAAACTCTGGAATTAACCAAAGACATATAACAAATTGAAAGACGTTTATTCAAGGAAAGCTACTTCACCCTGGTTGACAATGATGGGGTCCATGCCACTCTAACGTGGGGCTGCTCCCGTCTCCCCAAATGCATGTGGCAGCATGAAGACCAGCAGTCTCGCTGCTGTTGGATAGCGTTGATTTAATTTGGAGCTCCAGAGAAAAGCCCCTTCTCTGGGGGCACTGTCAAAAGCAATTGCTGTCTTTCCAGAAAACAATCAAGAAAGGCCAATATCACAGCTGCCCAGGGCTGTAACACTGATTCAGAAAAGCGTCAGACCAGCCAAAATTTTAACAGATCTGGGGGATGGGACAGCCGTAGGGGGTTTTGTGAAGGCCCCCCACATTCCTGGGGATCTGGAAGGCTGTGCACATGTGTGTGTTCAGGAAAGATGGGAGAGGGTCTGGTTATCTACTTGTCTCTGGCTGACGGTGCACAAGCAGGCAGGGAAAGCCAGGACAGGCTTGCAAATTGCCTGGGCTTTGAATGTGTGCCTGACCACAACAAGCGTGGGGAAACCTTACTGGCTCAGGGTGTTTAAGCAAAACCTACAACCAGCTGTTGGCTGACTATGAAGCTATGCTTACCCAGATCAATTTATAGGAAGCCAGGTTAACAATGAAGCCAAGAACATTTTTCTTTTTTGAAAAGCATAGATATTAGTGTTTATACACTGGAGGGGAGAGAGTCTCTAAATAATTCATCCAGGCTAGTCACTAAATAAACAAATAAATTCAGCAACAACCCCTGGGGGAGGCAAATCAGGATCCAGCTTTCTTATAATAAATTATCCAAAATGTCTAGTTTCTAACAAAAATTGTGAAACATACAGAGAGAAATACGCAGTCACACACAGGAAAGAAGCAGTTGGTAGAAGTTGTCTCTGAGGGAGCCTAGGTGTTGGACTTGTAGGCAAAAACCTAAAACCAGCTATTATGAATATGTTCAAAGATCTAAAGGAAACTGGTTCTTAAAGAATTACACAGTGAAGGAAACTATCAACAAAACAAAAAGGCAACCTACTGAATGTGAAGAGATCTTTGCAAATGATATATCCAATAAGGGGTTAATAGCAAAAACACACAAAGAATTCATACAACTCAACATAAAATAACAACCAAGCTGATTAAAAATTAGGCAGAGGACCTGAATAGACATTTTTCCAAAGAAGACATACGGATGGACAACAGGCACATGAAAAGATGTTCAACATCTCTAATCACCAGGGAAATGCAAATGAAAACCGTAATGAGATATCACCTCACACCTGTCAGAATGGCTATTATTAAAAAGCCAACAAATAACAAGTTTGGCAAGGATGTGGAGAAAAGAGAACTCTCGTACCCTGTTGGTGGGAATGTAAATTGGTGCCGCCACTATGGAGAACAGTAGGGAGGTTCCTCAAAAAACTAAAAATAGAGCCACAGCTAACCAACAAGGACCTACTGTATAGCACAGAGAACTATACTCAATATCTTGTAATAAGCTGTAATGGAAAAGAATCTAAAAGAGAATAGATGTATATGTATAACTGAATCACTTTGCTGCACACCTGAAACTAACACAACATTGTAAATCAACTATATTTCAATAAAATTAAAAAACAAAATAGAACTACCATAGGCTCCAGAAATTCCACTTCTGGTTATTTTCCCAAAGAAAACGAAAACACTAATTAGAAAAGGTATATGCACCCCAATGTTCATTGCAGTATTATTCACAACAGCTAAGATATGGAAGCAGCCTAAGTGCCTGTCGACAGATGAATGGATTACTCAGCTATAAAAAAAAAGAACGAAATCTTGTTTTTTTGTGATGACATGGGTGGATCTAGAGGGTATTATGCCTAGTGAAATAAGACAGAAAAAGACAAGTGCTGTATGATATCATTTATAATTGGAATCTAAAAAACAAACGAACAAACAAAACAGAAATAGAGTCACAAATACAGAGAAGAGACAGGTGGTTGCTAGAGGGGAGGAGGGGCAGAGGATGAATGAAATAGGTGAGGGAAATAAACAGGTACAAACTTTCAGTTACAAAATAAATGAGTCACGGGGATGAAATGCACAGCCCGGGGAATATAGTCAAGATTAATGTCATATCTTTGTATGCTGGGCACTTCCCTGGTGGCGCAGTGGTTGAGAGTCCGCCTGCCGACCCAGGGGACACGGGTTCTAGCCCTGGTCCGGGAAGATCCCACATGCCGCGGAGCAACTACGCCCGTGCACCACAACTACTGAGCCTGCGCTCTAGAACCCGCGCGCCACAACTGCTGAAGCCTGTGCACCTAGAGCCTGTGCTCCGCCAAGAGAAGCCACCGCAATGAGAAGCCCGTGCACCGTAACCAAGAGTAGCCCGCACTCGCCGCAACTAAAGAAAGCCCGCGTGCGGCAACAAAGACCCAACACAGCCAAAAATAAAATAAATTAATTAAATAAATTAAAAAAAAAGAACCAGATAGAAATTCTGGAGTTGAAAAGTATAACTGAAATGAAAAATTCATTGGAGGTGCTCAAGGGCAGATTTGAACTGGAAAAAGAAAGACCCAGCAAACTTGAAGATAAAGCAATAGAAACTAAAGAACAGAAGGAAAAAAGAATGTGTACTGTGAACAGAGCTTCAAGATCTTGTGTGACCATCAGTGAATGGCAAAGAAATTTTCTCTGAAGAAATAAGAGCTGAAAATTTCCCCAAATTTGGTTTTAAAAAACCCATCAGTATATGCCTGCAATAAACTCAACAAATGTCAGAGGATAAACCAAAAAAAATTCACACCTACACGTACCATAGTCAAAGGTTATGACTATCATATATGTCATCAAAGAGAAAATCTTGAAAGCACCAGCAGTAAAATGACTCATCGTGTACAAGAAAACCACAATCGGATTATCTTTAGAAATAATGGAAACCAGAAGGCAGTAAGATGACATCGTCAAAGTGCTAAAAGAAAACACAGTTAAGTTTTCTACATCTAGAAAAATTATCCTTCAAACATGAAGCAAAATAAAGACACACCCAGATAAGCAAAGGCTGAAAGAATTCATTGCTAGCAGACCTACCGTATAAAAAATACTGAAAGATGTTCTTCAGGCTAAGAAGAAATGATACCAGATGGTAACGTGAACCTACATGAAGAAATAAAGAGCACCCATAAAGGTGATTATGTAGGTAAATATATAAGATATGATCGGGACTTCCCCGGTGGTGCAGTGGTTAAGAATCCGCCTGCCAACGCAGGGGGCACGGGTTCCAGCCCTGGTCTGGGAAGATCCCACTTCCCGTGGAATTACTAAGCCCGTTCGCCACAACTACTGAGCCTGCGCTCTAGAGCCCGAGAGCCACAACTACTGAGCCCTCATGCCACAACTACTGAAGCCTGCACACCTAGAGCTCATGCTCCGCAACAAGAGAAGCCATGGCCACAATGAGAAGCCCATGCACTGCCACGAAGAGTAGCCCCCACTTGCTGCAACTAGAGAAAGGCTGCGTGCAGCAAGACCCAGTGCAGCCAAAAATAAATAAATAAAAAATATGATCAATGTATTTGTTTTGTCTTGTTTTGTTTTTTTGGCGGTACGCGGGCCTCTCACTGTTGTGGCCTCTCCCGTTGTGGAGCACAGGCTCCGGACGCGCAGGCTCATTGGCCATGGCTCACGGGCCCAGCCGCTCCGCGGCATGTGGGATCTTCCCGGACCGGGGCACGAACCCGCGTCCCCTGCATCGGCAGGCGGACTCTCAACCACTGCACCACCAGGGAAGCCCCAATGTATTTTTTTAACTTTTTACTTTATATTGGAGTATAGTTGATTAACAATGCTGTGTTTGTTTCAGGTGTACCACAAAGTGATTCAGTTATACATATACATGTATCTATTCTTTTTCAAATTCTTTTTCCAGTTAGGTTGTTACAGAATATTGAGCAGAGTTCCCTGTGCTAGACAGTAGGTCCTTGTTGGTTATCCATTTTAAATATAACAGTGTGTACACGTCAATCCCAAACTCCCTAACTATCCCTCCCCCCACCCCACCCTTCCCCCCGGTAATCATAAGTGTGTCGAGAAATGCATATCAAAGCTACAATGAGATATCACCTCACACCAGTCAGAATGGCCAACATCAAAAAATCCTCAAACATGGTCTTCCCTAGTGGCGCAGTGGTTGAGAGTCCACCTGCCAATGCAGGGGACGCGGGTTCGTGCCCCGGTCCGGGAAGATCCCACATGCCGCGGAGCGGCTGGGCCCGTGAGCCATGGCTGCTGAGCCTGCGCGTCTGGAGCCTGTGCTCCGCAATGGGAGAAGACACAGCAGTGAGAGGCCTGCGTACCGCCAAAAAAAAAAAAAAAAAAATCCTCAAACAGTAAATGCTGGAGAGGGTGTGGAGAGAAGGGAACACTCTTGCACTGTTGGTGGGAATGTAAATTGGAGTAGCCACTACGGAGAACAGTATGGAGGTTCCTTGAGAACTAAAAATAGAGCTACCATATGAACCTGCAATCCCACTCCTGGACATATACCCAGAGAAAAACATGGTCTGAAAGGATACATGCACCCCAAAGTTCATTGCAGCACTGTTTACAATAGCCAAGACATGGAAGCAACCTAAATGTCCATCAACAGATGAATGGATAAAGAAGATGTGGTACATCAGGGAGATCAGCTCAGTGCTTTGTGACCACCTAGAGGGGTGGGATAGGGAGGGTGGGAGGGAGATGCAAGAGGGAGGAGATATGGGGATATATGTATATGTATAGCTGATTCACTTTGTTATAAAGCAGAAACGAACATACCACTGTAAAGTAATTAAACTCCAATAAAGATGTTAAAAAAAAAAGATGTGGTACATATACACAATGGAATATTACTCAGCCATTACAAAGAATGAAATAATGCCATTTGCTGCAACATGGATCGACATAGAGATTGTCATACTGAATGAAGTCAGACAGAGAAAGAGAAATATCGTATGATATCACTTATATGCAGAATCTAAAAAAAATTATCAATATATTTTATTTTATTTATTTTTTATTTTTTATGTTTTAATATTTTGCATTACGCGGGTCTCTCACCGTTGTGGCCTCTCCCGCTGCAGAGCACAGGCTCCGGCCACGCAGGCTCAGCGGCCATGGCTCACGGGTCCAGCCGCTCCGCGGCATGTGGGATCTTCCCGGACCGGGGCACGAACCCATGTCCCCTGCATCGGCAGGCAGACTCCCAACCACTGCGCCACCAGGGAAGCCCTGATCAATATATTTTAAATCTTTTCTTCTCTTAATTGATGTAGAACACAACTGTATACAATGATAATTATAAAACTGTATTGTTGGGCTAATACAAAGTTGTTTGTTTGTATGACAATATTAGCACAAAGGAAAGGGAAGGGAAGGGAGATACATTGGAGCCAAATTTCTATATCCCATTGGAATTTAGTTAGTATTAATCCTAAATAAATTGTTTTAAGTTAAGATGCATATTGTAGGACTTCCCTGGTGGTGCAGTGGTTAAGAATCTGACTGCCACTGCAGGGGACACGGGTTTGATCCCTGGTCCGGGAAGATCTCACATGCTGCAGAGAAACTAAGCCCGTGAGCCACAACTACAGAGTCCACATGCTGCAACTACTGAAGCCTGTGCGCCTAGAGCCCGTGCTCTGCAACAAGAGAAGCCACCTCAATGGGAAGGCTGCTCACCGAAACAAAGAGTAGCCCCCAACCACAGCAGCTAGAGAAAGCCTGCGTGCCACAACAAAGACCCAACATAGCCAAAAATCAATCAATCAATCAATTAATTAAAAAAAAAGATGCATATTGTTATCCCCAGAAAAATCACTAGGAAAATAATTTTTAAAATATTGTTTTAAAAAATGAATGACAATAGTACAATAGGAAATATCCATTTACCACAAAAGAATGAAATAACCGAGGAATAGATGAATGAAAAAGGCATGAGACATATAGAAAACAAATAGCAAAATAGCAGATGTATGTTGAACCATACATTACATTCAGTACAAAAGTAATCATTACATTCAGTATAAATAGACTCACAAAGCACAGATTGTCAGACTGTTAAAAAACAACAACCACCAGGATCCGATTTTATGCTCTTTACAGTAGATGTGCTGCAGATTCAAAGACAGAAATAGACTGAAAGTAAAAGTAGAGAAAAGATATACAGGCACACCTCGTTTTATTGCGCTTCCTTTGATCGCACTTTGCGGATACTGAGATTTTTACAAATGGAAAGTTTGTGGCAACCCTGAACTGTGAAAGTCTATCAGCATCATTTTTTAACAGCATTTGCTCACTTCATGTCTTTGTGTCACAATTTGGTAATTCTCACAATATTTCAAACTTTTTCATTATTATTATTATATCTGTGATCAGTGATCCCTGATGTTACTCCTATGACTCACTGAAGCCTCAGATGATGGTTAGTATTTTTCAGCAATAAAGAATTTAAAAAATAATTTTTTGTCCTTTTTTTTGAAATAGAAGTTATCTTTTCTTTTTTTAAATATTATTTATTTCGCGGTGCCGGGTCTTAGTTGCAACACATGGGATCTTTGTTTGCCGTGTGCGGGATCTTCAGTTGCAGCGTGCAGTATCTTTTTTTAGTTGTGGCAAGTGGGATCAAGCTCCCTGACCAGGAATCGAGCTGGGGCCCCCTTCACTGGAAGCGTGGAGTCTCAACCACTGGACCACCAGGGAAGTCCCTGTACATTTTTAAAGACATAATGCTGTTGCATGCTCACAGACTACAGGGTAGTGTAAACATAATTTTTATATGCACTGGGAAACCAAAAAATTCATGTGACTCACTTTATTGTAACATTCACTTTATTGTGGTGGTCTGGAACCAAACCCGCGATATCACCGAGGTCTGCCTGTACCAAGAAAACAGTAACCATAAGAGAATTGGAGTAGCTACATTATTAGAAAAATAGACCTCTAAGACAAAAAAAAAAAGTTACTAGAGACAAAGAAGGGATGTTTTATAATGATAAAAGGATCAATTAATCAAGAGGATGTAATGATCCTAAAGTTGTATGTGCCTCATAACAGAGTTTCAAAATACATGAAACAAAAGCTGATATATATGCCAAGAGAAGTAGACAATGTCACACTTACAGTGGACAATTTCAATACCCCTTTTAAAATAATTAATAGGACAAGTAGACAGAAAATCAGCAAGGATATAGAAGCCTTGAACTACACTATCAATTGGCTTAACCTGGGACTTCTCTGGTGGTGCAGTGGTTAAGAATCATCCTGCCAGTGCAGGGGACACAAGTTCAATCCCTGGTCCGGGAAGATCCCATGTGCCACGGAGCAACTAAACCCATGTGCCACAACTACTGAGCTAGCGCTCTAGAGCCTGCAAGCCACAACTACTGAGCCTGTGTGCCACAACTACTGAAGACTGCGTGCCTAGAGCCCATGCTCCGCAACAAGAAAAGCCACCGCAATGAGAAGCCTGTGCACCGCAACGAAGAGTAGCCCCCAGGGCTCACCGTAACTAGAGAAAGCCTGCACGCAGCAACAAAGACCCAACGCAGTCAAATAAATAAATAAAATTAAATTTTTAAAAATTGGCTTAACCTGACATCTATAGAACCTCTACCCAGCAATAATAGAATACACATTCTTTGCATTGTACATGGGATATTCTTGAAAATAGGTATCTAGAAGATAGGCCATAACACATTTTAGTAAATTTTTTAAAGCTGAACTCATACAAAGTATGTTCTCCAGTCACAACAAAATTAAATTAGAAAACAACAGAAGGAAATTTGGGAAACCCAAAGTATTTTGAAGTGAATGAAAACAAAATCACAATGTATCAAAATCTATCAGATGCAGCCAAAGGGGTGCTTAAAGGAGAAGGTATAGCTTAAATGCCTGTGTTAGAGAAAAAGAAAGATCTTAGATCATTGATCTGATGTTTTGCCTTAAGAATCTAGAACAAGGAGAGCAAACCAAACCCAAGGCAAGCAGAAAGAAGGAAATGATAAAGATTAGAATGGAAGTAAAAATTGTAGAAAAGAAGTAAACCATAGAGAAAATCAATGAAAACAAAAGTTGGTTCTTTGAAAAGACCATCCAAATAGGCAAACCTTTAGCTAATTTGATCAAGAAAAAAAAGAGAGAATACACAGATCACAAAAATCATTACTGCAGCTGGGATATGACCTCTGATCCTACAGAGTTTAAAAGGATTATAGGGGAATACTCTGAACCACTCTATGCTGACAAGTTAGGCAACTGAGGAAATGGATAACTTCCTAAAAAGACACAAATCACCAAAATTCACTCCAGAAAAAATAGAAAATCTGAATATGCCTATAATAAGCAAAAAATATATACTAGTAATTAAAATCCTTCCCACAAAGGAATTCCCAGACAGCTTTCACTGGTGAATTCTATCAAACGTTTAAAGAAGAAATAGCATTAATATTCTATGAACTCTTCCAGAAAACAGAGGAGGGAGGAACACTTCTCAACTCATTCTTGAGGTCAGTATTACCCTGGTACCAAAGCCAGACAAAGACATCACAAGAAAATAAAATTACAGACCAATAACCCTCACGAATATAGACGCAACAATCTTCAACCAAATATTAGCAAAGTGAATTCAGCAACATATAAAAAGAATTACATACTATGGCCAAATGAGATCTATCCCAGGAATGCAAGGCTGGATTAACATTCCCAAATCAATTAACATAATGCACTCTATTAATAAGATAAGAAACAAAACCCATGTGACCAACTCAGTAGATACAGAAAAAGTACTTAACAGAATTCAACATGCATTCGTGATAAAAACAAAAACAAAAACTCCCAACAAACTTGGAATAGACAGAAACGTCATCAACCTGATAAAGGGCATCTACCCAACTCCTATATGTAGGGTCGCATGTCAACGGTGAAAGAATAAATGCTTTCTCCCTAAGATTGGGAATAAGGCAAAGATTTTCTTATCGCTTCTAGTCAGGGTTCTACTGGAAGTTTTGGACAGTGCAGTCAGATATAATAAAGAAATAAAAGACGTCCAGATCCAAAAGGAGGAAGGAAAACTGTCTTTACTCCATATGACATGTTCTTATACGTAGAACTCTCTACTATAGTAAACAAATTCAGCTAAGATATAGGGTACAAGATCAACATACACAAATCATTTGCATTTTTATATATTGGCAATAAACAATCTGAAAATGAAATTAAGAAAACAATTCCATTTAGTAGCATTCAAAAGCATAACATACTTAGGAATAAATTTAATAAAAGAAGTATGAGACGTGTACTGAAAACTACAAAACATTGCTGAGGGAAAGTAGAGAATATTTAAATAAATGGAGACATTTCATGTTCACGGATTAGAAGAATCAATATTGTTAAGAAGGCTCTTCTCCCTGAATTGATTTATTGAGTCAACACCACCCCTATCAAAATCCCAGCAGGTTGTTTCATAGCAGATCTTAAAGTTTATATGGAAATGAAAAAATCCAGAACAGCAAAAACAATTTTGAAAAAGAACAAAGTGGAAGGACTTTCACTACCCAATTCCAAAATTTGCTATGAAGTTTCAGTAATTGAGACAGTGTTAAACCAGCATAAGGATGGATGTATGTATCAATGGAACAGAGCTGAGAGCCCAGTGATAAGTTCTTACATTTACAGTCAATTGATTTTTGATAAAGATGCCAAGACCGTTCAAGTGGAGAAAGGATAAGCTTTTCAACCAAGAGTGCTGGGACAATTGAATAGCCACATGCAGAAAGATGAACTTGGATCGTCACGCCACACATAAAAGTTAACTCCAAAGGGGCTGCAGACACAAATGTAAGTGCTCAAGCTATAAAACTTTCAGGGGAACTTGTAGTAGAAAATCTTCATAACCTTGGGTGAGGCAAAGGTTTCCTAGATTCAACAACCAAAGCACAATCTAACAAAGAAAAAATTGATAAATTGGACTTAATCAAGATGAAAACGTTTGCACCTCAAAGTCATTATTAGGAAAATGAAAAGACAAGCTGTAGACTGAAAGAAAATATTTGCAAATCATGTATCTGATAAAGGACTTGTATCCACAATATAGAGGGAACCCAACGAAAAGACAAACATTCAATTAAACAATGGGCAAAAGCTTTGAACAGACATTTCACCAAAGAAGATAAACAAATGGCTAATAAATACTCGAAAAGATGCTCAACATCATTAGTCATTAGGGAAATGCCAATTAAAACCACAGTGAGATTCCACTTTACACATACACCAGAATGGCTATAATTATAAAGATGGAAAATAACAAATGTTAGAGAGAGAAATGGGCCCCCTCATTCATGGCTGATAGAAATATAAAATGGTACAGCTACTCTGGAAAATGGTTTGGCATTTTCTTTTCTTAAAAAGTGAGCCATAAATTTACTAAATGACCCGACAATTCCACACCTAGGTATCTACCCAAGGGAAATATAAACACAAGTCCACGCAAAACTGGCATGTAAGTATTCATAACAGTTTGATACCTAACAGCCAACAAGTAGAAACAACCCAGATGTCCATTAACTGATGAGTGGACAAACAAAATGCAGCTTATCCGTACAGTGGAATACTATTCATCAATAAAAAGGAGTGAAGTACTGATGCATGTTACAATGTGGATGATCTTCAAAAACCTATTAGGCAGAGGAAGTCAGACACAAAAGATTACCTACTGTATAATTTTGTTTATATGAATTGTTCAGAAGAGGTGAATCTATAGAGACAGAAAGTAGAGTCGTGGTGGTCTGGGCTGTGGGTTGCAATGGAAATTAACTGTAAATGGGAGAGAAGGATCTTACTGAGATGACGGAGCTGGTCTAAAACTGGATTACGGTGCTGGCTGCACAACAAAGAAAATTTATTGAAAATCATTGATATGCATACTTAAATGGGTGAATTTTAATGAAGCAATGATGCTGTTAAAATAAAGTTTATTGGGACTCTTTCTGTGTCCCTGGCAGAAGGATCCCCCTTTGAGAACCAGGGCCTCCGTAATCACAGGGCACTGAGCTGTAGGATGGATCACAAATTCCCCAAATGGGCCACAGGGAGTGATGAGAAGCAGGGCCGTTCCTACTTCTGCCCTTGGTTCCTGGACTCATATATGTGTCCTACTGGGGGCAGAACACCATATAAGTGTCATCCGTTTAGATTCTATGTGCCCTGGAGGATAGCCATCTTCAAGCTAGCATCTCAGCTGTGCCTTCAACATGCCATCCCACCATCTGTGTCCGGCAGCTTTTGGATGGCCCGGTCCGTGACAGGATTGTGTTCAGTTGGCCATACCTCCTTTGCTAGGATTTCATGTGGGCTCCCGAGTTGATGGATCAAACACTCTCTAAACCTTCAGATGGGGTTGGGGGGGCGTTGGCTGAGGTTTGGGGGCCAGGAAAGGCAAATCCCTTCCTGGATGTGATGTTTAATTCTATGTCAACTTGGAGGGTGTTTTGGATGAGGTCAATATTTAAATAGGTAAATTCCAGGTGAAGGAGATTGTTCTCCACAATGTGGGTGAGGCGCATCTAATCAGTTGAAGGCTTGAATCGAATGAAAAGTTGGGTTCCTGGGGCGAGAGGAAATTCCCAGCAGACTGCCTTCAGACTTTATCTCTCCATCAGATTGCCGGGATCTCCAGGCTGCCAACCTTGGGACTGCAACTGCCCCATCGGACGTCCTAGGTCTCGAGCCTGCCGGTCCACACTGAAAATGTGGATGTGCACGTGAGCCAATTCCTTATAATAAAACTGTTTCTGTAGATACACATATCCTATTGGTTCTGTTTCTCTGGAGAAGCCTGATTTATACACTGGATGTGTCCATTCCCAAGATGAATGGCTGCCTTTTCCAGGGTAGAAGGGTCCAACATAATCAGTGTGCCACCATGTAGCTGGTGGTCTCCTCAAAGGATGTGTCGTATCGGGAGCTCTGTGTTGGACTCTGTTGCTGGCAGGTTGGACATTCAGCCTTGGTCAGTGGGAGGCCATGCTGCCGGGCCCATGGCTGCTCTGGTCGTGTGCCCTGTCCACATGGAGGCTGGCTGACATCAGCCCGGGCCAGTCATCTTGTCCCCTTGGGTATGTCTTGCCTCTTCTGTTGTAGATGCTTTCAGGTGGTGTCCACTTGTAACCCAGAGGTCTTCCTCCATCGTGCCTTCTCCTAAAGCCTGCTCACTTGCCTTATCCTCAGACCTACTCTTTCCTCATCTTCTAATCATTCTCTTTCTTGGTCCCCATGGAGCCAGTCAAACCATTGGTCGCTGCTCAAGAATCCGTAGATGTCCTAACCTCTCCATACTTATGGATTCTCTTCTTTCCATCCAAAGTGCATGGCGGGGCTCACCACCAGAAGCTCCATCAGTGGGAAGATTTCCCCTAATAGACCGTGGGTCGGTCACAAAAGGCTGTACTAGCCTCCACCTTGAGCTCTCTCCTTGGGACACTTGCTCTGGAGCCCTGAGCCATCATGTAAGAAATCCAGCTACTACTCTCTGTGGACAGACCACATGGAGAGACACATCAAGATAGAGAGAGAGGACGAAGGAGCACAGACTCTTCTGCTTCCCAGCTGGTTGCCTTTCCAGCCCAGGTGCCAGACATGTCAGTGAGAGAGCTTGCAGGTGATTCCAGCCCCCGGCCCTCGGCCCCGATGCACTGGATCTGCCTAGGTGGAGAATTCAGCCTCTTTGAAAGCTTGGCAATCTTTATCATAAGGTCCTGGGCCAGATCCTCCGCTCTTTCTGCCCTCCAGCTTCAAGAGATGAGAGTCTCTAATTTGTATGGCGCTAAGGAGACCCTCTGGTTATCCTAATTATCCATGAATTGGTGATTAATCACCCTCAGGCTTTTCTTGTCTTCCTCCAGTGCTTCAGCTGCCCCCAGCAGCAGCCATGAATTCCGTAAGCCGTAGGATGACTGGTTCTTCCCATACCTGACGTATTGTACTCTCCTGGGCATTCCTTTCTTCTGGTCTTAATTGCACCTCCGCCGCATGCCAGGGGCGATCAACGCTCCCCTACCACCAGTGATAGAGTCCTCATTGCCAGCCATCTGGTGGCTGAGCCAGGTCCAAAATCCCATTTCAGAGCTATTTGGACCACTCCTGGTACCATCTGTTGCTCCAGGTCAGTTTCCCTGGCATTTAGTCTCTGAGATGAAGATTCGATTGGGAAGAGTCCTTGGGACCATCCTATGCTGGGTGGGGGGGGGGGGCGCTGAAAAAAGTGGGATGTAGCAGAAGAAGTCGAGCTGCAGTGCAGTCACAGAAAAGACCTCAGTCAATCCCCCAGGGGTCCCTGGTGCAGGGATAGCTTGTCAGAGTTGTCCCAAGTTAGGGGAAGGATGCCAAGCCCTTTTTGTTTAAATTTTATTTATTAGTTTTGGCTGCGTTGGGTTTTCGTTGCTGCTCACGGGCTTTCTCTAGTTGCAGCAAGTGGTGGCTTCTCTTGTTGCGGAGCACGGGCTCTAGGCGCGCAGGCTTCAGTGGTTGTAGCACACGGGCTCTAGAGCGCAGGCTCAGTAGTTGTGGCGCATGGGCTTAGTTGCTCCGCGGTGCGTGGGATCTTCCCGGACCAGGGCTAGAACCCGTGTCCCCTGTGTCGGCAGGTAGGTTCTTAACCACTGCACCACCAGGGAAATCCCATGGCAGGTCTCTTTGGATGAAGGCAACCCCCTGAGAGGACTCAGGGAAGAGCTGTATGCCAAAAACCCTCTGAGCAGCTGGGGAATGAGCGCCCCAGTCCTGGGGTGGTGGGGAGTAAATCTGGGCAGTGTACCCAGCATCTACATCAATGGTGAGCTCTCTCTATGCATCTCTCTTTTTAAAAGATTTTTTTGACGTGGACCATTTTTAAAGTCTTTATTGAATTGTTACAATACTGCTTCTGTTTTATGTTTTGGTCTTTTGGCCTTGAGGCATGTGGGATCTTAGCTCCCTGACCAGGGATCGAACCCACACCCCCCCGCATTGGAAGGTGAAGTCAACCACTGGACCACCAGGGAAGTCCCCTGTCTCTGTGCAACTGATGTTGGGTGAAAACCCAAACTTGGATTCTAGGATAGAGACCTAAGGTACCTTTGGGTAACTTCCTGGAAATCCTAGAAGAAACCACCATAAGACCACCATCTTGGTAATCAGTCTTTGCAGGCTCTGTGTGCCATGTTCTGAAAGATTGAAGTTTGCAGTGGTAAAGGCTGTGACTTATTTTCAATGCTGGGAAAAACAAAAGTCTCAAAGCCCCACATTCACGAGTACCTAAGGCAAAAAGAAATAAGGGTGTATGGGCTTCCCTGGTGGTGCAGTGTTTGGGAGTCCGCCTGCCGATGCAGGGGACACGGGTTCGTGCCCCGGTCCGGGAAGATCCCACATGCCGCGGAGCGGCTGGGCCCGGGAGCCATGGCTGCTGAGCCTGCACGTCCGGAGCCTGCGCTCCGCAACGGGAGAGGTCACAACAGTGAGAGGCCCGTGTATAGAAAAAAAAAAAAAAAAGAAATAAGGGTGTTCTTTTAAAAAATAACACTGTACCCATTGCATTTACCAAACTCTATATTCATTCAGTTTTTATTAGCCAACGCTTGTACGCATGTAGGCAGTTCCAGATATTGTACTATGAGTTGAAAATATGCTTCCTGGGGAGGATGTATGACAACCAAACATTCTTGCTTCGGGGAACCGCTCAGGGAGGTTTTAGTGGGGCTGACAGCCGTGAATCTCTGCTCTCTCTCCACCTGGGCAATCATAGAATGGGACCCCCCAGAAATGGTTCAAGGGGTGGGCACGTGTCCTAAACCGGGACAATCCATGACCTTCCCTTGTGTTTGTATACGGAGCAGGGAGAAACAGACCCTTTCTACTGGAGGTGTGAACGTGGTGTAATCCGCGTGTTGGATTCTTAGAGGAGGTGTCTATAGTAGGAGGAAGAAATGAGGGAGACCAGGAGAGGAAGAGAGGTGAGAAGAAAGAGTGGGGAGAGAGGAAGGAAGGAAGGGAGGAAAGAAATCGTGTTTGAGCCCCTAGATTTCACAGCTCTGAAAATTCTTTCTTTCCTAAGCTAGTTTTAGTTGCGTCTCTGTTGCTGGTGATGCAGGGGGTCCTGACTGATCTCAGCAGGTCTGGGGCTGTCCCAGCTGCGGGCTCCATGCATAGCACACTCTTTCCAGTTCACCAAGAACTCTGGGGCACAGGAACCCTTTGCCCTGTGGGATAGGGACTCTGGTGCCTTTGTCTCCTGTTACACAGGTTCTGTGAGATTTTTTAAAATGTGATGGATGGAAAAATGTGTTGTAAGTTGAACAATACTGTCCCCGTGGGACCTTTTATTGCTACTGACAGTGAATCCCTAATGTCATGTGCGAAAGCAGACCCCCCGCTCGTGACAGCTTCTGTGCCCTCGGCTCCTTAGCATTGGGGTTTCAGTCTCCGGAGTCCAAGGGCTCAGCATGGAGCAGGTACTCGTGTGATGCTTTCCGACTGATCCGAGCAGTTGAGATGCAGGCGCCGGCCTGGGCAGCCTGCAGTCTAGCAGTGTCCCCAGTGGGCAGATGTGGATAGAGAAAGGAGGATGCTGCGTGCTCGGGCAGCAGCTGGGAGGCCAGGTGGACCCAGGG
Organism: Grampus griseus; assembly: GCF_964374135.1. Classification (NCBI taxonomy): domain Eukaryota; kingdom Metazoa; phylum Chordata; class Mammalia; order Artiodactyla; family Delphinidae; genus Grampus; species Grampus griseus. The sequence goes on along the minus strand of NC_139018.1, from coordinate 4,457,642 downwards.
CTGCCTCTCGCACACTGTGTCACCATGAGCCTGTCCCTTCCCTGTCCTGGGCCTTCCTTCCTTCCCCTATAAAAGGGGGAGGTGGAGCTGATGATGCTTGTTCTGTGCAGATCCCCTGGTGCTCACTGCTTCCAGGGACACTGGCCACGAGGCTCCCCACTGCACTTGCTGTGACTGCCGGACACATCTTCTGGTTGTCGGGGAACGTGGGGTAGGCCGGAAGTGCTAGGGAATGAATGCCGCCCAGAGCAGCCCTCCTTGTACCTCCAGTGGGCTACGGAGGCAGATTCGATGTGATGGGGTCTGCCAGCGGGACCGAGCCCCCACTGCCCACAGGGGAACCTGCTTATCCAGCCTCCCTATAGGGGCTCCTTCCCTTCTCTCTCACGTCCCCACCCCCTACAGGTGCTTCCTGGAATCGCTTCCCAAATTAACCAGGTGTACTTGATGCTTGTTCCAGGCAGAGGGCTTGGGCTGTTTTGTCTCTGACCCTTGCATTTGCTGATGAAGGAAACTCAACGCCAACAGCCCGGCTAAAAAGAAAGGGCATATGGACTGGCTCGTGCACCCGAGAGCCCAGGAACGGCGCAGCAGGAACGGTCTCTCCTTCAGAGCTTCTTTGCCTTGGTGCCTTCATTCTTAGAGTCTCTGCCCTTGTCCCTCAGCAACCCTGGGCACAGAGCCTTCTAGCTTCAAGTTTGGTCCAGGGATGGCGTCTGTTTCTCGGGGATGGATGGTGGCTGGCTGAACCGGGCTGGACTCTCACACTGGCCAGGGGAGGGGTGTTCTCTGGCTCTCTGGTCGAACTGGGGGAGGGGTTCTGCTGCTCCAGCTCCAAAGACTCAGTTGGGGTGGTGGTGAGCCCCAAAAGGACAGTGGAATTGCTGCCGGTAGAAGGAAGGGGACGGCACCGAGTGTGCAAAGCTAAGTGATGTCGCTACGGGTCCCTGGAGCTCGGACACCGCTCGCTGGTCGTTCAGCATCACCTACCAGCCCCTGCGCTGCCGACAGAGGGAGACCCATGTCTCTCTGGGGTAGACACGTGGCAGAACAGGACGCATGCGGCCTCTGGAGCTGTGCCAACGCACCTCCCATCGCCGCTTCCCGCTTCCCGGGCCCAAGTTCACAGCCTCAGTTTCCCCAGCTGCCCAATGGGCCGTGACCAAGTCAGCCCAATTTCAGGGCTACAGCTGAATCCTGGTGCCCAGCCACTGTTCGTCCCTTCTTTCTTCCTTCTTTTTTGTTTTGCTTTGTTTTGTGTTTGAAAAGAACAGAAGTAGAGTGCAAGTGAGATTTCCAGATGAGTTGCTTGTGGGTGAGGGGGTGTGCGGGGACGGCCCCCGGCGGTGCCCCGAATTCTGGGACCCACCAGTGCTTTCTGCCTATGCACCCGTCAGGTCTCAGGCTCTGTCCGTCATGCTCTGTCCTTGTCAAGGCAGCCGGCAACCAGTGCTAATGCAGCCCCCTGTGCGAGCTGCAGTTCGGGGTGGGGGGCTGAGCTCCCCCAGCCCCACTTGCCAGGGTTTCTCTCCCAGCTGCAAATAACAAGCACCCAGAAGCTCTGTTCACGTCAGGGGAAATGAGACAGTCTTCACACCCAGGCTTTTAAAATTGTGCACAGTATTTCTGCTCAGACACTCTTGAGTAAAAAGGGGGGCAAAATTAGTGAAATGTGGAATAATTTGAAGAAATTAGACCTCGTTTGTCCAAGATTAAGGATAGCTCTTAATTAAGTGGCCCAATCTTTCTTGCTGGGCGAAAAAAAAATCACTTCAGCCCTTAATTTTCTTAAGCATCCCTGTAGGAATGTATGTGCAAAGGCTTCTGGGAGTGTTTATTAGGTCGTTTTATTTTAATCACCCACGGCTGGAGTTGCCGGGAGGAACTGCAGACATGCCTCTGAATTCTCAAGCAGCCACTTGAAGAGCTCATCCAGAACCTTCTCCGGAAGTCCCCTGGCTTCTCCGTCGGGAGGATATTTCCATTCACCTCTATGCCTCTGGACAGGCAAGGCCCAGGTGGCCCCAGAGCAGGGGTCCAGGACCCTCACAGAGACCCCATGGCTCCCCCAGGGTGGACTGTCTTCCCAGCTCCGTGAGAGAGATGGAAGGGGATGGGCAAGGGGCTCGGGAGGGGCCTGACAGCAGGGAGAGGAGAAGAACCTTCCAGAAGGAGAGGAACAGGAGGCCCTAAGAGTGGCATCTCCGAGGAGGGGGCCGACCGGGGGGATGCAGCAGGGCCAGGGCATGAGCAAGAGTGGGGGGCAGGGCGGGTGCGGGAGGGGGCATCCGGCCCCTCGTGCTGCGCCCAGGGGGAGGGGAGAGGGACCGGGCCAGGCTGAACCAGGTTAGAGAAATCAGGTAGTGCGGTGTCTGGCCAGTTGGCCGGGACTTTACCCCTGGGTGAAGCAGTGGGGTGACACGCTCGGATGGACAGTTTTCAGGGCTGTGCTGACAGCTGGGCGGGACTTGGATGTAGGAGGCAGGAGCCCAAGGCGGTTTCCACCCTGCAGGACTGGCGGGCCGGGCAGGGACCAGCGGGCAGACGCGGGAGCTGGTGTGAAGGCAGCCACTGCATGAGGTTGAGCCCAACATTTGGAAAGTGGAATGAAAATATTTGGTGATGGACAGGTGTGTGTGTGTTTACGGGTTACCAGCCTCCTGACGGGACGCGGTCCCTCTCAGGGGGTTCAGATGAGGAGATCTGACCGAGGAATGATGCACAAGGTGTGAAGATAACCGACCGGGGACATGGTAGCTCCTGGAGACGCTGCAGTCGCAGGAAAGGGTCTCACCCACATACGCGGCCCCCAGGCTGGAGTGCTGGGGCTGGGAGACCAGTAGCAGGAGGGGAATATCCCAGGCTCCCTCCCAGGGCACGGAGCGGGTGGGCAGAGGGCCAGGGAGGGGATCCGGCAGGGGAGGGTCAGCGCCCCCATCTATATTCTGTTGCCGTGCTGTGATCTGTCCAGAGCGCCCATCCCGGAGGAGGAGAAGGGCTGCTCCGGGGCATAGATCAACACGGCCTCCCTGCCTGCGGACGCTGGAGCAACGGCAGCCCGGGAGCTGTGCGCCCGGGGACGCCCCCGCTGCTTTACACCCACCTTAGGGGACCTGCCCCGCTCCACCCCCTCCCTGCTCGCTCTGTGCTGGACCCGGGGTGGGGGGCTGTGGCTCGTGAGGTTGACCCGTTTATTCCTCCCTGAAGGGTCCACCCCATGCAGCCCTGCACTGGAACGGTTCCCTCCTGGCCCTGCGGACCTGGGCGGAGCCCACCCCTGGATGACACCCCGGGTGAGGGGCCTGCACCTTCCCCATTCCTCCCCACACCTTCCTAAACGGTCCCCTTCCTCGAGTGTGCGTCTGCTTCCTGCAGGACCCTGACTTATCCAGCTGCTATAGTTTTTAATGAGGTGGACGGTTGAGGGGGGCGGAGAGAGGCTGCAGCCACTGAGGTGGGAGGTGAGGGGCAGCCCCTGGCAGGGGACCAGGGCACAGGAGGGGATGCTGAGGAGAAGCGGCTGTGCAGACAGGATGTGTAGGAGGAGAGGGGCGTGCCATCGGGGGGGTGGGAAGGCTGTCCACTGGGGAGAGCATCCTTCTGGGGTGAGCTGGGAAACAGGGCAGGGACGGTCCACGGGCTGCCAAGCCAGGCCAGGCCTCCAGGCCAGGCCGCTCTCCTCACCCACACCCCAGTGCCAATCATCTTTGAAAGGCCCTGGGGTAGACGTGCCCATCTAACCCCCTGGACTGCCCTCCCACCCCTGGCAGGGCTCTGCTGCCCTGGGATGCTGCAGGCCGGCCAGCTCCTCCGCCAAGGCCATCTGGGCCCAGTTAGGCCCATAGCCTGGGGCCAGAGATGTCCTGGCCAGGAGAGGGTCCCACTGGGGGCCTGGGGGTGTCCCTCAGCTCCCGGGCCGTCCAGGCCGGGCCTCCACACGATGGCAGCATGCACGCACTGAAGCCCGCTGGGCTGCCTGGTCTGGGCTGGGACCCAGCACTGCCCTCGGCTCTCTGGCCCTTCTCCCCACTTTTTGCGGCGGCTGCCACTGAGACATCGTCCCAAATGCTGTCTGAGAAACCTTCACATCACATCTCCCCCAGCCCGTCACCTGGCGCCCCTGGGCCCACCAGCACCCCTTGGACCCCAGGGCCCCAGTGTGCCGCCCATCCACAGCGAGAGTACGCCCCGGGGTGGGCAGGGGGGAGACACGGGGACTGGGGGCTTCTGGTTCCTCACACAGGCTCGGCTGCGGCCCTCCCCACACTGCCCAGAGCCTCCCAGCCTCCCAGTCAGTCTTGGGCCCGAGAGACCCAATGGACAGGTGTTTCCCAGAGGAGGGTACGCTGGGGGTACCCCATCCAGGAAACATGGGTGGATCCACCTGCAGGTCAGAGACCCCACTTGAATGTGGAGGCAAGCAGGGCCAGCTCCCCAGGGCCCCCCTGAGGCGCCGGAAGCTGGGCGGGATGCGGACCGTCTCGCTCAACCTGCTTCCTGGGCCCCCTTCTCGCCTCGTCAGTCCCCCCAGGAGCATCTCCTTCTGGAGCCCCGGACAATGAGTTATCCTCAGCGCTTTGCTTCTCTGCCTCCGTATATGTGTCTTCGCCCCCATTCCCTCTGCCCTCCCTCTCCTCCCCTGCGAACACATCCACTCCACTCGGGACCCAGCGCCAAGGCCAGGACCTTCTGCAGCCTTCACTGTCCCGGCCAAATGACTTGACCTCAGAGCCTGCAGTGCGACGGGAGAGGGAGAGTGGGGACAGCCACGGGCACCTTTCCCAGACCAGGCAGGGACCGGGGCGGTCACCAGGCACAGTCGCATCTCTCGACATTGTCTTCACGTCAGACAATGTCCAGAGTCATTTTTGATTGTCACAACCGGATGCTAATGGCGCGTGGTGGGTAGAGGCCAGGGATGGGGCTCAATGTCCCCCACTGCACAGGGCACCCCCAGAGCACAGAGGGATCCAGCCCCAAGTGTTAACAGTGACCAGGTTCCTAAGCCCTGCTGCCCAGGCCCAGGGTGGGGCTCCAAGAGGGGCGTCCAGGGCCTTGAGGACATGCTGAGTGTTCTTAGTCCAAGGACCTTTCCTGTGCTCTGAGCCTCTTTTCCTCTTCGGTGCCCATTCTCAAGAACCAAAGGCATGTCCCCATCCGGCCAAACTGAGCACAAAGTTTTCTTCCCACCTGGTGGCCTTCGGGGCACCCTGATTCCCTGCCCCCTCCTTTTCTGTTGAGCCTAGAGATGGGCCAGTGGATGTGGTGTGTGGCTGCCAGGGTCCCCAACTCCCTGTGCAGCTCCCTCTCTGGGCTCAGTTTCCCTCTTTATAAAAGGAGGTGGCTGGGGTAGAGTCCTGCAGCTGGGCCCCTGCCAGTCCCGAAGCCCATCCTATAATTATCGATGTCAGCACGAGCAGAGACCATGCATCAAGCCCAGGCCCACACGGGCACTGAGCTCAGCCCCTAGCCGCGGCCGACATGTGTGCTGTTGACCCGGGACCCCTGCAAGAATGAGCCCCAGGAGCCCCACCTGCCTTATTGGTAACGGCCGTGCATACGCGAGACGCCGGGAATGTTTACATGGTCGGGTCGGTTCTGCCCCAGAAGATGCCATACATACATCAAGGCTATTTTAGGAGCCGGCGGGGCTGGGCGGGAGGAGGTCAGGGGGCTCTTTGCTGATCTGGTTACGGCCATGTGCGGGGACAGCAGATGCCACCACTTCTGTCCAGTGATCTCACGGGAAGAGCGGCAGGTGGCACGACCTACGTGCAGGCCCAGCCCAGGGGCGGAGGGGAGAAACAGGGGGCAGCTGGTAGCGGAAAGCCTGAGCCCCTTGAAACTGTTCTGTGTCTTCCCCTGAGTGGAGAGCACCTCCCCACACCCACCCACCGTGCTCACAGCAGCCCAGGGAAGGACAGCCAGACAGGCCCTGGGGGCTTGGACTTGGGGGAACGTGGGGCAGGGGGAGGGGTGTGCAGGGCGTCTCCTTGGGCATCCCCGAGGGAGGGGCTACTCTGGCTCTGCTCTCTGCTGCTTTGTGGCGCAAGCAGGGAACCTCAGCCCCCCGACGGGCTGTCAGAGGACTGCATGAGAATGTTGGCGTGGGGCGTCTTGGTGCCTCTTTTGGGGTTTCTGTCCGTGGTGGGTGCTCTCTGGAGCCTTCCCTTAGGGTGCCTCCCTCACTGCGCCTGTCCACCCCCTCTCCCGGCATGATTTTCTTGAGGACTCCGGGGAAGCCCAGAGGGTGAGGCAGCACTGGAGATTCACTGCCATTTGCACTGGAGTCATGAGTTCAAGCAGTGGCCAGGGGCTGACACCTCAGAGGCCCCCTGTTCGGTGTCCCAGCCGCCGGGACCCTTTGTACCAGCCCAGCGCCATCCTTCTTCCCTCCTGCACGGCTGCCCAGCCGTGTCCTTTTCCTAGCTCGGCGGTTCTGGTGGCCTCCACTCGTCCCTCCACTTCCGGGAGTCTTTCCCGCTCTCCAATCTAAAACTGCCGAATTGTCCATTTTCCTCTGACAGCATGGGGTCTGGGAGGGGGTGGGAGCAGGGCGAGGCAGTGTAGGTCTGTCCCCCTCCCCTGTGCGGTGGACACATCGCCCTGTTCCCCCGATACAGCCTGCAGAGACACCCGGCCCACTCGGACCTGTGCTAAGCCCACTGTCCCTGAAAACACCAGGACTGTACGTCTACACCCTGCTCTGGTGCGCTTGACTTTTTTCTCCCACAATCTTTTTCTTTGCCTCCAAAGGACTTTCAGTCACCCCAGAGTTTCCCTCTGGCTTTCCTGCTGTGTCCCCTCCGTGGGCTGGGGCGTGGGGAGGAACGGGAGGGTTGGATGCCAAATCTGTTTTCCACCCTGGAGATGCGATCAATTAGGGAAGCAGCCCAGAACGAGGTCACCCGTCCCCAGCACGAAGGCGTACCTCCCCTCTCCACCCAGAGACATAGTTGAGGCTGGCTTTCATCTAGTTTAATTTGGTTGACAGACATCAGACCTAAAACAGAACTGCGGTTGGAAGGGGAAAATTCCTCAATGTTTCAATTTGCTCCATCCGACTTGAGCCAAAGAGGCCATGGGCTTACTTTTTCCACCCCCCCCACCCCACCCCCCGTCACCCTCCCTCTACCCCTTCCCTGGGGAAGAGAGCGTGTGTTCAAGTTGTCTCGGATACAGAACCCGTCTGTTCTCGGCGGCCCCTGGAATGGCTTGGCTCAGAGCATAAAAAAAGATCCTGACATTCTCTGTCCTCTTGACTCTTCCCGAGGTAGCGTCTCCTGGCGGGCAGTGTTACCTTGTAAGGCAGCTGAGAGGCTGCGCCCACGAGTGTGCGGTCAGACGCTGGAGGACAGGGACGGGATAGTCATAAATGGCCCCGGGGATTATCTGCGGCGCTCGGAGCGTTTGGGAGTGGGGAGGAATGGGGCGAGGGCACCGAGGGAGGGAGAGGTGTTGGTGTTTTTCGAATGCCAGAACTATAATTAAGGGGTGAGAAGATTCATGCTAACCCGTAACCAAGGCTGCAGGAGAAATCATGAAACCCAATAGCCCCAGGAGCCCGGCTTTGGAACGGCCCGGGGCACTCGCTTTGAAGGCTATTTCGGAGCCCAGCACATTTATCACGGGCACTGGGGCTCCGACAGCGTCAGGTGGCGTGTGGCCGTCTCGCGGTACCCAAAGCAGCTCTGGCTCTTCTGCGCCACCTGTTCCGGGGCTACCTCAGAAGACTTGGAGGGACTTTCCAGAGAGCCCTGTGTGCATGTGGCGGGGGGTGGGGGGGTCTTGTCTGAACAGAGGACTTCCCAAGGGCATGGGCCTGGGGTGCAGAGAAAGCTTCTAGAAGACAGCTGACCAGGGTGGAGAAAGCTCGTGTCAGATGCGTTGGCGTGTGAGGGGAGGGGATGATACTGGTCCTGCCATGGATTGCACGCTGGCCTCCAAGTGTGTCGAGTCTGGGTAAAACTCTATGGAGGCTGGTTTGTTCTTCTCTCCCCCTTGTGGCCCTGGACACTTTTCATCATTAGAAAGTGAAAAAAAAAAAACAAACAAAAACCCTTAGCTCTGGCTCCCCCCCACCTGTATGAATGTCCACGCTTCCTCTGGGCTTGTCAACCATGGCCCCAATCCTTGGAACACTGGAGTCAGGCCCTCCACCTCTGCCCTCCATCTCTGACCACATCCTGCGAGACAAACGATTCCTGGAGAATCCCACACAGACAGACTCGTTGTGGCCAAGCCATGTGGTCAGGCTGTGGCCACAGACGTTGGCCAAAATCCTTTCTTAGAAAGCCACGGGGCTTGGTGTTCCCTGGATGCGAGGCACAGCCTGGCCCAGCGCGGCGGCCGTGCTACCCCTCCCGGACTGCTTCTGGGGGAAATGGGGCCCGGGGTCCCCGCTGGGGTGGCAGGGACAGGGATCAAGCCCGGGGGTTGCTTGCCTTTTCATGAGCCTGGCTTGGTCAACAGATGAGGGCGTTTGAGCCGTGTTTGGAGCAGGCCCGCCTCTGCCCACGGGGACCCGTGTTGCTCGCCGGGGCGGGCGAAGGCACGACCTTGCCAAGTCTCGGCTTAATTCCTGGCGCTCTGAAGTCCACCTCCTTCCCGACGCTGGTGGTTACTGTGCTAATCAGCTAGGCCGCAACGGCAATTAGACATGACCACATGGGGAGCAGTGCCAGACCAGCATCACCCCGGGCTGCCTCGAGCAGGCTCGCCGGGCACCAGGCCCTCCCAAATGCGCTCGGACCGCACCGAGCAGTGGGGTCTGTGCTCACGCCTGCTCCCCCTGTCTCCAAGTCTCGGGGTCCCGGGCACAGAGCCCCATCCCTACCGCGCCACAGATGGAGGAAATGAGGCTTGACCATGCCAAAATGTTCCTTCCCTCGGAGCGTGGAACCATCAGCGCTGATGCTGAGAGGATGTTTCAGCCTGGAGCCTTGGCCTGATTTTTCCCTGATCTTTGCCACTGCTGGTCCAAGGCCACGGCCAAGGCCAGTCCCAGGGCTGGAGGTCTGCTCTGAATAACGACCCCGGCCGCCCCAGCAGTCCACCCGCCAACCCTGCCTCCCAAATGGAACAGACGGTCAGCCCTGCGCCCACCTTACCCAGGTCCCTTCTCGGCTTCCCGCTGGGAATCAGAGGCTCTGGGCTCAGCAAGCCCAACTTGTTTTGAAAAAAATTTTTGTTGAAATATAGTTGATTTACAGTGTTGTGTTAGTTTCAGGTGTACAGTAAAGTGATTCAGATATACATATATATATATATATATATATATATATATATATATATTCTTTTTTGGGCTTCCCTGGTGGCACAGTGGTTAAGAATCCACCTGCCAATGCAGGGGACACGGGTTCGAGCCCTGGTCCGGGAAGATCCCACATGCCGCAGAGCAGCTAAGCCCGTCACAACTACTAAGCCTGCGCTCTAGAGCACATGAGCCACAACTACTGAGCCAGTGTGCCACAGCTACTGAAGCCCGGGTGCCTAGAGCCCGTGCTCTGAAATAGGAGAAGCCACTACAATGAGAAGCCCGTGCACTGCAACGAAGAGTAGCCTCCACTTGCAGCAAGTAGAGAAAGCCCTCGCGCAGCAACGACGACCCAATGCAGCCAAAAATAAATAAACAAATTTATTAAAAAAAGAATATATGTATTCTTTTTTTAATATTCTCTTCCATTATAGGTTATTACAAGATATTGAGTAGAGTTCCCTGTGCTATACAGTAGGTCCTTGTTGGTTATCTATTTTATATATAGTAGTGTGTGTATGTTAATCCCAGACTCCTAATTTATCCCTCCCCCCGCCCCCTGCTTTCCCCTTTGGTGACCATAAGTTGTTTTCTATGTGAGTCTGTTTCTGTTTTGTAAATAAGTTCATTTGTATTATTTTTTTAGGTTCCACATATAAGTGATATCATATAATATTTGTCTTTCTCTGTCTGACTTACTTCACTCAGTATGATAATTTCTAGGTCCATCCATGTTGCTGCAAATGATATTATTTTGTTCTTTTTTATGGCTGAGTAATATTCCATTGTATACACGTACCACATCTTCTTTATCCATTCCTCTGTTGATGGACATTTAGGTTGCTTCCCTGTCTTGGCTATTGTGAATAGTGCTGCTAAGCACATTGGGGGTGCATGTATCTTTTTGAATTATGGTTTTCTCTGGATATATGCCCAGAACTGGGATTGCTGGATCGTATGGTATCAGCAAGCCCCACTGTTTTAGAGGCTTCCAGCAAGAAGACCCCGCTATGTAGAAGGCCACACCAGCCCCTTCTGGAGAGCTGGGCCTCCCTGGCAGCTCACCCCCTTCTCCCCGCTCTTCCCTAAGATTCAGGCAAAATTTCAGTGTCCCCTCTCGGGAAAGGCATCCCCTGCCCTCAGCCTCAGACAGACCCTCCAGAGGGGTCTGTGTATGTTTGACTAGGTTTTCTCTTCCCTCCCCTCCCCCTCCTTCCCTCCCTTTTTCTTCCTTCTTTTTCTTTTTTTTTAGCATTTACTAAGAGTTTATTGTGCCTATAACAACAGTTTGCAAATTAGGAGCTTTCAAATACGAAACTTACATGAAGCTCCTCTCCCTTCTTGTTATTAAAGCGTAGTACACACACCGAAAAACACACATATTATAAACACGCCAACTGAGGCATTTTCACAGAATGAACACGCCATGTGGCCCAGCTCAGGCCTGGCACATTTCTGTACCCCAGAAGCGCTCTCATGCTCTCCCCAGTGGCAAACACCCCTGCGCCCTCCGGCCAGGAACTGCCATTCTGTTGTCTGACACTATAAACCAACTGAAGCCACAGCTCAGTTTGCTTGTGCGTGTTTCTTCTGTAAGTGAATCGTGCCCTGTGCTCTCCCACCCCCGTGGCCCCTGTCGTGTGGCTTTCAGGGTGGATGCAGAGCGCTCACCCGTGTGTGCAGTGGGACCGCCTCCTCCAGCGGCCCCGCAGGCTGCATCTGGTTCCAGTGACGCGGAGTCCGTGTCTCCTGGTGGATGTGTGTTGAGTTGATGCATCCAAATGTCCCCTGAAATGGCCCTCTGTGGCTCTTCACTGGTTTTGAGGAAGAATTAATCCTGGAACTCCTGGCTTCCTTTCTGTCTCTGCACTGGACCCCGAGCTGCGTGGGCTTCCTTGTGGCTGGAGCCCGGGCGCTCTCCACGGTGCTTGCCGGGGACAGTCTGGCAAATTGTAGCAATTGCTGTTGTGCTGTCACCCCCAGTCACAAAGGATGTGCAGTTCCCACTTTACAAAGGGGGAGACTGAGGCTCTGTCCATCTGACCCCAAAGTGGCTCTCACCCTGAACAAATGAGTGAAAAGTCAGGAACACGGGGCAGGAACAACCCAGCATGTGAGTCCTGTTCTGGGTGATGTAAGGCACTCGCTCTTCCCCAGGGGACCCTGGAAATGAGGGACCTGCCGGTTGGGGTGTATGTGGCCCAGGCCTAGGGGTCTGCACTGGCTCCTCCAAATCTCAGGGCTACTGTCCCACTGCCCAGGGTGCGTGGCCATGGGGGACTGCTCGGAGGAGCTGGACAGGGCCATGCTTTCTGTCTCTGATTCACCTGGCCTCCTCCTCTTGGGAGACTTGGCAGGGTGGGAGCTGTGAGTTTCGGGGAGCAGGAAGTAATAACAGCAGGGAAAGCCACAGGCAGGTCGGGGGGGGCACTAGAGACCCAAGCATTCATTCCTTCCATCACTAGTTCACCCAACATTTGCATAGTGTTGTGTTGTTACCAGGCATTCCCAGGCCTGTGGGGGACACAGGAGACAGAACACGTTCCAGCCCTGGCAGGTGCTGAGCACGCGGGTTGGGTGCGGTGGGCAGGTTTGGGGGAGACAAGGAGCGGCCTGTGCAGAGGCAGGGAGCTTGACGGGGAGCCTGGTGCCCGGGGGAAGGGTGCGCACCCAGAGTGGAGGGAGTTGAGATGAAGGTAGAGCCCGGGCAGGAGGCTGTGCCGGGCTGGTGAGGGGAGCTCGGAGGACATTTGATGCACCTGAGCATTTAGAAAATCTTTTTTAGGATTTAAAAAATTTGTAGTTATAGATGCATAACAGAAAAGTTGCTATTTTAACCATTTTGAAGCGTACAGTTCAGTGACATTAAGTACGTTCACGTTGTCGTGCGACCATCACACCACCATCATCTCCAGGACTTTTTCATCTTCCCACACTCAAACCCTACAGCCATGAGGCATGCAATCCCCGTTTCCCCAGCCCCTGGCACCCACCCTTCTACTTTCTGTCACTATGAATCTGACCCCTCCAGGAACCTCATGTAAATGGAATCCCACAGAATTGGACCCTTCGTGACTGCCTATTTCACTGCGCATACTGTCTTCAAAGCTTGTCCGTGTTACAGCAGGTATCAGAGTTTGTTTTTAAGACGATACTATTCCGCTGCATGTATATATCACATTTTGCTTATCCCTTCATCCATCGATGGACACTTGGTTCGTTTGCACATTTTGACTATTGTGAACGACGTAAACGTGGGTTTACAAACATCTATTAAGTCCCTGCTTTCCATCCCTCTGGGTGTACACCTAGAAATGGAGCTGCTGGGTCATCTGAGCATTTTAAAGCACAGCAGTTCGTGTTTGAATTTCAGAAAGCCCAGTTGGGGCCCATCTTGGAGGGTGGGGGTCAGTGGAGGCAGGGCCCCCAGGGTGGAGGCTGGGTGGAGACCAGGAGGCCTGAGCTAGGCTGGGGGATGGGGGTGGAGACATGCAGGATTGGGGGTCTTTTTTGAGGCAGCCCGGATAAACACAACGGCCCTGGGCAGCGAAGAGAGGAGAGGATGAAGTGGCCGGCATTGCAGCTGCACGGCCTGAGCGGCTGATAATGACACCATTTTCCGAGATGCGGGTGCGAGGCCTCCCTTGTTGGCAGGGAGGAAGGGGGAGATAATGAGTTCAATTTGGCCGATTTAATAATTTCTTCCTTCATGAATTCAACAAACATTTCTGGAGGGTCCATTATGTGCTAAGCACTGTGCTGGGTGCCCGGAAAACACAGCCAAGGGAGAGAGGTCGCTGCCCCCCAGACCCCCAGCTGGAACTGCCTTGTAAACACACGCGCAGTCTGCATTGAGATAAGAGGCGCCGTCGGGCAGGGCCTGCTGCGGGCCTGGGAAGACAGAGGGAAGAATAAGGGGCTGCTGGGCAGGCAGAGGTGGGGCCCTGGGGCCTGGGAAGGCCACTCTAAGCCCCAGAGTTCAGGGACAAGCAGAGTGTCAATGGTGCATGAAGAGAAAGATGGGAGAAGGGGGGAAGGGGGGAGCAGGGTGGCAATACGGGGGCCTTGCAGCCAGGGCCGAGGGCTTGCATTTGACCAAGGTGATCGGGAGCCACGGACTGTTCAGGAGAGACCGTTGTCACTTTGGGTGGATGCCCGTGCGAGGGTGCCAGTTCTGTGAAGGGGCTACTGAGCGGGGGCGGGCCTGGGCCACGGCAGCGGAGGACAGGGGGAGGCAGGACAGGAGAGCCCCCCTGGACGCTCTCTGGCCTCAGTGGTGCAGGGCCGGGTGGCTCAAGGGACCCACCACCTCCCCTTGAAAGACGCAACCAGGAGGGAGCCCTGCCCGCTGCTTGTAGCCCCTGACCGTATCTCTGGGGCAGGCGGGGGCCCCGTGCAGGAGAGAAAACTCTGATGGGAAGCAGGCTGCAGCCCCTCATGGGGCCCGTCCATCTCCCCAGGGGCTACGGGGCCCCAGGCTTCCCACTCTGCCCGGGATTGAGAGGGGATGACAGCAGAGAGCTGGGGCGCGGGGCAGGGGGAGTGGGAGTCGCTCCCGGTGCGGCCCGAGGTTGATTGCAGCCCAAGAGCCAGGCCCCTGGTAGGGTTGGGGAGCTGGGGTGGTGATAGGACACGTCGTAAGTTGCGGGTCCATGACCCGGAGGCTCCCGGGATGGGCCGCGTCAGCAGCCCCACGTAGGGGGCTGGACGGCTGCTCAGAGCGATGGTGCGGGGAGGTGGGGGACGCGCTGGGCGGCGGAGGGTTAGCGCCCATTCAGAGCTGGTCAGGTGCACGGGGGGCTTTGTTCAGACCTGTTTGCCTTTTGTCCCCGCCTGCAGAACCCCCAGGATGCATGATGTCATTTCAGACGCATTAAGCTGGAACAGTTCAAAATTGAATAATTAATTACACTCAGCTTCAAGCGCAGTGACTAATTGATCAGGGGCTGCCAGCAGACACCTGGACGGGATTAGCTGTGCACAATGAGAGCTGTGGGCAGGTGGCGCGGCCCCTCCGGACCCCCGGTCCCTGTGTGCGACTTAATTAAGACTGACTTGATTTCTCTGTTCTTGCCGGAGATCTCAGGCAGGCCCCATCCCTCCCAGGACCAGGGGCTGCATGCCGGCCGGGTGCTGGACTCGGACATGTGAGCCTCCTGAGGTCTAGAAAGATGCTGACCTCGGTCCACGCCTGGGTCCAAACCCTGGCTCCACCCTCGGGCAAGGATCTAACCTCATGGAGCCTCCTCAGCCATCCAGCTGAGGCTGGCACTGCTGTGCCCAGCACTGTGCCCAGCCTCGAGCTTGCGCTGCTGCTGTCCCTGAGGTTGCTGGGTCCCCTGGGGAGGACCTTGCTCTCACCTCCCTTGTTTGGCTGCAGCTGGAGCAGCTGGCATCCCTGCCTTGTCCACCAGCCCTGCAGCTCCTTATTCACTCCCTGGAGAAATTTCTCCTTCAAGGCTCCACTTGTGGACATTACTGTCTCCTCATCTGTCCTCTGTTCACAGCAGCACCTTGCTGTTTGGGGGCCTGGCTCACAGTCCTGTTCTTGAGAACACACAGCCACGTGAGTGTCACATCCTGCTCCTGCAAAGGGCTGGCATGTACAGTTGGGCAGGTTGTGCACTGCACAATTCAGACTCTGCCTGATGTGACGTGGCCCACAGTTGCACAATGGGGCGCATCAGCCTGTGTTTGCACTGCAGAGTGTATTTCTCTCTGTCCATCTCCTCACTGTTTCCTGGTTTTCTCAAGTTCATGCCACCTCAGCCCTATACCCGGGGTGGAACTGCCACGCCGAAATCGCGAAATTCACACCTCACCTTCTGCCCTTCCAGTGCCCGGCATGCTTGCTGGTCCCGGTGAGGAGGAGCCCCCGTCTCCTGGGGCCTCTGTGTTCGTCATGCCGCCAGACCTTGTTTCTGCTCTCTCCATATTCCCCGCCCCTCGTGCAGCCCCCTTCCCCTCACCTGCAAACACACTGGAGACTCCCTTCCTGCGAGACTCAGGCTCCTCCAGCTGCTGCCCTATCCTAGGTGGGGTTTGCCCCCCCCCGCAAGCACTTCCCCCACTGGCTGCCGCTCCCCGGTTCCCCCAACAACGGGGTGTGGCGCTCCGCTCCGCGGGACACACTCAGCCCTTGTTGCATCTGAGGCTTCTGCAGCCTCGGACGCCACCAGCCCTTTGGCCCCCTTGAAGCTCCCTCCTCCCCAACGCTGACTGACAGTCTCTGCTCTGCCAGCCTCGCCCCTGACCTCCAGCCCCGGCCCGCTCTGCCCTTCACGGTTGCAAGGACCGACCGGAGCTTCCGTCCTGGGCCTTCCCCGCTCGCCAGGTGACCGGTCAGCACGTCCACCACAACGAGCTTATTTTGTTCCTCACACGTTCTGGTTGCAATCAAATTCTTTTCCCTCTAAAACCTGGGAGCATCTGGGACGTGCGGATGGCAGCGTCTTGTGCCCTCTCTTGGGGTACAGCAAGGCGTTCCAGCTCTCTCACTCTCCCATCCTCCTTGCCTTCGCGTCCAGCACACCCCCAGCCCCAGGCTCCCAGGCAATGGCGTGCCCAGGACATTGGGGCAGGGGCTTTGCCGAGCCCCGGGCCAGAGCCTCACGGAATCCACATCCTTTTTGGCCACCCGGCCCTGCGGTGTTCTGTGTCCTGGTGCCGTGTTGGTACCCAAAGTACCAGTCCCCCATCTAATCCTGGTGACCTGGGCAGCCCCCCTCCTCTACCCTTGGCACTGCCCAGGGTATGTGTCGGGACAATTTCCCCTTGCTTTTTTTTGGCAAAAATCAGCGGTCGTTGGATGTGGATTTCTTAAGACAGAGAGAGGAGGAGACCAGACAGTGAATCTTCCTTCAACTATGTGTCTTTGTCATGTTCCGAGCCCCTTTGTATCCCTGAATGAGACTTAAGGGGCAGGGACGGGCATCCTCTTAGCCACAGACAATGGGGTCCATTATCTCCCTCTAGGGGCACTTTCAGAGGCATCCGCCCTGCTATCCACCACTTCCAGAAAGAGGGAAAGGCTCAGCCTGTCAAAGTAGAAGCCAGCACTGGACAGTGTTGCCTCTGATGCCCGGCTCGGCTGGCAGAGAAAGGCCTGAGTCTGTGTCCAGCACGGGGGGCAGGCAGGGGACCCTCGAAGCCGTCCAGTGGCCGGACCACCCACTGGGGGCATACTTCTCAACCTGGACACGCAGATGCAGTATTGATGAGCATGTGGCCAGAACGCACGGGGTAGATAGGGGGCACTTTCTTGGATCTATGATTTTATCCCAAGGTAAGTGACGTGTTTCTCGTCTCTCTTTTTATGTGGCAGGAGCGGAACTGACTTGTTGTAACAGATTCAAATACAGAAGAAGGTACGCTCCCCCAAAGTAATCAGTGTTAAACTAGTCGCTGTGGCTTCCAAATCTTTTTAGGCACATACAGTCATTTAACTAAATATGTACCTATGTGCACCTTTTTTTTTTTGGGGGGATCAACCAAACCATACAGTCCTTCCTCTTGTCTTAGCTTTTGACAGCTCTCCCCAGGCCTGTACACGTCGCTCTGCTGCATCCTGTCCATCAACCGAATAGTAAATAGTATTCCTTAAATGGATGTCACCACGGTTCATCCAGCCACTTCTCTAATGACGGACAAAGAGATCGCTGCAATCTTTTATAATTACAAATAGTGTAGGGACGTGGGGGGAAGCCCTAAACACTCTATCTCAGCAGAACTCAACGGAAGCACATGTGAAATATTCCCTCTGAAAACTTTGTACCGATCTACACCTGAAAATAATATGTGATTTTCAAAAATATTTGAACAAGCGAGGCTATAGAATGGCGCACACAGCAAAATTCACAGACATTTAAAAGTTTTTTCATTTTTTAAACTTCATATCAGATTTGGAGGGAGGCGCTTTGCCTCTCTCACCCCCTGGGCCCTCAGAGGTTGTGCGGGGAACCCAGCTCCTCTCCGTGGTGTACTAACCCCAGGGGTGGCCGTGACCACCCATCTGTCCATCCTCAGTTATTAACATTGTGCAGAGCTGACCCCACGGAGTGATTTATTGAATTTCTTAAAAGACCCTCTGCAAGTGGTGAAACATGCCTGAGGTTTGGGGAGGCGGGGGTCTCTTCAACCCAGTTCCATCTCCAAGGGGAATGCTGACACCCTTCTGAGAAAAGAGACCAAAGCTTCCCCCCTGTTTCCTCTCTGCTGCCATGCCCACTTCTGAGGCACGTCCTGGGTGGCTCCCCGTGGCGGGATGGGGGGTGCCCCAGCTCTTTCCAATCCCACTCTTTGGTGGGAATCGAACCCATCAAAAGGCAGGAAGAAAGGTCTGTGTTTCTCTAGTTGGCTGACCTGACCAGAAAGCATGCCCCAGCCCGGGGGAGGGATACTCTCCCCAGACACGTGGTGATGCGGCCTCCTGCGTGGCCACGTGGGGTGAGCGCCTCTGCCCTCTGGCCATCCTCCCAGCCCTTTAAGACTAGGCACTTGGCTTTAAGCAAAGGGTCACGGGGCCCCCTGCCCTGGACGGCTCCACTCAGAAGTCATATCCTGCTAGTTCCGGGCTGGCTGGGAAGGGTGGTCCTGAGGCGGCGTGTGTCTTCTGATGGCTGCTTCAGCGCCCCTGTGTGCACACACACGGCCCAAGAATTTTCTTCCTCTGGGAGGAAGTGGTTAGTTTCCACTTCTTAGCACAGGTTCCTCATGTTCCCTGCCTCAGTTTCCTCACCTAGAGAGCAGAGCTGGTGCCCATTTCACTTACCCGAGCACCTGAGGCAGGGCCAGGGGGCTTTCAAATGCGGTCCCAGGCCAGGCTTTGGAGCAGGTGACTCTGCGTCTCCTTTTCTAATTGTCTGTCTCCCTGACCTGACTGACAGGACAGACCTTGTGTGTCTTGGGGCCCACTCACCTCTGCACCCCCAACACCTCCTCCAGCCCCCTTGATCGCCCTTTGAAAGGGTGTGAAGAAAGAACCTCCGGACCTACCTACCTCGGGCGGGGCCTGCAGGAAGATTAAATTCCTCATATAACACATGGGCAGTGAATGTCTTGGTCACTAGAGCCATCAACAAACACAAGTGTTTCCTGACTGTCCCCGAATGGGTGTGCATGGGAATCCCCCACTGATTGACACAGAAGAAGTATTTTTACTAATTCGCCATGAACATGTGTGTGTCGGGGGAGAGGCGCCTTCTTTCTTTTAGCATTAAGAGCACCCACCCCCCCAGGGCAAGCCCAGTCCGGCCCCAGGATCCAACTTTCTTATGTATTTATTTAAACCCTGCCTCATTCCGGGGAGAACTTAGGGCCTCACCATGAATACCATCTTTGTGTGGCCTCCCAGCGCCAAAGGCAGGGAAACCCAAGCCAGGCACGTCTGGAGGTGTGGCCTCCATATGGCCTGAAGGTCTTGGCCAATCACGCTGGGCCGCCACCCTGTCCTGCCCTGTCCTGTCCTCAGAAGGGACAGGACCTCCCAGCAGCTCCTCAGCATACAGCTGTCCTGGGGGGCTTCCCCTCCAGGACTGCCCCAAGCCCCCTCTGGGGCTCTCTGACCCAGGAAGGAGCAGTTGGCAAGTCCCCTTTACTGGAAGATAAAACAGATCCCGGTTCTCTTTAAAACCCGTGGCTGAAGCGAGTGGCGCCCTGGTGGCCGTGTATGTGCACATGAAAGCCTCCCTCCGGCCTGGCGCTGTGACAGCTGTGGCCGGCAAGAGAAGGGGTTTGGGGGAGGCCGCCTGCTCGGGTTCTGTGCAGCTCGGGCAGCCACTTGAAGGGAGGCACAGCCCTCATCCCACCCAGCAAGGGGCACGACGGGTGGGCAGTGTCCGCGCACGTGGGCCTCCCTCACCGGAAGCCTGCCCCGGTTCTCAGGGTGGTGCCACTTGCCCTGGAGCTGGGGATCCCTCCTGACTGGTCAAGATGTTCCACAGTCCTGCTCTCCACCGTCCCCCGGCATCCAGCGGGCAGCGGTTTCAAGTCTGAGGGATCCCCAGAGCTGCTGACCTCAGATTCCTTTTATTAGGTGTGGGACGCACAGCTAGGATGTGGCAGCTTGGAAAGTAGATGGTCCTGCAGGGAAGGTGAGCTCAGGTCCAGAATGCTGTGGCCACCAGGGACGTCCGAAGGGAGGCGTCAGGTTCATGGACAGGCTGCCCCAGGGGAGAGCCTCACCCCACGCCCCCAGATGGAGCAAGGAGCCGAGTGGCCTTCCCTTCAGACCTTGACCTCAGGGCTTCCCCGGTGGCGCAGTGGTTGAGAGTCCGCCTGCCGATGCAGGGGACACGGGTTCGTGCCCCGGTCCAGGAAGATCCCACATGCCGCGGAGCGGCTGGACCCGTGAGCCATGGCCGCTGAGCCTGCGCGTCCGGAGCCTGTGCTCCGCAACGGGAGAGGCCACAACAGTGGGAGGCCCGCGTACCGCAAAAAAAAACCCAAAAACCTTGACCTCAAATCTCTGAAATGCTTTGATTTCAAAACCTGCCGCCCTCCAGGAGAATCATGCAGCTTTTAAAGACTTTCCACGTGAAAAGAGGCCTTCCAGAGACCACTGGGCCTAGAAAACTGCCCTCAAAGGCACCCCCTCTGTCATCGTGCCCCCTTCTGCTTCTGATGAAGAGCTGGGAAAAGTCTGCAACGACTAGCGATTCTGTCGGGCCCGGTGCCGCCAGTTATTAATAAAACAATAGTGTGGGTCCAACCAGGGAAGGCGGCTCTGAAACCAGACTCCAGGCGCACATGCGTTTCCATCCAGCCCCTCCGCTCCCCACGGCGCCTGCTGCTGTCGAGCAGGGGGACGTTTGGGTGGTCCCGCCACCTGTTGGAAGTGTTCAGATGCCTGTAACCCAAGCAGGGCCTGAAAATAGCTTGAGACGTGGCACACTGCTTTGCTGCTGCCCTGGACTGTCTGCTAGGAAGTGGCTTTGGTGTAGTATTTGAAAGGTGGACATTTCTGGACCCCCAAAGAGAGAAGCTATGGGCTTTAGAGAGACGCAGGTCTGAATGAAAAGCTGTGGGCACAGCCGATCTCCCGGGGGTCCTGGAACCCTCTCTCTGCTGTGGGATGGGGAGAGGAGACCTTCCTTGCTGGGTTGTTAGAAGCGTTAGGGAGGCCTGAGTGGACACGGCATGGAGTCACTTGCGGCGCCACAGGCCAAGGCCGCCACCCCGCAGACCCCACTGCCCCAGCCTGAAATCAAGCACAACGAGGTCCAGCTTAGGAACCGCGGGTTGATCGTGAGCCCAGAGAGTCACATCAGGGCAGAGTGAAAGCCATCAGGCTTCCCAGACGGAGGATCATCTGCTTGGCCGGCTCCTGTGGTCTAAAGGAAGCCACCAATTTAGAGAAACCTTCCGGAGACGTCCAGAGGTTACGGGCTGTGGACAGAAGGTCAGAGAGTGTCCACAGGTCCTGGGCTTCGAGCCACCTGACTTTCTCCAGGCACAGGGGTTTTTAGGTGAAGACCCTCAGCTTCCTGTCCCCACCTGCCAGGGAATGAAAGGGGGTCTTGGGGTGGGCTGAGGTGCTGGTAATTTCAGAGAGGCCCTGCAGTGGTCCTGGCCACATGCTGAATGTGCATGAATTCCTGACACCCAAAATAGCCCGGGACATGGGACACGGCGCCAGGAAGCTCTTGTTCAACATCTCGGCAGCTGGTGGCTCCAGGCTGGGAATAAGGAACCATTATTAGCAGCAGCTATGGCCCTGGAGGGGAAGAGCGGGCAATCTGGTTGGAGACAGAACTGGGTACAAAGGTCACATCTGATCATCGCTGGCCGTGTGAACTTGAGAGCGCTAGCTCCTAGCTCCGAGCCTCAGTTTCTTCCGCTGGGAAACAGCGAGCTCTTGTGCGATTCTTGCAAGAATCGGGCAGGATGCGCGTGTGCGATGTGCAATCAGTCAAGGCCGTGCCTTGCCTCCCACCAGAGGAAGGCCCGGCTGGGCCCCCCGAGCCCCTAGTCTAAGATGACAATTCATGAGTCCGCCAGGAGAAGCAGGCGGCCTCTGCTCTGCCCCTGCCTGTCCGCTGGGGACACTCAAAATCCAACAGAGGACGGCGGCTTTAGAGAGAAGGAAATTCAGCCTTCAGAGCGTGGGCTGAATTTGTACAGAGCAGCTTTCTGGGTGGATGGAAGAAACTGAGTGATGTCTGTGGGGCTTTGGGAATGAGAAAGTTGGCAATGAAAGCACTTGCGAGGAGGACAAGCCCCCAAGACCCATACGGATTGAAGGGCAGAGAAAATGTGAACGCACGAAAAACACGCAGCTCCGAGGACCCGGGTGACTTTCCCCAAACCCACAGGTAACCAGTAGTGGAGCAGAGACACAGGGCCGCGTTCGCCTTCGCCTGCCACAGGTTGGGGAAAATGCAGGAGGTGGCCCCTGAGAGTCCGCGAGGAGACCCCGCGGCTGCTCAGAGAGGTAGGACGCTGTGGACGTGGGCTGTCATGTCCTGGTCTATTTTAGGGCCTCTGCTGAGAGCACAGGAATCCAGGCACATGGGCCCAAGGGCCGGGACCACCTGTCAGATCCTTCCCAGCTGAAGGCGGGGTGCGGATGAGTCAAGGCCGGAAAAAGGCAAGGCCACCTCCAAGCCTTCCAATTTTAGACCCGCGTGTCTCCAGCTTCAGGACACAGAGTCTCCTGCTGGGGCCCAACAGGACCTATTTAGGATCGAGCAGACCCTTGCCCCAGATCCAGGCCAGCATCCCCTCAATCTTTCATTCACCATCTCCGATGCCAGGAGGCAACCGCGGCTTCCTTGTACTTATAAGGTCTGGAGGGAGACGGAAGGTCCTTCAGCACCCTGCCCGGTACAGACACACAGCAGAGGTCCAGGAGTGAGGGTCTGGGGTCCAGGACACCCCTGGATGCCACTCAGCAGGGGAATTTGGGGAGCAGAGGTTCTGAACTCTCAGGGGCAGTGAAGGAGACGTTCGTGGCTGGAGCACGGGAAGCTTCAGGCTGACCCTTTGGTTTGTCCCGTCTGTCAGCTGAGTAACTTGGGAACTCTGGCTCCTAATCTGTAAAATGGGGCCAAGAACCCACCCTTACCGGCCTCTCGAGGGGATTAACTGACACCCTGGCAGCTGTCCGGCTGAGGCGGTGCAGCTCCAGGCCGTGTGAGGCCCCAGCCTGTCCCGCTGCAGCCCTGGGCGGGCTCTTCTGTCCTGACTGGCTCCTGCGGGGTAGAATGGGGCGGGGGTGAGGTTCCAGGCCTCAGGGCTGCCCAGGAACAAGACAGACCTTCAGGAAGGAATTTTCCCGGGGACCCTGGCCCACCCGCTGCCCCTCTCCCAATCCTGGTTCCCCTTCCTGGCTAGAGATAAAAGCTGTTGGTATGAATGGTCTCGCTGCAAGGCAGAAACAGCTTCTCTGTCGTCCTGCCCATCAGTTCTCACCCGCAGTGGCTGCCTCCCATGTTGGGGAAAAAACCTCTTCTGGGGGTTGCCCCCTCCCTCCGCCGTGTTGATCACCCCCGTCTTCCCGGTACCGTTAGAACTTCTAGACTTCCATCCATCTGGTCTCAAATACCATTACTATCTGCTGACCCCTTGGCAGTCCTGCGGAGCTGAGGCTTGCGTGTTAGTCCATGCCTAAATTGTTTCTTGTTTTTCTGGAGAAAGTAGGGGGCTGTTTTCGCAGCTAAACAATGGGCGTTCCCCACTGGCAAGTTCCATCCTTCTTGTCAGGCTGAATGGAATCTCGATAATCAAAGCTGTGATCCTGGAGAGGTGAGAGCGCATCTCAACCATATTCTGCGGAACCTCCACTTTGGGTCAAGACAGAGAGTGATGGGGAGAGGATTTACACTCCCATGTGAAACCACCAAAAACACCAGACAAAATGTATATAACGCGGGTTTTCAAGACACTGGACAACACTGAAAGTTGGGAACCAAATGAGGTGAGTCCTCCGGTTGCCCCAGCTTACTCCCTTGGGAGATTTCTAGGCTGTGGGGCAAGGAGGGAAAGGGAGGCAGCACCTGGAGGGTCCCTGAGTCCAGGAGAAGGAACTGAGGGGCTGCAGAGACCAAGGCAGCTCGAATGCTTAGGGCAGAGGGAAACGCTTAGGGAGAGAAAGCCCTGGAGGCCCGCAGGGGTTCTCCCCAAGGACCCAGCAGAGCACTGAGCAGTGCCCACGTGGAGGAAACTACCTGAGGTCAGGAAAACCGACTTGCTCAAATCCAGGAATTTAAAAAACCCCTTAAGCCATTCAAAAAGATTAGTGGGAACAGTCCCAGCGCTGACATAGGGCTGGGAATAGTGTCTATTTCCACCAACCGGCCTGGAAAAATTCATATTCACAGGGTATCAGGTAGAATTCTCAAGAAGGTATGGCCTCAGCAGTGGGAAATAATTAGCCTTGGACTAAATGCTGCTTCAGACCTGCCTAGTAAATTATAAAAACAAGATTCAAAAGGATGAGACTGTTTCCAAGTAACTTGACTAAACACTCAGACTATTTATAGGAATGTAAAGATACACAGCACACAAACAGGGTAAAATTCATAACGTCTGGCATCCAATCAACGTTTATCAGGCATTCAAAGAGGTAAGAATACACAGCCCACAATGAAGAGGCTCAATAATTAACCAAAACCGTCCCAGAACTTACACAGACGTTAGAATTAGCAAAAAAGAACATTGAAACCGCTATTATAACTATATCCCATATGTTCAAAAGGTTAAGTAGAGACATGAAAGATACAAAGAAAAGAACCAAATTGAACTGCTAGAGATGAAAACTACAATGTGGGAGATGAAAATCACACTGGGTGGGATTATTAGCAGATTAAACACTGCAGGATAAAAGATAAAGGACTTGCAGATTTAATAATAGAAACTATCCGAAATGAAACAGCCAGAGAAAATAATCCCAAACATTCAAATAGTATCAATGAATCATAGGACAATTTCAAGCAGTCTAACATACAGGTAGTTGAAGACCCTAAAAGAAAGGGGTGGGGGGCAGAACAAATATTTGAAAAAGTAACCGGCAAAATTTTCCAAATTTGATGAAAACAATAAACGCTCAGATCCAAGGAACTCAATGACCCCACGCACAAGAACAAGGAAAGAAACCGTATCAAAGCACATCACGATCAAATTGCTCAAAACCAGTAATACAGAGAAAAACCTCTTAAACACAGTCAGAAGAAAAAAGACATGTTAGTCCAGAGGAACAAAAACAGGATGAATGCAGAGTTCTTATTAGAAACAATGCAAATAAGAGGCCAATAGAGCAGCAATCTTTAAAGTACTGAAAGAAAGGAAAAACTGTCAACCTAGAATACCTTCACTGATATACTTGGTGAAAATATCTTGCAAGAACAAAGGTGAGGGACTTCCCTGGTTGCACAGTGGTTAAGAATCCGCCTGTCAATTCAGGGTACTTGGGTTCGAGCCCTGGTCCGGGAAGATCCCACACGCCACGGAGCAACTAAGCCTGTGTGCCACAACTACTGAGCCTGTGTGCCTAGAGCCCGTGCTCTGCAACAAAGACAAGCCACTGCGATGAGAAGCACATGCACTACAATGAAGGGTAGCCTCCGCTCACCGCAACTAGAGAAAGCCTGCGCGTAGCAACGAAGACCCAACGTAGCCAAAAATAAATAAATAAATTTATTAAAAAAAAAAAAAAGAACAAAGGTGAAATAAAGCTTTTTTCAAGATATACAAAAGCTGAAAGAATTCGTCACTAGCAGATCTGCACCTACAGAAATGTCAGAGAAGTCATTTGGGCATAAAGAAAATGGGATTCGAAATATAGATCTACACAAATGAGAAAATACCCCGAATGATTACTACGTGGCTAAATATCAAGATTGGATTTTATTCCTTAAATGTCTTAAAAGATAGTTGACAGTTAAAACAAAAATATTAACAAAGTATCGTCAGGTTTAAAATATATGTAGAAGTAAAATTTATGACAGCAATGTCATGGAGGTTGGGATTAGTGAAATGGAAGCCTAGGATGGAAGGTTCTTACACGATCTGTGAAGTGACATTTACGTGAAGGCAGACCGTGATAAGTTAACTTGATAACCGTAAACCCTAAATAATGACTAAAAGAATAAAGCCAAGAGTTATGGCTAAGAAGCCCACAAAGAAGATAAACTGGAATAATATAAATAACGAGTAGTCCCAAGAATGCTGAAACAGGAAAAAGAGAACAAAGGTCACATCGAAAGCAAATAGAGGATAGGCTTAAACTTAAGTAAAATCCGTAATCATATTAAATGTGAGTGGTCCCAGGATCCCTGTTAATAGACAAGCAAGACCCAGTGACCCAATGTCGCTCACAACAAACTCATCTCGAGTATAAAGACACAGACAGGTTATTAAGCGGAAAAGGATGGAAAAAGATATGACATGCTGTCATTAAACAGAAGAAACTTCAGGCGGTTTTAATATCAGACAAGTAGATAGAGCAAAGAATATCACCCGGGCTAAAAGAGACGTTCATTTCCTAGTGATCATGGAGTCATGAATCAAGAGGAGGGAACCATCCCAAACATGTATACCTCGAATAACAGAGCTTCAAAATACGTGAAACAAAGACTAAGAACTGCAAGGGGAAATAGGCAAATCTGCAATGGGAGTTGGCTATTTCAACATCCTTTTCTCAGTAATTGATAGAACAATTAACAGGCAGAAAGGTAGTAGGCAGAAAATCAGTATGATAGAGTGGACTTGACTTGCTCTAACAGCCAGCTTGACATAACTGACATTTATAGCACACTCCACCCAACTACCGCAGATACACGTTCTGTTCAAGGGGACACGGAACATTTATAAAGATAGGTCGGGGCTTCCCTGGTGGCGCAGTGGTTGAGAGTCCGCCTGCCGATGCAGGGGACGCGGGTTCGTGCCCCAGTCCCACATGCTGCGGAGCAGCTGGGCCCGTGAGCCACGGCCGCTGAGCCTGCGCGTCCGGAGCCTGTGCTCCGCAACGGGAGAGGTCACAACGGTGAGAGGCCCGTGTACCGCAAAAAAAAAAAAAAAAAAAAGAAAAAAAAGAAGATAGATTGTATTCTGGGCCATAAAACAAGCATCAGTATGTTTAAAAGGATACAAGTCCTACAGAGCATATTCTCTGACCACAGTGGAATTAAATTAGAAATCAATAACAGAAAGATCTCTGAGAAATTCCCAAGCACTTGGTAACTAAATAATACATTTTTAAACAACTCAGGAGTCAAAGAGAAATAAAAAGGGAAAGTAGAAAGCATTTTGAATTGAATGAAAATTAAAATACAACTTATCAGAATTTGTGGGCTGTCTCTCAAGCAGAAATTAATAGCATCAAATGCCTGTATTGAAAAGGTCTCAGATCAATGCCTCCATTTATAAATTAATAAACTAGCCCCCCCCAAAACCCCGGCAAATTAAACTCACAGCAAGGAGAAAAGAGGAAATAATTAACATCAAAACAGAAACCAGTGAACCGTACAGCAGAAAATTGATAGAGAAAATCAATGAAACCAAAAGCTGATTCTTTGGAAGATTAATAAAATTGATAAACCTCTTGCCGGGCTGACCAGGAGAAAATACAAATTACCAATATCAGGAATGAAAGGGGTGACATCACTACACAGCTACTGGTATTAATAGGATAATAAGGTAATTTCATGAACAACTCTGTGCCTGTAAATTCTGCAATTTATATGCTATAGAAAAGTTCTTTGCAAGAAACAAACTATGAGAGCTCATTCAAGAAGAAATACATAACTGAATTAGCCGTGTTTGTGTGTGTATACATACATACATATATATATATATATATATATATAAAAGACATTGAATTTGTAGTTAAAAACTTTTCCCACAGACAAAACTCAAGGCCCAGATCGCCTCACCAGAGAATTCCACCAAACATTTAAGGGAAAAATAATATCAGGGCTACACAAACTCTTTAGAGAATTCAAAAGGAAGTAATACATCCTACCTTATTCTATGAGGTCAGCATTAACCTGACACGAAAACCAGATAAAGATATTATGAGAAAAGAAAACTAAACACCAATATCCCTTTTTAACACAGATGCAAAAATCCTTAGCAAAATTTTATCAAATTGAATCAAACAATAAATATATAAAAAGGAAAGTATTCACCACCAAATGGAGTTTATTCCAGGAATGCAGGATTTGTTTAACATTTGAAAATCGATCAGTGTAATTCGCCATATTAACGCACTAAAAACAGAAAAACCATAAGAAGCTTTTAATAGGCACAGAAAAAGCACTTAATCAAATTTAACATCCATTTGTGATAAAAACTCCCAGCAAACTAGGAACAGGAGAGAACTTCCTCAACATGACAGACAGCATCTACACAAATGCTACAGCTAATATCGTACTTAATGGTGAAAGATTGAATACTTCCCTCCGGAGGACAGTAACAAGGTTGCCTGTTTTCACCATTTATACTCAACATTGTATTGTGGGTTCTAATCTCTCCAGTAGCCTCTCTATTAGAAAGAAAGATCGAAAGAGAGAGAGAAAGAGAAAGAAAGAAAGAGGGAGGGAGGGAGGGAGAGAGAGAAAGAGAGAAAGGAGGAAGGGAGGGAGGGGGAGGGAAGAAAGAAAAAAGAAAAGGCATTCAGATTGGAAAGGAAGAAGTAAAACTCTATGTGCAGATGACATGGTCATCTATGTGGAAATCTCATGGAATCCGTACAAAGCTAATAGAATTAATAAGTAAGTTTAGCAAGATTGCAGATTACAAGAGCAATATAAAAAATCAATTGTTTTTCTAGCAACAATCAGAAATCGAAATGAAAATGCCATTTACAATAACATCCAAATATATTAAACGCTAATGGATGGATCTGACAAAAGATGTGAAAGACCTGTACAATGAAAACTACAAAATTGTTGAGAGAAATTTAAGATGTAAATAATTGGAGAGATATACCTTGTTCATGGGTTGGAAGACTCAATGTTGTTAAGATGTTATTTCTTCCCAAATTAATCAATAGATCAACAAACTCTCAATCAAAATCCCAGTTGGGTATTTGAAAATAGTAATTGATAAAGTCATTCTAAGCTGATTCTAAAATTCATATGGTAATGTAAAAGACCTAGAATAGCCAAAGCAACCCTGAAAAACAGGAATAAAGTTGGTAGGTTAACATTACCTAGTTCTAAGGCTCATTATAAAGCTATAGTAATTAAAACAATGTGGTATTGGTAAAGAGAGAGACAAAATAGATCCATGGAACAGAATAGGGAATGTAGAAACAGCGCACATGTATATGGAAACCTGATTTTTGACAAAAATCTGTTCATCATTATTATTAGGAGAATGCCAGCTAAAACCACAATGAGATACTACTACAGAACTATTAAAAAGGCAAAATCATAGCCTGATCATAACAAGTTTTAGTGAGAAACTGGAACTTCAGTACATCCAAGTGAATGTAAAATGGTGTAAACACTTCAAAAAACAGCTTGGCTGTTTTAAAAAGTGAAAGACAGGTACCATAGCCACTCCACTCCCACCCATGCATTATCCACAAGAAATGGAAGCATATGTTCACTCAAAAATTTGCACATGAATGTTCATAGTAGCTTTTATTTGTAATAGCCCCAAACTGGAAACAATTCCTATGTCCATCAACAGGTAAATAGATGAACAAATTGTGGGGAAAAACAATTGTGTTATATCCCTCCAATGGAATGCAACTAAGCAAGAAAAAAACAAAAGAATAAACTATTCATAGAGACAACAGCATGGATGAATCTCAAAATAATTATGGTGAATGAGAGAAGCCGGGCTCCAAAGAGCACATACTATGATTCCATCTTTACAGAACTCTATAAAATGCAAACTAACCTGCAGAACAGAAAGCAGGTCAGGGCTTGCCTGGGGAAGAGGTTTGTGGCAGGGAGGAATTACAGTAAGTCCCCTGCATACGAACCTTCAAGTTGCGAACTTTCAAAGGTACGAACGAACGTTCAAGTTGCGAACTTTCAAAGGTGCGCACATGCTACTACCCAGACATCACTGGATCATTTTTTCAAGAGGGTAGATAGAATTGAATCCAGCAAGGAACCAGAACCTGTGCCATCACTGTCAGGCGTGAGTGGAATCGCAGCTCGCCCTCCTTCTCCTATTGCTGACGATCCTTCAGCTCTACCATCTCCCACCTCCTCTCCCTCCACCAGTCAGTAACTCTTCTTGCCTGTTCACTCGATGCCAGCCCCTGTACGCCAGCTGTTGTGCTGTACTACTGTACTTTTCAAGGTACTGGACTGTAAGATTAAAAATATTTTCTTTATTCTTTGCGTTTGTTTATTTTTTAATGTATTATTCCTGTGAAAAGTATTTTAAACCTGTTACAATACAGTACTATACAGCTGATTGTGTTAGTTGGGTACCTAGGCTAACTTTGCTGGACCTATGAAAAACTTGGACTTACGAACACGCTCTCAGAACAGAACTCATTCGTATTAGGGGGTTTACTGTACAAGGCGGATGCGCAAACTTTGGGCAGTGATGGGTATGTTCATGACCTTGATTTTTCTGATAGCTTCATGGTTGTATACAAGTCAAAACTTTAATTTGCACAATTTAAATATATTCAGTTTCTTGTATGTCACATGTACCTCAATATGGATAAAAATATTTGGCTACAAAATCTTGTCCTCTTGGATGAGATTAACTGGGAAGGAGATAAAGTGGTCTCCAGGCTTTGAGTGGGAAGGAACCTTCTGGAGAGTTAGACTTGGAAGAGCCTTGTTTGCCTTCAATAATTCTATGGCAGGGCTGGGAACTCTGGACAGAACTCTGTGCCCTGCTTTGCCTAGGGTGCACATAGCTGGCTAAGTGTGGGTTCACCAGGGGATGGGCCCTGCTTCTGGGGCAATATCTCAGTGGGGGGGTCTCAGGGTGAGTGATCGAGGGTCAGGATGAGGCTGGTGTGTGTATGTGTGACACAGAAGTTCCCAGAAACACCACACATCTTCCATCCAGGTCACTTTTAGGTTCAATTTTGCCTGAAAATGCTCTGACATGTTTATAGAACATCTGCCCCCAGAGGATCCTACTGGCAGAGGGTATCTCAGTGGGAAAGGGAAACTTTCCCTGTGGCTGGCTCTCTAAGGTTGTCCCCGAGAGCCTCTGACATATGAAAAACCAAAGGAATTTGCTGGTCCCAGAACTCGCTTCCTTTATTGCCAGGCGTGGACCAATAAGCATCTGTTACCATCGGCCGTTATGCCTGGAACATTCCGCTTTGCAGCTATTTTCACTTTTTATTCACAAACTTCCCTACCGTCTAAGTTTCTCACGGGCACAGGATAAATGATGTTAGTAAACTGTAAATTAAAACTGCACCGCTGCCGTGAGCCTGTTATGATGTGATTTCCTTTGTGTTATGATTCCAACTCATCTTGTGTGAAACGCATAGGATTTCAGCTACGTGACGGAATTGAAAATGGAGTCAGCGTGGCCAACGTGAACTCCGTGTTAGTTGTTTTGAAACGTCCGGTCTAGGACTGTGGGTGTCTTAGGGTGATAAGAGCGTTACATTAGATAAGGAATTCATTTGGCAACGTCCGCGGAAAGACTTCACTGGAACAGAAGGAGTAACTGATAGTTCCACGCGGCCGAGAGCTGTTCCAGATGGCCGCTCCAGAGGCTCTGTCGGAGCAGAAGGCGACTTCCCACTCATCCTTGTTGGGAGACCGTTTGCTGGACCAGATGCCGCTGCTCGTGCTGAGACGCCTCCTTCCCGGATTTCTCTGTGCAGTGATTCATTGCCCCCTTTTCTACTTTCCCTCCTTCGACTAACCTGTGCTGTGAGCTAGTTGGATGCAGTAAGCCTCGTGATACATGAGTTGACTCCTGGCCATGCTTTGGATGTCTCCAGTCCAGTGATTCCTTCCTGGCCTCCCCGCTGGACCCTGCGACACACAGAGGCCTAAGTGGGAGATGATCCTGTCCAGGGAACGGGACACTGTCAGCATGGCGTGGCCCCCATCCTTCTGGCTGTGTTAGCCTAGGACCGGGGAAGCCCCTGACCCAGGCAAGAAATGAATGGGGTGGGGAGAGGACACGACCCCTGTGAGCCCCACGTGGTGCCCACCTGCCAGACCCAGCCCTGTCCCCCTGCACCGGTTCCAGGCTGAAGGTGTTTACTTAGCAGTGCCTGGGGTGCCCCCTCCACTGGCACCCTGTTG
Source organism: Grampus griseus (assembly GCF_964374135.1). NCBI lineage: Eukaryota > Metazoa > Chordata > Mammalia > Artiodactyla > Delphinidae > Grampus > Grampus griseus. The sequence goes on along the minus strand of NC_139018.1, from coordinate 4,426,190 downwards.
CTGGGGGCTTTTCCTTCTGACAGCTGCCCCAGGGCTCCTCCTACCCGACACCTAGAAAGCCCTCAATGAGTGTTCCCTCTACTACCTTCATCTTTTATTTTCAGAGGATATTGGGCCGGTGCTGTAGGTAGGTCAGGGATTGTGTTCTAGCGTCTTTCCTGCTGCCCAGGACAACCCTGACCCCTGGACGCAGACCCTGACCTTGGCGTTCCATTTGGACAGCAGATGTGTCTAGATCTCTGCGGCCGAAGAAGGTCAGAAGAAGTTCCTGGTGTGAGAGTTCTGGTGCCCTGTGGTCCGGGGCCCTTGGAGAGTGGGTCCCACGCCAGTCTCCACTTACCTCCCCGCACCGACTTACACCCCAAGAAGCCCAGCCTCCCTTCCCCCTCCTGTACACCTTAAAGACCCTCCGGGCCTTTCGGGGGTGTTGGTAGGTCCCCTGGGCCACTGGGGTTCGCTGTCCAAAGGGGGAGCCTGGCATTCAGTGCAGCCCGTACACCCCATCCTCACCCTCCAGCCACCCCCAGAAGTCCCAGCTTCGGGCCGCCATAGAAATGCCACACACTCCACGTCCAACAAGCGTCCTCCCTCATGGTTGGCCAGAGGAATTAGAGCAGTCAGCCCGTGGCTGCCAACCTTCCCCCAAAGACACACGGGAAGCTGTGAGGCCGAGCTGGTGCCCTGTCTCTTGAGGGCTCCTGGGCACATGGCTTCCCGCCCGGGGTCTGTAATCAGAGCGGACGGTGAGGGGCAGCCATCCCGCTGGCTTCCTCCCGACTCTCCCCACCAGAGCAGAGCCCTGGGGATGGGGGTGGGGCACAGCAAGGGGGGTCTGGGGCTCTCTGGGGCCCTGCCCTCCCTGGGTGGGGAAGACAGCTGGGAGGTGGTAGGTCTGGGGTCGGGGCGGAGGAGACCGTGAGGGAGATGGAGAGGTGAGAAGTGAGCCCAGGGAGGAAGGAGAAATGGAGTCCCTATTTTTCTAGGGCTAGTCCAGCCGCAGACACCTGGCCGACGGGAAGGGAAGAGTGGACCCCCTCCAGGCTCTGTATCTTTGCTCAGCTGGGTGGTTTCCACTCGACTCAGCCGCCCCTCAGTTCCTCCTTGGTTAAAAGGGAACCTGCAAGCCTGCTCCCTGGACATTGTGAGACAGAAACTGGGCGGGCCCCCAGGGGACCATCCCTTTTAGTTCCAGACCCAGGAAGGCCCATCAAGTATTCATGCCTCTGTTTGCATTTCTAGAGGGAGAAGATTGCTGGGAGGAAGCGATTCCGAACTCGCATCTCCCTAAGCCAGCGATGTCCCTCCGCTCCCCAACATTTCGGGGCTCACCCTTCCCC